>NC_080676.1:21024314-23453689 GCF_030445035.2 Dasypus novemcinctus | reverse complement strand
GGGGACAGGGTGGTAAAGAAGACCTTAGTGAACGAAGGAAGGAGTCATGTATATTGGAAAGAAGAAGGTTGCAGGCAGAGAAAAATATGTTTGAGGAACAGCATGGAGTACAGAGTGGCTGGAAATGAGGAATGGAAGATAAGGCAGGAAAGGTACCCAGTGGTCAGATCATGCAGTACATTGTAGCCTGTATCAGTTATCTAGTGCTACATAACAAATCACCCCTAAACCTAGTGACTTATTACAGCAAATATTTATTATTTTTCACAATCCTGGTCTTGCCTGGGTTCTTTGATGTGCTGTAGTCATTTGGTAGTTCTGTTGCATGGTCCAAGAGGTACTCACTTGCCTGGGTCTCAGCTGAGATGGCTTTCCAGCTGAGAAACATTTCATGAGGGCAAGAGTGGAAACCTCCAGGCTCTTGAATTCTACACTCAGAATTTGTTCAGTGTCACTTCTAACACATTATAATATTCAAAGGAGGTCACAGAGCCAGGCCTGAGTTGGGGGTGGAGGGCTGCAGTGAGATTCTGCCTTTTAATGGAAGAAGAGTAATTGTGATTATTTTAAAAATTACCTCATGGGCTGTGATACAGGTTTAGAATTATATTGAAAGAGTCATGGAAAGTGTTTGGAAGATTTTGAGTGGGAAAATCATGTGAGCATATTTGTTTTACAAGTATTTCTCTGCTGTGTGAAGAAAAGACTATCTTGGGGTGAAGGCACAAGCAGAAAGAACCGATAGAAGGCTAATCTTGAATAGCTTTCACTCTAGCATCTATTAAACTTACAGAAAGAAACTAATAGCTTTTAATTGAGTTGTTATGGTCCTTATCCATAGTTTTCCTCATGGCTCAGCTTGCTGCAAAGTAATATAAATCATTTAGGATATAGATTTAAGTCTTTTCAAGAAAAAGACAATGACATTCATGAGCCATATTTTTGCCAGGTAGAAATTGGATTTTATTCTCCGTGTTGCACTGTGACTTTGTCATTTAAAATAGAAATATCACAATGATTTTTAAAGAAATAATTTATTTAATACCTTTCACCAAAGAGCTCAAAGCCCTGTACAAATGCTCTGTGGTGGAAACAGCCATTTAAATGATTAACTGTGGAAATGGTTGCGGTCGTATGCACATTTCATGAATGTACCTATATTATGCATGTCGTAACTATTTATAAATTTCTAAGTTAGAAATTCCTGACATTTTCTGATTTCATCTTCATTTTTAAAAAATTCTCATCACAACAGTTTACCATATTGTAAGGGTAGGTAAGGAGGTGTAGATTGAGTGAATTAAAATAATAAAGTCTGAACAGAAGAGGGACAGAGGGGTGATGATCCAGAGAGAGGAGGGGACAGAGTCTGAGGCTCCCTAGACCTGGGAGGGAATCTTGAAGCTGAACAAATGTACCATAGTAATGAAGGATGTTGTTAATGTGGGAAAGTGGGGGACGGGGGGAGGGAAGGAGAGAAGCGTACAGAAATTCTCTACATTTTTGTGTAACATTTATGTAATCTAAGTATCTTTAAAAATTTTTTTTTTAATTTAAAAAATTTCAAAATAAAAAGCTAATCAAGAAAAAACAAAACAAAACAAAGTACCTTAAAGGTCATCTACTTCAGTTTTTGCTTTAATAGCCAAGAAACTGTACCTGGAAATACTGTCAAGATCCCATTCAGAGACCTGGGCACAGAGTCCAGCCTACAGAAATGTTTTATTTTGCCTTCAGTATATTTTATTTTTAGTAAAGTTTCACCCTTAGCATTCAAAAATCAGCTTTCACATAAATAATTTATATGTATAGCTTTCTTGAAAAATAGTTACCTTACATGCTGGATTATCTGTAGCACTCCCCAAACAATTTGCCTCACCCATATCTAGTCTTTGCATGAACTTTGGTGACATTTTATTACAATCTCTGGGTCCCAAAAGACTGAGTGGCAGAGTCAAGTTCAGAAGCACCTATCCAGTGTGCCTTCCAGATATTTCTTCTTTACCTTTGTTTGAGATTCTAGTTTTTACTGATAATTTTTCAGACATTAAATACCCATTAAAATCCTGCTTTCCTCTCTGAATTGGAGAAGTTTGTGGGCATTGCATTTTAATAAAGCCACTTCCTACCCCTTTAATTAAGAAAAAAATTCTATTAGTCACAGCAGAAACAGACAGGCCATTTCAGAATCAGGACCATATGGGATCATACACTGACAATGAAGAGAGCAGAATGCATCCATCCCCACAGAGGTACACATTGAGAGTGACTCCAGCTGAAAAGCCATTAAGAAATTCATAATAATCGTATCTTGTGCCTTTCTACTTCAGATTGTTCTCATTAGAAAGATCCACATCCTTCAGCCGCTTATTAATATGCTATAAATAACCATCCATCTTCCTCTAGATGCAGAGATGAGTTAGGCATACTGGGGAATAGAGTTCCTGCTGCCAAGCAACAAAATGAAAACAAATCAAAGCTGTCCACTTAGAATCTTACCTGGCTTCTAGAATATGCATTTGATTTGATAAATTCAGCTAAAGCATTATATCATAGAAAGATTCATTGTTAAGTTTTATATATATATATAGGTCTCATTTGAAAAACAAACCTCTAAAATATGGTTTCACATATTATCCTTAAATTGAGCATGCTGCCTTTATTTTGAATCAAATGTCTACTTCCCTTCACCACAACCATCCCACATGCCACGGGATGGATTGTAATTGACAATTCTGTCTTTGTTGGGGCCTGTGTTAAAAAAGCAAGAGCTACTTCATGCATTGTGTAGAGGGAATGTACAAAGTAGCACCTCCCCTATACTGTAACTGAGGTAATTAATTGACTATTTCTGTACAATTAGCACATATGGGTGACAGGTTCAGCACACCTACACACACTCAGCAGAATGCAGCAGAATGACTCTAGATTTTTTCAAAAGATCACTAAATATTCCTTATAATCTATTAGCAGTCATATTATTGACCTAAAAGAGTAGGGCATGCTTGAATTTGACAGAGATGTTGTCAGTTTGTATTCTGACAAAGAATTGTCACTTCATTGAAATTCAAGTTCCTCTAAACAATGCTAAAATTAAAATATTGTCAATCTTTGCTTGGCTTGCTATAATTTTCAAATATCTGTCTCAGAGGATGTCTCTGATGTCTTTAGACATTTACTTTGTTTTTGTATTGACCTCTTACTTGGCATATAATCAAACTTTGTTGCCCAGGGGACTTTATCTTGAAGCTTTCTGAGCCTGGTACTCATTGCGCTGCTAAATATGAAACTTTTATAATCTGCTGCTGCACTCTATCTGCTTCTTCCTCTAAATTGTTGGTTGTTCAATTAAAGCATTTAGAATTAGTAGAAGCAATCTTCACAGTAAGTCCTCTAGTAACTCTCCTAAACTCTGAGCGTCTAAAAGGGTAACTTCCTTACCAGGAAGATGTCTGCATTCCTGCATGATAGTAAGACCTCCCAATACAGACTCTCTTTGTCTTTTAAATCTGGTCTCTTTTTTTTTTAATTTTTAAATTTTTACAAAGATTCTTGGAGTACACCAATGTCATATAAAAAATATAGGGGATTCCCATATGCCCCATTCCCCATACCTCCCTCATTTTCCCACATTAACAACATCCTTCATTAGTGAGGTACATTCATTGCACCTGATGGACACATTTTTGAGCATTGCCACTAAGCATGGATTAAAGTTTACACTGTAGTTTACACTCTTTCCCACCCAATTCTGTAGGTTATGGCAGGATATATAATGGCCTGCATCTGTCATTGCAACATCACTCAGGACAATTCCCAAGTCCTGAAAATGCCCCAGTATTACACCTGTTTCCCTCTCCCTGCCCTCAGAAACTCCAGTGGCCACTGCCTCCACATCAGTGATATAATTTCTTCCCTTGCTAGAATCACCATAAGTCTATAGTATAATACCAGTAAGTCTACTTTAGTCCATAGTTATTCCCCAGTCCTGAGATGGTGTTGCCCACTCCACCTCTAATTAAGAAGGGACAGCAAATCCCATGGGGCCGATGGATGAGACTCTCTTGCTTGAACTTATAGACACTCTCAGTTCCTTGATACAGTAGTTGTCAATCATCACCTCCTTGTTAGTTGTCCAGGGTGAGACCAATGAAATGGAGAGTAGGTGTTACAATTCCTTTGAGATTCAGGGCCCAGCTGGCACATGCAAAGCCCAAAGATTTAAGTCTCTTTGATGTAGGCATACCCACTCTAGTACTAATTATAGGTTCAAATAGAAGGACAGAAGAGCCATGTGTAGGGAAACTACAATTGAATCCACCTCTGTCACTCTGGGGGAGCATAAATTCCAAAGCAGGGCCCACTGACAGGGTGCCAAACTCCTGAGCTATCTGCCCTGACTATAGCGTCTGAATGTCTCCACTATTTGGGGTAGTATCTACTTTGGCAGTCAATGAGATCCTGCTGAGATGTGCGTAAGTGTAACCTCTGGAATGACCTCCCTATGCACTGGTCTCCTTTAAATACTCTGCTCAAGCCAAACTGGTCCACCTGCTGGGGATTGAGCAAGCTGCAGCTTTCCTGCTTTGACTCCACCTGAATTCCCAACCTTACCTTCTCCAGTTTTTTTCATCTTTTAAGATTCAGCTTATGTCCCTCTCACTCTGTTTACAAAGTCTACTTTAGGGCAAGTGAGCTAATCTCAGAAGAGTACAGTTCTATGTCCTGACCCAAGCGTGGGGGCTCCAAAGATGCCAATAGACACCTGGTTTATTTTCTGTCTATGGGGAGAGATCATGGTCACACTGTGCATGCAGTGCTTTGACAGAGGAACACTCAGAAAGTGTATGTGAGCTTAGAGAAGGGGCACTAAGCTCAAGGACAGAGGAAGAGAGGAGAGGTAAGGCTGTATGATCAGGAGTTGGCCAGAGGAAGGGGCGCATAGAGATGACCACAGCTTGGGACAATGGCATCTTCCTTTCAGGAGGCCCAATCTCAAAGGACCTGGATGAAAAAATGTTTGCCTCCATTTTTTGCTGCATTAATATTGTCTGAGTGCTTGCTAGGTACCTGGGCTGAACCGTGGGAACAGAGCAGTGAATACCACAGGCACAGGTTCTAGGGTCTTATCTTCTACCCTTTTCTCCCTTTCTGCCTTAACCTGGATGATTAAAAAAATTCAGGAAAATTAGAAGACACTCCTTCCTATGTGAAAAATGAGAAACAATCTGTATGGATCTAGAATCCTGCTCTAAATTTAATTGTTCTTGATATTATTTCCATTTTTTTTGATGTTGCAAAGATATTTGGTGTAGTGAAAACAGCATGGAATGTCCAGTCAGACAGACTGGGTGTGACTTCTTCAGTCCTCTAATGTGTGTATTGCACAATCTACCATTTTTCTCTAAAGCTCTTTTCATCCATCAGTAAGACTGAGCTTACTAGGGTAGTGTATGGCACTTGTTGGGTGTTCAATAGATGTTAGTTTCCCATTCTTCTCTTTATTTTCTATAATGACACTTATTTTTTTTTGCAGAAGTGGGATAAACCTTAGGTGACCTACAGGAGATTTGGAGATTGAAGTGTGTGTGTGTTCATGCCTCTGTGTGTATATATGGGGAAAGTAGGAAGAGAAGACCCCTTGGACCTCTCTGGCTCAAGGATTTTTTTTTATTTAGATTTTTTTCAATTCAGTTATAGTCTTTGAAATCCTTGGTTGTGTACTGTGAATACCACCAAAGAGGTACAAAAGTTAATACAACTAAGTCTTCATCCTCAATCAATCTCCATGAGTCTAGAGTAAGTATCAGGACACTGAGATGTTCTTGAGGAAGTAATAGAATTTAGTTCAGCAAAGAAGTAGAAGAGAGTTCCAGGCAGAGGGACCAACGAGAGGACAGGCATAGCTGCATGAAGGATCCTGGAGTACAGGGATCCCCGAGTACTTACATGTGGCCTGAAAGTGTCTGAGGGGCTACTGTTCTTTGAGCTACCAGGAGATGAAGACACAGAGAACCTGAGGGGAGGTAGGGAATGAAATGAAAGAAGGAGACAGGCAATGGCAAAATTCACCAGGTTCTGCTCTTGCTTAGGGCCTTTTTTTATTTTTTTGCATTTGTTCACTTGAAATTTAATATTCTGCACCACTAAGTAATAGCAGGAGAATATAAAGTATATTAATATGGCTGAATGTAGTAGGCTGAGAGAAAATACTATGCTGTGCACATTGCCCATTCACCCTTGTGCTTCCTCTGGGCTCAGTTTAGCCAAGTGCTTTGTCTTCTTTTTCTTTATTTCCTTCTTTATTTTCTTTTAAATGTTACATTCAAAAGTATGAGGTCCCTGTATACCCCCCACCCCCCCTTTCCCCACTCCTCCCACATCAACAACCTCTTCCATCTTTGTGGCACATTCACTGCACCTGGTGAATACCTTTTGGAGCATTGCTGCCCCACATGGATAATGGTTTACATTTAGTTTACATTCTCCCCCAGTCCACCCAATGGTCCATGGCAGGACACACAATGTCCAGCATCTGTCTGCTTAGGGCCTTAATGTCAGTACCAGAGAAGGGATGAGAATCGGGTGTAGTGGGGGGGAGGGCAGAGAGTGTTGACAGTTATAGCCCCAGAGCCTGGAGAACCATTACAGGAGTCCGTCCATCCTTTTGGACATCTACAAAAACCCACAGGACTCCTGGACTCAAAAACCCACACCAAGTCATTCTGCTTTTGAAGCAAGCTCTTGGTCTCTTGTCACTATGCTGCCATGCCTCCACTTCTGTAATGTTTTGGTCTGGGTCACTGGTTACTGCACAATAATGTGAAAATGCCAGCACTAAATTGTCAAAGAAAATAGCTAGTAATAATAAAGGCTTTGTCTCTTTTTTATCTGCTGTGTATATTAAACATCTCACAATAACCCTAAGATTCATCTCTGTTTTACTGATGAAAAATTGAGGCTCAGAGAAGCAAACTTCCCAAAAGTCATACAGCTAGTTAGTGATCAAATCAGGATGTCCAACCTAAAAGGCCTAGGCCCTTTCTGAGAACCACAAAACACTGACTCTCTGCCAATTGCTAACAAAGTAAAGAGCTATCATCCTTACATAGGTCTACTACTGACTGCAAAGAAAATGAGAGTTAGAGACTTGTATTTAAAGATTTGAGAAAGAATATCAGAAAGAGCAGGTGCTGCAGCAGGCAGTTATACTCAGAAGTGAAGGTCATCAGGTTTGTGTAGGTTAAACTCTGGCCACAAACACATCTTGAATAGTTGGGCTGAGGGGCATTGGATATAGCAGTGACTTCATCAGAACATTAGCTGGAATGCTTGCTATACTTCTCCAGGAACAACAACAAATAATTCATTGGCATGTCTTGTGATACCGTATGTTCCAAATATTTTCCAATCTTATGTCTTAATACAATACATAAAATGTGTTATATGAACATTCAAACTATTTGCTTTCATCACTGTCTTCCCTGATTGCAAAGCAACTGCTAAGGATATAAAATTGAGAATAGGGTCCCATTCTTTGCAAAATTATAGATGAAATGAAAAATCTTCCCACCTCCTGGTGATGCCTCCACTTCCTCTGTACATACCCCTACCCACACCAGGGATTTCCAGGTCTATCACATTTCTCCATGTAAATTCATGACCCTAAAGTTCACCAACTTTCCCCTTTCCTTACACTGCTTCATACTTCAGAATTATATTCTGCTCCAGCCTGGTCTGCAACTGATCTTACCAGCCAATAAAAAGAAAGCAACTTACTGCATTAACTTAATTCATTCTATGGTGTGAGTAACAGATAGAATCCAATGTGTTTCTTCTAAGCATATTTGTAAACAAAGGGAAAAAATCACCCCGGAGTGAGAAAAAGTACATCAGGAACACTGGAGAGTCTAGCTGACTAGAAGAGGCATGTTTGGACAAGGAGTAGGATATTCTGTGAGAAATTTCTATATTACAAAGAGAAAGAAATGAGGAGGAAGCTACTGATATAGTTTTACTAACTTTTTGTGTGAGGGAAGAGAGGTGAGGAAAATAGATTTGCAGATCTGCAAGTCAGAGGAATGTGCATTTTTGACAATTGATCAATCAATATAACCTATATTTTGTAATAGCAATACTTAGTTTTTTTGTTTAAAATATAATATGTGGAAAACTAGTGTGTTCTACGTAACTTTTGTATCCAAGGAAAGATAGGGAAGGAGTCCCACAGCAGATAAGCTAGGCTTATGTCAATTTCCTGCCCTGGTTTCTCTAACCGTGGTACCGTCTGGCAGATATAATCTGATGTGTTGGGAACCCTGCTTACCATCCAACTACCAATGTCCACTTTCTTGCCCTACATCACCTTCTTAGTTGGGGCCCCATGATGGAAATTCATTACTGCAAAGTGTTTGGTAAATATCAGGTCCTAAGAAGACTAATTCTGAAGTCAGTGAGAATCAGAATTCTAGGGCAGTTTTATAGCAGTGGGAGGAACTTTAAAGAAAGATATTAGAAAACGCTTCCTTACAGCTATTCCAGAAGCCAGCAAATAACTAATTGAGCCATCACACTGTTAACATAGAAAAGCCATCAATTTTCATTTGCTCACCCCAATTCTGCTTCTCATTTTGAAGGCTCTTCTGAGTTCAAATACTTAACAATGCAGGAAAAAAAAAGAGAAACCTCACTAGTCTTTTAGATTCTTCTGAACTCCGTAGCACACAAAGCACACTGTCTCCAGTGCACTATTCCGTTCATCGCCTCCTCCTCCTCTGCTCAAAACCACATTAAACTAGGCTCAGAAACCCTGGCTCTGTGCAAGCTTTGACAGGCAGCCATTCACAGGGCCTCCCATGACGACTCTGGTTTTTGGAGGCAGAAAAGAGTTTTCTGTCAGAAAGATTCATTTACATTCTAACTGACAAGGTTTCCATCTCGGAGTCTTTGTTTTATGCTACGGTGTCTGTTCATACTAACAGTGGGCTCAGTTGTGCTGTTCTGACCGAGGGTCACATTCTCATCTGTTGACTTGCTTGGGGCGGGTACAAATTGCATGACGACAAGAGCCGTGACTGTTAGTGCTCTGTCTTGTACAAGAGAATATCAGAATCTCCTTTATGCATAGAAATTATTCCATTGATTTGAGGTTTTGAGCATTGACTTTTCTCCATTTACATTGTTGTCTACTCCTCCCCTCCTTTTTATATTTTTATGGACCCTTCTGTATAGGGCATGAGCTGCTAGGAATCGAACCTCTTGTGATTTCTTTAAACAGGATTTTGAAAGTTGTATGGTGATCTATTTTACCCTTTCCAGTATGACTTGGGGATTAGTATGGCTTCAATTCAGATGGTTTTGATTCTGCCTTGCAAGCCAATGTCTCTATATGCTTCCTGACGAGTATCATAATTTATGCCAACTTAATGGGGGGACATGTATGAGTCTGGGCATGTGAGGAGGAAACAGACATGAACAGGAACACCTGGTGGGAGTAAAGTGTCAGAGCAAAGAGCTAGGCAATTCCTGGGGGCAGGGGGAGGCAGGGAGGGATGGCCTCATGAAAAATCAGTGGCTTTTGAAGTTAAGGATACTTGTGAGACTTTTAAAGTTCTTCCAAAGCTAAAACTTAAAAGCCTCATATGCCTAAGGATATTTTGGAAATACCTTTCTTAAAGCTTAGAAACTTTTGGAATTTTAGAACTTTTAAGAAATATTTAGCAGATAAATTTTATAAAATTGAAACTGTGTTAATGTTATATTTCCATTAATTTGTTTTTGAGATATTTATCATTTTTAAATCAATTTCTTATTCTGAAACATATTGTCATAGTGGCCAAATTTATAAATATGGTGTTTCATTTGAAAAGGTCCAGTTTCTTTTTATGTAATTGATTAGTAAAACTCTCATTAATACATTTATAGATAAAACAATATAGCATGTCTAGAACAAAGCTAATGGTTCAAAAGGAACTTTTTGCTTTAGGGAAAATCTCCCTCCTCATCTCTCAGTCCATGTATTTGTGAACTATCACCCCTGGTGCCCAAACTCCCCTGGCCTCCTGAATCTGGAGTTGGATTGAAGGATCAAGAACCAAGTTTGGTCAGTCAGTGTTTTCCATCATACTCACCATGGCTATTGGTTCATAAAGGGTCAAGATATCCAACAGCACACAATCTGGCACTTTCATTTTTACTGCTGAAAAGGAGGAGCTCTCTTTCTGCCACTCTATAACATGTACATGCTGGAGGTTACCATGTGTGGAGTACTTACCTGCAAGTAAAATCAGTACAGAGGAGACAGGACTGAAAGATAACCAGAGAGAACAAGTTCTGATGGCAAGGTTTGTACCGCACCTGAAGGAATGGCTGTCTGGGCTATCCAATGTGCCATAACCAATTCACTTAGTTCTTAGAACTTGCAAGTGAAAGGGTCTCATCAAATAAACATCTATAAAGAGTGAAAGGAATATAAACATATACTGTGTATAATATCCTATTCCATATATCTTAGTCATATTTATGAGTGCTTATTTTTTTTTATTTTATTTACTTTGTAATAATATTACATTAAATATATATATATATGAGGTCCCATTGAACCCTACCTCCCCCACCCCACCTCTCCCCCCCCTCAGCAACACTCCCTCCCATCATCATGACACAGCCATTGCATTTGGCAAGTATATCTCTGGGCACCCCCGCACCCCATGGTCAACGGTTCACACCATGGCCCACACTCTCCCCCATTCCATCCAGTGGGCCCTGTGAGGATTTACAATGTCCGGTGATTGCCCCTGAAGCACCATCCAGGGCAGCTCCATGTCCCAAAGACGCCGCCACCTCTCATCTCTTCCTCGAGTGCTTATTTTTAATATTTTACCTCCTACAAAATAACTTCCCCAAAGGAGATGGAAGGATTTGGAAAAGTTAGAAATAGTCGAATGCTGGATTTCATTAGACAAATTATTTTTTGTATTAATTCTTGATTGTTTCTGATTATCATGAAATAACATTTCTCTTTCTTTAGAATTGCTTTTTTCCCTTTTAAGTTAATCTCTGATTTTACCTATACTAAAAAATTCTATGATAAATTAACATGTTTAAAACCCACAATCCTACAGACAATGATTTGAATAGTGACATTACTTAAATATCAGTGTACAAATGTGGAGATCTTCAAGGACGTTTGCCAAAATAAACAGTTCACAGAAAAATATCCACTAAAATTAAAATTGCATTTTTTAATATACCTGGATAGACTGTAACACTCAGCACATGACTGAGGAAATTCAAAAAGCCAATCCCTTCTGGATGTTCCATAATTCTTAAGTTTTAAACCAGTTCCTTTCATTGAAACAAAAAAGTTGACTGCAAGCAGAAATTTGACAAAGATTTTTAAAAAATCATTTCAGAGACTCAAATGAAAACCATATCAACATTGCAAGACTGTACATTTCTCACTTTGTTTTATGAATGAAAAAAGAAGTAAATATAAAACAGACAATGTTTTTGTAAGTTTCATTTTAAAAATTAAATAAAATATGAGTACTATCTAAAATAACATTTTAGGATAAATATTAACATAGAAACTTTTGGAGTACCTTTAATTTAAAAATTAGGGTTAAAAGATAGGGAAAGGAGTTTACATTGAATAATTCAAAATATGGAATAAAATTTTTAAATAGTTGTTTGAGGAAAAATAAAAACAATTTCTTGAAACAGTGACTCAATGTCTTAGAACTACCCAATCAGATATTTGCTATCCTAAAGTTACCTAAAGTTACCACGATGTTATGGTCTATGTACATGATTTTCCAAGTTAAATCAAATATCAATACAAAATATACTGTAAGTAATTTTTAAGGTAGAAGACTCGGAAACCACATGAACACATATTCTAAGTCAATCTATTAAATGTCAAATGTGCTTCTGATTTAGTCAAGCCTTAACTGATTACAAGAAACACACATTCAGTTAAAATAAGTTTCAGTGGAAGGATTAACAGTATATTAAGCCTGATTGAAAATAAAATTATTTACCTAGAGAAGAGATCTGAATAAAATATCCTGAAAGCAACACAGAAGAAGAGATCGAAACAGTGTTATGAAACGTGGAAGAGAGGAGTAAGAAAGTCTAATAGATATCTAAACATAGCTTATGAAGAAGAGGAGAAAGAAGTGGGGCAGAGGTAATGTTTGAAAATGTAATACTCTAAAGTATTATATAACTGATGAAAGATATTAACCAAAAGATTAAAAAAGACCAGTAAGTCCCAAGCAATATTTTGAAAACCTATACCAAGACACAATATAGTGAAAATGAGAAAAAAAAAAAAAAGATATTAAAGGTAGCTTGGGGTAGGGCTGCGATTTATTAGATTTCCTCTAAGGCATTCATGCCATCTGAATCATCCTCCAATACTTTTACACTTTCTAATTTCCAAGACTGACCATTTTCAAGTAATTCTATTAATGCTTAATACAATCTAGAGCAAGTCTGTGCCTTTTTTCATGGTATAATTGTCAGATATTTAAAGACAATAATCACATTCTCACATAATTCCTTTCAATCTTTAGATCCTTCAGCCGTTCAACAAATGGTGTAGCTTTGAAGGTTTTCATCAACCTGTCACTCTCTTTTGGCTGAGTTGTAATTAGCCTGTGTCTTTCTGGCCCCCAGAACAGAATCCTAGCTTCTCAGTGAGGTCTGAATAGGCTGGAGTAGGGAGGTGCTATCACCTTCTTGGCTCTGATCACTCCACTTCCATTAAAGTCACCTAGAAAGGTTAGCTGTTCTCTGATAACCATGTCTCACTTGGAACTCACATTTACATCATAGACTGTGAAAGATTATAAATATTTCCCACATATGCTGCTAAGTCATACTCTCTAGGCTTTTGCAGTTTCCTTTGGTGAATATTTTAGGTTGATCTCTATTAAACTTCATTTTGCTTTATTCAATTTATCATTTTAGTCTGTTCAGATGTTTGAATCTTGATTATTACAAACCACTTTGATTTTCAGTTTCTTGACCATGAATGGAATACTTTTAACATAGGAGCTACAGGACATAGCTCAGTGCCTGGCTTATAGAGAGCACACAGTATAATTTCATTATTATTACTGCTGAAATTTTTCTTGCACGCATTCTGCTAATTGCTTTTCATAGGGCCATTTCCCCACCTGGATGAGGGGTAGTATTATCTTAACTTTATAGATGAAGGAAATGGAGCTCTGCATGGCTAAAAAATATACCCAGTAAAAGTTAGATCTGGAATTGAAAATCACCACCATAACTTTTCTGTTTCCAAACTATTAGCTATTTCTTTCAGTTTCATAATAATCTTAAATCTGACAAGAAGGATTTCTAAATTCTTATACAAGTTATCAATAAAAATGTTGGACCTAATCAATGTTCATAAAATGAAGGATGAGTTTTGGGTCCCTATCATTAGATTTCTTCCTCTAGGTTGGGTTTGATCCATCAGTCAGCTTTCTTGAGTATAGTCATTTAACAGCTTAACAGCCAGGGGTTGCCACCTTCCTTGCTTATCCTCTCAGAGCTTGCAGACTCAGGCATAACCCAGGCTTCAGCCAGGAGAGGTTCTATAAAAAGCCGTAATTCTGTGATGACAGAACTCAACGGATAAACTTGCCTTGTAGCTAGATTAACTCTGGCTTTATGAGTCCAAGTAATTTTATGAGTACTTACCTTGTTCTAGAACATCCATTCTTTTTTTTTTAACAAATCAATTTTACCGATATATATTAATAAAGCATAAATCTATCCAAAGTATACAATCGATGGTATTCGGTATAAGCACATTGTTGTGCTTTTATCACTCCACTTTTAGAGCATTTTCATTTTTCCAGATAATAATAATGATAATAAAACAAATAATAGGATGGGTTGGGGGAAAAACACACCAAATGTAGGATATGGACTGTAGTTAGTAGTAAGATTTTGATGATATTTTTCCAAATTTGTAACAAATGTTTCACAACAATGCAAGGTGTTGATAGTAGATTAATATATGAGACCCCTGTATGATGTTATGCATGTTTGTTTTGTAAGATCACAGGTTCTACTATACACTTACTGTTTATTTTTGTTCATGTATGAATGATATACTTCAATAAAATTTTTAAAAAATTATAAAAACAACCAAACAAAACTCGTCACCCCTCAATCACTCTATTCTTCCCCTGCCATATATAGCTGCTATTCTATTTCCTTCTCTCTAGTTTATTTGCATTTATATTTTGTAAAACAGTCTTATATGAACATGCAATCTCAATGGGGGCAATATCACCCTCAAAGGCCCAAAATTGAATCTTTTAGGAGTTAGAAACACTCGTTCTTCTTATGTATAA
This sequence comes from Dasypus novemcinctus, assembly GCF_030445035.2. NCBI lineage: Eukaryota > Metazoa > Chordata > Mammalia > Cingulata > Dasypodidae > Dasypus > Dasypus novemcinctus. The sequence continues at coordinate 23,439,314 of NC_080676.1, read as the reverse complement.
AGCATAGGCATACATAAAGTATAAACATAAATACACAGTGTATATGTGGTATTAAAATTGCAGGGGAGGAAGTAATTGGGAAAAATTGGCTTAAAAAGCTCTTTAGAAAAGCTATAATGAAAACATAAAATTTTGAAAAATGATATTCTAGAGGAAAGATCTGCTCTCAACTCTTCAGATACCTGTATCCCTATTTTACCTCTCTTATCTTAAGTTTCTGTCTCGATAACCTGTTTAGTATTAATAGGCCTCTGTGAAACTCAGTTTCTGTGAAACTCAGTTTCTCCTGAGACTCACTCCTAGTTAGATGTTTAACTATCTGTTCACCTCCATTTCTGGGTATTTTATGTTCCTAGTTCCCTTGATGATTTTCTTTCCCCCTCATCTTTTTTTTTAAATTCCTGGACTGCTTCCTCTCTTTGGGTCTCTATATGATATTTCATCATATTAGGCAAAATTATCTTTACATGTCCCAACATTGACAGCAGTATCTATATATTTATGCCCTATCACACCCTCTTCCATTCTGCTTCCTCATTTTTCAATGAGTTCTTCCAGGTCTGAGCATGTTACACAGTTGAACGAGGTTACTTTTAAAGCACAGCTGAACACAACAAGGCATTTGTAAAAAGTGTTTCTGATATTTTCAAATGCTTCTTTCTGAAGGCATGTAGATTCTCCAGTTTCATTTGAAATTGAAAACTTTAAAGAAATTGAAAAATTGTAAATAACAATGGGAACCTCCTCTTTGGCAGTGATTTCTATTTAAGAGTGGGTATATCCACCTTTGAAATTGGATGCATGAGAAGCATAATAAACTATCACAGTTTTCCAGATATGATTTAGAAACAGAAATAACTTACTGCTTATTTTAAAGCCTGGCTCACTTCTCATAATTCATTTGGGAGCCAAGGTCAAGTTTGAGGCAGTGTCATGCTCAATGAAGATGTGTCAATTTCATTCATAGGGGCATCATCCCTGGATAGGTCCCAATCTCTCTCAAAATCACTGGTTAAGACCCTACGTTAAATTAAGGAAACAAGTAATTTTGAAAATTAATATTTTATTTAAGACTCTCAAAACTTGGCCCTATGAAAAAGATCAATTAAATGTTTAATGTGTTTGAATATTAAGATGGTTTGGTAATTAATAAGCAAAAAGGCCTATTAGGTATATTAAGAATGAGATTGAAAATTGAAACCTGTTAGTTCCTAAACATGATTCATTTCAAATTTGAATAGGTAATGTTACTATTGTGGTAAGACATGCCCCTCTCTAATGTCGATTTTTAACATGCAACTGGCACACAAAATGGGCATTTCAACCTTGGTAAACATATCTAATTCCTACTACCAATTAGACTAAAGGAGAAATGTCCTACATGTTGAAAATTCCAAATTGGGTTACTTCCTGGCATAGGTATAAATACCATCCTTTAAACTGTTTTGCATGGAATTCATGAAAAAAGGGGAAGATCTTTCATCTGGGGAGATGTTTATTATTTTATAATTAATTGGAGAACGGACTTTGTGTTATTAAATACTTCTAGGTGAAGAAAGTGAGGGAAGGAGAAAAAAATATTTCTGAGTTAGGATATAGATATTTGTTAATAGGAAGTAAAATATAGTGAGGCTTGGTAAATGGCCATTGTAATTGCCTTCTTAATTTCCATTGGGTCCAAATGAATGCGCATATGACATTCAGAATGGAATAGAACAACTACAGGAATGTTCTTTCCTGGGAGGCCAAACTGTGACACTGCACCAGAAAATCCTTTCTACATTATAGTAACTGGTTATTCCATTTCTCTTCTATTTCTTCCTGATAAAAAATTTCTTGATCCTAGAGTCTTTGTGACTATACAACATAAAAGGGTGGTTTTCTGGTCATTTACAGTCACCTTTTATAATAATGTCACTTATAAAAAATAAGTAATTATGCAATAAATTATATCTGTGATTTTAACCTTAAGTTTGCTGATATACTTCTAGGAACCAAAAGTCTTTATTATGTTCCTTAAATTGTACTGTAATGGCAAGCTTCCGTTATCAATCAGATTTGTAAGTGTCTCAATTTTCCCCTCACTTGCCCTCTGTTTCATATCCATCTCCTAACATACATTTTAAAGCCCCTCAGGAATTTTTCTTTGTTTGTTTGTTTGTCTGGTTTTTATTTATTATTATTATTGAAGTAATGAAAATACTCTAATGATGGTTAAAGTGATGAATGCACAACCACGTGATTATACCAAATACCATTGAATATATATACTTTGAATAAATTGTATGCTTTATTAATATGTATCAACAAAATTGTTTTTTTATAAAAAGATTTAACTATACCATACTAAAGAGGGTAGCCAGCTACAATTATGCTAAAAGGCCCAATTAATAGGCTTGATTATATTGTATTATTTTCATAATTTAAAATATTGATATGTTATCCACCAATAGGGGATTTTAATAGTAAAAAAAAAGTTTTAGTAACTGTAAATGTCCATTTCAGAGCTAAACAGAAATAAATATTTAATTCCCCTCTCTCCCCTCCCCCCAAAATCCTCAGGTTGACTCTGACACCTTCTTGAATGTGTGAGCTTGAAATTTTTTTTCTCTCCCTCAATTTGATAGCAGGAAAGGCTGGGGAAAGAAACGTATGAAAAGAATGCAGAAAAAATACCACTTATACCGTTGTAACTTCATGATGATTATCTATAAAACAATTTTAGAATCTTCCTAGATCACTCTCTCTGTTTTTCTTTTAGACTTTCCCTCAAAACTATAGGCTGTGATATTGACACCCTTTCCTGCAAGATTGGGAAAACACTTGTATAAATTTACAATGATGACTCTTTTTCACCAGCAGATATTCTTCAGTGATAATTACACATGGGAAATAAAATTATTACCTTTTGTTACAGTAAAGTTCTAAAGCTATTAGACTAATCATCATGTGAAATTTGCCAAATGAGAGAATGGAGAAGCTATCACCAGGACAAAGCAGCTTGTCTGTCTAAATATTAAACATTGTTGATACTTATGGTAATATTTTCATACTTCATGCCAAGATAAATAAAATAAAAATTAGTGTGGCTCATTCCTTTACTTCCTGAGAAGAGTGACTTTTGCATATGCAGCTATAGTTTGCAAAAACTTGCTTAGTAATACAATATTTCAAATTAAATAACACACAAAATATCAATTCTAATGGCAAGGATTTTTTCTAAATCCCTAAGCCAAACATCCAGGACCAATGTACATTTCTTTTTTTTTTTTCTAACCAAAAAAAAAATGTAGTTCCTAAAGCCCAAAACCAGCACCACTGCTTTTCTGTAGACAAGAAATGCATTTTATTATTAAGCCTGGGGTTCATTTAGGCATATCTTTACTATTACAGAAAGCAGGAGAAAAAAATAAGTTTTCCATCAAACTTCACCGACATCTTGTCCAAAGTCATCTGCTATTGGCAGCGAAGAGATATTATGAGTGATCTGTGACAACATTGAATCAGGCATTCCTAAAAAAATAAGAATTTCATTGAATATTTCATTAGTGATAAATAACTAAGATTTCAAAGTGACTTTTAGATAATTTTCAGTTTCATTTTAATTGGGCAGTCTCAGAAACAAGTTTGGCTTTTGACCTTGATATTTTAACAAGTTCTTAATTAATCTGCCATGCTATTTTTCTTGTTATTTCACTGACTAAATGATGAAACTGGGTGAAGATTTGGAGTTATCAGAGTGATTTTCAGTCTATTTTCACTTTCTCACCTCTGCTACTCTAAAAACCTGATGGTCATGGCAGGTTATAGTATAAAACATTTGTTATTAAAAGCTGATGTCTGAGTTATTATTTATGAAGTCTTACTATTCAGATATTGAGTCATATATGCTCAAAAAGGAATATACTCAAAATTGGACTATCTAGAATGGAAATGCTGATAAATGCATAAGTAATGAAGACATCTTAAGAATTTTCCAATTAATCACAGGCTTAGTGATTTAAATAAATTTAATTAGATTAAGTATGTAATCGATGATGTTAGCATTGCCTTCTGCATTTGTAGACTTCTAAAAGACAAATGATTGTTATTTAAAAGGAAATTCTATTAATTAATTTTTTCAATGCATAAGAAGCAAATATTAAAATGAAGACGATGACACTTTAACACTATTGGGAGTAGGGGACCTGGAATTTTATTTATTTTTCAGGTCTTTATTACCTCTCTTAACCTTACCAATTTTTTTCATAATTGCCACCCAAAATTTGTTGCTGTTTGTGAATGCTTGTCAGTTCCAGCGGGCCCCAAATTCTCATGCCAAGCATCTTTGCTCTCAGTAGTTGTGCAGCATTCTGTTTCCTGAGCTAAGCTTGTTCCAGCCAGCCACAGTTATGCTGATATGAGTTAGAACAGGGAACAAATGAAAGCGACTTCAAGACTTATTTGTTGAGTAGGGTTCCAAATGTTCAGAGTAAAATCACATCTTGATAGTAGAATGGAGTACTTAGATCTTGGGCTCTGGAACCAGAGAAGCAAACATTCAAATCCCAGGAGCCACTTTTTACCTGAGTGAACTTGGAGTCTCAGAGTCTCAGTTTCCTCCTCTTTAGAAGGAAGCGTGATGGTGGAAAACAAAACAAAAAAGAAATGGTGAATGGATATTGGTTATTATTACATGCAGGTCACTGTGGTAAATGCTCCATCCAAAAGGTTCTTACCCCAGAGAACTGCTGGGAAGATTAAATGAGATAGTGAGTACAGAGCATAGCAGAAGCACTCTACACATGGTTGTGACTTTTTCTACAATTACTGCCACCTTAGCTACTGCTGCGGCTACTATTTACTACCAGTAGGAGAATTAGTATTTTCTGTAGACAATGGCTCTGACCCAAAATAGCCTTCTCAATAAAGTTGCCCAATAAAATGCAGGGCACCAAGTAAATCTGAATTTCAGATAAACAAGGAATAATTTTGTCATATACATATGACATAGGACATACTTACATTATATTTCATGGTTCATACTTTCACTAAACATTTTTTTGTTATTATCTGGAACTCAAATTAAAGTTATCCTGTATTTTATTTGCTAAATCTGGCAATCCTACTTTTCAAATATGCATATAATTTGCCTCTGTGGTAGAAGAGCACAGACTGTGTACAATAGTCATCAGTACTGAGAAAAGCACTTTAAGTAGTCCTTAAGCTGGGCAAATGTACTGGCTTCCTTATCTCAAGTGGAGAGTTCACCAGCACATCTCATTCACTCATGATGTGACACATTGTATTTCCTATGCTTATAAAATCATCTTTTCAAGAATTTGGACTCTCTTCCTGGTTGTGTTCGACACTATTTTATTGCAGTAGTTTCATGTGTACTTGTTACGTATAACAAGTGATAGTAAATATACACACGTCCACACATACATATATATAAGGACTTCAGTAGTTGTATTCTCAATTCAAGAATTTCACATTATTTCAACTGTTTATATAAAAACCCCTCAAATATTTTGCCAGTGACGTAGTCTCTTAGATGTAAAATTTATCTCTAGTCTAAAGAAACCAAAGCCCTATATCGGTTTCTAACCTATTTATCTCTAAAACATAGAACGATATTTGTATAAAAGTTATTTCATGTTCTTAAAACCTTTTGAGTTTTTGTCTATTCCAAAACTTATTTTTTAAAATTATACTTTATGTTATATATTGAAAAAAAAATGCTTGAATCTCACAATATGGCAGAACACTACACTCCAGGAAAGAATTCTGATTTTCACACTTGGGAGACATTTCTGCCCACCCCCCCTTCCATATCACACATTTATCTAAAGATAAGAAATGCCTCACACACCATTTGGAAGTTATTCTCTAAAATGTCAGAGTTGAGCATTAACATCATGTGCTTTATATCCAAAATCACCCTGAGAGTGTGAATATCAATCTAGCTATACACTTTTCAACAGCATTTATTATCATGGGGTTGCTTTTTTGCTATTATATTAATTTGCCATAAAACTCATTCTAAATCAAATGAAAACACTTTCTACTCTAAATAATGACAAACTTTTTTATATTTGACAATATGACATTTATCATTATCACCCAAGGCTTCTCACTTGGAAACTAGTAACACTTACGGAATTCTCAAGTCAGTTCCATCTTGATTCATTTGTGTAAGTGTGGGCAAAATCATGAAGCAAGTCAAGTTGGTATCTAGTGACACCGTCCCACACACTCAAGACCTGTTTTCTCCTTCTTGGCATCTTCACAAACATTTGTGTGAAGAATAAACAAATGAACATATAAGTAATCAGATGGTCACTGTAGATTGCAACCTTGTGGATGTGATTAATCCCACTAAGTGGGAGGCTTGGGGGCTGTTCAGATGGGAGAGTTTGTTAGATATATGTTCCTCCCACAATTCAAAAAGGCAACGAAAGAGACAATGACAAGTAAATACAATATGTGCTCCTGGATGGGATCTACAAGGGAGGAGTAAAGGCTCAAAAGAATATTATTGAGACATATGAAAAAAAATAGAACATAAACTGTAACCTTTATATCAATGTTAAAATTCTTGAACTTGATACCTTCACTTAAGGTGGTTATATGTGTGAATATCCTTGTTCTTAGGAAATGTAAAGGTAGTATTAAGTTTTCAAGGAGTCTGAAGAATGCAACCTACACTCAAGTATCCAGATGGTCACTACAGAGACATGAATTTTAAAATGACTGACAATACACAGTATTTATTCCTTTGCTAAGAAAACTGTCCATATTGGGCTAAAGGGAAAGGATCAGATATTCATCACTACAGCATCTGCTGTCACCTTCTGAAAAACTGGCAGGAGGAAACATTTCTCTAAACACTTTAGGCACTGTTTGGATAAGAAAACGTTACTGCTGTGTGAAGAAATCTCATACAGCCAAGAGGAATACACTAACTACCATTTATTTGGTATTTTATGGTCCTTAAGAACTTTCACAAGTCATTTTGGGAAAATGATTAGTCAAAGATCAAGGAAAACTCCCTGCTCCCTGTGAGACCCTGAATTAATAAACATTTTGTTTGTTTGATTTTTTAAAAAAAATAAGATAGGAAATGAAAAATTCAAAATTCCAAGGAGTATACGGCAGCGAAAAGAGTTTGTTTTGTTTTTGTTTTAGAATATTAAACTTTACTTTTAGAGAAGTTTTAGACTTATATTCACAGAAAAGTTTACATCAAAAGTATAGGGAATTTTCATATAACACCCACTAAGTATTTGTTTTTTTAAGCAAAGGTATTTCTTTTCATTCTCTACCAAGACAATGTTAAATAATAATCAGAAATTATCCTCAGCCCTCTACTGGTGTTGTTTCTTTCATTTTAAATGTGTGAACATTGAAAAGATCCCCCACTCCAGCCTTTATGGAGGAAGGGTTTGAGAGGATGGACTAAGATAATTTCACCCATAGTCCATAAATACAATCTCTTTTTTTTTGGGGGGGGGGGGGGGCCGGGGCGGTGGTTTGGCACATGGTGGTTTGACACATTTCCAAAGGACAAGATGTCAAAATTTCAGCTGTTGTGTCCCAGACAACTGACAAAGATTATAGTCAATTAAATTTCTTTCTCATTTGGGAAGCACCTTTTCCTCTAACAGGAAAATGACAAAGTAGAGGTATGTTTACTTTCTCATGACAAATAAACTGATATTTTTTGAAGAGGAGCTCAAGCTTCCATTCTTTTTCTTTTTGTAACATACAAAATATTTTTGGGTAATGGAATGGCCTGGTCAGGGCAGAACTCTGCTCTAATAAAATACTAATGATATTTATCAAGTCCCATTCACAGAGATACAGAAAAACCTGTCACATGGCAAATAGCCAAAAAATGCAAACAAACAAAAAACCACGCTATATATACTTCAGAAGTACAGAATTTTCCAAGAGGTTTTGAGCACCATATTACTCAAAATGAGGTCGCTGGAGCAGCCTCATCATCCAGGAACTTGTTAGAAATGCAAAATATCATGCCTCATCCTTTACCTACTAAATCAAGAACTGAATTTTAAAAAGAGCCCCAAGTGATTCATATGCAAATTAAATTTAAAGAAGCATTGTCTTAGCACAAATACATCATTTCAACAAAACCCCACACAACCAACGAGGGGGTTGTTTATTCCTAGTATCCTTAGCATGCTGATACAGAGACTGATATTTTGAGCTCCTATTCAAAACAATACAAATTCCCCAGAGTATAGCCCTCTTTAATAGTAATATTAATAATAATATAACAATAATTACGGTAAAAACATTAGCAGCAGTACAACACAAGTGGTTAATAGTGCTCGCTCCAGTCAGACTGTGTGGGTTCAAATCCTGGCTCTACCTTTCACCAAGTGTAAATCTTGGGTAAGTTGCTTAATGTTTCTGAGCCTCAGTTTTCTCAACAGTAACATGGGAGTTTGGAAAGAACCTGTCTAATGGTGTCAGGAAGGGAGAGGATTGAATAAATTCAAGGAAAGTGTTTAGAAGAGTGACCTGACATGTATATATGTTAGGTAGCTAGAAGGAGTAGGAATAATAGTAACAGTCATAGTAACAAACATTTTCCCCAAAACTTTTCACATGCTTTTATCAGTTTCACTTGTTTATATAGCCCTATGAGATAGGTATGACTGTCACCCCTCTTTGGGGCAGATAGACTAAGGAGAAGTAGGTTTGCCTAAAGTCACATGGCTGATGAATATGATGCTGGAATTAAAATCCCAAATTGAGCTCCATGTTATGAAACCACTGTTAGTTTGAGTTCCTGAAGTCCACCTCTTTTGAATGCAAGCCCTCTATTTTTCCACCAAACTGTACTTCTCTCCAACCATGAAGGAGAAAGGCATTTTCAGGTGACAGGTGATGCATGAATACTATTTGACTCACAATTACTGAGCTTTTAGATCTGCTTCTCTGATTTGCTCCTGGCCAGTTCCTTTACTCTACCATGGTCCTAGAGAACACTATTCTTCCTTGCTTTTCTTAAAGTCAAATGGCAGTTTCAATCAGCACCAAATTCTCTTAGAAGGTAATGGAATCCTGACCTCAGGATTCTGCCTAAATATACTCTTAGCATGCCTGTTTCACAGTGCTCTGAGGGCAGTTTGAATTTTGATGGATAAATCTTGAAAGCAAAAAGTCTTAACCTACAAAATGACTATCTAATGATGGTGCAGTGGTTTGGAACTGTATGAATCCCAGAAAATCATATTCTTAAAGCTAATCCATTCTATGGTTATAAAACTATTGTAAGTAGGATCTTTTGATTAGGCTACTTCAATTAAGACACAGTCAAGGGTGAGTCTTAATCCTCTTACTGAATCCTTTATAAACAGGATGAATATGCAGAGAGAGAGAAAGAGAGCATGTGAGAGCCATGGAAGCAAGAAGTTGAAAGCAATGAAACTCAGAAGAGAAGGGAGAGACCAGCAGACACCACCATGTGCCCTGCCATTTGACAGAGGAGCCCAGCATTGGCAGTTGCCAGTCTTTAGGAACAAAGTGTTGCCTGGTGATGCCTTGATTTGGACATTTTTCCCACCTTCAAAACTGTAAGCATGTAAGCTAATAAATTCCCATTGTTAAAAACCAACCCATTTTATGGTATCCACAAACTAAAGCAGTTGTTATATCAGGTACAAGAGGGAAGTACACTGTAAGGTAAAATGCAATTGAAAGAATAAAAGACGTTTTTTCAGATAGCCTCTGATCTTAGCCTGTAGGCAAATGGCATTCCAGATAGCAGCACCCCCACATAAGCCTTTAGGAAGCAGACAAAGGGACCTTGATAACCTACATGTTGTGGAAGGCGGCATTTCTGATCTTTAACCTCATCAGTATTTTCTATAACTAAAATTTTTAAAATCATTGTGATGGTCTATTAAGATGAAAACGTGCCTCTCTACACCAGCCAGAAGCATGGATGGGCTTGAGCATGGAACAAGTATATGGGTGGAAGACATAGTGTATTAGTCATAGTGTATTTTGCTGGTGCAAAGTACAAGAAATCTGTTGGCTTTTATAAAATGGTATTTATTAGGCATAGAAGTTTACAGTTACCAAGCATATAGCATAAATTACTTCTCTCACCAAAGTCTGTTGCCATGTGTTGGAGCAAGATGGCTGCCAGTTTCTGCAAGGTTTCAGTTCCTCTTCCTCTCTTGACTCCATGGTCCCAGCTTCTTCCAATATCATCCGTAGGCTGGGATAAGTCTCGTATCTCTCCTGGTTCATTTCTCTCTGGGTTCAGCTGCTCTGTTTTCTCCAAAAGGTCAGGTATAGACTATCAAGCGAACAGCTCATCTCTTCCCAGGGTCTCTGCCGTGTCTAATGGAGTCTTCTCTCTTTCCTCACATATCTGTTTCTCTGTGTATTTTCTTCCTGGGCCTCCAGCACACAAAACTCTTTCTCCTTTGCCATGTCATTTTCTCTGTGAGTCCCCACGCACGAAGGGGACAGGGACTAAAAGTCCTTCTGATGTGGCCCATTCAAAGCCTTAATCATAATTTAGTAAAGTAAAAGTGAAACCTCTAAATCCAATAGAATCTAATATGCCCAGAGGAACAGACCAGCTTACAAACATAATCCAATATCTATTTTTGGAATTCATAAACAATATCAAACTGCTACACATAGTAAATACTATTAATATTACTTTTCTCCACCTCAAAGGAAAGATTATTGTTCCCAGTAGTATATAGAGGGAAAGCAATAATTTAGGTGCCTAAAATTATTTTAAGGAATAGATGTCCAACTTTGGGAAATTTAGAATCATTGGTATAGTGGCATATGTTATCACATATAAATTAACTTTTCTAATGTTTTATAATCTGAAGGACTTTTACAGGTCTGGGGAAACATAATAGGTTGGTTTTATAATGAGTCATTTGCAAAAGGGCTTGGGTATGTTGAGAGACTCATATAAGAATATGGAGTATTATTGAAGTCTAAGTTTTCTGTTAGCTAAAAGTTTAAATATTAAGGTCTTTGTCAAGTCTACAATTCCAAGTCTTTGAACAGGATGGGAAAGTGTCAGTTGAATAGAAGCTTATATCTTATGATTATCCCTTGTCAGAACACCAGCGATTTCTTTCCCTCTCTTAGGTAAGGCAAAAGAGATATTTATTAATGAAAGAGAGATATAGTAGTCTAAGGTCAAAGTAGCAAGAGTATGTGTATGCAAAGGTGTCAGTGTTCCAGAAAATATACAGCTGCGAAGGTCTGAAAGAGTTCTAAAAATACATAGAAAAAAGAAAATGAAAAACACACAACAAGCCTGATTAAAAAGAAAATGGGACAATGGGACCATTCTTTCAGGAGAATATACAGATGACCCTTTCTTTTTACACACTAGCTCAAAATTTGGAGCTGAATATCATGCCTAGATTTTTCTTTTTTTCCTCTTTGCTTTAACTCAACATATTTTATCATCATTTCTTTTGCAGAAATGAGTGGGATGTGATTTTGAGGTTGCTATAGTTACTCATTTTTAATGAGTTTGGTGATGGCTATCCAACCAACTGAACAGCATTCTCTCACCCAAAAATATTAGAGGGTAGTGGAAGGGAAATTTGTGACTGAAAGATAACTCATCACAACATAAATACAGGAAAACATTTAAAATAGTTAAAGGATAACATTATAACTTATTGAACAGTGTTTTTTTTTTAGTTTCTTTTGTCGCGTGTATAATTTGAGGGCATTTCAATACCATTTATTTGAGTAAAATTTATTTAATCCCTTAAAAAACTATTTTTTGTTGTAATTTGTGCAAAAGTTAGTTTATCTATTAATAAAAATACGGTAAACTTCAAATATAATTTACAAAAATCAAAATGTATACAACTTCAAAAAGCAGAAATAATTTTTGGATATTTTATAAAAAATTAAACTCTCCACAAAAAAAGTAATTTATCTTATTAACTATATTAAATGTATAAAAAGACACTATAAACTTTATAGTGGACAAGTGGATGAAGGATGTTCAGAGAAAGTGTCAAAATCTCATTATTTAGGAGAACAAAAAGTAGAAAATAATGTTCAAGCTAATAAGGGAGTTTTAAAATATCTGTCATTCTAATGATAAAGAAATTCCATCCTTTGGAAACCTACAGAAAAATTATCCAGGGAGAAAAAGAGGAAAAGAATTTGGCCAAGATAAGTCTAAAATATTCATGGTTATGGATATCGGCTCTTTGAACAATATGCCTGAGTACAATTCAGCAAAATTCCCATTTGATTATCCTTCTAAAAGTGAACAGAAATATAACTACCAACTATAATCACGGTTTAAGTTAAGAAAGTTTCCATGTCTTTATCGGTGTAACCTAGAAATATTTACATAAATATCATATTGCTTAAAATAGTTATAGATCTATGGAAGTACTAAATTGCAATGTAAAATTTCTGCTCAGTAAGGAATGCTGTAAAGGAAATCCAGGTATATGAAAATTCATTGGCCCTATAATTCAAAAATTACAGAAAAAGAAGTTAACCGTCTAAGCCCAATCCCCCAAGTTTTTAAATACATAATCTAAAGTTCTTCTATACTTTAGTTATATTAAAAAAGATCAGATAGAAAGTATACTGTTTTATAGACAGACAAATTAACTTGGTAAGTGGATAAAGTAATTCAATATTTTTTCCTGTCTCAGGAAAATTGTTGGGGATTGATCATGTTGCCCTCAAAAGGCATGTTCAGGTCCCAATTCCTGGTCCTGAAGGTGTGAACCCCCTTGTTATTAGGGACTTTGAAGATGTTATTATTTAAGGTGTACCCAAACTGAAAGAGGGTGGATTTTAATCCAATATGACAGAAGTCCTTAAAAGTAAAGGAAATTGGACATGCGGCAAAGGTCACTGGGAGAAGCCAGTAGATGAAAGTCAACAGAACCCAGAAGAGAAAGAGGACAAGGCCACGTATATTGCCCTGTGATGGAAAAGCCAAGAAATCCCAAGATTGCTGACCAGCCAAAAAATATCAACCCAGATGGAAACAAATTTTCTAGGCTCTAAAACCATGCGCCAAAAAATCTCCTGTTGTTAAGCCAACTCATTATAGGTTATTTGTTTTAGCAGCCAGGAAATGAAGACAAAAGATCATCTTGTTTCTGAGACTAGAACTGTGATGTCCAATACAATTGCCACTAGTTACGATACCATACTAATCTGAATTGAGATGTGCCCTAAGCATAAACCACTTGCCATGGTTCAAAGATTTAATACCAAAAAATGTAAAATAACGCATTAATAATTTCATATTGATTACATTTTGACTTGATAATACTTTGAATGTTTCAGATTAAGCAATATAAATTATTAACATTTATTTTGACAGTTTCCTTTTGTCTTTTTAACATGGTTAGCAGAAAACCTAAAATTACATATGTAGCTAGAAACATATTTTTATAGGACCATGCTGGGTAAAACATAGAAGTCCCTAGATAAGGAATTATTTGTTGGCAAGTTTAGCTATTTGTACATTTTTTTTCCTCAGAGAAACAATATTTAGTTTATAAGGTTCTTAAGGCAATTGACAAAACCTGCTTATCCTACATTGTAAGTGAAATATAGCACTTCATGTAAGTATTGTATATCTATGGAGAAAAAAAAGAATTATTAATTCTAGCTTGAGATACCAACACTCAAGTCCCAGGATTTGAAGGGATTTGGCAAAGGAGTTGTGTACTCATGATAGCCATGACAAAAGGTACAATGTGAATAGATGGCCACACCTGAATTACAACAGAAGTTAGTTTCTAACCTTCTTTAGACTTTACAAGAAAGCAAGTCTTTCATACCACCACTCTGCAAATGCTTACTAAATCATCTGAAATGGAAGCAACTGGTAGATGCCGTAGAATAGGATCTGCTGACAGAATTGAACTGTCCCTCTTCTCCTTAATAGTTATGTATAGACTATTCATAAATTTATGATTAATTATGAGTTATTCAGGTTATTTATGTTCATATGTATCCAGTGTAGTGGTCTGATGAGGAGTTACTTAGAAACCCTTTTAAGTTAGCAAGTATCTTTGGCATATATGAATAGCAGGAATACAAAGTCAAGGAATTATAACATGCCGATTTGGCTGAAAGGAAAAAAAAATGTTTGAAACAGGAAATTTGTACTCCTTTTATTAAGTATCCATGGCAGTTTTTAAAGTTCATTGAACATCTCTAATCCAGTGGCAAATAGGCTAAATCACTGTTCTCAGACTTTTGTGTGCATTGGAATTATTTGGAGGGTTTATTAAAACACTGACTATGTGGCCCCATATCTAGAGTTTCTGATTCAGCAGGTTTGGGGTAGAGTCTAAGAATTTGCATTTCTAAACTTTCCAGGTGCTTGTACAGAACCACACTTTGAGAACCACTGGGATAAAGATTTTTCATGGTTCCAAAACCATACCAGCAAAATCAGTTTTCCTTGAAATTTGTCAGTTTTTGAAATTCCATATATAAGAATTATAGACAAAAAATTATGTGAACAAGCCTCCTGCATTCTAAAACTAAGCATTAATTCCCTAAGAAAATCAGTGTTGTGTAAAGAATTAATCTCTCAAAGTAAGGTATATGTGGGTTTTGTTTTAAACCATTGGCTTTTTTGTTCTTTAAAATCTTTCTTTTATTTCTAAAATAATAAGCATGCTAGATTATTTCTTTTTGGCTTTGTGTTAATTTTCAACGTCCCATGTTGAGGCAATGTATTATTATATCATCATGTGAAGAGATTACATTTCTAAAGCAAAGAAAAAGACAAGAATCAATATATTTCAGTACCATTTTTTGATGTTGTATATGAGTCTAAAGACACTTCTTCCTCCAGGATGCCACAATTTGGAATTGGTATATTTTTATATTAACCTAGTAGCACTGTCATAAAAATAATTTAAATCTCTAAAACCTAGGAACAAAATAAATTTGTCATCTTTAAAATCAAATTCACTAGTTACAATGTTAAACATTTTAAAATGGATTAAAACTTTATTTTGTTCTTAGAATATGCTATGGGGAGGCAATTTTGCACATCCATATATTTTAGTTTGTTAATACCATTTTGGTAGACATTCCATTTGTATCTATTTCTAGCATTCATTATTTTCTAAATATTATGCTTCACAGCTATAATTGTCTAAACCATTACTGACTAACAACTAGTTTAAACTCAAACTCCTTTGTTACTCCAGGTCCTCTACAATCTGAACCTAATTATTTCCTCAACATAAAACTTTAGTAAAAGGGAAACGGACTTGGCCAAGTGGTTAGGGCGTCCATCTACCACATGGGAGGTCCGCAGTTCAAACCCTGGGTCTCCTTGACCCGTGTGCAGCTGGCCCATGCGCAGTGCTGATGCGCGCAAGGAGTGCCCTGCCACGCAGGGGTGTCCCCCGCGTGGGGGAACCCCACGCGCAAGGAGTGCGCCGGTGAGGAGAGCCCATGCGGCGCTGGCCCATGTGCAGTGCTGATGCGCGCAAGGAGTGCCCTGCCACGCAGGGGTGTCCCCCGCGTGGGGGAGCCCCACGTGCAAGGAGTGCGCCGGTGAGGAGAGCCCATGCGGCGCTGGCCCATGTGCAGTGCTGATGCGCGCAAGGAGTGCCCTGCCACGCAGGGGTGTCCCCCGCGTGGGGGAACCCCACGCGCAAGGAGTGCGCCGGTGAGGAGAGCCCATGCGGCGCTGGCCCATGTGCAGTGCTGATGCGCGCAAGGAGTGCCCTGCCACGCAGGGGTGTCCCCCGCGTGGGGGAACCCCACGCGCAAGGAGTGCGCCGGTGAGGAGAGCCCATGCGGCGCTGGCCCATGTGCAGTGCTGATGCGCGCAAGGAGTGCCCTGCCACGCAGGGGTGTCCCCCGCGTGGGGGAGCCCCACGTGCAAGGAGTGCGCCGGTGAGGAGAGCCCATGCGGCGCTGGCCCATGTGCAGTGCTGATGCGCGCAAGGAGTGCCCTGCCATGCAGGGGTGTCCGCCGCGTGGGGGAGCCCCACGCGCAAGGAGTGCGCCTGTGAGGAGAGTCGCCCAGCGTGAAAAGAAAGTGCAGCCTGCCCAGGAATGGCGCTGCCCACACTTCCCATGCCGCTGACGACAACAGAAGCGGACAAAGAAACAAGACGCAGCAAATAGACACAGAGAACAGACAACCGGGGGAGGGGGGGAATTAAATAAATAAATAAATCTTAAAAAAAAAAATCTTTGGTAAAACTTTCAATTTACAGATCTTCAAATCTGTTTAGTGTCTTCCTGCTTCTGAGTATCAGTCTGGAATTCCTTGCTTTCTCTTCTCTAGGCATATAAATTCTACCCACTTACTTTAAGTCCTGTCCTTACTAAATTGGCTTTTACTGAGCATTTACTGTTTTCTAACATATAGTATATACTAGGAACTGCCATTTGCACGATTACTGTTTACCAGGATCTAAAACAAACCATTTACCGTAATCATCAAAAGTTTTAAGTACTATTACCATTCCCATATGTTATGGATTGAATTGTGTCCTCCAAAAAGACATGCTCAAGTCCTAACCCCTGGCCCTGTGCAAGTGAACTTATTTGTAAACAGGATATTTGAAGATGTTAATTAAGAGGAGGCGAGACTGGATTAGAGTGGGTCCTAAACCAGCAGGCCGGGCATTCTCAGAAACAGATGAAATTTGGACACAGTAAAGGAAAGATGGAGAAATTGAGACAAGAGATGACCATGTGATGGAGGCAGAGATTGCCTTTTTCCACAAGACAAAGCATATTGTAGATTTCTGGCCCATCAGATCCCTAGAGTCTTCAGAGGAAGTGTGGTCCTGCTGATACTTCGACTCTGACTTCTGGCCTCTAGAAATGTGAGGAAATAAATTTCCATTGTTTAAACTAATTAGTCTGTAGCACTTTGTTACAGCAACCCTGGGAAATTAAGGCATCAGGTTAATATAGAACACCCTGAGGCTCAGAGAATTTAAGTAGCTTGTCCCAGTCATGAAGCTTTTAAGTAGTAGAGCTGAGATTCGATTCCAGGTCTCTGCATCCGGCAAAGTCATGTACATAACTGTTATTATGTACAACTGTTATTTGGCAGCCTTCAAATTATTAATGGGTTATGATACTTTTTAATGTGTAAGGAGTACTATAGTAGAGAGAAATGAATATTTATAATTACTTGTGCTTTGGAATTCAATTAAAATTGTATATTTAAAATACCTAATTTTTATTAAGTTTTAGAATGCACATCACTAAGCTTATTATTTGGCTTATATATCTAGTAATTTTGTGTTAAGAGGAAAACAATTCACTCTTATTTCATAAATGCCAAATTAATTAATAAATTTGACAGATTAAATTCCCCCAGACATTTAACAATGTTTACAAACAAGATTAATTAATTCTCTTTAGACATTTCAAATTACAGTTCTACATATATCTGATTTTCTAAAGCCTTGCAAACTACGTACAGGGAAGACTTATAAATCTATACACCTAACTGTTTCCAAGCTTGTATGCAACCCTTGTAAATATAATAAAACAAACTTCAAAATCAGTAATCATATTCTCCTGGGTTTATCAAATGTTTAAAAGAACAAACAAAGCACAATTGAAGCTGCATAATAATTTCAAATGTATCACGATATCTGTTTAACTCCCCCAGCCAATGTTCATACTATCATTCATTTTTTTCAATTATTACCAGTTTTCACACTTTCTGGAGATAGTAAGATCAAGTTATTAAAAACAAAGCGGTGTCAAGGCAAATTGCCATTTTAGCAGGACTGTCAAGGCCACTTGGTTAAACATTCAGGACCATGATGGAATCAGTTATCCTTTAGAAATTAATGACTGTGCCAACAGATTCTGACGGGATCTTTCAGGATTATTTGACCTGAACTGGCATTTATTCAATTGGGTCTCTTCTTTTAGAAATAAAATCTTCAAGTCTCCCTTCCTACCTTTCTTTGTAATCTTTCATTTCTCTTATCCATTCTTTTGAATCATACTATCCTTCATATATTTTTATTACATAATTTGAGTTCAGGAAAGTCTATACCACCAACCTGTACCGCAACACTTTGCTCAATTTTTTGTGACATTTTGCCCTAAAAGGTTTTATAGCTTAGGTATTCCTTACATATATTTAGAAACTCATGCCTGCCTTTCCTTTAGCATATCTGCTAGAGTTTGCCATGATTACACAGGATTAACACTAAAATGATCACAAGTTGGCCAAAGTGATCCCCTTAAACTGAGCCCTTTATTGCCATTTTGAAAAAAGCAGCAACCTGGAACTATCTTGATTTTCACTACATGAAGTCAGGGAAGCAGCTACACTCTAAAGAGCACTGATTCTTTTTAGTGAAGAACAAAATTAGAGGCTAGGCACTAAGGATATATGCCTGTACTCAGGAGTGTAATTGCTGGGTAAAGTGAAATCCTACCTCCAGATTTTCCATATAATGTCCAATTGTTTTCAAAAGTTGCTGCACCAATTTATGCTCCCAGCACTGTATGAATTTGTATTTCTCCACCAATTTCCTAACACTTGACTATAGAGTGAAAATGTCTTCTAATTTTTGTTTTAATGTTTATTTCTATGAGTAATAATAAGGCTTAGCATCTTTTCATTTTTTTCTCTCTTCTGTAAAATATTCAGATCTTCAGTCCATTTTCTCTTAGCTTGTTTGTACTTTTTCTTTTTGACTCTTATGATTTCCTTACATAATATGTATGATTTCTTTGACAATTATATGTGCTGAAAATATCCTTTCCTGGCTTTTTAACTTACCTTTTCACTTTCTTCATCAGGCCTTTTATTTGAAAGACTTAGTAATTTTAATGAATCAAATATATACATATTTTATTTTATGGTTGGTGTTTTTAAAATTTTTTTATTTAAGTTTATCTTTCGTACATGAGTATATATAAACAATGCTTGTATAGCAAAAATTGTGAACTTACAAAACAACATGCATATCATCATATAGAACGCCCATATATCACCCCACCACCAACACTCTATATTGTTGTAAAACAATTGTTACAAACTCTGAAAGAGCATCATCAAAATATTACCATTAATAATAGCCCATATCTTATATTTGGTGTATTTTCCCCCCAATCCACTCAATTATTAACACCTCCAACCAAGGAACCTTCACTAGCAGCCAACCCCAGAATGCCACAGTCTTCGTAGAGAAAGCACTTCTTAACCCCTCAGATAGTGGAATTCTCCTAGTTTCAAAACTCTAAGTCAATAAAATCCCCCTTTTTAAGCCAGCTTCTTATACAGTATTGTTTTAGCAGCTAGGAAACTAATACACGTATCCACCTATTTAAAAAAAAAAAAATTTATAAAGGTTTTCTTTCACATTTAGGCCTCTAAATCACCAGCAATTTATTTTTTCTTAATGGTGTGTAGGTAGAGATCCATTTTCACTATTTATCCATTTTGTAGCCAATTGACATAATATAATTTATCAGTTTTTCCCCCCATTGATCATCTCTCAATTATCAAGCTTACCATATATATGAAGCTGTTTTTGACTCTATAATATTCTATTCTTTGTTTATCCTGTGCCCAAATCACCTTGTCTTAGATTTTACAGTTTTTTAATAAGTTTTAATATCTGGTAGCACAAGCTCCCCTAATTTTGTAGAATTGTGTTGAATATTTTGAATATTTTTCATACCTTTTTAAAATTAGATTGTTAAGTACCATGAATCATGCTAGAAGGTTCTTGAAATTGCCTCTATAGCCCTATTAGTGTAGAATTGACTTCTGAATGTTGTAGAATTTTCTTATCTAGGTCATATTCACAACAGTTAGCATGCAGTAGGGCATAAACAGCAACCAGGATCAACAATTTCTGAAAGAAACCAGTACAACTACACCAAAGCATATAGGAAAAGTATCATCCCTCTTCCTGTCCACACTTAGTATGAATTTTAGGTGGTCTTAAAAATAGCTTTTGTGTTTGGAAATGATTATTCAGAACTCTTCATTGGCTTCCAACTTATTAAAAAGCTTAGCCCTTCCTTTAGCCTTTGGTAGCACCATTTAAGTATGATTCTATTTATAGATCAGCAAAGGTTAAGCTAAGAAGATTTTGATTAGTGGTAGTCTTCTTTATAAACTTAGCTAAAGGCACATAAATATTCTTAATACATATTTAATTTTGATAGAATCTATTTTTTTTTAGTTTTACTGTTTAATTTAACAATAGAAAACATGCTAAGGAGGCAGAGGCAAGATGACAGCATAATATGGGTCTCCAATAGTCCGTCCTTCCTACAGTGTAGTTAGTAATCAGCCAGAGCTATCAGAGCTATCAAAATCACCAGTTTGGGGGGTCCAGGAGACCAGAAGAGCATCCTACAACATCCTTGAAGAACAGAAAGAGACTGCCCATCTTCAGACAAGATTTGTGAACAGACTAATCCACATCATGAAGGCTGGTGCCCATCCCTGCTGGCAGTGCACGATGTCTCTACAATAATAGTTGGAAACGTCAATACACCACTGTCATCATTGGATAGAACATCTGGGCAGAGTATCAATAAAGAGAGAGAGAGAATAATGTGATAAATGAACTAAACCTAATGACATATACAGAACATTGCACCCCAAAACAGCAGGATATACATTCTTCTCATGTGCTCATGGATCTTTCTCCAGGATAGACAATATGTTGGGTAACAAAGTAGATCTCAATAACATTAACGAGATCAAAATTATACAAAGAGGAAACTATGAACAAATGTATGCCAATAAACTAGACAATGTAGACAAGATGGACAAATTGCCAGAAACAAATAAACCACCTACACTGACCCTAGAAGAAATAGAAGACCTCAACAAACCAATCACAAGTGAAGAGATTGAAAAGAGTCATCAAAAACCTCCCAAAGATGAAAAGCCAAGGCAAGACGGTTTCACAAGTGAGTTTTACCAATCATTCAAAGATGATCTAATACCAGTCTCACTCAAGCTCTTCCAAAAAGTTGAACAGGAAAGAATGCTACCAAACTCATTCTATGAAGCCAACATCACCCTAATACCGAAACCAGATAAAGATACTATAAAAAAAGAAAATTACAGACCAATATCCCTAATGAATATAGATACAAAAATCCTCAATGAAATACTTGCAAACCAAATCCAAAAGTACATTTAAAAAATTATACATCACAATCAGGTAGGTTTTATCCAAGGTATGCAAGGGTAGTTCAACACAAGAAAATCAATTAGTGTAATAAACCACTTTGATAAATTGAGGAAGAAAAAATTACAAGATCCTTTCAATTGATGAAGAAAAGATATTTGACAAGATGCAGCACCCTTTCTTGATAAAAACACTTCAAAAGATAGGAATAGAAGGAAGCTTTCTCAACATGATAAAATGCATATACGAAAAACCTACACCTAGGATTGCATTAAATGGTGAAAGACTGAAAGCTTTCCTGCTGAGATCAGGAACAAGGCAAGGATGCCCAGTGTCACCAATGTTATTCAATATTGTGCTAGAAGTTCTAGTGAGAGCAATTAAGCTAAAGATATAAAAGGCACACAACTAGGACAGGAAGAAGGAAAACTTTCACTGTTCACTGATATATGATCCTATGTCAAGAAAATCCTGAAAATTCACAATAAAACTACTTGAACTAATAAACAAGTTTAGCAAAGTGGCAGGATACAAGATTTATATGCAAATGTCAATAGTGTTTCTACACACTACTGATGTGCAATGTGAGGAAGAAATGAGAAAAAATTCCATTTATAGTAGCAACTAAATGGGTGAAATATTTAGGAATAAGCTTAACTAAGGACATAAGGACCTGTTTTCAGAAAACTACAAAACATTGCTAAAAGAAACCAAAGAATATTCAAATAAAAGGAAGGACATTCCATGTTCATGGATTTGAAGACTAAATATTGTTAAGATGTCAATTCTGTGCAAATTGATTTACATATTCATATTTACATATTCAATGCAATCCCAATAAAAATGCCAAGAACTTTTTTTTGCAGAAATGAAAAAGTTAATTATCAAATATATTTGGGAGGGTGGAGGGCCCTAAATAGCCAAAAAGGTCTTAAAAAGAACAAAGTTGGAGGACTTTTACTTCCTGACTTTAAAGTACATTACTTAAATACACTGGTAAAAATAGCATGATTCTGCTATAAAAACAGACACACCGACCAATGAAACTGAATAAAAAACTCAGAAACAGAGCCTCATATGTAAGGTCATGTGATTTTTGACAAGGCTGCTGGGCCAAAACAGTATATCCCATAAATGGTTTCAGGAGAACTGGATATCCATATTCAAAGGCAAGTAAGAGGTCCCCTATCTCACATCTCATACAAAAATTAACTTAAAATGGATCAAGGACCTATATATAAAAGCTAGAAACATAAAAATCCTAGAAGAAAATGTAGGGAAATATCTTCAAGATTTTGTGGTTGATAGGCAGCAGTTTGCTAAACCTAACACCCAAAGCATAAGCAATGAAAGAAAAAATATGAAACGTGACCTCCTCAAAATTAAACACTTTAGTACTCAAAAGACTTTATCAAAATGGAGAAAAGGCAGTGAAATCAATGGGAGAAAATACTTGGAAATCAGGTATCTGATAAAAATTTAAATATCCATGATAGAAAGAGATAATATACTTCAACTAAAAAGGCAAACGATCTGATTCAAAAATGGTCACACAAAAAAAAATGTAAGAGAGAACCAGCAAGATGGTGGCAGAGTAAGGAGCTCCTAGAGTCTGCTCCTTTCTACAGGGCAGTTAGCAAACACCCAGAGCTCTCTGGAGCTAGCTGAAGCACCTGTTTGGGGGCTCCAGGAGACCAGAAGAGCATTCTGCAACGTCCTTGAAGGAGTGGAAGGAGGAGACTGCCCATCTGCAGAGAGGATTTCTAAGTAGAGTGCTCTACGCCACAGAGGCCAGTGCCCACCTTGGGAGCTATTCCACAGCTGGAATTGAAAGTTCCACTTCCCCAAAATAGGGGAGGAAGAGACTATTGGGCACCAATTTCAGCTACTGATGAAGAAATTCAGTGGGCCACAGTATAATCCTGAGAACAGCTAAAGTTTGAGACTGTCCAAGTCAAAAAGAGGCCAGGAGCCGCCATCTTAACTCCACGCCTTGCACGAGGGGAAGTGGAGAGGACGGAAAATCCCAGTGCTGGTGGGGACCGGCTTCTTCCCATCCAGATCATATTGCAGCTCTAGCCTAGGCCCCAGTGCCACCTCCAGCAGGGAGGAAGCTGCGGGGACCTGCGCCAGCCTCTCCAGGAAATTACCAGCCAAACCCCAGAGGCCCATGGTTATCCTTCTCTGGCGGCATGAGCCACCCCAGGAGCTGTACTGTGATGGGAATTGGAAGCTCCATTTCCCAGAAACAGGGGAGGAGGAGACGGCTGGCTGCTGATTTCAGCTACTGATTGGTAGACTTGGCTGGCTAAAAGATAATCCTGGGAACAGCTGTGTGTGAACCAGCCCAAGTCAGAAAGAGGCCAGTAGCCACCATTCTGACTCTACCTCCAGCCTGAGGGGAAGCCAGGCTGACTGAAACTCTCAGTCTAGGCAGGAACCAGTTTCTTTCATGTAGATCAGCCTGCAGCCCTAGCCTAGGCTTCAGTCCCACCTCTGGTGGGGAGGAGGCTGAGGAGCCCTGCACCAGCCTCGTGGTAACTGCAGGTAACTTTAGCTAGCATAGACTGAATACCAGAAGTTTACCAGGGCAACTGCAGTCATCTTGAACCCACACTGCATAGATTGCTGCCCACATTTGCAGCTCCATCCCTGCCCCAGGCAGGGAAGAAAGGAATGTGAAGCTTCATCAGTCTCTCTGGGCAACTACAGTCTAGGCCTGCATGTGGACTGTACCGCAGAGCTGTGACTCTGTCCCTACCCCTGGCAAAGGAGAAAGTTGGAAGAAGCTTCATTGGTCCCTGGTGCAATGAGGGCAGCTTAAGCCTCCACAGCTTACAGTACCAATAACATGCTTGGCTCCTACTGCAGAACCAGCAAGGGAGAAATGATAGGATGCCTTAAACTAAAGAGAAAATCTGCACCCAGAAAAAATACTCTAGTAAGCCAGATGCAAAGACACCAACCAAAAATTACAATCCACACCAAGAAACAGGAAGCTATGGCCCAGTTAAAGGAACAAGAAAAGCCTCCAGATGACATAAAGGAATTAAGAAAACTAATCATAGATGTTCAAACAAATCTCCTTAATAAATTCAATGAGATGGCTAAAGAGATTAAGGATATTAAGAAGACTTTGGGTGAGCACCGAGAAGAATTTGAAAGCATACATAGAAAAATAGCAGATCTTATGGGAATGAAAGGAGCAATTAATGAAATTTAAAAAAACATTGGAATTATATAATAGCAGATTTGAGGAGGCAGAAGAAAGGATTGGTAAACTTGAAGAAATGGCCTCTGAAAGTGAACATACAAAAGAATAGATAAAGAAGAGAATGGAAAAATTGAACAAGATCTGAGGGAAATAAATGACAGCAAAAGGCATACAAACAAATGTGTCATGGGTGTCCCAGAAGGAGAAGAGAAGGGAAAAGGGCCAGAAGGAATATTTATAGGAATAATAGTAGAAAATTTCCCAGTCCTATTGAAGGACATAGATATCCCTGTCCAAGAAGCACAATGCACTCCCATCCAAAAAAAAATCCAAATAGAGGTACTCCAAGACACATACTCATCAGAATGTCAAAGGCCAAAGACAAAGAGAGAATTCTGAGAGCAGCAAGAGAAAAGCAATGCACAACATTTAAGAGATAAACACTAAAGTTAAGTGCTAATTTCTCACCAGAAACCGTGGAGGCAAGAAGACAGTGGTCTGATAGATTTAAGATACTACAAGAGAAAAACTTCCAGCCAAGAATCTTATATCCAGCAAGACTGTCTTTCAGAAATGAGGGCAAAATTAGAATATTCACAGATAAACAGAAAATGAGAGAATTTCTAAGCAGGAGACCAGAATTTCAGGAAATACTAAAAGGTATGCTAGAACCTGAAAAGAAAAGACAGGAGAGAGGGGCTTGGAAGAGAGTCTAGAAATGAAGATTATATCAATAAAAGTAAGTAAAAGAGTGGTGAAAAAATATGACAGATAAAACTCAAGTAGTCAGGAATAAACTTAACCAATGATGTAAAGAACTTGTATTCAGAAAACTGCAACTCAATATTAAAACAAATAAAAAAGCCCTAAATAACTGAAAGAACACTCCATGCTTAGGGACTAGAAAACTAAATATCATTCAAACGTCAATTCTACTCAAATTGGTATACAGATTTAATGCAATCCTGATAAAGCATTAAACCAGCATTAAAGAAAAAATTGAAAATATGATCATTAAATTTATTTGGAAGGGTGTGGAATCCTGAACAGTCAGAAACATCATAAAAAGGAAAAGTGAAACTTCATCTTCAGACTTTAAATCATAATACCTACCTATAGTGGTAAAAACAGCATGGTGCCTAAAGACAGACATAATAGACCAATGGAACCAAATTTATGGTTCAGAAACAGACCCTCACAGGTATGGTCAAGTGATTTTTGACTAGCCTGTCAAACTCACACAGCTCGGACAGAACAATCCATTCAACAAAAGGTGCTGAAAGAATTGGACATCCATAGCTGAAAGAAGGAAAGCGGACCCCTATCTCACACCTTATCCAAAAGTTAACTCAAAATGGATCAAAAAACTAAAAATAAAAGCAAGAACCAATAAACTTCAGGAAGAAATTATTGGAAAATATCTTCAAGACCTGGTGGTAGGTGGTGGATTCTTAAAGGAGATAAGAGAAGGACTGAGTGGATTACTGATGTTTAATGTATGTAGGAGTTTTAATTAGCTTTACTGTAAAATTGAGGAAATGTATAGAGTGGATGGTAACACGGTGAGTAACAGATAGTTTATAAATGGGGATGTGACTGAAAATGGTAGTCTAGTTTGTAAATTCCAATTGACAGAATGCTTGAGAATAATCTAGGAACTGGATAGCACAGTAAACCAAAGGTGGGTGAGAATTGTGGTTGATGATACAGATGCAAGAGTTTCCTTTGTGAGCTAGAGCAAATGCATATCACTACTGAAGGGTGTTGGGAATGTGGAGAAGCATGGGAAAAATACAGCTGGAGTGACCTATGGACTGTGATTAGTAGTAATAATATAATATTCTTGTATCTATGAGAAAGATGTACTGTGTTGATACTGAGGCAGCATGGAAAATGTGAGTCAAATACACAATATGGACATGGTAATAATCAGATGATATATTATTTAATCTGTAGCAAATGACACAACACATTGTGGTGTGTTGATGGAGAGGTATTGTTTGGGAATTCTGCACATGTGCATGATTGTTTTATAAGTTTACAACTTCTGTCATAAAAAATATATATTTAAAAAATAATAATAGGGTGGGTTGGGGGAAAACGCACCAAATATAAGATAAGGACTATAATTAGTAGTAAGATTTTGAATGTGTTCTTTCATAGTTTGTAACAAATGTCTCATGACAATGCAAGGTGTTGGTGGAGGGTTGATGTATGGGACCCCTGTATGATGTTATATATGTTTGCTTTGTAAGTTCATAACTTTTACTATACCCTTAATTGTTTATGTATGTTCATATATAAATGACATAAAGATAATAATAATAGGGTGGTTGGGGAAAAATACTTTGGTTAGTAGTAATATTTTGACAGTGCTCTTTAATCAGTTAAAAAGTTTTAAAAACAGGCGGTGGTCTTGGCCCAGTGGTTAGGGCGTCCGTCTACCACATGGGAGGTCCACAGTTCAAACCCCGGGCCTCCTTGACCCGTGTGGAGCTGGCCCATGCGCAGTGCTGATGTGTGCAAGGAGTGCCATGCCACGCAGGGGTGTCGTCTGCGTAGTGATATCCGTAAGGATAGCCGCCCAGCGCAAAAGAAAGTGCAGCCTGCCCAGGAATGGTGCTGCACACACAGAGAGCTAACACAACAAGATGATGCAACAAAAAGAAACACAGATTCCAGTCCCACTGACAACAACAGAAGCAGACAAAGAAGATGCAGCAAAATAGAAACAGAGAACAGACAACTGGGGTGGGGGGGAAGGGGAGAGAAATAAATAAATAAATAAATCTTTTTAAAAAAAAGGTTTAAAAACAATGCAAGATATTGGTGGTAGGGTGAGATGTTATATATGTTTGTTTTGTAAGTTCACAATTATTATACACTTATTGTTTATGTATGAGTGATATATTTATATTTCAATAAATTTAAAAAAAATTTTTAAATGGTCACATGGCTTGAACAGACATTTTTCCAAAGAAAAAATACAAATGGCAAAGAAAAAAGCAAAAAAGTTCAACATCAGTAGCAATTTGAAAATGCAAAATCAAAACTATAACGAGATATCATTTCACACCTATTAGAATGTTCACTATTAAAAAGTCAGAAAATTGAAAGTGTTGAGAGGATGTGGTGAGATAAGAATGCTTATTCACTATTAGAGGGAATGGAGAATGGAACAGTAGAGGACTCTGTGGCAGTTCCTAAGGAAGTTGAATATAGACTTGCCATGTGACCCAACAATGCCATTGATAGGTATATACCCAGAAGAAGTGAGAGCAGTGACATGATCAGACATCTGAACACTGATGTTGATAGCAGTATTATTCATGATTGCCAAAAGTTGGAGAAAACCCAGGTGTCTATCAACTGATAAATGGCTAAACAAATTATGATGTATACACATGATGAAATATTACACAATGGTAAGAGGAAATGAAATTGTGAAGCATATGACAATATGTACTAAACTGGAGAACATTATATTGAGTGCAGCAAGCCAGACAGAAAAGGATAAGTACTATTATGAACTAAATATATTGTGTAAACTGATGGAGTTAATAATTAGAATATAGGTCATCAGAAAATGGAAAGAGGGTAGAGAATGGAAAGTTGATGGTTAATCTGTGTAAAATTGTGAAAGAGTTGTTTGTAAATCTTTGTAAATGATAGAAATGGTGAAAGCACCTCAGTGTTTGTAACTAGCAGAGTTATTATATGGGTAAAACAGTGGTTGAAAGGGTTAGTCTAAGGTAAAATATATTGCTAGAATAAAAGCTTAAAAATGTAACTTGGGATTATATAAAATAGTGAAATCTCATGCAAAACATGAATATAGGTGATATTGCATATATTATATGACTGTTTTTACAAAATATAAATACAAATAAACTAAAGAGAAGAAAACTGTCAGCTATATATGGCAAGGCAAGCTTAGAGAAATTGAGAGGTGATGAGTTTTTTGTTTATTATTATTATTATTATTATTATTGGAATAATGAAAATGCTCTAAGAATGAGTGAAGTGATGAATGCACAACTATGTGATTATACTAAATACCATTGATTGTACACTTTGGATGGATTTATGCTTTATAATATGTATTAATAAAATTGATTTGTTTTTTTTAAAAAAAGAGGTAAAATCAATTACCTAACTACACAGCTGGAGTAAATAGAAAAAATATCAGCAAATTATTCCCAAAACAAACTAAAGGAATGAAATAATGAAGATCAGAGAAAAAAAAATTAAGTTGAGTACAAAACACAATAGATTATCAAAACCAAAAGTTGGTTCTTTGAAAAGAGCAACAAAGTTGACAAACACTCAGCTAGACTGACAAAGGAAAAAAGAGAGAAGGTACAAATAAATAAAATCAGAAATGAAAATGGGAGCATTACTACTGACTGAGTGGAAATAAATGAGATCATAAGTGGATACTATGAACAACTGTATACCAATAAACTAAACAGTGCAGATGGAATGGACACATTCCTAGGAACATAGGAACAACCTACACTGACCACAGAAGAAATAGAAGACCTCAACAAACCAATCACAACTAAACAACTACCCAAATAAAAAACCCTGGACAAGATGGCCTCACAAGTTAATTCTACCAAGAATTCAAAGAGAATTTAAAACTAATGTTCCTCAAATTCTTTAAAAAAAAAATGAACACAACCAAGCTCATTCTATGAAAACAATATCACCCAAATACCATGCCAGATAAAGATATTACTAAAAAAGAAAATTACAGATAGAGTTGCAAAAATCATCAACAAAATGCTAATTAAATCCAACAATACAGTAAAAGAATTTTTCATCATCAAGTGGATTTTATACAAGGCATGCAAAGGTAGTTCAATATAAGAAAATCAATCAACAAAATTAATACATATTAATAATCAACATATTAATCAATCAATATAATATTAATCAATCAACATAATATTAATACATATTAATCAAAGAAGAATAATCAATCATCATTTTGATTGATGCAGAAAAGGAATTTGAAAAAAATAGAGCATT
This sequence comes from Dasypus novemcinctus, assembly GCF_030445035.2. NCBI lineage: Eukaryota > Metazoa > Chordata > Mammalia > Cingulata > Dasypodidae > Dasypus > Dasypus novemcinctus. The sequence continues at coordinate 23,409,893 of NC_080676.1, read as the reverse complement.
CCTTCGATAAAAAAATGTTCCAAAAGATAAGAATTGAAAAAACTTTCTCAGCATGATAAAGGGCATATATGATAGCCCACATGTAACATTGTACTCAATCATGAAAGACTGAATGCTTTCCCTTTGATTAGGAACAGGACAAGGAAGCCCATTGTCACCACTTGTTGTTCAGTATACTGCCAGAGGTGTTAGCTGGAGCAATCAGACAAGAAAAATTTTAAAAAGGCATCCAAATTGGAAAGCAAGAAGTAAAACCCTCACTATACGCAGATGATACGATCCAATATCTAGCAAGTCCTGAAAAATCTACAACAAAGCTACTAGAGCTCATAAACGATGTAGCAGTTTGATATTATTGATGAATTCCAAAAAGAAATATTGAATTATGTTTGTAAACTGGTCTTTTCCTCTGGGCATATTAGAGTTTATTGGATTCAGAGGAACTCAAGAAGCTTGAACGCTCGCAGGCATAGGCAACTATCTTGCTCTGACACATGGAAGTAGACTTTGGTGAGGGAACTAACTTATGCTTTATGGCTTGGTAACTGTAAGCTTCCACCCCAAATAAATACCCTTTGTAAAAGCCAGCAGATTTCTGGTGTTTTGCATCAGTATCCCTTTGGCTAACTAATACAGACAAGTTCAGCAAAGTGGCAGGATACAAGATTAATATGCAAAAATCAGTAGTGTTTCTGTACACTAGTAATAAGCAATCTGAGAAGGAAGTCAGGAAAAAATTCCATTTACAACAGTTACAAAAAGAATCACATATTTAGGAATTAACTTAACCAAGGACATAAAGCACTTGCATTCAGTGCTTTGCTAAAAGAAATCAAAGCCTAAGTAAGTGGAAGACCATTTTCTGTTCATGGATGGGAAGACTAAATATTGTTAAGATGCCAATTCTGCTAAATTCATATATGAATTCATACAATCCTGATAAAAATTACAACGGCCTTTTTAAAAAGAAATGGAAACCCCAGTTATCAAATTTATTTGGAAGGACAAGGGGTTCTGGATAACCAGAAACATCTTAAAAAGGAAGAACAAAGTTAAAGGACTCTCACTTCCAGACTTTAAATCATATTGCCTAGCTACAATATGATTGTAGCTATCTTTGGCATAGCTATCTTTGTCTGCCATAAAGATAGACATATAGACCAACTGAACCAAACCGATGGTTCAGAAACAGACCCTCACATCTATAGTCAAGTGATTTTTGACAAGGTTGTCAAGCCCATCCAGCTTGGGTAGAACAGTCTATTCTATAAACAGTGCTGGGAGAATTGGATATCCATATCCAAAACAAAGAAAGAGGTTCCTTATCTCACAATTCATACAAAAATTAACTCAAAATGAATCAAGGACCTAATATAAAAGCTAGAACCATAAAAGTCCTAGAAGAAAATGTAGGGAAACATCTTCAAGAATGGTGGTAGATTGTGATTTCTTAAACCTTAGACTGAAAGCATGAGCAATAAAAGAAAAAATGGATAAATGGGACCTCTTCAAAATTAAAAACTTTTGTGCTCCAAAGGACTTCATCAAAAATGTGAAAAGGCAGCCTATTAAATGAGAGAAAATATTTGGAAACTAGATATCTGATATCATGCTATATGAAGAGATCATACAAATCAACAATAAAAGGACAAGCAATTCAATTTTTAAAATGTGCAAGAGATTTAAATAGACATTTCTCCAAAGGGGAAATACAAATGGCAAAAAAGCATATGAAAGAGTGTTCAATAATACTAGCTTTTAGGGAAATGCAAATCAAAACTGTAATTAGATATCATCACACACCTCATAGAGTGCCCATTATTTAAAAAAGAACACAGAAAACAAGTGCTAGAGAGAATGTGGAGAAATATGAACACTCCTTCAATGTTGGTGGGAATACAGAATGGTGCAGCCTCTGTGGAAGATAGTTTGGGAGTTCATCAGGAAGCTAAATATAGAACTGCCATATGTCCCAACAATCCCAATACTAGGATTATATCCAGAAGAACAGATATTTGCACACTGATGTTCATAGCGATGTTATTCACAATTGCCCAAAGGTAGAAACAACTCAAATTTCCATCATCCAATTAATGGCTAAACAAAAATGATATATATATATGATGGAATACTATGCTGCTATAAGACGAAATGAAATTGGGACATAAATGATAACATGGATGAACCTTGAGGACATTATGCTGAGTGAAATAAACAGAAGTGGGCAAATATTGTATGGTTTCACTAATATGAAGAATATGAAGAATAAACACATGAAGTTAAAACCTAGAACTTAACTGTGAAAGTGTAGAAATGAAGAGTATAGCCACTTAAGCACTTATTTCTGCATCTTCCAGGAGTTGAAAGATGCTTACATGCTAGGGGAACTGGTTGAGCTTATTCCATAACCAGTGACATAGATTATTTTCTTTTCTCATGTCACACCTGGTTCTTATATCAAGATTGTGCTCACCTCATGAAGGAGGTAGGATATTAGTCTCTTAGTCTCTCATTTTCTATTTCCTGAAAAACTTTTTGTATATTAGAATTATCTGTTCTTTGAATATTTGTTAAAAGTCACCTCTAAAACTGCCTAGATTTGATATTGTCTTTCTGGAAAGATTTTAAATTATTGAGAGGCTTCCTTTAATGATCTTTATTAAAAAGAACCATTCAATTTGGATCTGCTGCATCTGTAGATCTTTACCTTCCTAGCTTAACAAATGTTTGTTCTCTTTTTTTTTTTATCAGCCAATATTGCCAGTTCATAAATGATTTTTTAAACTGTCAACTTTTATATTTTTTGCCCTCATTTTTGTATTTGTTTTTCATGTCAATGAATTCTGCTCAGACCTTTGTTTACTTTCTTTTGGGTTATTTTCTTCTTTTTCTCAACTTTGAAAGTTGGATCCTTGACTCTTTACATTATAGACATTCTTCTTTTTTTTTTTTTTTTGCTCGCATATACCTTTAAAGTATAAATTTCTGTCTAAATATCTCTAACTGTATCCCACAGATTCTAACATTACCTTTTTATCATTATTGTTCCTCATTTAAAAAATAATCCATTATAGTCTCTCCAATGCATGGGTTATTCTGAAATATTTTTTTAAAAAGAAAATAATTCCAAGCATCTGCACATGCTGGTTTTATTTTTGTCACATATTCTTGCTGAACTCTGCTCTGATTAGAGAGCATGGTCTGATTTTCTGCAATTTTTAAAATGTATTGACAATTGTTTTATGCCATAGTATATAGCCAATTTTCAAAGTCATTCCATACTTGATTGGAAATAAAGTCCTCTATATGTTCTTTAGGACAGAGCAGCAAAACAAGTTGATTAGTTCCTTTACTGGGTAGAGGAAGAGTGATATTTTTATATCTGTATTTATTGTATCATGACTGTAAGCGCAAGTTTTCTGGGTTAGAGGCAGACTGATAACTTGCACAGAAATCTCAGCACTGGTTCCCTATGCCCCATTTCCTTTTTGGAGTTATAAGATGAGGGCATATATTACTCTTTATGTAGGAGGGATAGGAGGAGCCTAATAGGAAATGTTCCAAAAACTATGACCCTTGGAACGTGTACAGATAGGAATTGCTGCACAGATCACCTTCCTCCCATCCTGAGGAGGAAGAGAGACCTTTGCTCTCTAATGTAAACAAATTCTCTTTGAAGAGACCATGGGAAGATCCCTAAGTTGTTGCAGTATTTTGAAAAGTAAATAAATGATTCTAGGGAAGATATATCTGTAAATTTCTGCCGGTTGTTTCACTATCCTCAACATGCAAGGCTTATTTGCCATTCATTTACTCATTGTTTAACTCAGGTTGCCTGTGATTTTTGATCAGAAGGAAACTACAGAAATATGGAAATATTAGTTGTTTCCCTATAGACAGAAGGTCACCGTTGGCAGCCTGAAGCCAGGTGTGGAAACAAGCTCAATTCTAAGTGGCTGGTAATGTAAGTGGCTGCTTAGACCTGGTTTTTGCCTTGGGATCTCAGCTGCAATCAGTCTGGAGGTTTACAAAGCTTTTCTCTTATCCCAGCCTACTCCACAGGATGCCTTTCTTTCCGCCCCTGTTCTGTTTATGCAGATAGTGGTGTTTGAGATGGAATGGGAGTAATGTCGACCCACCTATATTCATCCTACACTATTCCCTGCAAAATATCTCAAAGTTTTAGGTGGTAACAACAACTTTGAAAAGTGAAAACAAAGTTCCACAATTTTTAGCTATGCAAAGCTAAATTAAATGAACTGCATAAGTATTTGAGCTGATAAAACCTGTTTTGGCATTAGAAATCCTTTTAATGACATCTTTTTAATGTGTTTTTTCTCTTTGGGCAACAACAAAATAAATGCAAACTAAATAGTAATGGAACTCCAAGGATTAAAACAATACGTATAGGCATATTCACAATGAATAGCAATCAAGACAATGGAGATACCATACAGTGACTAAAATAAAATGAGTGCAATAAGAAAACAAAAATACGCAATCAAGCACATATTTCATTAGATTGAGACGAACTGGTATTTCTTTCCTAGTTGATCTACATTTCATCAAAATCTCAATAAAGATGCAAAAATATACCATTTTCATAGCATTCCCACCAGCAAAGGTGTAACTCTAAGTGATCTACCCAATTGGATTTTTTAAATTACATTTTATATCATAAAATGCTTAAAGATAATTTAGGTATATTTTAAGCTTTTATTATTTCTATTATATATTATTCCTGGAACAAATAATATCTTAAAATAAATAACCTGCTGAAGAGTTTTACTGTGCATTTTTTCATAGCTGAAGAAAAAATATTCTATTATACTTTTAAAAATTCAGCAGCTTAATTTACATTTCAATTTTCCTCTTCAAATCTTGGGAATTGTGATCTTGAAGAAATTCTTTTTTTTTTTTTTGAAACGTTTGATTGATTGTTAGCAATATATAAGTAGTCAATTTTCTTTAGTTATAAGTCAGGTATGCTTGATAATTTTCAGTTTTCAGAACTAATATTAGATTTTGACATGAGACATGGCCTCCTTCTCATTTGTTATTTCTGAAATATAACATTTATCTTCAAACTTGGTAATCATATTCCTTATTAATCTATTTGAGTGTATTAAATTAAATTTTAGGTTAGGTTTAGCAGATCTCTAATTAAGTAGACCTGTGGAAATAGACTGAGGACTTAGTTCTTTCAGTGAATGTGTATTTGGTTATGATATCAGAGGGAACTTTATGATGCCTTAGGTTAATATGCTATAGACAAATTAATTCTGAAAACTTTGTAGGAAATAGGTTTCGTGTTCAGAACCTCCTTAGACTTTCCTTTTTATTTTTGCTTTTGAGTTATCTTAAGTTAGAACAATTCATCATAGTGGGTTATACTTCAAAGAGAGCTCATAAATTCAGGCAATAGAATGGATACTACTGCATCCTGATTTTCTTTTGCTGATATAATAATGTTATAACAATATAGTATACAATTATGGTCTTCATATAAATTCAGAATAGACATAAATATTTAAGCTATTGATACATAATTGGCAGTATGATTTTTCTGGTCATTGAACTAAATCAGTGGTTCTCAAGCTTTAGCTTACAAGATAATCATTTGGCAAGCTTGGCAAAACAGACTACTGGACCCCACCGTTAGAATTTGTGATTTAGTAAGTCAATTGTGAGTTTGAAAAATATGCTTTATTAACAAGTTCCCAGCTATAGCTGATGTTGTTGGTAGATTTACCACACTTTTGTCTTCATCTGAAATGTTCAGATGTGGTGAATCTACTAGAAGCACAATTGGAGAACCTGAAAATATTTCCTGATATTTTCCTGAGAGTTTAATTATTAGATGAATTGCTGTCATTAAAAATAATACCATAAATGACGAGAAAATATTTTAGGCAGGGAGGGTAGGGGCAGTATGTGTACATGTGAAATCTTCAGTTGATTGTCTACCTAATTGCCATAATGAAATAAAAAATGGATACCCAAATCAATGCATTTCCTAACATAAGATAAGGGCAGCCCTTTACTAAAAATATCAGAATTTTTAATTATCTTTGTGTTATAAAAGTATAACTTTCTTTATGGATTTTCTACAGAATATTTTTTTGCAAGTGCAGTATGTGTATAGAAGGGATGGTATTAACTGGCAAATAAACATGTATAAAATAATAGAACTTGGGTATAAAATTATGGAAACTAGATACTAATTATGGCAGTCTGTGAATATTTATGAATTCCAAAATGAGAGATTATGTTTGTCAACTGGTCTATTCCTCTGAATGTGACACCCTTTGTTTGTATTAGATTCTGCTGAGATGTCTTTGATTAAATTATGTTAAGACTAGTGCTTTGATTTTACCACATCAGTAGGGTGTAACTCAGATTAAGCCCCTGTCTCCTTGGTGGGCTGATATAAACAGGCACTCACTCAAGAAGACACAGAAGAAGATACACAAGAAAAGAGAAAGAGCTCCATAGATGCCAGAGAAGAGAACTTTGATCCTGAGGCCCTGAGAATAGAGGTGAGCCCTATGCCAGCTTATAGCTGAAACTGGAAGAAGCTGTGTCCATGAACCTTAAGAAGAAGAAGGAAGGAGAGACCAGGAAGAGACTGCCTGCCATCTTTCTTCAACACGTGGCAACTGTCTTGAGTATACTTCTTATGGTACCTTGGGTTGGACTCTTCAGGGCCTTGTGATTGTAAGTTTTACCCCAAATAATACCCTTTATAAAAGCCAACAGATTTTCTGGTACTTATCATCAGCACCCCTTTGGCTGAATAACACACTAATCAAAGGCCAATATTATGTATACCAAGGAGTCAGTATTTATTTTTTTTATAGAAATCTAGTAGCATGTTTGTCTTCCCAGTAACGTGTGTTTTTATTTGGGAAGCATGCACCTGTTACTGTTGCTAAACTCTGATGATGTTTCTTGAGAAATGTTTTCATTCCCTTCCGGTTTGATAAACTTGGTACCTATAAGAACATGTGGACATGATGCATGTTGGTTTGAATTGATTAACCTATATTGCTCTGTCGGTGAAATATTTCCTAATCGGTCTCATTCTTTTAAATCCTTTCCTAATATTCTTGTCTGTAGCTATGATGGATCTTTTGGATATGTGTGGTAGTAATCCAATACAATGATCTTTTATCCCTCTTATTCTTAAGAAGGAAAAGCATGAGACAGAGCAAATATATTGGAGAGTTTTCAGAATATTAACAAAAACAATTTTTAAATCATGTCCATTTCAACTGTTATTTTTTTCATTTTATAATTAACTTTATGAAAATGGTGTTGTCTTTTTCTTGTTCCAGAGTAGGCACAACATTATGCAAGGAACTGACCAAGAACAATGATGAGAAAAGAGTGCACAATAATGATGAGAATAAAGAATGCTTTCATTGACTTAGAAATTTAATCTATGTTCCCTTCATAGTTCAGCTTAATTCTAATCTGATAATTAGAAATATTCTTGGAAGAAGCAATTGGAAAAGTCTATTAATTAGTAAGAACTCTAATCTGAGAACAGTGATCTGGGCCTAAAAAAAAATATTAAAAATGGAAAAGAAAAATCCTGCCTTTACAGCAGATATAATAATGGCCTCAGAAATTGGACATAAAATACGGTATAAAAAATAAGCATAAATAGGAGGAAATATTTCTTGTAAGGAGGTGTGTTGGACTTGCAATTGTGAGGTAGTGGAAAGTATGCCCCTGGGGTTATTTAAATTCAGCAAAGGTCTGGCATTAATAGTTCAGTATTCTGCTAAACTATCAAAATATCTGCATCAAAATATCAGCACATCCCAACTTGTGCATTTTTATTACCTTGCAGTGTCTCAAATGGTTGCAGTGTGCCAAGATATTGATCCCAACAGCCTCTGCATGCCTGGGTGAGGCCTGGGCAGCTGGATTCAGAAGCCATCTTCTTCTTTCTTGAGCAGACCCTGCCATTTTTCCTAAGGTGCCTAAAATATTATCATTTTATATGTCCAATAAGAGAAAAGGTGAACAAAATTATGCATTATGGTCTCTTCTTGAAGTCAAGCCAATCTACTTGCTGTCCTCCATCATGCCAATTTCTACTTGTCTGACTTCCATGGCTCTTGCCCTCCTCTTTCCAAACTACTATGGAAAATAACATGCACAACCAATAGAAAAGATAATTAATTTATATAACATAAAATTTCTGTTCCATGAAGGACCCTACGAACAAAGTGAAAAAATATACCTCAGGCTGGGAAAAATCTGTGAGACAAAGAAACAAGCAAAAAATGGACAAAAGATGGAACAGAAGGTTCAGAGAACAGTAAATGTAAAAGGACAACAAACATGAAAGATGCTTAACTTCACTAAGCAAATTAACTCAACAGTCAGATTCCTGCTCATGTCCTCTGATAAGGTAAAATTAATCATCTTAAAAGTAGATAAGGATATGAAGAAATTAGAAGTCTTTTTCTACAGTGATACAATTTGGAGAGCAATTTGACAATAGTGAAGTTGAAGATGTAAAAACCATTTGATATAGCACTTTCACTTCTAAATGTCTATTCTAGGCAACATTTCATACCTGTGCAAAAGACTAGTCATTTAGCAAAATTATAAAAACAACCTAATTATTCTTTAAGCATAGAAATGGACTAATAAAATATTCTCTTGCACTTAAAATAAATGAAATAGATTTATCAACATGTATAAACACCCAAACAATGAAAAGTAAAAAAAAAAAGAAAAATGGCAAGAAAAAAATTGTAAGTACTGAATGATCTGTTTATTAAAAATTTTGAAACTCCTCAAATGTATTTTAGGAATGTAAACATATATATATTTTAAAACTGCATGGGCATACATTGGAATGATACATACCAGCTTTGTGATGACATTTCCCTCTGAGGAGGGAAGGAGTGGAAGGAATAAGTGTTAGCTGTCACTATAGCACTTCATTTATTTCCTTTTTGAATAGAGTCAAATAAAATGTCAAAAAGTTAATATCTGTTTAAACTTCTTGAGGAGTATCTTGGTATATTATATTCTACCAATATCTATGTGTTTAAAATGTTTCATAATTTTAGCTTTTTAAATGAAGGGGAGAAATATAAAATCAGCCTTAATAAATATGATCTTGTTTGTACAAATTGTGTGTATATCTTCCTCTCTACACATATTTGTGTTTATATGTGTGTTTGTGTGTGTGTGCATCGCTTTGTATTTTCCCCTATTTAGTTGGTATTTGCTAGTTTAATTTCCCCATCTAGTTATATATCCTTTAAGGAGTGAGGGTGTGATTTCTCTTTGTCTTCTTTTCTCCTTAATGACTAGAACTGCACTGAACATCATGTGTTTTTGCAGTATATAATTGTTAATTGATTAAACAGAACATGTTCACTAAACTGAAAATACTAATATGTTGAATAGATTAGTAATAGAGTATTTGCAAATTTGCCAGGTCCCAAAGAAGCAAATGTGTTTCTATACAGCAGTTTCTTTCATAATTTCCCCCTTCATCCTGTCTTTGTTTCTATTTCCCCTTCTTCTACCACTTTTTCTTTCTATTGCCTACCACATTCTTCCAAATCCATTAAAGTAAAGTAAAACAGGGTTTCATTACAAATAAAAATGCATTATTACAGCTCTTAAAACCTCCCTGTTCTACCCTCCTGCTTCATCATCCAAAACCCTTGGGATGAGGCTAGAGGAAGCGCATAAATGTTAGTTTTGATCCAGATGCATGTCAGATCACAGACCAGATGCTAGAATGAGGGAGTAGTTTAAAAAACACCTCAAATCAAGCACCTCATGGTCCAAATAGAGAAGCTAAAAAAATGCAGGGAATATGTAGGATAAATAATTTTTGAGAAATATAATTAAAGAAGGTCAGAGGTGTCTGGACAGAGGGGCTGTCTTACTGGTAGATTTTCATATCTTTCAGTTTGTAATTCATCAAAGTTAAGGGCTCTACATTATAGTTTAATAGCTGATAAACTATAAAATAAAGTGAGCTAGTTTTGAAGTTAATAAGAAAACCCCAAGGAAGTTAGCATTAAATCTTTGGGAGATTAAGAATTCATTTTTGTGTCCTACAGTGTCTCTGGATACTTTTCTCAGAAAAACTCACAGTAACACAAATACACAAATGTTCATACAATTTCATGGAGGTTGTTGCTCTGCTGAAGCTCACCTGTGGAACCCTTATGTGTTCATCCAATCTAAACAATTCCAAATTTAAAATGAGTAAATATATGCCTAGAACCAATCTACAATTATGATGTGTTATTATTAGATAAGAACCTATGAGATTTAAATTAGCTGTTGGTCAAGGGCTTTAAAAATGCAATGAGCGCCTCTTACCCTGTAGCATGCCCACAACCCATGTCTCAGATTGTGTACTTACCTCATTTCTAGTTTTCTTGTTTCTTAATAAACTCAGCTCCCTTACCTACCTTATGGTGTGTCCTTAAATTATTTTATGTGACATAGCCAAGACCCTAGAAGATTAGAACTCAGTCAGGAGACAAAGAGGCAAGTAATGCTCCCTGAACCCCTCCGAAGACCGGTGAGTTTTTAGTTAAAGTCTGTCTGTGTCCTCTACTGTTATATTAGCGAGGCTTTCAAGACTCTCACACCCTGGGCTGTGCCTGGAGGTTCGTTCCTTTCTCAGTCCCTGAGAGGCCCTGAGATTCCTGTTGGTAAGTTACCTCCAGGGCCCCCAGGGATGTTTGCCTGTAAGGCACAGCACAATCAGCCTTTGGCTTTTTTTTTTTTAAGATTTATTTTTTATTTATTTCTCTTCCCCCACCCCCGGTTGTCTGCACTCTGTGTCCATTTGCTATTTGATCTTGTGTCCACTTGTATTCTTGTCAGCAGCACCCAGAATCTGTGTCTCATCTTGTTGCGTCAGCTTGTTGTGTCAGCTCTCCGTGTGTGCGGCACCATTCCTGAGCAGGCTGCACTTTCTTTCATGCTGGGCAGCTCTCCTTATGGGGTGCACTCCTTGCGCGTGGGGCTCCCCTACGCCCCTTGCACCCATCAGCACTGTGCATGGGCCAGCTCCACACGGGTCAGGACGTCCTGGGTTTGAATCTTGGACCTCCCATTTGGTAGGTGGACACCCTATCCATTGGGCCAAGTCCGCTTCCCAGCCTTTGGTTTTTTAATGTGCCTCTCAATGTCTAGTTTTAACTGTAAAACTTGGTCCCTGGAAGTGGCCTCTCTCACAGCCAATCATTCTAAGACGTCTGCAAGAATAGGTAAAAGAAAGGTTTCAAACCAGCCCCTCTTTTAGGGGAAAAAAAATCCAACTTGGCAGCTTTGGTCCAAAACCTAAGTCTGGACAGCTCCTAAATCCTAGTTTTCCCCGGGAATGCTTGGCCGCATGTTCTCTGTGATTTCTGGGATGCTAGGAACTAGAGCAACAACTCCAAACATCCCCCAAGACTTAAGTGGCTTGGGTGCTTTGGTTTGGAGGGCAAAAGTTTAGTCAGGCTGGGATCTGGGCTGCTAGATTGGTTGACAGAGGAGTCTTCACAGCCTGCCTGCTTGTAGTCTAAAAGCAAGAGGTTAATCCTTCCCTGCCACACCATGTGGCTGCAGTGTGGCCGAGCATGACCTCTGTACAGGACCCTGAATTAGGGTTAGACCTACTTAAGAGGGTAGGAGGGGACAGATGGACCTGAGGGCCAGAGACCATGTGGTCATGTCTACTTAAAGGCTGAGGAGAAGCACTACCAAACTGGTCAATTTTCATCGTAAACTCAGGTAAATCACTAAGAGGAAGGACGAAAACCCAGCCTTATTTCAAGGAAAACTGGTAGACAATAAAAACACCCTCCAGTAGATCCTAACTCTAGAGCAGGAACTCATTTTATTAGCCAGTCTGCCTTGGATATCTGTAGAAAGCCGCAGGAACTTTCCCTGGATCCCCAAACTTCCACTAACTTCCTTTTAAAAACAATCTTCTCAGTTTTCAACAATTGAGACCATGTTGCCAAGATGGAAAAGGTAAGGAGCAGTGGGCACGGGGTCCACGATAGGCTCACCTTTTAGCTGCCACCGTTAAAGGCACTGTCACCTCAGGGTTACCCACATCCAGGTGCCACATTAGCAGGAACCTGGCCGCAAGCTGCCTCACCACCCAGACCACTGGGCTTTGCTCCAGGGGAGGACAGAAAGGGCCTGAAGCCACGTGTGAGCCATCAACCAGGAGGAGTCTCAGGTGACCCTTGGCAGGTAAGATGCTTAATTTCTTAACTAACACGGGAGCCACTTTACTTTGACCTAATCTGCCACTCTGGACCTCTCTAGCCTCGGTTGTGCCTAATAAGAGGAGTGAAAGGGGAATCAAGATCTAGGCCATTCACTAAACCACTCCCCTAGAGAAGAGGAAACTTCCTCATAAGCATCAGTTAAGATTTTTAAAAGTTCCTGGAGAATGGTTTCCATCAAGTCTTTCCCTATGCTAAATAAGTGTGTAAAATTCTCTCTTCCGTTCTAATCCGTGCTACTTTAACTTTGTCAGTCTGCTCATGCCTAGAAACTCAGATTTGGGGTATGCCTATTACAAATTGGATAACAGTGAAAGATAACCTAGAAATGAGTCTTTAAATGACAATTGGATATGATGTATAATAGAAATCACAAGTAGAAATAGTTCAACTGCTGGAAAAGTGTAAAAACTTAGGAACATTAATGCTACTATTAATAATACAATGTTTTAGTTGCTTAGTTAATAAACAAAAGTGCCCAATTTGTTCCTAGGTGGAAACTTACTAGAAACTGTAACTAAGAATTAAGATCATTATATAGATGCCTTCATATTATAAAACAGCAAAAGCTAAAATTGCTATAACAGGGTGGATTTGGCCTAGACCTACTATTGTGATGGCAATTTTAGAATAATTTAGCTTTGTTTATAGTTCCTTCAGGTCTAGCCTCACCCTTGCCTGTGCTTGCTATAGTAATGGAAATTATAAAGTGAACTTACCTCTGATTATGGTTATTTTAAGACTAGCTACTCCCCTGGACCTACTCTTGTGATAGCAATGCTAAGGTGAGTTTGCCTTTGCTTATGTTTATTTCAACACTGACCTTACCCTTGGATATACTTGCTCACCTTAGAAATGATAACCAATCTATTCTTCCCTGTTTAAATCCATGGAAACTTCTGTTCCCCTAGGGCTCAGAGGAAGGCAAATTTGAGACATACCTGTCTCCAACTTTCCACTGATGTTAATAACCCCGCTTTCTCTCATAATCACCCAGATGTGGATTCCCATTTACCTATTCTGGGCAAGAGCCCAGAGGGACCCCACAACATTTGAGAAAATCACTGAGTGGTGGGAATCCTTAACCCTCAGGGTTGGATGGCCACTATTCTAGTCCAATGGCTGTCAGAGTCCTGTTATCTCTGACAACTGGGGAGTGGTGTCCTCCCACCTTGAGCATTAAGAATTCTGAAAGCAGGAAAATTGTGGGAAGATGGCAACAGATTACCAGGAAGCTTTGAATGCTCTCACAAAGACAATAGAGAAAGAGCTAAAACCTGTCTGAGGAACCTGCTATGGGGGTCAGCAGACCAAGAAAATACTATACAACTCCCAGGAGGGTGAGAGACAGAGTGAAGAAGCCAAAATGACAAACAAGAGTTACCAAGCCCCCTTGGCTTGGACGGGCTCCCCTCCCCCAGCTCCAAGATACTATGCTAGGGCAAAAACACCTGATTCACTGCAGCCAACTGAGAGGGAAACAGGTATCTTTTTCCCTCTCAGTTGGTCCGAGGGAAAAGGGAGGGGAGCTCAGGGTGCTTTTCTTCAGTGAACTTGGACAGCAGAGCCCACTTCGAATCTCCAATCTGGAGATGCAACACAGGAACACAGGAAGGCCCAGACTGCATCTGCTGGCTGGTCTGGCAATTGCATGTACAAAAACTGTTCTCTGCACTCTCTGTATTCAACCCCTGGGAGAAAATCTGCATCTTACTAGTGAGTCCAAGGCCCAATTTTGAAAACTTTAGCTGGGCAAATTTAAGACTGAGAATAAGTTGAACCAAATATCAAGAAGAGCTTTGGGAAATAAAAAACAAAACAAAACAACAATAGGCAAGAGAGAAATTAGCCACCAGAGAAAAATTAGCCATCAGAGTAAATTCACCAACATATTCAGATGTCTAGACATCAGCAAAAAATTATAAGCCATACTAGGAAACATGAAGAGATGGCCCAGCCAAAAGAACAAAACGAATATCCTGAAGAGTTACAGGATTTAATACAATTAATTAGTAATAATCACACAACAATTACTTCAAAGAATTTAAAGAAAATATGACTAAAGAAATAAGGATATTAAGAAGTCACTGGGAGAGCATAAAGAACAATTAGAAAGCCTTCAAAGAAAAGTAACAGACCTTATGGGAATGAAAGACATAATGGGTGAGATTAAAAATACATTACAAGTACGTAAGAGCAGATTTGAATTGCTTGAAAATAAAATTAGTGATTTCAAGGACAGAGCATCTGAACTGGAAAAGACAGGAAAACAGAAAGGGAAGAGAATGGGAAAAAAGGAACAGGGTTTCAAGGAACTGAATGACATTGCAAAATGAACAAACATTTGGATTACTAGTGTCCCAGAAGGAAAAGAAAATGGAAAAGGATCAGAAAGAATATTTGAGGAAATAATAACTGAAAACATCCCAATCCTTATGAATGACATAAATATCAATATCCAAAAATGACAATGCACCCCAAACAGAATAAATCTGAATAGAGCTACCCCAAGACACCTACTATTCAGAATTACAAATATCTGAGATAAACAGAGGATTCTGAAAGTAGCAAGAGAATAGCAAAGCATCACATACAAGGGAAACTTGATGAGATTAAGTGCTAACCTCTCATCAGAAACCATGGAGGAGAGAAGAAAGTGATATGATGTATTTAAGGTACTGAAAGAGAAAAACTGCCAGTCAAGAATTCTGTATCTGGCAAAGCTGTCCTTCAAAACGAGGATGAGTACAAATTCTTCACAGACAAACAAAAACTGATAGACTATGTTATGAAAAGACCAGATTTGCAAGAGATACTAAATGGAGTGCTGCAGCCTGAAAGGAAACAACAAGGGTGAGAGGTTTGTAGAAGAGTTTAGAAGTGAAGATTATTAGGAAGGGTAAACTAAAGGATGAGAAGATAAACAATAGAATATGACAACACAGAGCCAAAAGACAAAATGAAGTAAGTAATTCCTTTGCTGTAATAACACTGAATGTTAATGGATTAAGCTCCCCAATCAAAAGACATAGGCTGATAGAATGGATAAAAAAATATGAGTGGTCTATATGTTGTCTATAAGAGACCTGCTTCAGGCATAAGGACACAACCAGGTTAAGATCGAAAGGTTGGAAAAAAGTATTCCATGCAAACAGTAACCAAAAAAGAGCTAAAGTAGACCAGATAAATGTAAAATAACAACATTATAGTATATGAACAATAATTGCTCAGTGCAACTGGCAAATTATTCCTGTGAGCAGTATTCCATAATTTTTTTCCTACAAAACAAACACTTGCTTTTAAATGAGGAGACCTAGAGAAGAGGTATATTTTTGGATATTTCATTTTTCTCTAACCCATTCTTATTCATACTCTTTCATTAAAGTAATCTTTCTGGATCAATAATGATTTAGCATCACCACTGTTCAACAAGATTTTGAGTTTTTCAGGCTCATAAAATTATGAGTAGGCAAATTATCTGCTGTAATTCATTCCAAAAAGATGTGAAGGATTCCCAAATAGAATTCTTTGGGAATTATCCAGAAAGAATTCTGGCCTAAGTAGAAATTAAATAACTAAACCAATAATTTATTTCATTCTTAGAGATTATAATTATGTTTCTATTATATTTTAATTATTATTTCTATTATATTTGAACTATTATTTACATTTATAAAGGCTGTTGCTATGCTATTTTTTATAACTGATTATATTAAATCTAACCTGGCCTTGCACTCTCTTTGAAAATTTGCAATTTTTTTCAATCTATTTTTCTATTTATTTTACATTTTTACAATAAAGGACATTTTTTTAAAGACATTTTATTTTTTGTTATTCATTTCTCCCTGTCCTCGTTGTTTGCACTTGCTGTCCGCTCTCTGTGTCTGCCTGTCTTCTTTATTTAAGGGCATGGGGAACTGAAGTTGTGACCTCCTATGTGGAAGGGAGATACACTTGAGTAAGCTCCACTCCCTGCGTCTTGTGTCTCTCATTGTGTTTCCTTGTTGTGTCTCTTCATTTGTGTCACCTTGTTGCATCATCTTGTTGCATCAGCATGCCACACCAGCCTGTCACATCAACCTACTGTCTTCTTTAGGAGGCACCGGGAACTGAAACTGGAACTGTCCATGCACTAGGCTGGTGCCCAACTGCTTGAGCCACATCCGCTTCCCAATAAAGGACATTTTAACAGCTAAAAATTTAAAAAGCAATTGATTATGCACTTTGGATCTATCATATGGTATGTGACTATATCTCAATAAAACTGTTTAATAAACAAATAAATAATTGTGTGAGAATAGCCAAAAATAGCTGCTATGTACAGCAGGGGAAACAGAGAGATTGAGAGGTAAGAAATTTTCTTGTTGATCTGTTTAGTGTTATTATTGAAATAATGAAAATGCTTTAATAATGATTGAAGTGATGAATACACTCCTACGTGATTATACAGAATGCCATTGATTGTACACTCTGCATAAACTGTATGCTTTATTAATATGTATCAATACAATTGATATGTTAAAAAAAAAAAAGAATTCTGAAAGCAGCAGGTCATGAGAAAAAAAACAAAAACAAAAGTAGTTTTTCCTGAGACTTCAATGACTTCAGTGAGTATATTTTGGAATAAGTGTTGCTTATCTAAGGTCTGTCAAAGCCAAAATGGGAAATAAGCAAAGCTCTGAAGTAATGGAAAATGTTGTAGATTGTATTTTAAAGCATTGGGAACAATTTGATTACAAGCCAATAACTAAAAGAATCTAAATAATTGTGTAAAACTTCATGGTCACAGTACAGATTAATTAGAAATAGGCTTCAAAGTGATTTTTTGAATAATAATGTTATTTCACATTTTAAATTATTTTGTAAGAGAATGAAAATTATAGGTAATTTTAGTGAGATGTGTGTTTCTGTGTCCAACTCTATTTATGTCTGCCTAACTGCTCAGTGTGTATTTTTTTGTCATACATGAGGATGGTAATATCAAATTAACAAATGAAAATTCCTAGAAGAGCTTTATTCAAATTGTTAAAAATTAAATATGTGCTTATATGTATGAATGAATATTTCTGTATCCCAAATTAAACTAAGTAGGATGCAAAAGTCATATAGAAATCTGAATATAGAAACTATTGGGAAAGGAAGAAAGGTTTTCTTAAGCTCTTTGACATATCCAATCTCCCAGGGCCTTCTCTTTGCAAGAGGTATGAGGGAAGGGATTGGTGTGACAAATTAAAACTCTATCTTCTAGACAGTGGGATTAAGAATCAGAGTTTGTCCTGTAATTCCCAACTTAAACCTTTTAACAGCCTTAAAATTAGAGTAATTAATAATTCAATTGCCAAATTTCAATTAGTAAAGGAAAAAAGTCCTTGAAAGCTAAATTATGATTAAAACAAATTAAACAATTATAATATACTTTAGAAATTAGAAGTCAGTATGCTTTTACAGTCACTAAATTTTTTAAAATTTTATTAAAGCAAAGAGGTTTTAGCCTACTGTGAAGGAAGGAAAAAAGAATATTTCTTGCATAAACTATAATGGTTTCAATTTTATTTTGTTATCTCCCTAGGTTTATAGAATGCCGATTAAATAAATTAGCATTATATTTATTAAATCTTTAAGATGAAAATTTTAAGTTTGTGTTTAATGAAACAGAGTCCTGTCCTAAAGTGAAAAGACTAGTTTTCACAGAACAGAATGGGGAATGTAAGACAAGACTCTTAAATGGATAAAGGAAAATTTTATTGGTTGCTAATTATAATTTAATAAGCTATTTAAAGGTAAAGTAACTCATCTACATGGTTATGGTTCACTACAAGAAGTTTCTAAAAGCATTGTCTAATCTGAAGTATTTACGTGGCTAATTCCAGGAAGCCATTATTAAATAGAAGCCTAAATTGATATTGATAATAAAAAGTAAATTTATAACAGGCAAACCTGTTAGAGGCCACTCCCTCTGCATGTTAATGTGGTAGAAAGCAGACAATCTAGATTCCATTGGAAATCATCGATTTTCAAAAAACGGAGAAAGTTGTTTTTCTAATGCTGCTAAAGTACCTGTTAATTAATGTAAACATGGTAAAGGTGTAGAAGTAAAAAGTAAAGTACTAAAATAGTTAAGTTCATTTGATAGGTTATAAGTTGTATTGGCAGTATTTAGAAAGTATATAAAAAATAAAAGAGATAACCTTCAGTGTTGTCAAACTCTCTTGTATATTCAAAACAGGCTTCAAAACCCTGCAGGGTGCTCACCGTTTGAGTTATTGGCTAGGTTAGTCACTAAGACTCCTAAAATAATGAAAGTAACTACCAATCTCTGGTCATACTCCTAAAGTGGATGGAAAGTATGCTGCAGTTTAGGACCCCTGCAGCAGTCAGTGATGGCTCGATATGGCCGGGTTTACAGTGGACATTACCTCCAGACTAGCTCAGTTTCATAGTGCCAAAGGGCATTATGCTCGAGGTCAGTGAAGCCCTGGGGCTTCCCTCCAAGGCCAACAGTGCTGCAGCATGCTCGCTATGTGAAGGACATACCAAGTGGAGCAGTAATTACCAGAGTGATGTGAGTAGAGCAAACACAATTGGCATTATGGCCTGCTTCTGTGGAGAGAGAACTACCTGTATGGTGTTGCAAATGTGGAGCTTAGATCTATTAACTGCAGCTCAAAGAGGAACTTACGCATTGCATTGATTAACTTTAAGTACTGCACCTATGTACCAGATGAATACAGTAATATTTCTTCTATTCTAAAGATCATATGCAGAAGGATACTGAACATTCTAAAAGTCTTGGTAAATTTCATTCATTTTCTAAGCAGTTAATGAACATACCTATAAAATATTGGAATGGTTCTCTTAAGTACTGTCTTCATCTTGCCTGCCATATCCTTGTCCTGCTGTTGCCTGTATTGTGTTTGTGAGTTTGTGTCTAGGGCAGTGCCTCTCCTCCTACCTCTCCCAGCTCTCCTCCCTCTCATACCTTTCCCACTCCTGTGGGAACTGAGGTTGGCAGTTTATAACAAACCCAGCAGGTCTGCCACAACCTCTCCCTAGAGTTAACCAACAGCATAAAAGTACTCAAGGAGGAATGCTGTTTCCCATCAACGTTGGGAGGATGCAGCCTCTGAAGACACCCGGGGTTTCTCACTCTTGTGGTCCAGTATGTTATGGCTGGCCCCCTTTTTGGACCCACTTACCACCATCTTCACTATTTTTTAGTAAGATCATGTATCTTAAATTTTAACTAAGTTTATTTCTTCCAGAATCAATGCCTCCAGAACAAGATTAGTCATGTGAGCGTTTCATCCAGTTCCACCTATGGCGCAGGGCCTGTCTTTGCCTCAACCTCAGTAGAACAGCCAGAGGGTTTATATTCTGCCAAGCAGGGCCTACACCCCCTAGTTGGTAGGAAGCAGTTACAGGAATGACCATAGCACTTCAGCACCCCCTTAAGAATAAGGGTGTAAATTCTCTGAGGGGGTAGTTGAAGCCAGTTACTAGAGAAAGGGGAAGATGTTCTGTCACAGCTGGGACCTGACATAGAACATGGCCAGCAGAGAGCATGGCCATGTGACCCTGCCCAGAAACCCCCTTCTACTAAAAACAAAGCTGGAAAGACCCCACCAAGAGGCTGGCTATAAGGTCCCATGTGGAACTCTGGACCCCTCCCCAACATTAGGAAGTGGGAGGAGGAAAGGTATCAAAAAGGCCTAATCTGGGGCCCCACATCTGCATCTTATGCTATAGCATGTCTGCAATCCATGTTTCTGATTGTGCTATCTCATTTTTAGTTTTCTTATTTTTTAATACACTCTTTGTATACTTGTCAAAAAAAAAAAAAAAAAGCAATTACATAGTCATTCTTTTCAGATTAGCCTGTCTTTTGAAATATAGAAGCTTCTAGAAACAAAACTCTGCAGGTAATTCTGAAAAATTTTAATGGAGAGGGAAAAAAAACCATGGATTTTTTTCAAGTACATTTCTAATTTTTAAAACCTCATTTCTGCTTACTATTAAGGAAATTTTGCCAAGATGGAAGTATAGTGCATTGAATTCCTTTAGGCTCATCATCTGATTGCTAATACCCAAGAACTTGGGATACATGATAATTAGCAATGTTGGATTTCACTGATGCCAACATAGAGGAAAATGGGTTTTAATCATAATAATGTTTCTTTGGTTGTGGTCCCTTATTAATGCAGCTATATTACTTGTCCTATACTGTAAACAGTCCTTTTTGGGTTAGATGTTAGTTAGCATCATCAGTTTTTTTTTTTAAAGATTTATTTATTTATTTTTTGTTTTTTTATTTATTTCTCTCCCCTTCCCCCACCCCCCAGTTGTCTGCTTTCTGTGCCCACTCGCTGTGTGTTCTTCTGTGACCCCTTATATCCTTATCAGCAGCACTGAGAATCTGTGTTTCTTTTGTTGCATCATCTTGTTGTGTCAGCTCTCCATGTGTGCTACGCCATTCTTGGGCAGGCTGCACTTTCTTTTCTGCTGGGCAGTGTTCCTTGTGGGGTGCACTCCTTGCGCATGGGGCTCCACTATGTGGGGGGCACCCCTGCGTGGCATGGCACTCCTTGTGCGCATCAGCGCTGCTCATGGGCCAGCTCCACACGGGTCAAGGAGGCCTGGGGTTTGAACCACGGACCTCCCATGTGGTAGGCGAACGCCCTATCCATTGGGCCAAGTCCTTTCCCAGTCCCCTTTTCTTGTTCTTCATCTTTTGGAGAGCATCTTACTTACCTGATGGTTCCTTCTTGCCTTCCTGTCTATGAGGGAATCCCCTCCTGAGTTCTTCTATTTTCTATATGATTTTCTGGTTTCCCGTTAACTTGGATCTTTATCTTTGACTCCCTGGTCATTTATCCTTCCTTAACTTAGCCTAAGGATCAATTCTAAAGATTTGTTCCTTTTAATCAGCTCATAGATCCCTAAACCAGTGAATGCCTAAGGTATATGTATAAACTTGAACTCATATATGCAGACCAAACTATTTAAAAGATCATATATCCTTATGATATTTTAAATCATAAGGTACAAATGATGACTATTCCTTAATGATCAGAAATAGCTTTCCTACTACCAATTGTTTGGTAAGAGAAGATCAGAGAAATTGTCCTTATTTTCTTTTCAAGGTCCTTAACCTTCACCATTGTGAAGAGGGAGTGAGGGTTGTAAGGTAAGAGTACGAGGAATTTAACATCTGCAAAGTTAGGCCCTACTGGGGGAAATAGAATAATAATGATAAAAGGTCATACTGTTACTATTCATCTTAGGAACTCTTTTTTGTAATTCTTTTAATAATATTTAACTCCTTACTATTTGTGAAGCCCTGTGCTCAGGAATGGATCTAGATCCACTTCCTGCCTCATGGAGCCCACTCTCTAACAGGGGAGATAAGGCCAAGTGTACAAATATGGAAATAACTCATTCAACTTAAAATAAATCCCACTAAAACATATAGGGCTTCACCAGTAAATTCACCAATAAATTATGTTGTGAAAGTTGTATAATTGAAATTCTGGACTAAAAGGGTTATGAAATTTGGGCTATGAAATTTTATATCTATGACTTGTAATTGGCATATTGATAAACAGATATTCAAATAAAAGGCATGTGAAATTTGTTATTAAATTGCTTCCCAGATCAGTAATCGGCTGATGAAATGTCAGAACAAGGAAAAAGGTGGAAGCAACGTATGTTGTGCTATCAGTAAAGAACATCATGATTATAAGCATTGCTTTCTAATTGTTTCTAAAGCAGTTTCTTTCCATTGTTCTCTTTGAGAGCAAATATCACAATATATAATCGATTTATATGTGAGTATATAACTTGTATATATAATTTATCTTACATTTTTGTATTGCTTATTTATTATCTGTTAACCTTTTAGAACACCTCCTTATTCAAGGCAGGAACATTAGCTATTTTATACTCCTTTGCATCTCTTGCATCAAGAACAGGGCTTGGCATAGAGTTGATATTTTAAAATATTTGTTGAAGGGATGAATCATAATAAAAAGATTAAAAAACATGATTTCAGATTCCTACTGTTCATATATTTTGTTGAATGTGTGTCACATATCAAATGTCCAGTTCTCTGAAGTAATTCTTTTCCTGTAAAACATAATGTACAAAAAAATTCATGAGACTCTACCCAAATAAATGCAGTCTTCCACACTTGACCATTCCTACAGCACAATCAGTATCTTTATAGGATCTGTTGGTGAAACTAATTTCTTGTGTTTAAAATAGCATTTAAGACAAAATTTACATTTTATTATTATTCAGTTATTAAAAGCAACAGTTTTGTTTATCAAATGAGCAAATCAGCTTGAAAGAGTAGGGCGCTCCATATAAATGAGAGCACAAAAATAAGAAGGGGAGAAAAGCATAACTGCTTTGCTTCTTATAGAGAAGATACATGTTTGATATGAAATATACAATTAGGAAAATATAATACATGAAGAAGTCTCCATTTGAAAATGCTGTTGAATAAGATTCAATAACACTGGATCCTTACTCTGCATTAAACAAAGGAATGGAGACTCCTGATCTGCTATACTTGAATAAATGGCAGGCTCAGTTCCATGAGGCCTCCCAAGGGTACCCTTGATAAAGCATTCTTTCTAGAAATATTTAAGTATTCCTTTATATAGGAAGATTTCCTAATTTATGTTTAAACAAACACACATTTTCAAATAAGGTTATTTGAATTTCAGTTTCCAGGAACACCCTTATAACATTAAATTATTCATAAAAGTATAAAATAGCTGCACTAATTTTTAATATATCAGACCTAATCATATTCTAAAGCATTTATGTCACTTTGTGCCAGCTTTTTGAGAGTGAAGCTTTGTGTTTTCAAATAGAACTTCTAAACATGCATAAAAATGTTCTTGGCAACTTGTTCATGATAGCCAACAAAAAAGAAAACAACCTAAAATGAAACAACGTAAATATTCATTATTTGTACATCGATACTTTTTTAAGAACTTCAATTACATTTCTCAGTAACCTGTGGGCCCAGGCCACCAACACTCACAGGTCACATCTTTACATGAACATTGAGGTAGCCTTGTACGCAAAACAAGATGAAAAACATTGACTAAAGGTGCCCTGATAGCTGCCTCCCAAGATGCCTAATTTCTTGTGAGTATCTGATATTTTGCTGTTTCATATTCCTCATATAGATTTTTCTGCTGTCTTTTGCACGGACTTTTCACATCTTAACAGATCTATCCAGAGTCCTGGATGGTGCTTTAATTTAACATTTTATCCTACTTGATCACATCCAAAGGAGTTCTTGCCCTGAAATTAAAAAACAATAAATATTGATGAAGATTTAATTAATCAGGTACAAAGTAGGGCATATCAATTGAAATGCCTCAATTTCAAATTGCTTCTTCTAGCCTGTTCCAAATGAATAAAACCTTCCTTCCTGGTACAATTCAAAGGTTCTATGCAGTTCTGCTTAATTTCAGATCAATTTTAGCTCAAGGTTACACCTCAAACTGTGCGATGTAATCCTGTTTAAAAAAAAAAAATCCATGAATCCTAAAAGGAATTCATAATCCTGTTTGATACCCTAGTTGAGTGAAACCAAAACATAACTTAGTTATAGTCCACATATAACTATCTGAAATTATTCTATTTTCAAATAAATACCATTGACATGGGAAAATGCTAGTGGCACAATTCCTTTGTTTGCCCGAGCTGCTATCACTGATAAATTTTGGCCTAATGACAGGAAATTATTGGCTAACTGATTTGGAAGCCAGAAGACTTGCTTCTTCCCAGCATTGGCAGTTCTGATGGTGGCTTGCTGCAGTTCTCTCCTTTCTCAGGATCCCAGCTGACTTCAGATTTCTGTCTCTTCCCGGCAGCTTTCTCTTTATAAGACCGCTAGCAATTAAGATTAAGGTCCACTTGCTCTCAGTCAGGCTGCACCTTAGCTAAAAATGTGTTTTTTAAAAGTCCTATTCGCAATGGGTTCACACCCACAGGAATGAGGATTAAGATTAAGAGCATGTTCTTCTGAGGTGCATAACTCAATCTACTATACACCATGCTAAGTATGAAAAGCAAGAGACAAAACTGTACATAAAATAGTATTATAATTAATGCTAATTTATGTCTCTATAGATAATAGAAAAGAGACAAAAATATATATCAAAATGGGTATTATATCTTTATGGTGGTATTTTGGGTGATTTTTATTTTCATATGTTTTTTTGTATTTCCATTTATTTTTATAATAAATTATTATTATTAACAGAAAAAGTAAGGTCTTTTAAAGGATATTTGACTTTTTGTATTTCTAAATGACCTTTCTCATACATGTATTTATATAGAGTGCTATTTAGCAAGCCCATAATAAGAGGTTACATCATTGGTTGGAATAAAAAAAGAAAATTGCAAAATATATGGAAAACAAAGAACTGATTCAAGGAAGGTTTTTTTTTTTCAAACTAAGGTTTAAAAGGCACAATTATAGTGCCATATTTAATATTCTGTAAGTAACTTTGAGTATATTATAAGGAATAAAAATTGTAATTACACTAGTCATTAGAGCATTCAGAATTATATATCTTATCTAATAGTTCTTTTGTTCTCATTGTTGTGAAACATGTATGGTTTACTGAAGTGCAGCTGTCTATAATTGTATATGCAAAGAATTATATTTGTATTTTAAAATACTAATCAACTGGTATAGTGATCACATTGTATAATAGTTGAGTGAAGGAAAAGTAAATTTAAAAACTAATAGAAAAACTTAGAACTTAAAAAGACATTAATAATCTAGAAATAGGAACATCAAGGTAAGGAAAGGTTAAGATCCACCAAATTAGGGATTTCAAAATAACGATTCCTAAATCAGGTGAAAGTTTAAAACATTCACGTACCTAAATAATGTATGGGATATTTTATATTTTACAAATGTTCCTTTGATTTTCAAGGCAATTATTTATGAATACAAGTAAGTCTTTCAATTTTGGTGAACAAAGAGCATGATGATTACATTTAGGTACTATTCCTCAAAATGACCCAATGACACTTCTCATTTAAATTTAAATTAAACTGAGTTGTAGATCTTTTAAACGTGTGCTTTCCCACTCTTGGCCTATAATAAATGTGAGAGAGCAGCACCCATTATTAATGTGAAAGTCTCAAAGCCTTGTCCTCATGTCCTGACCTTCTAGACTAAGGTGACTTGCTGCTGTGACAGTGCCTGGCCTGATGATGTCCCTTATGCTGAGTGGCTGGTGGGCAGAAAGGAGAAATCAGTGCCACCTAGAAGGGGATCCCCAATTCTCTTTAAGCAGGCCAAAGGCATTTCAAAACAGAGATAGAGAGAAAGAAAACTCTAAACTGACAAAAGGAGAGGAAGAGAGAAAGATGAATTGGTGCTGGTTGAGCTAGGGGAGACTTGAGAAAGAAAAAGAGGTGAGGAAATAAAGGGTAACCTGATCCACATAAGAAATAGAGGGGGGAAAATATGGTAAAAGGGAATTTTAAGAGAGTGAGTTGTATGAGATGAATGATACCCTGTGGTCTGTTCCAAGATAATTTAATAAAATGTGGATTTGTTGCAATGCATTTTTTTAGAATGTTAAAGTATGATGTTTCTTCGACTGTGACACCATGTAGGAGATGGACCAAGCAGGCTGCCTTTAATGCAAGACATGAGAGCCAAGACTTCTATTTCACAGAAGCTCATATTAAGGGAACCAACTCACATTGCATAAATTTAAGTACTAAACTCATGCTTTATTGTTCAAAATCAAAATCAAATACTGTGCTAGGTCCTGAGATCCACAAATGCATCCTATCCTCAGGACTAGTTGTGTCAGCCTAGCAGAATAAAACACAAACTCCTAGTAGACATGGGGACTGCTGGTACATTCCTTCCCCTAGTGTCCCAAGCATATGTCCCAAGAGATGGTCTGACTCTGGTGGGCATATTTTATGGCATCCAGCTTACACCGTGGTGGTATATCTGTCCCTGGCAGGGAGGGAACATGGTTCTTCCGCTACGGCAGCAAATGAGCACAGAAGGGGTGCTGTGTGTAGAACATCTCCCAGTATCAGCCAAGGAGGCAATGGGGAACTGACACCCACGAGCGAAGCTGGTCTTGCTCTGTCTCTTTTCTATATGAGTAAAACATCTTTCCATCAGAGCCTGTGTGAGTCATGCTTTTGCTGGTGACCCCACACTTACACTGGAGTGGGTGGACATCTCTGTAAGTGGCTCTCCTTCTAAGACATATGCTATCATATTTACCTTCAAAAGGTAGTTCAAACCTGGCCACTTCCCATCCCTTCCTCTTTCAGGCTAAAGCCTTAACCAGTCTTCCTGATAATACTCTAGCTCTACTAAGCAGGCCAAGTGATTCTGTTAAAATGCCAATCACATTACCTCATTCCTGTGACTATACTCTCCAATGGTTCTCAGCAAAGTCAGAATAAAATCTTTACTATTAAAATAAAAACGTGAGCAGAATTTGGTTAGATCTCAGAAAATTTTATTGAATTAATTCATGAATTAGGGAGATTCCAATCACCACAAGGTAGAGAGGAATTCTGTTGAACAAAGAGTGCTACCAGACTTTTATGGACAGACAAAGGATGTACATTGGGAGAAATTTCCATTGGTTGATAGAGACTACATTTCCTAAAGCAGTCAGTGCAGGTGATTGCTTAGCAATGATGATGTTAACTTGTGTAGGAGTAGGGAGATGGTGAGAGCTGAGGGGTTGATTTGAATTCTGTTTGCTGGGCAAGCTGAGCATTTATAAGGAATAGAACCTTTGATTTTAGTTTTGCTGACATGGGGCTTAGCACAGGCACCTCTGGTTAAGCCTACTAGATTTTATTTATCAGTCCCCTCTTTTGATCCAGTTCTCAGTCAAGTCAAGGGCTGAGATAAAATTTAAGGCATTAATGCAACTCTCAGGTACTATCTGCTGGTTCTAGGTGGCTCTCGTTGGTGATTAACTATAGGTTATAATGTTGCGGAGTTGGTCGTTTCTGTTCTTTTCACGCTTCTGTCATTCTAGGTGGGTGGGCAACATCTGGCAAGATGGCTGGGTACAACCATTTAAACCTTTTGAGATCAAAATATAATCTCAAGGAAGGACTTACTTGTTTGAGCCATGTGGCTTGACTATTTCATATAAGTGTGTTTTGACTTCCCCAGAAGTGTTCATCCAAGTACAGCAGGTGGTATTGATGACAGCATAAACTCTTCCTTGCTCAGCCAGCAAGTAGTCAAGAAAAATTCTATTAATTAAAATAACTTTATCTAAAGAATATAAAGATATTTGTTGTGCAACAATAGCCTTTGCAGTGGAATTAGCAATTTTTCCTGCTATAGATAAATTTCTAATCATATTTGCATTAGTGTTAATCCTAACTAAGCCAATAAGAGTCTAATGAAAAAGGCCGTTTGGCATCAGTGAAACCCCTAGGCAATTTGCATTTGGCTCTGGAATGTAAATTAAGTGGGGTAGTCCAGTGTGAAGCTTCAGATTTGCTATAAATTTCTAAGGGAACAAGAAGGCATCTGAGGGTGCACTGTCCCATCACTGTCCAATGACCTATGCAAGGATTAGCATGAATGGTAAAGGGTTCATTTTCTCCACAAAGAAAAATAAACTCTAGGGGTGCAGCCCACCTCTAGAAATGTTGAGGTCATCTCAGGGATGCTTCTAGATATGTGAGTGAGCCATTTGCCATTTCTGTTATATTGGAAGTTGTTGCATCTTGCAGGTTGTCTGGGGGTGTGGGCAAGAAGGGTGCACAACCATTAGCTCTGCTGCTACCTTTGTCACAGTGTACAAATGAGGGCCGTCCTGACGTTTATACAAACATGAGGCAGGGAAAATCAACTCCCAAGGTAGCCATCCTGACTCCATAGACAGGAGAGAGCTCGAGGATGAATGATATTTTTAAATGTGGCATTTGGCACCTGAGAGTGATTGATCATGGGTAAAACAATTGGATCTCTGGAATCATGTACAGATCATGATTTGTGATGACAGATGAGACAATCAGTTAGATTCCCCCCTTTTGCAACGGCCTGGGAAAAATGAACGATGGCATTGCCTTTCTAGGCTATGGCAAGAAGGAAGAAAGTGAAAAGCAGGAAGAGCGTAAACATTTTGGGTGGTAGAATTTTCTAAGCAAGATGAAAAATGCGTGCAAAAGAGGTGTGGAAACAATAAAAATATAGTAATTGTAAAGAATAGTATGATAAGGAATATGACAGGGATGTAGGAGTTCATGGCCTCTTGATCTGGGTTCTTGGGTGCAAGCTCTTCACCTTGTGACCCATCTAATCTGATTCTAGTAAATTTTAGTTTTGGGTCTCCGGTTTGGTCATAGGTCCACCCGTTGGAAGGTGAAGCCCCATTAAGTTGAGACTGCAGTGTGAGAAGTTAAATATATCTGGTACCCTTTCAGTGTGGTTTAAGGGCTATTTTGTGTTGTTGTTTCCAGTACACCCAAACACTAGACATTAGGGTATGAGGAGTCTGAGGGAAATTTGGACCTGGAAATGCATCTCTTACGTGTTGGAGATAACCTTTTATATAAGTCACTAGAGATTTAAAATTTTAGTTATCTCCTGCTGGGGAAGCAAAGGATCAAAGTTAAGATGTAGGCCAATTGACATAGGTCTTCTGGTGATAATTTTATAGGGAGAAAGTTTATATCTTCCAAAAGGTGCACTTCATGTGGCATTAAGGGCCAGTGGAAGAAATTTAGGCTAAGGAAACCAAGTTTCCTCAGTTAATTTAGACAGTTTAAGTTTAATATGCTATTTATTTTCTCCACCTTCCCAAAGTTTTAGGGTGAAAGGGACAAGGATAATGCCAACTTGTTTGTGAAATCTTAGTTAGAGCTTTAATGACTGCCCAGTAAAATGAGTGCCTTGGTCACAAGAATTGAAGACATTCCCCAGGTGGGAAATATATTTTCTAAAAGTTTTAAGGAACTGTTTTAGCATCTGCCTTATAGCAAAGAAAGGCCTCTATCTATTGAAATTTTAAGTTTGATACTATCAATTATCTTAACTTGGTCTTTTAAAACATATAGATTATTCATTTCTGTGCCAGACCTACTGACATAAATGCAATATTGTTTATGGGCAGGTAGGGTATCTAGGCCCTGTGTGTTTTGTAAGAATGCTGATGCTGTGCTTTTACCTTCAGCCTGGAGGACCTGATGAGCATGGAGGGTGGTAGTAAAGCTCAGTTTTACAACCTTCATCTGTCTGTAACTGCTCACTCTGGGTCATATGTTCCTAGGGAAGGTATAATGACGTGTATGAACAAGTGAAACCCTGTGTTACAGCAGGTCTGGGGATTGGGGAATTATTCCTCTTTTGTCAGTCTGAGACCTGATAAACAAAAGTTACTACGTTAGCTTTCTGACTGGCATTTCAGGTAGATAATACATGCAAGATCTCAGGACCCAGTCTAATTTACAGGTAGGTAATAAAACCATGCAGCTATCTGCAGTTTATAAAGGGAATGCAAACTAATGCAGACAATTAATAGGAGCAGAATCTGCTGATTCACAGGAGTGTGCTATAGTTTTCCATTGAAATTTTTAAAAAGTCTTTGTAATCACCTTTCTTTTGATCAACGATAGTAAAAAAGATTATTCTTAGTAATAAAATAAGGCTAGTTTCATTATACTTGGCCTGAGGCAGCAAGAATAGTAATTTACCTTATAGGCTCCATTGAGTTTGTTTTGCTGATAGGTTTTATAAGGAGCTTCTGATTAGATATTTTTAAAGTGTAAAATTATCCTAATTTTCCTTTTTTTATTATTAGGGAATTGTGAGTTTACAGAAGATTCATCCATAACATACAGTATTCCCATGTATCACCCACCACCAACAGTTTGCATTGATGTGGAACATTTGTTATAATTGATCAAAGAACATCATCAAAATGATTGGACTTCTAAAAGCCTCTAGAGGCTAGGCAGCCAAGCCCAGAACTGGACAACAGATTTCACCTCTGGTACAGAAAACAACTTTCTTTACTGACCTGTAAGGCTGGGAACCCTGGAGGTAGGTACCAGATTAGGTTTTCCAAGACGGTTTTGCCAGCATTGCCTTCATGAAGTTAATCTTAGTTTCTAATTCAATGAGCATCATTTTTGAACATGATATTCCAGTCAAAGCTTTGATTATATAACCAGTATCTCCAATTATGTCTTGTTAGCAAGGTGGACATATTCAGTTTGAGTCTATGTAAATAATTATTTTACCAAAACAATTATTTTACCAAGAATATTTAGTAAGAGTCTCCAAATTCTGGAGAGTCCAGGCAGGGAGGAAAAGATGAATGTTTTATGACTGTATCAGATAGCTTAAGGGAGAAGTATTTCTTGTATCTAGAAAATAGAGCACCAAAACATTAGCAATAATCTAAACAAAACTATAATCATTATCAATTCATCTAATCCTAGGTGATTTGTCCTCTTTTGCTCAATCGTGTGTTAGCAATCTTATGATCTCTATTGGCTTCTTTGCTGGAATTCTGGAATCTTGATCTTTTTCCCCAGTAATATGGTCTCAGCTATTTAAACAATACTGTTAGAAGTCTTTGCCCTGGAGAAGCTGGTATAGTTTTTTCTATTGACCTTTGAGATTGTGCTTTTTATTTATTTTACTTTTTTCTTGAACTGAAATATACTTTCTCTTTATTCCCTTACACACATGCTTGTGTAATTTTGCTTTGCACATAACCCTTTTCTGTAATTTTTTGCGCTTTTAAAATTTTATTGAAGCATATCATTCATACATGAACATACATAAACAATAAGTGTATTGTAAAAGTTCCACCACGATGTGTTGGAGACAGTCCTTTTGTGTTGATGATGAAGCACTCTGGCCTGTAACTGCCAGTATTTTCAGGGAAGCATCAGGAGAAAAATTGTCTGTAGATGACAAAAGACTTAAAACGACTGTGGTTAACTTATTACTATTTTATAAAAGTGGATGCTCTGATGTAAGTTCCTTCAAAAGTAAATGTAAATGAGAAGGATATTTGGTTGTTTCTGTGACATGTAACATATTTAAAGAATAACGAATTATAACCAGTAATACCAATATCCAGGACATCTCATGGACAGTGAGGATATTGACAAGTCTCCAGGGACTTTATGCAATTTATGAAATGTTTATATTAATAGCATTTCGCCCACATAAATTCAACTAACAAAAGGTTAGAAAATCCTATTTAATTTGACAATACTTTCCATGTAACTCATAGCATATTACATAAACCTAATTGTTTCTAGTACCTCTCTTTCTACAAAGTAAAAGAACAAATCCTTCTGGAAAATCCTGAAGATAGTTTGAGATCAATGTTATTTAACATTTGCTTTGGGGGAGGCAAAATGTCAAAATTTGTTACATTTTCACTTTTTGTTAAATAGAAAAATGGGTCACTGTGAAATAATTATGTGGTTCCCTATTTAACCAAAGTGACAAAGGAAGATTCTGAAAGAAAAGTAGGAGTTAGCTTGATTGTAAAAAACAAACAAACAAATTTAGTTCTTTTAAAAATGAAGATCTGTTTGCTAAAACAGTAAAGAAGGATAAGGTCAATATAAATATCAATAAGGATATTATTCTGGTGAAACATAGGATCTTTGCTTTCTAAGCAGATTTCTAAAATGGTTTTAAATAAAAAAACCTCTTCTTAAGAGCAGACCAATAATCCAAGAAAACTTTAACAGGAAGAAAATGAAATTCTAGTTGGCGTGAGGATATTGACTGATAAAAGTCTCTTAAAAGTCTCCCAAGCCTATCAGTTTTAATCAACCTGGACTATGAAAAATAAAATTTGTTTTCCATAAACCTTTTATAACTCTTTATATACATTCAGGTTTTGTCCTACACATTCTTGCTTCTCATACTGGAACAACCAGTCATTTTACTTAGGACAAAACTAATCTCTTTTTCCTTAATAAAGTGTACTCTGCATAACGTACATGCTTGCATACCTTAAATTATCAAAAAGATCTTTGAAATTGTCTTTCAACAACAATCTATAAAATACAATTATTCTTAAAGTTTGTCGGAATAATAACTCATTTGGTTAAATACAAATTTACATTTTCCATCATGTTAAAGATTTAGTAGATATAATCATAGCTTGTTGTATCAGTAAAGTTGTATAAATTTAGGGAGATCATGCCCATGTAGAATTAAATTGTGGTTGTTTTGTACTTAACATTGATAATTTAGAAGGAAAGGTATTTTTATTTAATTAACAATATCAAAATAGTCCTGTTTATCAAAGGTTTAATTCAATTATGTGAACTTGAATTTTTTAAACATTTGGTTTTAGTCCTGCAAATACTTTTTTTTTCATTGGGAATATTAGAAGTTTATTTAATTACCAGGACTTTAGGAATATTAATTTATATGTAAACACTTATTTATCTTTAAGCCAATTTGATTATAGCTCTTTTAAGGATTTTTACAAGTTAATCTGGTAATACCATCTGATGATAGTAAAACATTATACTTCAAACTCATAGACACAAATAGAGAGCTTATAGCTTTAATTTTAAAATTTTCAGCTACGTCAGACATAACACAGAAACAGAGAAAACAGAAGTACAAAACTCATTAGTTTATATAAGCTATTTTAGGGTTTTGAAATTTCTTAGTAGATTCTGAGGACCAATTAAATTAGGTATCTCATTCAGCCTAATCCAGGAACCCGTTTTTCCAAAGGCACTTCTAAGATGAATAGTCTTATTCAGCTGAGAATTCACCATAAGAGCCACTGTAATTTTAAGGTATCCTTATTGATGTTCTGCCATTTAGGTAAGTAGGCACAGCTTTGTGCTCCACAACTCTTAAGTATAAAAAATGTTGGGGTGTCAGCCAGTGAAGTGCACTCAGGATTTGAGGATCCCATAATATCAGCAAAAATGCTGCAGACTCCACAGCTGTGAACAAATGCTGTGAACAAAACAAGAGTGTAAGGACTCATGTCCCGAGAGTAACTGGCCTATCAACACCTGGACAGGAACTCAGTGAGATCAGAGAGCTCAAACACAAAAAGAAGAGCTCAGTCCCAAGAGCAACTCACCAACAACTCTGCCAAGACATCATGAAGGACAGTGAGCACAAGGGGTTCAGAGGGTACCACATCTGTTGTTCAGGTATTTGCAGTGTTATCCACAGTTTCCTTTGTATCCCTACATGGTCACCACAATAGCCATTAAAATAAAAATGAGTAATGCTTGTTAAATCACAGAGAGTTTTGTTCTATCAGTTTATGAATGGGGGTATTCCAATCTCTGCCAGGATGAAAGGAATTCAGCTAAACAAAGAGAGCAATGGGCTTTTATAAACAGAGAAAGGGAGTACACTGGGAGGAAATTTTCATTGGTTAATGCATTGGTTAACTACATTTCCCAAGGTGGTTAGTGCATCTGGTTGGTCCGCAGTGAGGAAGTTATCTGGCAGAATAGGAAGTTAGCCATAATTGATTAGCTGATTTTAAATTCTGTTTTCTGGGCAAGCCAGGCATTTACAGGAAACAGAAACTTACTTAGATTTTAGTTTTGCTGACATGAGGCTTAGCACTGGAGCCTCCAGTTGGGACTACTAGATTTTATTTATGGAATATAATCTTCACCAAAGCATTTAAGGCCTCCTATAAGTATGGTGGTTTGGAGCTATGTACCCCAGAAAACCATGTTCTTAAACTTAATCCATTCCTGTGGGTGTGAACTGCTGTAAATAGGACCAATTCATGAGGTTACTTTATGTAGAGTATGGCCCAGGATAGGTCTTAATCCTATTACTGAAGGCCCTCTAGGGAAGGTCACACAGAGAGAAAAAGAGCCAGAGTGAGCAGCCAGAGGCTGGGGGAAGGGCCACTACGTGCATTGCCATGTGACAAGAGAAGCCAAGGATCAAGGATCACCAGCAGCCAGACCCAGACTGGTGTCTTTGGGGAGAAAACATTGACCTAATGAAGCCTTGATTTGGACTTCTCCAAGCTTCAAATCCGTGGGCCAATAGATTCCCATTATTTAAGCTAACCTCATTGCATGGTATTTGCTTTAGCAATGAGAAAACTAAAACAATGAGCTACTTCCTTTGACCTTGCTACTCTCATCTTCCTCTCTCTTCACTTTCACACACTGTTTATTATAGGTTCTCTATCCGCATCATCCCCCCAAGCATTCTGTCAGTTCTGTTTCTGATTTTTTTTCCTTCGTAACACTCATCAGTATATGAAATTATATCTTATATTTGTCTATTTAATTGTTTATGTTCTGTATACTTTTCTAGAACATAAGCTTATGACTTTGCCCTGTGCACAATTATAGGTCCACTGCTAGATCAGTGCCTTCTACTCTAAATTGCAATGGATTAATTAATGATAAGTGCATATATAAGAAAACTTTCCACATAAATTTACAATGCACTCATTTAACCTCTGAACGCTTACTATATGATGGGCACTGTAATAGAGGCCTGAGATAGAATAGTGAACAGTCAGAATCTGCCCTCCTGGGGTTCACAACCTGTTAGAGAAGCCAGAAATCAAATAAAAGATTTCAAATAATTAAGCCCAAATCTCAATTCCATGTATAAGAAGTGCTATTAAGAGTCTCTGCAAAGTAACTGACATTAACGTAAATGGAAATCTTCCTTTAAATTTCAAGAATGTATTTCAACAAAGCAGGCTGATTTCCCTGCAACATCTACTTTTTCTGCAAAGGAAAGGAGTAAACATGGAGTGACTATATCAGGGAAAAAAGAGGTAGTATCATACAGTGTGAAGAGAAAGCAGGATGGAGATTGTGCAAAAAGGGAGGCAGAGAAGGAGGGAAGACATATTACTGTGTGTGTGTTTGGGGGGTGGGTAGATGTGTTCAATTCATCATCTTCACATGCTTCATGGAAGCACTGTTCAAGGACCATAGCTGATGAAGTCCCCCACTGTTGGCGCCCCCAGAAGATTGTGTTCCTAAATGTACCAACTAATGACCCCAAAATAATGACTTAATAACATAACATTTGATCATTTATAAAATGACTTGGAAGATTTAACATAATCATGATGAAGATAAATGATTCTCAAATAATTTTAAAGCTATCGACAAAATTATCTGTAAACATCTGTTTATGTAAGTTATGCTATTCATTATTTCAATTCTGAAAATCCTTCCTACTTCTCTACTTTTATCCTCAACTAGTTCAGAAATGGTAAAGATTAACCTAATCTGATACACTTTTATTCCTACTTTGGCAGTTACCAGATGATTTTTTTTTTTTAATGCAATCTATTCTCAGAATTTGTAACTGGAACTTTTAATCAGAGAGATAAATGTGTGTTTAAGAATAATCATACAAATGACTGAAGGATTAATGTTAAAAGCAAGCACTATATCTAATTTAACTTGAATAAATAATACTAACTGAATTCCAACAGCTAGATGTTTCCTTGACAGCGTCTGGGGTAAGCTCTTGATCTGCTTTAATTTCTGCCCACCCCCACCCCGCCCTCTTTTAGAGATCGGGGCTAAAAGAGGTCGTTCATGTTACTGCCTCATTCCTCCACTTCGCTGCCTTTTCTGCCATTGCCTTTTTTTCTTTTTAAAATGTTTTAATTGCCTATTTTTAAAAAAAGATACGTAATTCACAAAAAGTGTTTCATTTAAAATATGAGGTTCCCAGATACCCCACCCCATTCTTTCCACATCAACAACCTGCCATAACCCACTGAATTGCCTCTCTTTTTACTTTCACTTTATTCTCACTCTTTCTGTGGTAACTCACCTCGCCTGCACATCTCCCCTCTTCGCAAATTCCTCCCTGCTCTGCTCGGCAGCGTCGCTCTCAGGCAGGGTGAGTCTGTCTCGCCTGTGGCCATGACCCTCTGCACTTGCCCCTCCCATTGGACTTGGCAGCACAGCCCTTTCTCTCCCTGAGCCTCCCCGCTCATTCCTGTTAAACCTGTCCCCAAGGACATCACCAGTGGAAGATCTCACTTGCTGCACAGGATCAAGAAATCAAGGACAGTTTGTTTTTTCTGATTTGTTTTCTCCCAGAAATCCACTCAAGACACATTTTTTTTATGCATCTATAGTTTATCTTGTTTTCTGTTCTATCTTAATTAATCTTTACAATAAACTTCTGAAATAAGTACTATTATCAGTGTTTTACACATATTTTGTTTTTCAATAATCACTGCTAGAACTGACAAAAATAAAATTACACGAAATGTTTTGGGTAACAGATTTCAGAAACCGAAA
The DNA here is from genome assembly GCF_030445035.2 of Dasypus novemcinctus. Taxonomy (NCBI): domain Eukaryota; kingdom Metazoa; phylum Chordata; class Mammalia; order Cingulata; family Dasypodidae; genus Dasypus; species Dasypus novemcinctus. The sequence continues at coordinate 23,373,294 of NC_080676.1, read as the reverse complement.
GAAAGGTTTTAGCACTTCTTAAACTGTTTTTTTTTTTCCCCTCTCGCCTTTTAAATTTCCAGATATAGCTTATGGGAAGTCTAAAGCTTCAAAATAAAAATATTATACACTATAAAAGATATATTTGTGGTTTCTCTTTGTTTTGACGTTGTGTTCTATAGCATAGTAAAGTAGATTCTCATTAGTTTAAAAAGCAATCATTTAAAAAAAAACTAATGATAGGCTTAGATTTAAATTGTTGAAACAAATGAGTAATAAAATGCAATTTAAACGTATGCATAATGTTAGGCGGCTGTACAGTTTAGTTCATAGGTATGCTAATTACAAATGATTTTTATTTACTACACAAATAAAAACAAAGCCAGAACCATTCATACCTGTTCTAGGTACAGGATACTTCTGAGAGTGGGATTGGGGTAAAACCTGAACTGATTTTAAATTTATCCTTTTACTGTTTTACTAGTACTAAAATATTAGCCAGAATTTGTGGTTAACCAGAAGTGAAAATTGAGAATTTTCAATATAGCAATGATTAAGTAGAATTAAAGCTATAATAAAAACAAGAATATGAAACTGCAGGTAGTGCAAAACTATTTTGATTATTTCTATTGTTTGCCCCCTTCAAGCAATAGTAAGCAGTAAAATATGCTGAGTGTAATCTCCTCTGAGAAGGGACAGAGAAGAAGCAACATCAGGTGAGGAAAATTTTTGACTTTCCTAAGTAAAAAACCAAGGTCCAAGAGTATGACAAGATGACCTCGAAGAACAGATATCAGTCCAAGCCTGTTTTTCTTGTCCCTAAGAATAAATGGAGTTTGCTAAAATGAGGGGTGAAGAAGAAAGTCAGAGGGAAAATGGGAGTTAGATGTTGGTCAGAAAGCATCCTGTTTTCTGCCTTCCCATCTTGGGGCACACTGCAGGACAGGTGACATAGAGGATGAGAGAAGCTTGTCAAAGCCTCAGAAGGGTTGTCCCTTTGTCTCACCTCCCAATGGCCTTCCATGGTGAGGGTAAGTCTCATATTGTTTCCTTAAGTTCAACCAAAATAGAGAAGCAGAGAAAAAATGGCTGTAGAGTGTCCAGGCAACCTGAGACAGCCTCAGGAGTTACTACACAACCCAACAGGATGGGAAGAGCAGCAGAATGCTTCTCCATGTGGCCAAGAGTGGCACAGATATGGTACTGACAGCCAATAAGGACAAGGCAGATGCAACTGTGATCTGCCTGGGTCAGTTTTAAATTATAAAAGGGAAGAAGGGCCAATTGTCTAGTAGAGCCAGGCTACCCATAGGTAAAAGCTCTGGTTCATCCATTCTCCCAGAATGTTTTACAAGGAAGCTAGACCAACCTCTTATCTCTCTTAATCATGCCCTGCCACCACCACTTCCTTCCTGCAAAGTCCTAGAAACTAGTCCCATTGAGATTTAACCAAAAAAGATCTTGAGATTCAAGAACACTCCAAGGATCCTGAGAATTTCAGAGACAAATTCATAGCTGAATAGAAATGCAGAGAGCTTATGCACGTTATTTTCTGCTGAAGGGAGTATGATACAGACCAACACACTGAAAAAGTAAAATACATTAAGTGAAAAATTAGGTTTTACATGATAAATCACAACCTACTGGCATACCACAATCAAGGGAGTTATTTATACTAAGTGAAGGGGTAGGTGGATGACAAATACTATTGCAAATACATGCAAAGGAATGTGAACAAGACACAGTATACGGATGACATATATACATAGGATATTGTGAAGCATTGATTTCACTCTTTAATTAGTTCACTCTGAAGAAATAAAACTATGATCCTTTTAAAAATCCGTATTAGACCAATCATCCAGAGCAAGTAGTTCACAAGAAATGGGGCTGACATAAAGACACGTCAATCCTTAAAAGTATCAGTTTATGTTAATTTAGAAATAAAGGAAAAGTTAAAAAAATCAGAAGAAGGAGAGGACATCACCATCCCAGGGTCCACAGGATGAAGGAATAAAACATGGATTAGCGTGGACTTACTGAGATTCTGCTATGGAACTATTGTGACTAGTAATGGAAGAAAATGTAGCACTGATGTGGTGTTAGGTGGCCATGGTAGTTGCTGAGGGCAGGAAGAAGGAAGTAGAGATGTGATGTGGGGGCATTTTCGGGACTTGGAGTTGTCCTAAATGATATTGCAGGGACAGAGACCCTATGGCATTATATATCCTGCCATAACCCACTGGATGGACTGGGGGAGAGTGTAAACCACAATGTAAACTATTATCCCTGAGGTACAGCAGTGCTCCAAAATGTATTCACCAAATGCAATGAATGTGCCACAATGATGAAAGAGGTTGTTGATGTGGGAGGAGTGGAGTGAGGGGGTTGGGGGCGATATGGGAACCTCATATTTTTTTAATGTAACATTTTAAAAAATAATATAATAATATAAAGGAAAAAAATGATCATAAGTTGACCACCCAGACCTCAAAGCCATGCCTTAGGCTGATTACAAGTCATGCTGGGCATTTGGTGCTCAGAGTACTTTGTGCCAAGTACTGTGTCTGCAAATGACCTGGACTAGTCTTAACTTAGAGAAAGGGACAAAGCAAATTTGAAAAATAGAAATGAAAATATTCATATAAGTTATAAGGAGCTCAATCACATAAGTAAATATTATTAAATTTAAATTAATATTTTCACACATATATAGCATAGCGCTATGGTATACTGAGGTGGCTACAAAATGTAAGAAGCTGATACTCCTTGCTTCTGTGGGAATTTGAGATTAGTGGGGCAGAGAAAATAATTAAGAGCTGCAAAGCAATACAACGTGTCATATACAAGTTTGCTTTAGCGAAAAGCAGTAGGAGAGATAACATGATCAGATTTGTACCTTCAAAAATTTACTCTGTAACTGATTCATTATTGGACCTGATGGTGACTCAGGGGTTGAGACAGGTAAAACAATAGGAGTCTATTATAATTGTCCGAGTGACACTTTGGTAGTGAAGGTGGAGGGAAGAGAGTAGATACAAGGGTATTCAGGGGGTAACAATGACCGTAGCTAGTATTTAATTTAACTTGAAATGGAGGAGAGAAGTCCAAGAAATTTCCCTGGATTCTATCATGGATCAGTGGGAGGTGTGGAGGAAGATGATTAGGGTTTTTGTTTGTTTGTTTGTTTGTTTTTTGGAGATATTGAGTGGGAAAAGTCTGAAGGATATCCAAAGGGAGAAGTCTAGAAGGAAGTCATCTACAGGTGTCTGGATTTTGCAATATATTTTGTCCAAGGGATAGAAATTTGGGGCATTTTTCAGTTTACAACTGAAATTTTTATAACTAACTTATATTCTGTGGGCTAAGTAAAAATAAGTACATGACACCCTATCACTGGGCCTTACTTTGGAATATATGCTCCGCAACGTAACAGAGTTAGACATTTATAATTTCCCTGTACAAGACTCTTCTGCTCCTTTCATTTGAACCTATAATTAGCACTATACTCGTTACATATATATGTCCCAGAGACTTAAGTCTTTATTCTGTTCATAAGCTTGTTGAGTCCTGAATCTCAGCAGAGTTGCAACACCTACTCTCCAGTTCACTGGACTCATCCAGAACAACTAACAAATGATGATGATGGGCAATGCCCATCCCAAAAAGCAGAGAGTATCTACAATGGTAAGCAAGACAGTTCCATCCATCTGCCCCATGGGATCTCAGTCCCCTCTCAATCAGAAACAGAATGGGCATCACCTTCCCCAAATCCTCAAGACTGAGAAATGAACAAACATAAGGGGGGAATGCAACTATGGACTAAAGTAGACTTGTTATTCTAGCAGTGGAAGGACTTGTAACATTGATATAAAGGTAGTGGTCACCAGAGGTTCTGAGGGGAGGGAGAGGGAAGAATAGACGTTACATGGGGCATTTTGGAGACCTTAGAATTGTCCTGCATGACATTGCAATGACGGATACTGGCCATTATACATTTTGTCAAAACCTATAAAATTGTGTGGTACAAAGTGTAAAATACTGTGAACTATAAAACCATGGTTAGGAACAATGTTTCAATATGCGCTCATCAATTGTAACAAATGTACCACACTAATGAAAGATGCTGTTAATGGGAAAAGTGTGTCCGGTGGTCGAGTATATGGGAATCGGTGGTCGAGTATATGGGAATCCCCCTATATCTTTGATGTAACATTTATATACTCTAAAGTTTCTTTAAAAAAAAAAAAAGTGCAGCCCAGGGGTTAAGAATTTGGGCATTAGAAGCAGACTCCCTGGGTTCTAAATCCCATCTCCAATGCTTACTAGCTGCATGACCCTAGGGTTGCTCCTGATGGCTCTGTTTTGTCTTCTATAAAATGAGGATCACGGTAAGTAACCACCACACTGCATAGCTGTGAGGACAGTGCTTGATTACATAGAAAACCCTTAGAGCAGTGCTTAATAAGTATTAGCTGTTGTGGGGTTGAATGACAAGAAATCACCATTTTGAAAGTTGAGAACAGTCAAATAATAATTTCATATGATTCAATTTTACATCTGCCAAAATATGAACCTAGTGTTTTCCTGTTTTCCTAGTCCACCTTCACCAGTATGAAATCCATCTACTCTAACCTTGATGCTATAAGCAGTTCCCACAGGTCAACTAGGAATATGAATCTGACAGTGATATAATGCTTGGAATTGAACTTAAAATTTTTGTCTGTCTTTCTCCCAAATATGTACGGCAGTGGACAAAGAACAATGTCTTATTTCTTTTCACTGTGAATAACAACTAAACAACTCTGATAATCATTCCCCAAGTATGCGCTTTGTTTAAATGCATTTGTTCTATGAAGATAAGCAGTGGTATCTTTTTTATTAGTACCTTTGGAAAGAGTTATGCTATAGCTGGACAAAAAATGAAATGCAATTTAAAAAAAAGCCCAATTAATCTCTGGAACTTAGATTAGCTAAATAATTATAGAATCACAATTTGGGTCTTTATTTGTCTGCTTACCATCTGCTTCCTTGAGGCTATATTTTAAGGAATAGAATCTAGAGATAACAAAAAATCATGAAGCCAAAGTAGAAGGGTCAAGCTGACCTGAAGTCGTATGCATTGCAATATTATTATATTCTAGGGCAAAGTAAATTTGTGTACTGGTAGCATTTCTATAAACCTGAATATTTTGATGAGTCATTACAGTGAATCCTTTGTGTAATAAAACACTGAGGTTTCAGGTTCTGTTCAGCACAGAGATCAAAATCTAAATTGAGTAACTCCAAATTTTGTGGTAGCCTCAATGAATGTGGTACTTGGAGTTCCAGCATATATGGCCAACAATTTCAGAGTGTTTTTAAAAATATTACAGAAAACACCTGTGTCGGCAGACATTTTGCTGGATTTTAAGAAATAGGAATTGCACCATGTTTGCATAAAACATGAAAAGTAAATTTTAGAATATGTATATAATGCTTATCAGGTATTTTTCTACTGAAGAAAAATCAAAGATAGATATTCCTTGGATATTTTATTTGATATTTGGAAATATCTAATAAAATAGTTTTGAAATATTAAATCAAGCAGTTTCCTATTGACCCACTGTGTGAGAATTGGATATTCTGATCTCCCTTATCCTATTTATTTTATTTTATTTTAATTTTTTAAAAGGATTTATTTATTTATTATTGCCCCCCCCTCCGCCCATCCCCATTGTCTGTTCTCTGTGTTCATTTGCTGTGTGTTCTTCTGTATCTGCTTGTATTCTCATCAGGTGGCACTGGGGATCTGTGTCTCTGTCGTGTCATCTTGCTGCCTCAACTTTCTGTGTGTGCAGCACCACTCCTGCGGTTTCGCACAGGCTGGCTCTCCTTGCGCAGGGGCCACTCCTTGTGTGGGGGGCACCCTTACATGGGGGTATCCCTGCATGGGCCAGCACTCCTTGCACACAGCAGCACTTCACGTGGGCCCCAGCTCACCACATGAGCCAGGAGGCCCTGCATATAGAACCCTTGGACCTCCTCTGTGGTAGGCAGACACTCTATCTGTTGAGCCATATCCACTTCCCTCTATTTCTTTTAAAAAGCCTTCAATGAATGTTCCTTCTTTCTTTAAAACAAAAGTCTTCTTTATATTTAAATGCAATTTAGAATTTTTTATGCATTTTTAAGTTAGGCTGTCAAGTCTTAATTTTTTAAGCAAAGCTTATAATTAAAAATTAAATCCTGAACTGAAAAAAAGAAATCTCTTGCTCATAATGAGGAAAATTGTATTGTTTCTTTCATGTATAGTAATGCCAGGTGAAGTAGAAAAACATCAATTGCAAAGTCATGTTCGAATTCTATGACATGAGAGTTTTCACTGTTATTATTTTACTAAAATAGTAAGATTTAGTTTGTTATATGTACACATGTGTTACATTTGCATTATAAATGTCTCTGTTATGAATTAAAGAGAAAGAATAATATTTTATAAAGCTTAGGTATGCTCCACAACAAAAAAGACAAACCATCCAAATGAGAAATGGGCAAAGGACTTGAATAGACATTTCTCCAAAGAAGATATACAAATAGCAAATAAGCACATTAAAAAAATGCTTGACATCATTAGCCATTAGGGAAATGCAAATCAAAACCATAATGAGATACCACTTCACATCCACTGAGGTGGCTATTTTTTTTTCTTTTCTTTTAAAGCAGAAAATAACAAATGTTGGCCAGGATGTGGAGAAATTGGAATTGCCTTGCATTGCTAGTGGGAATGTAAAATGGTGCAGCCACTGTGGAAAGAGTTTGACAGTTCTTCAAAAGTTAAACATGGAATTACTTGGCAATTCTATTTCCAGGTATATGACCAAAAGAGCTGAAGGCAGTGAGTTCAGCAGATGCTTTTACGGCAGTGTTATAGCAACATTATGCATAGTAATCAAAAGGTGGAAACAACTCATGCGTCCATCAGCAGATGAATGGATAAACAAAATGTGATATGGACATACAATGGACTATTTATTCAGTCATAAAAGGGGACAAAGTTCTAATACATACTACAACATGATGAACCTTGAAAACATTATCTAAGTGAATAAGCCAGACATGAAAGGACAAATAGTACATAATTCCACCTATATGAAATATCTAGAATAAGCAAACTCATAGTGACATAAAGTAGATTAGAGGATACCAGGGGTAGGGGGAATGGAAAATCGTTGCTTGATGGGTACAGAGTATCTGTTTTAGATGAAAGAGTTTTGGTGATGGATGGTGTTGATTGTAGCACAATATTTTAATGCAATTAATGCCACTGAATTGTATACTTAAAAATGGTTAAAATGGTAAATTTTGTATTATATATGTGTTACTACAATACTAAAGAAAAAATTGGTGTGATCTATTTTAACTTATAGTATTTATTTACTTGAAGGTAATGGCTACTTCTCTAATTTAAGTCCAATGACATGTGATAAGTCATACTTTTGACTTTCTCCTCTCTCAACAGAAAGTATAGCATTTGATTCATTTCTATTACAGTCAAGAACATGAGAAGGAGGGCTACTAAGATAACTGTTGTTCATATAGTGTCTTGGCATTCAAAGACAATGCAACATATCACAATGAAAACAAATAAGAAATACAAGAGATAGAAAGTGAATTTGTTAGGATTAGTTTTGGTTGCACATACAGAAAATCTTGCAATAGCAATAACTTTAAAAAGATGGAAGCTTGTTTTTCTCTCAAATCAAAAGAAGTCCAGAGGCAGGTTGTCCACTTCTAGTGTGGCTGTCTCACTGTGATCAGGGACCCAGACTCCTAATTTGTTGTTCCACCTATTTTGCATTTTGCCTTATAATACAAGATATTTACTCAGGTCACAGTTATTGAATTTTCCTTCCAGCAACACCCTGTTTTACAAACACTCCTCCTTCCATCTTATCCTTATCTCCCTGGTAACATTTAATTTGCTTTCTATCTCTGAGAATTTGCTATTTCTAGTCATCTCTTATAATGATATCATACAATGTTTTGCTTTTATGTTCCTTGATTATTTTACTGAGCATAATGTTTTCAAGGTTCTGTCATGTTGCAGCATATCTTATAACTTCATTCTTTCTAACGGCTAAATAACACTTCATTTTGTGTAGTTACTGCATTTTGTTTATCCCTTCATTTGTTGATGGATACTTAGGTAGTTTCTACCTTTTGGCCATTATGAAAAGTGCTTCTGTAACATAGATGTACAAGTATCTGTTTGACACCCTGTTTTCAATTCTCTTGGTTATATACTTGCAAGTGGAATTGTTGGGTCATATGGGAATTCTGTTTAACTTTGCAAGTAAAACCCATATTACTTTCACAATGACTGCACCTTTTTTCATTCCCACAATGATTTCCAATTTCTCCCCCTATTCTCTAACACTTGATATTTTCAAGAGCAATCCTTGTGAATGTGATGGGATATTTCACTGTGGTATTCATTTGCATTTCCCTAATGGCTAATGATGTTGAGCATCTTTTCATGTGATTATTAGTCATTTATATATCATCTTTGGAGAAATGTCTATTCAAGTCCTTTGCCCATTTTTCAATGGGGTATTCTGTCTTTTTTGTTGTTGTAGGATTGTAAAAGTTCTCTATATATTCTGGATATTAATCCCATGTCAGATATATGGTTTGCAACTATTTTCTCCCATTCAGCAGGTTATCTTTTCACTTTCTCAATTATTTCCTTAAATGCACAAAAATTTTTAATTTTGATGTGAAAAGCATGTCTTAAAAGAATTAGAACAAAATATGGGAGATTATTTTTAGGATATCAACACATGGAAGAATTTGTCAAATTGTACACACTGTGCATTAACTATAAATAAAAGCTTTTATAAATTGTACTATACTGAAATTTTAAAACTTCCATATGTAAATTGCTCTATAGTGAAAGTTTAAAACTTTTGCAGGGAAAAAACATTATGAACAATGTTAAAAGACAAGCAGAGTATACTGGAAGAAGATATTTATAACACACATAATTCACAGAGGATGTTATAATAAAGAACTATAGATCTGTACGGAAATGATTGACAACCCAATAGAAAAATGGGCTTGAACAGGTTATGGACAGGAAGTTTGCCAAAAAGAAAACTCAAATGGCTAATAAACATATAAAATCATGTTTAATCTCACTACTAATTAGGAAAGGGCAAATTAAACAATAACATGTTACTATTTCAAACCATCAGATGGCCAAAATTCAAATATTTTTCTAATTGATGGTGAGAATATGGGGAAAGAGGAAAATTTATAAACTGTTGAGAGTATAGATTTTACATACAATCAGTGGGGACAGTACTCTGGCAATTGCTTATAAAGATGAACAAATTCCATAGCCCATTTTTATGTATATACTCTGGAGATAATCTCATGGATGTGCATGTGGAAATGTGTGCAATGATATGCATAGCAGAATTTTTGGTACTATCTGAAAGAATGGAAATATACTGATGTCCATTATTGGAAGAATAGATAAACAATTATGTATTCCATGTTTATGAAATTAAATACATGGCAATAGTTAGAATGAGCGAAATAGATCTACATATAGTAACATTAAATTTAAAAAATAATGCTGATTGAAAAGATAAGTGGCAGTGTAGTATACAACATATACTTATTAAAATCTAAAAGCATGTGCAGCATACACCACATACAGTCTTCATAGTTGCATCCAAAGCAAAAAACATGGAAAGTTAAAATTATTGAAAGTAATGATACAGTCCAATTTCAGAATAGAGGTTCCTTTTGGTTAGGAGGGAAGGGCATGGGATAACAATAATATGGTTCCCTTGATATATCTCATTTATTTTTTAAAAAGAGAAAGAAAAATAACTTGAAATTTAGTAAATTGTTAACACATGATAAATCTATATCGTGGGTTCTCTTTATAACTGTCTATGAGTTCTGAATATTATCATGGCTACCTGCGATACAAGCATTTAGCATCATTATAACACCTAGGAACGTTCTAGACTCAGTCCCAACATAAAAAACCTTGTCCATGGATCAATTCCAACCAATTTTCAAAATACCTCAAACAAAGCAGAACAGGTAGAATTGTTTGAGCATGCAAACCCAAAGAAATAAGAATTAACTAGAAACCATATTTCAATATATCCAATAACTACATGCATTGTTCCTCCCCTTCAAACACATATACTTTAGGAAGGAATTTAGCTGTTTTATTTGGGATGAGAAGGAAGGATGGGAGAAGTTGTCCTAACTGCTAAAGCCGATGAGATGAATTTCAGCACCATGAGCTATATCCAGAACTGCAGTGCTATATCCAAGAACCTGATTTGACCAAGGTGGAGATTCAGAGAGCATGCTAGAGAGCAAGCTAATGCTCCCTGAAGCACTCTACTCTTGTTTAGTAAACACAACCACTCATACTTTTAAAAAGTTCTAACACCGGCCATTAGGATTTTCTTCATGAATTTGGGAGAGCAGACCCTGGGATGGGACCTGGGGGACAATATGTCAAGTAAAAAAAATATTTTCCTTGGAGAAAATGAAGTTAACTTGAAAGAGTAGGAGGTAAAACATTACTACAAAATTAATATGGCTAAACTTAATAGGAATGTAGTTGGGCTCTTGTTAATTGAATATCCTGATTGATTAACCCATTTCTTTTTTTTTTTTTTTTTTAAGATTTATTTATTTATTTATTTAATTCCCCTCCCCTCCCCCGGTTGTCTGTTTTCTGTGTCTGTTTGCTGCGTCTTGTTTCTTTGTCCGCTTCTGTTGTCGTCAGCGGCACGGGAAGTGTGGGCGGCGCCATTCCTCAGGCAGGCTGCTCCCTCCTTCTCGCTGGGCGGCTCTCCTTATGGGTGCACTCCTTGCGCGTGGGGCTCCCCTACGCGGGGGACACCCCTGTGTGGCATGGCACTCCTTGCGCGCATCAGCACTGCACGTGGGCCAGCTCCACGCGGGTCAAGGAGGCCCGGGGCTTGAACCGCGGGCCTCCCATGTGGCAGACGGACGCCCTAACCACTGGGCCAAAGTCCATTTTCCGATTAACCCATTTCTGAAGTAAAACTACTTATTTTTATTCCTCTTAGTATGTGCTTTACATTCATTATATTTAGTCTCATTTTCCACCCTCTCAACTTCCTCTACTCTGACCTTCTTTTATACTCTGAAGGGCCTTTGTACATATTATTTCTTCTATCTGGTATACCCTCTCGTTTCCTGTTCACCTAAGTACCAGCCTCGTGTTCTTTCTAAGTCTAAGCATCAAATTCTTGGACACATCCCTTGACCTCCCTGACGAGGTCAAATCCTCACAGCACCACTGAATTGGGTTATATGGCGGTTGCCATGGTGTAATATGAGACTAATTTCTGTCACTATTTGAGTAATGCCTGTCCCTCCCATCTGATTATAATGGAGGTGAGTCCCAGGACTGTACCTGTTTTAGCACCTCATTATAGCCCAGGTATCTTGATACCCCAGATGAACTGCCCCACCTCTATGAGCCTCATGTTAAGGATGTGAAATCTGGGACTTGGAGAGATTGATTAACTTGTTCAGGACTGTACAGCTAGTACAACCTGGAAATCAACCCCTTGCCTGCCTGATTCTGGAAACTATTGCTCTTAGACCCTAAAATAAACATCAGGAAGGAGAATTTAGCTTTATCCGCAGTCACATATCTTCTGTCTATAACAAGGCCTACTAGGGCAGCAATTTAAAAGTGTCCCAACTTATGCTCAGTTGAATAAATTCAGAGAAAAGACTATTTCAATAAAACCTCATAAGGGTTAAAATCTTCAGAAGTCTATGAGAAATGGTATGTGTTTTAAAAATGGTTTGGTTAGCAATGTAAAAAGCTAGAGATTGTTCAGGGACATGGTATTTAATAGGAAAGTTCTTTTTAAAGAAGTACAATTGAAAGAGGCAGGGATGAAAGTGCAAATGTGAAGTTGCCTGTGGGGCTCAACTGGCAGAGAACCTCCAGGCTGGAGGCTGAATCAATGTTTTACTTTGCAAAGCAAACTCTGATTTTTCTTGGATGAAAGCTCAGGGGAAGAATGAAGGCAACTGAATATCTAGGGAAACGTGCTGAACGCAATTTGGGTCCTGACTTGCTTCCGTAGCTTCTGCAGAGGCACAACTGTACTCCCCAATGTCTTCTCTGCTTCTGCTGAGAGGCCCTGAGACCTTCTGCAGGCTGTTCTAAACCCAGCAAGGTCGTATCAGACTCACAGAACTGTGAGCAACTCTAGAGCAGGAGTGACACTGTCCAATTTTGTTTCTCTAAAGCCTAATCCAATGCCAGGAATCTAGTCAGTGCTTAGTAAAAGACAGAATGAGTAAATAAATAGACCTCTGGCCCAGCTCATTATGCAAAATGCTTATTGTTCAGTGCAACCATGGATCATTTGCCTTACGTACTTTCTTTGCAGCTGGAGCACTCAGAGTCATTCTTAACTCCACTCCTTCTCAGACCCCACTGCCCATCTCTTACATCAGCTAAGTCCTCTCAAATTTTTCCTCTCCTTTGGATTCCCACTAATGATACCTAATTCATACATTGTCCTTTTCCTTCCAAAATGATTACCATTTGGTCCTTTATTTTTCTACCTCTATCTTTCCATACTGATTCATCTTCCGTACTGACAGGAGGAAGTTTTCTATAAATTGCTTGAAATTCCCCAGTGGCATCCCAATGTCTGTTGGATAAAATCCCTATTCTTAGCATGGCCATACTCTGGGCACACTTGCATTCTCTCAGCACAGTATACTTTTCTAAGAAGCTTTGCATATACCCTCCCTATTTATCTACATAGCATATTCCATCTAGTCTTTGAAGCTCAAAAGTAGCTTTTCCTGTCACACCTTTTCCTAATCCTTCAGACACAGCCCTTTCTTGTCCTCACAACAACTTTGCATGTACTTTCATTTCAGCAGTGAGCACATTGTAAAATAGCTATTTTTTATTGTAAACCAAAGTGTGTGAGATGGACATGGTAGAAGACAGGAGACCAAGCAGAGTCTATTTCTTCTCCGATTGAACATGGGATGGCCTATGACTGCTTCAATCAATAGATGGTGGCAGAAGCAACTCAGTACCAGTTTTGGGCCCAATATTTAAGGGACCTGGAAGCTTCTTCTTTGGTCTCTTGGAGTCCCAAACCAATTTAAAAGATGTTTAAGCTCCCTAAGATCACCAAGCCACGAGAAGCCCAAGCTGGCATATAGAAAGGCTGCTTGGAGAAGAACCCTGGCTTGCTCCAACCTGGCTGAGGTCCCAGACATGACAAACAATTTCTTCTTTGTCCTGCCTGAATTGCTGACCCATAGAAACATGAGCATCATAAAATGGTGGTTGCTTTATTGCACTGTGGATTTGGAGGGTTTGCTATGCAGCAAAAGATGATCCAAACAGCCTTCAACCTCCATAGGCATTTTCTTAGTTCTCCTCCTACCTCACCACCTGTTCCTTCCCACAGTCTTTTCTTTATCTTCTTAACACTGAGGCTCAGACTTCCAACACTTGTCTATCTGCACTCACTTCCTAGGGAAATTTCCTTCACTCTTAAGGCTTCAAAGACCGTCTTTAAATCTAATGAATGTTACGAAACTCTTTAGGAAAGGGAGAAGTGAATGAATACTTAAACTTCAATTTCTTCATCTCCAAGATAAAAATAATATTGCTATCTGCCTCACTGAGTGGTTATGAGAATTAAACGTGATAATATAAAACGCGATAAACCCAATAACTAAAGCATTATCAGTGGATTACTTAGAGGTTTCCTAAGCTGATCATAATGGCTGTGGCTACATATACTTTCTTTTCTTTCTCTCAGTGATGTTTTGAGGGATATTGTGTGAAGGGAAATTTTTATGCTTATTTTACAGGCGGAAAAAAAAACAGTCTCTATTCAACCTGACATAATCCAAGGCGGTTAAGGTAGGAGATGACTTCAGATCTGCAGGCTTTTTTTTAGCTTGGGCTTTTTCTACTCCATTGTACTGCCTCTTCTTGGGTTCCAATCCAAATAGATAAGCCTTAAAAACTTATTTTGAGCTCCTCAGCTCATGGGAGAAGTTTGAGTTGGTAAATCTGCTTGACAAAATCACATGATTGGTTTCCATATATAGAAAGGGTAACTTAAAATTTTTTTGAGATTTTGAAAATTTACTGAGCCCATGCATCAAAATGAATATTAATTTTCAAAGTAATCTTTGCAGGCTGTCCTGTGTTTTTACTCCACTGTCTAGGGCCTTTTGAAATTTCCAGCCCACTGCCAACTCAAGCCAATTGGTCTTATTATTTGACTCATATCTTTTCTTTTTTTTTTTTTTTAAGAAAATGTTGTTTTAACTCTTATGCTCATTTACCATATTCACTTAGGCTGTTTTCAAACAATGAAATCCCATTAAGGATCAGTACTCACTGATGTTAAGGACATTAAAAAAGGAATGGATGTAGGTTTAAAAGGAAAGTCTGAATGAGTAGACTCTAATAGTATTTTGAGTAATGACATACTTTATAATAAATGCCTTATTTCTCTTTTCCCTTCTTTCTTTCCTGCCCTTGTTTATTTTGAAAGGAAGACTATTGTTATTTCAAACACTCTGACAGCATATTTGTTGAAAATTTGATTTATTTCAACAAATATTTATTGCATGTTTACTAAGGGTCAGGCAGAGTTCCCAAGTTCTTGGGATACAATCAATAAACAAAACAGGTTCCTTCCCTCAGAGCTTACATTCTGGTGGAAGGCCAAGGAAGACAAAAAATAAATATAACAGATATATAAATTATAGATTATGTTGGTGATAAATGCTATGGAAAAAAAAGCAGAAAAATGGGACAGAATAAAGGGGTTTGAAAACAAAAGGAAGGGAATATTGCCATTTTAAATAGAGTCACCAGGCTAGGCTTTATTAAGGGGATATTTTTACAAAAATATGAATGAGATGAGGAAATTAGTCAGGTAAGTATCTAGAGGAGGAGGGTGTTAGGAGAAGGGAGTAGCTAGTGCAAAGGCCCTGAGGTGAGTGTATGACTGGTAGAGTTGAGACATAGCAAGGAGACCAGTGTGATGGAACAGAGTAAGCAAAGTGTAGAGAAGTAGAGACCAGGGAAAAATGGGGTAAAACATGCTGGACCCTGTAAGTCAGTTTAAGGAAATAGGCTTTTACTGTGTGTGACATGAGAAAAATTGCTGTATTTTGAGCAGTGATATGACATGATGAGAAGTAGTCATTTATGTCCTTGTAGCTTTTATACTGCTTTTAAGTTCAATCAGAATTTCTAGAAAATATACAGACCATGTCTGTCCTGATTATATTTTCCCAATGCCAGGCAAAATAACTGATACATAGTTAGCATCTAATGAATATTATAGTTTGGATAGTCATTGATTTTTTTAGAAACAAAACTAGCTATTATTTACCTAGTACATGATTTAACAATTTATACATATTTCTCATGTAATGCTTGTCACATCCATACGAGGCAGAGTCTATGATTATCTCCACTTTACTGATGAGGAAATTGAGGCACTAGGCGGTTATAGAGCTTACCTAAGGTGACACAATCTACTACATGGCACAACGTAGATGAAACTTCAGGCAGCTCTTCATACATGCAGTGCTGCTTTTAAGAACTGTAAGTCATAATTCATTATAATTTATGGATCCAAAAATACGAGTTTTTATGCTTGGCATTTGTTCATTTTCATAAATATAGAAACAGGATAGGTTAGGTGCACACAGATGCTAAAATAAAGTATACTTTCTTTGTGAAATTAAATAGCCCACACAAGAAAACCTAAAATGTGCCATAAAAACGGTCAAATTGTTAGCGATAGCAGTCAAATTGTACCTTTTATTTTTCTTCAGTTCTGGAAGACGGTGGAGTAGAAAATGCACCACAAGCAATTTGTTGTCTGAAACACTAAAGCGGATTTCTGGAGCACTAAGATAATATGTCTTCTCAGTGTAATATTTTATTTGAATGCAGAGAATTGTTACATTTAAATTTAGTAATGCTACATTTTCCCAACTTGGTAGTGTATACTTTGTGATATATGACTGAATAATCCAATTATACACCTCAGAGAAAGGGCACAAAGAAGAGCCAAAAAGAGCTTTATATAAATACAGAAGACTTTATTTTTTATCTCTGAAGGGGAAAATAAAGGCAAACAATTGAGGATTACTGAACCATATGCAAAATTTAGTGAATAATTTATTTGGAAAAATAGAGGGAGCATATGGAAGAGATATGGGAAAAATTAGCACTGTCATTTCTGCAGTGTTTAATATTGTAGTAAAATTGAAATACAAAAGGGGATATAGAGTTGGTTAGGATGGACAATTTTGTCAGTAGAGATTAATAATCTAAATATGCTGATATATTTTTTTGATAGCAGAGGGCTGTCACAAGTGCCAGGTCTACAGAACATTAAGCAATCCTTGGAAAGAAGATTTCTTTGCCTAGGAATCAAGTTAAAAAAATATATATGGCTCAGAATAGGCATGTAGAGAGTCTGCTAATGTTGGAGAATTTTTTTTTTTTTAATTTTAAAATTCACATCTTTTTACAAGCCCACAGCGCAGTAAAGAATATAATTTGCCTGGCCTTACCACATAGATGAGATCCTGAAATGTGTTTCAGAAGAACACTTTTCCTCCCATTTTTCTATTGGAACTCAGATATAAATCTAAAATGTTAGAAACAATTCACTCAGAAGAGTGTTATCCATGTCTTTATACCTTCCCAAGTGACCCTGCAAAAAAATAAAGATAGTCAAATGTCAAAACAAATAGAGTTACCTGCATTTAAAGAACCCCTCAGCAACAGGATCATTGGTTCCCATCCTTTTGAGTGCCAAGAATTCTGAATTTTCATTCCCAGGAATCATGAAAATTTGTGTTCACACACTGATTAAAATCCTTAATCAAAATTAAGACAGCTTCAGAAGGTGTTATGAAAGACTTCCAGACTTGATATCAACACATTCACAAATCTTCCTTGACTATCTGTTTGCATCCAGAAATATTCATGACTGTGGGAGGAGGAATTTAAAGAAGAATAAAACAGACTTTGGTCTCAAGGAGTTTATTCAGTCAGCCAATACATATTGTAACTGTTCCAGGACTAGGGATACAGTAGTGAATAAGATCAATAAAGTACTTGACCTCAAAAAGTCTACATTATAATGGAGCTGGCAATAAACAAGCAAGCAAGTAAATATATATTGGTAGCATGAAATTTCAGGTGGTAAAAAGTGCTGGGATGAAAAACAAAACAACTTCAGGGGAGAGTGACAGGGACAGAGAAATACCTTTGCAGCTGTGGCTGTCAGAAGACCTTGTGGAGCATGTGACATTTTCACCAAGATCTGAATGAATTTCAGGAATGACTCATGGGAAAACTCAAGAGAAGGGTGTTCCAGGCCCTGAGGTAGGAATCTGCTTGGGATGCGTGAGCCCCGCAAGCAGGCAAATTTGCCTAGAACAGAATGAGTAAGGAAGAGAATAGAAAGGCAGAGGGATAAGAGAAGTCACCTATAGCCAAATTATAGAGAGTCATGGTAAGGACTTTAGATGTGCTTGAAGTGTGAAGGAAAGTCATTGGCAAGTTGAGTGCAGGGAATGACATGAACCGACATATTTTTAAGATTGCTCAGGCAGCTGGATGGAGAATCAACTAGAGGAGGACAAGAGTGGAAGTAGAGAGATAACTTAGGAGGCATTTATAGTTGCCTATGTGAGAAATGAAGGTGGCTTGAGTTTGAGTGCTAGTGGAAGGTGATACTTGGAATATATTTTTAAGTAATGCCAACAGTGCTTGCTGATGGATTGAGCTGAGGTGTGGGAGAAAAAGAGGAATCAAGGATAACAATTATGTGTTTATATGAGCAAATTGCTGCCTGTTGGTGGCATATGTTGATATGGGGAATGCTGCTTTGGTGAAGGAGATCCAGGCGTTCAGTTGGAAAATGATCAATTACAGGTGTCTATTAGATCTTAAAATGGAGATGTCAAAGAGACAATTGGTTATGTGAGTAGATTTTCCCAAGAGATTCTCAGATATAGATTAGGGAGTCATGATAAGTATAAGGATGGTATTTTTCCCCCTTTTATTTATTTATTTTTTTCATGTATTTTTTATTTCTCTTTAAAAAGAGACATAGATCACACAAAATGTTACATTAAAAAATAGAGGAGGTTCCCATATGCCACACTCCCCACACCCCATACTTTTCCCGCATCAACAACTTCTTTCATTAGTGTGGTACATTCATTGCAATTGATGAACACATTTTGGAGCATTGTCACACAGCATGGATTATAGTTTACATTGCAGTTCACACTCTCTCCCAGTCCATTCAGTGGGTTATGGCAGGATATATAATGTCCTGCATCTGTCCCTGCAATATCATTCAGGACACCTCCAAGTCCCAAAAATGCCTCCCTAACATCCCTCCTTTTCCCTCTCCCTGCCTTCAGCAACTCCAGTGGCCACTGTCTCCACATCAATGACATAATTTCTTCCATTGCTAGAGTAACAATAGAATGCCAGTAAGTCCACTCTAATCCATAGTTTATTCCTCCATCCTGAGGACCCTGGGGTGGTGATACCCACTCCACCTCTCAACTGAGAGGGGGCTTTGATACCACATGGTTGGTGGATGGAACTCTTGTGCCCACAGCTGTAGACTCTCTCAGTTCCTTGGTGTGGAGACTGTCCATCCTCACCTCCCTGTCAGCTGACCTGGGTAAGGCCAATGCACTGGAGAGTAGGTGCTACAACACCACTGAGGCTCAGGGCCCAGCAGTTATAGGCACAACCCAGAGATTCAAGTCTCCTGGGCATAACACCAACCCCAGTGCCAACCACAGGTTAATGAAAGGACAGAAGAGGCATGCGTAGAGAGGTCACATCAGAGTCCAACTCTATCACGCTCAGGAGCACAAATTCCAAAGTAGGGCCCACTAGCAAGGCCCTGAACTCCAGAGCCATCTGCCATGACTGTAGGACCTGGGTGTCTCCGTAGCCCTCAGGAGTACCACTACCTGGGCTTATATTTACTTTGACTGTCTCTGAGTTTCTGCTGAGACGTGCATTAAGTGCGACCCTGCTGATGACCTCCCAACTCATTTTGAAGTCTCTTAGCCATATAAACTCATTTGTCTTTAGCGTTTCCCCCTTTTATTCAAGGTCTTTTTCTAGTTGCTTCACCAGCCAGTGCTTGGTAGTAATCCCTCTGCCCAGGAAGGCTCATCCCCAAGAGGCATGTCCCATGCTGGGAGGAAGGTAATGCATTTATATGCTAAGTTTGGCATATAAATAGCCATATGGAGGCTCTCAGTATGTAACTCTCAGGCACCCTGCAACACTAGGCGAGTTGAAATTTCAAGTGCAACAGGCTGATGGGCATAGTCCTCAGTATCAAGGGCTCAACATTGGACCATCCTTCCTCACTGATCATTGCCCTTGCACTTGGAAGATTGTGTTCCACTGGGGAATGCAACAGAGCTCCCCAGTATGGGAACCCAGCACCCCCTCAGTTATTGTGTGAATCTCTACCCACTGTGTCTATACCCAAAGAACATCTGAACATATCTATGTACCCTATATGCATGCCAGGTGAACTCCCTCCCATGCATCCCCTATCAATTACACTCCACACCAGTGTTCCTCTCCTGCCATAGCTGAACCTCTCTGTGATCCAAAATTTCTTCAAAAATGAATCCTAATATATTGCCAAATTCAATTAACAGGAAAATGAAATGTTAATGATAGGTTTAAACATTAGAAATAAAATAAATAAAAATTTAGAAAAGCTAAGATACAGTAAAAAAATTGGAGTATTAAAAAAATGAAAACTATTATAAAAAACTTTTTTTGATGTTTTGCCTTTCATCACTGTAATAGGTGTTGTCTTGTATGTACAGTGGCAAGGCATTCTCTTCCATTTCTTCCTCAGTGTCTCACCTCTTTTTTTTTTCATTATGTATGCAAAGAAGTTTTAGGTAACAGTAAAGTCATATACAGAATATAGGGGACTTCCACATACCAAACACCCTCCCCCTTGTCTCCCTTCCCTACCAGTGATATTTTTACGTGTGGATGTTACATTTGCTACAACTGATGTACAAATGTTGAAGCATTGGTACTAACCATGGTTAGTAGTTTACATTATGGTTTACATTTTAGACTATGCACTTTTACAAATTTTTGGTGAAATTTAACCAGACTGTATCCTTCATTGTACAATCATGCAGAACATTTCCACTGCCCCCCAATAATCCCCTCTTCCATTTATTCTATTCCTCTCTTCCCCTCCCCTTGGACCCACAGTGACAAACAAACTTCATTGCTTGAAGGACAAGATTCATAGATACTTGCAATAATGCTGAGGGCTTGACACACTAGTCTGTCCTCCCCCATTAGGAGCTACCCATGCTCTCGAGAGTCACCCTCCCCTCTGGGTGAGAACATGGGCCCTCCCCAGGGTGTACAACACCTTCCCACTCTTTGTATGGGTCTCCACCCACTGATATAATACACTATGACAAAATGAGCACTCACATATTGTCTACCCCAGGTGTACCCTGTGCCAAATGTCCCCCATGCAACACCCTAAATCAGTAACCCTTCCTTATTATGTTTTCTAAAGGGTTTTCTCAGCATTATAGTTTCAGCCATATATCCACCAATCCCCCATGTTCACCTGCTCCCTCCCTACCCTACCCAATTCTATGGATCATGAGACCTATCCTCCCAACCCTAGCCCCTGTCAAGTCTGCAAAGACAAACCCAATAGTATCCCTATACCCTGTCACATCCCTTCACTACACAACTAATCACCTCCACCTTATCATAGAATTTGCCTATGTGGGCACTGGCTCACAAACTTCCTCACCCCACTCCTATTTCTGGTAAGCCTATCTTCCAGACTCTAGCTCTCTGAGATGCCTCTATTGGCTTAATTCATATCAGAGAGGTCATGCAGTATTTGTCCTTCAATGCCTGGCTTGCTTCACTCAACATAAGGTCTTCAACATTCATCCATGTTATCCCATGTTAGTATTGTATCCCTTCTTACGGTTGAGTAGTATTCCATTGTATGTATATACCACATTTTGTTTATTCATTCATCTGTCCATGGGCATTTGGGTTGATTCCAACTTTTGGCATTAGTGAATAATGCTGCTAATGAACATTGGTGTGGATATATCAGTTTGTGTCTTGGTTTTCAGTTCTTCTGGGTATATACCCAGCAGTGGAATTGCTGGTTCATATGGCAAATCAATAGTAGTCTTTTGAGGAACCACCAAACTGTCCTCCACAATAGCTGGATCCTTCTACATTCCCACCAGCAGTGGATGAGGTTTCCATTCTTCCACATCCTCTCTAACACTTGTAGTTCTCTATTTTTTTAATAGCCGCCATTCTAATGGGTATAAGATGGTATTTCATTGTAGTTTTGATTTGCATTTCCCTAATAGCTAGTGATGTTGAGCATCTTTTCACGTGCTTTTTAGCCATTTGTGTTTCTTCTTTAGAGAATTGTCTGTTCAAATCTCTTGCCCACTTTTAAAATGAGTTGTTTGTCTTTTTATTTTTGAGATACAGGTTTTCTTTATATATGCTGGATATTAGGTTCCTATCAGATATATGGTTACCAAATATTTTCTCCCATTGTGTAGGCTGTCTTTTCACTTTCTTGACAAATTCATTTGAGGTGCAAAAGGTTTTCATTTTGAAGAGGTCCAATTTATCTATTTTTTTTTCTTCACTTGTGCTTTGGGTGTGAAGTTCATGGAGCCATGTCATATTTCTCCATATCCTCTCCAATACCTGTACTTTATTGTTTCTTTTTCAAATAGTATCCAGTCTAAGAGTCTCATTTTAGTTTTAATTGTATTTCCCTAATAGTGATGATGAATATCTTTTCATGTGCTTTTTAGCCATTTGTATATCCTCTTTGGAAAAGTGTCTCTTGGCCATTTTTTAAATGGGTTGTTTTGCTCTTTATTTTTGAGATGTAGGATTTATATTTATATGCTGGATATTAGACCCTAATTGTATAATATAAGTTGTTCCCAAATATTTTCACCCATTGAGTAGGCTGCCTTATCACTTTCTTAACAAACACCTTTGAAGCACAAACATTTTTAATTTTGAGAAAGTCCTATTTATCTATTTTTTTCTTTCATTGCTCATGCTTTGGGTATAAAGTTTATGAAACCATTTCCTACCACAAGACCACATAGATGCTTCCTTACATTATCTTCTAAGAGATTTATGGTCTTGACCTTTATTTTTAGGTCTTGGATACATCTTCAGTTAATTTTTGTATAGGATTGAGACAGTGATCTTCTCTCATTCTTTCAGATATGGATATCCAGTTCTTCCAACAGCATTCAAAAAAGAGGCTATTCTGTCCCACTAGAATGGACATGGTGGTCTTGTCAAATATCAGTTGGCCATACATGTGCAGGTCTAGAACTCTCGATTCAGTTTCATTTGTCAGTGTGTCTGTCCTTATGCCAATACCATGCAGTTTTGACCACGTAGCTTTGCAGTATGGTTTAAAGTCAGATAGCAAGATTCCTTCAATTTTGATTTTCTTTTTCAATACATTTGGCTATTTGAGGTCCCTTGCCCTTCAAAATAAATTTCATAATTGGCTTTTATATTTCAGTAAAATATACTTCTGTAAATTTTATTGGGGTTGCACTAAATCCGTAAATCAATCTGAGTAGGGAAGACATCCTAATAATATTTAGTTTTCCAATCCATGAACATGGAATATTCTTCCATTTATTTAGATCTTCTTTGATTTCCTTTGAAAATGTTGTGCAATTTTCTGTATATAAGTCTTTTACATCCTTAGTTAAGTTTATTCCTAGATATTAGAATCTTTTAGTTGTTATTGTAAATGCAATTTTTTTCTTGATTTCTTCCGCATATTGCTCATTATTAGTGTACAGAAATGCTACTGATTTTTGCATGTTGGTCTTATATTCTGCCACTTACTGAACTCATTTATTAGCTCTATAAGCTTTGTTGTAGATTTTTCAAGGTTTTCTATGTATAGGATCATGTCATCTGCAAACAGTGTAAGTTTTACTTCTTCCTTTCCAATTTGGATGCCATTTATTTCTTTTTCTTTTGTTGTGCTCCAGTAAGTACTTCTAATACAATGTTAAATAAGAGCAGTGACAGTGGGCATCCTTGTCTTCTTCCAGATCTTACAGGGAAAGTCTTTTGCATTTCACCATTGAGTGTGAAGTTAATTGTGTTTTTTTCATATTTACCCTTTATCATATTGAGGAAGTTCCCTTCTATTGCTATCTCTCAAAGTGTTTTTATCAAGAAAGTATGCTTTATTTTGTCAAGTGTTTTTTCTGCATCAATAGAGACAACTGTGTGATTTTTTTTTTCTTTTGATTTGTTAATGAAGTGTATTACATTGATTGGCTTTCTTATGTTGAACCATCCTTGCACCTCTGGGATAAAACCCACTTGCTTATGGTGTATAATTTATTTCATGTGTTGTTGAATAGGATTAGCAAGTATTTTGTTGAGAATTTTAGCATATAAATTCATTAGAGAGATTGGTCTGCAGTTTTCTTGCAGCATCTTTATGTGGCTTTGGTATTAGGGTGATGTTGACACCATAGAATGAGTTGGGTAACATTCCCTCCACTTCCATTTTTTGGAAGATTAAAAAAGGATTGGTGTTAGTTCTTTCCTTAATGACTGGTAGATTTCACCTATGAAGCCATCTAGTCCTGGGCTTTTCTTGGTTGGAAAGTTTTTGATGAATATTTCAATCTCACTATTTGTGATTGGTCTGTTGAGTTCTTCAGTCTCTTCTCTTGTCAGTGTAGGTTGTGTGTTTCTAGAAATTTGTCCATTTCATCTAAGTTATCCATCTTGTTGGCATACAATTTTTCAAAGTATTCTCTTATGACACTCTTTATTTCTGTAGAATCAGTCTAGTGGTGATATCCCCTCTCTTGTTTTTTATTTTACTTATTTGCATCTTCCCCACCCCCTTTTTTGTTGGTTAGTCTAGCCAAGGGTTTACTAATTTCATCAATTTTGGCAAAAAATAGCTTTGGTTTTGTTGATTTTTTCTACTTTTTCTTTTTAAGTAAATATCATGTGGTCCTACTCTAATCTTTGTTATTTTCCTCCTTTCTGCTTGGTTTGAGATTAGTTTGTTCTTTTTATAGTTCCTCCGGGTGTGCAGTTAGGTCCTTGATTTTAGCTCTTTCTATAATATAGATATTTATGGCTATAAATTTCTCTCTTGGCACTGCCTTCATTGCATCCCATGAGTTTTGATATGTTGTTCTCATTTTCATTTACTTCAAGATATTTACTGATTTATTTTGCAATTTCCTCCTTTCCTCACTGACTATGTCTTTTAACTTACATATTTTGGTTCTCTGCCCCTTATTAATTTCCAGCTTCACTCCACTGTGGTCAGAGAAATTGTTTTGTATACTTTCTATCTTTCTATAATCATTGGGACTTTTATGTGACTTAGTATGTGGTCTATCCCGGAGAACGATCCATGTGCATTCGAGAAGAACGTATATCCTGCTGTATTTGGGTGTAATGTTCTGTACATGTCTATTAGCTCTAGTTCCTCTAACCCATTATTTAAGGCCTCTGTTTCTTTATTATCCTTCTGTGAAGGTGTTTTTTCTAAAGGTGATAATAATGTATTAAAGTCCCCTACTATGAATGCAGAGGCATCTATTTCTTCCCTTAGTTTTGCCATTGTTTACCTCATGTATTTTGGGGCACCCTGGTTAGATGCATATATATGTGATTGCTCTTTCTTTGTTATATATTACCACCTTTATTAATAATATATTGTCCTTTATCTCTTACAGTAGTTTTCATTTAAAGTCTATTTGTCTGATATTAGTATAGCTACTCCCACCTTTTGTGTATGTGTGTGTTATTGTTTACATGTACAATCATTTTCCAACCTTTCACTTGTATCCTTACATCCCTGGATCTAAGGTGAGTTTCTCGCTGACAGCATATAGATGGGTCATATTTCCTAATCCATTCTGTCAATCTATGTCGTTTGATTGGAGAATTAATCCATTAACATTCAATGTCATTACTGTCAAGGCAGTTCTTACATTAGCCACTTTTTCTTTAGGCTTATATATGTTATATTTTGTTTTTATTCTCTTTTTATCCTTTTAGTTAATAAGTTAATCTTCCTTTCTACACTCTCCTACAATCCACTCTCTTCTGTTTTTTTCCTTTCAACCTGCAGAATTCCCTTTAGTATTTTTTTTGAAGGGCAAGATACTTGTTGGCAAACTCTCAATTTCTGTTTATCTGTTCATCTGTTTATCAGTGAATGTTAACTCTCTTTCTCTCAGTTTTAAATGCCAGTTTGCTGGATACAGGATTCTTGGCTTGCAGGGTTTTTGGGTTTTTTTTTCACATTTAAACTATGTCATACCACTGCCTTCTCACCTCCATGGTTCCAGATGAGATATCAGCACTTAATGTTATTGACATTCCCTTATATGTGATAGATCTCTTTTCTCTTGCTGCTTTCAGAATTTTCTCTTTGTCTTAACAATCTGATAAGTATGTGTCTCAGGGTAGGCCATGTACCCCATAAGAGTTGGGAAATTTGGGGCCATTATTTTCTCCAACACTTCTTCTACCCCCTTTCCTTCTCTTCTACCTCTGAGATCTCTATAATACATACATTTGTGCATTTCATGTTGTCATTCAATTCCCTGAGTCCCTGCTGATTTTTTTTCTATTTTTAAAGTCTATCTGTTCTCCTATCTGTGTGAGTTCAGATGCTCTATCTTTGACATCACTTATTCTTTCCTCTGCTTGTTCAGATTTGCTGTTATGTGCTTCTAGTGTGTTTTTAATTTCTTGCATGTGCCTTTTTTCACCATCAGATCTGTTATCTTTTTTACTTATGTTTACAGTTTCTTCTGCATCTTCATGTCATTAAGTTGATTCATGATATTTGCTTGGACATCCTTGATTAGTTGTTCCACATTCTGCATCTCCTCCTACTTTTTAGTTTGTTCATTAGACTGGGCAATGTCTTCCTGTTTCTTAGTATGGCTTGTAATTTTTTGCTAGTGTTAAGGCATCTGTTTATCTTGATGGGCTTATTCAGTTGATTAACTTCTATTTCTAGTCTAGGGTTTTATTTTGGTGTGTGTGTGTATGTGTATGTGTATGTGTTAAGGGTCCTCCTTGACACTTGGTTCCACTTATTCTAAACACTTCCTGAAGTTTGTGGAGGAGGAGTGCTGCTATCTGGGATCTTCTAATGTTTTTAATTTAAAAAGCACTGTTTTGCTGATCATGATTCTAGTAGGTATTGTATAAAGTGGGATGTGATTTCTTGATTTTTTACTTCTCAGTATAATGTTCAAATATTTGTGATTTAGGGTACTTTTGAAATGCTCTGGTCCAAACCCTTCCTTTTACAGTTAAGAAAAGTAGGTCTCAGAGAACTGTGGTGTCATTCCATAGACTACCCAACCAGTAAGTTACAGAACAGATATCGAGCCAGGGTTGTTGATCACCCACCCCTCCTCCTTCACTGCTCTCCACACCAAGAAGCTTTCCATGCAATGCTTCTCAATAAAACAGTAACCTATAACTCTGTGAGTCCAGGAAGACTTGTCATTGGCCTGACAACAAGAACAAAAAGTAAAAAGAGCAATGGAAAGAGCCAGATTAAGCTTTTTGAAATACCAAATGAGGCCATTTTTCATTTATGAAGAAGGAAAAAATGACAGTAAAAGCAACACTGGAAGATTCCAAATGTCCTGAGAAATACCACTTGCTCTGAAGAGAACAGATAGGATATTCACTGAAAAGACAGAAGATCAGGGGTTGGTATTGAAGAATATCCCTGGGTATGAAATAATTCTGATGCTGGCCCTACAAAAGAATAAACTAACTAAGATTGAAAGACTAAGTTCCTGCCATTTAAACTTTGTCCAAATAGAATCACATGCTTTACTTCACTCTTTAAGCCTGTGAAACCCCTGAGGGGAGGGAACATGTGCTTTCTTGTTTTCTGTTTAATAAGACTCAAGGCCTTAGATAATGTTTCCTTCCCACAACCCCTAATAATTAATAATGGATTAATGAACTGTTGCTGCTAACACACAGGTGACCTGCTTTGGAAGCAGTCCCAATAAATGGTAACATTACCTGTTTTTCAGAAGGCTACATTACACTTTCAACCATCACATTTGTCCTTCTTGCCTTTTCCCAGAGGCCACAGGTGCTTCTGATCATTGGGGTACTCCTGGAGTGTTCCCAAGTTACCACCAATCAACTTCCTTCTGAGCGAGTCAGAAAATAACCTATGCTATCAATTTACCAGACTGTAGTCTATTTCAAGAAACTTCAACATACCAAATTCCAAACTTTAAAATAATAGATAAATTGTGGGTGTGTATGAAAAGTTTTTATTTTCTAAAAGTATTTTCCAGATGATTCACTTAAAAATAAATGTGTTTAATGCAATCAAGTATGAATAAGAGCACTTAGTCCTCAGAGTCAGGCCCAGGAGGAGCACCAAAGCTGCATTTTTAATAAGATCCCCATGGTTCTCATGCAGTTATTGTTTCCACAATACATTTGAAACATCATTTAAGGTACAAATATTCTATACACACATATTTATGAAAGACTCTATTGGATAAAGTACTTACTACTTTCTCTTCGACATTTTGTAACATCAAATCTTCCTCTTTAATTTAAACTATCTTCCTTGACAACAATACAGTCAAAGCTTAAGAACACATGGCTACCTGCTCAGTTTAAGAACTAAAATGTATAATAATAAGTAAGGATAAAAACAAACCTTCTATTAATGTAACTATTGAAATTGTTGTCAGGGAAAATTGACCTCTTAAGTCATAAGATGACTGACAAATGGTCCCTTGAAAAAATGTAAGAGCAAGAGATGGAGAAACTTTGGGTTGATGCAGTCATGAAGTTGAAGTGAGATTTCCTGAATGTCAAAGCAATGAAGCAAGCAGTAACATTTTTACATGAAGTGATAATTGGGGATCAAGATTGCATATTGGCTGAAATGATTTATCATTTACTTGGAACATTGAGTTCTTCAGACCAAACCTATGTGGCAGTAACTTCCCCATGTGAACACCGTTGGAGTGTTATTAAAAAGGCTTCTTTTATATTATCTGTCTTGAGATAAAAAGAAATATACCCCTGTCAAAAGCAATCATCATTTCTGATATTACTGCTCTGAAAACTGTTCTTCACATATTTCCTGGGAATTTAAAAGAAGTTAAGGAATTTTATAACCCTAATTTGTAATGAAATTCGCCACCATTAATAACTTGTATTTCATGAATATAAACTATCACCCTCAAGGAATGTGGAAACAGATGAAATAATATACACAAATTTTGAGATCTTCAGGGAAAAAACATGAGTTAATTCCAAATTTCACTGTTATTAACTAACAATCATAACATACACAAAAAAGAATCCATGAAATATCAGTTAGTGTACTTGAAAATAATCTTGAGCAAAATAATGTTTTTTAGTCATGCTACAAAGAAAAAGCACTCAGGAGGCCACAGAGAATTCATAGAGATGATTTGCATTTTCTTTGTTTTCTTGTTGTATCTAATGTTACTAGAGTTGTAATAAGGAAAAGACAATAACAAGGGGTATCTTAACTTCGACTTGAACATGTTTATTGTTCTTTCATGACACAAAACAGGATTATGAACTGGTAAGAGGAGAATTAATTAGATTCATAACTGATTGAACAATGAAAAATTTTAAATACTCACTAATAAGTTATCAGTTTGGAAGAAAGTCTATAGAAATAGCCTGAACTCTGGATTTGGTTTATTCCAGAATGATCTAATTATCAGACCGGCAAATAAAAGAAAACTGAGATGGATATCTTATTCATTCATTGACAGAATCTGAAAATAGCAGATCTCAACAGTTTTAGAAAATAGACTGGATTTAATAACTTGAAACATAAGAACCATATGACGATTTATATTTGAGACCAAACACTCATCTGGAAAAGTTCAGGATGAAGATAATCATTGCCTAACACAACGTGCATAGTCAGCAGAGAGTTTCAGATGACCCAGATCTATAGGAGTCAACAGTGTCATTCTCCTTTCATAAAAGCTAACATAGACCTACCCTGCATTAGCAGAAGTACAAGGGAGGTGATTGCCTTGTTAGTCTATAAATGTTTTCCTTCTCACCTATAGTATTTTAGTCCATCCAGGCACCAGATCCCAGGAGGTAGATATCAAATCTACATATATGCAAATGAGAATGGCCAGGGTGGTAGGTAGAATCCAAACTCTTATTTCATACAGTGAATACCCAAAGGAAATGGAGGTGCTTAATTAGAAATGAATGTGTGATAGAATAAATGTGAAATTGGATTTCTTTCAATTTGCTCTATAAATGGACAGAAATAGAAATCAAGATTTTTCACTAAAGGTATATAGATTCCAGTTCAACAACAGGTAGAAGTTTCAAATGATTTGATTTTTCTGAAGGCATGTAAAAGATTAAGCAAAGATTAGACGCAAAATGGGAGAGAAGACCGTACTGAAGCATGGATTGTGGTTAAATATTAGATCAATGGGTTTTAAACTGGGCTAAATGGAGTACTCATATTCAAGGTGTAGCTCTTGGGGGTGGCAGAGTAGAAAAAGCTGATTTGGTAGATGTCTGGTCTTCATATTCCACATCTGTCTGGACTTTGGTTCCATGTAAGAATTTTATTTTCTAAGCTAGTTTCCATGGCAAAGGAAATACTGCTGGATCATATGACAATTTAAACCTCTTCCAGACTTAGGAACATTATTTCAACAACTGAGATATATTTTAAATGTGTCAAAGGTATCTTCAGGGAGGAGGGGCAAGGTGGTGTCAGAATAAGTGCACCCACATCATCTCTCCTACAAAATAATGGCTGAGTGGGGACAAACTCCCGCCTGAATGAGCTGTTTTGGGAACTCACAAAGCAGGAGGTTTCAGGACATCAGTCTGGAGAAAGTGCAACAAAAAGAGTGATACCTCAAGGTAAAACCATGAGTTTCTGGTGCTTGAGACTTAGCTGTGGTGCAGCTAAGCCCCTCCTTCAGGGCAGGAAGCCATGACATTCCCTGAACCTTACCAGTCACACAGCTGGGGGAGACAAACTCCAAAAGTGGGAGGGTTCTGGTGAAGTGTGAAGAAGTGTTCCCCGAGTAGGGATTCAATTGTCTGGACCCCTTTTTGAGTTTTGAAGAACATACCAGCTGGCTTGAGGAGAAACCAGGAAGAGGGGAGAGGAAAATCTGCTGAGGCAGCCTGATTTACCTAACCTCCCTGGGATAGGGAAAATTGGTCTGGGAGAAGATGAAGTCAGGCAATTAACTAGTCCTGTGCAACACACCTAAGGGAAGAGGACAGTAGGAAGTGCTTTATAAGCTTCTAAGAGCATATTTAGGGTTCACTGGCAAGGTATGTGTGAGTGCTCTCTATCAAAGAGACTGAGAATATTTTTTTCCTGTGGTGAGTTAAGTCACAAAGGTTCCATTTGAATTTCAACAGGGAACTCTCACACAGGTTTCCTGCTCCCCTGGAGGAAGAAGCAGTTACAGAAAAAAAAAGGAGTAGGGAGAGGACAGATTCCTAATTAGCAGTTTATCCAATTGCAGGATTGATCCTGCCACAGGAAAGAAACTCTTTCTGGAGAGCAAGTCAACCCAGAAAGAAAGTTTAGTTCATGGGAAGAGTTTCAGCCTTGAGTGTGCAAGGTCTCTAGTTCAATTCCCAGCTCCTCTAAGAGTAGTGACCTGCTGGGATATCAAACATCTGGCTGATACTTTAGCACAGGGAAAACATAGACATTATCCTTGTCTTAGTTTCCATTGGTCTCTTATTTTTCCTTAAAAAAAAAAAAAGAATTACTTTTGTTATATAATTTAACTTACTTTACTCACCAAACCCACTTCAAAATCAGCAGTGAGAAAACTGCAGGATAATTGACTGATAAACACTGGCAGCCTGACATGCTCCACAGGGGCTTAAGAGGGAAGTCTGTTTTTTCCTAATGTTTTGTTGATTCCTTGCTTGTAGGTTTGTCTGTTGTTTTTCTTTTTTCTTCTTGTCTTTCCTTCCTATTTTTCTCCCCCTGCTTATTTTTTATTTGGTGCCACTGGTTTGTTTGCTGTGTTTCCTCTTTTCTGTGTATACTGATTGTGGCTACCAACACTATCTCTTTTCCTTCCTACATTTTTCTATCTTCCACCTCTGTTGTTGCTCTTAAATTCCACCTCATTTTGTTTAACCCACAATTTTTCTGGCTTTTTATTTCTAGCACATCTATTCTGTTTTCTATCTTTTATTAACTCTTTCTCTTTCCCTATGACATAGTCAAGTTACTAAAAGAAAAAAAAATTCCAGCCAAAAATACTCTATATAGCAAAGCTGACATTCAAAAATGATGGAGAGTTGAAAATATTCACAGATAAACAGAAGCAAAGAGAGCATGCCAATAAGAAACCTGCCCTTCAAAAAAGACTAAAGGGAGTTCTGCAGCTTGAAAGAAAAAAACAGAAAAGAGAGAGTTGGAGGAGAGTGTAAGAAAAATTAAAAAACATAAAAGGAAATAAAAACAGCATATGACATACACAAAAGAAAATATGGGTAATGTAAGTAATCCATGGGAGTAATAACACTGAATGTTAATGGATTAAACTCACCAGTCAAGAGACTGGCAGAATGGATAAGGAAATATGACCCATCTATAGGCTGTCTACAAGAAACCCACCTTAGACCAAGGGATTCAAGGAAGTTGAAAGTGAATGGCTGGAAAACAATCTTACAAGCAAACAATAACCAAAAAAGGACAGGAGTAGCTACACTAATATTGGACAAAATAGACTTGAAATGCAAAGCTACTGTGAGAAACAAAGACAGACACTATATATTAGTAAAAGGAGTAATCTTTGAAGAAGAAAGAACAATCATAAACATTTATGCACCTAACCAGGTCACCTCAAAATATGTGAGGCAAATATTGGAAAAACTAATTGGAGGAATAGATTCCTCTACAATTATAGTGCAAGACTTTAATACACCACTATCACCATTAGACAGAAAATCTCAACAAAGAATTAATAAAGAAACAAAGGCTTTGAATAATATCTTAGAGGATCTGGAGCTAATAGACATATACAGAACACTACACACAACTACAGCAGGATATACATTCTTCTCAAGTGCACATAGATCATTCACCAAGATAGACCACATGCTAAGCCACAGAGAAAGTCTCAATGAATTCAGAAAGATCATACAAAATAATTTCTCTGACCACAATGGAAGTAAGCTGGAAATCTGCAAGGACCAGAGAACCAGATTAGGCACAAAGATATGGAAGTTAGGAAACTCACTTAGACAAAGAGTGGTCAAGGAGCAAATCTCAAAAGAAATCAGTAACTACCTTGAAACTAATGCAAATGACAACACAATGTATCAAAGCTTATGGGATGCAGCAAAAACTGTACTGAGAGATAAATTCATAGCCATAAATTCATATATTAAAAAATTAGAAAGAGATAAAATTGAAGAACTAACTGCACACTTGGAGGAATTAGTAAAAAGACAACAAAGTAACCACAAAGGAAGAAGAAAGAAAGAAAAGAACAAAGCTAGAGGAGAACTAAATGAAATAGAAAATAAGAAATCACTCAAAAAAATAAACAAAACAAAGACTTGGTTCTTTAAGAAGATCAATAAAATTGACAAACCCTTAACTAGATTAACAAAGAAAAAAAGAGAGAAGATGAAATACACAAAATAAGAAATGAGAAAAGAGATATCACTACTGACACCAGAAAAATAAAGATTATCTTAAAAGGATGCTTGGAAAAACTATATGCCAATGAGAGGGACAATTTAGAGGAAATGGGCAAATTCCTAGAAACACATATGCAGCCTACATTGATAAAAGAAGAAATTGATGATCTCAATAAACCAATCACAAGTAAAGAGATAGAATTAGTTTTTAAAAACCTCCCAACTAAGAAGAGTCCTGGGCCAGATGACTTCACAGGTGAATTCTACCAAACACTCTAGAAAGAACTAATACCAATCTTGCTTAAACTCTTCCAAGAAACTGAAACAGAAGGAACTTTGCCTAACTCATTCTATGATGCCAATATTACCCTAATACCAAAGCCAAATAAAGACACCACAAGAAAAGAAATTTACAGACCAGTCTCTCATGAACCTAGATGCTAAAATCCTCAACAAAATACTTGCTGATTGAATTCAACAACACATCAGATGAACTATACACCATGACCAACTACGTTTCATCCCCGGTATGCAAGGCTGTTTCAACATAAGAAAATCAGTCAATGCAATACACCACATAAACAGATTGAAAGAAAAAGTCACATGATCATATATATAGATGCAGAAAAACATTTGACAAAATACAGCACCCTTTCCTGATAAACACTGCAAAAGATAGGAATAGAAGAAACTTTCTGAACATGATAAAGGATATATTGAAAAATTCACAGCTAACATCATATACAATGGTGAAATCCTAAAATGTTTCCCTCTAAGATCAGGAACAAGACAACAATGTGCACTATAACCCCTCCTATTTAACATTGTGTCAGAAGTACTTGCTTGAGCACTGAGGCAAGAAACATAAAAGTCATCCATATTGGAAAGGAAGAAGTCAAAATTTCACTATTTGCAGATGACATGATCCTATACATAGAAAGTCCTGAGAAATCTACAACAAAGCTTCTGCAACAGTAAAGTCACAGGTTATAAGCTCAATGTGCAAAAATCAGTAGCATTTCTGTAAACCAATAATGATCAATCTGAGGAAGAAATCAAGAAAAAAAGCTACCCTTTACTATAGTAAATAAAAAAATCAAATACCTAGGAATAAATCTAACTAAAGATGTAAAAGACTTATTCACAAGAAAGTACACAACACTGTTAATGGAAAACAAAGAAGCCTTAAATAAATGGAAGAATATTCCCTGTTCATGGATAGGAAGACTAAATATCATTAAGATGTCTATCCTACCAAAACTGATCTACAGATTTAAAAATCGATACAGCATTTTTTAATGAACTGGAAAAACTAATTATGAAATTTATTTGGAAGGGAAAGAGGCCCCATAGAGCCAAAGACATATTGAAAAAAGAAAAATGAAATAAGAAGAATCACACTACCTGACTTTAAAACATACTACAAAGCTATAGTGGTCAAAATGGCATGGTATTGGCACAAGGATAGACATACTGGTCAATGGAATTGAATTGAGAGTTAGGATATAGATCCTCACATATACAGTCGTCTGATATTCGACAAGGCCACCAAGCTCACTCAACTGGAGGAGAATTGCCTCTCCAACAAAAGGTGCTTGGAGAACTGGATTTCCATATGCAAAAGAGTGAAAGAGGATTACCATCTCACACGTTATACAAAAATCAACTCAAGATGGATCAAAGATTTAAATGTAAAAACCAAGTCCATAAAGATCTTGGGAGACAATGTAGGGAAGCACCTACAGGACCTTGTAATAAGAAATGCCTTCATGAACTTCAGAGCCAAAGCATGAGCAGTGAAAGAAAAATGTAAGGTAAATGGGACCTCCCAAAAAGTAAAGCCTTTTGTACCTCAAAGGAGTTTATCACAAAAGTGAAAATACTGAGTACCCAATGGTAGAAAATATTTGGTAACCATATATCTGATAGGAACCTAAAACCCAGCATATATAAAGAAAATCTATATCTCAAAAATAAAAAGACAAACAGCCCATTTTAAAAATGGGCAAGAGATTTGAACAGATGCTTCTCCAAAGAAGAAATACAAATGGCTAAAAAGCACATGAAAAGATTCTCAACATCAGTAGCTATTAGGGAAATACAAGTTAAAACTACAATGAGATACCATCTTATACCCATTAGACTGGTGGCTATTAAAAAAGAGGACTACAGTGTTAGAGAGGATGTGGAGGAATGGGAACCCTCATCCACTGCTGGTGGGAATGTAGAAGGATCCAGCCATTGTGGAGGACAGTTTGGTGGTTCCTCAAAAAACTAGCTATAGATTTGCTATATGAACCAGCAATTCCACTGCTGGGTGTATACCCAGAAGAACTGAAAACCAAGACACAAACTGATATATCCACACCAATGTTCATAGCAGCATTATTCACTATTGCCAAAAGCTGGAATCAACCCAAATGCCCATCAACAGATGAATGGATAAACAAAATGTGGTACATGCATACAATGGAATGCATACTTAACCGTAAGAAGGAATACAATACTAACACACAGGATAACATGGATGAATGTTGAGGACTATATATTGAGTGAAGCAAGCCAGCATTGAAAGACAAATACTACATGACTTTTCTGATATGAATTAAGGAAATCAAGCTGTCTCAGAAGCTAAAGACTGGAAGATGTGTTCACAGGAAATAGACCGGGAGAGGATGATTGTGAGCCAATGCCCACGTGATGAAATCTATGATAAAGTGGAGGTAGGTAGTTGTGCAGTGAAGGGTTAAGATGGGGGCTTAAGGATAGTATAGAGTTAGGGCTTTGTAGGCTTGAGGGGGCTAGGGTTGGGAAGATGGTCCATGGAATTGCGGGGGAGGGTTGTGGGGA
Organism: Dasypus novemcinctus; assembly: GCF_030445035.2. Taxonomy (NCBI): domain Eukaryota; kingdom Metazoa; phylum Chordata; class Mammalia; order Cingulata; family Dasypodidae; genus Dasypus; species Dasypus novemcinctus. The sequence continues at coordinate 23,337,548 of NC_080676.1, read as the reverse complement.
AGCATGTGAGATGCTTGGGGAAGCATGTGAGATTGTCTGGTATGTGGTTGAAACTATAATGTTGAGAAAACTCTTTAGAAAATATAATAAGGAAAGGTTGATGGTTTAAGGTGTTTGACGGGGCGCATCTGGCACAAGGTGCACCTAGGGAAGGCTTCTAGGGAGTATGTGAGTGCTCACCTTGTCATAGTGTGTTATATCAGTGGATGGAGACCCATATAATGAGCAGGAAGTTGTTATACCCCCATTCTGGGGAGGTCTGATGTTCTCAACCAGAGGGGAGAGTGTCTCTCGAAAGCATGGGTGGCTCCCAATGGGCTAGGACAGACTAGTATGTGTGAAGCCCTCAGCATTGTTGCAAGTATCTATGAATCCTGCCCTTTAAGCAGTGAAGCTTGGTTGTCATTGTGGGCCCCAAGGGGAGGGGGAGAGAGGAATAGAATAGATGGAAGAGGGAGTTACTGAGGGGGAGCAATGGAAATGTTCTGTATGATCGTGCAATGCTGGATACAGGCCATTTTAAATTTCACCAAAAATTTATAAAAATGTATAGTATAAAATGTAAGCCATAATGTAAACCATAATGCAACCAAAAATTTATACAAGTGTACACTCTATAATGCAAACTATAATTTAAACCATAATGAAACCATGGTTGGTAGCTATGTTTCAATATCTGTACTTCAGTTTTAGCAAATGTAACATCCACATGTAAAAAGATCATTGCTGGGGAAGGGGGAAAAATGTTTGATTTGGGATATATGGGAGTCCCCTATATTCCATATGTGACTTTACTGTGACCTAAAACTTTTGAAAACATGATAAAAAAAAAGATGTAGACATTGAAGAAGTAGAAGAGATTGCCTTGCTACTCACTGTACATACAGGACAATACTTATTACAATGATGAAAGGCAAAACATCAAAAAAATTATGATATTTTTTGTTTTTTTAATACTCCAATTTATTTTTTACTTTAGTTCTTCTAAATTATTATGTATTTTATTTCTAATCTTTAAACCTGTCATTACTATTTCGTTTTCTATTAATTGAATTTGGCAATATATCAGGCTTCATTTTTGAAGATGTTTTGGAATACAGTGAAGTTCACCTATGGCAGGGGAGGAATATTGGTGTGGGGTGTCATTGATGGGGGACGCATGGGTGGGAGGGAGTTCTCCAGGGCATACATATAGGGTATATAGATATGCTCATATGTTTGTTGGGTATTGACATAGTGGATAGAGTTTCACAGAGCAACTGAGGGAGTGCTGAGTTCCCATCCTGGGGAGCTCTGTCGCATTCCCCAATGGAACAGCAAGAATTCCCCAAGAGTAAGGGCAAAGACCAGTAAAGAAGGATAGTCCATGATGGGCCCTTAATACTGATGACTATGCTTATGAGCACTTTGCACTTGAAGTTTTAACAGGCCTAGAGCTGCAGGGTCCCTAAGAGCTACCTCCTGAGAGCCTCCATGTTGCTCAAATGTGGCCATTCTCTAAACCAAACTCAGCATGTAAGTGCATTACCTTACCACCAGTGTGGGACATGATTCCTGGGGAGGAGACTCCCTGCTACTGAGGAATTACTACCAAGCACTGACTGGTGGTGCAACTAGAAAAAGATCTTGAATAAAAGGGGAAATGGTAAAGACTAGTAGTTTATATGACTAAGAGACTTCAAAAGGAGTTGGGAGGTCAGCAGAGGGGTTGTGTTTATGCACGTCTCAACAAGATCTCAGAGATAGCCAAAGTAGATACAACCCCAGGTAGTTGTGCTCCTGAGTGCTATAGAGACATCTAGGTTCTATAGTCATGGCAGATGGCTCTGGAGTTCAGTCCTTTGCCAGTGGGTCCTACTCTGGAATTTGTGCTCCTGAGTGTGCTGTAGTTAGAATCAGGTGTGACTTCTATACACATGCCTCTTCTGTCACTTTTACTGAACCTGGGGTTGGTGTATGCTCAGGAGACTGAAACTCTGGTCCATCCATGTGCCAGCTGGGCTCTGAACCTCAGCAGAGTTGCAAGACCTACTCTCCAGTTCATTGGGCTTACCCAGGCTAGCCAACAAGGAGGTGAGGATGGTCAACCACCATACCAAGGAACCAAGAGGGTCTACGACTGCAAGCAGGACAAGCTTATCCATCAGCCATGTGGCATACAAGTCCCCTCTCTCTTTAGAGGTGGAGTGGGCATCATCATCCCAGGGTACTCAGGATAGAGGAATAAAATATGGATTAGAGTGGACTTACTGTACTCTACTATAGAACTATTGTGACTAGCAATGGAAGAAATTATATCATTGATGTAGAGAAAGTGCCACGGGAGTTGCTGAAGGCAGGGAGAGGGAAAAAGAGGTATGATATGGGGCATTTTCGGTGCTTAGAGCTGTCCTGAATGTTATTGCAGGGACAGTGCCATAACCCACTAAATGGACTGGGAGAGAATGTAAACTACAATGTAAACTATAATCGATGCTGTGTAACAGTGCTCCAAAATGTGCTCATCAAATGCAATGATTGTACTACACTAATGGAAAAAGTTGTCGATACTGGAGGAGTCAGGATGTGGGGAGTGGGGTACATGGGAACCTGTTATATTTTTTAATGTAACATTTGTTTGATCTATACATCTTTTTAAAAAAGATTAATAAAAAAAATGGTATCTGCAAAAGATACTTCTACTTCAAAGAGTTTTAGGATATCACATTCTCCAGTCTGTGTGTATGTATATTTGCACCCAACTCTCTCTCTTTCTCATACACACACACACTTGAATGTGTGCAAAGAACCCTCATCTGTCAGTACTAAGCTAGTAGTTTTGTTTACTGGTTTTTCTCATGTTTCTAACACCATGAAAAAACATGGAAAAAATTGCTCTTGTAGTTCAAAGATCTAAATGGTTTTTATATACAATTAAGCCAAATATATCAAACACTCAATTATCTCTTCAGCCTAGCCAAGGGCTTCTTTCCTACAATCATCAGCCTAGTTCCAGGTCACCAGATGCAGAGTTAATCTAAGGAAGAATTCAGGTGAGTCAGAAGCTCAGAATGGTTATTTTAAGTTATTATAGGCCAAGTCAGTCTGTGGATGGACATTTTTGCATTTCCAAGCTCAATGCTATCTTTAACTATAATATTTTGTATCATTTTTCATTCAGTAACTAAGGAAATCAATTCTTATATGGTAGGGTTATTAAAACAGAGACTTATTCAAATCAGATGCATATCAGTGCTTCAATACATGTTCTTTTGACACATATTTAGTCAGCCCCTACAGACACAGTTCTAGGCACTAGGGACACAACAGCAAACCCTGCCTTTGTGGTGGTTATATTCTAGCGGAGAAATTGAGATAATACACAAACATATATGCTAGGTGGTGGTTAGAGCTATTTAAAAAGATACAGCAGGGTCAGAGGGGAGAAGGGGTGGGGACTGGTGTTTTATACAGATATGTAAGAAAATATAAGATCTATGTACAGTAGCAAAAAGGCCTCCATCAAGAAACTTGTAGAGGAAAAAAGTGGTTTATATTCATAATGCTCATTATGTTTCAAAGTTTTTATGCAGAACAAGTATCACCTGCCCATTTTAGTTCTTCTCTCCCCTTGCTATGTATCTTTTACTTTGGGGTTTGCTGGGTTTCCTTTTCACTGCCTTGAGATGTTTGGGATTCTGTAAGATGGTGTTACTTGCAACTTTTACCCTGTTGACCCATCTGCTAAAAGTAGAGAGCTCTACAGGGAGTGGGTGTTGTTCAGTGGTTGAGCAACTGCTTCACATGTATGAGGTCCCGGGTTCAATCTCCCGTACCTCCTAAAAGAAAAAAAAAGTAGAGAGTTCTAAAATGATTTCTTCTCTTCGTTTTACTCTACAAACAGGTTTTTTTCCTCGAAAGTGTTTTCCAGTTTATTTATATATTTATTCCTTTACTCCCAAATTTTCATTTTTATAACTATATTAACTTTGTCACTAATATGACCTTATTTATCTTTTCTTTTTCTGCATAATGACATAGTAATGAATAGATAAAGATTGTATCTGCTTCTTCCAAAAATGACTGGAGATCAAATTTGTTTGCTTTTTCCTATTTCAACTAAATTACTTGTTTTTAAATGATAAATCTAAGAAATGCTCTGTATACCATGGACAAAGAAATACATTAGTTTGGATGCTTCAGTTAACCTCTTCAAACAAATATTAAACTGTATTGATAAAGAAATTATATAGAGGAAGGGAATCTACATAGTTGGGAGATCACTGAATACATACAGAGATAAGTAATGGCATTGTTTAAAGTATAAAACAGATTCTTGGCAAGATCTACATTAGACCGTGGGATAGACATCAAAGTTCATATACAGCTTGCCCACGTTTTAAACAAATGAGCCTGTACTAACCTTTCTCTAACCTCCTCCCATCCCCTCATTAAATGCTCTTGACTAGAGTGGTTCTGTCCTGCAAGCATCACCTATTTTGATTTTAAGCATATGGAAAGAATGAAAAGACAAAGTGATGACGTGGGAATCTTTTCTTAGGAGTTAGAGGGCCTTTGATAGTGTTTTAAAGCATGATACAGGAAGGTTTCACACAGAGTGGAGTTACGCCCCCATTCAGTTATGATTTAAGAGTCTTATAAAATGGTTTCATTATTATTAGCTTATTACCTAAACAATTCACAATTGCAGATTCATGACACATTACCATGAAAATATCTTTGCAGGGTAACACATGAAACAAATCTATTGCAAACAACTTTATGCCATGCATTCATAAATAGCCCGGTAACATTTACAGTTTTGAATCAGTTAACTTTGACCTTTGTTACAACCTAATTTCGGTGCACGGAGCAGATTAGCATACAAAAAGAATCATTAGGTTAAACGTCACTTGAGGAGACAAATATATTGAAATGAGACAGTTCTGGAAAAAAAATAAAGTAAAATAAACCAATGAAATAAATAAGGCCATGCAGGTTAGGCCTGGCAGTGTCACTAAGGTGTCCCTTCAGGCCACTCAGTAAAGTCCTCTGGAGCACAATGCCGCAATCTCAGATAACAATTGCAAATGCCTCCGGGACCAAACGAATATGGAAGTGGGGTCAGGCAAAAGTGGTGGGGAATCTGGTAAAGTGGAGACTGCATGCCCTGCCCGAAGGCATTAAGTTGAAAATTGCTAAAACCTACTGATAAACTGTAATATCCCTTTTAGCTCCGGACATACTGTGGTTTTGAGTTGAGTTCTCAAATAACTCAACATGTATTTATTAGGTACTTGCAGTATAAATCCTGTTATGACTTGAGAGGGACAACATAAATGTATGAGTAGTGATTTCTGTCTTTGAAGCATACAATTAAGCTTAAGAAATAAAACAGCCACGGCACTAAGATAAAGTTCTTCAGGCTATGCAGAGAAACCAGGTGTGTTAGTGCTGTCCAGAGAAACAACCTACAGGCTGGAAATGCCAATAAAGGTGATACTGAAGTCCTTGGTCTAAATTCTGCAGGAAAGCTTTGGCTGGCTGGAAATTCTGGCAAGAACCAATGCTGAAGTTGAAGCATAAATTCTTCTGACCTCTGAAATCCTCAATTCTGGCTTTTAGGACCTCCAACGATTGGATTAGGATATCCCCAAATTCCGAAGGGTAATATCCTTTGTTGATCATAGAAGCAATCAACTGGTTATCAATCTAAATCCTATCTCAAAAATCCCTCATAGTAACAAGCAGGCAAATGCCTGACCAAACAAGTACACATCATAGGCTAACCAAGTTGACACATGAAATTAATTATAACATTAGGCTAGTTACCAACCAAAGACAACTTTGCCTCTTCTTAAAAAGCATTGGACATGTGTCACCAGTGAATTTTGGGGGAATGAAAATATCCTCTATCATGGGGTATTTAGGAAAAGATTCACTGAAGAGGTGGTGCTCAATTCCACAATTCAAGTGTAGGATCTAGATGGGGACAGAGTGGGGCAGGAACAGAAAACGGGAGTTTAAGAATTGTTAAAGAGTCCACCTTTTTTTGTATTTGTTGATTTTTGTTAGCGGAAAATTCTTGTTGGGAAAATTAATGGTAAAATCCCCCTTAAACTTCTGGGAGTATTTTTGATACATTCTGATATCAGGAGAACATTTGTTTGTGGTATAGTCATGTCGATGTTGGTAGTAGAAATTTTGCACAGATTTATTTAGTGAATACTTTCATTTGATCACAAAAAACTTAATTTTTCACTATTGTATTTTCATTTTTATCCCACCAAGTATCTGTTTTCTCCATACTATCCTCTCTACTTATAATCCTTTCTTCAACAAACATCTTTCACGACGTCCCTAAGGGCCAGGAAATGTTCGATGATAAAGCAAGATACATCCAGATAGATGGCCCAAACATCACTAATATTGGCATTGCACTTTTTAATTGATGAGTGTTTTCAGATGCATGTAAAAAAATTGATTCCTTTAAAAAATTCTGTAGTACAGGTTTTATTATCCTTCATTTTACAATAAAGAAAAGAAGGATCAGAAATGTCATCTATTTTCTGGTGTCATTAAATACGATTAACACCTTCAAGGCACACAGTTGGGCTGCTGCAGAAGCCATTAGAGTGAGAGCTGGAAGACAATCTAGTTGAATCTTCCCTTGTCATTCCTTCACTCTTCATTCATTCAATAATTATTTCTTGAGCACCTGCAATGTGCTACGAACTGTTCTAAGTTGTGAGCACACAGTGTGAACAAGATAGACTATTGCCTTCTACATGCTGCAAAGGAGATTTGCCCATAGTTTACTGATGTAGGTCATAGGTCCTCTTCCTACTAGGTTGTGTTCTTCCACTACTGCCTCTCCATTGGCAACATGGATGTAGTTGAATCCTTTAAGGATTGCTCAGAATCCATTTTGATCCAGGACAGATGAAAAATAAAAAATGTTCCTAGGGTAAAATGAAATCTATGAAATAAAAATTAATAAATAGAAGTAAAATAACCAAAATATTTAAAACTGCCAAGAATGGATCTTATTTTTTTCCATGGTTGTGCGCTCAAAGAACTATATACTCAGACGTGTTTTGCTGAATGTTGGATTTCTGTTGTGTCTTTTTAATTTGGGAGCACAGCATTACACAAAGGTATACTGCAAGAAGAATGGGGCCTGTGAATCAAGCAACATAAGACAAAAGGGGGCCTTTCATATATGTATTTTTATATATACAAATTATTTTTCACAACAATGAGTCCTGATACATCCTTGTAATCATTTCACTGTGATAATATAATGGGAGGTAAACGTTATCATTCAAAACTAAATAACAAAATTATCTTACATATAACTACGGCCCACACAGGGATTATTTCTGCTGAATAAGCACAGAGAGAAGACACTTTATTACCTCAATTACTCTGGCAAGATCACACCTGGTGCTGGATGCATGGTTCAAGAGGCTGGATGCATTAGCATGGTAGTTAGTTTATTAATCATGGATGTCAAGTCCTTTCTGCTAATTAACCTTAATTGAGCTCTCTGTTATGGAAACACCATTTTCAATGAAGCAAGCTCTCAATGATACCAAAATAACAGAGCATGGTAAAACCCAGCATTAATGTAACTTCCTGTACTAGAATACCAATGCCTAATGCAATTTGCTGTAATACAAGATCATATATTTCCTATCAAAGTTAAAAAGTAATACCAAGAAACATTTGGTAGAATATGTGCAAAGTTTGCATAATAAAAGATTTTAAAAACTTTTTTTGTATAACAAATACTTTTGCATTTTATATTTATTTAAAAGCAACCAGATCATTTTTTAAAAAGGAAGAATTTTAAGCCATCTCACTGCATTTGCAGATTAAAACCTCATACTATCCATTAGTTAACATGACTCTGAACTTAGTCATGCTTGAGACTCAATCTTTTTTTCATTTATGTTCATTATTATTTCCAATAGTACCATAAAATGTCCATTAGTATAGAATTCTGCTGAAATAGGTGGCTTTATTAATCTGCCTGGAGAAATACAGTGCAATTAATTCTAAATTTGATAACCAGAAAGCACTTCAAATGTCCAATAGGTTATTTATTAAAAAGCAAATCAAGAAGAAATTAGCTTTACTGCTGATGAACAGAATGCTTAGACTTTAAAATGGCCAGAAGGCCACAGGTATTAATAAGCTTTGTCAAATTCATTCTCAGACATGCATGGAGAAGTTTGTTTGTACTACTTTTCTGTTCATGTCACAGTTTCTGTCAGGAGGAGAGCTGAGATACCTTGGAGAAAGCTTTCTGATATGCAAGTATCTGAAAATAAAAAGGCAAAGAGTCATTTACCATATTTGCAAGGGAAAGGAAGCCCTCAAAGAATCTTGAGAAAAATTAAAACAATATTAATGAGAGAATTAGGAAAAGGTCTAACTATTGGTATAAATTTGGGTAAAAGCAAACAATACAACTCTTGGTGACAAAAGTACTAGAAGCTCAGTTCAAAAACAACGTGGATGAAGATTTCCATAGTATGAATGAGGCGAGTCAGGCCATGAGAGGATGTACCTTATGGGCCATTCATTTCTGCTCTATGTACAAATGTATTATGTAAATGTGAAAGATGTGGCCCCATATTATTAGGTATTAATACATATTATTAGGTATTAACGTTTGTTCATAGGAACTTAATGCAGTAGGATAGAAAGAATACCCCTCCTTGCAAGCCCAGAGAAACCTGGGTTCAAATAATAGTTCTACCATTTAACACTCTAACTATGGACAAATAACTCTAGATCCCTCACTAGCACCATCCAATAGAATTTTCTGTAATAATGAAAATGTTCTACATCTCTGCTGCCCAATAAGATCAACTCTAGTCACATGTGGCTATTGAACACTTGCCATCTGGCTGGGGCAACTGCAGAGCCAAATATTTAATTTCGTGTAATTCTAATTAATTTAAATTTAAATAGCAACATATAGCAAATGGCTACTGGATGGACAACGCAGTGCAGCCTCAGACAATTTCCTCTTCTATGAAATAGCAGTAGTAATAGATCAAACTCAATTATGATGCTTTAGGTAGCCAAGAAGAGAAAACCCAACTCAACATTTACACAATAAAGGAATGTATTGGCTAATTTTAACTAAAAAGTCCAGAAGTGGAAAGTGCCTGATTCTCATTCTACTTTTTCAATACTCCTCTCTCTCCCATCTTTGTATCTGGGCTTTGCCTTCATGCTGGCTTCTTCGATGGTCACAGTCTGGCTGCCAGAAGCAGCCCAGGTTATACAGTTCTTCAATCATATCTAGTGGGAGAGAGAGAGCGAGCCTTGCTTCTCACAGTTACTTAGCAAAACTCCTCAGCTTTGCTCTGACAGGATGATTCTAAAACAATCAGCAGAGTCGAGCCAGAAGACTAGGTATTGCTCAGCATATACCTGGTTTCCTGCCCATTCCTGATCTAATTACTTTGGTGAGTGGGATGAGATTTTTGGTGAACATTGAAAACAGGGATGGAGTTGGGGAGGAATGTTTCCTTAAAGAAAAATCTGAAAGTTATTAAGAAGGAGAAAGACAGGGAATGGATGCTGAAAAGCAACCAATAATTTTCTTCTACATATCTCAGAAAATGTGTATAATATATTCACTGAGGTGAGGTGGACTAAGCACCTGACAGTACCAGGCACATCACATCCCTTCTCATTCATCCACTCCACCCTCTCTATGCACCCTAGTCAACTAATTTAACAATGTTATGCTTCTAATGTTGAAATATATGACCGTTAAGTTTCCTTCCAGCACTAAAAGTCTGTTGATATATACTATGAACATTGTCAACTCAGGGCAAAAGAATCTGTATTCCAAAGGAGAGTTAACAGCATTTGAAACACCTCTTTAGGTATTCTTGGAAGTGGCCCTAGTGTAAATGTTTCAACGAATAAAGAAGATATTGTGCTAGTTTCTTAACTTCAGCTTCAGCTTCCCTCGAACTCAGCTCTATCCCTGTCACCCTCAAGCAGATGAACAGAAAATAAAAACCAACAATATGTAGTCTTCTACCTCAACTGCATGATAGACTTACCTGAGGCCCATCCCTAGAAATTGACATTTTATTGTAGTAGGCTGGATCTCAGGCATCCCTATTTTTCTTTAAATGATGACATTCAGATAAACAGGAAAAGGATTCACAAGAATGTACCGTACTATTTAGTGGCAAATAGCAGACCAGAATAAAATGATGCAAAAATTATTCAATAAAAATAGAAGAAGAGCAAAAAAATAAATACATTTTTCATCTGGAGACAAACATTTATAACTGCTTCTCACTCTAAAGAAGATTTTTTAAAACCTTGCATTCTATGAAAGAGATAAAGATTAGATACTATTTCCTTAGCAGAATTAAGGTAAGAAATTAAGGAGGAAAATAAAGCCATAAAACACATTAAATTAAAACCAATTTGGAATTTAGAGAGAGATCTGACATTTAGAAAATCAAGTCAAGCACAAGCAGGATAGGTTTGAGAAAATAGCAGAAAAAACAGAGGAAAAGCATTGTAATAAAAGTTATGAGAAAAGAGAGATTGGGAAAATCTTGTACCTCCTATTTTTGTCCCTTATGGGAGTTGAAGCTTAATGTATATAGAATTATTAATAAGGTTTATTGTAAGTGTGTGGAAATGAATAGAGTTGATGGTAATACATTATAGTGCATATAATGAACACTGCTGATTTATAAATGTGATTGTGGCTGAAAGGCGTAGTCTGTGGGTGTAATAGTTCTTTTCTCTTTTAGTAGATGGGTACCCCATTTGCACTTACTAAAATGATGAAAATACTTGGTTTTATTTTTGTCTTATTGAATTTTTGCTTCTGATTGTTACGGTATGGAAATATCCTTTATATTCTATTTTTGTTGCAGGATCTGTGTTTGCTATGTTACCTCTTTCCACCTCCACCCCCTGTCCCAGTAATTTGAAGTGTATTAATTCTATTCTCTTGAAGTTGCTTTTATACATCATAATGACACACTTCAATCTAATTTTCTCAATGATTGACCTCTGAAGCAACAACTAGTCTGAGTCTCTCTTATAGAAATCCACTAGATTAACAAATTATTTTCATATATTGGTATTTTTCATAAGAATGCAAATGTCTAAAGCTTTTTAGAAGGCAATTTGGCTGTTTACCAAATGTCCATACCATATGGCTCACAATTTCACTCCTAAGAATCTAAAAGAAACGCAGAAGTACAAAAAGATGTTTGTACAATGGTTATTCCGTTACAGACAGGCTTGCATATCATGGCAAAAAATAGAAATAATATAAATATATATCACTTGGGACTGATAAAAATATATATCTCAATAAAATGTAAATATTGATTAAAATAATCTTGAAACAATGAAGAAAAATACCATGTATTGATAAAGACGGGACTCTCAGAAATACAAAGGAAAAATGGCATAAAATAGTATTAACTGTATGATTCCATTTAAGTTAAAATGTGTACATAAGAATACACATTTAAGTAAATGAGTAAAAAATGTTCTAGAAACATCCACTCAAATGTGTTAACCATCATTATTTCTGGGGAGAAAAGTAGAAGTAAGGGAAATAGTAAGAAGAAAAGATAATATTTTAGTCTATATTCTGTTTAAAATGTTTACAGTGAAAATGTATTAGATTATTTTTAAAAAATATGATCATTCATTTCTATGGACAATGCGAAATGGTGCAGCCACTGGGGAAGATAGTTTGGAGGCTACTCAGAAAGTTAAGTATAGAACTACCATATGACCCAGTGTCTTGGTTTGCCAAAGGCTTCCAATGCAAAAAATACCAGAACTGGGGTAAAAAGTTTATAGTTCTAAGGCTGCAAAAATGTCCAAATCAACGCATCATCAGAGATGCTTTCTCACCAAAGATCAGCTGCAAGCACATCCTAAAGTCCTGCCACTTGATGAGGCAAGATGTCAGGTCTGTGGGTCTCTCTCTACTTTCTGATGAGGCATTCCTCCCTACACCATGTCTCCTTGAGCCTCTCTGGCTTCTCTGTCTTTCTGCAGCTGTAGGAGAACGTGGAATCCTCTCTTTCACATCTCTCTCTCTTTCTTTGTATGTTTCTGCTTTCAGTTCTCTGTTTTTATAAGACCCCAGCAAGAGGACAGAGATCCATCCTGGGTCATGCCTCACTGACATACTCTAATCAAAAGCCCTCAAATGAGCCAATCAATTGATTTAATCAAAGGTCCTTAACTGAATTTGATGCAATCAAAGGACCCCACACCCATAGACTGGATTAGTTCTAGAACATAATCTTTTCTGGGATTCACAAAATTCAAACCATCACACCTGGCAATGACCCTACAACTATATACTCAAAGGAATTGAAATTAGGGACTCAAACAGATATTTGCACACTGATTTTCATAAAGGCTCTATTTACAATTGCCAGAAGATGGAAGCAGCCCAGGTGTCCCTCAACAGATGAATGGATAAGTGAAATGTGGTATATATGTACAATAAAATACAATTCAGCTGTAAGAAGGAATAAAATATTGACACATGTGATGACATGGATGAACCTCGAGGATCTTATGTTAAGTGAAATAAGCCAGACACGAAAGGACAAATATTCCATGGTCTCACTGATTTGAAATGATTAGAATAAGCAAGCTCATAGAATCAGAATCTAGAATATAATTTACCAGAGGTGGGGTAGGGGTGGGGGGACAGGGAATAGGAAATTGAGGTTTAAAATGTACAGGGTTTCTATTTGGAATTATGGAAATGTTTTGTTAATAAATGGCGGTAATGGCAGCACAACATTGTGAGCAAAATTGACAGCACTGAAATGCATATCTGAATATGATTAAAAGGGGAAATATTAGATTTTATATACATGGTAACAGAATAAATTTTTTTCAAAATAAAACCATGGAAATACGCTACACATCAGTGAACCCTAAGTTAAACCATGTACTTCAATTAATAGTACAACTATTAAAAAGTGCTACCATCAATTTTAACAAATGTTCTACATCAGTGCAAGTAATTGGTGGGTTGGTATATGAGAATCCTGTATATTGTGCACGGTCAGTCTGCAAACCCACAACTTCTCTAATAAAAAAAAAAAATGGAAGAATAAAGATGAAAGAATACCCAGGAGAATTCTGAAAATGAGGAACATGGGGTAGAAAGGATTTGCCATAATAGTTATTAAAATAGTATGCAAGACAAAGAGATCAAATAAATGGAATAACCCGTTCATATGAAGACTCAAATATGCATATCAGTTTAGTAAATTAATAAAGGTGTTTAAATTTATGTGTTGTTTAATTAATATGTTATGTTTAAGACATTATTGTAAAAAATAGTGTTTTGAAAAAATTCTGTTCACTACCCCTCACAGTACACTAAAGTAAATTCTAGACTTCTCAAATGTTTAGCTTTATTAACCAAGCCATAAAATCAATAGAAGAATTTATAGCTCATTACTTTAAATATTTTGGGTTCAGAATGGTTTTTCTGAAATAAAACCTAAGCCAGAAACCAGAGTAACAAAATAAATTATACAGTTTGACTACAGAAAAATTAAGACATTCTGAATAGAGAATGAATAATATACCATACATACAGAAAACAAATTCACTGAATTTACAATATGAGTTTTAAAGAAATGATAAGACAATGCGCTAAGCATTTTTATCAATTAATTAGTGAAGGATAAATGTCCCAAAAGAAAAAATAGAATCTGTTCACATAAGACTACCTTTAATTTCCTAGTGTTTGTAATTACAGTTTCCAAGATATCGCAATCATTGACCCCCAAGAGCCTATGACTAACATTGATTCCAAAGAACCTATGACTCACATATCCAATTATGTTGTCTAGACTACAGCCACAGTCACTTTTCAGATTTTTTCAAGAGGAAATTGAACTTGAGAAGCCTTTTGCTTGACCCATATTTTCTCTTGCCTCCACAAAACTTACCTTGACAACAGATATTTTTTTTTCCAAGAGAGGAGAAAAGTAAAACCTTTGGGTATTCATTCAAAAGAACATTGCCAACTGTTATTATTATACTCCCCCCACCCCCACCCCCCCCACACACACACAATGGTCAACTAGATAGTTTCTATTAGAAAGTTATGGAGAAACTTCTTTTCCTCAATGATACCTTCCTGTATTTGGCAAGCACGGATGTTAATCTGGGATTCTGTGGACCAATAAATTTTGTTTTGCTCATTTCCACGAGGAGAGAGGGTTCACAGAAAGAACAAGTCCATCTCTGTTCAAAACGTTCATTTATTTGCTGTTTCTGTAAAACAGCTGATAAAGTTTGCTTTTGCTAATTGTTGAGTTTAGTCAAATCTTATTTTTAACAAGTCAAGATATTACTGACCACACAAAATTCAAATATGAAATATAATGTTCCCATTTTGAAATATTTGCTTGCAAAGTAGTTAGGGATTACCATTCAAGCATTTACTATGATGGGGAATACTTTAATGAGTACAAGAGATAAGCACTGACAGAAAGAAAATATGATTCAGTGAATATTTATTGCACTCATACTGTATGCCAATCCCTGTTCCAAACAATGGGGAGATAGTATGGAGCAAAACAACTCCCAGCAATTAATGAGTTCCATTTGTAGCAAGGAAAAATAGACTATCAGAGATAAATATTTTAGCAAGGAAAATATTAGATGGCAGCTAGTAGTACAGAATTGTACTGATACCCAGGAAAAAAGTGTCAGTACTTAGTCAATAGATTTAATGTATTTTTTGTCATTCACAATAAAATTTGTATAAAATATGTATATAAATATATATTTGGGCATAAATATACATATTCGTAAATATTTATAGAGGGTTTACAATGTGCTGGGCACCTTTTAAGTCTTTTACATGTATTATCTCACTTAATCCTCATAGTAATCCCAAATTGAAAGTTATAGATGTAGATGTAAATAGATATTTGCTTAAATAAGTTCTTAGAAATTGTTTTATCACCCATTCAATGTTATAAGCTCACTGAGCCCATGTCTTGTTGTTATTTGTGTTTTCTCTATCCGTCTTCATTTGTTCTCTTTTTCACTTTAACATATCCCTTCCAGGCCCATGCCCGTTAAACAGCACTTCTCCCCACTCCCTACCAATTTCCAGCTCTAAGTGGTGTTGAGTTTGGGCAGACATATACTCAATTAACTTTCCATGAATTTACATAATATGTATGTAAATATTAACATTGCATTTATTTCTATATAGAATGTACTAACTTGTAACATGCTTTTATTTATTTAAAAATAGAATTTGAAGATTTTTTATCCTATCAGGATATTTGCACTACCTCATTCTTTTGTAGGTGTTGCATAGTTTTTGAGAATGGAAGAAAGATAATTCATTAAATCACTTCCATGGGGATAGACATTTAGGATACTTGCAACTTTTCTCTGTAATAAACAATGTTGCCCAAAACACCTTTATATATACATCTTTGTACACAGTGGGCATATTTCTATGACCTATATCCAACAAGTAGAATTGCTGGCTGTAATAGAAAGCTGTTTAAATTTTACAGATACCACCAAGATGCCTTCCAAGACATTTAATCAATTTATAGTCCTACAAACATTGGTAAGGCTGGATAACATCTATCTTTTTACTGTCATTTTAAAATCTTTAAAATTGCATTTTCAGTGTAATTTAACATGGTCATATAATTTTTTCCCCTTGTGAATGGGAAATTCATATCCTTTACCTATATTTCCATTGGGTTTTTTCCTTCATGACTAGTTAAGAGGTCTTTATTCTGGACTTTAATCCTATATATGTATTCAATATATTATAAATATTTTCTCTAAATTTAGCTTTCATTATGGTAGCAAACTCCTATATATTATTATGAGCCAAGCACTATTCTAGGTACTTAACTCATTAACTCATTTAATACAGTGAAGAAAGTACTATTTTATTCCCATTTTACAGGTGAAAAATTGAAGCACCAAGCAATTACATAACTTACCAAATGCCATATAACCAGGTTGTATAACTAGAATTTGAACACAGGCACTCTGGCCCCAAACTCTGAATTTGTAATCTCTAAATTACTCTCTTGATATCTGTTAGAAAAATCAAAACTGCAGATAAGATTCAATCAGTTTATTCTTTTTCCTTTATAGCTTCTGGGGTTTTATCTCTTATGGGAAGATTTTCACCACATAAAAGTTATAAATATCTTTTTCACAAAAGTTTTTTTATGATTTTATAGTTTTATAGTTTTGAGTTAATTTATGCTTAGCTATTTAAATTATCTAGAATTGATTTTGGTGAGTGATGTGAGATATAGAAGTAACATTATTTTTTCCAAGCAGAAAGCAAAGAGTTCAAAATAATTTACGAATAGGCCAGTTTTTCCCTACCATGTGGAAATTGCCTTTATTATAAACAAAAAAAAATTCATCTGCATATGAGTCCATTTCTATATTGTCTATTCTGTACCATTGGTTTATTTTCCTATACCTGCACTACAACAGTACTATTTTAATTATTATAGATGATAGTACATTTGATATTTTATAAGGTATATTAGTCAGCCAAAGGGATGCTCATGCAAAATACCAGAAATCAATTGGTTTTTATAAAGGGTATTTATTTGGGGTAGAAGCTTACAGTTACCAGGCCATAAAGCATAAGTTACTTCCCTCACCAAAGTCTATTTTCACGTGTTGGAGCAAGATGGCTGCCGACGTCTCCCAGTTTTCAGGCTTCCTGGGTTCCTCTCTTCCCTGGGTTTCTCTTTCCTCACAATCCTGCTCCTCTTTGTGTTTACTTCCCAGGGCTCCAACTCAAGACTCCAGGGGATGAGCCTCCCTGGCACCGAGGAATTACTACCAATCACTAACTGGTGATGCAACAAGAAAAAGACCTTGAATAAAAGGGGGAAACAGTAAAGACAAATGAGTTTATATGGCTAAAAGTCTTCAAAAAAGAATCAGGAGGTCATCAGAGGGGTCACATTTATGCATGCCTCAGCAGGATCCCAAAATCAGCCAAAGTAGATACTACCCCAGGTACTGGTGCTCCTGAGGGCTATGGAGACACACAGGTTCCAAGGTCATGGCAGATGGCTCTAGAGTTCAGTGCCTTGTCAGGGGGCTCCATTTTGAAAATTGTCTTCTTGAGTGTGATAGAGTTGGACTTAGATGTGATCTTTCTACACATGCCTCTTTTGTCACTTTTACTGAACCTGTGGTTGGCGCTGGGGATGGTGTATACTCAGGAGACTTGAATCTCTGGACTGGCTATGTGCCAGCTGGACCCTAAGCCTCAACAAAGTTGAAACTCCTACTCTCCGGTTCATTGGACTTACCCAGGTCAGCTAACAGGGAGGTGAAGATGGTCAACCACCACACCAGGGAACCAAGTGTACCTACAACTCCAAGCAGGAGAATTGCATCCATCAACTATGTGGGATCTAAGCCCCCTCTCAGTTGAGGTGGGGTGGACATCACCATCCCAGGGTCCACAGGATGGAGGAATAAAATATAAAATATGGATTAGAGTGGATTTACTAGTGAATAGTAATGGAAGAAACTGTAGCATTGATGTGGAGAAAGTGGCCACAGTAGTTGCTGAGGTCAGGGAGAGGGAAGAAGAGATGTGATGTGGGGACATTTTGGGGACTTGGAGTTGTCCTAATGATATTGCAAGGACAGAGGCTGGACATTATATACCCTGCCATAACCCACTGAATGAACTGGGGGAGAGTGTAAACTATAATCCATGCAGTGCAGCAGTGCTCCCAAGTGTATTCACCAAATGCAATGAATGTGCCACAATGATGAAAGAGGTTGTTGATATGGGAGGAGTGGGGGTGAGGGTGGGGATGGGGTATATGGGAACCTCATATATTTTAATGAAACATTCTTTGTGATCTATGTATCTTCAAAAAATACAATAAAAAAAAAAAGACTCCAGGATCAAAACTTCAACTCTGTCCTTTGTCATGTCTTTTATCTGTGAGTCCCCACCCCTTGGTGGGTGGGGCCTCACCATGGTACTGACATGGCCCAATCAAAGCCATAATCATAATTTGATCATGCCCAGGTACGGACTAGCTTAAAAACATAATCCAATATATATTTTTGGAATTCATGAATTATATCAAACTGCTACATAAGGGAAGACCCCCTTTACTGTAAATATTTCTTTAAAATGTTCTTAGCTATTCTTAGACACTTTTTCCTCCAAGTGAACTTTCTATGGAGCCCATCAAATTCCATATGAAACATCTCTTTCCAATTTTGGAAGGAACACACTGATCACATAGATTAATTTGGAGAAAACATGGTTAAGTCTTTCTAAGATCAGGAACATTGTATACATTTCTTCTTTTGGCATCTCTATATAATGTAGCAAAGTTTTATAAATTCCATTATTTAGAATTTTCACAATTCTTGTTAGTTTTATTCCTTAGTACCTTATGGATTTTGTTTTGTTGTTATTATAATTGGAGTGTTTTTCTTTGTTTGTTTGTTTGTTTTTCTGTCATGGTGATTATAGTTTTCAACTGGCCATTGCTGGTATTTGAGGAAACTATTGATTTCATGTTTACATTTCTTATTAGTACTAAAAATTTTTTCTTAATTCTCTTGGATTTTCTTGGTAAACTATTGCGTGAAAATAATGATGGTTTTTGTCTCTTCTTTTCAACACATGACATGTATTATTTCTTTACCTTAGGTTTATTGCATTAACTAAAATCTCTACAACATTGTTGAAAAGTATGTGATACTAAAAGCCCTCATCACATCCCTGACTTTAATAGGAATATTTCTAATGTATCAAAATTACTTATCTTTTCCCTATAGATCTCTAGAAAATATCCTTTATCAGACTGAGGAGGTTTTATTTACATATGAAACGTTAATAGAAAGATAGATAGGCTGTTTGATTGAAAGATAGGTTGATACTAAAATGTTACAGCAAATGCTTATTCACCATCAAATCTGATTATCATATATTTTAATTTCTTAAAATGGTAAATTATAATAGTATACTTCCTAATGTTAAATAATATTCATTCTTGAAATAAACCATTCTTTGCCATAATGCATTATTTTAATACCTAGCTAAATTGAATTTTCTCAGTTTTTAATTTAGAAATTTATGTTTATACATGAAGTTTTGATGTTGACTTTAATTTTTACTTATTATGTTGGGGACTTCTTGGACCTCAGTTATCTAGAATGGAGTTTATATACTTCTCTGTCTATGGGATGCTATTATCAAGAATCTTTGCACAGCCCATATTTCATTTCTCAAATTTAGTTTAATATTTTTCTTCTTTTTCCTAGTCAGCAAACATATTTTATTTGTATAGCCACAATTACTTATAATGTAAGTAGTATTTTTATATTTTTAAAATTAATTTTTGAGGTGAAATTCATGTAACATAAAGTTAATATTTTAGAGTGAACAATTCAGTGATAGTACATTTACAATGTTGTGCAATAAAAATCTCCATCTAGTTCCTAAACATTTCCCTCACTCCAAAATAACACATCTTACCCATTAAGCAGTTTCTTCCTATGCCACTCCATCCACATCCTGTTTCTACTGGTATATATGTATTCTGGATAATTCTTGTAAATGGAATCCTATAGTATGTAGTCTTTTGTGCCTGGCTTCTTTCACTTAGCATAATGTTTTAGAGTTTCATCCACATTGTATGGTGTATCAATGTTTCATTCCTTTTATGGCTGAATAATATTTCATTGTGTATATACACCACAATTTGTTTATCCATTCATCCTCTCACGGAAATCTGGGTTATTTCCACTTTTTGGCTATTTTGAATAGTGCTGTTATGGACATGCATATACACATACTTTTATCTGTTTTCAATTCTTTCGAGTATTTTCCAAAAGTGGAACTGCCAGGTCATATTATAATTTCATGTTTGACTCTTTCAGGAATCAATAAATTGTATTTTATAAAGCCTTGCAAAATGTTATATAAAAGTTATTTTTCTATTACTTTATTTAATCTTTTGTTAAGTATTAAAATGTTGTGGGTGATAAAAAATAATTAGCAAACTCATTTTGTACAACTTGCTGGTATTTGAGATGTATCTATCCAGTCTAGTTAATTTCCTTTGAGTGTTTTGGAGATTTTCATTATTTGCATTTACTATATTTTATTTGTTTACTTCTGATATTGATGAATATCTGTTTCTTCCATTTATTTGTATAATAAAAAGTGCTATATACCTAGGAATTGATAACATATAAACATTGCTGTGCAACAAATTACTCCAACTTTAAAACAACGAACTTGAAAAAAGGTGTCAGAGTTTTGTGGGTCAGAAATCTGGTAACAGATTAGCTGGTTGGTTTTGGCTAGAGGTCTCTATAAGGTTGCTATTAAACTATCAACTGGAGCTTCATTTATACTAAGGCTTGACTGAAGAAAGATCCATTTCTAAGCTCAATCAATGACTGTTCCAGAGACTTCAGTTCCTTGCCAAGTGAGCCTCTCCACAAGGCTACTCACATCGTGGCAGCTGGCTTCCCCCAGAGTGAGTAGTCATGTGAGAGAGATGGAGTGATGGTGAGAGAGTGTCCAAGATGGAAACCACAGTCTTTCGTAAACTAATCTCAGCAGGGACACACTATCACTTCTGCAACATTCTATTGGGTGTGCAGAAACCAGCCCTGGTACTAGGTGAACCAACTCTTCCAGTTTTCCTGGAATCAAGTGATTTCCTACCAAGTGGGGCTTTTCAGGTTTTAAAACCCAGGCATTGCCAAGCACACCTGGGCAATTGGTCATTGTACCTGAAATGATACGGGAAGGAATTCCACAGGGTGTAAAGGCCAGGAGGGAGGGATCATTAGAATTCTTCTTGGAGGCTGGCAACCATACTAGATCATTGGTTATGCCTAAACCCAGCATCACTAATTATTGTCAGATTACTCTCCAAAATGACTGCTGTAGGGAGTGGGTGCAGCTGAGTGATTAAGCACCTGCTTGCTTTGCATGTAGGAGGTCCCACCAGGTTCAATCCTTGGAAAGAAAAAGAAAGAGAGAGAGAGAAAGAGAGAGAGAGAAAGGAAGGGGGGCATGAGGGAGGGAGGATAGAAATGGCTGCTGGAGTTTTACACTCCAACCAGCTGGGCATGAGTGTTCAGGACTCATAAATTTTACTTTCTTCGGACCTTTTCAGAAAGGAGGAAACTTCTGGATTCTTATCTATCAAATTTATCAACATGAAGAAAGAAAATAATAAAGATAAGGGCAAAAATCAGTGTCATTGAGCAAGGAATGGGTGGAATAGAAAGGGGAGGATTAACAAAAATAAGTGGAATTTTTTAAAAAGCACTTTCACTTCCAGATCCCTTTTCCTCAATGAGTAATCATTCTGTTCTATTTTTTTAAAGATTTATTATTATTTGTTTGTTTATTTATTTATCCCCTCTCCCCCTTGCAGCTTGCTTGTTGTCTGCTTTCTGTGTCCCTTTG
This sequence comes from Dasypus novemcinctus, assembly GCF_030445035.2. Classification (NCBI taxonomy): domain Eukaryota; kingdom Metazoa; phylum Chordata; class Mammalia; order Cingulata; family Dasypodidae; genus Dasypus; species Dasypus novemcinctus. Next base: position 23,316,025 of record NC_080676.1, on the reverse strand, counting down.
CTGCACATTCTTCTGTGTCTGCTTGTCTCCCTTTGTTGGGTCATCTTGCTGGGCCTGCTCTCTGTGGGCACAGGCCATCAGCTCTCCCCAGGCGCGGGTCAGCCAGCCTTCACAAGGAGGTCCTGGGAGCAAACCCAGGGCCTCTCATATGGTAGAGGGGAGCCCAACTGATTGAGCCACAACCGCTTCCCCCCATTCTGATCTATTTTAATGTGTAATTTTTTGTTTTTATGTATTTCTATGAATGTGTGCCCACCACATTTTACCAAATCTATTTTCCCAGTGATGGACACCTAGTTACATCTAACTTTCCTCCTCTGCAAATAAAAGTGCAATGAAGATATGGATCTATCTATTTATCTATGTATCTAAGAGGGAATTACATGCCTAAATATCTATATATCTACGAGGGATTTACATGCCTTTATTTTGCACAAGTAATGCCATATTGGTCTCCAGAAGGGCCACCACACCCTCACTGCCATCAACAGTGCGTGAAGTTTCCTGTCTCTCCTTCTCCTTGCCAATACTTAGTATTAACCAGCTTTTGCAGTCTAATAGTTGTATAATGATACCTTGTTATTAATTTAATTTGCATTTATCTGATTATTGATGTTGTTGAATAGCTCTTTGTGTGTTATTACCTTGTTGTATATTCTGAACTGTTTTTTTTTTTAAGATTTATAAGTAAGATAACACTCTGGCAAGACTGATCAATGTAAAAAAGAGAAGTTGAAAATAAAAAAATACAGAGCCGAAAAAAAATAAGAAGGCCTGGCCCACAGAGGAAACAGAAAAAGAAATTTTTATAATTTCCGTAGAATTGCAAAAAAATATAGTTTCAGGTTTCTCCTCACAAACACCAGATGCTAGAGGACCATGTAATAACATACTCAATGCTTTGATGTACCTTAACTTTGAATGTTGAATTCTATACACATTAATTAATCAGTTAATTCTGTAGCTTCAGCATATGCATAGCAATGCAATCTACCATAGTTGATTTTATTCCAAATAAGTCTATGCTTGCTTTCTGTGTGGTAGTTATGACATTTAAAGGTTTTTCTGCCTTTTCTGCTAGCTATTCCAAAATCTGGCACCTGCTCTTTATCCTTCTCACATCTCTGGCCTGTTGAGGCTGTACCCCTGAGCAGGCTCTGTCTGAGCTGACATCTCCCTCAGATTGCTCCACTTTCTAGGATGTCAGTGGACGGAACAGTTTTTTTTTTTTTTTTTTTAATGCCTTTTGGGTTTGACAAAGCTAAAGGGACTTCTTTCTTATAGATTTCTCAGAAACTTTTGCTACATTAGTGTGCATTGTGAATTTCTCTTTAATCGGGGAATATACAAGCCATGCTAACCAAATGGTTTTGGCCACAGAGCCCTTTAGTGGGCAGGGATCATCTTGCATGATTCAGGCTCTGAAGAGCCACTTTGGAAAGCCCTGCTTTCCATTTTTGTTACTTTGTCTTTGACTCTATTATCTATGATGTTTATTATCGAAACACAGAAGTTCCATGCCTGGTTCCCCACTCAGTGCCTAGTAGATAGTGAACATGCAATAAATATTGGGCGAGTTAAAGAATAAATGATGAAAGGAATATATCACTTTAAAAATGCTCCGGCTATTGGGTACAAAATCAGCGACAAGCCATTGCTTCTAATTATCCAGAATGTAATTTCACCCAGAAACTGATGGTTCTAAGAGAAAACAAAACTATTTGATCTATGAAGCAAAATTCACTGAAAGCTCATATTCCTGTGGATTTAATAAAAATTAAAATCCTGAACTGTGTGTGCAGATTTCTGTTACAGAATCCAGTGGTCATTGTCTTCAGCTGACTTCAGGCTTAGCATCAGTCTACCTTTGGGCCGTATCTCCCAAGTAAACCATACTGATTTACATTTGTGTTGTGCTTGTTTGTGGGAGCCTCAAATGTCTTTATATTTATGAATTTGACCGAGTTCAATAGATTTAAAGTTCTTGAGGCAGTGTCCATACCTTTCATTTCCTCTCAGTCTTAATGCACAGCATTTTTCGAATCAAATTTGATAAGATCTTTAAAAATGCTGAATTAAAGGTGGAATGGGCATCACCATCGTGGAATCCTCAGGATTGGGGGCTGCATGATGGACCAGAGTAGACTTACCGTTATTCTACTATAGATGTTTTTTTATTCTAGCAATGGAAGAACTTTAGTCATTGATGTGGAGGCAGTGGCCTCTGGAGATTCTGAGGAGAGAGAGAGGGAAAAATAAGTGTAATATGGGGGCATTTTTAGGACATTGGAATTGTTCTGAATGACATTGCAATGACAGATACAGGCCATTATTTATCTTGTCATAACTTACCAAATTGTGTGGAAGAGATTGTAAACTGTAGTGTAAACTATAATCCATGCTTAGCGGCAATATTCCAATATGTATTCATCAATTGCAACAAATGTAAAAGAAAGGTCTTTGGGGTCCTATAATACTGACTTCAAGTTCTTTATTCTGGTCACTTGGGAAAATTACTTTCTCTTTTCATTTGTAAAAATGCAAACATTGCTTTCCACTTACTTGGGCATGTGTAAAGATCACGTGAGACAAATTATGTAAAGCAAAGTGTGAAGGTTCTACGATTATTAAGCCTTCCCATTTCCTATATATCCATTTGTATGGTATCTATTGCAAAAAGTCTTGATTTTTTTTTTTAATGTTACCTTACTTTTATGTCTTAAAAAAATCCTTACATGCTTTCAGCTTTCTTTTTCTGTTTTTTCATAGAATTTTATAAATATTTAGACAGAAATATCCTTAACACACTTCTGTATTTGTGATCAGCAGACTTCAATGTAAGTGGCTTCAACCTTTTATTCCCCTTTATTTGCAGTTCTAACGAGCTCAGTGTTCTCAGAGGATTTGGCATCCTAACAATGGGGTTAAAAGTTGGAAATTTTGCCTTTTTCAAATATTCTCACTTCTCTTCAATACAGGTTTAAAAAAAATTTTTATGGCCTTTGTTGAAATAATTGACAGTTTTTAAACTTGTGTAAACTAGTGTATTAAACTTGGATAAATAGATAAAAATTTGCAAATAGAAATGCTTCTCTTTGACTTTCTCTGCAATAAAAAGATTGTGAAGTTGACAAAAACTCTTACAGAATATTCATTCATGGTAATTTCAAATTACACTGCCCAATTTAAGTGCACTGCTCCCTGACACTAAAATTCCCATGGGGCAAAGACTTTCAACATTACCCTTGGATCTTAGCTGCAGGCCTCCCTTTCTTCCGCTAAGAATTCCTATACCCAGGTTCCTTTTGTCTCTTCTGAATCTACTGCATGTAAAGGGAGGTAGGGGAGAAGGGAGGGATAGGTTGTAAAGAGCAAATAGTGGGAGAGTAGAGTTAGGAGAGAAGAATTTGTGATCAGAACCCAATGAAATTAATAAATGTGAAATGAAGGGTCTTTTATGTATGATATGCCCAAGTTTAGATGGGATAGTTAAATGAAGACATTTTCCTTTAGAAAAGCCACACATCACTCTTTCAAAGCATGAATTAATAAGGCCCTTTACAACAATGTTTCTCTGTGGCTGTTCAGTTTTCAAAATGGAAATCTGTAGAATGTCAGCTCCTTTTTAGTTTGGAAAAAATATATGAGCACGTGAAAGTCCTTTTAAAACTTTCCTCCAGAGCAAGCATTTTAAAAATAATTTCTCGAAGAAAAGTACTATATTCCAAATGAATAGCATGACATTATGAACTATATCTAACATAAGATTTTGCTTCGACAGGTCAGTCAATGCTCCTTAGTTCCACCGTAATGAAATGGAATCATTTGAGCTTGGAAGAAATATCTTCCTTACCCTTACACTCTTCATTAACTACAGAATTGTATTATTTTCTTCACCATGGCAACAAAAGTACACAATAGAGTTATTTCTCACCTTCCCTGCACAAGGCTATGGGGAAAAAAAAGAGAGAGAGAGAGAGAAAAGAAAAAAGAAAAACTGTTAGTGAAAGAAAAGTAAAACAAAGATTTCAGGCAGCAAGGGGTTAAGGAAACTTTGAACCCTGAACAATGAGAGCCCAAATCCAAGTATTAGGGCCCAATTCCAGAATTAGGAGGCTAGAAAAGGTGACCCAGAGGAAAGACTTTCCATTTATACGTGATTAAATCTCAGAATAGGTGATTTTTAATGCCAGCCAGTGTACTGAAAGACAACCTAAATGGTCTCATTTATAGTGAGGTTAATGTCAGTAAAAGGCATGGATTGACCAGTAATCTTAAAATACGGTTCTGAATTGCTCACATTCACTGTCATTAAGAAGCAAAGAATTAGTTCTTGTAGAACATGCATTATGAAACAATTGAGCCATATTTTTTCCCAAGAAATAGATTTTCGTTTAAAATGTCAGATACTTTACCATTTTGTTCAATTTACATTGTTCAAAATATTCAATGCCATTCATCTTCCCCTGCCATTCTGAGGTTTGTAATGAGTTGTCTTTTACTAGGACTTGCTGATAGAGGCAAAATCAACAGACATGAGCTAGTTTACCATCCTGTTCAGGGAAAAAAGGAAAAAAAACACATCCATTTTCACTTTGTTAACAAGAAGCAATGCAAGAATTAATAAAAGAAATAAAATACTAGCTAGAAAGATATCAAATCATTACATTACAGAAAGACAAGTAAAAACAATTGATTCAGTCATGGAATTTTATCCATGGGGAATTTTAAATAAAAGAGAAGGGGTGGGGGAAGAGGGAAGAGAATCAATATGGGCATCTATGTTAAATAAAATAAAATGATAAATACTCAGGAAGCAGATGTGGCTTAAGTGATAGGACCTCCGCCTACCATATGGAAGGACCTGGGTTTGATCCATGGGGCCTCTTGGTGAAGGAGAAGAAGAGAAAGCATGCCTGCACAGTGAGCCAGTGCCTGTGTGGTGAGCCAGTGCACATGCAGTGAGCCGAGTGCCCGAATGGTGAGCTGAGTGCCTGTGCGAGTGCCCACATGGTAAGCAATGCCTGTGTGGCAAGCCTAGTGCCTGCACAGCAAGCCGAGTGCCCACACGGTGAGCCAGTGACTGCACAAGTGAGTCACACAGCAAGATGATGACACAACAAAAGAAAGATGAAGGGGAGAGTCAAGGTGAAGCACAGGAGAAACCAGGAACTGAGGTGGCACAATTGACAGGGAACCTCTTTCCACATCAGAAGTCCCCAGGATCGAATCCTGGTGAATCCTAGAGGAGAAAGACAAAAAGAGAAATAGATACAGAAGATCACACAGCAAATGGACACAGAGAGCAAAAACAGCAGAGCAGGGGAAGGTGGGGGGGAATAAATAAATAAAATAATTTTTTTTTAAAATGACAAATACCCTACATTTTTGTTTAGGCACCTACATGGTTTTTAGTACCATGTTTTCTTAAATGGAGGCACTTTTGTTCAGGGAAAAGATTCAAAATACTATAGTAACAATAGAAAAATAATTTGGGAAGACTTCTAGGGAAAATGATGGAAGGATATCAATTTAAATGCCTAATTCAAAATGGTCACCTTGAAGTCCAGCAAAATAAACAAAAACATACAGAAATAGCATAAAGAATTTCAACAAGATTAAAATTGACAATGCTGCCAACTTAATTCTGTAAATTTCAAAATATAACTGCCAGTCACAAAATAATTTATAGCAGCTTGAAAGAGCACCTTGAATGTCCGCATGCTTGTCCCATAAATGAGAGTCCAGTGCAATGTTTTGGAGTGGGTGAAGTAAACGATATCCAGAGCTACAATTTGTTGAGCTCTTACTATATGCCAGTTACTGTGCTAAGTGCTTTACCTAGGCAACTTCAATAACTCCTCTCACTAAGTTGGTGCTATCATCATCTTCATTTCACAGATGGTGAAATTAAAGTTTTTGCCCATGGTCACATAGTTGCATAGCTAGTAACTGAGTGACCTGGCATTTGAAAGCTATTATCTTTGACTTTAAAATTTACAGTAAACAGTGCCTAAAACAGCAGAATTCCTGAGGGCTTTAGAGGCATCTAGACACTATAAGCACTATAAGCAGGACAGACAATCTCATGAATTCGTCACCCTGTCAGGGGGACTTACTTTGGAATATATGCTCCCCAGTGTAACAGAGTAAGACTCATTTATAATAATGTCCCTATGCATGATTCTTCTGCCCTTTTATTTGAACCTGTAATTAGCACTATACTCGTTAAATATGTCCCAGAAACTGTAATCTTTGGTCTGTTCATATGCCAGTTAAGCCCTGAATCTCAACAAAGTCATAACACCTACCCTCCAGTTCATTGGGCTCACCCAGGACAACTAACAAAAGGATGATGATGGACAATGCCCATCCTAAAAAGCAGAGAGTATGTAAAACTGTAAGCAAAACAGTTCCATCCATCTGCCCCATGACAACACCATCCCAAAGTCCTCAAGATTGAGCAATTAACAAACATAAGGAGGGACTGCAGCTATGGACTAAAATAGACTTATGATTATTCTAGCATTGGAAGAACCTGTATTATTGATATAAAGGGAAGAATAGGTATAACATGGGGCATTTGGGGAACATTGGGATTGTCCTGCATGACATTGCAATGATGGATACAGGCCATTATACTTTTTGTCAAAACCTACATAACTGTGGGGTGTAAAATGTGAAGTATAATGTAAACTATAGCCCATGGTTAGTAGCAATATGTGTTCATCAACTGTAACAAATGTACACACTAATGAAAGATGTTGTTAATGGGGGAAAGTGTGGGAAGTGAAGGGGTGGGGTATATGGGAATCCCCTATATATTTTTTAAATTATATTTTAATGTATTTTTAAATATATTTTTATTACAGAAGTTGTGAGCTTACAAAATAATCATGAATATGTATAGAAGTCCCATACAACATCTCTTCATCAATACACCACACCGTTGTGGAGCATTTGTTACAGATTATGAGATAATATCATCAGACCATATGGACTGTGGTCCATAGAATACATTTGGATTATTTTTTCCATACTCACTTATTATCAGTGCAGTGTATCTTTGGAATTGATGTAAGGATATTACAGCATTGCTGTTAACTAAAGTCCATAGGTTATATTAATTGCATTTTTCCCATGCTTCTCTGTATTCCCACCACTCTGCTATAGTGGTATACATCTGTTCTAGTTCACAGAAGGACACTCTTGTATTTGTACTATTAACCACAATTCTCATCCACCTCTGGGTTTATTGTGTTATTCAGTCTCTGGAATATTCTCCAGCTTTCTTTCAGTTGACATTTACATCCCTAGACTACCCTTTTCAGGCACAATCCCATTTATAAACCAGCTGCTACTTTTTATAATGTGTTACCATCAACTCTATCCATTTCCACACATTTATAGTCAAGTTAATTAAAACTTCTACATACATTAAGAATCAGTACTCCACAGCCCTACTCTTATCTCCTAAAAACCTATAGTCTATGGTTTTAACTCCATGCCTTTATTCTTTGTATTTGGCTCATATTAGTGAGATCATGCAATATTTGTCCTTTTGTGTCTGGCTTATTTCACTTAGCATAATGTCTTCAAGATTCATCCTTGTTATCATATGTGTCCCAGTTTAATTTCTTCTTATTGCAGCATAGGATTCCATCATACATATATATATACCACATTTTTTTATGCATTCATTGATTGATGGGCACTTGGGTTTTTTCCATCTTTTGGCAATTGTGAATAACAACACTGTGAAAATTGGTGTGCGGATGTCTTTTTGTGTCACAGTTTTTAGGTCGTCTGGATGTATTCCTAGTAAAGGAGTTGCTGGATAATATAGCAGTTCTATATAAATCTTCCTTAGGAACCACCAAATTGTCTTCCACAGAGGCTGCACTATTTTATACTCCCACCAACAGTGAAGGAGTATCCTTATTTCTCCACATCCTCTCCAGCACTTGGTGTTTTGTGTTTTTTTTTAAATAATGGCCATTCTGTGAGGTGTGAGATGTTATCTCATAGTTGTTTAGATTTGCATTTCCCTAATAGCTAGTGATATTGAACATTTCTTCATGTGCTTTTGGCCATTTGCATTTCCTCTTTGGAGAAATGTGTATTTAAGACTTTTAGCAATTTTTAAATTGGATTACTTGCACTTTTATGATTGAGTTGTATGATCTCTTTATATAAAAAGGAAGTCAAACCTTTATCGGATATATGGTTTCCAAATATTTTCTCCCATTGAGTGGGCTGTCTTTTCACTCCCTTGACAAAATCCAAAAGTGTTTAAGTGTTTAAATTTAAGGAGGTCCCAATTATTCATGATTTCTTTCATTCCTCAAGCTTTCAGTGTAAGGTTTAAGAATGTACCACTTACCACCAGGTCTTGAAGATGTTTCCCTACCTTTTCTTCTAGGAGTTTTATAGGTCTAGTTTTTATATTTAGGTCCTTGATTGATTTTGATTTAATTTTTGTGTGAGGCATGAGATAGAGGACCTTTTTCTTTCTTTTGGACATGAATGTCCAGTTCTTCCCACACCATTTGTTGAATAGAATGCTCTGCCCCAGTTGGGTGGGCTTGACGACCTTGTGAAATATGACTTGACCATAGATGTGAAGGTCTGTTTCTGAGCCATCAGTTTAGTTCCATTGGTTTATGTGCCTATTTTTATGCCAGTACCATGCTTTTGTAAAATCACAGTAGCTAGGTAATATGATTTAAAGCCCAGAAGTGAGAGTCCTCTAACTTTGTTTTTCCCTTTTAAGAGGTTTCTGGCTATTTGGGGCACCTTACCCTTCCAAATGAATCTGATAATTGTGTTTTCCATTTATTTAAATATTGCTGATGGAATTTTTATCTGGATTGATTTGAATCATATATCAATTTGAGTAGAACTGACATCTTAATGATATTTAGTCTTCAAATCCATGAGCATGGAATATTTTTCTAATTATTCAGGTTTTTTAAAATTTATTTTAACAATGCATTGTAGTTTTCTGAAGATAAATGCTTTACATTCTTGGTTAAGTTTATTACTAAATATTTGATTCTTTTTGTCAGCATTATAAACGGGATTTTTTTCCTGACTTCCTCTTCAGATTGTGCATTACTGGTGTATAGAAACACCACTGATTTTTGCATATTGATCTTGTATCTTGACACTCTACTGAAATTGTTTATTAGTTCTAACAGTTTTGTTGTATATTTTTTAGGACTTTCTGATGAGAAATTGGCACTTAAGCTTACTGGGTATCCCTTCTATGTTATGCATCACAATTCTCTTGCTGCTTTCAGAATTATCTCTTTGTCTTTGGCTTTTGACATTCTGATTAGTATGTCTCAGAGTTGGTCTATTCAGATTAATTTGGATGGGGTATGTTGTGCTTCTTGCACACAGATATCTATGTCCTTTAATAGGGTTAGGAAACTTTCTACCATTATTTCTTCAAATATTCCTTCAGCCTCTTTTCCCTTCTCTTCTTCTAGGAAATCCATGGCATGCATGTTTGCCCATCTCTTGCTATCACTTAGTGCCCTCAGACTCTCTTCAATTTTTCCATTTTTTTCTTCATTTGTTCTTTTGTATTTTCTTTTGAGTTTGGTCATGTTTTCAGCCTCACTGATCCTTTATTCTGCCATCTCAAATTCTCCGTTATATGCCTCCAGTGCATTTTTATTTCATTTATTGTACCTTTCATTCCTATAAAATCTACTATATATAATTTATATGTATGCTTTCAAATTCTCCTTTGTGCTCACCCAGTCTCTTCTTAATATCCTTAATCTCTTTAGCTAGCTCATTGGATTTATTAAGGAGATCTGTTTGACCATCTATGATTGGTTGCCTCAACTCCTTTATGTAATCTAGAGACTTATCTTGTTCCTTTGACTAGGCCATATCTTCCTGTTTCTTGGTATGGATTGTAATTTTTTGTGGGTGTGTTGGTATCTGGTTTACTAGAGTATTCATTTTGGGTGCAGTTTCTCTCTGTATTTTAGAGTTTTCTTGCCCTTTCTTCCTTGCTGGTTGTGTAGTAGGAGCTGAAAAGGTAGTTGGTGCTGTAAGCTGTGCAGACTGAGGCTGCCTTCATTGTCCCAAGACCAATGAAGCTTCTCCTACTTTTTTCCTCTGCCAGGGCTAGGGACAGTGTTACAATTATGTGTAATAATCCAAGTCATGCAAGCCAAGATCATCTGTAGGTGCCCAGAGATATTGATGAAGCTTCATGCACCTTCCTCCCTTCCTTGGGGTGGGGATGGAGCTACAGGTGTGGGCAAAAATCTATGCCATGCAGGTCCAAAATGACTGCAGTTGCCCATATAGACTGTTGTAGCACCAGTTCCCCTTCTCTCCTGCCAGGGGAGGGGATAGACACTCTGAAATGCCTAATAATCTGATCCGTGTCAGCTGAATGCATCTGGAGTTGCCCTAAGAAGCTGAAGAAGTACTGACACTTCAGCCCACTAGAGGGTGGAGAAAGAATCACAAGCCCCAAATGGTTCCATCTATGTAGGTCAAAAGTGCCTACTATTGCCCAAAGAGACTAAAGAGACACCCTTTTATCCTATTAGAGGTTGGAGGTGGATCCACAGGCACCCAACATTTCAGTCCCTACAGGCTGAAAGTACCTGTTGTTGCCTGGAGAGGCTGAAGAAATACAGCAACCTTCTATACTCAGACACTTCCCCTCCAATCCTGCCCCCAATAGAATAGGAGGGGAAGTGTGTTTCCTCAGCCTTTCCGGGCAACTGATGTCACTTTCAGCCTGCATGAGCTCATTTGTAGAGCACCTTCAATTCCATCTCCATCCCTGCAGTACAACCTCAGAAAAGAATTTTCTGGCCCAGTGTTGGACTCTGGGCTCTAGGAACCCCAGAAAGTCTATAAATAACCAATATTGCAGGAAGGTGATTGGAGGGATGATCTGGAACCCAATCATGCAGAGATATTTATCAGTGGAACATTTAGAAACCAAGAGTCTGCCTTCCCACTCCTCTGCTATTGCTTCCGACCAGCACAGTCCTTGGCTCTTGCACAAAATCTGAAAGCCACAATGCTCTTCCACAGATAATCTCACAAATGAAATGACATTCATCATGGAAACCAAAGATATGTTCTATATGTGCAAAGGCTCCCTGTCCCCAAAAGACAGAGATTCAGAGGTGTTTCAGAACCAAAGCCCACCCAGAGTATATCTAAGAACAATCCAGCACAAAGCTGCCTGACTCAGAAGTTATCCATTTCTATGGCCCTATCTTTAAATGCTCTAGGGTCCTGCTCACTGAATGGGATCAACCAGCAGTTCTTGGAGGACAATCATATGGTGACCATAGTGGGTTCCTCCCAGGACTCAAGCCAGTATGACTGGGACAAAAATGATACCTATTTACTCTTGATCCATATCACTCCTGATGAAGATGGAAAATTTGGATTTAATCTGAAGGAAGGGGTGATCAGACGATGTCTCTCATGGTATCAAGAATAAATCCAGATACCTGCATTCCTGCTGATACCTGCATTCTGAAGCTGAATGAAGGGAATCAAATTACTTTGGTCAATGGCTGGGACATCTTGGAGCATATGCACAACCAAATAATGATGTCCATCAAAGCCAGCTGGGAGTCCCACATGTGGGAGCTGGCCCTGGTGATCTGGAGGAAAGCTGTCTACTTGTTCACTGATTTCAAATCTGAAGGTGAACTGAACCAGTTTTTCCCAGAGACCATTTTCCCTTATGTCAGGAGGGTAGGGATAGTCTGGAAGGATCCATAGAACAGCTCAAGAAGGGCCTCACCTCTTATAGAAAGAAGCCTGGATTGGCGATCATATTGGCAAAGTTGTCTTAAAATTCAGATAAGATCCAACAGAAAGATGTGCTGCCTTATGACGCCACCTGGTTATGATTGCATGGAAATGTAGATTATATTAATGCAAGTTATGTGAATATGGAAATACCTGCTGCTAACCTTATGAACAAGAATGTTGCCACTCAGGGATCCCTGCCACACACCTGCATACTGTTTTGGCGAGTAGTCTGGGATCAGAAGTTATCACTCATCATCATGTTGACAACTTGCAGAGCAGGGGTGGACCAAATGTCACCAGTACTGGCCTGGCCTCCTGACGTTGCGGAGCACTGCAGCTTTCACTTATGCTGGCAGGAGGACTGCACCATCGCCTATGTGTTCTGAGAAATCCTGGTCACCAACCAGGAGCACACAGTCGTGCATCTCCAGTACTTGGCCTGGCCCAACCACAGCATTCCCAATGACTCTTGGGCTTTCTGGAATTTGTCATCTACATGAGTTCCTTCAGAGTCGACAATGAACCTGTCTTAGTCCATTGCAGTGCTGGAATAGGTCAAACCAATGTGTTGGTCACCATGGAAACAGCCATATGCTTAACTGAGAGAAACCTGCCCATTTGCCCACTGGATATTGCCTGGAAAATGTGAGACCAGCATGCCATCATGGAACAAGTTTGTGTGCAGAGCGATTCTTCATGTTTTTGAAGAAAGCTTAGTCCAAATGCTGGATCGCAAATAACACAACTGTGAAAACATTTGTTCCTCTTTCCCAAGGTCATCCTCCTAAAGGACTGAAAAGCCTTCTCTCTGGAAGCAGCATGAGGATCTATGTGAGCTGTGGGAAAGGAATGTGCACATTTGAAGCTGGGCATTTTAAATTTCTCTAGGAAAGGTATGGTGTACATAGAAACTATGTCGATACATACGCAGTTATGTATAACTTCTTTGAGACTCATTTTTTTCCTTCACAGAGAAATAAGCAAAAAGTTCACTCTGTTGCCTGTCCTGATGCCTTCCTCCCTAGATGACCCCTGTAAGCCATGCTCAGGCAACTCAAACGGAAGGCCAGCAGTGCTATGCGCTTCCCAGAAACACTGGAGCAAGGTCACTTAGGGTTGCATTCACACCCCTCTCCAGGTTCCCCTGCAAGACCTGACCTGACTGATAATGCTTTGTTCTGCTCGTTTTTCAGCTGAGAATCCTAGAACTAGGACTTTCAGCATCTTATTTTCATCACATGTTAGTTTTAGAAACAAGTATCTCTTGCTTCTGCTTACCTCTTACTGTACCCTTAGAATCCAGGACTGGAATAATTTACTACTGAATCTACTACATGCTACTTCAAACTAATACACTTGAAATCTTATGATTTATGTGAGAGGAAATGGGATGTGTTGTCTAAACACTCCTTGGCCCTTCTAAGAACAATCTTTTAGACACTGAACCATGGGAATTCCAGTTTCTCAACAGTTGTCTGCTGATATGTGTACATGTGGGTGCCTATGGCTGAGTGTTTCTTAGGATTTTTGAATTGATTCAATTTCAGTTGAGTTGATATAAAGAATGACACTATACAGAAGAAAAAAATGTGTGTTCACTCTGCATTATAATGGTGTCCAGTTTCTTTCAAAGGAGAAGATCAGACTCTCTGAGTATAAATATAATTAGAGCCAATTTATTCTAAGTACACCATGATTTTGATTGTCCTGAAGAATTCTGCCTTTGTTTAACAATGCATTAATTTTTTTAAAAAAATTGCATCAGAATTGTAGCCAACTATTATTTAAGGAAAATAAATTACATAAAAAGTTTTAAAACAAAACAAACAAAAAAAGATACAAGGTATAGAAGCAAGTCTAGGCCGCAGAGGGATGCAGAATAAACAGCCATGGCCTACCTTTAAGCCACAAACCAATGTAATCTGTACAGAGAAAATATGAACTGATAAACCAAATATGAGACTGCTGTTCCATGCAACTCCAAAAAGACCTGGTCCCACTCAAGGATAGACGGTCTGCTCAGCAAGGCCAGAGGAAGGGCCAGATTGAGGGGGGCCCCACAGGTTAGGCTGTTGAGCCCATCCTGGTGGCACTGGTCTTCAGGACCAAGGCTGTAGCGGATGTGGGAAGGACACGAAGTGATTGGGTCTTCTTTTAACCTTAAGTATGATTCCAGTTTGGGTGGCTCAGAATCCTTTGCAGTGGGCCCTATGAAACCCAAGTTGGCTCCTTATTTAGGGGTTCCTTCCCAGAGTCATGGTGCCAGTCACTACCGGACCTTGGTGGGCTCACGTCACCGCTCTGGGCCTCCATTTGCCCAGATGCAATGGAAGTAAATTACTTCTGAGTTCCAAGGTCCTTTCCGGTGCCAAAGTTCTATGATTCCCTAGCACTAATAAGGAGTTGATCAGAACCCACAGGCAGCCTAGAATCGTGTCCCCTTTAGATCCTAAAGATTTGGAGTGGAGGGTTAGTTCCAAACTGTAAGATACAGCACAGAAGTTTTGAGTTTGAGATGTTATGTATACAATTATGCAACGCCAATTCACAAATCTATGAGGACTGAGCCACCTTGTAATTTGAACAAGTGTTGTATGTGCCCAGTGACTCAACTGTAACCTGTTAACTCACACCCATTAGGTAGCGTAGGGGTAAATTACAAATATTTCTACTTACAAAATGTATTCATGTTCAGTGCATATGTTTGAAAATCAGCATGTTGAAAACAAAAGATAAATTGCTCAGCGATATCGTCTGGTAACCACATACATGTTGTGATTAGTTTCTGTAAAGTTGTGAAATTTCCCGATATCTCCCACTCAAGAGTGAACCTCCTCAGGGTATAAGTGTTTAACAGACTTTCCTCATGTAGTGACTTGGCATAAATGTTTAATAAATATAGACCTTTCCCATGTAGCAAGTCTGAATACTGGTTTTTGAATGGCTATACTACTTTTCCAATAATAACTCATTTTTTTTGGATATAACTACGCTTTCACCCAAAACCAAACTAAACAAGTATGAGTGACATTTTAACCTGATGGTTCACAGTTGCTTACTCACCATATTTTGATTAGAGTTGTGTTAAAATAAGGGCTCCTACCAAAGGTGGTAGAGAATCTACCAAAATGACCATACCATTGATTTGTATAATTATTGTATCAATTATCGTTTAAAAAGGTGTTTCTAGAGTCCAGTATGCTCTTTTCAGGATTGTTAAACATTAGCCTTACAATATTATTCCACCCTTTTCAGGGGCTTCCTTCATACATCCCAATTCTAACCCCACTGCAGGTATATATCGTCACATATTGTGAGTGAGTGGGGTCTGAATTCATTAAAACAGAAGTCATAGAAAGGATGCGAGTTTCTCATGCGCTCACTGTCCTAGGAGGTGGCTAACTGGAGGGGAATGCAAGGTAACTTTTTCCATTAAATTGAACATAAATATTTTTTCTTTTTAATGATTTTTCATTTGGTGGCAGATTTTTAGGGAATGGATTAAAGCATATTGGTGAATTCTCCAATTAATGAGTTGTATCAGGAGGACACTGGCCTGAGTTTAGATTTGGTCATGTTGGTGCTGAGGGTTCAAAGTACCAAGTTACCTCTGTTCAGGAGATGACATTCATAACAGAAAGGCAGTCTACCAGGAAAAGTTTTAGGTGGGAGTGTCTTCTTGGAGGGAAAAATTCAGGAAATGGAGGTGAGAGTACAATGAATGACCCTAGCCCAGGTCTGTGAACTGTATCAGTGTTCTTGGCTGAGAAGAACAAAAGCTGAAATACTTTGGGATTTTGAAGCATGTGCTTCTGAAGTGTGACATAGAGTGGGGGGATGCATGCTACTCCCTCTGTTTTTTTTGGTACCTGGGGATATTTCTGCACTGTGATAGTTCTAGAGCATCAGTTTACTTGAAGGGGCAGCATCAGTGTGGTGACATAGCTAGCACAGTGGACTGGATAATGGCCTCCAAAGATATCCAAGCCCCAATTCCCAAAGCCTGTGAATGTATTCACATGGGAAAGGGACTGTGCAGATGTGATTTAGTTGAGGCTCCTAAGATTTAGAGTTTATCCTGGATGTTCCAGGTGGGCCAAATATAATTACAAAGGTCCTAATAAGAGGGAGGCTGCAAGGTCAGTCAGAAAAAGGAGATAGGATGGTGGAAGCAGAGGTTGGAGTGATGCACCCTGAAGAGGGAGGAGGGGACCAGGGGCCGAGGAATGCGGATGGCCTCTACAAGTTGGAAAAGGAGCCAAACAGATTCTCCCTGAGAGCCCCGCAAAGGAACTCCGTCCTGGTGATCTTAACCCCATAAACCCCATTTTGGACTTCTGACCTCCAAACTGGTTAGATAGTAGATCTGTATTGTTTCAAATCATTAAGTTTGTGGTAATTTGTTACAGAAACAATAAGAAATTAATAAAGCTTTCAACAAGAGATACCGTGGATAGATGCCAGCAGACACCGTAGTATCTACTAGAGGACTGGTGGGAAAGCAGGAGGGTCCCAGCAGGGGAACACATGTGAGACATATCCAGGGGCCTCCCCAAAAATCTTAGAGTGGGGTAATTTGCAGGGGACTGATACCCTGTGTTGCTATTGGAGTCAGTAAGCCACCAAGATTGGGTATTATTAATATCCTGGACTTATTTGTATCCATTGTAGCAGTTTGATCCAGTTACGAATTCCAAAAATAGTTACTGGATTACGTTTGTTAACTGGTCTGTACATGGGCATGACTAAATTATGATGAGGGCTTTGATTGGGTCACGTTGATAGATAGGGTGTTGAGTCCCTGCCCCTTGATGGGTTGGAATTCACAGATAAAAGGCATGGCAAAGGACAGAGTGAGAGGCATTTTGATGTTGGAGTTTGATGTGGAAGCTTTAAGCTGGAGCCCCAGGCATAAGCACACAGAGGAAAGAGAAGCCAGTCCCAGGAAGCAAACCCTGAGCCCAGAGAAAAGCAAGCCCTGAGCCTGGAGAGAAGCAAAACCTGGGAAGAGAGGAACCCAGGAAGCCTAAAACCTCGCAGATGTCAGCAGCCATCTTGCTCCAATACATGAAAATAGACTTGTAACTTATGCCTTATGGCCTGATATCTGCAAGCTCCTACTCCAAATAAGCACCCTTTATAAAAGCCGACAGACTTCTGGTACTTTGCATTAGCACCCCTTGACTGACTAATACATCCACAGATCAGTGAAGCATGGAGACGTCTGGTTACAGAATGATTCAGAGACATGACTCTGAAATAAACTTTCGTGTGGATCTCTCCCCAGCTTCACCTTGAAGAGCTTACCTGTCATCGATTGAAACAGTGCATTAACATTGTAGCTTTCCCCTCCTTCCTCTCTAACTCACCATCTGCACCTTAAGTTGCCTACTTGTCCCACAGGTAGGACAAGCTCAGAAAAAACGAATGCCTCATTCTAGGGAAAGTAGGTTGGTTTTCTGACACTACAGTTTCTCTGGGGAGATGATGCATAACCAGAGAAACACTACAAGGAGGGTCGAAACCATGGGTACTTTTCCTAAATGAAAGTTACCTATTCAGCAACTGGACTCATTCACATGTACTATAGAGAGCCAGTGGTGGAAGAAGGGGCATAGCCCTGGCTTGTCATGGGTAATTACAGCTCTGGCTTCCAATGGTAGCAGCAACTGGGGAAAGGATGGAAAACTATAGCATCTTCCCATGAGAACTACCTATGACTCAGTGATCTCTACAATATCTTATTACTAAAAACAGACATGCCATAATTGCAAGTGATCAAATTACACTCAGGAGTGCAATAGCCCTTTTAAAGTCTAACACTTTGCAAACTCCCCACTACCGCATAATACTTATTGGCAATTTAATGAACATCACCACCATGTAACAAAAATAACTTGAATTAATACTGGCACATCATGTGTTGTTAATTCCCAAGCCAGTATTTACCATATAGTAACAATCACTTGACATTAACAGTGCTTATAAACAAAACAACAACAACAAAAATCATAACAGGATATAAGAAAAAAATCACAACTAGTCATGCAAACTATTTTATATACAATTACAATAAAAGTTCCTTATATATGTTTTACCAGGCAGTCCATTTTAATAATACATCAAAACAGTCAGTAACTGCTTTACTGTGCTATAAATTCTTCCCAATTGGCCTAGGAGTTCCTAAAATAACATTCCTGGATTAAAATGAATTCTATTTTTAGCTTCTAATTATTGTAATTAAAAGACTGAATTTCGAACTCAGATTTATCTATAAAGGTGCATGGATTGGCCTCAGTTCAGAGACCAGTAATATGAAACGAGGGTCAAATCATGGTAACTGATATTTCTAATCGAATCTAGATTCCATTCTTATTTTTCTTTTGATACCACAAGTGCTAGTTACATCACAGGACATTAGACATTATAATAAGCATATTAACACCCTTGTAACAACTGGTAGGGTCCTGACGATGTGACATTGGCTGATTGGGATAATTAAGCTCAGACAGACCTTATCATCCCCAGGCAAATCTGTCAGGCAGCCATGAAGTTTCTCTCCTTTTTCTCCCAGAGTGACTCCCTCCTCAGGGTTTCAGCATCTTTCACTGTGCCCCCACAGGTGGTAATACCTCTCTCTGCTCCTGACTTTCCTGGGTCCCCACTGGATTTCCACTTGAGCCCACTCCATGTGGTTCCCACCATGACAGCAGGGAGCACATCAGTCCTGTAGTACATTGACTAGCACATGCAAGGTTTACTGTGCATGTTGAATGAATGAGTAAATAACTGAATAAATACATTCATTCATGAATGACTTAAAAACATGAACAGTCTTCTTTCCCAAGCCTTATCCTTGGGATGAGGCTCTTGGGGACCTTTTGTTTGCTGACTTTCCTCTCTTGCATCAGCCATTCAAATTTATTCTACTTCCCATCCACTTTCTATTATCCTGTGGCTGGGGATAACTGTACTGTAACGTAATGGGCCACACGTTTGAGGTCAGATATCCCTGGCTGTGAGTCCCAGTTATGTCCTTAACCATGTATAGAAAATGGACAAGCCACTTAAACTTTTAGCATCTCAACTTCTTCATCTGTTAAATGGGAATATTAATATATTTCTCTAAGAAAGTGTTATCAAGACCTAATGTATAGATAGACCAATGCTGAATCTAGGAGTTATTCCTCCTGTTAAAGAGCAATCTTATAAGCCCCTTCCACAGTCAAACATGGACAAAATACAGAATAAAGATACTTCAGGAGGAATAACTTGCTGAAAGTAGGCATTCAGGAGACAGAAGATTGTAACTGCTAAGCTATTATGGGCAAAGGCTTCATATCTTTTCCTATTAGGTTTTTATCTAATGAAAAAAGATTCACAACCAGAGTCAAACTGGGATACTAAAAGTTCAGTAGAGCCAAGACAACATAAGAAGTGAAATTACAAAAAAAAAAAAAAATAGAAGATAGCTCCTTAATCCTACTTGATAAAGGTTTTTCAATCAATTCTTAATGAAGGGTTATAAAAAAATAAAGCAACCAGTAGGCCAGTTATTATTTTAACTTACAAAATTGCTATTCCACAGGAAGTCATGGAAATTCCTCTGGATTAGTTATTTCAGCCAAGTTGTGTTTTTTACCCAAAGCTGCAAAAATAAAAATATTTCCCTCCTGATTGTAGCTCTGCTATCCCCAGGTGTGTTGGCTATTCCTAAGGCATAGAGAAAAGTTTCCTTGTCTTATAAAGAGAATTTTGCTTTCTCTTACTAAGATTAATTTTTATCCCTAGTCACCTTATGTGAACTCTATGTTTAAATAAGGTGCTGGAAACCTCATTCCAAGACTCTAGATGCTAGATTCAGTAATAAGTTACAGAGGAAATATTGAAGAACATCCAGTTTTCCACATTTTCACTCCCTTGGGCAATCAGTCAAACTATTCTATGATAGTAGTTCTCAACAAGGGGCGATTTTGCCCTCTGGGGGACATTTAGCAATATCTGGAGACATTTTTGTTTCTTAACATTTTGTTTCTCAAAACTGAGGAGGTATTACTGGAATCTAGTGGCTAGAGGCAGGGATGCTGCTAAACATCCTAAAATTCACAGGATAACCCACCCTTCACACAACAAAGAATTATCTCACCCAAAATGTCAATAGTCCCGAGGTTTAGATACCCCACATTATGGTGGCGCCTGCTGAAATTAATCCATATTAAACCATAAGAGGCATTTACATGTATCATATAGTTATATATGGTGTTTAAGAGTATGGGTTATACTCTTACAGTTCAGTATGCTATTATGGTATAACTATATTTTTAAATTATAGTATGGTGCTTAAGAGTATGGGTTCCCTACTCCCCTGACAGAGGACAATCCCTTAACATGAGTTCTAATGCCTGCATTTACAAAATGAGCTAATATCTATTTGTCTACCTTACCAAGGTTTTAGGCAAAAAAAAAAGTTAAATGGTATATGTAAAATCAATTTCTGAAATGTAAGGTGAATGTAACATATTATTGTGGCTTTTATATCATCTAAATTTCCTTTTTAATAATCAAGCAGCCGATCTTATGAACTTTACTCTTTGGTTAAAAGACAATTATGTCACATTTTCAGATATTTTTAAAATCCTACATATTTCTAAAATAAGTGCTATATTCCTTAGGAACATAGCCCACACCAACAATTTCACTTTAATGAAACAGGAACAAAAGGACAAACTTGAAAATGAAAATGACAGGAGGTACACATACATGCATTTTAATATAAATAAATAAAATAACATCTTAGATTTTATATTCATTTGTTTCTCTATCTGTACATATATTTAAAAAAACAAACGTGGCTCCCAAAGCTATGTTGATTTTGATTTGCCAGAACTTTTACAAAGATTTTAAGCTAAGAACCAGTTCTTATCATACAATCACACAAACTAGTTAGAGGATTATATCTATAATCACAATATCTAAAAAGAAATAATGCTATGTAAATATCCTACACTGGAAAGAGGAGAGTTGATATACTCAGAGGTTATACACTAAAATGCCTGTAGGGGGCCAGGCAGACAATATAATGGAGCAGGTGTAATAAAATAAGATACAGGGCAGGGCACATGCTAATTCCTTCAAGCCACAGTTGTCATATGGGAATCCAGGCCTCCAGATCATAGAGTTTTGAAGAGAAACCAGGAATACTGATGTTTATGTGAAATTTCCATAGCTTTAAGGCACCTGTGGTTCAGATTTTGCCTCAGTATTGTCAACAACTTATTGACTGCCCTAAGCAGACAGTAATTTCACCCAAATTTACAATATTTTAAAAGGGGGGAAAAAAAAGCTTGGCAGTGCTCATTTCCATTGTCCCTTAGTAATGTTACCCCTTTGGGTGCGGACTCCTTGACCGGGAACCCTCCACCAGTACCTTGACCACTCTTCTTACCTGCTGCCCACTGGCCCTTAAGTGAAAATACCACATTCTCAGAGAGATCTGAAAACACTCACCATATAATGGAGTCGTTGGTAGGAAAAGATCCCTCAATCACATTTATGCCAACTCTAGGACCGTTATTCTGTCTCAGAACAATTCAGCTCTACACTCAAGGTAAATAATCAGACATATTCTAGTACAAGGTAAGAGGAAATGTTGCAAAGTTAGACTAAATATTCAAACAAGGACATTCAAATAATCTGAAGGATGCCCTGTTGACTAAGCTGCATGCACAATTTTGGTGGGTTATATAGCATTTCCCTAATAGCATGCATTTTCTGTGTCATGTTGCACTTTCCCCCCAAAGCACCTTTAACAGCTCTCTAAGAGCTCTGCCAATAGTGAACCACGTGATAGCCAACCAACCAGAACCTTAGAGGAATGGTTTTGCTTTGAAAAATCTTGACATATTCTCTAATTTGAAATTAGAACTCCCATTTGCTAAAATTTCCTTAATTCAATATCCCAAAAGCTTTTAATCAGAAGATATTTCATCCTGTTGCAATTTTGATTTTTCAAGCAGTTACTGGAAATTTTTCCTCAATTTTTCAGCTTCCTTTCAGCCATGTATCTCAGCAGGGTTAATATCCTATCACTGGAGATATTTTTAGGGCAAAAAAAGAAAAGGAAAGCAAGCAAAATTGAAAACCACTGTGGGAAAAAAATGCAGATCACTGACCTATTTCAAAATGTGCTGAAACTCAAATAAACATAGACAAAGAACCACAAGGTTTGGTTTGTTCGCTGGGTGAAAGTCTTACATTAACCACACACATCCACAAACATGTCATTCCTTGCAGATTCACCTCTCAAGACATAATTTTCAAGGCAAGTCCTAAGAATTAAACATTATAGACACACAAATACTAGCAGGGACACTAGAGTGAAAAAGGCATTTCAAAAAATCTATCCATCATACTTACCACACTCAGCTAAGATGGAGTTGAAGAAGGACAACCACCACACCATGGAGCCTAGAGTGATTACAACTGAAAATGGGAGGATTGCATCCAGCATCCAAGTGGAATCTGAGCCTCCTCTTGACATAGAGGTGCAATGGACACAACCAATCCAATGTCCACATAGAAGAGGTGGCATTGGATTGGGAAAAGTGGACATGGTGGACGATGGGTATGGGGAAAGGCAGGAAGAGATGAGAGGTGGAGGCGTCTTTGGGACATGGAGCTGCCCTGGATGGTGCTTCAGAGGTAATCACCGGACATTGTAAATCCTCACAGGGCCCACTGGATGGAATGGAGGAGAGTATGGGCCATGATGTGGACCATTGACTATGAGGTGCAGAGGTACCCAAAGATGTACTTACCAAATCCAATGGATGTGTCATGATGATGGGAACGAGTGTTGTTGGGGGGGGAGAGGGGGGGTGGGGGGTGGGGCTGAATGGGACCTCACATATATATTTTTAATGTAATATTATTACAAAGTCAATAAAAAATAAATAAATAAATAAATAAATCTATCCATCATAGTTAATCTTGATAGTTACTGAAAATCAGGAACTGACCTGGGTCCTGAGATAGATGGGGGTGTAGGAGAAGCTACTATCCCTGCTCTCACAGGCCTTATTTTTTTTTTTTTAAGATTTATTTATTTCTCTCCCCTCCCCGCCCCACTCCGGTTGTCTGTCCTCTGTGTCTATTTGCTGCATCTTCTTTGTCCGCTTCTGTTGTTTTCAGTGGCACAGGGATCTGTGTTTCTCTTTGTTGAATCATCTTGCTGCATCAGCTCTCCGTGTGTGCGGCACCATTCCTGGGCAGGCTGCACTCTCTTTCACGCTGGGCGGCTTTCCTTATGGGTGCACTCCTTGCGCGTGGGTCTCCCCTACTCGGGGGACACTCCTGCATGGCACAACACTCCTTGCGCGCATCAGCACTGCGCATGGGCCAGCTGCACATGGGTCAAGCACTGCGCATGGGCCAGCTGCACACGGGTCAAGGAGGCCCGGGGTTTGAACTGCGTACCTCCCATGTGGTAGATGGACGCCCTAACCACTGGGCCAAGTCCGCTGCCCCTCACAGACCTTATAATCTAGGAAAAACTAAACATATCCTAGCCCAGTCGAGCACTGTGAAGTGTATTGCTCACAGGCAGCACATGGCCAGAGAATGGGATAAGAGGGTCTGACATGCTCGGAGATAATATCTCAGAAAATAAAATGCAATTAGGTATTTAGTATGCCTTAAGAAGCCCTGTACGAACACTTTGTTGATTCATACATAACCCAGTCTTGGGATTTATTTAATACAGCATTGAAAAATTAACCATAAACAATATGATGTGCCTGATTTCAAAACCGTGAGGCTTTATAATTAATTTTTATTTTTTTGGTTTTGCTTTTATTTTGCATGGGAGCCACATTTTTTACTTCTGTTTTGTTGTGACTTCAATGGATGATAATATAAGGACTACATATGCATTAAAGTATTTACACGTTAATGTGATTCATATATGTCTCAAGTATACATGACGTTTTTGATGACTCCTGTTTTGTTTGAGTAAAAATCCTCCGCCATACCTTAGCTTTATGACATAGCTTTGTTGGGGTCAATTCCCCAATTATATAATTATATTCTGAGCTTCAATTTAATCCATAATCTCAGTTACCCAAAAGTGGCAATGGGCATGGTAGATAAATCATAACGTTCTTCCTTCTGATTCATACATGCCTCTGATTAGTTAAAAATAAAAGTATGTTATTTTATTCTTTTTAGAACCATAAATGGTTCTCTAGGGTAGGCCAAATTATTATCAGTTAAGAAAGCAATACCAAAGTCCAGTGTAAATTATGGAATGCTATTATGGCTATATATACCATATATAAGATTAAAAGAAATAAATGTGTATTTTCTAATTTTTCTTTAAACCAAAAAAATAACAAGTTTGTGTACATAATACATACACATATATTGGTAGCATGAGAAAACTTTAGTATAATGCAAAATCTTTTTTAAAACTCCTTTATTAGGATAAGGGGGAGACAGGAAGAGGAAGTACTGAAAAATAAGGGAAAAAAATTGAGAAAGTCTAACATTTTTTCCATGAAACACCTAATTAAATGGAAACCAAATACACTTTGTGTGTGCAAAGTCAGACATTTATTGAGTAATGTTTCCAGAAAGGAAACCATTTTTAAACCCTGCAATTATTTTTCATAGCCAGATGCAGAAAGCACAGATTTCCCCCCCCGCCCAATTTTATAAATATCAACAAGGTAATGGGGTTAATAGAGTTGTTCTGATCCTCTATATCCTTACAAAGTTGTTCATCAAAGTTGTTCTATTAATTGTTGAGAGAGCAATGTTAAGATCTTCAACTGCCAAAGAAAATGTGTAATTCTCCCTTTAATTCTGTCAATTTTTATTTCATGTTTTAAAGTTCTGTTATTTGACATATATAGATTTAAGATTTTCCTATTTTTCTCTGGTAATACTCTTTGTCTTGATGTCTACTTAATCTGTTTTGCTGGGTTTAGATCCACCACTTCGCTTCATTTTTTTCTATTTGACATTTCTCTTTTTTGTTTTCCTGGTCTTCCTTTCCTACCTTCTTTTGGACTAACTGAATAATCTTTAAAACTCCATTCTAGTTTATCTATTGACTTTTTAGCTTTTCCTTTTGCATTGTTTAGATTTCTTTTTTTAGTGGCAGCTTCGTGTTTTGCAATATACATCCATGACTTTTCACAGTCTAGATAGTTATTATTGTTCGGCTTCGTGTAAAAACATAGCAATATTGTAACCCTAAAGTTTGATTTAGCCCTTCCCATTCATATTTTATGCCATAGTTAGCACATGTATTGCACTATATGTTACAAATCCCACAATAGGTTATGATTTTTCATATTGACAGAAACAATAGCCATTTATATTTTCATTAGAAGAAACAATAGTTGTTTATATTGTTGTTGAACATGGAGTACTGAACATGGAGTTGGAAAGAGATGCACAGAATCAGCTGTCTCCAGCACACCACGGAAACCAAAGCGGTTCCTGTTTCTAGAGACCAGTTCTCACTTTTCTTCCCAGTAATGTTTTTTAAAAATGCCCTAGAATATCATCTGCCATTAGTTTAACATGAGAATACATACTGGTTATCCCTATTGAAAAATATGTGTTGGCAAACTTAATCACTTAAACGTCTATTTGAGGTGCCTGACTCTCAGACCCATAAAAACATATACTAAAGATACTGTGGATCCTCCAAGCCAGCCCTTTTATTTTATAAGTGTAGAAATTGAGACCTAGGGAAATTAAATTATTTAACTAAAACCATAAAACTTTTCAATAGACCAATTTGGATCAGAGCATAAATCCAATTTACATTACAGCAAAAGTCACAGAGGTCAATTCCTGCTTGAAATTCGGGTGTTTGGGCCCCTAAATTTGGTGCCGTACAGTCTGGTATCTGATAATTCCCACTAGACTTCAAAACACTTGAGGACAGCAAGTGCTAAGGTCCACTTTATCATTGACTGCTTAACATCTAAAACAGTGCCTGACACACAGTAGGTCAGGGTTGCCGAATGGAGGACCACAGTATGCCACACATTTTATTTAGCCACCTTTTTAAAATCTGGATTTGAATGTCCTGAAGTGGGGGATATGCTCTCTATAGAATCCTCAGTGTGTCCTAACTTTCTAATTCCTATCAGAGACCTAATTTACACATTCATGGATTCCAGGGCCATGTATATTTATAACACTCAATAAGCATCCAATGAAGAATCAGTAGGCTAACTCCTCAGGTTTTCTTAGATTGGGTGGCAGGGTGACTAATTGTCCTCTTTGGCCAGGACTATACTGGTTTTAGCACTAAAAATAAAGTGAGGGAAACCCGTCACTTCCAGGGATATTGGAATGGTTGGTCATGCTTTTAGCTGGAAAAAAAGCTAAAATTTTTAAATAATAGTAATAAGTACTAATAATTTATATTTATATCCATTGGTATAATTCAGTGTATCTTTTAAGTAATGTTAGCATCTAGGTAAAAATCTATGTACCCATGAAAACTGGAGTATAATAAATCATGACCTGAATGTACCCTAGGTTCATTTTGTAGCCATGAGGATTACTCCCTATGATCCTTTGTGGAGGAGGGGAATGCTGCACTACCTTTGGCTTCAGCAAAATATCAGTTACCTGGTACACATTTTGGCCTTCAAAGAGACTTCAGATTCTTCAAGTGTCATCATTAAGCACTGTATTAGTCAGCCAAAGGGGTGCTGATACAAAATACCAGAAATTGGCTGGTTTTTATAAAGGGTGTTTATTTGAGGTAGGAGCTTACAGATACCAGGCCATAAAGCATAAGTTACTTCCCTCAACGAAGTCTGTTTTCATGTGTTGGAGCAAGATGGCTGCCGACGTCTGTTAGGGTTCAGGCTTCCTGGGTTCCTCTCTTCCAAGGTCTTGCTTCTCTCTGGGTTCATTCAGGTTTCCTCTCTTTCCAGGGCTTGCTTCTTCCTGGGCTCAGGATTCCTCTCTTCCTGGTGCTAGCTTCTCTTTCCTCAGTGTGCTTATTTCCTGGGGCTTCAGCTTAAGGCTTCAGCATCAAACTCCAACATCAAAACCCCTCAACTCTATCCTTTGCCATGCCTTTGATCTGTGAGTCCCCACCCACTGGGACTCAGTACCCTAGTGACATGGCCCAATCAAAGCCCTAATCACAACTTAATCAAGCCCAGGTACAGACCAGATTGCAAACATAATCCAATATCTATTTTTGGAATTCATAGCCATATCAAACTGCTACAACCACCACTTAACACATAGAAGAAACCCAAATTCTTCTTTAGCCCTTCAGATAAGTGTGACTCGCTTGCAAAGATTTGTGCCCTGAGAAGCCGATAGAGATGTTTTCCAGGTGGTCTCACTTTACAGAAACCTCCTTTTGGACTCTAAACTCCATGTTCTTAAAAGAAGGGAAACTGATGCCATAATTTATTTTGTTGGTTTTGTCTCGATTAAGGTGAGGTATCTCTAGTCTCACCACTTCTCCCTCGGGATTTCATGATTCAAGGTACTTATGAATTATTATGGACCCGTTCCTGCATCTTGCCTGTGCCCTCACCCATTCTACCTTGCCAAGATGCTTCTGCTCTCCAGCAGACCTTTGAATTTACATAGGGCTTTTGTCTTTTTTTTTTCTTTAAAGTATTTTAAAACATTTAAATAGAGAAAATGAGCTTTTTTTGTTTTGTTTTGCCTTTTTCAATTTAAAAATAATGTAAGTACTCCCTCTGAGGATGGATTTAAAAGAACAAGATAATGTGGATAAGAATTACACCAGGTAGCAGAGGAAAGAGGGAAGGGGTTGGTGGAGGAGCAGAGAGAAGGGAGGTGATGGAGGAAACTAGAGAAGAGGAAACAATCCTTATCTTCTTTATCTCTCCTTTCTGTTTCTCTGGAAGTCCCTGATTCTGCATCATTTGAAATCTTCTCATGGCTACTTTGACCTTGACTATCTAGGATATCAGATATGTGACAAAATTGGTTTATAAAATGTAATCTTTATTTCATGTACTATATCATGAATACTGGAATGAGAGACAACAGCAAGAATTTATATTAATTAATTAAACCTTTTTTAAATATTTGCAGATAGGTCTTCCAAATTATGATGTAAATTTATGCAAATATGCAAGCCAGAGGGTTTCCCAGTTTTTATGTAATAAAATCTGGTACTCTTACTATAAACTCCTAGATTTTTCCCCCAGCTCATTGAAAGATGAAAGTGCCAAACATTGTCTTTTTTTCAGTCCTTCTCCTTGGAATTCCTGTCACTCTTATTTAACATACTTTATTTCTTCATGGAAATAGTACTGTTGAGTTTATTAAAAATTCATGGGACACAATTTTCTCTTGAGTACATATAGAGCCTAAGGCATTCAGTCATGTTTATATTATTGCCTAAAAACTTGCCTATATTTAAAAGATTCATGGATTCAGAGAGTTACTATTGACTGGGTGTCAGCAATTCTTATCTTTGAGTTATAGAACTGAGGAAAAGAAGAAATTTTAAGAGGGCATTTATCCTGCCTTTGCTTCTGGAAAGACTTGCCCAATACAAATCAAAACAGACAAATAATTAATCTCATTCTTTATAAAAAAGTTGTTGTCACCCGCCTTGGTGTTTAGATATTTCAATAAAGAGTTTTATTTCTTGTGAAAGGATGTCTTTTGTTGCAATAACACTTTGCTTTTCTTTACTAGATAAAGAAATTGGGTTTGAAATCAGCCTCTAGCTTCAAAATTCCTCTTTTCCAATTTTTCATGACTACATGTCTCCTGAGCCATTCCTAGTGTTTCTATGTCTTCTTAAATTAGGAGCCTAGATAATATTTGACTTCACTGATCCCACAGCTTTCTGTACATTTCAGGGATTTTGTATTGTTTTGTATTATTTATATTATAACCCTAGCATCAAGCACTGGGTTTGGCACATGATTAAATGTTAAAGGTCAAGGACTCTAATAAAAGTCATCAACGAATGGAACCCATCAGTGTTTAGAGATTGAAAGGTTGTGATATGGGGCAGGAGATCCAAACTGCTCTATTGAAAGCTTCCAATATTTCACATTACATTTCTCATCTGCTACTAGCATTGTCCAAGAATGCAAAATTCAAGTACTTCATTTATTGAGTAGCTATTTAATGGATCTTAAAACTAGGTATCATTTATTTTCCTGGTGATAGAGCCTCTCAGAAATACTTATCCAGATTATTCTATCCCTTTCATTTTTCATCCCCTCAGGGCTACAAGTTTATTTAAAAGTGAAAAGATAAAGATGTTGGAGATTTTTATCCAGATATGAGATCATGAAAGAAATAGAAAATAAGTTTTAAGCATAACTTTCTCAACATGCCTAAATTAATAAGAGCAATTACTTATCAAGTGAGTACTATGTTCTAGGGACTGCACTAAAAAGCACTTTGCAGATGTAGTTTGATGTAATCCTCCTGACAACCCTACTGTTACTACCTCCATTTTTCAGGTGGAGAAACTGAGTCTTAGGTTAAATGACTTACTCACAATTGCAAAGCTAAGGAATGGCAGAAAAAAAGATTTATTCTAGTCTCTCTGATATCAAAGCCTTGTTGTTTTCTACTATGCTAATATTTCCTCGATTGATGACATAAAATTCACATACTAATACTGATAAAAAGTGAAGCTTTGCAGAAACTTGGAAGTTAAAGCTAAATAACATCTTTAAAAAAAATAAGGGTACAGAGAGGCATTTTCTTACATTGCAATAGATAACCTGACAGATATTTCACTATTGTGCTTAATTTCAGAATGGTGGACCCATAGGAAAGTGTGGTATATTTCCTTCTCATTAAGCAGAACTATGTGTCTATCATTACAGAAAGCTGATGGTAGGATTTTTATATTTTTATATATTTGCATGTAATACGTGTATATATTCATACGTGTATATATGTATAAAATATAAATATATATATATATATTTGAAGAAGATTGCGCAACCAAATTTCTTTCTATTCCAGCTTCTTCCATTTCAGCATCTGACAAGTCTTCAGGCAGGAATGAACCAGAGGTTAATCCAAGATAAAATACCAGCATAGTAAATACTGTTGCAAGTGTTTTACACACTTTTAAATTTCAACATGTTAAATTCAACACAAAAGCAATTTTTTAAAAAAAGGTAAAATGTCACATCACTTATTAGTAGGACTAATATTCAAACTAGAGTTTAGATATTATCAAATCCAATTTCCTCATTTTGCAGATGAGAAAACATTGAAGTAGAGAGGTTATTCATACATATAATTAATGGCACAGCTGAGTCCAGAAGCCAGCTGCCTTGTTCTCCCCACTAGTGCTTCTTTCCCTGCACTGCTCTCTCCAGGTAGAATAAAACTGTGGTTGTCATCTTTGGAATCTATTGAATTAGGATCTCAGACAGGTTTTGTTCCTGCTTCTTCCACTTACTAATTGTAAGTCACTTAACTACACTGATTTTCAGGGTTTTTTCCTTCAATAAACAGGCATGAAAATACTTGCATTGTCTGACATCAATTGGTGATTATGAAGTTCAGGTGAGATGAAATAAGTGAAAGCAATCTGAAAATGTATAGCTTTATCCAAGTATAGGGTGGATCTGTGAAATAAAGAACTCGGTTGGACTTTTAATGATGAAGTATGAAGTGGTTAATAATGGCTGACCCATATTAAGTAGTCAACAACGTTTTCTCTTTTTTATCACTGAATTTCAGACTTATCATCGGCAAAATGAACAGGGCTGGGTTAGGTGATTGCTACAGATCATTTCAACTAACATACCTGTGATATGACATGTCCTGCTAAGGTCCTTTGCAACTGAAAAATCTTCTGAATCTATAAAATGTATATCCTGGCCACAATATCAACCAAAAGATGTAACTTAGACATTGTCCTTATGCTCCATATCTGCTCAAAACACAAAACCTGTAATTTTCAAAGACCTGCTACTGGTTCCCAAAGCTTCCATGTTTTTCTTCCAAAGGTTGTCTTCACTCAAATGTAAGAACAGAACAGAGATTTCTCCCTTCTTATTCCCACAATAAAGAAACAAACTCCTTATTAGTTCAGAGGTTTTAGGTTTAAATCCCAGATTAGCTGTTTAAAGCAGAGTAAATTTGGACAGACATTAAATCCCTTAAGATCTTGGTGCTACAAATATATATAATGGGAGTATCATCACATACCTTCTAGAATTATTATCAGGACTGAAGGAGATATCCTATCCACACTACCTAGCACAGAATCAGATACAGAGCAAACATTCATTAAATGTTAATTTTCCTCCTCCTTTTCCATGTAATCCACTAATAGGGAAACTGTCCACGTGCATAAAAGCCAGAATGCTCATGATAGAGGCACTGTTCTCCAGAACCGCTAAAGGATCCAGCAGTGCAAAGATCTCATCCATATAATGGTTCAAAGAGATGATGACTCACTGCCAGGAGAAGAGCCAAGATACAAGTCACATAGAAACCTTTTGGGATGCTATTGAAGAGGAGAAGAAGAGTTATAAATGGAAGCTAAGCACTAAAGGTTTTTCTCATGGGTGCTCATTTCTAAGCATAAAATATATTTGCCTAAGCATCCACTGTTCTGTACAATATGTTCAGCCTTCAAAAAAAATTATAAAGTATTTAAAAAGTCAAAAATAAAGCAAACACACACACACACACATATACACACACACACTATGAAGCGAAAAAGCAAGTATTAGAGCCAAAGAAGATATAACACAGATATTGGAACTTTCAGAAGGAGAATTTAAAATAACTATAGCAAATGCAATGAATGTCGCATGATGATGGAGGAGATTGTTGTTATGGGGGGAGGAGTGGGGTGAGGGAGGTGGGGGGTATATGGGGACCTCATATTTTTTTAATGTAATATTAAAAAATAAAGACAAAAAAATAAATAAACAGATCACAGCTCAAAAAATAAAGGCTATAAATAAAATAGTTGAAAAAAAACTATAGCTAATACTTTAAAGAGTCTAGGGGAAAAAGTAGACTACATGCAGAGTCAAATAGGTAATTTCATCAGAAAGATGGAAACTATAAGAAGAATGAAATGGAAATGACAGAAATCAAGACTTAGATAATATCTTCAAGGGGCTCATCAGTCCACTTGACATACCACTGGACAGAGACAGTGGCCTTAAAGTCAGGTCACCAGAAATTACCCAAGATGGAATGAAGACTGTGACAAAAACTTTTTTAAAAAGTTTTCCACTTAAAGAACAATATTCTGAGTATTAAGGAATAATAGATTCTCTTCATTTATTTCTTAGTTTTTTTTACTTTCCCTGGATCATACTCAACTATCACATAATTGTACAGTATGCCATCATCTTTGATTCCTTTTTGACTTTGTTAGAGTATTTCTAAATGTAAATTTTTTTTCATATATGGTGTTTTGATGGTTAAAATATTATATATTTTATATATTCAGTATCATTTTTGTTTTTTTTCCACACTTAATTGATAAAAGTCTGGGTTCACGTTCTTCAAAAGTTTGAAGACCTTTCTCCAATGTCTTTTATTTCTTTTTCAAATGTCTTTTGTGAGTAAAGTATTTGTTCTTTCTAGATACCCTTAGAAATTTCTCTTTTTCATTAATGTTCTGATTTCAGGTAGAGGTGGTTTTCTCATAAATCCTACTGTAGTGAGCTCTTTTCAATCCAAAGATTATTTTCTTCTGCCA
The DNA here is from genome assembly GCF_030445035.2 of Dasypus novemcinctus. Taxonomy (NCBI): domain Eukaryota; kingdom Metazoa; phylum Chordata; class Mammalia; order Cingulata; family Dasypodidae; genus Dasypus; species Dasypus novemcinctus. The sequence continues at coordinate 23,283,474 of NC_080676.1, read as the reverse complement.
CACTAGAATCATTCTTTGAATTTTTATTTTATTTATTTTATTTATCATTGTATTTTCTCTACTGCTTCTGTATTCTCTTTCTGGAACTTCTCTTTGATGGTTTTTCTATCACTGGGTCTAATTTCAGAATCTCTTAACTTTTATTAATTTCAGTAACTTTTTCTTTTTACTTTGAATTCAGGGATATATCTTTAATTTTATTTTCTAGATCACAAACTTGGTCATCAAGCATGTTCAGTAAACTGTTTTGGTAGTCCATCGAATTTATTAGTTCAGCCATTATTTTTAAAATTTCAATTATTTTTTCCTTCTCTGATCTTCAGGTACTCTTTCTTCTATATTTTTTCTTGTTGATAGGATTACTTCCCTGCTTTTTTTTTGTGAGTGAAAATTTCTACCAACTGTCTACAAAGGAGTTAATTAGAAAAATTGAAGGTTCTCTCCTGTTCCCTAATTTATTCATTTTCCCTCCTCTGAAGTGAATTGCTCTGTATACTCTCTTTTTGTTCTTCTCATTTATGGTTTCAATTGTGAATATTGTTCAGTTTTAGGTTATCCTGCAATACAGCATTCTTTGAATACTGGGGAAATCTCAAAATAAGCGGGAAGAGTGGGTTCATCTATCCCAATAGAAGATTACAGTTTGGGAGAGAGAATTCACCCTCCTCTCTCTGTCATACTGAGTATGGTAATTTGCAAGGGCAGTTGGAGATGAGTCTGGTGGCCTGGTGGTGCCTGCCCAGTGGAGGTGGAACTAGAGGTGGTAGACTAAACTGATGCCTGGCAAGCGAGATTCATGCCCCTTCTCTGAGCCTGGCTGTCCACTGTTGAGCTAGCTGAAACCCTTGCAATAAGGCCCTCTACTGTGAAAGGCTTTGTCTGCAAGGACTCTTCCTTACAAGTTCAATTTTTCTTCATTTACATTCATGGAAGTAAATGAAGCGCTGCTTTATTTTATTTATTTATTTGTTTGTTTGTTTGTTTTTCGATTTTATTCGACAGATTCATTACAAAAAACAACCAGAACCCACATGGCAGCAGCGAGGACATGGCCAAGCCGCTGCAAGGCCCAGCACCCTCCCACTGAGCTTGCCTGCCAGGCTCGGCAGGTGGCTCTGGGGCTCACCCTGGGCGCGGCTCAGCGTGGGAAGGGCGTGGTCAGGACGCAGCGCCTTAGGCCACAGGCTCAGGTCAGGCTTCCAGAGCTGCGGCACCCTACCTGCCCCAGGGCTGGCGGGTGTTAATTCCGCCTCAGAAACTTCCTTCTACCGGTGCCGGCTGCTGGGGGCGCCAGGGAGGTGAAGAGATGGCTACATGGGGCATGTGCCATGAAATGGTTGAGGGGGCTGGTGTCCCCAACAGTCCTGGGCCGGCTTCCCCCTGGCCACAGGCGGAGATTTTCGAAGCCACAGGGGCGGGGCGGTCCAGAGGGAGAATGGATACCGGATCTCTTTCCTGAGGACCTCGGAGCCTGGAGAGGGGCGCTCTGGGAGACCCAAGCGCGCTGCGTGGGGCCAGGACAGCGGGCACGGGGGTGGGCGGGGGCCACAGCCTGCAGGGACGCGAGCTGGGCTCCAGGGAGGCCGGCGGAGGGGACACGAGGCCATCCGGGCAGCCAAGTAAGCTTGGCTCAGAGGCAAGTCATTAACTTCTCCAAGACCCGAGGTTTTCCTCCACGGAAACAGCGGAGAGTGACAGTTGCAGGCAGAGGTGAAAGCCAGGGGAGCGGAAAAAGCAAAACAGAGTTAAGAGAACACAGCGGGAAAGCGTGCGCCGGAGCCTGCCTCTCCTTCCTCTTCCGGGCTGGCCTCCACTCCCTCAGACGAGCGTGGCACGCGGGCCGCCCTTGCTGGTGCCACTGAGCATCCTTCCAAGACAGACTGACCATCCTGGGTCGCCTCAGACTGCGCGACCGGGGCAGTGCAGGCTCGCGGCCCGGGGGAGCTCCGGGCGGCCCCTCACACCAGCCGCTGTCGGTCCTGGTCCTGCCAAACTCCCGCAGGCCCGCGTCCCAGGCCTCGGCTGCACACCTCCCAGCTCAACAGTCCGAGCTGCCTTCAGTCTTTCCAGGGTCACTAAGCTTTGCAAGAAGCACCCAGAGGGTAGGCTCTGCCTTATTTCTGAGAAGGACTGCTTCTTAAAACACAGCTCTGACAATTGTGTGGGTTTCTCTCTTTCTATGCCTCTCCCTTTATGAGAAGGATGCAATGCAGCGTCTGTGAAAGTGAACAGGATGTGTGGAGAGGCCACTTCCCTGTATCAAGGAGCAGAGAGGGAAGCAAATGGCCTATCTTTATTCAAGTCAAGTCTTCCCAGTGGGAGTGGAATGTTTCAGTGAATTTCACTTCTAATCAGAAGTGCAGTTCTCTCTCCCATATGCCCTCTTGTCTCTCCTTCCCTACTTTCGTGTGCTTAGCAGAGTTCTAGTAATTGCTCTCATTCTGCTATTCTCAAAATCTCTGCTCCTGGCTCCTCTATTTATGTAATAAACAGGATCAGGGAAGGACACAACCATCCTGGTTGTTAAGAATGTGATGCTTTCATTTTTGTACTGGTTGAATCTGAGCTTGTAGCACTCTGGTATCTTGTACTATAGACTAGTATATTGTAATATGGTTTCTTCTGCTAAGAGTTCATCACCAATTAATTCCATCTGTTTCTTATCTTGTAAAAAGTTTTAAAATGATTGGACCTTTGGTGCCACTTCTTTCCTAGACCTGTTATATTTTAATTTCCTCTAATTTCCTCTTCCTCTCTTCCTCCTCCTCCTCTTCCTTCTTCATTCTCTTCTTCATTTATTTTTTTTAAAACTTTATTTATTTCTCTCCCCTTCTCCCCACCCCAGCTGTCTGTTCTCTGTGTCTATTTGCTGCATCTTCTTTGTCCGCTTCTGTTGTTGTCAGCGGCACAGGAATCTGTATTTCTTTTTGTTGTGTCGTCTTATTGTGTCAGCTCTCCATGTGTGCAGCACCATTCCTGGGCAGGCTGCTCTTTCCTTCACGCTGGGCGGCTCTCCTTACAGGGTGCACTCCTTGTGCATGGGGCTCCCCTACGCGGGGACACCCCTGTGTGGCACTCCTTGTGCACATCGGCACTGCGCATGGGCCAGCTCCACACGGGTCAAGGAGGCCCGGGGTTTGAACCGTGGACCTCCCATGTGGTAGACGGATGCCCTAACCACTGGGCCAAGTCTGCCACCCATCTCTTCTTCATTTAAACCAACACTTTCCTACATTTTAATGGAAATTTAGGAGAGAGGACAGAGAAATCTTGTGATTAGTCACCATCTGGTTTTGCCATTACACTAAATTTACATTCTTTACCTAGTCTCAATCTTGGATGCACTTTGGCTTAAAAATACCAGTGCTTGAACTTCAGTTCCAAAGATGATGACTTACTTAATCTGGATGGAACCCGGACATAAGTAGTTTTTAAAAGCTCTCTAAGTGATTGTAATGTGTCATCAAGTTTGAGGACAACTCTCGTAAGCAAATATATGACCATGTTTAAATGGAGAACTGAATTCCCAAACTTCTAAAGAATATTAAGAGGAGATTCTAGGGCATGCCACTCAAGATACTGATTAAATAGGAATTTGATGGTCATTTCTGCTTTCTTACCTACTCCTTGGCCTCAAAGAGAATAGGGACCTAAAATTTTTTTCAATAGTTCCTGTATTTGCCAGCCAAAGGAGTGCTGATGCAAAATACCAGAAATTGGTTCATTTTTCTAAACAGAATTTATTTGGGGTAGGAGCTTACAGATACCAGGCCATAAAGGATAAGTTACTTCCTTCACCAAAGTCTATTTTCACGTGTTGGAGCAAGATGGCTGCCGACATCTGCGAGGGTTCAGGCTTCCTGGGTTCCTCTGGGCTCAGCTCCTCTGTTTTCTCCACAAGGTCACCTGTAGACTATGAGGCTCTCTAGGCTTTGCCTCTCTCCACAAGGTCAGCTGTAGACTATCAGGCAAACGACTCTGTCTCTCTCCCTGGGGCTCCAGCTTCAGCATAAACTCCAACATCAAAACTCCAACATCAAAAACCATCAACTCTGTCCTTTGCCTTGCCTCTTATCTGTGAGTCCCTACCCACCAAAGGGCGGGTACTCAAGGCCCTACTGACGCAAGAGGTTTACTTGATTACTTAATTGAATCCAATATAATCTCATATGCCCAGAGGAAAAGACCAGTTTACAAACATAATCCAATATTTCCTTTTGGCATTCATCAATAATATCAAACTGCCACGGTTCCTTAATTCTGTTTAATTTTCTTTTTCTGTAGTTGGGGTGGTGGGAGGGCTTTGCCCTGGTTTTTCCCCATAGCAGTTAAAGATAATCTGACACAGTTTCAAAATTCTCAGTGAGATGAACCAAGAAACTACCTACCAATATTCACTTGAGGTTGACATGTAACAGGTACACTATATGTGATCCCCAGCCTAGCCCTTCCCAGAAGTTCTCCAATGCTAGCTCATTCACTCATCTTCTCAGGACCATTTTAGTGGTCCTTTCTGGTACTTCTCATTATTATTCAAAACTAGTCAAACAGTTTTCCAAGAGTATTGATATCTAAAACAACAGTGATAATCAAAGACATAATTTTCATTAAGAAAAACAGGACAGTTGTTCCTTCACACTTGAAAGGTGACCTTAGATTAACATTTTGCCAAAAATTTTTTCAGGATAAAATCAAGGGAGGGGACCCAATTTGTCACTCATTACCAAGGATATGAATTCTTCAAGGTCAGAAGGAAGGGACCTCGTCTCTGTGTCCTTGTATACCATAACTGGGTTTAGATATTCTCTAAAACCAAAAGATATTTGCAAGGTGCACCAATGCTCAGAACACATTATAGGACGTAGTTGGAAATTCTTTTTCCATTCTTGTGATGAAGACTGTTGTAAAGATCCTTACCCAACATGGAAGTAAAGTCCTTTTGAATAGACTTCCAAGCTAGATGGTCAAATATTTTCAAATACTATAAAATATGGAGACATTAAATTTCTCTTAAGTTTTATGATAAAAAACTAAGAGTATATTTTTCACAAACTAAAATTCTAATATTTGTCTAAGGCAATTTTAATCACATGGCCTTAACATCAGGAGAACAAAAATAAAATTAAATAATTTAAAAATATAAATAATTCTACAGTGTTAATATAACTGTCATTATGAAAAAAAACAACTGGACTATATCTAATTTTTTTATCCCATTTAGAAACATACATTTATATTCCACATAGAATGTGTAGTCCCTTTTAATTATAATCTATTTAACACAACAGCATATCCAATTTATTAACTCTTAATTATATATTACAGAAGCAGTCAAAAAAAAACCTCTTATGTTTATTGCTGGAAAATATCCCATGGAAATAAATGAAATGCAGACTGTTCTGAAAGTATGTAATTAAGAAATCAGTATCTAAAATTCACTTAAATAAAATGTAGGGCAAAGGCATGTGTTTATCTCCTTTCTATGGGAGGGAGTCATAAAATCTTGTCTGGAAAACATTGTCTGGTGCATTGTGAGGTGGGAAATTCAGATGAATTTAATTTGCATCATAATAACTTTAGATGAAAACAGCATTTCAGAAAAAGGTGATGGTGTCTGAAAGACTAAGCACCACAGTATGGGACAGAGCTTGTCAAAAATTTCCAAAGATTATATATGTCAACTATGTCAATGCTTGTTTCAAAGGGAAACTTTATGCAATAACACTCAAAACATCTACCAATTCAATATTTATTGAAAGCCTAGTACATGCCAGGCATGCACTAGATGGTGGAGATGCAATTGTGAGTTTTAAAAAGCAAAATATCTTCTCTCATGGAGCTTTTTATCTACTGGAATATGTACCCATTAGCCAAATAATTACAAAATAATTTGGTTAAATGCAAACTGTGCTGATTGCTATAAAGGTACATGGTGTATGAAAGTGTGTTATCAATTGGGTCATGAAACAAGGACTCTATAAAATCCAATAATTTGATCTTTTCAGCTAGCAGACAGATAAAATCAATCAAAGTCCATCTGAGTTCATTCCATGAATACAGTTAACAATAAGATGCACAATTGTAGTTGAATGAAGGACATAGAAGACTTGAAAACTTCTAGAAAGTAATCATGACAGACCATGATTAACAATATATTGGTGTGGAAATGCTACAAGCTTAAACATCTGCTGTTGATCCTAGAGTTGGCTTGTGAAGGGAATTTTTGTAGCCGAAGTTGAGCCTTTTAGACATCTTTAAAGTTAAATAAAGAAATGAGAGCTCGATAAGAATTTAATGATGTAAAGTTAAGCTTCATTTTGGATGGGAACTCTTAATGCAGAGAAAAAACCATAAACTTTGGGCTAATTGTGATGTTATCTAGGCTGAGACATTTTATATTAATTCATCTCTAATGAGTAATATAAAGTTGGGTTAAATTATGGGTTTCTATGTTTTTGGAGTATAGAGAGTTATATAATCTGAAGTAGAAAATCCAAGATACTAACATCCATCATTATTTTTTAGAACAGTGAGCAAGTTAACTCACTCATGGAATTTGTTAACATGGTCTATAACATTCTATTATCTCACTAGGATATCTTGAACCCTACTAATTATTATGCTTTTTGGTTATGTCAAAAGAATAGAGATATGAGTCACTGGAATTTTGATGTACACACACACACATATATATATACACAAACCTATATATAGTTTTTTCTCATTTAGGAGTTATGAGCCTGATTCATAGGAAATTAGGAATTAGACTTCCCTACATATTTCTTTTAATATTTTGTTAGTAAAAAGCATAAGATTATGCAATTTACCCTTTGAATTTTTTCTATGCTCAAGTTTATGGGAATGAGAAGGGTTTTAAAAATGTTTAAAGGTAAGTACAAAGGGTAGGGTAAATAACACTATTAGATGTCCAATAGGTGTGCTAATGCAATCAAGTTATTCACAAGAAAAAGACCTAGAAGCAAATCTACTTTTCCAATTCAGGAGATATATTTTTTTTACCTATTGAAACCCTAATGTAAAAGTAAATATTATGTTCTGTGTTTTTTAAGTAAAATAAGAAGAATATTTGTTTTATTTTTATCCAAGTAAATGCAGGAAATTTTGCATAAGTGGCTCAGATATTGTTGGAGAAAGGCAGTGCTCACTGGGATGCAGAGACTGATGATTGCAGGCAGAAAGTTTATTGAGAAGCTCTCCCAACATAGGGCATCTGAAGAATAGATTTCAGCCTGCCCCTAGAACGGGGGATTTGAATTTATACAGTACATTCCTAGGCAGGAAATAATACTCAGTGGGAGGGGGTCAATTGTTCAAGTGAGGTGAAGGGACCAGTAGGGAGCCCTAGAAGTGAAGATTTTCCCTTGTATGGCTAGAGGGTAGTTGCCCGAACCGGCAGGGGCAAGTCCAGGGGCCTGTGGGAAGAAGCAGGGGTAGGGGCAGGAGTCGAGAGAAGAATGGAGGTAAGACAGGGTTCTGATCAAGCCTCATTTATTGGGGGTAGAACATGGGAATTTATACTGAGGGAAGGGAGCGTGTCCATAGGTGGTAGGCTGGTTCTGCGGGTGGTAGACATCCAAGGAGGGAATTGGCTGAAAGTTTGTGCCGGGTCTGCATAGTTTCGCGCCTTGCACATGTGTGCTTGCTGTGGTCACCAGAGTAGTGGCGGGAAGGGGAGAACAAAGAGACAAGGAGGAAGAAGAAGAAGGAAATGGAGGGGCAGGGCTGAGATAGTTGTGAAATCCGCCCATGTTGTTGGAGGCTGTAAATAGATTTCACAGCGGGTGGCTCCCCACAGGTAGTGGATTGGGGAGGTATGTTTTCTTGGAATGCTGGAGGGGGTGAAGTCCTCTATATCACTTTACTCCCCATCTCCACATGGTTTCTTTGTTCAGCCTTTGGGGGAAGTGCCATGTTTTCAGATACGTAGGCTATGAGGGGTGGGGGACTTTTCTTTCCTCAATGCATGTCATGGGGAACTGAGTCACAACTTGTCAATTATTTCACACCTGGTGAGGCGGAACTTCTAACATATAATTTTTCATCAGTTAGAATATCATGACCTAATATCATGACCTAATTTTCTCAGGGAAAATTTCTAAATAAGTTTATTTAGGGACCAACTATAAGTTGTCAATAAAGTCTGCTAAATACTTAGGCCTTAAAATGTTTTGTGAGGAGAAAAGTAAATACCATAAGGTTAGTATTCATAAACCCTATTTTCCTATCTTAATGTGAAAAGAGGAAAGGCAACAATTTTCCTCCAACCACTGAAAAGGTGAAGTTATTTATAGCAACTTTCTAGGACTATCAAAATACATAAATATATGATACATAAATACAAAATTCATATCGTCAAGAAATTATCAAAAATGTAATATTAGGAAAAGAAATAAAAGCCTATTGAGTTGGAATAAGAACTGAGATAAAAGATTTCACTTAGTATTAATATAAGGTAGAGTAAATTAAAAAGGAACAATGTCTAGGAATATCCTAGTTTTGAAACTCAATGATAAAGAAAACAAGGACAATAAAAGGACACAAAATAGCTTGCATATTAAGACAGGAATAATAGGTTGGCCATAAATTACACAGCATTAAATATATCACAAAACACAGGGAAACAATAAAAGCTCTGCTCAGATGAAAAGTCATAGCTTTAAATGTTTTATTAAAAATTTTGAAATAATTAAAATGAGAAAGCTATCAACTTGAAATGATGTTGAAAGGCAAAAGCCAAATAATATGGTAATGACCAAAAAATGATAAAACAGAAATTAATAAAATCAGAAAAAAAGAGAACTTTAAATAAAATCCAAGAACTGGTTTATTAAAATATAGTAAAATAAAGACATCTTATTAGGGCTAACCAAAAGAAAAAGATGAAGACTCACATATAGAGATGGAGGAAGCAAGCGAGAGAGGGAAGGGGGAAAATGTGGGTATATTCCAGGATAGAGAGAAGAGAGATCATGATATAGCTACATAAAAGTTAATGACATGGGAAGTGGCCTTGGCCCAGTGGTTAGGGCGTCCGTCTACCACATGGGAGGTCCACGGTTCAAACCCTGGGCCTCCTTGACCCATGTGCAGCTGGGCCATGCACAGTGCTGATGCATGCAGAGTGCCCTGCCATGCAAGGGTGTCCCCTGCATAGGGGAGCCCTACATGCAAAGAGTGAGCCCCAAAAGGAGAGCCACCCAGCGTGAAAGAAAGTGCAGCCTGCCCAAGAATGGTACCACACACACAGAGAGCTGACACAACAAGATGATGCAACAAAAAGAAACAGATTCCCATGCCGCTGACAACAACAGAAGCAGATAAAGAAGAAGATTCAGCAAATAGACACAGAGAACAGACAACCAGGGTGGGGTGGGGAGGGGAGAGAAATAAATAAATAAATACATCTTAAAAAAAAAGTTAATGACAGATGTAAAATATCAATCAAATAGATAATTCTCTAAAGTTGATTCAAGAAATAATATATGTGAAAAGAAACCAGATAATTGACTAAATACTGCTTAACTATTATAAGAGTGCAATCAAGTTTAAAAAATTATCCTAAAAGCCTGTTTGGAAATACAGTGAGAAAATCCCATTCATTTATGTTTATATATTTATATGTATATGTATAGAAAATATTTATACTTTAAAATATAAAATGTAGTAATAAACAACATAGGATAAGAAGAACCATTATAAAGAAAAATTAAAAACTTTTCTGTGAAACATAAAAATGTTTACATGAAAAGCATACAACATCTCTTCATGGGAGAATACAATAGTATATTTACTTTTACTTGCTTCAAATTGCTAACTGTATTTAATATAATAAAGAACATTAAGTAAGTTTTGGGGAAACTTGAGAATTTGATATTAAAGTTCATCTAGAAGAATAAGAACAGCTAGTGAAATGTTTTAAAGAACTGAATGAGTAGAGTTGACCTAGCATATGTTTTACATACATTATGGAACTACAATAGTTTTAAGAATGTGGAACTTATGACTGAGAAAAAAAGACAACTTTTGACATTGAACAAAAATCCCAGAAACATATCTAAGTATCATAAATACTTAGTGTTTTAAAGGTAATGATTCAGGGAAACGGACTTTGGCCCAGTGGTTAGGGTGTCCGTCTACCATATGGGAGGTCTGCGGTTCAAACCCCCGGCCTCCTTGACCCGTGTGGAGCTGGCCATGCGCAGCGCTGATGCGCGCAAGGAGTGCCCTGCCACGCAGGGGTGTCCCCCGCGTGGGGGAGTCCCACGCGCAAGGAGTGCGCCCGTGAGGAAAGCCACCCAGCGTGAAAAGAAAGAGCAGCCTGCCCAGGAATGGCGCCGCCCACACTTCCCGTGCCGCTGACGACAACAGAAGCGGACAAAGAAACAAGACACAGCAAATAGACACCAAGAACAGACAACCAGAGGAGGGGGGGAAATTAAATAAATCTTTAAAAAATAAATAAATAAATAAAGGTAATGATTCAAATCAGTGGGAAATGATTCAATAAAAGGTACTGAGACAATTGGTTTACCATTTTAAGAAAAATTAAAGTGAATCTTTATCTTATATTACAAACCAAAATTAATTTTCAATTAGAACAAAGATGTAAGAATTTTTAAAAAACAAACATTAGGGGAGAAGATGTAGCTGAAGTGGTTGAGCACCTCCTTGCCATATATAAGATCCCAGATTCAATCTCTGGTATCTTCTAAAAACAAAACAAACAAACAAGCAAACAAAAACAAAGATTAATATTTTCCATAAAGATTATATACTCTTTTTATTTAAAAAACATGAAAGTCTAAGTTAAAAGAAATTCGCAAATAGGGAAAAATATCTCCAACAAACATACCTAGCTGTTAATAATCTTAAAATACAAAAACCACACCTCAATCAATCTAAACCATATCCAAAGTTCCAAAAGAAGAGTGGTTAAAAATATGCATAGGCAAGTTACAAAATAAATAATAAAAATTGTCTGAAACATACACAAAGCTGAAACGGACCCCTGCTGTCTTTGCATGCCTGGCATCTTTACTTTAAGAAAGTTCATCCTCCATTTCATGTGGGTCTAGTGGAGCTTTCAACGGTAGATTGTGCACTCCTAGCCACAGTGGATATATGTCACCTATATGCTACTCCAATCACACTATTCCAAGAATCATTGCCTTGAATGGACACATATAGGGTTAGAAAATGAAAGAATTGAAGTTAAGTCATTTGAAGGCAGCACCATAAAAGAGAATGCCCACAACAATTACCATCTACTTTTACATATCATATTCCATAAGTTTCCAGTATACTTCCAATAAACCCCTCTTTCCTTACTTAATGTAGATAGGATCAGTTTCTTGAAACCAGAGAACCCTTCATGATATGAACCGTTAAATATCACTAGTGATCAAAGAAATAAAAATTAACACAAGTGGATGTATTTTGTCCCAAAGTTTAATAAATATTAAAACAAAGTGGTAATTGGCAAAAGGGTCTATGAATGAGAAAGAAAACTATAGAAAGCTTTCAAATGCATTTAATTTTTCTTTACATTTTGTTGTTTAAAAAATGAAATGATAAAAAAGGACATAAAGTTTATAAAATAAGAGAAAGACCCAGTCCCCAATCTTACTTTCCAGAGGGGAATGGAAGGAAGGGTTATAGAAACATAGAGAGGACAGTTGCCTGGAGTTCTGGCCTTCAGTAAAGTTCCTGTCACCATCCCTCAAATACCAAAAACTTTAGGATAGGGAGACAAATATATGGTGCCAAACTTTAGATAAGATGGACTAAAAGTTGTATGGAAAACTTAAAATACATTATTAAATAAATGCTCCATTCTAAAGTTATCACCTTTTCTAAGGCATTATACGCTTTTCTGAAATCTGTATATATATTACTAGATATATAATTTAGGGAGATGGAGTTGGGAGAGAAAAGTGTAGGCAAATACCAAAGACATTACTCTTTCTAATTTTGTATTCTGAACAAAAAATAATGTTACAAACCATAGATATTTTGTAACAAGGATTCTTTCCTTCAGTGACCCATTTTGGCAGAAGCCCATAAAGACTACCTGGGGAAGGTAATGACTGAGCAAAGACATTATGATGAGAATCAATTTAGTAAGTCAAAAGCAGTAGAATGTTGAAGCTGGCTCATACTGGCTGATAGGAATTGACTGCTAAATTTTTAGGAATTTTGCATATTGGCTGGTAAACAGATATTTTTAAAAATTAAATTATATAAGCTGTAGCAGTTTGATATTGTTTATGAATTCCAAAAAAAAGATATTGGATTATGTTTGTAAATGGTCTGTCTGAAGTTTCACTTTTATTTAATTAAGTTATGATTAGAGCTTTGATTGGGCCATATCAGTAGGGCATGGCAAAAGGCAGAGTTTGGAGTTCTGAGCTGGAGCCTGGGAAGTAAGCACACAGAGGAGCAGAGCAGCTGAGCCTGAAAAGAATGGGGCCCTGGGGAAAGAGACAGAGTGGTCACCTGATAGTCTATAGCTGGCCTTGTGGAGAGAAGCAAAGCCTAGAGAGCCTCATAGTCTACAGCTGACTTTGTGGAGAAAACAGAGGAGCTGAGCCCAGAGAAAAATGAAACCAGGAACAGAGGAACCCAGGAAGCCTGAACCCTAGTAGACATCAGCAGACATCTTGCTCCAGCACATGGCAACTGACTTTGGTGAGGGAAGTAACTTATGCTTTATGGCCTGGTAACTATAAGCTTCTACCCCAAATGAATGCCCTTTATAAAAATAAACTTATTTATTGTATTTTGCATCAGCACCCCTTTGGCTGACTAATACATAAACCAAGAACTAAATAAATTACATTATAAAAAGAATAATTATTCAAAATCCATCACTTCCTAATTATTGTACTAATGTTTATTACTTTCTATACTCTTGATGTTATTTACATGTAACAATTCTTTCTGTATGGTTGAAATACTACATAAGAGGTGCTACTGCTCATCTCTTCCCAACTGTGCATCAGTGATATCATATGGTAGCTTGAAATTAGCCATATTAGGGGTACATATACCATGAAAACTGACAAACTCTACAAATCACAAGTTTCTGTTTTATTTGTTTTTTTTTTTAATTATTAGAATCTGTTGTTAAACATTTACCATACACCACCAGAAAAGTGAATAGTAGACTGGATAATGAAAACATGAATAGTCCATGAAGGGAGACCTGCATAAATAATGGTGAAGAAGGTGGAGAAGTGGTGGTAGCATTAGTAGTCATAGCAGTTGCAGCAGTGGTAGTAGTTGTAGTACAGTTGGTGGTGGTGGTTGTGGTGGTAGTGTTAATGGGTAGTACTGGTGTTGGTAGTAGTAGTGGTTGTAATGGTGGTGGTGATGGTGATGGTTTTAGGAATGGTGGTGGTGATGGTAGTGGTGATAAAAACTATTCTTTCATAAATGCTATACACTCAGTTAAATGCAGTCTAATCTAATCCTAATGATAATCTTTTGTGTTAGATAATATCAATAATTCCCATTTTGCCAATGAGTAGACATTAAGTAGATTTAAAGAGATTAAAAAACTTGTCTGTGGACCTATATGACAGAAGTGAGCTATAAATTCAAGTGTATTGGACCAGATAGCTAAAACTTATGATCACCACTTTCTGCCTCTTTGGTGTGGTATACAGTATGCTGAAGTGTAAATTGTGAGTTAGGAAATGGTGAAAAAATAGACAGGAGAAGTTATCAAGAGTCAGAGCATAAAGTGTGTACAATTAAACGATAGTAATAATCATTTTAAGAGTCCATTACATGCTACATAATAAACCACACTTAACACTCTTCACCACCTGATTCCTCAGATTAACCTTTAGTAGTAGTTACCCTCCACCATTTTAGCATAACAATATTATTACTTTTATTAAAAAGCATGTGATTATTACAATGAAATCAAGAAAGAAGAAAGTTTTAAAAATCACACAAATACTCAACTTTGAAATCATTAATTTTAATATGTGAACATCATTCTATACATCACTATAAAGGCATAAAAATAGCAGGTGATAGATAGATACATTGAGTCTTACCTTGAATAGAATATAAATTTAATGGGATGACACTCTAAATATATTATTTTTAATAAAATTTTATTTTACACTATTTTAGATTTTCAGAAAAGTTGCAAAGATAGGAGCACGGCCCCATTTACCTCAAACTGGCCAGATAGCATCACTGGTGTTACTGGTACTATGAAACATTTAAAGAAGACATGATACAAATGCTCCACAATTCTTCCATAAAGTAGAAACTTCCTAATTCATTCTTTGGGCCAACATTACTCTAACACACAAATCAAATAGATGTGATTATAAGAAAGGAAATCTACAGAACAATATCACTCATGAATATATATGCAAAAGACCTCAGTGACATACTAGCAAGGCAAATCCAACAATGTATTAAAAGAATTATACACCATGACCAAGTGAGATTTATTCCAGGCATCAGGGCTGGTTCAGCATTTGAAAATCATCAGGGCAATCCACCATATCAGCAGGCTAAAGAATAAAAATCATGTGATAATATTAATTGAAACATAAATAATTTGCCAAAATCCAACACCAATTCATGATAAAAACTCTCAGCAAACTAAGAATAGAGATGAGAGGGGCATCCGAGATGGCAGAGTAGAGAATGGCAGGGTGCTCTCCTCCTCCAGAAACTATGGGAAGGATATAGAAAAAGTGAAACCAAGTGTCAAAGAGGACACTTAACACACACAAAATGAAATAAAACCCTAGACTAGAAAGAGAAGTTAGCTAACTGAATAAGTCCATCAAGATAAATAGCAACAATTTACAAGAAACAGGAAGACATGGTCCAGACTAATGAACAAACTAAAAAGCAGGAGGAAATGCAAAATGTGGAACAAGTAATCCAGGATGTCCTAATATCATGAAATGACTTAATGAAATGAAGAAAGAGATAAAGGATATCAAGAAGGAACTGAGGGAACAAGCAGAGGAAAGAATTAGTGATGTTGAAATTAGAACATCCGAAATCACACTAATAGGGGACTAGATAGATAAAAAGATTTTGTAAAATTTGCCGGGAATTGAATGACAACATGAAACACACAAGCATACACATTATAGGCATCCCAGAGAGAAGAGAAGGGAAAGAGGACAGAAGTGTTGGAGGAAATAATGGCTGAAAGTTTCCCAGCTCTTATGGGGGACATGGATATACATGCCCAGGAAGCGCAGTGCACCCTGAATATAAATCCTAACAGGCCTCCCTGAGACATATACTTATCAAATAACAAAATGCTCAAGACAAAAATTCTAAAAACAGCAGAAGAGATCCACCACACATAAGGGGAGATCAATAAGATTAAGTGCTGATTTCTCATCTGGAACCATGAAGAAGAGAAGGCAATGGTATGACATAGTTAAGATGCAAAAAGAAAAAAAAGAAACTGCCAGCCAAGGATTCTGTATCCAGCAAAGCTAGCATTCAAAAATGAGGGAGACTTAAAAATAGTCACAGATACAGAAATTAAGAGAGTTTATCAACAAGAGTCCTTCAAGAAATGTTAAAGGGAGTTCTGCAGGTTGAAAGGTAAAAACAGGAGAGAGAAGGGTTGGAGGAGAGTGTAAAAAGGAAGATTATTAGTAAGAATAACTAAAGGCATAAAAAGAGAAATAAAAACAAAATATGACATATATAAACCTAAAGAAAAATGGCTAAAATAGGTACTGCCTTGACAGTAATAACATTGAATGTTAATGGATACATTCTCCCATCAAAAGACACAGATTAGGAGAATGGATAAGGAAATACAAACCATCTACATGATGTCTAAAAGAAACTCACCTTAGACCAAGGGACATATGGAGGTGGCAAGCAAAAGGCTGGAAAACAATTTTGCACATATACGAAAATCAAAAAAAGGCAGAAAAAAAGCTTGTGCTAGTATGAACTAAATCTATTGTGTAAACTCATGGAGTTAATAATTAGATTATAGGTCACCAGAAAATAGGAGGGTAGAGAATGGAAAGCTGAGAATCTGTGCAGAATTGGTTAAAAGTTTATTTGTAAATCTTTGGAAATGAATAAAAATAGTGAAGGCATATCATGGTGTTTATAACTAGCAAGGCTATTGTATGGGTGTGACAAGGATTAAGAGGAAATGTCTAAGGTCAAACATATTACTAGAAAGAAAGCTAAAAACTGTAACATGAGAGTGAATAAGATAGTAAAGCCTCATGTAAAACATGAATATGGGTGATATTGTATATAGAAGACTGTTTTTGCAAAATGTAAATACAAATATACTAGAGAGAAGGAAAAAGAATAACAGTTATGTACAGCAGAGGAAGCCTAGAGAGACTTACAGGTGAACAGTTTTGTTTATTTGTTTGATTTTTACTTATTATTATTGGAATAATGAAAGTGCTCTGAGAATGACTGATGAATGCACAAATATGTGATTACAAATAATACCATTGATTTTACACTTTGGATGGATTTATACTTAATTAATATGGATCAAAAATTGATTTGTTAAAATGAAGGCAGAGTAGCTATACTATTACCAGACAAAATAGATTTTTAATGCAAAAGTACTGTAAAAGACAAAGAAGGACACTATATATTAATAAAAATGTTAATATATCAATAAGAAAGGACAATCATAAATATTTATGAAGCTAACCAGGGTACCCCAAAATACATGAGGCAAACAATGGCAAAACTAAGGGGAGAAATAGATGACTCTACAATCATAGCTGGCGAGTTTAATGCACCATTATCACCATTAGACACAACATCTTGAAGGAGGGATAATAAGGAAACAGAGACCTTTAATAATATGTTAGAGGAACTAGACATAATAGAAATTTGGAAAACATTATAACCAAACACAGCAGGATATACATTCCTCTTGAGGGCACATGGATCATTCTCCAGGACAGAACACATGTTAGATCACAGAATAGGTCTCAATGAATTTAGAAAGATTGAAACTATACAAAGTAATTTCTCTGACCACAATGGAGTGAAGTTGAAAATTAATGAGGGGTAGAGAACCAGAACAGATGCAAATATATGGAAGTTAAACAACATACTCTTAAACAATCAGTGGGTCAAAGAAGAAATTGCAAAATAAATTAGTAACTACCTTGAGCCTAATGAAAATGGGAACACAACATATCAAAACGTTTGAGATGCAGCAAAAGCAGTGCCGAGAGGGAAATATATACAAACTACCTATTTTAGAAAAGAAGAAAGAGCTAAAATCAAAATCCTAACTGCACACCTGGAAGAACTAGAAAAAGAACAGCAAACTAATCCTATTGCAAGCAGAAAGAAGTAAATAACAAAGAATAGAACAGAACAAAATGAAATTGAAAATTAAAATCAGGAGAAAAAATAACATAACCAAAATCTGATTCTTTGAGAAGATTAATGCAATTGACAAACCCTTAACTACACTAACAAAGAAAAAAGAGATAAGATGCAAATAAACAAATTTAAAAAGAGAGAAAGGGGATATCATCACTGTTTCCAAAGAAATAAAGGTTATCATAAGGAGATACTTTGAAAAAATTGTATGCCAACAAGTTTGATAGGTTAGATGAAATGGACAAATTTCTAAAATCACAAAAGAAAGCTGCATTGATAAAAGAAGATACAAAAAACCTCAACAAACCAATCACAAGTAGCGAGATTGAATTAGTCATCAAAAACCTCCCAACCAAGAAAAACCCAAGACCAGATATGTTCATGGGCAAATTTTACCAATCATTCTGGAAAGAACTAACACCAATCTTGCTTAAAAGTTTCCAAAAAATAGAATTGGAGGGATCATTATCTAACTCATTCTCTGATGCCAACATCACCCTAATACCAACGCTACATAATGATGTCACAAAAAAAGAAAACTATAGACCAATCTCTTTAGTGAATTTAGATGCTAAAATCATCAACAAAACACTTTCTAATTGTATTCAACAACACATCAAATGAATTATATACCATGATCAAATGGGTTTTATTCCAGGGATGCAAGAATGGTTCAACATAAGAAAATCAATCAATGTAACACACTACATTAACAGATTAAAAGAAAAAAATCACATAATCATCTCTATTGATGCAGAACAATCATTTGAGTAGATACAGCAGCCCTTTTTGATGAAAGAAAAATAAAACACTTTTAAATACAGGAATAGAAGGAAATCCTCAACATGATAAATGGTATATATGAAAAACCCACAGAAAACATCATACTCAATGGTGAAACATTAAAGGCTTTCCCTCTAAGATCTGGAACAAGACAAGAATGCCCACTGTCACCACTCTTATTTAACATTGTATTAGAAGTACTTGCTTGAGCACTTAGGTAAGAAAAGAAATAAATGACATCCAAATTGGAAAGGAAGAAGTAAAACTTTCATTTTTTGCAGATGATATGATCCTTTATGTAGAAAGCCCTGATCATTCACAACAAAGCTTATAAACTTGATAAATGAGTTCAAGAAAATGACAGGATAAAAGATCAACATGCAAAACTAAATAGCATTTCTGTACACTAATAATGAATAATGAAGAAATTTTTAAAATTCCATTTACAGTGGCAACTAAAAGAATCAAATATCTAGGAGTAAACTTAACTAAGGATGTAAACTACTGTACACAGAAAATGATACAACATTATTAAAGGAAATCAAAGAAGGTCTAAATAAATGGAAGAACATTTCATATTCACGGAAGAGAAGACTAAACGCCATAAAGGTGTCTATCCTCCCCAAATTGATTTAAAGATTTAATGCAATCCCAATAAAAATTACAACAGCATTTTTTTTTACCAAACTGGAAAAGTCAAATTTGAAATTTATTTGGAAGGGCAAAGAGTCCTTAATAGCTAAAGACATGGAAAAAGAAAAATGAAATTGGAGGAATCACTGACTTTAAAGCAGACGACAAAGCTACAGAATCAAAACTGCATGATATTGGCACAAGGATAGACATATTAACCAATGGAACTGAATTGACAGTTCTGATATAGATCTGCACATATACAGCTACCTGATATTCGACAAGGCCACAAATCCCGCTCAACTGGGACAGAATAACCTCTTCAACAAATGGTGCTGGGAGAAGTGGATTTCCATTTCCAAAAGAATGAGAGAGGATCACCAACCCACACTCTATACAAAAATTAACATAAGATGAATCAAATACCTAAATACAGGAGCCAAGACCATGAAGCTCCTAGGAGATAATATAAGGAAGTATCTAAGAGATCTTGTAGTAGGAAATGGTTTCATAAACTTACATCAAAAGCACAAGTGACAAAAGAAAAAATAGACAAATGACACCTCCTCAAAATTAAAAACTTATGTACTTCAAAAGACTTTGTCAACAAGGTGAACACCTATTAGACTGGCTGCTATTAAAAAACAGAAAACTACAAGTTTTGTAGAGGATGTGGAGGAAAGGGAACATTCATCCACTGCTGGTGGGAATATAGAATGGTGCAGCCATTGGAGAGGATGTTTTGGCAGTTCCTCAGGAAGTTAACTATCAAATTGCCATATGATCCAGCAATCCCACTACTAGGTATATACCCAGAAGAACTGAAAGCAGGGACATGAACAGGTACATGCACACCAATGTCATAGTATTTTCACTATTTCCCAAAGTTGGAAACACCCAAGTTTCCATTCACAGAAGAATGGATAAGCAAAATGTGGTATATACATACAATGGAATATTACTCAGCTGTAAAAAGGAATGAGATATTAATATCTGCAACAACATGGATGATTCTCAAAGACCTTATGTTTAGTGAAGTAAGCCAGTCACCAATGGGCAAATGTTTCATGATTTCACTGATATGACTTAAGCATATTAAGCAGACTCACAGAGATAGAGTAGAAAGATAGGTTACCAGAAAACAGAAAGCGATTAGAGAGTGGTGAACTGATGGTCAATCTGTGAAGAACCTATGATAGGGTGGGAGGGGGTGGTTTGGCAGTGGATGAGGGTGATGGTGGTGCCAAGATGTGAGTGGGGTTGGCATTGCTAGAGTGTGAGGGTGAGCAGTGGTTGGGGGCATGGTTGGGCTATCCATGGAAATGAGAGGAGGACTTGAGGAAGGAAGAGGTGAAATCTGGAGAGGTGAATGTGTCTGGTTGAAAATTCAATTGTGGAAATGTTATTTTGGCAAATATCTAGGGGAAGGTCACTAGTACAGGGTGTTGGTGGTGGAGGGAATGTGGGAAAGGGTGCAACTGGGACATGCTTCTGTGGAATATGAATGTGTTCAACTTGTCATAGGCTTTTATCTCAGTGAGTGGAGACCCACACAATAAACAACTAAATATTAAGATTCCATCCTAGGGAGTCCTGCTACACTCTCAAATTGAGGGTCAAGAATCTCTTGAGTATACAGGTTGTGCCTAATAAAAGAAAAAAGACCAATATGTCAAGCTTCCAATATTAATGCATGTAAATATGAACCTTATTCTTGTGAAATTGAAACTTAGCCAAATTATAACTATTGCCTAAGAGTTACTTCCTGAAAACCCCCTTATTATTCAGATATGGTCTCTCTCTAAGCCAAACTCAGCAAGTAAACACACTACTTCTCCCTGGCATGGGGGATGACTCCTGGTGATGAGCGTCCCTAGTACTAAGGGATTATTATAATACCAAGCAGGCACCAGCTTGCTGACATTGACCAAATGTCGCCAAAAGGGGGAAACATCAAATATAAGAGTTTTTAGGGGAGATTGATTTCAAAATGAGTCGGGAGTTCATTCCAAGAGATCTCACTAACCGCCACTGTGAACAAAGTCCCTAATAGGGGTGCTCTTGAAGACTCTAGAGTCATCTGGACACTAGAGGCAAGGCACACAATCCCTTGAAATCAGCATCCTCTTGATGGACTTACCTTGGACTATATGACAACCTTTTTCCCCAATGTAACTGAGTTAAACTCATTTATAATTTCACTACACATGATTCTTCTACCCCTTTTATTTGAGCAGTATATCAATTAAATATATATCTCAGAAACTTAAATCATCAGTCTGTTCAAATGCCAGTTTAACCCTGAATATCAGAAGAGTTTGGCCAACACCTGCTCTCCAGGTGTTGCCCAGGGCAACTTACAAAATAATGTTGATGGACAACCCCCATCCCAAAAAAACAGGGAGTATCTATAACTGCAAGCAAAACAATTCCTTCCATCTACTCCATAAAATCGAAGCCCTCTCTCAATCTGAGACAAAGTAGGAATCCCACCCCAAAATCCCCATGGTTGAGGAATGAACAAAAATAAAGGGAATGCAACCATGGACAAAGTAAACTCATTAATATTGTAGTAATGGAAGTGCATGTATCATTCATATAAAGATAGGGCTTACCATGGGTTTTGAGGGGAGGGGAAAGAAATAATAGGTGGAATATAAGGCACTGGAATTAAGTGTAAATCACAATGTAGCAATACTTCAATATGTATTCATCGATTGAAAGAAACATACTACACAATTGTAAGATGTTCTATTAATAGGGGAAGGTGTGTGTGGAGGGGTATGGTATATGAAAATCACTTACACTTTTGATGTAACTTCTCTGCCATTTAAAACCTCTTTAAAAATAAATTTTATTATTTTTAAAATGAAATACCTTGAACAATAAAAATTTATTTCAAATATGTAAATTTTGAATATCAAATTTTGAGGAATTATCAATATATAGTTAAAAGCCTTTTCCAATTACCTGTAACTTTGATGTTGTAAATATTTTTGTGGTTGCCTGTAAATCACACTGGAGTGTTCTATGTAATTGAACTGCTATGGAGGCAGGTCAGTAGACAATGCTGAATTATCATAAGGAAACAGGAAGAGATCACTTTTATGACCAAAATAGATACTTCCCAGAAAATATCCTAGGTATCAGCTTCCTATTGTGTAAAGATTAGGAGGTAATAAACTGTAGTGGAGTAGGTTGTTTATAATTGTACCAAAGTTACTTTTTTTAATTAATATTTTTCTACACACACACACACACACAGAAAAATAGAACTTCCTCAACTTGATAAAGGCCGTCTACAAAAAGCTTGCAGATTACACAGTGGTGAGAAACTTCATAGTTTCCCCCTAAGATTGGGAACAAGACAAAGATGTTCCTTTTGCCAATCCTACTCCATGTGGTACTATAAATAGTAGGTGTGACAAGAAAAAGAAAAGAAAATCAAAAGGAATACAGAATGGAAAGGAAGAAATGAAAGTGCCTTTACTCAAAGATGACAAGATTTTCTGTGTAGAAAACCCCAAAGAATCAAGAACAAACAAACAAACAAATAAAAACTCTTGGAACAAATAAGAGAGCATAGCAAGGCTGCAGGATATAAGATTATTACACAGAAGTCAATTGCTTTCCTATACGGACAATTTTAATTTGAAATTTAAAAAATACCACTTACAGTATTACCAAAAAAAAAAAAAAAAAAGAAATACTTAGGTGTAAATCTAACAAAATATGTTGAGGATCTGTACATGGAAAACAACAAAACTGATGAAAGAAATTAAAGATGATCTAAATAAATGAAGAGATATTCCAAGTTCATAGACTGGAGACACAATATTATTATCAACTGTCCTCAAAATAATCTAGTGATTCACTGCAATTCCCAACAAAATTTCGGCAAGTTATTTTGTAGATATCAACAAGCTGATTCTAAAGTTTACATGGAAAAGGCAGCAGACTTGGACTAGCCTCCACTATTCTGAAGAAGAAGAACAAAGTTAGAGTACTCACACTACTTGGTTTTAAGACTTACTATAAAGCTACAGTAATCAAACCCACATGGTATTGGTGGAAGTATAAATACACAGATGATTGTAACAGGATAAAGAGACAATATATTTTAAAAATGGGAAAAAGATTTGAACAGACACTTCTCCAAAGAAGATATACAAATGGCTAAAAGCACATGAAAAATGCTCAAAATCACTAGCTATTAGGGAAATGCAAATCAAAACAACAATGAGATACCATCTTGCTCCCATAAGACTGGTAGCTATCAAAAAATTAGAAGACTACAAGTGCTGGAGAGGATGTGGAGGAATGGGAACACTCATCCACTGTTGATGGGAATGCAGAAGGATCCAGCCATTCTGGAGGACAGTTTGGCAGTTTCTCAAAAAGGTAGCTATTGATGTGCCATATGACCCAGCAATTCCACTGCTGGGTATATACCCAGTAAAACTGAAAACAAGGACACAAACAGATACATGCACACCAATGTTCATAGCAGCACTATTCACTATTGACAAAAGTGGAATCAACCCAAATGCCCATCAACAGATGAATGGGTAAATAAAATGTGGTATATACATACAATGGAATACTACTCAGCTATAAAAACGAATACAATACAAACACATGGGATAACATGGATGAATCTTGAGGACCTTATGTTTAGTGAAGCAACTCAGGCATTGAAGGACAAATACTACATGACCTCTCTGATATGAAATAAGTAAACCAAGCTATCTCAGGGAGCTAGAGACTGGATGATATGCTTAAAGGAAGTTGGGGCATAGAAGGCTGTGAGCTGACACCTACATGGGTGAAATCTATAAGCTGTAGGTAAGTATTTGTACAGGGAAGGGATAAAATGGGGACATAGGGATACCTTTGGGTGGGGTTTTGTGGGCTTGAGGGGGGCTAGGGATGGGAGGATGGGTCAGATGGCCCAAGAAATTGGGGGGAGGGTGGGGGGAACATTTGAACATAGGAGATTGTCAGGTATGTGATTGAAACTATAATGTTGAGAAAACTCTTTAGAAAATATAATAAGGAAGGTTACCTGTTTAAGAGGCTTAAGGGCATCTGACAGGGCAAGCTTCTAGGGAGTGTGAGGGCTCATTTTGTCATAGTGGGTTATATCATTGAGTGGAGATCTATACATTGAGAGTGAAGGTGTATCCTGGGGAGGACTGATGTTCTCAAACAGAGGGAATTGTATTTCTCAAGAGAATTGGTGGCCCCCAATGGGTTAGGACAGTCGAGTATGTCAAGCCCTCAACATTGTTGCAAGTATCGCTGAATATGGTCCTTCAAGTAATGAAGATTGATTGTCATGTGGGCTCTGAGGGGAAGGCAAAAGAGGTATTGAATAGATGGAATCAGTGTAACTGTGGGGCAATGGAAGTGTTCCACAAGATCATGCAATGATGGCTATAGCACATGTTAAATTACACCAAAAATGTATAAACTAAAACTAAAACTAAAATATAAACCATAATGTAAAACATAACTAAAAATTTAGAAAATTGTATAGTTTAAAATATAACCATAATGTAAACCCAAATAGAACCATGTTTGAAAGCTATTGTTTCAATATCTGTATATCAGCTGCTGCAGATATAATATGAATGTGTAAAAAGATCATTGCTGGGGAAGGAAAAAAGGGTTTGATATTGGATATGTGGGAGTACCATATATTGTATATGTGAATTACTGTGATCTAAAACTTTTGTGAAGACAAACTTAATAATTAGAAAAAAAAAGAAAAAAGGAAGGTTGTAGACAGAGGAATAAATGGGAGAAATTGCTTTGCCACTGTACATACTGGTGATAGCAATGATGAAAGGCAAAACATCAAAAACAAAGCTTTTTCATTTTTTTCATTTTTTGAAACCCCTATTTATTTTTACTTTGTTTAATTTTTCTAAATTTGTATGTATTCTATAACTAACCTTTAAATCCATCACTGTATTCCATTTTACTATTAATGGAACCTGGCAATATATTAGGCTTCATTTTTAAAGAAGTTTTGGACCACAGAAAGGTTCAACTATGGCAGGGGAGGAACACTGGTGTGGGGTGTTATTGATAGGGGCACATGATTGGGAGGGAATTCTCCAGGACATGTATACAGGGTACATAAAAATGTTTGGATATTTTCACAGTAGTTTCAGTTAAAAACGACAACTGAAGTAGTGCTGAGTTCCTAGCCAGGGGAGCTCTATCACTTGCCCCAATGGAACCGCAACACTCCCCCAAGTGCAATGGCAAAGACCAATAAAGATGGATGGTCCAACAATGAGCGCTTGATACTGATGGCTACGATTATGAGCCTGTGCGCCTGAGATATGAACTAAGCCTAGAGCTGCAGGGTGCCTAAGTATTACCTCCTGAGAGCCTCCATGTTGCTCAAATGTGGCCACTATCTAAGCCAAACTCAGCATAAAAATACATTACCTTTCCCCCAGCATGGGACTTGACTCCTGGGGATGAGCCTCCCTGGTACGAAGGGATTACTACCAAGCACCAGCTCATGATGTAACTAGAAAAAGACCTTGAATAAAAGGGTCAACTCAGACCAGCAGAATATCTCAGCCTACATGCAATATCAGGTATTAAAACTGCTTTTTGACTTTGGATAAAAGGGGGAAATGGAAAGGACAAATGAGTTTATAAGTCTATGAGTCTCCAAAAAAGACTCAGGAGATCATCAGAGGGATAATGCTTACACATGGCTCAGCAGGGTCCCAGAGATAGCCAAAGTAGATAGAAGCCCAGGTACTGGTTCTCCTGAGGGCTACAGAGACTCACGGGTTCTATGGTCATGGCAAATGGCTCTGGAGTTCAGTGCCATGTCAGTTGGACCTACTTTGGAGTTTGTGTTCCTGAGTGTGATGAAGTTGGACTCAGATGTGACCTTTCTACACATGCCTCTTCGGTTACTTTTACCAGACCTGAGGTTGGCACTGGGGTTGGTGTATACTCAGGAGACCTGAATCTCTGGACTGTCCATGTGACAGCCAGGCCCTGAACCTAAGCACACTTGCAAATCCTGCCCTCTGGTTTATTGGACTTATCTTGGCCAGCTAACAGGGAGGTGAAGAGGGCCAACCACCACACCAGGGAGCTAAGAGTACCTACAACTGCAAGCAGGAGAATTGCATCCATCATCCATGTGGAATCTAAGCCCCCTCTTGATATAGGGGGAGTGGACATAACCATCCCAGGGACCACAGGATGGAAGAATAGAGTATGGATTAGCGTGAACTTACGGATATTCTACTATGGAATTATTGTGACTAGTAATGGAAGAAATTGTAGCATTGACGTGGAGAAAGTGGCCATGGTAGCTGCTGAGGGTAGGAAGAGGGAAGAAGAGATATGATGTGGGGGCATTTTCAGGACTTGGAGTTGTCCTAGGTGGTAATTCAGAGACACATGCTGGAGATTGTATGTCCTTCAATGGCTCACTGGGTGGACTTAGGGAGAGTGTAAACTATAGTGTAAACTATTATTCATGTGGTACAGCAGTTCTCCAAAATGTATTCACCAAATGCAATGAATGTCCCATGATGATGGAAGAGGTTGCTGATGTGGGAGGAGTGGGATGAGGGTTGTGGGGGGTATATGGGGACCTCATATTTTTAGAATGTAACATTTAAAAAAAAAATAAAGAAGGAAAAAATAAATAAATAAAGAGACCAGAAATAAAACCATGCAAATATATTCAACAGGCCTTTGATAAAGGAGCAAAGGCAGTTTAATGAAGAAGGAATAGTCTTCAATAACAGTGCTTGAACAGTTAGATGCCCATATGCATGGAAATGAACCTAGACACATACCTTATACCTTTCACAAAATTTAACTCAACATAGATAATAGACCTAAAAAGTGTAAAGCTATAAAACTTCTTGAAGAAAATATAGGAGAAAATCGAGGTGCTGTTTGGATTGGTGATGAGAGTTTAGATACAACACTAAAAGCATGAACCAGGAGAGAAAAAAAAAGAGTAAGTTGGACTGTACTAAAAATAAAAACTTCTACTCTGTAAAAGACCTGTTAAGAAAATGAAAAGACAAGCCACAGTCTGAGAGACACATACATTGAAAGGGACTTCAATGCAAGATATAAAAAAAAGCTCTTAAAACTCAGCAATAAGTATCTTAGTTAGCCAGGGCTACTATAACAAATACCACAGACTGGTTGTATTAAACAACAGAAATTTAATGTCTCACAGTTTGGGAGGATAAAAGTCCAAAATCAAAGTGTCAGAAGGACAGGCTTTCTCTGAACTCTGTAACATTCCCATGCTGGCTTTCAACCACCCAGAACTCAACCTCTGCCTCTCTCCGTGGCCATCTGCCTCCTCTGCCTCCTCCTGTGTCCACATTTCCTGTTCATAATGACTCCAGTCATGTTTGTCTAAAGCCCACCCTAATTCAGTTTGGTTTTCTCTTAACTAAAAACAACTTTAAATGAGTTTACAACCACAGGACCAGGGGTTAGGACATGAGAATATCTGTGTGTGAACATGATACAATCTTCATCAATAAAAAAAAAGAAGGTTCCCATTAAAAAAAAAAAAATGGGCAAGAGATCTGAACAGGCACCTCATCAAAGAAGGTATAGAGATGGCAAGTATACGAAAATATGTTCAACGTCCTTTGCCATTAGGGAATTGCAAATTAAAACAACAATAAGCTATCACTATACTCCTATTAGAATGGCCATTTTAGTTTGCTAAAAACTCCTGTATTATACCAGAAATGGAAAATGCTCTGGGTGCATTTCATAATAATTAATCTTCCTCTCTCTCTGCCAGAGCTCATGTTTTCACTCTGAGCACCTCACAGAGTTTCTGTAGGTGCAAGTAAAGTCCACAGAAGTGTGGGGCTCCCTAAGACTGTGGATCTAGGAGATTTTCATCCTCCCAGTAGACCAAAATCAACCTCCAGCAATCATCAAAGTTACCATTTAAGTGTTCCTGCCAGTTTTAATTGCAGGTGGCTTCTGTGCCAAGTAAGCAGATCTCAGCTGAATCTCTGCATTCACTTGTCTCTCCAGAACGTGGGATTGTAGTTTGCCCTCCTACCTCAGTTCTCTGGTGAGTCGAAGAAAAGTCTTTGATTTTCAGTTTCTCTGTTTCTTATTCTAAGGACTGAGTAGGAAGGACTTTCAAGTACTTTGCATGTCAAAGCTAAAACTGGAAGTTCCACATCTATTTTTAAATAAAAAACCTCAGTTCTAATTTTAAACAAATTCAAAGTGAGGGAAATGTAAAACTTTTTATACCATGGGGGAGCTTAGTCTTGAAAAGATTCCTCTATGATTTTGGATAACACTAAAGGTTTGAGTCATTTTTTAATCTATATTTTCAGCTTTAAACAGTAAGACTGCTGCCATAAAAGATTTTTAAAACTAGCATTCTTACTTTTATCCATCGTTCTCTACTCTTTCCTCCCAATTTTTAGTTTTCATATGATTATTATTATATTAGGAGGGGTATCATATTGTTTTTATATTGTAACGTATATAATATTTTCATTATTGGCACAGTTACTTAGCCTTAGGTCTCTATAAAATGAGCACAATACTCACCTTCAGACTTTTTACAACCATGACTTTCTTCTAAAGCCTTCTTTTACTTCATCACTATATTGACTGAATTGACTGGATTTTGGCATTGAGTAGTATTTTTTTTTAAGAAAGGTTCATACACAGTATTTCCTGAATTATTTCATGTTTTAAAATTTGGTCCTGGAGCTTTCATATTTTAATAATATCCTGGGCACATGGAAACATTCTTTTTCCTAAGATTTCTTTCAGATATTGCTCCTTTCTTCTGACTCTGAATAATTTTTTGGAGAAAGGTGATGGGAAAATTTTTTCCTTTTGAAAATTACATATAAAACTTAATCTGTATATGTATCTGTGTTATGCTCTATCAATTCTTCCGTAACACTTTTTCTTTTCAATCTTCCTTCATTTTAGATACATTTTTAAATTAGGTCTTTGATTTTTTCTATTCTATTCAGTTCTCTACTTATGTCTTCACTCCAGATTAATCTTTTCTTTCTAATTGCATTGATTCATTTTATTCTATTCCTTTGATTATCTCAAAATCTCTCTTTTTCATTAACTTGAATTTTAGTCATATCTTTTGTTCCTATTTCTAATTTATTTCTTATTACCTAAAGCTTTCTTTTTTGATCCTCAACATTTGTTCTTTACAATATCCCCATTATCATCCCATTCATATATATTTGTATCTTCTTTGAATTATTTCCCTGAATTCATATTCTTACTGAATTTTAGAGAACAAAGTTTTGTTTTGTTTTTTTCCAAATTAGATGCCAATTTTGAAAGTTTATATCACTAGGTATACCTCTTTCATTATTTGGTTGCTTGTGAAGAAAAAATTGTTTTCTGTTTTTAACTTTTGGTTGTTGTCTTCATTATTGCTATTCATTTTTAAAGTGTTAGTTGATGAGGGAGATTCTATTACCAAGCGCTCTCTACCATGTTTACTTAGAAAACTCTTAGTAGGTATTTTACCCTTGTTTTGTAGATGAGGAAAGGGAGCCTCAAATAAATTAAATTGCACTTGCATGGAAGATGATGGGTAAAGATAGGTAGACTGTGGAGTTGAGATTTTAACTCCTATGTATTAGCCAGGTTGATTTCATTTTCAATAGTTTTCCTCTCTGTAATACATGTAATTATGCTTCAGATATCATCAACGTTAATATATCTGACCTTGCTTGTGGAAACCATGTCTTTGCTGTCAGTAGGTCTAATAAATTTTGATACACACAGGATGATTTGTGTCACTGGCAGGCCAGTCAGCTTTGACACTCATAATGAATGAGAATGATACATATATATAACCTCACACCCATAGATTAGCTCACACCCGACTCAGGGTAAGGAGGAATAGCTGGTCATTTAGATGCCAGGTGGTTCAGGGATTCAGAATGCATAATAAATCCTACAACATTCATTTCCATGACACCTAAGGAGGAACTTTCCAGGGTTGCTGCAGCCACTTTAAATGGGATCTTTTACCTTTACACTACCCTATTTTGTAAAGAAACCAAAGCCTAGTTTATTCTCCAGTAATTCATGTGTGATGGAGGTGAGCATCAATATTAGGTGTCCAGGGAAACCTACAGACTTCAAGAAAATATTGTTAATAGCCAATACATGGGCAACTGCTGGAGTATTTTATGTGTGTGCATGTATGTGTCACAGATCATTTCCACAGTGTGAGGACCTGTAGAAAAGATAGCTATCACCCAATGAGGGATTGATGCTCCCTCACTGTTCAGAAGTATTTCCATGGATGCTCTACTTACTTGGGTAGAGGTTTTAAAACACATTTGCCTTTCACCTAGGAGATTACACAACCAATTCCCTGATTTTCAAGGTTCCCAGGATCTTGACTTATCTCTACATTGCTCCTGCTGCTACTGCCAGTGTCCTCAATGAGAAGTTGAAGCTCTGTTTTGCTGTGTCCCTAATTCCCCCGCTGCCCAAACCTATCTCCATGTAGCCAGGAATAGCTCACCATCAGTAGAACTGGAAGGATGAAAACTCCACCTGATTCTAGGCCAAAGAGCAGCATTAATATCCACTCTCTTCAGGGAAAATGCTCTCATTACCAATCAACTGTGGTCTTGCCCTAGACCTAGGGTTTCAACAAGATAATAGCAACATTGCATAGTTCCCAACTTTTGGGTCTTATCATTGTCCTCCTTATTTAATTTACAGAACCATAAGAACTTAGTCCTTATAGATGAGCTAAGACAAGTTCCCTATTTTAAAGATGAAGAATTAGAAGATCATTCCCATCGATCTTTCCTTATAGCTATATTGAGGCATAATTGGCATAAAATAAACTCTACATATTTAAAATTTACAATTTGATAAGTTTGGATATATGTATATACATCCATGCAGCTATCATCATGATCAAGAAAATGAACATAGGCAAGTGGACTTGGCCTAGTGGATAGGGCATCCATCTACCACATGGGAGGTCCATGGTTCAAACCCCGGGCCTCCTTGACCCATGTGCAACTGGCCCATGCACAGTGCTGATGTGTGCAAGGAGTGCTGTGCCATGCAGGGGTGTCCCCATGTAGGGAAGCCCCACGCACAAGGAGTGCACTCCATAAGGAGAGTCACCCAGCATGAAAGAAAGTTCAGCCTACCCAGGAAAGGTCCTGCAAACACGGAGAGCTGACACATAAGGTGACGCAACAAAAAGAAACAGATTCCTGTGCCACTGACAATACCAGAAGCAGACAAAGAAGAAGATGCAACAAATGGACACAGAGAGCAGACAACTGGGCGGGGAGGGTAAGGAGGAGGAAGGGGAGAGAAATAAAAAAAAAAAAATGAACATATCCATCACCTTCATAGTTGGCTCATGCCCCTTTGTAATTCTCTCTCCCATCCCTGCCTGCATCTATTCTCAACATTGATGTGCTTCTTATCACTATAGAGTAGTTTGCATTTTCTGGAGTTATATAAGTTCAATCATATTCTATGACCTCTTTTTGGTCTGGTTTCTTTTACACAGCAATATTTTTTTGAGGTCCATTCATGTTGTTATAGGTACTAATAATTCATTCTTTCTTATTGCTGAGGGAATTCCCTTGCATGGCTATAGCAGTTTACCCGTTTACCTGTTAATAGATATTTGAATTGTTTCCAAGAAAAACGGATATGACTATTCATGTAGAACTTTTGAATGGGCATATGTTCTTTTTTCCTTGTGTAAATTCTTAGAACTAGAAGGCTAATCATATGATAGGTATATATTTAACTTTATAAGAAACTGACAACATTTATTGAAAATGGTTGTAACATTTTACATTACTATCAGCATTGTAATACAGATTCAGTCTTCCATATCCTCACCAACACTTGGAATGGTCAGTCTTTAATTTTAGCCATTTTTGTGATGTATAGTGGTATCTAGTTGTGGCTTAAATTTTTTATTTATCTAGTGACAAATAATAGTGAACATATTTTCCCATGTTTATTTCTGCAAATATATGTTCAAATAATTTGTCCAAATTATTATTGAGTTGTTTTCTTTTTATTAAGTTTTGTGAGTTCTTAGTATATTTTGAATATAAGTCTTCTATCACATATATAATTTGCTAGTATTTGCTTTCAATCTGAACATTTTTTTTTTCATTTTCTCAACCATTACTTAAAATGGGTAAGTTTTTAGTTAGGAGGAGGTCCAATGTATCCATTTTTTAAAATATAAAGCATGCTGTTGCTATAGTATCTAAGAAAAATTTTCCTAACTGAAGGTCATAGAGATTTTAAGACTATGATCCACTTTGAGTTAATTTGTTAATAGGTTGCAAAACTTTGATCAAAGTTTGGTGGGTATTTTTTTTTTTTGCATATGCATATCCCATTGTTTCATTACTATGCATTGAATATAGTAACCTTTTTTCACTGAATTGCCTTTGAACCTTTGTTGAAATCTATATATATATATTTATATATACAGGTGCATATTCTCTTCCATCAATCTATTTTAAGACCAATACCATACTGTCTTAATTATTATAGCTTCATAATAAATCTTAAAATTAATTAATGTGAACAATTTCTTATCAAAGATGTGTTAGGTATTCTTGGCTCTTCACATTTCCATGTAAATTTTGAAAACAGCTTTTATAATTTCTACAAAAGACTAGAAAAAGAAAGCCTGCTAGGATTTTGCTTGGGATAATGTTGAATCTATAGATCAGTTTGTGGAGAACTGACATCTTAACAGCATTGAATTTTATAATCATGAGCACAGTATATCTCTATTTACTTAGGTCAAATTAAAGGGTTCTCTCATCATTCAAAGTTGAGATCCACTCCCTAAGAGAACAATCGGCATCCAGTCCAAAGCCCCTTCCATCTGAAAGATACTCGGATTCTGTTTGTTTTCTCAAATTATAAGTTTATCTTACTGAACATAAAATTGGAATTTTTAAAAAATGTAGTCACATTTTGTACAGATCATTGATATTTTTTTTTCATTTTTGCTGTGCATTGTGGTTTTTTTCAAATGATTTGATTCAAATTAAAAATGTACATTTTCACTAGAACAAATAATAGACTATTCTTGCAGAACTTTTCATGTTGATGGTCTGGAATGCCAGAATATTCTAAAACATTAAACACATGTACATCTTAATTAAGATAATATCAGGGAAGTGGACTTGGGCCAGTGGTTAGGGCATCTGTCTACCACATGGGAGGTCCGTGGTTCAAACCCCGGGCCTCCTTGACCCATGTGGAGCTGGCCCATGCACAGCGCTGATGCATGCAAGGAGTGCCCTGCCATGCAAGGGTGTCCCTGTGTAGGGCGGCCCCATGCGCAAGGAGTGTGCCCCATAAGGAGAGCCGCCCAGCATGAAAAGAAAGTTCAGCCTTCCCAGGAATGGTACCGCACACACGGAGAGCTGACACAACAAGATGATGCAACAAAAAGAAACACATATTCCCATGCTGCTGACAACAGAAGCAGACAAAGAAGAACATGCAGCAAATAGACACAGAGAACAGGCAACTACTGGGGAGGGGGGGGGAAAGGGGAGAGGAAAAATAAGATAATATCCGTTACTTGGATGACACTTAAGTTCAGATGATCTGCTAAATGTTTAACAAAATACTTATATCTCTAACATTTGGATTAAAACTTTACAGAAGAAGGTCTTGACTTTGCTGAAACCTCATAATTTTATGTTTTATCTTAGTTTCTGGGCTGCTGTGATGAATACCACACAATGGGCTGGCTTATGCAGGAATGTTTTATATCACTGTTTCATTGGTTGGAAGACTTGCTTCCTCCAGGAGGCAGTAGCATTCTGGCGGGCTGGCAAGCCTTGCCCTTCCCCTCGCACAGCAATGTCCTCTCCTTTCTCTTTCAGGTTCCAGGCTCCATTGACTTCAGGCTTCCAGCTCCTCCCCTTGACTTTTTTTTTTAATAAGTCTTCAAGTATAGGATTATGGGCCTTCTTGATTCACTAGGCCATATCTTAACTAAATATAACATCTTTCAAAAGATCCTATTTACAATAAATTAAACCCACAGGAATGGGGTTAATATTAGGAACATATTTTTCTGAGGTACGGAATTCAACCTATGACACTTTTCTATGAATACAGTATCTTCTTTTTATAACCTGCTCTATATGGGGAGAAAAAAACAAAACAATAATAAGGTTCTGCATCTTATATTTTACCTTTACTTTTGTGTAAAATGTAGTCCTTTGTTAATAGATGCACACAAAAGAGCAGGAAGAAATCCTCCATATCATCCAAGTGATCATTATAATTATCATTTTATCATTATAATTATCTTCAATTGAAAAGGAAAATCTAGGAAAGACTGATAAATTGGTATTGGAGAAATATTAGTGCTTGTGTATGTCTCAGTCTTTTGTTCCACTTATTTATGTAAATAAGATGAAATGGTTTAAACAATTTTTATTTATAATATACCATAAGGACCATTGAGTTCAATGATTATTTTGGAAATGTTTACAATTTTTAAAGTAAGAAGGATTGCCTTTTCATTATTCATAAAATAACTTTAATATGTGATCTCTTTTTTCAGTCCTGTCTATATACTGCAAGTATACTCAAATATCTGGAAAAGCAGTTTTGTGAATTAAACAAATAACAATATAAAAAAATTCTCTCCTCTCTTTGTTATGAGAAGGCCAGCAATAAAAAATATTGAAGAAACCAAAGACCTCAAGACTATGAGCTCCATGAGAATAAGGATTTTGTACATTGGGGTACCCAAGACCTCTAGCAGGGTTTGGCACATCTCAGGCCCTCAATATTTATTGAATGACTAAACCTAGGGGACTGTTCAAGTCCTAATAGGAAAGATATATTTTCATTATATAGAAAGCAGTGTGAAGGTGAATCACTCAAACAATGAGGGGAAAATAGAAAAATAAAGGAGGCCAAAGGAGAGAAAACAGAGCATATTTGTTAACAGAGAATGAAAAAAGGAAGGGAAATATGGTCAGTGATGTAATAACTTCTTTATATAGTTTCATAGTCCTGCTGAAACAGAATACCCAAAAAACTAAGAGGCTTAAAGCAACACAGGAATTTATTCCCTCACAGTTCTGGATGCTAGAAATCTGAAATCAAGGTGTCAGCAAAGCGATACTTCCTCTGAAGGTTCTAGAGAAGAATTCTTCCTTGCAGCTTTCTAGCTTCTGGTGGCCTCAGGTGGTCCTTGGCTTGTAGTAATACAACTCCAATCTCTGCTTCTGTATTCACACAGCCATCTTCTCTGTGTATCTCTGTCTTTAAAATGAATTCTTCTCTCTGTATCTCTGAGTCCAAATTTTCATCTTCTTAAAGGACCCTAGTCATATCAGATTAGGGCCCCAACCTCATCCAGTTTCACTTCATCTTAATTAATCACATCTTCAAAGATTTGCAGTGATCATGCGGTTTTTTCATTCATTTTGTTAATTTGATATACTACATTATTTCTTTTATGTTGAACACCCCTTGCATACCTCGGATAATTCTCAGTTGACCATGGTGTGTTATTCTTTTACTGGGCTGTTGGATTCGGTTAGCTAGTATTTTGTTGAGGATTTTTGCATTTATAATCACATGAGATATTTGTCTGTAATTTCTTTTCTTGTGGTGTATTATCTGTTTTTGGTAAAGGGTGATGTTGGCTTTGTATTATAGAATTACTTAGGTGGTGTTCCCACCTCTTCAATTTTTTGGAAGAGTTTGAGCAGGATTGGTGTTAATTCTTCCTGGAATGTTCAGTGAAATTCCCTTGTGAAGCCATCTGGTCCTGGGCTTTTCTTTATTTGGAAGCTTTTGATGACTAATTCAATTTATTTACTAGATATTGGTTTATTGAGATCTTCTATTTCTTCTTTAGTCAGTGTTGATAGTTTGCATGTTTCTAGGAATTTGTCTATTTCAGCTAGGCTATCCTATTTGTTGGCATACAGTTGTTCATAGTTATCATTTTATAATTCTTTTTACTTTAAGTGGAGTCAGTAGTAATGCCACCCTTTCACTTCTGATTTTAATTATTTGTGTTCTCTCTCTTATTATTCATCAGTCTAAAGGTTTGTTAACTGTATTGGTCTTTTTAAAGAACAATTTTGGTTTTGTTGATTTTCTCGATTGGTGTTTTTTTTTTTTAATTATTCTCTATTTATCTCCACTCTAATCTTTATTTCCTTCCATCTGTTCACTTTGGGTTTAGTTTAATCTTCTTTCTTTAATTCTCCTAGCTTTAAGCTTGGGTGTCCGATCTGAAATCTTTCTTCTATTTTAATGTGAGCATTTAGAGTTAGAAATTTTCATCTCTATGCTACCTTTGCTGCACCACACAAGTTTTAGAATGCTGCATTTTCATTTTCGTTCATATCAAGATAATTCTCAATTTCCCATGTGATTTCCTCTTTAACATATTGGTTAAGAGTACATTGTTTAATTTCCACACATTTGGGGAGCAGGTGTAGCTCAGTGGTTGAGCACCTGCTTCCCATGTATGAGGTTCTGAGTTCAATCTCCAGTACCTCCTAAATTTTTTTTCTATCTATTTGTGAATTTTCCATTTCTCCCTCCGTAATTGATTTCTGGCTTCAGTCCATTGTGTTCAAAGAAATTATGTTCTATGACTTAAATATGTTTGAATTTATTGAGACTTATTTTGTGACCTAGGATGTGATCTGTGACAGTTTGAGATTATCTGAATCCCAAAAAGAGAAAGATTATGTTTGCAAACGAATCTATTCCTCTGGGTGTGATACCTTTTGATTATGTTAAATGAGGGTTCTTAACCTTTTTTTACTCCATGGATCCCTTTGCCAGTCATGTGAAAACCATGGACCCCTTAGTAAGTCCACACTATACTGTGTATTATTTAATAAATATATCATACCCACACCAACATGTCCCCACAAGAATAACGTTTTTTTGAATTTTAGTTCAAGCTCACAGACCCCTTGTTAAGAACCCCCATATTAAATTGAGTTGAGGTATCTTTGATTAAATTACCTATTAAGATTTGGGCTTCTTTGATTTGACCATGTCAGTACGGCATGACTCAGGTTGAGTCCGTGCCATCTTGATGGGTCTGATATAAATGGACACTCATATGGACAAACAGATACAAAAAGACACAGAGAGGAGAGAACTTCGTCATTATTTTACTCTTCTATGTGACAGAAAGGAGAAGGCTCAAACCGCTAAAGCCCCAGGGAGAGATGGACCATTTACCTGATAGTTTACAGCTGACCTTGTCCTGAGAGAAAAGACCTATGCCAGCCTACAACTGAGATCAGGAAGAAGCTGTCTCACAGGGCCTCGATAGAAGAGGACGCCCAGAGGGGAAGGCTGAAATCCAGCAGAGATGGCCAGCCATCTTGCTTCAACATGTGGCAGCTGACTTTGGTGAGAAAGTACAGCTTACGGTACCTTGAGCAGGACTTTCCACAGCCTTGGGACTGTAAGCTTCTACCCCAAATAAATGCCCTTTATAAAAGTCAACAGAATTCTGGTGCTTTGCTTCAGCACCCCTTTGGTGGACCAATACATTATCTATCTTGGAGAATGACCCCTGTGTGCTAGAGAAGATTATAGCAGTGTTGGTAGGTGGAATGATTTACATATGTCTGTTAGGGGTAGTTAGTTTAGGGTATTATTCAAGTCTTCTATTGCCTTTTTTTTTTAAGATTTATTTTTTATTTCTTTCTTTCCCCTTCCCCTACTGCCCCAGTTGTCTGCTCTCTGTGTCCATTCGTTGTGTGTTCTTCTGTGACTGCTTCTATCCTTATCAGCAGCACCTATCTGTGTTTCTTTTTGTTGCATCTTCTCTCCGTGTGTGCGGCACCATTCTTGGGCAGGCTGCATTTTCTTTCACGTTGGGCGGTTCTCCTTACGGGGTGCACTTTGATCTTCTGTTTAGATGTCCTATCCATTATTGAAAGTTAGTATTAAAGTCTTCCCCCAGATCTTGGGGTAGTGGATTTTGTTTTTTAAAGAAGGTATCAGAAATTGAACCCAGGACCTCATATGTGAAGAAACAGGCACTCAACTACTTGAGTTATACTTGCTTCCAAGAAAGTGGATTTTTATGTCCTTCCTGGCACAGGAAGCCATGCCAAGGTCAAGACCCCACTTCTGCCTGGTGCAAGAGTGGGGTTGTTGGTGGTAACAGTAACTGCCATGCAGAGAGAGCAATTGACTGGTATTTGCCACCCACTTCCTCCTGTTCTACCCTAGATGCTGTACAGTGTTTACTTGACTCCAGTATTTCAAAATAGCTGAATCAGACAGTTCTTGCCAGTTTAATAGTTGTTCTGGTGGAGAGACTGCTTCCCAGAGCTCCTTACACTGCCATCTTTCCACAATTCCCCCAGACCATAAATCTGGTTCCAAAGTAAGTTTAGTTTTCAAAGTCTTTGTAGTGTTATTCTGGTCTGTCTCCCATGTGTGTACCCAGGGGCCAGTCTGGGACCAGCACAGCAGACTGTATTGTATATTGATTCTCAAAGTATTTGTTCATTACAATCAGTTCTACACACTTGCAGTTTGAAATTGTGTCTAGGATTTCATATACAGATTTATAGAATATCTTTCTTCAGCTCCCTCTTCTCTATAAATTCCCTCACTCTCTTTGGCTCTCAGGGTCCCCTTTTCCTGTTACTGTTCTCTTCATGGGCTATCATAGCTCTACTGGAGTGCTAATGGAAATCAGAATGCAAAAATGGTTTTCCTGGGATGTCACAGCTGGGGCTGGCTACATAACTTATAGATCCCATTGCAAAACTAAAATGTGGGGTCCCTTGTTTAAAAATATTCATAATTTCAAGATGGCAACACTTAGGCACAAAACCTAATACCAAACCCTTCTGAGCATGGAGCTTGTGTGACTCTGTATAGCATAAATAACACACACAGGAAGCCAGCACTGGTCAGAACTCTACAAGATATCAGAGTGCAGGGAAATGACAGATGAAGGCAGGCTGTCATGTAAGTTTAGGCGCTCACATATAACCACAGCCTCTGATTGATGACAAAAAGGAGACTTGCCTGTCTTATAATACATATCCATATTTTATAAGTTCATATATAATGTAGTTATAGAATCTTATCAATAATATGTATATGATAATGAAAACATATTTCTAGATGCATTCTTCCCGACACAAGGGAATTGAAAGCTTACATTACTCATTAGTTATTCTGTATCAGATAATTTATATATATTATATTATATATATTATCTCATTTTAATTTTTACATGGTTATTAGGATATAAATATTTTTTATTTTATTTTACAGTTGAAGAAAGGGATCCAAGAAATTTTGTGTACAGGATCATGCATTAAATATTAGGGCCAAGATTTGAATTCTTATCTCTACGGATCTTTGGATGTATATGGATTATATGGTTATTGCACTCTTCCCCTCAAACACATCCATGTCATCCCTAATGGACACAAATAATATGGCAATTCTCTACACTAGGCAAGTGGAAGGATGTTAATGAACAAAAGTGGGTCTAGTGGTGAACAGGCAATCCCAGCTGTAGGACTGCCCCCCCCCCCTACATGCATGATAAGCTGTTAAGTCCCATCCATTATCATGTAAAAATAACTTGCATCTTCAGTTGAGGCTGACTTTATTAGCTATGGGTTCCAAGTCCCTGGGGGAAGTAGATCAGTAGCCATTCACAGGAAGGGCCTGAATTATGGTTTCAAGGAGCTCTGTCTGAACATGAAGTGAGACAGTGTCTGGAGGCTTGAAGAAGAGGATCTCTCCCCGACCCCCAGAATAAGGTACAGGGCAAAGGTAGTTGAGTCCCTAGTCAGAATTGTCAGGGTTCAACCCAATGGCAATGAAGAAGTCATAACAGAAATCTAGTTGTAAGATAAGATGTGAGAAGAAACAGATGGTCGCTATATATGAGACAATTTGGGGCACTGAGTGCGACAGCCCAATTCCAAACTCTACCTACAGGTCAGAATGAGTGCTTTCCATACTTGTAGGCTTGGCCAAGCTATGAGTAGGAAACACACATTCAAAGTCTTTGGTACCCATTGATGGAAAAGGCACAAGTGAAAAATAGGCACGTAAGTCATGATAGTCCTGGAATCCATGACCTATATGTTATGGTTAAGTTAAAAACACCATTACTAATTACCAATATTGAGTAAATTAAGGGGGGAAATATCACATTATGAATTTAAGAGCATATTATCTCACTGCCAATCCTCCCTCTTCTTTAGCTGTCCATGTGAGTGATGAAACATTTGTAAAGCAGACCAGGGTTTTCCTCAAAAGTGCCCTCAAAATGAGTGAATTCTTCCAAAAGGAAAAGGTTAAATAAAGTAAAATGAAACGAATTGTTTTCTCTTCCTTTCAGCAGAGAGCAGATTTGAGCAGGTACATTGCGGTGCTGTCTTTATCTCTACCGGATGTTGTTCGAGCCACTCTGGAGGCAGGAGGCAGGAGGCAGGGACCACATCCTGGCCTTTGATTTGAGGCCCAAGTGCATGTTCAGTCTCCCACTACTCCAGAATCACTTGTAACATTGCAAGTTTTCACAGGCGAATGCAAATTAATAAATCCACTGGTGTTGCTTTCCTGTTTGTTTTTTGCATACATCAGAGAGAGGTTACAGTATGCAAACTCTCAGCTGCCAACAGAACACAGATGGGTGTGGGAACAGAGAAAGATCCAGATGGGCAGGACCAGAGCAATCTGTGGGAAGTTTGGGCAGGGTACCTGATCCATGAGACAGCAGAGGACTGTTGAATGCTCCATGATGGATGTGCACATTGCCTTGACATTGGGATCGCCAAGGCTAGCCGGAAAGGCATATCATTTAATCTAGCTTTGTAAGAAACCTGTGAGTCAGTGTTTGTGTACCAGCATTCTTTTCTCAAACTGAAATAGCAATAGGCTTTTATATTTCATTAAGTTTCCTATTTTATGTATTTGAACTTTCCATTATTGACTATTTCTTAATTTAGTCAAAAAGTATGGGGTTGCAGTGTTATGTGCAGTGTTTTTTCAATATCGTGCTCATGGCTTTTTGGGGACGGCATCAGCTCTCTCTTATTTCTTTCTTCAATTACCCATTTGCCCAAATGCAAGATACCCTTGATTTAGGGGAACTTTTTTTTTTTTTTACTGATAGGTTTTATTTGACTGGAAAATGGTAAAATATTATTTAAATTGGATGTGTATCAAATGTGGCTCCTAAGTTGAAAAATAAAATCTAAATTTGCTTCCAGAAGCATAACAGGATATCTAAGAACCCTTGATGCAGCTATTGATAAACATATTCTGAAAGTCATTTGGTCTTGTACCAAGTAGAAACTATAAAAATATAATTTTTTTGTCTAAAACTGTTATGTAAGGCTTCAGAGGTTTCTGGTAGTTCTGTGCTTTCTACTCTATTCACGTTTTTGTTGAAATAAAATGTGAAAGAAAATAACCTTGTATATGCATATTAGAACTTCTAACAGGTAAGAGTTTCCATGGATACTTTTATGCAGCCAAAGAGTTTGTGTGTGGAGAAAGGCAGTCATTTCTAGTTCTAAGAGATTCTGTTCTGATAAAGAACTACTGCCAATCATGTCATATGTCACAAAATTCTGAAAGAATAAAAATAACATACATCATGTGTGTCATATTATAAGTTATGAGATAGTTTTGTCTAGATAACCTTTTCAATTATCTGGCTTATTCTAGTAATACCTTGGAATTTGGTTAAGACTTGGAAAATCTATGGTTTTAAAAGAAAATTTTAATGATTTTAAAATGTTGCTTTCTAGATCTTTATAAAATGTTTTTCCTCTTTTTTGGTCATTATTTATGCAGTTTAAATCAGTCAATTATCAGTGCTAGGATAAAGATTTATCTTTTATTTAATATAGCTTTTGAAGCAGTTTTATCTTCATTTTTATCTTACCAAAAAGTTTCAAGTCTTTGATTAAATCTTATTTCCTGACATCAACCCAAATCTAATTTTCTGCAAGTTTTTTAATCTTTTTGAAAAACATGTCAAAAAAAGATGCAAGATTTCAGAGCATGAGGCTGCTAGGTTAAGTTCCAAACCCCATAGTTTTATGAGGAGCTCAGTGAAGTTCTGTGACATCTTGAGTGAATTCATTCTAAACACATATTTTTGAAGTAGGATTGTTTGATACTGACATGTGCCTAAGCAGTTGTTGATTCTGACCATGGCCCATACATTGTTTTCAAACCAAGAATCTGAAAAATCACTTGATCTTCATCTGATTTGAGTTAATTCTCAAATGTCTTCTATTATTACTAATATTACTTCTATTATTACTAATTAACACAGGCTCTGGATAGCACCAAAGTCATTGTCAGAATGACAACAAAGAGATTATCAAAATATCACTTGACTTCGCAACCACCTAATTAACAGAACTTTATGACAAAACTTTTGTGATTTATGTTTTGTAATCTACAGGGGGAAGAGAATTTCCTTTGAGAGTCTCATTGCAGGGTCACATTACACTATTGTAACTTAAGGTAGATGGCTATCAAAATGTAAGTTAAATAATATGAGAGGAAACATAGAAGTGCAAACAACAGTTAACCCTAACATTGAGTTTGGCCTTGGCTTAATCAAGATGACATGTAAATTATTATCACAGAATTTTTTAGATGATCCCTTGAAATGTATTTCATTATAGTATTGTGCTCTGCCAGAAGGACAAGCCGCTTTCAAAAGTTGCTTTAAACAGTTAGGATTTCATAATATGCATCCAGTATGGGAGCTCCACGCGCAAGGAGTATGCCCTGTAAGGAGAGCCGCCCAGCGTGAAAAAAGTGC
Source organism: Dasypus novemcinctus (assembly GCF_030445035.2). Taxonomy (NCBI): domain Eukaryota; kingdom Metazoa; phylum Chordata; class Mammalia; order Cingulata; family Dasypodidae; genus Dasypus; species Dasypus novemcinctus. The sequence continues at coordinate 23,240,744 of NC_080676.1, read as the reverse complement.
TGCCTGCCCTGGAGTGGTGCTACACACACGGAGAACTGACGCAGCAAGATGACACATCAAAAAGAGTCACAGATTCCCAGTGCTGCTGACAAGAATACAAGGGAATAGGGAAGGGGAGAGAAATAAATAAAATAAAATTTTTAAAAAATCTAAAAAAAACTGCACACAGATTATTATAGTACTTTATATTCTGTATCAAATTATGTAGACTTTTGGCTTAAGGTATCAAAAAGTGACTTTTGGATGATTTTTTCAGTAATATAAACTGTCATAGCAATAATACTGTTTCTGTATGTCCTTCCTCTGATGTTTCTCCAAATATTGGTGCTTTGTAAAGATCATAGTGGGCCCTCTTGCTTTTACTCTCTTTCTTATGAACTTATCCATTCAAATGGCTTTAACCACAGCTTATTTACCCTAAATTCCACAGCCCCTTCCCAAACTTCCAAATCAAAGTCTCTTTCCCAGAATTTTCTCCTGAGTTCTGATGCAAATCTCTAAATGCTTACTAGAATTCTGTCTGAATGAGTATCTCAAACAAATTATCTGTAACACCAAACTCAGCAACTTCCCCCCAAATCTCTTTCTCCTTTAAGACCTGGGCTTAATGCTATACTCTGAACTCTACCTGACTACTCACCTTCAGCAGGTGATGAAATCCTGTGAACACTAATTCTAAATCCTTATCAAACATGACCCTCCTTCTCAGGCCCATTGCCACTGCCTTAACTTAAACACTCATCATCTCTTGCCTGAATTATTTGAATAACCACTAATATGTTCCCTTTAGGCCTGCTTTCCGGAATTCACTCACTGAAGCCTGAATAACCTTTGTAAAACACAAATCCAATCAAATTAGTTTCTTTCTTAAACTCTTTCCTTTTTTCGCTACAGGGCAAGATCAAACTTACACAGAGTCCATCATAGTCTAGCCATAGTAATGCCTTCTTTTTATTTTTATATTATTTTATATTTTTTCATTATTATTTTTTTAAGATACATGGATCACACAAAATGTATCATTAAAAAATATGAGGTTCCCACATACCCCATTCCCCCCACCCTCCCCCCCCCCCCCACTCCTCCCACATCAACAACTTCTTTCATTAGTGTAGTACATTCATTGCATTTGGTGAGTACCTTTTGGAGCATTGCTACATAGCATGGCTTATAGCTTATGTTGTAGTTTACATTCTCTCCCAGTCCATTCATTGCGTTATGGCAGGATATATAGTGTCCTGCATCTGTCCCTACAATATCATTCAGGAAAACTCCAAGTCCCGAAAATGCCCCAATATCACACCTCTTTTTCCTTCTCCCTGCCTTCAGCAACTCCTGTGGCCACTGTCTTCACATCAATGACAGAATTTCTTGCATTGCTAAAGTCACAATATTTCTATAGTAGAGTACCAGTAAGTCTACTCTAATCCATATTTTATTCCTCCATCCTGAAGACACTGTACATATAGGGCAATACCAATGAGAGTGATGAAAGGTAAAATGTCAAAAAAATTTTTTCTTATTATATTTTTCATTTTTTTAATGCCCCAATTTATTTTTTACTTTATTTTAGTTTCTCTAAATTATATATTCTATGTATAATATTTAAACCTATCGTTATCATTTCATTTTTCTATTAATTGAATTTAGCAACATATTAGACTACAGTTTTGAAGAAGTTTTGGATCACAGAGGGATTCAACTTAATGCCTTCTTTTGAAGTTTAGTTTCCTGAAACTCCTTTCTTCACATAAAATGCTCTCAGATCATACTGTTCTCCAAAATATCTTGCTCTTTCATGCTTCCAAACCTTAGCACACTCTCTTCCTTTTGTCTAGAATGTCCTTCCAACTCACTTCACCCACATCCCATCTCCAATATTTACCCATCAGACTCTTCCTAAGCTTTGTTTAAGAGACAACTTTAGCATTAGCCCTTCTGTGAGGAAGAGCTTAGGATTCATTGCAGTTACCCCTATGCCTCCAACAGACTTAGGAATCCTTTCTTCTGTACTTCAGTCTCTGTCAAACATTCTTCTATTATAGTAGTTGTCATGTGGTGTTACATGTCTCTTTCTCCATGTAAAACTCACCTCACTTTCAGGAGATAACACTGGAACTGAAGGCAGGAGACTTGGTTTTGAGGACCTGGCATGCCCTTTCCTCATTGTATAACTTCAAAGCTGCCAGTTTTCTAATCTACAAATTGAGGGACATGGATCAGTGACAGCTAAAATCCCTCTTCTAACCCTAATAATCTATAATTTTGTGGTTTCCAAACACATCCAGGGTATGAATACAATATTGCTTTAAAAACTTTATAGATCTCCAACTATGTGCCCAGAATTGCACTGGACTTTGGAGGAAAGTTCGGGTTTGCCTTCGTGACTTACAGGACGTGGACATATTTAGAACTACCTTCCTATGTTTAGTAAAACACAACAGCAAAATGTAGGAGGAAAATACTCAATAAAGCACAAGAATTATATCTTTTCAACAACTGAAAATTTAACAAGCTGTTTCATATGTTGTAAGTCAAAAAGTCAAGATATTTGCTCAACTGCTTTCATCAACTGTAAAAATATGTGTTTGCAAAAATATGTGAGCTTTGATAAGGCAAGACTGTTGATACAGTTTTTATTTATTTCTCATGGCAAGATGTCTAAGAAATCTAATTAATTAATTAAAGTTCTAGGCGAAAGCCTGTCTCTTCAGATTTCACTGAAGTCCATACTGCATGTGTGGGCAGGGTCTCTAGTGTTCTAAATCTGGGTGATATACTTGTTTGTTTTGCCTTGAACAATATTGAACCCATTCCACAAGGATGTTTCATTTCACTTTCTGCATAGTTCTTTGATGGCATCCAGAGCAGCGTAAGGGAGAGCAAGTCTTAGACAAATCAGCCGATGAAAGATCTCTCCCATCCATACTCCTAATATTTTCAAGCATCTTGGAAAATAGTAATAATAATAATAATATTTACAACATTGCATTTGAAATGCACCAACCTCTTTAAACTTAATATTAATTCAATAATCAAGAATTATGGCTTGACAATCTATTCTTCTGTGAAGACTTCTTTAACTCCTGCAGAGAGGAAACTTTCTTTTTACACATCCATAGGTGTTGTGCAGACATTTAAAATAGCAGTTGTCACAGGAGAAGGTATGTTATTTTCCTTATTTTATGGAGAAGGAAACTGAGAAAAAGAAATGATTAATAAATTGCCTAAGTTCACACAGCTAGCAAGTGGTATCACTGGAGTTTAAGCCCAGGCAGTGCAACTTCAAAGTCAATCTAAATACCACCTTACAGGGGTTTTCTGGGAAATTAAACCAAAGAAATCATAAAAACACAAACGGACACCTGCAGCTTTGGGAGAGAGTTGGACTCCATGAAGAGAAGAAGAAAAGTTTATCTTGAAGATGCTGAGATTTATTAACTAAATAGATGCAGTAGAGCTGCAGGTCTTTTAAGCACCAGCCAATGCGTCTGCTCCTCTTTTCAAAGCCAGAACCTAGCATCTGAGATTCTGAAAATAGATCAGTCCCTTTCCTGGGATTCAGCCCAGTCCAAGAATGATGCTTTCATTTTGGGAATAAAAAGAGCTCAACAACCAGTGATTTGTTGTCCTGGGGAGATCACAGTCTATTAGAGAAAACCAAGAGACCATGCATGGAAGTTAAATTATAATGCAGAATTAAATACCAAAAATTGTAATACAGAATTAAATGACATACAGACAATGAATCCCCCACAGACAACAGGCATTGCATTGTTCAACTATTTAGAGAGGGAGAATTCCTTCCAGGTTATGCAATCTAAGAAAAAATGGACCTATGAGCTCAGCCTGGAAGGTCTGACTGGTGAGCAGAGATATGGCACTCCTCTGCCCATAACAACAACCTCCTCCATCATCATGAGACATTCATTTCATTTGGTGACTACATCTCTGAGCACCGCTGCACCTCATGGTCAATGGTCCACACCATAGCCCACACTCTCCCACAGTCCACACAGTGGGCCATGGGAGGACATACAATGTCTGGTAACTGTCCCTGCAGCACCACCCAGAACAACTCCAACCCCCAAAAATGCCCCCACATCACATCTCTTCCTCCCACTCCTACCCCCAGCTACCACCATGGACACTTTCTCCACACCAATGCCACATTTTCTTCGATTACTAATCACAATAGTTCATGAATAGATTATCAGTAATTCCACTTTAATCCATACTCTATTCCTCCTTCCTATGGACCCTAGAATGGCCGTATCCACTCCACATCTATATCAAGAGGGGGCTTAGATTCCACATGGATGATGGATGCAATTCTCCTGCTTTCAGTTGTAGGCATGCTTGGCTCCCTGGTGTGGTGGTTGACCTTCTTCACCTCCATGTTAGCTGAGTGGAGTTAAGTCCAATAAACCAGAATGTAGGAGCTGCAAGTCTTTTGAGGCCCAGGGCCTGGCTATCACATGATCCGTCCAGAGATTCAGGTCCCCTGGGTATACATTAAACCCCAGCACCAACTACAGTTCCGGTAAAAGTAACAGGAGAGACTTGTGCACAAAGATCACATCTGAGTCCAGCTCCATCACACTCAGGAACACAAACTCCAAAGTAGGGCCAGCTGACATGGCACTGAACTCTATCTGCCATGACCATAGAACCTGTGGGTCTCTGTAGCCTTCAGAAGAACCAATACCTGGGGATGCATCATTCTTAAAGGATATTTTGTTCACTGAAACAAATTCAAATGGTGTAGAAAAAAATTACTGGATTCTACCACCAAGAAATTGCCATTGTAAACCTCTTATATAAGCTATACTTCCTTTATTCTTTCATTAGATTTATTTATTTATGTGCTCATTTTAGTCAATTTATGGAGTTACCATGTTATTTTTCTTTTCCTCATGCTTGGAAAACTCTGTCCAGACATGACTCTATATACTATATACTGATACTGTGCCCCAACTACTTTGCTTACTCCTCACTGTTCTCATTCTTGTTCCTGGTCCCCATCGCTTCCTCCCGCAGGGGAAAGAGTCTGGGGGAGGAAGGACTGAAGTGGGAGGATACCCAGGCTCTGACTCAGTCTTCTGACATGTGGTCAAGTAGCAGACAAGGGTTTTCTAAGTCTGTATGGGATGCACCACATTCCCACCAGGGGCCCTGTTCTGGCCTGGACATTTTTAAAATTCAGTGTAGTTTTGGGGATTTTATTTCTGTGTGTATCAATCTCATTTTTTAGTCTCCCCATTTGACGGGTACTTTCCAGCAACAATTTCCTCCTCTATCCTATCAAAAAATACGTACATACGTACATAAAGCTAATGATAACTGGAGGGTGGAGAAATGAATCAGTATTTACTCAGTAGTTTAGGAATTTACCAGTGCTTCTCCAAAATAAATCGGGGCTAATTATTAAAGAAATGCACTTTAATTTAGCCTGTCAAATTAATTCCCCCAAACCTCCTCATGTTATAAGAGTCTTAATTTAGTAACAACTAAGTTTTCCTTTTCTTATTACAGGCACTACTGAGCCACTGGCTCTGAATGAAGTCATTTAACCCTTTTGAGGTATGCAATATAAAAAACACCAAGTTGGCCAGAGAAAATTCACAAACAGTAGCTATATACATACTTGTGAAAGGGCTTTACCATTTGCAAAGTGCTTCTGTATTCCATTCTGCAAGCTTAACCTAGGCTTGCTGGGAAGCTCTCAGTGTTGTGCAGAATGCCAGAGTGTGACCATTCCTAAGAGCAACATTTTAGGAAGATCACTCCAAATTAGGGCGCCCCAAAGAGAGAAAAGAGGGTGAGGAAGTCTGTGAAAACTATAGTCAGAGGATGAGTTGGGAATGTTTAACCTAAAAAATAGAAAGAGGTGGCATAACAATAATCTACGGGACCTTCTCTTGTTTAACATGATAGAAGACTTAAACACACATCTTGTTCTGAAGGCAGAACCTGGGCTGATGAGTGATAACTACAGGGAGGAGATAAGGTTTAATATAATAGTCCTTTGGCAGTGGAAAGGGCTACCTCATCCAGGAGGGAGCTTCCTGGTTCTACTATAGCCCCTGGAGGGCCACGTGGGTGGGGGCTGATGCTGATGGAGAGTTCATCAAAGCTCACACTCTCAGGCTTAAAAATCGACCAAACTGGGGAAGCCTCTCCAATTTGAGCCAGTCTTGAGGATTTTTATTACCATGAGATAGACATTTCAAAACTCCAAAGGACAGAGATATGTCAGAAGGCTTCCCAAGCCCCTTGCTAAGTGCCAAGCCCTACTTAGGTATCACTTACCCTGTCCAATAGGGCAGCCATTGCCAGCGGGCAAGCCAGGCTGTTGGAGAGCACAGATGAGACAAAGCTTGAGTCCCCTCTCCAAAATTTAAAGAGAGCGCTGCAGTTCATGTACAACCCACTGCCTCTGCTGATCAATCTAGTCTAGCACTTATTATATAATATTTGAGTTAGTTTTATATCTGCACAAAACTCTGAGATGGTGCTTTAAGGGAAGAAACTCAGTTCTATTTATCTTTATAACTCCATAACTGTTGACATTTATTAGATACTCAATATGTGCTTAATGGATGAATAAATTGATTCCATTCCAAATAAGCAATTCCTTGGTTAGACATTTTATCAGTAGCAAAATAGAATTAAAATGCCAGGCAGCCCCAGTCCTAAGGAGTGCACAGAATAAATATATGAGAGAGAGAGGAGAGCTCCCGCATTGGATGGAGGTTTGTCTTTTAAGATCCCTTTCAACTCCAAGGTTTTATAATTCTACTCTTTCCTCAACCAAAATTGCCTAAATGCAAGAGGAGGAAAAGTGGCTATACTATACTAAGCTATCCCTAGTTTTTAAAAAATCTATTATTGGCAATACAGTTCAGCTTCCAGCAAACCACATAATTTGAAGTCAATCTGTAGTCAAAACCTGGGCTTGTTTTAGTTAATTTAATGATTTGAGGAACACAAGATCTTTTTTTAAATTAAATTAAATTTATTTATTAAAGATACTTAGATTACATAAATGTTACACAAAAGAACACAAGGTCTTGATAGAAATTTTTGTCAAAACCATAGAAAATGTCATTTTCTCAATTTAAATAAAATTGGACTTTCTGGTCCTGGAATTTAAAATATGTGGCAATTTTTCCTATATCCCAATTGGGGGATTCAAACAGTTACCTATATTAAAAACAATGACAAGTACTTTTATAATTTTTACCCTACACGTCACACACATTAGTGGACTTAGTTTGTTGATTGTGACATAGTTACTTTCATTATCTCTATGTTATGGAAACTAGAAACAGAATCATAGAGATTAAGTCATTTGCCCTAGATCATGAGGTAGAAAGTGGAAGAATCGGGATTTTCCCTTAATCAGTCGAGCTCCAGAGCCCATGCTTACAGCCACTTCACTGAATCATAAGACACTTGACCTTTTACAATAAGGTTTTCTAATATTAGGATAAGAATTATATTTCTTACACTATAGCAAGATTGTTCTTGCCAGGTGTCCCATGAATCAGTGATTCATGATTAGTTTTCCTTTTGAGCAAAGTCATGCCAAGGGTGTGAGAACCGTGTAAAGGGAAGGTGATGCCCTTTAGCGGGAAAACCGTGGCCAAGGCTTCTGACTATTTAGTCATTTTCTCTATTATTATTTAGACAAACCAAGGCAGTAGCCACCATCTACCCTATTCCCCACCCCAAGCCTAAAAGAACACAGACATACTAAATAAATAACGGATTATTCGATTAAATAAAAATATGTTAGTCCCCACACTCACAAAACAATAAAGGCTACAGGCCAACAGTTTTTCTAAATCACTTTGATTTAACTGAGATTCAGATGCTTTTCTGAAAAGCAAGGTAAATTCCATTTTGGATTTGAATGATCTTTCTTTCCCCTAGTTTCACACATATCTGCTCTTCACTTTGTGCTCTAAATAGTTAGTTAATTGGGACTATTTAGCAGATTGTATATGTCGATGCTGAGAGTAATTGTATCTTAACAATAACTGAAGGAGTTTTGGCTTAATTTGCTAGCTGGTCCATGGGTTTGCTAGAGAATGATGTTGCCCCCTGCAGTTGGATTCAAAGAGTTAAGCAGAAACTGAAGTGCTCTGACTGTAGGAGGTGAAACTCATTCATACTCTTTTGTAAACAAATTAACAGTGAGTTACCAGTGTGTTTTCATCCCACAAAATCACCTTAGCAACAATGGATATAAAAACAGCCTGTACTTTTCCTCAGAGCCTCTAGTCGTTCCTAACATGAAGATTCAGGGAGAAAAAAAAATGGGACTAGCGAAATTCCTCATTTATCCTTAAACTGAGTCAGAATTTCCATGGAACATTATGGATTCTAGTGGTAATACAGAAAAGCGTTGAGATTTTCTCAAATAGAAAATGATTAATTATTTCTCAACTGGGCTGTATTAGGCTTTTTTGTTTTGTTTCTTACCCCCTGATGTGGCAGGAAACACCATGCACTCTTTGTTTGGCCAAATTTAAAGCTAATGTTAGCAAAAATAGAAAGGAAAGATATATTTCTGAAAAATGAGGTCAGGCTCATTTGAATTGTGGGCCCTGTGGCCATTGGTTATACTTGGGTTTTATCCATCTGTGTTTGAGGAGCATGGGTCTTGGATAATCGAGAGCATTAGAACCAGACTGCAGTCATAAGAGTACACTCTGGTGTCCGGGGCAGATAAAAGCTGGGAGCAGGGAAAATGGTGCTAGGCATTTAAAAGTCAGAAAGCTGTAGGGAATGAGCCACAGAACTTTGTTTTGTGTGTCTTTCCATGCACTCACCCGTCTTACCACAAAAGTTCAGAAACTTGTCTGCTTTTTTACGGGTTTCTTTTCACTTTTGGTTATTTATTTCAATTGCCACTTATTCCCACTCTAGAGAAATGAGAACTAGCGAAACAGTAAATGCATTAAAAACCACCTTCTGGGCCTCTGCCATCCATTGTCTCTCCCTACACTCTGGTATCTTTGCTCTGCTTTGGAGTCCCTGAAAAGATTCATTCTTCCTGCAAATACTCCATACAATTCAAAAATCAGTAGTAGGAATTTTATTTTTACACAATTAACTGCATTTGTACCACAGGGAAAATGATACCCAAAGTTAAAAAAAAAAAAAAAAAACAAGCTTATATGTGTTCATTGTTCTTGCTTTTCAACATGAAGCTGCTTGCATTTTCATTGCTGCATTTGAATCAAAGTTCTAATTATTGGTTCCTATGTATAAGCAGTAAAAAAAAAAGCATTTTAAATGAACTGAAATATTATGAGCCCTATTTTCCTATTTCTCTGTCTTATATTGGTGTGAGGAGAGCCTATGCTATCATTGCTAGAGAGAGGATTTCACAGCTTGTGGCTCTGACCCATCCACACCAATCCCACAGCATGAAAGTCTTATTTAAAATTGAAAGCCTGGGATTTTAAATGTTTTAAAGAAATGGAAAAAAAGAAAGTCACTCATATGCTACAGGTACCCTTTAAATTGGAAACCTATTGGTGATGTAGACCACCAACCCTTAACTTTGGGCTTGAGAACTTATTACATCTGTGCACACTTGATTATCTATCATTCTATCAAGTGACATGAAAGGAAACTTGAAAAAAAGTAAATGTAGTGCTCCCAGGCCCTCCATTCTCTAGGCTAGAAATCATCTACTAGTTTTTTTTAATGAATTGAATTAAATTCAAGCTGAAAATAATTAACTAAAGTCATTTGGTAGTAAAATAACTCAGAACTCATTGAGTTGCTGTAACTGTATATTTGAACTTTTCATGTTGCTGGATTTTTCACTTAGACATCATTTACCAAAGCAATTAATAATATTGAAATACACAAAAATGAACCACATAACCAAGGTATGCATTTTCTTATTATTTTTTTTTTATTCCTACCTACTATGTTTTAGAAATTTCCAGGTATTGGCAAGAAAAGATGAATAAGAACTAATTCCTGTCCTCAAGGAACTCACAATTTAGTAAGGCAGATAAAAATATAAATAAATATTATACAATCTACATACTAACATAGACAAGATAGAGTGAATCAATAAGTACATTTATTGAGTATTCACCATATTCCCTATTCTAATATTCACAAAATAGGAATAAAACATAGTACATGCTCTCAGAAAATTCATGGGAGGGAATGTGATCTGGGATGGTTTATCTCTGAAAAGGAGGAGGAATATCTCATCATCCAAGACAGGAACGATGGGTGAAGATGTCTAATTTCTAGGGAAGTTGACCCATAACGATCTCAGTTGTTCAAATGAAATAGAGATTGGGTTCTCTGGTCATAGTGAGAGAAGGATTACTGGCTTCCTCAAGCAATACTCAGTCACTTGAATATAGGAGCCAAGAAGAGAAATTGTAGATATGTAGTTTGGAATAATGCCATGAGAGTAAAGAGAAGGAAAGGGGTATTCTAGTTGAGGCAAGAGAGTAGTTGAATTCCATATTTTATGGAGTCTAAACGAGATAAGGAAGAAAGTGCAAACAACAATTAGCTGAGGAGTGGGGAGATAATTAAGCAATCAAAGAAACACAACTTTTTGTGAGGCTAACAAGTAAGTTGGGGTGATGGAGTGAGAACTGGTAAGATATGGACATGTGATCTGAAGGAGAGTTACTGAATTTTGATGTTTCAAAAGGAGGAGACTTCCAAATCATGCCAAAGGTCAATGAATGCAAAAGCCAATGGAGTTTTAGAGATCAAACTTTGCCTTTGCTAGGGGCAAAGGCATTGGAAGGGTCATCCATTTGGAGTTGAAAGTAAGCAGGATGATGGTGGTGGAGCAGAAAATAGTGGGTCAGCTGCCTCCCTCAGTGGAAAGATGACCCGCAATCTTGCCGTAGCTTCCTTGTCCGCACTCTGCCAGAAGAAGGTCAGGGGGTGTATCACATTGTGTGAGAGAGAAGGTTAAGATGACAATGAGAATTACCTCTGAGCAGCCCGTTTTTATATCCCTACTGTTCCTTCAGAAGAAATCTAAGTTCTGTAAACAAACATCAAGGGCAAATAATTTAACTCTCCATACAAAGACAAGGAATTAGCAGTGCAAGCATAAAGATCTTTTTTATTTTACTGCTTTAATTCCTCCTTTAAAAGATTTTCCACTTGGCAGCCTCCTAATTAGAAAGATGTGAGAGTAAGATGTGTGAAAAAATTCACTGGTCTGGATCTCAAAAATATCTTTATCTTTCAGTTGTAACTCTCTGAGTTAGCTGTCATGTAGACAAGTCATCTAATGCCTTTTACCCTCATTCCTGGAAGAAGGAGCAACATTTAGGTACTAACCTGAGGCAGAAAGAAATATACTGTATTAGAGAAACTGAAAGAGGCTTGGCAATTGGAAGGAGAAAACAAGAGGAGCTGAACCTTAAAGAATGGTTAAGATAATCAAATAAGTAATGAACGTGAAATTGCTTTTGTACTAGAATACTGTAGCAGTTTGATATGGTTTACAAATTCCAAAAATAGATATTGGATTATGTTTGTAAACTGATTTGTACCTGGGTGTGATTAAACTATGATTAGGTCTTTGATTGTACCATATCAGTAGGATGGGGACTCACAGATAAAACTACCTGGCAGAGCAGAGGAGTTAGTTGGAGTTCTGATGTTGGAGTTTTGATGCTGGAATTTTAAGCTGGAGCCCAGAAAATAAACACATAGGAGAAGAACACAAAGGAATAGACGGCTCCTTAGACATGGCAGAAGTCTCAAAGAGAGACAGAGTCATTTGCCTGATAGTCTACAGCTGGCCTTGTAGAGAGAGCACAGCAGCTGAGCCTAGAGAGAAATGGAGCCCTGGGAAGAGAGGAACCCAAGAAGCCTGAACTCTTGGCAGACGTCGGCAGCCATCTTGCCCCAACACGTGGCAATAGACTTTGGTGAGGGAAGTAACTTATGTTTTTTGACCTGGCAACTGTAAGCTTCTACCCCAAATAAATACCCTTTATAAAAGCCAATAGATTTCTGGTATTTTGCATCAGCACCCATTTGACTGACTAATACAAATACTTTACTGGATATTATCATTGTTTTTCTCATATATTTTATGGGGGAGAAAGCTGCTGAAAGTCGCTTTAGATTTCTGTATCATTCAGCATACAACCAGGAAGACACAAACCATCCTAGAAATTCCGGAGAGAAGGATTTGATTCACAGCTTCCACATAAGGATAGCACAAGAAAGGAATTTGTAAGCACATGATTTTCTGAGGTTGTGCTCTTTAGAAAAGGGTTTTAAGGGAGGGAGTGAAGCAAGGTAGAGAAAAGGAAAGAGGCAAGCAAGAATGTGGTCTCAAAGCAAGCCCAGTCTTCACCTAATCCATAGGTGGAAGTCTTTGGAACATAAACCATACCATAGAATTTCCCCCTCCTTGATGCAAGGATACAGCATTTTATAACTTGTATGCATCTACATTGACTGTGGCTGTCATTAAAAGAACTGAGGCAGAAGCTCCTGTGAGCTGAGAGCAAGTCTCAAAGAAGGGGAGCAATTTTGGGCTCATAGCAGTTAAAACTCATAGCATATGTACCAGGCGAACCAGTAAGGGAATCAGACAAGAACTAAAGTGTCTACTGCCAACAGCTAATGGAAGAGGAGAGAAGTCCAAGAGGGGATGGCAAGGCCACTTAAAGTTTGGCAACAAGAGGAAGCTGCTATCACTCCAAGGCCTAAAGAGACAATGAGAAGGGTGGTTACAGAGTCCAGAAGCCAGGCCATCCTGTGGGATCTACACACAGCAGTGCTGACTAATGGGTGCTGGGACCACAGGCAGAGACGCCATGGAAATCAGCAAATGAAGGATAAATACACTGACTTCTCTCCATCCCCTGACCCCAATCTTGGCTCACACTGAATGAACCTACCTGGAATCTAAAAAGCACAGGAGACTAGAGAAAGTAGTTTCTTACCACTGAAAGCAGAGCAGGGGAAAGTTGAGAAATAGAGCTTAAAGCCAACAAGAAGTTAACTAGGCACCCTCTTAAGAAACTGAGGGTAGCTGCTCTTAGAAAGATGAGCAGGTAGCTCCATTGTGGTATAATCAGATTTTCTATGTGTAGAGAGTAAGAATTTAGGAAGGAAAACTGGTCAGAACACAATCTCTGAAGTGGCAGTTACCCAAACGAGTCCTGTTCCAAAGCTCCAGGGCCAGCTGTAATCCTAAAAAGTTGCTCTGCATAAGGGAGCAGACTCCATTACCTTTTGAAATATGTAATGCACAGTTATTCTTATTAATGACTATTAATGCCTACAGGATATTCTGAGGTTATATAGATATCCCTTTTAACTACTTGCCTTTGTTACTTTCTAAAGGAGTAAAATTCTATTTATAGCATATAGGGAAAAAAACAATATTCAATCATCTTTAGGAAAATAGAGCTTTGGCAGAGCTACTCTTGACCTTGAAAACAGCTCTCAGCAGCACAATTACAGTAAGAACATAGATGATTCCTGAGGAATGAAACCAAAATGGCAGTTGGGGGGGAAAAGGATATAAAAAGTAAAGTAAAATGTCAAGACAACACACAGGCTTTGGAAACAAAGGAACTTACCCTTATTATCTTTCATACTCCATTTAAAATCAAGTTCTGTGTTTTAAATTTACTTGTCTGAAGAACACATTGCCTCTTGCCATAGAAAAAGATCTGGTAAGATACAACAACGTCGCTCTCCACTGTGCACTGTTTGGTGGCCCACAAGATATTCATCTCCACCTAAAAGAGATATTCTATGGACATTCTGATGACATGCTTTATCCTAATCCCAGGCTTCACTGGTGGTATTTTATAGGTTCTTCTGTAAGGAAGTACATTTTTTCAACTTTCTTTTCAAGGTAGAGATGAGAAATTGGTCATTTATACATTGATAATATCATGCTAAAGTACTTCATCACTGTGGGATTCATATATCTTAGTTGAATTTAGAGCTTCACTATATGAGTCTCAGTTTCCTGTTGTTAGCCAAAGGGGTGGACATGTTAGGAACAGAGAAGCTCCCTTCCGCACCTCGTACAGAGATACTGGACATTGGGCTGCATCTGGATAATCAAGCCAACCAATCTTCAACCTGAGTTCCCCAGTATTCTAAAGCAGAGGCTCCTAAGCTCCAGGATTTCATGGAAGAGGAATTGGAACAGGAGTCTGTGGTTGCCAAGATTTGTTTTGGCAAACTGAGGATGTTAAAAACAAGCATAACTCCAGAATTAGCATTCATAATTTACAACTCCTCTAAGTTCATAAAAGGAATTTTTAAAAAATATGTAAGACAGTAATGAAATAAAGAATAATCCTTTAAATTGAAAATAAATAGTATTTGCAGGTAGATATTTCTTTTCCTGTCAGGGACAATTAAAGGATTCTGGAGGCAGAACTTTCTGATCAATTTAGGAGGTACTGCTTGTCCCTGTGAGGAGCCTCCAAAGATCAAATCTATGTTTACATGCAAAACTTTCTGAAGTACTTGAAGCAACTGTTAAAGCATCTGGGATGCCTGGTGGTTTGAAAGGTCCTTTCTGTGAAATCTTTAAACATTAACTTCCTTTAAGATGCATGAATAGAGAAGGAATGGAATGACTTCTTGTACTGGTTATGAATAGGGGGAAGCATGGTTTGCTTTTATTCCCCCCTTTAGAAACTTCCCTTTCATACCTCTAACAGCATCAATCTTCTGTCTCAATAATATATGATGGCAAAGAAATGATAAGAAAAAATAATGCTGGAGAAATACAAGAAGAATGTTGGGAGGGGAAAGTACTGTAAAGTTTAAATAGACTAGAGGGGGCTTTGCTTCTCAGTCTACAGTGCACAATGTAGACAGTAGAATCCTGGGCAGAAAGCAGTATTTAGTTTTGAGGTCATCTAATCTCTCTTCTATCCATGGAGAAAAATTGTACCAGACGTGAGTACATATTTTGTGTACCATATTTTGGGAAGCATATAAGAAAAAGTCCCGAAAAATATTACCTGTCCTATGATGAAGTACTCTCCCCAGGGCTACCCCCAATCCCATATCATTACAAACATTCCAAATAGATGTTTTGACCTCTGCAAGTTATGGAATTCAAGTAACCTGCTTAATTTTCTACCACCATCCCAGTAAAATAAAAACATGGGGAGATTTATCAAAAAGAGACCATATTCCCAGCTCTGTGGCTTTTCTAGCTGTTGTTCTTCCCTCACTCTGGCCAGGATGGTCCATTGACCTCATAAGGCATGCATTCACTGGGCTCCTGCCTTATGGGGTAGGCAATAGACTACACTCTAAGAGATGCAAAGCGAAGGGAAACATTACAGCTGACCTCCAGGAGCTGCTGATCTCATTACCTCAGTATGACCGGCCGGCATGGTCCTCTCTTCTTTCCCTTTTTAAAATGTCACTCCTTCTTAAGGATCAACCACACATTCCCCAGTTTCTATGAGCTCTTGGTTGATGCCTTTCTTAATGTCCCTTACCCTCTAAAACCCAAGAACTACAACTATAGGGAGGGAGGAGTCATCACAGAGTGAAGTAGCTAAGAGGTACATCTAAAAGGAGAAGACATTGAAAGAGCAGCCCAAAACCAGTCAGCTGGAGTGGGACAAGCAGGAATGACCAGGAAGGATCTCCTAGTGATGGGGATGATCCGTGAAAGGTGCAGAGGTATAGAATAAATAACCCCGAATGTGCTCTGATGAACCCAGTGTGAAAAGTTTGTATGTAGGTAACAGTGATAACATAGATCAGTATGTTACATAAATAATTTTAAATTTTCTGGTAACACATTAAAAAAAGTAGAAAGAAATAGGCAAAATTGATTTTGATAATGTTTTATTTAACCCAACATATCCAATATATTATCATTTCAACATGTAATCAAAATAAAATATTGCTGTTATCTTTACGCTCTATTTTTGCACTAAGTATTCCAAACACAGTGCGTGATTTACATTATAATGCATCTTAATTTGGACTAGCCTCATTTCAAGTGTTCTATAGCCACTTGTTGCCAGAGGCTACTATGTTATACAGGGCAACTTTAAAGTACCTCGGAATCATCTGGAGGGCGCTTTAAGATACAGATTGCTGGGCCTCATCCACAGTGATTCTGTTTCAGTAGATCTGGAGTGGAGTCTAATAATTTGCCTTTCTAACAAGGACCCAGGTATTGAAGATGCTCCTGGTTTGGAACCACACTTTGAGAATCAGAGGTAGAGAGCAGTGGTTTTCAATCCCGACTGCACTTCAGAAACACTTGAGGCGTTAAAAGAAAAATTCTTCTGGCCATACCCCAGACCAATTAAACCAAAATCTCTAAAGATGGGGCCTGGACGCTATTATTCTTAAAAAGTTTTCCAGGGAATTTTAATTATCAGTCAAGTTAGAAAACCATCGAGGTAGGAGGAGAAACACTAGAAAATTGCTTTTGTAGACAAAAGAGGGCTAAAAAAATATAAAGACTAAATTTGTTTAGGCACTAGGGAACCTCGGTAGATTTATAAACAGGGAGATAATATATTTACTCCAGACATTATTTTTAATAAGTCCCTTGTCCTGGTAAAGGAAATAATCTGTAGCAAGAAAGAGTTAGGGGAAGGTTTAAAATGCTTCTAGAGCCCGAAATGAGGTTGGGGCAATGGAAAGGAGTGGGGGATATGAGAGTGAAAACCAATCAATTCAATTACATAACTATTCTACCAAAGGTTAGAATAAAAGAGTATGAACCATACACCAATGGGAAAATCATATTATTTGTTTATTCAACACTGAGCAATAAACAAGGGTCACACTTTGACATTCCTACAATGATCATGTTAAAAAGGTGGCAAAAGCAGAGGCAGGGAGAAGGAAGAAGACTAGACATAAATTCACAGGCACAAAGTTTGTGGGTGATGGAGGCTGCATTCAGTTAAAAGGTTTAGGCCTAATTTCTAGGAGGCAGTTCCCTTCGGACCTATTATTTTGACCTCCATTCTTATCCCCACCTCTCACTCCTAAACTATGTGTTTTCTCAGACCAGGCTCTGCACTCTTCTCAAAACTCCTCTCTAGGAAGTAGAGTCTTTCTTTATCTGATTATCTGTCTTCAGGTTGAAATTCTATGCCTGAAGACAGCTGAAACTATGAGCAAAAGCCATGAAAGGTCAGCTGCTCCTGGAGACAGACCCCAGTTTGGGAATGATTAAAGGCAGGGGCATGCATGGGTCCATGAACAAGCATGAATTAATGATAAAATAAAGGTTGTAAGGCCTAAACCATATTGTATTAGCCAAAGGGGTGCTGATGCAAAGCACAAAAAATCTGTTGATTTTTATTACACAAAGGGTACTTACTTGGGGTAAAAGCTTACAGTTACAAGACCCTAAAGAGTCCAACTCAAGGCTGCTTTCTCACTAAAGTCTGTTGCCGTGTGTTGAAGCAATAAGGTGGGCCACCTCTGTCTGGTCTTTCAGGACTTCCTATATCAGTCTCTGGCATAGGGCTCATTTCTTTCTGGGCCTTTTCAGATGCTCAGATGCGCTATTCTCTTCAGCCGCAAACTATCAGGTGAATGGCTCATCTCTTCTTGGGCCTTAGCTGTTTGAGCCTTCTCCTTTCTGTCACATGACAAAGTTCTCTCCTTCCACGAAGCTCCCTCTCTTTCCGTGTCTTCTTCTATGAGTGTCCATTTATATCAGTCCACCAAGGGGGCAGGGACTCGAGTCATGCCTACAGACATGGTCAAATCAGAGCCCTTATCTTAATAGGTAATTTAAGTAAGACATGTCAGCTGAATCAAATGCATTCAAAGGGTATCACACACAGAAGAATCGATTAGTTTACAAACATAATCTCTCTTTTTGGGATTCAAAAATAATTTCAAATTGCCACATCTATCAAATATCACAGGAATATTCTTCGTGGGAGCCAAGGTGGACTGTTGTCAAATGCCACAGGATTTAGGTCATATAAAAGCCGGAGGCGAATGCCACAATAAGAAAATGAAGCTTCTGGTACCATAGGTCTTCCCCACATCACCTCACGCATGGAATTTTAACTTACCATGCTAATAAGAAACCAGCAGAAAACAGCTTATGTAGTGATTATGAGTATTACTGAACAAATGTTTAAAACGGCATTTAATTTCAATTGCAATTTATGTCAAACCATCCTCATTTCAAGCTGATTCCTATCTATGCAAGAGAATTCAGGGAAAGTCTTCAGAACCTGTTAATAGGAAACTTAGTAAGAGTCATAGCAAGTTTTTAGATTAAGTTGCTAGCATACTGAATTCCACACCCTCCAATTTTATATTTCCTTTCTGCCCCCTTGGCACCTCCATTTTCTTCTTCATAATTTTCAATAATTCCCAGTGAACTCATTGACAAATTTCCAAGCCTTGGATTGGCAACAAAATCACACACCTAAGCCTAAATTTTAATTCTGAAAAGCCCTCTTTCTTTTCACAAAATGCCCCCCTGAAGTTAGGAGCTCAAACCTTGCTCTGGGCCAGACATCCTATTTTTCTATGAGGAATTTACTGTAATGCCAGAACCAGATGCAACAGATTGCCAGCAACTTGCTCTAGGAAATCTCTACCCTATCTTCTTTAATATCTAAACTTATATTGGGATTTGTCCATAAATTCAAAATCAATTTTGATTTCTGGTTCTGGGAGAAGGAATAATTTTTTAAACCAGACTATCTCAGTTAAATGTTCTAGATCCTACTCATCTACAACCTCTCCATTTCCTTTCTGTTTTTATAGAAAAGTGGTGGGTTCATAGAAAAATCATGCAGAAAATAAAGTTTCCATGTGTACCCACACACACACACACAGTTTTCTCTATTATGACCACTTTGCATTCATGTGGTTCTTTGTCACAGTTGATGAAAGAATATTATCTTAATTGTACTATTATCTGTAGTCCATTGTTCACATTAAGGTTGACAGTTTGGGTTGTACAGTGCTGTGATTATTTCTTATTTTTTATTCTAGTAACAATATACACCTAAAGTTTCCCCTTTCAATCATACTCAAATATATAATTGAGTGGAGTTAATTACATTCAGTGTTGTATACCATCACCACCATCCATTACCAAAGCTTTTCCATTACCCCCAACAGAAACTCTGTAATAATTAGGCATTAATTGCCCATTCCCTACTCTCCCAATCCCTATTCCTGATAACCTGTATTCTAATCTATGTGAATTTTTATATCTTAAGTATTTCATATAAATGTGATCCTACAATATTTGTCCTTTGTTTCTGGCTTATTCCACTCAAAATGATGTATTTAAGGTTCATCCATGTCACATGTATCAAAACTTCATTCCTTTTTATGGCTGAATAATATTTCATTACGTGTATATACCACATTTTGTTTATCTATTCATCTGTTGATGGACACTTGGGTTGCTTCCAACTTTTGGCAATTTTGAATGATATCACTGTGACCATCATTATGCAAATATCTTTTCAAGTCCCTGCTTTCAATTCTTTGGGGTATATATTATATCTAGATGCCAGATTCTGCTTTCAATTCTTTGGGGTATATATTATATCTAGATGCCAGATTACAGGAGGATAGGGTAATTCTATACTTGACTTTGTTAAGAACTGCCAAACTGTTTTCCAAAGTAGTTGTATCATTTTCCATTCCCACCAATAATGAACAAGTGTTACTATTTCTCCACACCCTCTCCAATATTAGCAATTTTCTATTTTTTTAACAACAGTCATTTTAGAGGATGTGAAATAGCATCTCATTGTGGTGTTTTTTGTTGTTGTTGTTGTTTTCCTTTTGTATTATTTATTCAAAGTGTAAAGAAAAAATACATCTCAGAGGTAAATAGCTAGAAAGAAAAACAAAAATCCACCACTTTTCTCATAAGAAGTAATGTAAAACTAGGGGGTGGTCCATTGAAGTGAGTGGTATATCGCAGCTTGACCTCTCAATGGCACTAATATCCTAAAATAGGTAACCTGCTGAATTATTTAAGAAGCACATATCGCCCCAAGTAGAAAATGCGTAAGGGCAGCCTGGCAGGTACTGAATCAAGGTAAGCTGACCCTGAGAAGGGGCAATTAAAGTGACAGCCAAGGGAACAACAGGTGGAGGCTGCAAATAAGAATATTCTTGTTATATGCATCACATTTTTCATACCATTTCAAGAAAGGACTATATAATTACCACATGAATATTTTACTTTCTCCAAAAAATACCCTCATTGTGATTTTGATTTGCATTTCCCTGATGGCTAATGATGGTGAGCATCTTTTCATGTGCTTTTGGCCATATGCTATCTTCTTTGGAGAGATGTCTATACAAGTTTTTCACCCATTTTTTAATTGGGTTATCTTTTTGTTGTTGAGTTGTAGGATTTCTTTATATATTCTGAATATTAGACCCTTATTGGATATATGGTTTACAAATATTTTCTCTCTGCAGTTTGTCCTTTTACTTTCAAACTTAAGCCCTTTGCTGTTTTTACAAAATATAAATACAAATGAGCTAGAGAGATGAAAACAGAATGACAGTTACGTATGGCAGGAGAAGCATAGAGAGACTGAAACGTGATGAGATGTTTTTTGTTTTTTTTTTCTTTTTGGAGTAATGAAAATGCTCTAAAAAGAATTGAAGTGATAAATGAACAACTATGTGATTATACTGAATATCATTGATTGTAAACTTTGGGTAGAGTTATGCTTTATTAATATGCATCAATAAAATTGGTTTGTTAAAAATTAAGTCCTTTGATCCACAAAATTTTTAAATTTGGATGAAGTCCCATTTATCTACTCTTTATTGTTGCTTGCCAATTTCCTTTTATATTAGAGTTTTTTCCTCCATCTATTTCCACAGGCCCTGCTTTTGATGGAGATTGAGAACAACTGATCACTCTATTATAAAAAGTACTCATATCTTTCCCAGTCCTAATCTCAGACAAAAGCAAGAGGCCACAAGACACTAATTTTCACTCCCACCCCAACTTCTCAAAGGACAGAGAGTTAAAGACTTTTTGGATTTAAAACTTTAAATACACAGTTGATGAGAAGGTTCACTATTTTAAATGACTAATAAAAATGATTCATCAAAGTATGCCCCACTGCTAGAGTGCCAAATTCCTGAGCTGTCTGCCCTGCTTATAGTTTCTGGATGTCTCTAGAGCCCTCAGGAGCCCTGCCATTTGAGGCATTGTTTGATAAGGCACTGTCCTGCTGGGACTTGCATAAGTATAACCTCTGGAATGATCTCCTGACTCACTTTAAAGTCTCTTAGCCACAAAAACTTATTTGTATTTACCATTTCCCCTTTTTGGTCAAGGTCTTTGTCCAGATTCATTGTTAGTTGGCACTTGGTAATAATCCCTTGGTGCCAGGGAGACACATCCCTGGGAGTCATGTCCCATGCCAGCAGAGGAACATAATGTATTTATATGCTGAGTTTGGCTTAGAGTGAGGCCACATTTGAGCAACCATGAGGCTTTCAGGAGTAAGTCTTAGGCAATATATAATACTAGGCTGTTTCAATTTCACAAGAAAAGGTTCATAAGTACAATCATCAATATCAAGGACCTGGCATAATAGTCTGTCTCTTCACCAGGCACTGCCCTTGCACTTTGGAGATTTTTGCTGTCCTATTAAAGAATATAGCAGAGCTCCCCAGGATGGGAATTCATATTCTTTTGGTTATTGTGTGGATCTCTGCCCACTGAGACCATCTCCCATGAAAACCTGAACACATTCATAAGCCTTTCAGGTATGCCCCAGGTGAAACCCTTCCCGTGCATCCCCATCACTGACACCTTGAACCACTGATCTTCCCCACCACTGTTGTGGCCCTTTTGTGATTCAAAACCTCTCCAAAAATGAACCCAACAAAATAACTGAATAAAATGAATAATAAAATGAAATAATAATTTTTGAAATAACCAATAAAATACCAAAAAAAATTTTTAATTTGAAAAAATTAAAAATTAAAAAAAAATTTTTTAGACATTGTGTTTTTCATCACTTTAAGATTTGTTGTCCTATATGTACAGTGACATTTTCTTTCATGTATTTCCAATTGCCTTATTTTTTTCATTTTCTCTTGAAAGAAGATTTAGGATACAGAAAAGTCACATACAGAATATAAGGGATTTGCATATACCCAATGCCTTCCCCTTTCCCCCTCTCCCTATTAATAAAATTTTACATGTAGATGTTATACTTGTTACAATTAATGTACAAATATTGAAACACTGCTACTAACCATAGTTAATGGTTTACATTATGGTTTACATTTTGGATCATACGCTTTTATAAGTTTTGACAAAACTTGATGTAACTGTTATGTAAGATCATGCTGAACAATTCTAATGCCCTAAAAATGACCTATATTCCATCTATTCTATAATACTCCCCAGTGTAACAGCGTTAGACTCATGTATAGATTCTCTACACCTGGCTCTTCTGCCCCTTTTATTTGAACCTATGATTAGCACTATACTTGGTAAATATATGTCCCAGAGACTTAACTCTTTGATCCATCCACGTGTCAGTAGAGCCCTGAATCTCAGCAGAGTTGCAAAACCTACTCTCCAATTCATTGGACTCACCCAGGACAACTAACAAGGAGATGATGGAGGCCAACACCCATCCTAAGATATTTCCATCCGTCTGCCCCATGGGATCTAAGCTCCCTCTCAAATAGAAGCAGAGTGGGCATCATCCCAAAATTCTCAAGATTGGAGAATGAACAATGGACTAAAGTAGGCTTATTATTATTCTACTATAGACATTATTTTTCTAGCAATGGAAGAACTCTTATCATTGATAGAAAGGCAGGGGCCACCAGAAGTTCTGAGGGATGGGAGAGGGAAGAATAGGTGTAACATGGGGGCATTTTTGGCACACTGAAGTTGTCTTG
The DNA here is from genome assembly GCF_030445035.2 of Dasypus novemcinctus. Classification (NCBI taxonomy): domain Eukaryota; kingdom Metazoa; phylum Chordata; class Mammalia; order Cingulata; family Dasypodidae; genus Dasypus; species Dasypus novemcinctus. The sequence goes on along the minus strand of NC_080676.1, from coordinate 23,217,806 downwards.
CATAACATTGCAGTGATGGATACAGGCCATTGTATATTTTGTCACAATCTACAAAATTATGCAGGACAGAGTGCAAACTATAATGTAAACTGTAATCATGGTTAGTAGCAATGCTTCATTCAATATGTGTTCATCAGTTGTAAGAAATGTACCACAATAGGGAAGCGGACTTGGCCCAGTGGATAGGGCGTCCGTCTACCACATGGGAGGTCCACGGTTCAAACCCCGGACTGCTTGACCTGTGTGGAGCTGGCCCATGCACAGTGCTGATGCGCGCAAGGAGTGCCGTGCCACACAGGGGTGTCCACTGTGTAGGGGAGCCCCACGCGCAAGGAGTGCGCCCCATAAGGAGAGCCACCCAGGGCGAAAGAAAGTGCAGCCTGCCCGGGAATGGTGCCGCACACAAGGAGAGCTGACACAAGATGACACAACAAAAAGAAATACAGAGTCCTGCTGCCGCTGATAAGGATAGAAGCAGTCACGGAAGAACACACAGTGAATGGACACAGAGAACAGACAAAGGGGGGAGGAAGGGAGAGAAATAAATAAAAAATAAAAAAAATGTACCACAATAATGAGAGATGTTGTTAATGTGGGAAAGTGTGGGAGGGGGAGGGAGTTGGGCATATGGGAATCCTTTATATTTTCATGTAACATTTATATAATCTAAAACTTCTTTAAAAATAATTTAAAAAATGATTCATCAAGCCCTTGATAAGGCAGAAGGGAGCCAGAATATCTACATTTATGAAATTAATGAAATGAAAGGAGTAAAAGTAATAATAATAAATAGAAAACCACCATTTCTCAGAACTGAGAATAGAATAAGAATCAGCATCTAATCTAAGGACTTCCTCAGATTTTCAAGGAGTGTTACCACTCAACCTAGGTCTTACTCCTCTGGTGCAATGAAACTCAGAATATTTCCCAATACAACATGGGCTTCATTGGGTTGATTTGAGTCACTGTGCTCTGGAAGCTAGGAAAATGCACCATCAGAGCTTGAATTTCTCTGATTTAATTAGTATTTTTAGGGCTCCCTAAGAGAATTTTTGCATGGATCAGCACTCATGAATATTAAACACAAAGGCTAAAATCCTACAGGGTAAAAAAAACAAAACCAATAAACCTATAAGTGTTTTACATGCTTCGAAAAATCTTTTGTATTTATCAGCTAATTCTCAACCAAATCTTAAGTATTTTCAAATGAACCAGCTTCCTACTTGGATCTCATGCAGTCACAGCTTGGTTTTGAACCTACGCAGCAAAATTAAACTCTTCAAATACCAGTCCACAATATGGTGCTATCAGAAAGACCTTAACTTATATTACATTGTGGAATGCAATCTAGAAGGTTTTTGGTGAATTATGCTTCAAATTTGGGCTGTTCTTTAATAAAGGAAACAAACTGTTAGAGAACATTTTGATTCAAAATCTAGAGAACTGTTACAGAGGAAAGATCTGCACAAGAAACCTAACAATAAAGCTTAATGTTTAAGACTCTGAACACAAAGGAAAATTATAAGAGGTATCTTGTCAACTTTCAAATAGTTTCACCAGTCCTCTAATAAAGAACCTAGATTAGATTATTGAGAAAGAAGTCAGCCTGTAGGGGAACTATTGCTTGACTAGGATTCAGGTTACTTGCTTTCTTTGGTTTTGTACTGGGTATAGCAAAGCCACACGAGATACTTCTTTGGTCTTCCAGGTAACTGATTTTTATCATCAGGCTTGAAAGCAAGATGTCTAACACATCGGTGATGTTCCATAAATGTTTGTTGTGAAGAATTAACTTCAGTAAATGAATGTGGATGGGGTTATTTAATGAAGGCAATCTGAGTACAGAGAAGAAAATAAATCCTAAACTGGGGCTTTCTAGTGAATAATAAGAAAGCAGGTGGTATTCATACAACCATCTATATGTGAGTCTATATATGAAGTTTATTAGTACCACTCTCAATTTTCTAAAATATTTCAGCCACCCAAGTATTACCAACTGCCCTAAAATTAAAGCTTCTACCTTAAAGTCTTCATTTTCATCTGGGCCCTTAGAAACTATCTGGAGTTATTTCAATTAACATGTGTGGGGTTATTGTTTGTTTGTTTGTTTAAAGTATAATATATAGTCAATGTAGAAAATTTGGAAAATACAGAAATCTTTGAAAACAGTTGCAAATCACCTCTATTCTCTACTCAATAAAAATACTAGTTTTAGTTGTCATCTTCTAATCTATTTTTTGTACATAGAAACTACAACCTTCCAGGATAAGGCTGACTCAAACCAGAACTCCTACAAGGAAGCCTTGTCACCTAGATTTCTCTAAGTCTTATAATCAGCCAAAAACACAAAGTAAAAATAATTCAAGGATATGTACACTACATTAAAGTGACTTGCTTCTGACAAGAAAGGAAAGTAGACTTTTTATTTTATTCTATATATTTTATATTCAAGTTAATTAAGTGAGTTATATCTGTGTATCACTTATAGGAGAAATCACTAGAAAAGAATTAAACAATAGAAATAGAATGGTGGTATCATTTAAAAATATGAAAGTATTATGCAACTATCACATTTTTCTCTTTGCTTTGCTACAATATTTAAAACTAAATTTTACATCCAATTATAATAACTCTCCTAAGACCAAACCTCATAGTTTTTAAAATATGCTCTCTCCATTTTCTTTTTCTATTCAGCAGTTACCCTTACATTGGTATATGGTGCTTCTTATGTTTGTTCTTTCATTGTAATTTGCTTCAAATCTTTTTGTTTGCAGAAATAGATGGAATATGCATTAATATTAAAATAAAATGTCATTTAAAAATCCCACTTACAGTAACTATCAAAAATTAAAGGAACCAAACCACATATTTAGGCCCTTTATGAAGAAAGTTAAAATTGAAATCATATTTCATAAATATAAATAATCCACATTCATAGGCACATGTCCCACTAGCTCATTCAACAGTTCATTCTTCTGTAAGGACCAACCGCCTCCCCTTGATTGCCAAGTGACTTCTAAAAGCCACTAAGGAATGTCGTACAGGAGCTGAGAAGCCAGTGACCACATGGAGGTTTTCCTTGTTCTGCCTTCCTAGGGGAATGTTCTTTCCCAAGGCTCTTTAGTCAAAAGGCTAAATGAAAGCTCTTCCACATTCTCTCCAGTACCTGCAGTTGAGTTCTGTCCCTCAAGGAGCTGCTCCCCCCACGACCAGCACTCCATTGCCTTTTCCATTTCCGCTTGGTATGCCTTGTTCTCTTACCTCACTGCACCATTCCTTCTGAACACTCCTTTGGCAGGTATACCACTTCGCCTAGAAGTGTCCATCCCCCCAGGAACTGTTACCAAGGTCCAGGCACATCTGCCACCTCCTCTGTGTCCACTGACTGCCACTTCCTTTGATCCATTGGTTAAAGTCTTTCTTACCTTCTGCCCTGTATTCTGTGGTGAAGATTAGAGAGCATGTCTCTGACATTTGGGGTTAGAGGGCTACCAAATAAATACGCTTGTGCTCAGATATCTTAAGCAGTCTATAAGAAGACAGCATTTTCTCTTTTTAATTGTAAAGCTTCTCCCAAAGGAAATTTAGATAGGTATAAAGAGTGAGCCAGGAGGTAAGTGACTGCAACAGGAAAAACACGGCATGGTATTCAGACGTCTCAGTCTTGCTATTCCTGCCTATGCCCACAGATTTGTTATTTGACTTGCTGCCTGACACCCTCTTCCCTGAGAACCAGGTCTCTTCCAGGAGATGCCTCACTCATTCATGCAATTAAGCCTCAGAAGGACCATCCCATCAACACCAGACCTTTCAGAATTCTGGAGGTTTACCTGGGTTAAGTTCAAGATGAAAACTCCTCTGGAGATATAAATGATAACTTGACGAACTACAGAGTAACCCCTTGTCTCTATATGAGAAACCAAATATTATTTATAAGTTCAAAATTTTTTCTCTAAATTATGTATTAGCTTTAACCAATACATCAAGCCTCACCAGCTTGGGTGCACAAAATAAAATCATATCGCTTTTAATATTTGAACTAATGTGACTCTGATTCCTATTTTGCTCATCATGAAAATTCATGGTTGAGACAAAACTTTTGCTGTTACATGTGCTTTGATTATCTTCTCAAAAATAAAAACATATGACTCATAATTATAATTAAACCATTCTAAACAAAGGGAAAATTTTCCCTTTATTCATAAACATATTTCTCATAAATTTTGGCTTATAAACTTATTATGATTAAATGATTATATCATAGTTATAATAGCTGGTCAGGTAATTATTGGCCTATAGAGTTTCCTGAAATTTATTTCACTTGTTTCTTCTTGTTTTCTGTGATACATCTTAGCTGATCAGTCCAATGTTATTCATTCAACAAATGGAGATTAAAAACCCAACTTGTTTAGAAAGAAAAGTGAGTGGATAATATTCAGACTCTGGAATAGGACTTAATCATCATTCAAAAGGTGAAGAAGAAATAACTTTTCAATGAAATGAATCTTACTTTAACTTATTTGGGAAGCCTCAGGGTAAACTTTTATTTATGCATTGTTGAAAAATCTATTAACTGAGTAGAATTCAAAAATATATTTCCACATTAATTAAAGGTTTTAAAATGCCAAGGAGGGGATAGACATATTTTTTAAGTTTTTATGGATGGCCGGTTGATCTTTTCCAATAATTCATTGGAAAAATATACTCAATCTTTCATAGTAAGAAAATGCCATTAGAGAGAAAAAAATCCAGCTGCTCAGTTTTATGCTTAAAAGTGAAGAAGTCTAATTGACTGCAGAATAAAAGATGGCATGCATAACCTTTAAAAAAATTATCAAAAGCAATGTCCTTGATGTTTGCCTGACATTTTTCCTTTTGATTAGCTAAAACACACACACACATGAATTTATATAGCCCTTTCCCTCAAAGGGATCAAAACCTTTATATTAAAAAAATTTTGTTCTCTACCATCATCTCTAAAAAGATGAAGGGAGAAGGGGCTTGAACTCCTGCTAATCAGTAGAGTGAGTATGTGAAGAAAAATAACAACTACCCCTGTGACCCTCATATTTCAGCTGTCCACACATTGCCTCCTTTCCTACATCCCATAGCCAGTGATGGTCCTCCCCGCCCAGATCAGTGTCTCTTAACAGGCATAGTAAATTTTCAACTGCAGCCACAAATGGCCACTATCCGGAAAGATATTCACTAGTGTCTCTTGTATTAAACATTTTACTGGAAGGACTAGTTAATGCAAAAAAACAAGAAACAGAAATCAAAGGTATAAAACTTGCAAAGGAGGAAATAAAATTACCATTATTCACAGATAACATAACTGTACATAGAAAATTCTAAACAACCTACAAATAAAATATTTGAATAAAAAAATTTGGCAAGATTTCTGAATAACATCTTTTACATTCCATCCAAAAAATTTGAATTTGAACTTTTAAAATGTGCCATTAACAGTAGCATAAAAATAGAATATATAATAATAAGTTTAATGACATTCACATGGAAAACCATTAAGTATTATTGAGAGTGACCCAAATAAACAGAAGGATATATAGTCATAAGTTGGAAACATAATATTCCATAAATATGTCAATTCTTTTAAAATTTATTTCTATTTTCAATGCAATCCCAATTACATACAAATAATTGCTATAATAAAGCAATAAAATTAGTCACCCAAAACTCACTGACATATTATAATAAATATTATTTATATCTCATGCATCTTTGGAATAGTATTTGATTGACCTAGAGGTGGCCTAGCTGGATCCAGCTTGACTCCAAGTTTCAGGTTGGTGCATGTCTGTTTCAAGCATCTTTTCTTGCTTAGGACCAGTGGCTACCTTAGAACCAGAAGATAACCTGAGTTATCTTCTTCTCACATTATGGGAGAAAGTCAAAAGTCAAACCAAATTGTACAAGTTCTTTACAAGCTTCTTCTCATATCACATCCACAAACATCTCATTAACTAAAACAAGTTACATGGCAAAGCTCAACATCAAAGGGGTGAGTAGATTACATAAAACTTTAACAATTTTTTATTGAATTCCTACTTTATACCAGGGGAGTAAGCGCTGTGACACTAAATTATGGAATCGAAGGAGTCCCTGCTATCAAGAATGTAACAATTGTGTTGAGAAAACCAAAAGACTTTCAAAATAACAAGATGCAGTGAGGAGGAGAGAGATAACCTCCATCTGAATAAGGGATAATTTCTTAAAATTATGTCATTTAATAAATATTTTTATATATTTAATATAAAGGCTTTTTTATAAATATGATATCAGGAAATATCTGAAATGCCAGGTACCTCATCATTATATGTCCTCCTGAAATCTTTTTTTTTTTTTACTATTTATTTCTCTTCCCTTCCCCCCACCCTTCCCCCACCCTTCCCCCACCCCAGTTGTCTGTTCTCTGTGTCCATTCACTGTGTGTTCTTCTGTGTCTGCTTCTATTCTTGTCAGAGGCACTGGGAATCTGTGTTTCTTTTTGTTGTGTCATCTTGCTGTGTCAGCTCTCCATGTGTGCAGCACCACTGGGCAGGCTGAACTTTCTTTCGCTCTGGGTGGCTCTCCTTATGGGGTGCACTCCTGGCGTGGGGGCTCCCCTACGCAGGGGACACCCCTGTGTGGCACAGCACTCCTTGTGCACATCAGCAAAGCCAAGGAAGCCCTGGGTTTGAACTGTGGACCTCCCATGTGGTAGGCGGATGCTCTATCCATTAAGCCAAGTCTGCTTCCCTTGAAATCTTTTTTAATGTGACTATGCCTAACATTTGAAAATTTTATAGCCAGAATAAACATGCTATGATGGGTTTTACTTTTTTCACATCTCATTTATGAATAACTTTTCATGGATTGGGATAGTCCATATTTTTGTGAATCTTTAGTGAAAATATAGCATCCATTATTATTTGTGAACCACAGTTGATGTAAGCAGCATCTAATTCTACAGATCTATCACTTCCAAATATTCACTGGTGAAGTCTTCCATTTTCTGCATATGTGTTTGCTTGTATTCTCATTCTGAACTATTTTCTTAGAGTATATTTTAATACACTATTTTATTTTAAAATAGATTTTTATTTTATTTTATTTTAAAATGGATTTTGATTTACAGAAAAATTGGTGAGATAGTTCAGAGAGTCCCCATATACCCAATTTACCCTACTGTTAACATCTTACATTAGCATGGTACATTTGATGCTATAAATGAACCAATATTGATACATTGTTATTTACTAAAGTCCATACTTTATTCAGATTTATTGTTTACCTAATGTCCTTTTTCAACTTCAAGATATAGTATTTCCTTTAGTTATCTTGTCTCCTTTGGTTCATCTTGACTGTGAGATTTTCTGTGACTTTCCTTGTTTTGGATGAATTAGACAGTTTTGACAAGTGCTGGTCAGGTATTTTGTACATTGTCCATGAACTGGGATTTGTCTGATGTTTTGTCATGATTAAATGGGGTTATGGTTTGTGGGAGGAATATCACAGAGTTGAAGTGCCATTCTCATTCCATTTTATTAAAGGTTCGTGCTATCAACATGACTCTTCACTGTTGACTGTGATCTCAAACACCTGGCTGACATAGTGTTTGTTACTTCAGAGCAGGGTTTCTTAAAGTTTTTTTGTTCCACCGACTCTTTTGCCAGTCAGGTGTAAACCACAGACCCCTTACTAAGTCCACACTACTTATTTAATAAATATATCAATCCCGCACCAACACATCCCCACAAGAATAATGTCTTTTTTTAAATTTCATTTCAAGCTCACAGACCCCTTGTTAAGAACTCCTGCCTTAGAATCTAATTTTAAAAGTTAAAAGATATTCTTTTGTAATTTTTTTTATGTATTCACAGCTCGCTTGTAGAAACTATCAATTTTAGACAAAAAAATGGAATATAAGGTTTGTACTTAAACAGACCTGCAATCCAATCCCAACTCCTCTTTCTTTCTAGCCATGAGGCATTGGAAAAGTTACGTAACTTTCCTGGGCTTTGCTTTCTTCACATCAATAATATTATTGTGAGAATGAATGAAAGGTCTTATAAATGACCCAAAAGGTAACAGAGTATCTGCATATTTTATGCCTTTAAGTAGTGGTTATTCAACAAATCTTCATTGGGTACCTCAAGGAACTTGGGCAAATTTTGTAACCTTTCTGTGCCTTAAGTTTTCCATCTGTAAAATGAAAATAATGGTATTATCTATTTCATGGGTTTGTTGCAGAATTAAATAATTTATACACTTATATGTAAAATACATAGAGTAGTACCTGATATACTTTAGGTACTCAAGAAATGTTTGTTTTGGTTTTTTAACCTGGAAAACAATTTTATTTTCCTTTTCAGTCTAGGTAGAATACATGTTGGTATCATAGCTTTCAACACATACTGGATTTTGTTTGTGCGTGCGTGTGTTGTTTTTTTACAGATTTCATCCCTCTGTTATTTTTCATTGTTAATTTTTTATATTAGTGAAGCTGTGGGTTTACAGAAAAGTCATGCATGAAATAGAGAATTCTCATACACCATCTCACCACCAATACCTTGCCTTGGTATTGCATGGAACTTTTGTTATAATTAATAATAATACTTTTTTATAATTATACTATTTTTTGAACAGTAATTACCTTTATTACAAATGATGAAAGATTATTAAAATAGTACTATTAATTATCATCCATAGTTTACACTAGGTGTATTTTTCTCATTTTCCACCCTATTATTAACACCTTGTGTTAGTGTCATACCTTTGTTTATAATTCATGAAAGAACATTCTTATCCTTGTACTATTAACTACACTCCGTCTTCTACAATAGGGTTCACTGTTATATAATCCTATGCTTTATCTTTTAATTTTTATTCTAGTAACATATGCAACAGAGTTTTTCCTTTTAACCATACTCACCTATGTAATTTAGTGCTGTTAATTGGACTCACAATAATGTGCTACCATCACCACCATCCATCCATTTCCAAACCTTTACAATCAACCTAAATAGAAATTTTGTACAGATTAAGCATCAACTCCACATTCTCTAACTTCAATATATCCCCTGGTAATCTGTATTCTGGATTCTAACTCTGTGAGTTTTCTTTATTATAATTAGTTCATACAAGTAAGACCATATAATATTTGTCCTTTGTGTCTGGATTGTTTCACTCAACATAATGTCTTCCAGTTTTATCCATATTGTCATATGTTTCACAATTTCTTAATGCTGCATACTATTCCATTATGTGCATACTCCACAATTTGTTTATCCATTCATCAGTTGATGGACACCTGGACTGTTTCCAGTTTTTGGCTACTGTTAATAATGCTGCTGTGCACATCAGCGTGCAGATGTCTGTTTGTGTCTCTGTTCTCAGTCCATCTGAGTATATACCTAGTAATGGTACTGCCAGGTCACTTGGCAAGTCTACATTCAGCTTCCTTGGGAACTGCCAAACTGTCCTCCACAGTGGCTGTGCCATTCTACATTCCCATCAACAGTGAATAAGTGTTCCTATTTCTCCACATCTTCTCCAAAATTTACAGTTTTCTGACTTTTTAATAGTAGCCAGTCTAATAGGTGTGAAGTAATATCTCGTAGTTTTGATTTGAGCAAAATGTTTTTAATTCCAAGATTTGGGCCTCTTCATCTAAAAGCAGGAAAAGGTCCTTTATCTCACATGTATACATGCCTCTCTTTCACAGTGTTAAGGGAACCAGTGGGAAAATGAACTCTAGGAATGAGCCCTCTGTTCTGAATTTGTTGCCTTCAGATACCCGTAAAATTCCAAGGATCCTGAATAACTATCTTCAGCTCTGATTTATTGCTACACCTGAGACTTGAATCTCCAGACTCATCCAAATAAGTTTTTCTTTCCTGCATAAACTTTAGATGATCTCATTTGCTGGAATAACAACTAAACTTCACAGCAAAAAATAATGTAAAAGTGAAACAGTACTAGCATTTACTGAGTGTCTACTAAGTGCCAAGTACCATACTATACATATATATATATGTTAATCATTAACTCCAACAATAACCCTAAAAGAGAGGTGTTTTATCACCATTTCACTCATAAGGAAGAGAGCACAAAGTACCCAAATAGTAAGTAAAGAAGTCAGAGGGTCCCTTGAGTCTGTTCAGGCACAAAACACACTGTATTTCCATTCCAATACAATCTGATACCAGGTCACAGCCACTGATTATATTTCATAATTTGTTAAATACATATATGCACCATCTCTTGAATACAGTGACCCATGGATCAGACTAAAAATAGTAGACCTTGTGACAGGTCAAAATTTTAAAAACCTACATTTATTTGTAGCCTAAATCATTCAATAAATGTAAAGGCACACATATACACTTTTTTTACCATAAGATAGCTAATTTGCACACTAAACATGTTTTGTTATTTTCAACAAAGACTGATCTGGTCATAAATATTTTATGAAATCTTGTGCTGTAACAGAGTTAAATTTTCATACATATTAGAATTCAAATGGAACAAAGCATTGTGATATTTTTACCAAAATGGGATCACATTTTAGTACTGCTTTATATCCTGGCTTTACATTTAAAAACATATTTCCATTTCAATAATTATAAATCTTTATTAACATATAATTGCTGCTAAGTATTCTATTATATGAATGAACCATATTTAACATTGGTCTCTTTCTGGCCATGTAGACTACAGATTTTCATTATCATAAATGTGGTGGCATAATGAATGATATACAATCCTGAACATATAAATTTTCATTTTCTTGAAAAATTGATGAGTCAAAGATTGTGAATATTTTTAAGTTCTTGGATATATACATCCAAGTTGCCTTCCATGGAAGTTTGTAATTATTTAGGTCCTCAACAACAGTCTATAGAACTCCTATATTCCTACTTTGCGCATGTCAGGGTGTTAGAAATTGATGCGTAAGTACATGATTATCCATGATTTTTAGCTAAAATAAGAGTGAAGCATCACCATTCTTGTAATCTCCCATTCAAGCTGATATCCAGGAATATAAATTGCTTGGGCTTGCACAAATATGAATGGATTGGCTTAAATATAGGCTACTTAAATTACTTCTCAAGATATACACAATTCCCAAGACCCTGTTGTTTGCAGAGTCTGTTTGAATCTTGTCAATAACCAGACAATATTCAAAAGAGCACACAGTTCAGAATTTATGCTTGCAAGATGCCAAGAAGTATCCACTCTCAGCTTCAGCATACCATCTTGGTTTGATCTACAGAATCCGTAAATGGGTTGTGGCATGAAATATGTCTTCATATGGTGTGGATACCAGAATATTGTTGTAGCAATTGTCAAAAACTAAATTAAAGGCACATAAAGGCACAAAGTGGTTTGCTAACAGGTATTTCATTCGGAAGCTGGACTTTCAAACATCTATAGCATCCTTTCTTGGCTCCCAACAAATAAGGGGGAAATTAGTATTCTGATCATTAAACTTGCCTGCATTTTCTTATTTTTACCATCTCTTATCACAGAATTTGCTACAGAGTACCTTACTAAGAAACAAAAGTATCGCTAAACACATTTCTTTTTATATGGTGGGCATATTGTTTTGTTTTGTTTTTCAATTATTATTTCTTCTTTTAAACTCTGGGATTTCCCCAGTTTGGATTTTCTGGTGGATTTCTGCCATCTGGGTGACAGTTGAGACCTTTACCCAACACTGGAAAAATAAAATAGAAACTGAGAACAAACTTCGTAAAAAGGTCAGGGCACAATAAAGAAACTTAGACAAGAAGGCAAGTTTTAAAAAACTAATAAAGATTTTTTTTAAACCCCATAATCTTACATTAGTTCTTTGTATTTTCTTCCTTATGAAAATAAAACAAAATGCTAAAATAAGACCACAGAGAACAAGCACAATATTATGACCTTTTATAAATTAAGAAGTGGAAATTAACAGCACAGAGCTCTTTGGGCAGAAGGAAAAAAAGAATAAGGAACTGCAGTTGCCCTTTTTAAAACCTTGTTTTTCCACCTACTCTGTGAGGGACCCAGAGGGCAAAGCAAGGTGGGAGAGAAACATAAACCCTAGGCCAGAGAATGAGAAATCTTTCTCTTATAAAGTCAAAATGACTTACAGCTAATTGTATCCATTTTAAAACCTTTCACGAAGTCACTGCACAGATCTCTGGTATGCTCACTGCAGAGATCGGGGAGCTAAAATGTCCTCAATAAAGCCAATCCATCAGAGGCAGAATTGGTCACGGAAACCTGCTTTATTTTCTCCACCGCAGAGCTCTGATAATTCAGAGTCTGGAGTTTACCTTCTTTGCTGAGAAACATAAGGAAGCAAAGGGGACCTAGAGCAATATTTGCGCCCCGCTGAAGGTTTCAACTGAAATGAAACCACAGTCTCAGAGAGCATGATTCAATATATTTTCTTTGTGGGAAACTTTTTTTCCATTTTTGGTTTTCTGTTAATTCTTCTATTTTCCCTCTACTCCAATTTTTTTTTAAGAATTGAAGAAATTGCCTCAAGCACATAGGAATAGAGACTTCCTAGAAAATATAATTTTTAAAAATAATTTATTGAAGTCATGATTCATCGTCTCCAAAGCCGCACATAATCTGCTCTCTAGCTAGTTCTCCAAACTCATTTCTTCCCTCTCTTCTGCTCCTTACAAGTCTTTGCTCCTTCAACACTCCAGGCTCATCTCTGCTCCGGGCTTTTCAAGATCGTGATCTGTCTGCTTAGCAGACTCTGTCCCCAGTTCTTCAATTAGAGGTAAGCTCAAAGGTTCCTGTTTCAGAAAAGTTTTCCATTTCATCCTCTGGTCAAATTACAATTCTCAAAAAGTTAAAATCATTACTCTCATACAATACAGAATGAATAGTAGATTTTAACTCATTAATAAGGAACAAAAAAGATCATAAAGCTGGTTCCAAGGAGAACTTGAGGAATAGACAATTGTGTATCAGTTAGGAAAGGTATGCTGAAATAAATTTGCTGTATTAGGAGACAATACTCGCTATATCCTACAGGATAATGAAAGTGTTTAATTTGGGCTTATCTTCTTTACCAGATAGAGCCATCTCTGCTGGACAATAACCTTCATGATACAAGTAACTTTGAGGTGTCTGGACCCTAATTATCAGTAAATAATAAACAGAGGAACCTGCCTAGAGAATTAAATAACTCTTGGGTGAGTCTATTAGACAGCAGCCCAATATGACGTAGGAGGATATACAGTATAATGTATGTGATTTTTCTAAACACAAGGTAAAGAAGGTTTTCACCTCCTCACCACTCTTATTGAGGCACCTTTTAATTTTTTTCCCATTGCATTCATTACTATCTGAAATTATCATCTCATTCTTTTTTATTTTATTTTCTTGTTTATTGTCTGTCTTCCCACTACAACACAAGTTACCTAAGTGCAGGATATTTGCCTTTTTCATTTACTACTGTAGTCTGTGCTCTCAAACAACACCTGGCACATAGTAGGGGCTCAGTAAATATTTCCTGGATGAAAAGTTGCCCAATGATATTTTAGTGAGAGTGCAGGACATACAAAAGTTAGAAAACAGAGAAAACTATCTGGTTGAAAAGAGAAAACATGCACAAATGAAGAAAACATGGAAAAACAGAAAGTAATGCATAATAGTGCTAAATAATAAACACATCGAGCATTTCAGGAAGACTGTCCAGGTAGTACTTTTCACGGAAAAATATTATAACTTCCAAAAATTGGAAAGTGACAAAACTACAGAAATATTTATGGCTAAATTTGCTGCAAAAAAAAAAGAAAAAAAGAAGCTTGATAATTACAGAACCTCTATTATAAATGGCATTGGAAGAGAAGTATGAAATACATTTAAATGTTTATGTTACAGAACTCATATTACCACATGTAATATTTATATTTAAGAGTCTATAGTGGTGAAAATATGAATAGAAAATAGAAATTTACTTAAAGCAAAAAAAAAAAAAAAGAACAAAACAGTCTCTTTTATTGAGTACCTGTTTTGTTCGAGGCAGATCTCAGTTTATGAGATCTGGCCTCTATCTTTCAGAAAGCCCCTTTCTCCTATTCTAATGAGTAGCAGATAGAATAGTCATTTACATAGTTTCCCCATGGTGGAAGAAAATAAAGGAGCTAGCACTCCCTCTCTCTTATTTTAGTCTGAATCCTACTAACTCATGAATGGATAGGAAATGCAGTAAAACCTCCCCTAAATGGAGAGAATTTTCACTCTTGTCCCCCATGAAATGAAGACACTTTTCCCACTGTTGTTTCCCTCTTTATTGCCTTTTCTTCTTTTGGCTCTTTTCCAAGAAATTAACTCACAGATACCCGAACACAGTAAAGTTTTAAAAGGGGGAAATTTTGTAAGATGTATAATTTGTAAGAAGAAATGTTAAATTGTTTGGAGGTGAATGGATAAATCAAAAGTAAACACATTTCACCCAACTCACAGTTCTTGAGTTAAAATTTTGTTTGTGTGTGTGTTATTTTTAGAAATAAGTGGGACGCTTGAGGGCATTATGTATTATATGAATTCCTGCTGGGTTTCGAATCTTTAAAAACATAGTTAACCCTTTATTTAATTCGTCTGGAATTGTGTAGTTAGCAATGGGTTTATAGAAAGGAGAGAAGCAAATACAATGTAAAACTGCTGTCAAGTAGAAGAATCTGCATTTCTTTTCCTGTAATCATATATTTTTATGATAGATGGACAAATAGTTAATATTAAATTTTTCTACTGAACTTTTGCTTCCAATAAAAAGAAAACACGGAAATTCCCAAGCTCTTTAGTAATTATTTGTTTTATGATACTTATTCACGGGCCTGACAATTCATGAATAAGGGTTTATTTTTTAATTTTTGAAGAGAAAAAAAAGTTTGTATAGGATCTCATAGGCAATCTTCAACAAATTAAAAAGCAAGTTGCAAACAAATTAGAGCACTATGATTTTAACATAAAGGCTGATGACATCAAACTTAACCCTGATTTTTAAGGGATACGTCCATATTTAGTAGAAGAACTAAGAAAATCAAGGCAATGATATCACAAAATTCAGGATAACTGACATCTCTTGGGGTAGTGAGTGTGACAAAATTGTGAAAGGCAAAAGGAAAGCTTCAAAACTGGAAATGTTCTATTTATTAAGTTGACTGGTAGGAACATGGGTGTTATTTATACGATGCTTTACATTTTATGAATTAAATACTGTTGGGGATTGAATCCTGTACCCCACAAAGGACATGTTCAAGTCTTAGTCACATTCCAGGGGGTGTGAACCTATTGACAATAGGACCTTTAGAAGATGTTACTAGGTAAGGTATGGCCAAATTGAACCAGGATCTGCTTGATCCTTATTACTGGAGGCCTTTTAAAGAGAGGTCATTCAAATGCTGCAGTCAGAGAAAGACAGGAAAATAACAGCAGAAACCAGAAGAGGGACAAAAGGAGAAACAGATCTCCATGTGCAGGAAGGCAGAAGTAGAAATACCCAGATGGTAAAAGAAAACTGAGTGTGCAGCATAACCTCAGAACCTCTACGGGCACTATACAGGTGGCTGGAGCCTCAGGCACCTATATAGGATAAGGGTGAAAGAGCTGAGTCCATCCCATGTAAAGTTGGGTCATTGGTATTGTGACAGTTTGATATTGTTTGTGATTTCCAAAAAGAAATATAGATTATATTTGTAAATTGGACTGTTCCTCTGGGTATGACACTCTTTGATTGTATTAGAATCAGTTGGGATGTGTTTGATTAAATTGTGTTAAGATTAGGGCTTTGATTTGACCACATCAATAGAGCAACTCAATTTGAGTTCCCACCCCCTTTGTGGGCTATGTAAAGGGACACTCAATCAGGGACACACTGAGGCAAGAAAAGAAAGAGAGCTCCATAGACACTGAAGAGGATTTAGATCCTGCAGCCCTGGGGAGAGTTAAGACATTCATCTGATAGTTTGATTCTGAAGAGACCAGGTCCCTGAGCAGTTAAGTAGGCCTGGAAAGAAACTACCCCTCCAGCTACAGCTGAAATGGGAAGAACCTGGGCCCACAAAGCCTTAAGAGGAAAGAGGAAGGCTGAACCTTCACAGATGTCACCCACCATCTTGCTTCAACATGTGGCAACAGACTGGGTGACAAACTAAACTTCAGTTAAACTGTTTAGGGCCTTGTAACTGTAAACTTTTACCCCAAATACATATCCTTTATAAAAGCCAAAAAAGTTCTGAAACTTTGCATCAGCACACCTTTGGCTGATTAATACAGGTAGTACTATGCGTATACAAAGAGAACTAACTGTAAGAAAACTCATTCAGCAAAGGTAGGGTTTAAAAAGAAAATGACCTAATTTCTGTGTTTCACTTTTCAAAGAGCAAAAAACATCTCTGGGATTTAGCAAAGAGAAGCCATCCCACACAAACTGGAATTACACATCCAACTGGTGCCGAAATATCCCATGAGTCTCTTCAGAAGAGTGAATGAGATCAAGCCCTCAAGACCCTGGCAGAAGTAGATGTTGACCCCCTTTCAACCCAGTTCTCACAGGATTCCTACATAGTATTAAAAAATTAAAAATTAAGATCGCATGATTACCAATATACATGCCCAGAGGAAATAGAAGTCAGCAGCCAGAACAAACAGCAAAAACTGGCAAAGACTTGAGACTCTGGAATCATTAGATACTGAATGTAAAGTAAATTATGTACTTTGTTTAAAGATATAAAAAAAAAAAACAAAAAAAAGATGACTAAGGAGAAAGAAGCCATCAAAAATAATTAATCAGATTTGTAAAAGAACCAAGTAAAACTTTTAGAAATAAAGGTATGATAATTGAAATGAAATAGATGTATCAAAAATCAGATTAGATACAATTGAAAAGAGATTAATGAACTGGAAACAGACCTGATGGTATAATGTGTTAAGTGATATTAAAAAAGAATCAGAGCAGTCTGAGTAAGGGGGTTCTGGAGTGCAGGTGGAGGGAGAAAAACTGGATGAAATTTTAAGAGGGAAGTCACTATAGATATTACTGAGAAGAAGGTAAGGGAATTGGTCAAATGGATATTTTTGGATATCCAATGTTCTAGATAGAAGGAACAGCCGTTAGTATTGAATAGAACCACACCAATGTATACCATAGTGGAATTACTGAAAACGTGGACAAAACAAAGATCCTATAAGCTTCCAGAGAGAAAAACATTGTCTCAGATAAACCATCTGGAATCATAATGATGACAGACTTCTTCATAGCAGCACAGAAAGCTAGAGAATTCTAAGCTAGGAATTCTAATTTAAAAGGGGAATCTAAAGAATTCTGCACAAACTATACCAACCAATATGAAGGCATTTTCAGATATGCAAGTCTTAAAATATTACCTCCCTTGCTCCCTTTTCTTGAAAACCTTCAGAGGGTGTAGTTCACCAAAACAAGGAAATACATGAAGAAAAAGGAAGTCTTGGTATAGAAGAGAATTGAGCCAATGGAGTAGCAGGAAGAGGGGAATCCCAAAGATGGTGAACAAGGGAGATTCCAGGATGGTGGCTGTGCACTAGATAAAAAACGCCCCCAGAGTGGTTTGGAATAGATTTGATAGCTCTGAAAGGAATTTCTGGGAAAAAAAAAAAAATAGATGAAATGGAGACTTTAGAACCTGGTCCTGTGAGTGGGAACCCATTTGTAAATAGGATCTTTGAAGACATTATTACTTAAAGTGTGGACTCAGTGAATTGGATTTTCATATATCTTACTGAGATGAAGCTGAATTGAATCAGGTTGACCTAAGCCACATGACTGGAGTCCTTGTAAGCAAAGGAAATTCAGATACAGTTTGTCATTAGAAGCCAGAAGTCAGAGGAAATCAGACATAAGGTGACACAAGAAGAGAAAGAAAACCCTGCCAAACACCTTGATGTTATATTTCTAGACTGCAAAACTGTGAGACAATAAATTCCTGTTTTTTAAACCAACGTCTCAGTGAATGGTATTTGTCATAGCAGCTCTGGTAAATTAAGTTAAAAATATCAAAAAGTAGCAACAAATGCACGTTATTTAGAGAGAAAGCAATAACAACCAAATTAGATAAAGAGATGAAAATTCATGCAGGGGGAGGAGGGGATGAAGAAGAGGGAGGTTATTTTTCTTAACAGACCACAGGGCACTCAAATTTAAATATGAGAGCCACATATGTAAATGCAAATTTTTGGTAGCCACCTTAAAAAAATAAAAGAGAAACTAATTTTAAGAATATATTTTATTTAATCCAATATATGGAAAAATCACCATTTCAACTTGTAACCATTACAAAAAATTATTAAACCATAATTATATATGTATGTATGTATGTATGTATGTATGTAAGTATGTATATTTCCCCCCATGGAATGTAATTTCACACATCTCAATTAGTATTAGACATATTTCAACTTCTCAGAAGTCAAAAAAAGGCTAGAAAGGCCTTATTTGACAGTCCAGCTTTAAACTATATGCCAGTATATCTTTGATAAATTTTAAAAAATCAACAAAGAGTACTGGTGTGTACAGGTTGTGAAAAAGCACATATTCTTTGAAGGCAGAAATGCACTCAGGTCATCAAAACAAGGAACCAAATAGCTGAAAAGACCAGGAAAATTTGAACTCCTTGAGAAAAGTCCAAGAAAAAATTTAATTGTGGCTCCTTCATTTACCACCAGAGGATGGATCTCATCACTTATGTGGACTACCCTTTTATATGTTATATCTCATTTATTTTTATAGCAACCCTAGAAATAGATGCCATAATTGTTCTCATTCCCTGATAGATGAAGAAATTCATGTAGAGATTAGTGCCTTGCCCAAATTATTAAGTTAATAAACAGCAAAGCTGGGATTCAAATTCAGGCAGCCTACACCACTAACCACAAGCTCCACCACACTACTGTGTATGAGGACTCCATCTGAAAGAATGGGCACCATTTATTGAAGATGATAAACAGCTGTGATGGTGACTTTCATGGCCAGCTTAGCTAGATGATGATGTTCACTTGTTCCGTCAAAAACCAGCCTACTTATTTCTGGGACGGTATCTCGTAAATGGGATGTACATATATAATCAGTTGATTGCATCTACAATCAACAAAGGAAATTACCCTCAGCAATTTGAGTAATTTCCTCATCCAATCATCTGGACATCTTAAAAGCAAGAACTGAAGGTTTCAGAGGTCAGAAAGCAGAGTTTCTGCTTCAACTTAAGCATAGGCTGTTGCAGAATTTCCAGCCAGCCACCTTCCCTGGGAGAATTCAGACTAAACACTTCAATATCACCTTTGTCAGAGTTTCTAAGATTGTGGCCTGCCCCAGAGAGTTCATACCAGTCAGTATCCATTGCCACGTGAGCCAATTCCTAATAATAAATCTCTTAATAAGCATTCACATACAAACATATATATAACCTTTTGGTTCTGTTTCTCTTGAGAACCTAATTCAAAGTCTAAATAATATATTACTCTTATTGATCTGAATGCAATACTCACCCACACAATTGTGAAAGGACCTTCAAGATGTTTTATCTCTTATTCCTGTATAAGTAATTCAGAACAAATATCTCTATGTCAATAATTATAAGTAACCTGTGCCTTTGACTAAATTAATTGGTTTTAGAGTATAGAACCATTCAGGGCTCTAGAGAGAGCTGGACAGTATAGGCAGGGCAAACAGCTCCAGGAATTTGGCACCCTCTCAGTGAGACTTACCTTGGAATATATGATAACCTATCTCCCCAATGTATCGGAATTGGGACTTATTTATAATTTTTCTGCACATGGATCTTATTTTCCTTTTATTTGGACCTATAATTAGCACTACACCCATTAAATGTGTCCCAGAGACTTAAATCTTCCAGCTGTTCATATGCCTGTTGAGTCCTGAATCTCAGCAGAGTTGCAGCCAACACCTACACTCCAATTTATCTGACCCACCCAAGACAACTAACAAAAAGATGATGAAGAACAATGACCATCCCCAAATAACAGAGTGTATCTACAAGTTCAAGCCAAACAATTCTACCCATCTGCCCCATGGTATCTAAGCCTCCTCTCAATCAGAAGCAGAGTAGACATCACCATCCCAAAATCCTCTAGACTGAGGAATAAACAAGCATAAGGGGGATTATAATTATGGACTAAAGTAGACTTATTATAATTCTAGCAATGGAAGAATTAGCAACATTGATATTAAGGCAGTAGTCACTAGAGATTCTGAGGGGAGGGGGAGGGAGAATAGGTGTAACAAAATCATTTTTCAATGGAAGGATTATATTTTTCAACAAAATATCAAGTATTTTCAGGGGTTTTGAGGTTGGATGCAGCATTTATAACTAATGAATTCGATTCAACAACTTAATAAAATAGTATGGGCTCTCTATTGCTATGGAACAAATTGTCCCAAAATGTAATATCTTAAAACAAAACATTTGGCATCTCACAATTGCTGTGGGTGAGAAATCTGGGTTAAGCTTAGCTGGCTGCCTCTGACTTAGAATTTCTTACAAGACAGCAATCAAGCCAAGACTGCAGTCATCTCCAAGCTCAACTGTGGGAAGGATCCACCTCTAAGCCCACTCATGTGGCTGTTGGTGTTTCTCGCGTCCTCACTGGCTATTAAAGGTATCAGCTTATCAGCTCTTTATCACATGGGTGTCTCCATAGAGCTACTTACAACATGACAACTTGTTCCCCCTGGATGAGGGTCCTTAGGAAATGGAAGGCAAGCAAGACAGAAGCCAGAGTCTCTTTTGTGATCTTATTTCAGAGGTGACATCTCATCATATTTGAGGTATGCTGTTCATTAGAATTAAGTCACGCAATCCAATCCACATTCAAAGAGACATTACAAAAGGGCATGAAATAATTGGGGACCAGTCCAGAAACAACATTTATTTAGCACTTTAGTCTTGGAAAGATGCTGTTTTCTTCTGTTATCAATCATTTATTCATTCATTCAGTATACATTAACATCTATTTTGTGACAGGCCTTAAGAATCTGGGGAGCAAAACATATTCGCAGAGCCTTATAAAACCTACAGTCTAGTGTCCCTAAAATTAAACACCTCAATGATATCAATCAAAAAAAATAAAATGTTTTTAAATAGCAAGGAAACTATTTCAAGATCTTTCTATCACACTAACAGCTTTTCTTTATCCGCTGCCCTCCTAAATCAAATATTGATGACCTCTCAGTAAAGATCAAGAATCACCCTAATGGGTAGTAAATGTAGCTCAGTGGTTGAGCACCTGCTTTGCATACATGAGATCGCAGGTTAAATCTCCAGTACATCATTAAAAAAAAAAAAACACCCTGATCTTCTTTAAGTTATAATTCTCTGACAGCCCCTCACTTGGATCTACAGACTTCTTATCTCAATGAGATCTAAGTGATTTACTTTCATTTCTGTCCTGACAATATATTGTGAGGCCTACAGACCAAAAGTTTGGGCTCATCCAGTTGTGGAAAAACCAGTGAAGTTAATATGACTCTATTCAGTTTCCACAACTACTCTTTGTCCCTTGTTTGTTTTTTATAGGAATTCAAACTAGGGTGATTTAAGTGTTTAAAAAATAAATAAATACATGATCAGCAATGGAGACACCTTGCAGATTTTATTTCTAGAATTCTTGAAGTTCATTCTGTTATCCTCTTGGTTCCTCTGAAAATCAGCCTATCACCTCAGTGAATATTTCATACAGTGTCACATGGCCATACTCTGGTCCATTTCTCCAGAGAGTGCCCTTTTAGAGATTATAGCATCTTCATATTTTTTAATCACTAATTTAAGAAGGTAAAGAGTAACTTCAGACCCACACACATGTACACACACACCCCTACCACTCACTCTTTACTCACCCTTGCTCCCCCAGCACGTCACATCAGCACATCAAAGACATCTCAGCCTGATTTATTTTCTACTTCACAGGTTTAAAAAATGTGAGTATTTCAAGGCAACAGAGGAGAATGCCTCAAATGCATCATAGCAAATTAAGACAGATAATTAAGCTCATTGAATAACATCAATAAATATAAGTGAAGGGAGTTTATGTTGCAAATCACTTAGCTTAATTACAGATAGAAACACCGATTTCTCTAATTGAAAGAAACACACCAAATATTTGTGACATGAATGTTTCATAAGAGATCATTGACCCAGTACATTAAGACGTATAAAATTCACTAAAACTTGAGAATCCACCTGACTCAGACTCCAGCAGCAGCTTCAATTTTGAATGACTTAATACATTCCCATTGTGTTAAAGCTCTGAAACTTGCTGCCCAAATCATGTATCTACGCCCATAGCTTCAAGAGTTACTTTTACAGATTCTGGCCTATAAACAGAATTACTGACACAATTCAAAATGTTTGTCTTCATAAGTACATACCAAGGACACACGCTCTATTTTACCAAACAGACACAGATAATTTTGTTTTGAAGATATGCTAATGGACCCAAACCTTAAGAATTCAGTTTACTCTACTGTGTTAACAATAAATTTGTTCTTTAACATCATTTTACTGTGTTTTAGAATTAATGGTCAGATAGTTCACTAATGAAAGCACTTGAATTAAATGTGAGTTCCAGAATCTTTGGAACCACAAAATATTCAAAATCAAAATAATACAGAACCTAATGACCTCAAAAGAAGGGGAATTCTTGTATTTTATTTGGGAACTACCTGGAGATGGTGGATTGGCAAATATTTATATAGAGAATTAGAAATAAAGCCAGGATGATTCAGCAATTGCAAAATAAATACATGATCAGTAATCAAAGGAGACTGCAAATTTTATTTCTAGGCTTCTATAATATCTCCTATAGAAATTCACACATTGTGCAAAGATATATGTACAAGGATATTTATGGCTGTATTGTTTGCAAAAGCAAAAGGCACATGCAAAACAAAAACTTGAAGGAAACCTAAACTTCTATTAGTAAGAGTATGATAACAATTAATGGCTAATCCCTGCTGTAGAATACTTTTATAGATTATGAGCAAGTGTTATGTGCACTGACCCCAGAAAATATAATATTAATTTTAAAAATAACATGCTGTGGATATACTATGTATAAATCTATCCCTTTAAAGATAGAAATAATACAGTAATAACTTAAAAATAAGTAGAGTATTTTATAATACTTTCTCATTAGCCTATATGTACAGAATAAAACCAAAGCATTCATGCCACCTATCTAACTTTGGGGAGTAGAATTAGAGCAGTAGGCAAAGGGAGCAGTAACTTTCCCTTTTTACTTGATACACTCTGTATTGTTTGACTTGACTTCTTTTTTCACAAAAATACATATTACGTTTTCATCACTCTATATAGTCTCCAGGGTTTCACATTTTTCTTGAAGCTAATTCTTTGTAAGCATAATTAATTGCAGACATATTGACACAGGACAACCTACAAATCTCATTAATATCAAATGACAGTGTTACAATAGCTATAGTTTACACTGAAATACTTTAATGCATATCACAATGTTTTAACATACAGAATGTACTATTATACATCTGTTGTTTCACTTAAATTAATAATCCTAAGGCTATAAGCTTTCCACTCAAGAATAGGTAGTGTATGATTTGGCCCTCTAATCAGGAAGCTGGTCCTTCAAAGGTGGCTACTACAATTGCTTCTGTTACCCATATCCCTATCAATAGCTTTCTACATATCAGGGGTTGATTTATTGTTTAGCTGCTTGTCTTAAGAAAGTGATGGAGAAAAATGTTAATAATGTTGATGTAATGTTAATGTGTGGCATATCTATAGTCATTACACTGTAAACAGTAAAAATCTTGTGGAAATATTCTTCCAGTATTCAAAAAGCATCATCTGATTCAGCAAAGAAGTTGCTTATGTCACTGACCATCAAACAAAGTTTTAACATATGCCTGCAATATTTCACTTTCATCTTACTCTCATCAACATAAGCAAAAATATCAACAGTCATGAAGACTTACCCATTCATCAAATGCATCTACAGAATGGCTAGGGATATGAGAGGCTGGTAAATCTCAGTGAGATTCAATTGGCTAGGTGGAATTTACAATCATGAGTATTGTCTAGGTTGGGTATGTGCTTCCCATCCTTTATATCAGAAAGCCGGTTGGATTTACCAGCACATTGCTGGTTTGTGGGAACATAAGTAAAGCTCATCCAGTGCAAAACTTCATGAGCAGAGACTGTTGATGTATCTCCTCAAAAGAAATCATGTATGTGTTACGATCAAATTGGCATAGGTAAGTTCACAATAGGGAGATGACCAAAAGCTACATTTTAAGACCAGCAACAACTTTTCTGTTTGACTACATGCTTTCTAAAACTAGCTATTTAAAACCAATCTCTTTTACAAACATGATGAATAGGCATCCTTGGACAGTAGTTAATTAAAATTTCATACACTCCTACAAAAAGCTGTTTTGAAAATAAACCTGAGAAAAAATAGATTGGATTTTTAAAATAAATGTAAATAATCATTCCATGTTGAAAGAAGTGAACTTTATTTTTAATTGGCTTTGTTTCAAAATTCAGAAAAAAATATTAGACATGGCCACTCTCATGCAAAAATCATAACGATTCTGCTAGGGAGGAGGGATAGAGTTTCAGTGAAGCATATTTGTATTTGGCAATAGCAATTTGAGGAAAGAGAATTGTTGGAGGCTAGAGATTCAGTCTATCACATTAAAACGTTTGGTTTTAACTGTTTGGGGGTAAAGTACAACATATTCTTTAAATTTGTCTTAACTAGCTTGTTTTTAATATAGACCATTTTCTAGGAATTTTTTTTTTCTACTTTAAATCCAGTACTCTTATGAACAACATTTTCAAAAAAGATCGAAACAAGTGGGGACAGGTACAAACAACAATAACAACCATATAAGAAAGACCAATTATCTTATCATATTTAATATGCAGTCCTGCTTTTTAATACTGCTGAGTCCAGAATATATGCAAGAACAACAAGCGATGTGCTAAAATTCTCCCATGTATAAATTCCAAAGGCTCAGCATGAACACTGGGCTCCAATCAGCTTTCTTCACAAGCTGAGCCCACAAGTTCTTCTGCCTTTAGCTACTGTTTAATACCAGCTGTGGGTTCTTTCTGGTTCTCCCCCTTCTCTACCTCCTCCAGGTCTCATTTTAAAACCTACCCCATAGCTACCCAATTCAATCCATCTGAGTTGCCTTGGCAACTCCCAAAGATAGGCTAGCTCACAGCTTCCTAGTCTAATTCCATCACATCCCTCAATTAGTTTAGTTAGTTAAACCTTTTATGAGCAGTCAGATATTCCTTAGAACTATAATCAGGAGCTGGCTCACTCTAAATTGTGTTTATAGAGCCCACGGGGTGATTTCCTAGGTACCTCCTCAGAGCTCCCGTCTTGCAAGTTACCATTTTGCATGCCAAAAAGCAGGGCCAAATTATCATACAACCCATTTCAGGTTTCTTTTCATTATCTGTTGACTTTACTTTAAAGATTTATTTTTGCTACGTGTCTTTCAGCTGGACTGGCCTTTGGCATCTTCAAAAGCTTGGCAGGGTTCCTTGGTTGGCAGTAATTATCAAGGTTGCCAAGTTTCCAATTGCAGGTTCTGAAATGAGACCCAAAACATTCACATTTTAAGCAAAATATTCTACTGTGGATGATATTTGCAAAGCACACAGAGCAAGGATGTTCTTTGTTCACACTTTAAGAGCAGAAGATCGCTTTTGGCCCACCTTTTCAACCAAGCATCGCTACCACACCACAGGCAGTACTCCCTGTCAAACAACATCAATCCAAATGACTTCAATGAGACAGTGAGACTTGCTAAAGACAGCTGCCTAGATGCAATTACCTGGCTCTTCAGACCTGAGGAAACTTAGGCTTACTTTGGAAAAATTAGGTGGGAAAAATTTTTTGTTGTTAGAATTTGACTGCACTTCTTTGAAAAATCTACTAGAATTGGACTGCACTTCTTTGAAAAATCTACTTCTAGTTATTGAATATATCAAACATCAAAGGGCATGGAAATGACTCATGAAGTTTTTACTTTAACTCGTTGCATAAAATGAATTATCAAGCTCTTAAAAACCATATTAAAGATGGTTGAATGTAAAGAAACACTCTTCAGCTGGCTTAACTCTCTTGTATGAGGAATCTGAATTAGATTTTTATTCAGTAATTTATGCTTAATTAAACCAATAGTTGGTTATAATACATTTATAGTGATTACATCGGTGAAACAATAGACATGCAATTGAAATAAAGTAATAAATCACAACTATAATGTGATGAATGGAAACATTTTCTTGAGTATTCAATTTGGAATAAATATTTTTGGGGTCATGTACTGCTGTGATAGAGTTAAGACTGCCTCTGCAAGTCTAATGGGAATAGTGAATTCATACATCATAGAAAATAAGTTTGTGGCAATACTCCTATTGCTGGGAGCAATTGCAGTGGAAAAAAACTAGAACGTATTTCCCTCCCTTGGAAATACATAAAAACTAAATATTTTTTTAACCAAAACTAAGCCAAAGGGATCTGATCAGTGTTTATTGCTTGCAAAACATTTAGAGAAAAGCAGACCTTATCGTTTCAGTCTTTGAGGTGGCCATTCTGGGAAATCTTGCAATTCTCCTTTCTCACAATTTCTTATTCCTTGAACAACTGAACACTTCATAATTTGGTTGCACTCATAAAGACATGAAAACAAGTGAGATACAAGGAATTCTATGATCATACAGGGTTTGTTCTCTTGTTTTAAATCCTAAGGCCATGAAATATTAGACTTTTTGTGTGAGTCATGGCCTATGAGAGGTAGTCAAATAACAAAAATTCCTGACAATGAGCCTTGATGTTGATCTGGAAAATCTCAGAAAAGTTTGTCCAGGGCATCTGTTGATTCAAAATGCAGACTTCAATTTATTAGCTTAGAAATGAGATGGGGCATTCAAAGCATACCATGAAAAAGAGTTGCCGAAATTTGCTTATACAGTAAACAATCCCCATATAGCACATAGAAATTATTTCAACAAATATAACAGGCCCTGAAACATTGTCATGAAGCTGTTTAGCATTGTTAAAGTTTGGTTGTGTTTTCAGAGATAGTTATTCTTCATTCCTCTCTTATGAAATAGTAATTTCATGAATATATTCCTGTATAGATAAAGTTTATTGTTTCTGTATCAGCCTGCCATATAAATATGTTTCATTATAATCCTAAATTTTGGTGGCTTTCACTAGCATCTTATTTACAAGACTGATTTACTACCTAAAACTTTCTCTGTGTCTCAGTCACTACTTCCATAATTTGCTTTTGTTATGTTTGCAGAGAAAGGAGAGGTTAGCAGGTCATTCTTTCTCATATATAACTCAGCATGAATATAGCTACTTTTATTCTTAAAGGCAAGTAATCTTCCCTAGCTGTTGATTTGTTTTTTTCCACTGCGCTTCCAAAGAAGAGAAGGGCCTTAAAGTAAGCTCTATTTGTATTTACAGAAAAAAATATTTAATTTAGCCTAGGATATTTCATTGAGAAGAACATACACAGAAGACTTTGGAAACCGTTCTGATGTTAAGACGTATATATCTATATCATATTAAAAGCTTTTTTTGCCCTTCTTCTTAATATTCCCAAAGTTAGAAAGAATTCTTGCAAATAGCAGCTTCTAAACTGAATATAAATTTTTGTCACCTGTTACCACAGTGAAGGCATGTATCACAATGAAGGATTGAAATTCTAATGGGGTTTCTTTATCGGAGCAAGTCTACTTTACAAACACCACCTTAAGGAATTTTTGGGGTTCCATACTTGTGTCAATGAGACCATTTTTTCCCTTCAACATTGGCCTAAACCTGTTCTTTCAGTAGTCTTCCCCCTCTGGTAACCGCCTCCTTGACCAGGTGGTTAAAGCCCAAATAGAGCCATAATCCTTGCTTGCTCTCCAACAAGGTCCACCACCCATGCCTCCCGAATAGATTCCAAGGCTGATGGCTTCTGACCACCGTCGCCCATACCATCGCCGCGGTGCGTTTCAGCATCCCCTCTCACTCGGGCTGCTTTCTGCTAACGGCTATCCCGCTTCCACACACTGTCCACCGTCCTTTCTCCACCTTGCACTCAACTCAAAGGGATCTTTGAAAACTGTAAATCAAACCGTCTTGTTCCTTCTGCTATCAAGCTTAGAACAAAACCCAAATTCTTGTGATAATCATGACCCGCCCTGCCTAACTTTCCAACCTCACCTCTTGCCTCACCCCACTCACTCCTTTTTTTAGCTCAGCCTCAGGGCACTTCTCTCTATTCCACAGCACAGGGAATTTAGGGCCTTTCCCGTGCTCTTGCCTCTGTCGGGAAGGCTGTTTTTCTAAAATTCCTCATCACCATATCTCATCGTTCAGGTCTCTGCACAAAGAGGTCATTCTTGAATACTTTCTCTATCCCCGCTCACTTACTCTGCTTAACTTTTGGCATAACATTTAATGCTTTGGAAATTATCTGTTAATTTATTTTTCTTTCTGTTCTATCTGCTTCCCTCATTGGAATGGAAGTTTCATTAGCACATGAGCTTTGTCTATCTTACTGCTGAATCCTCAGGGTCTCAAAGAGTTTCTGTTATGTAGTAAGCATTTATTGGTTGAATAAATAAATGAAAAGCCCTTATTCTTTCAGAAATGGAATACACTTTAAAAATCCCATTTGCCTATAATGTTGACTGTCTCTTTCTTATTTGTCAGAAATCTCCTAAACGAAACAAAAGCCTGATTTTCCCCAAAAACATTTCTATTAGTCTTGCAAAAAAATGAGAAATAATGATAGTACTGCAGAGTGTAATAAAGTAATGTACAAGCAAAAATTTTACCTAAAAAACTAAATTATAAAAATTTCTCAGTAATAGGTTAATTCTCATTATTCAAGTAAATCTTAATCTTAAAATTACCCATTTAAAGGTAAGTCTTTTAAAACATTTCCCTTTGATATTGCCTTTAAGTCCATTTATCTCTTTGACATTTTAAATTCTCATTATGACATTTTTCATCTCAATGAATGTACTTTAAGTAGATACCATATTAGCAATATTTAAACCTGAAAAATTGATGAATGCCAGCCACAAATATTTCTGATGATATTTTTCTTTAATATACTCATCAGGGATCCTCTACTCTATACATCCCAGAGAAAGTATCAGACAGCCCTACATGAACAGTACAATCTCCCACCAATGGCAGAAAGACTGATCAAGATT
Organism: Dasypus novemcinctus; assembly: GCF_030445035.2. Taxonomy (NCBI): domain Eukaryota; kingdom Metazoa; phylum Chordata; class Mammalia; order Cingulata; family Dasypodidae; genus Dasypus; species Dasypus novemcinctus. Next base: position 23,188,518 of record NC_080676.1, on the reverse strand, counting down.
CTGGGCAGGTTAATGTGAAGCTTAAAGTTCCTCTATTTGAATTGATCAGTTTCTTATTGTGAACTTAAATCAAGGCCCTTTTAATGAGACTTCTAACACAATAATCATTGTAAACTTAATTTTCAGAAAATGGTCTGAGATAGCTTAAAAATTAAAGAATATATAATCTTATTGACCCAAATCTCTGGTTCATTAAAAAGTTAAATTGTAATAATAATAGTGACAATAAATGAAAGTAAGAATAGGTTTTAATTCCTGGGTATGATTAGGAAGAGATCATACTACATTTAGGGGATGCTCTAGTGCTTTCACATTCCTTAGCCATATTTTGCATCCCCTAATGAGCTGATGACCAACTATACCCTAATGACTTAAAGTGTGAATGTTCTTTACCCCGGTGTGTTCTGACCTGATTCTATAAAGGAGCATTTTTTTCAGTTGTGTTCTGCAGGTTACTAATCTTCAAATGTCAAGCTATTTTGCAAAAAATAAGAGTTTTAGTGCTGGAATTATCAGAAACTGTGGCACTAATAGTAAGAATAACAGCTAAACCAGTGCAAGGAATATGTAAATTCAGCTAGGCCTCAGAAATTATTAGAAAAGACACACAGCCCTTTACTCTGTGGTAGCAATGATGAGCTCTCAATGAGTAAAGCAAGAGAAAAGGTAATCAGAGCGTGATTATAGACCAGGCTATATCCAACAATAAAGAAATCAAAACAATTTAAAAGTTCAGCTAAGAACATGCCACTTTGCAACTGTCCTTGCTTGAAGACAGGGACAGGTTAAAATTTCTTATTGCAGTAGACACAGAAATGTATGACCCAGAATCTCCTTTGTGGAAGGGCTTGTTGCTCACTGAGACATTTGTGAACAGCAACAGATACAAGCTGTCTGCTCTCTCAAGTCTACCCTAGCTACAAAGGACCCCTTCACCTAAAGTCATCTCCTTCTTACCAGGGTAGCCCACATCCACTGACCTACAAAGACTGGCGTATAAAGACCCACCACTTTGGCCCGTGATGGGACCTTCTGAGGAACAACACTCACTGTGCACTCTGATAGACAATGCTCACCCCAGAGTTCCCCGCTGCGTTGGCCAAAGATTTGTGGGCCTATGTTGCAGTGTAACATTTTCCTCTGCTCAATCCTGACTCCTTGTCTTCCTTCCACAGAATGGATCTGTAACAAGCATCCTACTTCCCAAACCCAATCTTAGCATCTGCTTTTGGAGAACCCAAACTGACATTTATTAGCAATTGAAATTTAGCTTTGACAATTTGGTCTTTCACTTTGAACTCACCTCAGTCAGGGAAATAAATACATTCTTGGTTATACAAATGGGATAATAGATTAGACTTACTTTAACATAATGCCAGAGTTGGGATGAAAAATTTGCTAAATTTAATAAAATCAGTATTGAGGGGAATGGGGGGAAATTTTTCGCTTTGTATGTATGTGACAGACTCATACATCAACTGGTCTGATTTACTCAGTATGTTTACCATTCCACTGTAAACTTAAAAAAAAAAGAAATACTTTGCTATAATGAAGCTTCTTCACTATATTTTTATTTAAATTATGTTTCTTGAAGCAAAAATACATAAGAAGAATATAAAATAAAAATTTAATATTGTAATTACATATACATGGCGTTCTAGATTAGAAGAATTGAGTTAGTCTTGACTTCTAAAACCCACAATTAATAAAGAATTCTATTGAATGAGAATTTTTCTTCCACCAGCTGCAAAATATGTTTTTGAAAAGCAAACTAAACCTCAAGATGGATAAAGGAGTTCAAGTAATTATTTCAGAATAAAAAAATGTGATCTTTATTTTACATTAAAAAATATTCATAATCAGAGAGAGTTGATTTCCTTCATTCTCTGAGTTTTTATGCTACACAAATTATTTAGATAAGAGATTGGCCATCAAAAAGAATCTAAATAGCAAGTATTAAGATATTACAAAGTCTGATGACCTTCACTGATTATTTTGACATTTTTGTAACAATAAATTCTTGATGTCAAGATGCTTTCTGTTTCTATTTGCAAAACTGGAGTTAGTTTGTGAACATTCACAGAGTTGGTTTACCTGAGCACAAATCCTAAAGGCACCCAGTGTAAACAGTTCAGGTTCACTTACTACACATAAGCTTTTCTTCTTTCTTTGTTTGGCAGCGGCAGAAGTCAAGGCCACCTGCTTCCATCATGCCTCATTTTCAATAGCTTTCCCTAATCCATCTTACCCTCTTTCTAAATTGCCCCCATCAAATTCATTATCGTCATTTTGGCACTGTGTCTAAACTTACCTTGGAATGAAAAAAAATATGAGAAGAAAAAAATAAACAGAAAAGACTAAAAATTTCCTGCTGAAGAAAAAGAAGGGATTTAGGAAAAAGTAAAAAGCAGATAAACATTAAACGTAGTCAGTTTGTTTTGGAACAGATCAAGAATAAGTCAAACCCTCAAAAGATCGTCAGTATATATGATCCTTTACTATAATTACTATCTGAAAGTAAACAAAAGCAATTACTTATTTCATAGCTAGACTTCTAGTTTCAATATAGTGAAGTTGGATTTTTCTCAGTTCCCTCTCAGAAATCAACCCAAATCCACAAGGAAAACAAAAATAAAATGCAAACTCCATGTTTGGGATGAATCCAGAAATTAAGTAAAACTCCACTTAAGGATATAGTAGAAAACGCTATAAAAAAACAGTTACTGTCAAACAGGTGCTTAGAAAAATGTGGAAATAAGATTCCTACAGTTCCATATTCTCAGAAAATGATGGAAAAGCATATCGCTCAAAAGAAAAATAAAGTGATGTCAGTACTGTGGAGCAAGATGCTAGATGGTGTATCATGGGAGCACAGGCTCGGGAATAACAGGAACTTTCAGCCAATGATTCTTCATTAATTACACAGAACAGAGCCAAAGAGCAAGGCAGAAAATTCCATCAAGGCCGGTCCCCCTGGGAAGCCGACGTTTTGTATCAGGGTCAGGGGAGGGCAGCTCCACATGCCCCACTTCAAGTGGGAGAGGAGAGACACCTATACTTCCAGAAAGTGAGTATTTATATTCCCGGGGAGTGGGGGCTGCCACTGAGCAAAAAGCATGTTATAAAGGAAACGTTCCAGGTTTTGGATCCAAGGTGTGGTCAGTCCATTTCATTAGACCTAACATCTTTTCCTGGATTGCGAAATGGAAGCATATTAAGACGTCTGTGTCCAGGGGAGGGGTAAGCAAGGGCTTGGGAGATAGCCACTGAGCACGTCTGTGACTTCTCCAGCAAATATAAACGTTAGGAAAAGAAAGAAAGTGGTGGAAGCTTCTCTTCTCCCAATGAGGCTCTGAGAAGCAGAGAGGGCAGGCTGAATGACAAGCCACATGACACGGTATTTTCAGGAAGGACACCATCAGTGAGGCAAATAGAGTCCCTCTGCCTCTTCAGCCCTGCAGTGCTAATCCTGCCTGGTCTTTGGGAGGCAAACAGCAAAAGAATTTTAACGAACCAACCCTAATTTGTATGGAACATTTTTGCTGCTCTGGAAAAATGGCCAGCCCTGTCCCCTACATCAATCTCTAGCAAATAGTTGGTACAGGAAGAATTCATCTAATTTAAAGAAGAATAAAAATCAAAAAGGAACTAACACAGAATTGATGAAGAAAATAAAGAAAAAAAGGAGGACAGAAACAGGAAAAATGACTAGAAGATAAAGAAACCTCACTAGAAAAAAATGTTGCCAGGAAGCTGATTAAAAATGTAATTGAATTTAACTATGCAATTTTTCCTAGAAAAATTCAATAAAAAAGAACACCAGACTGATATATAGGCGCTTGTACTGGTAAGACAACATAAAGAGATAAAACATGAGCAGGCTGATCTCAGGAAAGAAAAGATAAAAATATCACAGAAATAAAGGCCAAGAAACATAAGAAAGCAGGCAAAGTACAGTAAAGTATATAAAAATATGACTGTGGAAGGCAAGTAACACGAAATGGAAAGAAACAAAACATTTCAAAAAATTTTTGAAAAGGGAAATAATGAATATGGAGAAAGGGCGAAAGATATATACATAGTGTTGGAGTTCACAATAAAGAGTGCTAAAATAATGAAAGAGCAAATACTTAAGTGTTTACTTCCGGAAAACATTTCAGAAAGAAAAGAAAAGCTGAACCTACTGATTGAAAGGGAATACTGTATCCTGGAGGAAAACAAAAAACAATGTTAAACATTGAATTCTATTCTAGCAAAATGCGGTAATTCTAAACTAAAGAATCCTTTAGGCCTCTAGGCCCAAAAGTCACATCATCTATAATGAGAAAGCAAGCTTATTTAAAACAGAATATTGCTTGCTTTGATAGCTACACTGCAACATTCAATTCTAAATAGCATTGGAGCAGTACCCACAAAATCCACAAAGAAAGAAAATATGGTCCGAACATTATATTCTTAGCCAAGTCACTGTGAAGTATAAATGCCAAAGAAAAAAGTTCTGAATATGCAAGAACATAGGAAATTTAGTCCCACCAGTTCTTCCTGAAAAAAACTGTTAGAGCAAACTTCAGCCAAGCAAAAGATGTCTGGAAACATCTAGTTAGCAAAGACTATGAATCCTCATGCAAACACAAAAGTGGAGATTATGGTTATTTACCAAAAAGTAGAAATGATAAAAATAGCTATAGTTGGAACATAAGGAAAGGAATAGGAGTGAGAGTAAAAAGTATACTGAGTCCCTCATGTTTTATAAATATAATTTAAAGATGAAAAATAAATACCATAGACATTAATTACCCATGCAAAAATAAATGTTAGCAATTTAATGTTAAAAAAGACTTTCATATCTGCTTTAGTAAAGTGGTCAGAGGATTCAGAGCAATTTTCGTATTTAATTTTATAATCAGCTTCAACTAATATTTATCAAACTTCCCTTATGGCTAGAGATTTTCATGTATAATGATTGTGAAACTCTTGTGATATGGATATTATTATGCTTACTGTTTAGATTTGGAAATTGATCTTTACATTAGTAAGCAAATTTAACCAGAGTTAAGCAATTAATAAGTAGTATGAAGAGAAGTCCTTTGATTTCCAAAACTTGCGTCCTGTCCAGGCCTCATCTCTTTCAAACCAGGTCTAGCAGTATTTGCCTAGCATGGTTGTTAAGAATGTGGGCTTTGGTGTCATGTGATCTTGGAAAAGTTTCTCAACCTTTCTGTGCCTCAGTTCCATCTCTAATGTGAGAACAATAAAAGTACCAATGTTACAGGCTTGTTCTTGTTGTTGCTTTTATTATAGCAGTTTAGGAAAAACTTGAAGATAAAATTATGAGTTCACATTCCTACAAATCTTGAATGGGAAGTTTATATTAACATAAATAAGTTTTTCATCTAAGAAATATTTTTCATGGATATTTTATTATAAAAGCAATGCAAATATTGTATAATTTGAGGAAATTATATAATTGTAATTTATGTAACTATATAAATTATTTAATTTTCCAAGTATACCCAAAACATCACCTAAAAGCAACTATTTTTCTTATCAGACTGTTTTCTATATTTCTGCCATAGCTGTGATCAAACTATACCATATTATACTATACACATTTTTCCACATTATATAAAATCCTTCATAAATATTATTTAATAGTTAAATAAAAGCCTATTCTATAACATGCTGTCATTTCTACCTATTCTCATTTTGATGTGATAAGTATATTTTTAGAATGGATCTTTTTCTATATTTGTAAATACACAGAATAGAGACTCAGAGAATTATTTGGTTGAAATGATTAATAATTGAAGACCCTTTATACATGTTTTCAAACTGCAATTAGATAAACCATTTAAAGTATTTATCATAATATTTAAGACCCTACAAACAGTGAATTTTCATGTACTAAGGATATTAACTTTTTCCTGTAATTTTTCATGTATTAAGGATATCAACTTTTTCATTTAAGTATTTCTCCAAGTCATGGTTTGCTCTTTAAATAAATAAGCTTTATACATTAATCACACCTATGATCTTTTTACTTTGTAATTTATTTTAATACTTTTCATTTAATAAAATCCTTCCCCAGCTAGATATCTGATATTTCCTTCAATTTCCTTATTTAATATTTTTAAACCATTGGCCTTAGGTTACTTTTAATAACATATGACTTAGGTACATTTTTCTCTAACATTCTATTTATGCTAATAAGATATGATCTAGATTAAAAATGGAAGTCATCAAAATTAGTTCAGACTTAATCAATATTTGAAATGTCTCTGGCTCAAAACAGAAAGTTCTTCAGAAGCTAAGTGACATCCAGTTAACCAAGATGAAAGTGTAAAATGCTCCAGGGTTCTGTTTCCCCACAGAATCTTTGAACAACTACCAAAACCTGTAAGAGCCATCTTCCTCAAAACTCCAACTGGGCAACTGCTCACTAAAAAAAGAAAAAAAAAAAAAAAAAGCTTAAAAGATTCTAGGAAAAGCATGTGGCACTTTTGCTAGCTGTTGGCTCCTTCTTTATCTGCTCCCCAGAATTGTGTGGAGCTACCTTACATTCCCTAAGTGAATACCTGGCCCTGATCCAGGGGGAGCAAAGTAAATAGGATGTGCATTCTGAAGTAAGTGTGTGTTGGCTGCCAATCTACCAAGGTGACACCTAAAACACTGAACCATATATTTGTATTTGGCTTATTCTCCCAGAACTTACCCTGCAGATAGAAGAAGATTGCAAAAAACTAAAACAATGTAAGCAGTAATTAAATCAAACCAATCTGGGTGTAAGAATTACCTGATTTAACATACAACATCGTTCCTGGACTGGGGGAGAGTTTATTTCATTGGGAGTAGACGGGGCTTTCCAATTCCTAAGACCATGAGCAAAAGCCCAGGACAAGAAACTGGCTCAGAAAAGAAGGAGAGCATCTCACATATTTGCCTTGGACAGATCTTCTTGATAGGAGGGATAAAATCTGAAGGAGAGCACAAGACAACACAGAGCCAATTTGGAAAGACTAAGATATTTTTTGCATTAATTTGTTTTTGTAAGGAAATCTCTGTCATATCACTAGATGGCTACAAACCTAAGGAACAGACAGCTCAGGGACTAAATCCCAGGGTTAACACACAAAAATATTAAAATGCTAAGTGTGCAAAAAAGATTACGAGACAAAGAAAGAAGCAGGAAATAATGACATCCAAATGAACAAGAAAATTTTTAAAAACATATAAACAAAGAAGACCAAACTTTGGACATATGAGACAAAGACTAAAAAAAATTATCTTCAATATGCTCAGGAAGTTAAATGAAAATATAGAGAAAGAACTAAAGAATGTAAGGAAAATGAATGAGAAATATGAGAATCTCAATAAAGAGATAGAAAGTTTTAAGTGGAACAAAACAAAAATACTGGATGGAAGACCATAATAATAGAAATGAAAAATACTCTAGAGGGTTTTAATAGCATATTAGGGATGACAGAAGGAAGAATGAGTGAATTCAAAGATAAGATAATGGAAATTATTATTTAGACTCTGGAGCAAAAAGAAAAAATAATGAAAAAGAAAAAGGGAAGAGAGCCAACAGACCTGTGGGACAATATATGTGTTATGCGGATTATAGAAGGGAGGAAAGAGGAAAAGAGGCAGAAGTGATACTCAAAGAAATAATGGCAAGAAACTTCCCAAAGTCAATGGAAAATATAAAAATATGAATATATACAATCCAAGAAACCAAATGAATCCTAAACAGGATAAATTTCAAGTCAACAAATAGAGGTCAAACTGTTGAATACTGTAAGAAGAAAGCAAACTGTTTTGTATAAGGAAGCCCCAATAAGATTGAATGCCAATTTCTCCTCAAAAATTGTGGAGGCAGAAAGGTACAAAATGAAATATTAAAGTTCTGAAAGAAAATAATTGCCAACCAAGAATTTTACTTCTCATAAAACTGACTTTCAAAAATGAAGGAGAGATGAAGACATTCTCAGATAAACAAAAGTTGAGGAAGATTGTCACTACTAGACCTGCCCTACAAGCAATGCTAAGGGGAATTCTCCAGTCTAAAGGAATGACACTAGAATTGATCAAAGTGACAAAAAAGAAAGAAAGCTCTTCAGTAAAGGTAACTATATGGGTTAAACTCCCCAGTCAAAAGGCAGAGATTTGAAGAATGGATAGAAAAGCATGAGAAAACTAGATGCTGTTTATAAGAAACTCACTGTTAATTCAAAAATACAAGAGGTTGACACAAGTAGGGAAAGATATTCCAAGCAAAGAGTAGCCATACAAATATCAGTGTACCTAGGATGACAAAGAGCTATGTAAAAATGACAGCAAAGCTGAGGATTCATCAGGCCAAAGAAAAACTCGGATAAGTCCACCTTGGTGAGTAATGATCATTTATTTATAGGGCTTTCATGGGGTCCTCATCCTTGGTGATGGGAAGATGAGATGGTTCTGATCCTAGCCAAGTCCTAGTCATCATCCTTGGTAGCAGGAAGACAGATAGCACTTCCCAGGTTTGGCTTCTGCACTCACCACCAGAGAAAAGGGCTTTTCTCTGGGGCAAGTCTACATGGAGCTGGGGGACTGGAGCTGCTTTCCAAGGGATGCAATGAATTGCTCAAGAACCGAAAGAGCAGTGCTTACAGGAAACAGATCCTAAAGAATCAGATATTTTCAGCAAGGCAGGGAAGCTTTACTGATCCAGGGCTGATTTTGCAGTTTGAAGAAAAGCAGATGCCATGGAAGGCTTCCAGAAAAACAGTATAAGATTTGTTGATCAGTCACCAGTTTACAACCAGTTCCTGAGGCTTGCCTTAACTACTCAGGAATGCTGCTGCAATTTGGGGAGAAAAGAACTGGAAGGATTGGGGAGAAAAAGCAAAGTTGTGAATGCTACAATCAAATAAATAGACTTCAAGACAAAAACTGTTACAAGAGACAAAGACGGACACTATATACTAATAAAGAGTTCAATTCAACAAAAGAGACTTGCACTTAAAAATATGTATGCACCCAGTGGTAAAGACCTGCAAAATGAAGAAAATATTGACTTATTTAAAGGGAGAAATAGGTGGTTCTAGATTAATAGTAGGAGAAATCAATGTACCACTTTCAATAATGGATAGAACATCTAGACAATTATACCCACAGCAATTTATAGATTCAACATAATCCCAATAAAAATTCCGACAGCCTTCTTTGAAGAAATGGAAAAGCAAATCATCCAATTTACCTGGAAGGGTAATGGGTCCAAAACAAAATTGGAGTAACCAATTCCCAATTATAAAACCATTGCAAAACTTCAGTAACCAAAACATTATAGTACCAGCACAAGGATAGATATATTAAACAATGGAATCAAATTGAGAGTTCAGGAATAAACTTTCACATCTATGGTCAATTGATATTTGACAAGGGTACCAAGCCCACTCAATGGGCAAGAATAGTCTTTTCAATATATGGTGCTGGGGAACCTGTGCTCCCATATGCAAAAGAATGAAGGTAGACCCCTACCTCACACCATTTACAAAAATTATCTTAAAATGGATCAAAGACCTAGATATAGGAATAAAAGCTATAAAACTTCTAAACAAAAACATGGGAAAACATCTTAAGACCTTGGGTTAGGCCATGGTTTCTTACAATTTACTCCAGAAGGATGAGCAATAAAAGAAAAAAAATAGATGAATGGAACTTCATCAAAATGAAAACTTTTGTGCATCCAAGGACTTTATCATGAAAGCAAAAAGACAACCTACAGTATGGATGAAAATATTTGAAAACCACATATCTGATAAGAGTTTAATATCCAGAGTGTTAAGAAATCTTTCAACTGAACAATAAAAACACAAACAACCCAATGAAAAAATGGTTGAAAGTCTTGAATAGACTATTCTCCAAAGAAGATATAGAAATGTCCACTAAGCACATGAAAAAATACTCAACATCATTAGCCTTTACAGAAATGCAAATCAAAACTACAATGAGATATCATTTCATACCCTCTAGAATGGCTACTATTTGAAAACTGGAAAATTTTAAGTGTTGGAGAGGATGTGGAGAAATGGGAATCCTTGTACATTGTTGGTGGGAAGGTAAAATGGTAGACCTGCTGTTTAAAACAGCCTGGTAGTTCCTCAGAAAGGCAAGCATAGAATTATCATATGGCCCAGCAGTACCACTTCTAGGTATATACCCAAAAGATTTTAAAGCAGGGACTGAGGTACACTGATGTTCACAGCAGCATCATTCACAATTGCCAAAACAGGGAAGCAGCTAAGTGTCCATCAACAGATGGATGGATTAACAAGTGGTATATGGACGCATTGGAGTATTATTCAACTGTAAAATTGAATAAAATGCTAATACATTTTATAACATGGATGAACCTCGAAGATATGGTGAATGTAATAAACTAGACACAAAAAAGAATATTGTAGGATCTCACATGAAATAATTAGAATAAGCAAATTCTTAGACCCAGAAACTAGAGCACAGGTTATCAGGGTCTAAGCTGGGGCATGGGAATAGGGAATTAATGGTTAATTGGTATAGAGTTTCTGTTTGCAGCAATGGAAAAGTTTTGGTTATGGATGGTGGTAATGTTAGCACAACATTGAGAATGTAATTAACACCACTGATATGGATATCTGATTGTAGTCAAAAGGGGAAATTTTGGTTGGATATATGTTATCTGAAAAAAGTTAAAAAAATACTGTAGAAATCCATAACATAGTCAATCCTAATGTAAACTATAGACTATGAGACTGACAATATGATAGCCAGGCCCTGAGCCTCAACAGACTTCAGCTCCTACAATCTGATTTATTGGACTCACCTCACTCAGCTAAGATGGAGTTGAAGAAGGACAACCACCACACCATGGAGCCTAGAGTGCCTATAACTGAAAGCAGGATTGCATCCACTATCCATGTGGAATCTGAGCCTCCTCTTGACATAGAGATGCCACGGACATAACCAATCCAAGGTCCACAGAGAAAAGGTGGCATTAGAGTGGAGTGGGAAAAGTGGACATGGTGGCTGATATGGGTATGGGGAATAGCAGGAAGAGATGAGATGTGGAGGTGCCTTTGGGACTTAGAGTTGTCCTGGATGGTGCTGCAGGGGCAATCACCGGACATTGTAAATCCTCCCAGGGCCCACTGGATGGAATGTGGGAGAGTATGGGCCATGATGTGGACCATTGACCATGAGATGCAGAGATGCCCAGAGATGTACTTACCAAATGCAATGGATGTATCATGATGATGGGAGTGAGTGTTGCTGGGGGGGAGAGTGGTGGGGTAGGAGTGGTGGGGTTGAATGGGACCTCATATTGTTTTTTTAATGTAATATTTTTACAAAATCAATAAAAAAATTAATAGTATAATTATAATAATATGTTTCATGAATTTTAACAGAGTTACCACTCTAATACAAAGTGTTGATAATAAGGAAAACTGTTGGAGGTCAAATGAGAACTCTGTACTTTCTGAATGATTTTTCTGTATACTACATCTCATCTAATAAAAAAATTTTAAAAAGAAGAACCTAAGTACAGAGATTTACTTTTCAGGTTTACTCTGGCTCTTAGAATTTGTCTGTTTTGGTTTTTTCTGAGTGAGTAAATAATGTCCTCCAAGACTATAAGATACAAAATCCTAAGAAAATTAGCAAGAACTTAGGTTGCTTTAGGTTTCCTTTAACTCTTGCATATAGGAGGTAAAGAAAGGAACTTACTGTTTTGTGAAATATCTATTCAGTCTTAAGTCCTATCAATTCCATTAGTTCGAGAATCATCTTCATAGAAATGGCTGAACTTGGAACGCTTCTTAAAGGTTATCTCTAGCCACTCTCAATTACAGTGTTAATCCAGTTAAAATTTTTATTTCAGTCCCTAAGCAAACCAAGAAACTTGAAAGGGGAAAACTCTCCTTGTTTCTAAACAAAAACAACTAAGTGAACCACTTCATAAAATAACAAATGAAATTGAGCAGCCATCATTGTTGCTACCGCATTAACAGTAATAAGAATAAAACCTTTAGGAAGATAATAATGAATAGAATATTGTTCCTGTGGAAAAAGACTTCTCTGATTCCTATTTTTCTATATTCATAAATCCCATGAAAAAAGGATGTTAAGATAGCGAGATGGCTTTCCAGTTCTACAGTGAAGATTCACATTGTCCTACTACTTTTCTGGTAAATGTTTGAAATTTTGTTATAATATCAGTAAAATATTTGCTTTTTATTTCCCCAAAATACTACATTAGTGAACTTCCAATACATGCTATAAAGTTGTTGAAACTTGAAGGCATCCTGTTCACTGAAAGTAGATACCCGCAAAAGGACAAATATGTGTGATCTCACGTATATGAAATAATTAGAATATTCAAATTCATAGAATCAGAAACTAGAGTACAGTTTACCAGGGACCATGGTGGAGATGGGGAATGGGGAGTTAATGGTTAGTCGGAAAGAGTTTCTGTTTGCAGTGATAGAACAGTTTTGGTAAAGGATGATGGTGATAGTAGCACAACATTTTTTTAAATGTAGAATTAGAAAATCAAGGATAGCATTTTTCTACCAATACTAAATTATTTTATTCTAAATTCTTAAGCAACCATCCTTTTAAACTTTATATAAAATCACATTTCCCATAACTAAATCATAATAGCCCTTTAGAAACAACAAACCAACAAACTCATGTTATAGAATACTTAAAAACAAATTTAAATTAACAACAACAAAAAAGAACCAACGTGGTGCAAGCTTTCAAATTATTAGCAACACAACACAATGCTTATAATATTTTATATAAATTCACCTACATATAACTTAATCTATTATCCAACAAATATTTATTGAGCACCTTGAAATACGTCAATGAATAAAACAAACGAAAATCATGATCCTTGATCCTTGTTCTGTACCTTGACTGTGATAGTGGGTGCACAAATCTACACATGATAAAATTGCCTAGAACTAAATACACATAACATAAATGAGTAAAGTAAAGCTGGTGAAATATTAATAAGGTGAATGGATTGTATCAAGGTCAATTTCCTGATTGTGATATTGCACTATAGTTTTATAAGATGTTACCATTTGAGGAAATTGTGTGACTGGTATACAGGATTTCTCTGTATTATTTCTTACAATTGCATGTGAATTGATAATCATGTCAAACTCAAATGTTTAAAATAACATCTTCAACCTCAGAGCTTAAATTTTAGTGACTGAAGAAAGACAAAAAATTTTAAAGAATGAGAATAAGTAAATTCTATAGAAGGTTAGAAAGTTATTAAGTGTTAACAGGAAGAAAATCGGGCAGGGGGAGGGGAACCATTTTACCAAGGCCTATTGTAAAAAATTTTAGAAAACTTAAGGAGGTTGGATTTTTTTGTTCTTGTTGTTATTATAATTTTTTTATTGACTTTGTAATAATATTACATTAAAAATATATATGTGAGGTCCCATTCAACCCCCCCCCACCCCCCCCCCTCCCCCCCCCCTCCCCCCTCTCCCCCCCCCACCCCCCCCCCTCCCCCCTCTCCCCCCCCAACAACACTCGTTCCCATCATCATGACACATCCATTGGATTTGGTAAGTACATCTTTGGGCACCTCTGCGCCTCATAGACAATGGTCCACATCAGTGGGGGTAGCATTCTAGCAGCGGGAGCACCAGGGCAAAGCCGCTAAGGCCTCAGTGAGTTTGAGTACTTGAGGAGCTGCAAGGGTCAGGTGGCTGGAGGGGAGCAAGCAGAGGGAAAGAGCTGATGATGAGGTCAGAGTTAGTGGAAACCAAATAATGTAGGCCGTTGCAATTGTAAGGAATTTGGCTTTTTGCTTTTTCTCTGAGTTAGAGAGCCTTAGGAAGGGTTTGTAACATAATTGTAAAGGATCAATCCGGCTCCCACGTTGAAAATGGAGGGTAGGGGTGTAAGAGCAGTCGCAGAGAGACCTGTTAGGAGGCTATTGTAGGCATGCAAGAGAGAGAAAATAGTGACTGGGATTCAGAAACTTCAAGAGAACTTAGACCAAAAATCTAGCGATTTCCTTCTTCTGGGCATCAGTGCCCAAAACAACATTGATCATTTCCACAAATTCACAATCTATTTCCAAGGAGAACTATGACTAAGTAGGTTGTGCAACACCTAATTTGCATAAGTTACAAATTTACCCTTCGTAACAAGAACTCATAAGGGCCCCATTTGTAAATGGTATACCTTTTCCCTAGTTCCCAAAACTTTTAGCAAGTCTTGCCATTTATGATTTAGAAAACTTCTGCCATCCTCACTGAACCTACTCCGATTGTTGGGAGCTCAAGGGAGCGGTATGTGTGTTCTAGCCCTTTTCCTTGCCTAATTGAAGCGTCACAGGTCAGGACCACTGGCTGGGTAACTTTGGCTCCCTCTACCGACTCAGTTGGAAGGCCAACAAGAGAACTCTGATTCATCGGCCCAGTAGGATTCAAAACAAAAATGAAAAGAATTTTTTCCTTCCATGCTATCCATCTGTGGTGTTATACAAGATAAACGTGTTTAAAGCTTCTGAAGAACACAGATGTCCTGTGTTGCCTATTGTTTAGAAACTGAACATTCTTCTAAGTTGAATACCAGAGATGCTGAGCCCATTTGGTACTAAGCAGGCTATTTCTCTAGCTCTGTCGCTTTATTCTGAGTACTACAGGTCCTTTATTAACTGTTTATGTGCCCATAACAGTATCTCCATAAAAATCATTAGAATATATATACTTGCCTTCTAAAATAAGAGATGAAATTATGAAAAATGTGTATCTCTTCAGTACACAAAAGCAGATGTCCTTTGGAAAATGTGGTTTGTTCTAAAGTTCTGTCAGCTAGGTTGGAAATGTTTTAATGCAATTTAAATGTGACTGAAGTGAAAGCAAAAGAAAAGAATGCACTAGCTGATATAAATGAAAATAAACACAATATCCTACTTATACTTAAAGGATTCATGCTTGAAAGTAACAGAAAAGGCTTCATAGCCCTATACTGAACATTGTTGCTATTTTCTTTAGGGAACATTACACAGACAATGGAAGTGTTCGCTCATCTGATACTGGATATAAAAAAAAATAGTCTCAGCTCTATTAATTCTCAGAAAATTTGCACCTTTTACTATCTATCATCCAAGAGCTTCTGTTTTTCTGTTCCCAGACATCACAGCAGGGGGAGTCGACCCCTATAAGAAGCAGTAGGTTTTCTTAAGCTAAAGGTGTTTCATAAAATAGAAGACTTATTTACACATTTCTAGACGTCATAATCCTTAAGAGGTGAAGCTAAATGAAAGTTTTAGAGAATGTGAATCTAACTTAAAAGAATCTACTAAGGAGAAAAAAATTTATAAATCCAAAGATGCAGATTCCAAAACTCAGCATATCTAAACAAAAACTATTTGATTATGCATCATTTGTTTCTTTACTTGTGCATCAACTTTGTGGCTGTTTATTAATTTAATTTAATTAATGCCTAATTTAAGACATTATCATCTAACATCACATTAAAAGTGATATAGGCTGAGACTTTAAATTTGGAGCAATAAAATATTCCACCCTTTGGATATTCATTATATTGTGAATATTGTCACTAGAGCTTCAAAATCTTTCAATCATTGCAAAAATAATGGTTTAATTTTTGCAGTATTATAGAAAAGTGTTTTCCTTGGCTTATTTAGCACCTAATTTGTATAACATAATTAAGCCTTTCTTTTCCATTTTTAAATAACTTAAAAGAGAACCAACAAAATTTTCCACTTTCTCGTTTTGTTAATTGCATTTCCCCTGTGTTTAAGAAACATGCCTTACAATTTCTGAATCTGAATGAATCACTTACAATTAAGTGCCCCAAACGCTGTACTTCACACCATTGGAAAAGTAGCAGTCCTTTTATCTCTACAATCCTAAATCCATTTCCCCACGTTTTTGATATCCCTTTCCCTCTCTGCTGATCTCCAAGTAATTTAACATTACAGCACTCTGCACAGAAGTCTTCTCCCTCCACCACCTCTATTCAAATAAGATTATATCCCTGAACTTCCTATTAGGCTAAAGTCAACGTTCTTATTGTAGTTATTACAAGACATTGTTCTTTAGTCTGTGGAGTGACTCAGCTTTTCAAGATGCGACTCCTGGGCGGCTGTTATAACTAGCACCTCATTTACCAATAATCTCATAGCTACCCCCTCGTTTTTAGTTTATTACCTCCTTGCTCTTCTCCCGCCTTGCAGCCTGTTGCATACAGCTTCCCCACCCTGGACGTCTTTACCCACTCTTATCTCTGGCTCTTGTATTAGTCACTCAGCAACTCCTGCTGCCTACAATATCACTTTGCAAACTTTATCCTCACACCCTGCAAATAAAACTTTGTTTTCTTTCCATTTTCAAGTAAGCCAAATCTATATGCATCATGTAAGATCCTCTATACTTTCCATGCCCCAATCGATCCTCTTACCCTGCAAATACCCTGGCAAATCTAAGTTCTGCTCCCTTGCACCTCTCAAACATGGGATCAGGAGGTCAGGAACCCAAGATCCTGGGCTCAGACTGACACAGTGGCAATAGTGCAGAACTGACCAAGGGCTTTCGTATGGCCATGGAAGCAGTACTTCCTCTCTCTCCTGGTTTTCCACATAATATCAAGGTATATTCAAAACTAAAACAAAGCATGAAGTATCAAAGGTGATATGGTAAACTCTAGTTATTTGCCATAAGTATTAAATCATCTGCTCTACTAATCAAAAACAACTAAAGGACTGGCCTTTGAGTAGTAGTCCATTACCACTCTCAGAAATTAACTGAGACAAGATGAAGTTTAAGAGAACACGAGTCAAGTCCTAACTGCCTCATAAGTTGCTGAATAAAATGTACTAAAAAAATCAGACTTTCTTTTCCAATGTTAAATGAGAACATGCTTTATCAAGTAAAACTAAAATTATGAATCCTTCCATTTTTATGTTTTGAAAAAATATTAAGTTTTCATATTAAGCCTCTTTGAAGAAAAAGAGGCAAAACCATAGCCTCTCAAGAAATCACTCTCAGTTGATTTTGTTCAATATTTGCCTTCTTCTGAGAATTGGTAGCACTAATTCACTATCATTTAAACTCAAAGTACCTCTTACTGCTACTGTTTCATGTCTTAATGCCATGTTAGGAAAGAGCTTTTGATGACTTTACATCTTTTGAATCCGCCTGAACAGTATTCTGCACGTAACAAAGTCATGTTGAATATGTGGCGAGCACCTGCCATTTCATGTGATTTCTGATCCAGCCCATCATTCCATGTTCTCCTGTGATTAGCATCAAATCATGTTTTTTTCATACACCACCCAATCCAGAACAAAACACACACACACACAATCTACATTTTGTAAACTTATGTCTTTATATTTAAGGCATTACACAATCTCTTCCTTGTTGAATTCTCTGACCTCTGTCCCTCTACATCTCTACACAAATCAGCAATCCCAAGAGCAGGCACAAAGAGAGGAGCTTGTTGCTTTTCTTAAGTCCTGGGTTTCTGAGTTCTAGGACTTCCTTATAAGCAGCAAAACTAGAGCATCTAGACAAGACAATATTGATAAAACACTCCAAGATTCTTTGCCCAACACTGACACTAGCCAACATCAGCTGAAGAAGCAACAGGTCAGCAGTGCCTGGAAACTCTCTTTACCCGTGGGGCAAATCATCCCAAAGAGAAGCTTTGTAAACTACAAAGTTACCCTTAAGTCTTGTTTACTTTATTTGCAATTAATGCAATTACCACAAGACAGAGCTTCTATGCTCAGAGAAAGGGGGAGGATGGGCAAAGAAATTTTGGTAAGGACTTTTAACCAGACCTGGCCAGAAGTTCACTGCCTCCAGGCTATACTCGCTCTTTTAGTGAAAAGAATGTGAACAGACCAGCGTTCTGCTTCTTGCTCTGTTATTTTGTCTTTCTTTTCCCGCAAGAATTGGCTGACCACTAGGCAGTTTTCTCTAAGTTTATTACCTTAACTTCCCTTTCTTTCTATTAGCTAAACTGGATGTCTTTCACCTCATCTTAGGCAATAGATTCACACTGATAAAAAATGTCTAATTCAACACACAACGTGTGTGCTTCCATCTCTACACATGTGCTCAAATGTGTGAAATGGGGTTTCCTATCCATTTGTACATATTTAAGAATACGTACAAAGGAAATTATTTAAGAATAAGTTCCTTCCAGATGAAGACTAGGGCTCCATATTTCACAAAAGCCTCCTCAACCACGCCTAAACCCTGGTCATTATTTTTTCTATTGAATTCTTGCAACATTGAATGTTTAGGTACACTTAGGACATAGATATAAAAAAGGTAAAAACATAGAAAGTGGCACATGCTAAATGCCAAATGAGGCTACATATTAAACTAAAAATTAAAATGGGCATACTTTTCAGATTGAACTGCTGAATCAGTTAGTCATTGCTGAATAATAACTGTAAAATCTCAAAGGCTTAGGTCAACAGGAAATATTTCTTTCACTCATGGGCTCTTGAGTCCCCTGGGGCAGTTTTGCTCCTATGTTTTAACTCCTAGAAGTAGATGGGATGTCTTCTTCTCAAGTCAATGACAGAACTCAAGAGAGCAAAACTGTCATGCAAGTACTTTTTTTTTTAAAGGACATTTTATTCATTTATGTATATATATATTTTTAGATTTTTTAAAAATTTATTTCTTCCCCCTTCCCCACCACTCCCCCAGCTGTCTGCTCTCTGTGTCCATTCCCTGTGTGTTCTTCCATGTCTGCTTCAATTGTCAGCAGCACTGGGAATCTGTGTCTCTTTCTGTTGTGTCATTTTGCTGTGTCAGCTCTCTGTGTGTGGTTTTTACGTGCTGGGTGGCTCTCCTTACAGGGCGCACTCCTTGCGCATGGGGCTCCCTTTCACGGGGGACACCCCTGCGTGGCACGGCACTCCTTGCGCACATCAGCACTGCACGTGGGCCAGCTCATCACATGGGTCAGGAGGTCCTGGGTTTGAACCTTGGATCTCCCATGTGGTAGGCCAATTCCCTATCCATTGGGTCAAATCCACTTCCCACAAGTACTTTTTCAACCTCTCCTTTTGTTATGCCTGCTAACAAAATATTTATTCAGAATAAGTCATTTGACCAAGCCAAAGCCAATGAGGTGGAGAAGTGTATCTACCTTAGAAGGAAAGACTTCAAAACTACAGACAAAGGGCATGGATACGGGGAAGGATGAAGAATTGGGTCATACTGTATTTTTTAACTCAATGAGTAACCAAATATTCCACAGACAATAAAAAGAGCAGGTGCTGCTTACAGGCACAGACTTACGCATTTTACACACAGCCTGTTATGTAATCCACACAGTCATCCCATAAGTGAATCTTTATGAATAAATATTATCCCTGTGATATAGATGGCAAACTGAAGTGTAGAGAGTTTGACTTACCTAATGATACAAGCTAGTAAGTGATAGAGCAGGAATTCTAATCTATATCGACTACTGCGTTAGAAATAAAAATAATTGTGTATCTTACTTGAGACATGATTTCTTATTTGCAAATGACAGAAACCTAAATCAAACAAGCTCAGACACAAAAGGGGGTTGGTTTCCAGCTACATGTTCAAAAAATGGGAAAGAAAGGGGACGCTGAACTGTGAATACCTTTTGCCCTGTGAGGACTCTCCCTCATTAAGTTTCTCTCTACCTCCCTCTTCAGATGGCTACATTCTCTCGGGTGGGCTTTTCTGACAGCAGGAGATCCAGCTTCCAGAAGCTCCTGGTATACACCTTTCTTCCCAGTGACCAAACAAGAAACAAATCTTCTATTCACCAGCCTCAGCTACACACCCTCTATGGCAGGACTTTCCCTGGGTGGATTGGGTGACATGTCTGCCCCTAGAACAATCACTGTGTCCAAGAGTTTGGGGTACCACGTAAGATTAGACCAGCCCAAAACAGGGGGCTGTTCCACCAGTCACTGTAGCCAAGCAGTCGTGATCAAGGGCTATAGATGATGCTCTCATTACATTCACCTGGCTAGTAACTGGGTGGGCGGGGAATGGGCAGTAATGTTATTTCCAAAAGAAGGGACAGAGGAGAAAATATTAGTAATCACTAAATTACAATAAATTATTTAGCATATTAGTTACAAAATATTCTCAAGGGGTCAATTTAATTGTTCTTTCTCTAATGTTCAAAAGCTATTTTTTTTCTTCTTCATAAAAACAACTGTATTCCAAGTACTTATTTGATTAAGAACAATGCTATTTTGAGAAATGTTATAATCTCAAATTGCCTGATCAATTCTGAATTTGTAATGAGAATCAGATCTTCTTATACCCATTTACAGTACTAAAGTATAAAACTGCTATTGAAATATAATCTATGAATCTTTTAAAAAATAAATATGAATAAGTAAAAGAAATGAAAACTTGAATCTTAAAAAAAAAGGAGAAAGAAAATATAGACATGGGGGAAATTAATTCCATCAGGAGTGAGATTTAGCAATATGTTGGGAAGAGAAAAGTAAGGAATAGCAGAAGATACTACATAATTACATAATTTTTTAAAAATTATGTCACTTTGTTTTAGAAAATCATATTTCCCCTATATCCTTAAGAACAAGGCTTTAGCCAAGGCTGAAGAAGAGAACTGTGTGTTTGAAGCGAAGTCCCTCTCAGATGAAAGACAAGTTTTCCCCAGAGAGAAAATGGTGTTTATTTTATTCCAACCTTCTGATCCCAGTAATATTACTAGCCTAGCTCTGCAAGCTGTGTTATAAGGCATGTGTAATGCAGTAAAATGTTGTGCTGAGCTTCTGCCACCTCGTCAGATTAAGAATATAAAACACACTCTCAGCTTTACCTTTCCTTTTCACTGAGGTGTCTGAAATTTTAATTTTGTAAAATATGGACATCTCTGCAATAATAGACATTTTCAGAGATAGTGTGATTTGGCGAATTAGATTTGAATTTCTGTTTTGGAGGTTCTCTGATCTTGGAGGAGAATCTAATAATAACTACTTTATTGGATAGCTGAAAGGATCAAATGAAAAGGCTATTATGAAAGTATTTTAATCTGTAAAGTATAGAATACTCCAAAACTTATGAAGGGAATAAATAGTATCAGATAACTCTGCTGATATGAATACTCTCTCCATCAGATTCCAGAACTCCAGGATTCCATTATTGCCATGAACAAGTAAATAGGAAAGAAGGTATAGCTCAAGTAATTGGGCCCCCATCTACCATATGGGAGGTCCAGAATTTGGTTCCTGGGACATCCTGGTGAAGGTGAGCTGGCCCAAGTGCAGTGCTGGCCTGTGTGGCAAGCTGGCACAAGTGGAGAGCTGGTGCAGCAAGATGACGCAACAAAAACAGACACAGAAGAGCAACAATAAGAGACACAGCAGACCAGGCAGCTGAAATGGTGCAAGAGATTGAGCACCTCTCTCTCATTCCAGAAGGTCCCAGGATGGGGTTCCTGGTGCTGCCTAAAGAGAAAATAAGCAGGGAAGCGGACTTGGCCCAGTGGTTAGGGCGTCCATCTACCACATGGGAGGTCCGCGGTTCAAACTCTGGGCCTCCTTAACCCATGTGCAGCTGGCCCATGAGCAGTGCTGATGCTTGCAAGGAGTGCCCTGCCACACTGGGGTGTCCCCCACATACAGGAGCCCCATGCGCAAGGAGTGTGCCCCCTAAGGAGAGCTGCCCAGCACGAAAGAAAGTGCAGCCTGCTCAGGAATGGCGCCGCACACATGGAGAGTTGACACAGCAAGATGACGCAACAAAAAGAAACACAGATTCCCATGGCACTGACAACAACAGAAGCGTACAAAGAAGAACACGCAGCAAATGGACACA
The DNA here is from genome assembly GCF_030445035.2 of Dasypus novemcinctus. Taxonomy (NCBI): domain Eukaryota; kingdom Metazoa; phylum Chordata; class Mammalia; order Cingulata; family Dasypodidae; genus Dasypus; species Dasypus novemcinctus. The sequence goes on along the minus strand of NC_080676.1, from coordinate 23,166,634 downwards.
GAGAACAGACAACTGGGGGGGTGGGTGGGGAGAGAAATAAATAAAATAAAATCTTTGGAATAAAAAGAGAAAACAAGCAGACACAGAAGAACACACAGCAAATGGTCACAGAGAGCAGACAACAGAGGGGGGGAGGATAAATAAGCAAATAAGGGTGAACTGAACAAATTAACTCTATCAAGGAGAACTTGGAGTCTTGTTTAATCTATTTAAAAGAAGAATTTATCATTCTTTTTTTTTTGAATGACAAGAGAAATTACCAATTTCAAATGAGTATCATCCTTTTTGTGAAAATAGGTCAAATCAGGATCTTCAACTCTAAATGGAAAATTCACTTTGTTAGGTAACTCTCATTACTGAAATTAACTGCAAATCATAAAAATAAATTTCAAAAATGGCCATATGATTATTGTGGTTATATTTTAAGACCTCTATTTTTAATGCATAGATACTTATGATAAATGATAGAAAGTCTGAGTTTGCACCAAAATATTGGGGGTGGGTGGTAAGTGGGTGAAGGTATGCATAAAATAAGATAGGCTATGAGTAGATAATTGTTGCAGCATTAGGTTTCATTCCTCCACATTTATATATGCTTTGAAGCTTTAGTATATTTAAAAATGTAATATATTTACAGGGATCACATTCCTGAAATGACAGTGTTTACGTGTGTGTTGTTTTCTAAATGTGTATTTTTAAATGAATTTTTACATGAACTTTCTCAGATAGCTAGTGTCATAGATAATTTCTATATAGGCTAAAATACCTGACAGTAATTTTATAACAGTTTTATGGTCAGTTAATAAAATTAGTTGCCTAGGTATATGTGTGTATAGAGAAAGGGAAAGAGAAAAAACAGGCAGATACCATTAAATACGTAACCTTTATAATACTGAATATTCTGAGTTTACTTCACTTTTAAATTCCTTTTCTTGTCTACAGTCTTTTACTAGAGTGAATTTATTCTTAACATAGGCCTTAAGGTCTCCAGTATTTTTGTAACTCTATGCAACACATTTACTTGGCCTCTAGGAAGACTTATATTAATTACACCTTTACTGGGGTAACTAACGGTGCCCTTTGGGAGAACTTTACATACATACACATGTATATGGGAGAAAAAGAAGGACGTTGTTTCCAGATCAGTCCAGCAGAACTGCTACCTGTCCACTCTACCATCAGGGACATTTCTTCTGTTTCCATATTTTTATCTTCCTTCTTTTTAAAGATTTATTTATTTACTTATTCCTCCCCCCACCCTCCCCACCGCCACTTGCACTCACTGTGTCAATTTGCTGCACGTTCTTCTCTGTCTGCTCATCTTCTCATCTTCTCTTTGGGAGGTACTGGGAACTGATCCCAGGAACTTCCAACATGGGAGAGAGGCACTCAATCACTCAAGCCCTCCTAACTCCCTGGTTTGTTGTGTCTCTTACTGTCTCTCCTCTGTGTCTCTTTTTTGTTGCGTCATTTTGTTGTGCCAGCTCTCCGTGCTGGGCGGGCAGTATGCTTTCACCAGAAGGCCCCAGGTACCAAACTTGGGACCCTCCATATGGTGGATGGGAGCCCCAGTGCTTGAGCTACATCTGTTTCCCTTTCTCTTCTTCTTGAATGATCTATACAAAAAGACTCCTGACTATAGATTTGCTGTGTGAGACATTCCAAATCTTAAGACAATTTGGTACGGCAAATGTGTTTTGAGTACCCACTGCATGTCAGGCACTGTGACATGGAAACTACATGTCATGGGCTATAAGGAAACATTAGATGGACACCATCCCTAACCTCAGAGAACCCATTCCAAATTGCTAAATCAGTAATTTTGAGTGTGCTGACTTTTAAGGAGGCAAAACACAGAAGATATGGGTATCAGGATTTAACCCCTGCCATACATTGGCTACAGAGATTTGGTTGGGCACAATGAATCTCATGACACATCTCATGGGTTTTACACATTTAGTGAACAATTCTATCCGTGATACATCAAACTTTGAGTTGCATGACTAATGAAATCAACTTTTCAATTAGTTCGTATCACTGATCAGACTTTTCATTTCAGTTGATGATTACAATAAATTAATGAATTATTTGAGTGTGCAGCAATGTGAAAGAATATTTGGGGGTGTTCGTACTTCTGGGCAGCACATTTTGAAAGCTTAGTGTTCTAAGCAAAGAGTAATATTTATGCCCTTCAGGAAAACTTCCCTGCCTGCATCTAGCCCAACCTTATCCTTCTAGGTTGGGTCTTTGCCTCTGTGATCCCGTAATGTTCATCTCTATCATGGCACTTACTGCATTATTGCCTTAATCCTTACTTTTAAAAGTCCAAGAAAAAAAGACCAGGAATGACTGGATTTTAGTGATCAGATCATGTCATGATAACTTGGTCTCTCCCTATCTGTTGCCTATAGTTCCCTCCATCTGTCTGAGGTTCTAATTGTCAGGCTAGCACTCTTTCTAAGCAGGAGGCTTTGAGTTATACTAAACCTGCAATCCCAAATGAAGAGAGGCCCTGTCTTTCCTAGAATTCATATATCAAATTTTATGACAGTGTCCTGATTGGAATTGCTTGAGTCATGCTTTTATCCTTAGACCAATCTCCAAGTTCTATGACAGCCACATGGAGTAATGGAGAAGTTGTTCCCCAAAGGTGCTTTTGCTGTGTAGACCAAAGTGTCACTTCAATTTTGTAAATATTTTTATGTGTCTATCTCCTCTATTAGACTACAAGCTAGAATAACAATAGGGTCCTATTAAACTTTATATTTTTGGCAACTAGTACAGGACCTCACCTATAGTAGCCACTCAATAAATACTGATTGAATAAATATGTTTTTTAAAATGTGAATAACACCCTAGATAGATAAGAGAGAAACAATAGACTGTGCTGAAATAAGTCCTGAAATGCATCAACGTGTGTGAGTGCAGGTATTGCCAGTGCTGGCCAATGTGTAGAGGATCAGAAGTATTAAGAGTAAGTAGCTCTTAACCTTTAAATCACTTTATAAAAATCTCTAAGAGATACACTGCCCTATTACTCAGCTGACATCAGTCAGAAAGAGGCTTCATTTACTTCCTAACATCTCTTTTTAATAACAGATAAGAACACTCAGGGGATGATTAAAATTGTGTCACATCCGAATGTTTTTGTGCTAATTCTGCCACTGAATCACTCAAAGTTCTAGACTTCAGTACATCAGGGGCCTGGGGCCCCCAGTGTACTTGCTGTCAAAACTAGAATACTTGGTAACTACAACCTAACTCTGGAGAATTTTAATGGCGAAAATTTTCAAAAGACAGAAAGCCCTATGCCATTTATATTATACTCTAATGTTAAATGTTTATTTTAAAATAAACATTTTAATAATGTTTATTATTATTTATTTAAATAAAATAAATTTATTTTAAAATAAATCATTATTTTTCCTAAAGGATGACTACAGTCTGAATGAAGATATCATATTGAGGTGGGGACAGTGGTGCTGATTCAAAGTGGTCAGCGATCATCAATAAGATCATGCTGTAGGAGTCAAGAAAAACAGTTTCAAGAAGAAAAAAGCGTGCTTACAATCAAGTTTAGGTTGTGTCCACTGTGACAATGCATTCGAGAATTGGTAGTTTGTGTCCTTTGAGATCAAAGGCTTTAGATTCCCAAGGCAGTTGACTCCTAAGCAAAAGTCACAGAGTAAGAGAGAGGTCATTGAAGTAAAGTAGGCAAGGGAAGGTTTCTCAAGATGTTTGGAGTTAAAGAAAGTGTAAAGGAAGTAACAGGACTGCTTCTCATGGGACTATGGAAAGAGTGGTGGTATCTTTGTTGTTTTTTGTTTATTTTTAAGAATGAGGAAGGGTTGACAATGTTGGTAATCAGTACGGAAAGAGCCAGTCAAGAGACTGAGAGTTGGGAAGTAGATGTGGCTCAAGTGATTAGGCTCCCTTCTACCATATGGGAGGTCCAGGGTTTGATTCCTGGGGCCTCCTGGTGAAGTCAAGCTGACCCATGCAGCAAGTTGACCCAGGCAGAGTGCTGGCCCATGCAGCAAGCTGGCCCAAGTGGAGTGCTGGCCCATGTAGGAGTGCTGACCCATGCACCAAGCTGGCCTGAGTGGAGAGCTGGCACAGTAAGATGACACAACAGAAAAAGACACAGAGGAGAGACAATAAGAGACATAGCAGACCAGTGAGCTGAGGTGGTACAAGAGACCGAGCAACTCTCTCCCACTCTGGAAGGTCCCAGGTTTGGTTCCCCGTGCTGCTTAAAGAGAAGACAAGCAGACACAGAAGAATGCACAGCCAATGGACACAGAGCAGACAACGAGGGGGCGGGAGGCAGAAATAAATACATAAATAAATCTTTAAAAAAAAGAGAGAGAGAGATAGAGAGTTGAATATTTTAGGAAAAGAAGCTATTTCATGCAATGATTTTATGAGAAAGGTGAAAAGGGATGTGTTAAAGAGCATAGCTGAACAGATTACTCTAGGTAAGAAAGAAAAGCCAAATACCTGGTTATGCATTTCTTGTAAAATCATATAACCTATTATTTTTTAAAGATGTAATAGATAATTTCCATATCTAAATAGCCCAATCAACACTAAACACATATTTTTTGCTCTTTTGGTTTTCTTCTTATTAAAAAAAAATCACAGATTACAATGGAAATATCCAATGTTAATGATAGCTCCTTCTATTTAGGACATCAAACACATACAGTATACAAATAGGGAAAAATTAAACACACTAATACATTAGGAACATAATGTATGTCCTCTCTCCTTACTCTTGTGTTGGGAAAGGTTTTGGTTATATTATATATATAATAAAGATACATCAGACAGACATGATCATATTAAAGTGAATCATGAGATAATCAGTCAAAAATGCACTTCAGTTATTTTCAGAGTAGCTCTACACCTGGAAGCCAACTTAGTACCACCCTCATCTTGTCATCGCGATGAGAATTTTTGAGTGACTGCCTAAGACGAGCCACAGGATTTCAAAAGACCAAGGTTCAGACTAATAAATTGCTAAATTCTATTTGAGAAATGATTCAGTATTACTTAGGTACATTTAACTTGGAGAACTTATTAAGATTCACTATGATTAAATTTCACCCATTCCAAAATGTTGCTGAAGCCACTAAACAAATATTCATAGAATCAAAATGTGCCATGCTTTTTCACATATAATTACTGCCAGAGTCTCTGTAGAGATTTTAACCAGCCTGGAAGACCTAGTGAGGTCATATAACAAAAATTTCTGCCCTAATTGGACTCTTCCCAGTATTTGGGCAGTCCTCAGGGGGGTTCTTCATGTGTTCCCAAACAAATCAGGTCAACTTACACTGCAGTCTCTTAGCCCCATAGAATAGTACATATGACTGCTGCCCATGCAGCCATTTAGGGGATGCTGGTCACCACTGCCCAGGCCCTCAGTGAGAATCAGGGGACCACCCATGCTCCTAAAACCACAAACCAGAGAAGAGCAAAACATCTCCATCTTCCCTCAAATCCTCCATTTTTTCCCCCCCACAATAGAATGAATCTCTCTTCTGCCTTGCTCCATGTCAAGAGTGAATGAGGGAAGCAGATGTGACTCAAGTGATAAGGCCTCTGCCTACCATGGAGAGGACCCAGGTTCGATCCCTGGGGACTCCTGGTGAAAAAGAAGAAGAGACAGTGTGCCTGCGTGGAGAACCAGTGCCCACGTGGCGAGCCAAGAGCCCGCATGGTGAGCCAAGACCCCACACGAGTGCCTGCACAGTGAGCCAGTGCCTGTTCCAGTGAATCATACAGCAAGATAATGATGTAACAAAAGAGAGACAAAGGGGAGAGTCAAGGTGAAGCACAGGAAAGATCAGGAACTGAGGTGGCACAATTGACAGGGAACCTCTCTCCACATCAGAGGTTCCCAGGATTGAATCCTGGTGAATCTTAGAGGAGGAAGATGAGAAGAGAAGACAAATTGAGAAATAGATACAGAAGATCAGACAGCTAATGGATACAGATGGAAAAACAGCAGGGCTGGGGAGGGGGGAGGGAGGAAAAAAAGAGTGAATGTATAATTTGTTTTCCTATCTTGGACACTTTTGAAAATGAAAGGGGTCTCTAATTAATAGCTGTCCCAGGACAGGAGGTATAAACTAGGACTGTCCTGAGCCAACTGATTGACATGCATATCATGTCTGCCTACTGGTTCCTCAACAAGCCTTGGATTAAAATGGCAACTTCAGCTTCTTCCTATAGTTCTTTTTCTTCACAGGTCTCAGACTTAATCCATAGGGATGGGCTGAAGAGTGGGCATTGCCCACCTGCCTCATCCAGCAGCCCACACATCCACCCCACTTCACAGGCGCTTTTCTCCTATAAGATACACCCAGGCCAAGATGCTCACTTCACTATAAATAAAAAAATAAGATCCCACAGAGTAGCAAGTGCAGTCTCAGCTCAGTAAACTACACACTGACTCATTGAAAAAAAGCAGCAAGGATAACCTTTCCTTTGAAAAGGCCACTTAATAATTTTGCCTATTATCAATGTATACAAAGAAATCTTGAATATTGCTTTTCTTTTTGTCATTAAATATTGATAATTGCATCTTCCCTGTATCTGGAAAAACTTATAACAAAGCAATATTAGAGAAATCATGTCTACAAATCTTTACTGAGTCTAGAGAAAAGGGAATTATATTAATAGTAATGATAATGCTTCCTTCAAAATAAAAGTTTTAAGTAGGATATAGCATGCTCCTACCAGTGAAGTACACATGAAATTTTTAAAATATTATTTAAAATGAATATGTCCACCATATTCATTAAAATACACGGACTGTAGAACAAACACAATCTAATAGTTAAGTATGGACTTTCCATAAAAGACTCCCACATCTTTGAAAAGAGTTTTAATAACAGACTACACAACAATCTTCTGAAGCAGAAAGCTTTAGAGGCAGATAATGACACAATCATATGCATAACAAAAAATAAAAATCATTTTCATTGAGAACTTTACTTTTCTTCCTATCAGCGCTCATAATAAGACTATGATACCTAATTAAATATTAAATAATCAACTACCAAGTGTAAGTCTCTTCCATTAATCTAGAGTATTCCTAGGAACAGAGAAAACTATGTCCTAAGGCAAGCATAAAACATAGGATTTTTCATATTTTGGTTGCTCAATAGCTATTTGTTAATTTGATTACTTTAGAGTGTCCCCAACCAGACAGGCAGTTTCACATCTCTTAAGATAGGGTCCTGACTTCAGGCTGAAAAGTAAGGATGCCATTTCTGAGAATGGAGGAGTCTTGCATTTCTCAGACTGCTTGTCTAAGCACAACAAGAAGTTTCACTAGGAAAGGGCTTGACTCTGATGCAGGGAGCAAGGAGGGACACATGATAACATGAAGCCAGTGAATAATGTAACAATTCAGTTTGAATCCAAATCAGGGCAGCACACTGCAAAACTGGAGCTATTAATACGAGCTTCCCTGGAAGGGCCAACGTTATCAAGCAGGATACACCAGACTGTCAAAATATTCTCTCCTCATTATCGTCACTTTCCTGACTTCCTCAATATCTGAAATTCCACCATTACAGGGTCATTGGTTTAGATCATGAAATCTTTTCAGTCTTCCAGAATTTCTTATCAAGTGAAAATCATCCCTGGGAAGGTTAGATATTTAATTCAACATTTCCAAAAATACATATTTCTAGTCCTTCAAGATGTTTTAAGGAAAAAAAGTTTTGTGGTCAAAGAAGTTTGGTAAATTTGGTAAATGTAGCAGAAGTTATTAACTCTTTAAGATTCATAGTGCCAAAGCACACATCAAATCAAGGCTCAGAGCAATATTGCAGGGAAAAAAATGTCATTCTTTAATGCAGTATTTTCAAAATTGTTTTGACTAGAAAACAATTTGAAATGCATTTTAGTATCCTCTATACTCTAATGCCAGCTCAAAATGAATCATCAGGGTCTGGAAATACAGAATGACCAGCAGCTGGGGAGCCAGGGATAACTACTGGGTGCCTGGGCCCATTGTCAATGCAGGTATTCATTAGATGAGTATTTATTGAATAATATCAACAATGTCAGAGTCCCATAGAATAGTACATATCATGGCCTATACATTTAAGATTTTATCATGTAGTTGGAAAAATAAGATAAGCTCCAAATGAAAAGTTAACGAATGAAGAAATGTTTGGTTGGAATACAGACAGTGTGCTTTTGAATTCTTGGAAGGAAGTGGTCAGTGGAATTGACCTGAGCTTTGAAGCTGGGGCCAGTGTTTGAGTGAGCAGAGAAGGAAGGAATGTCCTTGGCAGGGAAAGATGTGGGCAAAGGAGGGGTGACAGGTGCCAGGAACACCTACCTGTATAGTACAAACCTCTCCTACAGCTGGAGAAACACCTGGAAACACTGTAGTCAGAGATTGCCTTTATTAGCATTATGTGGTCCAGGTTGGAGTTCACAAAGGGCCTGACTCCACAATGAGTCCTTCTCAATGGGAGAAGGAAGCCTCTGACAAGACCTGCTAGCAAGAAGTGCTGCTGGGAGGCACTGACAGAAAGTAAGAGGGACCAGGCAGACCAATCTAGAAAACGATTGCAAGACCAGTAAATGAATCAGGATAAAGCTAACTTACTAAGCAATATTTCTAGCTCTCTTGTGACCTCTTAAAACACCCCAAATTGCTATTGTTTTCACTATAGTGGTGGCAATGAAAACATGCTACTGAGATCTTGTGTTGCTAGGAGCTCAGTGGATTGGTGATCCATGTGCTGACCCTTGGATCCACCACCATATCTGTGCTGCAGCCATGCTTGCCAGCAACTGGGCATGGTGAGGGTACCCATGCTCCTGGGACACGGACTCCTTTGATGGGCGGCTTTGGCACAATGATATCCCATCGGGTTGCACAAATCTTTCTGGAAACACTGCTGAAGTCTAAGACTCTTCCTCCCACCCTTTCTTCCTAGCTTCTCTCCTTAACCAGTGCTGGACTGGCATTGTGGTCGAAAGGCTCTCCCTGCCTTCTCCAGCTCCCTCCTCTTCATCATTCTCAGGCACACTCCCTCCCATCCCCCTAGATTTTTTGCACATCTAATCCTAGCTTGGTGCCTGCTTCTCAGAGGACCGCAATTAACACAAATACCCAACTATGACACAATCCATTCTAAGGTTCCATTCTGTTGAGATTTGGCATGAAGTGTCTCTCTCTTACAAGCTCTCAGCAATCACACAAAGGGGGAAAGATTGCCCATATCCCAGTGCCACCATCCATTCCATATTGAACTTCAGCCCCAAATAGGCAGCCCCCTCTGCCTCCTGAATGAGGTTGAATTTGGAAAGGATTTGTTCATTTGGTAAATGGAGGAAAGGAAATTAACACAGGAATACTGGATGACTAAGCCCATTGTCGTTTCGGGTATTCATTAGACAAATACTTACTGAATATTACCAACAGTGTTAGTGTCTTTCTAATTTTTTAAACTACATCAAAATGTACATATTCGGAAAAATAAGATGCGTTCCACCCAAATGAAAGTTAAAGAATATACAAGCAGAATAGGAGAGGGTGCCTAAAATTATCTCTCAAAAGGCCTGATGGAGAGTACTACTAAATTTTCAATCAGAAAATCATTGGTTTTTCCATACTTGGCTAGAAGCATATTTTTTTTTTAATAGAAAATGGAAAATTTCATAATTAAACAAAATTTCTGTGACTTGGTAGATAAGGAAACAGTTTTACTCTTAGACATAGAAATATGCTGCTCCTTATATAATCTCCTCGTTGTATGTCTGACATATCCATGTCCTTCACTTCCTCAGATGCAGTCAGCATTTAGCACTTTGGGTCACTATTGAATACTGCTGGATGGGAAAAGACAGGAAACCAATTTGAGTCTTCTAAATGTCAGCCTGTGGATGATATGAATTGATAGACATATTTTGTATAACTGGCAAAAACACTGCTGGTTTGAAGTAGTGACCTTTTTAGCTGAAATTAATTGGGTCTCTTCAAAGACACTGCTTGTACATGAATACACACTTCACTTATTCTAAGGAAACAGAGTAAAGAAAGTACTAAATCAATCAGCTGGAGAGGATTTCATGAAGCACTTTCAACATAATAAATCACAACACACTAAGATTTGACATACATATAAACAAATAATTTTAGTGACTTTCAAATTACTGCCCCTCTCATATGCCACATAAACTAAACTCATAAATGGAGCAAATAAAGGGAATGGGCTACTTCAAAATCATTCCTAGCCCCATTTCTCCCTTGCCTGATTATGTTACAGACTGTAAAGTAAAGATTTGGGGAGCAGATGTAGCTCAGTAGTTGAGAGCCTGTTTCCCATGTATGAAGTACTGGGTTCAATCCCTGCTACCTCCTTTAAAAAGAGAGAGAGAGAATGAGATTTGCTCTCCTAGCCTCTTTTATAGCTAGGGAAAGCCATGAACACAATTCTGGCCAATAATATGTAGGCAGAAGTTACTAGAGAGGATATCGGTGCTTCATAAGGCAGCCTCTTGAGCAGAGTGTTCTTGCCCCTCACTATTTGATAGTCTCCTATAGTCCTGCAGAAATGTTTATGTGTTGCTGGAGGTATAACAGCCATCTTATCACCATGAATTTAAAAGCTTCTCTGAGAATGGTAAAGCAAGACTGTTGAAGGAGCTCTGGACTTGGATTCAGGAACCTAAGTTTTATATCGGATCTGCCAATAACTGACCTTTAACTTAGCTTTGATGTCAGTGGTTCTCAACAAAGTGCTATTTGGACCCCAAGGTCACTTTTGGCAAAGTCTGAAGACATTTTTGCTTATCACAACTGGGTAGGAGTTACTGGCATCTGGAAGGAAAGAAAGCTTCCAAATATCCTAAAATTTACAATATCTACCCCCACAACAAGGAATTATCCAGCCCAAAATATCACTCGTGATGAGAATGAAAAACTCTAGTCTCTTGCTCTCCATTTCTTTCATGTTAAATAAAGGAGTTTTTAATTGATGATATCTATGACTCCTCCCCAAAATAAAAGGTAACCTAAATATTCCCAACAAAAGAATAATTGAGTTATAGTCTATCCACTCAGTGGCAATTTAAACTGTCTTTTAAAATGATAGTCATGACGACTAAGTAACAATAGCAAAAGTTGCATATTTATTAAGTGGGAAAAATTCATTTACAAAAGTGTCAGTGTTTATAAAAAGAAAATAAACATAGGTGATTATACAAAAGTGATAATAGTTGTGTTGAGGATTTTATGTAACTTTTTTCCTCTCTAATTTGAAAAAATAAATTTTAAATTAATGAATTGGAAGAAAGATATTAAAATACTCAATGTTTATTTTTCTGTCAATGTAGAAGTTTGATATGATATGGTTGATGAATTCCAAAAATAGCTAATGCTTGCATTAGTCTGTCCTCTGGGCATATAAGAGTATTTTGGATTCAGAGGTTTTGCTTTTACTTGACTAAACAATGATTAAGGCTTTGATTAGGCAACGTCAGTAGGACATTGAGTCCCCACCCCCTTAGTGGGTAGGGTCTCACAGATAAACCTCACCACAAAGAAACCTCCAAGCGTAAAGAGGAGCTTGATCATGAGGAAAGAGAAAAGGCCCTGGGAAGAGGAAAAAGCCATTCACCTGATAGTCTACACCTGGACTTGTGGAGATAGCAGAGGCGCTAAATCGAGAGGGAAGCAAACCCTGGGAAGAGAGGAACCCAGGAAGCCTGAGCCCTCACAGATGTTGGCAGCCACATTGCTCTAATATGTGGCAATAGACTTTGGTGAGGGAAGAAATTTATACTTTATGCCCTGGTAACTGTGGACTTCTACCCCAAATAAGTACCCTTTGTAAAAGCCAACAGATTTCTGGTATTTTGTATCAGCACCCCTTGTGTCATGTGTGAATTCTCTTCTTAGCTTCACAAAAGCACTAGACAAGCTATTTTAGTTTGCCAAGGGGTCCTGATGCAAAGTACCTGAAATGTGTTTGTTTTTATAATGGGGGTTTATTTAAGGTAAAGTTTACTGTCCCAAGGCTATGAAAAGTCCAAACTGATGCACCATCAGAGATGCTTTCTTACCAGTCAGCTACTGTTGATACTGTTGCGATGTGGTGAAGCAATATGGCACCCATCTCTGCCAAGGCTTCAGCCTCCCCCTCCAGTCTCACCATCTCTTCTTGAGCTGTGCCATGAGCCCAGTCTCTTGGGGCTTCATATTTAAGCAATCCCTTCTCTTATTCGGCAGGATCAAATATGGCAGCTTCCTTTTTTCTGTGTCTGTCTGAAACTCTGTTTCATTTATATCAGACCCAACAAGGGGGCAAAGACACAACCTGAGTCACACTTCACTCACATAGTCGATGAGACACATAGAGAGAAAGGAAACCACTATTTTTGACACAGCAATGTGAGAGAAGACTTGAGGATCTCCCGCAGCCAAAGCTTAATCACAAAGTCTCCAAGAGGTGGGGCCCATAATCAGCTCAAGGCTGAGGAGATGAGTCCTGTCATATGCTTTCTTATCACCAGCAGGATACCAGGATCAACAGTAGCGGACTTTGGTGAGAAATAATCTCTGATGGTGCCTTGATTTGCACATTTCATGACCCTGGAACTATAAGTTTCTACCCCAAATAAAATTCTCATTAAGAAAGCCAACCCATTTCTGGTACTTGGCACTGCCAGTCCTTTGACAAGCCAAGACACCGTTCTTGCCCCTTCCAGCTTCTGGTGGATTCTGGCATCACTTCAGTCTCTGCCTATGTTTTCATACAGCATTTTCTTCTGTGTGTTAAGTCTCCCTCTTATAAGGATATATGTGATGACATTTAGGGCACACCCACATAATTCAGGATAATCTCCCCATCTCAAGATTCTTAATTTAGTCACATGTGCGAAAACCTTTTTTTCCAATAAAGATAATGTTCACAGGTTCTGGGGATTAGGACCGGACATCTTTGGGGGCCATTATGCAGTCTACTAGAATATTATATAAAGATAATGTAAATCTAAGCCTAGGCCTTAAAATCTGGTGGGATAGTGCAAGTACTTAAATTAGCAAGTTAGATTGAAAGAAAAGAACCTCTTACTATTTCTGCTAAATGAAAAAAGCATGAAATGTTAAGAAGTTTGGGGAAACTAGCATTTTTTTGATATGTCAATGTAAATTATTTTCATTGTAAAATTTGGGTCAAAATCTGAATGTGCAATGGTCTCTTTTTTCAATTTGTGGATTACTTTCATCTTTCTACTTCTAAAAATAAGATATTACATGAATTGACTTCACTTTCAGTGAATATTAAGAAGTAGAATTTTTCAAAAGATTTTTAGACTAGAATTTTTTCTCTAGCAATATAACTGAGGTGTTAATGTAGTTTAATGGAAAAATACATTTTATATAAAACAGTGAAGTTTGTATATTAGTTTTCAGAATCAAATAAATAGAAAGTTGATTTTTTCCCAGTATTTTTCAGTATATTAAATATAATTTAGCATACATGTCTGTAGCTTCCAGGGCATATTTTTCTCCTTTTATAGAAGGCTCTCTTGTGTGAATTACATTTATTTCTAGGGACCAAGCTCCATTTATGTTACACTTCGTAGACTAAAGATTGATCTTAAAGGATGACTCACACATTCCACAAGCACACCCTCTTACAGACTTTGAGGCAAGAAGAAGTAAACTTACTTACCAGAAAATACAGGTAGGAGAGACAAAAGTCTCTGTGCAGCAGGACTGAGACATAGGGAGAGAGGTGAGGCTACTATACTTGTAGCACTGACATTAGTGAATTCATCCATGAATTGATGAAATTAGTGGCACTAGATTTTTAAACTCTGAATGCAGTGATTACTATGATAAAATACAACTTAATTTAATAAATAAGTCTATAAAACAGGATCAGTTACCGAGCATCTACTATTATGTAAGGCACTGTGCCTACCACCCAGGAGAGCCCAAACAAAAACCAGGATAGTAAATTAGACAACATCTTAGTTTCTCTTCAGTCCTAAAATTCATAATTCCATCTATAGCAACTCATCCTTCAAAGTAAACACTTGGTAGCCAGTTTAACCATCTGCTTGCTTGCATGGTCTCCCAGGCTACAAGAGCCTGGACATTAAACTGCTGCTGCGGAAGGACTAAGAAACACTGCTTCCCTTTAGCTCTGTTTGTGTGAATGCTTGCACGCACCCAAACAGTTTCATCAGTTTTTTGTACTAAGTCTCTGACCACAAACCGAAACTCCACTGGTTTTTCTTGTGATTGTATCATTGATGATGCTCCATATCTTTCTTTAGCATAATCTTCCAACACATCCATGATCTCCTGCAGCTTCTCCTGACTCTCGGGGCTGACTTTGGCATCGGGACAATGGAACTAGCACTGGCCATCCTCCTCGCAGGCTTGCTGAGGCAGGTCAAACGGCCTTGTCCCTCCTGCACAGACCTTGCCCTCCTGGCCCTGCAGTCCCTGCACACGCTCGCCGGAGGGTTGTCTCCAGGAAGATACATGGGCTCGTATTTAAAAATAGAATGTTTCCTATTGAAACACCATATTTCAACAACTATGAAGGGATGGTAGGGTTCTGAAAACTAATTTGAGGATTCAACTTTGACTGCCCAGTTTAGTAAATATAAGACAGTGAAATTACTGAAAAGGCAGGACTGTACTTATTTTACTTGAGTTGATTAAGAAGCTGGCAGTATTCTAATTAACTTTCCAATTAAAAGATATTTTAGCAAAATTATGAGAATCAAGTAGTGGGGGGGGGTTGGGGGGGGAGTGGTACACAAATAATTAAGGCCTTAAAGCTTTTATTTCTTTTCCCTGTTTGATTAGTTTAAATCTTCAGGTTTAATTTCATAAAAACCCTGAAAAAGGATTGGATTTGGAGGTAGGAAATGTGGCAACCCTCTTTCCATTTCTATGTTGTTGTTGTTTGGTTGGTTTTGGCAGGGAATATTTCTAATTCTAGCCATTCATTTCCATATTACTTGGAATATATTTGATCTTGGAGTTTAAGATACTTTAATCCTACTCATTTAGATGAAATTAATTAGTAAAAATCCATTTATTTTCTAAGCCAATATTAAAGAAGCAATATTCTGAACTTAAATCAGGGAAGCAGATGTGGCTCAAGCAATTGGGCTCCCATCTACCATAAAGGAGGTCCAGGGTTCATTTCCCGGGACCTCCTGGTGAAGGTGAGCTAGCTTGACTGGAGAGCTGACCCATTAGGAGTGCTGGCCCATGCAGAGTGCTGACCCACATAGCATGCTGGCCCATGCAGAGAGCTGATGCAGCAAGATGGTCCAACAAAAAGAGACTCGAAGGAGAGACAATAAGAGACAGAGTAGACCAGGGAGCTGAGGTGGCACAAGAGATTGAGCACCTCTCTCCCACTGTGGAAAGTCCCAGGATTGGTTCCCAGTGCCACCTAAAGAGAAGACAAGCAAGCACAGAAGAACACACAGTGAATGGACACAAAGATGAGACAGTGACTGCAAAACAATAGGGGGGGGGTGGAAATTTAAAAAAATCAGTAGAATTATCACCTAAATTAGGTAAATCATGATCCAACTTTGTGACAATTAAAACCCTGAGTGTCTTTTTCTACCTAGTAGAAAGGAAAAAAAACACCTCATTGGACAAATGAGTTAAATGGTGTATTTTTTAAGTGAATGTAATATTTGCTCTCCATTAAATAAAGGGACAAGAAGAGGAAGTTTCAAAAACAATCTTTTAAATCCTCTGAGTTGTAATAGGCTCTAAAACCTAATATATCTCTAGATCCAAACTCCTTCTCCCTATTTCCAAGTCTCTCCAGCAGCTAGACCTCTTGTTCTCATTCCAGCCCCTGAAATCTAATTTGTTTATGCCTCATGGGCTTTCTCCTTCTGAACTGGCCCCCTTCCATCTATTAAAAGCATGCGCTATCCTCCCCATACTTGGAAGAAATCTCTCGTCCCTTCTTGCCCTTTCACACTATTTTCCTGTATTTCTTCTCAATACACATTTCTGAGTGGTAGATTTTCCTCACTACTTTTTTTCTTTGTCTCCCATTTACTGATTACATCCTCTGTAATCTATTTTATGTGAGAGAAATGTAACACATGACCCTATTTCTAAACACAACTTATTTAATCCTTGTAATATTCCTATGAGGTAGGTACCATTATTATCTTTCCCACTTTACAGATGAGGTCATGGCTGAACTTTGATTTGAGCCTGTGAAATCTCTCTCCAACATCTACAGTCCCAAACACTGTGCCACAGACACCTTCTCTAATGAGCAGCAGTGGCCTCCTGATTGCCAACTCCAGTTATCTTTCCCCCCGTCCTCATCCTGCCACATGACTTTTTCTCTAACGTTAAGAATCATGAATTCCTTCTCTGTGAAACCCTCTTCCTTTGGCTACTACACTTTTCCTACTCCCATGAGAGAGCTGCATCTCTTTCAGTCCTTTGTGCATCTCTTCATTCTCACACTTTCGAAGGTCTTGCTTATTCTACATCCTCCAGGGACTTGGAGGCAACTATGCTATGGGCAGTTTCTAAGCTTATACTTCTAGTCCTAATCTTCCTTCTGCATTCAAGGCCTACAATTTCAACAGCATCCCATGTGTGGTTATACAAAGATTGTCCTGCTTTTACAGAACATTTCTCTTTTCCCATCTCCTTCTTTCTTACCTTTGACTCCCACCCTGTAATCACAGGCCTCCTTTGTGAATGAAATATTAGTGCCCTTGCCACTCAAGCTGGAACATCACCAAATCACCTTTGAATCCTCATTTCCCACCCCCTTGAAGCCGTCTCCATTTCTGTAATCCAAAATTATGCGTGATCCATTACTTTGGGAGACTGGTATTAAGTTCCTTACTTGACAGCCCTTTTAACCCTTGGCTGGAGCCCCACACGAGCTAAACTCTATTAGTCTAAAAGGCTTCAAGGCACTTTAGCCCAAATTATATGACACAAAATCAAGTCACTCTTGCTATCTTCCCAGCTGATATTATGACCCAGTCTATGAGCACTGGACTTATCCCCCTCACCCTTTTACATAGCCAGTTTTGCCTAGCATTGTAATAGACTGGAAACCAGGGCTTTCTACCTTATAACTAGAATCCAGATAAGTGCCCACAGATGTCCTTGTGGTCAAAGATTCCACCTCTTGCTCTGATCTGGATTACCCCTCATGGCAGGAGACCACATTAGGGACCCAGAGCCAGGTTGCTTGTTAAACTCACTGATAGGGAAACCCAGGTCCTTTTCTTTATGCAGCTGCCAGGGTTAAGTTACTTATCTTCTCTTTACCTTATTCTACTCACTGTAAACTGCAACTGTGAACAGCAAACCAGTCTCCTGGAGTTTTTGGAAGGATTAACTAATTAATATCAGAAAAGTGCCCAGAACAGCATTTTGCCTGTAGAACTTGCCATTTAATTGTTTGTTATTATAGATGCTCAGGAATGAGGATGTAGCACACCAAATCCCTACAACAATCATTACTACTGGACTGATGGAAATTTTAAAATGAAGACTTCAGAAGTCTCTATAAGTTAATAACCCATTCCCCTCATCTACACAAATGTAAATATTTAATTTTCATGTGAGACAAACCTTTCAATTTAATAAATATATATGAGCCCTAAAGTGTTAGTAGAAGAATCCAGCCTATCTGCCTTAGACACACAGTGAGTGAGTGAATGTTATAAAGTAAGTATCTTGTCATTAGGAAAAGAAGTTGGCAATGGATTTAGGGTCAGAACACATGCCAAAGA
Organism: Dasypus novemcinctus; assembly: GCF_030445035.2. Taxonomy (NCBI): domain Eukaryota; kingdom Metazoa; phylum Chordata; class Mammalia; order Cingulata; family Dasypodidae; genus Dasypus; species Dasypus novemcinctus. The sequence goes on along the minus strand of NC_080676.1, from coordinate 23,148,826 downwards.
TATTTCTTGAAAAGATAAGGTAAAGGTCCATTATAAACTATCTTCAGCAACCTACTTATAGTAGTTAATAAATTAAAGACATGTGATGAGTTATACTTTTCTGTTTTTTATTTGTATAATCTTAAATATTATATGAATTAATCAGCACAGTAGTCAACAAATTTAATCAAAACAGCAATGCATAATTCCACCATAGCATGTGTTTCTGAGTTACCTCTTTACATAGAAAAAACATTTTCAATGATAGTGTCAAGTTACAAAACTCCTTAATAATAAAACATTCACAGAATTACCCTTTTCTTACTTCTACTCATGAATTTTTTAAAAAAACTAAACCTGCAACTGGAAACTTTCTAAAAAATCACACTATATTATTTCTCTGCATTATAATGTAACTTTAAAATTACTAATATGAAGGCTATTTAGATACATGAAATGTTATATAAAGATGAAATAAAACCAACACGACCTTATCATGTAAAAATGATATCAGTGCATTGTTCAGGAAAAGAAAGAGCCAAATGTAAAATCATTTATATCTTTAAATATAGAAGAGCTATAGTTTATTTATAATACTCCTTATATATTCTTTTTGCGTGTGCGCGACTGAAAATGAATGTGTCACCTTTCGAAATCCCAGATGGAGTTACATTCCAAGAGTAGCCACCCCCATATAAATAAAGACCAGAAATACGTATTTACTTAAAGGGGGAAAAGAAAGACACAGCTATCAAAAGAAATTTCAGTGTCCTAATGAATTAATTTCAAAGTTTTCCTCATGATCTTGACATACAAAATATCACAATGCCTCATTACCATATGCAGCGCTAAACAGACCACATGGCGATGCTGGGAAAGGCCAATGTAACTGGCTGGTTCTTTTCAGATTTTTAAAAACTAGATTAAATGTCCAAAGGCAAGACTCATGTTCTGATGAACTCTTCTTTATCTAAATACTTGCCTTTTTTTCCTAATCTGCATTGATTCCACCAGCCCTGAAGGTAGCAGCTGTGTCATCCAATAGAAGATAAGCCCTTGTGCCTGTTTTGCACCTCACTGAAGAAAACCTTTGATTGGTAACTTGGGCTGAAGATACTTATCGCATAATGTCCAGTTGCCAGGATTTCAAAAGTGGGCCATGGTAGTCACTATTGGAATCTGGCCTCTCTGCTTCTATTTGACCAAAACAAAACAAAACAAAATTATCAACACAGACATACTTAACTGAACTTAGAAAGATCCTGCAACAACTTCTGGAGGAATTTATTTAAACTGCATGGCAAGTTTGCTGAAGAAAAGCTATCCAACTGTTACTGATAATGTCTGAGATCCTATTACAGTTCTAATTTCACTGAGGCTCTGTAGTCTTTTAAAATAGCATGTGTTAACACAGTTTCTATCCCAACATGATACAAAGTAGATTTTGCTTTTGCCACCTTAACTCAAAGAAGACCCAAGTAGAATCTAAGGTTAACATTCTTAAACTAATCAAAATTTGTTTCAGGATTTGTTTTTCTTTCCCAGGTTGTTTAAATTCATCTCATATTGCAAGAAGTGTTTTCAAAAAAATTATTAGCTGAATAGCATTCATTTCCTTTAAAAAAAGAAAAAAAACATTTCACTTTCACATCCCAAAGACCCAAATATACGGAGGTTTAGAATGTTTAATTCTAGGTTAGGCAAACATGTTGAGTGGGGGAATATTTTCAGCAATTTTTCTTCCCCAAATTTTACTTTTTCCTGCTTTTTATTACCCTAGGCTACTGTCTTGCTCTCCCCCTCCCCCCACTTCCCGCATTCACTATATCTAAACTCCCATGCTTGGGACATCAGCCTGACCCAACTAAGAAATGAATCCACGCTGGTGTCTGAAGATGCCCCAGAAATGTGGACTTAACTGGGCTATAGAGTCTGGCTTTTTGTTTGTTGTTTGTTATTTTTTACTTTTTATGGGGACCACAGTTTCCAGGTATTGAAACTATTTTTGACCCATTTTTAAATTACTTTTTAATTCCTGCAATGAGAAGATTTAATGAGTTTGCGATGTCTTTATTGAGTAAACTGAAATAACACCAGATTTGGAAAGTTGCTGTGAGTAACCCATAGCCATAACTCTGCCTCTAGCTTTCACGCATTTCTGATTGAATGCGTGAAATGGTAATCAAAGTGAAACTACTCTGCTAACCAGAAATGACCATAGAATAATGAATTATTACTGTATTAGGCAGCCAAAGGGGTGCGGATGCAAAATACCAGAAATTGGTTGGTTTTTATAAAGGGCATTTATTTGGAGTTGGAGCTTATAGATACCAGACCCTAAAGCATGAGTTTTTTCCCTCACTGTGGCAGTTTGATATGGTTATGAATTCCAAAAAACCCATATTGGATTATGCTTGTAATCTGATCTGTACCTGGGTATAATTGAGTTATGATTAGGATATTGAGTCCCCAACATCTGGGGACTCACAGATAAAAGACATGACAAAGAACAGAGTTGGGAGTTTCTGATGTTGGAGTTTTGATGTTGGAGTTTGATGCTGAAGACTCAAGCTGGAGCCCTGGGAAGTCAGCACACAGAGGAAAGAGAAGCCACCCCAGGAAGGAAGGAACCTTGAACCCAGAGAAAAGCAAGCCCCAGGAACGTAGGAACCCAGGAAGCCTGAACCCTCACAGACGTCGGCAGCCATCTTGCTCCAAATGGACTTTGGTGAGGGAAGTAACTTATGCTTTATGGCCTGGTATCTGTAAGCGCCTACCTCACATAAATACTGTTTGTAAAAATCAACCAATTTCTGGTATTTTGCATAAGCACCCCTTTGGCTGACTAATGCACTCACCAAAGTCTCTTTCCACGTGTTAGAGCAAGATGGCTGCTGACATCTGTGAGGGTTCAGGCTTCCTGGGTTCCTCTGGGCTCAGCTCCTCTTGTTTTCTCCACAAGGTCAGCTGTAGACTATCACGTGAATGGCTATCTCTTTCCCTAGGGTTTCTGCCATGTCTAAGGAGCCATCTCTATTCCTCTGTGTTCTTCTCCTGGCTCAGGTCCTCTCTTCCTGGGGCTTGCTGCTCTTTCCTCTGTGGGCTTACTTCCTGGGGCTCCAGCTTAATACTTCAGCATCAAACTCCAACATAAGAACTCCAACATCAAAAACCCTCAACTCTGTCCTTTGCCATGCCCTAATGATGTGGCCCAATCAAAGCCCTAATCATAGCTTAATCATGTCCAGATGCAGACCAGATTACAAACATAATCCAATACCTATTTTTGGAATTCATAACCATAGCAAACTGTTACAATTACTCACAAGTGATTAACCATTTTTAAGTATCTAATGAGATTTCCTCCTGTCATTTGTAATTTTACTTTTATTTCTTCTCTGAAAAATCAAAATCAGATGGATTGAGAGGTTTCCAAGGAGAAATCAGAGAAATGTTTCTATTTTATCTCCCTGACAGGATCTTTATTGAATCATTGGCATTTATTTTGGAGTATGTTTACTTCTCTAACTCTCTTACATTTCATAATTTGTTGACTTCTGAGTGACACTTTTGAGAAGAGTCTGTGTCATTCCCATTAAGAACTTCCCTGCTACGCAGATGTGGTAGAGAAGGAACCATGGCAGAACCAGGTACAGCCTCTTACCCACCCACTCTCAAGCAGCAATTTACAATTGACTGAAAGTTCCAATCACAGGTTTTTTTTCATCCCTTCTCAGGCCTGAAACCTTATCTATGGTGGCCTTGGGAATCTAGGATATGACAGTGAACCTAGGGACCAAAAAGAAACAAGAAGTTGGAAACATGGGAACCCTTGGAGAAGCTGATCCTGAGGGTCCAGGGGTTGGGGATGGGGGACGGGTGTTCTGTACTGGGGATTGGCCCTTGTTCTATGAATTAGAGCCTTATTTCTTTCACATCATTGTACCATAGCCTGGATTTCGACCAATTAGAAATTCACCTGAGTTAACAAAAACATGCTTGTAAAAGTGAAAACACTTTTATTGATACCTGTTTTAGGAATATGCCATATTGCCAACTCTGTGCTAGGCACTGCAAGCAGAAGAGACAAATATTTATGAAGATGAAGAAAATACAATCCCCTCCCACCTAAAACCACAGTCTGGTAGGAAGAAAAGTTATTTAAGCAAATAGTTACCAATGTATTATATGTTAATAATAAAAATAATAATAACAAGTGTGATCTCTCAGGGGTGTTGGCAGCATTGGCAAAAGCTTCACTGTGAATGTACCTTTAAATCTGGCCTTTGCAGGGTCAGCTGAAGAGCCACAGTTAGAGAAGGGCTCAAGAGACAGAGAGTGGTTTACACACAGTCCAAAGGGTAGGAAATGGCCTTGCTTAGCAATGAGGAAATATTTGGTTTGGCCATAGTGTGTACCTGGAAGGTGTGGATTGCAGAACTGATAAGGAAAAAGAATCTGATGGGTAAATGACAGCCAGATTGCAAAGGGCCTAATATACTATGTTTATGAGATTAATTGGTATCTTTTAGTCAAAGGAAAGGCATGAAAATGTTGGAACAGGGGTGACAGGTCCAGATTTGCATTTTCAAAGGATAATTCTGGCAGCAGTACTTCCTACTGAATCACATTTGCTATTTCCTAAGAACTAGCTGGAAAGTTATACTCAGGAAATGACCAAAGGAGGGAAGGAAAGGTTAGAAACATCAGCACATGGGATAATTTGGGGTAGGGTAGTCCTGCAACAGATGTTGTGAAGGGATTTACAGGCACACCGGGGAGATGGAAAGGGAAGCAAAAAGAGATACTAGCAAATTTCAAAACATGGATTTTATGTAATCTAAGTATCCTTTAAAAATAAATAAAAATTAGATATTTTTAAAAATGGATCATTGTAATGCAGGGGTTGGTAAACTATGGACTTTGTGCCAAATCTAGCAGACCACCTTTCTTTTTTTTTATTTTAAAGCAGTGCATAAAGTAAGAATGTTTTTACATTTGATAAGGGATGGGAAAAATTGAAAGGAAAATAATATTTAATGACAGGAAAATTATGCAAAATTCAAATTTCAGTGTCTACTAATAAGATTTCATAGTACCACTCATGCTTATCTATTTATGTATTATCTATGGCAGCTTTCACACTACAGTGGCAGAGTTGAATAATTGCAGCACAGATTTATGGTTCTTAAAACCTAAAATATTTACTATCTGGCCTTTTATACAAAAAGTTTGCAAGGATGTCCATAGGAAGCCATGACTGTAGGAATAAGAAAGCAAGGAAAGGAAACCCTGGACAATGCAAATGTTTGTACCCTATATGCTGAGGCTCTCCTAGGATTTGCAAAGCCTGGAGGCTTTGCTAACCCCTCTAGTCAGATACCCAGGGATATACATCCTCTCTGACAATCCTATTGCTAAGGCTCTTTCTCCTAGAGCAGAGGTCCAGGACCCATGATCTAGAACTCCGACTATAAATGTTAGCATTTTGAATCAGCTACCTTGAAGTTCAAAAACATATGTGGTGGGCTAACCTGGGAACTTGGGGAATGTGTTCTCCAAATTGCAGACAGTGGTATGAAAACGGGCTTTTGAAAAGAGCTTCTTTATAAATCGTGACCTGCATAAGCTGCCATAAGGTATTATGAAGTTTTCATTCATGTGATTGATCTAAGTCAACGTGACTTAACAATGTTAAGGCTCATAAAAGATGACTCGGGCTTGGAAGCTAGCCAGTAAAGACTTCCTGACTGCTATACACTGACTACTTCAGATTGTTGTTGGAAAGCTAGTAAATGAAATAGGCAGGATGTCACACTGGAGATTAGTAAATTTTATGAATTGGAAGTTTGTCATTCACTTCAAACTATGGAAGAAAAGATATCTGGGTGGGGTCACAAGAAGGTGAAGCTTAGTTCATAGGATTGAAAGTAAAATGTAATGATAAAATTCACAAAATGCAAAAACAGTTCTACTTTTTCAGACTTAAAATCCCTATATTCAATATTTCATAGGATTTCTTTTTCATCCATTGCAGGAACATTTTTGAGTGCTTATGAGGTGCTTGGCTCCATGTCAGGTCATGCTAATACAAAAACAGATTTGACATAATCCCTTTACTCAAATAATTTCCTCTTAAAGAGAGAAGTTCATAGGATAAACCTAAGAGAAAAGAGCAATAAAGAATTCATAGATAAAATGGAAGTATTGTTTTGCTCAGTTATGACACAAAGGAAGTAGTATTTCAAGATAAATATGTTAATATTTATAAAGCATCTGGCCTTTCTTAGCAGAGTACTCTAAATAAATACAAGATTATGGAAGACCAAACCAATCTCCACCCAGATGCAGCAGAAAAGACTTAGCTGGCTCATTTGGTTAGTAATCCTAAAGTTGCAAAGACAGTTGTTATTCAAGATTAGCCCCCATATGCCAATGGTCAGAATTCTGATTTAGTTAAATCTGTATCCCCAGAATTTAGCACTCATGCAATATATACAAAAAGGGCTTAATATGTGTATTTGGAAAATGTAACTCTGAAACTGGTTTAGGAAGTTCTAACCCATAGTCAAAACATTAGTATTTTGACTAAATTGAGTGAAAAACAGGGTGAGGCAAGAAGCTTGACCTTGGCAAGTTGGGTATCGTATTTGGTATCCCAAGAATCAGATCCAGAGACAAAGATTCAAATGCAGATGGTTTATGGGTGAAGTGATCCCAGAATGTATGTGAAAGTGAGTCAGCAAAGGAAAGGCAGCCAAGGATATTTTATCAAGCCTGTTATCATTGTGGGTGGGTGGGCATTAACTACACTGGGGAATTCCAGGTGTTGATGTCAGAACACTGGCCTTAGTTACCTCCTGGAGGATAAAGAAGTTGGAGTATTTATTTATGTACCAACTCTTATTTATGTACCACTCTTACTTATGCATCAAATCTTGTTGAGGACAGCTGGAGGATAAAAGGCCTCCAGCAGCTGGAAGTCAGTTTTACTACCATGGTGAGACTGGAGGATGGGGTTAGGGCCCAGGACTTGAGAGCATGGACACTGGTTGCCCTGTGGTGGGCTCGGCTAGATGCTAGACTCTGATAGAAAGGAGTAGATAATGAAAAGATTTTCATGTAACCAAAGGAATATGAACTTTATCCTGACAATTACAGGGAGTTTTTGAAATGTTTTAAGAAAGAAGTAAGGGCAACATGTTTAGTTTTGTAAAGTCCACTCCTGTTATCTCTTTGGAAGATGGTTTAGAAGGGGCTAGTCTAAGGGTAAGCAGCTCTAATTTAAGAGCTGCTGTAGTCCGAGTCCCAAAACTCATTCTGGCCTGATCTATGGCAGTGGTGGGGGAATACAGTGGAGTGGGCCTACTAGAAAGAAGTTAAAGTAGAAGGACCTTAATTCTGAATTTACAGGGAAGAAAACTGAGAGGGAGGAATCACAGAAGATTTCTGGTTTCTGTCCCAGAGAACTAGCCAGGAGGCAGTACCTTGTACCCAGATTGAGAATTCAAGTAGAGGAAATGGGTTTTGAGGGAAAGATCAATGAGATCAAATTTGGGAATGCTGAGTGCACAGCTGGCTGAACTAAATCTGGAAATCAACAGAAATTTCTGAGCTGGAGAAATAGATTTGCGGAATCTGAGTATATACATGGTGTTTGAAGCCATGTGCAATGATGATAGTGCCTAAGAAGGTACTTCCTAGGTCTGTGGAGACAAAGAAGAAAAGGCAATTCAAGTCTAATGGGACAAGACAGGTAAACAATTATGTGATGAAAGGATTCACACAAAAATGACACAGGAGAACTCAGGTTTCCAGGGGAAGGCAGAGGAAACTTCATCTTATACATAAGGATGACAAAATGGGTACTAGGCAGATTAATGGAGGGTGGAGCATTTCTGGCAGAAGGGCACCTGTGCAAAGACAATGAAGTGTAAAAGGGCAAACCATGGAACTTGTGCTAATTTAATATAAGACCATGTTTAAGTTTGCCTTTCTGTTATTTCTGGATAAAACGTATCCTGCTAGAATGAATGTGTACTCCCTGGGTGCAGGAACCATCATTTTATTCCCAGTAGGTAATACATATTAAATGTTCAATAAGTTAGTTGAAATAGTAAATTCATCTATTCAAATAAATAATGTAATGCAACATAATAAACTATAATAATTTCAGAGATCACTCACCTGCTTTTAGTCACTCAATAATTATTTAATACAAGTAGGTTGGTGCAAAAGTAATTGTGGTTTTGCATTATTCAAATTTGCTGTCTGATATTGGCATATATTCTTAAATAAATGTGATTATGTTATACATGATTTTAATGTGTATTTCTTGCTTTATGTTTTTTTTTTTGCTAATGATTTATTACTTGCTGTTTATTTTATACTTATTTTAGACTATGGAAATGATGTCAGACAAAAAGCAAAAATTTGAGCAATTTTCTCATTTGAGCTCAAAATGGGTCATAAAGGAGTGGAAACAACCTGCAACATCAACAAAACATTTGGCCAAGGAACTGCTAATGAACGTATGACGTAGTGGTTGTTCAAGAAGTTTTGCAAGGGAGATGAGAGCCTTGAAGATGAGGAGCGTAGTGACCGGCCATCGGAAGTTGACAACGACCAATTGAGAACAATCATCGAAGGTGATCCTCTTAAACTACACAAGGAGTTGCCAAAGAACTCAGACCATTCTATGGTCATTCAGCATTTGAAGCAAATTGGAACGGTGAAAAAGCTTGATAAGTGGATGCCTCACAAGCTGACCAAAAATCAACAAAGATCATCATTTTGAAGTGTCATCTTCTCTACGCAACAACAACGAACCACTTCTCGATCGGATTGTGATATACAACAAAAAGTGAATTTTATCCAACAACCAGCAATGACCTGCTCAGTGGTTGGACCAAGAAGAAGCTTCAAAGCACTTCCCAAAGCCAAACTTGCACCAAAAAATGTCATGGTAACTGTTTGGTGGTCTGCTGCCAGTTTGATCCACTACAGCTTTCAGAATCCTGGAAAAACCATTACATCTGAGAAGTAGGCTCAGCAAATTGATGAGATGCAACTCCTGCGGCCGGCACTGGTCAACAGAAAGCACCCAATTCTTCTCCACAACAATGCCTGACCACACGTCGCACAACCAATGCTTCAAAGGTTGAACAAATTGGGCTGTGAAGTTTTGCCTCATCTGCCATATTCACCTGACCTCCTAACAATGGACTACCGCTTCTTCAAGCATTTCGACAGCTTTTTGCATAGAAAATGCTTCCACAACCAATAGGATACAGACAGTGCTTTCCAAGAGTTTGTCAAATCCTGAAGCATGGATTTTCACACTACAGGAATACAAAACTAATTTCTTATTGGCAGAAATGTATTGATTGTAATGGTTCCTATTTTGATTAATAAAGATGTGTTTGAACCTAGTTATGATTTAAAACTCACAGTCTAAAACCGCAATTCCTTTTGCACCAACCTAATAATATACTGTTTACAAGCAAACCAGGATATATAAGAATACCCAGCAGACACAAGCAAGGTTCAGGATACTGTGGTTAATAAAAAACAATAGTTCCTTTTAAAAGATGTGGATTCACACTTCCTATTTATTTAAACAGGTTCTTCCCTACTTGGTCCTGATTAGTAAGGTTCTATGAGAAACATATTCTACCTAATGTAGCCCACTTACTATTTGCCATGATTTGTTGTCGCACCTCTGATAACTTTGTCCTTATTTCCCTAACCTCTAATACAGTACCTGACTTGAAATACTAGATGTGTAGCCAATACTTGTCAATGAACCCTCTAGAATCAGTTGACTTCTGAATATTTTGACTACTTCACATTTGATATTAATTAGTAGTTCTAACGGTTTCTGTACTGTGGTAACCTCTGCTATTTTTGATTGCCCAGAAATCCTTCTGTTCTTGTAGGAATACTGCTGTTTTGTTTTGGAGATTTACCCCTGTCACTGGATATAGTTTGGAAAGTGCCCCTCAATTTTACTCATTTCCTGGTCAAGCTATGGGCACATAACCATGCTAGGCCAATTGATACCTTTTTAATGAAATTCAAAATTTGAAGAAAGTGGCACAGAAACTGAAAATGGTCAGTACTTCCACTCTCTAAGTAGAATCTGAGTTACTCTCATTTTTGTCCTCCCTGATATGTTTTTGATTTATGAGCCATCCCATATATTGCAATAAATTTTGTTTTAGCTTAACTTATCCAGAATTAGATGATGTTGCTCATAATCAAAAAGCTCCAATGATATGCAGTTCTACAATTCTATGAAACTTAGAGAGCAAAAGGAAACAGAAGACAGAGAAAGTAACAAATAACAGAAGCATGCTGAGTGGGGGAGCGTATTAAAATGTAAAAGGCTTTGCCTCATGATGAGCTGTATTTATATTTTAAAATTAGTAAATGTGAGTATTCAGTCTATGGCTTTCTAATTTAGTAAGCATAATAACCACTTCAGATGTTCGTTTAAATGTAGATTTCCAGGCTCTTTTTCCAGAGGCTCTGATTAGGTAGGTAGATGTGTGGCCTGGGGAGCTACATATTTCATAAACTTCTCAGATGATTCTCAAATCTTGGCTGGAGAAACATTGCTATAGGTTTCACTGTATATGAAAAACAGCAGCTAATCAGACCTGTGAGCACCCCAGAAACATGTCTGCTCCCACAGAGGTTTTGTTAAACATTCCCTAATTTCTAGTCACAGCATCTGCTTTCATATTACCAGTGACAAAAGTGACCTATTAAGTGAATTGTAAGATATACATCTATATAATATTTATGTACAATACCTTTATATACTTATATATAATAAAACAACAAAGACTAGTAATGATTTTCATTTTGTTGAACAAGGGCTAATGAGATTACAAGAAGAATTCAACCTTAGAAAACTAAAACCTCCATCTTTATGTCATAATCCAATATTTGTAATGCAGATAAAAGCATCTTCCAGGAAGCAGATGTGGCTCAACTGATTGGGTTCCTATCTACCCATACAGGAAGCACAGAGCTTGATTCCCAGGGCCTCCAAGTGAAGGCAAGCTGGCCTGCACGGTGAGCTGGCCCACGTAGGAGTGCTGGCCCACACAGGAGTGCTCACCTGTGTGGCTAGCTGGTCCAAGCGGAAAGCTGGTGCAGCAAGATGACACAACAAAAAGAGACACAAAGGACAGACAATAAGAATTGCAGCAGGCCAGGGAGCTGAGGTGGCGCAAGAGACTGAGCACCTCTCTCCCACTCTGGAAGGTCCCAGGGTTGGTTCCCTAAAGAGAAGACAAACAGACACAGAAGAACACACAACGAATGGACACAGAGAGCAGACAACGGTGGTGCGAGCAGGGATAAATAAATAAAAATAAATAAAAATCTTAAAAAAATAAAAAGCAACTTTCATATTGGTATAATTTTATTCCCTCTTGGGCCTTTGTATATACTTGTGTTCATTCAAAATACCACCATCCACATGAGAAGAATCTCTACCACAAGGGTTGAGAATTAATTATTACAGTGTATGGAAGGGATGGAGCTAACATATTAATATGTTACTAAACCATTTATGCATGTGAAGTTGTCTCTAGGACCAATATATTGCATATTCCATGTGATTTTCACAAATTTATTTGAAGAATTGCGTTCGCTTTTCAAAAGTCAAAGTAACTGAATTTTCTTTAAAAAAAGGGCCCCATATAGTCCTGCTAAGTATCTCATGCAACAAAGAGTTCCAAACACTTTTTTTCTTTTTTAATGTGGTTGATGCTTTTACAATATATCTTTATATAAAGGCTATGAGACAAAAATGTTAGGAAATAGCCATGGTCTGACTGTGTTCTCATGTAATGCCCTGTTTGGTTTAAAGTCACTATTTTACTTAACTATTTTATAATATTATTCAATTATAATTTTATTTAATTTATCCCATACCAAACTTTTGCTCTAGAAATATAGGTATTATTTTTCAATTCCTTCATTAGCACCTACATGTAGAAATTTTAAATTTAATCCAACATGATTCAACAATTGTTAATTGTACACATGCAAGATACTCATTACTCTACTGGCTACTGAGAAGGATGTGAAAAATACATAGTGAAAGTTTTTATAATATAGTTATTTAAAAGTACATTTAAGAGTAGATACACAAAATCAGAAGCTAGGGAAGGCAGCACATAGGCAAGCATATAAAATATGGAGCCCAACCACACAGAACTCCAGGAAGCCCATGTGATAACACTGAAGTTAACAGAGACTACTGTTCTCTCTTTCTTCTGCTTGTGAGTTTCACAAGAGGGGGTAGAAAGTGCAGTAAAATACGGTGTCTGAAACACTGAATTAATATTTAGAATTAGTCATGGACTTGGACAAGGAACTTTCAATATTCATACGCAAGCTTACTAATTAAAAAAAAAAACAAAGATATGAAACAAACACAGAACTTTTTATTAGACCTTCAAGCTTTAAAAAAAAAATAACCATCTTGCTCTGTGCTGCTGGTACATGTGACAAATCACAACAGACTATGTCTTTTGTAACATTTACCAAACATCCCCTTTCTGTAGTAGAGACAGGGCTAGGTTAAAGGGAAAACCGTTTTTCTTCTCATCCTTCTTCATACTGTTTTGCATTAGCCTTTGCCTTTTCTTGCTTAGTAATTTTACTTTATCTGATAATCCTTTCTTTTGACAATAGTTCTCACAGGGTAGAAGGCAGAGTTACTTCCTTGATTAGCACCAGGAATTCATGCAGCATGACTCAACAATTGTTTACTGAATACCCACATAATACTCATATACCCATAATAATACTGGGGAGGATATAAACGTGATCCTTGCCCTCTAGGGTCTGAAAATCCTGTGGAAAGAAAGACATGAACTAAATGCATGAAAGGTGAACCTTTGGGGAAGATGGTGACAGCGTCCGTTAGTAAGGGGCTGCTTGTGTACATTACGATTGTTTTTAATATTGAAGAGAATAAGAGTGGGAATATTCTTAATAAAACAAGGACAGTATTCTGAAGAGTAGGAATGTGTAAAATATAATTGATGGTTGCCTTCGCTTTCAGTGCTACGAAGGCCATCTCACATAATGCAGATGTGGATTATAAAGGAAAGGAATTCGATATCTGTTGGAATGCACATCTGGAGGATCTTCCTGCCAAGGAACAGTGATCTCCAGATTCTTTCAAGCCTGAAGCAGCAATAAATGAAAATAATACGTGGTTAGTCATTTCAAAATCTTGCCCAATGTGGAGTCAAACATAGAATTATCAGTACTGAGTAATGCACTAAGAAATGAAGTCTGACAGAGAAGTAAAGAGTATGAACTCCAAAGAGAGTTTTTCTCCCCACTGGAAGCAGCCTCACATCTCTCCTGGTCTTGATTTTTAAAAAGGACAAAACATATTGTTGTCACTTGCTTCCCCCCTAATAAAAGTCATTGACTTAATGCAGATAAAATTCAGTTTGGTATTTTTTGCATTACATTGCCCTTATTTTTTAGTTATAATCACAAAAATGATTGGCTACTATGAATTAATTTTATTTATGTTTGTGTGAGAAACAGTTTAGCTCCAATATAAAAGCCCATAGAGCTTCAACATAAATTTTTCATGGTGGAAAAGGCAGGTGGTGATGGAGAGCAGCTCTCTTAGGAGCTCATGGTATAGCTTAAACTATCTCACAAGCAATAAATTAGACAATGTTTTAGCAGGCAAAAGGCTGTGGAGGTTTATTATATAAAAAGGGGGAGACAAGCATTTGAAGACCAATTAGTAATCAAGATAACAGAATGCTATTTTTCTAAGGACAATCGTGCCTAGAAAACTGGTTAGAATGACACGCCTGCTTCATGGGTCGAGCAAAACGTTTCCTTCTGTTCTATACCATCTCCCATTCCGTGACTTCTCCTGCATTCAGTGTAAATAATATAGACTCCCAGTGGACTGAACCTCCTCATCATTCTCAGGCTTTATCCAAGCTATTTGAATTCATGTTTTGAGCACCCATATTGTTTCAAACACTGTATTAGTCTCTGGGAATACTGTGGGATACAGCCAGCCCCTAGCCACAGTTCCGTGGAACTTCCAGCCAAGACGCATGTGCCTAAGCTTTCAGGAACTATGAAAGTCCCATTCTTCCTCATTTCTCACACTCTACCTTCCTTCGCCAAACTACAGCCACCCCACAGGCACAACACACATTAGCCTGTCCTTACTGTGTATCATATTAAGCCCAGTGTGTGGCTGAAGAAAACAACAAGAAAGAGTCAGTGCTGCACTGGAGTGCTCTCACTCTGGTGGCTGCAGAGAAATCAAGTTCCTGTGTGAAGATTAAAAAACAAAAACATAACTAGAACACTAAAAAAAAAAAGGTGACAGTATTTTAGTTTTTTTTTTAATAAAAATTCAGCATACCACAATCAGACTTTTTCATGCAACTCCTTTCAAAATAAATTTTACATGAAGAATTTCAGACCTACAGAAGGAATGCAGGAACGCAGTCATTTTACTTAACCTATAGGTGCTTCTCAAACTTTGTCATATGGCAATATTTATATGGCACAATAGGGTGAAGGGACACTTCTGAAAATGGATTGCGGGGGGCGGGGAGGAAGAGAGAGGGACTCCAGATGTCTCAGGTCTGAGAGAATCAATATCTTGTCCTGTAACCCATTTGTGCACACCATTTGGGAAGCTCTAATCTAATTTGATTGTAAAGTATTTTATTTCATACTCAGAAATACCTGAGGTGTGTTTTCTAGCCACCCTGTCCTCTCACCTCCCCTTTAATGAGACAGGCCTGTGTCCTCAGAAAAGAGGGTCACAATTTGAAATATTTGTTGGAATGAGTCATTTTTACCGATGGGTTTGTACCATACATCCTCAAGTGAGGACAGAAATACCATTGGAAATACCGAGCAACGGTTTGCCAGCTCAATCCCTTCTTGTTTTACAACTGAAGAAACAAGACTAAGGAGTCACGCCTCAGTGTTTTAGTGGCCGGAAGTTATGAAACTAGATGAAGGCAAGATGTCTTAATCTGAGATGCTGGGCTCTTGGCACCCCACCTGTGGGTCCCCGCACCGGCAGCGTCATCAGCATTTGAGAACTTGCAAGAAATGCTGCTTCTCAGGAGCCACCCCAGACCTCCAGGTCAGAAACCCTGGGGGCGGGACGCAGCCAGCGGAGCCGCCAGCAGCCCTGCGCGCCGTGCTGACGCCGCCACGTCTGACTCCACTGCGCCTGCGTGCTCGCGGCCCAGGGGCGCTCGGGTCTGAATCCAGGCCGTACCTGTGCGGTCAGAAAGAAACAAACCAAGGTCGAGCATTTGTGACCGCAAAGAGGGTTCGTTCTGACATGGGAGTCAGAGTTTTTCCCCAGTGGGAGGAAAAAAAATTACCGAAATACTGGCTGGTCTGTTGTGGCAGAAGCCTTGCTGCCATCTTCACTCCTTCAGCTCCTTCAACTCTATGTACTTGAAACTTTCAGGAAGTCTTTCTAGTTTTATAATGAAAACCAGTGGAAGAAAAATTTTGCTTTATAAAATTGCTCTCTGTCGCTTTTGTGTTAAAACAATTATTTCAAACTTGGCAAACCTGCTAGATTTAATTTATATAATATGTAGAATATTAAGGTGAAAAGGGAATAAACAGCATTTCTTGGCGTTCAGGCGAGGTTGAGTTTGCCTATTTTACATCATCACAGTTAAATTATTTTGCCCTGAAACATACTCAAGTTTATTTTCCATATGACTCACTACTAAATTTCTGTCCCTAAGATGTGGGTACTAAGTTGTCTGGACCAGGGATATCAAATAACCAAAATATGAAAGAAAAAAAAAAAGCAATGTTTACATTTCAGCCTAAGAATAATTCTGTCATAAGGAGCTAAACAAATAGAAAACTCCTTCACATGATTGAAAAACTCATATTAAGCTTAGTAATATTAGTAGCATTAAAATACTTTCATGCTATATGCCCCAGGACATCCATGATAATAAAAACTGCAACAAACACTGTTGCCATTAGTTAAACTTGGTTCATACAAAGATCTTATAAAACTGTTTCTAACAGAGGGAGTAACTAAATTTCACTCATATATTCTATCCCTTTCTATCCTTTCTAACCACATAGATTCATATTTCTGAATAATGCCATTTAAATTCTTTATCAAATATTTACTCAATAAATATTCGCTACCACAAGGAGATAAAACTTTTTCAGTCCCTGAAACCATAATAACCAAGATAATTATCAGGGTCATGTACTCAATTTGCCAGATAATTTTCCATTTAGTATCCATAACTGGAAAGGATATAGGTTCAAATAACATAAGAATTTCGTTAGGAAATACTGCAAAATAAAATGAAGACATTGTAGTGAAAAGTTTATTATTATTTAAGAATGTTCAGTTTAGTGCTTGCATCTTCATTTTGCAAAGCTTACTCTATTTTCTGTTGGGCAAATATAGTTAGAAACCCAGGATTTTAAGCTTCAATAAACTGTGGAAAAGAACACTACTTATATACTAAGTGTACCATGTTCAGGCCTCACAAAATAAAGTGGTGATCAAGTCTATAAAGTTTGCCTGAACAGAAAACTGTAATTCAGGTATATGCTGAATGATATCAACCTGTTTACTGAAATAGTTCTCAAGACTTTTTTTTCAGCCCAACCAGTCTTTTTTATTTTTTATTTTTTTATTTTATTTATTTCTCTCCCCTTCCACCCCGCCCCCCACCCCAGTTGCCTGTTCTCTGTGTCTATTTGCTGTGTGTTCTTCTTTGTCCTCTTCTGTTGTCAGCAGCACGGGAATCTGTGTTTCTTTTTGTTGCATCATCTTGCTGTGTCACGTCTCCGTGTGTGTGGCGCCATTCCTGGGCAGGCTGCACTTTCTTTCGCGCTAGGCGGCTCTCCTTACGGGCGCACTCCTTGCGCGTGGGGCTCCCCTATGTGGGGGACACCCCTGCATGGCACGGCACTCCTTGTGCGCATCATCACTGCGCATGGGCCAGCTCCACACGGGTCAAGGAGGCCCGGGGTTTGAACCACCGACCTCCCATGTGGTAGACGGACACCCTAACCACTGGCCCAAGTCCGCTTCCCCCCAACCTGTCTTTTAATGTGCTAACAAACTCCATTTTCCTGAAAATGTCCATGAACAGTAGAGAACGCTGAGAAGTGTACTGAAGGTAACCTAGACCTACATAAAGGTACTACCAGTACTTTCTACTCTAAAGTGTAAGTTAGACAGAGATTGAGAAAAGTTGCTGTTTGCTTAATAAAATAATCATCATTTTAAGAGCTGACCCAGCTTTCATGGATAAAAGGAAAAATTTAATTGTATGAACGAAATAAGAATATTGAAAATATCTAGTTCTCTAATGCAACACAGTGACCATTTTACAAGTGAATCTCTCTCCCCTAATGAATACAGTGTGAGAGGACTTGTTTTTGGCTTTCTAAGGTAGCCACTTA
This sequence comes from Dasypus novemcinctus, assembly GCF_030445035.2. Classification (NCBI taxonomy): domain Eukaryota; kingdom Metazoa; phylum Chordata; class Mammalia; order Cingulata; family Dasypodidae; genus Dasypus; species Dasypus novemcinctus. The sequence goes on along the minus strand of NC_080676.1, from coordinate 23,131,348 downwards.
CGATCATCAGTTTAAACTCATTCATATTACAACTGAATTCCTGGAGACTTTGCTACCATAGACCTAGCATCAAGTTTATCTTGTTATGATCAGAAAGTATTCAGGGAAAGAAAAAAAAAATTTTTTTGAGGTACAGGGCAGGCAACAGGGAATGAACCCAGGACCTCACATGTGGGAAGCCAGTGCTCAGTCACTGAGCCACAGTGGATCCCCTGAATTGTTTTTCATGTTTGTTTGGGTTTATTTTGCTTGTTGTTTGTTTCCATTTTCCTTAGGAGGCACCAGGAACCCAACAGGGACCTCCCATGTGGGAAACAGGTCCTCAACTGCTTGAGCCACATCTGCGCCCAAGAAAATTCATTTTTTAATAATTCCTTTTCCATTGCAAACTTATAGCATGATTTTCAAGTTTCGAATGCAAACAGCTACTTTTAAATACACATTCTTAGAACAATCAGACCATTTTCCTCATGGGCAGCAAACCCCTTCATCTATTCTATTCTGTTATTCCTCATTCTTTGGGCTGTCCTCCTCCTCATCAGTATTTCTTCAAGTACTCTGAAAAATGAACAGACAGCTAATTAATGACCCCAAAGTTCTTTTATTCAGTTCCATTATCTCTAGGAGAAATGGAAAAGAGAGTCCCTGTTTGTAGTGATCACATATATGTGGTCAAGCATGATGTTGTAGACTTTTCACAGCCGTCTTTGTGAATGATGGAAGCCCAAGAGGAAAACTGAGGTCCAGGAAGGTTGAGTAATTTGCCAATAGTCCTCCAGACATAGAGGGATATAAAGTTCTGTGTACCTCCAAAATACATGCTTTTCCTAAACTAAATAAAATATTATTCCTGGAATATTTACTACTAAACTAATTATAATGCTTACATATATTTCATGACTAAGATTTTCATAGCACTGTCACCTATATCATACCATTTTGAGGGAGCTGATTGAGGGTTCTGGGAGTCGTTATGAGGGTTAAAGGCAATGCATATAGGGTATAATATCCACTAAAAAACAAGTTCTCAATAGCTATTATAGCTTTCATTGATCCTCCCAGCAGGCTTGAAGTTAGGTGGTACAGCTTCTTTCATTTCATCTTGATACACTTCCTCCACAAAGATTAATCCCTTTCTCATTATACTCAACAAGCAAGAATTACTTTAAGATGTTTATTTAGCAGGCATTTACTTACAGGAATCTCAAAACCCCACATTCAACTTTAGTTTGTTTGCAGTGAAGGCAGGCAGGGAATGCCAGGGGAGTAGAGGCTGAGTGAGACTTACAATCTTTCCCAGCCAAGTCAGAATGGGAGATTTTGTCTCCTGTCTCCAAACGAGTCTCCTTTCTCACTGCACCGATGATGTGGAAGGATGCTCTTTCTCATAAGCTTCATTATCTGCTACTCACAGGTGGTAGTGGAGGGCCCCGTCTTTCTGTTTCTTGCTTCCCCAGGAAGCGGAGTGCCCCCTGAATAAGTGCAAACCACCCTTGTTTATGATGATTTGACATGAAGTATATAGTTCCGGTCTGACTTTTGTGGCCGCATTCCTGCTCTCCGGATAGCAGGCAGTGAAGTGCAAGAAAAGTGTTTGGTATCAGTGACTCACAGCAAGACAGGAAATCTCAAGCAGATCCACCCTTCCTTCCTGCCCTCCCAACAAGCTGAACTGCAGAACCACAGGCTGCAACTAGCCTATGAGTCTTGTTTGAGAAGGGCTAGAGCAGTCAGCCCCAGACGTGGCAGCTACAGTAGATAGGCTCTCTTAGTGGATTAAAGTGTCCCAGCCACAGACATAGCAAACTCAATTGTAAAGAATACATTTTATGTTGGCATTTTTCTTTTGACCTTTACCCAGCATCTCTGTGGTACATTCTGGCCTTTGTATTACTTTTAAACATGAAAATAATTGGCTTGGCACAATTCAGAGTGGTGAATGAGTGGTCCTCATTCACATAATATATTTTTCCAAAATATTTTTAAAGGATACAAGAAATGACATCAATCATAATTATCAAGTGATTCCTCCACAATGGCAAAATGGCAAAAAGTGTCTCTCTAGAAAAAATATAAATACATTCACAGTAGAAATTTGAGCCCAGTGTAAAATTCTCTCAATAAAACTTACTTGATATTTCTCTTCAATATGAACAGCAAAGAAGTATGATGGTGGTGATGAGAATCCATTTTCCCTTTTTCCTTATGAGGAGGCTTCAAAGTGAATGAAATCCTCTTTACTGTCCCCCCACCAAAATTGTTTTAAACTTCACAAATAAACTTAAACCCCTTACCTGCCAAAAATCAGACAAATCATAAATGAAGCTGCTGTTTGCAGTAACTGGTTGTAACAATCGAAAGAATAACACAAAATGATGACCCACATGTTTCTACATTTGCCCAAGATTGGTAATATATTTCCAGTTCACTCATAAAACATTTAGAAAAATTAACCTTATTAAAAGTCAAAACACTGAAGTGAACTGTTTCAACACATCAAATGTATCTTTTGCATCAGTGTTTTAGTCAAGACCCGTTCCTTCTCTGCTTCTAGGTCAACACTGTCAGAGAATGGCAGAGCCTGCATTCCTAGTTGTCTATGAAGAAACTTGTTCTCATGTTGAAAAATATTAACATAACCACTTAAAAAAAAAACTATTTTTTCTTTTCTACTTACATGATGAGATCCTTGAGAGCAGAGATGAATCATTACACACTAAACATGAATGAATAAATTATTGAAAGAACAAATGAATAAAACAAGGTCTCTGCCCTCAGAAACCTAAAAGTCTGAAGATCACAGACATCCATTCAAATAATCAGATTGCCAAGTATTTATAATGCAGAAGAGATAGAAAGCATTATATGTGAGGGCAGAGGGAAAAAGCACATTATCCAACTCGAGAGTGTGAGACTGTATCAGAATATTAAGGACTGGTGTTCTTTAATGTGGTAATACAGTAGGATGGTAAAACCAGGTGGCAGGAGTTTGGCAGAGAACAAATTGGTACGGCTTCACTTTCTGATGTTACAAAGTCTATCTGAGACTGTATTATCTGAGCGACTGTATTGAGACTCAGTGTTCTGGGTCCAGATGAAACTCAAAATCTATTGAGAAACTATTCATCTCTGTCAGACTAGTAAATAAAAAGTAAGCAAGAGTGTCAAATCACTTTTGGATGGTTCAAATTATAGCATAGCCTTGGCACTAGGGTAAGGTGCTCACATTCTAAATGTTTCTTCTTGGAGCTATAAAAAAAGTCAGTCATGAAGAAAGAGTGAAGCTTGTTTTTAGTGTCTTCCATTTTCCTTTTCTGTACTTCTCCATCCTTAGGGGTTCTATTGCCTTTGCCCAAATATCAAGAGCCCCTAAATTTTCACAAACGATAGACAAAGCCTTTCATACTCAGTCCCTTTTCCTTGCTTCTCTGCTTCCCCCCTTCCCCGACCTATCTTAACTATGTATATCAGTTAGCTTTGGCTGCATAACGAAACACTCCAAAACTTGGTGACATCAAAACAACTTCTATTTATTATTTCTCCCTATTTTGTGGGTCATCTAACTAGTTTTTCTGGATTGAGCCAGGCCATCTGGGACTGAATTATCTAAAATGGCCTCAATCTCATATCTGGAACTACAGCTAGGGCAGCTAGGATATTTAAGGTCATTCTTCACATAATCTTTCACCCTCAAGAAGGCTTGTTCACATCGTGGCAGAAGCGTTTCCTGCAGCAAGAGAAGGCAAACTCTAGGTGAAAGCACTTTTTAAGCCTCTGTTGCATCACATTAACTAATGTCCCTTTGGCCAAAGCAATTTACCTGGACAACCACAGATTCAAAAGATGGAGAAATAAACTTAACCTTTTGATGGCAGGCATGGCAGATATCTCATTGCAGAGATGCCTGTACAGGGATAGAAGGAATTTGTGACCCTTTTTGATCCTCTACACTATCATTTTGAAGAAATCCCATAAATTTAGTTCATACTAAGGTGATAAGGACACACCTACCTGAACAGAAAGATTCCCCCCACTGCCTTGGAAAGTTATAGCACAGCATCCTTGGGAGGCATGACTGATCCATGGGAGAGAGGATATCAATCACTTGGCTCTGCCAAATACCTGGCACATAATTGCTCAATTAATATAGGTTGATTTAGTTGATTGCAAATTAGCTAGCTTCCTACACAAATCCCATTCATCACTCCTTCCTCTGTCCCTAGTGCTGCTTTCCCTTGTGGTCTGACTGCTTCTACCTACAAGACCCTAGACCAGCCCTATCAGAGAAATGAGCATGGCAGAGAGTGGCGGGATCCAGTTGAATCTTTAGGCTTTCTCAGTTTAAGAGGTTGTTCCAGCTGCAGCAGTAGAAGGCAGATAAAGCAATGGGTAACGGTGACCACAGCAGTGTCTCAGACCTCTACAATTAAGCCTTTGGCTACTCATTGTCAACTCTTGCGGTGTTCCATAAATACACAACATAAGAAACTTTCTTTTCTGATTTGGCCAGCATTGTTTGCATATTTAGCATTCAGGAAGCCTGGGTAGATTTTAGTCGAAGATGGCAGACGGAACACATGCCTTTAATTCTCAATTTCCCCACCTCATATTCCACTGAAATGCCAGTTTAAAAAACAAACAACAAAAAAAACCATGAAGGGGTATTTATAATAAATTCTGGGATCAGGGAATCAATGATGCCTATATATACTCTTCAAGACAGGTGGAATATGGGCTCATAGTCTACCTGGACAAATCTCAGTTCAGCCAACCATTAGCTCCATAATTTTGAGCAACTATGTACTTGAGTTCCTCATTTTAAAAAAGTGGATAGTTACAGTATTTATTGCATAGGGTAGATTGACCATGTTAATATACACACAAAAAACACTTAGGACATGTCTAGAATGCTGCTCAGTAAAATTGGCTTTTGTTGTTAGAACCCAAAGCAAATGAAGCTACAACCAAGAAATTGCACCAGAGAAAGCTGGAATTGCAGTGCTCAGAATTGGCAAGAATTCCAGGGAAAAATGAGGCAGAAATAAAGTATATTAGTTTAATGTCTACAGAAAAGCTATGTGAGTTCACACTCACCCCATTCTTCTTTCTCCACATCTGCACACAGGGTAATGTTTACCCTTCAGCTAAAACCAAAGACTTACTCTCTAAAGTTGAACAACCTGACTGGGAAAGGCTAAGACTACTATTGTGGGTGACTGGTACGAGAGAGGTGATTTCTCATTTTTGTTGACTAAATGAATGATTTAGCTAAAAGGTCATCAAATTGTACATGAAAAAAGGTCCGTACCTAGGCATCTTTTCTGAAACTTCACTGTCAAAAGAAAAGAACCTAAAAGCTTCCTGAGAGAAGAAACAGGTTATCTATAAAGAAATGAGAATCAGACTGGTGTCAATCTCCTCTGCAGCAAAATTGGTTGCAAAAAAATAATGGAAAATGCTTTAAAATTTCTAAGGAGGAATTCCTTGGAAACTAGAATTGTAGACCTTTCTAAATTATTTTTCAAGTATGAGAGACAATTGTACACATGCTAGGGCTTAGAGATTTTACTTCCCATGCATACTTTCTGGGGAAAAAATTATTGAGGGATGTACTAAAGCAAAAAGCAAAAGTAATCTAATGAAAACAAGGTCATGGCATCCAAGAAAAAAATGAACTTGACCTAGAAAGCTATGAAAAATAATTATTGGGTGAGAGCTGTTCAGTGAGCTTAGAAAATCAACAGTCCAAATAGTAACAGGAAATTGAAGGACTCGAGAGTAAGACTTCAAGTGGAAATATTCCAGTAGGAAATATTCTTTTTAAGAAGCTGGGTGACTTTGACAAGATGAAAGCATATTTTAATGCCATCTATAAGAAAACAAATTTAATTAGAAATTTCATACAACTAAAAGCATGTATAAAGAAACTATAGTCTAAATATAAAGCAAACTAAAGTACTTTGTGATATATAAAAATTTTTAAAAGAATCAATTTGACCTTGAGACTTGAATATTCTTCAAGCAGTACAGCTTGTATCTGCTTTTTTATGGGTCTGATCATGCTACTTTGTGTCTTTTGTAATAATATTTACATTATTATAATACCTTAAAAGCTTTTTACTTTTTTTCAAAAATTTTAAATCAATCTATTGGCAAAGTGTAGAAGAATCAGTCAGAACAGAATGCTAGTTTGGCATAAATATCGACAGTGCAACAAGTTGGAAAATGTAGGTTGAGCAAAGATGGAGGAAGTATGTGGGGTATTGTTTTCTCATTATGTGACTGTTTATTCAAATTTCTGAAGTTCATGGGTCTAGACAGAAATGTTAATTATTATTTAAAGATATAAAGGTGACATCTTAGTGCCAGTTTTGTGGCACTAAGTTTGGGTTGACAATATATGCCCCACCTATCTCACAGCAGCTAGCTATGAATATATAATAAAATTAAGAGAAGTGCTTGGGAGAAATAAAAGTGGCATTGGAGCATAAAGTGTTTTTATAATCAAAGCATGTAGCTTCCATATGTTTGACCATTTGCTTCTGCATCCTAAATGCAAATTTTTCACTAACTGCTTTCACTAGCTTCTTTCACTAACTGCTCTACACAGTTCTCAGTTTCTGCCCATGCAGAATCATAGGCCTTTCATGTCATTAGGCTTTTCAAAGATCCTGATATATATATTCCTCATTTCATAGGTGAGGAAACTGAGGACACAAGTAGCTAAGTGACTTGATGAAGCCAAACAGCTTTTAAATGACAGAAATATCTAGGAACTGAGACCTGAATTTAAGGACAATGCTTTTCTGTTATGTAAATAACCCACCTACCTCCCCAAAAAAGTCCAGATAATAAACTGGATCTGTATGACTTCAGAACAAAGGTAGACCCCTTCACTTTCAGATAGTCAGGGAGAGTGCCAGGGAATAAATAAATGAATGTGCAATCTAACTTGCATAGGTTTATTTTGTAACATATACAGTTGTAACTTTTTTATTATTTAGGATTCATTAATTTGATTGTTTGATATGCAAATGTAGTCTTCTCAACTAGATTTTAATGGGTAGTTCAGTCTCTTAGTTCCTTACTGTTTTTCAGAGTAATGGGCTATAGTAGGCATTCAATAAAACATATTGGCAGATTGTTTTTCTTTTTTTTCTTTTTAAGTTTATGGTTGAAGTAATTTCAAACTTACAGAGAAGTTGCAATGATAGTACAAAGAACTCCTGATTACTCTTCATCAAATTATTACATTTGTTTTATCTCGTTTCTCTCTCTTTCTATTATGTACATGACACAAACAAGAATACTCATTTTTCTGAACCATGTGAGATTAGGTTACATGCCCTTTTACCCCTTAATATTTATTTCCCAAGGACAAGATTTTTCTCTTATAAAACCACAGTACAATTATCAAATTTAGGACATTTAGCATTGATACAAACAATTTTAAAGTCCATATTTCAAGTTCGTCAATTGTTCCAATTATATCCTTTATAGACATTGTTTTCCAATTTAAGAAACTGTTTGTTTACTTGTTTGTTTATTTTCACGAGGTATTAGAAATTGAACCCAGGACCTAATACATAAGAAGCAGGCACTCAACCACTGAGCTACATCCACTCCCCTAAGATACTGTTTAGAATCACATATTACATTTAGTTGTCACGTTTCTTTAATCTTGTTTAATTGGCACAGTTCCTCAGCTAGTCTTCATCTCTCATGCCATTGGCATTTCTGATGAATACAGGCCTGTTATTTCATAGAATACATCTAATGAGATTTGGATTACCTCATGATTACAGTCAAATTATTAACTTTTGACTGGAATATTACATGAGTGATGTTGTGTCTTTCTCACGGTATTATATTTGGAAGAATTTGTTATTTTCTGGCCCCTTATTGTGATGTTAAACTTGATTGACTTCGTTAAAAGATTATCTTGCTTTCTTGCTTTTCTGCTACACTATTTTCCATTTTATAATTATTAAGGAATTTGTGGAGAGACTTCTTTTCTTTTTGAGGTACTGGGGCCAGGGATTGAACCTAGGACCTTGTATGTGGAAAGCCAGCACTCAACCAATGAGCCACATTGGCTTCCCTGAGTTGGTTTTTTCCCTTTGTTTGCATGTTATGTGTTTTTGTTTTTTTAGGAGGCACCAGGGGCCAAAACCCAGGACTTCTCATGTATGAAGCAGGTGTTCAACTGCTCAAGCCACATCTGCTTTAGAGACATTTTTAAACTATGTATCTTGTTTCTCATCAAACTTTCCTTCCCTAGATTTAACAACTACTAATGATCTTATCCTAATTCAATCATTATTAGGTAGATTGTAAAATGGTGATTTTTCTAACTCCATCTTATCTATTAACCTTCTCTGTCCATCAGTCAGCATTTTGCTCTAAGAAACAGCTTTCCTTTCTTCCTGATTTATTTATTATCAATTTGAACCTGTGAATTCTTATTTTATTCAATTATAATCCATTAATGGATTTCTCTCTCAAAGAAAACAGTTGTTTCAGATATGAAAAATTGTTTCATTCAAGCTTGTTTCTGTGTCCTTTTGACATGTCCTCATCATTTTTGAGTACTTCCTGGCACAACAAAATATTCCAGGCTTATCATGTACTTTTCCTGCCATAGCCCCAGAAGTCCAAGAAGCCCGAATTCCTTTTCGTGCAGAATGGTATTTAAGCTGATTGGTTTTTAAAGTTGACATCAGAGAGTTCAATCACGTCTTTCTAAAACACATTTTTGGTTACAATAGGAAACAGAATATGGAACTGGAAACGCCTTAAGTCTCATCCAGAATAGATTTACTCTGTGCTTAATTTTTATATTTTTTTATAGAATTAGGAAGTTGTTGTGGAAAATGAATCTACAGCAATGAAATGTCCTTAAGTATTTTTAAAGGAAAAATTTAACTATTACATAAAATTGATCTACAAACAAATCAACTCTATTAAAAACCTACGATTTTAAGTGAGATGACAATCATTACAATTCCACTTAAAAATGCAAATGAAGATACAGGCTGTATCTTAGAATTCTTCAAAAACTCAATATGGCTCAGCTTGAAAACAACATATAAACAAACTCAAAATATAACTTTAAATACATAATGTAAAATGAATATTGATTGACTTTAAAATCCTTAGTGTCTGGCACTATGGAGTGTTTTAAATATGTAGATGCTAACTGAGATTTAAGAAAGAGGCAGGCACTCATGAGAATGTAGGTAAAAATATTTATACGATGGACATTAATATAATGGCACATATGCCCTCCTTTACTGAATAGGGTATGTCTGGTTTCCAATTTAAGTACCATTTCTTTTAAAATTTCACCCTTTCTCCCCTTGAAAAGCCTGCTGAGAAAGCAAAAAAACAAACAAACCAAAAAACAGATGAACACAGTATTACAAAGGCCGGCTAGAGTTCTTGTTGTCTTTGCTCAAGAAAAGCAGCCCAGCCTCAGTCAGAGCGCCCAGGCTGTGGCCTTGGTGAACCAGCTTCTGGCAACACCTCTGCTCCAGCCAGAAGGCAATTTAATATCCATGAACGAACAATCCTCCAGTTACCTCGCAAGTGTTAAAATCAGTAGTGGTAACTTACCCTGTGTTGTAGTTAAATGTAGGAATTCACACATCTGTGTGACCACAAAACCTCTCTTTGGGGAAGGAGGCTGAGCCTCTGCCACCGTGGCCAGCACGGGACTGGGCAGAGGAAAGGACCACGTACCTCATTCACACCCCTACACGCTCACTGCCTCATGGCTGGTGTCAGGTTCCCCAGGCTCCTCCGGGGCCACATTTGTAACAGTGAGAAGGAAATTTAGATCAAAAGAGACCGCAGGGCAAGTCAGGAGTCCAGGAGCATGACTGGACTAGAGTTTCCAGGTCCTGCTGTTTTCTTTCAAGTAATGAAATAAGTGGACATAAAAGAGGAAGCCAGGTTAAAAAACGGAAAGGAGGGTGGGCAAGAAGCAGCGATAAGGTACCAGGGAGGAGGATCAAGGTTGGCTGTGCCAGACCTGCTGAGCCTTATTCATTGAGTGGGAAGCCTCCGCCTATCGATGCAGCTACAGAGCTTTAAAATAAATAAATAGACAGATAAATAAATGCATAAATAAATAAACAAATAAATAAGTAAATCCTGGTGCTCAAGGAGATTGCGGCATGTTAACAGTGAAAACATTTCAGGTTCCAGTTGTAAGTGATGATGGAAATAGTCCTCAGACAAATGGTCTCAGCTGGAGGAGCTATATATTAGCTCCCCGTGAGCAGCACCTTTCATCAGTCATTCAACAGGAAATACAGCCTTGCGAGAGAGGCCTCAGCTCAGCAGGAAGCGGCAGCTTTGGAGGAGAATTACCTGATTTACCTGCTCAAAGAAGGTGGCAATGCTGGCAACATAGCGGATAAACGCTAATTACATTTTGCAGCAGAACGAGGAGGAATGAACCTGGAGGACAGCGGGGCCAGAAGCTGCAGGGCTCGTGTTCTCCACCCCTGCCTCTGCGGAGGAGGGAAACCTCCTGCCACGCTGGCGCTGCGCCCACCGCGTTCCTCGGAGGCGAATCAGAGGACGGGGGGAAGCGGGACTGACTCAGGACCACGCCGAGCCCGGGACTGTCCGCCCCGCAACGTGTCTGTCTTTCCACAGCCTGGCAGGCGTGGAGTTCAGAGGGCGCAGAGGAGTCCCTGGGGGTGGAAGGAAGTGGAGAGAGCTCGAGCTGACTAAGTCATGACCTGGGTGACTGCACTGGCGAGTCTTCCACTGGTTGTTTGACTTGAGCTCCCTCGGAGAGAAGAGAGCAAAGTCGGCATCGTCCCATCACTGAGACCATGTGACTTGTCTCTCTGACCCTCCCTCTGATCACATTTATGGAAAATCCTTGTCCAAGCTGGCTAACATCACTATTTCTTACATAATACATTTATTAAATCATTTAAGGAACTACATGCCACGCATCCATCCAGCCTTCTCTCCTCATCTCCCATTCCTTACACCCTCACCTCAGTCTTCCCCTACATAAGATCGAGCAAGTGAGAGAAAGGATTCCTTTTATCAAGCAACTTGCAGCGGATTGAAGTCATTGGGGTCTATTTCCTACATTTTCTATGGCTGCAATATAACAGACATTGATGTAATACAGGTATATGCAGCTGCATATTCTACATCCTGAAGGACTAAATTATATTCATTTTTTTGCATTTTAATTTTTTGACAATCCATTGTGTAACATATTCAGCAGGTAATGATAATAACGTAAAAAAAAAAAAAACTAACCCATTCTTCAAGAAAGCTTCCTGAAATAATTACTGACAGGAACAGGGGAGAACAATAGTAGTCTGGAGTTCCTCTGGAAAAGTTGTTTTTACAAACAGAAAGGGTGCAGAGAAACTCTTCTTAGCATCTCTGTGTTGATGAGCCAAAAACCAAGGCCACAAGTCTCATTCTCTACCTGTCTTTAATTATAAAAGAATACTAAAAACTCATTTTTAGATGGACCGATACTCTCTATCATTATAATCCTCAATTCTTCCTGGCATTATTCTGTTCTGTATACATACTCATGAGATAATGGAGAATCTGAAGAGAAAATATAGGCATTTGAAAATAAATGACTCTCTAAGGATTCACAAAATAACTACTTTTCTAAAGGTAAGGAAAGAGAAAGTTAAAGTCAATTGCTTGGATTGGATGATAAGTGAAAACTTGATTTAGGTATAAAAATAAGGGTAAGTTTTGGCCTCTGAATGTTAGTGTAGTGCAGAGTGATGGACCTGTCCTTTCTTCAAACAGGCAGGGCTACCAATGGCATGAAAACATTTAGAGAATCCCCAAGCACATTTTAAGTCCCAAAATTAGTGCAGTGATGGCTTTTATTTCGTTTTTGTATCTTGTTTATCTATAGGCAGTTAATACCAAAGAACACTGTAGCTGTTCTGAAAGTCAGAATGGGTAGAAGTGTAAATTTTTAGCTGATTCACCCAAGTGTACCTTACCAAGGTGGAAGCAAATTTAGAAGTCTTAGAGCAAATATTTAATTTACTATTATCAGAAAAACTGAAATGGGACATTTAAAATTTGACAAAAGACTTTGAAAGAATGGCTAAAAAAAAGCTAGTTGAGGAGGCTAGAGGCACAAGTCCTGCTTTCTATGCTCTAGGAAGTCTTCAGAAGCTTTCAAAGCAATGCTCTCAAATTCAACCTAGTAATGGACAAAAAATCCCTTAGACCAAAGATTTCACACATCCCTGGGATAGGCAGTGAATCCAAATCACCTTTGAAGTAAGACGCCTGAGGTCAATAACCAGAATGACCCATCTTGGCCTTGTTGATCTTCCCATTTGCAAGCCTGTGTGAGGAGTTGTTGACAACAATTGTGTAGTTGGCAATTTTGTGCTAAAAGCTGGGAACCAAATAAGTAAAAACTAGCTGTCCCCTTCCTGTACTTTCTGTTTCCTTTCAATGGGTGAGGAAATTTAGGCTTCAATAAATGCTCAGAAATCATTGAAAATTGAATCCAGTCCTCCAGGTGTATATGCTCAAAGAATCAGGCAACTTAGCAATTCATTCAAATGATAGTTCAGTAAATAGTAAGAGTATGGACTTGAAGAAATTATAAATAAGATACCATTAAATGATCCTATTAAAAATAAAGGTGACGGGAGTGGATGTGGCTCAAGCATTTGGGTACCCGCCTCCCATGTGGGAGGTCCTGGGTTTGGTTTCTGGTGCCTTCTGAAGAAAAAGGAAACAACTAGCAGACAATAAACAAAAACAAAACAAAACAAAAACAAAAATGAGCAGACAACGAACAAAAACAAATGAGCAGGGAGTGGATGTGGCTCAAGCAGTTGAGCACCCCCATGCCACATAGGAAGTCCCAGATTCGGTTGCCAGTGCCTCCTAAAGAAAAAAAAGTTAAATTTCTGAAGACAGGATTCTTTAGGCATATGCCTTAAAACTGCCTAAAATTCTATAGTGTTGATATATTGTTTTTGTAATCAGACAAAAGAATATTTTTGATACAAACCCTAAAAAGAGACTTCCACCTGCCCACAAGCATACCCAGAGCCCACCTGTACTATATAGATTGAGATGGGACATGCTCATTACACAACAAGTATTTTCTGAGAACCCAATTTATGCCAGACACTGTGCTAAGGGCTGGATATTTGTGAAGTTTCTTAAATTCTTGGGCCCACTTCTCCTTCTAAAGCACAATAGGAAGCTCTTATCCACAGCTTTCCCCCATCATAGCAACATGGATGACTGTTGCCTTGACCCAAACTTCAAATCCACTTAAGTCAATGCCAAAAAACAAAAACAAACAAATAAATAAAAAAACCTTAAAATATTGTACCTTGAAAACTAGGGCAAAGCATAAGTGAAATATAACCTAAACTAAGAATACAGTTGTTTTATTTATTAAGAAGAATTACTGTGTTGGAGCTGTATGTATCCCAGCAAAACATTTTCATAAAGTTAACCCATCCCTGTAGGTGTGAACCCGTTGTAAGTTGGACATGTTGATGAAGCTACTCCAGTTAAGGTGCGGCCCTCCTCATTGAGGGTGGGTCTTAATTCCATTCCTGATCCTGTATAAATGGAATGAATACCGAAAGAGGACATGAGAAAGCAAGCCACAGAAGCAAGAAGCTGAAAATAATGAAACCCAAAGAGAAGGGAGAGACCAGCCTTGTGCCTTGTGCCTTGCCATGTGCCAGAGGAGCCAAGGATTGCCGGCAGCCAGTCTTTGGGTAGAAAACATCACCTTGATGATGCCTTGATTTGGACATTTTCTCAGTCTCAAATCTAAGCTAATAAATTCCCAATGTTTAAGCCAAACTATTTCACAGTATTTGCTGGAGCAGTTTAGGAAGCTAAAACAACTATAGAAAGGGGAATAATTTTTATTATTAACTCTTTGCCAGGCATTAAGCTTTGAAATTTACAAGCTGAAGATAATTTAATCCATACAATAACTGTGTGATTCTTTATTTTTCTTTAATTTTCAAATGAAGAAACTGAGTCCCAGAAAGGTTAAGAAACTTGCTGTAGCAGTTTGATACTATTGATGAATTCCAAAAAGAAATACTGGATTATGTTTGTAAACTGGTCTTTTCCTCTGGGCATATGAGATTATATTGGATTCATAGGTTTACTTGATTAAGTAATTATGTAAACCTCTTGTGCCAGCTGGGCGTTGAGTCCCCACCCTTTGGTGGGTAGGGACTCACAGATAAAAGGCCTGGCAAAGGACAGAGTTAAGGGTTCTTAAAGTTGAGTTTTGATGTTGGAGTTTGATGCCGAAGCCTTAAGCCGGAGCCCCAGGCAGTAAGCTCACAGAGGAGAGAGCAGCCAGGCCCAGGAAGAGAGGAACCCAGGAAGCCTGGAACCCTCATGGATGTTGGAAGCCATCTTGTTCCAACACGTGAAAGTAGACTTTGGTGAGGGAAGTAACTTATGCTTTATGGCCTGGTAGCTGTAAGCTCCTATTCCAAATAAATACCCTTTATAAAAACCAACCAATTTCTGGTATTTTGCATCAGCACCCCTTTGGCTGACTCATACACTTGCCCAAATCACCTACCTGATACAAGCAGAGCTTGGACTTGAATCCAGTTGTTTTGATTTCAAAAACAAACTGAATCTAAAACATTTCTTAATAATCATTAAAACAAGGATGGGGGTGCAGTATCTTGTATATCAAAACTAGGTAAGTACCACTGATAATTCATTAGGTACAATTTCTTGTTTAAAATGTTTTCCTTAATCCCTTATTTTACCAAGGCCACCAAGGAAATGGAAAATAAATGGGTAATTAGTATGGGCCTTTTCCAGCCACGATATCCTCAGATAAAGTAGGAGTTTGGGAATAGGCAAGCTGTTAAATCAAAAGTGTCAGAGTCAAAGTGCCCAGCTAACTCGCAAATTGAAAAATAAATCCACAAAAAGTGGAGGGCGTGCCATGGTGAAATTGCATGAAAATTATGAAGACCACCATTTTAATTAATAATTCCTTCTGTTATTCACTGAAAATTTTTTTAAAAACTGAGATTTATAAGACACTGCAACAGCAACAAAAAAAACTGAGCTTTATCCATACAGGTATGTAATAATTAAAAGATGTTGGGTGATGGAATTTTAAATGCAAATTAATTCCAAATACCTGGTCCCACAATAAACTTTTAAACTCCAGTTATCCCCATTTATTGGAATTTAGTTTCATTTGCCTCCAACTATGTGATTTTTACTAACTCCCCTCTTCTAAATTTCCTGATGGAGATTAGATAAAAACACATGATTCTGAAAACAATGACTATGTTAGGTTTCTTCCAATTTTCTAAATAGGCTGTGTGAATAAAACAAGAATTTTATTTTTGCTTCAGAAGTTTGTTCACACTGTGTCCTACTACATGGTAAAAACCGTAGGTGAAATATATTTTCAAAATGAAATACATGTGTATTTATCATATATTAAAAAAAAATCTTTAAATCAACTTTATTGTGAGGATATAAACTACAGTTGGGTGGTTGTGGGATAGAGAAGGTAAGTGACAAGGAAGACCGGATACTCTTTCTCACACCATCAATCTCTCCTTCCTCTGTCCTTAACAACTCTACCAATAAGGCCAGGCAGCTCAGCCCCTACTGCTTTCACCATATACCTTCCACACATGTACTCCTCAGCAGTAGGTTATCATTTCCCATCTTCTCCTCTGACACAGCACTTACTGTCTCTTGAAATATATTCCTCCTGGAGATACAGGGTATTTGATATCTCACTACAGAAAGCCAGAAAAATATAGAGTATTTTTCGAAGGTAGTGTTACTGGCATTTGGATTTACTGGTTGGGAAGTCCTTCAGAATCCCTGATCTTGGTGTACTGAATGCCAGTGACACCCCCTCCCCAGTCACGGCAACAACAAAACCCCACCCTAATATTCCACCCATCCCCACAGAGGCAGTACTTCCCTGACTGTGAATCACTAATTTAAGTGAACTCTTATTGAATACCAAGAAAACTGAGTTGCAGAGCAATAAACAACTTGCTCAAGATCGTACAGTTAATGAGTATTTTTTTTTTAATTTCTTTCCTCACCTCCACAGAGGACTTCTGACTTACAGTCAGACAGACAATTATTTGAAGTACTTTTTCCAGAGGTGAATATGGGTTCTAAGGGAGATATTAACTTTGATGACAGTGAGTGAGACAAGTAGGCATTGTGTTTACTTAAAGCAATTAATATTAAATAATTGTGATGTGCATTCTATAAACAGCATTCAGTTAGACCAGTGGTACTCAAAATGAGGTCTACAAACCCCTGGAAGTCTCTGAGTCTTTTTGGCGTATCCATGAGATCAAAATTATGTTTATAATAATCCTGAGACATTATTTGTCTTTTCACCATATTGACATTTAAACTGATGGTGCAAAAGCAATGCTGGGAAAATTGCTCATACCTTAGCACAAATCAAGGCAGTAGCATTATATTCTGCACAACCAGTCATTTGTACTTATTTTTTTTAAAAAGGTGGAAAAGTGTGCATTTCACTTAAGAATACACATTTTTAAAAAATATTCTGTGCACCAAAATGGAAATATGCATAAAATATTTCTATATGAAGAAATATGATCGTTTTCTCTAGGAAAAGCTCTTGCATGATTCTTTGAGTTGTGAGCTGAACTTCCTGCTTTCTCAGCAGAGCACCAGTTTTACATGGAAGAACTATGGTTATAGACTTGGGTGTTTAGCAATATTTTCTTGAAAATGTACTAATGAGCCTGTTAATTAGGGTGAATAATTGTTTACCTGGGATTGAGGGGTTCCAGAGATGCAGAACTTTCTGTACTAAAACCAGGGAAGTCCGGGGCAAAGTTCATAAATTGCTCACTCTACTGTCACTTCAAGTAAAACAACTGACAGTATTTATTGCTAATGATAAAATTTAAGCCTTCAAACAAAAACTAGAATTTCAGGAAATTTGGATCTTCTACCATAACTTTGTCAATTTCCTAGTAAAGAATTTTCTGATGAGATGAGTGATGATGTTAACAATTGTCATTTTTTTTATATTGCATAATGAAATGTGTCAACATTTGGAAGATCTGCATAAATCAGTAAACCAATATTTTCCAATTAACTAATGAATAATGTGACAGAATTATGCATGGGTAATAATCCATTCGGAGTGCAAGATAGTCAATGGATTTTAATGTAACAGAGACAGTTATCTAAAAAGGATATTTCCAACTACAAAACTGGATAATACTAGATTTTTTCCTTATACTTTAACAAAATAAATTGAATTCAGAAATAGATATGAACGTCTTCTATTAAACCAGATATTAAGGAGATTTGCAAAAAGGTAAAACAATGCCATTCTTCTCACAAATTATTTTGCTTTGGAAAATATAGCTATTTCTTCATTAAAATATATCCTTAATATAAATGCTATTACAGTAATTAAATATATTTTTTAATTTCTTGGTTTTCTAATATGGGAAGTACTAATAGTTATAACCTGAAAAAAACCAAAGCATTGTTGTGGTTCTCAATAATTGTTAAGAGAAAAAGATGCCCTTGGAGATATTTTTATCATGTAAATGGTTAATGCTATGATACTTTTTTAATCCAATATTATTTTTTCCAAATTATTAATATTTGGGACTGAAGTTCTAGTTACCTGATCTTTTTAGTCTTAATTCTGAAAGTCACTAAGAGTCAAGGAAACATAATTATAACAAAAAAGTTCCAAGAGACCGTTGGCCCTCAGTCATTAGAATGTTTCAAGAGAGGAGAAGAAGGGGGAGAGAGATTCAATCATCAATAACATAACATCTATGTAATTCTTAAATACTAAAAACAATCCAAGGAGAAAATTTTTCAAACTCTCTATAACAGTCTATAAAATCTACTACTCAATTCCATAGAATTAATTTAAATAATTAAAATTAATTTCAATATTGGCTTCTTGAATGAAATACAATAGTGTGAGGAGTTTTGAAAGTGTCTCCTGTTCTATCAGCAAATTTAGCCAAAATTTACAAAGTGGTTCTTAGCATCTCCTCCAGAGTTCAAACACTGATTGGTGTTCTAGAAAAAAATGTTAACCTCTCTGTGGTATCACTATAAGCGGACATTATAGCTCTCTCAAAGGAGAGAACTTACGTCCTCTTAGTGCTATGGCGTCATGAGAGGCCCCGTACATACCCGAATGCCTTCCTTTACTCCATAGGCAAGTTATTTAACATCCCTCGATGTGGTTTCCCTATTTGTAAAATACCACCAAACTCTAGGTAACATGATCAGAAGAATAACTGGCACGTAGAAACAGTAAGTGTTAGCTCTTATTTTAAGAATAAATTAAGGAAAACTAAACTTTCAAGAATGCATCCAAATAGAGATCATCTATAAATAGGATGCCCATATATTGGGACATTTAAAGGACAGAACGTGTGGTAGAGCCTAATGGTTTTATAGACCTGAAGATCTAGAAATTCACATGTTACATGAAGTCTGTCTGTATCTAACCCAGAGTTGAAAGAAAATTTTAAAAATTGTCAGTGTGCAGAACGCCTTCATTCTTAGATTCTTAGGTAGATTAATACCAATATTATTTCTATGCATTTTAGCCTCTGGATTATTTATAAATATATATAATGAATCACAATTAAACTTCATGAGTTGAATAGAAATAAGGAAAGTTAAAAACCAATTACTGACTTTAGTTTTAAGAATATCAATCCATATAATTTTATTTGTTGTATATATTTATATCTAATTTTGTTGTATATATATCTATAAAAGATATACTATATAAGTTATTTTCAGTCTATCTAAAAATTAATAGATTTAAGTCTTAAAATATTAGACATTGCATGATTATAAATGTTTTCCACCTTGTGTTTCTTTCTCTTGATAAGTTACCTTAATTTGTCAACACTAAAGAAAAACATTTTTTTAAAAGCAACTTTCCTAGGCATTATTCTTGCTAATTAGCACATTAAAATATACCCCACATATCATAGAAATGTTATATGCTGTTATTAAAGATCATATTCATTTTAATAGATAGAAACAAAAAGAAGGAAGCAAATATAAAATAGCAGGGACTATTTTTCTCCTATGACCAATTGTTTCAGTGATATTGTAAATAAAATGTTATATAATCTTGACCTTACCACATTTTAGATTCTAATATGTAAATGTACCAGTGCTTCTTTCAGAAATGAACATAAGTATTCTCTATCTTTGTGCTCCTACGCCTTGTCCATATAAATTATAATCTCACTCTCTGGAGGGACTGTTACATTGCTTTCTCATCCTCCATTCAGAACAAGAACATTTCAGGCCTGAGTGTTATGAATAAATGGTTAATAATTCTCTAATGCAACTTCAGTTATATATGACTACCGGTTTGGTTTTCAAACTTTAAAATTATGATGGTGAGCAGGACTGGTTAAAGTTACAGTTTATCTTTATAATAAGCTACAATCAATTTAAAAAAAAAAGAACACTCTAGGAACAGCTGAATATTCCCCTACTCCTAAAGTAAACAGAGATATGATGTGTGGAAGCACGGTATTGAACAAAATAACTATCACAATGCAACACTTTATGTACATCAGGGCACTCTACATTTCTAACTTCATAAATAAGCATTTGAACCAAACTCAGACCTACTGTCAAGAAAAGAAATATAGATGCAGAAATCTTAAAAAGCAAGGTTCTTATTCTTAAAATTCCTAGTTCTTTTCATAAATATTCTATAGGACTCTTTATTTAAATAAATACATTTTTTAAAATAGTGAGGTATGCTCTATTATACCAGTATCCTAAAACAATGTTAGAACATTAAAATAAATACAAGTTAAAATAGAAGTTAAATACCATATTAAATATATCTTGCATACATATTTTTTGCTTGCCCAGCATCTCTTTAGGGCACCTTCTTGCCCAGTTCTTATCCATGTTCTTCCAGTGAAGTGACCTTGACCCTTAATGCAATAGAGATACCTGAGAATTTTAAATCCCAGTAGCAAGCAGCAGCCACAGAGATTAGTTAACGTGGAGCCAATCAGAATGAACCCTAAATCTTATGCTAGCGTTAGGAAAAAGATTCTAAAGTAAAAGGATGGAAGTATGGTACTACCAGTTATAATCTTTGCCACCATTTTGAAAACCCTGCCCAAGAATAAAGCAAATAGGGAAGAATGCAAGAATGCTGACCAATGCAGGAAGAAAAATTGAATCCTAGCACCATTATTTGAGGATCTGGAGTCATCACTGCCAGAATTTAGATAACCCCTGGATATTTTAGGAGCTTCAAGATGGTTTCTACTGATAGCAAGAAAAAAAAAAAAGTCCTCATTAATACAATTCATTAAATTAGCATTATAAAAAAAATTCTTACACTCAACATAGGTGACATGATGATGAATCTCATTCCCCAAATACTCCAGGGGATTGTAAATCATTTTAAAGTTTTGGGAAGCAATATGGAAATAAAGAACTGTATATTATATGCTAGTATTTTGTCTGAAGGATGCAGAAAAAGTGATAATTGCAGCATTATATATGGCCTCAAAAAATTAAATGCAGCCTAAGTCTTAACTATAGGACAATGGCTAAGTACAAATAGTAAACCAATATTATATCATGCAAATCTCAAATTATAAATACTAGGCAAGCATGAGGTATTTAGACATAATATTTTAAAAGAGAAAAACAACACTGCATTTATTATAGTAATTACACCTTTTTAAAATGATAAATTCATGGACACAAGGGCTTCTCAACCCTACTGACATGCTAGAATCTTCTGGAGAGGACCAAAAAAAGTATAAAAATTATCAATGCCTCAGACATTCTTATATAATTAGTCTAAGGTAGAGCACAGGCATTGGTATTTACTCAAGCTCTACAGGTGAGTCTGATGTGCAACTATTTAAAAAAAACTTCCTCAAAGGGAGCAGAAGGAAAGAAACAAAATTAGAGCAGAGATAAATGAAATAGAGAATTTAAAAAAACAAAACAAAATTGGAGAGAATCAACAAAACTAAAAGTTGTTTCTTTGAAAAGACCCTTAAATCAAGAAACTACTAGCTAGACTGACCAAAAAAAAAAAAAAAAAAGAAAAGAAAAGAAAAACTTGCAAATAACTAAAATCAGAAGTTAAAGGAGGGCAGTATTACCAACTCCATAGGAATAAAAAGGATTATGGGGATACTATGTACAACAATACACCAACAAATCAGATAACCTAGTTGAAATGGACGAATTCCTAAAAACACATGAACTATATACAAGACTCAAGAAACAGAAGATCTCAGCAGACCAATAACAAATAAAGAGATTGAATTAGTCATCAAAGACTTGCCAACGAAAAAAAGCCCAGGACCAGACAGCTTTGCTGGTGAATTTTACCAAACAGTCCAAGAAAAAATAATGCCAATCCTGCTCAGACTCTTCCAAAAAAATTGAGAGGAAGGAACACACTCCCTAACCCATCCTATGAGACCAACGTAATCCTAATACCAAATCTGATAAAGATACAGGAAAAGAAAATTACAGACCAATATACCTTAAGAATATCCTCAAAATGATACTAGCAAACCAAATACAACAGCAATTAAAAGAATTATATACCATGATCAAGTGGGATTTGTCCCAGGTATGCAAGGGTGGGTCAAAATAAGAAAAAACAAAAACAAATTAATTACATAATAAATCACATTAGTAGAATAAAGGGGAAAAAACCCACATGATCATCTCAATTGATGCAAAAATTCGTCTGACAAATTCTAGGACCCCTTCTTGATTAAAAAAAAAAAAATTCTCAGAATACTAGGAATGGAAGAAAACTTCCTGAACATGATAAAGAGTATATATGAAAAACTCACAGATAGCATCACACTTAATGGTGAAAGATTGAAAGCTTTCCCTCTAAGATCAGGAATCAGAGAAGGATGCCCACTGTCATCACTGTTAGTCAGCATTTACTGAAAGCTCTAGCCAGAGCAATCAGGCAAGGAAAAAAAGTAATCGGCATTCAAATTGGAAATGAAGAAGTGAAACTTTACTTATTTGCAGATGACATGACCCTACATGTAGAAAGTCCTGAAAAATCCACCACAAAGCTCCTAGAGCTAATAAATGAATTCAGCAGTGTAGGGAAGGAGGTCCAAGATTAACATGCAAAAATCAGTAGTGTATCTATACATTAATAATGAACAAACTGAAGAGGATATCAAGAAAAAAATTGATTTACAATAGTAACTAAACTAATCATATATCTAGGAGTAAATTTAACCAAAGATATAATGGACTTGTACATAAAATACTATAAAACACTGCTTAAAGAAATCAAAGAAGTCCTAAATAAATGGAAGGACATTCCATGTTCATGGTTTGGAAGGCTAAATAATGTTAAGATTTGAATTTTATCCAAAGTGATTTACAGATTCAACACAATCCCAATAAAAATTCCAAAAGCATTATTTACAGAAATAGAACAGTCAATTAAGTTCATATGGAGGGAAGCAGACTTGGCCCAATGGATAAGGCATCTGCCTACCACATGGGAGGTCTGCGGTTCAAACCCCAGGCCTCCTTGACCCGTGTGGAGCTGGCCCATGCACAGTGCTGATGCACGCAAGGAGTGCCGTGCCACACAGGGGTGTCCCCCACGTAGGGGAGACCCACGTGCAAGAAGTGCACCCCGTAAGGAGAGCTGCCCAGCGTGAAAGAAAGTGCAGCCTGCCCAGGAATGGCAGAGCTGACACAACAAGATTACACAACAAAAAGAAACACAGATTCCCGGTGCTGCTGATAAGGATAGAAGCAGTCACAGAAGAATATACAGCGAATGGGGTGGGGAAGGGGAGAGAAATAAATAAGAAATAAATCTTTAAAAATAAAAGTTTATATGGAAGGGTAAATAGTGAATAGTGAAAACTATCTTGAAAAAGAGTGAAGTAGGAAGACTCACACATCTCGATTTTCAAACATATCACAAAGCTACAAAAATCAAAAAAGCATGGCACTGGCACAAGGACAGACACATAGACCAACGGAAACTAATTTAGAGTCCAGAAATAAATTAATAAAGCCAATTAATTTTTTACAAGGGTGCCAAGTCCATTCAATGGGGAAAGAATGGTGTCATATGGTGCTGGGAAAACTGGATGACCATACGCTAAAGAATGAAGGTAGACCCCTACCTCACAAAAGTCACTCAAAGACCTAAATATTTAGATCAAAGACCTAAATATAAAAGCAAAAACTATAAAATCCCTAGAAGAACGTATAAGAAAGCAGCTTCAGGGCCTTGGCAATGGGTTCTTAGGCTTTATACCAAAAGAACTAGCAATGAAAAAAAAAGATAAATGAGACCTCTTCAAAATTTAAAATTTTTATTCATCAAAAGACTATGATGAAAGTAAAAGTATAGCCTACAGAATGGGAGAAAATATCTGATAAGGGTTTAATATCCAAAATATATAAAGAAATCCTACAATTCAACAACAAAAAGATAAACAGCCCAATTAAAACATGGGCAGGAGACATGAATAGACATTTCTCCAAAGAAGATACACCAATGCCAACAAGCACATGAAAACCTACTCAATATCATTAGCTATTAGAAAAATGCAACTCAAATCCACAATGAGATACCATTACCAAAATTTGGAAACAACCCAAGTTGCCATCAACAGATGAAGGGATAAATAAAATGTGGTATACACATACAATGGACTATTATTCAGCCACAAAAAAGAATGAACTTAAGATACATGTGAGAACATGGATGAACCTTGAAGACATCATATTGAATGAAATAAGCCAGAAACAAAAGGAAAAATATTGTCTATCTCACAGATACAAAATAATTAGAATAAGCAAATTCAAGAAAAAGAAACTAGAATAAAGGGGCAGGGATGGGTAAAGGGAATGGGGAGTTAACGTTTCATCTGCACAAGTTTCTTTTTTGGGGTTATGGAAAAGTGTTTGTGTTGAATGGTAGTGAAGTAATTATATATGTAATTAACTCCTCGGTGTGATATATTTGAATGTGGTTAAAGGCGGGAAATTTTAGGTTCTAAATACATTACTAGAATAAAATTTTTAAAAAACATAGTACAATACATCACCAACAGTGAGCTCTCACAGAAACTATGGAGTATAGTTAATAGTATAATAATAATTATAGTGTTTTATCAATTGTAACAAAGTTACCACACTAATGCAAAATGTTAGTAATTAGGAAAACTCTGCATGTGTGTTTGGGGGGCGTAGATGGAAACACAGTGTTCTGCATGATTCTTCTGTAAACCTAAAACTCTCCAGTTAAAGTATACCAAAATGTGGTTGAGCCCCACCTACCACATGGGAGGTCCCAGGTTCAGTTTCCACTGCCTCCTAGAGAAGACAAGAAAGACAGCGAGCTGATGCAACGGGCTGGTGCAGCAAGCTGCTACAAGGAGGTGACACAATAAAAGATACAAGGAAAAAATAATGAGAGACACAGCAAGGCAAGGAGAGGAGGTGGCATAAGAGATTAGGGGCCTCCCTCCCACATTGGGCGTTCCAGGTTTGATTCCCGGTGGCTCCTAAAAAGAAGACCAGCACACAACAAACAGGCCCAGCAAAATGCAAACAAGGAGGGGGTGGGGAGAAATAAATAAATAAAAATAAATCTTTAAAGTACATCAAAAAAGACTTTTATAAAACCCATGATGTTAAATGACTTTTTAGAAGTTAAGTTAGAAAGGATAACTTAAAAATTAATACAACCTAAAAATGTAATACATAAACCTGATGGTACCCAGGACATTAAATAAAAATAATTAAGGTTTCAGAAATATTCTAACATTTTAAACATTAATATTCTTACTTTATAAGCCTTAATTAAACCTTTTCATCTTGCTATTACCTGCCAATTTGCAAATTGTTTGGTCCCTGAGACTATGTCTACATCCATGAAAACCAGAGAATTCATGGAATACAGGTTATCAATAAAATGTCAAGGTTTACAGATTTTTGTCCTAGATTCTGACCAGACATAATCTTTTAGTATGTATAATGACAAAAACAAACAAACAAACAAAAAACTGGAACTATTTGGAGAAATATGAATCGAAGTATTAAAATTTAGAATAGAGTTTATCTGGATTAGATAGATTGGTTAAGGGTGATGCCAAAATAAAAGATAGGGTAGGAAATCATTTTAAAATACAACATTGTAGTACAACCTGCTATCCTAATATATCATTTGTCCAAGGCATTAAAAGACAAAGATCACCTGTTACCAATTTTCTTGCTTTTAGTGATTCAAACAAGATAAAGGTAATAAATCAGATTTTCCTAAACCCCTTACCCTCTTCCTCTACAAAGAAACTTTCGTAGATAAAAGTCCATAAATTCTAAAGCCCAAGTAACTCTGATATGAAGCAAAGTTTAAGAATTTTTGCATGGAAATATTGAATGCTGTAGGAGTTACTGATGTGTAGTTCAATCTATTTGCAACTAATAGCCACAGAGATGAATTGCAAAGTGCCAGGCCTGAGTTATTCACCATAAAATGTCTTGTTTAATGTTTCTTTAATGAAATCAAATCGTTAAGATAATGAAAATAAAGAAAAAGGCCAAGTCACTGAGGAAAAGCCACTTAACCTTATATCTTATTGCATAGAACAGCACAGTGTTAAGAAACCGATCCTCATAAATTGAATTTATTTCATATTCCTAATGCTTATGAATAAATCATCTTCCATAATTAAATGATACGTGCTGCTTTTCTGAAAAACCTGCTATCAGTTGTTAGGGTTGGCTTGTCTTTTCCAGATTTGATAAGTATCTGGTGAGAACTCCCAATGGAGTCAAAGTGGTATGCTGTACCCTTGGGCACTTACTGAATCTATTTGCGTATTTGAGAAACAACAGGAAAAAGAGAAGTTAATAAAGGCTCAAGTAGTAAAACAGCTCAAAATAAATCTCTCAACTCCCTAAATTAGCCTGGAATTACTCCTTAGATTTCTTTTCTTACAAAAGAAAGCAACAGGTAAGGTCAGTATATTTTTATAGCGCACCCCCACAGCAATCCATTTTCCAGAAATGGGTTTCAGATGCTGTGCATTGTGAAAATATTTGTGATTGCAGGGACATATTCCATCATAAGTATACGAAACAGCCTTATTTCTTTTTCTTTTGTGCCAGATATTTTTCTGTTTTTGTAACCCAATTCCTCTAATATTTTAAAATTCTAAAATATAATACAAAGGCAGGAAATCAGAGCTAAGTATGATATTCACTTTTACATTTTAGCAAAGTGCTTAAATCACATTTGAAAGTCTCCTTCATCCTTCATGTTCTGGAGATTTGCTGATTTTCACCTAAGAAGCATATATAGTTGGGGGTATACATTTATTCAAAGCCTATGTTTTATTCATCTGAAGCCAAATGGGGATGGTTCAAGTCTATTTTTGGTAACTAAGATAAATTAAAGGAAAAGGTAAGCAGTTATATTCTCTATATAAACCACCCCACTTCCCATTGTTTTCTGCACAATGGGATATTTCAAGATAAAGAAAAAACAACTTACATTAGCAGTACATTAATTATATATCCTGTAAGAGCAGCTGTCGGCTTTTTTTTTTTCCTGCGGAAACGTTTAGGATTGATGATGTTCAAATCTCAGATGCACTCACTCTTAAACCCAATCCCCAGAGCGCTTGCACTAACTCCATTCCTTTTTTCCCCTCTCAAGACAGTCCATAAGAACGCAAGTGACTAAGAATGAGAATGCCATCATAAAAGATAATCTTGGCTCTAATTTGTGAAGAAAACAAAGTAACCATACCTCAAGCTTCCATAATGTAATTATTACTGGTAAGTTACTTACGATACATTGATACAAACTTCCAGTGGTGAGTCATATTTTAGATTATTTTGATAAGATTTCCACTGCATATTCAATTTCAAAAATTATGCTGCACTATTTGTATTAAGTATACCTGTATTTTTTAGATTTGTTTTTTTTAGAGCTATTGAAAAATCATTTTCCCATGCAAAGACTCAGAAAATGCACTCAGTTGTATTTCCCAGAATTCAAGCCTACAACATTCTTCTCATTGTCTTATTTATGGATATGTCTAAAATTTGCACAGAAATCTTTTAAAATTATCTGATTTTGACACCAATTATTTAGAAATCTGAGATGCTTGAATGGATTGAGTCCTGGGTTAATATTTCATAAGGTACTTCCTGTTACTCTTTTAAACCTTAAGTACAACTGACTGACTTTATGCTCTAATTAAAACACTGAGCCTTACAGTTTAATTCAACAGAAGGATAACTGAAAAGCTTCATCCAATAAAATAAAAAGTCTCAGTCACACTGAAGAACACCTGTGGAAGATATTTAAAACACATACATACAAAGATTTTTAATTTTTGTTTCTCGCTTAGGAAGCACCTTCATTAATGATGGTTAGGAACTGAAAACTTCATTTTTATAACAAGTTTTGTGCTTGCAGCATTTACAATTGAACACCTCTACGGCATGGAAATAATTGCTGCAAATGAACAGGGGTTCCATAAGACAGGAAAAGTTACTAAAAAAAAAAAAAAAAAAGATGATTTAAAAAAAAAGGCCCGGGCTATAATTACAAAAGAAATAAGCAGTGAAGCAACTTAAGGCAAGAGCCAGAATAAGGGCATCTTGCCTAAGTGAACATGTGACAAACATTATTTGCCTCCAGTGAGACTGGTGACACCAATCAATAGCCTAACAAACAGATGGGGGAATAAAAGCATTCCAGATTCATGCCTCTGATGGTGAATAAACCAATGTAATTTACTTGCTACACTGCATTCCACTTTCGCTACTTCCAGGCCACATGAGCATAGGTGACCATTTTGTATTTACAAAGCAGACATAACTTCTGAGGAATTATTCTAGCCACACCCTGAACCACAATTATTTCAATAAGAGTTCTAGGAGTGTGTGGAAAAGTTTCCTAGGAAAAAAAAAAATTAGAGGAGTAACTTCCCGGGCAAGCGATTCGTCTGCTTCAAATTTATCTTAGAATTAAATGATTTATTTATAAATAAATAGATTTGTTTAAAGTCTTATTTCTTTTAGTTACAAGTAACCTTCTCATAGTGCTTTGTTTCTAGAGTCTCCCTGTCAGTACTTCCTCAGGATAAAGGACTTTGTCTTGTTCATTTATAAAACCAAGAGTGAGCACAGAGTGGGAGGGAGAAAGAAGAGCACAGTATGTTTTGGTGGACGATTTACATTTTTCTGTTGATTCCTACATTCTGTTGATCTCCGTTAAAAATCAAACTCTAGCTTGTCGAAAACAACCCCAATGAACAAAACCTTTTGTAAAACCCTGCCACCATTTTTTGTAATGGCTGAAAAATAGTTGAATCAATTAGGGTATATCACTTACTGAAATATATTCAACCTTGAAAAGAAGGGGAGATGTAAGATGATTTAAATGAAGAGATGTCTAAGCTATACTAACTGGGGTCTGGGTAGTAGGCAAAAGAATATATCTGCTTTTATATGCTTAGAAATCTTTTAGAAGGATAGAAAACAAACAGAAAAATGACTACTCCTGGGAATAAAACTGAGTATGCCCTTCAGTTATACTTGAAATGTTTTATCATAAATATTTATTACTCATATAATAAAACACTAGGCAATAAAATCACAAAGAAATGCCAGTAACAGGGCATTTCTTTCCAGGGCAGAAACCAAGAGAAAGCTATCATGGTGGTTATCTCTAATGACTTTACAGACATTGGATTAATTTTGTTTTTGTTTTGTTTGTTTTCCTTTGTTTTGTTTTAGGAAGTACTGGGAATTGAACCCAGGACTTTGTACATGCAAAGTGGTGCTCAACCACTGAGCTACACCTGCTTTCCTGGATTAGCATATTTAATACAATTACTATGAAAGTCACCTAATGTAAAAAGTAGGTCAAAATACCTTTAATTAATGAAATAAAATAATAGAATGGGGAAATCATACGTACAATAATGACAATGTACCAACTACTTGGTATCAAAGGAAGAAGTCAAAATTTCACTTTTTGCAGATGACATGATCCTATACATAGAGAGCCCTGAGACGTCTACCACAAAATTCTAGAACTCATAAATGAGTTCAGTAAAGTTGCAGGGTATAAGACCAATGAGCAAAAATCAGTAGCATTTCTGTACATCAATAATGAGCAATCTGAGGAGGGAATCAAGAAACAAATACCATTTACAATAGTAAATAAAAAAAAATCAAATACCTATGAATAAATTTAACTAAAGATATAAAAGACTTATTATACACAGAAAACTACACAACACTGTTCAAGGAAATCAAAGAAGACCTAAATAAATGGAAGAATATTCCCTGTTCATGGATAGGAAGGCTAAATATTATTAAGATCTACAGATTCAGTGCAATCCCAATAAAAATCAACACAGCATTTCTTAATGAACTAGAAAAACTAATTATGAAATTTATTTGGAAAGGAAAGAGGCCCCGAATAGCCAAAGACATATTGAGAAAGAAAAATGAAATTGGAGGAATCATACTACCTGACTTCAAAACATGCTACAAAGCTACAGTATTGAAAATGGCATGGTATTGGCACAAGGATAGACACACTGACCAATGAAACCGAATTGAGAGTTCTGATATAGATCCTCACATATACAGTCAGATGATACTCGACAAGGCCACCAAACCCACTCAACTGGGAGAGAATGGCCTCTTCAACAAATGGTGCCTGGATATCCATATGCAAAAGCATGAAAGGATTACCATCTCACATCTTATACAAAACTCAACTCAAAATGGATCAAAGACCTAAATATAACAGCCAAAACCATAAAGACCTTGGAAAAAAATGTAGGGAAGCATCTACAAGACCTTGTAATAGGAAATGGCTTCATGAACTTCACACCCAAAGTACAAGCAGCAAAAGAATAAATAGATAAATGGGGCCTCCTCAAAATTAAAGCCTTTTGCACCTCAAAGGAGTTTGTCAGGAAAGCGAAAAGACAGCCTGCCCAATGGGAGAAAATATTTGGTAACCATGTAACTGATAGGAGACTAACATCCTGCATATATAAAGAACTCCTATAACTTGGAAAAAAACAAACAAACAACAAACAACCCATTTAAAAAATGGGCAAGAGATAAGATCATATGTTCTCCAAAGAAAAAATATAAATGGCTAAAAAGCATATGAAAAAATGCTCAAAGTCACTACTATTAGGGAAATGCAAATCAAAACTACAATGAGATACCATGTTACTCCCATGAGACTGGCAGGTATCAAAAAAACAGAAGACTACAAGTGCTGGAGAGGATGTGGAGGAATGGAAACACTCATCCACTGCTGGTGGGAATGCAGAAAGAGGACAGGTTGGCGGTTTCTCAAAAAGTTAGCTATTGATTTGCCATATGACCCAGCAATTCCACTGCTGGGTATATACCCAGAAGAACTGAAAACAAGGACAAAAACTGATAAATGCACACCAATCTTTATAGCAGCATTATTCACTATTGCCAAAAGTTGGAATCAATCCAAATGCCCATCAACAGATGAATGGATAAATAAAATGTGGTATATACATACAATGTAATACTACTCACTCTAAGAAGGAATACAGTACAAACACATGGGATAACATGGATGAATCTTGAGGACCTTATGTTGACTGAAGAAAGCAGGCATTGAAGGACAAATACTACGTGACCTCTCTGATATGAAATAAGCAAATCAAGCTGTCTCAGAGAACTAGAGACTAGATGATAAGCTTAAAGGAAGTTGGGGGGGGGAGAGGGAAGTTTGTGAGCCAACGCCTACACTGGACATGGAAGGGATAAGATGAGGCATTGGGATACCTTTGGGTGGGGCATTGCAGGCTTGAGGGGGGCTACATTTGGGAGGATGGGTTGGATGGCCCAAGGAACTGGGGGGGGGGGGGAGGGCTGGGGGGAACATTTGAACATGGGAGATTATCAGGTATGTGGTTGAAACTATAACGTTGAGAAAACTCTTTAGAAAATATGATAAGGAAGGATTACCTATTTAAGATGCTTAAGGGGGGGCATCTGGCACAGGCTCAGGCTTCTAAAGAGTATATGGGTACTCATTTTGTCATAGTGTATTATATCATCGGGTGGAGACCAATACAATGAGGGAGAAGGTGTACCCACATCCTGGGGAGGACTGATGTTCTCAAACAGAGGGAATTGTCTCTTGAGAGAATTGGTAGCTCCCAATGGGTAAGGACAGTCTAGTACGTCAAGTCCTCAGCATTGGTGCAAGTATCTGTGAATCTGGCCCTTCAAGTAATGAAGATTGATTGTCACTGTGGGCCTGAGGGGAGGGAAGAGGGGTACAGAATAGATGGAATCAGGGTAACTGGGGGGCAATGGAAGGGTAACTGGAAGGGCAATGGAAGATCATGCAATGATAGATATAGGACATGTTAAATTACACCAAAAATGTATAAAAGTCTATAGGCTAAAATGTAAACTACAATGTAAAACATAAGGCAACTAAAAATTTAGAAAACTGTACAGTCTAAAATATAAACCATAATGTAAACCAAAATGAAACCATGTTTGAAAGCTATGTTTCAATATCTGTGCATCAGCTGCAGCAAATATAACTTGAACATGTAAAAAGATCCTTGCTGGGGAAGGGGAAAAGGGTTTGATGTTGGATATATGGGAGTCCCCTATATTAATATGTGAATTACTGTGATCTAAAACTTTTGTGAAGACAAAATTAAAAATTAGAGGAAAAAAAAAGGATGTAGACACTGAGGAAGAAATGAAGGAAATTGCCTTGCCACTGTACATATAGGGCAACACCTATTTCAGTGATGAAAGGCAAAACATCAATAACAAAGCTTTATAATATTTTTCACTTTTTAATACCCTAATTTATTTTTACTTTATTTTACTTTTTCTAAATTAATATGTATTCTATTTCTAATCTTTAAACCCATCACTATTTTCATTTTCCTATTATTTGAATATGACAATATATTAGGTTCCATTTTCTAAGAAGTTTTGGACCACAGAGAGTTTCGACTATGGCAGGGGAGGAACAATGGTGTGGGATGTTATTGATGGGGGCACATGGTTGGGAGAGAGTTTTCCGGGTCATGTATATAGTGTGTACAAAAATGTTTGGATGTATGTTGAGTATTTTCATAGTAGTTACAGTTACAAATGACAGCTGAGGGAGTGCTGAGTTCCTATTCAGGGAAGCTCTATCACATTCCCCAATGGAACAGCAACAATCCCCCAAGTGCAATGGCAAAGACCAACAAAGAAGGATGGTCCAACAATGAGCCCTTGATACTGATGACTATGCTTATGAGCTTGTGTGCCTAAAATATAAACTAGGTCTAGAGCTGCAGGGTACCTAAGAGTTACCTCCTGAGAACCTCTATGTTGCTCAAATAAGGCCACTCTCTAAGCCAAACTCAGCATGTAAATGTATTACCTTCCCCCCAGTATGGGACATGACTCCTGGGGATGAGACTCCCTGGCACCAAGGGATTACTACCAAGTACCAGCTGGTGATGCAACTAGAAAAAGACCTTGAATAAAAGGGTCAACTCTGACCAGCAGAACATGCTTTTTGACCTTCAATAAAAGGGGGAAATGGCAAAGACAAATGCATTTATATGGCTAAGAGTCTTTAAAAAAAAGATTCAGGAGGTCATTAGAGGGGTTGTGCTTACACACGCCTCAGCAGGACCACAAAGACAGCCAAAGTAGATACAACCCCAGGTGCTGGTTCTCCTGAGGGCTATGGAGACCCACAGGTTCTATGGTCATGGCAGATGGCTCTGGAATTCAGTGCTGTGTCAGTTGGCCCTACTTTGGAATTTGTGTTTCTAAGTGTGATGGAGTTGGACTCAGAGGTGACCTTTCTAGACATCTCTTCTGTCACTTTTACTGAACCTATGGTTGGCACTAGGGTTGGTATATGTATACTCAGGAGACTTGAATCCCTGGACTGTCTATGTCCCAGCTGGGCCCTGAGCCTCAGCCAACTTGCAACTCCTACCCTCTGGTTCCTTGTACTTACTCAGGCCAGCTAACAGGGAGGTAAAGATGATCAACCACCATACCAAGGAACTGAGAGTGCCTATAATTGCAAGTAGGAGAACTGCATCCATCATCCATGTGGAATCTAAGCCCCCTCTTGATATATAGGTGGAGTGGACATCACCATCCCAGGGACCACAGGATGGAGGAATAAAATATGGGTTAGAGTGGCCTTACTGATATTCTCCTATGGGGCTATTGTGACTAGTAATGGAAGAAATTGTAGCATTGATGTGGAGAAAGTTGCCATGGTAGTTGTTGAGGGCAGGGAGATGGAAGAAGAGAAGTGATTGGGGGCATTTTTGGGACTTGGAGCTGCCCTAAATGATATTGTAGGGACAGATGCTGGACATTATATATCCTGCCATAACCCACTGAATGGACTGAGGTAGAGAGTAAACTACAATGTAAACTATTATCCATGTGGTGCGGCAGTGCTCCAAAATGTATTCACCAAATGCAATGAATGTGCCAAAACGATGAAAGAGGTTGTTGATGTCGGAGGAATGGGGTGAGGGGGGTGGTATATGGGAACCTCTTATATTTTTTGAATGTAACATTAAAAAATAATAATAAAGAGATCACAAAAAATGTAATAGAACCTATTTTCCTGCAACACTAACAGTATATAAATCACAGTTGTATTCTTTGTGGGCAAACATTAAAAATTAGTTGGCAATTCAGCAAGGTGAGGGAAGCAAGGGAGTGAGAACACGACTTTGAAGATAGATAGTAGGTACCCTTAGAAATCCAGGTGAGTCTCTTTTTATCCTGGGCAATTTTATAAGTTATTTAATTTTACTGGCCTTGAAAAATGGGAACTTAGCTATAGGTAGGATAATTCTGAGGATGGTATGAAATTATATATGTTATGTACCCGGCACATAGTAGGTGCTACATAAACTTTTACAAATGATCAGCACAGCTGATATCGAGGAGGTGGCTATAAGTCAGTTCAGAAATAAGATAGAAGATTGCCTGAATGTTAGGTGAGGCAGGACAGGGGGCTGCCCAGAGTTTAAATGATACATAAAACAACTTTTCCATGAACAACTGAGAATGATGTCTGTCAGGAATAGATACAGAGTTAACATAGTTCATTTTCTTTTAATATACCCATACAATTTAGAGAGATTTAATCCAATCATAAACATTAATAAGCCTCAAAATATTGGAACAATCAAAATCCTTTATAAATACACCTTCAAATTAAATGCAAAATGTATGTTATACACTAATGAGATTTAGTACTCAATGAACATTTAAACCTTTTTTCCATGGGAATATAATGAGCAGTGTATTGCTCAGGCCATACAAGATTAAGCTGTTATGGAAAATAGTTATTTTTAAATATAACTACTTTAATTACAAAAGATTTAAAATTTAGACTATAAATTTTAGAGTTAATTATTCATGAAAGACCATCATAGCTCCACAAGGCAGAAAGTAAATGACATTAATTGGCTCAAACTGTGTGCTAATAATAGTACCTACAACTTCAGTATTAAAGAATTACAGTGATGCTTATTATATAAATCACCACATGGATATGGAAAGAGTAGAGTGATTTAACTTTATCTCTAATGCTCCTTGATCTATAGTAATAAAAATTGTGTGCCGAATATGCCATTCTTTCACTGGCACTGCAAATTTTCTGAGCTCCGATTACGCAAATTTAATATTTCCCAAAATGCATATTTTATTAAGAGGAAAAAATATATTGAAGAGTTCAGCTGCCATTCTACCATGGCATAGTTAGTTGATATCCATACTTTTAAAATATAACATTCTAAAATTAAGTTTAGTCTTGAAATCACTAATATTCATAAAATGGAACCAAATGATGAGTGGCACTAAATTCCTAAGCACTGACATTGATTTTGAAATGAGAACTGAAGGACTCAGGATAGTCAAAATGAATCATTAGGAATTAGACACATTTTTAAACGTCTTAATGTAAAAGAGATGCCAAGTTTTAAACTCTAGTATTTTGTTTTAATTATTTAAAAAAGAGATATACACCTCCTTCCAAGAACAACTTCTTTGCCTTGAAAAACAATTTGTTTTTATTCTCTCTTTTTCATAATTACTTTTCTTCTATGATGAGAACCCTTAAATCCCAGAGGCTTTATTTGATATTGAGGAGTTGCTTACAAGAGACTCCAAAAAGGCAGCAAAGCGGTTAAGACACCTAGTTATAAAATTCACTTTTGGGTTATATCATACTTATATTTCAGGTCCTCAAGGTGAGGTCTATGGCCACAGCTTCAGCAGTATCATGAAGCTGTTAGAATCACAGAATCTCAAGCTCCAAGCCAGTCCCACTCAATCAGAATCTGCATTTTACTGAGATCCCCAGATAATTTACCTGTGCATTAATGTTTGAACTGCAATGGTAAAATAATCTGATATAGTGATAACAGAAACATCTGATTATCTTATCCATAATGAAATTAGGCTGATACAGTGACTAAGTTACTATTTAGTATTATTATATTAATACTTCAAAGCTAGGAAATCTGGGCTGAAGACACTTCAAAACTATAAAATCCTCTATATCCCCTCCCCTGTGAGAGGTAAGCAGAAGGAAAATAATCTATTAGTGATCCATTTCATCCTTAGTCTAAACTGTTTCTTCCCTCTCATGCAATCATCACTTTCCTTCTTTTTCTTTTTAGAGCCCAAGAAGCCAAACTTAGGAAACTGAGTCAAATTTCCATAGAAAATTCCAGCTTTCCACCCAACTGGGTTTATTGAAGGCATAACCATTTTAAGAAGAGCATGCAAGTGTTTGGCTTTATTTCCAGAGGGAAAATAACTTTGTGCTATCTATAGCACACTATAGGTACACGAAATGAACATTTTTATGTAACTGTAAGAACGCTGCATTTAGAGAAAAACCAATTGTATGCCTCAGGAAGAAAGCAATAAATGGTCATCCAAAGTATTCAAGAATATAATACTGAGTTTTTGTCTTTTAAAGACTGGATGATTACTTGATGTTCTAGAAAATCAGAAATAGTTCAAACTGAGCTTTACAGGAAGTAGGAAATAAGGCTCATCATGTACTACCCAAGAGAATCTGAACAGCTGCTCTTTAATTTGGGATACTGGATGATAACTGTGACAAGTGAAAGTGCCTAAAATTTAACTGCGTTGGAGTCTGAGTATTTTTTATACCTTATTTATCTAAATGGGAGAAAGGACAGATTAACTTCAGGACAAAAGAGAGACCTGGGATAAGAGATATTTCCCCTATCCTTTACGTGGTAACAGTGGTTCACTGGTAGCAAATTGACATGTATCTATAGGGAATAAGTGTCTAAAGCATGCCTTCATTCTTTGACAGGCCAGTAAACACAATGGAATTAAGCATAATCGCTCCAGTATCTACAAGAACTCATCTATTTAGGGTAAGATTTATCTGTCTGCCATTACTCTTCCTCATTTTTAGTCCTTCCTCAATCCTAACCTTCAGGTAACCAAAGCAATTTTCTTATAAGACTTGATTTAAAATGGAGTCAGTTGAAAATACATTTGTAATCTTCAGAGGACATCCTAATACAATCCAGAAAACAGTATATTATTTTTATCCATGCTCTATTTTTCCACATTATCATTGAAAATGCAGTTACATGATTTGTGCTGTGGGATATGAGTTTTTCATGTAATCACTCAAGAATGCAGAGTAGAGTAATTAAATTGGGGGGGGGGGGCTCTCTTTATCACCATTAGAAAGGAGAGTGAAGTATTTTCTTTCATTTACTGCATTTGAGAATTTTTTTTAGGAGATACATGGGATTGAACCTAGGACCTCATAGATGGGAAGCAGGTGCTCCACTACCAAGCCACGTCTGCTCCCTACTGAGAGTGCTGGTTTTTTCATTTGTGTGTTTGTTTTAAGGAGATACTGGGGGATCGAACCCTGGACCTCATACTTAGCAAGCAGGCACTCAACCACTTGGGCTACATCTACGCTCCCAAATCTGAGAATTGTATTGTGGATTTTTGGATAAATCACACACACTTCTGAAGGAGAACTGAAATTATCAGCAAAGAACTCACAGCATCTCCACTAATTGTCACCCATACATATTTTAATAATTACTCCTAACAAACACCATGAGTTGTTAGCTCTACAATCAGTCATCTAACAGAGAGGTGCAACAGAAAAAGTGTTTTTGTAAGATCTTTGTCTTAAGAAACCCCTGTAAGATATATAAGGAAAATGTAGTAGGAAGTTTTAGAATAGTCTTGCAAAAATGATATGTGACTCATACGTTACTTTTATATATGAATTAGACCTACATATACAGAAATGGAAAGCTTGTAGTTCAAAATTTGAATTGCATATGCCGAGAACATGGCTGATTTTGAAATGAGAAACTAAAATACAATGTAAACAAGTGCCTGATGAATTATCACCAGATACCAACTCTTTACTCCCCTAGGTGTTAGAATCACTGCAAGATCAAGCAGGTGTCCTCTTTTCAGCACCTCAAAGGCAGCCTGCAGTGGAAATATGTTGTTAGAAGGCTGTTAACTGTGTTTAATTTCTGGCTTAGTCATTAACTAACTTTGTTGGGTAAGGCAGTACTACCATTTTTAATATGAAGTTATTGGCTATAAGTGATTCTTAAGTTGTGGACCTTGGACAAGCTGCATCAGCTTCACCTGGGAATTTGTTAGAAATGTTCTTTCTCAGGCCCCACCAGTCCTTACTGAATCAGCAACTCTGGGGGTGGGACTCAGCAATATGCTTGAACAAGCAGCCAGGTGATTCTGATGCACTCTCAAGTGGGAGACCACTGGCTTACATGATCTCTAAAGTTTCCTCTAGTTAGGAGGCAATTAGCAAGTTGAACCACCTGACTGCGAGCTTATTAAGTCAAGGACTGTGTCTTTCTTAGCCCCAGTACCTAGTAGCTGAATGCGTCAACGAATGTGTGAATGACTGGAGATATATCAATACTAATTTCTTATCCCCTAAATTCCCATTGCACTTTATGTGTAGTGATTTTCTTTAAGCAAATATCACCTTTTGTATTACTGCTATGCTGTTATTGTCATTTGTACACATTTCTTTTCAAAACTGATACCATCAATAGCAGGATTTCCTTCTTGTATCAAATACAGCAGTGCTTCTCAAACTTTACCACGGATAAAATCACCTGGAACGTTTTTTAAACTACAGATTTCTGGACCCACCCCTACCCCACCCCCAAATTCTGAGTCGGTAGGCCTGAGGTGGGACTGCCACAGAGCATACCCCTTCGGGCACACCGATTATTACTTGTGGAGCTAACAAAAGGCTTCTAGAGTTGCTGACAGCAGGGAATTAAAATAGACAGGTTATAAGCTTTTTAATTTTTAATAAGAATGCTGAAACAGGATTAGATACATTTTTATGCTCATATATGTATATAAATTTGGCCTATGTTGCTAAAAAAGCTCAATTATTACTAAGTCTTTGATAAGCATAGCTCAATTTATCCTTATTATTCCTTTTCGAAATGGCATCTCTTCATTTACAAAGAAATTTATAGAAAATCGCAAGGTTTCTGAAGAAGTTAAATTATTTTTTTAAATACTGTATTATGAAAATCCAATTTGTTTCTATTAGTTTATATCTCTTTCAAATTAATTATTTTATAGGTTTCTGAAAGGTTGAAACTATTGCTTAGAAATCAATTCTAATTCAATATTATCTATTCAAAAATACTCTACCACCAAATAGACATGAGTTTAGGAAGACACAGAAGTGAGAAGTAGTCATAGATTAGAAACAATCTATACAAACATAACTGGGGTACTAAATCTAATAGGAGTCTGCCAATCTTAAAATAGAATTCTTGGTGTTCAAATTTTAAAAAGCCAAGTTAATATAAGAAATGAATGTTTAATATAATAAAAATCCAGTGTGTGATTATATAAGTCCAAATGGCTAGCTAGTGGTATTTGCAGTATAAAATAATTTATCTGCTTTCAAAATGATTCAAAGCTGGATCTTAAAGTTTCTTAATTGTATTTTAAATATGATTTAATTTTATACACAGCTTTATCAGAATCATATTTACTACATAAACTAAGGCATAAGCATACGTGATGTTTGGAAAACCAATGCAGATCTAAATCACAATATACTAATGACCCAAATCACAGGTTTAAATCACAATATACTAATGACCCAAAAGCTCTAAAACTATTTCAATTTTGCTTTTGACAATTCTACAGAAAATGTGAAGTCCCATTAGCAGTCTAATAGCGTTTCCAATCCTAGGTATGCATTCTCAGAATTAATGAGTAAAAGAACAGCCACCAAATTTTCATTCTATAATATTTGTCGGCCATTGATGCAGGCATACATCAACTTTTCTGGCAATTGTGACCTTTTTTTAGTGTTCCAGCCAAACTTACTTCTTTTTCCATTATAACTAACTGCTCACTCCTTATTCAACTGACACTAAGTGCCGACCATAGGCCAGGCTCTGTTCCAGGTGCTGGGGATAAAAAGTCCTTGCCCTAATAAGCTTACCTTCTACTGGAGGATTTCAGTAATAAAAAATTAATGTATAAACATATTAAATATATTGAAGGCACAGATGGTAGCTTATTCTTGGCACAGTGTTTTGGGTATGCATGGTGCTCAATATTTAATTCACTATATGAATACATTCTTCATGGTTTGCAGATAGTTATGTCCTTGGGAAAAAAAGGCAAAATAAAGTGGGAGGGGGCGAGGGGAGAAGGGGAGAGAAATAAAAAAAAAAGTAACTGGCTAAAACATACATTTGAAGTATATAGTACAATATCAATACATTTTCTGATACTTTCTTATTCTCTAATTCAGAACCTATAATGTCTAAAGAGGTAAGAAATCTCATTTAAGTATACTAAACATGATGAATTTAAATGTGCTTTTCAATGTATATTTTTTCTTCAAAACATAGTACAATATTATGGTTGAAATCCTAAGCAAATCTTTCTTCTATTACCTAGCAACCCTCCTGTTCTCACTTTGCAGATTCTACAAACATCCCATCACTCCCCACCTTCCTCCACCTTCTATTCCTGGAAACCACACACTTAACCACCTAATAAAAGGCAAAATTTAATTAGAGTTATATTGCATATATCCACCATCTCATGAAGCAGGGAGTTATATAAGAGTAAATAATGGTTGCTATGGGAACAATAATTTACTATTTTAGGCAAAAGCTTCAACTCTATTCAGATCAACTATTTTTTTAAGGAATTATGCTTTGAGAAAAATACACTGAAAGATCAACTTTTAAAAACAAATTTCACAAAGATTTCATTTTTGCTCTAGAATGCACATATAGAAAAGTCAAGAAAATACATGTTTCACAAACTGGAAAAAGGAAAAAAAAATTCAGTGGGACCAAAGTCAGCAGTGATCATAAAATTCTCTCACTTTATTATATTCATTATTTATTTTTGAGAAAATGTTCTACTGATTAATGAAACCAGACTCTATACAAAGTTTGTATTCTGAAAATAAAAATGTAAAAATCAGGTTCCTATCATCTATTTAAGCTCTGACACATAGCACTTTAAAATCAATTTCGAATTCAATGAGAACAACAAAATCTGTTCATGTTCTCTGGAAAACAAAAGACCGTGTTTCCAAAAGTCAAATGGTCCA
Source organism: Dasypus novemcinctus (assembly GCF_030445035.2). Taxonomy (NCBI): domain Eukaryota; kingdom Metazoa; phylum Chordata; class Mammalia; order Cingulata; family Dasypodidae; genus Dasypus; species Dasypus novemcinctus. The sequence continues at coordinate 23,090,514 of NC_080676.1, read as the reverse complement.
GACTTGGGATATAAGATAATGAAGATAATATAGGTGGTCAGAATATTTTTACCACGTGAAAATTGATGATTCTCACTGATGGCAATGTTATCATAACTGGTCATTTTCATCATATAAAACTTTAAACTGCAAGTTAAAATGACTAAACTAAAATACCTTCCAGGAGGTCAACTTTTTATTTATTTTTGGTATATTATCTACTCTATTGATTACTCAAAATTAGCACCAAAGTCATACTATTGTCCCACTGTACATGTATTTCAGCTGCTTCCCTGCAGACTATTACAAGCCAATTATATTACTTGTAATTAAGAGGGTACATATTTTGTCAAAATCACCACCACCACCACCATGATAAATCCACACAACTACTTAGAACTTTTGGGTAATTCACAGATATGCTCTTTTCTATTCACAAAGGGCTACTCTCCTGAGAAACCTTAAAAAATAAAATTGTTCATAATTTTACTACAAAACATAAACTGGAGAAAGTTCATAATAATGATTTTAAAAATAATTACTTTTCAAATAATAATCAAATGGCAATTAATCAAAGAAAAGGTGAATAACATTTCCAATGGAAGTGTTGCTTTGAAAATCATTTCGAAACTATAACATAAATAATGACATTGCAAAACATCCCACACAAGTATTTGTTTAAATTTATGAATACATGGATTTTCTTGGCTACCACTCAAGTCATTTATGACTGAATATTGTCCCTTGTTAGAAACTTTTTAATTAGCAAGAAAACATAACCACCCCCAAACCAATAAAACCTAGAGATAAGAAATGAAAAATGTTGCAAAACTGCACAGATGATTATAAAAGAAGTAAATAGACTATAAAATAAACAGGATATTTAGATATACCAAATCTGTATTTCTCTATCTTAATTGTGTTCACATTGCCAATTCCATTTGATGTTTTTTCTTCCAACGTAATACAAAGATACTACAGAGAAAAATATTTCTATTGACACCATCCAGTAGGATTCAAGATTGTTCTTAAATTTGGGAAGCAAATTTAAGGTATCCAAATCACATACACACTTTTACCAAACAGTGCTTTTCCTTTACTGTAAATAATTATTTCATTTACTACCTGCTTTGCTCACCCTTCTAGTTGGTGAGAACCTTTGGTGGGCTTGAGGATTGTTCTGGCTCATTTACAAAATTGTTAAATCACCCACCTACTAGGAATGTTAAGATTTCCAAATGTGCCCACTGTGAAGTATAGAATCCTAATTGTCCTACCAAGTAGGATGCCTAATAGTCTCGTTGTTTAAAGTTTCTAAGGGTATATTGCACAGGTTGTAGAATATCTATTTCATTTAAATCTTAAGAAATAACCAACCATGCCCAGTTCAAAGTAAATTAAAGATCCATGGTCATTGAGTTAATTCCACATTAATGAACTTGCTGACAGGATACTTAATGCTGTATTCCAGCGGGGTTGGCAGCCACAGCATATGTGCTAGCTAGAGGCTGCCAGATTCCAGAGGCACTTAATTACAAGGCAATCACCACCGCCTCTGCCGCCGCCCCTGCGTGACCGCCTGAGAGGTTTGAGCACAGGTAGGTGCCTGCAACTAAGCAGCGGGAGTCCAGCCACCAGGGACACACTCAAGAGTCCTTTGTTCAAAAGGTTGCTAAATGAATGGAAGAAGGGAGGCAGGGAGAGGAGGAGGAAAAAAGAGTGCTTGCAAAAATGAAAATAAAGAGGGGTGGAATGCATATCATGCATCTTTTCTACTCCAAAGTGGTCTGGTGTTGAATAGTGGCCTGGATGAGACTGGAAAGAGACCGAGATGAACCGAAGAAAGCAGAGTGAAGACTGAAAACTTTCCAAATATTTCCCAATGGAGGCTTTGGGAGAACTGCAACACTGATGCCCTCTAAATACCTTCCAGGATTTCAACCATCTTCCTAGGTCCCTCTCCAATACTCTCTGGACATCCAGGTTCATCACCTACCAAAGCAAACCCTGCGTTGGAATACTTCTCCCTACGGGAGACCAAAATCCCCAGTTCACCTTACTCCAGGAATGCTGTGTACTCTTAAGTGTGGATTTAGTCAGCTGATCAAAGCAGTAATGTCCTGAGCATAATAAAGGGCATTGGATTTTAATTGCATTGCCTGTTTTGCATTAATTGCAAAGAAGTTCTAATTTCTGCAATGTGGGGAAATTTTTGAGTACAGAAAACCTTAACCACTCCTTGTTTAGTCTCCTTCAACCCACCTTTCGTCTGGGTTATGCCACCGCCATCTCCACATGATCGAGCTTAGAGCAGGGCTTCTCAGGGGACAGGTAGCAGTCTGGAGACATTTTTGGTTTTCATGACTGGGGGCTGGGGGTGCTCCTGGCATCTATGGAAGAGAGGCCAGGGATGGTGCTAAACATTCTACAATGGCCAGGAAAGCCCCCACCCTTCTAGATAAAGAATTATCCAGCCCAAAACGCTGAAAGGGTGAGGCTGAAAAATCCTGGGTTAGAGTCAAATCCATCACAGCAGCATTATCACTCCATTCCATAGACTTCTTCACCTTTGGCCAGTAGCAGCCCTAAGCCTCAATAAATCCTGAATCACAGGGAATCATACATTTTACCATGGGGAAACCCTTTGGTATTGAAGGACCATCTGGGCAGGAATGTGGGCTGAGAACAAATCTACCATAGTCTGCAGCTTATTCACCTCGTCAGCTCCATCCCTCTCTCCAGCTGTGGCAACACGAGTGTTCCACCGCCTGCTGAACACTACCATGATTAAGGCAAGGATTTCATTGCCCTTACCACTATTTATGCTTCCTTGATAATGAAATAAAAGCTGCGCTGTGCAAAACAGAACAGCAGTTTTGCTTTCTGGCCTCGGTTTCTGTTTGTTGTTGGTCCTGCCTTTCATTGAACAAGATTCTCTTGAAGAAAAAGAGTGCAGTTGTGTCATTTCTCTGTTCTTGATCCCAGCCCACAATTACAGAGGAAGAAGAGATGGTCTGGAAACATTTGGGGGGCAATTCTAAGTATTTTCAAATGAATATTCCTATAATTTAATTATATCATGTTTTTTGTTTTTTAAAGCATTCATTTATCACTTTTAAAAATGAAATGCATAGAATATACCCAAACCTAAAGGGACTGTCAATCTAGTGGGCAATCTTTTCCAACTACTTGCATCTGTTTCAGTCTGGACTTCAAATAAAGTGTGAAAAATACTTCTCCCTTTATACTTTTATACTGAAAATACATTTCATACCAGTATCAGTTAAGCAGTTTTTAGATTTTTATCAATTAATATGTATTATAATTGTGATAGAGGAAATTATTTGCATAAACCACCTGTGAATGCATGAAATGATATACAAAAGGAAAAGTCTGTAATATAACTAATTAAAGCTACATAACTGAAATCAAAGTAAAATACTCCAAATGCAAGCCTTTTTCTACTAGATGATAGAATTCAAAGCTATTTAAAAAAATATTTTACTGAAATATATATTTCTGTGGAACTATGTTAGTACAGATCTTTGTAGAGGCTAATAATATCTCATTATTAGCCTATACTGTTATCCTCTAAAAAGAATATTAAAAAAACTTCTTATGCCTATTTCTATTTCTAAAGCATACTATTAAATAATATGTAAATATTCCGAGTTCATGGCTTGAATATTTTTTTCTCAATGGTCAGGTAACAGATAAAAAATATTAGAGCCTTTACTCAAGTATAGTACTATTAGTAAATTTGCATTTCATAAAGTGGTTTTATAGTAACCAGATTTGAAAAAATAAAACAATTTAAGTACCTTCACATGGACAAATCTGCTACCTCTGTAATTCTCTAACTTGCCATATGTAAAGATATATTGTTAAATTGATAAGATAGTCAAATGGTCACTAGAACTTATTTTGCAAATTAAAAGAGGTTAATAACCACAACTCCACCCTTTAATTCAAATGGCTTTACTATTACCTCTTAAAACTTGTTACCCAACATTTTTTTCTCTAAGGTAGCTGCCTTCTTCTAATAAGCACTAAAGATGTGAAAAGAAAAACTTTTGTATAAAATAACTATAAGCTTAGCAAACTTAAAAACGTCAGCTTAATTCTTTGGCACACTAGTTTTCAGATTATCTTTTCCAAAAGAAACACCCTGTCCTTAACCTGCTCATATGAGGAACTCCAAAAAAAGACTGAACGCAAACAATTTTTTCTTTGAGAATATAACTGAAATTGTCCTTTCCCTTTTATTTGATTCCTGATTTTTTAAAAAAGTATATGTCTCAGTGAATAAATGAGCCTTTTTATCCATCTTTCCCTTTCCTTTGACATGAAAATATGAAAGCAAGTTGATTTCCACCTTCTAAGTGTTCAGTTTAGCTATTTCTAAAAACTACGCAGAAACTTAGATAAATGAAACAAAAACAGTCTTATCATTGCACAGTTCCATGTGCAACAACAAAAAAGCATCAGGTCCTTGAAAACCATGGGGTTCATATTTATTTACCATATCCATGTATCTTTCAAAGAAAGGACCCACTTGTCAATAAATATTCTATTCTATTCCCTGCCAGACAGACTTACAATATTAAAAAAAAAAAAAAGTTAGCATCATTTTGCCTTACTCCATCCCATTTAAGCACCAGTCTTAACACCACAGCTAACAGTATGTGTTCTATAACTCTTTGCTGAACAATGAATTAATTTCAGCTATGTTTACCAACTGCTACTGAAACCATATTCTTAACAATCAAAGAACAATGTGGGGCATTTTTGTGCACTTGTACTAAAACCTTTCTCAAAATGCATCAAAATCTTTCTTATTTCTATTTTTAAAAAATGTTTAGCTGCATTTGCAATTTTTCACAATTACCACAAATATGCCAACCACACATTTTCAAACCTCTGAGAAACTTAGCCTCACATCACTTTGCAAATATTTAAAAATAGTGAGTTTAGTTAATTGGACAAGAAAGGACATTTCTACCCACCTATTCTGAACCTTTTCTCAAAGACTTCTATTTAGCTCCAAAGCCTGCCCCCACTCCAAATTATAAACAATATCAAGACCCACCGTTCCATAAGCCATAAAACCATTTTGCTCTTCTATCTATAACAGATTATTTCCATTTCTCAAGACAATTTCACTAGGTCTTTAGAAACTGTCATTCCTTTATTCCTTCCTTCTCTTTCTATTAACTAATCCAGTTCTTATGAATTTTAACCAGTATTATGATGGACTATTACATATTTTTTATTCTTTTAGTTTCTGATTTGGTAAATAACTTCAAAATACAAGAGACTGTTTAAATATATTTTTCCAAAATCAGTCAAAAACGCTAAAATTCAAATAGCCTAACAAAAGTAATAGTAATCCAAATTAACTTACTAGAAATAACATAAAGTCAAAACCAAGATCAAGAAATTGTACCAAAGTCAGAGCTTCATTATACTACTACAGAAATAGCCTTTTGAATATGCAGCTCCATAATACTGTCAAAAATCTCAAAATATCAGCCATAAATGTTTGTAACTTTTTAAAGTCAACCTTAAACTCAGAAGACATACGGCAATGTTCTTTCACCAGAAGGGTAAACCAAATTTGTTCACATAGTATGAATGAAAGACATAGTTCTAAAGAATATCTTGTCAAATTTACAAGAGTAGGGGTGACAATTACCTACCAATATTCAATCAACATTATTCAGTTTCTATTAAAATAGTTTCAGACTTAACACTCCATATTTCATTCATTCAGCAGATAGTTATTAAGCTACTACAATGAGCTATTATTGTAACTGTTACGCTATGCAAATGATAACACAAGCAACAATAGGGTGCAAAAATACTTTCACAAAAAATATTTTTATTTTAAGGGCAAATATAAGCAAAATAGCCCAAGTCCAGAAAACAATTAAAAATGAAAGAGAAGCGCTTAATTAAAGCCCTCCCCTCTGACCCAAACATATTCATAATATTCTTAACATCTAACAAATGACTTTTACTCCCTCAGTCTATAAACTCATACTCAGAATTGTAAAAGAGAAATTTGAAATGAGCAACATCGTTTGTTAATTAGATCTCTATTTAGAAGCCTGTAAACTACCTTTAAAACCCAGATCTTTAACCTAGAGTTCTGGGAACTTCCATTTGAATTAAGCTGCATACCAAAACAAGATGCATGGCAGTTTTATGGGATGCATTTTCCCAGAATGGATCACAGTAGAACTTCATGAGATTGAATTAACACGAGGAAGTCAGGTAAGAAATTGGAAGTGAGTGTAATTACATCTGCATCCATACACATACATACATGTGTCTCCCATGACCTGAGGATTTAAATTCTTTAACATAACTTTTTTAGAATCCTTGCTAGGATGCCAGAAAAGTTAAGATGTTTTATCTTTGAATCTTAGAAAGAAGCCATAAATACCTAAAAATGTTCCCTTTTATCGAAGACTTTCTTTTCAAAATTGTTTCTTAGGGGGAAATGTTGACTCCAATTATTTAATCAGGCCATGCCCCTACTTTAATCAAGATTACTTTTCCATTTAGGTCAGCTTCTGAATGAACACCGAATATAATTGCCAAACTGTTCACAAGCCAATGTGAAAACAGCCAAAAACATGTGTCTATCCCATTTTACACTCAACAGTTGAGCAGTCTTAGTGGATAATGCTGAATATCCTCTTCAGCTGTGGATTTCACAGGATCAAATAATTCTATGACTGACTGGTAGGCAGCACCCTACAATGTGTGACATGGGGCTGAGTCGACGTCCCTTAACATCCAGGGGGCTCTCCGTCTATCACTCATTTGGGGTTTGGACGAGATCAGTGGTTCTAAAAGGATGGCCCCAGGAGCAGCGACATGAAAATTATGAGCCCCTACTCCAGACTTACTGGATCAGAAACTCTGGAGAGGGACCCAGAAATAGGTTTTAACCTCCAGGTGATTCTGATAAACAGTCAAATTTGAGAACCACTGGACTAGATGATCCCTAAAGCCTTCTTCAACCATCAAAATATCACTGTTTTTAGATCGAATATATGGTCTAGAACCAGCATCATGTTCAATTAAATGCATTCACATTCCTAGTAGTCAAGAGTAAAATAATCAAGAATGCCACATTCTATTAGTTGTATTTAAAAATCTGCTACATTTCCACAGAGATAAAATTTGCATTAGCAAGTCTTTACCCATTAAACAGACGCTGTGATAAATATTAGGTATCATTTTAACTAACAGCCATCTCCAAATTAAATCTTTGTTTCCTTCATATTTATAATTTAGGGACTTAGTCCAGCTGTTGGAAAAAATATGCTTTTATGACAATTAAGGTGGAGGTATTTTGCATCTGTTTCTCAAAAATACCTTCCTGACCCACCTGTGAGAAATGCTGGACTATAATTCAAAAGGGGATACAATACTGTGATGGTGAACACATTTGTAAAGCATTTCTGGATTACCACCTACAGGGAATATTAACTAATCAGGAAGCAGGAAGGCTTAGACAAGTTTAAAGAAGTCTACATCCAAACAGATCTGATCCTAAATGTGATTCAATAAGGTTTATTTCAGCAGCTAACAACATGGAAATTGTTTTACCTAAGAGCCCACATTCCCAAACATGAAAATGTTAGACATAAAATAATTACAACTTTTCTGAGGCTATTACTTAAATGAGGACCAAAAAAAAAAAAAAAAAAAAATCCTTTGAAAGGACCTAGAACCTGGAGGATGATAGTCAGGGACCAAAAGGCAAAGCTGTTAAAAAGCAGCAGGAGTCAAGTTTAAAAGTCAGTTTTAACTCAAGATGAAAGCTACTTTCCCAGCCAATTTCTGTTTTCACAGGTGATTACAACAAACTCCTACCCTACCTACCTCGCTTACTTCCTTCAACATTCTTAGGTCAGCTCAACTTTTTTTGTGAAACAAATGTTCTTATCTCTTCACACCACAATTCCACAAGAGGTTATTATTGGTCAAAGAAACTGACATATTCTTAACTTTTTAAGAAAAAAAAAATAGGAATCCCTAATTTCTCTCAATTTTGTCAAGAAGATAATGGAGAAGCCTCAAAACTCAGAACTACTATTTTCCTGGACCAGGCACACATATACAATTACTTTCTTTGAGAATCCAAATGCATTTATTTCACCGTACCCACTAAAAGCATATTAAAACCTTCTGCCCTGCTATCCCAGATCTATAAAGTCACTTGCATGACTAAATTCTGTGCGAAGGCGATTAATGTACTCAGCAACCCATTTCATTTCCAATTTCCCATTTTCAAATACTCCCTGTCAGGAGTATATGCATTTCTTAAATTAGTCAGATACTTGGCAGTACTTTGTGTCAAATGGTTTCCAAAAAACAGTATAAGAAACAGTCACTACATTTCTTTTTTAAAAAAATTTTCAGAGAATGTTTGATACATGTCTTCAGAATTTCCAACACTTTAGAGCTAAACAACTAAATTTAAACACAAAAATGAATCGATCAATGAATCAATCATAATGAGCAATTTCTCTTAATTTTTACATTTAGAATATATACATATATATAAAATACTGCCTTTCAATTGAGTTTGATGTTACACTTAAATGAGATCTAAAATGAAAAAATAAAAAAAGGTGGCTATTGGACCATCACAGGCAAAATTTTATATTCCTCATCCACACTCAATACTGAGATGCATCCTGAATAAAGAACGTTTTAAGGCAGAGGTTCTTAACCACCAGTCCAGGGACCAAAGATTTCAGGGAGTCTGTGAGCTTGAACTGAAAAAAAATCAACTTCTTATCTTTATTTTTGCTGTCCTCTAACTGAAATCTAACATTCCCTTCACTTTTATGTATGCAATAAATAACTTAGAGTAGTATTCATTTCACCTGACTGGCAATGGGGCCCATGGAACAAAAGAAGAACCCCTGTTTTAAGGCAAGGTATGTTAATACAGCTTTAAGGAAACCTGTGGCTTGTAATTTCTTTTGGCTTTGTCAACGTAATACATCCCTTTCTCAAAAGAGCCTCCAAAGACTATATCTATTCTTCAGAGATGTGAGGTACATCAAGTGCTTCTGTGCCTGGTTTTTTTATTTTACAGAAATTAAATTAATAATAAGCCTTCCAAAATGAAAACTAAAAAGCTCATACTGCCTCCTACTGTTAAGTGGAAAAATTTATGAGGCCAAGTGTACTCCACAAACCAGAGTGAAATGACAGCAAGGTAACTGTCTTAAGTCTGTTTTGTTTTGTTTTAGTCTGAAGATCTATTTTCACATCAAAACCTCAAAATATCAAAACCCATACAAATGTACTGCAGGAGACACTACTAGATCTGACTTCTGAAACGGAAACCATCATCCCCAAACAGGTTTTTGACTTGGCATGACATAATGTAAACAACAAAATCAAGGCAAGAAAAATAAATGAATGAGCATCAACCTGCCCTGCCAGGTGGAGGATTACTTTCTCAAATCTAAGGCAGTACCAGCAGTTGGTTTCCCTACCTCCATGTCAGCTGAACAGATTCAATACTCTGGCCCATCTTGTACTCTGATGGTAAGACATGGCCCCAGGGCTTTCTAGATGATTTTTCTCCATATTTTAGGAGTTGGGAACAGTCACCCAAATCATCACTGAAATAGCTGTCCTCAAAATTTGATAAACACTTCTTAAGGGCATCACACACCTAGCCCATCGACTCCACCCACGACACTCTCTTAAATCACTGAATATGAAACACAGAAACACATAGTTTTGATTTTTTCTTTAAAAATGACATTTGTATTAAAAGTCTTAAAATGAAGAGACAATGATTAAACACATGTCTGGAATGAAAAATTACAATTAGTTAGGATTCTCTTGATACATCATGACAGTAAAATTTTGCTCTTTGCTTCCGGAGGAACATCCTATAACAGAAAACCAAAAAAATATATATATAAAATAATATAAAAGGGGAGCTAAATACCTCAAATTTCGAACAAAATGAAGGGGAAAAAAAATCATTGCAAGGCATGGAAATTACATTTTAAAGGCTGGAAATAATAAAAGAAATTCACTGAACAACAGGCCCTATTGTCCTGGCTTGTTCAGGAAGATTACTGGAAGGAAACTGGGAAGTGGTTTGGGGAGTATCAGATACTAGAATATGGTGGGAAGTTCACAGGTTGGCACCGGCTGGAACAGCTGAGTTTTGAAGGCACTCTGCAGACACAGGGGTGCTGGGGGCCCTGAATCACATTTAGGAAGTCTTTGTACTGTATTTTAAAGAGCTAGTCATCAAAATCTGTTACTGCCAACCAAAAACAGAAACAAAACAAAAACCTAAACTTAAAAATAAACACACATTACAAAAAAATGTGCAGATCTGTAACATTTTTTTCACAGCTGATTTAAAAAAAAAAAACAAAAAACAAAACTACCGTTCTCCCCCAGACTCCCCTTTAATACAGTAGGTAAACAAAATAGATATTTTTTTTTTCCACAAATATCAGCAGACACTTTCTGGCACCCCACACCGTATTGGCATCAGTGTTAACAGTCCCAGTTCAGATGTGCAATACTTCAGATTGGATACACTGTAACAAGAATCCAACTTTGCATAGACATCCTCAGAATCGCAATCAGTCACGGGGCTGCCCTTCCAAGCTGGCAGAAAAGGAACCCCATGTTAATTTCCATCTACTCCTGGAAAAAAAGGAAAAAAACAAAAGTTTCTTCCCCTCCTCCTGCTCCTTCACATGGTTCTCCCGGACTTCCTTCCATGTATTTAAAACTTGGAACTACACAACGGTTGTTGACCACCCCCCCCAAAAAAAGACCACCCTTTCTTCCATTCTTCCCCTCCTCTTCCTTCACTCCCCCACCCCAACACCCATCTTTTTCCAGGCCGAAACTTTTACTTGCCGGGTGTCAAGGTGCCAATACAGCGCCCTAACGGCTACTTAAACAGGGAAATAATGCGTCAACCAAAATCAATGAGAAACGTACATGCTGCAAAGAGCCACATTCCCAATAGGGTCTCGGATGGTCAAGCCGGGACACCCCCTTGGACACCGGGCGGAGGCGGGGGACTCCGGCCGCGGAGGCCAGTGGTACTCCCGGGGCTCCTCCGCCGATGCACAGTCGTCTCCAATCTCAAAGCATGAAGAGAAATCACATTGAGAGAGTCGGGTGCGTTTGGCTTTTGTGCGCAGAGCGCGGCCGGCGCACGGCGGCCGCGGGCGCCTCAGAGGATCACGCAGGCCGAGCAGCAGCCCTCGTCGCCGTTGGGCTGCGCCGCGTAGTTCATCTGCCGCACGATCTCGGCGAACAGCTCGTCCACCGAGGCTTTGTTTTTGGCCGACGTCTCCATGAAGGGGCAGCTCCACTCCTCGGCCAGGGCCTTGCCCTCGCCGTAAGAGACCTCGCGCTCGCCCTCCAGGTCCACCTTGTTGCCCACCAGGATCATGGGCACGCGCTCGTACCGCTTCACGCGGATGATCTGGTCCCGCATGGGCTTGATGTCCTGGAAGCTCTGCTGGTTGACGAGGCTGTAGACGAGGATGAAGCCCTGGCCGTTCTTGATGTACAGGTCCCGCATGGATGCGAACTGCTCCGTGCCAGCCGTGTCCAGGATCTCCAGCACCGACGGCGACGAGTCCACCTCGATCTCCTTGCGGTAGAAGTCCTCGATGGTCGGGTCGTACTTCTCGATGAAGGAGCCCGTCACGAACTGCACAGTGAGCGCGGACTTGCCCACGCCGCCCGAGCCCAGCACCACCACTTTGTACTCTCTCATGGCTCCGTCGGCGCCTGCCGCGGCCCCGTCGGGGCTTCCAGCCCGGGCAAGGCTGGGCTTGGCGGCTGGACTTCTCCCCTTCTTCAGCCGCGCGAGAAAACCCCAGGCAAGGGTAACCGGGGAGGGCAGGACGCAAAAATCACAGCGCGGGGGCCGGGCCGGCAGCGGCGACGGGGGCTAGGGGCGCGCGTCCGGGGCCCCGCAGCAGCCCGCAGCGGCAGCCCAGCCAGGCGGCGGACCGGGAGGACAATGCCAGCAGCCTGCGCGAGGCGACGGCGGGCGCTCCTGGCCGCCGCAGCCCGGGAGGGCGGGGAGGAGGCGGCGGCGAGCTGCGGGGGCGGCTGCTAATTGCGCGCCGGCCCGGGACACGCGTGGCATGAGTCCCCGCGGAGCGTGCGCCCACCGCCGCGGCCCATCGCGCTCTCGCTCGCAGCCTCCGCGGGGCGAGGGCTTCCTACTCGCCGCGCGCAGCCCGGCCCTCCCCGCCCCGCCGAGCATGCCCAGTGCGCCGCCGCCGCGCCCGTCCGAGGCGCGGTTCCGGGTTTTCCGCGGGGCCGGGGAGGGGCCGGGCTGGGGGCGGGGCTCGCGATTCGAGTCCGGAGGAGCGGAGTGGGGAGCGGCGCGTGTCTCGGAACTAGACGGGGGACGTGTGTGTGTGTGTGTCTGGGGGAAGTGGGGGGGGGGGGGGGGCGAGGTGGGACAGCGCAAACGGGAAGACGGAGGCGCCCCTCTTTCTCGGCTCTGGGGTTTGTGCGCGGGAGCGGCGTATCTGGAGAAGCGCGCGGTGGCCGCGGGCCGCCCGGCGGATGGGGTAGCTGGGCTTCGGCCAATCCCGTTGTGCGCGGCCCGTGGACTCCACTTCTCGAGCCCCCGGCAGGTGTGCGCCTCGGGCTCGGAGACCTTTTGGTGCCCTGGAGTGCACGAGCGGCGCGCGGAGTGCCTGCCTCTCACTCCAGAGACGCGCCGCCGCCTTCCCCGGCTGCTCCTTCCTGCACTTCACCTCCTGGACAAAGAAAACGGGAGAACTGGGCTGAGACCCTGTCCCGGCGAGGGAAGGGGCGGTCTCTCGGGACCGGGGTTCTCCCCGCGGGGTCTTGACCGGTCCCACCCGCTTCCCTCTCGCCGATGTCCAAAACCCGGAGGCCCGAAATGCACCCCAATCCAAAAAGTCAGGGGGGCGCTCGCGGGGCTCTGGGCATGCTCAGTCGGCAGAGCAGGTTTGGGGACTTGGAAGTAGGAAGCTTTGGCACCGTACACCCACACTGCAGCTCGAATTACCTCTCCCAGAATTCGGTACCCATTGGTCCCGAGGCGCAAGTCTCACACCCCCCAAATTCTCTCCCATTGGCTGCCGCCAAGATTTTATCAGTTTGGGCTGCTTCATTGGCCAAAAAGTAGCCTCCACTTATGATTGGTTATTTATAGCGATTGAGTTGCAAGGCGGAGGCACAGCTGTTCCTTCTCCGCTGCTCCCCCGCCCCCTTCCTCCCACTTCCCCAACCCAGTCGTTTTGAAGCGAAGAGTGAAAAAATAAGAGGAATTTAGGCGGAGAGCTCAGAACTAAATATAGTCCTTTGTTGATGCTTTCGAGCCAGTCTGGCTTCTCGCTGCCCAGTCACGACTGTCCCTTAGGCGGAGCAGAAAGGGCTGATTACAGTCCTTGGACATCAGATTTTTCGTGGGGGTTGGGGGGGAGCAAGGGTGAAGAAATGGACCACTTTGAATTCGATTCACCCTGAGTGGATGGGAGGAATGCCCAGGCTTGTCTCTTCAAAAACATCTTCGCTTTCCGGCGGGCAATCGCTGTACTTGGCTCGGCTCACACTCTCTCGGGAGGCGCGAGGGAGGTGCCTCGACTTGCACCGTGTCTCCCTCGTTCCTCTCGGGAGAGATGTCAAGACCTGTCTGAAGACGGAGATGACAGCTTGAGCCCCAGGGTGAAGGGGGTGGGGACAGGACTGAGCCGCGTCACCCCTGACTGTGTCTTGCCTTTTTCATCCCACGAGGCCACTACCCACTGATTTGACCTTAAACATTGGAGGGAAGCACCAGGCCCTGTGCTAATACTTGGTTTCAGTTCCTAGTCCCGCCAGTGACTCACAGCCACATTTGAGTTAACTCCAGACCTCTGGCTTTAGCTGCTAACATGGCACGTCTGCCACCCTGTGAAGTCTTTGGGCACAGAACTGAGGCGGAAGTGGGCAGCAGCCCATGCCTCGGGCGGGGTGGGTGTTGTACACCCCTATGCCCGACTCCACCATTTAGTGGAGAAAGTTAAACCTTGACTATCAGGGTGCTTGGATATGCTTATGCTTACATAATTCTACAGAAAAACCTTTCTGAGGCAAATTCATCTAATATAGCTGTAAGAGAACGCAGCAACATTTTTTCTAGGGCTTAATGTTTGTCTGGCATTTTAGGCACGTACTGTCTCATTTATACCTCATGATAATAATTATTATACCCACCTGAAAGGTGAAGTAACTGAGACCCTGAGATGTTTAGTAACTTGCCTGAAATTTCCTAGCTAGAGAGTGGATGAACTAAGGTTCCAACCCAGGTGTATGGTCTCTAACCATTTGGTAACAATGCCTTCTCACGAGAAAGTTCCCGGATTTTCTTTTCTTAGTTTGAATTTAAGAGGTTCTGCAATCAGACCTACCCTAAAACTCAAGCAAGAGGAAGCTTTGGGCTCTCCTTTTGGCTCTACTCCTTCCCACAGGGTCAAGATGATGGCCTAAGTGGAGAATCCTCTTCTAAACCATGATCTAGGTAGCTAGAAATCTGGAATCCTCTGCGAAAATGGTGACAAGCCCGCTTCCAAGGCCGGCTCAAGCCTTTGTTCTTACCCGGTGACTAAGGAATGGTTTTGTTGGGTTGTGGACAGTTCTTGGGCCATTGGCTGAGGAGTCCACTCCCAGGCCCTTTGGGCCCTCCTACTGTGGTCAAGAAGGGTCAGTTTCCCAGTACCTCCTAAAAACAAACAAATGAAAACACCAACTTTCATTGGATAGTGGAAGTAACTCAGTGGTTGAGTGCCTGCTTCCCAGGTATGAGGTCCTGGGTTCAATCTCTGGTGCCTCCTGAAAAATAAATCAAAGCTGTAGAACACCTTAAGTACACGACAATTACTACTCAGATCCAGGCAGTGTGACAGTCCTATCTGAAAGAGAGTGCGGTCAGAACACCTGCTAACTCACTAAATGGATATTGAACCTCAGTGGCCTCACCAGTACCAGGAAGAGGCCACAGTCTGAATAAACAATATGATCCATGCCTTAGAATGTCTATTAGGAATTCTTCAATATCAGTTTTCATTACATTCAGATGGTCTTTCACAGAAAGTTTTGTGTTAGGGCTTTGGGATTCAAAATGAAGCAATGGAAATTGCTGATGCACAGATTTTTCTTTCTTCTTTGCTGATGCACAGACTTTTAAGAGGGGTCACTTCCTCCTATTAAATGTTCGGAGTTTTTTTTATACCTTTCTATGGCAACAATCATTATTTACCCTGCGACATAATTAGTACAAGTCTATAGCTTGTCACCTTAAGCACCGTGTGAACTCCCTGAGAGCAAGGTCCAAGTCTGGTTTCTCTTTGGCGCTGCTTCTGTCCCTAATGGTACCTCTTATAAATGGTACAGTGCTATGTAAAAGAGATCCTCAGTAAATATTTATTAACGAATATAGGAATAATATTTTATTCCTTTTCCAGATTGTGTGTGGGAAAAGACTGCATTAACCATATTAATCTTTGGCAAAACATGTCAATGTTTCAGTCTCCCAGAGTCGTAAAGATGGGTTAGTGATCAAAGTCTAACCTTATTTGGGTGGAAACACTAAATCAGTCTTATCTCGAGGGAAGATACCAACACCCTTTCTCTGAAGAAGACAACATTTGCAGACATCTGTGAAGATGCATTTCTGGAAAACAATCTAAAATGACAGCTACTAGGTCAGGACTGCTTAACCTTTAATCCTGACTGTTGTATAAATAGGGGTTTTATCCCTGAACTTGCTCACCACTGATGAGCTACTTCTATATTACTGAGATTGGCCTGTCAGAGTTAAAAGGTTTTTCAAATGTGAATCTTTAAGTCCTCGAGAAAATAAGAGTCTCCTTGTTGTCTTCATTTATACCTAAGAAGTAGAAGTTTACTTCATTCTTAATAGTGGTAGTTTTAGCTGGTGCCACAAGGAATTCTAAAAAAAAATTATTCTAATTTTGAACACATCAAAGGTAAATTAATGGTGTCCATGTATCATTATTTTAAACTATAAGTGTAAGATTAGATTCACCTAGCAAAGTTCTCAATAAGTATTTAAGTAACTGAACATGTTAAAACATAACCATGTATCCACTAGCAGGCTTTGAATATTTTATTTTATCAGTGATTCTTTTTTATTCTCCAATAATGCCTTCAAAAACATTTTGAATGTCAACCCACCCATCATCATTATTTCATATTATTACTACTACTCATAATATACTTTGTGTACCAACATGCTAAATATTATTTCATACTACTACAAACCATCCATACTGCACTTGGTGTAGCCAGCTTACAAGACCAATGACTTGTACCTCTTATAAGATTTTGACAACTTTGTCTATATATCTTAGCAATTTCCTAAAACCTTAGCATGGTGACTAAAGACAAACACCTAATTTTTATAATTTAAATGTCTGCCTATATCACTTGTACTCTGATTTGTTTCTTTTTCCTACTTTATTCCTCAAAGAAATGTGTGTAGTCTTAAATTTTAAATTAAATAATCTCTAAAATCATTCACTCCACAATTTTCTGATTGGCCAAAACAAAGAAATAGATTTGATTCTTGGAGAAAGAATCAAAATAGCTAATATCTCAAGGTTGCTGTTTATCAGTTTAGCATTGAATAATGATTTTGACATATACATGGATTAATATTCGATTATTTTTGATAATGAACATGACACGTCTCCATAAAGAAGTTATCCTTGACTGATATGCCACACATATCACATCAGTGTGGCTAAGGCCACATCAGTGCACAGTGGGTTTGAGTTCTATGAAAAACTCTTACTAATGGTTTGACATGTTTCCATTTCTTTTACCTGATTTTAGAAAAAGAAGAAAACTAAAAAGTCCCTCTTCTCTAAGATAAATGATCTGACCTTCTCCAGATTTCGGATTCGCCTGACAACCTGATCTGTAGAAAGAAGAAAACAACTCACTTACTGCACCACATTTGTATGATGAATGTATTCTCACTCAAGGGAAAGTTTTAAAAGATTTCATTGCTCCTGTTTTTTCAGTTGAAAGCTCGATTTCACATCTCAGTCTTAGGTTTGTCTCCTTAGAACCTTCTGTTCTAGAGAATCAAATACAGCTAGAAT
Organism: Dasypus novemcinctus; assembly: GCF_030445035.2. NCBI lineage: Eukaryota > Metazoa > Chordata > Mammalia > Cingulata > Dasypodidae > Dasypus > Dasypus novemcinctus. The sequence goes on along the minus strand of NC_080676.1, from coordinate 23,073,349 downwards.
GGGACAAATTTCTTAGTTCCATTGAAAATAATTTTTCTCATTTCCTTTTTTTCTTACCAATGACTAAATTAAAGGTGGTCCCTTTCCTCCTTCAGTGACAATAACCCTCCGCCTGCCTCGATGCACAATAGGAGCCTATCACCTCTTCTGCAGCTACATAGATAATATCTTTCAGGCTTTTAAGAGTTTGTTGAAGGAGAGAATGAGAATCTATAGTGGGGTAAAGAAAGTCTTCTTGGTAAATAATCTTCAGCAACAGAGTTTGCTTTAAGGAATCTGCCTAAGGGGTTCTGTTTTTCTGGCAGTTAGGCAATTCTGGCAATCTGGAGAAGAGAAAAGAATCTGTGCCTGTTGGCTTAGGCAGATACACAAAACTGTAGAATTCAGTCTACTTAAATCCTTCTGTGACTGCTATTTTCAATTCTGTCATTGATGTTTGTGGCTCGACATTTTTGTTTTTGTTTTTCAATCTGTTTTAAAACTTACATGTAAAAGGAAGATTACTATTTTACTATTCAACTATTGTAATGTGACCATATTATCCCCAAATATAAAAACTATGTCCTTGCTGTAAAAAAAAATTATATACTAAAAAACACCTTATTTCATTGCAGAATATAATTTTATGGTAGTTGAAGGGAATGATTTCGGAAAACCATCAAATAATTTTGTGTCAGATCAATTAAATATTCTAAACCAGAGGTTGGCAACTTTTTTTCTGGAAAGGTCTAGATAGTGACTAATTTTGACTTTTTGGGCATACCTTCTCTGTTGCAACTATTCACCTCTGTCCATGTGCCATGAAATCAGCCATAGATGATAAACGAATAGGCATGGCTATGCTCCAATAAAAGTTTATTTACAGAAACAGGTAGTGGACTGCATTTGGCTGGGAGGCCCATACATTGAGAATCCCCTTTCTAAACCGTGTATTGAGAAATGATCCCCATTTGTTGCCAGAGGCCAAAATGTTCCTTAATCTAAATGAACTACTAGTTTGTCATTAGAACTATAATCCCTATCTATAAACAACATAAAATGCCACTCAACAGATATGATTGTAATTCTATATATAATTTATGAAATGTTCAACTTGCTATTTTTTATACAAATAATGTCAAATTGTTCTCAATGGTTAAGGGTATTGACCATTTTTATTTGATTTCTGGTCTCTTTCTCATTGATTTTTTAATTGTTGATTATATATCATGCATATGTTGTGTTAGCTCTCTATCAAACATATGTCTTGCAAATAATTTTAACAGTTTGCAGTCTTTTATTTTGTTTATGCTTTCCCTTTATCCTTAGCATTTTAAAAAATATTCCAAATTTTAATTTATTAACTGTTTTTTTTTATGACATCTGCATTTCATGCCACAGAGAGAAATATATCTTACAGTCCAAGATGTTTTATATAACATGTTTTCTTCTAGCATTTTTAAAGGTTTACTTTTTTATGTTTACATTTTGGTTTGCTTTTTGACTGAAAGGAGAGCATCAGTAAAGATGGGAAAATTGAAATCCAAGGATTAGGATGTCAGTGGACTATAAATTTCTGATGAGAGGGGAAGGGGGGATCTGAGAACTTTGGTAGAAAGTCTGGGGAGCCATCCTGCCTCTTGATCAGAGAAGGAGGCAGAGAAGAACCAAGAGAACTAACCTTGAAGGTGAAAAGTTGAGAGAGGTGCAAATAGCCTTCTCTCCATAAGGGCAGATGGCAAGGCACCTGCTGATAGGTGGGATGCCAGGTATGGAATCTGAGTAGAAATGAAACTATTTCTAATATGACTGCCCCAGGCACCATAAATTTGGGCTGATAAATTTGGGCCCCATGAACTGTGTGAAGATTCCAACTCAGCTTTTTAGAAATTATTATTAAAAAGGATACTGATAATTCCCTTAAAGTTAACTATCTCCCACATGTCTGTGCCCTTATATATACAGACAAACTTGTGACTCTTGTAGTAATTAGAAATTCCATTACTAATGAGATATTAAATTAACTCAATAAAACTGTTTTACTAATACAGTCTTTCGAGTCTCTTTCTACTCTATTCTAGAACTACAATAAAACCTTGACCACCTAAACTTTCAGAATGAGTCAGTTGAATAGTTGAATATTTGTCTGGAAAATTTTGTTATTGTGTAGGGTGTTCTGTCATTAGATAAGTAGGATATGTTTACTGTATTAAACTTAGAATATATAGAAAAGCAGAAAGAATAAGCTAGAAATAACTAATTATGCCAGAATAAAAACTTAGCATTTTCTTTAATAGCCTTGTCTTTTTTATCATAGAAGTGTTTTAAAGGTTCCACTAGTTTAAGTTTGCTCATGACTGTTTTAACATACAGTTCAATTTAGGCCTCCACTGTTCTATAACCTCAAGAAATAAAAAGTTGAATAAGAGAGGTAGCTTGGGGAAGAATTTCTCTCTGCTTGTTGCTGGAAGTATTTATATCTCTTATGCTAAATTTGTTGCAATGCCCCTGAGGTGAAAAGTTGCCCAAGGAGTTGCTTTCTTGACAAAATCCCTGATTTGGGGATGTTCGTGTTTTTCATGAAGGTAGGGTGAAGTGTGTTCAGGTTCATGACCTCTGGGGCAGCCCTTATGCACAATTAACTAGTGAATAAAGGACTTCAGCCGCCTTCCCCCAAATGGGTTTTTCACTCTCCAGAGATTATCTTCCTCTTTGTTGCAAACAGTGCCCTTCGATGTGTCAGCACCATTCAAAGCTCAACAGTGACTTCTGCATCACTAACACATTTGTGGTTTCTTTGTCAGTTTGCATCAGGCTTCTGTCTAATGTGCCGCAAGTTCTTCCTTGAGAATTAAAAGAAATTCACCCCTCTCTCTTTCCAGCATGTTGTCCTAGCATGTTTGGAAAATGACATTGTCAAGATTGAAAATTCTTTGTCAAAAAAAAAAGGATACTTTTGCTGATATGGTTTCAGGCAACAATTTTCTCTAAACTGTTCTCAGGATTTGATTTGAATAGACTAGCAAGCGTAAGCAATATTTAAAATTGTATATTCAATGTAATAATGGAATGGAAATTCCAGACTATTGCATGCCTGATAAATCTACTTTCTCATTAAACTTTGTATGTAGTAAAATTTCCTATCTTGAATAACACTTTTTCTATAAGCTGACCCAGGAAGTTAATATTCGGTGGCTGGAAGATAGAATAGTGTTCACAGATACCAGTATATTTCCTCTGGGTAAGCTGAATAATTGTGTGAAAGCAGAATAGTTTTGTTATGCTCAGGTAAGCCTGTGTTTCTGAAAAGATCCTTCATTAAATATAAATAAAAATGGTGGTGGCGGGGTAGTTAGGGGATACAAGAGACGTGATGTGATTTTTTAAGCATTATTTGGACTCTGTAAGCAAGTGGTAACACTCTAGGATGCTCTGACACCATGTAATTTCTGAATTATTAAACTGTCAGCTTCTTATTTTGTTTGGTTCAAGTAAACTTTCACTAGGATGTAAAGCTACAAGTTAATTTAGTCCAACTTTATATGATTTTTATGTATCAAGAATTCCAGCTTGAGCCTACAATTGTTTTATTCTAGATGCAGGCCAGCCAGGGAAGGAAGGTCATTCTGTAAGGCACCAAGTGACCACTTGGGAGGTAAGAAAAGTGATGGTTGAGGCTCTTAAGTGTGATTCAAGGACAGCAAAAATAACCAAAGAGAAAGGAAGCTACCTGTCCATTATAGAATTTGATTACTCTAGATTACTTTTAGATTGCTCTTTGGCGGTGCCCAGATGAAACTACCTAGAGGAAAGAGACTGTAATAGAATACAGCGAAGTCTCTGAGTCATCAGATTGATTGCGAGTTAGCAGCAGCACAGGGTGCCACAACTTCTGCATCTTTGGTGGTAGCACCTTCTACTTTGGTGACTGGAGCAGCAGCAGAAGATCCTGGGAGGAACCTTACCCACAAGTAACCTCTTCAGTGGTTACCAGCAGCATGCCAGTCACTTTGGGCTTTGGCAGCCCACGCAAAGACCTAAATATAACGCGCTGACGCAGGAGCCGAGGACAATGACTGGATCTGCAGAGCAACCAGGGAGGCTACACAGAGTAAGGACAAGAGACTGTTTGCAAGGAATTGAGGAGATTTGGACTTCTTACCCTGTTATTAGAGACTAAGGACAAAAGTAACAACAATAGTACTGCACTACAAGTGATTTTGGTTGTCTTACCCCTCAGCTAGTACAAGAGAGGAAAATAGGTTGCATAGGAAATGGTTTAGAAATGAATTTTTTGACGAAGCCAAAAAGTTTTCTGACAACTTCCTCCTCATTCCACCAGGATTTGCTGACTTTTTAATATCTTATATATACTTATGGCTGTACTTAAGGAAACCATGCAAAAGGGTGGTGGGGCTAAACAAATAAAGGAGATTCCTCATGTAATGAATCTGTTATTGGAGCACTTCTAGCCTTGGTTCAGCAGCTCAATGAGGAGAAATTCAGTCCCTGAAATCACCTCCTTTTGTGGCAGAAAAAAGGCAGGGCAGGGACAGCGGGGGCAAAGATGCACAAGCTCAACCTCCTATGAAAGCTCCAGGAGACTTCCAGTTATATTTCTTTGGCCAGAACTGTGTTGCATGCAAGGGAGGGTGGGAAGTTTAATATTTAACTTTCCCAGCTTCTATTGGAGGGAGACAAGGGAGAATTAAACAGGGAATAGGGTTGCATGAACCAGCCCTTCAAAAATCAAGATTTTTCTTCAATTGAATTTACACATCATTTTTTCATGCCTTTTAAAATAAGTATCGAGTGAGAAAATCTCTTGTCATTGAAAATCACATTTTAAAAATCTTACATATTTTAAAATTTGATTGTATGTGTGATATGAAGTTTTCTTTAACCCAACTTTGTTTTAAACATAAATCTGCAAACAAATAGACTTTTTTTTTTTTTTTACCTTTTCTGTCTTATGGTGTCCAACAACTCATAGCAACAACTCATAGAAAGAACCCTGGATTTCTAACCTGGCAGATGTACATCCAAATTGTAACTCAGTCATTTTCTAACTATGCAACTTAAGAGAATCTGTTTAATTTCTGTGGTAGCCAACCTCCAAGATGGCTCCCACCAGTCCCACCTCCTGGCATTCATGTCCTGAGATAGTCCTCCCCCGATAGAATATGGTGGAAGTGATGGTATGTCATTTCCAAAACTGCGTTGTGAAATACTGCAGCTCCTGTCTTGAACTCTTTCTCTCTCTTGAACGTCCTGCTCTGGAGAAACCCAGCTGACATATCTTCAGGACACCCAGGCAACCCTGTGAAGAGGCCCATGTGAGGGGAGTTGAGGCCCTTATTCCAAGCAAGTACCTGAGACCAGTCAATAATGGAGAGGGTGAGCTTGAAAGCTTGAAATTGGGCTGCTACTCCTGCCATCAGCTTAACTGCAGCATCAGGAGAGACTCTGCATTAGAACCAGGCAGCTAAAGAGCACCTGGATTTCTGGCCCTCGGAAACAGTGTGAGAGAATGAACGTTTGTGTTTTAAGCTGCTAAAATTTGGAGTAATTCATTATACTGTAGTAGATAATTAATATGCCATCTATAAATCTAAATGTCCTCATCTACCGATAGTCTAGGAAGGGAAATAAATGGTGGTTGAGACGATCATGAGATAACGTATGTGAATGTGCCCAATGCAGTGCCTGCATCAAAATAAGGGCACAGAAAATGTTAATTTAACAAATATTATTTGTTTACAATCATTTTCACGTTTACATTTTACTTGTTCTTTTGAGAACTCCCCTTTTAAGATTAGAATAGCTGAAAAATATCTTCAATTTTGCTTTCCATTAGTAAATGTGGTGAAGCCCAGCTGACTCTGTGGCATGGCCTTAGCCCTCTACTGCACTGGGGCTGGTTTCGTTAGTTAAGGCCACTTATGTTAATAATGAATATCCTTCCCAGAATGCTCAACTTTGTGTCTCATAGGTCGTAAGTGGGTTGCCAACTAAATAAAACTGCCCTATGGATGTAAATAGGGCCAATCTCCCACCAGAAGGCCATGAGTGAATTTTACATGCCCCACTTGGGGAATTCACCCCCATTGCTGAATCTCTGTTGTAGGGAGTACATGGTGAAGGTGACAGTCTGCTCCATACTTTGCAGAGTTGTCCCAGTCTTATTTCCCTTTGTCCTATCCCTTTAACCCTTTCCACTGCCCGATCCATTTCTAATCACTGACACCATGACTATAGCTGCTACCAGAATTGCTTCACAATCTCAGTCATGTCTGCTTTTCTTTTCACAAACTATTTTCTTATTTCTTATCTCTTGTCCTGTGCTACTTATTGGTCTCGATGCTTTCATGCCAAAAAAAAATAAAAATGTGTTCATGATATATGTGTGCATAAATGTATAGATACTTATGTGTATGTATTTGTGTGTGTGTGTGTATGCTGTCCAATTTTAGCACTTTTTATTCTTGGCCAATATAACATGCTGGGAAGAACTTTTAGTTCATTGAACTGTCTTCATTATCATTTGTTGCTTAATTCTCAGGGCCTTCTTCTTTGCCCCAAAGCAAGGTTTTGTTATTGTTGTTTTAGATTTTTTAAGTTTCTTGTGCATTTTCAGTCACTCCTAAACCCTAAGAGTTTTGAAATACTAATCTCCAAAGACCAAAACATTTGCTGTAATATTATTTATAGTTCCCAGGCATTCCACGTTGTAATTGTCAACTAGCCCAGTGTCCGAATTGGTCTCTTTGCTTCCAGTCTTGCCTTACTTTCCTGCATGTATCAATCAATCCTATATAATGCTAGAAGATTGAGCTCATTAAAAATATAACAGAAAATGAAAATGAATGAACTACAATACAAATGACTCTTCAAGACTTAATACTGAGGGAAAAAAGGAGAGTGGCTTAGCTCAGTTGGTTGAGCTTCTGCTTCCCATGTACAAGGTCCCAGGCCCAATCCCTGGTACCTCCTAAGGAAAAAAACAATTGAGTGAAAAAAGCCAGACACAACAGAACACATACTGTGTGATTTAATTTATCTAACATACATAAAAGACAAAATTAAATTATTTTGTCCTGGTATGTGTAATTAGAGAGTAAACTATAAAGCAAATCAAAGAATAATGGCTAGCTGTAGTGGGGAGAACTGCCCATTTGAATTTGATGCAGCATGAGGGCTGATCAGAGAAAGGGCTACACAATTTGTGGGGCCCAGTGTCAAATGCAAAGGGGTCCCTTGTTCAAAAATTATTACTAATAATGTGAATGCAGCAACAGCAGAACATTAAGCAAACGGGACACCCCTCTGAGTGCTGGACCCTATGCAAAACTGCACAGGTTACAGACCTCTGAAGCCAGACCTGGTTTGGGAAGTTCTGGGCTTCTGCTAATGTTTTTATTTTTATTGTTTCATTTACTTGGAACGAGGGGAATTGTACAACTACTTGTTTCAGCAAATATCCTAAAGTTGAACATTTATGATATATGCACATTTCTGTATATTTTATAATTTTTAAAAAATATATTAAAAAACCCTAACAAATCAGAATTGAGCATATAACAAATCAGAATTGAGCCTATAAAATGATTTCCCATGGATTAAAATGTCTGCACCTAGATGCTTTCCCCCTGCCTCTTCATTTGCTGTAAGTCCAGCTCAAATTCCAGTTTATCTATGAAACATCCTGGATTTCTTCCATCAAAATTAACCATTTCCTTATTATACTCCTTTATCACTTTTTTCTTCTGGTATAACATTTATCTTCTCTGCAAATCAGAGCTCATTGAGGACTTTTTTTTTCCAGATCTATATGAAATCTTGGCACAATATTCCAGTCTTATATATCTCTGTATTTAGTACCCTATGGGCACTAAATAAATGATTGTTAATTTAATTGAAATTGTATCCGAAGATTATCATAACCCTTCAACAGGATCCATTGTAAAAGCCTAAATCACTCAAAATTCCTATACATCGCAAGTCCTTAATCTATGCAATAATACATGGTAACAAAGCTGATAATGCTTCTGCAAACTAAAATATGTTTGTTCACCCAAGAACAAACCTGTTGTGGAAAATAGCCATTGCTGTTTGGTGAAAATTTGAAAAAGATACCAAGTGTTTCAGGATATCAATATTTTTCTTTTTCATATCTGAGATGAAATTTATGGCCATCTTTTTTAATACTATTGTTTGAAAAGCCATAAATTTAATAAACTCTGAGGTAGTTTCTGTGAAACTGATACCCTAGGTACCATTTTCACCAGAAACACATTTTCAAACACTGTTTCCCACTATTATCTTTGATTTTTTTTTTGTTTTTGTTTTGTTTTTTGACATATTTCAGCTCTCACTAACACTTTGAATTCTTTTTGTATACATGTGCCTTGGACATTTTCTTACAAGAGACAGATGGGTGTGTTCTCTGGGTATTATTTGTAAAATGAAGAAAATATTCCTCTTTACCAGCATCTGGGTAAGATTTGGAGTTCTGTCACACATTTAAAATATTGACAGAAGTAATCATCTCTCCTCCACATAAGGTGACTCTGCAAGTAATTTTTTCTATTTCTTTTTTTTTTTTTCCCTATGCCAAGCTTTGAAATCACAATTGAAGTATGGATTTTAAAAAAACAAAAACGCCTTATAAAACAGTATTTGGACATTTCTTTCTTTTCATCATTCATTTTTATGGATGTTTTCCAATCATACTTCCCAGATGGCCAGGTTACCAGTCTGTGGTAAATTAAAAGTTATTTGCATATAAGTGAAATACTGATAACTAGACTTATAAATGTATAATTTCACCATACAAAGCCTGTCTAAGTTAATTAAACATTTGGCTGGCAAACATGCTTATGTACTCAAAGCCATAGAGAGACAGTAAGATCATTCAATAAAAAATGTCCACCATTCCTACAGGATAATTCATTTTAATCAATGTAGAGATTAAATATTTCTGAAATGATTCTTCTCTTGTTCTGCCAAGTAATCATTCTTGGCCAGAGACAATTACAGCAAAAGAATGTGAAACTTCATTAAACGATATCTCTTTCCACAGTGGTCATGGCCTAATGACCAGTGATCAGTGTTCACAGGTGCAATAAAACATATATTTTTAAAGGTCTTCCAGCTAAACATTTTATTCCTTAATATAACTCCATGAACTACGTGAGTCCCCAAGGCCAACACGCTTACTACTTCAGGGACTTTTCATTTGCTGATTCCATGGCCTGGCCTTCTCTTCTTCCAGCTCTTCCCACAGCTGTTTTTCTCTCCTCCTGCAGGCCTCTGCTGAGCTATCCCCTCCTCTGAGAAGCCACTCCAAACCCTCTCTAAGTTCACTCACTGCCTTCTCCCTGGACCAGGTAGCCAGGAGTTAATGCCCAGTAGGGCATGCCTACTAGTCAAATCTCATTCGTACAAGCTAAGAACACCTTTAAAAATTTTTTTTATTTTTTAATGGCTGAAAAAAAAAAAGATAAACTGTTTCATGACATGTGAAAATGGCGAAATGCAAATTTCAGTGACCATAAATAATGTTTTTTTTGGGGGGAACATATTTATACCCACTCATTTATATAGAGTCCATGGTGACTATCATGCTACAAGGGCAGAGAATAGTAGCAAGAGACCTATGGCCCACATACAATCTATACGGCCCTTCACAGAACAAGTTTCTCCTATCCCAGTGTGAGCTAGTTCATAGCATCTAAATTGTTTCACTGAACTTATCTGTAATTATTTTTATATGATTAATTTACCTGTTTATTTATAAGCCCATTGAGCACAGGACATTATCTATCTCCCAGTGCCCAGATCAGTAAGTACCTGGACGTATTAAAAGCAGCTTAATAAATATATATGGAATGACTGTAAGTTAATGGAACTACAATCTCTGGCATGAAGTCCCTACCTTATTTCTATATCCCCTTTTATGGTTGACACAGAATGGGGGGAACCCATTTCTCTTTATAATTGAGAGCAGCAATTTACAGTATTATAAATGACACACAGAAAGGCATGTTCACAGAAAAAGAATATTATTGATGGACATTAAGATGTACCTTGAAATCTCAAGGTTCTGGATGGATGGCTCTATCTAGCCTCCACAGCATGATGGACGCCAGCCCAATACAGAAGTTGTGATGATTCCACTGTAGTTTCACTTCTGATTCAGATATAAGCTCCCAGGGAAGACTAGGTCTCCACAGGTTCCATACCCAGCTCTGTTCCTTCCCCTCTAGCAGTGTCGTTTCACTGACTATATGCCTTCCACTTCGAGGCCTGACTCCCACACCATTTTCTATTATTTGGAGTACATCTGTCTTCTTGCAGCATCAGAAGTCTTAAGGTTTTACCCATTATCAATTAAGCCCTAGGAATTACCTATAGTTAGCCATATATATATATATATATATGTATATATATATGAATCTATTAACCTGGATTAAGATTCAAGAGATTTCCTACATAAAGCCAAGTCTCCAGAGCCCCCTTTCCTCTAGCTTTAAGAGGAGATGAGCTGTCACACATTTTAATGAGAGCGTGCTCTGTTCCCTTCCATCTCCCACACTTGGGCTACATATTAACTTGTCCTTTATTAAGCTATAGAGTCTGGAGAGAAGAATGGCTTTGAATGCCAGTGGAATTTTCAGTTTGAGAATCACAGAACAGTGTCTCCGCATCCCAGCTGGGGTTCGCTATTTTGTTAAGCAATTCCATGAAAAGAAAAACTGTACTCATTCGAATAATGAGATAAATATGAAGTTTACTCTGCTCTGGCGAAATTTGGCTAATGGGATGTCCTCTTTGGTCCAGGGCCACACAGAAAGCAGACCATCCTAAAGCAAGGCTAGTGCTTAATACACTGAAGAAATTTATTTAAGTCCTCTAAAATGTATGGAATGTTAGCTAGTTTATCTGATGTTGTTAGACAGAGGTGGCTCACTGGCCATGGTTAAATGAATGAATCCCTATGGCTTCTATGGAGCTTTGTTGCATGTTTGTAAAACCATGGTTTGTTTTCCCTGTCCATAGCAGCATCTTAATGCAAAGGGCTTTTGTCCCCAATGATTAGCTGAGAAGGGGGAGGGGGCGAAGTTCTCCATTTGGCCTCTCCAAGAGAGTGATGGGCTATAAATTTGAAGAACTCTCCAGACCCCCTAACGTGAACTTCAGGTATGCATATGATAGAAACCAGACCATCCCAAATATATTCTCCAAATTTCATAAGAAGAATTCTTTGATTTGTCTATACACATTCTGTGACCTCAGAATTTTATAACCTAAAACACATAAAAAAGATGCGTATGTGCACTCGGGGGTGTGGTGTTTTCTATTACTTCACTTCAGAAGTTTACACTTTAGCTGAGGGAATGATTTGTGAGACATGCCACAGTACGGAGAATTCTGGGTTTGACTTTAGGGAGGGGAAGAGGGCGAGCAGTGCTGTATACTTATATACCATGACTTCCCTTTGAGGAGCTGGTACATTTTCTCCTTGTGGACAGTGTGAATCATGCTCCCCTTTTTCTGTGGCCTCTGGCAGTTGAATTCAGAATTCAGCTTTAGTAATTGTTTAAAACTTGAAGGCCTTCCTGTCTGAGTTCTAAGTTTTCCTCTCATGTATTGGGAAGAAGAATGGGCAGATCATTTCACCTCTCTAGGTTTCAGAGTTCTCAGCAACAAAAGGAAAGCATTGGGAAGCATCAGTGGTTTTCAGTCTGCTTTGGGATGGAGGGTAGACCTCAGGTTCTTTCTCCTCCAGTTCAAAAGCAACACCACCACTTTAGCTGGTTTACACCCTAGAAAAAGACATCCTTTGAACAAAATGTTAGCAGAGTTTGAAAACTCTTGTGAGCTGTATTTTGTGAGGGGCTTTAAAAACAGTCAGTTTTAAAAACCTTTAGACAGATTGGGAATCGAAAGACTGGATTTCTAATTCAGTTTCTTCCAATAACTTGCTGTGTATCTTTGGCATATCTCCCTTCCTCTTTGGGCCTTCATTTTTTTAAAATCTGTAAACTTAAGGAATTGAATGCAATAATTTTGAAGTTTGCTTTGGCTTTAAATTGCTTTATTTATTCTCTCTCATCCAAATTTCCCAAGTATCTGCTCCTGTAAGAAGTAGCCTTAGGTAGAAGGATAAACATATTATAAAGAGAGGAAGACCACATCATTTCCTCTCTTGTTTTCTTTTCTCTTGCTTGATATTATGGCTGGATCCATTTCATAAAAAGTAAATAGAAGAAAGGGTATGCAGAGAAATAATATTTAAATAAGGCATCATTGTGAAACTTTTATTTGCTCAACGGAAGAATCATGAAAATGTCCTGTGAGGTGTTCTGATAAAAGGCTGAGTCAGACTAAGATTACCTCACAGCATTGCAATCTGTAGCTGGACTGACTGCTGACCCGACAGAACACGTTCGGGGTTTTCCTCCCTGCCAGCTTCCGCCTTGCTAATGTCAAGTCATGCTTTTCCTAACCATTGGTTTCTGTACACACTGCTCTCTGTGTCTCTCTGTGTCATAGGAGTAGGCAGGGCAGTTTCACCGGAGCTGTTTGCAAGTTTGCTTTAATAAGCTTCATACATTGTATCCTTGGGCAACATTCCCGTAAGTTATGACATGGGTGTCAAAAGGTTATTCCAAATTGTGTATATACATTCATCCAGTTGCGTCTCCATGTATTTCATTTCCATTGCCACAAGAAGGACGGGGCTATTTTGGCCCCAGATGGAAGGACATTTGAAGGGCAAGCTATTAACTCAAGGGTCCTTGCGAGAATCCTGGAGGATCCCACTGTATATGTCCTGGCTGAGGAAAGGGGAGAAGCCTTAGATGGGAAGTCCAGTAACAATTTCGCCTATTAGTCATTCCCTGCTCCACTCCCATTCCCACTCCAGCTGGCATTGGGAGTTTGATTCCAGGTCTCTGAAGTCCTTTCCAGAGTTTACACTAATAGTCACTTTCTCCATTCTCTTCCTGTGTGCATTAGGATCTGTCCCTAAATGATCTTTCTTTTAAGAAGAGTTCCTTAGTGCTAATTACATTTTCTTTTCTCCCTGCAACTTTTATGCACTCTTTTTTGCATAAGACTACTTTTACCTCAACTTCTTTGCCACATAGAATAGAAAGTGAGCGATTGTGTCACATCAGATCGCATTACTTTTCTATTAGTTCAAGATCACACAGCAGAATTCCTTTTCAATATTAGTGAAAGAAAGACTATTACAGTATGATCCATCCCATGGCAAACAGGCAGGGGGTTCTTTTTCTGGGTATTGTGTATCTGGGTTTGGACAGTACTTACATAAGCTCCCACTGGGCAAGTAGTTCAGATGGTGCTTTAAATATTAATCACCAAATCAAAGAATGGGAATAATTCCTTCTTTCTCTACACACAGAACTCTGGATTGTCACGTTAAGCCATGTGACATTTTCTCCTTTTCCCTGTTCTCCATGTTAATTTAACCAAGTTCTAATCGAGAAAGGATATTACCAGGATTATTTACCTACTAACCCTTGCTTTCTTAAAATTCTCTTAGGACACTCATTAACTTACTGAAAAATCTGGTTGGGAATATTGCATCTGCTCTGAGGAATCAATTTAACTTGCAGATTTTCTGGAGCATTACAAGAGCAAATTTTGAAGTTAGGGAGTTTCTGTATATAACATGAGAAAGTATCAAATCCACTTTAGTTTTAATTTATGGTTAAGCTTTCTACTAAAAAAGCAGGACTTAGGAGAAGAAATGTTAGCACTACAAAGAGGAAGCAACAAAGAGGCAAAATTGATCAGAAAACATACTTTGTACATTTATTTACAAATATTCTCCTTAACTGCTTATGTGAAGATACTAGTAATCTGCTGCAAACCCTTAACCATTTAAATCATTACTTTAAAGTGCTTGTCTTTCTATTTATTTATTTGTTTACCCAGAGGAAAGGGACCCCAAATTTTTCTTGTTGGGAGACCTTAGTTTACAGGATTCCTAAATGCTTTCTCGCATCAACCAGCCCCATGGGAATCTGCAGGCTAGCCACAAAACTGTTTCTAGTGTAGTATACTTCCAAATAGTATGTTCTGAATTGGAAAGGAAAAGATTGCTTATACACAAAACATGGAAAGACAGTTTTCAGAAGGCAAGATGCTAACTGGTTCTTTACTCTCATATGATACTACAGCATTAAATCTGTCCATTAAATGTTTTAATGAGTTGGCTTATTGGAACTGATGAACTCTAGAGATCCTTGGAGCATTAGATTCTGCCCACAATACTTCTTCAATTCTTCTGCCTTCCTAACCCACGCTGTCAACTATTCCTTTCCTAAGAAAGCTCCTTACCCCTGCATTCCTCTCATCTCTTCTTGATTTTCATATCCCTTTCGATTGGTCCTTTCTGCCACCAGGCCCATTCTTCTCTCCTGAGATATTATGTCAGTATGACGGGAGATAGATATTAGCTCTAAGGTAAATAGAGTAGGTAAGTAGACATTAGAATGAGTGCACAAGATGATAAGAAACAGTTTTAAAAGACAATTTTAAATTGTACTTGTTTTTCTAGTTTAAGAAGAATCTAGGTCATATAGTCAGGGTTGTCTTTTACAGGAAAGCTTCCCAGAGTCAATCTTTCCTCCAATAGGATTGGATCCAAGTAGGAGGAAAGCATTTTCCTAGATGAGATCAGGACGCCAACTAAAATATGACCATCTCAACGAGGTAAAGAGAGGGGAGAACAAAGGTTCACTTTAGGGGATGGAACTGTGCCTTCTGGGTGCTGGCCAAGGTCTATACCATGATCTGTGTGATGGTTACATGGGGATATGTATATATATATGTAAAATCCACCAAGCTTTGCACTTATGATTGGGCACTTTACCATATGGTAAATAAAATAAAAATAAATAATGTAATCAATGTAAAATGAACTGTGACCCTGGAAGTCCTACCTTAATATGACAGTCCTCTAAAATAATAATGGTAGGTGTGAAGAGAAGTATGCACCCTGGAACCTAGGAAAAACAGAACCTCAGACCAATAATTCATGGCATTTCCCCAGCATCATCTACGATGGAGGAATGATCTCCAAGTGGCCCGGCATCCGGAAGTAGAAAGAAGGGGCTCATCTACCAAGCTCTGTCCAAGGATCTTATATTTTTTAAATTGCACACTCAACAAAATAATATTCCAGAACCTCATTATAATGTAGATATGACTCTTTTGAGTGTGATGGCATCATGAGTCAGCTTTCTCAGAGTTTGATTCCCACATCTATCAACATAGATCTGGAGAAACTGGGTTACTGGAGTTATTGGCCCCGTAATCATCACACGAACCTGTAGTTTCCAGTGTCCTACCAGACATTTGGATGTAATTGCTACAGGTAGAAATTCCCTGGCTGAGGATTTGGGGTGGGGTGGCATGGGGTGAGGTGGAAGGGTGGGTATGGGGGAGGGACAGTAGCCTAAGTCATTTCTTGCAATCTTGCAAGTAGGAAAAGAAGACAAAACCGATTACCTCGGTGTTTAAAAAAATGCAGCTCTCTACAATCTTTCTCTTTTTTTTTGCCTTTGTGAAGCACTGTTGCGACAGACACTAAACTTATTTCAAAACACTTACTGTGCAACATTTGGTAGGTTAGTGTTGCCTATTAAAAGGTATATAAACAGAAACATCTGGAAATACACAAAGATGGACTTCACTTGCAATATGTTTAAAAGGCAATGGTTACCAGATGTCAGTTTTAAGGGATTTTTGCAAACAGTATCTTTTAAGGGCTATGAGGTCATTCAATATTTTCTTTTCTAGGATTTCCTCCGACCAATTATCTGTAACGATTTCACCTATGGGCTCAAAAGAAAAATGTATTTTAAGCATGAACCTAATGCCAGAAAATAATATAATACCTCCCAGAACAAACCAAACCAAATCAAAACAAAAATAGAAGCCATTAATAAGAGGTCTCAGGAAATAATTTGAACTTTGAATTTAAACTTGCTCCAAATCCCAGTAGAATCAGAGCTAAACAAACAAGAAACTGAAAGTACCTAACATCCTTTTTTTTTAAGCATCACTATATGATAGTCTATTGAATGTGGTTAAGGTCAATGCAAAATTTCATTCTCTCATGCTGACATGGTTCGCTTATTGCCATACCTGCAGTTACATGCTTTTTATTAGCAAGGACAATATTTTAAATCCTTTTTGTCTGTGTCTCAGAAAATTGCCCCAATTTTAATAATTTTGTTTAGTTGGTATAAGTCCCTAACATTTTAAAGAAAATGTCAATAGAGGAGTGTTCTAGTCATTTACATATTAGGAAATGGTACTATCAGGCCCCATACATATTTGCTGACTGAAAGGGAAATTCATTTCTTTTTTTTTTTAGATTTATTTTTTATTTATTTCTCTCCCCTCCCCCCTACCCCCCCTCTGCCCCCTGTTGTCTGCTCTCTGTGTCCATTCGATGTGTGTTCTTCTGTGCCTGCTTGCATTCTTGTCAGTGGTACCGGGAATCTGTATCTCTTTCTGTTGCATCATCTTACTACATCAGCAATCCACGTATGTGGCGCCACACCTGGGCAGGCTGTGTTTTTTTTTGTGCTGGGCAGCTCTCCTAACGATGTGCACTCCTTGCATGAGGGGTTCCCCTATGCGGGGGACACTTCTGTGTGGCACAGCACTCCTTGTGCGCATCAGCACTGCGTGCGCGCCAACTCACCACACGGGTCAGGAGGTACTGGGTTGGAACCCTGGACGTCTCATATGGTAGACGGACGCTCTATCAGCTGAGCCAAATCCACTTCCTGAAGGAAACTCATTTCTGAATGATATTGAGACATGCCCAGGGAATGGAAAACACTCACCCATATGTAGACTAGGCAGTCATTTATATGTTCAGAGGTGGTAGGGATTTAGAGAACAACTGTCCCACATTTCATAGCTTTTCACAAGCTCTATATGCCCCCAGAATGCCATCTGAAACAAGATATTTGTCATTTAAATGATCTTCTTTGCTAGTCCCTTTTAGGAAAAGTCAGTCTGAAAAATATATGAGAAGCTAATAAATTTAAGCAAAAAGAAAAGAATTTGTATTTTAGACCTCACATCTCAAATGTAAAATAGAAACAAAAGTTATCATACATTTTTCTTCCTAGCACATTTCAATAACTTTACAAAGCTACAGTAATGTAGACATCTTTGATATCATGCAATAGCGTAGAAGTATAAATAAAGAGGATCCTCCAGGGCTGTCCTCAACCCCAGGAAAACCAGAGCTTGGGTAAAATGGAAATAAAAGAATGTGCTCATTTTAAGTATGGCACACCTTTACTTTTCCTAAAACTCATCAATAACGTATGTCACAGGGCAAACAGAGGCTAGTTTCTGTGCTGGGGCTTTCTCTATTTCTGGTTTGATTTGCGTCTAGGGCTTTCTCTCATTTCCTTCTCTTTTCAGCTTAGTGAATGGATTTAATTTTATAAGCATTTTTCAAACTACAATTTTGTGTATAGCTAACATTCTTTTTACTTCTTAACGTTGTGTGGTCATGGGGTACACAAAATTGTTAGAGTCAGAATTGAATTATTTGAGTTGCTGCAATATAGAGTTCTGATATAAGTATTCTATACTGATTGAGATTTTTGATACCCTTACACTACCTCAAATAAATTTTTAGTTGGAACATTTAAATAACAACTTCTTTAAAAATTTTCTATCTCCTAACAGCATTTCATTTCTTGACACAGGATTCCTAAGGGAAAAAATATGTTGCTAGTATTTCTTATTATCTATATAGTATATAGATAATATATATAATATATATATGATATATATAATTTTTTTAAGCTTGTGCCACCAGAGTTCATGCAAAGTATAATCTCCTAAGCCTGAAGCTTCAAAATGCAGAAGATTCAGGTGATTTGGCGAAATCATAGCTAAAGCTTTTAAAGATTCTTCTTTGGAATTGAACACAGTATCTCCTAGCTAGGAGGATATTTCAGCCCAAAGTTCTTTGCCATATTCCTAAGATCAGAAAGAAAAGCTTCCTCATCACCCACAGGAATTTAACAATCAAAGACCATGTCAAATACATATTATGAAAACAGGTATGGCAACCTCATTTTGACCTAAAAAACAAGTAGGGCTTAAACCACTGTGCCAACTGTTTTGGCAAATCTTTGTTACTTTGGACCAGGGTGTGGCAAGATACTCTTGCCAATGAAAAGTTAATATTTGACCAATGCTTTGGCTCAGGGATACTTTCTGCACAACCGGTGCCCCTAATATAGCGTGAGTTCCACTTTAGTGAAGGAACAAGGCAGGAAAAGGGGTTCCGAAAACTTCCCCTTCGGTTCTTTTCTTTCTCTGATCCAGGCTTCACCCTATTCCACTCCATAATAATCAATTTGGGCTCACCAATTACATGCCCTTTGTTTCCTCTGGGAATGTTTTCTAGTCATTGATTTCCAAACAGGACTACTGATTAAAATAGTAAATAAGCTTTTCACTCTAATGGAAAAGCCTTGGCTGAAACTGCAAGCAATCAACAGCAAAGGAAGCAAACGGATGAAGCGAGTAATTACTCACATCCTGTTGTTAAAGTTACTCACAGCTCGTGGAAATGACACCACCATATCAAGACATATTGCTACCTCATAATGTGTCACGAACAAGTCAAGGTGTGTAGAAAATTGGTCTTTACGGATTGGTGTGGACAAATCAGTTGTAATAATACACTATCTCCCATTATTTTCCATCAAAACTGTCCATTTATGTTTAGTCATTTATGTTTAGTTTCTTTGGTCTTTCCTGGATACTTCCTTTACTACTTGTCATATTTCTTGGGCTGAAATAAGTTAAACTACACGTAAATTAGATATGCTATGTTTGCCTAGAAGTAAGACCCTAGGTGTGATAACAATAAGAGCCAAGTTCCTCTAGTCTTGACTGCAACCAACTAACTCAGGCAGGTTACAGCCTCTCAGGATATCATTTTGCTCATCAGTCAAATGAGAATAATATTGCCTGCCTGCCCACTTGCCTCCCAGAGTGATGATGAGAATCAAGAGAAATAATAGAAGTAAAAGGATTTCGGAGTTAAAAGTGCTGTGAAAATGCAAGTCATTATTATGAAAAAAAAAACCAAAAACAACTCAGCTGTAAAAACTCCGTAGGCTGGTACAGCTGACAGGAACCTGAGAAATCAGGTCCAACCCCCTAATTTTGCAGATGGGAAAACTCTGACCCAAAAAGCAGTAGAATGCACAGTTAATTCCCATAATTTTAGATAATAATAATAATTAGAGGATTTACTGTGGGCTAGACAGTGTGCTAAGAGCTTTACCTACTTTATCTCATTTAATCTCCTCCACATCTCCATTAGGAAGGTCTGAGGTTTAGGTAAGTGGCCTGCCCAAGGTTGCATAACTAGTAACTGGTGGGGCTCATATCTAACTCAGGACTTCCTGACATCAAAGTCCATGCTCTTAACCACCATGATATTCTGCCTGAAAGTTTGGAAGCTTTTTTACAGGGTGGCTTAAAAATAAACATTTTCTCTCTTTGACCAGGATCTGGGAGAAGGTACCTGGCCAAAAGATAGAAAACTAGGAGAGCTGTAAGTCCATGTATGATGAACTACATGTGGAGGACAAGGGATATATCCTAGTTCTTTTTTTTTTTTTAAGATTTATTTTATTATTTCTTTCTCTCCCCTCTCCCCTCCCCTGGTTATCTGCTCTCTGTGTCCATTCGTTGTGTGATCTTTTGTGTATGCTTGCATTCTCCGTGGCACCGGGAATCTGTGTCTCTTTTTGTTGCATCGTCTTGCTGTGTCAGCTCTCCGTGTGTGTGGTGCCACTCCTGGGTGGGTTGTGCTTTTTTCACATGGGGTGGCTCAATGAGGGGTGCACTCCTTGCACGTGGGGTGCCCCTATGCAGGGGGCACCCCTGCATGGCACAGCACTCCTTGATACGACATCGCCATGCATTAGCCAGCTCACTACATGGGCCAGGAGGCACTGGGTTTGAGCCCTGGACCTCCTATATGGTAGGCGGATGTTCTATCAGTTGAGCCACATCTGCTTCCCTATCCTAGTTCTTAAGAGTTACTATACATCTTAGATATCCTTCCCTTTAGTATTGCAAAACTACTTCCTAGGTCCCTTTAAAAGGTGCTGTGATGTACCAACATTAGTTTACTGACTGGCAATCTATTCTCCCATTTAGCATAAAATCTATTTGATTGAAAATGGGCAACTTTTATAATATAAGAATTCCTATGCTTTGCCCAGTGGAGATGTGGTGTCAGCCTCTAAGCTGGACCCCAATGAGTCTTGGCTTGTGTTCATGCCCTTATGTGGCCCCCTCCCACACCAACAGGATGTAACCAATGGGTTGTTGTGGAAATAATGGGGTGTGTGTTCATTTCAGATTCAGTGTATTGGGGACTTCTAGTTCCAATATTTGCCTGGATGATTTTCAGAACTTCTATGGATTAGTGGCTCCTTTTGTGCCTCCAGTTTTCCCCCTTTTCAAATGGGAATGTCTTGAGCAGTTATGTGATGTCTGCTCCACCACTGAATGGTGGATGTGGGGGGGACAGATAGCTTGTCTCTAGACCTCTAGCTTGTCCCTGAGATCTAGAGTACAGTTTAGCTTCTTGAACTATACTCAATAAGCCGAACCTAAAGAATTTACACCTGAGGAGATTCATCAATACCTATGCCTGACTTAAATGATGAGATCCTGGATCTTGAGCTACTGCTGTACTGGGATGTGACTTTGTGGGGCATGGGGGTGCGGGGGGTGGGATGTGAATGCATTTTGTTTGTGGGAGGGACATACATCATTGAGGGTCAAACCAGACCATGTTAGCCAGCCTCTAAGTTGGCCTGAAATGATTCTCAATTTCTATTATTCATGTCTTTGTGTAATACACTCCACATTGAATAACAATGGCCAGTGAAAACAATATTGCACAAATGGCAGATTGTAACTTTTAAAACTAGTTCCACTTGCTTTCCACTGGATCACCTGCTCCAGGGAAGCCAGCTGTCCTGTCCTAAGTATACCTATAGAGAAGGAAAGAAATAAGGCTTCCCAACAACAGCCAGTACTAATTTGCCAGCCATGTAAATGAGTCATCTTTGAAATGGCTACTCCAGCCCCAATCAAACCTTCAGATGACTGCAGCCTCTGCCAAACTCTTACTGCAACCTTGGAATAGACTGAGAATGAGCCAGAACCATCCAGCTAAGCTATTCTTGAATTCCTGACCCTATATGAGATAATGAACTTTATTGTTGTTTTAAGCCATTAAGTTTTGTCTTAGTTTGCTAAGGCTACTCTGATAAATACCACACAATAGGTTGGCTTAAACAACAAGAATGTATTGATTTACAATCTGAAGGCTAAAAGACAAAAATCAAGTTTTCAACAAGGCCATGCTTTCTCAGGAGTCATGACCTTGGGTGATGGCAGGCCGCCATCACATGGTGACCCCTCCTTTTCTTTGTGTCTGATCATCTGGCTTCTGCTGACTGATCCAAGTTTCCTCTCTATATAAGGCCTCCAGTCATATGAATTAGGGCCCACCCAGATTCAGTTTGACCACAAGATCCTATTCACAAATGAGTCCACAAATGATGTAATTGATAACAACATCTTCAAAGCTCCTATTTACAAATAAGTTTTCACCCACAAATCTTAAGTATAAACACACCTAGAGCATGTCTTCTAAGGGATATATGTTTCAGTCCCCAACAGGGAGTAATTTGTTACCAAGAAATAGAGAATATTCAAATACATGTATTTCAACCTTTAAACTGACTTCAGATATTATTTCTTAACCATAATTTTAGGATTTAGGGAACTAAAAAGGCAGATTGAAGTGTTCATTTCAAATGTAGTGCATAGGAGGATATTATTATATAAATCATTATGTATCTAGAGGTTCTTAGGTTTATCTTCTTTTTTTTCCCTGCCATTTCTCCCTGAAGTGCCATGAGGATGACCAGTTATTTGACAGCTGAAGAATAAAAGTAACTGCTGTGCCCAAATTCCTTCAGGGGTTTTTGAGTAGAAGTTACTTTTATTTTTTTTTTAACTCTATTGGTCTTGAGGGAGATGATGATTAAAGAAATCGCATCCTTCTCTCATAATTCTTAGAAGCAAAACTGAATGTGGTAAGGTATAGCTAAAAGTTCCAAACTAGCAAGTGCTCAGTGTTTGCCTCTCCCCTCTCCCGCCATTTTGTGAAACTTTGGAGCTTTATGCACTCCCTAGAAGCACAAATGAAAGAAAAAATCAAGTTTTGTTTTGTTTTTCAAAAATCTCTCTTGTGTCTGAGAGAAAGATTCTAAAGTCCTTCAGGGAAGAATACTGACATTGGTTTGGCAACATTCATTTAGTTTGGGGTAAGGGATCATTAAATTAAAAAAAAATGCTTGGGGAGCAGATGGAGCTCAGTGTTTAAATGCCTACTTTCCATGTACGAGGTCCTGGGTTCAATTCCTGTTACCTCCTAAAAGAAAATATGCTCAACACATTTCAGAGACTCTAAGGTCCCCAAATTCATGAGGAAAAAAAGAATGAGGTAAATGAAGTAAGGCAGGACGTTATAAGAAATTTTTAAGCAACCAGAAATGTTTAAAGTGAATTTATGATTATTCTTTTCCCAGGCAATGTCCAAATATTGCTCAAAGGTGATGACTTTGATTTCTAGTTGATGTCTGGTCTATTTCTTGCACTGAAAAAAACTCTTTTTTGGGTTTCTTTTCTAACCCCCTTAGTATATCATTCTAAAAGATACACAGAATCCGATTGTCCTAATACTCCTGACTCAGAAAAGAACAGAATTAGCTTCATAGAACACTGACACTGTTTTACAAATCCAACTTTATCATTTTAAAGGAAATCACACACAAGTTTCCTACACTGAGAAAAGAGAGTAGCTTTTTCTGTTGCCAAATTATGAGTATGGAAAAAGAAAGTTGAGTAGAGGATAAAGGATATGGTATTGTCTAAAGTAAATGAGGGTTGAACAAAGAATAAAATCAATTTCACTTTCACAAATATTATTTTATTATTGGTTAATACATTTCTATCCAGTCATAATAAAGTCTTTCTGTCAAGTATTATTTATTGATATTAAATAAGAATTGATTATTGAATCAGAATAATATGTCCCTGTAGTCCAATTGGGTCTACTTCTCAACAAAAATCCTAAAGCCTTGTTGGTTAAATCTCAATCATCATGGCCTCTTTATACACATATGCATACACACACTTTTAATGAGGTTAAACATATATATTACAGGGAATTAACCTTTTCTGTACATCTAGATTGAATTTTACATGTGATTACATCCATGAAACTCCTCCCAGAACAAGTTATTAAGAAGCTCCTTGAGATGCTTCCCAGACAGTAACAGACCCTTTAACCCCAAGATAATAACTTCTTACTTAATAAAGATTGGTTTTCCATGGCCTCTTCTCAAATTAAAATAAATCTTAGAATCTCATAAACAAAAATCTTTTTTTGTTGATTTATGGTTTATATGAATAGGAAGTTATTTCATCATAAGGTCTGTGGGAAAACATTTACTACAAAATCTTCTTTTATGATGCTGCTTCCTTATCATTCCAAGGATACAAGGAGAGCAATGGAGACTATTGAAAGTCCATGCCTGTTGTATTAGTCATCCAAAGGGGTGCTAATGTAAAATATAAGAAATTGGTTGGTTTTTATAAAGGGTATTTATTTGGAGTAGGAACTTATAGATACCAGGCCATAAAGCATAAGTTACTTCCCTCACCAAAGTCTATTTGGAGCAAGATGGCTGCCCAAATCTTCAAGGGTACAGGCTTCCTGGGTTCCTATGGTCCTGGGGCTTGCTTTTATCTGGGTTCAAGTTTCCTTTCTTCCTGGGACTGGCTTCTCTTTCCTCTGAGTGTTGACTTCCTGGGGCTCCAGCTTAAGTCTTCAGCATCAAACTCTAACATCAGAAAACCCCCAACTCTATTCTTTGCCATGCCTTTTATCTTGATGGGTGGGGACTCAATGTCCTAATCATAACTCATCATGCCCAGGTACAGATCTGATTATAAGCATAGTCCAATATCTGTTTTTGAAATTCATAACCATATCAAACTGCTACACCTGTCTACAGGAGAAATAAATATGTATCTTATTTAAATGCACATCTCATGACTTTTTTGAAAGTTTGCCATAATCCATGCATAATATTTTTAACCTTGTAAGTAGATATAATTGCATTATTCAAAATCATAATGAATAAAAATAGAATTATACTGTGCATTTAGCCATGCATTTCTTTTTAATCACAACAAATCTGAAACCCAGTTGTGGTGGTTTGGGGTTACATACCTCAAAAAAGCATCTTCTTAAATTTAATACATTCTTGTGGATGTAAACCCATTGTAAGTAGGACCTTTTGATGAGGTTGCTTCCGTTAAGGTGTGGCACAATTCAGGCAGGATGAGTCTTAATCCAATTTCTGGAGTCCTTTATACGTGGAATGAATTTCAGACAGATATAGAGAAAGCCCAATGAAGCAAGAAGCTGAAGTCAACAGACCCAGAAGAGACGCGAGAGGCCAGAAGAGGCCACCATGTGCACTGCCATGTGAGACAGGAGCCCAAGACCAGAGTTCGCTGGCAGCCAGCTCCAGAATGCTGGTCTTCTGGAAGAAAGCTTCACCTTGATGCTGCTTTGATTTGAATGTATCCTAAACTCAAAACTTTGAGCTGATAAAATCCCTTTGTTTAAGCCAACCTATTGCATGATAAAATTTGCTTGAGCTTCCAAGGAAACTGAAACACTAGTCATGCAAATTTCCTGAGAGAGGGAGAGAGAGAGACCAAGACATTATTTTTAAGAATCCAAATATTATGATTTTTTTTACTGTTGTTTTGAAATGACTTCACAAAGCTTAAATATCATACATTAAAGTTGATTAACCCTGTATACTTTATGTCCAGGAAGATAAACTTTAGCTCATGCTTGATTGAAAGACTGCTGTGTTTGGTGATGCAAGGAAATCTTTTTTTAATATTACAGAAGAAAAATGCACCAGATATATTCTTATCCCATTTTTAAAAAAGGTCCGTTCTGTGTTATTACTAGGGAAGAGAAAAGTTAAAAATAAAATATTTCATATAAGTTTAGTGTTTCACCTAAGCCTTTGTAAATAGTCTGCATCCCAGAGACAGTGAATTAAGAATTCCATGTAGAATTAGAAATTAAAAATAGATGCAGTAGTGAGAAATGTATTTAAGGCCCTGCCTACACTGCAGTAAAAATCGTGTTCACAAAAATTATGTTTAATATGATCCTTAACATCTTGTTAACAAGTTCTCTAGCCAGGAAAGGTAAAAATATAGGAAATCTTTTGGTTTATAATTTTGAAAACCTATTAATTCTGTTTTTTACTGTTTAGAGGCTGATGCTTTAGCATGCATTTATCCTTTTGTCTACTTATAATGAATTAGATTGAGGAGCATGTAAAGTAGTATTATTTGAAATATATGTAATATTTTCATGAAGTATACCCTTATATCAACATGTTTCAGCTCAGTTTTCTTTATCAGTTTTACATATAGGTTACCTGCAATTTCAGTGAAATAATGAATAGAGGCTTGTTTGAATTATACCATTGTCCAGAAAGAATGTGGCATAACCCTTCCAAATATTTACACATGCACACACAAACATTAGTAGGTAAAAACTTTAGAATTTATTAACAAATAATAAAAGGAACTACTTATATAAAAACACATAACTGAGAATTATATGCTAATATCCTATTCCATAAGGATAAAAACTTCAAAAATGAAAGTATATTAGCATTTTATCACTAGATCTCAGAAAACCATCTTTGCTAGAATATATGTGGCTAAAAGCTCAATATAGGGAGTGGAGCTCAAGTAGTTGAGCGCCCACTTTCCATGTATGAGGTCCTGAGTTCACTCCCCAGTACCTCCTAAAAATCCAAAGAAACCCAGTATATTTTGGAGTGGGAAATTCCTTGACACCATTGGAATAAGTTTAAATTGGTCAGTTTATAATTTCGGTTCCCTAGACTTTCAGAAAGAAAAACTCTTTATTAGCTATGAGACAGTAAGGGCAATCTCTTGACAATCAATTAAATAATTTACAAGTGTAAGGATAGTCTAAATCTAAAAAAAAAAAAAAAAGACTTACAAACTTCCATTTATATATTCTATTGCATTTTTATTTATCCATCATCTTCAAGGCTGGGGAGTCTTCCAAAGATGTGAAAACAACTTTTGTTCATACTGTCCATCCTGACTCTTCTCCCTCAGCTGTGCCCATACACAAGTTGTGGTTTTCCATTGATCTTCCACCTTTCACGTCCCAGGTCGCACCACGTTTGCTGGTGTTTTTTTGTATATACAATATCCTCTTTAATTACATTCCTTTCTTAGCATTATTACAGCTCTTTCTCTTTCACTTAAGTAGAAACCTTTCATTATTTTGCTCTCTCCTGTTCTCCCCTTTTCCTCTATAAGCTAAAAAATAATGCTGATCTTGGTGTTAAGTTCCACATATATAGTGAAAAGGAGAAGTCAAGAGGTTTAAAGTACAATTAAATATATTATAGAATTATTACTTTTTAGCTCAAAAGCTCTTGAAATTATCTAGTTTTCATTACACATCCTACAAATCTCCATCTAACTCCAAATTTTCTTTAATAAAATTAGCTTTCCTTCAAACAGCAGCATCAAGACTGAAGATCAAAAAAAGATTTAATTGTGACCTACCAGACCCTAAATAATTTGACCCCTTGTTATTGCCCCAGTCTTATGTACTTTCATTCTTCCCCTCTCTCACCACACTTCAGACAAAGAAAACCATTTGCTTTTATTGGAACATGCCAAATTTGTTTCTTCTGTCCAGAAGTCTCCCCAAACTTTGCTCAGGTCTGGACTCATATGTCATTTTGGATGGTTAAAAGTTTAAGTAATATTTAAGTAGCCATGTAGTAAGACATTGAATTGTATGATAGGCATCTGAACCAAGGAAAGAGAAATTTGGATATCATTAACATTTAGATAACACCAGAACGGAGTGTGTGTGACTATCTAAGAAAATCATGTAAAAGGGAGAAGAATAGAGAGAGGACCTGCCTTGGGAATGACCTCCAAATACAGACCTGAAGGAGAAACCAGCAAAGGGAAGTGGGAAGCAATAGGTAAGAGAATCTAAAAGTGCAATGCCACTGAATCACTATAATATGAGAATTGAAAGAAAATTTAGGTGAATAATAGCGTCAAATGTAAGACAAGTTAGTAAGTGTGAGGATCAAGAAAAAGCAATTGACTTTACTAATTTACACCATTATTTACATGGGGAAAATGTCTTTTATGTTTGAAATATCTGTCTCAACTAATGAGCTTTTGGACAACTATTTTTGGAAGTATTCTGTATATTTATGGAGCAAATTTTCTATGTTCCATACAAGTAGTAACCATAAGAGACCTGGGGTGACTACACTAAAATCAGGCAAATAGACTTTAAATCAAAAACTGTTACAAGAGACAAAGAAGGACATTATGAACTGATGAAAGGGTCAATGCAAAAAGAAGATATGATAATTATAAACATATATACACTTAAGAACAGGGCCACCAAATATATGCAGTAAATATTGACGGAATCAAGGGAAAGAGAGACAGTACTACAGGAATACTTGGAGATTTCAATACTCCACTTTAAATATTGGACAGAATACCTATATACAAGATCAACAAGGAAATAGAGGATATGGTCAACACTATAAACCAACTAGAGCTAACAGACATCTATTAAACACCTCACCCAACAACAGCAGAATACACGTTATTTTCAAGTGTACTCAAATCAATCTCCAGGGTGGAACATGTTAGGGTTCAATAGAAGTCTCAATACATTTTTAAATATTGGTATCATACACAGTAACTTCTCTGACCACAATGGAGTGAAGCATAACATAAAGAAATTGGAAAATTTGCAGATATGTTGAAATTAAAAAGCACACTCTTAAACAACCAATGGATTAAAGAAGAAATCACAAAAAGTGAAGAACGTGGATAATTAGCTAAGGAGATTTCCAAGCTAAGTGTAGAAGGTGTAGCATGATTTCTTCTTGCACTTTATCATCAAATGTGGGAGGAAAGAGATAAGCTGAGAACTGAACTCTTAATCACAAAGATACCAGAAATGCAATGCCAATAAAAATTCTCACATCTTTCTTTGCAAAAATGGAAAACCCAATCATCAAATTTACATGGAAGGGTAAGGGACCCCAAATACCCAAAGTCATCTTGATAAAGAAGAAAGGAGTTGGACTTACACTTCCCAATCTTAAAACTCATTGCAAAGCTACAACAATCAAAACAGCATGGTTTTGGCACAAGGACAGACATACAGACTGAGGAAATATAATTGAGAGTTCAAAAATCAACCCTCAGATTTATGGCCAACTCATTTTTGACCAGGGGCAAAGACCTCTCAATTAGGAAAAAATAGTGTCCTCAAAAAATGGTTCTGGGAAAACTGGATTTCCATTTGCAAAAGAATGAGAGTGGAACTCTACTTCACACATATACAAAAGTCAACTGAAAATGAATCAAAGACTTTAGTACAAGAACCAGAAATATCAAACTTCTGGAAGAAAATGTAAGGAAGCATCTTCAGGACCTTGTGTTAAACAACTGTTTTTTACTAAAAACACAAGCAACAAAAGAGAAAATAGATAAATGGGACCTCATCAAAATTGAAAACTCTGTGTCTCAAAGGATTTTATTATAAAACTAAAATCTACGTAATGGGAGAAAACATTTGTAAACCACAAGCCAATTTGTTTTGTTTTGTTTTAAAGTTATTTTTATTTATTTCTCTCCCCTCCCCCCCCCCCAATTGTCTGCTCTCTGTGTCCATTCACTGTGTGTTCTTCTGTGACTGCTTCTATCTTTATCAGTGGCACTGGGAATTTGTGTTTCTTTTTGTTGCATCATCTTGCTGCGTCAGCTCTCTGTATGTGCAGTGCCATTCTTGGGCAGGCTGCACTTTCTTTCACACTGGGCAGCTCTCCTTACGGGGTGCACTCCTTGCGTGTGGGGCTCCCCTATGCGGGGGACACCCCTGCGTGGCACGGCACTCCTTGTGCACATCAGCACTGTGCATAGGCCAGCTCCACACGGGTCAAGGAGGCCTGGGGTTTGAATCATGGACCTCCCATGTGGTAGGCGGATACCCTAACCATTGGTCCAAATCCACATCCCCCAATAAAGGTTTAACATCCAGAATATATAAAGAAATCCTTTAACTCAACAACAAAAAGACAAACAACCTAATTTAAAAATGTGCAAAAGACTTCAATAGTTATTTCACCAAAGAAGTTATATAAATGGCCAAAAAGGAATTGAAAAGATGCTCAGCATCATTAACTATTAGATACATGCAAATAAAACCACAATAAGATAACATTTCACACTCACCAGAATGACTGCTATTAAAAAAAAACAAAAAATCGCAAGTGTTGGAGAGGACATGGAGAAAGAGGAACACTCATCCATTGCTAACGGAAGTGTAAAATGTAGTCACTGTGGAAGACAGTTTGCAAGTTTCTTAGGATCACCATATGACTTAGCAACCCCACTTCTAGGTATATACCCAAAAGAATTGAAAGCAGGGACTTGAACAGGTATTTGTACACTGACATTCACAATGAAATTATTCACAATTGTCAAAAGACTGAAGCACCCAAGTGTACATTAATCGATGACTAGATAAATAAAATGTGGTAGATACATGCAATGGAATATTATTCAACCCTAAAAAGGAAAAAAATCTGATACAACAACATGGGTGAAACATGAAGACCTCATGTTGTGTGAAATAAGCCAGACACAAATATTGGACAATAAAGCATAAAGATTGGACAATAAAGGACAAATATTGCCTGAGCTCACTGATATGAAATAATATTATAACAATAAGCAAAGTCAAAGAGTCGGTTCTGGGATATAGGTTACCAGGGGATGAGATGATGGTAAAGAATAGGGAGTTAAAGCTTTAAAAAAACACCTAAAATTGATGATTTTGAAAATTCTTATCCTACCCAGATAGTGTGTTCTTAGAGTAGGGCCAGAAGAGGCTCTATCCGCGACCTCTCTGAGCTTTTACAAAGTGACTCCCCAGAGACTAGGCCTCGACAGGAGTGTTGAACACTCATGAACAACCTTCATAAACACACACATGAAGAACCCTTTGTTGAAGAGGGTGTGGCTGAACATGGATCCAGTCAGATATCTCAGAAGAAGTCATGGTTGGAAATGCAGTTATCCAGGGAGGGTCACTGGAAGTTCTATTGTCTGATGATTTGGACCTGCTTGAACTGCATGAAAATCTAAGTTTTTGCAGAATTTGTATGAGCAGAATTACTGCCAGTTTGGACTGAAAGGGACAGAGAGGGGATGAATTGAAGGAAGAGTATCTTCAAGGGCAGAGCCATGGAAGCAAATGCCTGAACCAAAAAGATCTCTTTGCACCAAGACGGCAGGCCTACCCACATGTGTGGAAAGGGTAGGTATGCTCCTGTGGCTGGAGCAGCAGAACATTTGCCCTGGTGCTGGAAGGGGCAGGCTTTGTGCCCTATTTTTCAGGGAGAGCACTGCTTAGAGATGGCAGGGCCTGTGTCCCAGCATTTGCAGAGAGCCTGCTACTATTATGATGCTTGGAGAGGGTGTAAGCCCTCCGGAGCAATAAGGCTGCCATTCTATCAGGCCTGGAGCACAAGGATCAAGTCACAGATGGTTTCAGTCTTGAGATCTAATGGAGTTTTCCCTGCCAGGTTTTGGACTTGGTTGGGAACCATGACCCCTGATTTACTTCCAGTTTCTCTCTTCTGGAATGGGAATTTTTCAATGTGTTTCAATTAAAAGCATATAACTTGTTCTCTATGTTTCATAGGTCCATCAAACAGGAATTTCACCTCAGGATGGGCCACACCTATAACTGATTTTAATGAGATTTTGGACTTAACATTGCTCTAAAATGGCTTTAGACTTTTGGAATGTTGTGATGGAATGAATATACTTTTCATTTGTAAAAGAACCTGTCCTTTTGGTGTCCAGAGAGCAGGCTTTGGTGGCCTGGAGTTAAGTACCCCAGAAAAACATGTTCTTAATCTTAATCCATTTTGGTGGGGGAATCCAATATAAAAAGAACCTTTTTTGTTTGTTTGTTTGTTTGTTTTTAGTGTGGCACATTTATCACTATTGATGAAAACATACTGAAGCACTGTTACTAACTGTGGACTACAGTTTACATTATAGGTTACACTCTGCCCTGCACAGTTTTAAAGGTTATGACAAAATGTATAATGGCCTGTATCCATCATGCAGTGCCATGCAGGACAATTCCAACGACCTGAAAATGTCCCTATATTATACCGATTCTTCCCTCTACCTCCCCTCAGAACCTCTGGTGGCCACTGCCTTTATAGCAATGATAAAAGTTCTTCCATTGCTAGAATAATAATGTCTATAATAGAATAATAATAAGTGACTTTAGTCCATTGTTCATTCCCCAACTTGAGGATTTGGGTACGGTGATGCCCACTCTGTTTCTAATTGAGAGAGGGCTTAGAGTCCATAGGGCAGATGGATGGAATTACCTTGCTTCCAGTTGCAGACACTCTGTGTTCGTTGGGATGAATGTTCTCCATCATCATCCCACCGTTAATTGTTCTAGGTAGAGTAGGTGTTGCAATTCTGCTGAGATTCAGGGTTCAACTGGCACAAGAACAGACTAAAGATTTAAGTATCTGGGATATATAGTTAACAAGTATAGTGCTAATTATAAATTCAAATAAAAGAAGCAGAAGAGCCATGGGTAGGGAAACTATAATTGAGTCTAACTCTGTTACACTGGGGAGTATAAACTCCAAAGTAAGGTCCTTTTGCTGAGGTTACTTCAGTTCAGGTATAGCCCAATTGAATCAGCATGGTTCTTAATCCTATTACTGGATCTTATAGAGAAATTCACAAAGGGAGAAAACCATGGGGTGCAGGCAGAAACTGGAAGTCAACAGAAACCCGAAGGGAAAAAACAAGATATCACTGTGTGAACTGTCATATGACAGAAAAGTCAAACACCAAGAATGTCCAGTAGCAGGCCTGGAGTGCTACAGTCTTTGGGGGAGAAAGCATCATCTTGCTGATACCTTGATTTTGGACTTCTTCTAGCCTCAAACCTGTGATCCAATAGATTCCATTTGTTTAAGCCAATCCATTGTATGGTATTTGTCTTAGCAGCCAGAAAACTAAAACAGGTGTGAAAGACTGTTACATGAAAAACTATAAAACTCTGCTGAAAGAAATTAAATACTTAAATGTCAAGACATCCCATGTTCATGGATGGAAGACTTACCATTATTAAGATGTCAATACTATCCAAAGTGACTTATTGATTCAATGCAATCTCTATCAAAATTCCAGCAGAAATGGAAAAGACAGTCCTCAAATTCATATGGCAAAGGACCCCTCATAGCTAAAAGAATTTTGTGAAAGGAGAACAAAGTTAGAGGACTCACACTTTCCTATTTCAAAGCCCACTACAAAGCTATAGTAATAAAAACATTGTGATTCTGGAATTAGTATAGATAAATAGACAAATAGAATAGAATTGAAAGTCCAGAAATAGATGCACGTAATTATGGGCAATTGAATTTTTAAAATAGAGACAAGTATATGCAATGTGGAAAGAATAGTCTTTCCAATAAAAATTGTTAGAAAAACTGGATAGTCACATGCAAAAGAATGTAAGTGTGGGGAGTGGATGTGGCTCAAGTGGTAGAGTGCCTTCTTCCCACATGGAAAGTCCTGGGTTCAGTTCCTGGTGCCTCCTTAAAACAAAACTCCAACAAACAAACAAAAAACAACAAGCAAACAAATGACAAAAAACAACTCAAGAGCCCATGTGGCTCAGTGTTTAAATATTGGTTTCCCATATACGAGGTCCCAGGTTCAATCCCAGCCCTGGTACATTAAAAAAAAAAATGCAATTGGACCTCTACCTCACACTATATATGCAAAAATTAACTCAAAATGGATCAAGTGCCCACATATAAGAGCTAAAACAATAAAACTCTTAGAAGATAAGATAGAGGCAAATCTTCATAAGCTAGGCTTTTGCAATGAATGCTAGATATGACATCAAAAGCACAAGCAACAAAATAAAAAAATAGATAAATTTAACTTCATCAAAATTAAATATTTTGTGCTTCAATGGTCATCATCAAGAAAGTGAAAAGACAACCCACAGAATGAGAGCAAATTCTTGATCTGATAAGGGCTTGATATTCAGAATATATAAAGAACATTTACAATGTCACAATGAAAAGACTAACTACCCAATTAAAAAATGGATAAAGGAATTTAACATACATTGCTCCAAAGAGGGTATACAAATGGCCTATAAACATATGAAAAGATGATTGATATCATTAGCCATTAAAGGACTGCAAATCAAAACCACAATGAAGCACTACTTCACAAACACAAGGATGGATACTATTAGTTTTCTAAATGGAAAATAAAAAGTTTTGGAGGGATGTGGAGAAGTTGGAATTCTATTGCATTGTTGGTAGCAATGTAAAATAGTATGGTCATTGTGAAAAGCAATATGACAGTTACCTTTTAAATATTGAATTGTCATATGATCCAGCAATTCCACATCTAGGTATATACCCAAAGAAAGTGAGAAAAGTTCTTAAACAGGTATTTGTACAACAATGTTCATAGCAGCATTGTTCACAATAGTCAAAAGATAGAAACAACCCAAGTGTCCATCAAGAAATGAATGGATAAACAAAATACAGTACATATGTACAATGAATTATTATCCTGCTATAGGAAGGAATGACGTTCTGAGATATGCTGCAAGATGGATGAACCTTGAAAATGTGCTAAGTGAAACAAGCAAGGCACATAAGGAGAAATATTGTACAATGTAATTTATATAAGTGATCTAGAAATAGCAAGTTCATAGAGACAGATAGCAGAACAGAGGTTACTAGAGAAAGATGGGGCACTTTGCTTGGTGGATATTTTAGTTTAAAAGTCTACTTAAGTAAAAATGAAATGGTTTGACTTAAACAATGGGAATTTATTCACTTAGTTTTGAGGTCAGGAAATTGTCCAAATCAAGGCATTACCAAGGCAATGTTTTCTTCTCAAAGACTGGTGTTCAGGGCCTGGCTGCTGGTGATCCTCATCACAGGGCAAGGCACATGGCAGTGTCTCCTGCTATCTTCCAGGTTCCACTGGAGCTTCTTGCTCCCTGTGGCTTTCTCTCTCTGAATTCATTCCACTTATAAATGACTTCAGTAATAGGATTAAGACCCATTCTGATTGGGCAGGGACGCATACCACTTGAGGAAGTAACCTCATCAGAAGATTCCACTTACAATGGGTTCACACCCACAAGAATGAATTAAATTTAAAAACATGTTTTTGTGGGGGTACATACAGGTTCAAACCACTACAGTGAGTATAGAGTGTTTGTAAAAAATAATCATAAAAGATTAAAAAAAAATTTTTTCTTTTTGTCCAATACTAACCCACTTCATGATTCTCATTTCTTTTTGTTTTGTTTTATTTTGTTTTTTTGAAGTACCAAGGATTGGATCCAGGACCTCATATATGGGAAGCAGGCACTCAACTACTGAGCTACACCTGCTCCCCTTTTATTTGTTCTTGATTAAATGTGCAGTGTTAATGAAGTCTATTCACAATCCCATTGTACCTTGAATGTTTGGATGAAATTGCTCTTGTAAAAGATAGAAATTGCTTCTTGTAAAAGAAGATAGATATGTAAGTGATTCCGGTTTACCAGGAAACAGTAAGAGAATGAGATTAGAATCAAAAAGAGAAAAGATTCTTTGATTTTAATTTTAATAATTTATTTTATTAGTCTCTGTGTGCTTTGGTTGATAAGTCTGTAGAGATAGGATAATGTCATCTGAAACATTATCACAGAACTTATCACGAGTTGTCATAGACTAAAACAGCATACCTTTGAGTTAAAGAACCACTTTTTTCCTACTATTGCTGTTACGGAAGTCCTGTACTCAAGCCAAGTTATAATTATACATAATTAACTTTTCCATTTTCAGCTAATTAAATTTAAAGAAAACCTGAAAACCCATCATCTCTGTATAACAGAGTGTATTGAAGCTTGAAAATTTGAACATTTAATTAAAAAAAGCGTATCTATTCTGGCTCTACTTATTCTTCTTGTTAACAAAAATAGTGCACCAGCTCTAGAATAGAAATGCCAAGCTTTGAAGTTCTGTGGTGTTAGGCTGAGTATAAATTTACTGTCATATTTTTGACATGCATTTTAAAATTTAGACCTCAAAAGATTTAAAAAAGCAAGTTGTAAATAGAAAACAGCATAATTAATATAAAATATTCAAATAAAACAAAGCGGAAGGAAAACCCTCCATATAATGTCTAAACAAAGACAAGTGAAGAGATATCACATTATTAGTGGCTGACAAAATTTACTCTCTCTATATATATACTCATTTATTCCTAATATCTGCAAAGAATCTAGATTATTTTATAAATGTTACCAGTGTTAGAACTATAGATGATAAAGTCTGTATTGTAGATAAAGAGACATGAAAATACTTTCATTTTTAACATGATATAATGCGAAATATATATATACATGCATATATATATGACATGATTTTTACATCAGCATGGACTTTTTTACAATACGTAAATTAAAATTAATCATGGAGGAAAATATCTAATGTTATAGAAGGGGAAGGATTATCATTGCAGAAAAAATATTTTGACAGGAAAATTCTAAGGGGAAAAAGCCTATAAAAATATTCAAAAGAAAATGAGGCGTCTTAGGGACATGGAGCTGCCCTGGATGGTGCTTCAGAGGTAATCACCGGACATTGTAAATCCTCACAGGGCCTACATGATGGAATAGAGGAGAGTATGGGCCATGATGTGAACCAATGTATATGAGGTGCAGAGGTGCCCAAAGATGTACTTACCAAATCCAATGGATGTGTCATGATGATGGGAACGAGTGTTGTTGGGGGGGGGGGGAGAGGGGGGGTGGGGGGGTGGGGTTGAATGGGACCTCACATATATATTTTTAATGTAATATTATTACAAATTCAATAAAAAATAAAAAAATTTAAAAAAAAAAAAAAAGAAAATGATAATTTTTGCATGTGTATATATGCTAAAAAGGTATATATGTGTATATATGTTTATTAACAACTGAAATTACATACACCAACATGCTAAATTATTCTTCCACATGTTAGGATTATAGACATATTTTTGCTTCTTTGCTTCTCTAAATGCGACGAAGGAATGTATTACTTTGGTATTCATTTTATGACCATTCATGAAACTATGTGCCAGACTTTGTATTTGGTAGGGTATTTAAAAGTGAATGAAACATACACAATCCCTACCTGCATAGAACTAATATTTATAATGCAGAGTTTACTTTAAAAATTATATTTCTTAGTGATTAGAATGCAGACTTCAGAGGCAAATTGGCTGGATTCGAAACCCAGCTCCAATACTTGCTAGGGGTGACTTTAGACAAGTTATTTACCCTCTCTGTGCTTCAGTGTCCTCATAAATAACAGAAAGATAATGACAATACCTACCCATAGGGATGTTTTAAGGAATAAATGATTTAATATCTGTAAAGCATTTAAATCAGTGCTGGTACCTGGCAACCCTTTGTAAACTATTATTATTATTATTAATTGTTTTAAATCCCAGTAATATATGAATAAATAGTTTCATTGTTACTTTTTTTAAAATTAGAGAGGTGTCTGACTCTTTTAGTGTGCTAAAAGCTGCCAAGGCAATATACCAGAAATGGGTTGACTTTGACAATGGGGAATTACTAATTTATAAGCTTATAACTCTGAAGTCATGAAAATGTCCAAATCAAGGCAGTGTCAGTAGGTGCTTTCTCCCTGAGCTGCAGCTGTGAGCAATCAGACACCTGGTGGCATCTGCTCATCTCTCCCCACTCCTCAGCGCCTCGTTGCTTTCAGCTTCTGGCTTCAGTGGCTGCTCTCAGCTTCTGTGTTTGGTCGATTCTAGCTCTGGCTCCCAGGGCCTTCTCTCTCAGCTTCTGGGTGTTTCTCTCTGTTTCTGTGGCTCTGTCAATATCAGTTTATAAAGGACTCTAGTAAGAGGATTAAAGACTACCTTGAGTCATTCAATCTAATCAAAGACTCTTAACTGAAGTAATTTAATCAAAAGGTCCCAATAGGTTTACACCTACCAGAATGGACCAACTTAAGATCACAGTTTTCTGGGGTCCACAAAAGACTCAAACTATTACACTAACCAAACAAAACCAATGCATGCACTCTACAAAATCTATAACTAGTATGTAATTCAAGAGATAGTTATAGGGAAAAGAATGATTTTTATAATGAACTATTATTATAAGGAGTGTGTTAAAATTTTATTATTCAATATATCATTGTAGATGCATTGGTATATTTACATTTACATTTCTAAGTTTGCACAGAAGTCAGAACACACTTGGTCTATCAAAAACAAGGAATATTTTTCCTACCCGCCTTTAATATGGGAAGAATAATTTTACTTAATGGAGTTGGCATAAATTGAAGTTATAAGTTATGGGCAAGAAGGGATGCTTTGAAGATATATGCAGTCATCATTTAGAAAATAGGTACAATTCTATTTCTCTACTTAACAAGTTTAATTGCTATGCTTACTGTGCCCTGTGATATGTAGTTGAAATGCAATGACAGGGAAAATTGCTAGAGTTACTTTTTTATATAGCTACTTGAAGTTTTCAAATTTTAACCCAATGAGAACAAACAGATTTGGGAGGCAGAATGGGTTGAGAGGTAGGATATTAACAACACTAAGATGTTAAAGGTCAAAACATCTATTTTAACAATAATCAAAACAAAAATTGGACAATTCTCTAGGAATGTTGCTGCTCAAGAAAACTAACCAGGAAAGCTGGGCCTGAGTTTAATATACTGATTTTTATGCTTGCTTATTATTTACTCAGTAATAATCATTTATCATTAATTACTGATATTAGAGGCTTATTTTATGCTTCATTCAGCTACTCTCAATGGGAACAACTGCACATGCCAGGCCCTGAACGCTAATGCTAGCTGCTCTCTCAACAAAGATTAATTAGGTCTAGTCCCTGCCCTCAAAAGTTTACAGTCTAGTGGGATCCAGACAATCTAGTGAATAAGCCATTAATGCTCAAAATATGATTAATAGAGATGTGTTTAAAAGTAGCAAGGTTTTTTCACCTGGCATTAAGTATGTGAAATTTTTCATGGCATTATTTGTTATCATAAAATTCTGTGGAAAACTCACGTTTCTACACATATCGACATTTATTTTATAGTGTACATTTGGTTCCAGCAAAAAAATCAAAGATTTAGCACAAAGATAGGAGGGTCACTGAGGCAGATGCAAGGGTGGTGGGAAGACAAGGTAACTCCCAGCTGTATCAGACTCCCAGGGCTTCCAAAACCAATGACCATAAACTTGGTGGCTTAAAACAACAGAAATGTAGTCATCCATTGTTCTGAATGTCAGAAGTCTGAATTCAAGGTGCCAGCAGGGCTGTGTTCTCGCTAACGGCTCTGGAGAAGAATCCTTCCCTGCTTCTTCCTAGTTTCTAGTGGTGTCTGGCACTCCTTAGCCTTCCCTGGCGTGCCACAGCATAACCCCAGGGTCTGTCTCCGTCTTTACGTGACCTCTTCCCCGTGTGTCTCTTCTCCAGTCATATTGGATTCTTCAGTATGAGCTCATCTGAACTTAATTAATTACATGTCCTGTCACCTTATTTCCAAGTTATGTCACATTCTGAGGTTAGGACTTCAACATATCTTTTGGGGGGACACAGTTCAACATATAACACCAGGCAATGCATTTTTTGGTAAAACTTATCCTGGGGCTCATGTCTTCATGCATTGTACTCATTTCTTTCATGGATCATAGTTTAATCCTACCAAAAACATACAATAAACATAGACTTTGATTATCCACAGTCTAATAATGTCTTCCACCCCTGAAGACTAAATGCTAGCTTTGTGATAAGCTCTTTCACATGAACTGATATTCTACAAAGCAATGACTTTTTAAGCCCAAATGATCTTATTCTGAAAATCCCAGCAGAGTATGTCAAAAGAACAATCTATGATAATTTTATTTTGAACTTTATGTCAATTCCTATCCTTTGTTTAGACAGAAGTAAAATAGTCTGTACTTTTTATCTGCATTTTGATGTCAATCTGGCCATTTCTCTCACTTCATGCAAGTTTAAAAGTTAAATAATTCTCAATTGGCAAAACACAAATATAAAAAACACAGAATGAAGGAACCACCAGCATCAAGACAAATGTCTCACAAATTTCCTCACATGAAAGGGACTGGAAAATGTTACAAGGAGTTCAGTATAGAAATAGAGAGACAAAATTAAAACAAATGTTTTTGTTGAAGGAATAAATTTTATAGCTGTATCTCTTGAAATGTGGACTTGAGTGATTTTTAAATATTTCAAGAAATTTTGGAATGAAGACTTTTAAAAAGGATTTTAATAAAATCCTTTAATTAGAATGAAGGAAACTAATATCAATCTCTCTAAAAAGACTACATTATCCCTCTTTCTCTACCACCCTCCTCCTTCCAATCCCATACACAATCATAAAGCTTAATAATTCTGGGTTATATGGGCATGGCCCAGATAGTGGGATGAAAATAAAATTGTCTCATTGAACATTATGCTCAAATCACTGGGGTCAAATCAGTCCTGGCAAATAGTAGGGATATTCTCATATATGAGGTCAACTTTCCATAGCATTTTGAAATAGAATGTGATTGTTTTTGACACCTGTCTAGATAAAACTCTAAAATCCAAGCTGGAAGACTATAGACATGACATAGATAGTGGCACTAGAGTTAGGCAGTGTCATAAATTCTTTAAAAAAGTACCAGGAAAAAGGGTGAACAAAGTGATCTATCCCCTTACATTAATGGGTATAGTTAGTACAGAGAGTGAGAAATTCAAATGCCTTCAGGCAACAGGTAGGAGGCCACATCTAAGACCATAATGAGCTCTGTGGTGTGCAGTGTAGCAGGGAAGGTAACAATCTAAATCGAGTCTTCTAGATTTCTTGCTCCTCCTCCTCCTCGTCACCCTCCCCGTTCTCATTTCTCCCTTCTTACACCTCCTCCTTTCTTCCTCCTCCTTTTCCTCTTCCTTCTTCTTCTTTTTTCTTTTCCTTCTCTTTCTTCTCCTCCTTCATAACTTAATAGTGTATTGATCAAATACCAAAAAACACATCTGCGTTCTACATTAGGTCATCAAGTTTTGACCCAATTTAATATATTTGGACTTGAAATTTCAAAGGAGTTGCTCTCACAGATATCCCTGATAGAGGACAATGGAAAGGCATAGCTTGTTAATAAGAAGTAAGTCTAATAGAAGGACAGGAGGACTGGCAGGTGTAATAATAGTAAGTTAGGTCTGAGAGGGTAGAAGCATTGTGGGTAAAGGGAAGACGTAAAAAAGAACACAAAGAACGGTTCTTAGTAAAACCTCAGTGATTGAGCTAGAAAGGTTCTATAGATTTGAAAATGAAAACTCCAACAGGTGATGACTTTCCAAAGGTCACAGCTAGTTTCATGTAAGTATATTAGACAAGAGCGGAGTTAACCAGGACAGATGCAGCATAGTTTTCTCTAAGGGAAGAATTAGGCAAAACTTCAGCCCCATTAAACTGTAAACTCCCTAAAAGCCTCTGTCTCATTTATGTGCATCTAACAGTTTTATCACAGTACCTTGTTAAATGTAGGTGCACGATAAATATTAGTTGTTTCAGACAGAATTTAATCATGACTGAAGTAGGACAAAAGTTGCTGCCTGCTTCCTCCAGGGCTTTGTCAGTCCAGGAGAAGAGACAGGAAAGTAGCTGCAAGAAGCAGGATGACTTTGAGGTGTTGAGCCCTGAGGCACACCTACAAGCAGGGCTTGGTGGCAGACCTAGTCCCCGAAATATCCCTCCCTCCACATCCTTTATGATTTTTAAAAATATAACATCCCAAATTTCTCAGATGGATATTCCATTTGGCTGAGGCATCTCTTTTTAAAATACTAATCTACATTTGTAGGGTTAAAGTGACATCAGTCACACAGAGATGAAACGATATAAACTAGGTAGCTTTTCTCTAAACACTAGACAAAAATTAGGTTTGTTGAAGTGGATGTGGTGATGGTAGCACAACATTCTGAGTGTGACAGTGGTTTTGGATGTGTTTGAAAGGGGATATCTTGGGTTGTGTATGTTACTAGAATGAAAATTTAAAAACAAGTAACATAGGGCTGTACAATGACACAAGCAGTGAATCTTAACGTAAGTCACGGGC
Source organism: Dasypus novemcinctus (assembly GCF_030445035.2). Lineage (NCBI taxonomy): Eukaryota > Metazoa > Chordata > Mammalia > Cingulata > Dasypodidae > Dasypus > Dasypus novemcinctus. Next base: position 23,031,817 of record NC_080676.1, on the reverse strand, counting down.
TGTGGTGAATGGTATAATTCCAGGGATGTTTCATCAGTTATAGCAGGGGTGTCACCTGACGGAGGGGACAGTGCGAGGGAGTGCTATATGGAGGCTCTGTATTTTATGCATGACTTCTCGGTAGACCTGCAACTTCTCTAAAATAAACAAATAGACAAACAAACCAATAAATAAAATGCACAATCTTAGGCTCCACTCTGGAGCTTACTGAAGCAGAATATGCATTTTAACAAAAGCCTAAACTTTTGAAGAATAAGGTTTACAGTTACTTGCAATAATATTGAGGGATTGGCATATTGGTCTGTTTTCTTTTACTGGGCACTGCCTATGTTCTTGAGAGATTCTTACCTTCTAATTGAGAACATAGCAGGACTCCCCAGGACGGGAGTTTAATATTTTCTTTTTTCTTGTGTGGGTCTCCATTCACTAAGATAACACACTATGAAGCTGAACACTTTCTTATTCCATAGAAGCATGCCCCAGCTGCGCTCTATCCCACATATACCCCACAACTGATGCCTGACACCAGTACCCTCCCCTGCCATATTTGCCAAAAGAACATTCCAACATTATAGTTTTAACCACAGACCTGCAAATCCCTAGAGTTCATCTGCTTCTTCCCCCAACCCTCCCCCCAGTTCCATGGATAGTCCAACCCAATTCCCCACCCTCTTCCTCCTCACAGACCAGCACCACCAAACCCAATCACATCACTGCACCATTCTCAAGGCTATCCACTGTCCAACCACACCCTTCCACCTAATCGTAGATTATGCCCATAAGGGCATCAGTTCATGGCCTCTACTCCCTTTCTGTCTCCTGTAAACCTCTCTTCTAAACTCAAGCTCTTTGAGTCTGCTCAATTTGCTTAAGTTGTATCAGTGAGAACATTTAATACTTGTCCTTCAGTGCCTGGATTACTTCAGTCAACATAAGGTCTTCAAATTTCATCTATGCTCCCCCATGTGTTAATACTGCATTCCTTCTTACAGCTGAGTAATATTCCGTTGTATGTATATACCACATATGTATATTTCCATTCATCTGTTGATGAACATTTGGGTTGCTCCCAACTCTTGGCAATAGTGAATAATGCTGCTATGAACGTTGATGTGTCTTATTCTTCAAAAATTAAACTCAGTGGTTACCATAAGTTCTGAAGGAAGAGAGAGGGAATAATAGAATAGATGGAACATAGGGAATTTTAAGATATTAGAATTGTTCTACAGGATGTTGCAATAATGGACACAGGTCATTTTAAATTTCATCAAAACCTATACAAGTATTTGGTTCAAAATGCAAACCATTGACCATGGTTAATAGCAATGCTTCAATATTTGTACATCAATGTAAGAAATGTACCATCTGCATGTAAAATGCTATTAATTGAGGAGAGTGTAAAAGGGGGAAGGTGTTGGTTATATGGGAATCCCCTATATTTTTTATGTGACTTTTCTGTAACCTAAAGCTTCTTTGAAGATAAAATGAAAATAATAAGATACTAGAGGGAATATTTGGAAGAAAATGCCACTCTGCATTCAAGACAACAGATCTTACTGTGATGAAAGACACAATGTTTAAAAAAATTTTATATTATTTCAAAAGTTTTAATATTTTTATATTTTGGTTATGTTAAAAATATTATTAATTCATTTTCTTATTAATTTTATTTGGTATTTTGTTGACCTATTTTTGGAGAGGTTTTGGATCACAGAAGGTCACAGCTGTGGCAGGGGAGGATCACTCGCAGGTTATCAGTGATGGGGGAGGTATGGGTAGAGGAGACCTGGGGCTTGCCCCTAAGGCTTTTGAATATGTTCAAGGGTTATTGGTGCATTGTCTCAGTAGGTGGAGACCCACACAATAACTGAAAGAATATTGAATTCCCATCCTGGGAAGTTCTGCTACTGTTTCTAATAGGATGACAAGAATCCGCCAAGTACGAGGGTAGTGCCTAGTGAAGAGAAGACAGACCATTATGCCAGACCCTTGATATTGATGATTATACTTATGAACCTTTTCTTGTGAAATTGAAACTTAGTCTAGTATTATACACTGCCTGAGTTACCTCCTGAAAGCCTCCTTGTTGCTCAAAAGTGGCTCCTCTCTAAGCCAAACTCAGCATATAAACACCCTACCTACCGCCAGTGGTGGAACCTGACTCCTGGGGATAAGCCTCTCTGGCACCAAGGGATTATTACCAAGTGCCAACTAGCAATGCACCTGGAAAAAGTCCTTGACCAAAAAAGGGAAATATTAAACACAAATGAGTTTTTACAGCTAAGAAATTTCAAAGTGAGTCAGAAGGTCATTCTAGAGGCTAAATTTATGAACATCTTAGCAGGACCTCGTTGACTGCCGCATAAATAGTGCCCCAAACAGCAGTGTTCCTAAGGGCTCAGAGACATCCAGACACTATAAGCAGTGTAGGCAAGCTCAGGAATTCAGCACCCTGTCGCTGGGCCTTACTTTGGAATTTATGCTCTCCAGTATAACAGAGCTAGACTCATTTATAATTTCCTTACACATGGCTCTTCTGCCCCTTTTCTTTGAACCTATATTTAGCACTATACATGTTAAATATATATCCCAGAGACTTAAATCTTTGGTCTGTTCTTGTGCCAGTTGAGCCCTGAATCTCAGCAGAGTTACAATGCCTACTCCATAGTACATTGGACTCGCCCAGGACAACTAACAAGGAAATGATGATGGACAACATTCATCCCAAGGAACACAGAGTATCTGCAACTGTAAGAAAGATAGTTCCATCCATCTGCCTTATGGGATCGAAGACCCATTTCAATTAGCAGGCATCGCCATCCCAAAATCCTTAAGATTGGGGAATGAACAATAGACTAAAGTAGGCTTATTATTATTCTATCAATGGAAGAACTTTTATCGGTGATATAAAGGCAGTGGCCCCCAGAGGTTCTGAAGGGAGGGAGAGGGAAGAAGAGGTATAATATGGGGGTAATTTCAGGACATTGGAATTGTCCTGCATGACATTGCAATGATGGATACAGGCCAATATATATTTTGTCATAACCTATAAAGTTGTGTGGGACAGACTATAAACTATAATGTAAACTATAGTCCATGATTAGTAGGAATGCTACAGTATGTATTCATCAATAGTAACAAATGTACCACATTAATGAAGGACGCTGTTAATATGGGAAAGTGTGGTAGGTGGAGGGAGTGGGGCATATAGAAATCCCGTTTTTTTTATGTAACATTTTTGTAATCTGAAGTCTCTTTAAAATTAAAAAGAAATTAAGAAAACAAAGGCCTCATGTGATTTATATGCTCATTCAAGTGTGAAAAATTTGGCTCTAAAATATTATTTTTATTTCCAAAGACCATCTAAGGAAGGTCCTATGACTAAGAAAGTTGGGAAATACGTAGTCTCTCTCCTGCTCCAAAAGACTTCCTTTAAGCCTGTGCTATTACTAACTTATTTTAATTACTTTATGAGTTAAATAGGCTTTGTAACTAGCCTGAGAGCTAAACCAATGCGTGCAATATAGAATCCATAGGGAAATGTACTCTAATTTAGACAGCTAACTTACATATAAGCTATTTGAATACAGTAAAATCAGGTTGCCTTTAGGCATCCATAGGAAAAGGATGATCCTTAATCCAGAAAACTAAGCAGAATTTGGTACACAAATCTAGAGGTAGCAGAGTTAATAATATTAGAAATTACATAACCAAATATCTATGACAGTAAGAGAAAATCAAACATCCAAACAAACAAGGAAAAGAAAACTCAATATCGTAAACTCAAATAAGACAAATAATGCTAAAATCTTCACATTTCCTATTGAATGAAGAAATCAGAAAATAACCAATGAGTGAAAAATTTCTTTCAAGATTGCCTGTGGTTTAATGACAGAACTGTATCTTATTCATCTATCCCCAATCTAAAATTGTGACTGAAACAAAGAAAAGCCTCATTAGGTTGTGAATGAATTAATGAATGAGTAAATCAATACCCAATTCAATGCCACATTTAAAGTATGCTCTAAGAAAATGTCAAATCAACAAAAATGCAGAGATAACACTAAATAAAAAGAAATATTTAGTAGAAAAGGATGATTCAGGTGACTAGCACGTATAAGCTAAATTAAATTAAATGGTATGCTTTACATCACTGAGGATAGAACATTTAAAAAATGACCTTTAAGAACTGCACATTTTTGTTTGAACATAATGAAATACTCATTATTGGCCAAGGAGGCAACATTTATAAAGGAATACTGAAAAATGAATTAATTTTGCACGAATATTTTCAAATCTAGGTAATCACTCATTTGTGGAGTTTTTAACCTCGATAAAGACAAGAGAATAAAACTAATTTCCTGGTTAAAATGTATATTGAATATTTTGTTCTAAGTCATATCTTCCAAGACGTTAAATATAGAATTGTTATGACAAAGTTAACCTAAGTGCTCTATGCCCTCACGTCAGTCTTTTAAGAGTTTTAATGAATTGGTCTCCCATGAAAAATCAATCAAGTGCCTGATAGGTGAACATTTTCATATACCTTTAGTTTTAACCCAATTTAGGTATACTCAGAAATCTATCAAGCTAGTTTGGTTTTATGAACGCAGTGAAAACTTAATGCACTTCAACTTTAATAACTAAAGACAAAGGGACTTTCAGGTTAACTTTTCTTAAGATTGAATTCTGGATTGGCATTTACTTTTCACTTATCTTTATACAGGAAGCATTTATTTCCAAAATAAGAATCCAGCACCAAAATAATTCCAATGCTTACTTTTTGCTGGTAGTGTGGTCATGCTAAAGGCCTTATCGCCAAGTAACTAACCACTTTGAATCTATGTGTTCAGCTTATTTTATGAGTAAATGTAATTATTACTTTTATTTCTCTTAAAACTACCACTTTTAAGTGTGCACAACTGTTCACTTGAACCCAATACCCTGGAATTGTGTGAACACAGAGCTCAGAGTTCATGTTCACACTAAGCATACTTTAAATATGCATATTGCGTCTATCCCGCTTCAGCGGTTACCTTTCTAGAGTAGGTGGCATCATTATACTTTGAGAGTCTATCTAAGCTGCATTCTATAGTAACAAATTAAAGCACATTTAGTGAGTGCCTAGTGTGGGAGAGGCACTTTGGGGGCCAGGCTATGGCAATAAACAAGGCAAATGAGGTAATGACTGTAAGGGATTTTGCATTCTAGAGGTAGCTGGAAGTGGGTAGACAAGAAACAAGTAAGGAAATACCAGTTAATGAGAAGTGCTATAAAAATATAAAAATCTGATAAAAATATAATAATCTGATAGTGGTGTCTGGTTGTAACTTTAGCATGTGTACTCAGAAGAAGTCTCTCTTAGGAGATTTTACTTAAGCTAAAATGTGACAACAAAGCCAGGTGTAAATATCTGGCGTAGGGTCATTCAGGTAGAAAAGAGCATCTAATGCAACCACCCTAAAATGGGAAGAAGCTGGGCATGTTTAAAACACAGAAAGAAGTGGGCCTGGAGTATGGTGTTGGGAAATCGGGTCAGAGGGTACAAAGTAAAGAATTTATCCTTTCCCAAAGAGAAAGTCTGGTCCCAGCACATAGCTCCTGGAGGGAGTCTTTGTTTGTCTGAAGGCCTTGGGCTAGCCAGATAGCAACAAATGTGACTTGGGGTGGTGGATGGAGGGCAGTTGGCCACACTCTTCTAGTCTTAGGGTGGGAGCTGGTCATGCCAGAATGACCTACAATGGGTATGGGGTTTGGGTCATGAGGTGTCAGTCATCATGGACACTAAGACCAACCATGTAGACAATCAATTAACCAATCAATCATATCTATGTAATAAAGCCCAATATTATAATCTTCAGTGTAAAGCTGGACGCTGAAGCTCAGGTGAACTTCCCTGGTCAGCCATACTGCATGCCACACATTGATTTTGGAAGAGTAACACATCCAGACTCCATGGGGAGAGGACACCAGAAGCTGTGTGTTTGAAAGGCTCCTCGATTTTGCCCTATGTGCTTCCTCCCTTGGCTAATGTTGATCTGTATCCTTTCCTTGTAATTAACCATACCAAGTGCAACAGTTTTCAGTGTGTTCTGTGAGTCCTTCTATCAAATGTCTGAAGCTGACGATGTTCTGGGAGCCCCTGGACTTTTGCAGCTGGTGTCAGGAGTGAGGGCAGTCTTAAGTACTGTGCCCTCTAATTTTTAGTTTGACTAACTCCAGGTAAAGGGGTAGGCAGGAACTAGATCAGACAGGGCTGTGTCTGCAAAGGAAAAGGACCTTGAATTTTTTTTCTAATTGATACAGGAAATCTTGGAAAAGTTTTAAACACAGGAATGACATGATCAGACTTAGGATTTAAAAAGATCACTCTGCCTACTCTGTGAAGGGTGAACTGTAGAGAGGCAAGAGTGGAAGCCAACAGCTACTGCAGACTAGGTTGGAGAGGATGGTGCTTGGGAAATGTGGTAGTGGAGAGATCCAGGGAAGATGTTTTTGCTTTTTTTTTTAGATTTATTTATTTATTTACTTTTATTTATTTCTCTCTCCTTTCCCACCCACCCCCCATTGTCTGCTCTCTATGTCCATTCTCTGTGTGTTCTTCTGTGTCCACTTGTATTCTTGTCAACGGCACCAGGAATCTGTGTCTCTTTTTGTTGCATCATCTTGCTGCATCAGCTCTCTGTGTGTGTGGCACCATTCCTGGGCAGGCTGCACTTTTTTCATGCGGAGCAGCTCTCCTTACAGGATGCACTCCTTGGGCATGGGGTTTCCCTACATGGGGGACACCCCTGCGTGGCACGGCATTCCTTGTGCGCATCAGCCCTGCATGTGGGCCAGCTCACCACATGGGTCAGGAGGCCCTGGGTTTGAACCCTGGACCTCCCATATGATAGGCAGACGCTCTATCAGATGAGCCAAATCCACTTCCCTGTTTTCACTTTAAAAAAAAAAAATTCATAGAGGCAATAGAGGTGCCTACAAAATGCAAAGATCCTAAAGCTTTTTACAAGGGTATGTCTTTCTATTTTATTTATAAATGTTCAATTAATAGTTTTAGAGTTCTGTTGACCTTTATTGGACCAAACTATCAATGTCTTTATGGAGTAGTCTATGTAGTCCAAAGAGTCTCTTCCCTAATATTTTTGGAAAATGAGAAAACTCATAACTCATCATCTCTTTGAGCAGGCTGGGTTATTTTTTTTTTTTTCTTCCACAAAGTTGATGATTAACATTTGCCTCTGAGTTCCTTAAGGTCAGGGACTGTGTTAAATTTATCTATCACCTGGGCTCAGCACAGAATACACAAGAGATTCTTGATAAACACGTACAGAATAAATATTGCTCCTGCTAAATTTTATTTGCCCCCTTTTTACTTATATAAACTTTATAAGGGCTCCTTAAAATTTATTCCATTTCATATGCTGCCACTTGGAAAAGGCTCTTCTTTTTTTAACCTCTAATTTTGGGTTATTTGATAATAGAACATTTTTTAAAAATGTTTAATTAAATGGATCTCTGTACCAAAATATGGATAATTATATTTTTATTTCTTTATTATAAATGCTAACTTATTAGCAATAAGAAATAAACACTATTTTTAGTGATGTCTATATACCAGTCATTAAAACCACACATAAACCAGCTGAATAAGGTAAATAGTATTTCTTACAGAAGGGGAAATTGAGATTCAGAGAACTGAGATAATTTGGCAAATACCCCCCAAAATAGAGTGGTGGAGGTAGGATTTGAACCCAGTTCTGTATGACTTCAAGGCTTGTCTTTTTGACAACTACTTACTGTTACCATTCCTAATAAGATTATTGTGAATATATCTAATAAAAGAGTGCATGAAAAGTACTTGACACAGTGCTTGACACATTATAACAACTCAACAATTGTCAGCTTACTTCCTCTAACACTACAAGCTTAAAAGACAATCGCATTTAAATCACCCCTTTCTAGTATATACTGGTTTTTCTGAAATGCCAGTTTGAAATAGGCTTCCTCAGAGGACTGACTTTATCGTTATTTCCCTGGACTCCATGTCAAATCCTGTTCACTATTTCAGTAGATGCCTTGGAATAAATATGAATTCATAAGAACAAGATAATGAAAATGCTTTTAAATTTAAAAATAGTTTCCACAATTCTAATGCTTAGCAACTAGAATTAAACAGGGAAAGAAGAGTGCAGTTACCAATCCTCTCCCTTTAAAGACCATCCTGGTTATAAAACCATCTTTATCTGTGAGTGCTTTAAATCAGCAGGAATAAAGGCAAAATATAATGAATTCCATGTTTAGCATCACAGCAAATTAACTATTTCACTTCTCTACTATGAATAATATTTACAGATTCATACTGGTGATGATTGATGGCAAAATGAAATACGTATGGTGAAATTAAAATGAACTCTCCAAACTGAGAAAATACCCAATAGCTTTAAAAATGTATCCAAAGACGATTCTTAACAGAACTTCTCCTTTTGAAATTTCACTAGTTACTTCTATAAATACCATCTGAAAGTGTCTAATAATAATAATCAAGCCACAGTTACGAATTCTATAATCTATTTTTAAATGCTCCAGCATAGAGAGTATTATATCACATATGTATTCATTATATGACATAGGCATTCGTCAGTTTCGACTTTAACTCTAGGTACAGTCAGTTGCCTTAAGGGAGATTCCAGAAATGGTCAGCTCGCAATTTACCAGACAAGGCCATTATTCAGAAGCAACTAGTATAACTTCTTCAACTAATTGCATCTCAGCACCTGACCCTTGGCTAATTAACACAATGAATGTCAGTAGTGGTTTTCATCTGGGAAACTCGTGGTTTATTTATAGGCATGATGAAAGTGCAAAATGGGCAACATCAACGGTATTTCTGGATTGCTAAAACATTTTAGGGATATTTTCTACCCTTGTATGAATCCAGTGTGAAGATTGAACCCTTTGCCCTTAGGCAGGGGACCTGAGGCTGTATTTCTAGATTACCCTGTCACCATTTGTAGGTTCCCAGGAATTTCCGGCTGTCTGAGCAGACTATGAGGCACATAATGTCTACCTCTGTAAAAAGTCATGCAGAATACCTGAGGAAGAGAGAGTGTGCATTTCATCACATTTTCAGAACCAATTGTATGAAATGTTTTTGAACCTACTTGTCAATAATTATTTGTTAAGTAAATGGTCATAAGTTTGGCAACATTTGGTCTGAGATTTGTTTTCATTATTTGCTACTGCCACGTTGTGGGGTGGGAGGCAACCCATTCCCACTCAACTCCTTCTGTGGTCAGAATTTACGAGTTGTATATCATCAAAGTGGCTTAGGTTAGCCACAGAAGCATTTTAGGGGATGTGTTTTCAACGTTAAGAGAACACTTAAAAAAATAAAACATGTTAGTCCTATTTATCAGACAGTTCCAATTTGAGCCTCAAAAATACTCAACATGAGATCATATACACGAATATCTTGCTTGTATTTAGTTTTCAATTAAGAGTCTTTTTTGCATCTTCCTAGAAAATGGGTGGAAAGTAGCAACAAGTACCCTTGAGAATTTAAATATCAAATTTAAGAAAAGCTTTGTCCTCATAGAGAACAAAGAATCCAGAGAGAGAAAAACAAGAACCAATGATTTAACCTTAGTTAAATTTCATAAACCATTTTGCCCAGCACTCTGGGTTTGGCAGAACACAAAGTGCTTTTGCCAAACTTTTCCTCATTATTTAAAGCCACATGTTCAAGGAAGGGGATTTAATGCATATGTAACAAATGTTTTTATAAGTATGTTTTACTGGCAGATATTAGTTAGCTAAGGTAACCAAACCTTAACATAAGCCCATTATAATACAAGCCATGGGATTGTTTTAATTAGTCACTTTCCTAAGATATGATGAAATGGAATTTATCTGCAGAGGAATTGGATTTTAGCTGAATCAAGAGAACTTAAGTTAAATATATTTATCATCACTGAGATTTATTAAAACCTTTAGTAAACTATGGAAAGTTGAGGAATGTATCATAGATCCACTAAAATAAAAATTCAGAGTTGGAAAGGGGCTTTGGCAAGTTGCAAGCTCATTTGGCTTCAGTTGCTGCTTCTGTAAAATTTAAGGGTTACTGTATGTATCAAATCCCAATCTAGGCATATTAAGGGCCACTTTTATTCACTCATTCACCAGGAGTCCCATATCTTGTAAACTGTGCTAGTCAAACTGTACTTAGAGACCAGTTATTCCTTTCTCAAAATTTTATTAATGAAACATACTGATCACTGCTTCTGATCAGTTTAAGATAATCAGGATTACCATATTGGGTTGATACACTGCTGGCCGAAGCTATAGAAATGTGATGTGTTACTTAGCTTACAAAGGTTTACTGTGGTTGAATTTATTATATCCATCAGGCATTTTAAAAACAGGCAGTGCTGAATATACGAAGATAATTGGTTCTAGAAAAGAGGCGTTTGACATGAGCATATGTAAAACAAGGGTCATTCTACCTTAGAAACTGAAATTTAAAATTATAAAAAATGGCATATTTTGGCTGTACTTTGCAGTTAAAGTATAGTCATACCAAAAGATATCATAGACAAGATAGTAACACAAACATTGCTTGTTTTATTTCAGCATAATTTTTTCCTACAAACCATCACTCACATTTAACTTTCTCTGCAAGTTCACAAGGAGACCCTTTTTTTTTTTTTTTTTTGGACAGGGGTCAGTGGGTTCAGGGGGGAGCAAAATAGTCCAGGCCCCCAAATCTCATTAATCCTTTGATATTCAAATCATTTTCTTTCATAGTTCCATCATCCTTTTGCAGGATCTTTGATTTTTCCTTGGAGTTGATTTTTGCATTGTATTTGCATTATGTGGTTGAAAGATTACAACATGTGGCAACCATCCAAGTGACTGTCAAAGAGAACAATGGTGTTGAAAGCCAAAAGCGGGGCTAGATCTAGTGCAAACTGGGGATTAGAGTGGGGGTTATTTTTTGGTATGTGGTGTAAGTTTATCTAATATTTTTTTCTTCAAATTACAATGACTTTCTTCCCCTAGGTACCAGGTTACTGGAGGCACAAACCCCTGTAAGGAAAATAGTTCATTGCCATCTATTGAAAGGCATCATGAACTTGGTTGACCCAGAAACCACAGGTTGGGAACCACTAGGCCTTTGTTATAGTTCTTTCTGTCTCTAATATTCTCTACATCTCTCTTTTTTATTCTGATGTGGAAATTCAGAACCCAATGGGTATATTCTATAGGTCACATGACAAATTACTGCCAAAATCACATCTAGAATCCAGGTTCTGACTTTTTTTTTTCTTTAAAATAATATTTTGCAGTTGCAAATGTTGATGAATTTACTGAACCAATTTGTGTTTAGTTCTAAGCTCTAAGACATCATAATTCAGTTATATAAAAATGCCAAATATTAAACACCACCAAGAACAACAACTCAAATATACCTGGCTTAAGAAATTTCATGAGACTTAAAACTATATTTTTTTGAAAGAAATTGTGTTATATTGTGTAATGCTAATCAATCCTTTCTAGTCTAAGAGCAAAATTAAGTTGAAATATTAGACATAGACCCTTCAGGGTAGCATGATTTGGTCCAACCCAGCTGTGGTGTGAATGTCCTTAATCTTAACCCATTCCTGTGGTGTGAATCCATCGGAAAAAAGACTTTTTGATGAGGTTATTTCAGTTAAAGTGTGGCCAAACTAAATCAGGATGAGGTTTCATCCTATTACTAGAGACCTTATAGAGTAGACCTCATAGAGAGAAGCTACAGGGAACAGCAGAAGGTGGAAGTCAATGGTACCTAGATGTCTAAGAAGATACCACAATGTGCATAGCCATGTGATGGAAAAGCCAAGGAATCCCAAAGCTTGCTGACCATCCAGAAGATACAAACTCTGAGAGAAAGCAAGTCTTCTAGGCACTGAAACCATAAGCCAATAAATTCCTGCTTTTCAGACAACCTATTTCATGGCATTTTATTTTTTAAGCATCTAGGAAACTAAAACACCTAACAAGGGAATTTCATTTATGTAATTGATATTTAGTAATAAGACTTACAATCACATGGCCTCAGTTTCAACAAGGCTCTACATATTGAACTGTCAAGACAACACCTGACACCAGGGAGAGAAATGAATTTGAGTATTAGAATTTGGGATGAAATTCAGTGTAACTGGTCTTCAACACTTTTAACTTATTCTGAGTTTGAGTCTCCTTAGATTAGATTGTGGAACATTTTCCCTATAAATATATTGATATAATTTTTAAAAATTTTTCTAGAGGTCTTAAACATGAACTCCAAAATAGCAAGCATGCCATTGGTGTTCTTCCAAATCTTCCTCTTTGAAGAACTATTCAAGCAGAAATAAAGGAAGAAAAGATTTTTTTTCTGTCTTGGGCCACATTGGAACAGTATTACAGGAGAGTCCTGTGCATGCTCTAATCAGGCCTCTGTGGACAGGTTTTGATAACCTCTTTGAAGAATATCAGGACTTTCAAAAAAATTTTGTTTTCTTTTTCTTTTTTAAAGAATTATTTATTTATTTATTTATCTCTATCCCCTTCCCCCCACCCCCGCCCTGGTTGTCTGTTCTCTGTGTCCATTTGCTGCATCTTCTTCTTTGTCTGCTTCTGTTGTTGTCAGCAGCACGGGGATCTGTGTTTCTTTTTGTTGTGTCATCTTGTTGTGTCAGCTCTCTGTGTGTGCGGCGCCATTCCTGGGCAGGCTGCACTTTCTTTCACACTAGGCAGTTCTCCTTACCGGGTGCACTCCTTGCACATGGAGCTCCCCTACAAGGGGGACACCCCTGCGTGGCATGGCACTCAGCCACGCACATCAGCACTGTGCATGGCCAGCTCCACACAGGTCAAGGAGGCCTGGGGTTTGAACTGCGGACCTCCCATGTGGTAGATGGGCACCCTAACCACTGGGCCAAGTCCGCTTCCCTTCTTTTGCTTTTTCATGGAAAGTGTATCTTTCCACCAATCATCAAGACTTTTATCTGCTAAGCTGTGCAGTTAACCCTTCCTTAGTTTATACTGATGAAAGGGAAGATTAGTAAGAAGATGGGAATTTAGGGATATTTGAAAGCTACTTCTTGCTTAATGGTGTTACTGTTCAGATTTAGATTATGCACATAATACAATTGTGGAAAATCATGTGGAAATTCAGAACTTTTTTATAATAAAAGACATCATGAATAGGAGATCTTCAGGGTTCCATCCCCTTAACCCCAATAGAAGCTTTGACAAATCAACAAGAACTGGCAGAAATAACTTTCTCAGAATTCCATAAAAGAGCTAAAGGATTGCAGTAATAGGGTGAGTGCTGAATCAAATTAAATCAAAGCTAAACAAAACACAAGCAATTTAAAAGCAGTAGGAATTCACGGTGCCCCGGTTGACCCCTTTCCTATGCTCTCACCAGTTCAGAGCAGAGCCAGCCCACTCTCCCAGTGCCAGATCCATGGTCGTGGTTCCAGAGGGAGCAGAGTAACCTTCATGTACATATTGAGAACAGGTATATCTGGCCCAAGTTGTCTGGTGGCAGCCTAAGGGGCTGAAGCAGGACACTCATCACAGACTTGCCATCCCAGAACTTGCCCTGCCTGTAGCAGACAGCTCACAGTTCTCTCCTAACACTGTGGGAAAGCCATCAAATCATGCAGCTTAGGGCAAAGGATTGCTAGCCCTCGAACACACGGTGCAGTGACTGGAACTGTGAGGAAATTGTTTCCTAGGGAAGAGGGGACATTCATATCTGGGTAAATGGGGAAATTCCTAGGGCTACACACACATGCACATGACAAAAGGCATGCACAAAAAGGATCAGAGAAGCCCTTACACTTTGGCCTGGGGCTATTCTCTAAGCTCATTTTACAGATAAGCTCTGAAGACTGGCACATAAAAAAATTAGTGAACTTAAAAATAAAAACTGAAATCTGCTCTGAGGAATAGAAAGAAGAAAGAATGAAGAAAAGTGAACAGCCTGAGGAACTTGTGGGACACCATCAAGTGTACCAATACATGCACTGTGGGAGTCCTACAAGGAGAAGAAAGAAAGAGGCAAAGAGAATATGCAAGGAAATAATGGCTGACAACTTCACAGATTTGGTGAAAGACATGAATATACACATTCAAGATAGTTAATGAACTTCAAACAAGATAAACCCAAAGAGACCCCTACTGCAATATATTATAACCAAACTATTGAAAGACAAAGATAGAGAATTCTGAAGTCCACAAGAAAGAAGCAACATGTCACTTACAAGGGAGTATCCAAAAGATTAGGTACCAATTCCATGTGGTGCTGTTGGGGAATGATGATTGCCCCAGGAAAGAAACCAGTAGTCTGGGTAGATTCAAGGCATCTTTAAGAGAAAATGTCTTAGAGAGCCCCAAGGAACTCATGAAGTTTAGTGTCCTGTCTTTAGTGTATGCTGTTCAGAACAACATGGCTTTCCTAGCTCTTGGCAACCTGGATGCAGCAGTGTACCAGGACACCTACCAATTAAAGATTCCCTATACTGCTTTATGTACTGTTTTAATGTTAATCCAGACACTCAGCAAATTATAGTGGATTTCAGTTTTTATGCTATGTGGTGGAGTCACACTTGTACAATGGAAACCAGCCCAAGCTACTAAAATTGTTCTGAATCAGAATTCATTATTAGGGTGCCAAAGTCATTTCCGTACTAACTGTTCTCGTGTTCATGTACCAGGGGAAAGAGATGGTCCTTATACTCCAATTCATGTACAGTATTTGTCCCAGCAGCAGTAAAGACCTAGCTCTTTTCTTATAAAAGAGAGGCAGAAACGAGACAGGCTACTTCAGAAACAAATTGAATGTGTACCTTATTTTCAAACTGAATCTACCTCATAATTCAGACAATGAACTCCAGGTGGTAAATGTGTACTTCTTTAGTACTGGATTCATGACTGTAGGACAATATACTTTTCTTCAAAAATTTTTTTCTAATGTCACTTTTGTACTTTTTTTGAAGTATGTTCAACTGTTGGTGTCTCAATAATTTGTGAAATTTCAGTTTTTAAAAAATTTCTATATTGCTAATGGGGGAATTCAGCAATACATATAAATTTACTTATATGAAAAAAAAAAAAGATTAAATGCCAATTTCTCATTGTAAACCAGGGAGGAAATAAGGCAGTGGGATGACTTATTTAAAGTGCTAAAAGCCAAAAATATTGCCAGCCAGGAATTTTATAGCTGGCAAAACTGTCTTTCATAAAGGAGGGAGTAAAAGACATTCCTAGATAAACAAAAGTTGAGGGAGGTTGTCGCTACTAGATCATTCCTATAGGAAATGATAAAGAATTGGGTAGATTTAAAGGAAAGAAGAACAGACAATAGATCAGAGCTGCATGAAGCTATAAAGACCTCTAGTAAGGGTGACAACATGGGTAATCACCAGCACTATTGTAATTTTGGTTTGTAACTGTACTTTTTACTTTCTACAGGATCTAAAAGGCAAATGCATAAAATGTAACAATAAATCAGTGGTTTTGGACTCATGAAAAAAAGTATGTAATTTATGACAAGAACTACATGAAGGTAGGGGGAGAAAGGGATATAAGAACTTATTTGTGTATAATTGAAGTTAAGTGTGTATCAGAGTAAATGAAATTGTTGAAGATTTAGGATGTTAAATTTAAGCCCCATAGCAACTACAAAGAAAATATCAGAGAATATGTATACTCAGAGGAAGAAGAAGTAGAGCACAGGTTGCCAGAGGTAGAGGGTTAGGGGAATGGGGAGTTAATACATAATAGTGTAGGATTTTTGTTTGGGGAGTTGAGGACATTTTAGTAATGGAAGCAATATGGTACCACAACAGTGTGAATTTGATTAATCCCATTGAATGATATGTTTGGGAGTAGTTGAGATGGGATAGTTTATATTGTGTATATGTTCCCACTGGGGAAAAAAATAGAGCAACTGAGGAGACCAAGCCAATTAAAGACAACATGTCACCCCAGAAGGCATCTAATATAGGTGGAGAAAAGGCTCAAAAAAACATTATTGGGATGTGTCATGTATCATAGTTAATAAATCAATCTTGTAAAAAACCAAACAAACAAAAAAGACATTATTGGGATATATGAAAATATTTGACTATAGACTATAAGCTTTACATCAATGTTAAATTTCTTGAACTTTATAACTACATTAAGAGTGGTTTAATAAGTGAATATACTTGTTCTTAGGAAATATACATGGCAGTATTAAGTGTTCAAGGAGCATGACGTATACAACCTACACTAAAGTATTAACAAAATGGACGGATGGATGGATAGATAGATGGAATGATACAAAAAACGTAGAAAAAGGTTAATATATTGGTGGGTCTGGGTTTCTGATGAGTTAGGGGTTTACTCGAGTTCTTTGTATGGGGTTTGTGTCATTTTTATAACTGTTCTGAAGTTTAAAAGGTTTTCAAATAAAAAATTTAAAAAAGAATCATTAATAGATGCACCAATAACTTTAATTCCTCTAGATTGCTGCAGGATGGATACTGGTTAGGTACATGGATTTTAAGCCAGATTACCTGGGTGCTACCATTTATCATCCTTTGACCTGTAGCAAATTTCTTAACCTCGGTTTCCATCTCTATAAAATGGGAGTGATACAAATACTTATTTCAGTGGGTTGCTGGGAAGATTTAAATGAGACAGCATACATGAAACTCTTTAAACAGCATCTGGCATATGTTAACTCTTGTAAGAGTGTTAGTTTTATTATTATTAGTTTAGCTTTATAAATCTGTAATAGATATGTAGGTGAATAATTTCACTGAATCTATTTTATAATTAGAGAGAATGAGTAATCACCAATAGCATGTAAAAGATAAACTTCGGCTTGCATCGGCAGGATCTGCTGCATAGAAAAGACATAACTACACATTTCTCTGGATGTATAAAGAGCTCATGAACACCAAATGTTAAAAAGGATCCAGTGATGTTGATGAAAGTAAAGTTAAATGTTGTTTAATGGTTATTAAATGGGCATATAACAATAATTTGGGGGAGATTTCACAAAATGCAGCTTTCTCCATGATAGTCAGATGGGATAGAATAATTGGTGCTCAGAGTAGGGTTTGCATCTTAGAAATGCATATTCCCAGGCTCCATTTAAGACCTATTGAATCAAAAGCTCTGAGAGTGGACCCAGCAATCTGTGTTTGTGGAAGCTCTAGCAGTTTGATATTATTGAATTCCAAAAAGAAATATTGGATTGTTTGTAAACTGGTCTTTTCCTCTTGGCATATTAGATTATATTGGATTTAGAGGTTTACTTGATTAAATAATGATTAAGGCTTTGATTGGACTAGTCAGTAGGATGTTGCATCCCCACCCCCTGGTGGGCGGGGACTCACAGAAAGCAACATGGCAGAAGAGTTAGTTGGAGTCTTGAGCTGGAAACCTGGGAAGTCGCACACAGAGGAGCTTAGTCATGAGGAAAGAGAGAAGGCCCGAGGGAGAGAAGTCGTTCGCCAATAGTCTACAGCTGGCCTTGTGGAGATAACAGAGCAGCTGAGCCTGGAGAGGCAAGCCCCATTAAGAGAGGAACCCACGAAGTCTGAACCCTTACAGATGTTGGCAGGCATTTTGCTCCAACAGGTGGCAATAGACTTTGGTGAGGGGAGGTAACTTGCGCTTTATGGCCTGGTAACTGTAAGCTTCTACCCCAAATAAATACCTTTATAAAAACCAACCAATTTCTGGTATTTTGCATCAGCACCCCTTTGGCTGACTAATACAGAAGTCTTGCACACTAAAGTTTAAGAGTACTGGAATATAGAGATCATGTGAAGATTGAAAAACTTTCCATGTGTTTCTAATTCTGACAAATATTAGCATTCATTTTCCCCAAATATTAAGGACCACTACACTTATGGAAAACCAACTGTAATTAAAGAAAAACAAAATAAATTTTCAAAAGAAAATTTCTATCAGAGATAACAGTTTC
The DNA here is from genome assembly GCF_030445035.2 of Dasypus novemcinctus. Lineage (NCBI taxonomy): Eukaryota > Metazoa > Chordata > Mammalia > Cingulata > Dasypodidae > Dasypus > Dasypus novemcinctus. The sequence continues at coordinate 23,013,801 of NC_080676.1, read as the reverse complement.
TTATTATTTTTCTATGAATGAGGCCCTTATTTTCTTGATAATTTAAATACAAATTCAAAATCTTCCTGCTCTGCCTTTAAAGGAAACAAAGTGGTTGAGAAATCAAACGTTTTTCTCTGAAGAGCTTTTTGTGTCTAGATGGTCACCTTCTTGATCTGATCTCAGTGTCTGCAATTCCTTCTGCCTTTCCTACCAGCCAGTAAACGTCAGAACTGTTTTCACGTCTTGGACATCTCTGTATTCTGGAAACGGACCTAATGTAATTTTCTCAAATTAACTAATTAATTAATTGAGCCAAATGCTTCTTAATTAGGAAAAATTAGTCACTGAATTAATAATAAAGAGATGGTAGAATTAGCATTGTAATCTTTGCCAACAATATACAACGTTATATTATCATATGCTACAAAAGGAATTCTGTTTTACAGCAGGCACATTCTTTTGAAATAAGTGAAAATATATGTATAGCATTCCAATTAAAGCAATATTATCAGATTTTTATTTTTTAAAGAAAAAATTGAAATTAACTGCTTTCCAAATAGAGGTACCATGTTTCTTGGCAGAACTTTTTTACACTTTTGTGATGTGACATGGCAAATCACCCGAAAAACGTACAGTTCACTTTCAGTCTGGCGGTAAGACAAATTGGAAATATATCCTCTGATCAAAAGGGAATTTTATTGTTTTTATCAATGGATGTGAACTATGATTTTTAAAGCAAAGAAAATGAAGATACTAGGGGGAGAAATAACTTTAGAGTCACTTGAGTCGCTGGGTTAGAATGCTGGAGAAATGCTAAGCGCACAGACTGATGGGGGAGAAGATTGGCAGCCGCCCGCGTGGGTTCTCTGAAGCGCACAGCTGATGTCCAGATGGTGACGGTTTGCCGAGAAGCGGAGCTGTCAGCAGCGAGAACATTCAGGTTGCATGCAGATGTTCTCCGTGGGCAGGGACAGAGGGAAGCCATGCCTGAGCAAAGGTGTTGGTCAAATAATCCATTAGGAATAATTCACCCACATAATGGGGGAAAATCAGAAAAAGGTTTCATAAAATTTGATGTATGAATTAATGGCTATAAAAATGTAGGAAATAATTGGCGAGATCTTTGAGGTCAAATTTACTGAAATTCCACTAAAGGCAGCAAGGAAAGTGTTTCTTGAGTCAGCTGAAAGGAACGGAGCAGAGTAGGGGAATCAAACATGGTTTAGAAAAGATTGGATCTCTACGAGGTATTCCCAGTTTCACAGGATTCTGGGCCGTTGGGCTGCCAAGAGGCACTTCATGCCCAAGTTGGTGGTATGTCCTGGTGAGGAGCAGGCACCTGGTTGAATGACAGTTTCCAGGGCCGACGGTATGTTTCTGTTTGCTGCTGTGTGATTAGCCTTGCTGTTGCCCTTAAACTATGCTTTTTTCACAGAAGCTGAGCCATCTCTTCAAGTTGAAGTGTACTAAGAGAGGAAGAAAGAGGACAACGAGATCGAAGAAGGGAGGCTTGTGGAAACTGAACCAATAGAAATATAAAATTAGAAGGATCAATAGCTGGAAAAAAAATCCCAGGAAAATCCTTTTTAGTCTGGCTGGTCCTGGCTCAAGTTTCAAAGCCCCTTTTGATGACGTCCGCTTTAGATGGTCACCAGGCTACAGATTGAAAAACTCTGCAGACCTGAAATGGTAGGTATCAATTACAATTTTTTTCCTTTATTTTATTATTCTTTTTGTCTTTGAGGGTCAATATGAATTAAATTGCATGACAGAATAATGTCCTGCACTATCTGGACTGTGCTGAGGGCATAATTACACCCACTGAACTTCAATAAAGAAGGTGCGGCTTTCAGTCCTCTCCTGAGGTAACTTGAGGGACCTTATCTTTGGAATTCCTTTGGGGAAATGTCTTCAATGGGCCAGTGAAGGGAAGTGCCCACTGCCTCAGCTTCAGAGGAGGGTGGGATTGGTGAGATTGTGAGGCATACCCTCTGCTTTGTAAGGCTCTTTATACAGATCATCAGGTGCAGCAAGGACGAATGACACCAGAGATGCATGAAAGAAAAGTTTATTAGGCGGAGCAGATGTAGCACAGTGGTTGACTGCCTGCTTCCCATGTGCAAGGTCCTGGGTTCATTTCCCAGTATCTCCTAAAAAAAAAAAGGAAAAAAATGTTTAGTAGTACTTTCAGGACCTGGAAAGGAGAGGAGCAGCACGCCTCACAGGGTCACGGGAGGAAACACATCAGGAGCGTAGGCTCAACCAAGCAGGTCGGGAGCAAAAGGTTCCAGTGGACCTGGGAACTAGACCTAGCTAATGTTATATGGGTGGAGCTGTCGCAGTTGGTTAAGCAACTAGGGCTTGTATTTGACCTTCACGGGGATGCAAACGCAGGTAGGACTCATGGAGGAGAGGGAGAAGCAGCTTATCTTGTATAAACAAGCATCAGGGGTGGTCACGGAGGCAGCTAAGGGACAGGGTTTAAGAGGCTGAGGTCTTCTGACAATGCAAAAAGCCTCTTAGGCTACTAACTAAAAGATGACAAGATCATATATGCTGAGACAGCATGAAATTATGGAAAAAGCTCCTATTTTATTTTAATTCAGTGCACCCTCTGGCTAGGGATTCCCCCATTCTTTTTCTCCCTTCTCTGCCTGAGCACAGTGAGAGGCAGCAAGAAGGAAAACCTGCTTGCCTAAAAGGGAATGTGTCCATGCATTTCTTGTTTCTTGACAACACAGCCTATGTAGGTAAAGGATTCAGACAGATTTATAATTATGTTTACCTCTGGCCATTGATAAGACCGAAATTTGAGGACCACTATAGCTGAGAAAACGGAGGACAAGTAGTTGAGTCACTGCCTATAATGTAGTGCTTTCCATGGCTAGGCATGCCCAGGGCTGAAGCTGGGAGGGCAAGTAGGGCTTTCACTTGAGCTCCCCACTAACTTCTTGGTCTAGAAAAGGTATCCATCCAGCTTTCAATATTCTCATCCTTGGAGGCAAGAGCGGGGCCAATCCCAAACAACCCCCAGAAACTGAGCATACGGGATTGATGATGTGCCAAGGAAAATCAGGTACTCTCACCCAAAGAAGGGGAAACAGATGCTGGGCAAACACAAAAGATTATCACTACTGATGCTACATGATTTCCTCCAACACAGTTTCAGATGGAAAAAATATATAAAAATAATAATTTTTTTCTTCTATGTACTTATACTTTTCAAAATCCTTTCCCATAAATTATCTATTTTTAACCTAACTGTTAGCACTATACTTGAAGAGGCTGTATAGAGTACTGGTTAAGAGCACAGATGTTGTGGCCAGAGTTTAAAGCTTGTCCAGGGGTGTGATCTTTGGTGAATTCCTGAACCTGTCTGTGCCACAGTTTCCTCATCTGTAAAATGAGGATAATAATAGCAACCTCCTCATAAGTTTATTTTGAGGACCATGTAAGTCAATACATGTAAAACATATAATGGTGCCTGGCTCATACTGAACTATCAGTAAGCTTTAGCTCTTATAAGAAAATTTGGGCTCAGAGAGGTTAAACGATTTAGAGAGGATAAATTCCATCAAAATCTCAAAGTCACAAGAGTGATGGTGTCAGGCTTTGAAAGTTAGTTTAATTATGTCAACTACAGTATTCATTTTCAACAATAGAACCCTGTATGCATATGTATTCTCTAATGAATTAAAATTTTGCCTGATTGCACACACACTCACAGAGTGAGAGCAGGGCCTATTATATGTCTAAAAAATTATAATGCAGCTCATTGTATCACAAATGTATTATTATTTTGTCTTTGACCATGAGCTTCTTCAGTTCAGGATCTGTCATTTTTTGTGTCAATGGATCCATGTGCATCAAGTACCTACCCATATGTATAGATGTTTTTGAAATAAAAGCATGGAAGAACACTGGAGTGAATGAGTGACTGAATATACACAGATACTAAAGAAAGACCCTAAGTCTCATAAAATAAATTGGAGGAATTGGTATAATAATCAACTCCAAATTATGTCACCGTGCTTCCACTAGAGAGACACTTGAATCAATAAGTATCTGCCATGAACACAATCTCCAGTGTTCTCATAGCAATTATTCTTGGAAATTGATAATTAAGGGGACTAAAATGATCAAGTGCCTTACAATTGGAATTCAGTGTTTCCTCAGCATACTGCCACCCCTCCAACCCCCAAAGTTTTAAAGGCTGTCTTTCTTTTTCTGTTAAGATTTTCTTTTTTACCTGGAATCTTTAGCAGGGAGAATGAAGACCTCTAAAATCTGATGCTTTGGTAATCATTTAATGTTCCCATCCAGTTTGACTTGCAAATCACCCAGATTTCTTTTTCTATTAACAGACAATAAAGGGTTTTATGACCCAACATATCCCCCCCGCAGTTCTCTCAAATGAAACCTTTATTTCCTATCATTCTATGGCTGGTTACTTGGTGGGCTAATCACTAGCAGCAAACAAATACTAGAGCTCTGCGCAGATTAGAAATCTAAAAATAAAGGTCTATATGTCCCCTACAGAATTCCCTAAAGTGAACTTACTGATATTCTATTCATGAACTATTGTGATTAGTAATCGAAGAAAATGTGGCACTGGTGTGGAGGAAGTGGCCATGGTGGCTGCTGGGGGTAGGAAGTGGGAGGAAGAGATGAGATGTGGGGGATTTTGCAGGGGTTGGACTTGTCCTGGGTGGTGCTGCAGGGACAGTTACTGGACATTGTATGTCCTCCCATGGCCCACTGGGTGGAGTGTGGGAGAGTGTGGGCTATGGTGTGGACCATTGACCATGAGGTGCAGCGGTGCTCAGAGATGTATCCACCAAATGCAATGAATGTCTCATGATGATGGAGGAGGTTGTTATAGGGGGAGGAGTGGGGTGAGGGGGGTGGGGAGTATATGGGGACCTCGTATGTTTTTAATGTAACATTAAAAAATCTAATAAAGACAAAAAAAAAAAAGAATTCCCTAAGCCATCCAGTCTCTTAATTCAATTTCTGTTGAAAATTACACTTTATTCTAAACAGCATTTCAATACCAAAGAGAGGGTGTGGAGCCCTGCAGCATCTCACTTATTCCGTATGTTGTTTTACTATGATTTGTAGGTCTGCTAGATTTCTCCTAATTTTAGGTTTCCAAATTAATTTTATTAGTTCTTCTCATAAAACCTTGCTATCTGAATTTCTGCAGCAATCTGCCTCAGGGATGCATAATAAATTTCCTCTCCTTTCACTCTTCCTATCCCATTCCTTTGAGCCTTAAATTTTGTCCCTTGCTTCAGTACTTAACACTTGAGAAACAATTAGGCATTATTTAATTTATGGGACCCTTCATTTCCCCACCCATACTCAATATCTTAGTCTATAGGATACACTTGCATGGTCATGAGTATGTAAGTGAACTTGTTAATGCTAACTCCAAAAAGTTGGGTCAAAACACGGAGCTGATGGCCAAGAGTTCTAGATATTTATTATAGGTACAAATCCAGAGTAGACTTATTAAAGATCTTAAGATTCCTTCTGCTTTACAACCATTACATTTGTCACTGCTAATTATTATTTTGGAGGCTACATGAATTACTTGATGGCAAGAACCCAGAATAAGGAGTAGTAAGACATAAATTAAATATCTGGTTTTATTGTTTACCCATGTTTTTGCTTTAGGCAATAAGGTCACCTAGATTCATAAGGAGAAGGGTGGACACTTACAGGGTATAATTTTGGGGGTGGGGTACTAGTATTATTTTCACACAAGTGCCACAGTGCCTGGTATTCTATTATTGGAGCTTCATTTATTTGTGTTTAGCTTTTCTTTCTTTTGTAAAGAGTAATGGGATGTAATACATTAAGACCCTAATGACATGTTAGATTTAAAATACGATGTACTATATTACTGGGTTCTTAGCCATAAAACAGCAATGTATGTGTATAGATGAGTCTGGGGGATGATGGTTAGGACTATGAATGAGTAAGAGCAAGGTGAGAGGGCGAAAGAGCAGAAAGGGTTATTGTGTGACACTGATAACAAATTATCCTTTTCCAATTCTTAAATCACAAAATATTATAGAAGCACAAAAAGCCTTGAACCTATGAAGTTATTTGAAGATATGTCAGCTGACGGTTGATAATAAGCCTAGAAAAGAATGTGAGACATATAAAAGGTATCACTCATCTAATTGAGAATATCAGACACCCCCAATGATATGCTGTTCTTGACCGATGGTGTCTGGCAGAGAATAGAGCTGTCAGGAAACACACACACATACACACCCATCTGACTTTGCTGTACAATATCTTTCGTATTGAGCCACCTAAGCTACCAAGTAACCATGGCAGTTAAAACATTTCTTTTTAAAATCCAAAGTTGTCTCTCCTTTTTAGGCTTTATATTTTTGATAAAATGCTATTCTATTTTTCAGTTCTTCCAATATGACTTCTAGAAGGCTGTGACAGGTTGCAATTTTAAATCGACTTAGCTTTCTTTCCTTTGACTAATCCTATTTGACAAGCTCCCCTACATCCCTTTTCCTTTTCATTAAGAACAGGTGTAGGTTGGTCTGAGTAAAAACAAAAAAGTAGATTAAGTGTATAGTTCTAGAAACACAACTCCCATGGTCTGATAGGTAAAGAAGAGAATTTTTTAAAAAATGGTTTGTTCTCACGAAGAATAGACTTAAGAATACATCTGAACTGCTAAGTAATATTACTTATCTATATCACATGAGTGAAATATTACATTTATGACTTGCTTTGTAGTTTGAAATACAGAGAGATATTGGTCACATCTTTTGCCCAGGATCTCAGAAGCATTCCTGGAATTTTATTTTGCCTTATTTTTGGGAATATACAAGAAGAGTAAATATTTATCATTTTGAAAATTTGTCATTTTATATGAAGTTTTTAATTTGAACTATTAGATATGTTACACAGTTGTGGTGAGTTCATTCTCAACAAATACCATAGAAGACTATTTTTCATTTCATTTTTTCCATTTCAAAAGGAAATTTTAAAAATAAATTTGAGAAAAGCAGATCGGCTCAAGTGACTGGGCTCCCGCCTACCACATGGGAGGCCCCAGGTTCAGTTCCTGGTGCCTCCTGGAGAAGGCAAGCAAGACAGTGAGTTGGCAAGATGGGTTGGTGTGGCAAGCTAATGCAGCAAGATGACACAACAAGAGACATGAAGAGGAATGATGAGAGAGATAACAGGGCAGGGAGTGGACGTGGCTCAAGTGATTGAGCACCTCTCTCTCACATGAGAGGTCCCAGGTTCAGTACCCGGTGCCTCCTAAAGAGAAGATGAGCAGACATAGAGAACACACAGCAAATGGACACGGAGAGCGATGGCGAGTGCAAACAACAAGGAGGGCAGGGAGGGGAGGGAATAAATAAATGAAATATATCTTTAAAAATATATAAATAAATAAATACATTTGAGAGGAATTAGTCAATTGCCACAGACACACACAATTTGACTATTTCCTCCAAAAAGCTCCAATTGAGTTCATGCAACATTTCAGAGAGTTAGGAAGAGGCCTGTATTATTTCAGGTGGAAATATGTATATATATATATATATATAGTGGCCTATAGAGGTTAAGCAGCTTGCCAAACTTACTCAGTAAAGCAGTGAAATTCAGGCTAAAACTATAGGGTTCCTACTCTCCAGCTGGTAGCAGAGTGGGATGAGACTTGTACCTCAGGTATTTCTAAACAGAGAGTAGAGATGATCCTTGAGGAGCAAGGGGTCCAGCCACCTTACTGATGGGAGGATGAAGCTTGAAGACCTTGCCGGGGTCCAAGACTGTGCAGAGGAATTTGTGAATTGGAAAACAAGACTGTCTGTGGGAAAATGATCTGTGATTTGCACCTCGATAGGTGTTGCCCATTTCAGCTTCCATTACCTCTCACGTGCTGCCTGCAAAGCTTTACCGAGCCCTAGTTGTTGCTCTCCCCTGTCCATGAGGATTGACTACCAACGGGAACATCTCACCACCATAAGAGCAGTGCTCTTATGATGCAATGGAGTTGATCACAAATGCACAGAAAGAGTCAATTCCCCCAGGCAGCTCTGGAGGAGTGGAGCAGGGAGTGGGCTCTATTTTATCACATGGGGACCTCTACCTGTAGGCAAGGACCCTCTTTACTCCTGGGCCATCTGTCTGGGTGTCATCTGTGAGTGAGCTGCGGTTACCACTTCTCTGAAGCTTGAGGAAATGGGCCACCTGGGGCAAGTGGTTGTTCAGCAAAAGAAGATAGAGGAGGATGACAAGGGAAAGAAATGCTAAAAGGGGCAAACCATTGAAGCACGATTCCTGTGAAGTTATCCCATTTTCCACCTTAGAAATTGCGTATCTAAATAGAATCCTTTGGACCACACTTGGTCTCCAAATATTACAGGGATAATTTGTGAGATATGAAATGTCTCTCTGGGATTTGCTGGAAAATACAATTCTGGTTATTTAACAGTTTTCAGTGACTTCCTGTTACCTACACTGCAAGTAAACTGTGCTGTAGAAGGAAGTTATCTGGAGAAAGTTTACAGGCTTGAAGATGGCTTATGAATCAACACTGTGCCCCAGAAAAACATACTCTTAAGCTAAATCCTGTGGATATGAACTCATTGTAAAGAGACATGGCCCAGTTGAATCCGGATGGGCCTTAATCCTGTTACTGGGGTCCTTTATAAGCAGAATGAAATTCAAACACACAAGGAGAAAGCCACGGGGAGCAGCCAGAAGAGGAAGTCAAAGGAAGCCAGAAGAGAAAAGAGAAGCCAAGAGAGGCTACCTGGACATTGCCATGTGAAAGGAAAGCCAAGGACCTAAGAGTCCTCAGGACACCACGGCTTCAGGACACCACGGTTTTCTGGGAGAAAGCACTGCCTTGATGACTCCTTGATTTTGGACTTCTCCTAGCCTCAAAATGATGAGCCAATGAATTACTCTTGTTTAAACCATCCCATTGTTTTGTTTGTTTGTTTGTTTTGGGTTTTTTTTTTTGTAGCCAGGAAGCCAAAACACTTGGGCTATCTTTCTTAACTCCAAATTGTCTGCCTGCCTGCAAAAATCAATCTATCTACAATCCCAAACTGTCTGCCTGCAGATATCAGTTTTATCTACCAAGATTCATCTCAAGCATCACATTTTGCTTAAACCCTAAATTGATTTCCCTCCTTCCACCCCCATAACACCTCACAGCGAACACAGGAGCCCTCTGGGCTGAAGGCAAATGAAGACTAGGTATGTCTTGATGGTCAGGAATAAATCTGGAAAGAGAGGCAGGACTTTGGAGTTAAGCAGGACTAGTTTGGTGACTTAAAGATGTATGTACCCCAGAAAAACATGTTCTTACATCTAATCCATTCCTGTGGGTGTGAACCCATTAAAAGTAGGAGCTTTTGGGAATGGGCATAGCTCAAGTGGCTGAGTGCCTGCTTCCCATGTATGAGGTTCGGGGTTCACTGTATTTGCTTGGAGCAGCCTCAGAAACTAAAACACGTGTTTGGAGACTGGTTCTACTACTTGCTAAATACCCAACTTTCTTAGTTTGCCAGAGTTTCTATCGCAAATGTCATAAACTGGTTTGGGCTTAAACAACAGGAATTTATTTTCTCGGCGTTTCAGAGGCTAGAAGGACTGTTTGCTCCTGGGATCCATAGCCTTTTGGTGATGGCTGGTCGGCAGTCTTTGTATTTCTTGGCTTCCCATGGAACATGAAATGTCCTCTCCTTTCCCTTCCAGGTTCCCACTGGCTTCTGGCTTCTGGTTCCTTCCTGAGTCTTTCTCTTTATAAGGCCTTCAGTAATTCAGATTTTTCAGTTGGGCTACACCTTAAATAAATACCTTCAAGGGGCCCTATTTATAAAAGGTTCACGCCATAGGGATGTGATTAAGATTAAGAACATGCCAAAACTGAGGTACGTAATTCTACCTACCACACCAAACTAGGCGAGCTAACCTCTGTCAGTCTCTTATTTTATCATTCCTAAAATGGAGCCAAGCATACATTTCTTAGGATTGTTGTTGAGATATGTGGACTATAATAGTTAAATAAATGTGAGGAAATATTTTAATGTAGAAGTCTTGAAACCCATGGTCAAAAGGAGTTTATATTTTCTTAATCAGGTTAAATGTTTTATATAAGATAACTACAATGGCAATAATCTGCCAGAAATGTAGAGACTGGAAGGAAAGGGGAGAGTGAGGAGGCAGGGAGAGAAGTTAGGAGGCTATTCTGTGGTCAGCTAGTAGATTAGTAACTACTCCTCAGGGTGATGCGACTTCAGACTCCATCATTGATATCAAAGTCTTATTTTGTGTTTTCAGATCCTTTTTATTTTCTTCCCTTTTCCTCCTGCTGTTTTACCATTGGCTTTTTTTCTGCCAGTAGGACAAGGAAAATAGGTGAAACTTCAACCAAAGTTATCTTAAATCCTGGCTGATATGTGAATGTAAGCATCTTTTAAAAATTTGGATGGCCCAGGCTGAAATGAACCACTTGAATTTAATGTTTCTTTGTAGTCCATCCTTTCCAATAGTTTATAACTTCCCTTTGTTCCAATACTACTGTTGAGCCAGTACAGCATTCTAAGATTTTTTTGTATAAATGCTTTTCTATCAGTTAATAAAAAATGGCAGAAGAGCAGAGCCCACAGTAAGGAGATTTGCCACTAACCAGGCACAAGGACCTTGGGCAAGTCATTCAGTACTGTTGAACCTCAGATTCTGCACCTGGAATTTGGGGAGCTAATGTATTCCCTGCCTATTCTGGGTTAAGGTGGGGATCAAGTGAAGTAATCAATATAAAAATGCAAAGGATTATTATTTAGATAAATCTACATCCACATAAATGGGGCACAATCGTTATAAACTGTATTTGAAACATTTCCACTTACCTTGTTTTCTTTCCTGACTTCTGAAGTTCGTCCTAGTTAGTCCATTTATTCCAGTTGGCAAGCATTTTATTCTCTTATGTCAAAAGGTACAATTTCCAACACATTTGCAATTTTGTCAAGTTGAATTTCCTTTGTTTGTCTTCCTTCATGTTTTGGGATAAGTATGAGAGCATTTAGTTTTAAACTTAAATTATTTCACTAAGGACAATTTAGGGTGAGGAAGTGCTATTTTTCACTTGTTTAATAAAACAAATTCTTGTATCACAAACTCTCATCAAGGGCTCTGCCCTTACTCTGGGGATGATTTAAGAGACTGAGTCAGCATCTGAATCTTGTGATGCATTGGAAGCTGTGTTAGTTCCCCTAGGGAGGAAAAAAAGGGGGGAGGAGAATTGAAAATAAAATATTTTTGCCTTCTTAATTTCCTGTTTTTGCTAACAAAATGAAGCAACTACATCTGAAGTACAGACACACAGACAAGAAAATGAGTGTAGTAACTTAAGGGGATGGGGACTTGCATAGTTAAATTCAAATTCAATGCAGTTAAAGAAAGGGAAACCATTCCAACGAAGTTTCTGGCAGATAATAGTGAAGGATAAAACGGAAAACATTTGAGGCTCTGAAGTCGCACTTCTGTTGATACATACGGTGTTAATGGAGTGTGTACTTCTTTGCCTCCTGGTAAGCAGATGGTTTTACACTTGTGCTTAAACTAGGGTTTAGATGACTGGGTGAAGAAGCAAGGACTTTTCAAGTGTAGTTTTGATTCTAATGCTCTTTGGACTTAGTTCTGTCAAAGAATGAAGATGACAAACTTTTCACACATGTATTGTCATTCCTAATACCCTTTTAAGACACTCAAAGATTGACTAAGCTCTATGAGTAAATCACCGTTTATCCTCGAAGTGATATTATTTTTTCCTGACCAAGGGTGTTTTATAAGCAAGTTTTTATGTCTCTTATCCTGGATAAATCAGGATTCCTCTTAAATCTGGGTTTCATATCTCATTGAATTGCCTGCTGAAGTATTCAAATTGCACACAATATTAACACACCAAAAATATGCACTAGTTTCTAGTTGGCTAAGTGGAAAGTAATAGTCCTGTCTATTATTATGCTGTGGTGGGACTACAGTGATGAGGTGCCCTCCCCACCAGCCACCCTTGCATTTTAATAAAAAAATACTGGACGCACTCTAAATCCTAACTAACTTAATTTAAACCGTATGTTCTGTACAATGATTACATATATTTTTTAGCTAACTAACCATTGTACCATCAGCTCATACATTTTCTGAACGAAAACAGCACATTAATTGATAAGCATGGCATGCCTATAAATTAAATTTAACTGAAAGTAATTCTCCAGGGAACAGAATGTAGCCATTTGATTGTTTCCCAGAACTAGGCTTCTTTAAAGATGAAACAAACAAACACAAAATCGCAGACCACTGCATTCAAGATCCATGGCGAGAAAGTGAAATGAAGATGAAATTCAAGAAGGAGAAGTTGACATTTTCCTTTTGGTAGGACAGAGATGTCAAAAGCAAACTGAGAGGAGGGAACAGGAGAGAAGCTAGAGAATTACATCAATGAATACATTCTCACCTGGACTTCTTGGGTTCCTAGATGCCAGGACTCTTTCAGCACCAAACGCAATTGTAGTGAGATAATTCAATAAGAAGAGGGAACTCTCATCTTCTTTCCAGTTTGATGTTTACAAAACACCCTGGAGAGAATGTAGATAAGCATATAAATATACAGGTGGGTTGAGTAATGTTATCTGGAACAAGAGATGATTGGAATGGAAAGCTGCCCATGACCTATTAAGAGAAAAAAAGCGTGTTACAAAGCAGCATATGCAGGACAGTTCCCTTTTTATTATTTTGTGAAAAATAGTTACATAAATGTACATTGGAATGACTACAAAGAGGTAGAGCAAAAATATAAAAATAAATAATAAAAAAGAATAAGTAGAGGCCCATGAGGGATGTTCACAAAGTGGCATTCATGGACATCGCTGAGTGATTATGGGCAATTTGAAAACGTTTAATGTTTAATGTTTTATTATTTTCTGAAGTTGTTAAAATGAATACATACTATTTCTGTAAGAACAAAAAAAACCCCACCTTACATTATTTATCAGAAAAATACTAAAAGTATAGGTAAAATTACTAAAATACAGAGTAAGACTACACTGAGTTAGGTCCTAAAGAAAGAGCTGACTAGGAACAGTTTGCATTAAAAATCTGACATTTTACAAAGTCTTGATTTAAAAACAGAGCACTTTCATAGGCACAAAGCACGCAGCTTGAAAATGAATGTAGGATGTGAAAATTCTTAAAGCCGGTGTCTAATGACTGACTGCTGCCACTAGTTCACTAGCTGATCCCAAGATTCTGAATCTGGGTTGTCCTGCCTGTTGAATGGGGTAAATAATACCTTGCCTGCGTCCTCCCAGAGGTATTCTGAGCATAAGTTATATAATGATAAAGAAATAGCTTTGAACTTTTCAGAGATGCTCGTTCAAGGTATTATTACAAGGACAGGTTATGAAAATCTTTGAGATTAGATGCTACTTGAAAATTTGGGGAAAGTAATTCATCCTTAAGAAGCACCTATATGTTGAGAAGATTTTAGTATATTTTAGAAGACTATCCATTTTTCTGACTTTTATGCAAAAATGCAAAGAAAACTGAACAGAAAATAACCTATTTTCAGCTTGAACAATATTTTACAGAACCAAAATATTTTTTGAAATTTAATGATAGCACCAGTTCTGTAATTGTCATGCTCAAATGAATATTTCCTACTATGGAGAGGTAGAGAGGTAAGTCCTTCAGCCCAGAGAATGCATTTGCCTCAGCTGTTGTTGGAACTGCATATATCTTTATATTGTCAGTTGTCTTTCATTTTGGACGCACACTTTAAGGACTGGTGAGATTAACACTACAAAGCTCAGAGTTAAAGCAGTTCACATTTAGAACTCCTCAACTCTCCACCTCCACTCACCTATGGTCTATGGCCATTACTGCCTTACTTTAGGGACTGAATACTAACATGCATTCAATATTCTGTTTTTAACAACTACTTTTCTTTGGACCTTTAGTATATCTGAAGATTGTCTATATCCACTTTGCCCACAGAACAAAGCTATGTTGACAGTCTTCATTCAGTGCAGTGACCCATGGAATGGATCTCACTTGATGATCCTAATAACCCAAGTAAGTATTTCTGTAGAATTCTCTAGAGTCTTCAGCAGCAGCAGCAGCAGGTGGGAGCCTTTCAGTTGTTTGTTTAGAGGAGTTGTAGGTTTAGAGAAAAACGAAAACTCATGCAGGAATTAGGGGGCCCATATAATACCCCTCCGCCCCAAAGTTCCCCCTATTATTTGCATGTTGTATTAGTGTGGTACATTTTTTTTTACAATTGACAAATCAGTGTTATTATAATTATATTATTAACTATAGTTCATAGTTTAGGGTTCACTTTTTGTGTTGTACAGTTCTATAAGTTAGATTCTTTTTATTGTGATGCATATGCAACATAAAATTTCCCATTTTAACTACTTTCAAGTATACAATTCAGTGGTGTTAATTACATTCCTGATGTGGTGTTACCATCAACACCATCCGTTATTGAACTTTCCCATCACCAGAATAAGAAACTGCACCGATTAAGCACTAAATCTTCATTCCGTTTTGCATACTCCCACCCTTGCCCCTAAAACCTGTAATCTAATTTCTGACTCTATAAATTTGCTTATTCTAATTATTTCATATAAGTGAGATTATACCATATTTGTCCTTTTGTGTCTAGTTTATTTCACTCAACATGATATCTTCAAGATCATCTGGGAATTTATAAGAAATGGACCCCATCCCAAACCTACAGAATAAGAAACTCTGAAGGTGGTGCCCTGTGATCTGTGTTTTCACAAGCTCTCTAGGGTCTGAGAAGTTATCCTTAAGGAATCATAGGTGAGTTTTCTGAAGAAACATCATTCTCCCTGAGTGATCTCATGAAAATTATCAGTGTAAAATGTCTTACTTTGATAACAACCTTGAACTCTCAAGATAGATATTCATCATAAAAGCACTAGCATCTATCCTTTGCAGCCCCTTGACTATTCTTTAACTCACTGTTATAGTAGATGATAGATTAGAACTTTTCCTAATTTACAGACAAGAAAATAAAATTAGATAGGGCAGGGGAAAGAACTATATTTTTTAGATGTCTGGTGCAGCAGATACCATCGTCTGAAAGATACTCTACTGTTAATTGTAGTAGAGATGGCTGTTACATTGCCTTTCAAAATATTTCTCCATGGAAAAATAGAATGAAAACCTGAATACTGGTCTTCTTTCCCACAGATAAATCATCCTGACCTTTGACATAAGTTGCAAAAACAAGAGACATCTTTACTACGGAATTGCCAGGAGATTTGTTCTCATCTTAGAACGTCCTTGAAACAATACAGAAAAAGAAGGCTCTTCTCATGAAAGCAAACTGAGTTTACCTATGACAAGACCGCTCTCCTTCTTACAAAGGGATCATAAGGTAAAGCTGGGAAAGAGACAGCATAAGCGACATTATTGTACCACCGAAAGTGTTTGTTTTACCAATAAAAAAATACCATTCAATTCACCTCTTCACCAATATAGCGGTTCATTTTATATAAGGGTTTTGATGCAATAGAGGCTTTTCAACCCCAAACTTTGTAGCATTTGTTCTGTACATCTTATTTAAATACAATTGGGAAAATTGAATAACAAGGGAGGCCTTGTAAAAGGATTAATTCTCTGCTAAGAGTTTGTAAATGATTTGTAAACAAATTGACTTTGGGATAAGAATAGTAATGGCAAGAGTTGTATACTGATTAAAATATATATAGATAATAGCTTAAATTTTTTCAAAGTGAGTTAATTCCAGAAAGTCACAATTACAGTGGTAGGCTTTGGGAAAGTTAACTGGTCTGAGCTTCAGTTTTCTCAACTATATAATTGGACTACTAGGATGATGTGAAGAAAAATGATTTAATTCATACACGTAGCTTAGGACAGTGCCCAGCATTTACTAAGCCCTCAATAAAATGTTAATTATTCTTGTTCTTTTTTAACTGTAAATGTTATTCTCTTTTTTTCTACAGAAATAAATTATAGAATGCTGAAATGACTACAGACCAACAGATTAAAGAGCTTAATAAGAGAAAAATTTCATGATAATATTTATTACTGTCTTACTTAAAGTCCCTAATATTTACCCAAGGAATTCAGATAATAAAATACATCAACTCTTGATCATCATACTTTGAAAACATCCAAACTAGCTAAATTTCTGAAATAGAAAACCTTCTGAAATTTGGTTTACCTATTAGAAAAAACAAGCAAACACTATTCTTTAGCTTAGGCCACTTCTGCCTTTACTGATAATAATTTTCAATTCACAAAAGTGTTTAGGTCATATTTAAACCATAAAAGCTGGGGAAGGATTACTCCATAATGTATTTAGGCATTTACTTGCTGATCACTGATATAAAGAACTCTTCTTCGGTCTGGGAGATACACAGTAGGAGGAAAATGCTCTCAGGACAGAATCATATCAAATCTTTTTATCCTACTTTTTTAGTGTTGAAAATGTTTTTTTTCAGTATAATTTTATAATGATGTCCTTGTTACCAAAACACTGCACAGAAACATTTCAAAGTTTGGATAGTCTTAAAAAGTACCTGTTAAAAAAAGAAAAGAAAGGGAAAAAAGAAGTGTTATTTTTTTTATAGGTATTTCAATCCTTATAGTAATTTAAAATCTTATGCCTTATATTGGTGTTAATAGTCTGAAGATATTATCTGATAATCTGTAACAAATGTTCTACCACGGTTGGTGTGTTGGTGAAGGGATGTCGTATGGGAATTCTATACATGTGTGTGATTGTTTTGCAAGATCACAGCCCCTGTAATAAAAAGATATTTTTAAAAAATAGGGTGAGTTGGGGGAAAACTACACCAAATGTGAGATATGGACTATAGGACTATGATGCTCTTGAATAGTTTGTAACATGTTTTACAATGTTAGAAAGCTGCACCTGTAAGAGAACAACAGCTCAGCCAATTGCAGAGGAGAAAAGAATTTTATTAGCGATCTTGCAAGAACAGGCACAGGACCGGGATAAAATGGCCAGTGTGCCAAACAGCAAGAAACAATGACATTTATACCCTAAACCTAACATGCAGGTCCCTCCCCTGTTGCCCAGTGATTGGGTCATTCAGGGGTTACAGCCTATCTGAGAGGTCTAACTAACTTGTGTGGTTCACACTCTGAGCCACTGCTCCCTGTTCCTCGCATTTCAGAAGCCCAGCCCTGCTATCACTCCTGGCACCTCTTTTCAAACTCAGTGCTGCTTCTCACCATTGGCCGCCCCCTCACTTCTCATGGTTGCCTCTGCCTTTGCTTTGGCCTCATCCTTGCTTCTCACTATTGCCCCACACACACACACTTTAGCACCACTTTTCAAATTCTTGCCGCCAAAGCCACTAGAACCCCTTTCCTTCCCTCTTCCAACTGCAGAGCTGTTCTGGCTTCCCCTTCACGTGAAAACTAAACTTAACCCTTTCCTTACAAATCGCCCCTCCTTCTTTTGGGCTCTTTTTAGTTTTTATAATTTAGTTTCTCAAATCTGCTAAGAGCTTCTTCACATCCTTTATCATAGAGATCTTCCTCTTTAAGGGAGTATAAATTGTTTTGCTTGTACTGTATGGGCATCTGTTTGGTTAGGGCCATTTCAATGAGTTTTTGAGCTAACCTTCAGGCACATGGGATGCTGCAGCATCCAACTGCTATGAGTATCCCATCCATGATGATGAGGGATGTCAGGACAGACAGTGCAACTTCTTTCCATTTTCCAAACCGGCTCTCTGGCCGTCCTGTGAGTGGGTTGTTAAAGCCAGGATTTTCTGCTAACTCTTCAGGTAAGGCTGTTAAGCCTTGCAAGGCCTAGGTGATAGTCCTGTCTGGTCTGTATTATTGGGGATGAAGGTACAGCAACTACCTGTAATCATAATACAGATGCTAGCACTTTTTTTCTGCGAGCATCATGTCTAGGGCTATCCTATTTTCCCATGCCATTCGGCTAGTAGCATCCAACTGTTCTGCTATTCCCTTAACAGCATCCCTAGTGTAAATGATAAACCTTTGTTGATTATAATATATATAGTTAATCCAATCCACATTTTTGTTAACGGTGACTCACCAGAACAAGAATGACTCAAATTCTACAGCTACCTGATTTCTAGTTTTAAATTCATTTGGGATTCCCCAGGGAACCCCTATGCTATTTAGATAAATTTGGTCATCGATGGAACCAGGCAAACTTCTTTCCTTTCTCTTTCTCTGGTTTTGTGTTTCTTCCTCTTTTGCAAATGCCAAGGTAAATGGGATGGCCAGTTGAACTGAGCGCAGGTTCCTCCCCACTTCTCAGGTAACACCGGACAGAGGATGCCCTTTCTGCAGTACCACCAAAGGTCTGCTTGGAGTATGACCAGACTGGAGAAATTGTCAGTACTATTCTCACTCATGTTCCATACTTGTCTACACAAAGCCATGGTCCCAAGGTCCTGGAGACCTTTTCCCCATCTAGTGAGACAGGCAGAATGCCTTCCTGGACTGAGGCGGGAAGGCGGTATGGCTCTGATGTTTCTCTTTTTTTGACAGGAGGGAAGAGAGAGGACAATGTACTACAGTCTTCACCAGGAGTAGCATTCTGGAAGAGGAGCACCATGCATTTAAACTCCCTTTTATGCTCTTCCATACCTAACAGAAAGGGCACAATATGAGCAGTAGGTCAGCCTGTTGCACAAGTATAATAGGTGCTTTTGTTCAGACTCTGGACTATATATTTGACTCATTCTACCCAGGCATTGCATCCTCATATGCTGTCTCTATTTCTATGGTTTACTTTAAATCTTCTGCCTTAGATATCTTGACTGCTTTGGGATCATTTTGCATTGGGGAACTGGCTTTTGGTTGATTTTCCCTTGGTATCTCTGAAGGGTCAGCTGGAGGGGGCATTGTTGACATCATATGCACAGTGGGAGGAAGGATTCAAATATGGAACTTCTCCAGAGGATTTTTACCCGTAACATCTGCTCCCATTTCATAGACTCTTGCAGCTACTTGACCTCTGGTGCTGCTCCCAGTTTCTAGTTTGTGTGCCTTCTTAATAATTATCACTACTGGATTGCACTGAAGACGTTTGCAGTCTGGTGGGGTATTGTCTTTATAAAAGGTTATCTTACCCTTTAATGGTCTTGAGCTTGGTGAGACCCATCCCATATTCATGGCCCATCCCTTATGCTGGGTGGTCGACCATACATCATCCGAAAAGGGGCAAGGAGGGGCTTGACTGTAACCATTCCCCACTGACTCTGGGCATAGGTATTTACTTTCCTCACTCAGCCACTACTGGTGCTCCAAATGCCCACAGTCTATTATTTCGCAGGTATCCCATTGCATGGTCTGGGACTCCAGGCCTTCAGTTAACATTT
This sequence comes from Dasypus novemcinctus, assembly GCF_030445035.2. NCBI lineage: Eukaryota > Metazoa > Chordata > Mammalia > Cingulata > Dasypodidae > Dasypus > Dasypus novemcinctus. The sequence goes on along the minus strand of NC_080676.1, from coordinate 22,994,368 downwards.
ACTACCAGTTTGACAGGGCCTGTCGCATCCCGAATCTGGAACATCATAGCCAGTATAATTATTCTCACTCTCAGACTGGGCTTCAAACCCTTCATCTGTCAAGGCACTAGGCACAGTGGTTATGGGTGATAGCCTGCCCTCTACACGTTATGTTCAAGTTTCCTGATATAGGGTCTGACCAGTCCCTCTCCCTTTCTGATATGCACTCCCAACTATTGCCTTCTCAGGGTGATCCTTAAGGGATCCGAGGTTGGAGTTTTTTCTCAGGACTCAGACGGTGTTGTTGGGTACTTATCCTCCGGTTCAGGCACTGGTCCTTTTACTCTGGTGTATTGGGTCCAGCCTCATTCTGCTGTCCAGACTGCAGTCTCAGTTGTTAACAAAACTTGATGGGGTCCTTCCCGGGTTGATGGAAGTTTGGACTCTTTCCATGACTTGATTAGGACCCAACTGCTGGGTTGGGGTTGATGGACAGTGAATTTAAGAGGCAGGGTCTGGGCCAGCAAACCACGATGCCTGAGGGATGACGAAGTAGAGGACAAAGCCAGTATATAATTCTTAAGGAAGAGATCCTTCAATTCTAAGGAAGGAAGGTCTCCAGTCTTCCTAGGAAAAGGTTAGCTGAAAAGCATTTCATCAGGGGTGATTTCCAGTTTTTTCTTGGAGGAAGTTTTAATCTTCAATAGGGCTATGGGTAAGCACACAATCCAGTCCTCATCTGCCCCGTATTTTGGCCAGAATACATCAAGCAGTCATGTCCTTTCCCTTGGTCAGATCATTATTGGTCCAATGTTCCAACAGCTTCCCTAATGGACTATCCAGAAGAATGTTCCTGGGGATCTTACAGATACCCCCTCCCCAGTCACTGGTTTTATTCCCCATTCAGAGTCTTGCCTGGGTTTTTTCAAGCCCAGACTCATCAGAATTTCCCTACCACCAAGGCAATACTTAATAGTCCCTTTTCTTACCTTGAGCCATGCACAGGGTTGCCTGGTCACTGAGAGGCAGGTTTTCCCTTCCCCTTTCCTCATCCACAATTGGCAGATCTAAGCGGTTGGTCTTGGGTCCTTCCACCTGTCAAAGACGGGTCCCCAATGACGGAGTCCAAGCCACTCAATCAGTGGGGCACGCCTTCCCCTCAACTACCCTAGGGGTTCCCCTCTGAAGCCTCCAAGATTGTTAGAAAGAGAGCTGCACCTGTAAGACAGCAAAAGCTCACCCAATTGTGGAGGAGAAAGGAATTTTATTAATGATCTTGCAAGAATGGGCACACAACCTGGATAAAATGGCCAGTGTGCCAAACAGCAAGAAAAAATGACATTTATACCCTAAACCTAACACGCAGGTCCCTACCCTGTTCTCCACTGATTGGGTACTTTAAGGGTTACAGCCTATCTGAGAGGTCTGACTTAATGTGGTTCTGTTCTGAGTCACCACTCCCCACTCCTTACATTTCAGTGGCTCAGCACCACTTTCACTCCTGGTGTGGCTTTTCAAACTTGGCGCTGCTTCTCACCATTGGTTCTGCCTTCACTTTTGGCCCTGCCCTTGCTTTGGCACTACTTTTCAAATTCTTGGCACCAAAGCCACTAGGACCCCTTTCCCTCCCTCCTCCTACTGCAGAGCTGGCTCTGGCTTCCCCTTTATGTGAAAACTAAACTTAACCTTTTCCTTGCAACAACAATGCCAAGTGTTGCTGGAGAGATGATGTATGAGAACCCTGTAAGATGTTATGTATGTTTATTTGTAAGATCAAATCTTTACTATACCCTTATTTTTTTATGCATGTCCATGTATGAATGACATACTTCAATAAAAAAATACATTAAAATTTTTAAAAAAAATCTTATGCCTTATAAAACACAAGATGCCCAGTGTTCAGCACCATTTCATAGGCAGTGAAGAATCCTTCTCATGCTTCCTTTTTTTTTAAAAACATGATTGTGATAGTTTGAGATTATTTATGAATCCCCAAAAGAGAAAGATATGTTTGTAAACTAATCTATTCCCCTGGATGTGAAATCTTTTGATTGTATTAAATTCAGGGGGAGGCCTTTGACTAAACTTACTTGATAAAATCAATTTAGGGCTTCTGATCGGGCTATGTCAGTAAGGCATAACTCAGATTGCACCTCACCCCCTTGCTGGGGTCCAATATGAATGGACAGTCACTGTGGAGACACAAGAAGACAAAAAGAAGAGAGCACTTTGTCATTTTGATCCTGCCATGTGACAGGAAGGAGAAAGCTCAAAAGCTAAAGCCCTGGGGAGAGATGGATGATTTGCCTGATAGTTTACAGCTGATCTTGCTAAGCAAGCCAAGACTGATACAGGAAGCCCAGAGGGGAGAATGACACCCAGCAACGACCTTCCACCATCTTTCTTCAACACTTGACACTGCCTTTGGTGAGAAAGTATCTCTTATGGTACCTTGAGTTGGACTTTCCATGGACTCTGGACTGTAAGCTTTTACCCCAAATAAACACCCTTTACATAAGCCAACAGATTTCTGGTACTTTGCATTGGCACCTCTTTGGCAGACTAATACAATAAAAAATAAAAAGTTTTAATCTTCTATTCAAAGCTCCCTGCCGGCATATCCCAAACTGGCTTCAATTCTAGAATGATCTTAAGCCATTGCACATTTCTGAGCTTTGAAGACTAAGGATAAACAACTTGGCCTATGCATATTCTAATTTGGCACTTGGAGTCCAGCTGTGTGGGTTCAAGTTTAAGCTTTCTCTCTTACTGTCTTTGAGCACTGAGATATTTGTGCCTACCTCACAGCAGTAGAGTAAAACTCAAATAATTAGACGGATAGGAGGCAAACACTCTAAATTAGAAAGTACTACATAAATGTTAACTTTCAACCTCAAATTCTCTGTAAGTAATGCTAGTGACTTTCCTAAAGAAGAACCTTTAAAAGGTTCTATAAATCTTTGGGGTGTCAGATGTTATACAATTTCAGGCATATCTATTTATCAAACAGTATGCCTTCATTAAAAATACCACATGGCCACAGTGTAATTACCAAGTAAATACATATTCAGGCTGTCAGAAGCTTGAAAGAGAGTCTCAGCCTTAGTTATAGACTAAAACTGATGTTGGTAACCATAAACTGTGGCAGATTAGATGGCAATTCCTGTACAGTCTCAATTTGCAATTTTGTTTTTGGCAGAACTCATTGGTTTCATGACCAAAAAATATATTGCAGTACAAGGAAAAAATGGAAGCATTATAAGCCATTTTCTAGCACTGTCTCACCAAACACCCTGTAATCACCCAACTGAAGATAACAATTCCTCCTGATGTGACTAGATAGGGGCGTTGTGGTTTATATTATTCAACTCTCTTCCAAAAGGGACCAGCATGAAAACCTTGTGTTTGTAGGTGGCCAAAATTCAATTTCAGGGAGTGGCTCGAGTGCCAAATGTTTATGAGAGGTACAGTTTTACTTCAAAAATAAGGGTTGAGGAAACACTTCTTTAAAAACAACTGTAGATAAGGAAAAAATCACAGAAGATAGATTTTCTATTAAAAAATGTCTCAACTCTGGAATGAATAGCTTAAGGTTTATAATTAATGATGGAAATGTAGAAATTTGCTCTTCCATATCATAATCATATAAGCTATAAATTCATGAATTATTCTTAAATTGAAATGGCATTATTAATTCCATTTTCATTTTCTGTGTTCTTGTAGGTTTACAGTGATAGGGATTAATTCAGGTCTGTAAATAAAATTAAGTAATATCTATACAAGATATCCATTCTCTAGTTTTGCTTTCATTTAATGCTTCTTAGGTCTCCAGTTAGATTATAAGGTTAGGAATACTACTATTCTGAAATATTTCAAAAAAAAAAAAACCCAAAAACCAAAGAACAAACAAAAAAAGAAATCTATCCATGAAAAGTTCATAAACTGCTGAAAAATATTTCAGAAATAAAGTTTTCCCCAAGTGGCCTGCCTCATCTCATTTGGAAGGCAAGAAAAATTGGTTGGATTGGCATTGTTATATTAAAAGTAAAGAATGTAAAAGGCACAAAGAAAATTTTAAATCTGATGAAAGGTTATTTCATGTAAAACTTAAAAACAACACAAAAAAGTAAACTAGGCTTTTTTGTAACCAAAATTTAATAATAAGGGCCCTGGGGCTTTTATTTATAGATTTTAGAGCCTATAAAAAGACCCATTTTGGAAAATTATCTCTTGAAAAACATTAGCCAACACTCTACTTAGCCAAGTCTCAGAGGAGAAACGTTTGTTCTCTTCATAAGTTTGAAATCCAGTCAGAGGTATGGATTCTAATTAAATATACATTTTGAAAACTAAGCAATGCTATAACCTTACTACTATTTTGAAAAGCAATCTAGGATAGTGTTTAAATGCATGAGCCAGGCTGTCAGAATTTGAATTCTGCCTCTTCAATTTAATAGCTAAGTAACTTTGAGAAAATTATGCAACCTCTCAATACCTAAGTTTCCTCATCTATAAATTGGGGACGAGCATAGAAACTGCTTTTTAGAGTTGTAAGAAATAAATAAGTTGATACATCTCAAATCTTTGGTATAACACATGGCACATAAAAGATATTCAATAAATGTCCTCTATTATTATCTTTCCCAAGACAAAATTGCCCAAAATGCTATAATTAGAAAATTATTTACCCTAGCAAACATAAGGTTGTCTTCTTAGAGAAATTGCAGACCAAACAGAGCTGAGAGTACGTGCTTTATTTATTTATTTATTTTTAAAGATTTATTTTTATTTAATTCCCCTCCCCTCCCCCGGTTGTCTGTTTTCTGTGTCTGTTTGCTGCATCTTGTTTCTTTGTCCACTTCTGTTGTCGTCAGCGGCACGGGAAGTGTGGGCGGCGCCATTCCTGGGCAGGCTGTTCCCTCCTTCGCGCTGGGCGGCTCTCCCTATGGGTGCACTCCTTGCGTGTGGGGCTCCTCCACGCGGGGGACACCCCTGTGTGGCAGGGCACTCCCCGCGCGCATCAGCACTGCACATGGGCCAGCTGCACATGGGTCAAGGAGGCCCGGGGTTTGAACCGCGGACCTCCCATGTGGTAGACGGACGCCCTAACCACTGGGCCAAAGTCCGTTTCCCTGAGAGTACGTGCTTTAAAATACATATATGTTAATAAGCTACAGTTTCACACTAAGGTAAAACACATTCACTTATTCAGTCACTTAAATAACAAATATTTATTGGGTAACAAACTACAGTGTTTCTAACTTCCTTTAGATACTAGGAAGAAGTAATCAGATCTTCTAAAACAAAGTCTTAAAAGGATAATAAAAAAAGGAAAGAGGCTGAATACCAAAAGAAGATTTATTTAACTCCCCTGTTCATCCACTGCCTTCTAAGACAGATATAGGGGAACAGAAAAGTTCCCATGTGGGCCTTTCGAATTTCCATGTGGCTGCCCTGCATGCCCTTCCCAGTGAAGAACTCATCACTAAACCTGGTGGAATCTGACAACACTAACCAAAATCACTTTTTATTCAGCATATACTTAATGGGCTAGAGCTAGTGCCAGGCCGTGGCTCTAGAACTGAAAACAAAACAAAACAAAAACAATTGTCGAATATACCTACTGCTTTAAAGTGCTTTAGATGCCAGACTACAGATAATCAGAAATCAGTTCCAGGCACAGATTAGGGAAAACTAATCCATCTCTGGAGAAGGAAGGATTTTGATCTCAAAACTAAAGGCCATGTAGCGTGAGCCTAGTAAAGGGGCAGAAAGAGAAAAGTGTTAGAAGCAGAGGGAAGAACAAATAAAACTCAGAGGCCAGATATAGTGAGACTGGTTCTGTGAACTGCAAGTAGTTCAGTACTTGCTAGAGTAGAGTTCCTGACTCTCACTGTGGTACTGATGAGCTAAAACAACAAATCAGAGCTACTAGAGCTCCTTTTTGATCCCCTTCTCCTGCCCCAGGTTTCTAATGTAATTGATCAAGGGGTGATGACTCTGTGTCCTTATATTTAAAAGCTAAAGTGCAGATCAGGGATAACTGGAATCTGGTGAAATCCAAAGACTTGAACTGAATGACTGTGAATGCTAAGTAACCCAGCTATTATCCCTAGGGCAATAGGTGACCTTGAAGGGATTTATTCACGGGCAGGATTTAGTCAGAGTTTGCTTTGTGAAGAATGAGGGGAACAACGTCTGGAGGAGGGCAAAACCAGGGTAGAGAGGCTGGTGAAGTAATCTGGATTACTGCCTGTGGCTCTCCGGTTATCTGTACCACCTGGCCTCTTAATTACCTCCCCTTCAAAAAACTCACTTAAGATATCTCTAAGTGCTGAATCTTCAGGGGAAGCCACTGAAATATGAACTCTCGCAAACCACAGGGACAATCATTCCCAGGCGTTCTTTCCATAGATGGATTTCAGCAATCGATGAACACTCAAATGATTACATATAAAATGTCTACCTGTCTGTGTATGTGTATCTTCTAGAGTGGAAGTCCACGGTTTTCATTAGTTCAACAAAGAGCTGTATGACCCTGAACAGTCGAAAGTATAAAAATCAAGGGCACCTAAAGCTTTGCTGTTGATGAAATGGGCATATTTAGGAATTTGGTCATTGAATATAGCACTAATATAATACATGAGTATTTTTAAGACTCTCCCTTAAATTGACTTTCCAGTGATTTCTAAACCTAACAAAGCATCAGAATCACCTAGAGAGACTTTTAAAAGTACAGCATTCCAAAATTTATTCCAGAATAATTGAATTTGGAGCTATAGGTAAAGATCAAAGTGATTTTAATTGTCAGTCAGGTTTGGGAACCACCGAGGTCATTTTTTCCTCATAAATACCTGTTGTATAATTTTGTATACTATTTCCCTCAAAATAATCCAACTAAAAATAGTACAGATAATCACTAATTTTGCCACTCTCTAAATGTGGTAGCATGTTCATAATCAGATTTATAATTCTGGAGAATTTTGTGAGGTGGAAGATATTTTTTTCCTCTGTGTCTCTGCTCCTCTCTCTCTATCAAGGGTTGTCATTCAGTACTCTTCTATTAATGCTGTTTCTACTTAAGATTTCTGGGCCAAGGTGAAAATCATTCTAAATTGCCTTATCTCAGCACTCAAAATGAATGAGTACTCTTTTTTTAAGAAAGAGGCTTCCTGGTTTGGGGAAATTATTTTCACTTTCATATGAATCTGGCCTTCCCATGAATAGCCTTCTTATTTTCCTCTCCTTATGCTATCTGCTCCACATCTGGTATCCAATACAAGGCAGAAACAGCATGTTATCAACTGAGAGAAGAAAGAAACATAAGGCTCTTAGAAATCTTGGATCTCATTTTATTGTACTATTGAAGGCATTCTCTGGAGTATCTGAAACGCTCTAGATGATTAAAAATGAAATGTTAAGAATGTGCTGTCCCAGACAATTATGAAGGCAGAAAGGAAACCTTTTGTATACTGCCGGGCTGCGGCTATCTCCAAGGACAGCTTGGAATAACAGCAGGAACGTGACGATATTCAGAAGGACTGATTATGCAGGACTGATACAGGACTTGGTATTATTTCTTGTTGTATCAGAGTTAATAATGTAAATTTGACATAGTCAAATATTCTGAACTACAGAAGCACAACTGGTGTTCTGATGCAAACTTCCTAGAAGGGAAACATTTTAATTATGTTCCACAAAAATAATACATACTGAGAAAATCTAATTTTAAAAATTATTTTTCCAGGACTGGAGATAGTATCTCTAGCAATTTGTACTACATATCTATCTCCTTCTCATGTGTATTTTTTCTCCCCTTTTTTCTCATATTTCTCTTTTCCCTAGTTCTACATCCCATTGCTATTCTTCTTCTCTTCCCTTTATCCCAGATTCTGCCATAAAACTGTGCCCCCCAGCCCCCACTGGCACATTGCAGGCTTGGCAGGAACTCTCAAGATTGAAAACATTGTGTGCTCTGTCTGTGAGGACTTCCAAGGGAAAGGAATGTCCAGGTATCTGAAGGGTGTGTAGTCTGAGTGTACAGTTATCAGTCCTTTGCTTCCAAGAACTCCCTGTTGTCATTACATCATTGAAGTGATATTCCCATATTAAAAAGTTTATTCTTATTTGACATATGCTTCCTCATTGCTGTGGTAGTAATAAGTTACTAGACACTTTTAGGTGTCTTCTTAGCTCTCAACCTCAAAGACTACCAAGTAAAAGAAGACTGTCTGCTTTCCTCAGTGTACTTAGGAATCGGAACAAAATATGACAGTGAAAATAAGATTTTTAGTCTGCCTTCACTGCTCATGGCTTTCAGCTCACTGATACGCCCTTTAAAAGGGATCATCAAAAGTTCTGACAGAAACTGAATTTATTGGAGTTAAATGTAAACGTGACCATTTAAAACCTCCCAATTTAAAAAATTTGCCAGAAGAAAACCTACTCCAGCTCTCAGGCATGCCTGCTATCTCAGGGCCGTCCTGCCCCTTCCAACAGCGGGACCCACGTTCAGGACGGCTCTGAGGGAGAGAATGGTCGAAGGAGTGGCCCGTGCGACCAGCCTTTCCTCTTGAGCAGCGGTTCCTGAGGGGGATGACTTTATCCTCCAGGGAACATGTGGCAATACCTGGAGTCATTTTGTTTGTCCCAACTGGGGGCGGAGGGTGCTGCTAACATCTGATTGGCAGAGGCATCCCTGGCCATTCTACCATGTACAGGATAGCCCCCAGCCCTCCCCAATAAAGAATGATCCAGCCCAGATGCTGGAAGTGCCGAGGTTGTGCAGCCCCGGTGCAGACTGTTCCGTCCCTCAGTTTTACCCCGTGCATCCCTGAGACCTGATGCTGCCTCACAGATGACAGGTATCGTGCCACGTTTGGGAAACTCGTTCTGCGTGTTAGACTCGATGGGTGTTTCTGTGCCTGTCAGACCGTTGGTTTGCAATGGAAAGTGCAATGGGGCCTGCCCAACGCTGCTGGATGCAGAGCAATCTATTTAAGGCACACTAGACTGTGAGTCAGCAGACCTGGCCCTGCCTCTTCCTGGGTGTGGCCAAGGCACTCAGCACCGCCTCGGTTCCCTCACCTCTCAAATGAAAGTTTGAACGAGGTCATCTCTCCCCATTCCAAAACTGGGTGGCCAAATGAAAAAATTACCTTGCAGTTATATGGAACTGTTAAAAAATATTTTATATTGGATGTCTTTTTAAATTTGCAGTTTTCTAACTTTTTCTCATCTACAACAAGGAGCATCCTAAAATATCTTCACCCACAATTTACCGTCTTGTGTAAGCTCTCTATGGGAAAACAAAATATCCACTGGTGTTTAGATAGTGCTCCTCTGGAGTGTGCTTCCTAGAAAAATCTTGTCTAGCCACTTGTTTTACTGCTTCCCTTGAAGAACTGTCAGTTTTTCTACCAGACATACATCAACCCAGCTGACAACTAGCGCCCCCTGGAAAAAGGCACCAGGGTAGAGTTACACCTGAGGGGAGATAGCAGCAATTCTGTCCTTTTAAATCATGACCTCAACCCTTACTCTACACCACTTCCTTCTCTGAAAACTCCCTGGATAGATGGAGTGTTGACCTGACTCATTCGTTTCCAGAAGTTTGTAGGAGGAGAAGAGGAAAAGAAAAGGAAACAGGATTAATAGTTGCTGAGTATTGGGACATAAGATGTGCTTTACAAATGTGATTGGGTTTAATCTTCACAAAGACCTGATGAGGTGGGTAATGGTAACATCCCTTTACTGATGAGAAACTGATACTCAAAGAAGTTAAGTAATTTGAGATGTTTCTGTGTGGTGGAAATGTTGATCAACATAAGCCAGCCCAGGGCCCTTTGCTGGTGCTTTTGGGTCAAAGATGAAAATTAGAAATGTATTGCATTCCTCAAATGAAAATCCTGGGTACTGTTGGAAAAAAAAAAAAATTAAAGGACTAAATGCTGGAATGGTAACTCAAAAGTCCCATCAGTAGATTAGGAAATGACCAAGGACCTGGTTCTGGTATAAAAATAATTTTTAAATGAATTTAAATAAACTAAATTCAAACAAGCAGACAGACTATTGCCAGAATCTGGGCTACAAAGCCTTAATTCCCAAATAAAGTTCTAGAAACTCCGGAGATTTTATATTGGTAGTTTAGAGTTTATTATTTAGTGCTCTTTTGAAATTGGTATAGATATGGCATGGAGACTAAAATGAGTGTGTTTTTATAAATTAAATAAGTAAAGAGCATATTTTTCTTCACTGCTCATATTTATGGACAAATTTTTTTCCTTGATCATTTGATGGAAATCCTTAAGGAAAGGTAACCCGGGTAGTTTGGTTCCTTGCATCCAACCCTCCTGATTTCCTCATAACGGGTTATTAAAAGCCTAATGTTCTTTAATAATTAGTTAAAAAGGTTTAACAACAATGCAAGTTATTGATTGTAGGGTGAGTTATGAGAGTCCTGTATGATGTTATGTGTGTTTGTTTTGTAAGTTCACAACTATTATTATATACTTATTGTCTATGTATGTTTTGTATGAGTGACATAATTCAATAAATTAATTAAAAAATAAAAATAAAAGCCTGAAAGATCTCAGAATCAATCACAGTATCTTCCTTTTGTTGTCCCTAATATTTCACTAATTTCCAAAGATAGCTTCACTTGTGTTTAGCTTTGAAATATGTCTTCATTGATTAATAGTATAACAATTTCTGAAGCAGCTTGAGTCAATTCCAGATGATTTAAAAACAACAAAAGGGAGCCTACATTATTATTATGCCAATAAAGAGATTTTTCTCTCTGTGATAGACAATACAAATTTATTTTATTTTTGGGGGGAAGGTACTGGGGATTGAACCTGGGACCTCATATATGCTAAGCAGGCACTCAACCACTAAGCAATAACCATTTCGCAATACGAATATTTTTAATTAAGAGAATTTGCATGGACTGAGGGAAATCGCCTGAGCAGCAACCACTTATTCTATAGAAACAAAAACCATGGAATGTGGACATTAAACTTACTTGTCCCCAAGAAATAAAGGGAACCCAATAAAATATAATCTCAAATGGTTAAATTTTCTCTGTACAAGCGGATATCAGGTAAAGGGTAGGTACAAGTTTCTTATCTACAACACAACTACCAACATACCAAAAAAAAAATCTTTGTTTACCAATAGCCCCCCTGGATGGAAAATGCATCCCCCTTTTATAAAATTACTTCTTTCAGTTCGGACGCTGACAGTTGAACAAAATACTTCTAGTGGAGAAGTTAGCACAAAAATTTCAAACACTAATTTTTTTGGTTTACATCAGGCTTAGACCACAAGAGTAGAAACAGTTTAAAATCAAAACAAAATAAAAACTCCGTAATAATTTTAAAGCAGAAAACAGACCACAGCACTCACATGATAATGAGTCCTCTTTGTATTTAGAAACACCCCTGGCCAGCTAGAGGAGTCAGGCTCAGCCTGTGCTCAGCCGAATCTTAGGCAGTTTGGCGCAGCTCAGGACCCCACAGTTTGAGGACTGAGATGTTGAAGGCATATTCGGGGGCGAGTGACCCTGGTGGTGAAAGGTCTCAAAATAGGCCAGGAAGGAAAGGCTGTCAACGGTGAGGGACACAAATGGCAGTCCGGGTTTACTGAAGGAACTTGGGTGTTCACCCTAGAAGTGACAAGAAGTGGGGTAGCTTCATTTCTTTTCCCAAATATCCAAAAAAGTAACTTGACATAGAAAATCGAGTTTTTCAATTCTAGCACCTTGAAGAGAACCAGAAGCAATCGATAAAGGAAACGAGCATATGGGCTCTGGGTCACTGCTAGGAGCCTTTTCAGACAAGGAGGAACTCAGGAGTGGTTAAAGACACATATTATGGGTTCAGAAAGTCATGGGTTTAAACACTGGTACCACCACTTACTAATCATATTAACTTGACAAAATGCTTACCCGTTCTGAGCCCCGATTTCCCTGTCTGGTAAAGAGGGCAAACAACATCCGACTTGCACGGTTATTATAACAAACAAATCAGTCACTGTATGCAACTGCTAAGTACAGGCTCCAGTAAGGATTCAAGCAATGGTGGCCCAAGAGTTGCTTCATAAATCATCATGTTATTACTACTATTATTTGTCAGGAGTATTCAGTGATTAACATCCCTGCCTCTGGAAGTAATGCTTCCAGCCATCACGTAAGGTATGCAAGCAGCATTATTCAGATAATAGAAAGCATTGTCTCTTAATCATCATACTTTGAATATATCCATCCTAGCTAAGAATTTCAGTTCTAACATTTACAGGCTCTGTCACCTTGGACCAATAAGTAATTTGTATGAACTTCAGGTTTCTCATCCTAAATTAGGATAATTAATTTCTCTCACACCTTTGTTTCCTAATAACTAATAGATAAGATTATCTATTATTCCTAATAAGTAAGATAGTATAATAATCAAAAGAATAATATCATCTATTGAGCATTTACTCAGTGTCAGACACTACTCTAAAGTCTCTGCATGTATTAATCTATTTAATCCTCATGACAACACCAGGAGGGAGGTATTACTATTATCTCCATTGTACAGATGAGGAGACTGAGGCAGCCAAAAGGTTAGGTAGTATGCCCAAGCACACACAGCAAGTAAGGGGCTGCTGCAGAGACTGTACTCATGAGCTCATGCAGCTATTCCCAAAATAGTGCTGGACACTGGACTCACATTTGTGCGATATTGTGCCAATGAAATGAAGATTCACACTTACCGCGGGTAGTTGTTCAAGAGTCCAGACTCCTGATTCCTAAATGCCAGTCCATGAACTAGGGTCACATTGCCCATACTAGAATCAAAGATTGCTTTGAAAAGTGCAAACTCCTGAGCCCACCTCTGGAAATTTGTTGTCAGTAATCTGGGAAGGGGCTTAGAAATCTGTGACTCAGCAGGGCACATCTAAGGTTCATAATCAATGATATATAAAACTCTAAGAGTTTTCATGATTCCCTTAATTTTTGAATAAAAATGAGTATTTGCTTATGTGGTCCTGTCTATGATTTTCGGTTTGTAATCATGGAAACCTCATTCCCCTCACTGATTAGGGAGAGACCGACGTGAGGTGAGTGGACTCCACTGTTCTAGAGCGCCACAGAAAAGCCTCACACTGCCCTTTTGAATAGCGTGCCACAGTTAAGTGCTGCAGTCACTTTCCTGATCCCTTCATACCTTCCTAATAAATGGAAGAGGAAGAGGAAAAAAACTAAGCCAACAAGTTCAAAACCTGAGTGCAAACCAATCCCTCAGCCTCCAGGAGGTATTATAGATAATATGAATAAATAAAAAGGAACAAAAGTGTTGGACATATTCAGTTTGTAAAATAAATATGAAAACCCTTCCTGTAGCTCAGTCGTACGAGGCTGGCTATTTGCAAGGAGCAGGAGGAATAACATTTAGGTTCAAGGAAGGTTTTGTCCTTAATAGCAGTTCATACACAATAGGAAAAGGGTGAACTTTGGGCTCAGGATATAGTCCTTACAAAAGAAAATCAGGATATGCATGTTTGGTAAATTCACAACGTTTACTACACACTAATTGTTTATGTATGTTCATGTAGGAGTGGTATACTTCAATAAAATTTTATTTTAGAAAAAGAAATATATTTTAAACCCTAAAATAAAAGAGAAAAGAAAATCAGTTGGTTAAGAAAATAGATCGAAGGCCCTGATTCAATTACTGTGAAGCCAGATACCACAAAGAACTTTGTTCCTAGAGTTGAGTGACTGTGACATTGGATGGAGGTGATAAAGCAGAGGTTTTACATATACACGTGTTTGTGTGTACACATTCACACATATACATGTACGTACACATGCTCTCACATACACACATTATTAAATAAACACATATTTCAAGATTAGATCTGCAAAAATAATTTCAATAATTCCTTGTTGCTTGGCTTAAAGGGGAGTTTCCCCAAGTTTTAGTACAGAATACAGAAAACAATAAGCAAAATCATTACGTAAGTTTTTAGTTGAAATTTGACTCACAATTCTCTTTCCAGTATGTTTTTTTCCCCTTTTCCAAAACAGCTTCAAATCTATGAATTCTTTTACACAAGAACAAACACCATACTTTGTCATGGTATAAATCCCTAATGGAGATATAAATGTTGCGAAGCTTCCAGAATAGCTGGAAGGCAGAAAGGCAGAGGGGAATTTTTCAGGATGCACTTTGACAGCAAGTTGTGGCAGAACGTTGAGCAGGGAGTGCAGAAATGACGTTTGGTAACTCTCAAGAGAAAGAAATGACTCAAGTGTTTCTAAAGAAGCAGAAGAGTGCGTGGATCAGCACAGCAAAAGGACGGGATGAATAATTCCTGTTGTATAACATAAAGGAATAGAAAACTGACTTATTTTGAAGTAAAGGACTTTAAAAATTGTACTTGACTTGAAAAAACCATTTTTAAAACATTCTGTGCCAAGTGATAATAAAAAGCATCTGTTCTTCTCTGCCCAAATAACCAATAAATAAAATAGAAAATTGAACAGAGAGCAGTGACCTTGTCCCTTTTACAGTTTTGAAGAATTGCTGCTTTACCTGTATTTTTTCTCTCAGGTCCATTTAAGAGAAACCGTTTCTTTGAGTGCCATCTAGTGACTAAAACGAAACGACAACTAGAAAAGTTTAATTTTTTTAAAAAAGAATTTTGGTAGTTTCTACTTTCCTTTTTTAAGAGTTTGGTACTTCCTAGTTGGTACCAAATTAGTATATGAAACTTGAGTTTCATCATAAGGCATCAGTTTGAAACTTATTAAGGAAATCAATATTGATCAATATTAGCAAGGCACATTTGGAAAAGGTGAGAAATTCTGCTTCTCGATTTTTGTTGTATACCCAGGATCTAGAAAGACATCTGGTTTATTGTATAAACTTTGTGTAAATTTGCTGGAAACAAAATGAACAAAAGGAGATCAATAATTAGAGAATATCAGACACAATATATATCTTCTTCAATATATTGCATCTATTTACATTTTTAAAAAGGTTGATGAAAATTTTGCAAATTATTTTATGAAACAAGATTTGAATTCTCTCCATTAAATTGTTGTCATTCTCATAGATTCCTTAAAATTGTGTTAGTAATTATTTGCAGAATTTAAAATGGAATAGCAGAGAGAAGCAGATTTAACCCAATGGATAGGGCATCCGCCTACCACATGGCAGGTCCACGGTTCAAACCCCAGGCATCCTTGACCCGTGTGGAGCTGGCCCATGCGCAGTGCTGATGCGCGCAAGGAGTGCCCTGCCATGCAGGGGTGTCCCCCGTGTAGGGGAACCCCACGTGCAAGGAGCGTGCCCCGTAAGGAGAGCCGCCCAGTGCAAAAGAAAGTTCAGCCTGCCCAGGAATGGCGCTGCACACATGGAGAGCTGATACAGCAAGATGGTGCAACAAAGAGACACAGATTCACATGCCAGTGACAACAGAAGCGGACAAAGAAGAATACGCAGCAAAATGCGCACAGAGAACAGACAACTGGGGCGGGGGGAAGGAGAGAGAAATAAGTAAAAAAATAAATCTTAAAAAAAAAGTGGGATATCAGAAAATATACAATATTCAAGTTCCAAACTTTGTATTATTTAGCTTTATCTGTTTATTCATTTTGCCTTTTTTAGGAAAGAAGGAGGCAGTGGATATTATCATATATTGCACCTGTCTGAGGAGTTAGGTGTATAATTTTTTGTATTAATTTATGTAATCTTCACAAAGAGGACATTTGGATGGATAAAAAAGACCTAAGGCTTAGAGCTTTAGTTTACATAGTTGTAAAGCCCTTTCAAGGTTTTTGGCTTTAAAGCCCATTAAAACTCTGGCAGTCAAAAGTGTTGCTTTTTGTGTGACTTTCCACATCTTGCTGTCCACCCCTCCCTCACAAATCTCCTTGTCAAAGCTTATTATTTTGGTACCATTTTCTGTGGTCATGGGATTGGTTTAGAGCTGACATATAATCCATTATAGCTAATGAGACAGAGAAGAGGTCTTCTAGCAAAGTTTTTCATCCTGGAGAAAGGGATCCAGGGAAGAAATGTTCCCTTTCTGCCTCTTGACATTGGTTTGTGAAAATGTGATGACCGGAGCTGCTGCAGCCATGTAGTGACGTTGAAGGGAGTGAGGACACATATCAAAGATGGCAGAATGAAGAGTTGGAGAGATGGGTCTTTAGTTGTTGAGCAATTCAATTAAGTAAGTGAGGCTGCCTTACTTTTTGGGTAATAAAAGAAATTCTTGCTTTTGGGTAATAAAATCCCTCATTTTAAAAGCCATTTAGAAATGATATTTCTGTTACTTGCAGCAGAAAATATCTTAATACAAATACATGGAATAAAAAATTATCTGAAATATTTTGTTTAGAGATTATCAGAAAAGAGAATTAATGTGAAAATGAATCATTTCTTAAAAATTAAGAGTGGTAATACTGCATTTAAAAAATAACAGGAAATGGCATACTGAGAAAAGGTTTAACAGAATATATTTGATGAACTTTAATTTGAAATGAGAAGGAGCAAAATTCCATACAAAGTACAATCAAAATACAATAAAGCTGAAACTATGCTTATTACATTATAGGTGCCACAATTTTAACAGACAGTTAAAAGCTAAAGTATAACTTTCTCAAAAATGCTGTATCATGCAAATGGAAAAAATGATAAGCAAACTTCAGCATGCAGGATCTATGTTATAATAAGCATGCTAGTTATTAGAATAACTAAAAGTGATACTTTCAGGCTTTTGTACTTTGAGATATGCTAGCATTCTAAATTCACTTTGCTTTTCCTTTCTCAAGGTAGGATAGTACCTTGTGAGAGGTTCATTTTATACACTGAATTGCAAATTCCAATGACAAAATGTATTTCCCATCAAATAGATAAATCTACTTTTTAGCTCTCTACCTTATCCTTCTGGAAACCAGAACAGAATAAACAAGAACAAGACAGTTTTAAAGTGGAAATAAAATGAAAATATTTTTTAAAAATTCAAATGAAAAATGAAAATAATGGAAATATTTTCAAAGTTAATTGGGATGTTTATTTTAGGAAATATAAAATTATTTGGGTTAAATTTATATAGCAAGACATGGAAGTTATGGCAGTTTGTATTGTATTCTTTCTCGGCAAAACACATACATAGACAAACCAAACCAAAGGAAAAAAGGTACTTATTTGGCTGCTGTGACCACTTCTAGGAGCAAACAGATCATTTTAGGATAAAAAGCTGATGAATATCATTTCCTTTGAAATATTTTTTGATAGAAGATTTAAAAAGTAACAACTTTTTTTTTCTCTCCTTACCTTTATAAGTAGTAGATGATGGCAGGGAAAACTGATCAACCAATTTACCATCAGATATCTTTTATCTGCTTTTATCTTTCACATGCTCATTAGAGTTTTCTTATTTCTTATCAATCAAGTTTCAATAAAATTGACCTTCTCTATGTCTTGGGTTTATGAATGGATGGTTTAAAATTTGGTATAACTTTGGAGAAGTAGTTCTGTCTTTTTCTACCATTTCAAAATTATAGTTATTTTTGCCACTATTTACTGTGATCAGTAATGTAATAATGAAAAGGAATCTTTATGTCACAGCTGAGAGACATTTCCAGACTCTTTTTCTCATACAAGCACTGTCAAAATATTATAATAAATTTTGTGGTGGTGGGGAGCAGATGTGACTCAAGCGGTTGAGTACCTGCTTCCCACATGGGAGGTCCTAGGTTTGATTCCTGGTGCCTCCCAAAAACAAAAACAAGAAAACAAACAAGAAGCAAAACAAACAAATAAAAAACCACAACAACTCAGGGGAGCCAATGTGACTCAGTGGCTGAATGCTGGCCTCCCACACATGAGGTCCACATTCAATCCCTGGTCCCATACCTCAAAAAAAACATCACCACCAACAACAAAAAAAACAGTTTGTGGTGGTGTTTCATTAACCTTGCATATGCTTCTTTTAGACCATTTACAATTTTGTCATAATTCTGTTGAATAAGCAGCTTTCATTTATTTTATCTGGTGAAGCAATAGTTATTTTAATTAGCTTGTTAAAAAGTAATTCAGAGAGGGAGGGGGCAAGATGGTGGCAGAGTAGGGCACTCCAAGGGTTAACTTGTGCTACCGCACAGTTAGTAATCAACCAGAGCTGTCTAGATCACCTGTTTGGAGAGGCCGGGAGACCAGAAGAGTGGCCTGCAACATCCTTGGAAGAAAGGAAGGAGACTGCCCATCTGCAGTGAAGATTTGTGAGTAGAGTACCCCACACTGTAGAGGCTGGAGCCCATCCCACCCCCCAATGGTTGGAAGCTCCATTTCCCAAAAACAAGAGAGAAAAAGATGGCTGGGCAACGAATTCAGCTATTGACTGGTAAATTCAGCTGGGTAAAGTTCAGTCCTAAGAACAGCTAAAGTTTGAACTTGTCCACATTGAAAATAGACTGGTAGCCCCTGGCACAAGGGGAAGCAGGACTGACTGAAAAACACAGTGAAAGTAGGGACCGGCTTCTTTCCTCCCAGGTCAGAGTACAGCCCTAGTCTAGACTCCGGCCCCATCTTTGACAGGAAGGAAGTTAGGGACATGGGTGGGACGTGCACCAGCCTCTCAGAGCAACTGCAGGCCCTTTGGGCCTGCGTGGACTAGATTGCTGGACATTCTGTGGGCTCCATTACCAGCCCTGGCAGGGGGGCGGGGGCTGGTGTTCCATCAGTCTACCTGGGCAACTGTGGTCAGTTTCAGCTCACATGGCTTAGATGGCTGTCTGCACCTGCAACTCCATTCCCACCCCAGGCAGAGGAGAAGGGGGTATGTATCCACCTCTCCAGACAACTACAGATGGTCTTGGCCTGCACAGCTTGATTACTGCACATGGCTGTGGCTCTGTCCTTTCCTCTGGCAGAGAATGGTAGGAGAAGCTGCTGGTTCCTGGGGAAAGCCAGGGAAACCCATGGGGAAGCCTCCATGGCTTACAGTACCAACCACACACTCAGCTCTTATTCCACAACTGGCAAAGGAGAAAGTGCAAGAAACATGAAAAAGAGCTGAAAAAAATTCAGATTGGCTACACATGAGCCACTATAAAGTTCCAAATTAAGTTGAACCAACTGTAGGGACTGTAGCACAAAGTCAATCAAATAGAAAGCCCTAGACTAAAGAGAAAAAAGGGGCCAAGAATAAATACATCTAGTAGATCAGATACCGATACACCAACAAAAATTATAATCATACCAAGGAGCAGGAAGACATGTCCCAGGCAAAGGAACAAGATAAATCTGCAGATGACATAAAAGGAGTTGAGACAACTAATCACAGATGTTCAAACAAATCTGCTTAATAATTAAATGAGATGGTTAAAGAAATTAAGTACATAAAGAAGACACTGGTTGAGCATAAAGATTTTGAAAGCATATGTAGAAAAATGGCAAATCTTATGAGAATGAAAGTTACAATAAATGAAATTTAAAAACTTCTGGGAATATGGCTTTGAAGTAGCTAGGCAGGTCTCAACTTTCTCACAAACAAAAAAATGGAGGAAGGGCAAAAAGCTATCCAAGGGAGCTGCTTTGGTGATCTGCAGACCAGGAGAGTGCAGCACATTATCCAGGAGGGAGAGGAACAGAGAGAAAAAGAGGCCAAACAAAAACCATGAGTTACTCACCCATTTGGCCACGAAATGGCACATACCCTTAATCCTCAAGGAGAATAGCCTTGGTAAATCCCTGGCCTCCTGTAGCCAACTAAGAGGGGAAAGACAGTCCTCTTCCCACGAAGGAAGAGGGGTCCGGAGGAAGGCAGAAAGTGGCTTTTCTTCAGTGAGTTTGGCCAGCTGAGCCTGCTTTGAATCTCAGTTGTAGCCAGCCCAGCAAGTGGAGATTGCAAGTGATCCATTGTTGGGAGAGCTGGAGGGAAAATAAGTGTGGGACAGGTACCCAGCAATACTTCTCTCTATACTTTAGAGAGAAGTATAAAGGGGGAAGGAGATAGGGTAGGCAAACAGAGCGGGGAAATGATCACAGCCAGTGCTCAAACGGCTCCAGGGAGAGGGGAGGGGATTTCAGATCAGGCAGGTAGTCACACCAACCTGCCCTGGGAGAGAGAAGAACTACATCAGTGAAAGGCTGGCTAATGGATGCCTGAAAGTCCTGAGGAGAAGGAAGACAGCAAACAGTTAGAAGCCCCAATCTCCTGAGGGGATAGAGGGACGGGAGAGGCAGGTAAACTTTCAGAAGCCTACCTAATCTTTAGAGCTTGTGGAACTCAGGGGATGAATGTCTTGAATGCCTGCCTCACATCTACTTTGCTCCCTGTTCAATCCCTGTTACTGCTCAAGAGAAGGGATCCATAGAGTGGTCCAGTGGGTTGACAGGCATCCAGCCAGCACTAGTCAGAGAAAGCTTATAGAACAAGATTTTTTTTTTTTTTAGGTTTTTTCATCTGTTATTTTATATTTCTTATTATTTTTAAATTTTAAATTTTTTAAAATTCTTTATTTTAGTCTCTAAAACCAGGTACCTTACTTCTGGAGGACAGGCTGCATGAACACTGGCATCCTGATATGATCCCTAGTGACCTGTTTTTCCTGGTTTGTTTTTGTTTTTGTATTTTCTCTCTGTTTCCTCTTTCCCCCTATTACTTCTTTTTTCTCCTTAGTTTTTTTTATTCCTTTCTTTCACTTTTCCCTCTTCTATTGTTTTTCTTTCATTCCACCTTTTCTTGTTTGGTCTTTATTTTTCCCCCTCTCTTTTCATCTTTCTGGTCTTTTATATTATTTTATCTTTTTTTCTAGTTTCATTTTTTTTCTTGTTTCAATTTTTTATTACACCTTTTATAGACTTATACCTTTGTATTATTTTAATTATTTTTCACTCATACTACTTATTTTTTTCCTTGGTTCTTTTATGGTTTCTTTTCTATCTTATAAAATTATTACTATTATTCTTTTTCTCTTCTATCTTGCCTTTTCTATGGTCAAATTTTTTTCAGGGAAACACAAACAACTTCAAGGATATAGAAGAAGTGAAATAATAAGAGGAAACAACAGAAAACAAAATAAAAACCTAGAGTAGAAAGAGATGCTAACCATCTGAATAAGCCCATCAAGGTAAACAGATGCTTAGACACCAGGAAAAAATTATCAAAAGCTCAAGACAAAGAGAGAATGCCAAAAGCAGGAAGAGAAAAGAGATCCATCACATACAAGGGAAGCTTGATAAGTTTCAGCACAGATAGATTTTAAATGAAAACTATTGAACTAGACAAAGAAGGACACTATATATTAATAAAAGGGGTAATCTATTAAGAAGAAAGAACAATTATAAACATTTATGTACCTAACCAGGGTGCTGCAAAATACATGAGACAAACATTGGAAAAACTAAAGGGAGAAATAGATGCCTCTACAATGATAGTGGGGAACTTTAACACAATTATCACCATTAGACAGAACATCTCAACAGAGTATCAATAAAGAAAGACTTTGAATAATATATTAGAGGATCTGGACCTAATACAAATATACAGAACATTGCACCCAAATACAGCAGCATATACATTCTTATTGAGCACACATGCAGAAAAAGCAGTACTGGGAGGGAAATTTATAGTCATAAATGCCTATATTAAAAAAGAAGAAAGAACTAAAATAAAAGACCTAACTGCACACCTGGAGGAACTAGAAAAAAAAAACACCAAACTAATCCCAAAGCAAGCAGATGGAATGAAATAACAAAGATCAGAGCAGAACTAGATGAAATTGAGAATAAAAAAAAAATATAAAAAGTTAACAAAATGAAAAGCTTGTTCTTCAAGAAGATTAATAAAATTGACAAACTTAGCTAGACTAACAGAGAAAAAAAAGAAAGAAGATGCAAATACATACAATGAAAAATGAGAGAGGGAATATCACCACTGATGCTACAGAAACAAAAAAGAGTATCATAAAGGTATACTTTGAAAAATTTTATGTCAATAAGATGGATAACTTACATGAAATGGAGAAATTTTTAGAAACACAAAAGCAGCCTACATTAATGAAAGAAGAAATTGATTAACTCAACAGACCAATCACATATAGCAAGATTGATTTAGTCATCAAAAACCTCCCAACTATGAAAAGCTCAGGACCAGATGGCTTCACAGGTGAATTCTATCATTCCAGAAAGAATTAATACCAATCCAACTTAAATTCTTCCAAAAAGTGTAAGTGGAGGGAACATTGCCTAATTCATTCTATGATGTTAACATCACCCTAATACCAAAGCCACATACATAAAGACACCACAAGAAAAGAAAATTACAGAACAGTTGCTCTAATGAATCTTGATACCAAAATCCTCAACAAAATACTTTCTAATCATATCCAACAACATATCAAATGAATTATAAACCATGATCAAGTGGGTTTCATCCCTGGTATGCAAGGATGGTTCAACATAAGAAAATCAATCAGTGTAATACATCACATTAACAGATCAAAGGAAAAAATCACATGATCATAATATTGATGCAGAAAAATCATTCGACAGAATACAGCATTCTTTTTTTGATAGAAAAACACTTTAAAAGATAGGAATAGAAGGAAACTTTCTCAAAATGTTAAAGGGATCTCAGAAAAACCCATATTTCACATCATATTTAATGGTGAAATGTTACAGGATTTCCCTCTAAGATGTGGAAAAAGACAAGGATGCCCAATGTCACCATTCTTATTTAACATTGTTCTAGAAGTACTTGTTTGGAACTTAGGCAAGAAAAAGAAATAAAAAGTATCCACGTTGGAAAGGAAGAAGTAAAAACTTCCCTATTTACAGATGACATTATCCTATATGACAGAAAGCCCTGAAAAGTCTACAACAAACTTCTCGAGCTGATAAACAAGTGCAATAAGGTGGCAGGATATAAGATCAAAAAGCAAAATCAGTAACATTTTGTACACTAATAATGAACAATCTGAGGAGAAAATCAAGAAAAAAATTCCATTTACAATAGCAACTAAAGAAGTAAATATCTAGTAATAAATTTAACTAAAGATGTCAAAGACTTCTACACAGACGATTATACAACATTGTTAAAGGAAATCAAAGCAGACCTAAATAAATGGAAGAGAATTCAATGTTCATGGATTGGAAGACTGAACATCATTAGGATGTCTGTGTTACTCAAATTATTTACAGATTTAATGCAATCCCAATAAAAATTACAACATTTTTTTACTGAATTGTAAATCTAATTATGAAATTTATTTGGAAGAGCAAGGGGCCCCAAATAGCCAAAAGGCATATTCACAAAGAAAAACAAAATTGGAGGAATCATGCTACCTACATTTAAACCATACTACAACAGAGGTCAAAACTTCATGGTATTGGCCCAAGGATAGACATATGACCAACGGAACTATCTAGAGAGTCACACAGTCAAATGATATTTGACAAGGCCACCAAGCCCACTCAAATGGGACAAAATGGCCTCTTCAACAAGTGGTGCTTGGTGAACTGGATATCCATATTTAAAAGAATAAAAGAGAGTCACAATCTCATATCCTACAAAAAAATTAACTCAAGATGGATCAAAGATCTAAATGTAAGAGCCAAGACCATAAAGTCCTAGACAATAATGTAGGGAAACATCTATAAGATCTTATAGTAGGAAATAGTTTCATAAATTTTACACCCAAAGCACAAATGATGAAAATATAGATAAAGGGGACCACCTCAAAATGAAAAACTTTTGTCCTTCAAAGGAGTTTGTCAAGACTGTGAAAAGGCAGCCTACTTAATGGGAGAAAATATTTGGTAATCATTGATCCAATAAGGGCCTAATATCCAGCTTATAAAAAGAAATCATACATCTTGAAAATAAAAGTTATACAATCCATTTTTAAAAATTGGCATGATATTTGAATAGATACTTTTCCAAAGGAAAATTACAAATGGCTAAAAAACATGAAAAGATGTTCAACATTGCTAGGTATTAGAAAATGCAAATCAAAACTACAATGAGATATCATCTTATACCTATTAGATGGGTGGCTATTATGAAAAACAACAGAGAACTACAAATGTTGGAGACTATGTGGAGGAATGGGAACCCATATCTGCTGCTGGTGGGAATGTAGAATAGTGGAGTCATTGTGGAGGACAGTTTGGCAGTACCTCAGGAAGCTAACATGCTACATGACCCAGTAATCCCACTACTGGGTATATAACCATAAGAATAGAAAGCAGGGACATGAACAGATATATGCACACCAATGTTCATAGTAGCATTATTCATTATTGCCAAAAGTTGGAAGCAACCCAGGTTTCTATCAACAGATGAATAGATAAACAAATTGTGGAATATACATGCAATGGAAGCTGTAAGAAGGAATGTAATATTAACACACAGGACAGCATGAATGAATCTTGAAGACCTTATGTTGGGTGATGTAAGCTAGTCACTGAAGGACAAAAATTGCATGGCCTCACTGATATTACTTAAGCAAATTGAGCAAACACACACAATTGAAGTCTGGAAGATACATTATCAGGAGACAGAAAGGGAGTATAAGCTGGTGAGCTGATGTTCAATATGGGCATAACCTATGATAAGGTGGAATGGGGTGGTTGGGCAGTGGATGAGGGTGATGATGCAGGGATGTGAGTGGGGTTGATGGTGCTGGAATGTGAGGGGGAGTAGGGTGAGGGGATTGGATTGAACTATCCATGGAACTGAGGGGAAGACTGGAGAAAGGAATAGCTGAACTCTGGGGATTTGTAGGTCTGTGATTAAACTACAATGATTAGAATGTTCTTTTGGCAAATATGGAAGGGAGGGTCACTGGCGCAGGGTGTTGGTAGTGGGGGGATTAGTGGCATAGTTCTATGGAATATGAATGTGAGCATCTTGTCAAAGATTGTTATCTCAAGGAGTAGAAACTCATACAATAAAAAAGAAAATATTAAACCCTATCCTGGGGAGTCCTGCTATGCTTTCAATGAGAGGGGCAAGAGTCTCTTGAGAACATAGGCAATACCTAATGAAAGAAAGCCCACCAATATACCAAGCCCTCAATATTAATGCATGTAACTATGAATCTTATTCTTCAAACATTGCAACTTAGTGGTTACCATATGTTCCAAGAGGATGGGGAAAGAAGAATAGAATACATGGGGCATAGGCATTTTTAGGGCTTTGGAATTGTTCTGCATGATCTTGCAATGATGTATACAGGCCATTATAAATTCTGCCAAAACCTATATAAGGGTTCAGTGCAAAATGTAATCCATACAGTAAACAATTGACCATGGTTAGTAGAATTGCTTCAATATTTGTTCATCAACTGTAACAAATGTACCATACTCATGTAAGATGTTATTAATAGGGAAAATATGAGAAGATGAGGGGGTAAGGTATAGGAGAATCTTTTATGTTTTCTATGTGAATTTTTGGAACCTAAATCTTCCTTGAAAATAAAGGGGGAAAAAAATAAGGCACTAGGGATATCTGCAGAAGAAATTGTCACTGTACTTAAAAGATAACATCATACAGCAATGAAAGACGTAATAACATTTTTATCTGTTTATTTTTTATTTCTGTGTTTTATTTTTTATTTGTTACAAACACTTTATTTTTTATTAATTTTATTTATATTTTGGCTTTGTTTTGGGGGAGTTTTGGATCACAGAAGGGTCACAACTATGGCAGGGGAGGATCACTGGTACAGGGAGTCAGTGATGAGGGTATGTGTGGAGAGGGGTGTACCTGGGGCATGCCATTATGGAATATGAATATGTTCACGTGGTCATGAGGTGTTGTCTCCATGGTTGGACACCTACACAATAAACAAAAGAATATTGAATTCCCATCTTGAGAATTCATGTTACATTCTCTAATACAGCAGCAAGAATCCCTTCTTGCCTAGCAAAGGATAGACCAATATGCCATGCATTGATGTCTGTACTTATGAACCTTATTCTTGTGAAATTGAAACTTAGCTTAGTACTATACATTGCCTAAGAGATATCTCCTGAAAGTCTCCTTGTTGCTCAAATGTGGCCTCTCTCTAAGTCAAACAGCTTATAAACTCACTACCTTCCCCCTAGCATGGGTTATGACTCTCGGGATGAGCTTTCCTGGCACCAAGGTATTATTACCAAACACCAACTAGCTATGAATTTGGCCAAAAGGGGGAAATATTAAATACAAATGAGTTTTTATAGCTAAGATATTTCAAATTGAGTTGGGAGGTCATTCCACAGGTTATGCTTATAAATGTCACAAGAGGATCTCATTGACTGCCACAGTAAACAGTTCCTCAAGCAGGGTTGTTCTTGAGGGCTCTAGAGACTTCTAGACTCCATAGGCAGGGCAAACAATCTCAGGAATTCAGCACCCTGTCAGTACATCTTACCTTGGGTATATTTTCCCCAATGTATCAGAATTAGACCTATTTATAATTTCCTTACACATAGATCTTCTGCCCCTTTTATTTGAACCTATAAGTAGCAGAGACTTAATCTTTGGTCTCTTCATATGCTGTTTGAGCCCTGAATCTCTGCAGAGTTGCAGCACCTACTCTCCAGTTCATCAGAATCACCCAGGACAATCAACAAAAGAATGATGATGGACAATGCCCATCCCAAAAAACAGACAGTATCTACAAATGCAAGCAAGACAATTCCACCCATCTGCCCCATAGGGTCTAAGCCCTTCCTCAATTGGAAACAGGGTGGACCTTACCTTCCTAAAATCCTCAAGATAGAGGAAGGAATAAGCATAAGGGGGAAATACAACTATGGACTAAAGTGAACTTATGATTATTCTAGCAGTGGAAGAACTTGTAACATTGATATAAAGACTATGGTTGCAAGAGGTTCTGAAAGGAGGGAGATGGAAGAATAGGTGTATTATGGGGGCATTTTTTGGGACATTGGAATTATTTTGAATGACATTGAAATCATGGATACAGGCCATTATGTATTTTGTCAAAACCTATACAAATGTGCAGTGTAAAGTGTAAACTATAATGTAAATTATTGTCCATGGTTAGTACCAATGTCTCAATATGTGTTCATCAATTGTAACAAATGTACCACAAAGATGTTGTTAATGGGGGAAAGTGTGGCAGGTGGAAGAGGTGGGGTTTTTAGGAATCCCTCTATATTTTCAATGTATCACTTATGTAATCTAAAGCCTCTTTCAAAACAAACTAAAAAAACCCCAAACACTAGAGGCATATAATAGCACATTTGAAGAGGCAGAAAAAAGGATTAGTGAGCTTGAAGACAGGCCTCTGAAAGCAAACATAGAAAAGAACAGATAAAGAAAAAATTGAAAAATATTGACCAGAGTCTCAGGGAACTAAATGAATTCAAGAGACTTGAAAACATACTGTTATGTGTGTCTCAGTAGGAAAACACAAGGGAATAGGGGCAGAGAGAGTATACGAGGAAATAGTGGTAGAAAATTTCCCTGCCCTACTGAAGGACATAGTTATCCATGTCCAAGAAGCACAATGTACTCTTATCTGAATAAATCCAAATAGAAATACTCTGAGACACATACTAAATAGAATGTCAAACACCAAAGATAGAGAATCCTGAAAGCAGGAAGAGAAAAGTGATTCATCACATACCAGAGATTCCCAATTAGATCAAATGCTGATTTCTCGTCAGAAACCATGGAAGCAAGAAGGTAATGGTATAATATATTTATGATTCTGCAAGAGAAAAACTTCCAGCCAAGAATATTATAGCTGGCAAGATTGCATTTCAAAAATGAGGGTGAGTTTAGAATATTTGGATAAACAGAAACTGAGAGAATTTGTATGAAGGGACTGGATTTGCAGGAAAAATAAAAGGGAGTTCTGCAGCATGAAAAGAAAATACAGGAAAGAGAGGCTTGGAAGAGAATCTAAAAATGAAGATTACATCAGTAAAAGTAACTAAAGGTGTAAAAAGAGTGGTGAAAACAAGATATGATGAGAAAACCCAATGAACAAATTGGTGAGGTAAGTACAGTCTTTACAGTAATAATATTGAATGTTAAAAGGATTGAACTACCCAATCAAAAGACATAGACTGGCAGAATGGATAAGAAAATATGAGCCATCTATATGCTGTTTACAAGAGACTCACCTCAGACCCAAGAATACAAATGGATTGAAAATGAAAGGTTGGAAAAAGTTATTCCATACATGCAGTTAACAAATAAAGAAACAAAAAAGCTGGAGTGGAGAGTAGCTATAATTATTTCAGATGAAATTACCCTGTCTATAAAAATGTGGAAATGGATAGAGTTGATGATAATACCATTACAGTGAGTGTAACTAATATGGATGGTTTATAAATGGGATTGTGACTGAAAGGGGTAGTCTAGGGATGTAAACATCAATTGAAAAAAAGCTAGAAAATAATCTAGAGATTGAATAACATAATGACCCTGGAAGTAGATGTGGATTGTGGTCATTGTACAAATACAGGAAAATTTTTAAGTTTTTTTTTTTTAAGATTTACTTATTTTTTACTTTTATTTATTTTATCCCCCAGATAATTCTCTTGTCTGTCTGCTCATTGTTTTGCTCACCTTCTCCAGAAAGCACCAGGAATCAAACCTGGGACCTGCCACATGGGAGGCAAATACCCAACGGCCCGAGCCACATCTGCTCCCTGCAGGCTGTGACTTCTGCTGGTTTTGTGGCATCTGTGTGTTTAGATGTCTGCTCACTGTGGTGGGTGCAGGTGTCGAGCTCTCATTGTGGCAGGTGGGGACAACTAGCTCTCCTCGTAGCAGGGTGCGGTGTCTAGCTCTCTCATTGTAGTGGGGTGTGGTAGATGCCATTGTGTAGCTCTCATTGTGGCAGGGTTGGCATCTAGTTCTCATTGCAGCAGGTGCAGGTGTCTGCTTCTTTTTTCTTTAGAAGGCAGTAGGACTGGAAACCAGGACCTCCCATGTAGTAGGTGGGTGCCCAACCAGTTGAGCCACATCTGCTTCCCAAGAATGTTCTTCTACAAAGTAGAACAAATGTATGTCACTATTACAAGATTGTAGGAATATAGTGATGCATGGGAAAATAGAAATAATGTAACTATGGATCATAGTTAGCAGCAATATTTTAATAATCTTCCATCAGTGTCAAAGAAGGTACTATATCAATACTAACTGGAAATAATAGGGCAGTATGAGATCTTTTCTTTTGGATTAAGGAAAATGTTCAAAGGTTTACTGGGGTGATGACTACACCACTCTGTGATGAAAATGAGGGTCTGTGATGAAAAAGAAAGCTACTGAGTGTACACTTTGTGTACAAGGCAAGGGACTTCTAACACAGTGAACCATGCAGTGGAAGATGGCCTATGCTAACAGTACAAATATGAGAGTGTTCTCTCATAAACAATAACAAATGTACAATACAAAATATAGCATTAATAATTGGGGGCATATAGAAAGAATATACCAAATGTATGCTCTGTACCATAGTTAGTGTTAATAGTCTGCTGAATTTGTAACAAATGTTCTATCACAATAGAATGTGTTGGTGGAGGGGTCAAGCATGGGAATTCTGCACATTATGCATGATTGTAAGCTCAAAACTTCTCTAATAAAATTTTTTAAAAATAAAAGAAGTTTTTAAGGTAATTCAGAAATTATCACTCATACATGCCTGGTGAATATAGAATGGTAAACACTCTTGAAGACAAGTGAACTAAACATTCATTACTGCATCATAGTACCTAACAATGGCACTCTTGGGCAGTTACCACAGACAAATGAAAATGTGCGTTCATGTGAAAACATCGGCACAAATCTATGTAGCACCTTTATTTGAAATTGACAAAAAATAAAAACTGCCCAAAGTCTTTCAACAGGTGAATAATTACACAATCTGTGACACATCCATACCACGAACACTACTCAGCAGTAAAAAAGCAAGAACTGTTGATACATGTCACACCTTGGATGAATCTCAAGGAAATTATACTGAGTGGAAAGAGTAATCCCAAAATTTATTAATGATTTCATTTATAAAACATTTTTGAAATGGAAAAATTATAGAAATGAAGAACAGATCAGTGGTTGTTAGGGATGTGGCAGTAAGGCAATGGATGTGGTCATAAACGGGCAACAAAAGGGTTCTTTTGGCCATGGAATGGTTCTCTGTCATTACTGTGGTGGTACATACATGAACCCACACATGTGATAACTGCATAGATGTAAAAACACATAAGTACAAGTAAAACTGAGAACATCCGTGTAAAATTGGTGGATCATGTTGGTGTCAGTGCTCTGCTTGGTGATATTGTATGATCGTTTTACTGAAGGAAACTGGGTAAAGGGCATCTGCATGTGAAATTACAATTACCTCAAAATTAAATGTTTAATCAGAGTTTTAGATAATCCTATAATACCGGTTAATCATAGCTAGAATTATTTTTCTACATACCTAAGAAAAGTGAACCAAAAATATATATATATATATATATATATATATATATATATATATGCCACAAAGTAAAATTTAAAAATTAGACTCCATTCTGTAAGTAAAGCCTTACTTTTCCTCTACTAACAAGTAATTCAGTAGTACAGTGTCTTTATGCTATCTGGGCTTACATTACACAGTGTTTTATTTTTTTTAAAGCATGAAAAGAAATCCTTGACCATACAGCTTTCCTCTTACATTAATTCATTATCTGAACCTATGCCTATATACCTGGTTTTCATTTCCTTTGTGTGGTTCTTCTCAAAGGCATTGTTTTAAAAATGTCCTTATTTGTCAAAATCACCTGATTTTTAAAATATACTTAATTCAAGTTATTTACAGTTATTTACTTTTCTTTTAAAAAATAGCATAATAGTTTCTCTCAACTGTGAACAGAATGGATGAGAAGTATCCTTGGGGAAAAAAAATAGGTTTGAAACTCTGATTTCTTCAAATATAGTACCAATGAATCAAGGTAATCTTAAGTTTCATAGCTTCTGGTTTGAGTTGTCATTTTCTTGACTCACTCGGTCTTTGAATTCCCCCACTTTCTGCTCCCCAACCATTTTTTGTCCAACCTGTCTCAGCTGCTTTTGGTGTTGATATAATACACACAAAGGGAAATTTCGCCTTATGGTTTCCATGGAGACCCTGCTCATTTAAAAAAAAATCTGCCTTCTGAAAAGAATTATCGCATTATGTATTCACCTAGGTATGTAAGCAAAT
Source organism: Dasypus novemcinctus (assembly GCF_030445035.2). Taxonomy (NCBI): domain Eukaryota; kingdom Metazoa; phylum Chordata; class Mammalia; order Cingulata; family Dasypodidae; genus Dasypus; species Dasypus novemcinctus. Next base: position 22,963,173 of record NC_080676.1, on the reverse strand, counting down.
TTTTTCTACATTCTGAATTACATATTTAATGAGGAACTAACTCTACAAAATTAACCTCTGGCATTTACTATCCACTTCAATGACCTTGATTATTTCACAAGATACACAGTATTTCCCCCAAAGTTGTGACCACGTCCTTCTTCTATAAGGAGCGAAATATGATAATTGTAACAGATCTCTCTCTCTCTCTCTCCTTCCTCTCCTGGAGTCATGATTGCTCTCCCAATTTACAAATCTGTAGCAATTATTCACAGCTCTCATTCCCCATTCTTTCATTCAAACTTATGGCTAAGCATACTTTGTAAAGTTATCAAATGCCATAGCACTTGCACCTGGCACAATCAAGTTGACAACTTTATTATATAGTGTCTTATACTTGTGCTCTGTCATGTATATTAGCATTACTGCTATTTACTAGACTATGAACTCATCAAAGGCAACAGCACACTGTCTGGTGCTAATTTTATATCCCTCCCTTCCTCCCCTCTTTCATGCTCACTAATTTAGGCTGAACAGCAAATCTTTCAGTTGACAAATATTTGTTAAACTCTTACCATGTGCCTAGACTATTCTAGGAGCTGGAGATCAACAGTGAATATGACAAATCCCTGGAATTTAATTATATTTGGAGAAAACGTGATATGCTAGATGTAGATTATCTTTTGCCCTTTTTGATTAAAAAAAAAAAGCCCAAACACTTTTTGGTATTGTTCATTTCTAAGATCCTTTTCCTCTTTGCATTCCAAACACATAAAAATGACAGGTGTGATATAAAGAGAAAAGTGGAAAAAAAAAAAAGGTATCAGTAACTTCAGTGCCTAAAAAGGTAGTGAGATGGAAGCAGGCTTGCTAGGTTCAGAGCACAGAAGCAGGGACAGATGACTATAATTTTAGTTCATGCAATCTAGGAAGCACAGGGGACCAGAGTTGGCCGATTGCTTGAAAAGACCTGGGATAGAGGACTCTCCAGCCTTAAAAGGAAGAAAAAAAAAAAAAAAGGAAGGGAGAAAAAACTTTGACCAGCAACTGGGGTCAGAGCCTACATAAAGTTGCTTAACCAGGAGGAAGAGGAAAGTAAAAACTGCCTTGCACCCAGAATTTGTGCTAGGCTGCCCACTGACTCAGTGCCTGGAACTGCATTTTGTCCCTAAGATTATCCCTGGGTATAATGGCAAAGATAGCAAAAAAATTGAAGATTGAGAGATAAAGTCACTCTAGGTGAAGTGAAAATAATAGAGCAATATGAAAAAATTAAAAGTAACATATTTAAGTTATTAAAAGGATTTTGCAGAGATAAAAGAATGAAATAATATCCTAAGAATATAAAATTATGAAAAACAAAAGCAGAAAAAAAAAGAATTGCATAAAAATCTTAGTTAGAAATGAACAATATTATTATTGAAAAAATAAAAGGATTAATACAAGACTAAATGCCATTGAAGAGAAATTTTAAATATATTTGGAAAAAGGTAGTGAGAAATAGACACAGAATTCAGCACAACAAGGTAAGTGGTTTAAAAATATTCATGAAATAGCAGTTAAAAGACATGGATAAGCTACAGAGAGATGCCAAAATTTGTTTACTACTTGTTGAAAAAGAATAGAAGAAATAGCAGAGAGGTAACACTTAAAGAACTAATGGCTGAGATTTATACAGAACTGAAAGGAATAAAAATTCAAATACCACACTTAATACACAGCAGGATATATTTAAAAATAGATTTGTTTACTCCCATTAGAAGATCCCGAAATAAGCCTTTTGTCTTTTATGAAAATGTGAACTTCAAAAGATAAGTCTGAAACAGTGAATTGTCTTCTTAGAGAATATAACTTATTACTTTACTTACTCAATACTTAAATTACATCTTATCTAAATACAGTAAATCTAGAAATATTGCTTTCTTCCCCTTTACATTAAAAAAATATATTCAACACATTCAAATGCCTCTGTCATCAGTGTCCTCATCATCACTAACACTATTTTTAAGTCAACTAACACATTTCTAGAGCATCGCAGCATGTCTTTCAAATTGTTTTAGACATAGCACTTTGTGGTCACAAGCCTGATGTCAACCTTGGACATTCCCATTCACAAATTAAGTTTTATTTTCATTTTTATTCTTCCTCTAGTTTGTTCCTAATCCCTTTAATACAATAGCCATGGTTGCATTTTAAAGTAATTTTTAAAAACTGTGCTTGTAACAGCCTCCAGCACTTGCAAATGTGATGTCAAAACCCAGGAATAATTACTCAAATTGACTTTCTTTACCTTCTTTTATAGAGATTGTATTGGGTGATCTCTGTAAATATCAAAACAAGCATTAATTGTAGAAAATGAGATGGAGGGGTGGTTCAATTAATGCTATTACCCTAAACAGTATTTTATGGTCTATGAATGTGATCTATAACATATAACACTTTGTAAGGATGTGAAAATATATGATTAATTTCTTTGCTAGGAATGTTTTGGGAAAAAAAGTTCACCTTATACCTGTTTACATGTATTTTTGTTTTATTAGAGAAGTTGTAGGTTTACAGAAATATAGTACAGAAAATACAGAAATTCCATATACTATCCCTATTATTAATACCTTGTATTAATGTGGTACATTTGTGAAAGAATATTATTATAATTGTCCTATTAACTGTGTAGCCCATGGTTTACATTAGGGTCCCCTGATTGTGTTGTACAGTCCTATTTTTTAAATTTTAAATTTTAGTAACATATATATAATTTAAAATTTTCCCTTTACCCACATTCAAATATATAATTCAGTGCTGTTAATTCTGTTCACAATTTTGTGCTACCATCATCATTTATCCAGTACAAAAACTTCCATACAAAGTATTAATGCCCCTTTCCCTACTCCATCCTGGCTCCTGAGAACCTATATTATAGTTCCTGGCTCTGTGAATGTGCTTATTCTAATTATTTTATAACAGTGAGATCAGACAATATTTGTCCTTTTGTTTCTGGCTTAAGTCACTCAGTATGATGTCTTCAAGGTTCATTCATGCTGTCACATATATGAGAACTTCATTCCTTTTTACTGCTCAAAAATATTCCATTATATGTATAGTTCACATTTGGTTTAACCATTCATGGGTTGATGGACACTTGGGTTACTTTCATCTTTTGGCAATTGTTAATAATGCCACCATGAACATAAGTGTGAAAATATCTCAAGTTCCTACTTTCAATTATTTTGGGATAAATACCTAGTAGTGCTGTATTCTATGGTAATTCTATATTTAACTTCCTGAGGTCCCACCAAACTGTTTTCCAAAGTGGCTGAACCATTGAAGTAGTGTTCCTATTTCTCAGATACTCTCTAACAACTTGTGATTTTCAGTTGTTTTTTTTAATAGTAGCCATTCTAGTGGATATGAAATGATATTTCATTGTGGTTTTTGTTTGCATTTCCCTAACGGCTAACAACATTTCTCTATAGAAAATTAAAATACTTTCAAGAAATTGGATGAAGTTTATAAGAGGTCGTGGAGGTATTTAAGGAATCTGGTAGTCCTTAAGCCTCATTTACAGACCAAGCCAGGTCTAGAATTCCCATACCTTTTTGTTAAATCTGTATGGTAGGTACAGAAATGAGGATTAACATAGGCTCTATTTCGTAAATGGGAAGTATTTTATAACTGAAAACAATAATAAATAAGTAAATTATGGCACAACCATACAATAAAGTATTAAAGCAACCATTAAAAATAATGAGGTCGATTTATGCCTGACCACCAAAGACCTGTAAAATAGGTACAGTGAAATAGGAGACAGAACAATACATAAACCCACTTATGTTTATTTATATACACACTCACACGCACACACAAACACACAGAATCTGCAACCAGTATGCAGAGTGGGGACTCTGGAGGGCACCCACCGAACTGCTGACAGTGATCATGTAGCTGGGGTGGGAGGTGGACAGCCTAAATGTGGCTATGATCTTTTCTTGAGCAAAAAAATTCCCTTTATCTCTAACAGTTTCTTTACAACCATACATGCAAGGCTAACTCTCAGAGGGACCTCTCAAGCTTCAGTCACCCTCTAGAAAGTCAGATTTGTACTTCTGAATCTATAGGACACATGTCCCTGCAGGTCCCAGCAATCCCCTCTGTCGATAGCTTTTCCTTTCTGGATCCCCACTCCTTTTCCTGTTCACACTGAACACTTGCCTGAAACAGGGCCTCTATGTTTCTCCACGATGCATTTATGTCCTAGTTTCAGTTTCCAAGCGCCTGGAATCAAGCCTTTAGTGTGTGCACCCTAGCTAGACAGGCATATGATGGGTGTCGGGACACAGAAGGGTCTGTTGCCACAGCAAGAACCCGAGTAACCCTGGACCTGATCATGCCGGGCTGCCCTGCCCCTGGGCAAGCCTGGGGGTGGGGGTGGGGGCTCTTTCATAGCTCTTCAACAGCAGAATACAGCAGGCAGTTTAACTTGCTCAACCCCACTGCCAGCCTCAGCAGGGTCTCCAGGATGTCTATGAAGACAGGGTTTCTACAGAAACTGAAGGTTGTCAGTTGGGAGGGGCAGTTCAGGCCTGCAGGATGGCACTGAATTGGGAGCCCATGAGTCCACATTTATCCTGGAGGGTGGCTGAGGTTCTAGCAGGTAGAATCATGAGGGGCCCAGAACTTACGCTGGTTCTCCTGAGACCAGTGTCCTTCAGCAACGTTTGGGCACAGGGACAGATGCCTCAGGTCTGATTCCAAAAGTAGGCAATTGATGATTGAGAGGGTTTCTCAGGGGACTTCAGGCTCCTGAGAGCCTGGTCCAGGTGACTTCCAGGGGGAAGGAGACAGAGTCCAAATGGAGCTCCTGGACATGGTGCCGATGGAGGAATGGAGGGGTAAACTGAGTGACACTCTGCTGCTCCTTAGCTGAGGACACGTGGGAAGGCTTCCAGATGTGGGAGAGAAGTAGTCTGTTCAGATTAGTCTCTGGCCCAGGTGAGAAGCAAACCTCCCAAGGATAGACAGCTCTCAGGAGCAATTCACTTCCAAACTCAGGCTGCATCACCTTCAGGATCTTCTCAATATCTTGGATTGGGATTGCAAAAACCTTGGGTTTCTTACAGAACAGGTTTCTAACAGATCTTACCACATAAGTTTTTCTCTGCTTGACCTTCTTAATGAGGCAGGTGAGGAATACATTTGGAGGGGCCTCCTTGAAGCAGAGGTCCGTGAACATGTGGGGCTCCTTCACCGCCTTTCTTGAACCCTCCACTTTTCAGACTCAGTCATGGGTTGGGTGGCCACTGGCGCCATCAACTAAAACACACCACCGTGGCTGCTGACCATACTTTCCAGAAGTCATGAGGAGTGTGAATCCGTAAGTCCAGCACTTGTACTCTTCATCTCCTGGGGGAAATGGCCATCTGGCCCATCCAGTGCTGTTTGTAAGGTATTCTGGTGCGGTTCCTGTTCCTTCTTCAGGGACCCCAGCAGGCGGCAGGCCAAGAGACAGGCCCGCAGCGTTGCTTTCAGCGCTTCGTTGTGTCTCCCTCTGACGGCAGCTGTGAGCAGTGGTGGGAAGAGCTCTTTGGGCAGCTTCTCTAGAGCCGTGGCGGCTGGGTGGGGCCTCGCTGCTGCCCATTCTCATCAACTGCCCCACAGAGAACGCAGCTCTGAGGCTGCTGGCACGGAGCCATCTGCTCAGACCTCATAGAGGACCACAGCAGGGACTCCAACAGTCCAGTCCCTGATCCCTTCTCTGATTCCTCACAAGCTTTTATAGACTTTTCTTAGTATTACTATTATTATTATTATTATTTTTATACCACCCCTTTTAGCTCCTAGCCCACCAGGTGTAGTAGCTGGATTGAAAGGAAGAGTTCGGATGCTGACTCAGCAAGTTGCCTGGAGCTCAGTGGGAGAGAAACACTTGTGTTGTTTATCCCACCCAACCGGGTTTGTGGTTCTTTCTGGGGCTAAATCTCTCGCCATCCTGGGCATCTCGAATGGAGTCCACATGACATTCCCAGAAGGAATTCGTTTCCTTGGGCTGGGGCGGGCCATGGGTCATGGTTTTTGTAGAGGGTGGGGAAAGGGGAAGAGCTAGGCCTGCGGTGTGGGAGGCAGCGGGGTGTAGGGTGGGTGAGGCCTTAAGGTGGGGAAGGAGGGCCTGGGGTGAAGGTTGGGAGTTCTAGATGTTTTCTTTCATATGCTGTATTTTGTAAATCTTTTACTATGAAAATATATTATGCATGCAAGGAAAATTATAATAAAATTTATGAAAAATGTATGATTAGAAGGAAATGATCACTCTAGAAGGAGTAGGAAAGAGAAGTAAATTGTGGAAGATCAGAAATACAGAAAATATACATCTGATTTATAGGTAGAGAGGGTTAATTACGCATACACGCAAAAGCCTTAATTGTATTTAGAACACTTAGACTGTGCCAAACCTGCACCGTAGCATAATGTACTTTTGCTTTTTCTAAAATTTTGAAATTTCAAAGTTTATGAATTTTCTAAAATAAACATGCATCGCTGACATAATCTGAAAAGACCAACGTTATTTTACATTATAAGCATTTTCACTTACCATATCAGATATTTTCATTTATTTATTTATTTTGACGAAGGAAACACTAATGGATATGTTTTATTGATTTGCCTTATTGCAATTAATACGTAACAATATAAGAATAATTAAATATTGATATTAAATTTAAAAATACTAATTTTAAATGTCCAGATGGTCTCATAGAAAGATCATTTATCTATCTGCAAAATAGTTGGTAAGTTTCCTAAAAAGAAAAAGCATATTCTATTCATTACTTTTAACTAAGTAAAACGCAAGCTATTTACCACCAGTTACTATCTTATGACTGGTATATTTTATATTATCAGGTTGATTTCAATATGTTGAATTACTAATGTTATGAAATAGTCCCCCATCCTATATAGAGATATTAATATTACCCTGGAACTCATTTGATATAGAAAACACATCATCCACCTAAATAGATTTCAAGCACATACACGAATGCTATTTGAAAAAATTGCTACATCATAGATATTCAGAATCATCCCAGATAAAAAATCTTTGTTTTACTTCCTCATGTTCCCATTATCTTATTTCAGATCATAGAGATACCCATAATGATTTCCATTCTTTATGGGGTCTCAGTGTTTTTGGTTTGGGTAATTTTTCAGATGCAATCGATTCATTAACTTCTCAATTTCTCTTTTATACTCAAGTTACATCAGGTCCTTGATTTTTCATATTTTTCCCTATATCATACTCTTAAAAGACACACATATATGATATCTTTTGACTCTAATTTCATTTCTCTTGGTGGCTTGTAGGCTTTCACATATTTGCATTTAATTGAATGAAGGTCATTTGAAAATTTCTCACAGTCCTTCAGGCACAATTTATTTTGCAATCAAATGGACCCTTTAAAAGTATACAGAATTAGAAGGAAAAGATAAAAGTTTGCTAAGTGTTTTCAGCTCTAAGAGTATATAATTCAGTGACATCTTTTAGCTCTTTAATATTTTTCCCCCCTCAAGGCCAGATGATCAGACTTCATTAGCACCAAACAATGATAGGTATTTTCAATTGGTTTTGAAATTCTATCATCCAAGTACACCAAAGGGGTACATTCTAAAGAGGCTTTCTGGAAAAATGTCTAAAGAACAGCTTAGGTCATGAAAAGTCTTGAAGGCGTTTCTCTAGTACACACAATACACCCTATCTGTTGTGTGTTGCCTGGAGCAGGTCCAAGCAGCTGCTGGGGTGGGTGGAATAAAGACAGCTGAAGTTGCCTTTCTAACTTACAGAACAGCTGGTGGTGGCAGCAGACATGTTGGCAATGATGCAGGTGAGAAATCCAGTTCCTTCTGCCAGGCTTTCTCCTGCAGATAGTGGCAAGAACACCAACTATGCCCCACTTGAATTTATGAGAAAGGCAAATAGGAAGAGAAAACCCATGCTGCTTGGGCCCGGATTAGGATGAAGCAAGTGAAATGCCTTGTTTAAGGCACCTGCACCACCAATCTTGAGCATCAGTGCCATCTTAAATTTTGTGCTCTAGGTGCCTCCCTTAAGTCACCCTAGTCTCGTTAACTTTGTCCTGCAATTTTCAGTGTTTCTATATTAAAAGCCACCCATCAACAGGTATAAATCGGGTGATGAGAAAAGTCCCATTTAAGTAGTAAATGTGGTTTTCTTCCATTTGGTATTAGATAATGGACTTGGGAACAAGGATGGAGTTGGGAGTTCTGGGTATCAGGGTTCTTCTAGGTTAATTAACAAACCTGTTTTTAAAATATACTTTATGTACACACATGCCCACCCCCGTGAAGGAAAGAGAAATGTCTCTTCTGATCTAATTGTATATTCCATGCTTTTGCTTGTTCTTTTTATATCCTTGACTGATCCCAACTAGGCTGCTTTGTAAAGCTGCTGACTGGCACTGAGCACAGAGAAATCTCTCTATCTGCAGTTACTCAGAATTAGGTTTTAAGTAATGAGTGTGTCTATGGTTTCAGCTACTTGTGCTAATGAAGTTCTTTCTGCTCCCTGCATTCTTAACAAATCGTTTGCCCCAGACCATCATTCCCCTGAAATGACGTCTCTATGTGGAGTCCTCCAGGTCTCTGATGGGTCCCTCACTGAGAATGTCAATCCTGCTCAGGATTTTGGCAGAACAACTTCCAGATTCTTTATCACCTGAGCAACTGCATAGAAATCATTGCACTTCCTGTTCCTTCCATTGTTTTGCTACTGAGAGTACTTGCTCTCTGCTCCTTGACTCTGTTCTAATATTTAACCATTTCATGTTCATTATCATAGGTTTCCCATACTTCAAACACCTCTTCCTGGTCTAAGTTCCATGAGAAATGGATTGGAGAGTCACAGGAAGTACCAGATGGAAGAACCCCTTCTCTCATTTATGCTTCTGAAGTGATGTTGGTTGCTCCCAGAGGAGTTATGCCTCCTATGAGTTAATCATCCACTCATAAGGACTCATGGTTTCCCATCGCCCTTTTCTCTAGGTACACTTGACCATCCTGTCTGATTCAGACCTCCAAAGGCAGGAGTCACATCTAATGCACACAGAGGTCAGGCAGAATAGATAGAGCAATGAAGCCGAAAGGTGAAAGAGAAGAGGGTAGAACTGTGGTGAACTGGGAGCACGGCCCCTCTCTGGAAGACCTGTGTGGATCCCGGGTCCAAATCCAGGTGTACACAAGATGGCATAATCTAGAGCTGTAAAATGCCACATCACTGTGTGTGCATCTTGTGTGGGTAAGTAGGTGTGTATGTTGTGTTCCAACTGTCTTACCTGGAAGGGAGTTTTGTTTATGTAAAAGTATTATTCATTCCAAAATTTGCATGCACAGCATAAGTCTCTTAACAGAGCCAATTAAAAATGAAATTTTGGGAACTGAAAGAAATATTTTCACAGTTGATCTCGAAGCTCTTGCTGAGGTAGACTAGGTATAAGCCAGCTATTCTCCCAGGAAGAAAGAAGCAATTTCTAGGAGAAACAAAACGCTAAAAATAGCCTCCCAGCAGTAAGCCTAGGAGGAGGATTTAACAGCAGTGTCAGAATCTCACTCATGCTTTCAGGGGAGATCAATGAGGAAATATCTTACCTCCCAATTAAAGCTGTAGCATTTCAAACCAAAAATAATTCAAGATAACAAGGCAACATGGAGGCAGTACTGTAAGAAATGAAGATTAGTTTAGTTTTCACATAAAAGAAGAAAATATTGATTAATGTAACCTGGCAGCCTACTGCCTCAGTTTCCCACTCCCGGGTTAAACAGAAACAAAGGAAACCAGCTTAAGCCAGTCCAAAAGGTGGTAAAAAAAGATGCCCAAGAAAGAGCTAAGTCAATACCAATTTAGCACTAAATTCTACTCCTTATTTGGCAAAGGGGAGCAGGTGAAACTAAAATGGTTAGAATGTAATGGGGGAAACAGTTAATCACAAATGTTTGCATGGGAAAGTTAGATCTTCTCAGATAGGCTGTAACTTCTGGAGTATCCAATCTATGGAGAAACAGAGGAAGGGCTTGTGTGCTAGGCTTAGGGGTATAAATTGTGTCATTTTCCTTTGTTCAGGGCACCAGCGACGTTTACTGGTTGTGCACCCCTTCTTGCAAGGTTGAGAATAAATTCTTTTCTTCTCCACAATTGGGTGAGCCTTATTTTCTTCCAGAAGAAGATTTCTTTCTAACAGCTTTGGGGGCTCGCCCGGGATTCTGAGGCTTCAGAGAGTGGACCCCTGGGGTGGGCGACAGGGAGGCGCCCCCTGCTGTTTAAGCGGTCTTGGACTCCACCGGCAGGGGCCTCGCCTCTGGCAGCCAGGAGGCCCGAGAACAGACACTTAGATCTGTTGATTGTGGATGAGAAAAAGGGAAAGGAAAATCTGCCTCTTGTTGACCAGGTGACTCCATGCATGGACCAAGGTAAGAACAAAGACTATTAAGTATTACCTTGGTGGTGGGGAATTCTGATGAGTCTGAGGTTCACTGTGTGTGCATGAGATGCATGACATACAGTGTGAAGTGAGTATGGAGACCCAATTCGCATTCTTCTCTCCCATGAGGGAAAGGGCTGGAGATGGACAAAGCAAAAGATTCAAAAGAAAGAGACCCAGACAAGATTCAGAATGGGAAATAGAGGCAGTCAGTCAACTGAGACAAAGGGGAAGGGGGTATCTGTAGGATCCGAGAGACATTTCTCCAGATAATCCACTAGGGAGGATGTTAAGGCATTGGATCAACAGTGACCGGGCCAAGGGAAAAGACAAGAAGAAAATGATTAAATACTGCTGTTGTATCTGAACCAAAGAAAGTATTTTACTGCCTGGTGTATTCTGGCCAAAATACAGGGCAGATGAGGATTGGCTTTGTGCTGACCTTGTACTGTATGTTATTGGAAAAACACCCTCCTCCAAAGAAGAGTCTGACTATGCCACGTGCTGGTTAAAGGGAAGGAGGCCACTTTCTATCCTAAGAAAGCTGAAAATACAGGCCCCAAGACTAAGTTTGCAGAAACTAAGTCTGCAGAAACAAAAGCTGTAGAAACTAAACCCTGGGACAACCTGTATAATCCCCCTCCTCCTTATGTTCCCCCTCCCCTCCCAGGAGAAGGGCCCTTAGACTTGGAGGGCCCAATAGAACCCACTGTAAACCCTTGGGAACCATAGTATCAAGTGGGGCCAACAGCCCCACCAATTACAACCCACCAACAGCTGAGGAAAGAATTGGAACAATGTAAGAAAGATATACAAAATTTTCCATTCCCTAGAGCTTCTGAGGAGAAATGAGTGAAAGAACAAAATTCCACTGAGCCTTTGTATCCACTGAGAGAAGTACCAATGGGACCAGGGGAGATTGGCTATGTCAATGCCCCACTGACAAGTACTGAAGTAAGGAACTTCAAAAAGGAGATGAAATCTCTAATGGAAAGTCCAGCGGGTCTGGCTGAACAAGTAGATCAATTCCTAGGTCCTAGTTTATACACCTGGCCTGAACTTATGTCCACAATGAATATCCTCTTTATGGGAGGAGAAAGAGGAATGGTGCGGAGGGCAGCTATGAAGGAGTGGGAAAGGCAGCATCCACCTGGACAGGGGGTAATGGCAGCAGAACAGAAGTTCCCAAACACAGACCCTAATTGGGATAATAATGACCCGGAGGACAGAGCACAAATGAAAGATCTTAGAGACCTCATTATACAGGGGATCAAAATTGGCTGTACCCAAATCTTAAAACTTGAATAAGGCCTTTGAAGTAGCCCAGGAGAAGGATGAAACTCCCTCTGCTTACCTGCAACGACTGAGGGACCCAGTGAAGAAATATTCAGGGATGGGCCCTGATGATCCTGTGGCACAGGGAATGTTAAAAATCAGCTATGTGAAAGGGTCTTGGCCTGACATTCAGAAGAAGATTCAGAAAATAGAAGGATGGATGATTAAGCCATTGGAAGAGTTATTGAGAGAGACCCAGAAAGTGTAAGGATAGAGGACGAAAAGTAGAGACAGAAAGCACAAGTTATGATTAGCAAAGTGGATCAAATGGTTAGGAAAAAAGACTGGAGATGAGTCAGGGAGGGAACAGGCAGAGGTGAGATAAAGATGCAAAATGGGCTTAGTTAGATAAGGGGACAAGGAGAATGCAAGGCTCTGCAGGGTGCTATCACTGTGAGAGGCCTGGTGATTTCAAAAGGGAATGCCCAAATTTAAAGAAAGAGAGTCCGGTAATTCCCCTCATGAATTTTGAAGATTAAGAGATCTGAGGCTCCCCACTTCTAACGCCCACTGGGAGCCTTTAGTAAATCTAAGGATGGGCCCATATCAGGAAGAAATTACATTTCTAGTGGACACTGGTGCAGTCTGATCCTTTGTGATTTATCTCCCCAGAGGAACCAACTACTCTAAAAATTCCCTTACAGTCTCAGGGGTAAAAGGGGAAGGATTTGAGGTTCCCATTCTTTCTCCCACTAATATTTGTTGGGCAGACAATCGAATTGTAAGCCCTTTGTTGTACATCCCAGAAGCTGGAAGTAATTTGTTGGGAAGGGACTTAATAGCATTCATGGGTTTGGATTTGGAAGTAAGGGATGGGTGGAGAGAAGTAGTCTTAGCCATGCTCACTGAAGAAGATGAAAAAGATATCAGAGGGGAAGTGTGGGTAAAAGAAGGGAATAGAGAGGGTTTGCAGGTACCCTCTATTAAAATCAAATTGAAAAAAGAAGGGGCAATTATTTGTCAAAGACAATATCCCATTCCCCTTAAGGGGAGGCAGGGACTTCAACCCATCATGAAGGCCTCCTTTGAGATGGACTCTTGGAGCCCTGCATGTCCCCCTTCAATTCTCCTATCTTGCCCATTCAGAAATCAGACAGTAGTTGGAGGTTGGTACAGGATCTAAGGGCCATTAATCAAGTCATTCAGTTTTGACACCCAGTAGTCCCAAATCCATACACTCTCCTTAGTAAGATCCCTGCCATCATAAACGGTTTAGTGTAATAGATCTAAAGGACGCCTTTTGGGCCTGTCCCCTTGACCCACAGAGTAGAGATTTGTTTGCCTTTGAGTGGGAGGATCCCTCTACAGAAAGAAAACAGCAGTATAGGTGGCCAGTTTTACCCCAAGGCTTCACAGAATCCCCCAACCTCTTTGGGCAGGAACTGGAAAAAGTATTGGAGAAATTTGCAGTCCCACCTGAAATTTCCCTTTTACAATATATAGATGATATGCTATTATCAGCTGAAGAAAGGCAGATAATGGCCTGAACTACAAAGAGCTTATTGAATTTCCTTGAGGATCAAGAGCTAAGAGTGTCAAAAAGTAAGCTACAATTTATAGAAAAGGAAGCCAAATACCTGGGTCATCTTATTAGTGAGGGAAGGAGGAAGATAGATCCAGAAAGAATTCAGGCCATTACCGAATTACCTCTTCCCCAGACAAAAAGGGATATTGTAGATTATGGATAGATTTTTATGCATCCCTAACCAAAGGGTTATACTAAAAACTGTTGGAGGAGGAGCCTGACAAAATAGAATGGAAGGAGAAGGAAGTAAAGGCCTTAGAGGGGCTCAAACGGGCATTGGTGCAAGCCCCTGTTCTATCCTTCCCTCCCTTGAGAAACCTTTCCATCTGTTTGTTACAGTAGATAAAGGGGACAGCCTTGGGAGTCCTAACCCAGATCTGAGGAGGCCGAAGGAAGCCCGTGGCCTTCCTTTCCAGAATCCTGGATCCTGTCTCCAGGGGATGGCCAGGGTGTGTTCAGGCCGTGGCAGCAACTGCTCTCTTAGTAGAAGAAAGCAGGAAACGGACCTTTGGAGGGGCCCTAGTTGTTAGCATCCCTCATCAGGTCAGGACTATTTTGTCTCAAAAAGCAGAAAGATGGTTAACAGATTCCCGAATTCTGAAATATGAGGCGATTCTAATGGAAAAAGATTATTTAATACTGACAGTTGATCATAGTCTGAACCCAGGTTCTTTCCTTTGGAAAGGTCCCAACCAAGTAGAAACTCCTGAACATGATTGTTTAGACTTAATTGAATACCAAACCTGAGTCCGGCCTGACCTAGGGGACCTTCCTGTACATTTGGGGGGGAGGGGGGAATTATTCATAGATGGGTCTTCTAGGGTCCTGGAAGGAGAAAGACACAATGGCTATGCTGTTGTTGATGGACTAACTTGTGAGGTGAAAGATTGGTCAGCTCAAATTTGTGAGCTTGTATGCATTAAATCAAGCCCTTAAATTGTTAGAGGAAAAAAATGGTACAGTTTACACAGATTCTAAATATGATTTTGGCATGGTCCACATCTTTGGAAAAATTTGGAAAGAAAGAGGATTGATCAATAACAGAGGGAAGGAATTAGTCCATATGGAACTGGTAAAACAAGTGTTAGCCAGTCTGCTCTTACCAGGGGAAATATCTGTGTTCCATATAAATGGGCATCAGAAATGTCACACTTTTGAAGCAAAAGGAAGCAGATTGGCTGATGAGAAGGCCAAAGAGGCTTCCCTCTGTTCCCCTCTGGAACTAATGGTCCTGATACCCTCCATCCCCAAAGAAATTGGAATCCCTGTATTCTCTGAAAAGGAACTAGAACAACTGGAGGCAACCTTAGATAGCCAAGGGAAGTGGCTCCTCCCAGATGGCCGGCAGATGTTGAATAAGCAAATAATGAGGGAAGTACTAGCAGTTTTGCACCAAGGGAGTCACTGGGGAGTACAGGCCATGTGTGACCTAGTCCTCAAGCATTTTGGATGTATAGGCCTTTATACTATAACCAAACAAAAAAGTGAATGGTGTATAATCTACCAGAAAGTTATTAAAAGTTTTAAGAAAGCAAGTGCCAGGGTGGAGGGAGCCCAGCCTTAGACCATTCCAGAACATTCAGGTTGGTGATTTTATACTGAAATGCCCCCTGTAGGTCGACTAAAGTATGTTCTGGTTATTGTGGATCACCTGACAGGGTGGGTAGAAGCATACCCTCTTGCTTCAGCTACAGCATCAGGGACTTCAAAAATTATCCTTGAACAAATCATTCCCCCATATGGGTTAGTAGAAAACATAGATTCAGACAATGGTAGTCACTTTACATCCAGAGTGTTGCAAAGTATTATGCAGGGTCTAGGTATCACATGGAACTTCCATACACCCTGGCACCCATCATCCTCAGGGAAACTGAAAAGAATGAACCAAACCTTAAAAAATACCTCTCTAAGTTGGTCTTAAAAACCAAATTACCGTGGGTTAAATGTTTACCTATAACTCTGTCAAGAATCCGAACTGCCCCTAGGAGGGAACTGGGAATTTCTCCTTATGAAATGCTTTTTAGTCTGCCTTTCCCTGGGAAGTCTGGAGAACTCCCCTCCTTTAAGTCAAAGGATCTCTTTCTTCAAAATTATATACTGGCCTTGTCTTCTATTTTGTCATCCCTCAGACATGGGGGTTTGCTGGCTTAGACTCTGCCTCTTGAATCTGCAGTCCACCAACACCAATCTGGCAGCTGGGTCCTAATCAAGTCGTGGAAAGAGTCCAAACTCCAACCGACCTGAGAAGGACCTTATCATCTTGCTGACAACTGAAACAACAGTCCAAACTGCAGAAAAAGGCTGAACTCATTACACTCAAGTAAAAGGACGAGTACCTGAACCAGATGAAAAGTACCCAAAAACTTCGTCTGAGTCTTGGAAAATAATTCCAGCCTCAGATTCCTTAAAAATCACACTGAAAAAGCAATACGGGGGGTGGGGGGGGGTGGGGGGGTGGGTGGGAATTGAGCTGTGTATTGTCCTAGTCAACAATGGCCCTAGTCCTATCAGAATACCAAAGGAGAAATTCAGACCTTAAGTTACAGGTGAAAATAATCTTATTAGCCATAATATTTCAAACCCAAGAAGCAACTAACCCCATCAAATTAGTTATAAATGTGACTGAAGGTCTGGAGTCCCAGATGGTGCAGTTTGATGCTTGCCAAATAATAAACTGTAGAATTTAGAGCGATGGCTGAGTGGGAAAATAAATACCTATGCCCACAGCCAGTGGGGAATGGTTACAGTCGAGCCCCTCCTTGCCCCTCCTGGGATGATGTATTGTGGACCACCCAATATAAGGGGGGACCGTGAATATGGGATGGGTCTCACCAAGTTCGAGGCCATTAAAAAGGGTAAGATAACCTTTTATAAAGGTAATACCCCACCAGACTGCAAAAGTCTTCAGTGCAATCCAGTAATAATAACCATTAAGAAAGCAAACAAATTAGAAACTGGGAGCAGCGGCAGGGACCAAGTGGTCGATAGAGTCTATGAAATGGGAGGAGATATTGCAGGTAAAGATCCTCTGGGGAGGCTCGGTATCCAAGTCCTTCCTCCCCCTGTAGATATGACATCGCCAACGCCCTCTCCAGCTAACCCTGCAGAAATACCACAGGAAAACCCACCAAAGGTCAGTTTCCCAATTCAAAATGATCCCAAAGCAGTTAGGCAGAAAAAAAGTTTACTTGGTTCTTTTGATGAGCAGATCTATTTAGACAATATAGGAGTTCCCTGGGGAATCCCAGATGAATTTAAGGCTAGAAATCAAGTAGCAGCTGAGTTTGAGTCATTCTTGTTCTAATGGGCCCATTAATAAAAATGTAGACTGGATTAATTATATCTATTATAACCAACAGGGATTTATTAATTACACCAGGAATGCAGTTAAAGGAATTGCAGAACAATTAGATACTACTAGCAGAATGGCATGGAAAATAGAATGGCCTTAGATATGATGCTAGCTGAAAAAGGGGGAGTCTGTGTTATGATTGGAAGTAGTTGCTGTACATTCATCCCCAATAACACTGCCCCTGATGGAACTATCACTAAAGCTTTACAAGGCCTAACAGCCCTATCTGAGGAATTAGTGGAGAATTCTGGCGTTAGCAATTCACTCACAGGATGGCTTGAAATTTGGTCTGGAAAATGGAAAGGGGTTGCACTGTCCATCTTAACTTCCCTTATTATCTCAGCTGGGGTGCTTACCACAGTCGGATGCTGTATCTTTCCATGTGCCCGAGGGCTAGTTCAAAGACTCATTGAAACTGCCCTAACCAAACAAATATACATACGGTGTGGGCAAAACAATCTGTACTCCCTTAAAGAAGGAGATTTTTATGATGAAAAATGTGAGATAGCGCTTTGAAAATTTGAAAAATGGAAATATGAAAACTAAAAAGATTTTAAAAGAAAGTGGGGCAATTGTAAGAAATGAAGATTATTTTAGTTTTCACATAAAGGAAGAAAATATTGATTAATGTAATCTGGCAGCCTACTGCCTCAGTTTCCCACTCCCAGGTTAAGCAGGAACAAAGGAAACCAGCTTAAGCCAGTCCTATAGGCAGTAAAAAAGATGCCCAAGAAAGAGCTAAGTCAATACCAATTCAGCACTAAATTCCATTCCTTATTTGCAAAGGGGAGCAGGTAGAAACTAAAATGGCTGGATGTGCTGGGGGGAAACGGTTAATTACAAACTTTAGCGCAGGAAAGTTAGATTTTCTCGAATAGGCCGTAACTTCTGGAGTATCCAATCTATGAAGAAACAGAGGAAGGGCTTGTGTGCTAGGCTTAGGGGTATAAATTGTGTCATTTTTCTTTGTTCAGGGTGCCAGCCACGTTTTCTGGTTGTGCGCCCCTTCTTGCAAGGTTGAGAATAAATTCTTTTTTTTTCCACAATTGGGTGAGCCTTATTTTCTTCCAGAAGAAGTTTTCTTTCTAACAGTACTAAGACGAAACGAATTGATGGTTCTGCTATACCTGTATCCTTCTACATTAATTCTTAAATAAATTTATCTCTATGTCACTTAGAACCTTGAACTATGGAAGCAAGTACCATGAAAAGGCATTATTGAAAGCCCCATATGGATCACAGAGTGGTTCAACATGGCAGCGGAGGAATACTGGTATAGGATGTTATTGACAGGTGATATATGGTTGACAGGGAGTTATACAGGGCATATGTCCAGGGTGCATGGTAAAGTTTGGATATATGCATAGTGGAAACAATTAAAACAACAGCTGGGGGGGTACTGGGTTCCTGGCCGGAGGTGCTCTGTCGTGGTCCCTAGGGGAGCAGCGGCAGTCCCCCAGGTACAACGGTAAGGACCAGGAAGGAATGAGGGTCCAACAGTGAGCCCCTGATACTAATGACTATGCTTGTGAGCCTATATGCCTGAAATAAGAACAAGGCCTAGAGGAGCACTGTGCCTAGGAGTTTCCTCCTGATAGTCTTCATGTTATTCAAATGTGGCCAGTCTCAAAGCCAAACTCAGCATGTAAATGCAATGCCTTCCCCCCAGCGTGGGACATGACACCCGGGGATGAGCCTCCCTGGCACCGAGGGATCACTACCAAGTACCAACTGATGATGCAACTAGAAAATGACCTTGAATTAAAGGTTCAACGCGGACCAGCAGAATATCCCTGTCTACATATAATAACAGGAGTTAAAAATGCTGTTTGACCTAAATTAAGGGGGAAATGGAAAGGACAAATGAGTTTATATGGCTATGAGTCTCTAAAAAAGAGTCTGGAGGTTGTCAGAAGGATTGCCCTTATGCACACCTGAGCAGAGTCTCCAAGACAGATAAAGTAGATACAGCCCCAGGTATTGGTTCTTTTGAGGGCTACAGAGACCCACAGGTTCTATGGTCATGGCAGATGGGATTCACTCCCATGTCAGTTGGCCCTTCTTTGGAGCTGGTGTTTCTGCGTGATGGAGCTGGACACAGATGGGATCTCTTTTCACAAGGCTTTCATGCTACTTTACTGGAATTGTAGTTGGTGCTGGGGTTTAAGATATATCTAGGGGATTTGAATCTCTGGACTGACAATATGATAGCCAGGCCCTGAGCCTCAACAGACTTCAACTCCTACACTCTGATTTATTGGACTTACCCCACTCAGCTAACATGGAGTTGAAGAATGTCAACCACCACACCATGGAGCTTAGAATGCCTACAACTGAAAGCAGGAGGATTGCATCCAGTATCCATGTGGAATCTAAGCCTCCTCTTGACATAGATGTGCAATGGACACAACCAATCCAAGGTCCACAGAGAAAATGTGGCATTGGTATGGGAAAAGTGGCCATGGTGGCTGATGGGTGCGGGGAATGGGAGGAAGAGATGAGATGTGGAGGTGTTTTCGGGACTTGGAGTTATCCTGGGTGGTGCTTCAGGGACAGTTATTGGACATTGTGGATCCTCCCAGGGCCCACTGGATGGAATGTGGGAGAGTATGGGCTATGATGTGGACCATTGACCATGAGGTGCAGCGATGCCCAGAGATATACTTACCAAATGCAATGGATATGTCATGATGATGGGAGAGAGTGTTGCTGCGGGGGGAGTGGTGGGGTGGGGGTGGTGGGGTTGAATGGGACCTCATATCTTTTGAACGTAATATTTTTACAAAATGAATAAAAAAATTAAAAGATAAAAAAATAATAAAATAAAATAAAAAAAGAAAGCCCCATAAATTTCATTCATTCTGAAAATGAAACCAAAAAGCTGTGTCTTGAAATAATCTCTTAAATGAAAACTTAAAAGAAAAAAAGCCAGCCCATTCTGATATTTTTATACTTTTGTAAATAGTAACTAGATTGTTCATGTATTTATAAAAATCATAGAGAATATACAAGCATACATGAACAAAGACAAAAAATGTAATTTCAGACAGTCATATCAATATAGCAAAATGATATAATTGAGTATCAACCATATTAAATTATCCTTCAGTTTAGAGCCAATTCTTATTAGGTATACTTGAATTAAAATTGTAACTACTAAAAAATAAAAATTAAAAAAAAAGATTAAAAAAAATTTACCTATCTTTGAAAAGGGAATGGGAAGAAAAACAGAAAATGTCAAAGAACTGCTTATTGTGCTATATTTCTTTGAAAACCAGACAAAAATACGGTTGTTCTCACAGTATTTTCTTGAAAAACAACTTTCTGAAAGGTGAGGAAGCACTTAGTAAAAAGAAATAGCATGGCGCCATCTTGTGGTAGTTACTTGTAATTGGCTGTGGTCTTTTAAAAAATTGCTCTAATTCCATTCTAAAATAAACTTTACAGCTGAAAAATTATCTAATTTCTTTCAGAACTCTTAACCTTTGAAGCATGAACAGCATATGTGTGTGAAGAAAGTGCCAAAAATATTTTTATGTGGAAAGTAATGATGATGATGATATTAATAATAATAATAGTGTATTCACTGCCTCTTACCCATTTCACACTAGGCTGAGCCCCACCGTATGCCTATGTGCCCAATAGCTCCTGAGGAAAACTGAGGTAGACTAATTCAGTTTCTTGCCCTAGGCCACATATCTTCAGTGAGGGGTGGAACTGGAATTTAAAAGCCAGCCCTAAATCCAGAACCTAGTAACTACTACCCTTTTAAAAATGTCTCCTCTATGCAGGCAACATGCTGAGTATTTTCTAATTGTTATTTAATCACGACAACACGCTCGTGAGATAAATATTACACCCACTATATAAATGAAGAGATTTGGAAAGATTATATAATCTGACCAAAGTCACTTAGCTGAAACTGACAAAACTGCGATTTGAAACCAGAAATATTTGATCCTAAGACCACACTATGTCCCCTTATATCATGATGTTTTCATAATGCATTTATTCATCCAAACACTCATTTTTTAATTATGGGTGGAGAGACAGAGAGAGATAAAGACCCAGAGTATTGGATTTGACACTCAAGAATAAAGCTGATGACATCTGGGAAAAATATGTTTTCTCTGAAACCAGCAAATCTGTTCAATATGACCTTAAACTAGTTATTGTGGAAAAGTGAGAAAAATCCAAATAAATACATAAATTTTGTTATTACAGATTCTTTTTACATGTGCACACACATATACGCACATTGGGCTTTGGCATACATTTTCCTTTTGCTGGAATATGCTCTCCTTCCCTTGGGGAACTCCTATTTCTCTTCCAAGTATTGATATTAATATAACCTTCCTGAGAAACGTCCTTGACCTCCACCCCTGGTCTAAATGCCCCTGTAAGCTTCCACAACCCGCTGCCTTCTGCTTGTCAGAGCACTTCCTGGGCTTCACTGTGACTATAATTTCCTGTGCACAGGCCCAAGTTCTGTGGGTCTCTGGGTTGGATTCTCAGTTAGGCGACCACTACCATTCAATAAAAATGTGTTGCCAAATGAGTTAACATCTCCAAAGAAATTATGGTATAGGTCATCAAAATAAAAGCTGTAAGTTCCACAGGTCCTGGGTAGAAGTTTGAATAGGGTATAAGAGATGCACTAGAGAAGGGTCAAAGCGTCAAATTTATCTGAGCATAGTGTCAAAAAGACCTTTCTTATGGAGGTAATATTTGACCCACAGAGGGTGAAATGGGAGGATAAGGACTGGGGTATGCTCCTCAAAGTTTAATGTACATGAGAAACAAACTTGCTAAAATGCATATGCCTGGGCCAAACACCCAGAGACTAGATTTCAGTACAAACATGGAATCATCATTTCTAACAAGCTGATTCTAATGCAGATGGTCTTCTGACCACATTTGGAGGAAACTGGGAACCATGAAAAAGCTTAGCATGTTTGAGGTCTGGAAAGAAATTTAGCGTGGCTGGAGGTTTAGGACGCAGGGGAATAATGTTGAAAGGTAAGTCTTGGAAGTTAGTTGAGGCCAGTCTATGGCAAACATGTGCCGTGCTATGGAAATAAAATTTTGTTCTGCGGGATTGTGGAACTGTTAATGATTTGTAATGAGAAAAGGGGTATGATGAGGCATGATTAGGATTAATCGTGGAGTATGGAATTGATGGGGGAGAGACTGAAGGTGGGATGCGCATCAAATATCTCCCCTAGGCCTTGCTTCCATGAACTTAAGTGGTATTTTTCAAACCTCTCAGAGTTCCCAGACATTTTCTTGGGGCCCATACATTTTCTCTAGTCATCTCTTTATCTCGTGTTTCCATATGGATAATAATCATAAAATAATCTTTCCCAAGTCACCTCAGTGGTGCTTCATAACCAGCACCGCTACAGGATTCTAGAGGCTGTTCACATTTGTGCTTGCCTTTGCTTTCTGCCAGGTGGACTAGAAAGACCACTTAGTGTCGTGGGTAAGTGAATGAACTCTAGTTCCTGGCTTCAAGAGCTTAAATCCTGACTCTGCCACTAACTAGCTGTGCCCCGTGGGCAAACCATAAGCCTCTTCTGCCTTAGTCCCTACATGTGAATTGGGAATCATAGTAGGGCATAACATATAGAAACATTGTGAGGATTAATTGTATTAACAATGCAATAAAAGTGCTTAGAATAGTGCCTGGTATAGAGTAAGGACGATGTGAATTTTAGTGGCATTTAGTATTCTTAGAAGTCTCTACTAAGCTGTGGGGCTTTGTTTTACATCATCATTGCAATTACTTCAGCAACTGCCTGACACAGCCACTAACCATGCCAAAGTATGAGAAATAAGTTGTTGTGGCCTTCTAAAGTGGGCTACTTCTAGGATTTACTTTATTTCTACATTATAGCTAGGACAGGGGCTCCCAAAAATTCCGATTGCAGAGAGAGCATACATTTCTTCCTTGACTTCAACTACATCACTGATTCCCCAATGTCCTTGCTCTAAGCTGGAGCTAGCAAGGAGTTTCTCAGGACACCAAATTTTATGATCCTCTTTGCTGTATCTGTAGACTTCTCATGGTTGACTATGACTCTCTTGAATAGCTTCTCTTTCTGTATCTGGGGAATGTTGGAGATTTACTGGAATAAGACATTTGGGAATCTGAGATTTTGTGAGGTCAAGCATGTCAGAGTTTAAGTATCAAGGACATGAGACTCTCCTTCTAAAAGCAAGCCTGATCCATCATGCCAGCACTTTAGAGCTCATGGGCTATCTGGAAAGGAATGTAAGCAGATGTGTTGGGGGGTAACACAACCAAGGGCTTTAGCTTCAGCTAGTCAAGTATGCGCATGAAATCCTGGAGAATGTTCTACCATGTGCTACATCAGGATCGAGGGGTATGCAATAACTCATTTAAAGTTCTCCTCATGGCAAGGCATCAGGATTCGCTTCTTTATTCTATTCAACCTTCACCTGGATTCTTGGAACATCTCTGATGGACAACTCTCCATCTCTATGTCGGCAGGGAACATCTCTTCTGGAAACTCTCCTCATGATTTCTTTCTTTTTCTTTACCCTGCCATGACTTCTTCAGGCCCCTTGGTTTTGTTAACTCCTCTACCCTATCCTGAGGTTGCATCTCCTGATTCCCCCCACCCTGGGGTGGGCGGAACTCACTGGGGCCCTGCATGGACAACTGCTTGTTATTCTTGCCACTCTGTGTTGGTGTCAGTATCCCAGAGTAGGGTGTACACTCTTCACACAAACAACCCCCTGGATAGATCCATCCGTTTTTCCAGTCCACCACCCAACACTGGGTCCTCACCATGGCTCTCCTAACTTCCTGTAAGACTCACATTCTATTGCAAGACCTGATGGCCAGTTACAGTCCTGGCCTTGCTGGCTCAGGCATATGAGCCAGAGGACTTTCTTTCTCTGGCATTCTGCACATTTTATCCTACAATAAGAATTCTGATAGCCCATGCTGAGTGCTCATGCTGTGCCAGACTCTGTTCTAAGTTCTTCATATACATAGACTCAGTTCTCTTGACCTCAACACTAAGGAGAGATTTATGAGGGAGAGAAACCCTAATTCCATAATCTCACCCAGAATCACTTGAAAAGCACTCCAACTTCCTTTTCTCAAAAAATTCTCCATCAGATTATGTTGGCTAATGTACCATTGTTTTCTTTAGCATTTCTAAAGGGCAGCTGATGTCCATACAAGCCCAGTCCTGACTCTCTGGTTGAATTGTTGACTCCGTTGCAGCTCTGGCTGCTTCCAGGGCATCTTCCTTGCCTTTAGAGGGAGGGAGGTCTGAGCATCTTTACTTTCATACTGTGTACCTCTTGTTGCAGAGCACATTCAGCCATGCTTGGTCATTATGGTCAGACATCTGATCTATGCAGTGATGTAATTCAGGTCCAGCAGAACCTTATGAAAAGAAGCTCAGTAATCCCAGACAACAACTCTTCAAAATATAATTCCAGGATAGAGCTCCTGTAATTCATAGCTAAAAAGTAGTATTTGTCTCCTTCCCCTTACTTGAATCATATTGCAAATAATCTTTCTGTTGCTTTAGAACTCTTCTTCCTGCAATTCAAATAAAGCCATAACAATATACTCCAGGAAGTTATCTGTCCTGCATAGCCAGAACTCTGGGTGTCATTTTAGACTCAGTTGGGATCCTCCATGTACAGAAATATTTAATAATGTATTTCAGAAATGAAGCATCCATTTCCTTCCTCTGCCTGAATAGTGTACAGCTTACCTATAACATTCTCTTTTTTGTTTATCCCTTTTATCTTTACCACCATGAACTTCTTCTCCATGTGCTTCTTCCTGTGTATAACTGACACACACACACATACACACACATAGATATTTCTTCTTCATAAACTTGATTATTTGTCTCTGTTTCTTTTGAATAGGCAATATTATTCTAGCATCATTTCAGTGAGGATGTTTTCAGTACCCAATAACAGAAAACTGACACAAACAGACTTAAGCAGTAAGATAAAATTCCAATGTAGATTTCTGGTAAAAGCAAAATTCTCTTCCTGTAGACTGCAGCACACATTTTCTTGGGTCTTGAGACTCCCAAATGGGTCACATGCTCACTCATCTCTATGAATCGGTTTTTGCTGATAGCAAATATTGATTAGCTTAATCTAATCTGGACTCTTCTCAGGAGATGAGGTTGGGGTCAGCTTTCCCCAAGCAAGGTTGGATCAAGGAAGGCAGTTTTACAGGAGGATGGAAGGATTGGATTTAGCAAACTACCCTTACAATCACTGCATTTTCATAAAAAATCTAATCCCACAGTACTCAAAAAAACCTGTGAAGTGTTATTTGCCAACCTTTGCTAGTTCCTGTTTCAAATGCACATTTTATATTTGCCATGCTCTTTGCATTGGTAGGCACAGGTATCTGAAACCTTAAACACTATTACTGGATTCCTTTGCAACTATTTTCTCATATGAATTTCTGAGCCTTAGGCTGAGTGATTTACATATTTACACAGAATTTTTTCAAACTTTCTATGTTGAAACAATTTCAAATTAACAGGACAGTTGTAAAAACAATACAAAACACATCAGAGAACTCCAACTTACCCACCAATCAGATACCCAGACCCACAAACTTTTACCCTTTTGCAACATCTGCCATATCATTCTATCTATTACCTATCTATCATCTGTCTGTCTATCATCTATCCATTTATCTATCTGTCTAATCGGCTATTTACTTATTTTCTTAACAGTTGAGAGAAGATTGTATATAGCATGCTCCTTGAACACAATAATTCCCTTTATCTTTCCTGAGAACAGGACATTCACCTATGTAGCCACCTTAAGTATAGTTATCAAGTTCAAGAAGTCTAACACTGATATAACTCTTACACTATATATCCCAGTTGTTGTTATTTTTTCATATGCACACTAATGTCCTTGGGCATTTTCTCCTCCATTATTAGATCCAGTTCAAGATTATGTACTGTATTTAATTTTCATCGTCTCTTTAGTGTCTCCTTATTTTTATTTTTTATTGTGGAAAGATATATACAACATAAACTTTCCCAACTCAACAACTCCCAAGCACACAATTCAGTAGGATTAATCACATTCAAAATGTCGTGCCATCCTCACCATCACCCATTAGCAGAACTTTCCCGTCACCTCAAATAGAAACCCTGCACCCATTATGAATTAATTTCACATTCCCCTTCCCAAACCCCACCTTAGGCATCAATTACTATACTCTCTGTGTATATGAGTTTGCATATTCTAGTTATTTAAGATAAACGTACTAATACAAAATCTGTCCCTTGTGTCTGCCTTATTCATGCAACATATCTTCAAGATTCATCCATGTTGTAGCATGCATAGAACATCATCATTTTTATGGCTGAACAATATTCCAGCCATTTTATGGCTGAACAATAAGTATAAGCCACATTTTGTTTATCCATTCATCTGCCAATAGACATTTGGATTTCTTCCACATATTGGCTATTGTGATAATGCTACTATAAACCCTGGCATACAAAAATATCCATTTGGATCTCTGCTTTCAATTCTTTTGGGCATATACCTAGAAGTCGGATTGCAGGTCATATGGTAATTCTATAGTTTCTGAGGAAGTGCCAAACTGTCTTCCACAGTGACTGCACCATTTTACATTTCCCCAACAATGAACAAGTGTTCCTATTTTTCCACATTCTCTCTAGCACTTGCTGTTTCCATTTTTTAAAAAGTAGTAGCCATTGTGGTGAATGTGAAATGGTATCTTATTGCGATTTCGATATGCATTTCCTTAATGCTTTAGGGTCATTTGTATATCTTCTTTGGAGAGATGTCTGTTCAAGCCTTTTGCCCATTTATTAATTGGGATTTGTGTCATTTGGGATTTATGTCATTTCATTGTAGGATCTCTTTATAAATTCTGGCTAGTAAACGCAATATTCAATTTCTCACTATTTTCTCCCATTCTGTTGATAGTCTTTTCACCTTCTTTATATTGTTCTTTGATGTGCAAAACTTTATTCTGATGAATTCCAGTTGATCTACTTTATTTTTTGTTGATCATGCTTTTGGCATAAAATATACAAATCTATTGCCTAATACAAGGTCCTGAAGATATTGCCCTATGTTTTCATCTAAGAGTTTTATAGTTTTCATTCCTATATTTAGGTCTTTGATCCATTTTGAGTTAACTTTTGTTTATGATGGTCCACTTTCAACTTTCTGCATAGGAATATCCAGTTTTCCCAGCCCCAATATTTGCGGAGATTATTCTTTCCTATTGTGTAGATTTGACATTCTTGTCAAAAGCAACTGGCCATAGATATGTGGACTTATTTCTGAACTCTCAGTTCTATTCCATTGGTCTGTACATATGTCCTTGTGCCAATGACACACTGTTTTGGTTACTATAGCTTTGTACTAAGTTTTGAGATGGGGAAGTGTGAATCCTCCAACTTGTTCTTTTTCAAGATGTTTTTGGCTATTTGAGGTCCCTTGCTACTCAAATGAATTTGATAATCAACTTATCTATTTCTGCAAAGAAAACTGTTAGGAATTTTGTTTCGGATTGTGTTAAATCACTTTTGGTTAATATTGACATCTTGATATTAATTCTTCTAACTGATGAGCATAGAATATTTTCCACTTATTTAGGTCTTCTTTAATTTCTTTCTGGAATGATTTTTAGTTGTCCACTTACAAGTCTTTTATACCCTTGTTAAATTTATTCCTAGACATTTTAGTCTTTTAGTTGCTATTACAAATGGAATTGATTTCTTGATTTTCTTTTGGATTTTTCATTGCTGATGTATAAAAACACCACTGCTTTTTCTATATTGATATTTTACCTTGTCACTTTGCTGAATTGTTAGCTTTGGTGCATTTCTTGTAGATTCTTTTGATTGTCTATATATTTAGGATCATATATCAAATTAGGGATAATTTTACTTCTTCCTTTCCAATTTGGGTGACTTTTATTTTGATGTAAGTTTTTCATATATGCCCTTTTGTATGTTGGGGAAGTGTCCTTGTATTCCTACTTTCCTTGGTATTTTTATTAAGAAAGCATGTTAGATTTTGTCAAAGCCTTTTCTACATCAATTGAGATTATCATGACTTTTTTGTTTTTTGTTTGTTTTTTGGGCTTTCATTCTAATGATGTGGAGTATCACATTGATTGATTTTCTTATGTTGAACCACCCTTACAGAGCTGGGATAAAACCCACTTAATCATGCTGTATAATCCTTTTAGTGAGCTGCTGGATTCAGTTTCCTAATATTTTGTTGAGGAATTTTACATCTATATTCATAAAGGAAATTGATTTTTAATTTTATTTTCTTGTGATATCTTTAGGTGGCTTTGGTAGTAGGATGACACTGGCCTCATAGAATGAATTAGAAAATATTTTCTCCTTTTCAATTTTTTGGAAGAGTTTGAGAAGAATTGGTGTTCTTTCCTGGAATATACAGTAAAATTGACCAGTGAAACTATCTGGTCCTGAACATTTCTGTTGGCAGGTTTTGATTATGGGTTCAATCTCTTTTCTTCTTCTTGGTCTCCTCAGGCTTCTATTACTTTATTAAGTCAGTTTGAGTAATTTGTGTGTTTCTAGGAATTTCATAATTTCATCTAGGTGATCTAATTTGTTGGCATACAATTCTTCATACTATCCTCTTATAATCCTTTTACTTTCTGAAAAGTTGATAGTAATGCCCTACCCTTTTCATTTCTGATTTTATTTGCATTCTTTCTCTCTTTCTTTGTCATTCTAGCTAAAGGTTTGTCAATTTTATTGATCTTTTCAAGGTACCAACTTTTGGTTTTATTAGTTTTCTGCATTGTTTTTCTGTTCTTTATTTATCTCAACTTTGATCGTTATCATGCCCTCATTTCTGCTCACTTTGAGTCTAGTTTGCTTACCTTTTCCCCAGGTGTGAAGTTAGGTTTCTGGTTTGAGCTCTTCTTTTTAATTTAAGCACTTAGAACTATAAATTTCCCCTGAGTGCTGCCTTTGCTGCATCTCATAGTTTTGGTACATTTTGTTCTCATTTGCTTTGTCTTAAGATAATTCCTAATTTCCATTCTGACTGTAGTCAAAAGGCCTCAGAGGCAAACTAAATGGCAGGGAATCTTTCTTCTTTCCTCAGAGTTCACATCTCAATGGCTAAAACACTTAGGGTGGACATAATGAGCTTTATTGAATTTTTACCTAAATAGTGATAAAAGGGAAATTTAATTTTTGTGGAATAGACTATCCAAATGATCAGAATTAAAAGTATCACAGTCTTTAATTATGAAATTTCATGACATAACCACAGGGGTAGTGTCCAAGACAATTTTTTTTTTCCTTAGGAAGTTTTACAAGTGAGCTAAAAAGCCTACTCACTTGCAACTTCTTAATATTAAGAATTATTTGTTGGCTAATAAATTACATAGTCAAAGTCAACTAATTTTGATGGAGATCATACCGACTATAAAACATTGTATTAAGCAGCTTAGAAGCACAATATGAAAATGTAGTGACTGAGCTCTTTCTTCATTCCTGAGCTTATAATTTACTAGGGATGATAGACAAATAACTTAGACAAAAGACAGGCCTTGGATAAATGAGAAAGCAATCCTTACTGGGGAATTAGAGAAGACTTTTGATGGGGGAAAATGTGTGGTAGGTTGAATTTTATAATTCCTTAAAAGACAGGTTCATAATCTTAACCTGTGTTCCTGTGGGTATGACCTTCTTTGTCAAGAGGATCCTTTGGAAATGTTTTTATTGGTTAAGGCGTGACCCAGGTGAATTACAGAGGGCCTTAATCAGTGTTACTGGAGGTATTATCAAGTCAGAGAAAGCTGTAGGGAGGAGCCAGAAGCCCTAAATCAGCAGAAATCAGAAGCGTAGAGATAAGGAAGAGGGATGATTTTGTGCCCAAAGGGAGAGATGCAAACAGAGGAACCCCAAGGATTGCTGTAAGCAGGTGCCAGAATGCTATAGTCTTTGAGGAGTGTGTTAGTCAGCCAAAGGGGTGCTATGCAAATACCAGAACTCTGTTGGCTATTATAAAGGGTATTTGTTTTGAGTATTTACAGCCACAAGGCCATAAAGAGTAAGTTACTTCCCTCACCAAAATCTGTTGCCATGTGTTGGAGCAAGATCCCTGCTGGTGTCTGTGAGGGTGTCTGTAGAGATCCTTCCAATCTCTACTTTAGCCTGGCATAAGTCTTTGTCTCTCTCCCTGGGGCTCAATTCTTTCTGGGCTCAACTGCTCTGTTCTCACCACAAGTTAGCTGTAGACTATAAACTCTCTCTCTTCCCAGGGCCTCTACCATGTCTAATGGAATCTTCTCTCTGTCCTCATGTATCTGCTTCTCTGTGTATTTACTTCCCAGGGCTCCAGCATCAAAAACTCTAACTCTTGCCTCTGCCATGTTGTTTTCTCTGTGAATGCCCATCTACCAAGGAGGCAGGGAATTGACATCCTCCTGATATGTCCAAATCAAAACCCTAATCATAATTTAATCAATTAAAAGTGAAACCTCTGAATTTAATATAGTCTAATATGTCCAGAAAAACAGACCAGTTTACGAAAACAATCCAGTATCTATTTTTGGAATTCATAATATCAAACTGCCACAGGGAGAAAGCATGGTCTTGCTGACACCTTGATTTCAGATGTCTAGCATGCAAAACTGTGAGCAAAAACATTCCTGTTGTCAAGCCAACCAATGGCATGACATTTGTCGCAGCAGCCTAGCAAATTAAGACAGAAAGTAGGATTTTCAAAGCACATTTAGAGGAACCATCTCTCAAGTGACTCTGTTGGTGGTCTGGTGAGCAAACAGTGGGGCCAGAGAGCAGGTCTTAAGACAGAGCTCTGCGGCATGGGAGACTTCTTGAGAGAAAGACTCAGAATTTTTGAACTTGAAGGAATCACAACCCTCATCCAGATGATTTTGAAAATGAGGAAACCGAGTACAAGAGAAGTTTAATCATTTCTTTTAATGTTCCAGATTAATTGGTGGCCAAGCTAGAACTCAAACTATGCACTACTGCCTCCAAGTCAAGTGAGTTTCCCAGTATATACACTACCTCTAGGAGACAGTGGTCAAACTGAAAAGGGCTTTGAATGCCAGGCAATGATGATTCGATCTATAATTAGGATATTTTTGAGGGAACATGTGGAGATGGGAAGACTGGCTAGTCAAAATCTGGGCTATCAGAAGAAAAGTCTATTTCAGTTCCATTTTGAAGTCTCGCAAAGCCCTGAGTAACTAGCGAATTTGCTTACCTACCCTTGGCTTAAGGAAATGTTTGAACCTCCAGGAAAACAAGTATTTATTTCTTTGTTGGTTCTTGGGAGCACTGGGCATGAATTTGCAGAATCATGACTCACCCATCTAATATGAGGGTCCAGCTTTCCCTACAGAGTCACCCTGACCATGTCATATATATTGCCTCCATTCTTAGGATGCTCATCCAAAATCTTACTCCTCCCTAGATCACCACTTGGGAAGGGAATAGCAATCTAAGGCAAATAAATACCTTATGCAGGCATAAAATCAACACAAGTAATTTAATAATCAGATTGAAATTCATTGCTAGGAGCTTCATTCAATATCAGCATGTAAGTACAGCCTTTCATAGTTTATCATTTTTTCTCCTCCAAGTGCTGAATATGTTTCAAGTTCATCTTTTGTAAAAGCAATCAATTGTCGGGAAAACTGGCTGTCAAGCCTACAGCTTGAAGAAAATAAAAAGAGAATATCAATAAGCTTCCTGCTGCTTTGTCCTTTATAAATGGTCAGATTTATGCCTTATATGTCTACTACCTATTTTTTTGAAGCTAAGCAGTCAGCCTCCAGAGGGGAAAAATATCCGTGAACCATTGACTTTAACGATCTTGACATTTACCTCTGGGACTAGTTGATTAGCTTTTGGGGTTTTCTCATTTGAATTAAAGACAAATTAGTGTAAAGAGGAATAATTGCTTTCAATGCCATTATACTTCTGATTTTCTTTTTGCTAAGTCTTGCTTGATGTAGTTGGCTTCAAGTCTAACAGCAAGAAAGCAGGACTCATGGTTGGGATGACAGACTATGAGAAGTACAATTACTTCATTTTTGGGTATTATATTCACAGCTAATAACCATGCAGCAGAATGGTTACAGTTCAAAAGTAATAAAAATAATGTCCATAGTTATGAGCTTTTAAATGGGTATGTAATTTTCTAATGTTAACTCTGTGGTGATTCCAGCCACAGTGAATTTAGCAGTAATTAAAATAACTTTGCATTACAATCAAACAGTTACCTTTGGAAACTGTTGTAAACCCATAATCTACTTGATCTTTGTCACAGTCATGCTCTAACTAAAAGCCTTTCAAGGGCTTTGAAACAGCCAAATTTACTCTCATTGAGAGATCAAAATGTTCAGAGAGCATATGGCTTGGTTAATATCTAATCTAAGTAAATGGAATCCTTTTGCATTTTAAAGTTTGCTAAGTCTGAAAATGTGAACTCCACAAAGTGATTGATTTCACAGTAAATTGAATAAACAAAAATAGAAGATGTCGTGACTGCATTGTTTTCCTCCAGACAGTTTAACGCTTTCAGTACATAAATCTGTTCCACAGCAGCTGCTTGCATTTGTGCATCTATCATTGAAAAAAGTTATGGAAACATTCATAATAACAAATTGAGAGAGTTCAATAAAATGTCATCTTTAAAGGCCTTAGAAAATCAAATACACCTTTCAAAAATTTTCCTATTTACTAAGAAAATCATATAATACTTTAACGAGATAGAGTAGGAAGAACAATGGAAGCTTTCTGATTACTTCTCTCTAGTTCTGTTGTGTCTCTATTTGCTTAAATTCTACCTCACCCTGAATAAGGAGTTTAATTTTCTATGTCTGAATCTATCTTTATGCATAATAGGAGAGTAAGACTTCCATGTACAGAAGTAAACCTGAGGAAGAATAGATAGTTTAGAAGAAGGCTGCTGTGTCTGCACTTGAACGTAAGTGAACTGTTCCAGGAGTGGGTCCCTAATCATACAGAAGCAAGTGGTCTTTTGATGCCTTTGATATCAATCATAGCTAAAGCCATATTTTAGCTTCACCACCTCGTGGTCAAGTGAGGACTATTAGCTTTCTTCTCTTTCTACCTCTTAACCTAGGCCTAGACGCTTGGTTTTTACAATTGCATCTAATGCAAGAATAATTATTACTCTATATAGGGGTTGGCAAACTACTGCCTAGAGGTCAAATCTAGACTGAGCCTTTCTTGCACTTTTAAAGGACTGAAAACAAACATGAGGAATATGTGACTGAGAATGTATAGCTCTGCAAATCCTAAAATATGTGTTATATGATCTCTTAGAAAGTTTCTTGACCTCTGCTTTATATGCTTATACAACTTTCTAGAACCCTTGAATAAGAGATGCTAAATAAGAAAGCATACCTTGTTATTTCAAGTGTTTAATGTAATGCACTTTCCTCTCTTTTGACCTGTGAATACCTACAAGCAGAGTTATAGCTACTTAAAGGATAGTATATTTATTATATTATAAAGGCAACTCTTTGCCACATCAAATGTTTTAAGACTTAGAACTTACATCATACTGTATCTTGTAGTTTAGAGCTATTCAATTTGTATGGGTATGTCTTCTCTAGATGTCCAATATTTGAATCAGTCAATTACTGGAGTGACTGTTTACGCAAAGGTAAAAACATACTGGGCATGATAACAGAGGGTCTTAATTAGAATTTGATCTTTACCACTCATCCAATCTCTAAGCTGCAGTTTCCACATTAGCTATACAATGATAATCACCTTCCAGAATTTTGTAACCTTTAAATGAGTAATTATAGTTAAAAGTACTTTGCTCAGTTTCCAGTGCTTAGGCTCTCAAAAAAATATTAGTGAACTCTGATTCTGATATCAGAGCAATGAAGCAACACTGACAAAGTGAACTCCATGTTGGACCAAAAAATAATAAAATACCTAGTGTATTACACAGTACAGTGTATTAATGTATTACATAGTAAGAAACTGATGCATTCTTTTTCTTTTGGGTTAATCTTTACCATTTTCTTATATTTTTTCCTATTCACTAATTTTTAGACATGCCACATTTTATAACTTTTATGTGGAGGGCTGTCTTCTGTAGTAGTAGAATCTTGACCTAAAAATGTTATTTACTATTTAAATAAACTCTTTTATCAGGCACATTATTTTTAACTAAGAAACAACTTCATTAAGTCAACATTTAAATGAACAAATATATCAGTGAATATTTGTGCAAATACAATGTATGTTACAAGGTTATTGACTGTTTTCAGGAAGACCCATTTGTTTCCAGAATTTTTTTTTAACATGGCTTCTTTGGAAGCATGTAATGGCACTGTAGTAGTGATTACTAAAGAATATCTATTCTCTTCCTTTTTCTTTAGTAATAGAACCCTCATTTTTTATCTTGGCATATTGAAACCTAGGAAAAGACTAAAATTTCCTGCTTTACTTGCAACTGGATATGGCTCTGTGAATAAGCTAAGTTCTAACCAATGAGATATTTGCAGAAATGTTGTGTGAAGACTTCTGGGTAATCTTTACAAGAGAATGGCTGCATCCTTCTTTCTTTCCTCCATCCTGCTCCCTGGAATGCAGATATGGATAGATGGAACACTAGCAGCCGTGTTGAAACATACAGATGAGGGTCAAATCCCAGAAAACTGCAAGGAACCTGGATTTCCGAGGTATTGAGAAGCTTCAATAAATCCTGTACCACCTCCCTCCAGGCTTAATTTATGTGAGATGGAAATTAACATATATTTTGTTTTGGTTACTTTTTTTCCTGCCATAGATTGTAGAACCCAATCCTACCTAGTATAGCAATCAACAAATTCAGTTCATTTGTAGAAAAATAGAAACATAAAATAATTAGAAACTGGGAACATATTGATTATCCAGCAAAGGTCATGAAAAATCAGTTAAATTTGAATTTCGAAATTATCTTCAAATATACCATGCACAACACTAATTAATTTGTCGTCATAAATATATATATATCTAAAATGACTAGGATTCAAAGCATGCTTCTATATCATTGCATTAAATAACTTGAGGCTTCAGTGAAATGTCTAGTATCAGGCAAAATTCATCTGCTAATGAGAAATCTTATTTATATCTGTGAAGCAAATATAAACATCATCCAGATGCATTTCTTTTGCACAAACCAACTTTATCACCCAAAGAGTTAAGAAATTCTGCCAAAAATGTGTGGATTATATTATTTTGAAAGAAACTTTATATTTCCCATTCCACTTGCATCTTGTTCCTTGATTTACAAAGCACTTGGCAGAATGGTACTAATTCAGTAACTACTACTAATAAATAAAACCACTATTTAGCAATCACAGAGTTTGTCTTCTACTAGTTACGTAACTCATGCCTCCGCAAATAAAACAACTTTGCTGAGTGTAATTTAAAATAATTGTTATCTGTGAATGTTCACAATCTGGCTGAGCAGAAAGATGTTAGACCCATATGTGAAATCAGGAAAAATACACTCGCAGAATAATGCCCAGCAAGAACATATTATTTTTGCATTTTGTAAGGAATAATGGATTCAAAGACATTGCTAATTACTTATAAAATATGAAAATAACCAACTGCATTAGAATTAAAGTAAAAGGATTAGTTTCACAGATAGTAAGCAACTCATCTTTAAAAATAAGGAAGCTGAAGCACAGAAAATTTAAAAGTAACTTTAAGTAAATGCTAGCAATTGGATGAGAATCCATCTTTCTTCATTTCCAAACTAGTGCTCCCTTGGATATGCTATGAGGATTTTTAGATATAAATTTTTGATGGGTGTCACGTTGTTGTTGATTATTCTGAGTAAGAGATTTGAAATTCAATTTCAGCCTGTACGGATGATTTGGAATTAATTGTAGACTCCTGTAGATTTCTTTGCTGTGTCCTTTACCTGCGGAGATTCTCACTAAACCTTGTCACTGGTGTCATCACATTCTGTCCCCGACTGGGTTCCAGTGCTTGCTCCTCAGAGCTGACCCATAATCCTTCTATTACCCAGAGGCTGAAAATGATATAGAATCAAATCACACTTGGGGAAATAGGAACTCTGAAGTTTTAATGATAAATTGGTTTTCGTATTTTAAATTCCCTTGTTCATTAATAAAAACCCTGCATTCCCTGTTACTATTCTAAAAGCCTACAAATATTGGAAAAGACCAAATGCTGCTCAGAAATACCTTTATTATCTACAAAATAAATTATTTATGAAATAATCAATGATATCAAACCACAGAAAATGAAAAGAGAGAGAAGCTATTGAATAAAAACAAGTCACAGTGGTAACATTCTGGCCAGTTGGATTGGTGCAAATTCACAGAAAACTATTAAGTAGGTAATTAGGTAATTTTATAGAGAAATGATCTGGACAATTCATATGTATTTGTTTCTACTAATAAAACCTTCCAGAATAAAGATACCTATAGTAGAGAGGTGACTAAAGGGAGTTTGTAGCTGAAGAGGGACTGATTGTATACATGAGAAAGATCGCCTGGAAGATAAAAGTAAGAGGGGCAAAAGGGGAAGTTTAGGTTCTCTCTATACAGTATCTCCCCATCCTCCTATAAACTTCATAGTAGCCTTCAGCCTCTTCTTGACTCCAGGTTCATTGTCACTATCACTGTGTCTCTAAGCAATATATTGTCTTTCCTCCATTAGAATTAAAACTGCATTAGCTTTTTTATGTTTTCAGATGGCTAATGTTGTTAATCATTTTCTTCTATAAGCTGAGTGCTCATGGCGAAGAGGTTGTATGCGTTGTTGATAAAGGAAAGAGAAAGATGAAGTGAGTCAACTGAATGATATTTGGAAAATCTGCCAGGGTCTGACACTGTGGAGTGGCATAAAGCAAGAGCTGGTAAGAGTTCACAAGTCAGTAAAAACCCAATGTTAAATATGTAACAATTTGGTATACATGAGGTCAGCTGGTAGAAAACTCAAAAGGACTGCGCCAAGAGGAAAAGTAACTTTATCATTATGTATTTATCAAGCACAGAAACCTAGTTCAGGAAGAACACTTATGTAATACATAATAATTGTAAGTGTGTAATTATGTGTTCACATCAGTCTTGGGAAGAGATGATGAGCCAACTGTCAGGGGGGGAAGTGAGCCAAGTTTTGTGACAGAGTTACAGGGTAGAGAACTTACTAAAGCCTTCGGGGAAGAGCAAGGGGGGTCAGAATCGATACTGCTCCTTAAGGAAGAATTTAGAAAGGAAATGATTGATAACTCCATCTTCCTGGTCTCAGCAATTGCTCATAGCTGCTGACCTCAGGATACCAGAGGAAGCAAAACTCAGAGTTAGAGCTGAGAGAAGACAGAATGTTTAGGAGGAGAATAACTGCCCAAAGACATGCCTGGAAGATTCGGAAAGCTGAGAGAATGAGTATCACGGCATTAAGCACAGGGCCACAGGGTGAAACCCTGGCTCCAGCTGGGAGCAACGGGGCATTTCTGCTCTCCCGTGTTATTCGCATAACTATTTCTTGCTGAAACTTTAATCTAGATTCCTCCAGTTAAGCATTCTCATTGTGAAAGTGGCAACTGGCCCCTGTAACACCTCTTTGCAGATTGCCTGGGTGTAGCCCAAATTCAGTGAAGCACAGACTTACCAGAATCATGAGGCACTCTTGAGTGATATCAACATGTTTAGTTTTATGAAGTGCGAATCACTCAGTCTACAAGCTCAGGCATATAAAAAACATACTATTCTTTCTTTTCTATAGCTCAAATTTATTTCTGATTGGCCCTTATTCTGACTAGTAAATGGGGAAGGGGAGAGAAGCAAAACTCAGACTATAACCTCAGTCTTGCAACAGGGCAGAGAAGATTATGGGACGATGGCAGAGTGGGAGTCTCCAGGAAACAGTCCCATCACCAAAACAATTGACCTGCAGTAATTTTCTGAATTAACAATGTTCAAATTCTGGAGCCAGTAGAAAACTTCCAAGGAAGAGCTGGAGGAAAAAGCTGGTAAATTGCAATAAATAAATACCAGTGAATTTCACCCTTTAAGCAATGGCTACCATCCCCCATCCCCCAGCCTTGCAGCAGGAAGTGGGGCTTGGAGCCCAGGCTTCTGGTGCAGCTTGCTGGTGTCAGAGTGGAATATAAAGACCTAGTCTTTCAAAGTGTGGGAGTGTGGGGGCTGATCACTGGTCCCAGCTTTTGATCAACTACTTCAGATCCCTGCGGGTCAGCTCTGAGGAGAGCCATTGTTCCAGTCCCCCTAAGGCAAAAGCAGCAGAAGCATCTTGAAGACTGCAACCTTCCTCAAAAGAATGAAAAAGAGTTAAAGGGGTATAGTTGATGTGGGCTATGGGTGGAAGGCTCTTTGTCTCTTCAGAGATAACCTAAGCTGAAGGCTGTGGGTGTGGAACGGTAAGAGGCTGCAGTCCTGCCCTTAGGGACAAGGACAACAGGCTCCAGTCCCAGGAAACAGTTTAACAATGCAAGGGCTATAAACTTTAAGTATTTAGGGGAAATGCAAAAAAGTAAATATGCTAAAAGCTTATCTAGAATATCTGGAGTCCATGCTAAAAGCTTACCTAAGATGTGGAAGAGATATATGCTAATTGAAGCCTATTGAGAACTGAAACAAAGGGACCATTTGGCCTTTCCTCTCTGTATAAAAGACGTTTGAAAATCTTGTTCGGGGCTCGGGATTCAAACAGAAAGCTCCCGAGTCCGGCCGGCCGTCAATAAACCATTTTTCCTTCTCAAAATCATTCCTGAGTCCTGGCCTCTCTATACTCAAATAATTGAACTTCTCTCAAATTCTACAACATAGTAACTGGCAGAATGCTGAATCAAGAAAACGCAGCTTGAAGAGCTGGAGGATAAGATCCTGGCCCCTTGCTGACTCTTCTATCCCTTCCCCTCTTGATCAATCCTGAAATCCTTGAACTCACCTCTGATGAGTGTTAACAGGAAGGAAGGAAGGGAGGAAGAAGGAAAGGAAGGAGAGAGGGAGGGAGGGAAAGGAAGGAAGAAAGAAAAGAAGGAAGAAAGGCACAAATCCACAATAATACAGAAGATTTTAATAAACCCTCCTCAGCAATTTTAAAAACATCTGAACAAAAAAAATCAATAAAGAAAAAGATTAGCTGAACAACACTTTCAATCACCTTGACCTAATTGACATCGGGAGAACACTATACCCACTGAAATCCTGTAGAGCTTGTTCTCTGACCACAGTGAAATTAAACTAGCATTGGATAACAATAAAGTACGTAAAAAAACCCAGATATTTGGAAACTAAACATTTTTAAATAGCAAACAGTTTAAAGAAAAATCACAAATGGTGTGAGAAAAAATTTTAAACTCAATGAAATGAAAAAATATAAAAAATTATGCGAAACAGTTAAAGCAGTGTTTTGAGAAAAATGTCTGTCTTTAAATGCTTACAGTAGCAGAAGAAAGTTCTGCAATAAATGACCTAAGAAGCTACAGAGGACCTAAAGGAAGTAGAATGAAGACTATAAGAATAAAAACAGAAATAAAAGAAATAGAAAACATGCAAACAATAGAAAAAAATAACAAATGCAAAATTGGTTCTTTAAAAAGAGCTAGAAAGCTGATAAATCTTTAATTAGAATCAGAAAGGATGTGGGGGGGGCAGGGCACGAATGTGCAACATGAACTACCAATATCAGGAATTTTCATATCAGAATGTACCTTTTTATACATTCTACAAGCATTAAAAGGATAATAAGTATATTAGTCAGTCAAAGGGGGGTGATGCAGAATACCAATAATCTGTTGGTTTTAATAAAGGATATTTATTTGGGATAGAAGCTTACAGTTACCAGGTCATAAAGCATAAGTTACTTCCCTCACCAAAGTCTGTTGCCATGTGTTGGAGCCAGATGGCTTCCTCTTCCTCTTAGGGCTCCATGGTCCCAGCTTCTTCCACTGCCAACTGTAGGCTGGGATAAGTCTCGTCTCTCTCCTGGGGCTCATTTCTCTCTGAGCTCAGCTGCTCTGTTATCTCCACAAGGTCAGCTGTAGACTATCAGGTGAATAGCTCCTTTCTCTTCCCAGGCTTCCAGCATCAAAACTCCAACCCCCTTCTCTGTGGTGTGGTTTTCTTTGTGAGTCCCTGCCCAAGGGGGCATGGACTTAATGGCCTATCGACATGGCCCAATCAAAGGCTTAATCATTATTTAATCAAGTGAAAGTGAAACCTTTGAATCCAATATAATCTAATATGCCCAGAGGAACAGACCAGTTTACAAACATAATCTAAGATTTTTTTGGAACTCATACACAATATCAAACTGCTACAAAAAGCAAATATTATAAACAACTTTATGCCAATAAATTCAAAAACTTAAATGAAATGAACATGCCATACCATACAAAATTCCCAGACATTGCCCCACCACCCCCTACATTGTTGTGATACATTTGTTACAATTGAAGAAAGAACATCATCAGAACCTTGCTGCTATTTATAGTCCATAGTTCATATTTCCTGAATTTTCTCCACAAACCATCCAATTAGTAACACCTTGTATTAATATAGTATATTTGTTCATGAGAGAATGTTCTCATATTTGTACTGTTAATCACAGTCCATCATTTACCACGGGGTTCACTGTGTTATAGGATCCCCTGCCTTGTACAATCCGAACAAAATGAAACCTCAGCAGTTCTCAGTTTCATCACAGAGTTGTGCTGTCATCAGCTCAGTCCATTTCAGAACATTTTTGTCACTCCAAATCCCATACCCCCTTATACCCCACCCCCCATTATTGACCCTTAGCATTGATATAGTACCTTCTTGGCCATTGCTGTAAAAATACTACATTACTGTTAACCGTAGCCTATACATTACATTAGTTTTATTTTTCCATGTATCTTCATATTTTTAACACCTTCTAATAGAGGAACATTCTTGTTTGTACTATTAGACATAATCATCATCTTTCACAGAAGACATTATGTTATACAGTCCCTAGATTATCTTTTGGGATTCTTTCAATTGACATTAACCTCCCTAGACTCCTCCACTCTAACTCACTAAAATGTGTTACCATCAATTCTATTTCCCCACATTTACAATCTACCTTATTAAACAGTCATCATCATCTTCTCCTTCTCAACCCACATTCTCTCTCCTAGTAATCTATACTCTAGCATTTAACTCCATGAGTTTACTCATCATATTTAATTCATATTAGTGAGACTATACAATATTTGTCCTTTTGTGTCTACCTTATTTTACTCAACATACTATCCTCAAGATTCATTCATGTGTCATATGCATCCTGGCTTCAATGGGAGAAAATTTTCAGAAACCACATATTTGATAAAGATTTGAGCTCTGTGTTACATAAACAAGATCATACAACTCAATGATAAAAGGACAAGCAACCCAATTAAAAAATGGGCAAAAGACTTGAACAGAAATTTTTTGAAAGAAGAAATACAAATAGCCGAAAAGCACATGAAAAGGTACTTAACATCACTAGCTATTAGGGAAATTCAGATCAAAACAACAGTGAGATATCATTTCACACCTTACAGAATGGCCATTATTAAAAACAACAACAACAACAACAGAAAACTACAAGTGCTGGAGAGAATCAAAGGAACACTCCTTCACTATTTTTGGGAATATAAAATGATGCAGCCTCTGTGGAAAACAGTTTGGTAGTTCCTCAGAAAGTTAAACATAAAACTACCATGTGATCCAACAATCCTGCTACTTGGAATGTACTCGGAAAGAGTGAAAGCAAGGATGTGAATAGACATTCACACACTGATGCTCACAGCACCATTATTCACAGTTGCTAAAAGGTGGTGTATTAGCCAAAAGGGGTGCTGATGCAAAGTACCAGAACTCTGTTGGCTTTTATAAAGCATAGTTATTTGGGGTAGAAGCTTACAGTTACCAGGTCCTAAAGAGCCCAACTCAAGGTACCTTAGAGATAATTTTTCACCCAAAGTCTTTTGCCACATGTTGAGGCAAGATGGCAGGCAATCGTCTGTAAGGGTTCAGCATTCTATCTTCCTCTTAAGGCTCCATGGTCCCAGCTTCTTCCAATCTCAGCTATAGGCTGGTATAAGGCTCATCTCTCTTGCTGGGGCTTGTCTCTTTCTGGGCTCAGCTGCTCTTCTTTCTCCACAAGGCCATCTGTGTACTATCGGGTGAATGGCTTGGCTCTCTCCCCCAGACTCCAGCGTCAAAAACTCAAATCTGCGTTCCCCTTCTCTATGTATTTACTTCC
Organism: Dasypus novemcinctus; assembly: GCF_030445035.2. NCBI lineage: Eukaryota > Metazoa > Chordata > Mammalia > Cingulata > Dasypodidae > Dasypus > Dasypus novemcinctus. Next base: position 22,921,164 of record NC_080676.1, on the reverse strand, counting down.
CTCTCTTTGACTGAGCATCAGTTTATATAGCCCACAGCTGTAGGCAGTGCCTCAAACCAAGTCGCCCTAATGACATGGTCAGATAAAAGCCTTAATCTTGATTTAACTAAGTCAAAGTAAAAACTCTGAGTCTAATACAATCTAATATGCCCAGAGGAACAGACTAGTTTACAAACACAAGCCAATATCTATTTTTGGAATTCATAAACAATATCAGACTGCTACAGATGGAAACAACCCAAGTATCCATCAACCAATGAATGCGCAAATAAAATGTAAAATACACATATGATGGCATACTATTTAGCTATAAGAAAAACATGTTTACTATAAATAATTAAAATAAGTGTATAATATAAATATAAATTTGAAATAAATGTGTTATTGTCTGTCTCCCTCTTGTTAGAGTATTAGTTCCAAGAGGCTAGGATCTTTGTTTTGTTCAGTGTATAAAGTAAGTAATCAATAAATATTTGTTAGTTATGGATTATGATCCATACTTTTCTGAGCCTGAGATGTAAAAAAAGGAAAGATGATTAACTTTGGTTCAATTAGGACACTAGAACACCCTGTGAATTTAAAAACATCATTTTTATACTTATGAGGAAAATGTTCAGGGTTAAATCAATTTTCTAACTTTTCCAGTCAGATACAGTACAATAGAATTGATTAATTAATTTTAAGATGCCAGATTAATACATCAGTACCTAAGTCTAACAATTACAGATACATGAATGGTTTAGCTTCCCACCAACCTAGATCTTGCCTTCTGGTAGACAACCCTATGGAATGAATAGTCATGAGAGGAAGCCCATGCTAATGATTCTAGTGACCACAGTGACTGAACACCCAAGTAATTCCTTGCCTTGTCTTAAAACACACAAAACATATCCTGCTGGAAAAAACACCACAATTATATTCCCTTATGGTGAATTCAGCTAACAAGGTCCTGTCAGCTCACTGACTCAGATGTCTCCTTTCTTAGGCATCATTGCCAATCTTTCAAAGTCTGAGGAAAGTGATTCATGCCAAGAATCATTCTGGGGTGTTTCTAAAACTAGATTCCTATAAAAGATATCTCTCATGTAGATTTCCATCCCAGAGTACATACATGGTGTCTGTGATAGAATTATGCACACAGTAACCCCACCCCCAAAATATGTCTTCCCTGGAAGCGGTGAATATGCTACCTCACATGATGAAAGGGAATGTGCAGATTCAATTAAGGATTTTGAATGGGGAAATTATCCTGGATTATTTGGGTGAGTCTAATGTAATCATGAAAGAAGGAGGCAGAAAGGTCATAGTGAGAAGATGTGATGATGAAAGCAGAAGTCAGTGTGACACCATTTTGAGAAAGGGTCTATAAGCCAAGGAATGCAGGTCACCTCTAGAAGGTAGAAAGGGAAAGAAAAGGGGCTCTCTGCTACCAACCTAGCCAACATCTTGACTTTAGCCCAGTGAGATTGATCTTGGACTTCTGACTTCTAGAATTTAAAGATAATAAATTTATGTTGTTTTAAGCCATTCCTGAAGTAATTTGTTACAGCAACAATAAGAAACTCATACAGTGCCCTGAGACTTCATAATCTGACCTTCATGGTTATACTTCTAAACACTCAAATATCATCTTAATAACATGAATTCTTGTGAGGTCCCCAAAACATGAAATGGGTATAGAGTGGCCTCTAAATCTGGTCTTTAAACTATTTGAGTATTAAAATAATTTGCACATTATTTCATCAGCCTACCCCGTAACATGTTCAACATCCTTGAATAGCTTGTGCTAGGGATGGGGTTAGATTCTCCAGAAACAATGTCCACTTAAGCCTTGAGGGAGGTGGAGCAGGATTGCTGTCTCTATGGATTTAGAATAATGGCCCCAGAATTCTTTGACCCTTCTCCCATGAGAGGTGAGGTCTATGAGCCTTCCCCTGGATCCTGGGCTCTGTGGCTACTAGACTAGTAGAAATGGCATAAGTGACGCTGTACCAGTTTCCAGGTCCAGCGCTTTAAAAACTGGCAGCTCCTACTGCCATCTCTTAGGGCACTTCATACTCTGCAATCTTGCTGTGAGGAAGCCAAGCAGTCACAGGGGAAGGCCACATGTACACTTTCCACCTGACAACCCCAGCTGAGGCATCTGCCCACAGCATCAGTCCCCAGGCACGTGAGTGAATGAGCCTTCAGGTGATTTAAGGCCCAGTCACTGAGCACCTCCAACCTTTCAGCCCCCATAGCTGACCCTTTCAGGACTCTGTCCAAATTGCAGATTCATGAGCAAAACAAATGATTGTTTTTATAAGCCAATAACTTTGTGGTGGATTGTTCCATAGCATTAGATAGTCAGAACAACAACTATCCTAGAAACTTGGCTAGCTACACAAATCTATCAAGCTATATATCTCACTTGTGCAAATTGGATTTCTCCTCCTGGGACACCATGGCTGAGTAAGAAAAGCTTTGTCTCCCAGGAAACAGCTAGGAGAAGCTGGGAGTTTCTTTTTAAATTATTAAAGTTCAGATTTGGAGTTATTTGTGAATTAACACATTTGAGATAAAATGATAGCAAAAAATCATCTAAAATGCTTTCCCAGAGCCTTGGGCAGGTTTCAGGGGATTCTAAGGGATTTTTTAGGATTTAGATTTCCAGCCATCCTATGAACATTTTTCCAAGACCTCAGGGAGAAAACTTTCATGCCTTCATCAACTCCCCCAGCCCTATCCAGGACTTTATAACTAAAGCTATTGTGTTAGTTAAACAACCTGGTTAGTTAGACAGAACTTTTGTAGGCCTTCTGATTTTCTTCAAAGACCACCATGAACTCTCCCTACCCTTCTCCACATGCTTCTGCAAAGTACCTTGAACTATTCCCTACACATACAGAGGTATCTGCTATGTTAGTTCTCAAATTAACACTCATTTCTGGCTCCAGGACAAAGTCATTTGGCTAAAATGGTGAATTTAGTGAAGACATGAATATTGTCAGGAAGATTTTGAGCTTTACTGTATGAAATTCTTGCCTTAGACCCTACAATATCAAGTATTTATTTGCATAAAAATGTTATCAGTAAATACAGTAAATAACTATATTTATTTATGTCACTTTTTTTCTCTGTTTGTGGCTTTCTGGAATTTACAGAAACTGAGGAATTTAAAATATGGGTCTAATTAATGAAAACAGGTTAAACCACCAAGGCATGTAATTTGTAATGATGGGTTCTGACTTCTTTTGTACACAACAGTTTACAAAATGGAGGAGAACTGGCAAATGTTTAAGTTTTCAGCTCATTAAGTACTTACTGTACCTGATATAGGCTATGGGTGGGGGCTCTTCCTCTCTTTGTAGATAACCTAAGCTGTGTGTGTTAAACTGCAACCCTGTGCTTGGTAACCATGGCAACAACCACAGTTGCAGAAGAACAATTAAGTGATGTAAACTCTATAAACTTTAAATATTCAGGGAAAATGCAAACCAAATGTGTTAAAAGCTTACATGAAATGTATAAAGTTCATGCTAAAAGCTTACCTAGAATGTGGAGGTTATGTGTTAATTCAAACTTATTGAGCATTGAAAGAAAGGACCATTTAATTCTTCCTCTGTATAAAAGGAACTTGAAAATCTTATTCTGGCCTCAGGTTTTGAACAGAAAGGTCCCGAGTCAGGCTGGTCATAAACAAATTCTCTTTTCCTTCCTAAAATTATTACTGTGTCCTGGCCTTTCCACATGCAAATAATTGAACCTCTCTCGATGTCTACTACATCTGGGGGCTCATCCAGAATTTGCAAATGGAGGCCAGAGAATGTAGCATTTCGCTACCCTTTCTGGATCCCTGAGGAAGCTGGGAAGACTCAGAGGAACCCCAAATCTGGGCATCCCTGGACTACATTTAGTCCAGAAAAGATGTGAGCTCTGCCAGAATCCTCCCAATGAACATTGAGGGCAACAGAAGTTCTGGAGAAAAATTCTGGGAATGAAAAAAGATTCCAAACACAGAAAAAGATAAGACTCCACCAGGGGAACATAATGTCAGGAAAACCCTAGATTTAATTGTCAGGAAAGGAAGTCTGATCAACTTCCAAGAGAGCCCCATATCCCCAGAAATTTGGGGAAAAGCCATTCTTTCAAGGTCTGAAAGGAAAGGAAAAGAGGGGGAAAAAACTTGGTGCTTGGGTTTTGCTAGCTGCGTGTTAGCATCTGGTTCTGGTCTTGTCTCCACTGAGGTAGTGAAGGCTTGATTATAATATGAAAGTATGTTTATAGGTTAGAGTCCTAACATCCTAAAAATTGGTCTGGATTTAAAAAAACTTAGTTACAGGAAAGTGGCTCGACTTTCTATTGAAGCTTGGTCTGGGTGTAAAGTTAAACAGTGAAAGGGTTTAGCCAGAGTTTTTTGTTTTGGTGCTAAATTGCAGATGAATTCGCTTTACAGATAGGAAGTGTAAGCAAGGAATCCTGTTAAATTTCAGTATTAAAAGTTCTCTTTCTAAGGTTTTTAATGGTTGCAGGGACAGCCATGTCCAGAAAATAAAAATTGTATGTCAGATTAATAGGCTTTGTGCTTCTGTCTGTGTCTGTCCAGTGCTGGTGTTAAATTGTGTAATTATGTAAACTGGTGAACTTGGTTAAGCTGGTACCCTCCCTTGCCATTAGCAAAGGAGTGAAATAATTGTAGTTTATAAGGCAAAAGTGCAGAGTTTGAATGTCTGCACATGTTCTGTTGTCTTGTCTCTGGGCCCGTCCCATTTATCAAGGCTCGGGGATTATCCTTGTCCATGCCACGCACCCAAATTTATTGAAACTGGCCCCAGTCAGGGTGGCTGGTGACGCCAGTGGCTTGGATCATGTCCCTGCCAGGTCGAGGAGTCCCCTGGGAAAACACCAACCCTGAAAAGTTCTTTTCAAGCCATTTTAGCAGCCTGGAACTCACTAACATCACCTTCTCTCCCCTCCTCCCTTCAGGAGGATGCATAACAAAAGTGGAGAGCTAGGGAAAGGGGGGAGTGGCTTGCCCCTTTACAGTGAGTCCATGCCTTCTATTCATAAGTCACATTCCTATCTATTCACTAGTCTACCTGGAAAGGGGGAGGTAAAGGTGAGGGGTGCCAAGCAGAATCAGGATAAATGCAATAAATTTCCCTCCCAAAGGCATCAAGGACTAAACATAAATTTGCATAATTGACTTCTGCTTTTCTGAATCTCTCTCTTTGCAAATCTATGTAAGAACGCTTTGAAATGTTTTAAAGCTGTAAAACTGGTAAAGTTTCCCTGTAGAAATACAGGGAAGCTTCACAGGGTTGTTACTAGTAAGGTTCTTGTAGCTTAATTAATAAGGGTATGCAAGTCATCTTACAGTAAAAACATACTAAAAACTGTAACTAAAAATTAAAATCATTGTATAAGTACCTTTATATAAATTTTTAACTAAAGCTATTACAACGGAGTAAATGTGGCCTGGATTTCGACTATTGTAATAATAATATTGAATTAATTTGCCTCTATTTATGGCTACTTCAGGTTTATCTAGTGCTTACTATGATAGTGGTAGTTATTACTTAAACTTATCCTATGATTATTTTATAACTAATTTCACCCCTGGTCTTCAACTATTATAATAGTAATTATAAACTACATTTGCATTTGCCTTTACTTACAGTTCCTGCAGGTCTGGCCCACACCTTAACAATTCAACTTGATAGTTAAACTTTAAAACCTAATAGTTAAAATAAAAAAAAAAGGGGGGGGTTTATGCATATCACTTTTGTGCCATTCTAAATATTTTTGGTCTTCTCATTTCCTCTTTACCCTTTTAAAGGAAAAGCTCCCTTTTTCCTTGACCTTTAAAATAATATAAATTAATTCTGATAGGCCATTTCCACCAGGAATCAGAAGTAATGGTTGCCAGGTTTTTCAAAAGTAAGTAATACTCTTCCCAATGTGCCAAGCCTTACTAAGCAACCTCCCCTTTGTTCAGGCTGTCTCAAAGAATAAAATGAGTAAAAGCTACTCAGTTTCTTTCCAGTCTAAACAAAAGCCCAAAAGCTTGCCAGGTTCCCTCAAAACAGCAATGTAACTAGAAAAGTCAGTAAGGGAACTATATTTTGAATTAACCAGCAAAGAAAAAGATTTTAAATAACTAAATGGTGTTTCTGTATCAAACTATTCATGTCTGCCTATTTGCTCAAATTGTTAAAGTTAAATATGCAGTTTTCTTTAAGTTAAATATGCAGTTTTATAAAAAATGTATATTTAACAATTGCTTTATATTCCAGAGCCTAAAAGTTAGTATGCTATTAAAATTATTCACAGTTTTAGAATTATCAAAAACTGCGGCTGGGGCGGCTTGCACCCCGACGCTGACGGGGGGGGGGGTTTGGAGGGGTCAGCTGGCCGCAAAGGCATCTGAGGCTGCGTCAGACAGCCTCAGAGGGGCTCTCAGGCGTGGAGGACGCGTGGCGAGGGGAGAAAGAATGCCGCGGAGACCAGGTCTGGTACGCAAGTCCCGTTTATTAAGGAAGTGCAGTGGGTTATATAGAGAATGAGGAGGGCGGGGTAGAGCAGGAGGAGTGAGGGCTACGGGGTGGCTGGGGATTGGCAGAAACTTGTGGGCGGACTTGTGGTTTTGTGCTGTTAGCTGTTGCTAGGGAAGTGGGCAGATTTCAGGTTATGATGCAACAAAAAACAAAAAGTTTTAAGCCCCTGTAAAAAAAGGAAAATAACATTCTTTGTTTAATCAATAACAATTTCAACTTGTTTAACTTAGGTATTATCTCTTGGGTTTATAGAATACCAGGTTAATAAGTTTACATTATATGTGTTAAATCTTTAAAATAATAAAGACTATAAGCATGTGTTTAACAAAATAAAATCAAATATAGAACTGCTCTCTCTTAAATGCATAAAGAAAATTCCATTAGTCACTAATTGCAATCTAAAATAAATTTGCCAGTCTATAATTGTGGTCAATTGTAAAAAGTTTATAAAAGCATCTTCAAACTGAAGCATTTAAATGGTTCTAGTTCTAAAAAGCCATTATTAACTAAAAACCTGGATTAATATTAATAACAAGAAGTAACTTTGTACTAATGAAACCTGTCTAAAAATCACTGCAAGGTACATATTTAAGTAATAGTAATAAAAAAGTTACCTTAATTCCATTAGAAATCTTCTGTTTTCATTTTAACAATGAAAAATAGCTTTTTCCCTCTACTACTAAGGCAAAATACCTGTTAATATCTTCATGGTAAAAGTGTAAAAATAAACAGTCATTTAATATGTGATGTGTTGCATTAAAAAAGTTTAAAAATATATAAAATTAAGGGATAAACTTTAACATTGTCAAACTCTCTTGTGCATTCAAACCAGGCCTTGAATACATTGCAGATTGCCTTTCCATGTGAGTTATTGGCTAATTTGGACACTGATTTTCACAACAATTAAATAACTACTACCTTTCTGGTCGTGCTCCTGAAGTGGATAGAAACTACTTTGCATTTTCGAGCTCCCGCAGCAGCAGCCAATAGTGGCTAAGGACAGTCAAATGTACAATGAATGTCATCTTGAATCTGGCTCTATGCACCAGGCCGGTAAAATCTATTCCCTAGTTTTTCTCTAGGATCAACGGTACTGCAACTTCTATGAAGAACATACGAAGTAGAGCAACAAATACCAGAATACTGTAAATAGAACTTAAACACAATTGGCATTACAGCCTGCTCCCAAGGAGAGATAACGTGTAAAGTATTACAAAACTGAAACTTAAAACTATTTAACTGCAACTCAGAATCCTTATACAATAAGTAATACATTAATTAATATTAAGTGCTGTACCTTTATCCTGTTCTAAATATATGCCTAATAACTATAATGTTATCTTTTCTATTCTAAATCATGTACAGAAGTACATTAGACATGTTAAATTCCTGGTAAACTTCATTTTCTAAATAGTTAATAAACATGTCTATAAAATAAATTAGCCATCCTTGCTAAAAACAGTGGCACCACCAGTGGCTTACAGGTAGCCAGTTAATTAATATCAGGCTAGGCCACCCTACTACTTTACTATACTTACTGTGTAACAAAACGAGTCTTGCTTACTAGCAGTGGGACATTAAACAGCCAAAATTACCAGAAGTTATTCAAGTAAAACCAAATGTTAAAAAAACGTTATTCTGTAGTTCTGATCACTCCCACAGCTAAAAGAATTTCCAACTTAGTGCATTAATCCTGAATGAAAACAACTGCCCAAAACTGTGCCAGTTCACCAGGAACACCTGACCAAGCACATAAGTGCCAATCATTCAACAGCCTGAAAAACATCTCAAAACAAAGCTAAGTACCTAATACTGTTATCTATTACAGTATCTCTCTGAACATAAAATAACTTAAAATATATATATATATATACTGTTCGCCACCAACTTTTTAAAAAGATGCCGTCTTTGCAGGCACCTATCTCTGTAATCCAGCATCCTCTTTTAACAACAGGTATTCCAAATTTTAATTAAATTTGTTTCTTTCAGAATGAACATCTTATTAGCCATATGAAAACTTCATCCAACTTCATACAGAATGCCAGATCCATCTTTCTCCAGTCAAAATAAATAACAAAGTTTTTACACCTTGTTAGATAAGGACTATAACCCATGGCCAGGAGGAAATAGTTACAGAAAAGAGATCATCTCCCTTCAGCACCCCTTTAAGATTAAAGGTGTAAACTCTCTAAGGGTAGAATAAAATTAATAGATGGATCTGGAACCCAGCAAGAAATCCACATGGGCACCGTAACCTCCAGGATGGCAGCTGGGGGGCCCCACCCCCAGGATTCTGCTGTCCAGGACGAAACCTTCTTCTGGAAACAGGATAAACCTGAATGTTACCCAGGAACTTTGTCTTTAGACCCTCACTGGAAAATTAATAAGTGGGATAATCAATCAAAACGATGAACAGCCACCCACCTTATAACTCCAACGATAATCATGTCAAAGCTTAAGAGTTAAGCTTGCATAAAGAGGGGACTGATACAGGCTATGGGTGGGGGCTGTTCCTCTCTTTGTAGATAACCTAAGCTGTGTGTGTCAAACAGTGAGAGCTGCAGCCCTGCCCTTGGTAACCACGGCAACAACTCCAGTCCCGGAAGAACAATTAAGCAATGTAAACTCTATAAACTTTAAATATTCAGGGAAAACATAAACCAAATGTGTTAAAAGCTTCCATGGAATGTATAATGTTCATGCTAAAAGCTTACCTAGAATGTGGGTACTATGTGTTAATTCAAACTGATTGAGCACTGAAAACAAAGGACCATTTAACTCTTCCTCTGTATAAAAGGAACTTGAAAATCTTTTTTTTTTTTTATTGACTTTGTAATAATATTACATTAAAAATATATATGTGAGGTCCCATTCAACCCCACCCCCCCCCAACAACACTCGTTCCCATCATCATGACACATCCATTGGATTTGGTAAGTACATCTTTGGGCACCTCTGCACCTCATAGACAATGGTCCACATCATGGCCCATACTCTCTTATTCGGGGTTCAGGTTTTGAACAGAAAGGTCCCGAGTCTGGCCGGTCATAAATAAATTCTCTTTTCCTTCCCAAAATTACTACTGAGTCCTGGCCTTTTCATATGCAAATAATTGAATTTCTCTTGACATCTACCACACACCTAGAAAAAAAAGGTTGCATTTATGATTCCATGCTGCATTATTTTCATTCTTTGCATTTATATTTGAAGATATTTGTGGCATAACTTAATTGAAAAACATATTCATTTAATTAAATTATGTAAATAATTGGCATGTTGTTTTTAAAATCTTCTTATACTTTAAAATATTACAAAATATATATTGTACATAGTCCAAACAATAAATAAAAGTATGATTATAACTGAGAAATTTGTCTGTTCTAATTCCTCCTCCCCTAATCCATGGAATCTCCAATTTGTTATTCCCACCTAATCGCCAGGAGAATACCTACCATATTAGGTCTCCAAGATGATAAAATTCATGAATCATTTTTGTGTCACCCCTTTGAGATATCCTAATAAAATAAATATGACATACATTTAAAATCAATTTGAAAAGTTTATTTTATTTTACAATTACAACTACAATACATAAGCTTAACTGTCACTTCCGGAATTGGAATGAAATCTTGTATCTTTCCTAATAAAAATGAAAAGAGTGAACTTTTCCAGTTGGTTTTGCAGTAAGCATGAAAATATTTTGAGATATAAATCATGCCTTTGCATTCATTATCTTAAGTTGTTTAAGGAAGTTATGTCAAAGAAATGGGCACTACTACTTAACATATGATAAATAAGGACCTCAAAAAAGTGAGTGAATCTTCCACAAATATAAGTAAAAAGCAGAAATGGCAAGAACCAAGAGACTTCGCTGCTCTCTCAAGAAGTCTGCCCTACCTTGCAGACAGTGATTAATTGGAAGTTATCATTGGAGAATCCAGGTAACTGCCATGTAAATAACTTTGCTCCCATTCTGTCTGTTGTAATTAAATACTGTTTGCTATTCACAGATAAAACCTGTCCCCTACTGAACTCTTTTCCGAAAGAGATAAGAGACGAATTGAAGGAAAACCTAAATTCACATTTTGTCACAAATAGCTTTTGCTACAATTTAGCCAGTGGGTTAATATTTCAGGGTTTCCCACAGGAGATGTAAAAAAAAAGGATTACCAGAAAGACATTTTTATCACGACTGAAACTCGATAGGATGTGCCATAATCTTATCGGATATTAGTCGCTGCGCCTCCTCAGGGAGCGCTGGCCTTGTTCCTAGGTAGGAGTGTGTGCCGCTTCACCAGGGAAGACTCGTCAGGACCGGAGTCTCTTTATTCATTCAGCAGCATTTATTGCATATTTATGTACCCAGCATTGCTCTAAGCCAGGGCTTAGACCCCTTTGCCAGTGAGGTGAAAACCACGGACCCCAACTAAGTCTACATTATACTGTGTATTATTTAATAAATAGATCACACCCACACCAACATGTCCCCACAAGAATGATGTTTTTTGAATTTCAGTTCGAGCCCACGGACCCCTTGTTAAGAGCCTCTACATTCTAACAAACCAGATCTCGGTTTCTTTCCCAGTGAAGGGAGGCACATAGACAACAAAGCAGCAAACCTACTAATCCTGAGTAGTGAGATAAATATGGAGGGTCAACAAACAGGCTGAGGGGAGCCGATGTCGCGCAGTGGTTGGGCACCTGCTTCCCAACACGAGGTCCTGGGTTCAATCCCCGGTACCTCCTAAAAAAATAAAAAAATAAAAAATAAATAAGCAGGGTGATAAGCTAGCATGAAGCAGGGAGACGGAGGACTTTGGTGGGCAACCGATCTCATGTGATTCGGTTGTGAAAGGCTGGGGTCAGCAGAGGCATGTCCTGGAGCATGACAAGGCCTCGGTCCTGAGAAGGGCAGTTTGGGAGCACTCAGGCAGAGCTAGTTCAGATCTGACAATGACACGTGTGTGTTCCACACTCACCACAAAGTCCACAGCACTAAATCTGAAACAGTTGTTTTCTGTTTCCAGAAACCAGTTTTCTTTACCAAATATACCATTTTGCTCAGTGTTCCTATGATCCATTTATTGTGAGCAGAAAAGGGTTTGCCAATAAAATAATGAGAGCTAAGCTACCCACTGGTTGGCTCAGAGGTAAATTTGGTTACTAAGCATTTACTTACCATAGTAAAAGAGGAGAAAATCTTAAAGACATCATAGCCAGACACAAAGGAACAAGTACTGTATAATCTTACTTATATGAAACAACTAGAATATGCAAATTCATAGAGACAGAAGGACAATTATAGGGTACTAGGGGTGAGGTCAGGTTTGGGGCTGGGGCTGGGGAATTAATAATGGGCACAGAGATCTGCTTGGGGTAACAGAAAAATTTTGGTAATGGCTGGCAGTGATGGTAGCACAACATTGGGAATGTAATTAACACCTCAGAATTGTATACACGAAAGTGGTAGAAATGGGAAATTTTATAATATATATATGTTACCACAATAAAAGGCCTTTAAAGAAATGCTGGGTGAAAGAAGGCAGTCAAGAAGAGAGTACGTCTGTATTTGATTCTACTTACATAAATTCTAGAAAGTGCAAACTGATCAGTGACAGAAAGCAGAAAAGTGGTTGACTGGGGCAGGGAAGGGTGAGAAAGGGGCACAAGGAAACTTTTGGGGGTGACAGGTATGTTCTCTCTGATTGTGATGATGCTGTCTCAGATGTACGCAGATGTATACATTTGTTAAAACTTATCAAATTGTACACTTTACTGTTTCCTAATTATACCCCAAGTAAGCTTTGAAGAAAAAAAAAAGGCAGAAATGAACCAAGGAGAAAATTGATGGCAGGGTTGACTTTCTGGCCATTGTTGTTGAAGGAAATGATCAGGTTGTGACTCAGTAGAGAGAGGCTCCAAGTCAGAGACAGAGCTATGATGTCAAAAGTAGATTATTTGAGTTAATAACAGGGATTGAAGAGGGATTTGGAATGACCTTACACCCACAATGCCAGTTAAGCCATCATATAATCTATGTCTAATTTTGTTTGCATGCATTGTTTAAAATAAAATAATTGTTGAATTAATATATAAATGGAATATCCATTAAGAAATTTGAAAGCAGTTCATCCAAGGTGTAGCTTTAGGTTCCCCATCCCCCCCCCACCTCCCACTTCTTTTCATACATGATCTCTTTCATCATCTCTCCCTGGGGTTAAAAGAAGCATCCTCTTTTCCAGGAAGCACTCACAGACCACCATGTTAGGCTAAGTGTCTCATATCTGTGCTCTCTGCATAAGCCCTTTAAAATTACTTACCAAGTCAACCAAAACAAGGCTATAAGCACTGCAAAGACAAGGCCAAAGTCTAATCATTCATTGTGTATGGGCTGCCAGACACCTTGCAGATGTTCAACAAATGCTAAAGTGAAACAAACTGCCTTCACTAAAAGCATTGCAACCACTATTTCCAGGTTCTGAAAAGAATTAGTGTTCACTGAGGCTTTTTAGAAGAACATTTGAGAGAATTCCTTCAAAGCCATGGATTGGGGAAGGTCTATGGCTCAAAATCCAGAAGCTGCAAAAGAAAAGTTTAAGCTTTCTTTTTTGTACACACACGCCCACACAGGCACACACACACAACTTTTTTTTTTAAGATTTATTTATTTATTTATTTCTCTCCCCTTCCTCCCCCTACCCCAGTTGTCTGTTCTCTGTGTCTATTTGCTGCGTCGTCTTTGTCTGCTTCTGTTGTTGTCAGTGGCATGGAAATCTTTGTTTCTTTTTGTTGTGTCATCCTGTTGTGTCAGTTCTCCATGTGTGTGGCACCATTCTTGGGCAGGCTGCACTTTCTTTTGCACTGGGCGGCTCTCCCCACAGAGTGCACTCCCTACTCGTGGGGCTCCCTTACATCGGGGACACCCCACGTGGCAGGGCACTCATTGTACGCATCAGCACTGCGCATGAGCCAGCTCCACACGGGTCAAGGAGGTCCGGGGTTTGATCCACAGACCTCCCATGTGGTAGACGGATGCCCTAACCACTGGGCCAAGTCCGCTGCGAACACAAACTTATACTTTGCAAGAAAACTTCATTAACAAAAGCAAAGAACACGTTACAACTCTGGAGAGTATTTGTATCTGCGATCCCACACTAAAAGACCAATTTCCCTAGTTTATGAAGCAGTCATAGAAAGTGAGAAGGAAAAGACCAACAATACAACAGAAAATGGGCAAAAGATGTGGACATTTAACTGGACATAAAATACATAAAATCTTTTGAAAAAATGCCCAAAAAAGAGCACTTTTACATGAAAGAGACATACCAAATCAACACTGAACTCATTTTTTTCAAATCAAATCATATTTGAGACCATAATCTATGGATGAGGTTGTAGAGAAAGGGATCCTCTCATATTCTCCTGGTGGAAATGTAAAATGGTACTACCCATGTAGAAGAGAAGATGGCAATATCTACTAGATCTGGAGATGTATTTGAGCTAATAAAACCATTCTAGGAAACCTATTCCACAAATGTAGCAACACGTATATAAAATTGTATAAAAAATTACTAATCATGACATTATTTTTAGTAACAAAAGATCAGAACAAAACCCAATCTAGTTAATCAACAGAGCACTAGGTAAATTAATTTTGGCACAGCCATACTAATGGAATATTATGCAGCCATAAAAATGAATGAGGAAGACCTCTATTGACTAATATAGGATGATCTTCAAGACAGCTTACTAAATGAAAAAAGCAAGGTACAGACCAGTGTATATAGTGTATGATATTCACATTGGCTTGTGTTTGAATAAAGGATCATAGAAAGATGAGCAGGAAATTTATAAAACCTAGGATAGGCACTGGAAAGAATGAGGAGAAGAGAAAGAGGTGGACACAAGGCTCCCCTGTGTGTATTTTATTTTTTAAATCTATTTTTATTATAGAAATTGTGAACTTACAAAACAATAATGCACATGTGTAGAATTCCCATACAACAACCCTTTACCAAAACACCACACCATTGTGGAGTATTTGGTAAAGACTGAGATAATATCATCAGACTATTACCACTAACTATGGTCCATAATATACATTTGGCTTTTTTTTTTATACCTCCCTATAATTAACACAATACATCTATGGCATTGATGCAAGAATACTACAGTATTGCTGTTAACTATAGTCCATAGATTACCTTAATTGTATTTTTCCCATGCTTCTCCACATTCCAACAACTCTGTAAAAGTGATGTACATCCATTCTAGTTCTTAGAAGGACATTTTTGCATTTGTACTGTTAACCACAATTCTCATCCACCTCTGGACTCACTGTGTTTTTCAGTCTCTAGATTATTCTCTAGCTTTCTTTCAGTTGACATTTACATCCCTGGACTACCCTTTTCAGACACAATCCTATTTATAAATCAACTGCTGTTCACTATAATGTGTTACCATCAACTCTATCCACTTTGACACATTTACATAAAGTTAATTGAAATTTCTACATACATTCAGCAATAGTACTCCTTCATAGACCTCCTATTTTCTCCTAATAACCTAGACTCTAGGTTTTAACTCCATGTGTTTATTCTTCATATTTATCTCATATTACTGAGAACATACAATATTTGTCCTTTTGTGTCTGGCTTATTTCACTTAGCATTCACTTAGCATCTTCAAGATTCATCCATGTTATCATATGTATCCCAATTTCATTTCTTCTTACTGCAGCATACTATCCCTATTTTATTGTTTTGTCTTGTGAAACATTTAAATATACTATTAAAAATTACTTAAAAAAAACCCAAAACACAGCTTTTCAAAAAAACACAACAGAGCAGTGAATATTAGCTGCATATATATGTTTTATTTGATTCAGTTAAGATAAATTCATGTATGTTGAAATAAGTGGCCCAACATCTGGTTGTGCAAAGATGATAGCTTGGTATAGTGGGAAAAGTATCATTTTAGAAACAGAGAGAACTGGGTTCAAATTAACAGCTCTTCGACACAATTAGGGATTTGACCTTGTTTTCTTTCATTCTTTATTTTCCACTTTTATAAAGTGAGGACAATAACATCAGCCATCTAATGTTCTTGTAAGGGTTAAACAAAAGAAGCTTGCTAGAACAGCTCACGTGCTGTGACAATTCTGACATCAGAAATAGTCATCTTCTCCCTTCTCTTCATCCTACAACCCCTTCAAGATTTAGGCAAGGTCTTACTTCCTCCCTGGAGACTTTTGTTTTAGGGATTCTATTTCATTTTTGGTTAGAATGACAAACTTTTAATCTTTGGTATTTTATATATTGCTTTTTGTCTCCTAAGAAACGTAGAGTCCTTTATATTCCTTCCAACATTGTAAAATAAGTAAGCACAGATTAAATGATCAATAAATATTTGTTTACTTACTTTTTTCTATATACAATGAAAAGTCTAAATATTAAGTAGTGAAATGTTGCCTCAGCCTGGAATACCAACTATTTCATTTTTCCCTGTATTGTCTTTAATCCCCTTTTATAGTCAGCTATTTGAAATGAAGTTTCTGCATATTTCTAAATCTTGCAATTATTAAGACAATTTATTAATGAAAAAATAGTGTGCCCAGGAATTACTCAAATGCTTATATTTGGGACACAATATTACTTAATTTTTTTCCATTCTGGTGATTTCTAATATCACCATAAGCCAGGTGATATCACTATGAAGCCTGACATTTGATTATAAAAATGACAATCTTTCATAATTTTTCATTTGATTATTTTCTAACATGCATCTATTATATTTTAGCATTTGTCATTCGAATTTATCTGAAGAGATACTCAATCATCCTGCTGAAAAACAGTATATTGTCAAAAGTGCAAGTCAGGAGGGTGGCTGTCCTGTTGGCCATGACATTTCCATATCATACAAGAGGTTCTCAGTCTCTGTGTTACATTTTTCTTGATTGGCAATTTAATACTATAATAATATTTTCTTCCTTACCTTGCAAAATTGGATTTTTTTCCCCAATAGCATAAGTTATACTAAAATTGAAGAACACCTAAAAAACAATTTAAAATATAAAATGCATACTCATTTTTATAGGGGTTAACTAATTTATTTTTGCTTGGTGAAGAAGCCCAAAATCAGGGTAAAAACTGGCCATGTGACCCAGAAGCATAGCTACCTCTCAGAACTCTTATTTTCCTCTTCTTAATCACATATGCACATACCACAAATGTTCAAATGTTTTTCATCTTTAAACACAGAGAGCTGATGATATCTAATTTTTCTTTTATAGTAGTATTTTATTAAAATAAAAATTTCCAGTTATTGTAAACTATTAATAAGCATATTAGTTACATGTATGAAGTATGTACAGTATGCAAGATTCTGTGCTAAGCCTTGCCTACATGATCTCAAATTCCAGATCAGCCCAGTGCTCAATGAGATAGATGTGATTATTGTCTCCAGTTTAACAGTGAGAAAACTGAGGTGTATAGAGGTTAGAAAACTTGGACAAGATCGTACACATTTAGCAGGTGATGGAGATAGGATTTTGACCCTGGTCAGGCTGGTTGGGATCTGTAATCCAGTTACCCAATTATCCTGCCTGAGCGGAAAGTGCACATGTTTTGAAGTTTAAAAAAATAAAGATTATTTTGAGTTTTCAAACATGGCTATCTTTAGCTTATGATATTTCTTGTTCCTGAATTTGCTGCTTCACAGTATGCGCTTTCCTGTGAATCGAACTAGAATTTAGTTGATCAAATGTAGAGTCATCAGGACCAAGTAGCTCTTCATGTAAATATCAGAAAATAGATAAATTCAGAATATGGTCTTGACAACTATAAGTGATTCAAGCAACTGATATTTCTTTTGATGAAAACCCAACCTCTTTATCCATTCAGCCATCCACTTATTTATCCACTGGCTCCCTAATTCATAGATTGAGGATCATCTGATTCAAACACTCAGCTTGCATCCAAGGTTGTGACCATGACAAATCTTCAGTCAATCGGATATTTCTACCTGGACATTGAATCTGGTGCAAATGAAGCTGGTGACTTTCTGTTCAGGTAGTTTCCACAAGAAGACAGTTATATCGCTTGCTTTTCTTGATTCTCTGGTACTATTTTCCTTCTTATTTAGTTTCCAAATCTTGGTCTCCAGCCAGCCATTGACTCCACAGGCATACTTCTTATAACATCCTTTTCTGCTTATGAGAACTAGGGTCAATTTTTGTCATTTGTAAACCAGACCCATATGTTGTACCTGGAAAATTACAAAGTTTTAAATCAGAGTTACAGAGTAAACATATACACGTGTGGAATATAAAGAATTTCTGTCCAACTTTGTGTGCATTACAGGAAGCCTACCTATTTTCTCCACAAAACCCTTTACTGATTCAAAATGGGGTGGAAAAGAAACTGCTGGCTATACAATTATTTCTTAGGTTAGCCCTGTTTTAGTGATGCCTAAAATACAAATTATTTCTTGTATCCAGTTGCCACAGTTGAAGAATGGAAATTTGTGTAAGGGATGGGGACAAGTAGAAGTAATTGCTAGCTCCAGCAAAGTCAATGAGATGCAAAATCTCAGTGTTATTAATAGAAACTCTCCCCATAAACTTTGAGTTTTAGAACTAAATGCAAACATAAAATTGACACAGTCATTTCCAATTTGATAAACAAGAAATGAAGACACGGGATTCTACTCACAAACTGAGAATGTTTCTAGTTTTCTTTCTTTATCAGATCTTCAGGGTAGTCTTTGGGCTTTAAAAGGCAGATGATAGCAAGTCATTCTACAGTGTGCAGAAATGGAAGTATGATGAAGCATGAGGACCCCGTTTTCTCATTAGCCTTCTGGGTGGAAGAGATAAAGGAAACCAGTAAAAAAAATGACAGTGTCTTATTTCTGGCAGCCATAGACACCTCAGTTTTTTGCTCTGAAAAGAAATGCCACCAAAAAGCATTTATTTAAGAGGGGAAAAGAAATGTGCTTTGTAACTTTCACTGAAGTTAGAAATAAGAAGGAAAGAGTTCTGCTTTGCAGCTTGTCTTAGTGCGTTAGAAATAACTTTATTGCGCACATTCTGGCCATTAAAAGTCCCACATTTATGTATCATTTTATAGTTTTGACACCCTTTTGAAATATGAAACAACTCTCAAAGGATTCGGTAAAATTGATATTTCCCCATTTTACAAATGAAGGCATTGCAGCTCAGGAAAATCAACTTGCCCCACACAGCTAAAATATTAAGGAGCCCAGATCAGAAGCAAAGTTTTCATGATCATAAGATTCCATAAAACAATTATAGTTTTTGTTTTGTTTTTATCAGAGATAAAGTATTTTAATTGTATCTAGAATTCTATAACAATAACTCCAAAAGAAAACAAATGCAGCATTATTCCCATCCCAACACTTCATTTGGGGACCCTGACACAAATCCTCATGCCCTGATATTTAATTGATCACAAGGTGTTTGCTTTTCTTCTCTTGCTCTTTTTTTTCCCCTCAGTTGTTTCATGACTTTCTCCAGAACCCCACACACTATCAACCCTTAGACAGAACTTCCAGCAGAGGAGCAATAACTATCTTTATGAACAAAAACTGCAGTTCCTACTGAGCCAAAAGAAGGCCTTGTTACTCACCAGAGATTAAATCTCCATTTCTAGTCTAAATGACCACACGAGTTATTAACTGTGTATGACACGGAGTCATGATAAAATGTGATGCCACAGTCCAAACAGCTCCTGTATGCCCAATAACAGTTCTTCAAAGCATTTATTTGGATATAATTATACTTAGATTAAAAATTATACGGGAAACGGACTTGGCCCAGTGGTTAGGGCATCCGTCTACCACATGGGAGGTCCGCGGTTCAAACCCCGGGCCTCCTTGACCTGTGTGCAGCTGGCCCATGCGCAGTGCTGATGTACACAAGGAGTGCCGCACCACGCAGGGTGTCCCCCGCGTAGGGGAGCCCCACGGGCAAGGAGTGCGCTCGGTAAGGAGAGCCGCCCAGCGCGAAAGAAAGTGCAGCCTGCCCAGGAATGGCGCCGCCCACACTTCCCGTGCCACTGACGACAACAGAAGTGGACAAAAGAAACAAGACGCAGCAAATAGACACAGAGAAAAGACAACGGGGGGGGGGGGATTAAATAAATAAATAAATCTTTAAAAAAAAAATTACAGAAGGAGCCATTTGGGAAAACTGGGCAACATCCTCACTGGGCTGCCACTATCCAGTGTTCACAAGTATCAGATTATTTAAGTTTGTTTCCTAAGGAAGAAATGATTTTTAAAATGATTAACTGAAATTTTGAAACAAATTTATATTACTATATTGAGTTATACATTATAGATTAAAATACATCATTCAAAATACTAACAGATTTTACTCTTTCTAAATGCCTCAGTTTGTAATGGGCCTTAACTTACCAAGAGAATAATTGTGCAATAAAATTTTAGAGAACTCTTACAGGAGAGAGACACCAGTTATGGTAATAAAAATAACAATAACAACTAGCATATACTGAGTGTTTAATCCGATTCCATCATTTAATCCCTAAAGCAACCTATGAGGCTGATGTATTATTATTCCCATTATATAGCTGAGATAACTGAGACCCAGAAATGTTAATTAATTTGTCCAAGGCTATGAAGCTTATAAGTAGCTGACCAGAGATTTAAACTGAGGCAACCTCATTCCACCATCTGTACTGTTGAACACTTTTGCCTTTCACCAGATAAATAAGTATATTACATTTACAAAGTAAATCTGCCTTTTGCCAGATAAAGGATATATTACACTTAAGAGTAAAAATGGATGAATTTTAATGAGTGAATTTGCATTTGAAACAATATAATCCAAAAGGTTCGTAAACAATGTTTGCACCACCCTGTGCTGCTATAAGGAGTATAATCTCATCCTCTCATCTCAGAAGACTTGGATTTCATTTCTCAATCTTTCACTTGGGTTGGTGGCCAAGGGCAAGTCACACAAGTCGCTGCTGCATAAAATAGAGATAGTAGTTAATAATCATCACCATTACCCCTCTTTCTTATGAGATAATTATGAGAAAGTACCTTTAAAACTTTGATTTAAAAATTAATATTTAATTATTAAGAAAAACACAGCCCAAGAAAGGTAATGTGAAAAGCGACATGGACAAATAAGAGAAGCATATTCTTCAGACTATTTGTTTTCAAAGATTCCGACTTTCCTCTTTACAATGCTGTTTTTTTCACTGTCTATAAGATTTATGAGAGTTATTTATGGTAGAAATGGCATTCATTGAATGGTTTGTTATCTGTGCCCTGAGCCTAGCCAAAAAAAGACAGCTAGGCAGGATACAATGCTCACTGTCTGGTCAGTGACATTTTTAAAGAATGGCTGCCCAGTTGCAATATTTAGGTGGCCCACATCTCCAAGAGAATAACTTGACATTTTCATCTTTAATATTTATGTGTTTGATAAAGGCATGGGGTAATTGGAGGTAAAGGCAGAAAATATGGGAAATATGGAGAAGTGAATTTATAGAGAGCAGAGTATCAATCTGAGGAAAAGGCTGATGAACAAGATAGAAAAGGAATTCCAAGTTGCTGAGAAGCACACATGAGAACAGATTGGCTGACAGGTAAAGAAAAGGAGTAAGGTGAAGTTGACATATAAATTTGAAAACCGAAGTGGAAATCACACGGTTTGTAAATAGTCTGTAAGTGATATACAACATAAATAATATGCTTGGTGCTGCTTCTAGCAGGGTCTTCCCATAAAACTGATAGTTGAACTGGGAGAAAATATCAGCCTTAAGGTTTGAGATGTTTGGAGGATAGAGTGTTGAGAGGAAAAATATTATGACCCAATAGTTTTTTTTGTTAGCACTGCAGATCCCTAAGGGAATGTCTTCTGCATGTGAGGAATTTACAGTCCATTCACTCCCCTCCCACTTTATCCTAAAAATATGCCTTACTTCAGCTTCAAAACGTGTAAATATGTATCTGTATACACACACAAACTCATCCTCATCTTAGGGTGGTTTCAGAGTGATCTATTGATTATATTTTCCTCTAGACCAGGGGTTCTTAACACTTTTGGTTCCACAAATCCCTTTACCAGTCAGGTGAAATGAATACTACTGTAATTTATTTATTGCATACAGTCATATGTGAAGGAAATGCTAGATTTCAGTTAGAGGTCAGAGAAAATAAAGATAATAAGTTGATTTTTTTCAATTCAAGCTTACACACTCCTCGTTAAGAACCCATGATCTAGAGTTATATATAAGTATACATATATTTTTGAGTTTTTCATTGTCTTTTTTTTTTAAAGATACATAGATCACACAAAATGTTACATTAAAAAATGTAAGAGTTTCCCATATACCCCAATCCCCACCCCACTCCCACTCCTCCCACATCAACAACCTCTTTTATCAGTGTGGCATAGACTTATATTTTGTACAATGGAGAACGTAAGCTCTGTGAAGAAAGACTGATTATCTATCTTGTTCACTGCCATATACTTAATATCAGGCAAAGGCTACCTTATAAATAAAAGACACTCTATGGATATTGCCTGAGGGAGCGAATGCCCTTCATTCTTGGTTTCATAGAAAATCTTCTAATTTTCTGAGGTGGAGAGCAAATTCCCAATTTCAGCATGGAAGACCTAATTTGAACTAGAACCTTCTTAGGCAATAGTGAAAAATAAATGCACATTTTATGTTAAGAGGAGAAAAATATCAATACTCAACACAACTATCCATATAAATAAGTTATAGTGTTATTATAATCTGTATGATGAAATTTCAGAACATTCAACAGTTGGGAAAATGTTTGCCTCTATTCAGTATATACTGTGGTTGATGCATAGTTTTCAAGCTGTTTGCTTTGTGAACTAAAGGATTATTGAAATCCACTGTCTTTTACAAATTCACAAGATGCAAAGCTCTGTTAAATAAGGATACAATTGGGAAACCATCTTTAGAAACTAGTATTGAAATGTCATTGATGTCAGTTTGGTACTGGTGAAAGATTAAAAGCTTCTCAAAACTGACATTTTTAATCAAAGTAATATTTTTAATAATAGTTCCTCTGTTATCATGGCAATCACTCATGTTATTCAAAATCTATTTTTTGACACATGTACATAGGCATAGCTCTACATATGGGTGGCGTAGGCAGTGCATAGACAGTGTGATCTGAAGGTCACCAAAAAGGCTATGGCTCCCAAATTCCCACAGCCAATAATATGTTAGATTTGCAGAGGACTTTATAATATTATTTAAATCGATTATTTCATTCATTTTATCCCACCACATCAAATAGAGTATGTAGCAATAGATATTTGAAGAATTTAAGTGACTTGTTCAAGACTGTATAGCTAATTAAAAATGGAATAATGGAGCTGGGATTCAAGCCCAGGTCTTCTCACTTCTACTAATCATTACTCCTTCCACTGTAACACAGCCATTCTTGGTGCCAAAAAATTGCCTGCACTAGGGATTTTCCTTTGGTTAGACACAGTGGTGACTCAGAAAATCCTTGTAGAAGTTTCAGGTTAACCACAAGATGTAATGCATTAAGCCAAAAAAGAAGCACTAACTGCTCTGAAAAAGCAGCTCATCAAATTACTCTTGGAAAGAAAAATCAGAAATCTAATGGCATGGGACACAGAATAGGTCAATTTTGCTGGGAAAAATTCAAACATTCACAAACAGAGCATTGGTGTTGTTGAAGACATCTGGACCAGCCAGATGCTGCCACAGAGGTCCTCGGCTGGGAGGGTGGGTCTAAAAGCCCAGTAGCTCAAGGAACTAATGTAGGGATTGGGTCTGAGTAGGAGCTGAGGCAGAACAGCACTTGCCTACTTTTGATAAAAAATTATGCCTATAAATTTTTATCAAGATAAGTGATTTGCTTTGAAAAATCCATGGGCAATAGAGATGTTTCCTCAAAGTCCTAATTTTCAGGTGTCAAAATTTAGCTGAAATTATTGTTTTTCTGGATTATTGACCATTTCTACCAATGTCATGCAATAGGAAATAAAAGGGAAAGACCCACTCCCCCTAATCCACACACATGCAAACACACACCACAGAGACCTGGGCACTAAAGGTGAATATACCCCTTGGAGAAAAGCATGGAATGGGGGACATCCTGCCCTCCTTTTATCTCTAAGGAATTCCAGTGCTCCCCCATGGCCTCCATGCTGAAGAACTGTGTTTACTGATCAGGACAGCAGGGGAAATTATTGTAGTGCAGGCCAAGGTTTACCTGAAAAAGATTTGAGCCCAAATTTGACACATGAAAGTTTCAGACAATAAAGTGCTTGCTCAGAAAATTCAAATGAAGAGTTAAAATGGGTTCTCTCTAACTGCACAGCCATTCTACCTTCATTTTATGGCTTGATATCAAAACCTTTTTATCATTAAGAAACTAACAGTTACTAAAAAGCCCAGATTAGGTTTTGCTAGGAGAGAAATCTAAGTTAATGTGAAGCTATCTTGTTTCTTTGAGTCATTATTTTCAGGAAACTCTCCTGAGACAGAAAGTTTAAATCCATGAATAAGCTCCTCAGTATTGAGAGGTTCCAACTGCTAAATAAAATGGCTACTATATATGTAATGTTTTTTGAAGACTGCCTGATTACAAAACAGAGATTGTGTCTTAATTCCAGTTGCAGATTTTTATTCTTATTTCTTGTTAAAATACAATTTTCAACCCAGCTCACCAAATTTCCAGCAATAAAGTTTGCCATTTAATAAAATGTCAAGACGAATTTGTTTAAGGACAGAGATGTTTTTGTTTTATTATTATTTTGTTTTTGTTTTAACCTATTCCCCACTCCCACCCCCATTAATTTCCTTGAGCAACTTGCAAAACCATAAATGTACTAAATATGGGAAGAGACGAGATGGAGGACTTTCTGTATCATGGAATCAACATTCATTTAACAAATATTTATTGAGCACCTAAAATATGTTGAGCACTGTTATAAGAGGTGGGGATATATCAGAGAAAAAAAGAAATGTCCACCTCTGTGGGTCTTATTTTCTAACCAGCGAAGATAGACAGTAAAGAAATAAATAATGAAGCCATACAGATTTTTAGAAGGTAGTGCTATGGATGAAAATAAAACATGAACATGGAGAGGGAGCCATCAGGGTGTGATGTGAGTTGCAATGTGAACAAGGTCATCAGAGAAGGATACTAAGAAGGGGATATCTGAGCAAAGGCTTAAAAGAGGTGAGAGAAAAATTCATTTGCCTAACAAGGGGAGGAAGTTTCCAGAGAGGATCAGCAAGTGTAAAGAAATGAGGCAAGGGAAGGCCTAGCTTGTTCCAGGAACAGCAAGGTGGCCTGTGTATTGGAAGTGGCTCGATCCTGGGGAAGAGGCATAGGAGAGAACATCAGAGAGGAGACAGGGTCTTGAATGCCATTGCAAGGTTTTCATCCTGAATGAAATGGAGAGTCATTATAGCAAATGGAAGAGAAAAAGATTTGCCTTAACTTTTGATTTACCTGCTTCAGTCTGTCTGACTGCTTTGTTGAGAATGAAATATGCAGGGGCAAAGGTAGAAGAAGCAAGGAGATCAATTAGAAAGCCATTGAAATAACCCAGGGGAGCCATGGTGCTGGCTTGAAAATGCTTAGAAGTGGTTGATTTCCAGATATATTCTGGGTAAGACGTAACAGGATCTGATGAAGAATCAAATGTGATATCTAAAGTGAAGCACCCCAAGTGCAACAGCAAAGACCAAAAAAGAAGGAAGGTCCAACAATGAGCCCTTGATACTAATGACTATGCTTGTGAACCTGTGCACCTGAAATAAGAATAAGGCCAGAGCTGCAGGGTGCCTAAGACTTACCTCCTGAGAGCCTCCGTGTTGCTCAAATGTGGCCAGTCTCGAAGCCGAACTCAGCATGTAAATGTGTTGCCTTCCCCTCAGCATGGGACATGACTCCTGGGGATGATCCTCCCTGGCACTGAAGGATTACTACCAAGTACCAGCTGATGATGTAACTAGAAAATGACCTTGAATAAAAGGGTCAACTCGGACCGGCAGAATATCTCAATCTCCATATAATAACAGGAGTTAAAAATGCTTTTTGACCTGAATCAAAGGGGGAAATGGAAAGGACAAATGAGTTTATATGGCTATGAGTCTCCAAAAAGAGCTGGGAGGTTATCAGAGGGGTTGCCCTTATGCACTTATGCCCTTATGAGCAGAGTCCCAGAGACAGATAAAGTAGATACAACCCCGGGTATTGGTTCTTCTGAGGGCTACAGAGACCCACAAGTTCTATGGTCATGGCAGATGGAGTTCAGTGCCATCTCAGTTGGCCCTACTTTGGAGTTTGTGTTTCTGTGTGATGGAGCTGGACTCAGATGTGATCTTTGTTCACAAGCCTCTCCTGTTACTTTTACCAGAACTGCAGTTGGTGCTGGGGTTTAATGTATACTCAGGGGGCCTAAATCTCTGGACTGACCATGTGATAGCCAGGCCCTGAGCCTCAACAGACTTCAGCTCCTGCACTCTGGTTTATTGGACTTACCCCTCTCAGCTAACATGGGGTTGAAGAAGGTCAACCACAATACCAGGGAGCCAAGAGTGCCTACAACTGAAAGCAGGAGGATTGCATCCAGCATCCATGTGGAATCTAAGCCCCCTCTTGATATAGATGTGGAGTGGACACAACCATTCTAAGGTCCACAGGATGGAGGAATAGAGTATGGATTAGAGTGGGCTTACTGATATTCTATTCATGAACTATTGTGATTAGTAATCGAAGAAAATGTGGCATTGGTGTGAGAAACTGTGAGAAATGGTGGCTGCTAGGGGTAGGGAGTGGAAGGAAGAAATGTGATGTGGGGGCATTTTCGGGTGTTGGAGTTGTCCTGGGTGGTGCTGCAGGGACGTTACCGGACATTGTAAGTCCTCCCATGGCCCACTGGGTGGAATGTGGGAGAGTGTGGGCTATGATGTGGCCCATGGACCATGAGGTGCAGTGGTGCTCAGAGATGTATTCACCAAACGCAATGGATGTCTCATGATGATGGAGGAGATTGCTGTTATGGGGGGAGGAATGGGGGCAGGGGGTGGAGGGTATATGGGGACCTCATATTTTTTTAATGTAATATTAAAAAAAAAAGACAAAAAAATAAAAATAAAATAATAAAAATAATAAAAAAATAAAGTGAAGCACAATCAGGATGACTCCAAGGCTTCTGACCTGAGGATTTGGAATGATGTAGTGCCATTTACAGAAGTAGGAAGAATAGTTAGGAGGGAAGATCAAGAGTTCAGTTTGAATGTCAGAAACATCCTAGCCTAGATCTCAAGTAGGAAGTGGTGATAAGAGTCTGGAACTTGGGATGAGATCTGTGTGCTGAAGATAACCATCTGGGAATTGTTGGTCTATCACAAAGCATTTAAAACAATGAGACTGAACGAGATCACCATGGGAGTGAGTGAAGCTAGAGAAGACATGAGGACAAGTCCTGAGCTTGAAGACACTCTGACATTAGAAGTTGGAACAAGAGCAGAAGCCAGGACTTGATCATGAGACAGAACAACTAGTGATTAATGAGGCAGGAGGACAACCAGAGGGCCTGGTTCTAGAGGCCAAATGCAGAGTGTTTCCTGGAGGATGGAGTGATCAGCTTTGGATAGGCCAGGTTAAGTAAAATGGAATTAGCACCATTGAAATTAGCACTGTTTATTTAGATTCAAGTTTTCTTTCCCTTTGGCTGTTGCTGGTTATAGTTTCCTGCAGATACTCCTGTTTTTTAAAGCTGGGTCTGACTCATCCTGGAAATAGACACTTGTAAATTCTGGTCCAGTGCCAAGTCATGCATCTATTTTCCCTGCCCCTTCAAACTCTAGAGCAGCCCATCCCTTTGATAGGGTTAGGCTGAAACCTCTCATGTATCTGGTGGGTGGTAGTGGAGAAGAGACCAAGAAGAATTGAATCCCATTCTTCCAGAGCATTTCCAAAGTAGCTTACTTGGTATGCAGATTTCACAGAATATAAAGAACCTGTGTCCTTATACTTCAAGAGCAACAGAGAAGCTGGACTTTTGATTATTTATTCAAGAAGTGAGAAACAAAAACTTTTCAGATGAACAAAAAAAGATCTCACATACTTGACATTTAAACCATAACTTTGCTCATGATTTATTGTGACATTTTATCCAGGTATCTCAAGATCTGATATAGTCTCCTGGCATATAAATCAGGGATTAAAATAAGTCCCACAGTCCCAGAATGATAAAAACATTTAAATTATAGTTAAAAACCCTTTAAAGGAGCAATTTAGTAGTTCTTTAAAAATAAAATTGCCTCAGGAAAATAAAGTGTTGTTTTCATCATGGGGCAAACATCAGATAACTGAACTCTAATAAATAGTTTGCAGGCTTATTTAGAGAAAGTTTTTTATATATTTTATTTAAAGAATAAGTTGGGAAGATGTGGTTCACAAATTATTTCATAGTATTTTTATATGAATTTTTATAATAAGGTATTTATTTCATGTAGGATTTTAATAATGAAAATGAATATATGTTTTAATAACTATGTTTGAATTTTACAACTATATTCTGTACTGAACACCAATTGGTTTTGTTTATTTCTATGTAATAAATCACTTCAAAAATCTAAAATTGCAACAATTTTATCATCTTCATTCAGCTGCGTGGTTGACTATGCTCCATTGAATGTTTTTTCTATCCGTGTGATGTCAGCTAAGGCTGCAACCATCAGGATGCCCGACCGTGCTAAAGTACAAGTTGGCTCACTCACATGGCTGGCAGGTACTGCTGGCTTTTGGCTGGGAGCTCGGTTGAAGCTGTGCACCTGAGTGCCTTGTTTTCTCTGCACATGCCCTCTCCATGTGCTTTGGGATTTCTGCAGCAAGGCATTTGGGTTCTAAGGGGCATAAATTGGAAACTGTCAATGTAAGCAAAGTCTGGGCTTGCAGGTCCAAGATCATCTTTTCTGCCATATTCTAATGGTCAAATCTCTTTCAGATTGGTCTCCAGTGTGGGCTTTGGAAAACACTTAATAGATACATACAAGCCCTTTGTATGTAGCAGAGATCTAGAAGAATCACAATTTTTGATTCTTGTAGACTCGATTTTTTAACTGAGAGGGTCCATGAACCATGATTCTTTAAAGTTCTATTGTCCAGCTGAGAAGGTCTACAAAGTACTCCATTAAGTTTTTCTGAAGTACAATCAAAGAATCTTAAAATCACACCCCTGAACTGATCTTGATCCTCAGGCCGTGTTTTACCAGAATTCCCTTGGAATTGACCATTGCCTCCAGGTTTTAACTTACTTTGAGTATCTTTTCGTGAGCTAGGAGGTTGGGAATGACAAATTATTTTATATTCTTTAAAACCAGTACAGGATCCCACACTGCATACAGTTGTATGTCTTCTCAGTCTACTCTAGTCCATTACTGTTCCTCAGTCTTTCTTTGTCTTTTCATGATCTTGACACTTTTGATGAGTACAGGCCAGTTATTTTACAGACTGCCTTCCAGTTTGCTCCCTGTTTCTTGTGTTTCTCATTATTATGTTTTTTCTTTTGTGTTTCTTGTTGTGTCAACTTGCTTTGCCTACCCATCATGCCAGCTTATTGTTTTCTTTGGGAAGCACTGGGACCCGAACCAGTAACCCCCCATGTGATAGTCAGGACCCCAGTTGCCTGACCCATATCCCCTTCCCTCTCAACATTTCCTTATCTTAGAATTCTTTAACACTTAATAACTTGGTCCTGATCTCTCTCTCACTGTTCCAAAATATTTGAGTTTCAAATTGGAAAAAAAAATTCCCTTTTCTAAAATATTTTAATAAGTTAAGGATGTGAATACAACCAAAAATACAAAAATTCAAAAAAATTAAAAGCAAAAACAAAATCTAAAGGTAGGGATAAAGCCATGAGCCTGGCAAGGGGTCTAATTAGATATAGATCATTAAAAATTAGGTGTAGTCATTAAGACAATGACCAAAGAGCTAATTTCTTAGAACTTTGGGTCTCAAATTAATATAGAATTTGGACTGTCTCAATTTCTGATTTTGTACTTTGACTTATTCATTAATGAATCAATTATATCACATTAAGAGTGAGAAATGTATATGGGCCATGATATTATAAATATGTGTGTGTGTGTGTGAGAGAGAGAGAGGTTTATATGTAGAGATTATTCTTTATGCTTTTAGGTTATTAGTCTTATGGAAGAAAACCATTTTAATTAGTTTATTCAAAAAAGGTAAATTAAATATTTATTAGGAACAAAGTTTTCAGCTATTTATTTTGAGAAAATGCAAAGCTAAAATACACGAGCATATATATATCCTCTAGGTAGTACATTAGTTTCAGCCATTTGTATACAACTTTAAAAGTCACAGTCAGTTACCAGCAGATCTGAGATTCAAACCCAGATAGTCTGACCACAAAATCTAACCACTGATCCTAAACTGTCTCATAGAATGCATTTATTAAAATAAGTGTTCCTTTGAACCAAAAAAATATTTCAAATAACACTCACAGACACATTCCACATTTTGTGATTCCCTAGAAAGTGGATGAAGAGATACTTAAAGGACTGTAGTATACTATGAGAATGAGAGTCACAGTGACAAAGAGGGAGAAAAAAAAAAGAGTATGACCAGCTGGGCAAACTGAAAAGATTTTCTGGATGTGGGGGTGTTAGAATATTTGATTTGTTTGTGTAGAGATGGCCATGAGAGAGGACATTCCAAGCTGGGGAACACACAGGCTATGTGTGAGAAGCTGTGAATAGAACATTTCGCTGGGGCACACATTGTGTGAATAGGAGTGATGGAAAGTGAGGATGGCAGAGTAATATGATGAAAACACTAAAAGAGCTCCCATTTGAACCTAGAAATGTACTCCCCAAAGTATTTTGAGTTTGGCAATATGTTTTAGATTTGTAGGTTGACAGTTGTCTTGATTAGTGGATTTATTCACACACTCAGAATTTACCCTGGAATTTGGGTAAACTACCACCAGGTGGTAGCAGATATGCTGATTTCTTGGCCAGATGACCTGATTTAAGCTGGAAACATATGTATATAAGAGCCACTTTGGAATTCTAAGTTACTTGTCTTTTCTGATATTACTATAGGTTTGTTTGTGTGACATCTAAATACATCAAGGCCCATATTTGTGTAAAATAATTTATTCAAAGAATACATCAGCAACTTTGTATACAGAAATAATGTGTTTCTTTGTCAAGCATTTTATTCCTGGAAGTAGAATGCGCGGTAATATACCCTAATTCGGTAGGGGAGATGTGGAATTACTATTCCAAATACTCTTTCAGATAAATTAGAAAACAAAACATATTTATCTGGAAATCTTGTAGATAAGGGAGTGAAGCTGGAAATTGAGTTAATTAAGATGGAAAGAGGTTGAGGAGCTGCCCAAACCTGGCTTACTCATAGGAGGTAGTTGAAGTCTAAAGGGCCTCAGAGTGCAGGCAGATCTGTTTCCAAGATGCTGTTAGAGTTAATCCTCCAATAATCCTATGAAATAGAAATCAGGAGACCAAGGCTCAAAGAACTTAAGTAATTATCAAATTTATTTGCACAAGGCAGTAACAGATCTGGAATTTGAAACCAGATCAGCCTGCAAGTTTGTGGCCTTGCTTTTTGGTCCCCAAGAGATACACTAACCATCTCCTTCAAATATCTGTTAACCTTTGCTGTCATCAAAGCAGGGGAGGAGGTCATAACATTTTTTTATATAGGCTAATTTATCATTGCAAATTCTCAACATTTTATTATGAAAATTTTCAAATATACAAAAAACTGAAAAAATTCCACATTGTACCACTCATATATATGCAAAATAAACTCTACAATTACATTTTATCCCACTTTATCACACATCTACCATTCACCCATCCCCCTACACAATTCAGTCCATTTTATATGTATTTCAAAATGAATTGCAGATATCAGAAATCACTTCAGCTTATATCATTAACCGGAATTCAATAGTAGTTTATAGATTTTTTTTTCATTTGAGATAATCTTCATGTACCATGAAGTGGATCATTCAATAATTTCAGAAAAAATGCATATAGCCTGTGCAACCCTAATTTCTATCATGATAGAGAACATTCCCCTCATCTCAAAAAGTTCTCATATGCCCCTTTCCAGTCAATCTCCACCTCTCCACCACTTCAACTATAGTTGAGTGTTACCTCATTTAGAATTACATATAAATGGAATAATAAAAATATGACGGTATGTCCTCTTTTGCATAAGGCTTCTGTAACTCAGCATAATGTTTTCAAAAGCCATTCTCTTTTTAAATTATGTTTTATTTTTAAAGAAACTTTAGATTCCATAAATGATTCATTGAAAATATAGAGGAATACCCATATACTCCACCACTCCTTCTCCCATACTTTTTCCCGTTAACAACATCTTTCATTAGTGTGGTACATTTGTTACAATTGATGAACACAAATGAAAGCATTGCTACTAACTATGGCCAATAGTTTACATTATAGTTTACACTTTGCACCACACACTTTTATAGGTTTGACAAAATGTATAATATAGAGGCCTGTATCCATGATAGCAATTTCATTTGGAACAATTCTAAGTCCCCAAACTCCCCCATGTTAAACCTATTCTTCTGTCTCCCTCCCCTCAGGCCCTCTGGTGACCACTGTTTTTATATCAGTGTTACAAGTTCTTCTATTGCTAGAATAATAATAAGTCTACTTTAGTCCATAGTTGCATTCCCCCTTATATTTGTTCATTCCTCAATCTTGAGGATTTTAGGATGATGATGCCCACTCTGTTTCTAATTGAGAGGGGGCTTAGACCCTATGGGGCAGATGGATGGAACTGCAATGTTTGCAGTTGTAGATATTCTGTTTTTTTGGGAAGGGCATTGTCCATCATCATCCCTTTGTTAGTTGTTTTGGACAAGCCTGAAGAACTGGACAGTGGGTGTTGCAACACTGCTGAGATTCAGGGCTCAACTGGCAAATGAATAAACCAAGATTGAAGTCTCTGGTACTTATATTTAATGGGTATAGTGCTAATTATAGGTTCAAATAAGAGGGGCAGAAGAGCCATGTATAGGGAAATTATAAATGAGTCTAACTCTGTTACATTGGGGAACATATATTCCAAGATAAGGTCCACTGACAAGGTGCTGAATTCTTGAAATTGTCTGCCCTGCCTATAGTGTCTAGATGTCTCTAGAGACCTCAGGAGCACCCCATATTAGACACTGTTTACTGTGCCAGCCAATGAGATCCTCCTGAGATGCGCATAAGTTGGGAGGAAGGGAGTGAGTTTATATGCTGAGTTTGACTTAGAGCACAGGTTCTTTTTTTTTTTTTTAAGATTTATTTATTTATTTATTTCTCTCCCCTTCCCCCCTCCACCCCTGTTGTCTGTTCTCTGTGTCTCTTTGCTGCATCTTCTTTGTCCGCTTCTGTTGTTGTCAGCGGCACGGGAATCTGTGTTTCTTTTTGTTGCATCATCTTGTTGTGTCAGCTCTCTGTGTGGGCGGCACCATTCCTAGAGCACGGGTTCTTAACCAGAGGTCGACAGAAAGATTTCAGGGAGTCCATGAGCTTGAATTGAAAAAAAATCAACTTATTATCTTATTTTCTCTGACTTCTGATGGTGAGTGCCATAAAACTAGCTACCATTACATTCTGAGAAGGGGTCTATGGTTTTCACCTTACTGAGAAAGGGGTCTGTGGAACAAAGAAAGATTAAGAATCCCTGGCTTAGAGAGAGACCACATTTCAGCAACAAGGAGGAAAAGCCATTCTTGCTGTTCTATGTATCAGCAGTTTATTACTTTTTATTCTTTTTAAAAATATATATTTTTAGGGAAGTGGATGTGGTTCAACCAATTAGACTCCTGTCTACCATATGGGAGGCCCTGGGAGTGTTTCCCAGGGCCACTTTATGAAGGCAAGCTGGCCTGTGGCCACGGAGAGCTGACAGCCTGCACCTGCAGACAGTTGGTGCGGCAAGATGATGCAACAAAGGGAGACAAGCAGACACAGAAGAAAGCACAGAGAATGGACACAGAAAGCCAACAGTAAGCAAGTCGCAAGGAGGGGGGATAAATAAACAAAATAAAACTTTAAAATATACATATATATATTTTTATTAGAGATTGTGAACTTACAAAACAGTCACACACATATGTG
Organism: Dasypus novemcinctus; assembly: GCF_030445035.2. NCBI lineage: Eukaryota > Metazoa > Chordata > Mammalia > Cingulata > Dasypodidae > Dasypus > Dasypus novemcinctus. Next base: position 22,887,401 of record NC_080676.1, on the reverse strand, counting down.
GAATTCCCATACAACCCCCACCCCCAACACATTACATTGTTTTGGAACATTTGTTACAGATTATGAGACCATTAACTATAGTCTATAGAGTACATTTGATATATTTTTCCATACCACACATTTATTAATAGTACATTTTGGCATTGTTATTACCACTAACTATAGTATATAGAGTGTATTTGGTATATTTTTTCATACCACACAATTATTAACACAGTACATTTTGGCATTGATGCAAGAATATTACAGTATTGCTGCTAACTATAGTCCATAGGTTGCATTAATTAATGTATTTTTCCCATGTTTCTCCACATTCTTACCACCTTGAAATAGTGATGCACATTTGTTCTACTTCATTGAAGGACATTCTTGTATTTGTACTATTAACCACATTCTCATCCACCTTTGGGTTCACTATATTATTCAGTCCCTAGATTATTTTCGGGCTTTCTTTCAACTGACTTTTACATCACCACACTACCTTTTCCAGCCCCAATCCCATTTATAAACCAGTTGTGTTCGTTCTACTCACTGTAATGAGTTACTATCAACTTTACCCATTTCCACACTTTTACAGTTAAGTTAATTAAAACTACTAAATATATTAAGCCTCAGTACTCTTTCTCAGTCCTCCTCTTATCTCCTAAAAACCTGTACTCTAGGTTTTAACTCCATCTATTTATTCTTCATAATTAGATTGCATTAGTGAGACACACAGTATTTGTCCTTCTGTGTCTGACTTATTTCACTTAACATAATATCTTCATGGTCATCCATGTTACCACATGTGTCCTAATTTCATTTTTTCTTATAGCAGCATAATATTCCATCATATGTATATACCATATTTTGTTTATCCATTCATTGGTTGATGGACACTTGAGTTGTTTCCATCCTTTGGCAATTATGATTAATGCTGCTATGCATATCAATGTGCAGATGTCTGTTTGTGCCACAGTTTTCAGTTCTTATGTATATATTCCTAGTAGAGGAATTGCTGGATCAAATGGCAGTTCTATATATTTAGCCTCCCAAAGAAAATGCCAAACTGTCTTCCACAGAGGCTGTACCATTCTACATTCTACCAATAGCTAAGAAGTGTTCTTATTTCTCCACTTCCTTTCCAGTGCTTATTGGATTCTGTTGTTTTTAAAAAAATTAATTGCCATTCTATGTGGTGTGGGATTACTTTTTATTCTTGTTGATAGACACATGAACTATTTCAGCTTTTGTCTGTTATGGAATAAAGCAGCTATGCATATTCTCATACCAATTTTTCATTTCTCATGGGTAAATTCTTATGAGAATAATTATTGGTCATAGAATAAGTACAATTTAGTTTAACAAGAAACCATGGGCACATTTTCCAAAATGGTTGCACAGTTTTACACTCACTCTACAGTGTGTGAGAGATTTGGTTGTTGCATGTTCTTACCAAGACTCAATGCTGTCAATATTTTCAATTTTGTAATTCTGGAGGATTTGTATCATTTTCTCATTGGAGAAGAGGACTACGCACAGTTCAACCTCAGTTGTCTGCTCCGTTTGTTCCAACTTCAGTTATGGGCTTACCCCACATTTCTTTGCAACAATATGATAGTATTTTCCAGGTTCCTCATTCATATTTCTCATTCTTCAAAAAGTTTTGTTTTGCCTGAATTCTCTGACTTTGAATCATTCTATTTCTATTGACTAGTTCTGATAATGCCTCTTCTTTTTTTTTTTTTTTTTTTTTTTTTAATTTTTTTATTTTTTATTGAATTTGTAATAATATTACATTAAAAATATATATGTGAGGTCCCATTCAACCCCACCCCCCCACCCCCCCTCTCCCCCCCCCCAACAACACTCGTTCCCATCATCATGACACATCCATTGGATTTGGTAAGTACATCTTTGGGCACCTCTGCACCTCATATACATTGGTTCACATCATGGCCCATACTCTCCTCTATTCCATCATGTAGGCCCTGTGAGGATTTACAATGTCCGGTGATTACCTCTGAAGCACCATCCAGGGCAGCTCCATGTCCCGAAGACGCCTCCACCTCTCATCTCTTCCTGCCTTTCCCCATACCCTTTGTCCATTATGTCCACTTTTCCCAATCCAATGCCACCTCTTCTATGTGGACACTGGATTGGTTGTGTCCATTGCACCTTTATGTCAAGAGGAGGCTCAGATTCCACCTGGATGCTGGATGCAATCCTCCCATTTTCAGTTGTAATCACTCTAGGCTCCATGGTGTGGTGGTTGTCCTTCTTCACCTCCATCTTAGCTGAGTGTGGTAAGTCCAATAAATCAGATTGTAGGTGCTGGAGTCTGTTGAGGCTCAGGATCTGGCTATCACATTGTCAGTCCAGAGATTCAAATCCCCTAAATATATCTTAAACCCCAACATTAACTGCACCTCCAGCACATTAGCATGAAAGTCTTATGAAGGGAGATCCCATCTGAGTCCAGATTCATCACACATAAACACCATTTCCAAAGAGGGGCCATCTGCCCTGGTAGTTAACCCCATCGGCCATGACCATAACTCCCATGGGTCTCTTTAGCCCTCAAAGGAACCAATATCTGGGGGTTGTATCTGCTTTATCTGTCTCTCTGACTCTGCTCAGTTGTGCATGAGGGCAAACCTTCTGCCAGCCTCCAGACTCTTTTTTAGAAACTCGTAGCCATATAAACTCATTTCTCCTTTCCATTTCCCCCTTACTTTAGGTCAAACAGCATTTTAAAGTCATGGTATTTTATGTAGACATGGATATTCTGCTGATCCGCATTGAACCTTCCATATAAGGTCATTTTCCAGTTGCATCATCAGTTGGTAGTTGATAGTGGTCCCTCGTTGCCAGGGAGGCTCATCCCCGGGTGTCATGTCCCACGCTGGGGGGAAGGCATTGCATTTACATGCTGAGTTTGGCTTCGAGACTGGCCACATTTGAGTAACATGAAGGCTGACAGAAGGGAATTCCCAGGCACAAAGTTGCTCTAGGCCTTGTTATTATTCAACAGTGAGCCCCTGATACTAATGACTATGCTTGTGAGCTGATAAATGCCTCTTCTTTTGACACACTAGATTCCCTCTTTTGGTCAATATGACACACTGAATTCTAAATGCTTTTGTGTTTCCTATTGTTAACATCAGATAAGAGGATCCATTTAAGCAAAATCTTTGCAGTCCAAATAAGACAGTATTTAATTTCAGAATTCTCCCAGACCTTTTGGAAGTATTTCAGGTTCAAAAATTTTAAGTTGTATAAACAGGAACTGTTTTTAGATGCAATGAACTTCTTGCATCTGTGTAGAATTAAGGGTGTTTTATGAAGTCTTGATTGCCTGTCACTTTCTCAGAAGGGCTTGATACTATGTGAAAAACTAGTTAATGAAAAGATCAAAGGTGATGAGCAATAGAGTACATTATTTACTTGGTAAGACTCAAATTAACTAAACTAGAGATTATTTATATTAAATTTGGGTTTGTTAATCCCATTGTATTTGCAACTCATTGTGGGGAAGAGGAATTGTTGATTTCTTACTTGCCTCATACTTACAAGAGTGGGAAAGCTGCTAAAAGACTTCTTTAGAGAATAGTATTGAAGTCTGAATATTACTTTTTAAAAAAATCCCTACTGATAACTATTAACTTCTTACACTCTGCCAATAACTAGAACAGTTTTAACTAATTCCAAAAGTGCCCATACAATGGATAGAATAAGGTATTCTAAAATGACATTGTAGGGAGGTGGATGTGACTCAAGTAATTAAGCTCCCACCTACCATATGGGAGGTCCATGGTTCAGTTCCCAGTGCCTCCTAAAGATTTCATTATATAAACTTTAAATTTAGCACTGCTAAAAGAAATTAGTAGCACACATACACTTCTATTTTCATCATGGAGACATTTCTCAAAACATACGCATGAACCCACATTCATTAAGAAAAGAAAAAGAGAGAAAGAAAAAGAAAGAAAGAAAGAGAGAGGGAGGGAGAGAGGGATAGGGGAGGGAGGGAGGGAGAAAGGAAGTAATGTTGGTTCTGATAGAAATCTTGCTTGAAGTCAAGAGAAACTCTTACCAGCAAAAGAAAAAATATAGATTAAAACTGAATGATGTGGGTAATTTAAGTTGCAAAACAGGGAGATACAGTACATGGGGTCACAAACAATGCAGTGGTATCAAAGCAATCTCTTTCACTTTTTCTCAGTGTGATCATGGGGAAGATTATTAATTATCTGAAACTCATAAGGTGTTTGTTACAATTAAATGAGATAATCTACAAATTTTTTTTCCTGAATCTCCCACCAGTTCTTCAGTGTTATTATTCCATCCTTTCCATGTTACAGATGAAAGCACTGAATTTAAATTATGTCCACAAGTCTGTACAGCTTGTTATTGATGAAGTTGAATTATTGGTTAATCTGGTTTGAACACAGATATGGATGGATTACAAAAGCCATTAACAATTAGTAAGTACTTAGTAATTATGAGTTTCTTTTATATATACATACATATTTTTATTAAATTGTCTTTTTTTTAAAGATACATAAATCACAAAATATGTTACATTAAAAAATATAAGAGGTTCCCACATACCCCACTCCCCATCCCCCGCAACTGCCACATCAACAACCTCCCTCATCATTGTGGCACATTCATTGTATTTGGTGAATACATTTTGGGGGAACGCTGAACCACATGAATTATAGTTTACATTGTACTTTACACTCTCTCCCAGTACATTCAGTGGATTATGGCAGGATATATAATGTCCAGCATCTGTCCCTGCAATATTATTTAGGACAACTCCAAGTCCCAAAAATGCCCCCACATCTCATCTCTACTTCCCTCTGCCTGCCCTCCGCAACTACCTTGACCACTTTCTCCAGATCAATGCTACAGTTTCTTCCATTACTAGTCACAATAGTTCTATAGTAGAATACTAGTAATTTCACTCTAATCCATATTTTATTCCTCCATCCTGTGGACCCTGGGTTGGTGATGTCCACTCCACCTCTATATCAATAGGGGCTTAGATCCATGGTTGATGGATGTGATTCTCCAGCTTGGAGTTCTAGGCACTCTTGCTTCCCTGGTGTGGTGGTTGACCATATTCACCTCCCTGTTAGTTGACCTGTGCAAGTCCAACAAACTGAAGAGTAGGAGCTGCAACTCTGCTGAGGCTCATAGCCTTGCTGGCACATGGCCAGTCCAGAGACTGAAGTCTCCTGGGTATACACAAACTCCAGCACCAACCACAGGTTCAGTAAAAGTGATAAAAGAGGTATGTGTAGAAAGGTCACATCTGAGTCCAACTCCATTACACTCAGGGAAACAAATTCCCAGGTAGGGCCCACTGACAAGGCATTGAACTCCAGAACCAATCGCCATGATCAAAGAACCTGTGTGTCTCCATAGCCCTTAGGAGCACCAGTACCTGAGATTGTATCTACTTTGGCTGTCTCCGGGATCCTGCTGAGGATAAGTGCAACCACTCAGATGACCTCCTAACTCTGTTTTGAAAACTTTTAGCCATATAAGCTCATTTATCTTTACCATTTCCCCCTTTTATTCAAAGTATTTTTCTAATTGCATCACCAGTTAGTGGTTGGTAGTAATCCCTCATCACCAGGGAAGCTTATCCATGGGAGCCATGTCCCACGCTGGGGCAAAGGTAATGCATTTACATGCTGAGTTTGGCTTGAGAGTGGCCACATTTGAAAAACATGAAGGCTCTCAGGAGATAACTCTTAGGAACCCTACAGCTCTAGGCCTAGTTCAAATTTTAGGTACACAGGTTCATAAGTATAGTCATCAGTAGTAAGGGCTCATCATTGGAGCATCCTTCTTCATTGGGCTTTGCCGTTGCACTTGGGGGATTGTTGCTGTTCCATTGGGGAATGTGACAGAGCTCCCCTGGCTGGGAACTCAGCACTCCCTCAGTTGTCATTTGTAACTGTAACTACTATGAAAATACAGAACATATACCCGAACAGTTTTACGTACCTTATATTCATGCCCTGGAGAACTCACTCCCAACCACATGTCCCCTATCGATAATATCCCACACCAGCGTTCCTCCTCTGCCATAGTTGAACCCCTCTGTGATCCAAAACTTCTTCAAAAATGAAGCTAACATATTGCCAAATTCAATTAATAGGAAAATGAAATAGTAGCAATAGGTTTAAAGATTAGAAATAGAATACATACTAATTTAGAAAAACTAAAATAAAGTAAAAATAAATTGGGGTATTAAAACATGGAAAATATCATTAAACTTTGCTTTTGACATTTGGCCTTTCGTCACTGTAATAGGCTTTGCCCTGTATGTACAGTGGCAAGGCAATTTCTTTCATTCCTTCCTCAGTGTCTAATTCCTTCCTTTTTTTTTTTTTAATTTTGCCTTCAAAATAGTTTTAGATCACAGTATAGTCACATATACAATATAGGAGTCTCCCATATATCCAATATCAAACCATTTTCCCCTTTCCCCAGTGATGATCTTTTTACATGTTCATGTTATATTTGCTGCAGCTGATGTACAGATATTGAAACATAGCTATCAAATATGGTTCCATATTGGTTTACATTATGGTTTATATTTTAGACTGTACAAATTTCTAAATGTTTAGCTACCTTATGTTTTACATTATGGTTTACATTTTAGCCTGTAGACTTTTATACATTTTTGGTGTAATTTAACATGTACTATATCCATCATTGCACAGTCTTGTGGAACATTTCCATTGTCCCCCAGTTGCCCTGCTTCCATCTATTCTATTCCTCTCTCCCACTCCCCTCAGGGCCCACAGTGACAATCAATCTTCACTACTTAAAGGACCAGATTTACAGATACTTGCAACAATGCTGAGGGCTTGACATACTAGACTGCCCTCCCACATTGGGAGCCACCAATTCTCTTAAGAGACACAATTCCCTGTTTGAGAGCATCAGGCCTCCTCAGGGTGTGGGTACACCTTCACACTCATTGTATGGGTCTCCACCCAATAATATAGCACTCAATGACAAGATGAGCACTCACACACTCCCTAGAAGGCAGGCCCTGTGCCAGACTCCTGCCCTCTTAAGCACTTTAAACAGGTAATCCTTCTTTATAATACTTTCTAAAGAGTTTTCTTGACATTATAGTTTCAATCACATACCTGACAATCTCCCATATTCAACAGTTCCCCCAAGCCCTCCCCCATTCCTTGGGCCATCTGAACCATCCTCCCAACCCTAGCCCCCCTCAAGCCTGCAAAAACCCACCCAAAGTTATCCCTATGCCCCCATCTTATCCCTTCCTTGCAAATACTTATGTCCAGTTTATCATAGATTTCATCTATGTAGGCATCATCTCACAACCTTCCTCTCCCCCACAACTTCCTGTAAGCCTATCATCCAATCTCTAGCTCTCTGAGAGAGCTTGATTTGCTTATTTCATATCAGAGAGGTCCTGTTATATTTGTCCTTCAATACCTGGCTTGCTTCACTCAACATAAGGACCTCAAGTTTCACTCATGTTACCCATGTGTTTGTGCTGTATTCCTTCTTTAGCTGAATAGTTTTCCATTGTAAGTAATACCATATTTTATTTATCCATTCATCTGTTGATAGGCATTTGGGTTGATTCCAACTTTTGGCAATAGTGAATAATGCTGCGATGAACATTGGTGTGCAAATAATGGTTTGTGTCCTTGTTTTCAGTTCTTCTGGATATATACCAGCAGTGGAATTGCTGAGTCATATGGCAAATCTAGAACTAGTTTTTTGAGAAACCACCAAACTGTCCTCCAGAATGGCTGGAACATTCTGCATTCCCACTAGCAGTAGATGAGTGTTCCCATTCCTCCACATGCTCTCCAACACTTGTAGTCTTTTGGTTTTTTGATAGCTGCCAGTCTTATGGGAGTAAGAAGGTATTTCATTGTAATTTTGATTTGCATTTCCCTAATAGCTAGTGATTTTGAGCATTTATTCATGTGCTTTTTAGTCATTTGTATTTCTTTTTTGGAGTAGTGTCTGTTCAAATCTCTTGCCCACTTTTTAAATGGGTTGTTTGTCATTTTATTTTTGAGATATGAGTTCTTTGTATATGCAAGATGTTAGTCTCCTATCAGATATATGGTTACCAAATATTTTCTGCCATTGGATAGGCTGTCTTTTCAATTTCTGGACAAACTACTTTGAGGTGCAAAAGGCTTTAATTTTGAGAAAGTCCCATTTATCTATTTGTTCTTTTGCTGCTCATGCTTCGGATATGAATTTCATGAAGCCATTTCTTATTACAAGGTCCTGTAGATGTTTCCCTACATTGTTTTCCAAGGTCTTTATGGTCTTGGCTGTTATATTTAGGTCTTTGATCCATCTTGAGTTGACTTTTGTATAAGGTGTGAGATGGTAATCCTCTTTCATGCTTTTGCATATGGATATCCAATTCTCCAGGCACCATTTGTTGAAGAGGTCATTCTCTCCCAGTTGAGTGGATTTGGTGGCCTTGTTGAATATCAGATGACTGTACATATGAGGATCTATATCAGAACTCTCAATTCAATTCCATTAGTCCATGAGTCTATCCCTGTGCCAATACCATGCCATTTTCACTACTGTAGCTTTGTAGTATGTTTTGAAGTCAGGTAGTGTGATTCCTCCAAGTTCATTTTTCTTTTTCAATATGTCTTTGGCTATTTGGGGTCTCTTTCTTTTTCAAATAAATTTCATAGTTAGTTTTTCTAGTTAATTAAGAAATGCTGTGTTGATTTTTATTGGGATTGCATTCAATCTTCAGATCAGTTTTGGTAGGATAGACATCTTAATACTATTTAGTCTTTCAATCCATGAACAGGGAATATTCTTTCATTTATTTAGGTTGTCTTTGATTTTCTTGAACAGTGTTGTGTAGTTTTCTGTGTATAAGTCTTTTACATCTTCAATTCAATTTGTTCCTAGGTATTTGATTTTTTTATTTACTATTGTAAATGGTATTTGTTTCTAGATTTCCTCCTCAGATTGCTCATTATTGGCATACAGAAATGTTACTAATTTTTGCACATTGATCTTATAACCTGTGACTTTACTGAACTCATTTATAAGTTCTTTGTTGAAACTTCTCAGGGTTTTCCATGTATAGGATCATGTTGTCTGCAAATAGTGAAATTTCGCCTTCTTTTTTGTATTGGATGCTTTTTATATCTGGGTCTTGCCTCAGTGCTTGAGCAAGTACTTCTAACACAATGTTAAATAGAAGGGGTGATAGTGGACATTCTTGTCTAGTTCCTGATCTTAGAGAGAAAGATTTTAGGATTTCACCATTTCAAATGATGTTAGCTGTGGGTTTTTCATATATACCCTTAATCATGTTCAGAAAGTTTCCTTCTATTCCTATCTTTTGCAGTGTTTTTATCAAGAAAGGGTGCTGTATTTTGTCAAATGCTTTTTTCATATAGATATGATCATGTGATTTTTTTCCCCTTCATTCTTTTTATGTGCTGTATTACATTAGTTGATTTTCTTATTTTGAACCATCCTTGCATTCTAGGAATGAAACCTACTTGGTCATGGTGTATAATTTGTTTAATGTGTTGTTCAATATGATTAGCAAGTATTTTCTTGAGGATTTTTGCATCTTGGGTCATTAGAGAGATTGGTCTGTAATTTTCCTTTCTTGTGGTGTCTATGTTTGGCTTTGGTATTAGGGTAATGTCGGCATCAAATAATGAGTTAGGTAATGTTCCTTCTATTTTGATTTTTTGGAAGAGTTTAAGCAAGATTAGTGTTAATTCTTTCTGGACTGTTTGGTAGAATGCACCTGTGAAGTCATCTGGCCCAGGGCTCTTCTTAGTTGGGAGGTTTTAATGACTGATTCTATATCTTTACTTGTGATTGGTTTGTTGAGATCATCAATTTCGTCTTTCATCAATGTAGGCTGCTTATGTGTTTCTAGGAATTTGTCCATTTCCTCTAAATTGTACTTCTTGTTGAAATATACTTTTTCAAAGTATCCTTTTATGATAATCTTTATTTCTGTGTGGTCAGTAGTGATAACCCCTTTCTCATTTCTTATTTTGTATATTTGCATCTTCTTTTTTTGTTAGTCTAGCTAAGGGTTTGTCAATTTTATTGATCTTCTCAAAGAACCAGCTTTTCGTTTTGCTTATTTTTTTGAGTACTTTCTTGTTTTATATTTCATTTAGTTCTGTTCTGATCTTTGTTCTTTCTTTCTTTCTTCTTTCTTTGGGGTTAGGTTGTTGTCTTTTTACTAATTCTGCCAAGTATGTAATTAGTTCTTCAATTTTAGCTCTTTCTTCTTTTTTGATGTATGAATTTATGGTTATGAATTTCCCTCTCAGTACAGCATTTGCTGCATCTCATAAATTTTGATATGTTGTGTTATCATTTTCATTAGTTTCAAGGTAGTTATTGATTTCCTTTGAGATTTCCTCCTTGACCCACTGTTTTTCTAAGAGTATATTTTTTAATTTCCATATCTTGGTGCCAAATCTGTGTCTGTGGCCCTTGCAGATTTCCAGCTTTATTCCACTGTGGTCAGAGAAATATTTTGTATGATTTCAATCTTTCTGAATTCATTGAGACTTTCTCTGTGGCCTAGCATGTGGTCTATCTTGGAGAATGATCCATGTGGGCTTGTGAAGAATGTATATCCTGCTCTATTTGGGTGTAACATTCCATATATGTCTATTAGGTCCAGCTCCTCTAATATATTGTTTGAAGTCTTTGTTTCTTTATTGATTCTCTGTTGAGATTTTCTGTCCAATGGTGATAGTGGTGTATTAAAGTCCCCCACTATAATTGTAGAGGCATTTATTCTTCCACTTAGTTTTACCAGTCTTTGCCTCATGTATTTGGAGGCACCCTTGTTGAGGGCATAAATGTCTATGATTGTTCTTTCTTCTTGAAAGATTATCCTTTTCATTAATATGTAGTGTCCATCTTTGCCTCTCACAATTGTTTTGCATTTGAAGTTTATTTTGTCCAATATTAATATAGCTACTCCTGCCTTTTTTTTTTTTTTGTTTACTGTTTGTCTATAAGATTGTTTTCCAGCTGTTCACTTTCAACCTACTTGGGTCTAAGATGTGTTTCTTGTAGACAGCATATAGATGGATCATATTTCCTTACCCATTCTTCCAATCTGTGTCTCTTAACAGGTGAGTTTAGTCCACTGACATTCAGAGTTATTACTTTTAAGGAATTACTTATATTAGTCATATTTTCTTTGAATTTGTGTTTGTCATATGTTGTTTGATTTTTTTTTTCTTTTTGTCTTTAGTTGTTCTTACACTTTCCTTCAACTCTGTCTCTCCTATTTTGTTCTTTCCTTTTGCAGAAATTCCTTTAGTATTTCTTGAAGGGCAGATTTCTTGTTGGCATACTCTCTTAGTTTCTGTTAATCTGTGAATAATTTGAATTCTCCATCATTTTTGAATGCTAGCTTTGCTGGATAGAGTATTCTTGGTTGGAATTTTTTTCTTTTTAGTACCTTGACTATGTCTTACCACTACCTTCTTGCCTCCATGGTTTCAGATGAGAAATCAGCACAATCTTATGGAACCTCTTTGTATATGATGGTTCTCTTTTCTCTTGCTGCTTTTAGTATTTTCTCTTTGTCTTAAGCATTGGATAACTTGACAAGTGTATGTCTTGGGGTAGACCTGTTGGGATTTATGCTGTTTGGGGTGTGTTGTGATTCCTGGACATATACATCTATCTCCCTCATTAGGTTTGGGACATTTTCATCCATTATTTCCTTCAACAGCCCTTTTGTCCCTTTTCCCTTCTCTTCTCCTTCTGGGATGCCTACAATGCATATGTTTGTACATTTTGTGTTGTCATTCAGGTCCCTATGTCCCTGCTGGATTTATCTTGTTATCGATCAATTCTACTATCTGTTTGATTTCAGATGTACTGTCTTCCATATCACTTAATTCTTTCCCCTGCCTCTTCAAATCTGCTGTTATTTGCTGAGACAGTATTTTTGATTTCCTGGATTGTGCTGTTCATCATCATCATATCCATTATCTTTTTGTGTATGATTAAAATTTCTTCTGTATGCTTTCCAAGTGTTTTCTTCATATCCTTAACCTCTTCCTTCCACTTTATTAAATTGGTCTATGATATATGTTTTGAGAGCTTTGATTAATTGTTTGATGTTCTGCTTCTCTTCCTAGTTTTTAGTTTGTTCATTGGATTGGGCCATGTTTTCCTGATTATTGGTATGGTTTGTAATTTTTTGTCTGGCCATCATTTTATCTTGATGGGTTTATTCAGTTGATTAGCTTCTCTGTCTAGTCTCAGGGTTTATTTAGGTGTTCTTTTGGTGTGCATTTTAAGTTTTCTCTTTGACAGTTTGCTATTCTTATTCTATTTCCTTATTGTTGTCTAAGATTCCTTGAAGGAAAATATAAGGCCAGGGAAAGCAAAAGGGTAAGAAAAGAAAAAGTATAATAGTAGTATTGATAGTAAATGGTAGTGGAAGAACCATGTGAGATCTAGAAGAATGGTTATTAAACTCATGCAAACTGTGTAGAGTTATAGCAGTAAAAAGGTGGAGTACCTACAATGAGATTTTAATCTGATTATGGGGAACAATATAGCATGAATTAAAAGGCCAGTGTGGTCAGGAGAGTGGGAAAGAGAAAATAAAGGACAATAATATAAAGAATGAATAAAAGATAGAAAACAGAATAAAGGTATTAGAAATAAAAAGTCAGAAAAATTGGGAGCTAAACAAAGAGAGGTGGAATGTAAGAGAAACAATTGATGATGGAGGATAGAAAGATGTAAAGGAAAGGGGATAATGTTGGTTGCCAAAATCAGTAAACACTGAAAAGAGGAAATTAAGGATGAGAAAGCACAGCAAATAAGAAATGCTTCCTGCAGCACCTAATATTTTAAAAAAGAAGAAAAAAAAGGGAAAAACAAAGCAAGAAAGAAAAAAAAAGAAAAAGAAAAGGGCTGTGGGGGGATAAAGAGGAAAAAAACCAAGAAACAAACCAGCAAAAAAGACCAGACAAGCCAGGAATCCTTTTTGCAATTGAATAAACTGCGTAGGAGTCTAACCTTCCCCTTTTCTCCCTTCCTCACTTCCTTCTCTCCCAGGGCAGCAGGAAGGCTGTGTATGGACTTCCCTCAGAGATTCAAATGGGACCCTGTTGAACCAACGCACCACAGAAAATAATGACTCTTAGTTTCTTGAGAGAAAGCACCCACACCTTGCCAGGAACTCTAAATATGCTATTGGAAGCCTGCAAAGCATGTCCTACTGTCCCTCTCCCTTAGGTGTGTTATGGGGGGGGCTAGTTAATTTTATGACTCCACCTTCTCCCAGACCAAGTTTCCTATCCCAGGGCATTTAGGTAAATTGGCTCGCTCAGCAGATTCACCTCTCCTCTCTTCCTAGCCTCTCCACAAGCCAGCTGGCATTCTCCTCCAAGATCAAAAAAGGGGGGACCAGAAAACTGAACCTGCACTCTTTGGGCCCCTGTACAACCCCCCAAAACCCTCCCAATCCTGGAACTAGTCTGGACCAGAGGGCTAGGGGAATGCCTGAGTTTGGGGAGTACTGGGCTTGGGGAACGCAGGCTTGGGGTATGTGGGTCTAGGGAATGCAGCACTTGGGGATCGCAAGCCTCAGGGAACACAGAGCTGGGGATCACATGCCTGGGGAACAAGGGGTTCAGGAATGCCACCCTGTGACTGGCGGTTTTCAGGGAATGCCACAGCCCTGAGCCCTAGGGGAAGGGTTTTGCTTCCCATAGCTTTAGTAATTATGAGTTTCTTAAGACAGGATTGAGGGTGGAGGTGGGGGCAGAAATAGCCTGGAAATATCTAAAAGTGAGATAAATCTGTACATGGAGATCATAGAAATGTTCTCCTTCAGGTTCATGAGACAGAATCACAGATGACCAAGGATTCTATTCTTAAAGTCCACCAAGTCCATGGGATCTATGTATAGAATTTTGAAGGGTAGTCTGTGAACTTCAAAATCTTTGCTTTAATTAACCTCTGTATTAATATCCTACAGCTGCTGTAGCAAATTGCCACAAACCAATTGACTTAAAACAACAGAAATTTATTCTCTTACAGTTCTTGAGTATGTAAGTCAGAAATCAAGGTGTTGTCGGGGCCACACTCCCTTCAAAGCCTCCACTAGGATCCTTCCCTGACTCTTGTAGCTTCTGGTAGTTCCAGAAGATTATTGGCATTGGCTTGTGGCAGCACAATTCCAGGCTCTGCCTCTGACTTCATGGGGCCATCTTTCCTCTGTGAGTCTGTGCCTCTCTCTTTTCCTCTTCTTATAAAGGCATCAGTCATTTGAGTAGGACTCGCCCTAATCCAATAGGACCTCATCTTAACTTGATCTTACCTGCAAAGACGTGTTTCCAAGTAGGGCCACATTCACAGGTACTGGGGATTAGGACTAAAACATATCTTTTCTGGGGAGGCACAGTTCAAACAAAACAAGCTCTAATTGAAATGTAGCATTTCTTTCAGGTATGCCTATAGGTAACAAACTATCAAAAGAACTCACAGATATTTTCATATTGAATTACAGTTGTTCAATATATATTGAAATACTGTATATGATTTTATTCTTTTCTTTTGGGACCTCAGAATATTATGTTTTTAATTTTCTGAGGTCCAATATGTTTCTATTGTGAACATTTGATTAGATTAGATCAGTTCAGAGTCATTTGATTAGATTGTTCTATAGGGTATAGACCAGGGTGGGTCTTAATCCTTTTATTGGATCCTTTATAAATGGAGGAATAAATAGCCACAGACACAAAAAGAAGGCCTCAGACACAGAGAGAAGCCTCCAGAAGTGAAATCAATGAAGCCAGGAGAGAAAAACACTGACAGAGCAGCCCAAAGCTGAAACAATGAGACCCAGAGGAGCAGAGAGAGAAAAGTGGACACTGCCATGTGCCTAAGCACCTGAAGCTGAGTTCAGGGAGAAAGTGAGCCTGGAGGAGAAGGCAGAGACTGGCAGAAGCGTTGTTGTGCTTTGCCACATAGCAGGAGACCAGGATGACCAACTGTCATTCTTCAGGGAGAGAGTGTCCCCTGATGCCTTGACTTGGACATTTTTCCCAGCTTGGAACTGTAAACTTTTAACCTAATAGATTCCCATTGTAAAAGCCAACCAATATCTGGTATATTGCTGTCAGCAGCTTTTAGCAAACTAAAACACCATGACTTCTTTAAAATAATTGTAACTATTATATCTATCATTAGATATTATTATTTAATGCGTTAATAAAGAAGCTTCTATGTTACTATATGGAAATTTGTCTGTTAAATATTTTGATATTTTATTTCAGTATAACTGGTTCCCTTTGTAATACTATGTATTCTATTTAATGCATTTAAAAATCTGTGCACATGCACATACACATATCTTTAAGAAATGATAATTTTGAATGAGACATTCCCATCAGAAGTATTCTAAGTAACACCTAACATTTATGAGAATGGAAAACTTCCTGAGAGCACCTTCTGCTCTATTTTTATTTAAGAAGCCTAAATACCCCATAGTAATATTTCAATAGCTTGAGGATTGAGAGACTATATCATCCCACCACTAATATCTTGCATTGTTGTGAAACATTTGTTACAAACTATGAAAAAGCATCATCAAAATATTGCTAATACCTCTACCACATATCTTACATTGGGTATTTTTACCCCAACCCACCTGATTATTAACATCCTGTATTAGTGTTATATGTTTGTTATAGTTCATGAAAGGATGTTCTCATATTTGTTCTGTTTACCATGGTCTATCTTCCACCACAGGATTCTCTGTATTATACAGTCCTGTGCTTTCCACAAACCGTTCGAAGTGTTCAATCAGTGTCTCTCATTTTCATCACAGAGTTGTGCTATCATCACCTCAGTCAATTTTAGAATGTTTTCATTACTCCAAAAGGAAAACTCCCATACTCTCTTTTACCTCTCTATTGTTTTTTCTTAGAATTGATATATGTTTTTTTTTGCCACTGCTGCAAAAACATTACAATATCACTGCTAACTATCATCCACTTTTAATTACATTCATATATATATACATATATATATATGTATATTTCAGTGCTGTTAAATATGTTTGGAAGTTTGTGTTAACATCACCAACATCCATTACCAAAACATTTCTGTCTTTCCAAAGAATAACTCAGAACATTTGAAGCCTTAATTTCTCATTCCTTATCCCTACCCTATTGCCATCCCATCCTCAGTAAATTTTATTCTATATTTTCACTCTGTGAGTTTGCTTATTCTAATTATTTCAAATCAGTGAGATCATACAATATTTCCTGGCTTATTTCACTCAACACGATGTCTTCCAAGTTCATCCATGTTGTCATATGTATCCGGATTTCACTCCTTTTTATAGTTGAATAATATTCCATTGTATGTACATAGCACATTTTATTTATCCATTCATCGGCTGATGGACACTTGGGTTGCTTCCAACTTGTGGCAATTGTGAATAGTGCTGCTATGAGCATGGGTGTGAAAATATTTATTCCAGTACCTGCCTTCAATTCTTTTGGGTATATACCTAGTATAAGATTGCTGGGGCATATCATAGTTCTATATTTAGTTTTCTGAAGAACAACCAAACTCTCTTCCACATGGCTGAACCATTTTACATTTTCATCAGCAATGAATGAGTGTTCTTAATTCTTTGCATCCTCTCCAACACTTATTAACCATTCTAATAGGTGTGAAATGGTATCTCATTGTGATTTTGATTTGCATTTCCCTGATGACTAATGATGTTGAGCATCTTTTCATGTGCTTTCTGGCCATTTGTATATGTTCTTTGGAGGGATGTCTATTGAAGTACTTTGCCCATTTTTAAATTGGATTGTTTATCTCTTTGTTGTTAAGTTGAAGGATTTCTTTATATATTCTGAGTATCAAACCTATATTGAATATGTGGTTTCCAAATATTTTCTCCCATTATGAAGGTTGTCATTTTGCTTGCATGAAGAAGCCCTTTGAGGTGCAATTTTTAAATTTTGATGGCTCATTTATCTATTTTTTTCTTTTGTTTGTACTTTGGGTGTAAAGTCTCAGAAGCTGTGGCCTGACACAAGGTTCTGAAGATGCTTCTCTACATTTTCTTCTGTGAGTTTAATAGTTCTGGCTCTTATCTGCAGATATTTGATCCAGTTGAGTTGACTTTTGTATAAGGTAAGGTAGGGGTCCTTTTTCTTTTTTTCTTATTGAGAATCAGTTTTCCCAGCACCTTTTCTTGAAGAGACTATTCTTTTTCAATTGAGTGGTCTTTGTCCCTTGTCAAAAACCAGTTGGCTATAAATGTGAGGGTTGATTTCTGAGCAAAAGCATGATTCAAGTGTATGCTGTCTGCAAGAGACTCACCTTATATTCAAAGACATAAGTTGGTTAAAAGTGAAAACATGGGAAAAAATACACTATGCAAATAGTAACCAAATGTAGCTATGCTAGCTATACTAATATCAGGCAGAATAGACTTTAAGTCAAAAACTGTTATGAGGGACGAACAATGTCATTATATAATGATAAAGGGTTCAGTTTTTTGAGAAGATGTAATACCTAACAGTATGCACCTAACAATAGAGCCACAAAATATATGAAGCAAATACTAACAGATTTGAAGGGAGAAATAGTTCTACATTAATAGTAGGAGATTTTAATATATCACTTTCAATAGTGGATAGAACATTTAGCCAAAATATTAATAGGGAAATGCAAAATTTGAACATTACTCTAAATTTAAAATATTGAAATCATACAATGTATTTTTTCTGATCACAATGGAATAAAGCTAGAAATCAGTAACAGAGGGAAAAATAGAAAATCACAAATATTTGGAAATTAAATAACACACTCTTACAGTTAAAAAGGATTAAAAAGGAAATCACAAACACACTTAAGAAATATCTTGAGATGTATGAAAATGAAAGTACAACATACCAAAGTTTACAGAATGTAACAAAGAAAATGCTGAGAAAAAATGTGTAGTGTTAAATGTTTACATTAAAAAAGAAGAAAGACTTCAAATCAGAGACCTAATCTCAAAACTGGAAGAACTGGGAGTGAATGTGGCTCAAGTGATTGAACACCTGTTTCCCACATGGAAGTTCCTGGGTTCAGTTCCTGGTGCCTCCTAAAAATAAAACAAAATAAAAGAACTGGAAGAACTGATAAAGATGAACAAACCAGGACCAAAGACAAAGAGGTAGAAATAAGTATATGAAGATTAGACCAGAGATAAGTAAACTGGAAAACAAAACAAAACAAAGAACAATAGAGAGAAACAGCAAAAGCAAAAGTTGATTCTTTGAAAAGATCAAATAAATTGCAAACTTTTAGCTAGACTGACAAACTGAAAAAGAGTGAGGATACAAAAAATTAAAATCAGAAATGAAAAAGAGGACAATACTACTAAATATTCCGCTGAAATAAAACAAAACTATAAGAGGATACTATGAACAACTGTATGCCAATAAATTAGATAACCTAGATAAAATGGACAAATTATTGGAAACACACAAACTACCTACAATAACTCAAGAAGAAATAGAAGATCCTGACAAACCAATTCCTGGTAAAGAGATTGAATCAGTAATTAAAAAGCTCCCAACTAAGAAATACCCAGGACCACAGTTTGAGCTTCACAGAGGAATTCTACAAAATATTCCAAGAAGGTCCAACTCCAATTCTGCTCAAACTCTCCCAAAAATTTGAAGAGGAAGGAACACTCCCTAATTCATTCTACAAAGTCAACATCACTCTCATACCAAAGTCAAATAATGAATTACAAGCAAAGAAAACTGGTATCTTTTATGAATTATGAAGAGACCGGTATATTTTATGAATATAGATGCAAAAATCCTAAACAAAAAATACTAGCAAACTGAATCCAACAGCATAATAAAAGAATTATGCAACATGATCAAATGGAATTCATCCCTGCTGTGCGAGGGTAGCTCAACATAAGAAAATCAATTAGGGAAGTGGATATGGCTCAACTGATATAGGAGGTCCAGGGTTCAAACCCAGAGCCTATTGGCCCATATGGTGAGCTCGCCATGCTCAGTGCTGTCACGCACAAGGAATGCCATGCCACGCAGGGGTGTCCCCTACATAGGGGAGCCCCACATGCTAGGAGTGCACCCCACAAGGAGAGCCGCCCTCTATGAAAAGTACAGCCTGCCCTGGAATGATGATGCACACACGGAGAGCTGACACAGCAAAGTGATGCAACAAAAAAGAGACACAGATTCCCGGTGTCACTGAGAATGCAAGCGGACAGAGAAGAACACACAGCAAATGGACACAAGAGAGCAGACAACGTGGGGGGGAGGGGGGAATGGAGAAGGGGAAAGAAAGAAAGAAATCTTTAAAAAAAAAAAGAAAATCAATTACTGTAATATAACACATTAACACAATGAAGAGGGAAAAAAACCATATGATCCTCTCAATTGATGCAGGAAAAGCATTTGACAAAATCCAGCACCACTTCAGCATATATGAGAAGCCCACCAATATCCTAT
The DNA here is from genome assembly GCF_030445035.2 of Dasypus novemcinctus. Lineage (NCBI taxonomy): Eukaryota > Metazoa > Chordata > Mammalia > Cingulata > Dasypodidae > Dasypus > Dasypus novemcinctus. Next base: position 22,867,833 of record NC_080676.1, on the reverse strand, counting down.
TTAATGGTAAAAGACTGAAAGTTTTTCCTTAAAGATCAGAACCAAGACAAGGATATCCACAGTCACCATTCTTATTCAACATTGTACTGGAAGTTCTTTCTAGAGCAATTAGGCAAGAATAAGAAATAAAAGTATCCAAATTGGATATTTGTCGATGACACACTCCTATATACAGAAAATCATTATTTGTAGATGATACATTCCTATATACAGAAAATCCTGAAAAATCGACAAAAATTTCCTAGAACCAGTACATGAATTCAGCAGAGTTTATGCATAAAATCAACACCCAAATCAATAGTGTTTCTATACCCAAGCAATGAACAATTAGAAGAAGAAATCAAGAAATAACTCCAACCACAACAGAAACTAAAAGAATCAAATATCTAGGAATAAATTTAACCAAGGATATAAAGGACTTATACACTGAAAACTATAAAACATAGTTTAAAGATATCAAAGAAAATCTAAATAAATGGAAAGATACTCTGTGTTCATAGATTGAAAGAATAGATATCATTAAGATATCAATCCTACCCAAAGCATTTTACAGATTCAAGGCAATCCCATTCAAAATTCCAACAAACATATTTGCAGGAATGGACAAGCCAATCATCAAATTTATAGGTAAAGGCAAGGGGACTTAAATAACTAAAGCCATCCTGAACAAAGAAGAATGAAGTTGGGGGTCTCACACTTCCTGATCTTAAAACGTATTACAAAGCCACAGAAATCAAAATAGCACTGGCTTGCATTAGTGGATTCATTACAGCAGGGTTTGAATAGTGAATATTCTGTATGTACTCCAGAAAAACATGTCCTTAAATATAATCTGTTCCTGTGGGTGTGAACCCTTTGTAAGCGTTGAATGTTTTTGTGAGGCTATTTCAGTTAAGGAGTGACCTACCTCAATCAGGATGTTTCTTAATTTTATTACTGGAGTCCTTTATAAGCAGAGTAAAATTCAGAGAGAAAGCCACAGAGGAAGCAGCCAGAAGCTGAAATAATGGAACTTGGAAGAGAAAGGGTAAACAAGGAGAAGCCACCCTGTGCCTTGCCATATGACAAGCTAAAGACCAAGGACTGACAGCAGCTGGTCCCAGAACACACCAGTATTTAAGAAGAGTGTCTCCTTGATGACACCTTGATTTGGACTTTTTCCTGACCTCAAATTGTGAGTGAATAAATTCCCATTGTTTAACCCAACCCACTAAACTAAACCACTCAGAAAAGCTTTTTACATGTTGTTGCAGTGTTGTTATAATGAATATTCAGATAGTAAGAGTTTGGCTACTATAGACGTGTATTCTCTGATATATAGAGACATGACATGATATGATATTATGTGTAGTAGTATCTCTTAATTTGAAACTTGTGAACTCCTACTGGTATGGGAAATAGAAGGTGGTATTTGGTAATAAATTTTATATTATTCTATTAATGTGTCTCTCATAGACATTGTGAACACCAGTCTACAGATTCTAAAACAGTAATGAGTGTAGTTAGCCATTTCACGCTCCAATGCCTACAGCTAAATATGTACTAAGGAAAGTAAATGATAGGCAGACTTCCTGTCTACTATACCATTTCCAGTTGGGGAATGCAATTATGTTTAATTGAGTTGAAGCACATTATTATACTGATGCATGTCTCTCTTGATTGTAAATAATAAATACGTGGTATTTTAAAATGGGAAAATGCTTCCAATCTGGATGGAGTAAAAATTCACATGGCAGCCAATGTATGTTTAGTCAAATTATAGAAAATTAGGGACAATTAGAGGGAAGTTTTGACAACTGATTAAAGTGTAGATAAGGTAAATAAAAATATATGTAATGTACACAGAAATTTGCATAGATGAATTATATGAGAGGAAGTATTGAATAGTGAAAAACAGTGATCCAATGTACTAACGATCTGAATCTCACTTTTAAAATCATGATCCACTAGCTATATTTGGAGAAACTACTCAGTACTTGATCCCCAAATGAATTTGGTCAAAGTGCCCCTTAAAAATCTTTTCCCAGAAAGCTCATGGCTACTATATGTACAATTAATATTTAAAGGAGAAATATAGTTATATTATGGCCATATATTTCAATTAATCTAAATACATTATCTGAGTGGGAAATATGTTGCCATATGATAACTGTGTTTTTAGTAAGATGAAAATATTACTCTATTTTTTTACATTGTTTTTCTCATCTCCTTATACTTTCCTATTTATGGTTATGCCAAATGCATTTTACCTTAAATACACACTGATGCATAAAGATAGTGTGATATATAAAAATCTCATCAATTGTGATTTTTTTCATGTGAGGGTATAGTGTCTTGAATTGTGTCCCCAAAAGGATATGTCCAAGTTCTAACCCCTAGTACCACAAATGCCATCTCATGTGGAACAAGTGTCTTTTAAAATGTGATTGGTTAAGATGACGCAACTCTGTTTGGGTGGACCCTAATCCAATATGATGGTGTCCTAGTAAGAAGAGGAAATATGGATAGAAACAGAGACACGGGGCGTGGGGGAGAGAAGGCCATGTGACGACAGAGACAGACAGGGAAGCGCTGCACCTGCAAGCCAAGGAATACCGAGGGCTGCCAGCAAACCCTCGAAGCTAGGAGGGGCAAGGAAGGATTCTTCTCTGCAGGTTTCAGAGGGAGCATGGCCCTGCTCAAACTTCGATTTTTGTCTTCTGATTTCCAGAACTGTGGGAAAGCAGATTTCTGTTTGTGGTATTTGTTATCACAAGACCTAGGAAACTAAAACAGAGGGATAGGGCATAAATGGCTAAACCAGAGTTGCAGATGGTTCATAGCATTCCATTCGATTTCCAGGCTTAAGAGTGCTCAGCACATCCAATCAATCAACTTTGAAATCTACAGAGCAGGAGGTGAAGTATTAACAGATTAATCTAATTGCTTTACTTTGCTTAATGCTTGGATAGGTACACGGTTTAACAATGCATTCTTCCCTGCCTTTATCTGCAGTTAATAATTCTATTGCTCTGAGTTGATCTTTGCTTCCAATTCTGGATTTTGGTAGTAACTGGTTTTAAGACCACATTGAAAAGAATTCTGAGGCCTCTTCTAAACTTAGTAGGAAAGAGCAATATAATTGACTTAGTAATGTCAGCCTTAAGCATGGAAGGAAGGAGTAGCCACAGGAACAAGTAGGCACAATTTTGCCATCCTGCTGCCTTTACTATTGGACAAAACACAGTGAATGTAATTCTTTTTAATGGGGAAAAATTTAATTAATGAACAAACAGAAAATAAATCACTGTCATTCACTGAATACATCACAAGTGATATAAACTATATTAACCATCTTTGTCCCCTCTTCTTTCCTTTCTGCCACCAAGCTGGGGGAACAAAGGTTTGTAATGACAGCAATGCTTTCTCTACCACTTCCTCCTCTGGCAGAACCCTGAAGATGTTAACTTGCTCGTGTGGCTTTTAGTAAAAATACCCAAAACATTTTAGACTGATACAGCTCAAATTTTCCATTTTCTTCTTAGGAGAGCTGAGGTTTTAAGAATTGCATTTTTTTCTACATGAAAAAATAAAAACAAAAATAAACCCTTTAAATAGCATTTATCATTTCCTTAATTTTCTTTAATGTCTCTAAGTACAGTTGTTTCCTGAGTGTTCCAAATGATGCTTCAGAAGCAAACTTCCCAAAATACACAGATGCCAAAGAGTTCAGATTCTCAGTACTAAAGTAAAAGATCTAATTTTGTTACTTGAGCAAATACACATAAATATGCTATGAGATACAAACAAAATCCACATTTTCAAACTTCCCATTCCCTAATTCAAAGACTCTTTTCCTTTTCTGACAGTTAAACTAGAATATGTGAAGAAAATGCTTTTCCTCAAGAATAAAGAAGCCTGGCAAAAATGTTCCAGGAGAGTATACCAACACTCAAGCAAATTACAATGCAAACAAAAAAATCAAAATATGAGGAGAATCAACAAAATGTCATACCTAATCATTTTCTAGTATACATTATACAAAAGACATCATATCTTCAAGGAATTTATTAGATATTAGGTATACAAATTTATGTCTGAAACTTCTAGAGAATAATTAAAGACAGAATTATAAGCAAGTAAATGGGGGAAGAGAATAAATATCCTAAGATTGATATTATATATCAAGTTGTTATGACTACCTATAAAAAAACTTGTAAATAATTATGGGTTAAAAATATAATGTATTTTTCTGGCATCTACTAATGGAGACTTTGCTGCATGTATAGTGATATAGCATAGCATGGAAGTCAAATTGATGTGTTTTGGATTTAAAATCTGTTTTTAAAATGTGACCCCATTAGCCAATAACTTTTACATTTGTGATGGTTAGACTATTGTGTCAACTAGGCCGGGTAACTGTGCCCAGTTGTTTGGTCAAGCAAGCACTGGGCTCACTGCAATACAAGGGCATTTATGGACTTTAGTCACCATTGACTTTACTGCATGGTAAATCATAGATGGCTGGTTATAATTACATCAATCAGGGAGATTGCCATCAGCAATGAGTGATCCTTACCCCAATCAGTTGAATCCCTTAAAAGGGGAAGTGATTCCAGCATTGGGAAAGAATTTCCCAGCTTATCTTTGGACAGCCAACATCTCCCAGAACTCATCAAGAACCTTCATTGGACTTTCATTGGAGCTCCTGGTTGCAGCCTGCCTGCAGAACCTGGATTTGTGCATCCCCATGGCTGTGTGAAGAGAACCCTGACTCATACAATGTTGAATAAGTTACATAAGTTCTGAGCCTATGTCTTCATTTATACAATGGGCATAATAATAATACCCAACATTCCAGAGTCTTACGTATACGAAATGAGATATTTAATACAACAAATATTTGTTGAGGGTCTGCTATATACAAGACACTGTTCTGCAAGCTATGTCAGACACGAACAAAAGGCAAAAATCCTGCCCTTATGAAGAGATAGTCTAGTGGGAGCCTCACTCATTGTCTATTCATTCAACAAACATTTATTAAGTGTGCATCAGGTTTCAGGAATTTGTGTGTCTCTGCTTCTGTGGTGCTTTCTTGGGAGGACACACAATGAACACGCAAGTACAAATGCTTACTATTGGGATAAGTGCTAAGAGGAAGAGAATGGGTAGTTATGTAAGAATAACTAGGAGAAAGGCTCTCTTGGTTGGTGTGATAAGGTACTTTTTTAATATAATAACTTTTATTAGACTGACACACAAAAATCTGAAGAATCTAGCCATGAAAATATAGAAGGAAGAGATTTCTAGCAGAAGGAAGAGCATGTTTTCTATATAACTTTTCTATAACATAAAGCTTCTAAGAAAATAAAGTGAAAAAAATAAGACGCTGGGGGAACATACAGAAGAAATTGTCAATATACATAAAAAATAACAGATCTTATGGTGATGAAAGGCAAAATGCAAAAAAAAAAACTTTAAAATTTTTTAAAATTTTTAAAATTTTAACTTATTTTATTTTTTGTTGGCTTTGTTTTTTGGGGAGGTTTCAGATTGCAGAAGGGTTGAAACCATGGTAGAGGAGGATACTGGTCTAGGGTATTGGTGGTACAGGGATGTGTGAGAAGGACTGCATGCCTCTATGTGGTCATTGGTGTTGTCTTGGTGTGTGGAGACCCACAGAATAAACAATGGACTATTGAATCCCCATCCTGGTGAGTTCTGCTACATTTTCTCACAGAGTGGCAAGAATCCCTAGAGTACATTGGTAGTGTCTAGCAAAGGACAGCAGACCAATATATCAGGCCCTTGATATTCATGCTTGTACTTATGAAACTTGTTCTTATGAAATCAAAACTTAGCCTAGTAATATATATTGTCTAAGAAGTCCCTCCTGAAAGTCTCTTTGCTAGTTCAAATGTGGCCTCTCTCTGAGCCAAACTCAGCATATAAACTCACTACCTTCCACCTGGCATGGGACATGACTCCCAGGGATGAGCCTCCCTGGCACTGAAAGATTATTACCATGTGCCAATTAGGGATGCTTTTGGCGAAATACCTAGACCAAAAGGGGGAAATATTAAATAAAGGAGTTTTATGGCTAAAAGATCAAAGTGAGTCAGGAGGTCATTCCAGAGGTTAAATTTATGCACTTCTCAGGAAGAACTCATTGACTGCCACAGTAACAGTGCCTCAAGTAGGGGTGCTCCTGAGGGATACAGAGACATCTAGACATGATAAACAGGGCAGACAATTCCAGGAAATCAGCACCCCATTGGTGGACCTTACCTTGGAATATATGACAACCTATTTCCCCAATGTATCAGAGTTAGACTCATTTATAATTCCTACAAATGATTCTTCTGCCCCATTTATTTGAACCTATAATTAGTGCTATTCCCATTAAATATATGTCCAAGAGACTTAAATCTTCTGGCTGTTCATATGCTGGGTGAGCCCTGAATCTAAGCAGAGTTGCAGCCAACACCTACTCTCCAGTTCACCGGACTCATGCAGGACAACTAATAAAGCATGATAGACAATGCCCATCCCCCAAAACAGAGAGTATCTTCAACTGCAAGTAAGACAATTCCATCCATCTGTCCCATGGGATCTCAGTCCCTTCTCAATCAGAAGCAGAGTGAGCCTCATCATCCATCCCCAAATCTTCAAGATTGAGGAATGTGCAAACATAAGGGGGGAATGCAACTATGGACTAAGGTAGGCTTATTATTATTCTAATAATGGAAGAACTTACAATATTGATATAAAGACAGTGGTCACCAGAGGTTCTGAGGGGAGGGAGAGGGAAGAATAGGTCTAACATGGATCATTTTTGAGACATTGATATCATTTTGCATGATAGTGCAATACAGATACAAGCAAGCCATTATACATTTTGCCAAAACCTACAAAACTGTGCAATGCAAAGTGTAAAACATAATGTAAGCTATAGACCATGGTTAGTGGCAATACTTAAATATTTGTTCATCAGTTGTAACAAATGTACCACAATAATGAAAGATGTTGTTAAAGGGTGAAAGTGTAGGAGGGGGAGAAGGTGGGGTATATGGGTATCCCCTGTACTTTTGATGTAACATTTATGTAATCTAAAGTTCCTTTAAAAATAAAGAAAAAAAAAGGCCCTTAATTGAGAAAGAGCTTAGTGCATTTCAGGACCTGAAAGAAGTTCGTTGAGTTTGACATAGAGCAAGAGAAAGAGTGAGTGAAAAGTAAAACTGTTGGAAAGATAGAAAAATGACAGATTTTATACATTATTTCCATGTCATGTTAAGAGGTTTAACTTGTATTCTAAGTGCCATTGGAGCAAGGGAGTGAAATGGTCTAATTTACATTTTAAAAGCACCACTCTGGTTTCTGTTTGGAGAATGAATTGAAGGAGGTCATGCTTGGAGACTTGAGAGACTAAGAGGCTATTGCAGAAGTCTATGCAAAGAGGCATAATTTGTACTTGAGTGGTGGTGGTGGATTCTGAAGAAGAAGAGGGATTTGAGATATGTTTTGAAAGAAGAATTAAAGAGGCATAGTGGTCAATAAAACATGGGAATTGATGGATATAGAGTCATGTCTAAAGAATAACATCCAGAGCCTGTCTTGAGCAACATGGTTGGTGGTGGTTCCATTTAAAGTGTATACTAAATGCTCAGCACAGAATCGGACATACGTTAAGTGCTTAACAAATGTTGGGTTTGAAACAATGTACCTTAAGAAGCCAATCCTTCTTACAATCCTGTTTTACTTAGCAGTGTATCACAGAAAACCTAGAAACTGAGGCCCATGGGTCAGCAGCATCAGCATCAACATCACCTGGTTTCTCATAAGAAATACAGAGCTTTAGACCCTTTTTCACTTGTACTGAATTAGATTCTGTACTTACGGAAGGTCTCTGGGTGATCCTTATGACGTTGAAGTTTGAGAAGTACTGATCTGTGCTGGGATCAGCAAACTGTGGCCTGCAGAGCAAATCTGATCCACTGCCTGTTTTTGTAAATAAATTTTTATTCAAATACAGCTATGCCCATTCAGTTACATGTTGTCTGTAACTGCTTTCATGATATAATGGCAGTGTTGGCTAGTGATAGAGATTGTATGGCCTACAAAGCCAAAAATACTTAATATCTGCCCTTGTACAGAAAAAAACTTGTCAATACCTGGAAAGTGCATAGGTTCTAAAGTAACATGAATTTTAATACTAGCTCTTTCACTTACAAGATGTATGTCATTGAACAAATTATGTGACTTTTCTGTGCCTTAGTTTCTTCATCCATAAGATGAAGATAATACTAGTATATGTCTTGTAATATGGTTTTTTATTTTATTTTTTATTAAACTTTTTTAAAAAAAGATACTTGGATTATATAAATGTTACATAAAAAATATAGGGGATTGGGAAGCAGATGTGGCTCAAGCAATTGGACTTCTGACTACCACCTGCAAGGTCCTGGGTTTGGTTCCTGGTGCCTACTAGAGAAGGTGTGCCAGTATGGCAGGCTGGCACAGCGAGCCAATGCAACAAGATGACACAACAAAAGAGACACAAAGAGGAAAGACAATAAGAGACACAACAAACCAGGAAACTGAGGTGGCTCAGGTGATTGAGCCCTCTCTTTCACATGGGAGATCCCAGGTTCAGTTCCTGGTGCCTCCTAGAGAGAAGATGAGCAGACACAGAGAGCACACAGCAAATGGACACAGACAGCAACTGCAAACAATGAAGGGGGGGTAAATTAAATAAACAGATAAATATAGGCCCTCATATGTCCCACTCCCAACCCTTCCCACATTTTCCCACATTAACAACATCCTTCATTAATGTGGTACATTTGTTACAATTAATGAAAACATTTTGGAACATTGCCACTAAGTATGGATTAAATGCATCCTACACACGTTTTGTCTGGTTATGGAGCTAAAAATGGCTTTTACATTGTTAAAAGTTGATAAAATAAAAACAAGACAACAAAGACCATGTGACAGATACTCTATGTGGCCCACAAAGCCTAAAATATTTACTACCTGGTCCTTAACAGAAAAAATTGCCAACCCATGTTCTAAACCAAAGAATGTTCTTTATATTTACAGTTTACATTTTTTAACTCACTGGATTAAGGGATTAAACAGAGCTAAAAACCCACACGTGTTCTGTTTGAATATTCTTTTCTGGATTATTACATTTATGAGATTTGTTTTACTTTCTTTTATTTGTTTACATAGGGCATATTCTGAACATCAATCTCCCTTGAAAGTTAATTCTCATTTTCATGGTAGTATCTCAAATGAAAAAAAAATAAAAAAATAAAAATGACCCTTATCTCTCTCTCTGTCTCTAACTTTGGCATTCCTTTCAATCACTGCTATAAAGGTCAAATCCATGGCCAGTAGATAATTTAGTATTATACTAACTGGTTGCACCTGGGTAAAGCAAAAGGGTTTTCAATCTTCTTAGTTTTCATCACTTAATTGGTTCCACTTTGGATTTTACCAAACCCTAGAAAGGTAGTCATAATTCCCAAAGCAGGTGTCAATAGACAACAAACATATTCAAAAACTAGGATGCAAGAAAGGAAGGAAGGAGGAAAGGTTGGGAGGGGGAAGTAACGGCCACTTTAGGACAACTTCATTATTGCCTCAGCCTTGTCTCCCAAAAGCCCATCTGCTTCCACACTGACCTCTTTCTTTTCAATCAGGGGATGATCCTTGTGGATTCAACTCAATTAAGGCTCAGGAAAGTATATTTAGTCTGCTTGAGTCTGAGAGGACTGGTTGAGGGCTGTTGTGACAATAAATGAATCCACAATCTTTTCCAAGATACCCACAGGTATTTCAAATACTGGTCTACAGGGGCTCACACACACATCAGGCATTTTCGTTTTTCCTAACGCTTTGTAGGTTTGTAGCTTATTTGAAGTCACTCTAACAGTAATCATATGCATGGATAATTTCCTAAATTAGTTGATTTTTTTTAAAGATTCTGCAAATTTGGAAATAGTGGCTTATAAAGAAACATATTTTCTGAGATTTAAATTTTGATGAATACCATGTATTATAAATTACATCAGCTTCTTTGACAGGATTCCAAACATCTCAATAGTTGATGATATTTGGCAAATAAGTCTAAGTTTTCCAAATGGTATTCTAATCCCATAAATACTAAGTTCATTTACAATATTTGTTTCGTTCCTTACAAATGGCTTAATTATACATGTAAGTTGGAGATACAACTTTGTATCAAGAGGACAGTTGTAGAAATTCACTATTTATTATCAAATATACCAAATAAAAATACAGGACAGGAATGGGGGGATGATGGTGGAGTTGGAAGCTCCAGAAATCAGTCCCTCCATCAAAACAGCTATTAAATAGGCAAGAACTCTCTGAATCAAGTATTTTGAAACTCCCAAGTCCATTATAGCACTGTACAACATATAGGGAAGAGTGGGGGTAAGAGGCTTGTAAATTATGGTAAGTGCCAGTAAATTGCTCTCTCTGCATGGATATTACTGTTGTCCATCCCTCACTCTCATGACAGGCAACAGTGGGGTCCAGCACCTGACATAGCGTGTTGGTGCCAGATATAAAAATCCAGTTCCTGCAGATCCAGGGGTGGGGATGGGGTAAGTGTCTGATTACAGATCACTGCTTTTGATTAGCTAATTTGGAAGGCTGGGTGCCTGGCTCCAAGGGGGGGTCACTGGTCCAACCCTTCTCTGGACTAAGTTGGTAGAGGAGTCTTAAAGACAGTATGCCTCCTCAGAGCTGTGGAGGACAATTGTAGGACTGCAGTTGCTGGGCATGTGCCAAGTCAAGAAAGCACAGTTTTGGGAAGCCCTAGAAGAAGTTCCTGGTGCCCTTCCTGGCTCCTCCCTTTACCCACTTCCTGGGCAGTCTGGAGCCTGCCTATGCCTCACTTTGTGGGTCCCTGACCTAGCTCTAGCAGGAAAAGCAGACTTGGGAGACTCCTCATTGCATACTATTCTGCTCTCTTCCAGCATTTGCCCCCAAAAGCAGCTTGAGACAAGGAAGGCAGAGTTAGATACAATTGAGGTGGCCTGGGGCAAAGGCTTACCTGCTCTAGTTCCTGCCATAGAACATTCACGCAGGGAGAAGTTCTGTTTCCTGGAAGTAGAGGGCATTTTAAATGCCTTTAAACAGGGGAAATCTTAAGGCCACTAGCTAGCACAAGCCCAGAACAAGACACAGACCCAGAAAAAATATGGAGGACCCTGCACTTTGCATTCATCTTGGGCTGACCTTCCTGATAAGAGGGCTGAATTCTGATAGAGAGCACAGGTCTATATAATTGCAAATTTGCAAAGATGATGAAAAGTGTTTTTTGCTTAGGTTTACTTGGTTTTGTTAGTTCCTGACACTCAAGAAAATCTCTGTCATATCACTAGCTGTATAAAAACTCAAGAAACAGACATCTTGGGGGATAAATCCCAGAGTTACCATTTAAAATATTAAAATGTACAGTGTGCAAAAAAGAGTACAAGACAAACAAAAACATAGGAAGAATGTAAAAGTTCAGAAAATGTCAATGAAGACCAAGTTGTAGACAAATGGGACAAAGCTTTAAAAAATAATTTTCTACATGCTCAAACAGATGAAGAAAATTACAAAGAAAGAACTAAAAGATATCAGAAAAACAATGAATGAAAATATGAAAATCTCAATAAAGAGAAATTATAAAAGGAACCAAAATGACTAGTGTAATTGAAGACAACAATAACTAAAGTTAAAAATAATTCACTTTGAGAGATGGCAAGCTCCTGACTTCCAACCAAGTTGCTCATCTAGGAAAATTAAGAACTGATTGAACTAAACCAGGAAAAAATAAATGAAAGGAAGAAAATTTAGTTATTGGTTCAAAATTATTATATCAACAGTGTTATTGAACATAAAAAAAAAAAAAAAATTCCGAGGAGTTGCAACAGCAGACTGGAACTGTCAGAAGAAAGAATCAGTGAACTCAAAGACAAGGCAATTGAAATGAGTCAGACTGAGAAACAGAAAGAAAAGTGAATTATAAAAAAGTGAAAATAGTCTAAGACAACTCTGGGACACATTTAAGCATGCCAATATACACATATGGAGTCCCAGGAGGAGAAGAAAGAGAAAAAGGGGCAGAAGGAATATTCAAAGAAATAAATAAAGAAAACCTCCCCAATATAGCAAAAGACATGAATATGCATATCCAAGAAACCCAGGCAAAACCAAAAAGGATAAAGTTGAAGAAAAATCTGCCCTGTCACATACTGACCAAACTGAAATATTTAAAGTGCTGAAAGAAAATAATTGTCAATCAATAATTTTACATCAAGTGAGATTTTGTTTCATAAATGAGGGAAACATTAAGACATTCCTAGATAAACAAAAGTTGAGGGAGCTCATCACCACTAGATCTGCTCTACTAACCAGGCTAAAGGGAGTTCTTCAGATTGAAATGAAAGTATGCTAGACAGTGGTTCAAAATGGCCTAAAGAAATGAGTACCTCCAGTGAAGTTAACTATTTAGGTAATTATGAATATCAATTACTATTATATAGTATTTTAGTTATGTAAATCCAATTCTTATTTCCTTCAGGTGTGAAAATGCAAATGCATAAAAAGCAATAATAAATCTATGGTTTTAGACATATAATATTCAAAGATATAATTGTTAACACTAAAAAGGTGGGGGCTGGAGAGTTATAGAAACAGTGAATGTGTATGCTGTTGAAGTCAAGTTGATATCTAATCATATATGATTGTTATTTATTTAGAATGTTAAATTTTAACCCTATCTTAACAACAAAGAAAACATATGAATGGTATATTCAAATAGAAATGAGAAATTACTCAATATGGTACAATATAAAAATTTAAATAAATATGAAAGTAGTCATTAAGAGAAGAATTGAGGGAAAAATGCTGTAAGACTTACAAAGACAAAATAGCAAAGTGGCAGAAGAAAGTTCTACATTATTAGTGGTGACTTTCAATGCAAATGAATTAAACTTCCAGTCAAAAGACAAAGATTGGCAGAATGGATAAAAAAGCATGATGCAATTATACACTGTTTAAAAGAGACTTACCTTAAATTCAAAGACATAAATAGGTTGAAAGTGAAAGTATGAAATTACACCATGCAAATAGCAACCAAAACAGAGCTATGCTATACTAATATCAGATAAAAAAGACTTTAAGTCAAAAACTGTTATGAGGGACAAACAAGATCTTTATGTACCAATAAAGGGGTCAATTCAATGACAAGAGGAAACAATTATAAGTCTATATGCACCTAACAGCAGTCACAAAAAGTATATGAAGCAAATACTGATAGATTGAAAGCAAAAATTGAGAGTTGTACATTAATAGTAGGGAACTCTGATATGACACTTTCAAAAATAGCTAAAACATCTAGACAGAGGATGAATAAGGAAAGAGAAGACTTAAATGATACTCCAAACCAACTATACCTAACAGCATATATAGAATATTTCACCCAACACAAACAGAATATACATTCTTCTTGAGTATACATGGATTATTCTCCAGGATAGACAATATATTAGATCACAAAACAAGTTTCAATAAATGAAAAATGTTGAAGCCATACAACATATCTTCTCTAACCACAATGAAATGAAACTAGAAATCAATAACAAAGGGAGAAATGGAAAATTCATAAATATGTAGATAATAGACAATGTACTTTTAAACAACCAGTGCATTAAGGAAGAACTCAAAAGGAGAAAAAGGAAATATTTCAAAGCCAATGAAAATGAAAATACAATACGTCAAAACTTATGGGTTGCAGTTAAAGCAGTGCTGAGAGGTTAATTTGTAGCATTAAATGCTTACAGTAAAAAAAAAACACCTCAAATCAGAGACTTAAACTTGCAACTGGAAGATGTAGCAAAAGAGGAACAAATTAAACCCAAAGTTAGCAGAAGGAAAGAAACAATAAAGATTAGAGAAGAGATAAATGAAATAGAGAATTTTTAAAAAATCAATAGAGAGAATAACAAAACAACAGTTGGTTCTTTGAAAAGATCAATAAAATTGAAAAAAGCTATACTGACAAAGAAAAAAAGAACAAGGACACAACTAAAATCAGAAATGAAAAGGGGGTATTACTCTGACTCCACTAAAATAAAAAGGACTATAAGTGTATACTATGAACAACTGTACACTAACAAATTAGATAACTTAGATGTAATGGACAAATTTCTAGAAACAAACAATAGCAACTAAAAAAATAAAATGTCTAGTAATAAAACTAACCAAGGATATAAAGGACTTTTACATAGAAAACTATAATTTTTTGCTAAAAGAAATCAAGGAAGATCTAAATAATTGGAGGACATTCTGTGTTCATGAATTGGAATTCTAAACATTGTTAAGATGTCAGTTCTACCCAAACAAATTCAACACAATCTTAACAAAAATTTCAAAAAACTTCTTTTCAGAAATGTTAAAGCCAATTATCACATTTATATGGAAAGATAAGAGTCCTTATATAGCCAAAATCATCATGAAAAAGGAGAATAAAGTTGGAGGAATTATATTCTTGATCTTAAAATGTATTAGAAAACAATAGTAATCAAAGCAGCATGGGGTACTGGCACAAAGAGAGACATATAAACCAATGAAATCAAATAGAAGGTTCAGAAACTGACCCTCATATTTAAGGTCTACTGATTTTTTGGCAAGGGGGAAAAGACCACTCATTAGGAAAGAATATTCTTTTCTACAAATAGTCCTGGGAAACTGGATCTCCATATGTAAAAGAATGAAGGTAGATCCCAGCCTAGTTGACTACCATATACAGAAGTCAACTCAAAATGGATCAAATAAGAGCCAGAACCCTAGAATTCTTAGAAGAAAACACAGGGAAGCATCTTCAGAACTTTGTCTGCTTCATATGCCTATGTATATATAAACAAGTTGGGAGCAATTTTTGATGTTTGCAGCCTGTATCCAATCAAGGAAATTAGAGAATAAATATTTTATGTAAAGAATTTTCAATTCCACTTAATTTTAAAATGATATTATTGAGTTACATGGAAGTAAAACTAAAACTATGATCTCATTATGGATGTGACTATACATGTTCTTACTTCCTGTTACTATTTTCTGGGAAGCAGAGGGTTAATTTCTTTCCACAGATTAACATTGTTGTTATTTCCAATAAGTTCCTTACCAAAAATTGGGGAAAATTCATAATTTATCATTCAAACTGGGAGAATATTGAGAACCAATGGGCCACTAATAAAAATTACTCTGGTATAAATCTAGATACACAGTCACCCTTCATAAAAGAGATAAACACAATTACCTGGATTATGATTTAAGGCCTTAAAGTGTGAATGCCTTTAACATTATTTCATTTTCTTTTTGATAAGATTAAACATTTGTAGGATGGCATGTATGAATGAGCTGAATTGCACAATGATTTGTAAAAGCAGCTCATTTTGCCAATAATTTGCTTATTCATTGGATTCCAAAGTTCAGGTTTTAAGTAACTCATTCATCTGTGATGGGCTGATGTAATGGGAAGAGAAAGATAAAGGAAGAAAAATCTGCCTCTTTCAAAACTGATTTATACCATGTAGATTTTGCTGGAATTTGTAAAGTTCAATTTGAAACTATAAGATAGCATGTAGTATGTTCTTACCTTCTAATACATTTTACTTATGTTTGATCTTTTAAATTCTAAAATGGAAAGTTAGGGAAATACTTTAGAGACATTATTGGTAACCATTCTTAAATGTTAGTATCTGATGCCACAAAATTACTGTATTATAGGTGATATGAAAAATCCTCAAAGAGTTATGTGACTAATAGAATTTCTTGAAGTCATTTAAACAGTTAAGATTTACTCTAACTTCTATATTATTGAAACAAAAAGTCTAACAAAACAAAAAGGGCAACACTTTTCACATACAGATGGCTATAGTGAAAGCTGGAAAATGCATCAAAAATATCCTTTTTCTCTTTGCTAATTAATACTGTTATAAAAAGATGGACTAGGAAAGGAAAACCCAACAATCCTAAAATCATACACTTACATTTATGCAAAGTACTCTTGATCCTTGATTAGAACTGAAATCATAATCTTCTTAGCAACTTTCATAGTTACACATAGCTAGTAAAATATCACTGCATTTTATAGTTTGTTAGCACAAATATCTTGAACATTATGGCAAACATGTTAATTTACATTTGTTTTGAATTTTAGAATGAAATGGTGGTGGTGCTGAGTTTCTATGCTGCATGATGAAGAAAGCTAAGCAGTCAAAAATCTTATTTCTGTTAAACTCCACAAAAACCTGAGAGGCAGCTGTGCAAATGAGAAACCTGAGAATAAAAACATTTAAGTTTTATTGCTAAGAACTAGAACTAAGTATTTCAAACCAAAGTATACATGTGCTTAAAGTAATATCAGTTATATTAAAATATGCATACATTGGTATAATAAACAGAATTCACTTCTTAAGTGTCTTATGTGTCCTATACCTCTAATCATCTCTACTAAGGGGATTGAATCATGTGCCCCAAAAGGACATGTTCAAGTCCTGCAGATGTGAACCCATTGTAAACAGGCCCTTGAAGACCTTATTAGTTACATTGAACTCACTTGTGAATAGGATCTTTGACGATCCTATTGAGATGAGGCTTATTTGAATCTGGCTGTGCCTTAATCCATATTGACTAAGTCCTGATAAGTAAAGGAAATTCAGACACAGTTAGTAGAAGTCAGTAGAAGCCAGAAGTAGGAGAAGCCAGAGTCAGCAAGAATCTCTAAAATTAAAGACATGACTCATCTCTCGACAATTCCCTGGTGACTTCCAGGGCCAAATGCTTTATCACTTAATCTACAGGCACTTCACAATTATGCTCTAGCCAGTTACAGCTTCATCCCTCCACTATGGGCCCCTCCATACTCTACATTTTATTTCCACCAACCACTCACCATTCCCCAACTCTTCCTTCCCTGAGCCTTTGTTTAACTGCTGCTTCTGCTCAGAATACCCTTCCCCAATTTCTGGTGAACTGTAGCTCAACTCTTAAGTCCAACACAAATGTCAATTCTTAAATCAGTAGCTTTTTGGGAAACTCTTCTCCTCACCCTCAAGCAGAATTAACTTGTTTCTTCCTCTTTATTCCTGAAACACTTGTACCTCCTTCCATCATGGCACATGACACACTTGCATTAGTACAAAATAAGTAGTCATAGCAAATACCATTTATATTTCACTTTCTTGCATGCGTCCCTCTCCTCTACTACAAGGTAAGTTCTTTGATTCCCCACCTCCACTATCCAGGATCTGGAATATATGAAACATTAAATAATAATGGAATATTCTCAATGTATTTATTAAAACCCATGTCACCCATATGCACAAAATTATAAAGCCTGGACATGCAAATGACATGGTTTCTGCCAATCCATAGTTTAAAAAAGAGGGGGAAAGGTCTGTCACCTATCCAGATAGTAGTTACTGATGGATCATGAAGCTAATTTTAGCATATCAAAATTGAGTTTATTGAACCTGGCAAAGTGATAAATTCATATATTTCCTCCTATTTCCCAAGCTGGGTTGTTGTATTTAACTTTTAATTTTTTTTGTAAACAGTAGAGTTTTACAAATATAAAAAGTTAGACATCTTCAAACTCTTACTCCAGTAAAGGCACTCATTGAATTAAACACAGCTCTTAAAAAATTTTAACACTGTATAAGTATATTCAAAAATACTCTGTTGATTAAAAGACTTCAGGAAAGTTTACAGTATCTACAACAGAATTTATAGATGCCTACAATGGTTTGTAGATTGGTTTAGTTTACAGTTACATATTTGTTCTGTTTTAAGAAATACCATTAATGCAAATGCATGATTTACAATATATCCATAATAGAGAAAAAATAAATTCACATTATAAAATGAATCAGGCATTCATTATGTCAAGAATTTAAATTATTATCCTCACTGTGACGTAAGAATAACAATCTATATTAGTATTATTCATTAAGCCAAGGACCCTTGGGGAGCATTCAGAAAGTTCCAAAGTAAAATCTAGCTATCCTTTCCATAAAATAAATAATACAGCAGCAATTTAAGGTGTCCCTTAGATATAAACTATGAAGAGTCTGCTTATATTAACTGGGCCTTAAGTATATGATCTTTTACAAATAAAAATAAACAAAATTTTAAAAAGTAGTTAGCACCACTGGCTTGAATTGAGTTTTCATTTTCTTGGGTATGTCTAGGATAAGATGTTTCACCCTGAAGTACATAGTAAGTTGCAAAGTCAACAATTCTTTCTTACTCTTACAAGGAAAGAAAACTTTCTTCTGAAAACAATCTACAGAAATAATAAGTAACACAGTTTTGAGATAGACTAAGAACATCTACAAATAACTAGAAATCAAAATGCAAAGGTCTCCATTGCCCGTGTATATGAATGCAAATGCTTTCATTAGTTTTCATTAATATGGAGATCACAAGACTCTGTAGAGACATATATGGAGATTACAAGTCTATTTCATGATAAGTGTATCATGAAATAAATTATGACAATGTTTCTAGTGACACAATACCTTCGAACCCTAACTGCTAGAAAGAAAAAGCAAGCTTAATATGAAAACTATTTTTTTCTTTTTTAAAAGCACAGTTTTTAAATGAAGAAATAAGCCCAACTCTTCTCTTTGCAACATGTACTAAGCTCTAAATAGTTCAGCATCAAGAATCTCTACAGTTGCTCCCAAACATAACAGCATACATAAACTTTGTCTCTCTTCAGGAAAGTCTGATCATTTTCCAAGTTTTGTCTTAAAAACTGCTTTCCAAGATAAGGGGTAGCCATGCTGGTGAGGTTCTCTCTGCTGCCCACTTTACACACGATGCAGCTGTACAGGTTGGCCCCTTGGAGCACCACACCCACGACAACCACTGCCAACCACTTCAGTCCGAAGGAGAAGAGAGCACTGACGGCAAAGATCACCCACAGCACTGGACAGGTAATAAGTCCTAACCGAAAGATCCTGGATTCAGCCTCTGAAACAGTTTTATTCTCTTGAGGGGATGTCTTCCTGGACTCATATCCCAATGGCTCTTTCCATCTTCATTGATACAATTCCACCAAAGCATGTCAACCATTAGTCTACCTGTGATGTTTTCACTGCTCCAAAGTCATGTGACAACAAGATAATTGTCACCATGCAGGCAATAAAACTGCTGCTGAACAATTCACAGAGAGGACAGAGTACAATTTCACTTACTCGAAAGAATAAATGGATAAATGACGCCACTGAGTATCTGATTTTGGATTTTTTTGGTCTATTCATAGTCTTTTCTTTGGCATCCCACAGCAAAACATCTTCAGTGTCACCATTTCTGACCTGTAGTAACATGGCTGCCCTAGGCATTTGCTTTATTTTTAAACTCTTTTTAAAGACTGTAGACATTTAAACATATACATAGCTCATTGAATATCAAGTGTTCCTTGGTTTTAGGTTCAGGCATATAGCTTTGGGGAATTACTGAAGGTAAACAGTGCTGACTCACCAGTGTTCAAAGGAAACATACAAGTTAATTGAAAGGTAATTTGAGGGAAGCAGTTGTAGCTTAGTGGTTGAGTGCTTGCTGTGCATATAAGAGGTCCTGGATTCAATCTTCAGTACCTCTGGGGGAAAAAAAGAATGTAAGTGGTTTGAAAGTCTGTATTTTATTGGTCAATCTTAGGTTCATATGAGTTGTCAAGGGACATAATTTAGTAATGGAAAATTAATGTAATTTTTGTGCCCATAATTTGAATGACTTGGAAGTAGAATGGGTTGGGAAATACTTAGGAAGATCCAATTTTTGAGAGAAAGTCAGCTTGACCATATGGCTAGATGTGGACTTGGAATCAGGAAAAGGACTATCCCATCCAACCAATATGTGTAAACATTGGCAAGGTCCATGGAAATAATGAAGTATAAAAGGCATTACAAAGCATGAAAAATTGTTGAGATTTTGACACCATCCTTGAGAAAGATGTCTTCTTGAAAAAGAAGAGTGCCAATCTTTTTATAGGAAAAGTGTTTCCTTCCTTGGGTTCAGTGAGAAGGTTTGCACTGCCGAGAAAGGGCCTATTCTAATCATTCATTCATTCATTATTTTTTTTTTAAATGGAGTAAATCATGTAAAGGGCTGAAGAAGAGCTTTGGGGAGTGGACATTTCAAGCAGAAAGGACAACTTGATCAAACTCACAGAATTATCAGCAGTTCCGCAATGCTGGAGGCAGTGTTAGACAAGGGTTTGGTGGAAGTGAGGCTGAAGAGGCAGACAGGGCCAGGCCTGGGAGCCTGGTCTGTTATACAAAGGTAAAGGGACATATGAGTAGTAGCTGTAGAGACCTGGCTTCCCAACAGGCATCCTGTGAGGAGCAATGGTAAGACTAGTGGTCATGTATTTTCTTTTCAAAAGAAGTTAGAGTATTATTTTTTGGAGTTCTCTAGGTGTCAACATTTGAGAAATGAGACAATTTCCTGGGAGATTTTACCTCTGCTCTCATAAATTGTTCATTAAAATCTATATAGCAGTTTGTTTCATGTCTCCCAGTGTGAAAATATCACAGAGCTTTCTGGAAATTGCAAGGAGCTATGCCACATGTGCCATAAGGAGGGAGTGGCTGTAAGGCAAACAGAGCGATTCCCAAGAAATAAAATTCTGCCAAACAGGTTTTGACAAAAATCCTAGTCACACAAATGGCTAAATTATGCTTGGTTACCACAAGTACAAAGAATTATATTACATGTTAGCAAAGTCTGCCCAACTTCAGCATATGAAGTTTGGGTCAGTCTTAACCGCTGGCTGCTTTGTTTCTCAAATGCACCTCAATCCTTTCAAATAGCTAGCTTTTCCTCGTTCTGATGTTATTGAAGTAACCTGAGAGAATGTGGGTTACCATTTCTTCCAGTAGTTCCAGTTAAGTCTTTCTGTAATGATACATTTCTGCTGAAATAACGAGCTGAGTAATGTTTACGTACCAACCCCCCCCCCACCACAAACTCTTAAGAGGATCAAAATTATAAAAGCTACCAACAGCAAAGCAAGGTATTTTTAATCCACAAATCAATAATCTGGGCATAGTTTCCATTGTCTTTTATTCAGTTCTTAAAACAGTAAAAACATAAATGGAGAACTCCTCAATTTTTCTTCTTCCTGCTTGCCTCCTAACCTACCATACATAAATACCGTCCACCCTGACACAAAGGCACATGTACAGAGTGGGGGTGGGGAGAAAAGTCCTCCCAGGGTTATTTCTGATAGCCCATTAAAAAGCAAGTGCCTTCGGCTTCTGGACAGACATACTTTTTCCAGATAATAGATTCTCCCCAAACAGGTTAGGACACAAAAGTCAGCCACCAACTGACTGCAGTAGGAAAAATTAGGTTTCTGAACGTGGACAGTTCATGGTTATCTTGTTGTTTTAAAATTTCTTACCTTAGATATCATTGTACTTTATTCGGCAGTGTGACATAACCTTGAAAATAAACAACAACAAAAAAGATTATAAGGAAGCAATTGTCATATATAGGCAATCACATTCTAAGATCATAGTAACTAATAGGGCATGTTACTCACAAATTTTAGAGGGCTGATGCAAAGTCAGTCAACATCTTGATAGAGATGAAGGGCATCTAAAGCTGAGATCTCATTCAGTGATTTGTACAGCATGTATTACATCACATACTGAAGCAAGCTTCTACTTTGGTGAGATGAGTCTTACTGTTTAAGCAACATGCAGTTAGGGTTGCTCTTTTTGCTTTCAGCAATCCATAAAGCATGAAAGTACATCTATGTGACTTAAACAAGGAGATAAGCAACAGAAAGATCTGGTCCTAATCATTTATGGATCAAGCAGGATTTCGGAGAGGGAGGCAGTGCTGATTAATAGAGACCCCTCTAGAGGCCATAAAGAGGAACACAGAGAGAATCAAGATACTATTTTTACATCTGTATTGCTCAAGAATTTTGCTTCATTTCATACCCTACAGCTGAAGTTGTCTTACTGTGTCCAAATAAAGTCCAAATAAAGTTGGATGTTGAAAAATTGCAGCCCAGAGGCAAACAGCAATCTTGTGTATTGGATTGTAGTTTGTAAACTGACAGGCTTAAAGTGGGTCATAATATACCAGAATAGCAATGGGGTCAGCTGCTTACTGGGTAATAGTCAATGGCCTTATAAAAAATCTGCTAGAGAAAATGCCATACCTTGTTAAGTCCCAGCAGCAGAGGCTAGGACAGGCCATGCCAGTTATACAATATTTTATTGCATGAATTTGATGCTTATTTTAAAGACTCCCACAGTATTTATTAGTCAAAATTGAGACTGCAAGTGTTACATGAGCTGCTCATGGCTATTCTACATTTTGTATTCTACAGAGTTCTAATGCAATGGGAACGACAATGCAATCACCTCCTGCTTAGCTCAAAAGATATATACTTGACAAAGACTTTTGCAAATCATTCTCAATATACTTTTCATTGCAACATTTCACAATCTAATGCCTCCCACTCTTAAAGGGATTAGGGGAAAGGGATCAGACTGCCAACCATATCTTTTCTTCTTATTTGCAAATATTTGCCTTTGGATGTCTCCTCCTATTGTCTTGCTGTGAGCTATTGGCATATTATAACGTTTAACAACTGCCCATAAAAACTGGCCACTAGCTTTATTAGACAGATTGGTATAAAGGGTATCATTTAGGACTTTCCAGCACCAAATATCAATAGAATTTTAAAAAGTACTAACATTGCATAATTCTGCACACAGGTCATTGGAAATATGGACATTAACCAAGGAAATGTGGGTTATCTTTGGGAGTTTCTAATAGATAGGGTAATTCAAGATGGCAAAGGACTGCATTAATGCCCGATAAGGGAGAACAAATAAGATCAGAACAAAAACCACTGCATAAATGGGAAATCCAATCAACCCTCCCAATACTGATGTTTACAAATTAGAAAACTGAGAATTAAAGGTTATATGCCCACATCACATAGCTAAGAAATGGAGAAGTCAGGATTCCAACAAGAGTCTAACACCAGAGATCTCCCATTTAACTACCGTTTGACAGAACATCAACGCATATGCCACAATTTTATCTTTTCTTTTTTTCAATGATTAGTACATTTACTCCTAAAACTTAACACAAAGCAATAATGCTATGAGTTCTACTGGCTTCAACATCTGCATGCTTTTTTTTTTTTTAACATCTCCTTGGAAACAAAGTCACTTTATCCATCCAAGGAGAGCAGGGAGGCATTTCAAGCAGGCTGGAGTTATTTGGAACTGCATTACAGATGATCAGTTGGGTACATGAGACTGGGAATTTTTCCAGGATGATTCTATCTGAAAAACAGTTTAAGACCCTGAGCTCCGTTTTATAGGTAAGTTGGTTCTTATTTTTGTGTTATCAGGGAAGGAGGGAGCCGTGCATCCCAGAGTAGCTTACAAATTTCACTCTTATCCTATTTTTATTATAACCTCTTTAACTTTTAACATGTGATTTGCATAGATAGAATTCTCTAATCCCTCTTAATGAAATCTGTCTTTTTGCCAAGTAATTAGAGCTCAATTGGATTTTCCATCCCTCTTCAGGTTGTCAAATTCTTTTTATCTTTTACTTCATTGTCTGTCTCATTGTGACAGAGACTGACTAGGTCTTCATCAAATCTATTTCCTTGTTTTCCTGGACATAGCACAATTACATCTTGAGGTGGAAGGAATCCAGTGTAACACAGAGGAAACAGTCTATTAGGAAAACATTGATCAAAATGTTAAAATAATTAGATTTGAAGCTTCTGAAGAAACTTACAATGTGAGTTTACCATTTCAGAATCATTCTTTGTTCTCAAATGGTATCATATTCTCTTTAGAAGATTTTCCATAATCTCATTTAAATTTTCACAGCAAGAATGTACCCATTTGTCCTCCTATTTCCTTCAGAACACCACTCATTCACTATTTTGTTTGACAAATGTTTATGCAGCACCTTCAATGTGACCAGGCACTCTGTTAGGTACAAAACAATCAGGATAATAGCCCTGGGTTCATAAATATGGAAAGACAGGAAATAAACATAATAAATAAGTACAATTTAGAGTATAAAAAGTGTTAAGCACAAAAAAACAAGGAATAATAGGTAAGGTTGAATGACTGGAGAGAGACATTAATTTAACTACGGTAGCCAGTGCAGCCTTCCCAGAGAAGGTTAAAGAGCGAAGGAAAGCAGCCACAGGGACATCTAGGGGCAGAGCATTGCAGCTAGAGGAAACAGACAATGAGAAGATTGTGAAGAGGAAATGTGTCTAGTGAGTTTGAAGGTCTGTGTGTCTGGGGCAGAGTAAACAAGAGGTATGATAGTAGTAGGTCAGAGGGGTGTCAGATCATGCAGAGTCTTACAGATCCTTATAAGGACTTGGGCTTTTACTGTGTATGAGCTAAGCCACTGGAGAGTTTTGACTGACAGGATCCAGCAGTGTATTAAGAGACGGAAAGGGGGAGAAGGTAGAAGCAGAGGTGCCAGTGATGGCAATAATCCAGGAGAGTTAGTGTTGCTTTGGATCTAGGTAGTAACAGATGAGGCGGTAACAAATTACTTGATTCTATATGTTTAGAAGCTGGAGCCCTCAGGGATTAGAAAGATGGGAGAGAAAGGAAGGAGGCAAGAATTCATCCAAGGTTTTTGGCCTGAAAAATGGAAGTTTGGAGCTGCCATTTACTAAGTTGTTGAGACTGTGGTGGAGCAGCTTTGGGAGTAGAGAGATGAGTCTGGATTACAGGGATAGCTTGACTGAAATATCAATCTAGCAGGCACTGCCATATAGCTGGATGTGTCACGGCAAATAAAGATTTGCTTTCATTTTTGTTTTTTAGCAATTTTCCTAGAGCAAGTATTCAGAGAAATCCCTCTTGGTATAAAACTCCTAAAATGCTAGATAAAATATAATAAACTTTATATACGTTAGTCTGTGCTTTAGTAATCGAAACTACTAGAGACCAGATGTAAGAAGAAAGAGTAATTGCACAGTAGGAAGCTAGAGAGTTTGTTTTGATCTGAAAGCATCTGTCGGTCCCAGTTGACTTGAGGCTTTGACTTTAACTGGCCACACAAGTTTGGTAATAGAAACAATGCTTTGAGACCCAAATGTGTGGTGCTCAGATCAGAGATACTTTAGTAAAGCAGAAAACCTCAAATTACAATGTTCACATTTTGTGTTTTAGGATAAAACAAGCCACCACTCACATGGAGATGGTTGTGGATGCGGGTTGGGTTGGAGAGCTCCTAACTCCAGTGTGTACTTACTTGGGTCAGGAGACAGGGTTAACACTCACTGGGTGGCCCACAAAACCCTCAAGCAGAAACTCAGTTTAACGTAGTCCTGAGTCATTGATGGCATCAGGGATATAGCAAAGGCAAGTGCAAATCCTCTCTGGAAATAACTCAATGATTTACATGTGTAAGATATTTCTCTTTCTCTGTTCCTCCCTCCCACTTTTATCTGACCCTTCTTTCCATTGCCTATTGTCTTTTATCCAATTCCATTTTGATTCCATTCTCAGCAGTAGGGCTCTATTTTAGAAGAAAACCATAATGGGTCAGTTTAGGTTTTTTCTTTGTTGTTGTTGTTGTTTTTTTACCCTACTTCTCTCCTTCCCTTTCCCCCACTTTTCCCCATTAACAACATCTTTCATTAGTGTGGTACATTTGCTAAAATTGATGAATACATATTGAAGCCTTGCTACTAACCATGGGTGATAGTTTCCATTATAGTTGACACTTTGCAACACACATTTTTATAGTTTTGACAAAATGTAAAATGGTCTGTATCCATCATTGCAATGTCATTCAGAACAATTCCAATGTTCCCCAAATGCCCATATTATACCTATTCTTCTGTCTCCCTCACCTCAGAACCTCTGGTGACCACTACCTTTATATCAATGTTACAAGATCTTCCACTGCTAGAATAAGTCTACTTTAGTCCATAGTTACATTCCCCCCTTACGTTTTGTTCATTCCTCAGTCTTGAGGATTTTAGGATAGTAATGCCCACTCTGTTTCTGATTAAGAGGGGGCTTAGATCCCATGGGGCAGATGGATGGAGCTGTCTTGCTTGCAGTTACAGATACTCTCTGGTTTTTGGGATGGGTGCTCTCCATCATCTTCATTTTTTTAGTTGTCCTGAGGGAGTCTGATGAACTGCAGAGTAGATGTTGCAGCCCTGCTGAGATTCAGGGCTCAACCAGCATATGAACAGACCAAAGATTTAAGTCTCTGGTATATATATTTAATGAGTATAGTGCTAATTATAGGTTCAAATAAAAGGGACAGAAGAGCCATGTATAGGGAAATTATAAATGATTCTAACTCTGTTCCATTGGGGGACATACATTGCAAGGTAAGGCCCACATAGTGGGTCAGTTTTGAGAGTTCACAGAAGCTAACCTGCTTCAGTCCCTTTAAACCTACTGCAAGTCCCTGAGTTCACAGGCTACTGGGGTGGTTAAACCCCTCTCAGTTTCAGCTGTGCTTGTCAAATTGGTCCAAGGCAATTTCTGAGAGTACCTGTTGGCTATTTTGTAGTTCTTCAGTTTTAAGATGGTGGATATTTCTCTTTGCTTCCTCTTGCATAGCTGCCAATAGCATGCAGGTCTTGTAGCTGTTGCTGAATTGTCCCCATCCACTTGTGTTTTGGATTTCATACCTTGTCTATGAGTTGTTCTAAATATGGCCTGTTAATTTTTGGGTTTGCTCTCAAGTTTCTGTTTTTATATAGGGATTTGAGAAGCATCAAAAACTATGCTCATCATTTACCATCATATTTCAGAACATCCATATTAAAAAATTAAAGTAAGTAGATGAAAAGGCCCAGCTTTCATATATACATATACACACAAAATCAAGACTGTTCTTGAAATAACGGTACATGAAGAAAGAGCAAGCAGAAGTGGTTAGATAGTAAAATGAACTATGGGACATAATTATAATGTTTGATGATCAGGCCAGCCTTAGGAAAAATTGTCAATAGTCAAAAGATTTTCCTTGGAGCTGAGAGCCTCCTGGTTCTGTGGTACATCTCCTACTTGAATTCATCATACCTAGTATCCCAGTAATCTTCTGCTTTGTGTCCACCTATGATCTATCAAAACTTTCTATTTGTGCTTAATTCCTACTTACCATAATTTGGTGATAAAAATTTTTGAAAGAACTCTAAACTAAGTATAAATCTCTGCCTAGCCATTAATTGGCTGAGTCAGCTTTGGCAAATCAATTTCTCTTTCTGTTGTATGTGTGTTTCTGCATAACTAGAGTTAAATGTTAAATTACAATAAAAATAAAGAAAAGTAAAATCCAAACACATAACACATGAGTAAAAATATAAGAGTAAAAAACAAATGTAAAGAGGAAGCAGAAGACATGTATAATCCATTGCGAGTCATCTTTTTTTAACCTGGTCACCAAATTTAGCTCAGATTCTCTTAGAAATCATGGTGAAAAAGCATATACATGGCTTTCATGAATAACATGAATCAATCAGAGACAAAACACTTTCTAAGCCTCAAGCCAAGTGCCTGACCTGGGTCAGTTTCTAAAGCAGTTCCTTCTTCAGCCACGGAGAAGGTGATGCTCTAGGAACTTGGACTAGAAATCCTATTGAGGCTTCCTCTACCTGGTGGCTTTGTCCTGGTTCCTTGGTTTCTGCTTGTGGCACATGCACCCTCATCCTTGAGGGACTTTGTCCAGTTTCTATTTCCCACCTCTCCCCCCAGACTTGACCTCAGCACAGGCCCAGCATTCTTTTGCTCCCACTTGTCTGGGAGGAAATATCCAATGGGAAGAATAAGGTATGGCTTTAATATTTTTAAAAGTTACATTAAATGAAATCTGGCTGTATCTTAAACAGAGGTATTGTTCAGAAACACAGCCTTCAAACATGACCATATCATCTAAAGAAAATAAAGCCCATGTCAAAATGCTAAATTATAATTTCAAAAAGCTGTTACATGATGGAAAAGGGGCAGATGAGCTCTCAGGTCCTTTTCCAATTCTTAAAAGTCTCGTAGTTTTCACAGGAAAATTTTCTTGAACGTGCAGATCAAATGAGGCAGGATAGTTAATTAAGATATTAATTTGAATTTTTCTTCTTACCATTGAATAAGACACTGAAGGAAGAAAAGGGTATTTTCCCAGAAGTTGACCAAGGTGCTCTTCTGCTTCAGGGCATCTTTATGGGACCTGGTGTTTCAGCACCCGAGTCTTGGAGCTACAGAGACAAGATAGTGACCACATCTCCAACCAGTTGTGGGGTGCAACACTTAAGTCCCTGGATGCTTATAGCTCCTCATCTTGCTTTACTTATCACCTTGCTCGCAAGGCTTCTTTCAGGCCCTTAAATATACCAAGTGCTTTCTGGCCCCAGGCCCTCTGCCTGTACTGTTCTTACATAGCTAGATTCTTCTCCCACTTGAGGTAGGCATTTCTCACTACCCTATCAAATGAAGGATTCTTAAAATCCTCCCCCCACTTCATTGGCTCTCTTACAAAATTTACCAAAATTTCCAGTTATTTTATTTGGTGATGTGTTTGCTTATGTTCTGCCCCTTTAACTGAAATGTAAGGTCCATGAGGGAAGGAATTATTTTCACTAATGGATGCCCTGTTTCCAGAAAAGCTCTTGGAACACACTACACTCTCAGATACTGGATAAATAGTATTGCAAAATGAATAAGTAAATGAATGGAACACTTGGGCAAAATGTTGCAGGGACCTGGGTAGGTTATGACATTCGAAGGTGGGAACAAGAGCCAAAAAACATGTGTTGTTCAACAAGAATAATGACTCTATGTTCAAATCAAAGAATACAAGGTATAAAGAAACATCAGGCAGGTTGGAACTAGCTAGAAAAGCAAACATTTAGAGAGAATCTAGGAAGGGCTACTCCATAGGAAGAGAAAGGCTTTTCAAAGAGATGACCCAATCAAATTACTTGACTAAAAATAAATAGATAAAAAATGACTTATGTTGGCTGAAAATGAATTTTATTATTCAAAAGGTTAATGGCAATATGAAATAAGTTAAAGCTGGAAAAATTAAGTTAGTGTTAAAAATTACTGGGATATGTCACAATAAAAGAGAGACTGAAGGGAGAGTACAAAAATTGATTTCTGGTGAAGAATTTGAAAAGTACTATAGGGAATGCTACTAAAAGAAACAGGAGTGCAGGCACTGAAAATCTGATTAAAATAAATAATGGAAATGTCCCCTGACATAATGTAAGATGCTGTCACTCAAATAATAAGCTGGAGTAGAAATTAGAGTTAAATGACTTCTTAAATAAATTCAAGTCTGAATACCAACAAAGCCACTAAAAAGTGTTTTATTACCAACATACATATGCCAGATCATATACCTACTGGTGTATGTTTTATTAAAAATATAAGAAGGAGTTGGTCAAGTTCAGGCAAATGGATTAACAATGTGGGTGGTGCAAATTCAAGATCAGGAGAACTAGGAGGAATGCAGGCCAGAGAGATGGAATGTCAGACATTGGAAATAGGTATGGACAGTGTTTTTTTCTTCTTCACAGGAGCAGAATAGTTCTAGAAACAAGCAAACAAAAAGGGGCAACCAAACAGCAAAACAACTAAAATTCTTAGAGATGGGAGTCAGATTCAGCTCCTAGTTGATCTATCACTTCTAGCTTTCAGCAAGCTCCCTGTGTCATGGAGAAATAGAGAGGTAAAGCACATAAATTTCTCACAAGGATGCACAATGCATGCCTTCTTAGCCACTGTAAAAGTCATATGGTGATCAGAAAACAATTAAACTATGTAAAAGCTTTAAGAACTATTTGGAAAGAGATTATAAGCACGTCTATTCTGAATTGGAGACTATTAATGTTTACCAGGTAATGCTTTTCAAAAGTCTGGTTACTATTGCATCTGATGAGAAAAATGGCATATCCTGATACTTTTAGATCTGGACAAACTCAATCTCAAGGGCTAATCTTTAAATCTGAAAAATGTTTTCAGGGAGATACTGTTAAGATTTTACATAAGAAACCAACCTTGCAAGTCTAAAATGAAAATAGTAGCAGTTGTAAAATTAAGGGACGATGTTATGTTGTATATATACTTATGGAGTCATTTATTCCAAATGAATATCTTTAAGGGTTTTGCCAAATCTTTAGTTCTTCAGCAAATCTATAGGAAATGATGCTCTATTTTTCCAGTACTGCCAGGATAGTGGTTCACATAGATGAATTTTCCAGAAACTCAAACATACCCATTTTGAATCAACTATTTCTACAATGTATGACATACCACAAGTTGCTCTGATGGTAGAGGATGGTGAACATCCCTCTTGGAGGCTGACTCGGACCATCATAAAGCATTTTCCTTGGTAGTGCTCTGGGACTCTATTGAGGTGTGAAGGACTAAAAGATTTTCCTCAGACCAAATGGGTGCAACATACTCTGCTTGTGTATTTTTAACAGATTTTTATAATTTTTGGTCTTATTTCTTTGGTGTTTGATTTCTCTTCTTTGTTTCTAAATTGTTGACTTCTAACATATGGAATTTTCTCTTTTGAGAAGTTCAACTTTTCTTGAGAGTAGAATGCTTTGTCTTTAGGATATCTATGCTTCACAATGGCACTTGTCCTTTAAATTTATTTTTTATTTAATTCCAGGTTTGTTGCAGGGTTCAAAATAGTTGAAGATGTGTGAAGTCTCACATCTGAATTAGTCACCAGCAAGTAATTTTAAAAAATAAACTGATCACTGTTATTTGAAGCTCAACATGTATAAATTCAGGTTCAAAAATAAATGCATGAGTAATAGGTTAGAATATTTTCACAAACAAACTTTCTCCCCTTTTCCAGGCTACTGGGCACAGTGTACAACTACAGCAAGTACCTATTTTCTTCACCCCTCCTTTTCTGAAAAACTTTTTTTTTTTACTAGAAAAGTTGTGAGTTTACAAAGCAATCATGCATACCGTACAGGTTTCCCAATACTTCCCTCTACCAGCAGTAGCTTACATTGTTGTAACACATTTGTTACAAGTGATGAAAGAACATTGTCATAATATCATGGCAAGCTATAGTACATCGGGTATATTTGCTGTATTTTTTCCCACTAATCATCCTATTATTAACACCATGTATTAGTACTGTGTATGTGTTACATTTCCTAGAGAATGTTCTAATATTTTTACTGTTAACCACACACTATCATCTGCCATGTTATACAATCTCCTTCTTTGTACAACCTGTCCAAAATGCATACCCAGTGATTCTGTTTCATCACAGTTGTGCTGCCATCATCTCAGTCCATTTTAGAACTTTTCCATTATACCAAAAAGAAAAATCCCATACCCTTTTGCACTCTCCCATTGTTGACCCTTAGCATTGATATAGAACCTTCTTTGCCATTGCTGCAAAAATATTACATTATTACTGTTAACTATAGTCTATAACTTAACACTAGTCGTATTTTCCCCACATACCAACATATTCTTAACACCTTGTAATAGAGGAACATTTCTGTATTTGTACTATTAACTGAAATACTTTCAAACTTACAGGATGGTTTAAAAAATAATACAAATCTCAGAGAGAACTCCAACATATCCATATCCCCCCAGACACTCTGATCCACTGATTTTAACATTATACCACATTTGCTGCATCATTCTAGCCATAGCTATCAATCATTCTATCAATATATTTATCTACCTATCCATCTGTGTACCTATCTATCTACTTAAATAATATTCCGAACATTTGAGTGTAGATTGCATAAATCATGCTTCTTGAACCCTTAGTGCTGCTATGTACATTTCCTAAGAACAAGGATATTCACTTATGTATCCACCTTAAGTACAGTTATCAAGTTCAAGAAATTTAACATTGATAAAAGGTTTACAGCCTATATCCCATTTTTTTCCATATGCCCCAATAATGTCCTTTTGAACCTTTTCTCTTCCTTTGTTAGATTCTTTCCAGGAACATATATTGCCTTTATTTGTAAGTGTCTTTTAGTTACTCTTTTTTCTTTAATTGTTGGAGCATATATAATATATGACATAAAGTTTCCAACCTCAGCCACTCTGCATGCCATTCAGTGGGAGTAATCACATTCACAATATTACAGTATCCTTACTAGGTTACATTACTAAAGTTTTCCCATCTCTCCAAAATGAAACCCTACACCCATTTTGCATTAAATTTCAGTCCCCCCTGCTTCCCATCCCTGGCAACCTGTCCTCTAATTTCTTTCTCTATGAACTTGCATGTTCTCTGATATTTTCTTTGTAGACACCATGGTGCTTAAATTTGACATCCTAAATCTGTAGCAATCTTGTTTGCTTTGATATCAACTTAACTTCAATAATATACACAATGTTCTTAAATGCTTCTTTCCCCCACACTTATATAGTTCTTGTCACAAAGTGCATGTTTGTATATTATGAGTCCAAAACCACTGATTTTTCATTACATTTTTTGCATCTGCCTTTAGATCTATAGAAAATAAACAGTGAATCTACAAACCAAAAACACAATAGTATGGTCATTTATATTTACCCATGTCATTGTTTTTACCAGCAATACTTATGTCTTCATATGGCTTTAATCTATTGTCTGATGTCCTTTCTTTCAA
Organism: Dasypus novemcinctus; assembly: GCF_030445035.2. Lineage (NCBI taxonomy): Eukaryota > Metazoa > Chordata > Mammalia > Cingulata > Dasypodidae > Dasypus > Dasypus novemcinctus. The sequence continues at coordinate 22,835,129 of NC_080676.1, read as the reverse complement.
CCTGAAGAATTCTCTTTATCATCTCATGTAGGGCTGGTGGCTAGTAGGGCTAGTGGTGATGAACTCCCTCAGTTTTTGTTTATCTAGGAATGTCTTCATCTCACCTTCATTTCTGAAAGGCAGTTTTGCTAGATATAAAATTCTTGGTTGACAAATTCTTTCTTTCAGCACTTTAAATATGGCATCCCACTGCACTGCCTTCTTGCAGACATGGTTTGTGATAAGAAATTGGTACTTAACCTTATTGAGGCCCCGTAGCTGTGACTGGTTGCTCCTTTCTTGCAGTTTTCAGAATTCTCTCTTTATTTTTGGTGTTTGACAATTTAATTATGATATGTCATGGTTGACTCTATTTGGGTTTATCTGGTTTGGAGTTCATCGAGCATCTTGGATGTATATATTCATGTCTTTCATTAGATTTGGGAAATTGTCAGTCATTTCTTCGAATATTCTCTCTGCCCCTTTCTCCCTTTTTAAAAAAATTGTGGGACTCCCATAATGCATATATTGGTATGCTTGATAGTGTCTCACAGGTTCCTTGGGCTCTTTTAACTTTTCTTCATTCTTCCTTCCTTCTGCTCCTTAAATTGAACAGTTTCAATTTTTTCATGTCTCTCTCAGATTCTTTTTTTCTGCCAGTTGTAATCTGTTGTTAAACCCTTCCAGGCAATTTTTAATTTTTGTTACTGTGGTTTTCAGCTTTGTTTGCTTCCTTTTCATAATTTCCATCTCTCTATTCATATTCTCTTTGTGTCTACTTATCATTTCCTGATTTCCTCAAGTTGTGTTTCCATGTTTTCTTCAGCTCTTTGAGCACAATTAGGACTGTTTTCAAAAGTCTTTATTGTTGTTGTTGTTTAGGAATACTTTTTTTTTTGTCTTTATTTTTTTTTAATGTTACATTAAAAAAATATGAGGTCCCCATATATGCCCCACCCCTTCAAAAGTCTTTGTATGGTATATCCTAGGTCTGGTCCTCCTCATCAATGATTTTTAATGCTTAATTTTCTTTTTTGCCTGGGCCATCACTTCCTGTTTCTTTGTATGATTTGTAATATTTTGTTGAAACCCAGATATTTTAATATTTTAATGGGTTATCATTGGAAGTTAGACTCTAAGATATCTGTTCCTTAAGCTTGTATTCATCTCATGTTATAACAGAGCTTTCCTTGAATGTCAGTAGATAACAAAAAAAAAAAAAAGGAAAAAAGAAAACACCTTTTCCAGTCTTTGCAAATTGACCTGTGTATAGTGCTCTCTTTCAGGGCTTATCTACACAAAGAGTTTAGAGAATAGCTCCAGGTTAAAGCATAGGGGGTTCACTGATTCTTTCTGTACTTGCCTCTTTTCTTGGAATGTTCCTGTGTCCCCAGGAATTCCTCCATTTACATAGATATGGATGTCCTCCTTTCCCTAGGAAACAGTTTCCTTATGGTCCTGAGCACTACATTATATGTCCTATAGCCAGTATTCCCTTGCCCCAGGCAGCCACAACTTGCTCTTTCATGGCATTCTGTAGGAGAGAGCAGTGAGCTACCATCTACATAAGGGCAAGTTCTGGGGCAGTGAGCCCTTCAGGTCCCCACCAGACACATATATCCCTATGTGACTACTCTGCTTCCTCCAGAACCAAGACCAAGGACCTACACTGAACTGGTGAAGGGTGGTGAAGCAACTAGCCAGGGCACCATGAAATTGTACCATTTTAAGTAGTTTGATGATTCAGTGTTCACCCTTTTACTGCTGTCCTTCTGCTCTTGTTTTATATATATATGTATATATATATAAATAAATATATATATACTCTTGTTATATATATATATTTATGTGTGTGTGTGTATATGTATTTATTTTATTAGAGTAGTTTCGGCTTTACAGAACAATCATGCATGAAATACCGATTATCACATACCACCCTGTTATTAATGTTGCATTGATATAGGACATTTGTTACAATTGATTACAGTACATTTTTAGTAATTGTACTATTAACTATTGTCCATGGTTTAACTTAAAGTTCACACAGTTTGTGTAGTATAGATCCATAAATTCTTTTTTTTAAATTCTCTTATCCTATATATAAAATCTAATATTCACAAGGCTGTGCTACCATCACCACCATCAAAACATTTCTGTCATTCCAAATATGAATCCTGTACATTTTAAGCCTTAACTTCCCATTCCCTCTCCACACTTCATCCCATGGTAATCTATATTCTAGATTCTGACTCTATGAGTTTGCTTATTCTAATTATTTCAAAGCAGTGAGATCATACAATGCTTGTCCTTTTGTGTTGTTTCAAGATGCTTTTGCTGGGAGGACAAATTTTGGGTAGTGTCATGCCAGTTAGAACTTGCCCAAATCAATCTTTCCCAGCCAAATCAGGGCCAGGAACACATGAAAGTAGTGCAGACCTGCTCCAAATTGCCCCTGGGAGTGGGCCAGGAAGGGATCAAAAGCTTTTTCCACGACTCCCCAAAGCTTAGCTTTCTTGACCTGTCCAACAAATTCAGTTCTTCAACTTCAACTGTCCCAAATAGTCCTGAGGAAGCATAACATCTTTTTTTGTTTGTTTTGAAAACTCCACCACCACCCCCACACTGAGATGTCTCTCCCTTCTGTTTGCTCACTGTTTGTGCTTCTTGTTTTGTTCACTGTTTGATCATTGTCTGCTTATTGATTTTTATTTTTTTGCTCGTTGTCTGCTCATTGTCTATTCTTTTCTTTTTTTTTTTTTTTTGCTTATTGTCTGTTTTTTTTTTTTTTTCTTTATGTGGCACTGGGAACTGTACTCCAGACCCCCCATGTGGAGAGGCAGGTGCCCAGCTGCTTGAGCAACGTGCTTTCCAGCATAGCATCTTTAAATCTCCTCAATCCTTGCCTGTCTGGGGCAGGTTAGAAAAATGGCAACCCTGAGAGTCAGATCCCCAGCGATTTGAAGTTGCCAATCAAAAGTTGTTATCAGTGATCAGCCCAGTCTGATCTTGGAGAAGAGGATTTTTATTTCCCTTTCGGTCACCAGTGAGCTCGCCAGAGGCTGGACGCTACAGTGACCTGCTGTTCTTTACCATAATTTATCAGCTTCTTCTTCCTGCTCTTCCCTGGATACTCGACAGTGTTCTTATGACTTCCAGAGTTTCAAATTAGTTGTTTCAGACAGTTCTTGTCTGAACTTTTGTTCTGATGGAAGGACTGTAACCTGGGGTTCCTACTCCTCCATCTTCCCACAGTCCTGAAAGAACTTTTTTCTCTTTTACTCTTTTCTGGTGATTTTAGAAAGATGTGTCTGCCAGTTTTTGCAGGTTTTTCAAAACTCCTGTGGTGGGATGGAGTCCTGACACGTCTCATTCTTCCATCTTGATTGGGACATTTGAAAAACTACTTTTCTGAAAAACTTTTCCTGTTAGATTGAAGTTATTAATAGTATTGTATCTACCATATTATTATCAGGACATTTAATTTCCATATAAAGTTATATATAATGCACTTAATCAAATTCTAAAATATTAAAAAGTTTCTGAACACATAATCTGAACAATAAATTTCATTTGGAAAAAACATAACTTAGGTTTTATCTTTTTTTTTTTTTTTTAGGTAGTTTTGGTACTTGTTCCTTTCTTGCTTATATAACTCTAGTCTAGGATCTGTTCTTTCAAGGAATATGGAGGGAAAAATAATAGACAGACCTGAGTACCCTAATGCTCTAATCTCCCAAACCACATAGATTAAATCTTCTTCTAGGTGAAAGGCAGACTCTTTGAAGAAAATCAGATTTAATACATACCCTGAGGTGTCAGCATTGCTTGGAAGTTAACCTGGAGAATTATGCAATAGTGGGAAATCCTGTACTTTTCAAGTAAATATGCCAGAAAAGAACGTGCTGGGTATGAGCAATCTAGTGTCTGTATAGAGGACGTATTAGAAGGGAGAAAGTGGAGATTTTTTCATGAGGGTTATTTTAATAGTCTAATAAGATATGATGAAGATCTGAACTAAAGTCATAGCAATGCAGATGAAGAAGAGAAGTGAATATCAAAAAGAGAAAGGTTTAGAAAGTAGTAAACTCCAATATTTTCTGCTTAATGAGCAGTGTGCATGGTGACACTAGCGCCACGCTGTAAATTATGAGACACAGTAAGTTTAGGAGGTAATTTACCTCTGTAAATATTAAGCTTTAATAACCCAAAGACCATCTAGTAAATAGTTGGTTATTGATGTCTGGAGTACAAGAGAGATATCTGAGGTGAAGTTAAATATTTGAGAGTCATGGATTTGTAGATTGAAAACCACAAAATCAAATGCCTAGAGGGAATAGTTGCTGGGTAGACAAAGTATACTAGTAGAATAGACAGTAAAGAATGATAGGGACTGTGGTAAACTAGAGAGAATTTGCCTCATATAAAGGGAAAATTTATAAAGTGAGAAAAGGAGAAACTCATAAAAATTTCTTGTTGAAGAGAGATCCTTGAGTCAGTACTCTATAATATAACACAATTACTTATTTTTAGTGTTGGAAAATTGAAAATAATGTTTCATTTTGCAACATAATGATGTGCCCCCTTATAAATTCCTAAATGACACCTTCAGATAAGTCCTTAGTAGTGGGCAATCCTACAACATTTCTTTCATCAACTCACTCTCACTCATCCCAGTCATCATTTCAAATTTCTACTTTCTTCAAATCTTTGGCCCTCACCACCTCCCCCACCATTTCCTCTCATAGCCATTGACCCCGTATTATGTTTTACATAGAAAATAGAAACCATCAGACAGGAATTTCTCAAATCCATGAAACAGACACATGGCTCTACCTTCCTTTGTTCCATTCCATTCTCCTTCTTCCACTCATAATATAAACAGGGCCATCTTTTCCCAGTTTTTCACAAATATGACACCTTCCATACCTTCTCTTTATCTTATATTCAGGTACTCCATTTAATCTTTCCCTAGACCTTCGAAAAACCTCAAGATTCTTTCATGAGGAAAAACATAAAACAAATGGAAAACCCACTCCCAGCACCACACACTTCTCCAGCTTGTTCTCCTAACTTTCTTCCCTTTTACAGTCAAATTTCTTGAAATAATTGTACATACACCCTGTCTCCAGTTCCTTTTCTCCACTCACTCCTCAGGCTTATCTGATCAGGCTACTGTTTCAAGATTCCACCAGGCTTTCTCTTGTGAAGGTCACCCCTTTACAAAATCCATTGAACATTTTCAGTCCTCACCCTTCTTGTCCTCTTAGCAACATTTGAGCCTGTTGGCCACTCCCCTCTTCATTATCCACTGTCTTCCCTGTCTTCTGTGATCCTGGGCTCTCCTGGGCTCCCTCCTACTCATCCTTTAGATTGCATCTAAATCTTCACTTCTCCAGGGAGTCCTGTCTTTACTGGCTCAAATCTCACTATTATTTGCTTTCCCAAGGCCGTGAACCTTTCCTTTGTAGCATTGTTCACTGTGTAATTTTATTTTTGTTTGTGTGCTCTCCCAACTTGTAAGCTGCAGAATGGCAGGAAACATTTCAGTTCTTCTCATCACTATATGCACTATACCTAGACCAAAGTCTGTTTGTGCAATAATTATCCATCTACTAGGTAAATAACTAAACAAGTGACAATGAGTGAGTTTACCGCTCGGAGTTCCTGAGAACAGAGGCTACATCACTTGTCTAGTGCATGAAGAAATAACTGGAAAAACAGGTTTGCTTCAATCTCTTTCATATTTGTATCATTTTCATTTTTAGTTTTTATTAATTAAACACACACCAAATATATTTAAGGACTTTCTCTAAGCAGAGTTGCTTCAGTCTTTTTCATTTTTATATCTTTTTGTTTTTATTCAACCCACACTTAATACTTTTCAGGAACCTCTAAGCAAAGTGACATTGAGATGGCTAAGACCTTATCTCCACTGTTAAGAACATCATTTTTCTCTCCTTTTCTATATTAAAATTTAAATTGGAAACAACATTCAAAGGACTATTCATTTAAATTGCTATAAAAGCAGATAGGATAAGAACGGTGAAGAACAAAAGAGAATGGAGTTTTTAAAAAAAAATTGTGACATTATACTGTGATGATTAGGCTAATAGGTCAGCTCGGCCAGGTAATGGTGCCCAGTTGTTTGGTCAAGCAAGCGCTGGGCTCACTGTAATACAAGGGCATTTTTAGACTTCAATCATCAGTGAGTTATATGCATAGATGACTGATTACATCTACAACTAACCAAGGAGATTGCTGTCAGCAATAAGTAACTTTTTATCCAATCAGTTGAATGCCTTAAAAGGAGAAGTGATTTTAGCATTCAGAAAGAATTTCCGGCACTACTTTGGATAGCCAGTGTCTCCTGGGAACTCAAGGACCTTCATCGGGAGTCCCTACCTTCCAGCCTGCCTGCGGAATTGTGCATCCCCAGGGTTGCATGAGAGAATTTTATAAAATTTCATACTATTTACAGATATCTTGTCAATTCTATTTTCCTAGAGAACACTTTTTTCCACAAAATATTTTACATCATCAAATAGGTCCATGCAAAGGATCTATATCTAAAGAGAGAACAATAAACTGGTATGAGTGAATACCTTATTCCTTATGATCTTTAGCTATATTCATTCAATAACAATTTATTGACACCTTCCATTAGTCAAGGTAAGCAAGGTTAAATCTTAATGACCAGTTTAAAGTGGGGTTGAGTATAGGTGAGAGGAAGAAATCAAGGAACATGCAGGTTTCTAGATGTATTGACAGGAGAAAGAATGAACAGGAATTATTTCCAGAAGTTTTGAACTTGGGCCACCTATGTGTTATTAAATTAAAATGTTCCATAGGCATGGAACATAAGTTTATGGTATAAAAGAGAGAGTTCTTGCTTATAAATATCACTTTGGGAGTAACTGCATATAAACGACAGTTGAATGCAGGGGAGTAATAGACAGTGTTTGATGACATAGAGTAGTCAAGATGCTTAAATAATAAAAAGGGCTATTGGATTGTGTAATTAAAAAAAAATATATATATATATAAATGGTGGATGGATTTGGAGGGTACAAAACAAAGGAATATTATATTCTGGGTAGAGTGTTTCAAATGAATTCAATCCATGTCAGACAACTCTTCGTTCAAATCCCAGCTTTATTACTTTTGCTATATGTCACTATTCAAATCGCTCAACCTCTCAAAGCCTCAGGATTTCCCATCCGTAAAGCTGGGATAACAGCTCCCACTGGGATAATTTCATTTGTCACTTTGGCTAAGTTATAGTGTTCAGTTGTTTTGGTCGATCAGGCATTGGCCCTAATGTTATTGTGAGGGCATTCTGTAGGCGGATTAGCATCCATAGGCAGTTGAGTGCCTCTATGTCTGATTGCATCTACAGCGATGAGGGGAGTTTCCTCAGCTAAATAGTTAGAGGTCTTAAAGCCAGAACTGAGGATTTCAGAAGTCAGAAAATTCCTGCCTCTATTCCAGCCAGCCAGATTTTCCTGGGGAATTCAACCTCACCTTCAAGAGTTTCTAACTTGCAGCTTGTCCTCCGGAATTTGGGTTTGCTGATCCCCATAGTCATATGAGCCAATCTCTAGAAAAAAATTTTCTTAATATTAACATATATCTCTATATTTATGTCTTGTTGGTTCTGTTTCCTCTGGAGAACCCTAATATACCTGCCTTCCAATATTTGAAGGTGGATTACATAAAAAGCTTAGTACAGTGTTTTTCAAATAATAAGGGACAAATATATGGTACTGAGGAGGAGGAGGAGAAGGAAAAAACTGGTAACCAATTTCTGTTTATAAAAGGGCCAGGATGCCTAGAAGGGAAAAGATGGAAGAAGACTTCGATCAACACATGGAACGGATTTTGAAAAAATCAATGTCTACGTGGAGTGGTGTATTGTAGCAAGTTATAAATTTTAGGAAGAACTTGATGATCATTTACATGAAAGCTGAGGAGGGGGTTCGAAGCATGGGATTAGAGGTTGGCATTCTAATTCTATGGTTCTATTAGTTCCCCAGGCAATAGGTAGGAGATATAGGGAGATAAAAATTTTCTTTTGGGGGAGACCATTTTAACAGTTGCAAACTTAATGGACAATCTGAAATATTATTCAAAGAAAAAACAAATGCCTCCGAATTGCCAATGACAATGACAATTTTCTGATCAAATGTAGAATGGCAACTGTTATCATACTCAAAATAACCTCTCTCCACCTCTGCCAACTCATCAATGTATTCAATGCAGCTTCATTTCTTTCACTATAATGTCAAAGCATCAGGAGAAATAAAAGAATTTCCTTCTTACAAAATAAATTTGAGACCCCCGTTTTATGCAAACAATAGTAATGTGCTCTCCTAAGAAAAACTGGATTTTGAAAACACATCATTTGGTGGTCAATTAGTAGCATTACCAAATAATTATTCCAGTAAGAAAATAATCCACTATAGAATGTTTTTAAGTGGCAGCCTTCCGTACACATATCTTTTTTTTTAACAAATCAATTTTATTAGTACATATCAATAAAGCATAAATCTGTCCAATGAATACAAACAATGGTATTTGGTATAATCACATAGTTTTGGATTCATTTCTTCAATCATTTTTAAAGCATTTTCATGCTTCCAATGATGATAATAATAAACAAAAAGCAAGCAAACAAACAAAAACCTGTCTGTCGCTCTATGCTTCCCCAGCCACACATAGCTGTTTTTCTCTCTCGAGTTTATTTGTATTTATATTGTGTAAAAACAATCATGCAGTATCATATTACTGCATACCATGTTAGTATCATACCATATTAGTATTTTACATGAGCTTTCACTACGTTATACAGTCCCATGTTACATTTTTTAGCTTTCTTTCTAGTAATATGCATGATCTTAGACTTATCCTTTCAACCATCTAATAATTCTGATAGTTAGAAACACTAAGGTGTGCTTTCACCATTTCTGTTCATTTCCAAAGATTTACAGACAACCTTTTTACCAATTCTGTACAGATTAATCCTCAGCTTTCCATTCTCTACCCTTCATCTATTTTCTGGTGACCAATATTCTAAGTATTAACTCCATGAGTGTAAATAATATATTTAGTTTATAATCGTGCAATCATACAGTATTTGTCCTTTTGCATACATGTATCATTTTACCCTGAATTTTGTAAATCTCCATAAGGTGAAGTACTTATGAATGTAGCCCATTCCTGAAAATACAGTTATTTTCATTGCATTTAGAGCAGGGTAACAAGAGACTGGAGTCATCCCCATTTGTTCTCATGACAGTTGTCATATACTCTTGAGACAACTGGCTAGAACTAAAGTGCAATTCTTCCTTTAAGTCTAAATGATATTCATTATCCTGGCCTCATTATCACAAGCTCAAACAAAGAGACAAGTGGTTCTAAACATTAGGACAAGTTTCAGTATGACATTATCGTTCTGAGGAAAGTGTGTGTGAGATAAATCTTCTTAGCCTTTAGAGGAAGAGAAAGAAAAAATTAGGAGAGGAGTAGCATGCCATATGAATAATTCCTCAGAGGGGAAACTGGAAAGGAGTCCTATTTTTCCTTTACAGTGTAAATGAAACCAGAACATATTAAATCTTCCTTATATGTGCATCAGCTCTAGGTTCTCCCGGAGAAAACCGTTCTGGTTATAAGCATTCTAATTTGATCTGTTCTGGATCTGATTGTCCCTCAAGCTAGTCAGCCTGGACTGAAAGTTGATTTGGGCTCACTCACATACATTTTGAGGGCAACATTGTATACAGATCTTCGGGGACAACCATCTCCATGTTCTGAATGGGTAATAAAATTATTGGGATAATTAGTGCTTCTTCTAATGATATCTAACTCATACCTCACATCTCTAGCTGTAACTATCAGAGGTACGCCAAACTAACTTTTCTTTTGTGTAGGGGTGTGGGGTAGGGACAGGTCCCTTTTTTCCTTGTCAAGTAAATAAGATCTGTGTAGAAACACATTAGAAACTTGGTGCTTTTGGATTTAACACTCACGGTTCTAAGTTGTCATGTATGATCTTAGTAGACCCTAAGTAGCAAGCTTTATAATTTTTCTGAAGCATGAAATTGACTTGAACATGGTATAAGGCCAGGGAGATTGGATTAACTACTGAGCAAGTAGATGAGTCCAATTGACTGCTCTGCATCCATATCTCAAGGTATTTATGTTATCTTTCTTCTTGGTCTTATTTGCAATAACCAGCATGAAGCTATTTTCTAATAAAGAAGCTTTTTGTTTACTTATGATGCTTGTCAATGAAATAAGAAAGATAGTGACATTTAAAATTGATTTTAATATACAATCACTCTTTATAGAAAGATGACTGGACCAAATTCTGAATTTTGTCCAAAATTTGTCTATACCTCTGAGTTCAGGGATTTCCAAAGGTCTAGTCTCCATACTCTTTCATGGATACAAGGAGTCACATTTATCTCTCAGAGCACATGGAGAAAAGATTGTGAACAAGGGATATAAATTTCACATCTGACTTCGAAGTGGGATCTTCACAGAAATGTCTCCCTTTTCCAGAGTTGATTTTATCTTTTAAAATATTTATTTGCGTGACATCTACATTATCAAAAATCATTTTTGTGGGATTCATCTTAAATGCTGCCTTATCTAGAGAATACCTAAAACATTTTCCCATTTCAGTCAATAACACTTACCTTCAAAAATGGCATAAACTGTAATCCTCAAAAAGCTATTCCTAACAAAAATTTTTAGCACAAACCAGTTGATCAAGAATTATTTACAAAATAACTGAATAAATAAAAAAAATAAAATTAGAAAAAAAAATTTTAAATAACAATAAAATAAAGAATTACTAGTTCATAATGGAGAAAATGTGATAAAGTTTTCTATCATAGTAACTTCTGATCCAATGCAAAATATTTCTGTAGCTTCCCACTGCCCTCAGTACAAAAGCCACACTTCTTCACATGGGCTCGAGGCCTTTCGTAGCCCTCCCCTTGAGCCTCACCTCAGGCAATATACCCCAGCTCACTCTTCCTGCAGGCTCTAGTCACACTGAACTATTTGCAGCTCCCAGACCCCCTGGGGCCTTTCATACTTTCTTACTTTCTCTGTAAGCAACCCTAAACTTAGTGGTATTTTCATGAGCAATAATCATTTGACTTCCACAATTTGCCCCAAGAACACATCCTCTGAAGAGCCCTTCCTTGATTTTGCCCATCAAGGCCCTTTCCCAAGCATTCTGTGCTTCCATTTTTCACAATATTTTCCATGTTGCATCACATGTCATACCACTTGTCTACTTGTCTACTTCCATCGTTCATTTATTCATTCAAGCATTGCACAAATTAGACTGCGAGTGTCTACTATATGACAGTCACTGTTCTGGGCATTGCAGATACAACAATGAATAAAACAAAGTCCCAGTCATCACGGAGCTTAGCTTCTAGTGGGGGTAGAAGAAAGAAAGACAATAGTACATGAACACAATAAAATGTCAGCCATCTTCAGTGTTGCAGAGAAAAATACAACAAGGTAAGGTAAGTGGAGTAAATTAGCACTTGTGGCATAAATGGCTGCTATTTTTAGAAATGTTGACTTAGGGGTCCTTCCATGAAATGACAGGTTTTTGTTTTGTTTGCTTTAAACACAAATCTAAAGGAAGCAAAGGAGCAAGCAATCCTGACATTCAAATGATGTGTTCTGGACAGAGGGACCAGCAAATGAAGCTGTGAAACTCAGATACTCTTGGCATATTTGGAAAATGGCAAGGAAGACAGAGTGGCTACTGTATACTGGGTGAGAAAGAGAGTAGTAGGAGATATTAGAGAAGTTGTTGTGGGAATGTTCAAGTAGGACAATGGTTCTCAACTGGGCTGTACACTAGAAGCAACTGGTGAGCTTTTAAATATTTGAGACCGCAAAGTCTCATCCCTGGAGTATCTAATTGAAATGAATTGGCATGGAGCCCAGCCATTGTTTCGTTGTTGTTTGCTTGTTTCTTTTTAAATTTTCTTTTTTTCCTAAATTAAATTATTTCCTAAATAAAAATTTTATTAAATTCAGGTTTTTTTTCTCTGAGTTTAATAAAATTTTAATTTTAGAATAGTTTTAAGGTTACAGAAAGAGACGGTGCAAAGATAATAGGGAGAGTTCTTGAATACCCCTCCGCAAGTTTCCCCTACTGTTAACATCGAGCTTTATTATGTTATCTGTGTTAATCTGTTACAATCAAGAAACAAATATTTGTACTTCATTAGTAACTAAACTCTACACTTGATCAGGATTTCACTGATTTTTCCACTAACCAGCCTGTTTTATTCTAGGGGCATGTCCAGAAAACCACTTCCCATTTAGGTCATGCTGTCTCCTTGGTCTCCTCTGATCTGTGGCAGTTTCCTTGTTTTTCAAAACTTTGATAGGTTTGAGGAGTCCTGGTCAGGTGTTTTGTAGTGTGTCTTCAATTTGAGTTTGTCTGACATTTTTCTTACGTTAGACTGGGGTTATGGTTTTGGAGAACACTTCGGAGAGGAAGTACTCCTCTCATCACAACCTATCAAGGTTACCTGCCTTCAGCATGGTATCACTGATAGCATGTACTTGATTACTGGGTTAAGGCAGTATTTTCCAGATTTCTACATTGTAAAGTTTCTTTTTCTCCCTTTTCCATATTCTATTATTTTCATACTCTTGAAAATAATCCAGTAAGCACAGCCCACACTCAAGTGGGAGTTGAGAGATGTGGGGTTAAAGTACACTCTTGGAATGGGGAGGCATTAGTATTTTTAAAGAGCCCTCCCCATGATTCTAATGTTAGTTTTACGTGAATCTTTGTGTATGCACAATTACCAAATAAGTTTCTAGTAGACTTTGGTTGTTGTTTTAGTTTATTTCCTTTTTAAAATTTAGCTATAGAATTATGCTTTCGCTTACAAGAGAAATGTCTACTTAAGATTTCACATGCAAAAAAAAGACAAAAATTACAAAAACAAAATCTTCCATTTGGCCTTCTAGTTTCTTGGCAGGTTGGCCCAGTATAGATTTTTGTTGGTGGTTACAGCAGTAATCCATACTAAATCTCCCTTTTTGAAAGCCCTTTCCTATGGACATATTTGATAATTGCTTATCTTACATGGAGGGACAAATTCAATTCAAAGTTCTTTCTGAAAGCTTTACAAAAGATGGAGAGCAACTTTTTTTTCTGTATAGCATTTGGCTTGAAATAACCATTTCCTCCTTTGTGATTTTCAGTTATTATCAGAAATAATTTATAATCCAGATGGCAAGGGAATTGGCATTTTGGATGCTTTATCAAATCTGACATGTTATACAACAAATATATTGATTGGACTGTGTCAGCTCTAGGCACATTATAGTTTTGTTACATTTAATATAACCATCACCTGGAGATTCATTATAAAGTGGTGCACTGAGCCTGATCCTACGAAGAAACAAAGAAATTGCTTATTCTTTTAAAAGAAGATCGTAGACTCTCAGCCTGCTAATTCAAAAAGAGAAGTTTGTCTTTTCTATGTTTAAGGATTTACAGGAATGGATTTTAGAGGTGGAATAGAAGGTAGAAGGAACTTAACACTTTCCACAAAATTTTCCCTGCCATTTGTTAATGATCTTGTATCACAATCTTACTTTTTACTTGCAAGAACAATGCTGTACTGAAGTTATTTTATTTGCCTTTTGTTTCCTCCTTATAAATTTTGAGTTCTTATGAGCAGGGGCGGTGTCTAGGTGTTGAGTAGCTATTTGTGGATGAATAATAAATGTATTAAACGCTTAATTGGAAATTCCTCAATTTTCAATCAACTATTTAAAAAAGTTGAACCAGGAACTTTAAGGTTCTAATTCATTACACTGATGCTTCAGAAACACTTCTACTTCACCTTACTCTTGGAATCTTCTAAGTTGGCCAGGATATGCCTCAAAGTGAGGATTTCAGTTCACACTAGTAAAAATCGGGGAGAGGGTGAGTTGGTTGGTGACTAAAATGAAGAAGGAAAATTTAGGAAGCAGAGAGAAAACAAGAAGAAAGCAGCACCCAGAGAATAAGCTCAGGTGTCACAAAGATGAAAGAGGTAGAATCTGAATAAGAAGTACATATAAAATTTGAAAATTGGCTGAGCATCCCAAACATAAATTTCAGGCAAATAATAATGTCTCCTTTTCCCACCAGTTAGATTCCTTGCAATATGAGTTTTATTACCTCTATTGAACCTCTAGCAAGTGATGTCGACAAGCTTAACAATGTAAATAGTACAATGGAAACGAAAGAGAAGCAATGGGCATAAGTACTAGATAAACACTCGACTGGATAATCAGATCTCTTATACTTGGGAATTGATTGTAGGCACAGTCAATCATTAATTCATTTATTCATTCAAGAGAAAATGGGATTGTCAACTCTTCTATGGACACATACAACAATGGAAGAATTAACATTTGATGCATTAAGGAACACTATCATTCTGTACTTCTTGACCATATAACTGGTTTTGATACTAATAAAACCTATAGATAAACTTAAAAGGATGTTCAACAGTTTGCAATGTTTTGGACTTATTACAAAATAGAGTATAGTCAGGAAATATTTCCAGAGTTATGGATCTCAACCCTGGTAACATGTTGGAAACCTTTGAGGGAGATTTTTAATATTCCCATGCAGAGGTGCCATCCCCAGAGATTCTGATTTAATTGGCTGGGGCAAAGGCATTGTTATTGTTGTTTTTAACCTTTCCAAATGACTCCAATATGAAGCCAAGCTTTGAGAACCATGGGTTCTCAAATATGCATGAGAATCACCTGGAGGGCTTATTAATAGACAGATTGCTAGATCCTTCCCGAAGTTTCCTTAGACCTGGAATGAACCCACGAATTTACATATTTACTAACAGATCTGAAAAACACAGGTCTAAGGGAAAGGGAAATAAAATGGAGATATATCTACCATACCCTTGATACCTTAAGTGTGGACAGAGGAGCAGTATCAACAATACCTGGGAGTTTAATAGAAAGGAAGAATCTTGGTCCCAACATGAACCTACTGAATCAGAAATGGCTTTTTATCGCTTCTAGGTAAATTGAATGTTCATTAAAATTTGAAAAGCACCATTGTATACTATTAAAAATAAAAGTGCTATTAAATAGCTTGTTAAATGAGTTAATGTGGGTATGGATTAATAAAGGAATAAATGAATGAATAGTGAAGCAGATTTCTCAATTACCTCTCTCCCAGAAGGCCTTCTAAATCCATTTGGCCAAAAAGTTGTCTTAGCAATCATGAGAACAATGGCCTGTCCTCAGAGTGGCTAAAAGGAATCTGCTCATCTTTCCACTAGCACATATTCTCTGCTTGCTAGGCCTTCTCCAGGCCCTAACCAATGATTTCCATACTTTTCCTCTCCTTTCTCCCACCAAATTGTCTCATGTTAATCTTCTGTGGCAGATTCACAATCAGCTTCTATTTTTTATGCCAAAGTTTGAAATAAGAGGTAGAGAAACACAGCACATGCTAGATTTAGTGATGAACTGGCTCTGAGCCAAAGGGTAGCAGGTAAGTTTCAGAGTTTCAGCTGAAGAAGAAAGAAAAGCTTTTAGAAAGCTGAGAGCCAAGTCAAAACATGCCATATATGATTTTCTTTTGGCAGACATACTGTAAAATAAGAGTAGACCAAATTCCCCAGCTAATAGTAATTGACCTATAAATGTCATTATTGATAGATTATGTTTCTGGAAACATTGTTCTAGAGTTAAAGTGCTCATGTGAATCTCAGAAAGGAATTTAGAATTAGACTTTGAAAGTCTGTCTTTCTTCTCTCTCTCTTTCTTTCCTATTACTACTTATTTTAAGTTCCCTCTTGGAGTCTTGAACTTCTTAAATTTTCTTCTAAGCAAGTCATACCAAAGCTGTCTCACACAGTTCTCTTCTAGGAGGCCAAAATTTTCTTGGATAAAGTTGCTTTTGAAAAGTCTGTATGCTGGCATTTTTTCACAGAGATACTTCAAGTACCCACTGAATCATTTGATAGAGAGAGTGATAGTGTTCACATTGAGGTTTGCTTTGCTAACTTGCCAATTTTGAGGAAAGGTTGATATTACATCTTGATAAAATGGGTATTGTTTGAAGAGGCATAGTCTGATTTGGGAAGCAAAATCATTCAGATGCTGCATCCTACTAAATGGCTTGAGAAACATTCCTTTAATATTATTCTCCTTTTCTGTAAAATAGGATTAACAAAATATTCAATATGTCCCTCCTAGAGCTCTATTAGATTTAGATAGGACTCATGTCTCATAAGGCCAAAAAAAAAATTCTCCCATATTCTTAACCATGTGATACAGATACATTTTTGTGATTCTTAACCATGTAATATAGATACATTTTTATGATTATCATTTTATTGTATTTTACCTCTATTTGTGCACAAAGAGAAATGTATCTTACTCAAACCCAGAATGGAAAATACCCCTTCTTCCTCTCACATTTTTGTTGAAAAATTGCTTAATCACTGTGTGGCAGCCAAATTCAACTCTACTGGATATGCCTTTTTGAGAATTGTCAGAGGCACTCAAACTTCCTCTGTTATTCTAGATAACAGGAATAGAAGTGCAGCCTGATGCCATTCTCTAAACAGCTATGTGGGTGTGTGCGTGATTATAATTTCCTTCCCCCTTATTAAATCTGGCAGAGCCATTCTCTGTAGCTTTATGCAAATCAAATATTGTACAATTTGGGGCATAATGAAAGGATCTTGAGAAATCCTGTAGTGTGACTTTGATTGTAGCATGATAAAATGTAGATGGCCTTGGCCTGAGGTCAGGACAAGTAGGTGTCAGCTCACTGACTCACTAAGTTATATTGGTAAATCACTTTACAGTGAGAGAAGTTTTGATAATTAATATTTTCTTTTTCTTGCACATAAGATAAACAACAGCTTCAGATTAAATTTGCTTTCTTTAGTTCATATTTGGAATAGTTGGAACATTCTGGTAATGACAGTTTATTGGTTTCCAGTGTTATTACCTGGCAACCACCTCTCTTTTCTCAAAATTAGAAACAAGTCTCTGTAATCAATTCTTTAAAGGCTCTTTTATAATCCCTTAAATATTACTCATTAAAGGACTGATGAGCAATCAATAAAATTATAGATTATCTTACAGTTTGAGAGCATGAGCTATTCTGGAGGAAAAAAATATACTTTAAACTCTGGAAATGGACTGCCAGGGTTAAATTAATTAAGGCTGATTCCTTCTTTTGAGAGGGATTGCATGTCCCACTGGTTCTCTGCTCCCTGCAATTACTGGGACCCAGATAGATGAATCTGACTTCCAGGTGATCACCTGAAACTTTTTTCCCATCTCTAGGCAGCCAGCATTAAATTTCTAGTATCTCTGTTCCCTTGAAATCTGGGGCATATTTTTCTCGTCAAAGGGAAAGCCCTCTCTTTCATGTTTCTTTGAGAGGTTTGTTCTACTGAGAAGTCCTGCTCCCTATGGGATGGGGCCTTTGCTAAACAAAGCATGTAATACAATTAAATTGACAACAATATAAACAGCCATGATAAAGTTCACCTGCATTAGGTAACATCAACTCAATCACGACTACCACTCATTATGTAATGCCTCTAATGAAAACTTGGAATCAGTTGAAGTAGGAGGAAGGTGCTAAAATGCCAAATGATTGATTAATCTGGCATTAAAAGTATAACTGCCGAGGGGAATGGAACACTTGATTTGACTGAGTAAGAAAGACATCTCACCATGGGAAAGACTTCATGTGCAAGTTGAATTATATAGTTAATTAATGAGTATGAAAGTAAGATTAATCAGTTGGTTGGATACACAGGCTAGTGGCCTTCAGTAATAATTCCATGATGTACTTCTCCATAAGGGATTTACCCACTGAGATACCATAACCTCAATTCCTCCTCTTGATGCTAGAAACAATTGCCAAACATTTTCACTTTGACTCTCTTTTTCCTAGGTTTCATGCCGATCATTCGTCTTCAACTCACACATTTTTTTTTATTGACTTTGTAATAATATTACATTAAAAATATATATGTGAGGTCCCATTCAACCCCACCCCCCCACCCCCCCTCTCCCCCCCCCCAACAACACTCGTTCCCATCATCATGACACATCCATTGGATTTGGTAAGTACATCTTTGGGCACCTCTGCACCTCATAGACAATGGTCCACATCATGGCCCATACTCTCCTCCATTCCATCCAGTGGGCCCTGTGAGGATTTACAATGTCCGGTGATTACCTCTGAGGCACCATCCAGGGCAGCTCCATGTCCCAAAGACGCCTCCACCTCTCATCTCTTCCTGCCTTTCCCCATACCCATCGTCCACCATGTCCACTTTTCCCAATCCAATGCCACCTCTTCTATGTGGACATTGGATTGGTTAACTCACACATTTTTTAAAAATTAAACATTTTATTTTGAGATAATAATAGATTTGTAGGCAGTTGTAAGAAATAAAAAGAGATCCCATATACCCTTTACCCATTTTTCCCCAAAGGTAACATCTTGCAAAACTATAGTACAATATAACAATCAGGATATTGACATTGATAAAGTCAAGATATAGAACAGTTACATCACCACAAGGATCTCTTGTATAGCCACACCTACTTCCCTCCTGCCTCCTTTCTCCATGACCACCAAAACTCCACAATATCCTTAACCACTAATCTTTTCTCCTTTTCCATATTTTTATCATTTCAAGAATGTTGTACATATGCAGTCGTACAGTATCTGCCCTTTTGGAATTGGCTTTTCTCAGCATAATCCTCCAGAGATTCATCCTTGTTGTTGCATGTATTAATAGTTGTTCCTTTTTATTGTTGAATATTATTCCATGATATAGTTGTACTACAGTTTGTTTATTCATTGACCTCTTAAAGTACATCTGGGTTCTTTCTAGTTTGGGGCTATTAAGAATTGAAGTTCTATAAACATTTAAGCACAGGTTTGGGCATGAACGTAAATTTACATTTCTCTGAGTTAAATGATCAAGAAGGCAATGAATATCTGTACATTACCTACAGCAAATATAATATGAACATGTAACAAGATCATTGTTGGGGAAGGGACAAAGAGTTTGATGTTGGATATGTGGGAGTACCATATATTGTATATGTGAATTACTGTGACCTAAAACTTATGTCAAGAGAAAATAATCAGGGGGAAAAAAAGAAAGAAAGGAGGTAGAAACTGAGGAAGAAATGGAAGAAATTGCCTTGTCACTGTATATACAGGGCAACACCTGTAGCAGTGATGAAAGGCAAAATGTCAAAAACAAAGCTTTTTCATTTTTTCATTTCTTTGATACCCCAATTTATTTTTCCTTTATTTAATTTTTCTAAATTTCTATGTATTCTGTATCTAACCTTTAAACCCATCACTATATTCCATTTTTCTATTAATGGAACCTGGCAATATATTGGGCTTCCTTTTTGAAGAAGTTTTAGACTATAGAGAGGTTCAACTATGGCAGGGGAGGAGCACTTGTGTGGGGTGTCATTAGTGGGGGGCATACAGTTGGGAGGGAGTTCTCCAGGGCATGAATACAGGTACATAGAAAGGTTTGGATATTTTCATAGTGGTGTCAGTTGGAAACGACAGATGAGAGAGTGCTGAATTCCTGACCAGGGGAGCTCTACCACATTCCCCAATGAAATAACAACAATCCCCCAAGTGCAATGGCAAACACCAATAAAGATGGTCAGTCCAACAATGAGCCCTTGATACTGATGGCTCTAATTATGAGCCTGTGTGACTGAAATATGAACTAGGACTATAGCTGTGGTATGCCTAAGAGTTACCTCCTGAGAGCCTCCATGTTGCTCAAATGTGGCCACTCTCTAAGCCAAACTCAGAATGTAGATGCATTGCCTTTCCACCAGCATGGAACATGACTCCTGGGGATAAGCCTCCCTGGCACTAGAGGGATTACCACTATCACCAGCTGGTGATGTAACTACAAAAAGACCATGAACAAAGAGGTCAACTCAGACCGGTAGAATATCTCAGCCTACATGTAATATCAGGTGTTAAAAACTGCTTTTTGACTTTGGATAAAAAAGGGGAAATGGAAAGGACAAGTGAGTTTATATGGCTAAGAGTCTTCAAAAAAGAGTTGGGAGGTCATTGCAGGGGGGGAGAGGGGGGCGTGATGCTTATGCCTGCCTCAGCAGGGTACCAAAGACAGCCAAGGTAAATGGAAACCCAGGTGCTGGTTCTCCTGAGGGCTGCAGCAATCTACAGGTTCTATGGTCAAGGCAGATGGCTCTGGAGTTCAGGGCCATGTCAGTTGGCCCTACTTTGGAGTTTGTGTTCCTGAGTGTGATGGAGTTGAACTCAGATATAAACTTTCTACACATGCCTCTTCTGTAACTCTTACTGGACCTGTGGTTGGCATTTGGGTTGGTGTATACTCAGGAGACCTGAATCTCTGAACTGTCCATGTGACAGCCAGGCCCTGGGCCTCAGCAGACTTGCAACTCCTACCCTCTGGTTTCTTGGACTTACCCTGGTCAGCTGACAGGGAGGCGAAGAGGGTCAACCACCACACCAGGGAGCCAAGAGTGCCTACAGCTGCAAGCAGGAGAATTGCATCCATCATCCATGTGGAATCTAAACCCCTTCTTGATGTAGAGGGGGACTGGACATAGCCATCTGAGGTCCACAAGATGGAGGAATAGAGTTTGGATTAGAGTGGACTTACTGGTGTTCTGCTGGGGAACTACTGTGATTAGTAAGGGAAGAAATTGTAGTAGTGATGTGGAGAGAGTGGCCACGATAGCTGCTGATGGTTGGGAGAGGGAAGAAGACATATGGTGTGGGGCATTTTCAGGATTTGGAGCTGTCCTAGGTGGTGTTGCAGGGACGGATGCTGTACGTTGTGTGTCCTGTCGTGGTCCACTGGGTAGACTGGGGGAGAGTGTGGACTATAATGTGGACCACTGTCCATGGGCTGCAGCAGTTCTCCAGAATGTATTCACCAGGTGCAGTGGATGTGCCACAATGATGGAAGAGTTTGTTGATGTGGGAGGGGTGGTGTGGGTGGGGTGGGGGGTATATGGAGACCTCATATTTTTTGAATGTAAAATTTAAAAGAAAATAAAGAAGAAGAAAAAATAAATAAAATTTATGCCAAAAAAAGAATGCAATAGTTGGATCATGTGGTGATCACGTTTTATGTGATGTTGCCAACCTGTTTTCCAAGGTGGCTGTACCATTTTACATTCCCACTAGCAATACAAGAATGATCCAATATCTCTGTATCTTCCCCTCCCAGTAGTGACAGCACATTTTGGTTGTAATTTGTAATTCCCTCATGGTTAATAGACTTAAATGTCTTTCATGTGCTTATTTGTCATCTGTTTTGTTAGTCTGTTTGTTTGTTTTTAAACTATTGAATTTTGAGAGTTCTTTTTATATTCTGGTTACTAAGCAAAGATAGTCACTTGTGGGGAATCCAAAATGGCAGAGTAGGAAACAGCAGGCCTCCCTCTTCGCCAGAAAAATGAGAAAAGTCAGGCAGGCTTGCTGGGCAAACGGGAAGCCACAGGCCACAGCAGCAATCAGAGAGGGTGGCTGGAAGTAGTGGGAGGAGGTCCAGCTGGCACCTGGGGAGCAGAAGGCAGTGGGACAATCAGGCTGGTGTAAGAAAGCTCAGCCAGGCATGGGGAAGAGGGGAGCCTGGGCAATCAGACCAGCGAGGAGGTGCTTAGCTAGACACCAGGGGAGTGGCAGGCTGCAGGGCAATCAGGGAAGGGTAGAGGTTCCCATGTGGGCACCAGAGAAGGGACCGGCAGCAGATCAATCTGGCCAGTGAGGCGGGACCCAGCCAGACACAAGAGGCTTAAGAGGGAGACCTATTTATTTATTTTCTTTTTTTTTTTAATTTTTTTTCTTCCTTTCCTCCACTGGGAACCTGAGGATAGGTGAGATATGGGGTCACTGACTGGTGGGCATGGGCAGCCAATGAGGAGGAGCTTAGATGGTGACAGGTGGCCTGAGAGGGAGGCCTGGTTGTGTTTTTTATTTTCCCTCACTTCACTGGTTTGGGTACCTGCAGAGGGGTGCACTATGGGGAGATTGACTGATGGTCACAGGCCACTGACAAGGGTGGAGCCTCACCTGGTACCACTGGCCTGAGAGGGAGGACCTTTTTCTTTTTCTTTTCATCCTTTTTCTTTCTTTTCTCTTCTTCCTTTTTTTCCTTTTCTTTCTTTTCCTCTTTTTTTCTGCATTTCTCTTTTTTCCTGGTTTTCATGCCTTTTTCAAATTTTCATGTTTTTTTCTTTTTCTTTATATATATTTATGCTTCTTTCCTTTTTTTGGCTCTTTTATTTTTTCAGTTAAACAAGGGCAGTTCTAAAGATTTAGACAAAGTTGAACCAAGTATCAATAAAGATCCTTTACAAAAAGCCAAACAAAATAAAACATTAGGCAAGAGAGAGAAAATGACCACCACAATAAACCCATCAAGATAAGCGAATGCCTAGATATCAACAAAAAATTACAGTCTATAGTAATAAATAGAAAAACATGTCCCTGTCAAATGATCAAACTAAAAAAGCAAGAGGAGATGCAGAATGTGGAACAAATAAACAGACATTTACAAACAAATCTCCTAAATCAATTCAATGAGATGAGGGAAGAGATAAAGGATATTAAGAAGACAATGGTTGAACATGCAGAAGAAGTTGTAAATATGCATTATTAAAAAACAACAAACTTATTGTAATGAAAGGCACAATGGAAAAATTAGAAATACTCTAGAATCGCACAACAGATTCGAACAGGCAGAGGAACAAATTAGCAAAATGGAAAATAGTACAACCAAATTCACACAGATTGTAGAACAGATAGACAAAATAAATGGAAAAAATTCAGCAGACTCAGGGAACTGAATGACAGAACAAAATGCACAGATATAAACACTATGGGTGTCCAAGAGGGAGAATCAAAGGAAAAGGGGAAGACATAGTGTTTGAGGAAATAATGGCTGAAAATTTCCTAATTATTATGAGGGACATAGAAGTACATGTCCGGGAAGCATACTCCGAAAGAATAAGTCTTATCAGATGTACTCTGAAAATCCTTGAAGCAGAAAGAGAAACGAGATCCATCAAATATAAATAACGCTTAATAAGATTAAATGTTGATTTCTCATCTGAACCTATGGAGGCAAGAAGGCAGGGGTATGACATAATTAAGGTGATAAAAAAAAATTATGTCACACCACTGTCTTCTT
Organism: Dasypus novemcinctus; assembly: GCF_030445035.2. Taxonomy (NCBI): domain Eukaryota; kingdom Metazoa; phylum Chordata; class Mammalia; order Cingulata; family Dasypodidae; genus Dasypus; species Dasypus novemcinctus. The sequence continues at coordinate 22,811,856 of NC_080676.1, read as the reverse complement.
GCCAGCCAAGAATTCTGTATCCAGCAAAACCATCCATCAAAAATGAGAGAGAGAAAAAAATATTCACAGGTAAACAGAAATTGAGAGAATTTGTCAAAAAGAGTCCTGTTATTCCAGAAATACTAAAGGGAGTTATGCAGGTTGAAAGGAAAAGACAGGAGAGAGGTATAGAGGAGAGAGTAGAAAGGAAGGTAAGGAAGATTATTAGTAAGGGTACTAAAAGAATAAGAAGAGAAAAAATAAAATATTACATTTATAAGCCTAAAGAAAAAATGGTTAAACTAAGTACTGACTTTACAGTAATAGCATTGAATGTTACTGGATTAAATTCTCCATTTAAGAGACAGAGTGGCAGAAAGGATAAAATTGTGACTCAATTCTATGCTGTATACAAGACACTCACCTTAGACTGAAGGACACAAATAAATTGCAAGTAAAAGATTGGAAAACAATCTTCCACACAACCAGTAACCAAAAAAGGGCAGGGGTAGCTATACTAATATCAGACAAAATAGACTTTAAATGCAAAACTGTTGTAAGAGATAAAGAAGGACACTATATATTAATAAAAGCAGTAATCTACAAAAAAAATTACAATCATAAATGTTTATGCATCTAACTAGGACACTCCAAAGTACCTGAGGCAAACACTGGCAAAAGTAAAGGGAGAAATAGAAACCTCTACAATCATAGTGGGAGACTTCAATACACCACTATTAGCAATAGACAGAATATCTTGACAGAGGATCAATAAAGAAACAGAGATCTAATGCATTAGAGGAATTAGACCTAGTGGACCTATATAGAAGATTGGACTCCTAAACAGCAGGATATACATTCTTCTCATGTGCTCATGGATCATTCTCCAGGATAGACTACATGTTAGGTCATAAACAAGTCTCAACAAATTTAGAAAGTTTGAAATTACATGAAGCACTGCCTCTGATCACAATGGAGTGAAGCTGGAAATCAATAATGGGCAGACAACTGGAAAACTCACAAATATGTGGAAATTAAATAACACAAACAATCAGTGGGTCAAGGAATAAACTACAAGAGAAATCAGTAAATATCTGGAAACAAATGAAAATGAGAACACAATGTATCAAAGTTATGGAATGCAGCAAAGGAAGTGCTGAAAGGGAAATTTATAGCTCAAAATGCCTACATTAAAAAAGAAGAAGGAGATAAAATCAAAGAGCTAACAGCACACCAGGATGAACTAGAAAAAGAACAGCAAATTAATCCCAAAATGAGCAGAAGGAATGAAATAAATTGAGAATTAAAAACAAAAACAATAGACAAAACTAACAAAACTAAAACCTGGGTTTTTGAAAAGATTAACAAAATTAACAAACCCTTAGCTAGACTAACAAAGAAAAAAGGAGAGATGAGGAAAATAAATAAAATCAGAAGTGAGAGAGGGCACATCACCACTGTCCACATAGAAATAAAGAGCATCAAAATAGGATATTATAGAAAACTGTATGCCAACAAGTTGGACAACTTAGATGAAATGGATGATTTTCTAGAAACGTATGAGCAATGTACACAGACAAAAGAAGAAATAGAAGACCTCAACAGACCAATCACAAGTAATGAGATTAATCAGCCATCTAAAATCTCCCAATCAAGAAAAGTCCAGGACAAGATGGCTTCACAGGTCAATTCTACCAGTCATTCCAGAAAGAACTAACACAAATCCTGCTTAAACTCTTCCAAAAAATGGAAGTGGAGGGAATATTGCCTGACTCATTCTATGATGCTAATATTACCCTAATACCAAAGCCACATAAAAATGCTACAAAAAAAGAAAAAGAAAATAAGAGACCAATCTCCCTAATGAACTTAGCTGCAAAAATCCTCAACAAAATACTTGCAAATCAAATACAACAACACACCAAATGAATTATACACTATGATCAAGTGGTTTTTATCCCAGGTATGCAAGGATGGTTCAACATAAGAAAATCAATAAATGCAATACACCACATTAACAGATCTAAGATGAAAAATTACATAATCATCTCTATCAACACAGAAAGGCATTCAAACAAAATTCAGCACCTTTTCTTGATAAAAACACTTCAAAAGATAGGGATAAAAGGAAACTTTTTTAACATGATAAAAAAAAGGCATATATGAAAAGTTCACAACTAACATCATACTTAATGGGGAAAGGCTAAAGGCTTTCTCTGAATATCTGGAACAAGACAAGGATGTCCACAATTACCATTCTTATTCAACATTGTGTTAGAAATTCCATCCAGAACACTTAGGCAAGAAAAAGAAATAAAAGGCATCCACACTGGAAAGGAAGAAGTAAAAGTTTCACTATTTGCAGATGATGATCCTATGTATAGAAAATCCTGAAAAATCTACAGCAAAGCTATTACAGCTGATAAACAAGCTCAGTGAAGTGGCAGGATATGAGATCAAAACACAAAAATCAGTAGTGTTTCCTTACACTAATAATAAAAAAATCTGAGGAGGAAATCAAGGGGAAAAAATCCATTTGCAATAGCAATGAAAAGAATCAAATATCTAGGAATAAACTTAATTAAAGATGTAAAGGACTTGTACACAGAAAACTACACAATGTTGCTAAAAAAAATCAAAGAAGACATAAATAAATGGAAGAATATCCCATGTTCGTGGATTGGAAGACTAAACATCATTAAGATGCCAGTTCTACCTAAGTTGATTTACAGATTCAATACAATCCCAATAAAAATTCTAACAGTATTTTTTTAGTGAGTTGGAAAAGACAATTACCAAATTTATTTGGAAGGATAAGGTGCTCCTAATAGTCAAGAACATCTTGAAAAAAACAAAGTTGGAGGACTCACACTATCTGACTTTAAAGCATACTAAAAAGCCACAGTGTTCAAAACTGTGTGGTATTGGCACAAGGACAGACATATTGACCAATGGAACTGAATTGAGAGTTCAGAAATAGACATGCACATCTACAGTCAACTGATATTCAACAAGGTTGCCAAGTCCATTCACCTAGGACAGAATAGTCTCTTCAACAAATGGTGCTGGGAGAACTGGATATTCATATCCAAAAGAATGAAAGAGAATCCCTATTTCACACTGTGGGGACCAAGTCCTCAACACGCGGCCACCAGAGTGACCTATACCTAAGTGAAAGGTTACCATCCCTCCCCTGGGATTGGGGTGTATCTTAAACCATTTCCCTGAGTAGTGAAAACTCATTCCTGAAATAATAACACCAGACCCCATGTGCCCAGTCATGGGATTCCAGCCAGAACCCTGTTCTTATACCTTATGGGATATACTTGTTATCACCCCAATGGAATGTCTTTGTTCTGAGACCCCTCATATGACCCCTCATTTTCCCCTGTCCTATTGTGGAGTGTTAACTTCATTCATCTTTTGACCCACCTCCATCAAGGAATCTTCTCCTGCCTCTAAGTCGCAATAAAGCTGATGTCTGATTCTCTGTTGGTGTATTCTTTGGTCTTGCAGCCTCAACAACTCATGCCCTTCAGAAGTTGGGTTGGAACACATAACCTATACAAAAATTAACTCAAGATAGATCAAAGACCTAAATATAAGAGACGGGATTACAAAGCTCCTAGAAGATAATGTAGGGAAGCATCTATATGATCTTGTGGTAAGCAATGGCTTCATAAATTTTACAGCCAAAGTGTAAGCAATGAAAAAAAAAATAGATAAATGAGACTACCAAAATTAAAAATTTTTGTTCTTCATAGGAGTTTGTCAAGAAAGTGAAAAGGCAGCCAAATTAATGGGAGAAAATATTTGGAAAAAGGTATCTGATAAGGGTCTAATATCCATCATATATTAAAAAATTCTATAACTCACTAATGAAAAGACAAACCATTTAAGAAACAGGCAAGAGACTTGAACAGATACTTTTGAAAAGAGGAAATATGGATGGCTAAAAAGCACATGAAAAGATGCTTAACCCATCACTAGCTATTCAGGAAATATAAATTAAAACTACAATGAGGTATCATTTCACACCTACCAGACTGACTGCTATTAACAAAATAGAAAACTGCAAGTGCTGGAGAGAATATGGATAAATAGGAGCACTCATTCCCTGATGGTGGGAATGTAGAATGGTGCAGCAACTCTGGAGGACAGTCTGGCATTCCTTGGGAAACTAAGTATAGATTTGCCATATGATCTGGCAATTTCATTACTAGGAAATTATCCAGAAGAACTGAAAGCAGGGAAACAAACAGATATATGTGCAGCAGTGCTCATCATGGCATTATTCACTATTGCCAAAAGTTAGAAGCAACCCAAGTGTCCATCAATGGATGAATTGACAAAAAAAATGTGTACAAACACAAAGGAATATGACTCAGCTGTAAGATAGAATGAAATATTGATTCATGCAACAACATGGACGAATCTCAAAGACCTTATACTGAGTGATGTAAGCTCATCACCAAAGAATATTTCATGATCTCACAGATATAAACTAAGGATATTTAGTGGACTCACAGAAGTAGAATTGAGAACAGGAATTCTCCCAGGTACTCTAGAGACATCTGGTGGTAGCAGATGTAGATCAGTGGTTGAGTGCCTGTACCAGGTCCTGGGTTCAATTCCCAATACCTCCTAAAAAAAAGAAAAGTAACAACTATGAAATATATGATTCCATCTGACCTTTAAAAATACATAAAAAGGGATAAAGACATCCAGACACACAACTGGTAAGGCACATAACCTCATGAAATCAGCACCTCATTGGTGGGCCTTAATTTGGAATATATGATGACCTATTTCCCACAGTAAGAGAGTTAAGCTCATTCATAATTTCCCTATATATGATTCTTTTATCCCTTTTATTTGAACCTATAATTGATACTATATCCATTAAATACAAGTCCCAGACACTTAAATCACTGGTCTGTTCATATGCCAGCTGAGCCCTGACTCTCACAGTGTTGCAACATCCACTCTCCAGTTCATTGGATTCACCCAGGACAACTAACAAAATGAGGATGATAGAGAGTGCCTGTCCCCAGAAAACAGGAAGTATCAAACAATAGGCCTTCCGAGGGCTCTGTGAATTTCTAGACACCAGAGGCAAGACACATAGCTTCATGAAATCAACATGCTTTCAGCAGGCCCTATTTGGGAATATATAACTATTTCCCCAGTATAACATAGTTATTCTCATTTATAATTTCCCTACTCATGATTCAACTACTCCTTTTATTTGAACCTGTAATTTTCAATATACCCATTAAATATATCTCAGAGACTTAAATCTTCAGATTGTCCATATGCCAGTTGAGCCTGAATCCCAGCAGAGTTGCAGCCAACACCTACTCTCCAGTTCATCTGGGTGCACTGGACAACCAAGAAAATGATAATGATGGACAAGTCCCATACCCCAAAACAAGAAGTATCTACAAATGCATGAATACCAGTTGTTCTGTCTTTTCCATAATATCTAAGACCCCTCTCAGCCTGAAGCATTCAGAGCAGACATCATCCCCAAACCCTCAAGACTGTGGAATGAACAAACATAAGGGGTGATTGAAACCACAAACCAAGGTGGATTTATTGTTATTGTAGTTATTACCTTGTGTTAATGGAAGAACTTGTAACATTGATATAAAGATAGTGATTGCCAGGTGTTCAGAAGGAGGAGGTGGTAAATAGGTAGAACACAGGGCATATTTAGGGCAGGGAAATTGTGCTCTATGATACTGCAATGAAGGACACATGACACTATACATTTCTCACAGCCTATAAAACTGTACAGCACGAAGGGTAAATCATAATGAAAACTATAGACTTTGGTTAAATTTGTTCTTCAATTATAACAAATGTACCACACTAATGTAATATGTTAATAATAAGGGAAACTGTGTGTGGGGCTGTGGGTATGTGTGTATAGGTTATATGGGAACTCCCTATACTTCAGTGTAATTTTTCTGTAAATGTAAATATAAAACTTCTCTAAAAATAAATTTTATTACAAAAAGAGATAGTCTATTGTGATATATAAGTTTATCAAATATTTTCTCCCAGACTGTAGTGTGTCTTTTCATCTGTTCAAAGGATTTTCACAGAGAAATAGTATTTAATTTTGACAAGGTCCTATTTATCAATTTTTCCTTTTTTGGAATATATTATTGGTGTCAAGTCTAAGAACACTTCATCTATTACTAGCTACCAAAGATTTGCTCCTGTATTCTTTTACTAAAAGTTTTATATCTTCATATTTTACATTGTAACCCATGGTCTTTTTTTAAAACTTTTTCCCCTCAATGCTTTCAAACTTACAAGACAGTTCAAAAATAATCCAAACCTCATACAAAGGAGTCTAACATATTCCTACCCCCTTCCCAGATATCCGGATCCAGCAATTCAGCAATGTTAGCATTTTGTCACATTTGCTCTTCCTTCCTTCCTTCCTTCCTTCCTTCCTTCCTTCCTTCCTTCCTTCCTTCCTTCCTTCCTTCCTTCCTTCCTTCCTTCCTTCCTTCCTTCCTTCCTTCCTTCCTTCCTTCCTTCCTTCCTTCCTTCCTTCCTTCCTTCCTTCCTTCCTTCCTTCCTTCCTTCCTTCCTTCCTTCCTTCCTTCCTTCCTTCCTTCCTTCCTTCCTTCCTATCTTTCTATCATCTTTCTATCATTTATCTGTCTTTCTATGCAGTTTCTGAACATCACAATGTAGGCTGTACACATCATGCTCCATGAATGCTTAATTCTGCCCTGTATATTACCCAAGAACAAACATATTCACTTACATAGCCACTTTAAGTGTAGTTTTCAAGTTCAAGAAATTTAGCATTGATATAAAGCTTGTATTCTACATTACAATTTTTTCTTATGTCCCAATAATGTCTCTTTGAGCCTTTTCTCTTCCTTGCTAGAACCCATCCTGGATCATGTATTACATTAACTGGTCATTGTCTCTTTAATTTTCTATTTCTTTTTTAAAAATTGTGGGAACATGTATAAAATATAAACATTCCCATCTCAACCACCCAAGCATACAATTCACATTCACAATGTTGCAGTACCTGCTATTAATAAATCATTCCATACTCCCCAAAAGAAACCATATAGCCATTATGCATTAAGACAACTCTCCATTACCTTGGTCCTTCACTGCTGACAACCTGCACTCTAGTTTCTATCTCCATATTCATCACAAAAATGTTGTGCCACTTCCTTTTGGCCTCCATTGTTTCTGATGAGAAATCAACTGTTGTTCAAATTGGTGTTCCCTTACATGTAATGCATTGTTCCTCCGTGGATGAGTTTTTAAGATTTTCTCTTTGTCTTTATTTTTCAGAAACTTAATCATGATGTATCTTGGCATAGATCTCTTTTGGTGTATTCTGTTTGTGATTCACTCAGGTCTTGAAACTGTGTGCTTATATCTTTCGCCAAATTTAGTATGTTTTAGGTAATTACTTCTTAATTATGTTTTCAATCCCATATTCTTTCTCTTCTCCCTCTGGGATTCTGTGATACGAAAGTTAAATATTTATTTTATTTTTTCTTAATTTATTTTTTTGTTGAAAGTTAGATATTTTGTTACTGTCTCATAGCTCTGAGTTAAATCTATTTATCTCTTTGTTGTTCAGATTGAATAAATTCTATTTATCGCTCTTCAAGCTTTATTTGTTCTTTCTACTGTCATCTCCACTCTACTATTAAACCTTTCCCATGAGATTTTTAAATTCATTTGTTGTATTTTTCAGTTGTATAATTTAAATTTGGTTCTTTTTATATGTATAACTCCTTTTTCTTTGTTGAGGTTTTTCTATTTTCTTATTCGTTTCAAAGGAATTTTTAGTTACTTGTTGAATCAAAAGTTTGGTAGCTGCTTTAAAATATTTGTCAGATAGTTCCAACAAATAATTCCTTTTAGCACTGACCTCAGAGATGGAGGTCATTTCTCTTGACCTCTTCTCTAGCCATCCAGTGCTGGTGGGCTTTCCACTCTCTCTCTGCAGTGCTACCACAGGAGGGAAGCACTTCCCTGTGACACCTTCTGCCATTGGGTGGAAGGCCAGGAGTTGCCTGGAGCTGCAGGTTCTGGTTGCTTTCTACTTCTGGGTGGATGGTGGGAGACACTGGGCTGGCTGGGGCTGCTGAAGCAAGGTTGGGAAGCCCATTGTTGTTAAATGGTGTAGAACGTGGAATATGTGACATGGTGTAGGCAATATATTTTATTACCACTGATTGGGCTATTTTTACCAGTGATGAATCCTATATGTATTTTTTAAGGGTGTTTTTCCTATCTTGATCTGAGACATTCTATTTCTTAAAGAGGTTTCTTATGAGTCTAGTTTCCTCCATTCTGTATTGATTTTACAAATTAATTAGACTCACTTGATGGTGTTTTACATGGTCTTCATCTTCCACTAACAAGGTTGGCATTATAAAGAATGAGGAAAGGTTAAAGAATAGAGCAACTATTACTACATAATAAAATGACAGATTAATAGTATGAAGATTATGTGACTTAGATTTCTTACAAAAATAATAGACTTAAGTGATTAGATTTGTTGTTATGCCAAAAAGCAGGAAAATAATTGTTCCAGTAAGATAGTTCTACCAACTTTAGTTTGTTTGCTCCAGAAAATAGCTTAATCGCTAGAACCACTACTGGCTCCAGAAACTTAAAACTCGACCAAAGGCCAAATAATTTATTCAGCAAATATTAAGTAAACAAATATTGACAGATTGCCTGCCATTTGCTAGGTGTTCATTTTCTTTAAGAAAAATAGGTTTCCCTATTTTCCCTTTACTATTTGCTCTGTTATTCTGAATTACCCCTTCATTTTTTCCCTTCACAGAGTAAATACAGCCCATTTAGCCTTGGTTGAGCCTGTGTGGATTACGATATCTCAGTTTCTTTCCTAGCAAAAAGTCTGTATCTGGAACGACAACAAAAGTGCCAAAGTGGCAGGTGCCCTGGAAGTCCCATGGAGCTTCACTGACAGCTGGAAGGCCTGCAGATGATAAATGCAGCTAAGTCTGCCCTTTCCAGATCCATGAGTTAGGGAAAGAGGAGGGAGTTATCAGAGCAATTACTCAGCCATACCAGCATTTGCACATTGTTATTACATCTCCACCCCTTGATTTCTTGAACTTTGCCTGAAGCAACTGCTGTATAATCTACATCATTATTTATATAATTGATAAGATTTCATTTTTGAGAGGCAGCCTCACACTTGTACTTAAGAGAAAGTTCTGAGGATAGTTTTAAGTTGCCACACATTTCTTAACATTGGGGTACCTCTTTTCAATATTGACATCTTTAATGTGTTGACTAACAGCCCAGATTATGTTTAAATGGTCCAGAATATATCTGATAAATTTTAGACCAGTATGGAGTAATCATATTTTTAAAAGTGGAATTGAATGGGGGAAGTCACTGCCCAGTCAGAACACAGAGCTTGTAGTTTCCACAAATCTCTTGGACTACCTGAGGCTGGATGTTTCTGGAATACTATCATATTATTTCACTGTGTTCTATATTGGCCTGTGGGCAAAGGACATTCTCTAGCTTGGCAGTTTTGAACACAGGTGAATCCAATTCACTTGCAACAATTGCAACAACATACTGATCTTCAGACTGTGGAGCCCTCAGTACCTGCAAGTGGTCCCTAATTGCTAAGGTCCTTCTTTCTCAAGGTGATTCTTCAGGCTCAGAGTTTCAAAGGTAAACTTTGTTCCATTCAAATGCATTCATCGCTCTCATTCGTTCCTTTCCCATTACCTCCACATTCAGCCAGTTCAATTACATAGCAGTAGATTCCAACCATAACAGGGAACCCACAAGAAACTAGGGATCTGATGAATCAAGGTAAACCATTATCAAGCTTGAGCCTTAGAGGATAATGAATGGTTCAGATATAAGCTTATGAACTTTGGGGTTTACCCTCTGGATACTCGCCTTCTATAAGCATTCACCTTCACGGATTGCTTCTCTCTCCGTGTGCCTCCAAGATTCTTTAACCAAGCCAGTCATCTCACTGTTGGGAGATACTGCTGGCAAGGTGAGGTGGAAGGGAATTAAATCAGCTGTTCATAGGCCTTTTCTTTGATAGGTCAAAATCTAGAAAAGTTGGAGGCCTAGAGGAGCCAGGCTATATTAATACCGGCTTAGTAGTGACTCTAGTAAACCACAAAGCACATTGTTTCAGTCTAAAGAGAGCAGCTGCTTGGGTGATCGGCCTTCCCTTGTTACTTGCCACCAAAGGGGCTTCAAGGATGTGAGATTCTCAGTACTAAAATTGGACACTCATCCTGGGATCAATTAGCCACCTGAGCTGCTATTCAATGTTGCTAATTGTTACTGTATTTGAACTCCCTTCTCCTGCCTTCCTTTCTTCCATTTTTCCTTCCTTATGCAAAATCTCCTAATTTTAAAAATGTTGGCAAGTAATTAAAATTTTAGAAATTGTATGTGAATCAAAACACTTAAGTTCAGGCCAAATTTGGCCCTTAAGACTTCCAGATTGTGACTTTTATTCTAAGGGATGAGAGCATGGATCTGGAATCAAATAGATAAATTTGTTCTCTTTTTAGTGTGTGTCTTAAATCAGAGTTAAAAATGAAAGATTGTGTCTCATTTATCCATCCTAGCTCACTATGAGTTACAGATACGCTTTGAGGACCAAACTTGGTTATAGAGTATCATTTCTTCAGTCCTTGCTATCTGTATATACCCTCCGTAGGGATCTACCACAAGTATTTGTGAGAAAAGAAGATTCAGAGACTCTTTTCATGACCAAACTCTCAACACAACTAGCATTCTAATTAAGACAATGCTCTGTTCGTTCCATTGCTTTTCCATTGTTGACCTTGTCACTCTTTCCGTTGTAACTTCTGAAGCCTACATTTCATCAAAAACATGCATTTACATCCTCAGCTTCTTCACAGATCATTCCCTCCATCTGCTTGCCAGAAATAATTTAATAAATGTAAAAATTCTTGGAGTGGTGCCTAGAATGTAATAAGTGTCAATAAATGTTATCATCATCATCAGTATTAACCAAAATCTGGCTCTGCCCAGAGAACACAACTTTCTTCGCAACCCTCTTAAGGGAAAGCTTTCCATTTCTCTCTAGTGCCTTAGTTCTCCTCAACAGGATGCAAATAAAATAATTGCACTCTCCTGGCTACCTACTGCAGTTAGTAGACCATTATTTTTACATTCTTCCTTCAGAAACTCATTCTGTTTTGAGATTCTTACCATCAGTGTAAATCCTGTTTTACCTTTCTTCAATACCCTTATGATGATTCTACTTTCACTGAGGACTTTGGAGCTACCTCAGCATTCTTCTCTACACTGATTCCTGTCATATTCATGTTCATGTGAACAAGTCATTTATTATACTCTCCCATTTTCTTCTGCTGCTGTTACACCACTTGCCTTTTCATTCTCTTCAATAGGGAACTCTGAAATCCTACACTTAAATATTCTACTTTGACTCCAATGTCCTTTAAAAATCTCCCCCTTTTTAAGAGACTCTTGAGGCTATTGCCCTCCAATATTTCCCCATCTCTTACCATTATCCTTCAGAGGAGAAATTGAAGCTAAGCTATGGAAACTGCCTTACCTTCCATCTATTGAACCTTTAAACGTGTCTATTTCCACTGCTACCTGGGTCAGAGGAAGGGGAGCACTAACCTCCTCTTGCTTAAGGTTAACCCTACCACTGGTTATTAATCTAACCCATTCCTGCCTCTCCAGGACAATCACAAACCATTTGTCTCCATCTCTCATTTTAAACTCTGGCTCATTGCTGCTTGCCGATGAACCCACTCTAATCTCTTCCATCTTGATAAGAAAACAGAAATTCCCCTCTAGACCCTCTACTTAGTGCTCTATCTCTTCTCATTCCTTTCTATCTGAGCTCTTCAAAATAGTGTCCAGTAATTACCTTGCTCCCTTACCTCCCATTCCCTTTTACACATTTAGCACTTGTGCGTTTCTATAACACTGTTCTGAACAATCCTTCTGTAGTTTACTTAATATACTCAATGCCCAGAGAATAATCTTATTTTCTAACATTCTTGACCTCAGCAGCATATGATGGATCTTCTTTAGGCACAATTTTTCTTCCATTGCTTTATGAAGCAAACTTGGTGTATGTATGTTGTCTTTATCTTTCTAGCCAATTCTTGCCCTTCTTCATTGTATCCTCTAGGTTTTTCCCATTTTATATTTGACTCATGCCTCACAATACCCAGCATCTTTTACATTTACATTTACACAGCATAAACTACCACTTATATATTGATGACTCTCAAATCTAAACCTCTTTCTCCAACTTCTTCTGAGAATTCTCTATGCAGTTCCCTGTGGGAAATCTATATTTGAACATCCTAGCATCCTAAAGACAACATGCACAATATTGACCCTGCTTTTCCTAGCTTCACATCATAATCCTTACAATTATGACTAGAATTCTTTCAATTTCCCTATTCATAAATCTGAGATTTTTAGAATCTTCCTTGTACCCACTTCCCGACACCTAATTAGCACTGTGTTAGTTTGGATTCTCCAAGTAGCAGACCTCAAAATAAAAGGGATAAAGTGGAGCAGGAGTAGATAGGAAAAGCTTTCACACTGCAATACAGCTCTGATTCCTGTGAAGGAGAAAGGAAAGGAAGGACTGGGTCAGAAGAAAGTTTCAGGCAGACCAATGGGGAGTCCTGAGGCCTGAATTCCACAGGAATCTTGCATCCCACAGGGAAGTCTGAACTATTGCTCTACCATGTTCATTCACGTGCTAGGAGCAGCCCATGGCAAGCATGGCCTCAGTACGAATGTGGTGGGACTAGTGGGATAACAGCCGGGGTCCTCAGTCAATTATACTCCACCAGTATGAAACTGGAGAGGTACATTTTCATAGATGCAACCTTTCAAACCTTGTCAATGCAACCTCCTAAATAGCATGGCTCTTCTTTGTGTTCTATTCCCTGGAGCATGGCCTCTGCCTTTTGTCTGAAATTCTAACTCATCTTCCTGCCACCAGCCTTGCCTGTCTCCCTCACCAGTCCACCTCCAAGTTGCTGCCAAAATGCTCCTTATTCACATGCAAATTCAATTTGCAAACTCCCTTGCAACCAGATTACAGTCTTTGAATAGATACTCAAGCATAAAAGCCAAGCTTCTTAGCCCAGCAAGGAGGACAGTCCAAATGCTCTCCTGGGCGTGCCGTGCCTAGCCACATGTCTCAACCCTTCCCCCACCTCTCCAGAAAAGTACAGTCCAGATCACTGACGGAATGTGTAGTCCCTAGAAAGCATCTTCCTCAATCTCATGCCTCATGCTTGTACACGCCTTTCAGCTGCCTGGAGTGTCCACATTCTCCCTAACTCTCCTCCCCTACGGCCTCATACAGCTCAGTGTACTCCTGTCAGTGGTTCTCAGCCTTGGCTGCCCAGCGGCTGGAGGACTTACAAAACTGATGCTTAGGTCTCATGCCCGAACGTTCTGATTTCATTAGCCTGAAGTGTGGCCTGGGAATTAAGAGTACAAAAGCTCTCAAGAGAATCCTACTTTGCAGCCACAGTAGAACTGCAAAGCACTACCTTACAGAAGCCTTCCCCAGGATTCCCAAATTCCTGGGATGACTTTGGAGTGCCTGATAGGAGCAGCATCTAAACAACCTCTTCACACATTTATATACAATACATGTGGCCTGTGGTAAATTTGCTTTACCTTCCTGGGCAAAAGAAACATTCCCTTGATTTACTACTTTTTAAAAGCATATTAAATACGACTTTGAACTCTTACTTACTGTCTTAATTTGCCAGGGCTGCTGTATCAAATGCAACAGACTGACTGACTTAAACAATAGGAATTTATTGTCTTAACAGTTTTGGAGGCTAGATATCCAACATCAAGGTGCTGGCAGGGTCATGCTTTCTCTGAAGTCTGGAGCATTCTGGTAGTGTCTTGTTGACAATCTCTTTGTTATTGCCCCCTTCACATGACCATGTGTTTTCTTCAGTCTCCTACTTGCTCTTACTCTGTGTCTAAATTTCCTCTGCTTATAAGGACTCTAGTCATATTGGATTAAGACCCACCCCGATTCAGCTTGGCTTCACCTTAATAGGATCTTTGAAGGTCCTATTTACAAATGAGTTCATATCCACAAGCCTGGAGGTTACTAATTGCACATGTCTTTGTGGGGGACATGATTCAATTCATAACACTTATCTAAGAGTGAGATACCCAATATCAGTCAATATTAGGGGACCCCTCACTTTCTTCCACTTCAGAGTTAGATAGTATCGAATAGGGCTGATATACACAGAAAGAAGTTGAGGAAGAACAAGACTTTAGCCCATCGTGTTTGCCCCTGAGATATTCAGTGTCCCAGGCTGTGACAGTTTGAAATTATTTTGTGAATCCCCAAAAGGGAAAGATGATGTTTGTGAACCTGTGGGTGTGAGACCCTTTCAGTTGGACAATATCAGTGAGGTGTGAGCCAGTTTGGGTCTCCACCCTCTTGCTAGGTCTGATGAAAACAGATTCACAGTAAAAGGGAGCCACCATATTGATCCTGCCACGTGAGAGAAAGGAGAGGCTCAAAGCGCTAAGACCAAGGAAGAGATGGGCCATATGCAGGATAGCTCACAGCTGAACTAGGAAAGAAAGCAGAGCAGCCAAATCTGAGAGAGAAAGCCTGGTAAGAGACAAACCCTGTGCCTGGTTGCTCATAGCTGAGCACTGGGAGATGGTACAGCATGGAGCGGGAGATAGAAACCTAGGTGGAGATTGCCCACCATTTTGCTTCAACATGTGGCAGCTGACTTGGGTGAGAAAGCACTTTTTGGGGTGCCTTGAGTTGTACTTTTCATGGCCTTGAGACTATACGTTTTACCCCAAATAAATCCCTTTTACAAAAGCCAACCTCTTTCTGGTATTTGCACCAGCAGCCCTTCGGCAAACTAATACACAGCCCAAGCCTGGTATGCTGTTGGAGGGTCAATGGCTTCACTCTGCCCACACTTGCATGGCCGCTGAGGCCAGGGCTCTAAATGGTCTAACCTGGCCGCTGAGGCCAGGGCTCTAACCGGTATTTCTTGCTGCTCCAGGGTAGTAGTCTGCCATTTCCCATTTTGACTGGCAAAGAAAACCCTTGGGTTGTGGTGTTTTTTACCTGCCTGTAAACTTAATGATTTGGGGTCCTGGTACACAAAAGCTGGTGGAACTGAACAGAACTTTAAGGTTTGTTTTGTTCTATTTATACAGTAGAGAGGGAGAAGATACATTTCATCCTTTCAAGAATGATAAGACTGAAATTAGTATTGCAATAAACTAACTTTTCTATCTATGTGTCATGCTATTTAATTATGTGGTTGATTGGTTTGTCTGCCTTCCCAACAGACTAAGAAATATGAGGGCAGGGAGTCATGTCACCATGCTTGTATGCCCACACCCAGCCCAATGCCTGGCACAAAGTAGAGCTCAGTAAATTATAGTTTACTCCATCCCCATCTCCATCCCTTATTTTCTGCTTTGCCATTTTCTTGCAGATCAACCCCTTTTTTCTTTACATTTCTAAATAAATTTTATTCTGAACTAGTTTAGCTATCATCTTTGTGATTCAGAAATAATTGCAATTAACTATGAATCCTATTATAAAATAGAAAGTTGAGTAAATATATAGTTGTTTAAATGAAAAATTTGGAAGAGGAAGTGATCATTTAATAATTGAGCTAGCAATCATTGGTGAGTAAAACAGATTGAAAATTAAACACAAGTCCTTCATTTTTTCCCTGTCATGAGTGTTTGGTAGGTTCAGTTTCCTTCTTAGTGAGAAGTATCTATGTTATTTTGCTCATAGTCTTTTCACTATTGAAATTTTTTTACATATTTTAAAGTCTGGTTCATTTTCATAAACCACAAGGAAAACTGCATGAACAAAACAATTTTGACCTTTTTTACTATTTTTTTTTTTAATTAGAGAAGTTGTAGGTTTACGGAAAAATCATGTGAAAAATGCAGCATTCCCATTCCATTATTAACATTTCACATTAGTGTGGTACCTTTGTTACAGTTGATGAAAGAATGTTAACATTGTACTATTAAATATAGCCTATAGTTTACATTAGTGTGTATTTTTTCCCAATACACCTTTTTTTCTCTACATCTTGTATGGTACATTTGCTATAATTCAAGAAGTACATTTCTATAATTGTACTATTAACTATAGTGCATCATTTCAATAGGATTCACTGTGTTGTACAGTCCTGTTTTATCTTTTCATTTTATTTCTAGTAACAAATACATTACCTCAAATTTACCCTTATAACCACATTCACGTATATATTCCAGTGCTGTTAATTACACTCACAATGTTGAGCTACCATCACCACCATCCATTTCCAAAACTTTACATTCAACCCAAATAGAAATTCTGTACAAATTAAGCATTAACTCCCCATTCCCTATGCATAGCCCAGTTCCTGGTAAGCTGTATTCTGGCTTATTTCACTCAACATATCTTCAAGGTTTTTCCATGTTGTCACATGAACCAAAACTTCATTCCTTTTTGATGTTGAATAATATTCCATTGTATGTATATACCACCATTTGTTTATCCTTTCATTGGTTGATGGACACTTGGGTGGCTTCCATCTTTTGGCAATTGTAAGACAGGAATTATTTTAGTGGAAATTAGAAGTCTAAATACTGGGGATTTTTTTCTTAGAATTTACGAAGCATAATAAATCAAGTGATCTTCATTTTTATTTTTAGAAAAGTGTTTATTAAAAACACTAAAATATGGTATTATGAATGCAGAATGAAAGCAAGAAATTTAGAACTTTAAATTATCAGTATACTTGGAAATTATGTAAACACACATATACAGAGGTACTCATAAACATACACACATACAGGTTGTATATTATGGCCACACAAAATTTGAATATAATTAAAATATTAATTTTATATAAAGCATCTTTGACTGACTAAAATGACAGTCACTCTTAATAGGAAGACTAAATGTAATTCCAAATTACATAGAACTGAATCAACTTACTCTTTCATTAGTTACTAGGTCAGTGGTGCCTAAAGAAACAGTGTTCGCACTCTCACTTATTAAAGAAAAAATCTGAGGCATACTCAAATATTTATACATATAAATGTTACTCACACCATTATTTCTTATAGTGAAAATCTGAACCTAAATATCTAACAGTTATAGAATTGGTATGCAATTCTAATTAACCCTATTAAAAGAAATGTTTTGTGAAAAACGAAACAAAATAAAACAAAGCAAAAAGATGAGAAGAATGCTTGTGATAAAATGAATATGGAGGGAACAAAGAAGAATATGTAATACTCTGGTTCTTATTTTTACATTTTAAAAGAACTACACATGTCTCTTGCACACACCTTTTATACTAACAACATTCCATTGGAGTAATAGAATTACAGCTAATTGTTGTTCCTCTTTGTAATCTGCACTATTCATACTTCCAACAATGAACATACATAGCTTTTATTAACGACAAATATATTATATTTCTTAATATTGAATGAAATTTCACGCCGCTGGTTAAAATGTACGAATGTATTTCCAGAAGACATTTGGATTATTCCGTAAGTTCTTTTTTATTTTCAAAAGTATGCATTTCAGTGATTAACCAATTACAAAACAAAAGAAAAGATTATTTCTAGAAGTTTTGCATCAATGCCATCAATGTTCACTGTTTAAATGAAAAACATTTTGGTTGTTCTAGGGAATGATCTTTGTAAGGCATCAATGGCTTAAAATTTTATTTTGCCTTAATTGATGTATAAATTCCCTCTAACTTTCGGGCATCATCTATTCTCAAAATCACTAGTTTAACTAAACACAGCTCTCTCTTTAGGACCGTCAAATTGGAATTGTTCCCCTATGCCAATGACTCGGCCATTGGGCCAGAGAGTGACTGTATTTGATGCTAGAACTATAAAGTAGAAATAAGTAGATGAGATCCACCTCCCACTTTCTGGTCATGGTGAGTTTTCTTTCTCCAAATGATGCTCAAGCAGAAGCTGAAGATCATCTGCCAGGGTTCACAGAGGGTATTCCTTAATGACATGAAAAAATGGTTTAGATGCTCTCAGAGATTTCTTACAGATCTAAGATTCTAAGTTTCTAAATCCTCAAAACTATTCCATTTCTTTTCTCTTAATCTATGTCAGGCATTTGTATTCTCAATATATCAAATATTGCCCAGTCAGATATATACTTGGGATTTACTTAAGTGACACAATTCCCAATATATTCCCACTTCAAATGAGAAAGAAGACATAGCTTTTATTAATACGTATGTGTATTGGTTTTACTTTACCTGCCAGATACCTTGGATATGTCCCTTCAGAATTGAACTCCAGCCTTCCCCAGTCCATGCTGTGCCCTGGAGAGGCTGGCATATGTGGACTCCATCAATGGATTCCCTTCTCCTCTAGCTTCCAGATGGCTTGGGGAGTTGGGACCCTAATAGAGATGGGTAGGAGAAAGGAGATTGATATAGGGCAATTATTTTCTGGATTTCCTTCTTGAGGGATCTCCTAGAATGACTGCTTCCCCCTAGGAAATGTCACAGCTCTGTCAGAGAGGCTTTTTCCACATGACTCTCTTTCCAGGTTTCAGTAATTATTTCCTCCACTCACCAATGGACAATAACATATTATCAACACTGAGATATTGCACTATCCTCTGTGATTTTCCTGTACCCTATCCGTACCTTTGTAATATTCTCTTTATTAAATTTTTCTCAAATTTATGCAACTTCAGTGTGATGAGACCTGGACTAATAGATCTTAGCCACTATCTTTGATTTTAGATACTGGTATTTGGCTAACTCAAAGATAACTTGTTTGTAAAAGCAAAGAAATTTATGAAAATTTTTAATCCACTAACTTGATGCTGTCCTAGAAAACAGATTAATAAAATGTCTAAAAATTATGCAACTGGAAGGGAGTTCTGAAGATCACACTAAGGTAGATTTCCTGAAAAATGAATGATAATTAATAATGAGTATTTTAACTGTAGCCACATAGAGTTAAAAATAATAATAAATTCTGTAATTCTCTGTGTATTCAGGGTTGGTTTAGAAAGAGATGGGAAAAGGCATTCTATATCAATAGTGGGAGTATGTGTTTCCTATAATATCCATATTTAAGGAATATTTGCAAGTCCTTGTCTTAGTTTTCCAGTTGTTTCTCTTGCTCTCATTCTTTCAGAATGGATTAAATATCATTTCAAGATCTACCTGGGATTATTAATCAGCTCCTTCTTGATTTTGAAAAATATCATTTACTTGTTATAATTTTTTAAGTGGGAATGATCTGCTCTACCTCCTCTCCTCCCACCTGGTACACTGGCCTTTCATTCATAGATGCTGAACCAGCGAGGAATTAAAATTAGCCAATGAAAGATTACAGAACGCAAGGTAAATCTAAATAAACTAACATAAAGAAAGTGAAGTTACCTATATAAAAGTACCTCATCTAGGTGGTTATAGTGAATGACTTGACTGGAGAGTTTCTGGAATATCAAAGTTTTAATCTAAAAGATCTGTTTGTGCTTTTGGACAGTGGTACATTAAGCTTCTTGTCTAGACAATGATGTCAAGAATTCTAAAGGAAAGACCTCATTAGTGGACAGGTTAGCTAACATAAAGCATGTAGAAAAAGGGTAAAGAGATACAAGATTCTTTTTGTTATATATATTCATATATATTCATATATATATAAATATATCCATCTCTATATAAATACAGTTTTGGCCCATGGGCTTTGAAGATAGTGGTTCTATTAAGCTTTATTTCAATAAATATTCCCTACACTCCATGAAAGTGACTTGTAACAAATAAAGCTCAAAAGAAGCATGAAAATATCAGGGAAAGCCTCCTGGCAGAAATAATACTCAAAGCCAGTGCTAAAGATTAAGTGGGACTAAACCAATAGGAACAAGGAGAAAAGTACAGAGGAGACATTCACTCCTTCATCCATTTAACATATATTCACTGAGCACATACTATCTGCCAGGCTCAGTTCCAACTGTTAGGGAGACTGTGACTACAATAAATAAGAATCCCTATCCTTATAGACAACCAAGTAAGTAAATTATGTTGTTCATCAAATGGCAGGAAATACTATGGAAAAAAGAGCTAAAGCAAGTAATGGAAATATGGCCTGCTTGGGTAAGGGGTAGTGAAGGGGTGTTGCCTCACTGTCCCTGAATCTTACTGAGCTTAGAATCTGGAGACAAAGGGTGAACAGGATACTCAGGGTTTCTTTATAGTCACAAGTAAATACAGAAGTAAACATACAATGAGATAAGTCTTGCAGTAAGGGAAGGGTGGAGGTCCTGCCAGGAGCATGCTGAGCTCTGAAGACTCTTTTTCTGCCACCAAAGGCCATGTGGGTTAGGAGGGGTGTTCTTCTTAGGAGCACATGGGGCACCTGGGCTCTCCCTTACTTCCTGCCACTGGATATCCAAAGGCAAAGGCAGCCTGAGCTGAACCACTAGGTTCTGCCCTGGCAACCACAACACATCTAAAATAAGGGAAAGAAGACGACTAAGTGGGGCATAGTGTGGGAGAGGCAAGCATTTATCACAAGGAATAGTGACCTTTGATATTTCTGGGCTTGCAAAGGTGAGTGATCTTAGGGAGTTATTGCCTAAGAGAAACAGCCTAAGCCAAATGGCACTGACCAGCTTTTCTGGATGAGACCATCCCTCCCTTAAAAATCTCTTCTTCTCCAGGAAGGAGAGTACAGCATTCATCCCTATTTTTTTCTAAACATTAATTTAAAAACTGTTTGTAAAACAGTAAGTTTAAATCGATTGCAATGTTCATTATTTTCCACTTTTCTCCAGTGGGTTTTCCTACTCAGTTCTTTCCATTCAATCCAATCCAAAGGGATTGTTACTGGGTTCTCAGATCACAAAATCTTCATAGGCTTACAATTCTCTTGGGAAAGAAAAATTGAGTTCTTTTTGAAGCCATTATTCAATTAATTTGACTACTTAGGTTTTTAAAAAAAACTGTACACATCTTTGTGGTTTTATTATTTTTCTCATTTAGTTTTACAGTTCAAATTCCAATTAAAAGAAAATTCCTCTCCACCAATTCTAGCTTTCATTTTTTGACATTGGCACTTGAAGTCATTATATTAATCAAAGTTCATCTTCACCTGGGAGAATACAGTGATTATTTGTGTAGGTAGAATTAACCTTAATGGAGATAAAGAAATTAATTTTGATGACTTGTATGAGCCTAAAAAAAAGATAACTCTAAGATAAATGGTCTGGTCTTTTAGGTCACTTTCAAAGGCCAAGGTCTAGCTCAGGTTTAATTGAGCTGCACACTATATACAAAGTGAGTTTAAAAATCTAATTCTTACCATTGAATACTAGAGGCAGAAACCCTGATCCTGTATCAGCCCCCCAAAAAACAACTCTTTGTCAGCCAAAAAAGTCTCATTGCCACTCCTACTGCAAGAATGAAGACCGTTCTCAGCAACAAACTGTCGCCATTTCAGAAAATGTCGACACCACGCTGAAAAGACACACAGTTTATTGTGAAGGGCCCCAGAGGAACCCTGCGGAGGTATTTTGATCACATCAATGTAGAACTCAGGCTCCTTGGAAAGAAAATAGCAGCTTCAGGTTGACAAATGGTGGGGAAATACAAAGGACCTGGCCGCAGTTGCAGTATCTGTAGTCATGTGCAGAACAGGATCAAGGGCTTTATGCTGGAATTCCCTTACTAGACGAGGGCTGTGTCTGCTCACTTTTCCACCAACATCGTTATTCTGGAGAGTGGGTCTCTGGTTGAAATCCAAAATTCCTTGGGTGAAAAATACATTGCAGGGTTCAGATGAGGGCAGATGTTGCTTGCTCATTATCTCAAGTCCAGAAAGATGAGTTAATTCGTGAAGGAAATGATATCGGATTTGTATAAAACTCAGCTGCTCTGATTAAACAAGCCACCACAGTTAAAAATAAGGATATAAGAAAAATTTTGGATGGTATCTATGTTTCTGAAAAAGGACAGTTCAGCAAGCTGAAGAATAAGACCTAAGAGTTGTACGGCAGTGGAAACAAGATGCCAGACCTATCTGTGATAGTTTAAAGATGCAATAAAATTCATGCTTCACTTGAAAAAATTTTTTTTAATTTTTATTGATATTTTGTAAAAACAGTTATACATGCAATATTACCCATACACATATTTCACATGAGGTTTCGCTATGTTATCCAGTCCCGTGTTACATTTTTTAGCTTTCCTTCTAGTACAGGGATTCTTAACAAGGAGTCAATGAGCTTAAATTTAAATTTAAAAAACCATGATTCTTGTGGGAATGTGTTGGTACAGGTGTGATATATTTATTAAATAATACACTGCATAGTGTGAACTTAGTAAGGGGTATGTGGTTTTCACCTGACTGGCAAAGAGGTCCATGGAACAAAAAGGTTAAAAACCCCTGTTCTAGTATATAATAATATGTATCACCTTAGACTTTCCTTTTCAGCCATTATCATACTCATATAATAGCTCAGCTAATTACAAACACTATGATGTGCTTTCACCATTTCTATTCATTTCCAAAGATTTATAAACAACATTTTTTCCAGTTCTGTACAGATTCTCAGTTTTCCATTCTCTACCCTCATTCTATTTTCTGGTGGCCTATATTCTAATTATTAACTCCTTGAATTTATACAATATATTTAGTGCATAATAGCACAATCATACAGTATTTGTCCTTTTGTGTTTGACTTGTTTCATTCAACATAAGGTCCTCTAGGTTCATCCAACTTGTCTTATGTTTCACGACTTCATTTCTTCTTACAGATGCATAATATTTCATCTTGTGTATACACCACAGTTTATCCATTCATCAGGTGATGGATACCTGGTTTGTTTCCATCTTTTGGCAATTGTGAATAACAGGACTATGAACATTGGTGTGCAGATATCTGTTCCTGTCACTGTTCTCAGTTTTTCTGGGTATATACCTAGTAATGGTATGGCCAAGTCACATGGCAATTCTATAGTCAACTTCCTTAGGAACTGCCAAACAGTCCTCCACAGTGGTTTATCACTCTACATCCCACCAACATACCCACAACAGTGAATAAGGGTTCCTATCTCTCCAACATTTGTAGTTACAAAATATAAAATCTTTTGAATGTAAGAAATATTTCAGAACAGACACATTGCTGTCATGTGCAAGTAAACTACAGCACAAATTACAGAGATGCCAGAGAGTAAGGAAATTAATATAAATAGCATGGTTTGAAATCATAATTCTGTCAGTAACTGATTCTAGGAAAATTAAGTTATATACATTTTCTCATACAGATTGCTCTGTAAGATGGAGGTTATAAGACCAATCTTACAGGGCTGTTGTGAGGATTAAATAATACGTAATTGGAAATATGTACCTAATTGCTGTCCTTTGCTGACTGTTGTTTTTCAATAATTATTAGTTCTCTATAAGGGTAATTCTCTCAGGAAACAAGAAGGGAGGTTTAAGCACCTTGCCCACTTCCAAGCCTATAATAATAAAATATTTTTTAATAATTATCTTAGTATACTATACTAAGAAATTTATGTGAATTAGAGTATCAATCATCATTAAACTATATAAGATGGATACTATTATTACTGCTATTTTTCAGATGAGAAAATTGAATACAGATTGGTTTACATGTCCCAAAATAAGGGGCAGAGCCAAGACAGGAAACAGACAAGCTGGTTCCAGAGTACACAGTTTTGCTGTTGCTTTTTTTTTAAGAGGTACAGTATAAGGAATCTGGGACCTCAAATATGGGAAGCAGATGCTAAACCACTTGAGCTACATCTGCTCCATTTTGTGTATATGTGTATGTTTTTCAGAATACAGTTTTAATCCCTAATTTTCACACCTTTGTGTGTGAAAGAACGTCGAATATAAAGTCTTGCTAATAGTTCTGCTTATGCTGAAATTAAAGTGGCCTACATCAACCCTAATATAAAATATCTTCCAGTTCCATTCTGAGTCTGAAAGAAAATATGGGGGAAAAATCCACTAAAACAGTTTTGGTGAGAACATGATAATACACAGAGAAAAACTTACCAAAAAAAAAAAAAAAGAAGAAAGGAATGGCCTTAAGAATACTAATATTAGAGACAAGTTTGATTCATGGACCTTGAGGGTGGATAAGAATTTTGGATTTGACTGTTGGGTAAAGAAAAACAATTACAGACATAGAGATGAAAATGATTAGCTCAAAATGACAGTAACGAAAGCACTTTAAATGTGAGAAGGAATTCTAGAAACGAGATTGGACAGCATCGGTACAATGTTGGTGTCCAGTAAGTATTAACTGAAAAATTACTTGAATGTATCTGATGAAGAGAATGTTACAACAATACAGTCTGGAATATTCCAGAACTGGTGTCATAGATTAGATTATTGTTTAGCAAATATTTACTCACTGCCCAAATTCACCACCTCCATGGGAGGAATATCTTCACTGCTTTCTTGATGATAGGTTTGGCTATGTGACTTGTTTTAGCCAATGGGATATTGGCTTGAAATGTGCTGTGCACTTGAATGTAGTCTTTGATATTTGCTCCAACCTCAAGTTAAATTCCTTATTGGTGCTTAAGTGGATTCTTCGTAACTCATCCAGTTACACTTTATCCATAACTTTAATCATATTCATAGTATTGAAATACTTCTATATCACTGGTTTTCAGCATAAGAATGTGTGTCTTTCATATTTATTTTTATAAGCATAATTTTTACTTCTTAAAACATTTCATTAATTTTGCTTCCCCTTTATATTTAAATATATTTAATATTACCAACTATGTGATGATTGTATTTCACAATTTACTTACAGTCCTAAGATGGAAAATTAGGGCTAAATTAATCATGAATTAGAAAAACATCTTTGCTTTAATGGAGTGTCATAATATTTTAAAGAGTTATAATAATGGCTTCAATATAGATAATAAAGGGTTTTGAGATCTGTATATTTAAATAATTAGAAATTGTGATTATAAAATTAGATTTAGATTTTGACTAGGCAAATTACCACATTTCCCCAAAAATCTTTCAACAAGTAAGTTTAATATTGGGTATAAACTAGACAGTTGCTATTTACTGTGTAGAGAAATATATAGAGGATATGTAATACGCTTTATTCTCAATTCTTAGCAACACAACATTGTAGCTACAATGTGGGAGCATTGCCATCACAGAAATTTAAAGATGTGTCACATGTGAGCAATCTCCAGAACATTGTTTTTAAAAGATTAAATTTTGTTTTTCCTCTTAGTTTTCTAGGAGATACTATATTTTACAGAGAAATATCCCAAATCAAACAGGGAAGAGGAATAGATTACCCTGTTTAGCCCTCATATGGAAAAAGATTATAAAGAATAATATAAATCCCTGCTTTTCCTTCTCAGTACATTGCTGAGCTTTAAATTCTATTAAAATATGTATGTTAAAAGAAAAAGAGGGAAAGGCATTTACTGAGTTTCTGAGGAATGCAATGAATATATGATACAACATCAAAACCTATAAGAATTGAGGTCCTTACATGTATTTTAATTAATTAATGTTTAGGGAAGTGAAGAAAAGGATGGATAAAATATGCAAGTAAGTAACTATAAGATAAGGTAACTATAATATAAGATTGAATAAAATAAATGCCATTGGAGAACTGCAAACATTCTAGCTGTGTTCAAAAGGGAGAGACAGAGAGATAGAAACATTCATTCAACAAATGTTTACTGAGAATGGCATCATCAACATGGTGCTATAAGACATCCACTGAAAAAGTCTCCCCAGAGACATAGTGAGTAAAAAGGATAAATTCCACTTGCTTAGAACTCTGGAGGACAGTAGAGGCTAGAGAATGACTCCATAAATGCTTAATCAAAGAAACAGAAAAATCTCAGGTAGAGGAATTCCACCAGAAGGCCCGTCAGTTCCCAGTTCTTCTCCAACACTCTCAGCCTGGTGTTGCTTGGAATTCACACAGAGGTAGCATGGCCAGGCTCCCTCCAACCATGGACAGAAACTGTAAACCCATTCACAGCTAGAGTTAGAACTCCATGCATATCCAGGCACAGGGACCTAAAGCCAAAGAGACCCAGGGCAGAACACAAACTTCTGAGGAGCGCTGCATACAAAAGAGCCTTTACGGAGGAAATAAAAAAGAAAGAGAGACCACCACAGAAAAGCTGGCAAGAACTGATGTGACATCACTCAAACCAGTAGGTGGAATGGTCTGAAAACAAAACAGACTTTTCTGAAGTGACCCACCTTTTTGGATTAACCCCATCTGGCTCCCCAGGATGGGGTATCATAATGGAGAAGAAACTAAAGGCAGGAAAATCTCACTGAATAAAAGGGGGGCTTAAACTGAAGTGCTGTAAAACAGAATAAACAGAACAAAACTAAAAAGTATAAAGAAAATAGGGCACTACATGAAGGAGAGAATTTAAGCAAATCTTAAGTACTGAGGAGAAAAGCCTGCACAAAAACAAACAGTGCAGATCAGGATTCCCAGTGAAAGAACAGAGGAAAGAAAGTTACCTCCTAGAGGTAAAATAATTATACAAAAAGTGCAATCTCAAAAAATTACACTGTATATACAGAGAAGGAATCAGATGAAGAGTTGAGAATCAGAAGTATTAAACACAGGTATTCTAAAGGTCTAGGAAAAGTTAAACCAAATCAAAGAAAAACCTCAGCACAAAGCCATCAACAATAAAACCCTAGATAAAGAAGAAGAAATGGACTTTCAGAGTTAACTCTTCAAGATAATCAGATGCCTAGACATCAGCAAAGAATTACTGAAGATATGGCTCAGTCAAGGGAATAACTTAAAATGTCAGAAAAGACTCAGAAGTTGGAACAACTAATAAAAGATGTTCAAACAAATCTCCTAAATCAATTCAAGGAGATGAAGGAAAATATGCATAAAAATATAGAGGATATTAAGAAGACAAAGTGTGAGCATAAAGAAGAATTTGAAAGTATAAAAAGAAACATTAACATAAACATAACAGAAATCATAGGGATTAAAGGCACAATAGTAGAGATTTAAAATACTAGACGTGGGAAGCAGATGTGGCTCAAGTAATTAAATAAAGCTTTAAAAAAATATACTAGTGGCATAAAAAAGCAGTAAAATTGACAAACCCTTAGCTAGACTGACAAAAAAAGGAGAAGATGCAAATAAATAATCAGAAATGAGAGGAGGACATTAATATTGACCCCACAGGGGGAAAAAAAATGTGAGAGAATACTATAAATAACTGTATGATAACAAATTAGATAACCTAGATGAAATGAAAAAAATGAAAAAAATTCCTAGAAACACATGAACAACCTACACTGACTGCACAAGAAATAGAAGGTATCAACAGACCAATTACAAATAAAAAGATTGAATCAGTCATCTAAAACCTCCCAACAAAGAAAGGTCCAGGACACGATAGCTTCACAGGTGAATTCTACCAATCATTTCAAGAAGAATTAATACCAATCCTGCTCAAACTTCCAAAAAATGGAAGGGGAGAGAATACTACCTAACTCATTCTATGAGATCAATATCACCCTAAGAGCAAAGCCAAATAAAGATGTTACAAGAAAAGAAATTACAGACCAATTTCTCTTATGAATATTGATGCAAAAATATTCAACAAAATACTTGCAAATAAAATCCAACAGCACATTAAAAGTATTATACACCATGATCAAGTGGGTTTTATACCAGGTAAGCAAGAATGGTTGAACATTAAAGAATCAATTAATATAAAAATCATCATCTCAATTGATGCAGAAAAAGCATTTGCCAAAATCCAGCATCCTTACCTGATTAAAAAAACACTTAGAAAATAAATAATATAAGGAAACTTCCTCAAGATGATAAAGGGCATATATGAAAAACCCACAACTGACATCATACTCAATGGTGAAATACTGAAAGCTTTCCTTCTAAGATCTGGAACTCAACAAAGATGCCTAATTTCACCTGTTATTCATCATAGCACTGGAAGTTCTAGCCAGAGCAGATGGGCAACAAAAAAGAAATAAAAGGCATCCAACCTGGAAAGTAAGAAGTAAAACTTTCACTATTTACAGATTACATGAACATGTATGTAGAAATTGCTATAAAACTGCCACAAAGCTGTTACAGCTAATAATGAATTTGGCAAAGTGGTGGGGTACAAGATCAACAAGCAAATATTGGTAGTGTTTTCATAAAGTAGTAATGAGCAAACTGAGGAGGAAATAAGAAAAAAAATCCAATTATTAATACAATAGAACCTAAAAGAATCAAATACCTAGGAATAAAATTTTTTTAAAGCTTTATTTATTTATTTTTTATTTATTTATTTTTCTCCCCTTCCCCCTACCCGCCTCCCCTGCCCCAGTTGTCTGTTCTCTATGTCTATATGCTGCGTCTTCTTCTTTGTCCACTTCTGTTGTTGTCAGTGGCATGGGAATCTGTGTTTCTTTTTGTTGCATCATCTTGTTCTGTCAGCTCTCCGTGTGGGCAGCGCCATTCTTAGGCAGGCTGCTCTTTCTTTCGCACTAGGCAGCTCTCTTATGGGGTGCACTCTTTACGCGTGGAGCTCCCCTACACAGGGGACACCCCTGCATGGCAGGGCACTCATTGCGCGCATCAGCACTGCACATGGGCCAGCTCCACACGCGTCAAGGAGGCCCGGGGTTTGAACTGTGGACCTCCCATGTGGTAGGCGGACGTCCTGATGACTGGGCCAAGTCTGCTTCCCTATCTAGGAATAAATTTAATCAAGGATGTAAAGGACTTATGCTTAGAAAACGACAAAACTGTGCTACAGGAAATGAAAGATCTACATAAATGGAAAGCCATCCCATGTTTTTGGATTGGAAGACTAAATATTGTTAAGATGTCAATTCTACTCATACTGATTTACAGATTCAGCACAATACCAATAAAAATTTCAACAGCCTACTTTGCAGAAATAAAAAAGCCAATTATCACATTTATTTGGAAGAGTAAGGGGCCCTGAATAGACAAAAACATCTTAGAACAAAGGACTCACACTTCCTGACTTTAAAGCAAATTTCAAATTTATAGTGGTCAAAACATGATTACTGGCACAAGGATAGATATATCCACCAACAGAATTAAATGAATAGCTAAGAAATAGACCATCGCACCTATGACCAATTGATTTTTGACAAGACTACCAAGTTCACGAAATTGGGAAAGAATAGTCCCTTCAATCGTACTGGGAGAACTGGATATCCATATGCAAAAGAATGAAAGAGGACCCTTACTTCATACCATACACAAAAATTAACTCAGGAAACGGCTGTGACTCAATCAGTTGGGCTCCCATCTACCATATGGGAGGCCCAGGGTTTGCATATGATGCCCATGTGCCACAGGGAGCTGACACAGCAAGATGATGCAATGAAGGGAGACAAGCAGATACAGAAAAAGCGTGCAGCAAATGGACACAGAGAAGAGACAGCAAAGAAAGGAACAAGCTACAAGGGGGCGTGGGGAGAATAAATAAATCTTTTAAAAAAATTAACTCAAAATGAATCAAAGATCTAAATATAAGAACCATGACTATAAACTCCTAGAAAAAAATGTAGAGCTGCATCTTCAATATCTTGGGGTGGGCAATGCCTTCTTAGACTTTACACCCAAAGTACCGGCAATGAAAAAAAAGTAGATAAATGGGACCTCCTCAAAATTAAAAACTTTTATGCATAAAAGGACTTTGTCACAAAAGTGAAAAGACAACCTACTCAATGAGACAAAACATTTAGAAACCACATATCTGATAAGGTTTTAATATCTAGAATATACAAAGAAATCCTACAATACAAAGACAAATAACCCAACTGAAAAAATGAACAAAAGATTTGAATAGACATTTCTCCAAGAGGATATACAAATGGCTAAAAAGCATATGAGAAGATACTCAACTAATTATTAAGGAAACGCACATCAAAACCACAGAAAGACAGCATTTTATACACACCGTTAAATTAAAAAATTAGAAAACTAAAAGTGTTGGGGAGGATGGGGAGAAATAGAAACACTCCTTCATTGCTGGTGGGATTGTAAAACGGGGTAGTCTCTGTGGAATACAGGTTGGCATTTCCTCAGGAAGCTAAATATAGATTTACCATACGACCTTATAATCTCATTACTAGGTTTATACCCAGAATTGAAAGCAGAGGCTCGAACATATATTTGCACACTACTGTTCATAGTGACAGTATTCACATTCACCAAAAGACAGAAACAACCCAAGTGTCTATCAGTCAATGAATGGGAAACAAAATGTGATATATACATACTAAGGAATATTATTCAGCTATAATAAAGAATGAAGACAACATGAGGTAAGATGGGTGAACCATGGGGACATTATGAGTGAAAGATGCTAGCTGCAAAAAGGACAAATATTGCATGACCTCAATGATATGAACTAATTATAATAAGCACACTCATAGAGTCAGAATCTAGATTATAGGTTACCAGGGGATAGATTGGCAGCAGCAAATAGGGAGCTGATGCTTTGTGCAGCGTATCTATTTAGTTTGATTGTAGGTTTGGAAATATATAGTGGTGATGGTAGCACATTATTGTAAGTATAAGTAACCATACTGAGCTATGTTTGTGAATGTTGCTGAAAGAGGAATTTTGGGTCATGTATGTTACTAGAACGAAAGTTAAAAGATAAAACATGGGACAGTGTAACACAGCCAGCCCTGTTGTGAACAATGGTTTGGGATTAATAGAATGAAAAAATGTTATTATACCAAATGTATGACACTATTACAAGGATTTAATAATAGGGTGGTAGATGGGAAAATATACTTAATATAAACTATGGACTATAGTTAACAATAATGTTTTATTATTCTTTCATCAGTTGTAACAAATGTACCACACCAATGTAAACTGTCAACGATAGGTGGGTATAAGGGAATGTTGTATTTTTTACATGACTTTTCTGTAAATCTACAACTTCTTTAGTTAAAAAGCAACAATAATTTAAAAAACAGTATACTAAGTGAAGACACAGAGTTCTAAGTATTTTATGATTCCATTGATATAAAATGGAAATATAAATAAAATGATAGAAACAGTGGTTATGTAGAACTGGGGAAAGCTAGAGGAATTGAAACATAACTGCTAAGGGGTACGGGGTTTTGCTTTTTGGAGAAATGAAAATTTTCTAAAATTAATTGTGGTGATGAATGCATAAAAAGCTGTTTTTTGTACACTTTGGATGTATTGTATGGTATGTGAACGTATCTCAATAAAACTTCTTTAAAAATGTTTACTGAATGTCTCCTATGCACTAAATTTTGTACATGTTTCTTGGGGAACTTTAAAGATAAAGAAAACATGGTTTCTGCCCTTCAGGCACTCAAAATCCAAAGGAACAATAAGATACATGACATCCCTACATCAATTTATCTTGGCATCCTTAGTAATGAGTGAATGCTCAAGAGATGCTGAATCCATAATTCTAAGGCATCAATCAGTGATTTGTGCATAAATGCTTATAATAAAATAAAGTTAAGCGTTTCACTTGTCTTTTCTTATTTAACCCTGACAACAACTCCTTGAGGGATCTACTATCAAATGATGAAATTATGGATTGCAGAAATTAAGTAAATTGCACAAAGTTGCACAACTAGTGTATGGTAGTGTACACCCAAAACCCAGGCTTTTAATCACTTTGTTTCATGTTATCTTATTGAGTAAAGCCAGTTGTGAAAAAGATATAGCTAAAGTTTTCTAAGAGTCAAGAAACTATTTCAGGAGACATCAAAGCTTAGGTGGTGTTGAGTGGGCATCTTAGGACGGAAAAAATTCAGAGGGATGAAAATAAGATCTAGGCCTGTGGAGCCTACCAACCATGTTTAATTAAATTAATTAAAATGGATAAAATAAAAAATTCAGTTCCTCAGTTGCACTAGTCACATGTCAAGTGATCGATATCTATATGTGATTTGTGACTACCACATCAGGCAGCACAGAATTATAGGATATTTCTGTCATTGCAGGAAGTTCTATAAGAAATTGCTTTTCAAGGCAGAAGAGACTATGAACCTTCTTAATGAGGAAAGAGCAAAGGCATAAGGGAGCAAATTTCAGGGTCTGTCAGAGATGATTAGGGGTCAAACGTGGTGAGAGTGTAAGGTCCACATCAGTTGTAGCAGAGGAAAAGCAAGTGCTGTATATATTTTGAGTGATCTTGAAGGACAGAGAATGGTAGTAGCAAGGTTAGCTATACGGAAGTCAGGAGAGGGATGTGGTTTATTTGGAAGGAAAGGAAGTTCAATTTTTAGCATCTTGAATTTAAGACTCTTGTGAAACTTCTTTTTCGAGATAACCATGAAGCACTAGGAACATTTCCTCAATCCAGTCCTCCATTTCACAGGACAAGTGACTGGCTTGTGAGGATAGGGGTGCTAGTGAGATCAAAGGAGTAACAACTGGCACAGGGATCAGTGTACAAAATGGCAACTGTGGAGTCAAAAAAGTGCCAAATGCAAGAAGTATAGAGGCAGGTATAACATTTGGCCAGAGTAGGGGCCAAAACTGAAGTAGCCTTATTTATTCTTACAGCTTTGGAGTACTGTGAACTTATTTGTAGCCTTGTTGGTTGAATATCACTTCCCATATATGCCACGACTAGAACAGTTCCTTAAAGTATCAATTTCAGACTCTTTCTTAATGTTTTAGATGTTTACAAGAGTAGAGCAATACCCTTAGCAGTGTGTATGACGAGTAATCAGGATTCTCACAAGTTCCACTATGGACTTTCATACATGTACAAACTATTATATATAGTCTATTGAGCAGAAAGACTGAAGTAAGGGCTATAAACTATCAATCCATTGCTTCAAATATTGCAGAGAATCACTGGGCTCTGTTCGCATTAGTATCAGCAGATTCCAAAATTCCTGGAGTGATTCTCTCATTGGAATTTTTCTCTTCACCTTTTAGATTTCTTCAGAGTAACTGGAAGTTGAGAGGAAGAAACAACTGTGTAATTTAAAAGATAGAACCGAACCCAGATGATGTGTTTGTCCAACTTCATGAATGAAGACAGGAAGTGGCAAAAATTCTATCTTTTGGGAGATATTGCAGTCTTTGTCACAATCTAAGACAAGATGGTTTTGATAGCCAGTCTTTCACAGAAAAAATAACGTAAGATAAAATATTGGCACTAACTCAGAATCTTGAGGTTTTACACAGTGGATTCCTGAACCTAGGCAATTATTCTACCAGGATGTTCCTGTATTTTTATTCTATAAATGCTGATTTTGCTTGGTGATTTAGTTATTTTAAAATGTTAAATGTTTGAAATGTATATACACTTCCCAAATCCATAGTTATTGGAAAGCCCTTGAAACTCATTTAATCAACTCTAATGCGTTGATTCATGATCATCCTCGTGAAATCTTGAATTCACAGGAAAGGAGGCAGGTGCAGAAACACATGAGAGAGCCCAGCTGAGCAATTTATAGTGGAATCAGGATGGAAATTCATACTTCCCAAATCTTAATGGCAGTTTATATTAGCTAGAAAATGTAGGGCTGACTTGACAGCAAGTGCAAAAGAATAAATATAAAGAAGATACCTCGATGGTGTTGATAAGGTAGTCATTAGCTATAGCAATTAATTGCAACTGCCAATACTCCCAAAAGGGTAAGATATTTTGTACAAGGAGCTATTACTTAATAACAAGTGATTCTCTTTAGTGATTATGATTGTTTGACAACCAAGACACAGATCAGCTAAGATAAATCGAAAGTGAGTAATAATCTCAGCAGCTGTGTTTCAAAACACGTTTTTACCACAAGCCTTTAGCCAATGTTCACAACATCCACCCAATTTCCAAACATCCGAAAGACAGGTGAACACCTTATAATGTCATCCTAAAATATTGTCTGCTGTCAAATAATCAGGTGCTTGGGATTGTTGATTTTTCATTTGGATGATGGAGAAACCAGAAACATGCCAGTGTTAAAGTGAATTGTTGTGAAGTGAATTGCATTTTGCCATTGGCACAACACTTCCTGACCATAAACTCAGCATTTTATCC
The DNA here is from genome assembly GCF_030445035.2 of Dasypus novemcinctus. Taxonomy (NCBI): domain Eukaryota; kingdom Metazoa; phylum Chordata; class Mammalia; order Cingulata; family Dasypodidae; genus Dasypus; species Dasypus novemcinctus. The sequence continues at coordinate 22,777,696 of NC_080676.1, read as the reverse complement.
ATGATAGATAACTGCAAATGTGTCATAAAGGCAATTATAAATGATTATAATAGCATGGTTGATTTAGTTTAGGTTTGAGAGTTCATGCTAGGAGAATGCTTGTATTATATATTATAGGGAATATATTCTAAACATTATCTAGTATAAAACTTTAGAAGCAAATTTTGGACTTTTAGAATTTATTTCACCAACTTTAAATAAGTAATTGAATTATGTATCAATTGACACAGCTTGAGGTGCATATACAGAATTTTGTGTAGTGTTTGAATGTAATCAGATAATCCACCTTTGAGTTCTTCCAATTTATGATTTCAGCTGTTTAAAAATTAAAAATCATTAGGAATGGTGCCACCTTGTATATTGTAAAAGCAGAATTAACTATCTCTATGTCATTTATTATAATAGTAGCCCTAATTTTATAAAAGGCTCTTTTGTGTAGCAGCTGTGAGCATGGATGGATGCTGGCAGAAGCAGCCTGAGCCTGAATCATTGTTCCTCTACTCATTAACTTTGAGATCTTGGTCAAGTTGCTTAATTATGCCTGTTTTTTCATCTGTAAAATGAGGATAATAAAAGTACTTCTTTATAGAATTGCTGTATTAAACTAGTTAAAATATGTAAAGCCCTTAGAATAGGGCCAATTACATAGTAAGGGCTATGAAAACCTTACCTTTTATTATTATTGGCCCTATATTATTCACAACTAGAAGCCAAATTGTGGGCAACAAATGTAGAAGAAAAGATTGCAATAGATTAAAGCTTGATAGTAATATAAAAATTTTGTAAGATTAAACATTTCAAAAGTATTAAGAAAGGAAGAAAACTCTTACATCAAAAGGAGTGTCATATCTAAACTTTAAGATTACTTAAGACTATCCACTCCTTCACTTATCTACTCATTCAAGAAGAAACTTTTATTTTTCAAAGATGTTTAAATTTAAAATTTATGAAGAGTAAGAGTTAAACTAATGTGCTTGGGAGCCAGTCAGATGAAGACTATAAAGATCTGTTGTAAATAAAGCATCAGATAATAATATCCAAACACTTTTAATTAGCTGTGATAATTGGGAAAATGTAGCCTGAACAATTGAAGTTCACAGAAAATTTTAAAAGCTTGTCTTATTTTCACCTCTCCAGTTTCCAAGTTTTTAATTTATTATTCATTGGAACTGCCAACTAAAACAAAAACTACTAGCTGCTTCTCTGTTTTGTACTTTTCTTCCATAAGTTTTGTTAGTGAACATAAAAAGGGCAAAATCAAGAAGTACAGCTACAGAGAAGAATGAAGTGTCAATGATCTTTTACAAAGGAATGATTTTTGAAAAACTTTCCAGGTGGTTTCTGAGAACATGGACTTTGGGCTGATACAGACCTTAATTTATCAGCTGTTTCATTTTGTACAAATTACTTAGACATTTTAAGTTTCAGTTTCCTCCTATGTCATATAAAGATAATAACAATATTTGCATCATATGATTTTTGTGAGATTGAAACCAAATAATTCATGAAAGCATGTAGAGGAGGATTCTAAGGCATTTCACAGATGCTTCATAAACATGGACTATGAAGATGATGATGATTGGTGCTGCTCCATCCACACTTTTGTCTTTTATTATCCACAGTTTAACTTATTCTAGTGTTTCTTCTATTACCATTACACTTCTTCTCTTTTCCAGAATCCTTCTCTACTTACCATTTTTAACCATTCCTCAAGGATCTACCTGGCTTCTGTTCTACTTCTCACAATGTAGATTCTTTCAAGGAATCTAGAATTCTTTAACGTTTTAACTATTTCTTCAGACAGGTGGTTCCAAGTTCCTATCCCTGACCACAGCTTTTCTCCTGAGTGCCTGTCTGATTGGGAAACTTCACAGAGATGCTCCATGACCAGTCCAACCAATGGTATGCTGGTAAAACAGCTCTCAAAAACTAATAGGGGAAAAGGGACTGTTTGCAAACTTTTTTTTAAATTAAAACAATTCTCTGATTTGTAGTCTTTGTCAATTTCTATAAGGTAAATACTCTAAGCATGACTGATTTCAAGCTACTAACTTGACATCACTGAATGTGGAGTTGGGAAGAGATGTGCATGCTGGCTCCAATGCACCACTGAATCCTCCCAATTTCATGATGTCCCTAACCAAAATTCATAATCTTTGCTCTCATCCTAGTTAATGGCAAAGTTATATACCAATTTATCCAGACTAGAAATGTCGAAGTCAGCCTTAATGGTATTTGAGGCATTCCTCAAAAGGTCTTTTTCATACCCTTATGCATTAACGGGTTGCAGCAGCCTCAGCCTGGACTGCCCCTCCCACATTCTATTTGTGGCAATTCTTCAAGTCTGAACTCAAATACTGAATCCTTTCAAAAGCCTTTCTCATTTGACTTTCCAATTTAGAAATAACCACTTCTTCCTCTGCACTCATACTAGGCATTTAAAAAAAAAAAAAAAAGGAAATCCAGTAGTTTCTTCATTAAAAGCAAACTCAGATTTTTCGAAGTGGGTCAAGGAGGAAAATGTCCCTGTAGGATGAGAATGTGGATTTGACAGCTCTGAGTTCTGGTCTGTAGTCATACTTCTTCTTAGGACGGTCTCTTAGGAGTTCCAGCTGATAATAGCATGGGGACCTCAAAGAGATCCTCTCTCTTTAATATTTTGATCTGAGAAGAGATTTTTCACTTCCCTTAATTTTGGCAACTCAGTTGCGCAAAAACTGGAACTTTAAAATAAAGCATTCAAATAGACTCAAGAGAAACAGGAAGGAAAGGGACACAATACATTGTTTGCAATTGAATCATGTGGCTCACTCCAGCCTAAAGGTTTGAGTGTATTAATAAGACTAACTTTTCAAATAGAATTTATTTTGATTTTGGTTATGGTAATTCTATTCTTCACCACGCAGACTATAAATTTCTTGCCTGTAGGGAGAGTTTTGCACTCATCTCTAAACTGCCCATTTTGACTAGCTCTGTATTATGTATACTCCATATATTCAACCATTTGTAATGATAGTTCATTCACGAATGCAAGACATGGAAACTAGAAGACTGTGTTAAGCAACAAAATATAAAAAGTTCTAATATACCACTCAATATTAACTCTTGTGAATTTACTTGATCTTAAATGTCATGTACTACATGATTTCATTATTGTTGCTTTCTATTTTTATTCTGAAATAAACACTGTATATGGAGGCACAATATCCAAAGTACGCTAGAGTTCATTAATAGGAAACATCATGATTTTTAGTTTGCCTTTGACCTTCAGAAGCACTAATTGAGAATTGTAACTTTGTTTTCACATCTTAAGTTTACAGACAATTATTTCTGAAGAGCCCAGCCTCAGAATGACATTGTGATCGTTGAGTTTCTGTCCTTTGAACTTTATTAGGACATACCTGAAAAAAAAAAAAAATCCGGGAGCTTGGCCCGCGCGGTGCAGCCTGGGAGAACATGGCCGCTTCCGGTCTCCCCCTCCGGCGGCCCCATCCACGACTCCAGCCACCCGCCCACTGGCATTATTTTTCAGCCGAGGTTGGGAGCTGAGGGTCCCCTGTGCTCAGTCTCTTACATGCATTCCCCACAGCGCTTGACCCCCGGCCCAGTCCAAGTGTTGTTTGGCAGAGAGATGATATGCACAGGTTTAAAAATCTGTTCTCCGTGCTCTGTTCTTGCAGTTTTTTTAGGTAATACTGTGGTCTATTTATACAAATACTAAAAGACTGTTTGGACAAGAAAAAGGAGCCCCTCACCCAGGCTGTGGGGCTCAGCACACAGGCGGAAGGGACTAGAATATTAAAGTCCCTCTTGATGTTTACCAAGGAAAACTGCTTCTACCTGCTTCTCTCCCAGGCAGTGCTGACCTGAGGGGCCCAGCTGTGCACCCCGGGACAAACAGCGCTTGAAGCAGGAGCTCAGCTCGGAGTTGAGTAGCTGCTCTCCTCGCCGCTCACGCTTCCTCTTCCCCGGAACCCCAAGCTCTCCTGCTGCTTGATGCTGTATTTTTCCCCTTAACCATAGAGCCTGGAGCTTCTGGGCCAAAAGAGGAAGAGGGTTTGCAGCAAGGACTGCAACTAAACCTTTACCTAGAAGGGAAACTGGCCAGAAATGGGCGGATATGCTTGTTTTAACCCTGTTCAGACTTGCTTTTCATTGTACAAACATTCACATTTTGTCCACAGGACCCACCCATTTCACTTCAGTAGAAATCAATGAATCATATAGAATTCTGAGTAGGCCATTATGATCTTTACCTCTTTAAGCTCTACCTTTTGCTTTGACCTTTGACCCTTCTTTCCTTGTACTCTTTGCTCTCAATCTCACATCATTGTCTGCCAGGGAAGTACATAGAGAAAAGTTGGGGAGACTAAGCTTGGTGTCAGTCCTAATTGCTTTTAGTTAACTGTTTAACTTTGAATAAATTGTTGTATTTCTGGATATAATTTATATAATTATTGAATTGGAATAATAGTATTTATGAGATTTTGTTATCTCATATCTTATGGTTCTACATAGATAGCCTTTTTTTAAAAAGAAAGACTTTTGAAAATGCATTGTTGACAAACAGAATGCATTGTCTAAGCACAGAAGTAGATAAGATAGGAAAATGATGTGACAGTACAATTCCAAGTGATTAACAGGATCAACATAGATGACAGGGGAGGAGAGAAAAATATGGAAGAAGATATAGGCCTGGGTACACTGGTGCTTGAACTTAACCCCCAGGATCCAGCTATATAAAATTTATATGGTGTGAAGGAAATGGTTTCAAGTATTAGCTTAAAGTGTTACTTAGTTACAGACATTGGCTACTATTTTTTACAATAAAAAAGTCTGCTTCAAAATTTTACTCCAGTCTGTATCTTTTTTTTTTTTAAGGAGGTAACAGGGACTGAACCTGGAACCTCATACATGGGAAGCAGCACTCAACAGCTGAACCACACCTGTTCCCCTCCAGTGTGTGTCTTGTGCTTCACATTTTCTTTATGAATTTTTCTTTATCTTTGAAAACAACAGCAAAAATACGATGAAGATAAAGTATAAAACAGCGATTATATTTGCCACCAAGAATCATTTTGGCACACTTTTGAAATTCCAATGTTTCTTATTTTCATTATTATGTGTGTATTATTTGTATGTGGCAGCTGGGAAGTCAACTGCAGCACACGGAAGGGTTAGAGCAATATGAATAAGGCACTGACAATGTCTGCATTGATAAATCGCCTACTTTTTAGGCAAATCAATCCTTAAAAAAATCAAACCTACTTATCATAAACAATTTAAACAAGTTAGAAAAGCTGAAATGACTAATATTTTTAAATCATTCCAACTTGACCATTTCATAGGTATTTGGGTGAAATACTCTGCTACATAGCTGTGTATATAAAACCAGTGAGTTCTTTCTTTCAGGAAAAATTCCTTATGTTATACTTTAGAGTATATCTGCCTCATTATGTCATATTCCTTATTTCAGGAATGTTGTATATTGTATATCCTTACAATGGGTTTTCTTTGCCCTCTATTAGCTGCTCTGTGACTGCTTTAATTTCATAATTTGTCTCAGTTAATTTACTTATAACTTCTGTGATTATGTTTATTGCCTTTTTTTATTTCCTTAAATCTGAGTTCCCAATTTTCCTCTATTTTTATTGTCTGCCCTCTTATCTCTGACCTCTTAAATTCATGTTCTTATTAAGTTATTCTCCAAGGTGAGATAATTATGATTAATTTTCTTGTGCTCTGAAATATATTTTAGTCTACATTAGGATCTTAATCTCTCCTTTGAAAGTTACATCCCTTTTTCCCCTTGCTTTCTTCCTCTTCTGTGTATTTTGCATTGATTTGCTGCCATATATTTTCATATTTGTCATTGTATTTCCATTCACATTGCTTATAATTGAATGGTTCAGCGTAGACATTCTTTTTTCTAGTACAATGTAAGTACTTTTTTTATTATACTAGCATAGCTCAATCAAGGTTGTTTTGCCCTTGTCACTACTATTTGTGAGATACTTTGTTTTCTATCAGTAGATGGATAAAATGGCAAAGTGGGGAAAGAATGATGCTGCGATGGTGGACAGTTTTTTTAAATACCATGGCTCTGTTCTCTCTTCTGAGATTTTGTTAAATATCCTATCCAGGGATTCAGACCTTCTAGTTTGGAGATAAGACACATTCTTATGGTGGCTGGTAATTGGGTTTCATACTATTTCCTCAATTCAGTGTGTGTGCTTCACTTTCCTAGTACAGTAATAATTTTACTTCTTGGCTTCAGGATGGAAGGATAAAGCTAGCCTGCCACTTTATTATCCCCTAAAACAAAAAATGATAAGCCATTTATAGTTTCCATGTAATATTCTCAGGTGGCAGAATACCCGAATATACTGTGATAATTGACTTATAATAAAATTAGATTACAGCTGTATGGGCTACATGTCATAGATGGTGCCAGAAATCATGGGTAAAGCAGTGTTTTGTCTGTTTATTTGTTTGTTTGTTTTTTAACCTTCATAACAGGGCAAAAGAGTATTTTATGCTCCTATTCTAAGGCTTTGCTAACACAACTTTGCCTGCATTTCTGGCATTCTGCTTTAGAATTCATCTTTAGTCAGTTTGTGTTCAGCTTCATTCTTTGGTGGAATTAATTAAATTTTCAAAAATACTTAAAATGCACAGAAGACTTTCTTTCTTTCTTTTTCTCTCTCTCTTTCTCTCTTTCTTTGTCTCTCTCTCTTTCTCCTTCCTTCCCCCCTCCCTTCCTTCCTTCCTTCCTTCTTTTGGAGGTACCAGGGATTGGACCCAGGACTCATACATGGGAAGCAGGTGCTCAACCACTGAGCTACATCCACTCCCCTGACCCTCAAAATTTCTCTCAGGGCCTCCCTTTGGCCAAACACCTGGAAGCCAGAAAGCAATGGGCACTGGATTTTAGAGAAAACAGAGGTCAACCTTCTGGAGCAGACCAAGGCATAGAAGAGGGTAGAGTGGATAGGAAAGCACAAACGGAAACCAGCCAGCATGACATCTTACTAACTTTCTGTTTTCTAAGGTTTGTATTATTTTCTCCATTATTGAAGGAATGCATAGGAATGAAGTTCTTTGGCCATAGAATTAAAAGGCATAATTTTCTGCATTTACATAAGTTTATAAAAAGAAAAAGTTAGTTATGTTTTGTTTGTAAAACAAAGTTGTTTCATGCACATTATACAGGAGACACCTATATGCAAAATTAATCTACCCTATTTATAGCAAATGTTTGCTGAGTATTACATGTAAGGAATTTTCCCAAGGGATTTACATGGATTTGCTCATTTAAACCTTAGTGATAGGTACCATCATCATCCAAATTTTGCAGATCAGAAACTGAAGCTTGGAGAGGTTGCCTTGTGCTACTAGTAAGTGGCAAATCTGAGTTTCTAACTCAGGCATCTGACTCCAGAGCACTTGCCCTTAAATACTGCCACTATACCAAGTCTATGCTGTTAGTATACAGACATTGTCAATTGCTTAAGTTTGGATCATGAGGTTTTATTGTTATTTTATTATACTTGAGTAATAATTACCCAGTTGGCAAAATAGCTTGGTCTGAAAGAGATGACCCATTTTTCTAACTCTGCACAACATCTGAGAATCAAAATCAAAGTTGTTCTGCATTGGAAGGGAATTTAGCCAATCCTCTCTTTAGCTGCTGCTGGGCCAGTCACACCCCTCTCTAATCTTATTAGCATCTTGGTGATTCACTTACAGAATCAGATGGAACGCAAGTTGTGTAAGCTATAAAACCATCCTTCTGAAATACTGCTCAGTTTCTTATTTTATGCTGATATAATAGCATGGCTATATGTAGCAATTATTTCAAAGGACAAAAATATAATTGTATTTATTCTTTTGCAAAAGAATAAAGAATATGAATATTTTGTAAGAGACTAGAGATTTCAATAGTTTTTCAGAGTGGAAGTTGGAATTAAGTACAGTATCATAGTATCTATCTTAGTTGAAGGTAAACTTATGAAAATACTTTTTTCACTCTAGATTAGTAAAATAAAACTTCTCTGAAATTTCTTCTACCCAAGAATAATTTTATCACAGAAATCCTATATCTGAAAATAGGAATAATAACCCAAGAAAGTTAATTTTAAACAGTGAACCAATAATTACTGATATGTGTTTTTCTAATTATGAGTCATAATATGGAGTCATACTCTTAGCATTTTTAGCTTAATTATAGTTAAATTAAAAAGACAGGTTGGACTTGAAATTACAAATATAATCAATATTTTTCTTCACTGTTACACTCTTCCCCAACTCTATAAGCATACAAAAAATTATGATATTGAGGAGAGAGAGGTTTTCATGGGTCCCTTGCTTTGGGGCCTCTGTTTTTTGGCAGCAAATCATGATTGGGAAGCCGTTAGGCTTGTACACTGGTGTTTAAAATAAAAAAGCAAGCAAACAAACAAACAAACAAAAACTTAAAGTTCAGATTAATACAATCAAGCCATAATCCCATCCCATTCCCATAAGAGAAAGTTCCTATATTCACCTATAAAAGACTTGGTGCTCTCCCTGTCATTTTTTTCATTCCAAGTTTCTTTAGCTATTGATTTTTAACTGAATTTCCTAGGAACACAAATACTTGGGGGTGGGAGGGACAGTGGCTCTAGGGATGTGATTGCTCTGGGCTCTGGGCCATTCTAAAGACAGCCTCACCTACCTCAGGAGGCTTTTGGCAAAGAGAATTATGGGCATGGGCAGATGGGATACACTTGCATTTAACAACTTGTGCCTTTACTTATTTGTAATGTCAGTGTAATAATACTACCTTAGATAATGTTGCGAGCATTACATTACTATAGATGTGCATACCTGTGTGTTTATATCTATCTATGTAAGTATGTTTACATGTATAAAGAGAGATTCTCTTACATATGGCTACTTGGTAAATGTTCATTTTTATTACTTACACTGATTTGGGGTAAAAATTCTTGCTTTCTTTTTTATAGGAATTTTCAACACAGGTAAAAATTAGTTAAATTTCTATACACTTTTAAAAAGCAAAACCAAGAATAAGTTTGAAATTACAGGGAAAATTCTAAAAATTCACTAAAAAAATTGGATTGGACAGGTCAATTAGCCATGTTTGTAATATGTGGCTTTAATGAGGCTCTGATTTTTTTTAATGAGTAAAAATAACTCTACTTTTGAACCATGGGACATGTTTTATACTTTAATACTGAAAACAAATTTGTAATACTAAAATAAATCATCCCACTTTCAACAAGACATTTTCCCCTTTTTGAAAAGTGCATAAATATGCTACATGGCCATTTGAATATGAATGAAACTCCCATGACAAACTTTTACTGTGGTTACATGTCAGGTGGTCAGACAAAACAGTTTATAAACAATAACACTTGGATTATCTAATTAAGTAAAATAATATTGACAGATGTGCTGTAGAACTTCTGTTGTAAAAGCAAATTCAAAATTACAATTTTTTTAAACAATCACAAACTTACAGAAAAGTTGGAAGCAACAGTACAAAGAACTGTTTTCCCTGAATCATTGACAACCTGAAGCAATGTCTTTTTTTAGTATGTCTTTCTACACACAAGGACATTCTCCTACATAACAATATAATCATCCAAATCAGGGAATTAACATGCACATCACTACTACTTAATCTGTGTACCCTATGCAAATTTTACCAATTGTCCCAACAATGTCCTTTGTAACAAAAGAATCCAGTTTAGAATAACATTTAGTGGTCATTTCTCTTTAGTCTCCTTCAGCTGGAACAATCTTTCCCCCAGTTATTTAATGATTGTGACTTTGAAACTTTTGAAATTTAAAGACCAGGTATTTTGTAGAATTTTACCAGCTTGGGTTTGGCAGATGTTTCCTCATGATTATAATAGATTGGAGTTGTGTATCTTTGCAGGATAGGCCCAGAAGCAATGCTTTGTTCTCACTGCATCGTATCAGGTCGTACACAATGTTGATTAGTTCCATCACCAAAGACTGTCTCTCTGATCAATAAATTAAGGCAGTGTCTGCAAGACTTCTCCACTGTTCTCCACTGCTGCCATTTTGAAATCAATACATACTGTGGGGCTATACTTTGAAACTATATGAATAACCCACTCCTCATCAAATATGCTCAATGCATGCATTTCTTTATTTATATCTGAATGGATTCATGGTTTCCTGTATTAGTCAATGACTTATCATCTTTTGCTATCATTTTAAAAATTTTGATGTCGATATGGTGCCTTTTTGGGCCATGCAGGGACCATCACGCCCATGGGCACCCTCTTCAACCTCCTTTGGCTCTGACATGCTAGCCCCATGCTAGACTGCTTGACTATGCAGATGCCCTCCTAGACCCATGAGGCTCTGGCACCCTGATCTGGGCCAGGCAGCTCCCCCAGGCTGGTATGAAAACCTCCCCTGCTAGGCTCTACCATATGGCCCAGGTAGGGATAGGAAGGGAAGGGAAAGAAAAAGGGAAAAAAGAAATGGAAGAAGAAGAGCCAAAATGAAAATTTTACAGTGTGTTGTATAATATTGAAATTCTGCAACTTAAAAAATTCAAGTTTATTTTACATTTTCTCAATGTCCTTAAATGAAATTAATTCATTATATGAATTTGAGAAACCATCAAGACATCCTTAGGCAATTTGTAGCTCTCTTTAAGCATACAGGTCAGGAACTGCTTTCAAACTTCTTTAAAATAAATCTCCCTACTGCTTCTCCAAGGGTGCTCTTGCATCTGTAGCAAACAACTTCAAGGGAGGATCTAGGCATGCTAAGAAGAGAAGACTAATGATGGATTTCTGAAAGGCTTCTTTCAGAAACTACAAATATGCAATTTAAAGTGTCTGTTCACTAAAGATAAAATAATAGAGCATGGAATAAGTGAAAGTTCTTTTTTTATTATGGGGGAGAAAATATTCCCTTTTAAGGTTATGGAATAATTATTGTAAAACTGACTTGGGAAATATGCATTTCAGCTGTTCCAATATAAACTTTAACCCTGATTACCTCAGTGAGGTATATGCTGCTGAAGAAACCTGTCTGTACACTTTGAGAAAATGTCCAGATGGGAGGGAGCCCAACCTAGCAAATAGCCTTCTTAAGCTCCCTACCACCCAGAATGATCTGCAGTGCTGATCTGTACTCTCTTGTGACATCTCTTCTACTACTGTCTCATTAATTCTAATCCTTGTAAACATTTTATATGTTTCTGCTTTGCTTCATCAACTAGACTGGGAGCAATTTGATTATACAGACCATGCATTTAAAGACTTGTCTGCATATCATCCAAAATAGTGGTAGATGTGTAATTGTTTGTAGAATGAATAAATGAATCAATCGATCAAGTCAAGTACCTGGCAGTAACCCTACTTTTAATATCTTTTCAATGCTAGAACACCTAGGATTTGAATTTTTCAATAGAGAAAAAAATCTTTATTTTTCAATTATCATTTTCACTTCCTATGGATTCAGCAACTTTAAAAAAAATCAATTTTCACTTATATTTTTCCCAATTTCATGCAAGGAAACTGTGAGGTTAAGTTCATATGTCAACTTGGCTGGGTTATGGTGTCCAAATGTTTAGTCAAGCAAGGACTAGTCTCTTTGCTACTGTGAGGATATTTTGTGGGTTTAAATCACTAGTAAGTTGATTGCAGCTATGGCTGATTACATGTACAATCAACTGAGGAGATTGCCTTCAACCATCAGAGACACCTCATCCAATCAGTCCAAGACCTTAAAAGGAGAAGTGATAAATTCAGCAGTCGGAAGAGAGAATTTCCATCTCTGCTTCAGCCAGCCAGCTTCTGGGGAATTCATCAAAAACATTTGTTGGAGTTCCCAGCAGTAACAACTAATAATAGTACTTGTATTAGATGACCAAATGAGGATTTAAATAATAAACAGAAATCATACCCTCACCACTTTTCTACCTAAGATATTCTATTCACTTTACTGGGGACTAGCAGAGATGGCATGAGGCGACCCCCTTGTCCCTCTGTCTGAGCTCATCTCTTACTACCTACTCTTCTTTCTCTTCACCATGTTCTAGTCCTACTAGCTTTCTGCCTGCCCTTTGGATAGCCAAGCTAATTCCTGCCTCAGAGACTTTATTTTTGTTATTTCTTCTGCCTGAAACTGCTGGTAGTTTCCAGTGTGACTTGGTGGGTGTGAGGGGGGTGCACTCAGCTCCTCTTATTTTGCTTTAGCTTCTCCCACCTCAAATAAACATGTACTATAAGTAAACAGAGTGTGTTTTATATGCAAATGTTGCCTCAAGCAAGTCTCTAACACTTCTTCCGACCATATTGCTGTCCCTGTAATGAAAGTGTGGAGCACCACTGTCTAAAATGTCCTCCAAATCTGTGTGGTTGGTTCCTTCTTTATCGTGCAAGACTCAGCTCAGAAAGTCATAACGTCATATTTTCTTCTCTACCCCAGCCGATCTTTCCTTACTGTACCATATTTTCTTCTGGGCACTTGTAATCTGAGATTAAATTGTCTGCATCATTGTCTACTCATCCTTTATAATCTCCCAGTAGACTGTAAATACAATGAGAATAGGAATTGTCTCTGTCTTGTTCTCTACTATATCACCCACTCTTAGGACAGTACTTCAGATACAATATCTATCTGTTGAATGCATAAAATTTACTTTCCTTATTTGATAAATTAGATACTTGTCTCAATTCTGACCAGATAACTACAGCAATCATATTAGCAATCAAACATTGTCAATTTCCCTCTAAAGAGTATTTCTTCATCATATGTAATATTGCTCTATTTATAACCAAGAACTTTTAAATAAAAGCATATGAGTAGACTGGAAAATGCAAAATGATATTTGTTAGAACTCCCACTTTCAGGCTCAATTGATCAGAAGGGAAAATAATCAATTCCCTGAGCTTTTCCCACGCCTGGTGTATGGCTTCACTGTATGCCCCATTCATTGCTTAAGCTAGAAATTTGGGCGTCACTTGAGACCTAGACTGCTTCTGCTCCCTCTTCTCCTCCACATCCAAGCAACCCAAGAGTCTTGATGGTTATGCCTCCTAGATATCTATGGTGCCATTCACAACATGCCCACTTAAGTTCCAATCCCATCAGTCTCTCATAGCATGTCCTCAATATATTTTGTTGAATTTGGAATCTTCCTTATTTTGACTTTCAAAACAAATTTTCTCTTTTTTTAAAAAATAGAGTTGAAATTTCTCATCTCCATTTAATGAAAATAATATTTTGAAAGTGGAATCATGCTGAAAAATCTCAGAAAGAATTCTAAATATCAGTGTTAGAATATATAGACCTTTTAGGCAAATAGTCAACAAGAAAAATTTTCAAGTTTTAAGAAAATACATTTTATTACCCACAAAGGTCAAAGAGAACCCTGAGATACATTAGCATTCAGAAAATCAAATAGATCTTTTAAATGGTGTCAAACATAATTTTAGAAAAAATTTAAAATATAGTTTAAGCTTTTCCCGTTTGTTAAAGATTTGGAAGTTTCATTTGTTTAATACTTCAATTTGTACCAAAGAAAATGTTCTGCTGCTGTTGTGTTGCAATGTAGTATTTTAAGAATCATTGTCAAATATTACTAAAAACAACAGTGAAGAAGAGAAAATTACCTGAGGTTATTTCTCATGACAAAGATAGACTATATTTTTAAATCATATGGAAAAAAGACATAATCATAGCAACACGGAGCTGAATGCGTTGTGCTCAATTCACATTGTTCAAATGGAGAAATTAAGCAGTTTCACAGAACCATCACTTACCTATCATTAGGATCAACTCTAGTTTTTCCCAGTAGTATTTATTTTCATGGAAATAAAACAATTTTCAGACTTAAAGATATTTGTGATATTAAATATCGTGATTATTTTTATTCACTTGCTCTTCTAGCAGATAAAGGGGATATTTGAATACTTCTGATGTCAAGCAAATATATAGAAAACAATAGACTCAAAATAGCTTATAAATTTACTTGCAAATGAGTTAGAAAAAAATTTACTACTGTTACTTCATTTTTTTTCCTGAAATGTACAAGGAGGTTTTTTTTGTTTTTGTAAGATGCTAAACACCAAAAAAGTAGTAATTTTCTTATTATGGATTTTAAAACTTTAAGAGCACAAAACATTGATATTACTTACAAATGTTAAAGCCAAGTTCATGTAAACAGAAAGAAACACTACAGTGTACAAGTTAAGATTTGTTGTGCCCTTATAATGGAATCTGACAAGCCTGAAAAGATTTCAAGTCCTAATGAGTACTGAATAAATGTTAACAGAATACCAGGAGGAACGGCCCAGCTTGCCAGAATTGGATTTGGAATCAGCAGGAGTAATGCATCCTGGCAACCAGGGGCTGTGTACTCTTCGAGCGTGAGACTTGAACAACAACAACAACATAAACAAAAACACACACTCAAAAACAACCTACTTCAGAATCAAAGCATTTTGCTACTTGGCCTTTTAGAGTAACTGGCTCTCTTAGCCTCTGAGAACAAAATGTTCCTTAATACTTCCTTTTTAACCCTCTACACTCTGGCTTCCTATCCCTCCGCTCTAATAATCTCTTTATTGCCAAATCTATGGCTCTTGTCTCCTTCACATACATGATCTCATTGATAATTCACAAGAACGTGACTAACGAGGACAATATTATCACCATCTTTTTTTTTGGATGAAGAAAGCAAGGCTCAGAAAAGTCAAGTATTTTGCCCAATATTTCATAGTTAATCATTATCTTCTATGCTGGGATTTGAATTTAATTTGGTTTGACTCTTAAACTCTACAGAATATTACACTTCCCCTCCCCATATTGTCAAGCATTAATAAGACAAGACTTACTCTAGGTTTATGATATGATATTTTCATCTCTGCTTAAGTTTCCATTTTGTACTGACGGCCTGGTGACTGGGTTCCCGTATGTCTGAGTTTCTGCATTATAACTATCATTCTGCTTTGGTAGGCCTGCCCAACGGGACCAAGGAAAGTTGTCCAGGAGAAGAACATGCAAAGTCTAGGACTTCTTTTTGGTACCTTTCAGTCATCTTTGTGAGCAGAGTCTTGTCCCATAATGACAGTTCAGGGTCTGGAGACTCAGTTATGGACAGAGATTTTGGCTCACAAGCCAACCTATTAAAGTGGACAGGCTCTCTGCTGCAAGACTGACTGGTCAAGCTGGGGAACTTGGTGACAGACCCTCAAAAGGATCCAGCTTCAGTCCCAGCACAATTGTCACTACTGAGTTTTGTGTAAGAAACTCTGGCACCACAAATCTGTTGCAACCTCTTCCTTCCTGATCATCCTTAGCTTTCTTCTGCCTCGTTCAACCATGTCCTCTAGTGTGCTGCCTTGGATTTGGCCTTAGTCACATTACTGATCAGCTCTCTCCATCCAATTTCCTCTGGATCTATCACTCTGGTTTGGCCACGCCCTTGACTTTATCATTCCAGCTCTGCCCTCACAGCTACTACTAGTTAATAACTAATTGTCCCTCAGGCAGTTTGTCTGCACTTATGAACATCTATTTCTCTGGCCCTTCCTTTTGCCCTGCCAACC
The DNA here is from genome assembly GCF_030445035.2 of Dasypus novemcinctus. Taxonomy (NCBI): domain Eukaryota; kingdom Metazoa; phylum Chordata; class Mammalia; order Cingulata; family Dasypodidae; genus Dasypus; species Dasypus novemcinctus. Next base: position 22,762,091 of record NC_080676.1, on the reverse strand, counting down.
CGACATCTTCTCCAGCCAGGTGACTGCTTTTAGTCCTCAGTCTTGCTATTCTACACTCTGAGGTTAACAGGCCAAGCTGATCCTGGAAGAAAACCTCTCTGCCAAGCCCTTGAAATTTGTGTACTTGCCTAGAACTTACCTTCCACTCTTATTGTTTGTACAAACTTAGAGACTCATTCCTTCTCATTACTTAAGCAATCACTTTCAAATCTACCCAGCCTTGAGTGTCACTTTTAATCAGCCCTGTTCTACTCTCAGTCTTGCCACATCACTTAGAAGGGATTCCTGGGCATATTTCTCTCCCACTAGAGTGTGCTCACAAAAATACAGTATCAGCTCTGATTTCTCAACTGCTCTCACTCTTTTCCTCTTTCTCCAAAATCAACTTTTTTAAAGGAATAATTAACACACAATAAAATGCACTCATTTGAAGTGTACAGCCTGATGAGTTCTGACAAATGTATACATCTGCATCAATCACCACAATCATGATCTAGAACATGACAATTTTCCTAAAAGTTCCCTTATGCTGCTTTGCAGTTAATGCCCACTGTCAAACAGTTCTGACCCTAGGCAATCTCTCATCTGTTATCTGTCACTATAGGTTAATTTTCCTTGTTCCAGAATCTCATATAAATAGAATCTAAAATGCTCTTTTTTGTATCTGGCTTCTTTTTCTCAGCATTAGTTTTTGAGATGCATACATGTTGTCTATATCAGTAGATTGTTCTTTTTCATTGTTGAATAACAATGAAATTCAATTGTGTCTTTGTGTTCCAAAGTGCTGCCAATGCAAAGTACCAGAAATGGGTTGGCTTTTATAAAGGGAATTTTATTTGGGGTAAAGGCTTACAGTTCTGAGGCTATGAACTGTCCATATTAAGGCACCATCAGAGATACTCTGTCTCCAAAGTCAGCTACTGTGACCCTGGCATTCTGCCACAAGGGTACCAGGCAAGATGGTGGATCTGCCAGCCTCTCCCTACTTTCTCCTTGGACTCAGCTGTGGCTGATCAGTAATCTCCCTGGGACTTGGTTCCTTGACCTTTCAGGGCTTCTGTCCTTGAGCCCAGCTGCAGGAAAACCCTGAGTCCTTTTTCTCACATGGCCAGATCAAATATTGCAACTTCCTTTCTCTCTTTGTGCGTGTCTTTCTCAGTGTCTCGGTTTATATTTGACCCAGCAAAAAGGTAGAGACCCAAGCTGGCTCATGCCTCATTGACACATTCCAGTCAAAAGGGTCTCACTCCCACAGGAATAGATTAGTTCAAAAACATAATCTTTTTCTTTTTGGGATTCATAGAAAGAACTTCAAACAGTCACCATATGGATATATCACAATTTGTTTTTCTATTCATCTGTTGATGGGCATTTGAGTTGTTTCCAATTTTTGGTTATTCTCATTCTCATATTTATTTGAAATTTAACTGTTTAATAAAATTGTAGATTCACGTGCAGTTATAAAAAATAATACAGAAAAATCTCAGTTTCCAATAATGGTAACACTGTGCAAAACTGTAGCATGGCATCACAACCAGGATATTGACATCAATACAGTCAAGATACAAAACATTTCCTTCAAGGTGCCATTTTATAGTCACATTCATTTCCCATCTGCCCATACTCTCTCCTAAGTCCCTGGCAGCCACTATTATGTTTCCCATTTCTAGAATTTTGTCATTTCAAGATTTAAAATAATAATAAATGGAATCATATGTTGTGATGATTTGGGTCTTTTGTGGCCCATTCATATGAATGTGAGTCTTTGATTAGTTTAGAATCAGTTGGGGTCGTTTGATTAGATTACTCCTGTAAGGTGTAACCCAGGATGGGTCTTAATCTTCTTACTGGAGTCCTTTATAAACAGAATGAAGCTACAGAATAAAAGTCTGCAGAAACAGAGAAATAGCCAGAAGCTGAAATCAATGGAATACACACACTGAGAGGGAGTCACTGAAGCCAGAAGCTGAAAGCAATGAGCCCCAAGGAGAGGGCAGAGACCAGCAGATACAGCCTTTTGTCTCACCGTGTGCCTTGCCAAATGAGAGATGAATTCAGAACCATGAGCAACTGGTCTTTGGGGAGAAAAGCATCATCTGATCAAGCCTTGATATGGATGTTTTACAGCCTCAGTACTGTAAGTTTATAAGTTAATAAATCCCAATTGTAAAAGCTAACCCATTTCTGGTATACTACCTTAGCAGATTTTAGTAAACTAAAATACATGTTATGTGTTTGGGGGGATTTTTTTTTCTCTCACCATAATCTATGGAGATTCACCCAAGTTGTTGGTCCATTGGTAGTTCACTATTTTTATTGCTGAGTAGTATTCCATGATATGTATGTCCACAGTTTAACTATTCACTCATTGAAGGATATCTAGGTTGTTTCCAATTTTTGACTATTATGAATAAAGCTTCTTTAAACATTTTTTACCCATTTTTGTAATTTTTCATTTCTCTGGGATAAATGCTTGGAAGACAATGGCTCAGTCAAATAATTGCTTCACTTTTACTTTTTAAAGAAATTGCCAAATTGTTTTTGAGAGTGACTGTACTAGTTTACATTAGTACCAGCAATTTATGAGTGATCCAGGTTTCTCCACATCTTTGCTAGCATTCAGAGGTTCAATATTTTTCATTTTAGCCATTCTGATAGTTACATAGTGAGATCTCATTGTGGTTTTAATTTGTATTTCCCTGATGGCTAGTGATATTGAACATCTTTTCAGTTGCTTATTTGTATATCTGTATATCATGTCTTTTGCCCATTTTTCTATTTGTACCATTTGTGTTTTTACTCTTGAGTTTTGAGAATTCCTTATAGATTTTAATTAGTAGTCCTTTATTAGCTATGTAGCTGACAAATATTCTTTCCCAATCTATAGCTTGTCTTCTAATTCTCATAACAGGGTTTTTCACAGAGCAAATATTATTAATTTTGATGAAGCTCAATTGCTTGCTTCTTTTCCTTTTATGGATTTTGCCTTTGGTATCAAGTATAGAATTATTCTAGCACTAGATCCTAAAGATTTTCTCCTATTTTTTTTCTCCCATGAAGTTTCAGAGTTGTTGTTTTAAATTGAAGACTTTGTTCCATTTTGAGTTAATTTTTGGATAAGGTGTGAGATTTAGGTAAATGCTCATTTTGTGTTGATGTTGGATATCTGATTTCTCTACCACCATTTGCTGAAAAGGTTAACTGTCTTCCATAAATTGCTTTTGCAGCTTTGTAAAAATCAGTGGCAACAGAGTAAGGAGCTCCAAGAGTCAACTCGTCCTACAGAGCAGTTAGTAATCACCCAGAGCTATCTAAATCTCCTGTTTGGGCATACAGGAGACCAGAAAAGCATCCTGCAACATCCTTGAAAGAATGGAAGAAGGAGACTGCCCATCTGCAGTGAAGATTTATGAGTAGCATACTACATGTTATGGAGACCGGTGCCCATCCTTCACTGGTGGCACAAGCTACCTAGGAACTATTCCATGGCTCAAGTTGGAAGCTCCATTTCCCAAAAATGGGGGAGGAAGAGACGGTTGGGTACTGACTTCAGCTAATCATAAGAACAACTAAAGTTTGAACCTGTCCAATTCAGAAAAGACAGGTAGCTGCCATTTTGACTCTGCCCCTGGCTTGAGGGGAAGCAGGGAGGGATGATTGAAAATCACAGTGATGTTAGGGACTGGCTTCTTTCCACCCAAATCAGATTGCAGCTCTAACTTAAGCTCCAGCCCCACATCCAGAAGAGAAGAAGTTGGCGGGACATGCACCGGACTCTCCCGGTAATTACAGGCACAGATTGAATAGTCAGATACCTAGGGCTCCATCCCTGCACCCCAATAGGATAGGAGCGGAGCTGTGTTCCCTCAGCCTCTCTGGGCAACTGTAGGTGCTTTGGACCCACACAGACTGGTTTGTTGAGAGCCTGGGGCTCTACCCCTGTTTCCTCCCCAGAGGATGAGAGGGGACTGATGTTTCCTCAGCCTACCTGGGCAACTTGAAACACTTTTGGTCTGCATGAACTGAACTGTTGGATGCCTGTGGCTCCACCCCATCCCTGATAGGACAAGAGGGAAGCAGTGTTTCCCCAGTCTTTCTGGGCAACTGCAGGTACTTTTGGCCCACATTGACCGAATAGTCAGACACCTGTGGCTCCATCCCCACCCTCCAATAGGTAGGAGGGGAGCTGTGTTTCCTCAACCTCTCTGGGCAACTGCAGGTGCTTTTAACCCACATGGACTGATCTGTTGGGCATCTGTGGTTCCCTTCCCACCCCTTAAAGGTCAGAAAGGATAGTATTTTCTCAGTCTTTCAGGGCAACTGTAAGTGCTTTTGACCTATGCAGATTATTGTTGAGCACTCCATAGGTCCCATTTCCACACCTGGCAGAGGAGGAAGGGGACAGTGCTATGTCAATCTACCTTGACAACTGCGTTCTTTTGACCTGCATTGCTTAGTTTGCAGCTCCATCCTGACCCAGGCAGGGGAGGGATGGGAGTGAAGCTTCATCAGTCTTCCTGGGCAACTACAGATGGTCTTGGCATGCACAGCTTAGATTACTATCACAGCTCAGATCTGTCCCTACCCCTGGCAGAGGAGAAAATTGAGAGGAGCTTCATCAATTCCTGGTGCAATGTGGGCAGTATCAGTCTCCAGAGTTCACAGTACTAACTACATTTTTGGCTCCTACTGCACCACCAGCAGGGAAAAAAGGGAGAGAAATCCCTGAAGAGAAAAACTGTATCCAGAATAAATACATCTAGTAAGCCAGATGCCAAGACACCAACAAAAAATTACAATCCATACCAACAAAGAGGAAGATATAACCCTAAGAAACAAAATAAGCCTCCAGATGACATAAAAGAGTTGAGATAATTAATCATACATGTTCAAATAAATTTCCTTAATAAATTCAATGAGATGCCTACAAAGATTAAGGATACTAAGAAGAAGACACTGGGTGAGCACAAAGAAGAATTTGAAAACATACATAGAAATATAACAGATTTTATGGGAATGAAATGTACAATAAATGAAATTAAAAATACACTGGAGGCATATAAGAGCAGATTTGAGGAGGCAGAAGAAAGGATCAGTGAACTTGAACACATGGCCTCTGAAAGCAAACATACAAAAGAACAGATTAAAAAATGGAACAATGTGAACAAGTCTCAGGAAACTGAATGACAGCAAGAGATGTCCATGTCCAAGAAGCAACATACTCCCATCCTAATAAATCCAAATAGACTTACTCCAATACACTTACCAATCAGAATGTTAAATTCCAATGGATGAGAGAATTCTGAGAGCAGCAAGAGAAAAGCAATGCATTACATATAAGAGATATCCAATAAGGTTAAGTACTGATTTTTCTTTAGAAACTATGGAGGTAAAAAGGCAGTGGTATGATATATTTAAGACACTGCAGAAGAAAAACTGCTAGCCCAGAATCTTATATCCAATAAGACTGTATTTTAAAAATCAGGGCACAATCAGAATATTCACAGATAAACAGAAATTGATACAGTTTGTAACCAAGAGACTGACTTTGCTGGAAATATTAAAGTGAGTTCTATAGTCTGAAAAGAAAAGTCAGGAGAAAGAGGCTTGAAAGACAATCTAAAAATGAAAATTACATCAGTAAATGTAACAAAAAGTGTTAAAGGAGTAGTGAAAATAAAATATAGGGAAGTGACTTTGGCCCAATGGATAGGGCATCTGCCTACCACATGAGAGGTCCAAAGTTCAAACCGAGGGCCTTCTTGACCCATGAGATGAGCTGGCCCACATGCAGTGCTGATGTGTGCAAGGAGTGCTTTGTCACACAAGGGTGTCCCCCACATAGGGGGGCCCCATGTGCAAGGAGTGTGCCCTATAAGGAGAGCTGCCCAGTGTGAGAAAAGTTCAGCCTGCCCAGGAATGGCACCACACACAGAGAGACCTGACGCAGCAAGATGATGCAACAAAAAGAGACACAGATTCCAGGTGCTGCTGACAAGAACACAAGTGGTCACAGAAGAACACGCAGTGAATGGACACAGAGAGCAGAAAACTGGCGGGGTGTGGGGGGGAGATAAGGGGAGAGAAATAAATAAATAAATCTTTAAAAAATAAATATCAGTAAAAGATAATTACTTAAAAAAATAAAATAATATGACAGATAAAACCCAAAATGGGTGATGAAGTATGAACTGCCATTACAGTAATAACATTGAATGCTAATGGGTTAAACTCCCCAGTCAAAAGACCAAGACTGGTGAAATAGACAAGAAAATATGAGCCATTTATGTACTGTATACAAGAGACTCACATTAGACCCAAGGACACAAATAGATTGAAAGTGAAAGGCTGTAAATTAGATATTCCATGCATGCAGCTATACTTATATCAGATAAAATAGACTTTAAAAGCAAAAGATTTATTAGAGACAAGGAAGGACATTATATATTAATGAAAAGGGCAATTTACCAGGAAGAAATCACAATCATAAATGTGTATGCACCTAACCAGGATGCCCTAAATTACATGAGGCAAACACTGGCAACTACAAGGAATAAATATATAGAGTTAAAACCTAGAGTATTGGTTATTAGGAGATAAGAGAAGGGCTGAGAGGGTGTACTGATGCTAATGTATGTAGACCTTTTAATTAATTTGACTGTAAAAGTGTGGAAATGAACAGAGTTTATGGTAGCACATGCTAGTGAGTAGAACTAACACAGCTGGTTTATAAATGACATTGTGACTGAAAAGTATAGTTAGGTGACATAAATGTCAGGTGAAAGAAAGCCAGAGAATAATCTAGGAATTGAATAATACAGTGAACCCAGAGGTGAAGAGAATTAGGGTTAATAGTGCAAATATAAGAATGTCCTTCTATGAACTAGAACAAATGTATATCACTATTGCAAGGTGGTAAGAATATAGAGAAGCATGGGAAAAATACCATTAATGTAACATATAGAGTATAGTTAACAGTAATACTGTAATATTCTTGAATCAATGCCAATGATATACTATGTTAATAATATGGGGGTATGGAAAAAATATATCAAATGTATGCTATAAACCATAGTAGTAATAGTCTGATGATATTATCTCATAATCTGTAACAAATATTCCAATACAATGTAGTATGATGGATGAGGGATATTGTATGGTAATTCCACACATGTGCATGATTGTTTTGTAAGTTTACCACCTCTCTAACAAAAAATATATTTTAAAAAATCAGTGAGACATTTTTTGTGGTTGTAATTTCTGTGGTTCTCTGTTCTGTTCCATTGATTCATACCTCACCTATACCCCATACTCTTCTATTTTTCAGCAAATATATTTTTAAATTTTTAAAGAAGACATTTAAATTACATAAATATTACAAAAGAAATATGAAGGACTCCCATATTTTTCCCACATTAGCAACAACCTTCATTAGTGTGGTACATTTGTTACAATTCGCGAATGCATTTTGGAGCATTGTCAACATACTCTTGGTTATTATTGTTATATAATAAATCTTGAAATTAGGTTGACTGATTCCTCCCAATTTATTCTTCTTTTTCAAAATTGTTTAGTGGCTCTAGTTCTTTTCACATTCCATATAAAGTTTAGTATCATCTTGCCTATGCCTGGGCTTTTACTAGAAAATTTGTTAAACCTGTATATTAATTTGGGGAGCATTGACATATTTACTACATTCAGGATTCTAACCCATTAACATGGTATTGTCTCTCCATTTATTTAGATCACTGATTTCTTTCATCAGTACTGTGTACTTTTAAGCATCCTGTACATGTTTTGATAGATTAACACCTAAGCAAAGCTATTTATACTTAAGTGCACAGTTGTAAATGACATTGTGTTTCAGTATCCACTTGTTCATTGTTAGTATAGAAGAATACAGCTGGTATTTTTAAGTTTATCATGTATCTCTTGTCACCTTGATCAACTCACTTAATGGTTTTATGATTTTATTTTTAGACCTCTTGGGATTTTCTAAATTGTCCATCATGTCATTTGAAAACAGGGATGTTTGATCTTTTCCTTTCCAATCTGTATACCTCTTATTTGCTTTCTTGTCTTAAACTGGCTAGAACTTCCAGCATTGTGATTAAATATGAGTGGTAGGAGTAAACTTGTTTGTCTCATTCCCAATCTTAGGGGAAAAGCATTCAGTCTTTCACCTTCAAGTATTATGTTTGCCGTAAGTTCTTAGTGCACATGACGTTGAGGTAATTCCCTACTGTCCCAATTTTTCTGAGTTTGTATTATGAATGACTATTGAATTTTGTCAAATGCTTTTTCTGCATTGATTTAGAAGATTGTGTGGTTTTTCTTCTTTAGCTAATAATATGATGAGTTACATGGGTGGATTTTCAAATATTGATCCAGTCCTGCATCTCAGGAATAAACCTGATTTGGTCATGGTATATGATTTCTATTTATATATTGCTAAATTCTATTTGCTGATGTTTTTCCTAATGATTTTTGTGTTGATATTCATAAGGAATATTGATCTGTAGTTTTCTTTCATTTTTTTCTTTCTTTTCTCTTCCCTTCTTCTGTCCCTTCTCTCCCTCTCTCTTTCTCCCTTCCTTTCCTCCCCCCTTCCCTCCATCCCTTCCTTTCTTTTATACTGTCTTTGTCTAGTTTTGGTATCAGGATAATACTAGCTTCATGTAATGCATTTAGGAGGTACTCTCCTTTTCTGTTTTCTAACACAGATTGTGCAGAATTTCTGTGAATTTTTCTTTGAACATTTGGGTGAATTATTCAGTGAAATCTACTGGGCCTGGAGATTTATTTCTGAAGGAGTTTTTAAATTACAAAATCACCTTCCTTAATAGTTACAAGGCTATTCAAATTATCTGTTTTGTATTGAGTTGTTCTAATTTCTGTGTTTTGAATGTTTCATCAAAGATATTAAATTTTTGTTTGTAGATTTGTTTGTAGTATGCCTATTTTATACCTTTGATATCTGCAGGGTCTGTAGTGATATCTTCTTTCATTCTTAGTGTTGGTAATTTGTCTCTTCTCTTTTTTTCTTTGTCAGTATTACTAGAAATTTGCCACTTTTGTAATTCTTTCAAAAAACAGTTCTTTGTTTCATTTATTTTTTTTCTATTGATTTTGTGTTTCAATCTTATTGTTTTGTTATTTTTATTATTTGTTTCCTTCTGCTTGTTTTAGGCTTATTTTGCTATTCTTTTTCCTATATTATTGATGTGGGAGCTTAGATTATTGTTTTGATTCTCTCCCCTTTCTCATTAAGTATTTAATACTGTAAGTTCTCCCTCATCCCTGACTTAGCACTGTTTTCACCTTGTTCCCAATCTTAAGTAAAAAAAAATTCCATCTTTCACTATCAAATATAATGCTAGCCGAGGTTTTTTTAATAGATGCTCTTTGTGTTCCACATGTTTGATATGTTGTTTTCGTTTTATTTAAGTTCAATGTATTTTTTAATTTCCATTAAGATTTTCTATTAGACCCATGTATTACTTATAAATTTAGTCTTCAAGTCCTTGGACATGTTCTGTTATCTTTCTCTGATTAATTTCTAGTCCGATTCCAGTGTAGTTAGAGAATATACTCTGTATGATTTCAATTCTTTTAAATTTGTTGAGTTATACTTTATGGTCCAAGATATGACCAATGATATGAGCACTTGAAAATAATGTACATTCTGTTCTTGTTGGGTGTTCTATAAATGCCAGTTATTCCTTTGGCTGACTGTATCATCAAATTCTTTTATATTTTTCCTGATTTTCTGTCTATTAGCTCTCTAAACTGCTGTGAATTTGTCTATATTTCCTTTCAGTTTGATTAGCTTTTGCTTTGCATTTTTTGCAACTATGTTGTTTGGTACATACTTAGGATAACTATGTCTTCTTGGTGGATTGTCCCTTTTATCATTATACAATGACAATTTATGTCTCTGGTAATTTTCTTTGCTTTACTTTATCTAATATTAATATAGCCACTTTTGCCTTTTTTTATTGTTTTTATGATACACCTTATTCCACGCTTTACTTTCAATCTGCCTTTATTGTTATATTTATAGTGTTTCTTGTAGATAGCATAAAATTGGTCATGTTATATGTTTTTTAATCCTGTCTGCCAATCTCTGTCTTTTAATTGGTGTATTTAGACCATTTAAACTTAACATATTTATTTTCTTTTGGTACAAAAGTCTACCACTTTATTTTTTGCTTGCCCTTTGTTCTCTTTGTTTTGCTTCTTTGTTTTCCTTTTCTTGTTTTTCTGCGGGCTACCTGAACATTTTTTAGAACCTGGTTTGACATACATATATATAATTTTTGAGCGTATCTCTTTGTATTGGTATTTTCATTGTAGCTCCAGGTGTTACATTAAGTATGCAATTAACTATACATAACTTTCAAGCTTGCTGTCTTCCTCAACTCTAAGCCTGAGATATATTAATACAATGCAAAAAGAAAACTCAAGGAACTCTACTCCCCACCACGTCTTTCTCACTTCCTGAGATCTATAGCCAGTCTGCCTTCTTCTCTCTACCTTTCAGAGTTCTTGAGTTTATCTTATATATATAATGTTCTATGTTTTTAGTGATACTTAACTGGAGGAATAGAGAAAATATACTTATACATCTTCTCAGAAGCAGAAGTTTTTTTTCTCTGAGTTGCCAAATGAACTTCTCCATTTTCGAAATGAGCTCATCATCCCTTCAAATTTACCTTAGCCATTCCCTTTTGGAGACACAGGGAAGCCGACACCCTGCTTTTTATCTGGGCAACAGTTTGGGCTATGGGAAGATGACAGTAATAGCATTTTAATTTGGGGGACTCTGAGTGCAGAAGAGACCTATGGTCCCTTTCCTGGATATGACATAGGGAGACAAGAAAAACACAGAATAGAAATGTTTGTGTGATATAGCTAATGCATGGCCTGAGAGATACCACAGGTGCCCCATACCTGTCCCATGCCCAGCAATAAGATGCTGTGAGCCCAAGAGGGGCACAGAATCAGCTGAGAGAGTCAGAAATGAAATGCTTTGGTGAATGGCAAGAAGGGATGGTTATGCACAGACAAAAGTCCACCTCCTAAGTTGCCAGTGTTGACAGATGACGATCTGAACTAGATGCCTTCCTCTCAATAACCTGACTTCTTTAGGGTCTTAAATAGCTACCTCAGGAAGAAGGGCAAAGGAATGGAATAAAGTGAGTTTAAATTTCTTCCAGTTTAGCAGAAAAGAGGCTCAAAGTAATGAAGGTGATTTGGAGAAAAACAAAGTCTTATTTCTTACACAAGGATCTAAGAGTCGTATACGTTCTTTTCATGCTTTTCTTAGCCTCTTCTGCTCTCTTTTCCAATACCTTTTTCTTTAAGAATCATGGCCATTATTCCTGTTTCTTCCAATGGAAGGATGGGGCAGCTTTAACTTTCCCTTTTCTTGTCTCCTACCTTCACCACAGCTGATTATTCAGCCCTGCAAAATAGTTTATGTCTTTGTCCCTTTAGCTTACCACCACCACCATCTTCTTTGAATGTATTTCTCAGAGCAACAATGTCTTAGCAGGTCTCCTTGTCCCCCTTGTTGGATTCTTCATAGTGTTATTCCCCTGACTTAGGATATTTCCTGGCTCTCTATCTCCTTCTCTGCTTGTTCCTTCACAGTGTAGTACTCTTCTTCTTTCTTAACCTTAATTTCTGCCATCCACTTCAACAAAGTGAGGTTCCTGTGCTTTGTGTTTACCCACGTCCATCTCCCTTCTAATCCACTATCTTACTCGTTCTTTTCTTGACAACCCTTTCTAATTAAAAAAAGACTGAGATGCTTGCCCTTCTCTTTCCTGCATATTAAATTATATCATACTTTTATGCCCAATTTAATGCCAACTTCCTCCATGAATATACTTTTTTATCTACTCTAGTTCAACCATAATTCCCTCCCCCTATGAAATCCTAATATACTCACTTCTTGATACAATTTACCTCAACTATTCTCAATTTGTCAACAGTTTTGTGCCAATTTAAGATCTATTAGATCCCTGGCACTATTTTGGAGACAGGTGTTATGTTAGAAATATTTAACCATAGGTAGGGCACAAATCTTAACTAATCTGAACAGAGGTACGACCAATAATCCCGTATTTTATGCCTGTGCCTACAGTAGAAAATCTACCCTGCTTGGTGCTATGCCATATATTCCCAAACCAGTCACAACCCAAATCTCTAACCCCACCTCAGGCACACTCTACCTGAGGACAAAAAAAGCAAAATCTATGAAAAGTATCACCACATCTTCAACACAAATTATAGTCTGTTTTATGCTGCTGTTTCCATTGCTGTGTAACAAACCACCTCAAGACTCAGTGGTGTAAAGGACCACAAATTTATTTTTATCAAAGATTTCATAGGTCAGAAATTCAGACAATTCTAGGCAAGGATGGCCTCCAAGAGCCAAGAATGACCAGAACAGCTGGGTGCCGACATCAGAGTCTTCTTCATCTCAAGTCTGAATGGCTGGGGACTCTCTGGGCAGCCCTCTGTCTCTCTCTCATCAGGCCCTTAACAACTAACATTATTTATTTTTTAAAAGGTATTTAGATTTTAAAAATGTTACATAAAAAATAACGGGGATTTCCATATGCCCCACTCCCCACACCAACCACATTAATAATATCCTTCATTAGTGTGGTGATGCATTCATCGCAATTGACGAACACATTTTGAAGCATTTCCACTAAGCATGGACTATAGCTTACATTGTAGTTTACACTCTCTTCCACACAATTCTGTAGGTTATGACAAAAGGTATATAGTGGCCTGTATCTGTCATTGCAATGTCATTATTCAGGACAATTCCCAAGTCCTGAAAATGCCCCCATATTACATCTGTTTTCCCTCTCTCTGATCTCAGAACCTCCAGTGGCCACTGCCTCCACATCCATGCTGTAACTAACTAACTTTAAGTAATTGCTCCATGTGGTCTCTCCAGCATGCAAACTCAGGGTAGTTGGCTGCTTATATGACAGCTCAGAGCTCCAAGAGAAAATGTTTCAACTGGTAAAGTGGAAGCTAATTAGCCTTTTGTGATCTTTTTCAGAAGTTACAAAACATCACTTCTGTCCCATTTCATTGTCATAAACCTCAGATTTAAGGAGAGGAATCAAAGACCTCCACTCTTGTTGGGGAGAATACCAATGAATTCGTTATGTTTTAAAATCACCATGCAAGCTCTTAGTGGTTGTTTAAAGCCAATCTTATTTTCTTCTCCCTGACTCCATCCATTTGAGGTCAGTCAGCCCAGATGACAGGAAAACCTATTGCCACACTTCCTATTGAAATCAGTTATTTCCACCCTGGGATCTTTCTACAACTTGCCTCTTGATCCCCTTGATCTAGTATGACGTTCTAGGTACAAGTCTGCTTGTCACTATTACATTTTCTTCTCTATCCAGTTCATTTCCCCTTTTCCCACTTCTAGACTTGTTTCCCTTTCCTGACCTCACTACTTTCAACAGTTTTCTATGCATCCTGGAGGCAAAATTCTTTCCAAAGGAAACTGCTGAATCCTGAGCTTCTTCACTACATCTTCCCTTTAACCTCTTTCCAAAAGCTACTGACAACTCCCCAATAAAATATTGCCCATAACTTTTTTCTGAGTAAAGGCTGTTTCTTCTGTCTTTTTTAAAAAAACAAACAAACAAACAAATAAAACTTGTTTATTTTCCTGCTATCTGCTTGTCTGGGTTGCTGATCTGACCAAGGATTAACTAACTGATAGTAGGTGGTAGGAAAAATAGAAGCAAACCGTAAATCCAGCAACAAAATCCAATTATACCCACTACAGTTATAATAACAGGCTACTGCCTATGAATTACCTAAAAATGAACATCTATAATGACAGATATACATAGAAACCAAAATTTACACCCTTTTCCTTCACTTTTAAAAATATGTGAAGGAAGTAAGGCTCAAGAGTTTTTTAAAATTAATTAATTAATATTTTCTTCTAAATATTACATTCAAAAAATGAGGTCCCCATATACTCCCCACTCCACCCATGCCACCCCTCCCTCATCGACAAACTCTTCCATCATTGTGGCACATCCACTGTACCCGGCGAATACATTCTGGAGAACCACTGCAGCACATGGACAGTGGTCCACATTGTAGTCCACACTCTCCCCCAGTCCACCCAGTGGGCCATGACAGGACACACAACGTCCAGCATCTGTCCCTGCAGCACCACCCAGGACAACTCCAAATCCTGAAAATGCCCCCACATCATATCTCTTCTTCCCTCTCCTGACCATCAGCCACCATGGCCACCTTCTCCACATCACTACTACAATTTCTTCCCTTACTAATCACAACAGTTCCCCAGCAGAACTGTTTCTTCTATCTTGACTCCTCTGCTCACCAGAAATGGGGTTGGCATTCTTTCAGTTTCCCAATGCTTCTTGAATTGTTCTTCCACTACCAGGTGAATCTCTTTTGAGAATAATGTTAGCTATTCCTTGCCTGCTGCCCTTTACTCTGTGCTTTCATCCACCAACCCCCAAATCAGTTTCCTCCACCCTACTCCTATAGTCTTCCGGCCATTCAATGACCCAATCAATGTCTTAGTCTTAAAATTATGACTTTCTTTTACCCCGATGGCTTAACCTCCATTCAGCTTCAATAACTATAGCCAATCTGTTCCTAGATGTTGTAATTTCCTTGGCTACTCAAGAAAATATCATGCAATGACTTTGCTTAAACAATGGGTTATAATTTAGTATTCATGGTTTTGAGGTTAGGAAAAAATCCAAATCAAGGTGTCATCAAGGAAATACTTTCTTCCAGAAAATAGGCGTTCTGGGGCTGGCTGCCAGTGATCTTTGGTTCTAGGCTCCTCCATCACATGGCAGTCACATGATGGCCTTTCCCTTTTCTTCTGGGTTCCACTGACATTCAACTTCTTTCTTCTCATGCCTTTCTCTATCACTGTCTGAATGCCATTCTGCTTATAAAGAACTCCAGTAATAAGATTAAGACTCACAGATTGAGTTGGGCCACTTCTTAAGACTGAAGCAACTTCATCAAAAGGTCCTACTTGCAAAGGGTTCACAGTTAGAGGAATGGATTTAGTTTAAGAACTTGTTTTTCTGGGGTACATAGCTACAAACCACCACACTAGATTAACCATTTCTTTCTGTCCTATTGATATCATCCATCTACTTCATCTCTACGTGGACCTTGCTTCCTTTGGCATCTTCAAATAATCTCTCTTTCTTCTTTCTCTCCTTAATCTCTCTCTCTGCTCAAGCTAATAACTTATTTTTGTCCCTCTCTCCACCAAAAACTTTTTCAGTAACCAGTAATAATTACCATTTCTATTGTTTAAAAATGACCCCAATAGCACCAGTGCTTTCTTATTTCTAAATGCAATAGAATCTTCATGCTCCTTTCTGTAACAAGTGATTCAGTCAATCAGTCAGGGTCCTCCAGACAACCAGAACAAACAGGGTATATGTATATGTATATGTATAAATGAAGAGATTTATTATAAAGAATTGGCTTACATGACTGTAGGGACTGGAAAATCCAAATTCCATAGGACAGGCTGCAGGCTGGAAATACCAGTAAATGTGATGCTGAAATCCTGCATCTGAATTCCTTAGGGGAAGCTGGTGAGCTAGAAATTCTGGTAAGAACTGAGGTTAAAGTCTTAAGGCAGAAATTTTTCTGATCTCTGGAAACTTCAGTTCTTGCCCTTAAGGCCTTTAGGTAATTGAGCGAGGCCCACCTGAATTTTTGAAGGTAATATCCTTTACGTGAAGTCAACTGACTATACATGCTAATTCATCTATGAAATACCTCCACAGTAACAACTATATCAATATTTGCCCAGACAAATGAACACCATAACTAGCCGAGTTGACACATTGAAATTAGGCAGCACATACAACAGTATTATCACCTTCCTTAAACTCTCTTCCAAGACTGATTTCCTCAGGGGGCTGTCCTGAATTTTCTATGATCCTAATTCATCTCTCTTAGTATTCTTCAGTGTCCGTTCCACCAATGTAGTATTGATTGAGGGTTCACTCCTCCATGCCTTGCTGGACCTTTTGTATTCTCTATCCCTGGGAGATACCCAACTTTCTTGGGTACAATTATTATTTGTACAGACAATTCCCAAACCTCTGTCTCTTGCTCTTTCTTGAACTCCAGAAAGACATTTCCAACTCTGTGTCTTTTAAGTACCTCCAACTTAGCAAGCATTGCTTTCCTTCCCTGACACCACCTTCTTCCCACTTCCACTAGTGGGAGACAGTACTAAAACACAAATTCCATACAATAAAGTAATAATGGTGGTAATTGACTTTAAAAGGACAATCAGCAAATAAAAATTTTTCAGTCCATGTACTGCTGAGTTGGAATTCCAGACAAGTAGAATGTTTTCCAATACAGAATAGATGATGGTTATCAAGACCAGTATCTCTAGTGACAGGCAATTCTTTCAGCTGCCCTACCTTATTAGAAATGCCTTTCAAGAATATCCTTTCTCTTTGTTCTTATTTTAAGCACTGCAGGCAGCTTTCTGATTCATAATTAGATTCTCCTTGCACAGAAAGACAGATGTCTGTTATTCTGACTGGGATATTGCTGTTGTATACTTAAAATGGCATTCAGGCTGGTAAATGATTCTCATGTCAGTTTGCTTGGTGTGAGTCAGTTCCCCAGATTTGGTGAACTCTAGGTGAACTATTGAGAACAAGTTTCTGGATCTACAAAATGAAGACCAGACTTTGGACTGTGGTGACTCTGAAAATAGATAATCATCCTGTGAGGTGAGGCACCAGCAAAAGAAGTCAGCAGACCCTTCTTTTTATGTTTAGCTGTAGAAATTTTGTTTTAGGCATCTTTGTCCCTCACAGAGCAAATCACAGTGTAAAGCAACTGAAAGTTGAATACTTGCTTAATATCTCACTTCCAAAAGAAAAATATTAAATGCACCCAAACAATGTCTCAATTCCACAATGAGAAGAAACTTTCTAGGACACTCAGAAAAGCTCCATAGCATGAAAGAATGCAGTAGAAATTTAGATCAGCAAAATAGCAGGTGGAGTGACAAAACCCTTGGAGACCTCAAGAACATACTTACAATTTATTGAGCACATAGTGTATGCATAATTTATGTTTTGTAACTCTCCACTGATCTTGTGAACTGCGTACTGTTATGATCATTTTATAACTGAGGAACACAAAGCTGAGAGAGTTTAACCAGCTTACCCAGGACAAACAGACATTAAGAGGTAGAGCTGGGTTCGAAGCTCTGTAAAGCTCATGCTCTTAAATAGAGCTGAAATTTGCTGTTTTGTTCTCAACTGTTCATACCAGAGGGAAAAGTATGAGGAGTTAAGCCATCAAAGTTTACATAAATCTGAGTTCCAATTATCCTATCCTTAGATGTAGACTACATGCTGTTTTAATAATATCTTTGGGAATTCCGAATGGAATCTTGAGAAAAATATAGCATTAAACAAATAAACAAACAAAACAAAAACCCAGAATGAATGCATTTAACAAAATTAACAACTGTTTTCCTGTTTATTTAAAAATAGCTTGAGAGCAATCTCTCATCCCCTATTGTTTAGCTCCATGCCACTTTTTAGTAGAACAATGTAGAATTTTCAAAATTTTTGAAAACATCTACAGTAATAAAATATCCGCTGTGACCTAGGGCACAAGTACTTGCCTTGTGTTGTGTGTTCTAACACACGTTAGAAATTAAAATCACAATGCCTTATTCACTGAGTTATGGACTCTGATATTTTGTGTCCAATTCTATTTCATTTTGTTAGAGTGCAGATCAAAACTACCATACTGATTTCATGTTCCCTAATGGATTAAGATTCACAGTTTGAAGAGTCCAGGCATGTGGAAGGGATATTTCCCTAGGAGTGA
Source organism: Dasypus novemcinctus (assembly GCF_030445035.2). Lineage (NCBI taxonomy): Eukaryota > Metazoa > Chordata > Mammalia > Cingulata > Dasypodidae > Dasypus > Dasypus novemcinctus. The sequence continues at coordinate 22,744,151 of NC_080676.1, read as the reverse complement.
GAACCCTGAGTTCTTTGAAAGCTGCACCTTTAACTCAATTGGAAAGCTTTGCTCTCACTTGCAAACCACAGAGATGGAATTGGCTCATCTCCAAGGTCTCTTGCTGTTTCAACTATCATTATTTCCCACCTTCACACAAGTGATTTTTCCCAATCAGGTATTCAGGGAAGGTAATGTATTTTTTTTTTCTTCTGTGCAATATCAACAGACCCCATGCGCCTCTCATCCCCCACTACCTCTCCCCTGATCCATTTCCAAGGGGCTGCAGTGTTGTCAGCTGCCTCTGCCCAAGGGCCTGACTCCATCCACAGCTGTGATGTGGACCATGGTCCCAGCAATCGTGCTGGCTGGGGATGCCCTGAAGCAATATAACCTTGCAGGGTTAAAGCAAATAAGCACAGTATTAACATTAACATGGATTTCTAGTGACATCTGTTGTGTCTATAATACCCCAGCAGACTTCTAAACCATAGTAAAGGCACTTTGAATTTAGGACATGCCTTCTGCATTTGGAAGCAGAAGCTCTGATTCTATTTGGGGGCAAAATTCTAAACGTCCTGGAAAGAGGTTATAAATTTCCCAATTTATAAGTAAGAGAGGGAATTAAAATGCAACATATTTATTTGTGCAGAGAGAAGTTTCTCTGACACTAATCCCAAAGTGATTTAGAAAATAGATGCCCAAAGCTTTATGGCAAATTCCTTAAACACCAGAAAAATAATTATCCATGTAATTTCTATGTATGTTCTTAAATACATACACATACACATGCAGTCTTGCCCACACTCCTCTACAAATCTCTACCAAAACTGATGCTAATACTTAAGGATTCCCAAATGGTGGACTCTGGAAGGTACAGCCAATTAAGGAGTTAACATTGATTGGCATAGATGTCTTAAGGGCTGCAAGATACTTGTGTTTTTCTATCCACAGGTTTCCCGGACAGTGCACCAGTCTCTGCAGATAATTAGAAAACCCCAAGGCAGTGCCGTTGTGTCCTCACTTTCTCCACTGAGAAAAAGGAAACTGCTTCCATTCCATTATACACTGCTTTCAATGCACAGATTCATATTACTTTTTTAAAAAATATACCTGGGAAAGCAGGCGATGCAGACTAATAGATAAATAGAAACCACACAGCTATTATAAGTGGATAAAAATTTGATGAGAAAAGTTGATAAGCAATGTCTTAAACACAGAACAGTAGGATGAGAAGTACATAGTAAGGGAGCAGTCAGTATTTTGCCTTAAAGAATTAGGTCACATCTTTGATAACTAAATACTAAGTAATGATAATCTTAATAATTATCTTGTTCCAAGATCCTACCTTTAAAGCTTTAGTTATTATAGCCCCAGCTCTACTTTAAGAAATACCTGAGCTAATTCAATACATCCTACTGCATTTGCCAACCTGTGTAATAATGCATGCTAAAAACTGGGGAAAGTGTTCATCTACCGTAATAACATAGAAGCCATTAAACCATGTTTTATATTTTTATTGAGTCTTTTTCAGTTTTAATTGCCTAGGTAAGTACAATTTTCTTGACTACAATTAGACTAAAGCTTTACTAATTACTACAAAGCCAATACAAAGTTGGGTGCCATGGCTTAGACACGCACACGCACGCGCGCACACACACAGAGTATTTTGCACACTCCTGCATGCAAACACTATTCTATTAGAGGAATGAGCATTCCTTTTATTAAAAACACAATTACATACACTCTAGATTTTGGTAAGGTACCACTGATTTAGATAAACCTGAGAAAGCTCAAAATGTCAAGTAACACTGTTTCCATACCGCTCATCTAATAGCACTATTAATCACAAAGAAATCTCATTCAATTATCTATATAAAATCACAGATAATATAAAAATAAACAGTTTTGCAAAAGCACTAAAACAGTCTATAATTAAAAGTCACAAATTTTGATATGTAACTTCTATATTCCCCTTCATATTAATTGGTGATGACGTATATAATACAATGTACAAAAGAATAAAAAAATTGTAACAGAATTCAGCAGCCAAATACAGTTACCACCATAAAACTTGGAATTAAAGTTACTGACTGAAAGAAAAAAAGATTAAAATTAATAGCAGTGTTGAACTTGCTGGTAGTGTGTACTTATGAATTCCATCTCAAAGAAATTAAGTTTACACTATTTTATCTTTAAAAGAAACATGACACAACAATTTAAGCAGACTTGAGCAGCAGTCAGAAGAGACTGATTGCATCAGCTGCCTCTTTCTCTCCCTAGCTCCCTAAAGTTTTCCCTTAAATTCGAATGTTTATCTACAATGCCCACCCGAAAAGGCTTCTAAAACATAACAGAGCTACTACAAATGGAGAACAAGTCTTTACATTTGGGCATGGGAGCTCTGACTATATCTGAGGGCAAAAATTCTAAACTGCTTGAAAAGAAAGTATAAACTTTTCTATAGTATCATGTAAAATATAGACAACACTGACTCACTCTCACTATTTTGTATTTAATATTGATTTTGTGTCTGATACCAAATTATGCCATGAATTAAAAAGGTACATGCAAAAGCATTTCTATAGAAAATTAATCATTGTATCACAAAACAGACTTTCATATTTTACACTAAGAAATATCTGAAACCTTAAACATTTCAAAATATTGATATTTGAAAAGCATCATAATATACAACATACAATAGCTCTCATTTTATCTATGCATCACAAATTATGTAAAATACACCAGTGTGACATATTAATATTATACATTGAAATAAATATAATTTACATCAGTATGTTGGATGTTTCAAGAAAAATTTTCAATCTGTACAACTGAAGGACTGTGAGCTTCAGCAATAAATACTATTATGATAGTTACAATTTGACCAGCAAAGTTAAAACTTCAATAGATCTCTAGTATCACATTTTTATATATTGTCACTAGTTCAATTCCAGCTGCTCTAAGCACTGGCATCTGCTGTATCCAGAGGCAGTTTGGTGTCCTGTCCGAGTAGATTAAGAGGACTTACAGGTCATAGGTCCACATCACAGTAGGTGACCTTTTAAGCCAAGGACTGGCATTAAGAGTCCTGGAAAATAACAGGAGTAGGTTTCACGCACCTCTAGCTGTCTCCAGTTTTTCTGCTTTACCACAACCCTAAGGCCCCAACAAAAGGATGTCATCCCCATTTTCTTTTTGTTTGAGGTACGGGGGCCAGGGATTGAACCCAGCAGCTCACATGTGGGAAGCTGGCACTCAACCACTGAGCTACAACAGCTCCCCTCATTCTTCATTTTTAATCCATGAAGAGTGGCCTTGAAAGGGTTAAGAATCTCACAGCTGGCTGAATGACAATGCCATGGTTTTGGCTCTGTCCTGACTCTTTTGCTATATGTCTTCTAAGTTTGTCTTTCATCATTTCAATGTAAGCACAAATTGACATTCACAGTTCAAAGATGTCAATATGTGAGCCATAAAACATCTTGGACTTGGTGTTCAAAGATTTTTTTTGTAGTGTGAAACTTAGTCAACTGATAAATGCTATCATTTTTGTTGTTCTTTCATCCAAGGCCAACAGATTTCTGCCTTTACTATTAAAATACTTACTCATACCATCATATTGCTGCTTCATCCTGACCCTCAGTATATTTTCACCATTAATGCAGACTCTTCCCAAAGACTTCTTTTGTCCTGGAAGGAGTTGGCAAGATCATCTTTGTTATTATTTGGCATACATTCACATGGCATTGTCCACTATTTGATGTATGAAACTAAACAAAAACCTCTTTGGGGAAAATCATGCTAAGTAGTAAAAGAGCATTTCTAGTCACTGTGCACCTCCTAACTGGATCCTCTTTCCAAAAGAAAGTTTTCTGGAAGGGGCAACAATGTATTTAACACATACTCTAAATCAGGCTGGACATCCTAAGACCAAAAAGGAAGGAAACTACAGTAAATGGTGAGGAAATACTATAGAAATGTATGCCATCAGCATATGAGTTCAAGGATAGTATAGGCTCTGGAATTTCTGGATCAGTTTAGGGATACTGAGCTTGTCTCACTGAGCATGACGTCTGACAGGGTGAGCACAATAATTAAGTATTTAAACTTTGTCTTTTAGGATTCTGCAGCAGACAACACTGTGCTACCCTGAGCAAGTGAGAACTTGGTGACCCTCCCTTTCTTCAAAATGAGGGTAGTAGGACATCTAAAGGTTTCTTCTTGATTTGGCTCCTAAAATTCTGTGCATTAACGCTTAACATGGAAAACAGAACCACTGTTTAAGAAAGCTAAACACAGCTTTTCTTCATCGGTCTTAGTGACTGGAGATTGGTAAAGTGAAGCAACTCAAAAAGAAACTGAAGTTACCACAAATCCACCCAGACACTGCAAAAAATGAAATCAAGCCCTGGTTTTCCTGTATATTCCACAGGGTGCTAAAGTTCTTGCCTTAAAAATTAGCCCCACATTGCTTTGCAAACAATGTAGTTTACAAGTTACTCCAGCATCAGTTCCAGACTCTGACGTTGCCTTTTTGTGTGTTAGCTTTCACAACTGAAATTTCCTTTGACACTGAATGTATTTGCTTGGAGTTTTAAACTGTATCATCTCCCTTTATTATTCTGTATTATAAGAATTTGAGCATCTCAAGGGCTAGACATGCAGCAATTCAATATTCACTGAAAATTTGTTTATTAAATTCATCGACATATTTCATATATATATTTCATATATATAAAACACCAGCTAAGTCTTTTGTTTAGATACCCATAGTTCGATTAGGAGTTTCTACACTTTTCAGTGCTGCCATGAATTTTCCTCGGGTACTTAAATTTAATTCTCCATGTTTCTCATTTCCCTTTAATATTTGTTTTCATTTTATTCCTTAAATATGTGATTTATGAGGATGGAAGGAATTAGAGCATCCCATTCTATCAACATAATCTATAGTCTACCTAGATCTTTGCCATCTTCTTTATATGTTGCATTTAATACTTTCAGACATTTGAAAGAAGCAAAAGAGCCTCTTACACCATGACTTTAATTTCAACTAAAGTCCTCATTCTAAAACGTCTTCTCCCTGCCTCTAGTTGCTTCGTCTACATTTGGGAGCACGCTTGTGGGCTATGCATCGTGGATGACTGTAGCTCACTTCTCCTCTGATAATGTGATAACACTATCCACCTGCTGAACACTCCCTGCACATGCAACAGTCATTTGACTTTACTGAAACTGTGGTCGGTAATTTATCTGTAATTTTAAAATTGCCTTTACAGATGTGAGTGAGCACTTGTCCTGGAACATGAAAAACTCCTAAAGCATTGCACAGCAGTGGTGCAAGTAAATGCTCTTTATCACAGGAAGTCTAAGAGAATGTGTGTTTACAAGGAAAGTACATGCACTTTTGATTATTTTGAACGCATTTTTCCTGCAGATATCTTCATCAAGCATTTAACACGCCAAGAATAGGGAGCAATCTTCCAGAAATAACTAGAGAGTAATCACTTTTCAGACTTCTAAATTAATTGACATTTACTTTATCCAAGTCTCCAAAGAAACTCAGCCAGCCAACACCTCTGCTCACGAGGCCCCTTACAAGACAGCCAGCTCAGATATCCGTTCATCTGATATTGAATGGACTGAGTTTAGTATTTTGCTATATAGTTTTGAGAATGTGGAGTTTTAACTTGTTCCTAGTGTGGATTGTTAAAAACTATAAAGCCTAGAGGAATCGCAAACTCGCGTTTAGGTGGTCAGTTTTCTTGGAGAAATTGTTAATATCAAAATAGCTCCAGTACTCATGTGCACACACACTTTAAATGTTTATGTGGCGATCTAGAGAAGCCTGTAAATTTAAGCCAGAAGAAAAAGCAATGTTTAACTAGGGCAGTACTGTTTTATTACACATACTTCTAGTAAGAAAGAAGGGAGACTTTTAAAACAAACCCAAGCAAGCCAAGTGTGGGTGTGGGCATTTCTGCTTCTATTATTTTTAATTCAATAGTAATTCAATTTCTTGGTTTGAATTTTCTCTGAACCTATTAGAAACTGAAAGAGGGAAATAAAAGAGAATACTTGGCTCTGTTAAGCACCCTACCATGGTACAAAAGCGAGTTGTTTGGAGACTCTTGTGCCTTCACAAGCTTGTATCTCCATTCTGCTTGAATTCGGATAAAATATTGAGGGTCATGTCTTCACTCTTGGATTGTAAATTTGCCTCACTTCTTCTGGAGGCTTTCCTGGTGGCTCGGGAGAGTCTCCTTCTGAAAGTATCTCCCGCCAAGAAATAGAGAATGGGGTCCACGCAGCTGTTGAGACTCGCCAGACCTCTCGTCACCTGATATGTGGCATAAACCCTGTCATTGAAAACACACATCTCTGGGGTCTGAAAATCCAGCCGGGCCCTCAAGTTCATCGTTTTCATCACATGGAAAGGGATGTACGATACAGCAAAGACAGTCAGCACAATAATAACCAGGTAAATCGATTTCCTCCGGAGAGGAGAGTTGTCCAGGTCATTGTAAATCAAAGCTCTCACAATTAATCCGTAACAGCCCAGAATCAGCACCAAGGGGACACAGAACATGGCCACGGTCGTGCACATGCTGTAGATGAAATAGCTCCGCAGGTACTCGTCCGAGGTGGTGTCGTAGCAGGTGATGGTTTTGTTCTTCCGGATCCCGGTCCCGGAATAGAAGAGGATGGGGGAGATCCCCGCCACCACGACGAGCCACACCAGCACGCTGATGTAGACGGCGTTCTTCTTCTTGAGCCGGCCCAGGGACTTCAGCGGGTAGACCACGCCGCTGTACCGGTGCGCGCTGATGCAGGTCAGGAACAAGATGCTGCCGTAGAGGTTCACGTGGAAGATGAACCGCTGGAGCTTGCACATGGCATCCCCGAAGATCCAGTCGGTCTTATTGAAGTAGTAGAAGACGAGCGCGGGCAGAGTCAGCACGTACAAGAAGTCGGCCAGGGCCAGGTTGAACATGTACACGGAGATGCCGCTCCACGGCTTCATGTGGAAGACGAACATCCAGATGGCCACGCTGTTGCCCAGGAAGCCGATGATGAACACCAAGATGTAGACGGCCGGCAGGTAGTAGAACTGGAAGCCCGTCTTGGTCAGGGCGCAGCGGAACGGGGCGGCGGCGGCGGCGGCGGCGGCGGCGGTAGTGCTGTTCCCCCAAGGCGAGCCCGGGCCGGCCAGGAAGGCGGCGTCCGTCCCATTGGGGACTGCTGGCCACGGCACCTCGGTCATTCTCTGCTCCCCGACTCAGGCGGCGGCTCCTAGGGGCAAGCGGCGGCGAGAGGGAGGCGGCGGCGAGGGGCGCGGCGAGCATCTGAGAAGCTGGAGAGCCGCAGGGAGCCGGCGCGGACGATCCCCGAAGGAAGGGGAGCGCGGGGACTTGCCAGCCCCGGCTCCGGCCCCGCGCGCGTCGCGGGCCATGAAATCCGCCCGGGACTACGACCGCGCCGCCGGCAGGCGGGCGGGACAGCAACGTCTCCGGCCGGCTGGCAGCACCCAGGTTACACAACAGGGCGCGCAGGGCACAGCCACCGACAACTTTCCAACTGTGCTCGCGCGAAGGGCGGCGGGTGCGCGCCAGAGAGAGCGCCCGGGGCGCAGCGAGGTCAGGGAACTCACTCAGCTGCGCTCCGGCGCCGGGAGGGCGCTCCACACACTCCTTTCCCCCGAGGATCCCCCTCGGCCGGGCATCGTCCTTCTCCCTACCTTGGAAGCAGGCAGCTCGTCTTCGGGGCCCCGCCACTCGCTCCTCCGCCCCACCCTGCGCTCGGCTTCTGGCGGCGTCCCGAGAGCGCGCGGCTCGACACCCGCGCGCTTCTGGATCGCGTCCCGTGTGCGGTCCTGGCAGCTCGGAGCCCCTCGCCGCGGCCCAGCTCCGTCCCGAGTGCAGGGAGGAGGCGGGAGAGCAAGACTCCCCGCGAAGGAGGGCGGAGTTTGGGCGCCCGGGCGAGTCCGCGCTCCGCAGGGAGGCGAGGGGCGTGCCTCCGCCCCGGCCGCCTGGCAGCCAGCCCGCGCTCCGAGGGCGCCGTCGGGGCCGGAGGCGTCCGCCCGGCAGCCGAAGTCCGTCACTGCCGGGCGCGCTCAGTGTCTGCCCTGCCTCTGTACCCCAAGTGGGAGGCGAGAGCGACGGGTGCGCGGGGTCCGGGCCGGCTGCTGGCGAGCGATTGGCCCGCGCGAGCGCCTTCGCCCTTCCGCCACCTATCTCGGCAAAATGAAGTTACTGACGCACAAAAAACCTTCTGACCGCTCGGGAGTCTTCGGATGACAGTCCCAGAGCCCACTGACCCACTGCAGAAGTTTCCAGGGCTCTCAAGGACCATGCCGGGTGTGTGCAGGCTCAGAGCAGCCAGCCGTGCCCGGCTGGGAACGCCCCTGTGTGTTGCACAGCAGCCTTGCTTCGCCGGGACAGGATTCCTGGCCCAGGAAGGAACCTACTACTCCTGGAAGAGTGAGCGCTTCCACGCGGGATGGGGGAAGGGGCGGTAGAGTGCGTGTGGAGGGGGAGGCGATGTGCGAAGCTTGGTAGGTGGGGGAAGGTTTTTCCTGCCCTTTTCATGTTTTTCCCTTCTTATAACTATATTGTTTTTATTAAGAAAATAATAATAAAGCAAGGGAGAACTTCTAAAAGGACCTCATAAAGATACTAGTAGTCAATACTTCAGATTGTCTCAGCACAATTTAGTAAATACCTACCACCTACCGACAAGGCAAGCTCCACAGATCCTCCTATCCAGGACTTAAAAGATCAGAGGCTGCAATGAAAAAAATAAGGTAAAACTATTCCTTTGGAAATGACTTCAATATCACATACAATCTCTATAGATAGATGTAAAGAGACAATTATGGCTCCAAAGTGATTGAGACATTTTGGGGGGTGAGGATATATTATCAATTATTTCTTTAGGTTAAAGTGGTTAGTCAATTACCTCTCTTAAGTACCTAAAAATACAGACTGGGACTTCCTTAATTATTTCATTTATTGAAAGCTTATTTTCATGCCTTGAATGTAACAAATTTTTAAGCAATGATCTTCAAAATTGTATTTGAGTAAATTTTAATTGAAAAATAAGTGAATTAGTAATTGTTCAGGGACATATTTAAATGGGCCTACACAGGAATGGAATGAACCACCTTTGAAAATTTAAGACTTAATCAGTATTTCATGTGAAATATTGTCAAAGGCTTTTCTCCTAGAACAAAAATAAGAAGATAATGTCTGTAAAACTCATGCTATAGAGATTTTTTTTTTTGGCCCCAATTGTTTCATGATGGTGTTCCCTTAAAAAAATACTTAAAGGAAAACCAAATGAACTCCTGGCTTTGATACCACAAAGGAAAATACTTCACTTGCCCTTAGGGGAACTTACATAGAAAGGGCCATATTCGAGCATATAGCATGATGAGTACTCTGTTATTCTGAGTTGTGGTCAAATAAGCAGCATGAAAATATATTAGAAAGCTAGAGTAAATAATTCAGATAAAGGTCTTGAAAACAGTCTTAATTGAAGTGAATGCTACAGGCCTCAATTTTCTCATCTGTAAAATGAGGAAGTTGGACTTTATTATTACTTTACATTTTCTTCCAGTCTACAAATTATATTACTCTATAATTCTAAGCCCTAACATGAAATATTTTCATATTGTTTGATTAGAGTGGTTCCAGCTGGGACAGCATTCTATTAAGGGAGTGCAAAGCCAAAAACAAAAACAAAAAAAAACACATTAAGAGTTCAGTGGGTATTCAATAGGTCCTAACTTCTCACTCCTTTGCATTTTTCATTTGCAATCTAAGCAATATATAACCTCACTCAGAAGTCTTTTGGAAATGCATTAACTTATAATGTGAGTGTTCTGAAATGTACACTTAGTCCAAATACCATTAAGTACTTTCAGAAAACTGACGCTTTACTAGGCATTTGGAAGAGGTAGTAATGCTAATTGCACTGCAGACTTTTTTTTAAATGTTGTAAATAAAATAGGTAATTTTGTAAATACTGCTTTAACTTTCAGCATATTGAATAGTTTTAGCTACTTACTCATATTATGTTTAAAATGTATTTTATATTAAAACTGTGCCTTGTGGGGATGTTACATGTATTCAAGAAACTTTTATTGCTTATTTTCTATTTGTAAAACGCTGAACCAATAAAACCCATAACATGTAGTATTTATTGATGTTTGGATACCAATTATAAATACCATAAAAGTATGAAAAGAATATGTCCATATCTTTTAAGTGACTTACCTCAACCATTCTGTGTTATTTATTTGTATTTGACTAGAGATGTAAACCTCTGATTTTAAGAGATTTACAATTTAGTTGGAAAGCAGAAATGTACACAGCTAATAATAATAACATTATAATAGCAATAATAATAAGCCTTTCTTATATACTCAGCACTGTGCACACCTTACAAGGATTATCTCCTTTAATCCTTAAAAATACCCTATTATGATAGTTGACGATTGTATCCCCCTTTTATAAGTGATGGAACTGAGGCACAGAGAAGTTAAGTAACTCACCTATAGTCACACAGTAGAAACTTGGATTTAAACTTAGGACATTTATCCCATAACCCTTGCACTTAAGCACTGCCCTATGATGAAATACAAACAAGTATAGGACATTGGTAGACAAATTAACTTTTAATAGCTGTTACAGATCAAGTTTAGAAAGGGTTATTCCCAGAAGTCTTCTTTCAAGAGAGAAAAGTTTGAGCGAGATCTTGAAGGTATTGATGGTCAAAAAATATTCCAGAAAGTTCCCAAATATTCTGTTTCTCTTCTTATACTTAAAAAAAAATACACATTTTAAGTTTAATCTGAGAAGGACAAATATTAGGAGGTCAGATCTGTTCCATCTACTTAGACTCAAACAATAAAGTTGTCCTTGGGTTTACAGATTTTTATGACCATCGTTAGAAAATCTCTTCTCTCCCCTTCCGTTAAGCCCCCAAATAATCCAGCCGTCATTGAAGATGGAAAGATCATTGAAAAATTCTAGTCAAAGGATGCAAACAGAAAAAAAAGTTTTGATAAACATAAAATATAAAACCTCCCAACTCTGAAGTTGAAGCCAAGAAATATGTGATTTGATTAAATAAATACCATATCCACAAATACAAAGCCTAACTCTGATGGCAAGTGTGAAAGAAAGGAGAAGCCCTGGGCAAGACAACTGTTAGGATTTTGTAGGTGAGAGAGAATGAAATCCTGATTTAGAAGATAAGGGGATCCTTTGAGAGACCCTTCTAAGTATAACTAAGATGTGAGATAACTTCTGGGATGTGCCTTCAAAAAGAAAAGAGACCCTCTAGTTTCCAAATAGAAAACAGGACAGAGAAATAGGAGAAGGAAGACCAAGGAAATTACAGCTGATATCCTCCAATGAAATGCAAGAAGGAGGGGGGCTTAAGTGGAGAAGAATCAGAGAGGGAACCTACTGAGCAAGAACGAAAGGGTCGCCCCACAGCATGGAGAACCCAGCTGTTCTTATAAATTGTGCATTTGTCGTGGATCCAATGGGCAGGCTCCTGACATTAATTTCATTAAGAACCACTGCAAGGATCAGGGACACAGAATCTAGGGAGTTGGATTGATCCAAGGCTGAGGAAAGGGAGGGGGAGGTCGAAGATGAAAGAGCAGGAGGAGAATAGAAAGCAGGGTACTGGCACAGGAGTGGAGGAGACCTTGGGAAATCTCAGACCTTGATAAATTGCTGAGCACAACTTTTCATTGTTTAGGTTTTAATCTGGGGATGGGGGTGGGGGCAGTTCTGGAAGGTGGTAAGATAACACCAGTCTACAAGGTCCTGTGGACAAAGAAATGCCCAGATTTGAGTGTACAACCCTTGGCAGATGACGATAAACTAACGGTGTTACAGGACTTCCTTTCGGGTTTTCCCTCTGCCCTTACAAGGATGGGAACAGACATAGGTGGCCACCTGTAAAATCCCAGGCCACCGACATCTGTTTCCATCCTTCAGAAAGTCTCTTGCTCCCAGAAGAATATTCCAGGGCCCTGCTTTCCTGTACAATATTCCCTTTCTTCATATTTAGTTGCATTATCTTTACCAATATGAAATCCTAGTACCATATTTTGGGCATTTTGCAATACTTGTAGAATAATTTTTGTTAAATCCAGAATAAATCATAGTACAAGCTTTCAAAGACCCCAGTCCTGGCTCGTGTAAGTCTCAGCCTCTCTCTGATCATCCTTATCTGACAAATATCCCCTCTGCTCCCTTTGTCTCAGAACTCTGTGTTTCCGAAGGCTTATCTTAGAACATTTACTAATAATAGATTAGACGTTTTATTTCACATGCCAGTTCTACCATTTCTTAATATATTTTGCTTTTTGAGAAAACAGGAAAATAAATTCTCCTGGAGCCTTTGTGTGCACAAATATCCTTAGAGCCAGTTACTCTAATCCAAGGTCTTGCATCACAATCATGAGAGTATGGAACATTCCCGTCGTACTGCAAAGGATGTGAACATGACATTATTTGGGAGTTAGTTGTCATATATGCCACAAAAAAAAACAAAAAACAAAAACAATATGGAAACGGTTTTTTGTACGTAGAAAAGAACCAAAGCAGAGACTAGGAATGAATGCTTCGGGTGGGGAAACGATCAGTTGCTTCTTGATAAATTCTTGTGTTCTCAATGATAGAGTTAAACAAAACCTCAGAGGCTTGCATTAATTCTGATTTTTTTCCCCCTCTTTCAGCTTTAGTTCTAGACAACTGATACTGCAGCTAAATATTTATCTTAGATGATGTATCACAGTAGTAATAACCAGATATGTAAAATACTGTCTTCTTTACCTATAACATCTATGTTGAGTCTCTCAGCACAAAGTGTCTCAAACTTCAAAGTCCATATAATTCACCTGGGTATTGTGTGAAAATGCAGATTCTGGCCCAATAATTATAGAAGTAAGGCCCAAGCCCTTGCATTTCTGACAAGTTTCCAGTTGATGACTGAGCTGCTTATCTAACCACTTTATACGATTCTGCCTGACATGGCTTTGCCCTGCCAATTTAAATATGCTGTAGCTGTACCTGTCCTTAAGGACTAAGGATATAGGAATCTTGAGTTGTGACATACCTGTGCTAGACACTGTTCAAGATACATCCCATGTATTACTCATAGCATGTGGTTAAGCACACAGGTTTGGAGAGGCACAGAGAACTGGGCTCAAAGGTCAATTTGAGACACTTGCTGGCTGTGCAACTCAGACACATCTGCAAACCTGCCTAGTGTAATACTTTTATCTAATAACTCCTATATGACAAGATGATTGTAAGAAGGTAAGAATGTAAAGTGCTTAGATGCACAGCACATAGTATATGCACAATAAATGGCATCTGTTGTTGTTATTATGGTTAATATTCTCATTATTATTGTACAAGCATAATTCATTGCTTTTACCTGAATGGATGCGGCTTGGTACGGAGGCATTTCGTGAAAAAAAAAATCCCCCTAACTACCTATACATTGAATTTATTTGAAGGGTACAAGAGTGTGAGCTTCAGAAGGAAGTGGGCATAGGAACTTGAAAATCAATGTTTTGCCTACTGTGTCTACTTGTCCAAAGACACAGGGTCTCTCTTTTCTGTATTTACTCAATTGCTTGCTTTTCTCTCCTTCCCTCACACTTCCCTCCTGCTCTCCTTCCTTTCCTCACTTGCTTTCTACTGATCAGTTTTTGTTTTTTGTTTGTTTGTTTGTTCCTGCATGGGCATGACTCATGGCCACTCAAAGCCTGGCTTTATTTCCAAGGATAAATTCCTGGGGAAGGAAGCTGAATGGCATAGCCTGGTTCACTTTGGCCTGAAGAAGATGGGGAAGGCCTAATCAGAGCCCTAATCCCTACCATGACAGACTCCAAACAGAGAAACAAGAAGGTGGACTATTTCTCTTAGAAGCGGCTGTTAGAGCAGGGGGAGTGTGATCAACTAAAGAGATTGCTAATATCTCTGATGCTGAAGTCACTGTGGCCGTGGGTGTGATAGGTGGATGGGGAGGGGAGAGGAAGTAAAGACGGGTTTCAGGAAATGCAGTTGCAGCAGGCAAACTCCAAAGTCACAGGGACAGAAGACTGTGAATGAGGCCACACAGAGCCTGGTGGAGAAAACTGCTCAAGAGTGATAAGGGCAGACCCTGCAGCCCAGGGCATTCTTTTGCCTGACTTCGGTGGAGAACTAACTACCAGTTAAGGCACCCAAGTACAAATGTACAAGGAAAGCTAAAGAACAGAGCAGAAGAATGAACAGATGAGGGAGAAGCCAGTAAAGTACTGCTCTCGCATCTATTTTGTCTTCACTAAGCGCATTAGGAAGAAAGTTTGAAAGAAAGGAAGAAAAGAGCATCTGCATTCTTGCTAGGACAATGGAAGGTTTCCTTCCATCAAAGATGAGTTATGAGATTCCATCTCTATCACAGAGACCAGCTCCAAGTCACGTAATTGCTACTGGGACTCTAATTATTCATTCAGCTGTGAGTGACCCAAAGGACATATTTACAGTAATTTGAGTCCCTGGAGAAAAAGAAGTTTGACATGAGCTTCAGAGAAGCAAGGAAATTGAATTTGGTTTAGAGAATGAATGCCTCAGGAGAAAGTGGAACACAGGGCTGGAAAAACTTGGCGGTGATTGTATTACCCAGCCATGGCTAAAGCTTCACTCACTCTTTTCAGGCATGAAATCTTGGCTGTAAGAGACATTACAGTTCACTTTCGGAAGATGCCATGAGAGATAAGTGCCGCTGATGAAAGTGGTAAACTGTTAGGGGTTTCGGCTGGAAAATGTGTGTGAAGGACAATCGTGGCAAAGGGAAGCTGAGGTGAACTACTGACCAAACATGCTTCATTTAGAAACCAGCAAAGATTAGCACCGGCCCTCAGAGATCTGTCAAAGATAAATTTTACATTGTCAAGAAGTTAGCATGCGGTAAGTAAAGAAAAGATGTAGGGATGGAGGATAAGGTTGGTATATTCAGATTTACAAAAGGAAAGGAAGATGATATGTAACCATGTGGAGAGGAAGGTCACTTTTATAGTAGTCACCCAAGAGCATGATATAATCAATGAAATGCAAAATGAAAGAACTAAGCTGGTAACATCTGCTCAAAATGAATGCAGGAAAAGGATGTGAGACTGAGAGAAGAGGAGGGCATTGAACAGGTATTTCAAGGGCAGAAGGGGAAAATAAGTCAACGCGATGGTTAAGTTCATAATGTCCACTGACACTGACCTGGTTGTTTCTGTGAAGACATTTCATGAACTTAAGTCATCAGAAAAAGAAATTTTGATTGAAAGTACTTAGAAGTAATGCATGAGGCAAGGAAGAGAACCCTTCTTCTCTCTTCATGGAGGAAAAGACTGAAGATGTAAATATACAATATTAAATATTAATGTAAAATGGTTATATAAGGCAATTGGTATACATCTTTGGGCAGTGAGCAGAGACCAAAAAGTGAGAAAAATAAAAGAGAAAAGAAAAGAAAGGAACCAATGGTAAAAGAAAATTTGGCCATCAAAGAAACATTTAAGGATTGGTAAATTTCCAACAAGTCTGGATAAAGTGGAGTTTTAAGTTACAACATGTAATAATAACTTACGACCTAAAATGAAATGAAAAACATGTATGTGTGTTTATACACATATACATAAAAATATATGTATTATAAAAAGAAGCAGGACTCATATGGAGGAAAAGGAATTTATTTCGGTTTTTCAGTACAGGAAGTTAGAGAAGAATTATTGAGTACCACGTGGATATTCTGAAATGTGATTGAAAAAGATATGTCTGATGCCAGGGTGACAGCACTGAAGAATGAAAGAATTGAATCTTATCAGACTTCACCATTCCAGAAGTGAATGGCATGATAATGTTTTCAGAGAGAAAAGTGTTCCTAGATAAATTGTGCCATTACAGAATTCCTTCTGTAGACTGCCTGTGCAAACTCTTTTTCCTGTATGTTGGTTTATGAGAGACTATTAGAATGACAAATATGATGAAATAGAAGCTCACTAAAAATTTTTAAAATACATTTCACAATAAAAATGACTATCCAAGAAAAGGTTATTGTGGGAAAAAAATAGATATTGTAAATGTTATATGCATGCACACACACATACAAGCAGACACATTAACACATAAGAAAAACAGATGGAAAATTCCATACTCTGGGGCAACCATTGTTAACATCTGTTCATTCAGAGATTTTTATTCCTTCAAATTTATTCATGTGACTAGATATCCTTCCTGTCAGTATATATACATTCTTACTACTTTCTTAGCAGTGAGATTGTAACAATAATATCACTGAAAGGGCAAAGGAAATAAAACTAGAGTCTACCTGCATTACTAAACAGGGAAAGCTGGCACAATAGCAAAGGGCATAATATGAAAAATACAGAGAAGCACTGTAAAGGGACAAAGGAAGCCTAATTTCCTTAGGAGATATCAAGATGTATCAACCAAATTTAGATCAAGAATTTCAATCCAGAAAATCATAATTTCTTTCCAAACACTACTACAAAAATTATATCCCAACATTCCCTGCTCAGAAGTTATGTGATAGACAGGGCTCAGCCCTGCAGATGGCATGACTATGTGTATTTTAATGTGGTTTCTTAATGAATTAGAAAAAAATATAGCAAATGTAAAAAGAATTAGCATGGGAGATAAAACAGAGAAAATGATATTTAGTAAGAATCATTAATATGTTTGAGATGAAATCATAAAGACAATAAAAAAGCATAGTGTATGTAAAAATAAATTACCTATACAGGTTATAATAAAAGCCATTAAAGCAAAATATAGAACAAAAAATTATTTATATGGACAACATAAGGAAGATTCAGAAAGAAATTGAAAATTAAAAAAAGGTAAGTAAATATAATGAAAAATTAGGAATAGCTGTTTTTGAAAATAAGGTGAGCTGAATCAAGTGGTCTCTGGTGTAGTGATTATTTACAACCATCACAAGATCATTATAGAAATAATGGCAAATATTTGATGAGAACTTATTATGTGTCAAGTCCACAGCACTTTACATTAATTTAATCCTTCAGGAAAAGAAAAAGACAGTTCTCTTCTAAAGGGCTAGGATTTTACAGAACTAGGAAAGAGATAAACAACTGAAAAGATAAAGAAAAAAGGGAATTGAGACCAGAGCAAAGAACACAAACCTAAAAAGGAAAGTAAGGCAAGTTAAGTACAAGGAAATCTCAAAGAAAATCAATTACCACAAAACAGAAGCTGCTGAATTTGATGAGGAGGATATGAGAAAACTGATGGAGAAGTTACAGGAAATAAAAGTAGGGCAAAGCAGAGCAATCATGTAGAAGGTTTTGTTAAGAAAACGAAAACTTCACATTAAAACCAATTTAGGAAAACTTGACAGTTCTCCAAAAGAAGCGTGTAAGGATAAAGTGCCTCCCTGTAATGGGATGCATTACAGGAAAAGATTTGGGAGTCTGATGGCAATGACTGAGGTTACTGGCTGGAGAAGGCACAGGAAGGAAACTGGGGGAAGGAGGCAAGAGGGAGTTTTCAAGTAAAATTTCATCGGATATAATTAAAAGGAAAAGAAAGGATCCAAAAGTCCTAATGATGGGATAAAGTCCTTCCGGGAAAGCAGACATGCAGAAGCCTATATATGAGGCAAGGCGGCAGGAGGACGTGCCAAGTAGGAAAAACACGTTATAGAAAAGATGGGTAAACCACCTCATAGAAAACAGGAGTAGGAGAGGAGTGGGGGAAAAGAAAATGTCAAAAATTGATTTTCAAAGCCATGCAAATTGTTGACTAAGGAAAGATTAATAAATGCATAATAAGTACTAGTTTTAAAAGCCTCTTGTAACAGCTAATATGTAAAGATAAAATATTACACAGGAAAAAACAAGCATCAAAACAAAAGAATTATTACATTTGCTAAATTTTGTTATAAATAAGTTTGATCCATTAGATGCATGGTATTGAAGACATAAAGGTTATTCTAATGGCCTTCCTGTAATAGTTACCAAATTAAGAAGACTAGAAAGCAATTCACAAATTGATTTTCTCTAGTCCATGTGCATTCCCCTTGAGGAACAAAACAAGCAAGATGAAGTAATCATCTCCTATTCTAGCTAGTGTAAGCAAACCAGTGCTCTTACCATGCAAAAGTGAAATCTCTATACTCCCCCCCTTTTTTTTTTGCACATGCTTTACTGCAGTTAAAGACATTGGGTTGTCATAATGAGTGTAACCCCCTGTGAAAATAACTGAAGTTTCCCTTTTATCCTCAGTGGATCAACTTTACCTAATAATTCTCCTTTCTTACTCAGTAACCTCTTAAAATTTGCTTCTCCAAACTCAGCAACTTTAATTCTCCATATAGTTCATAATTAATATCACTTTTTCTGTGAAATTATTTTTTTCAGTAAGACAACTAATGAGATGAGGTATTTTCAGTGTAAATTTGGATTATTTTGCAAGAATGATATAAACTAATATTACCTAGAACCCCAAATCCCTGGTACACAAATACCACTTAGTTTGTAAAAAGCAGACTCAATATTGGATTCTAGTCTTAGTTCTATCCCTACCTGACAATAGGCATTTAGTCTCCCTGTGCACAGTTTCTTTGTCTATAAATCCAAAGTATTAATTTTTGTATCAACCAATTTCTTGGGATATTTTGAGAATTGGAAAATGGACTTGCACTTTGAGCTATTTGGAAAGACCAATGCTGCATAAATTTTAAAACCTTGTGCTTTGCAACGAAACTGTTTAGTATTTGCAATTCTACGCCTAGTCAATTATGGACTTTTTATAAAGCATCTATCACAAATGTGTTCTCTAAGTACCTTGTTTTTACTATTTACTACATACATACTTAGTAGCATGGAATCTGGAGTATCATTCTATTCCAGGCTACTTCTTTTGCAACACTACAGGGAAGTCAATAATGAGTCTAGACGCAGGAGAAATGTTTTCCATTCTCTTTCTCGTTCCTAAAATAAGACTTTCATCATGTTTTCTGTGCTCAAAGAACTTACCTTTTTCCCTCGATTTCAGTTTTTAAGGCTCTTTGTAATAGCCCCAAGTCTCCCTTTCCAAACCCTAGCCTCCTATCAGGGCAATATCCTTCTAACCCCATGAATTCCATGATGCCTCTGGCCTTTGAACCTTTGTTCATTACATTTACTCCTTTCACTGCCCTCCCTGGCTTTTCCGTTTTATTCACCCTTCAAAGCGCTTGAAGAACTGATGCCTATATGTGTCTATGTGACATTTTCTATTATTTATTTAATAATAAAATATTTATAAACATTTTAACTCCCCTACTATATTCAAAGCCTTTCTTTTCATGAGATTGTTCTTAAACTGCCCCCCTTCCTCTTTGTCTGATGGGAAGCCTCTGACTTTACAATGAGCATCCTTAGAGAAGAAATGAAGTGAGGAAGAGGAGGAAAATAATAGATTTCATATCTCTTACCTTGTATTAATCTTACTGTAATGCTCAATGACAACTCTTCCAAATGTTTCATTCCTCAGAACCCTGTGGAGAAAGGAAATGTTTCTAATGGTGGAATTTCTGTTTTTGCATGGATTTCCTTCTACTTCTTCCCTTAAAAACCATGGAGTTTTGCAATCTCCACTGTGCAGCTGATGCCAATAAAATGATGATGTTTATGATGAGAGCAAAGTCAAAATGGGATCTTTATTGTAGGTAAAATATTGTCATTTTGTTTTATGAAAAACCCCAGGTTTTTAATCAACATTTATTTATTGAATATTGGTAACACATAAGAAATTAAATAGATTATATTTTTGAAACTTCATTTAAATATATTACTTTTATTTTCTTATATTGCTGTTTTTGAATGAAAATCATATCTTCAAAGACTAAAATTTAAATAACTCTATAATGATAATAGAGAAGAATCATGAGTAACAATCTATTCAGAACAGTATTATAAAATATTCTACAGTAGTTAACTTTAAAATTATTTTTGAGGATTATCTTTAAATATTCTGATCGCTGCATTTCCTTTCCAATACTCTGTTAAAATAGTATTAAAGTATAAAAAAGATACCGACCCACAAAGAATAAAGAGAATGAGGGATGAGAACTTATGTGATGAGGAATTTTTAAAACTTTTGGAAGGAAGTGGTGTTCATTGATTTGGCAGAGAAAATAAATCGTTATCTTGAAGTGGAGACCTTTCAACTTCAAAACTAAAGGTGGCATCATTTGGAAACACCAGGTACCAAAAGAAAGGGTAACAGAGGGGAACTGGGTGAAAATCTCTACAGAGTGGGGAGGGGGTACCTACGTTTGGAACTCCAGCTTTCCTCTGTCATTCAGCACAGCGAGGAAAATGCCTCTCCCATCCATTCCTGCTCCTTCCACCAACCCCAAAATCTTTGGTAAAATCGAATATGAGAAACTAAAACTGAACCAGTAGACCTCAGAGTTCCTTTTTTTAAAAAAATTTAATAGACAGGTCTCCAATCTACTGAGGAAAGCCTTTAGCCAGAAAGAAACAGATCAAACAAATATTTAAAAGAAAGGAGGGACAAAGACTGAAGAAATTAAAAGAAAAACTTAAAAAAAAAGACTATCTTCAGAGTTAAGAGAATATATTCTGCCCACAAAAAGTGAATATAATACCATGAAACAAATGAGATAACAATATAGATCTCTTGAATCTCTTATCTAGTAAGAGGCATTCTGGAATATTAATCAGAGAAATATGCTCTAACACAGGGAAAAAACATACACAGAATTATGAAGTAGAAGAGAAAAGAGAATAGAATTATTGGCTTAATGCAGGAGGCCCAACTTCAAATCATACATGTTCAAGAAAGAGACTACAGAGAAAACAGATGGAAGGGAATTAAAGAGCATGAACCCCTAAAGAAAAGGGACTAATGAATGATCAGCACAGAGCATGAAGTCAAAAAACCCAATTAAGGCACAACCCTGTAAAAATTCAGAAACAAGGTACAAGGAGAGTATCTAAGGATTTCTAGAGATGGAGAAAAGAATCTATGCAGAAAAATGTCATTGGCATTGTCAATAGCAACACTGATTAGTAAAAGAGAGAGGAGCAATGCATTAAAATTCTGAGGGAAATGGTTTTCAGCCTTAAATTCTATACACAGCTAAATTATCATTCAAGTATGTGGGGAGAATAAACATTTTCAAAAATGCAATATCTCAAAAATAAAACTTAATATGAGATTTTTCATAGACACTACTGAAGGATGTAGTCTATCAGAACGACAGAGTAAAAAGACAGAGAGAGACATGGGATAAAGGAAAGAAGCGAAATTTAAATGCAAGAAAATGATCAAGTCTCAGATTTATAGATGCTTCCATTACTTGTTGAGCTGCCTTTTTCTGATTTTTTTAATAAAATTATTTTTAAAAGTAAAATAAATTATCCATGACTAATGTATTGTAATATATTGGTTTGTACTCTATTAAGTTACATGATTATTTATTTTATCATCTTATGTATTACTAGATTGTTAGGTTTTATACAAGATTTCCCAGGTATGCAATGATGACACCATAACACACCTAAAATGTTGTCAATATTTTGTATGCACAGAATGCTCTTAAACAGATCAAAGCATAAAATTTAAATATATTGAATTATTTGGAAAATCACAGCTGTAAAAGTCCTGTTAGCTGTTCCTTTAAAGCCTTTCGTTTACAGTGAGATTGAGAAGTGTTTGCAATATAATGAACTAACAAGTCAAGTCTCCCAAGAAAGGCCTTGGAGACTGAAGATAAATATCAGAAATAAAAGCAAATAAGCTTTGATTCCATTAGATGCATCTGTCCATTCTCTCTAGTACAGGGCAGAAAGCTCAGTGTTTATGCCATTTTTTAAAGGACTTTTAACAAATTATTACTGAATAAAAATATATATATTATAATGCGTTTGTGAGGATAGAGGAAATGACATGGGATGGAGGTGCTGAAGCAGGTCAATCCTCAATACCTTAAAAGAATTCCATAGATAAACACGTATATTATAAATATTACTGAATATTATGATTAATACCTGCAAAACAAGCTTAAACATTTGATATCCCCTCCCTCCCAGGGAGAAGGCGTTAGGGTTTGAAAGACTTGATCAAGGAATTGTTTTTGTCACTAGAAGCCTTTTAGCACTGTGTTTGCATGTCTGTTTCTGGTAAAATAAATATCCAAAGAAAAAGTACCAATTATATTTTTGCATTTTTAAAATTAGCCTTTGGTGAATTTTTAAGAGCAAACTTAGTACACCATGTCAAGTAAGTAATTTTAGTTCTGATGATTCAATACTCAGCAGTGATTCAGGTCAGTCATTATGTATGTCAACTGCGTTTATATAAATAGAAACTGTGTAAGAGACTGTAATAGATATGTATCTAAATGAGGACATCAGCAGAAAACAAAACCCTGACTTTTTTTCTTTTGATAAGTGATTTATTCAATTTTTATTTCCTCAGGTTGCGAAACAGTAAATTAGGGAAATAAGATTTTGAGTTAATTTAGATATAGAAAATCTAAATGAAACTAGGCACACTTCAGTATTTCTTAAGGATGAAGTCAATTTTGTTATTATGAAACATCATGCTGTTATTGATTCTTTACCAGTTATACAAAGCATTTTACGAATGTGTCTACAACTGCAAAATATATATTGTTGATACGTAGTTTATTGTTATTTAATCACATACTATGTGATTTTACTCTTCTATTTAACATGTGGAGAGTTTTGTTCTTTCTGCATTTGGCTCGAGTGAGAATTAAATTTTACAGACTATGTCTTTATGAATATTTGGTAGTTTAGAGATTCACCACTGAAATTTCATTTATAAAACAGACTCATCAGAGGAAGATGGAAAAACGAAATTTCACTCATAAATCCTAAGTGGAATAGTTCTTACTCACTCTACTTAGAAGATGTCTCTAGGAAGTGGCAAGTTAAACTTGCAGGAAGGCACCTGAGAATGAAGCTGATGACTTCTGTCTCTGGTATTTGATAGTCCAGTAGTAACCTTTCCCTAGAGGTGGGAAGCAAGGTATTATTTCTCTGTGTTTAATGAAAGTGTTAAGAACTGTCAAGTAATATGAGAGAGAAAGTCACTTAAGCCTATGGGGGAAATACAAGTTAGGTTTAATTTTTCAAGGATATAAAGTAATTGTGAATTGATAGGCAATTCCTAACTATTTTGGGTCTCATCTTTCCTGCCAGAGTTGTTGAACATCAGTAAAAATAAACTCTACTACATTTTGGAAGGAAGTGGATTCATTAGAATTATACCAACCACCCTTGACTATAAATCTGTGATTGGCCATGGTCTGCACTCAGCCCTTTCTTTAGATGATGTCTCCAAGTAGTCACTGGCCATTAATTGTTCATATAAATATCAGATCAGATCCATATACAGTTAACGTTTTGATATTTTTAAAAAATAAGGAATAGCCTCAACAAATTGAAGATTTAGAAAAGAAAACTTGTCCTTTTGGGGGAGAAATAGGTATTGTCATTTACTGATGCTAGTTATCATATACCTCCTGCAAAAGCAGCTACTACACCTGAGAAGCAAGTGATCCGGGAAAATTAAGACTTGTCTATGAGTGACTTGTTTATATAATATTTATATTTTAAAACAAACTTTTAGGTAAATATTTATATCTCATGCAGTTCTACCATCCTATTCTCATTATTTCCTATGATCATCTCTTGGAGATAAAATTTTTAAAAATTATACGAAGCTGTGCCCTAGAATTGTCTTTTCTGTCTCAGCTTATTTGGAACATGTCCACCACTTTCACATCAAGAAATTCATTTCACCACAGGAAGTGAAAGACACCAATGCCTACATTAAATTGTGGACTTTAATTTTTTAATGCAATATCGGTTCCTCTCACAGAAGAAAATGCTCTAGGAGAAAAAGCCCCGATCTTCTGTATTTAGTTTGGATTGAAAGAGTGATAACTAAGCAGAACCAGAAGCAATTCCTAAACAGGTGTTTAGAAATAGGGAGAAAAAAAAAAAGACGAGACCAATTAAAGGAATATTTTATTCTCATCAAAAAATAACGTAGGATACTTTAGGTAAAAAAAATCCAAGGCAAAATTTAGCAAAAGGATCGCTAACCAAAGAGTGCTGAAATCCTGCCCAAGTGAATTAATCCCCTCCCTCGGGATTTGTCTTCATGGATCTCCCTAAGGATTATTTGGTCAGGTAGAATATTTATTGCTTATAATCTTATCCTCTAAATGTATAAGGTGTACCTGTTGACAAGTCCTCTGCTTATGTTTACATAGTGAAAAACATATTGCCAGTCATACAAGTACAAACCTTTGTCACTTAAAAAAAAAATCTAAAAATGTAAACCTCAAGATGTGTTAAAATGGATCGCTTTCACTTGCAAATGGCAGAAAATCCAGCCCAACCCTGCTTAAGTACTGGAAAAAGACAGGCCTGAGATGTGTCTTGAGGTGTGTGAGATATCAAATATCATCACCATCCAGTCTCTCTCACCTTTCTGTCACTTTTTCTTGGCTCCCGCCTCTTTCCTCTCTTCTCTCCTTTGCTTTCTCCACTCTCACATCCCCACCAGGTCTTCATTTATTTGACTTTGTTCCTACTCAAGTTTTCCCCATGTGAAGACTGGATGCTTCAACTTTCCCAGATCGCATATCCTTTACTATTCAGGCTAGTGCGAGAAATTGCCCATTTCTGCCCTGCATTCCTGGTGAAAGTTTTCTTTTACCTAAGACTGGGGAATGTCACCCATCACTGAATTGTTTTCCATTGTGGAGTGGAGAATGGGATACGCTGAGTGGCTCAGAATAGGTCATTTGTTCCACTCCAATGTATTAGTTGCCTTAGTTTCCTGTAACTGCTCTGACAAATTAACACAAACTTGGTGGGTTAAAGCAGCACACGTTTATTCTCTGACAGTTCTGCAAGTTGGAAATTCAAAATTAGTTTTATGGGGCCAAAATCAAGGTGCCAGTAGGGACATAGAATCTCTAGGGCAAAATTCATTTCCTTGCTTTTTCCAGCTTCCACAGTTGCTTTCCTTGTATTCCTTGGCTCTTGACCCTTTCCTCCATCTTCAAAGCACTGCAGCATCTTGCTTTAGTTGTCTTACTGCCTTCTTCTTCGCTTATCTTATCTCCCTCTATTCTCTTTTTTTTTGTCTTTATTTTTTTTAATATTACATTAAAAAAATATGAGGTCCCCATATACCCCCCACCCCCCTCACCCCACTCCTCCCCCCATAACAACAATCTCCTCCATCATCATGAGACATTCATTGCATTTGGTGACTACATCTCAGAGCACCGCTGCACCTCATGGTCACATCATAGTCCACACTCTACCACGTTCCAGGAACACTTGTGATTACATTTGCAGTCAACTTGAATAATGCAGGAAAATCTCCCCATCTCAAGATCCTTAACTTAGTCACATCTGCAAAGTATCTTTTGTCATATGAGGTAATATTTGCAGGTTCCAGGTACTGTCAACAGGTTTCTTTGAGGGCCATTATTCAACCTAACATACCATTCAAGCATAAAAAGAGTCAAGGAGAGATGGAGATCCAAAAAAAATTAAGGATCTAACTTGAAGAAAAAAATGAATTCATAGAAGTTGGGAAAATAGATAAAAAGTGTCATCTACTGAATATCTTAGAAGCTATTTTTGTTTGTTTGTCTCTTATAATTGTATTTCCAAAGCAAGGCTCTCTTGTGCTTCTCATTATAATTTAACTTCAAGAGTTATATAAATGACAGGAGTGCATAATGGGAAGATGGAGATCTAATTGTGACCTAATCTTTGCCTGGCATAAAATGACCTTTTATAAGGAGAATTTGAACATTAGAAATGTCTTCAAATTATAATATTAATATCTTTCCGTGAAACTTCCATTAAAAGTGGAACTGTGCTCTGTTCGTCTTTTGAGGTGCTGCTCGTGAAGCACAATAAAATAGCTGTAAAATAAGCCAGTTTGCCAGTGAGTATATTTTCTATTCCAAAACATATGTGAAACTAAGTGAATGTCAATTCCAGCCTGTTATTAAATCTTAGATATTTTTGTAACATACTTTTCTTTGCCCAAATTTTGTAGTTTTAAGTCATCACATGTATGAAAAAACTCTTCTTAAACATCTTTTTGTGTGATTTAATTAATTGCTTTCCCTCATTCCTCATTCCATCAATGCAACCAAATAACATTTGGTCCTGGTTTTCAGACTCTGAGAGGGAAATGGGGCAGGTTTGTTTGGCTTGAATTAAAATGATCTACTTTTTAAGCTTCTGTGATCTTTGATCTGCTTGAACACAAGGGATTAAATTATGAAGGAAGCAGACTATGTTTAAACCTTGACTCTGTCTAATATTAAGTGTGAGAACTTGACAGAATTACTCTACCTCTCTAATCCTCAGTTTCCTTATCCTTGAAATGGAGGATAGTAGTTGCCATCCAGAGTTACTGTTAGGATTGAGGGAAGAACAGTGTTCAAGGTCAAAACCCCTGGGTATCTTTTGATCATTGTATTCATTCTATCACTTGGAAAATGTTCAATGGATAATTTTATTTAAGTGCTTTGAAGGGACTGATGTCAGGCAGTTAGTAACTTAGTAAAGATCTATCCTATGTGCTGCTTTCAAAGAACCTTCAATCTGACAATACATGGTTTCTAGTAGAAGAGCTCAAATAGAATTCTGTTAAACAACCATTAAAGGCTGTTTAATTTCACCTAACATCCATATATTAATATATTTGCAATAAATTTAGCCCAATTTTAAATAGTTGAGTATATTTGAAGTGACTGGGGGAAAAAAAAAACAATAACAGTACAAAATAATGAATTTTGGTAGCTGAAAAGAACCTCAGATTTTTTGACATGATTTAAGATTTTAGGTATAAAGAGAGACATCAGATAATAAAGCTATCTTAGTGACTGGTGTGGCAGATGATTTCAGGAATCTAGGTCAGATGCTAAAACGGGTAACACTTAGAAGACTTTTGCACCCCTATGATTCACATATTTACATTTACCTATCAGTCTCAAGTTTATCTACAGGTATGATGAAACAATACGAAAATATCCTCACAGAGAGCCTTTTTAAAGAGAAATGAAGCTGTGGCTTTGCTATCATATTAGCAATAGCCTCTGTTTTTTTATGTTGATTTGGCATCTATTATTAATTGTGTAATTAAAATTAGATGATTGTGTTTAAAAAGTTAAATTTAAAATATAAATCCTTTTTATATTTTTTTCTTCCTCTTACTTTGATGCCAAAAATGAACAAAGGATATGTGAAACTCTGAACATTGGTAAACAAATAGTTCCAATTATCAAATAAGTATTCAAAAATTATTTTTATTCTCTGACACTCATAAAGAACACAAAACTTTAAGGGGTTACTGAAAAAAAAATCTACGTAGTTAATTTTTCAGTATTCTTTTTTTTTTTTACCTTTACTGAATAGATGTGAAGGGGATCATTTTGGTTAACAACCCTAAAATACACTGAACTTACACGAATGTTTGAACCTCAGACTCACAATGCAATAATAGGGCATTCAAAAAGTCATCTATTACAGCCCCAGAAAGTGCTGCCCCTCTTACTTCACATAGTGCCCTAAGCCTTTAATAAAGAAAGATGTGACTTTCTAAAACAACTAATACCTTTAATTTTCAAATGAAAATGAAAATAATTTGCTGGCATTTTCCCATAAAGAGTACAATGCTACAAAATTATATTTAAAAAAAGAAGTTCAAATTAAGTTATTAGTCTCTTGTGAAACTATAATGAAATCTTCATAGGTAACACTTATTTTAGAATTATAATTTTTAACTTAATAATTTGTTATTCCTAATGCCTTCAATTATTTGAACAGGTTTTTTTTTTAAAAAGAGCCACTGGCATGGAAAAACGCTGAGACTTGGACAAAGAAATTATTATTTTTGTCATCAGCAGGAATGAAAGGGATTTATATTAACCAAAAGAAAAGGCAAAACAGGCCAGTAAAATCACCCGTCTTCTATAATAATGCCCTTCAAATTATTAACAGCCATAGGGAAGGTTGGGTCATCAGTCTGTAGTTGAATTTTGTCCACTTAGTGGCATGAAGGAGGGTGAATCAACCTTACTTGATTAATTTTAGCCTAACTTTTAAAAAGGGATTCAGTAAAGTGGCACAGTTAAGTATTGTTTTTTTTTCGGACCAAAACTTGGTGTTATAAATCATACGTCATACTGAAGTTCTTCCTGAAGATATCAATACTCTTCCTATAAGGCCATCTGTGGTTAAATAGTTTGATCACTGAAGTAGAAGGATAGAAGCCACAGCCAACTGAGATGGTTGGGGTCCAGGGAGGTGGGCACACTTCTTAATGGAAACACTGGGCTGCTCAGATAGATTTCCATTGAACTGTTTGGTTAGGAAACATTAATATGTCTTGGGCCATATTCATTACACCATCCCACACCCACCTGCTATCCTGAATACAGAGATCTCTGAGCCTAGGTTAGGAGACTGACATTCTACTATAAGAGAACAGTTTTAAATAAAATGAAAAACACTTGCTTTTGCTTTGAAAATGGCAATCTCATTTGGATACATTTTTATTGTTTGCACCAACTATTCTTCCATAACTTTGGTCTAATCGTTTCATTTTTCGTTCGGTTACACACCACTATATTTGACTGTCTCCTTTGTGCCAGGCATTACTCTACATGCTGAGCATACAGGGTTAAACAAGACAGAGGAGGGCCTTGCTCTGTTAGAGAAAGATAGCACACATATAAATAAATGAATGAACCAATTCAGTTTGTGATAATTTCAATGAAGGATGTATTAGAGTGCTTAGGTAGAGAGCAGTTGAGGAAGACTCCTTTAGAAGGGCTGTCAAGAAAGGTCACCGAAAAATAGGTATAATATGGGGGCATTTTGGGGACTTGGGAATCATCTGAATGACATTGCTAAGACAGACACAGGCCATTTTATACCTTGTTAAAATTTACAAAATTATGAGGGACAGAGTATAACCTACAGTGTAAATTTATAATCCATGCTTAGTGGCAATGCTCCAAAATGTGTTCATTAATTGTAACAAATGTACGACACCAAAGAAGGATGTTGTTAATGTGGGAAAATGTGGGAGGGGTAGGAAGTGGGAAATATGGGAATACCCTGTATTTTTTATGTAACATTTGTATAATCTAAGTATCTCTTTATAAAAATAAAGAAGTATATATATATATATATAAAAGAAAGTTCTCCGAGGTTGTGGTGCCATCACCTGAGTTAGCTCTTAAATGAGGGAAGAGCTGGTGAAACAGAGCTCCGGGCTCAGGGAGTAAGAATGTCTGAGGCGGGGAATGCCTTGCCAAGGATAAAGAATTGGAAAGAGGGGTGGGGGAGGTAGGGTTCAATGGGACCTCATATATATATATTTTTAATGTAATATTATTACAAAGCAAATAAAATAAAATAAAATAAAATAAAGAATTGGAAAGACACAAATGTGTCTGAAAAGTTGTGAGAGTGAGGGAAGGTACTGGAGGGGAATTCAGAATTCAAAACCTGAAGGCCCTTATAGGCCAAGTTAAAGGATTTGGATTTCATTTGCAGGAGCACTGATTGAGGAGTTGTTCTGATACATTTTAGGAAAAGATTCTGCTTAGCATTAACAAATAGTTAATTTTAAATTTAAAAAATGCTTTAGGGTTAACATTCTTTCAGTAATTGCAAAATTGAGTTGCTTGACCTAAAGTTATTTTATTTTTCAATAACTTTAAAAGTATACTCACTATATAAACTTCAGAGATATTATTTGTAAGGGAAATTCAGGAAACCTTGGAATTTCTGGGGTCACATTCAGGTGGTTCTCTCAAGGCTAAGGGAGAGGAGCAAAAGGGGAGAAGGGTGATAAAACTGTAAAGAGAGTAGAGTAGGTACATTCCTATAATCCTCTTTTTCCTTTTTCCTATCTGCCCTTTTACGTATTTGCCAGTCAAGATTCACAGTCAGGAAGATGGCCTTAGCTTGTTAGGCTTTTAAAACTATGGGCATTAAGTTTTAAGAGTCTCTTATAGTTCTCTTCAGGGATATTTGTAATAAACAGAAACTTGTTAACTACTCAGAATTTTCAGCAGTAGACCCTATAACACTCCCCAAAGTACATGCACACAGATACATACTCTCACACCAGCTGCCAGGCCATAATATACATGGAGTCAGGAAGATACTACATCTGCAAACAGTAATCACCCCTCGTGGGAATGAGGGGAGATGGGGTCAGTACTGGGATAACTGTAAGAAGGGGGGGATGAATTAAGGGAGCTGACAGTAAAATCTCACAAGATATGCAGTCAGTGGATATAGATACTTATTTTTTCCTATGGCATTAAAGAAAAAATAGAGTAGGGAATATGATTTCAGTTTGCTTATTAAAATTTTAATATGGCTTGTAAGAGTAATAATGTAATGTGTTATCAGCCAGAGATATCGAAGTGGTTTTTACAAAAGCCTTTACATCAGCTGTGGCATGTTTATTTAAACCAAGAAAGAACTAGAGAACAAAGAATTGACTATATTTTAAGTACTAATCTGTTTCTGTTTAAGCCTAATAAGAAATTATTCCAATATTTTATTTTCCCTAGTAAGGCATCTCATTTTCTCCTATATTTGATTCTTGAAGCACAGTGAATATGCTTAATCTAGGAGAATATTTTCCACTTTCATAAATTCATTAAAAGGTAATATTTGAAAATAAATTGAATCTTTAAGAAAAGTATGTATTCTTTTCTATTAACAGGTTTCTGAAACAAGCATGGTCCATTTGGTTCCAAGATTGAAAGTAATTTTACACTGGCAGCATACTTCTGGAGTGATTTGCTAGAAAGTTTATTTAGCAGGGATTATCAAGTTAATAGAAACACTTGCTAGAATTGTATTGACGGAATGGTGTATAAAATTTACATTAAATATAAACAATATCAATCATTTTCTTTATTCTTTTGCTGCTTCTCACACTGTTTTCCTATCATTTTATGACAAAAATTTTCTCCACTTCTGGAACAATGTAAGTGACAGGACTGGTATTGTGTTCTTACCTCAATGGTAGGGGAAAAAAGTGATACAATGCAGTTGCCTTCATATAAACTATGCATAGCTTAGAAGCACAAAAAGTTTCCCCAGAAACGGACTTGGAAAGTACAGCCTGCCCAGGAATGGCATGCATACATGGAGAGCTGACACAAGATGATGCAACAAAAAGAAACACAGATTTCCGTGCCACTGACAACAGCAGAAGCAGACAAATGAAGAACACGCAGCAAATGGACACAAGAGAGCAGAAAACTGGGGGTGGGGGGGAAGGGAGAGAAATAAATGAATAAATCATAAAAAATAAAAAGTTTCCCCAGGAACTAGTCAAACACACGGGCATTGTTAAAGAAGTCAGATTCCAGGTCCTTAATTTTCCGTGTGAATCCTGTCCTAATTTGATCCACCTGTGAACATTCCTGAATGTGACTCTTATCTTTTTCCCTTTTTCTTTCACAATTGTCTTTTTTCCCACTTGAATTGCCCTTCTTACAATTGTACTTGTCGTTCATACTGCATGAACCTTGTATTGTGAAGGAAAAAAATCTCTGACACACTAAACAAAGGAATATCTGAATATATTGTGCTGGTGTTGAGAAAGTCATTACTGTAAAGGCTGGGTTAAAAAAAATCCATTTGTGTTGTGAATTGCTATAATTATTTGCTTTCAACAAACTTAAAGGAGAATTCAAATAAACTGCCAGTTAATGGAATTAGAAATTTTTATGTTATATCATTATGTGATGCTGGTATATAATTCTGAAGGAGTTCAAAGAATTCAGGAACACTGCTCTAATAAAAATTCTTCTCTTCCCATGTACTTAAATTAAATGAATAAATTTTCAGCACTTGCCTTTCAAATGCCCCAAAATGAAAGGGAAAAATAGAATTAAAATTGATGCTAAACCTGCCTCATTTTAGTAATGAGCAACCCACTAATCTCATTAAAATTATACTTTACGATAAATATTACTCTATCAAACTTATTTCCCATTTATGTTGTTTTGATCAATTATATATTTTTTGTATGTTAATATAACTCAATCCTGAGAAATTATTTTGACACTTGAGGCATATGGTCACAGGAAATAATAATACTAAAAAATCCTAATTTAAATATTTATTTTTGATGTAGCAAAGTATGGTAAAATGATCAATAAAATAATTTATAGATTTATATTACCTAAAGATAAAATTCTGCAAAGGATTTAAGGACATAGCACTTCAAGGACATAAAGAAATCATATAAAGTTTTCCACTGTTAAAGGAAGACTTGTGCATGTACCATTTAAGGGACAATTATAGTCACAAATTGCTAAGATATAAGTTCAACTGCTAAGGAAGAGCTTATTCATGTATCATTTAAAGGGATGACAATAATCACAAATTGCTAAGGTATTAAGAGTCTACTACATTTGAGAGTGATGTAACAAAAGTTGATTTTAAATATTTACAATATACCAGAAATCACATCCTTTGCAACTATATAAAATAATTATCTTAGAAGTCAACTTAAAACATTTGTGGTGATACAAAATTTTTCAAAATTCTCTAAGAGTGCATGAGTAATCATTAAAAAAAATAACGATCTAGTAGACAAAGGCTATGAAACATGCTTTAGAAGAATAATGTTCTTGCAAGAACATTTTTAATTGGAAGGTAAGTTTATGCAATGCTGGAGCTAAAAGCATAAGGTGTCACAATGACCTACAAAGTCTTTTCTTATGTCCCACCATCCTCCTCTCTCTACTCCTTCTGCCCCTGATCACTACACACCAGCCATACCGGGCTCCTTGCTATACTTTAGACACACTAGTCAAGGTCCTGCCTCCATTCTTAGCATAGCTTGTTCCCTCCACTTGAAACCCCTCTTCCCTCAGATGTCCTCAGGTTTTGCTCCATCACCTCCTTCAAGTCATTGTCACCTGACCCTTGAGGTCCACCCTTGTCATCTGTATATATACAATTGCAAACCCCTTACGACCTCTCCTCCTCTCCTGCTTCATGTTTTCCATGGCACACAGCACTTCTAACACATGATGCAATTGAAGTACTTATTATGATTTTAGTTTCTCCCACCCTAGAATGCAAACATCTATGAAGGCAGAAATGTGTGTCTCTTTTGTTCACTGCTGTATATCTCCCATATATCTCCAGTGCCAAGAAGAGTACCTAGGGAAGTGGAGGTGGCTCAAAGGATTGGGCTTCTGTCTACCCTAGTGGAGGACCCAGGTTCGATTCCTGGGGCCTCCTGGTAAAGGTGCGGCCGCTCAGCAAGCCAGTGCCCGTGGGGTGAGCCAGGCAGCAAGATGATGATGCAATTAAAGAGAGACGAAGGGGAGAGTGGAGGCAAGACGCCAGCAGAAATCAGGAACTGAGGTGGCTCAAGCGACAGGAAAGCTGTCTCCACATCAGAGGTCCCCAGGATTGACTCCCAGTGAATCCTAGAGGAGAAAACAAGAAGAGAAGAGAAAAAGAGAAATAGACACAGAAGATCACACAGTGAATGGACGCAGACAGCAAAATCAGCAGGGCAGGGGGATGGGGGAGAAAACAAAGAAAAGAAGAGCACCTAAAACTTTTAAGGCATTTAATAAAAGATGTTGAATGGATGAATACATGGGTTGTTTCTAAGATTTATACCCTGAATGACAAAGGATTCCTTAGGAGGCAATGATAAAAACCTCTTACAAACTTAATTAAAAAAAAATCTTATAGCCTTTTCAGCAGAAATAATGAGGGTCTCTCATGTAGTGGATAAAGGAACCTAGAAAGTAAGCCATCCTCATTCCCTATAAGTGAATTATTACTGATATAGCTTAGCCTCAGAGCTGGCACGATCTTAGGGAAGCCTGCATTCATTCCTTCATTCCTTCTGTCAGTTAATCAAAGAACATACTGGGCACCTGCTGGCTATTGTGCTATTGGCACAAAGGTGAACAGAGCCCAGCCCTTTCTACCTGGACAGGACAGTTTATTAACACTGAGCACTTCTTGCCTTCCAAATATGTATTTCTTCAAAATGTTTTTTTAATAAAAATATTATAGTATTATGCACTTTTATCTATAGTTTCAAAATATCTTCAGTAGAGAGTTCATGGAATTTGATAAACTAATCATTGCATTTCATGAAAAATCAAAAGGCCAAGAATAGCAAATATGTTTTGTAAGAGAAAGAAGAATATATCAATAAACCCTAGATCTAATATCAAGGCTTATTATAGAGGAATCATAATAAAAACAGTATGGTATTGGCAGAGGGATGGACAAATATAATGATGAAACATAATGGAAAGGCCTGCCTATAAGGAAGCTTGCAATATTGCAAAAATGATGTTTCAGATTAGTGGAGGAAGATGGATTATTCAATACAGGGTTTGATTACATCAAATATTATTCAAAAATTTATTTTTACTGTCAAATAAAATTCTACCCTTCCTGCCCACAAAGAAATTCCTGATGGCCTAAATGTAAAAGCAAAATATAATAATATTCAAAAGAAAATGTAGGAGAATATATTACTGATCTTGTGACATGGAAAGGATTTCTTACACAGAATTCAAAAATCCAGTAACATAAAAGGAAAGATTAATTTACTTCATTAAATTTGCCATAAATAAATGAAAAAAGATAAGTACAGAATGGAAGACATACTTGTCTGGTAAGTTAAGAATGCAAGAATATTTTTATAATATATAAAGAGAAAGAGCCTATATCAATCAATAAGAAAATTAGAAATCACCAAATCAATAAAATTTAGAGACTAAAGTATCCAAGCAGCCAATAAACAAATGAAAAAAATGTTTTTTTCTCCCAAATTAACAGGAACATTCAAATAAACAAGAATGATAATATTTCATGATCACTAGATGAGCAAAAGTTTTAAAATCTTACAGTGCAAGTATTAGAGAGAATGTGGAGAGAAATTGGAGAGAACTTGATTGGAAGGTCATATGGCCAAAGTACTTATGAGGATCATTTGGAAACATGTAATAATTTGAAGGTGTTCAGATGCTTTGACTTAGCAAATTCTAAGCATATACTTGGACAAATTCTTGTACAGGTGCACAAGGAAACATGTATTCATGTGCAGTAAAGATTCTTAATACAAAGAGGTTTCTAAGATTGAAAGTAATTTTACATTAATACAAGGGGTCTATTAGAAATAACCTAAGTGTCCATCTACAAAAGCCTAGAGGAATAGGGATATATTTTCACGTGGAGTATCATAACACAGCTAAATAAATGGATTAGGTCCCTATGTGTCAAAGTGCTAAGACAATGAGAAAAAGGCAAGTCACAGAACAAAGGCAGTATGATGCCACTTATAAAATGTTTAGAACACATGATTCAGTCCTATATATTATTTATGATCAACCAAGAAACATACCTGTTAATCAAGGTATAAAACATGGATATGGGAACTACCCACCCATTTCTCCCATTTCCAGGAGTCCATAATACCCCTTATACAAAAAAAAAAAAAAAGTTTTTGTGTATTTGCATTTTCTGGGTAGCTTTTATCAAATTATTATAATTATAATCATTTGATCCAGAAGACATAAACTTGTCCCCGGGAAACTCCTCCCTTATCATGGTTTTAGTTGGCATCTGTAGATGAATCCCCTTCCCCCAAATCTCTTTTCCATTCCCAGATGGCTCCTTGGGATGTCAGAACTGTGTATCACAATTGTTTCCTAGACATTTCCACTTAGATACCCTTCAGGCACCTTAAATTTAATATGCTCAAGATTGAACTCTTTCTGCCCAGTCCTTACCTCCCACCCCAGTTTCCTATATCAGAGAATGGCTCTGTCCTCTAACACATTGCCTGAGGCTGAAAAGGATATCATCCATAACTCCTCTCTCTTTCTCAATTCCCACACCCAACCGACAAAGTACTCTCAACGTCACTTCTCAAATATTTATTGCTGACTTCCTTTTCTCACCATTCCAAAGGTGAAACCATACCTAGTCCCATTCATCTTTAGGTAGGATTACTGCAACAGATTCCTAACTAATTTGTCTCCTCTCATCTATTCACCTCAATGCATCTAAAAAGCAAATCTAATGTGTAAATTCCAAAATACAAAGACTCTAATATGCAGTATGCCCTCAAAATGTCTGCAGCTTAAAATCCTAAAGTGAGTCCCAATTGTCCTTAGGATAAAGGTCAGACTTCTTAGTCTGGTTTATAGGGTTCTTTATGATATGTTATTTGCCTCCTTCTCTCTCCACACCTCTCATTGCTCCTTCCTTTTTAACTCAGCACTTCAGCTGAAGTAAACTCCTTTTAAATCCTTCATGAATCATGTTTTCTCTGGCTTCCAGGTTAGTGTATATCTGAGTCTTATTCATTAAAAATACACCCTTTTCCACCTTTGTCCTGGCAATGTCTGCTCATTCTTTAAGTCTCATCACATATGCTGCTGCTTCTGACTCCTACGATCGAATCACAGGTCTCTCCTTTGTGCTGTCCTCAGGGATGCCACATAAGAGTGCACAGGTTGTACACTGCACAGCTCTAGGGAGTGCTATTCCCATCACAGCATAGGCTAATGGCAGCTCTGGAGCTGCACAACGCAGTGACCATGTTTATAATGTCTTTCTCATTGTGCTAACAACATTGTAATGTAATTGACTGCTTACCTGTGTTTTTCACAGTAACTTTCTCCCTAAGTAAACAAGTGATATTATTCCACAGACCAGAAGTCAAACACTAAAGACATTGAATCTTCATCTCTGTCATAGCTCGTAGAAATGCACAATTATACTTAAATAATGGGTTATCATTTTAGGGAAAGAAGCAAAGAAGGGGAAGATTATGAAAAACTGAGAATTTTTATCCAAAAAAGAATTAATACTTACTAAAAGGTATAAGAATATGCACCAGACTAACAGAATATAAGCAGCATGAGAGCAGGGATTTTTTGTTTGGTTGGTTCATTCTTGATTTCCCTGTACCTAGGAGTAAGTATCACACATAGTAGTCCATGAAGGAAGATTTTGTGGAATGAATGAGTGTGTAAGGTCATTTTAGAATCATTTTATTGAATGTTCTTTAAATAGGGCTCATGAGAAAGAATAGAATAAAGCTAGATATGCATTCACGTTTCATATTGCATTCAACTAGTGACTCCTCCACATATATCATATTAATATTAAGAAATTAAAATTTCTTAGTGTCAGCCGTATTTATAAAATTCCTTAATTGATTTAGAGGTAAGACGGAGGAAAGAGGAAAAGATATGAAATTTATGAGAACTAGGTACATAAGAAAGGAAAACACACCTTATGGACTGCCAGGCTCTTTAACAAGTAACATCTCTATGTAGCATTTTACAGACCCACAGAATTTCCAGCCACACTATCTCCTTTGCTACTCACCAAGGAAGGCGGAGACTGAGCAGCCATTTCCTTCCTGTCAAGATAACAGAATCGCTCTACTCTAAATAGAGTTCCTTTTACAAGTTTCTTTTATAACTTAAAGGTCATGAATTAAAAATTAATTGTCATGAGCTTTTGCTTATCACATAGTTGTGTTTATTTTATTTTCAAGGAAGCTTTTCTTTCTGTTAGAGAAGGAAAAAGAAAAACAGAAAAAAGAAACTTTCATGGAACTGGATTGCTGGGTTAAGTTTTCATAAATTCTTTCCACATAACTCTAAGATTCTACAAAAATGTGCTGAGGTTCATTCATGGATATATAAACCAAGAAAGGTATTAATTATGGTGACAATTATGATTATGATTTCTTTCATATTTCCTATTCAAAAGTAAGTGAAAATATCACCAAATCTACTTTCCCTTCCTTTTTTCCATCTCCAGGCTATATCTTTAAATTCACACTATATTGACGCATTTGCTCCCAAGCAACTAAAACGCACACCAAAAAGACAACCAAATAACATCATTGCTTGGTCAAGTTTCTAATTCTAAAGCTGTTTAAAGTATGTGACATCAAAAAATTAGAAAACGCCTCAATTAGGCTCTCCATTTACTACCACCTACATTACTATGCATCACTTGCCATTAAAGAGTCTTTTTTAATGTGTAGATCTTGAAGAATTCTTTCTTTTAAGTAGAGTACACCATATCTAATAGTTCATTGATGGATAACATGTTTGGGGAAATATAATCTTACATGTTATACCATAATTCAGTTCATGTTCAATAGTATTTCACTTAGTTTATTTGATCTTGGCACAATTTGATAAGATAAATGAGGTAAATGTATGATTCAATGCCAACTTAAGCAATTCTTTTAATATCTCTTTGCTCCCTCTGGTAAAATGTATCCTGTGTTTGGCTGATAGAATGTCACAGTGTCAGACTCTCATTTTTATTAGCTTTTATATTGTGCTACCCCAGACCAACTGGTGCCTTACATAAAGCGTCCTTTCTCAGAGCACAAATTGTAGCACATCCATTCTTAAAGAGATTGGGCAATGCAGCCATTTACTGACTGCTGCAAGTCCATGTATTTCTCTCTATTATTCATAATTGAGATAAGTGAAAATATGTTTATTTTTCCTTTCAGAAATTACATAATATTAGAGTGTCATCTCCTTAATTCATCTACTTCTATGCTACATCTTAATGAAGTAATTTCTGAATCTTTTGGCAAATTACAACTCCAGCTGTTTCCACTGAGAGTTTTACAGAGTCTGGTATCTGATCTTCATTTTCTATATGGTACTCTGGTACTCTCTCTGAAAGGTTTTCTTTGCCAGCAATGTAACTAAAGTTGAAATTATTTATCTCCCAGATGAATGCTGTTTCAGTTACTGGCAGCAGAATAGAACCATTTGTTGTAAATTGCCTTCACATAACAGTTATTCTTTATGACTATTAGAGAAGTGACTAATTTTCCTCCAAATCAGAAGCTTTCTTGACACCAAAAAGCCATCATTCTGGTCCTCATTCCAGTTCTCGCCCTGAGTAACAACATTCAGGTGTTGAGAATAAGAAGCTGTTGGAGCTGGGAGATTCTGCATACCTCTGGCATTGTCATATTGAAGTAGCCAGGGAAGGCTGGAAGAGGAAGCCTTAGAACTTTTCAGAGCTGAACTGCTTCATATTTCCAAAAATTATTACACACATGGAAGGCATGCCTCTGTTGTTGTTGACTGCTGCATGTTTTCCTGATTGCTTTAACTCTTGGTTGGAGAAGAAATGAGAGAAAAAAGAGCTTAATAGATAAGCAATAAAGAAACTCATTTTTTTTTCATTTGCCTTCCATTCCAATAGCAGATACATTAAAAGACAAAACCTAGTCAAGTAATTTCAGAATCAAAAAAGTCAAGTGTGTGAATGACTTCCTCCATGCATTGTTGACAACCATGTAAGCCATTCACAATGTTGCAAAGGTGTTTTTAGTGGTCACTGACTCAGCACCTAATTGTTTTAGTTAAAGGCTGCTAAGGCAATATACCAGAAGTGTGTTGGCTTCTATATTGAAAATTTATTAGGTTAAAAGCATGCAGTTTTGAGGGTGTCCAAATCAAGGCATCATCAAGAGATGCTTTCTCACCAAGGTGCAGCTGTGGGTGATCACTACAGAGCAGGGGAAAAGCTAGTCTGCTCATGGATTCCCGGAGGCCTGTCTTCAGAGCAGAGCTGCTCCATGGGTGTAGCCTCTTCCTATGCCTCTGTGCTCCACTCATTCCAGCCTCCAAACTCCAAGAGCTGTCCTAAAGTCTCTGAAGCTTTTTTCTGTGTGTCTCTGTTTTCAGTTCTCTGTTTATAAATAACTCCAGGAAGAGGATCAAGATCCACCCTGGGTCATGCCTCACTGATATAAATTTTGTATGAGTCAAGTTTGTAAAGAGAGGCAGAGGACAGATGATTTTGGCATTTGATGCAATATCAAGGAGATAGCTCTTTAGCCTATAAATCAGTGTTCCTTGCACTTCTACAGACCATGATCTCCATTGAGTGCACAGTGTCCAGATTGGGTTATTTTAGACTGGGTAATTTTAGATTGGGTTATTTTAGAAGGTGAAGTAATAATTTTGGTCATATGCACTTCAGAAATTTGGAATGTAGGAGTAATTATGACTTTTTCTACAGAAAGTATGTTCATTACATTCTTAAAATGTATGAATGGATTATAATGAATTAAAATAAAAGCTTCTACTCAGCCTAGGTAGGTCTTAGGTATGAATGAAGAAGGTTTTCTGTAATTTGTTACTTAGTCTAGGGCAGGAAAAGGTAGAGGAGGGAACTGTGAAGTTCTGGAGAGCATATCTTCCCTGCAAGAAGAAGATGGTATCAGTCCAGCTAATTTTTGCCACATGGGAGTTAAATATCATGTTACAGCATGTCATATTATATCATGTATTATCAAAAGAAGAACAAGGTTAATGAACTAGTCAATCATCCCATTGTTTCACAGTGATTGCAAAAGCTAATACAAAGAAAAAAATCTGTAGTAATTTCAGTCACTATGAGATACAGAATGAAAATCACCACCCTTCCATAGCAGGTGATTCTAAATCTTTAGACTTTCTAAAATAAACTCTTTCTATAGCCATGGCAAGAAGTAAATTGTACAAAATTTCTAAACATGACCTACAATTCATTAACAACTTCATTCCTTAGTAAAATATAAAGCATCAATTGTCTAGTTACAAGCTTATCACTTTTCCTTCTCCAAAAGACAATCCTTTTCTCAATTTCTCATCTTAATAATGATAACACCATTAGTTCAAACTTTCTCATCTCAGTATGCACTACTAGTGAACTTTACACTTCCTTTGAGTGTGAGAAAATACATTTCCAATTAGATTTTAATTTAATTATTGTAATAAATGAACAGCAATCAATTAAATTTAATTAGCAAGACCGAAAATATTCAGAGAGTATTTTTACAAAAAAACATTTTCTTCTTGGTACTTAAAAATATCAAAGGAAATAACCAATAAGCAGTCAAAAATTTCTGACAATCCACAGGACCATTTAAATATTACAATGCACATGGCTAAAAATACATAAATATTGATCGCAACTTTTGCCTAAAAATCATCAATAAAATCATTATCATTTCTATGATATAGATTGGTGAAAATTATACTGCAAAGAGCAATTAGTTTGTCCAAGATATAAAAATATAATCTAAAAGAAGAAAAGATTGGCTGGGGTAAAAAGTCAATGATAAAATTCAGAATTCTTCACTCTATCTCCATAACCTTGCCATTAGACCACCTCAAAGGTGTTCAAAAAGTGTATTTCATTCCTGCAAAGAATTCTCTGAGTTTGGAGACTATCATTGCTTTTCTGAGAGGAAAAGTAATAGCAGAAAAGTCAAATTAAATGTAACCAAAAGTTGATAATGCTGTCATAGCCATTTTTTGATAGTGATTTATTCCTGAATCTGTAATTTTTAAAAGGTAAGATGTTTTTAAAAGCAAAAGCAAACATGTTCTGAAACAGAAAATACCTCTCTAATTAACAAGAGAAAAATACATGCAACATCTGATAAATGAGCAAGCTAAAGCAACACTGCCATCCAAATACTACTGTCCAACACATTTTCAAACAGTGTTACTTCTAAACAGGAAATACATGTTATTGTTTTAAAAAGCATGTAGTTCTGAATTCATTTAATGGTCATCCAAAAACTATGACTAGATATAGAATCATTTTCTAAAGATCTTACTTTCATGACTTTAGAGCAGATGTAATTGTCTAAGAGTCGTCATTTGTCTCTTGTCTCCACATAATTTAAATAGGGCACTTGGGTGGGGAAGCAATATATTATTCGAGTGGTGATATT
Source organism: Dasypus novemcinctus (assembly GCF_030445035.2). Taxonomy (NCBI): domain Eukaryota; kingdom Metazoa; phylum Chordata; class Mammalia; order Cingulata; family Dasypodidae; genus Dasypus; species Dasypus novemcinctus. The sequence continues at coordinate 22,702,221 of NC_080676.1, read as the reverse complement.
AAACTCTAAGCCATAAGCAAGGAACATTTGAAAATTCCTCTCTCCCCAAGGGATATTCTAATAAACCCTATTAGGGGAAATCGAAATTTGCCCAGGGGAAAGAAATTCTTGAAGTAATATGTTGATTTAAGTATTGACTAATCTAACATTTATATATTGATTGCCATTTACATATTGATTACCATTTATATGCCAGCATTGTGCTAGGCAAAATGACATACAAGACTTGTTCCAATTACTTAATGACTTACAGTTCAGTGGGAAAGATAAGATGTGTACTTAAATACATGTACTAACAGGCTCTAGCGAGTGCAGTAAGAGTTCCTTTAAAGGAAAGTATCCTAGAACCTCATAGAGGAAAGATCACTTGCAGCTGGGGCCAGTCAAAGCTAAAAAAGGAATGTAGCCTTTTGACAAGGAGAATTCCATAAGAGTAGAATTGCTGGATGAAAAGCTTGTAGAAACCAAAACACCAGAAGTGCAAGAGATAGGAATATGTAAAACAAGATCACCACCAAGTGGAGTTTCAAGACAATTCACTGGGCACTGGTGGGTGGAATCAATTAGCAGAGAGAATCTGGAATTGGGGAGACAGATTAAGATTTAATGAGATTCCAAATATGACATACCAAGCAGAGTATCCGGAATAATTTCCATTTCTACATTTTGTGTGTCAACTTGGCTAGGTTATGGTGTCCAGTTGTTCGGTCAAATACTAGCCTAGTTGTAACTGCGGAGGTGTATAGTAGATGGGATTAGCATCTACAATTATTTGGCCTTAAATAAAGGAGATTATTCACGACCATGTGGATCACTGGAAGTCTTAACAGCAGAATTGAGAATTCCAGAGATAAGAAGAATTTCTGCCTTAAGAGTTTAGCATCAGTTCTTACCAGAATTTTCAGCCTGCCAGCTTCCCCTAAAGGATTTGGAGTCAAGATTTTAACCTCACCTTTACTGGAATTTCCACGTTTGGCCTGTGTTATGGAATTTAGACTTGCAAAATTGTATGAGCCAATTCCTTATAATAAATCTCTTTATATATATGCATATCCTATCGGTTCTGTTTCTCTGGAGAGTCCTGAAAGATACCAGGGATGAGAGTGTATTCTCTTATTGCTGGTCCAAGTGACATTTCCCCTACTGAAGTGGTCTTAAGATGTTTGAGAATCACCATTTTAAAAAATAATTCAGAATCATTCATAAACATGATTTATTGGATCATATTAATAAAATATAAAATTTGTAAATGAATTTCTTTTTGCTCTTTCTATTACAGTGGTGTGTAAACAACATTTTTTTAATTCTTATTTTTCAGCATCTGTTTCAGGAAAATGCACAGGTCTGAGTAGTTTCTTGCTAAAATGAAAAAAAAACAAAAAGATGTGCCATAAACCAGCAGATTCACTTAGAAATTTGCAAAATCATCAAGTGCAAATAAAAGGGGACACTCAGAACACTAAACCAAGGTTTTAAGGAGCAGCATATGTGATGATGCACATTTTCACCCCAGGTCAAGTCTTAGCCACTTGTCAAGCCAATACCATGTACCAAAAGCATAGCCTCCCAATTTGGAAGGAATATGCAAAGATGCAAATGCAAAGAAATGCGTGTCTTTGGACTTTTCGCTTTGTTTTTATCATTTGTTTTGCAGATTAGTAAATATAGATGAGAAATTTGGGGGGAATCATTAAGCTAAACCTTTATATTTCCTTTTCAGTTGTAGAAACCCTTTCAACATTGAATATGCCTTTTTAATGAGATAATTTAACTTTGACCTCATTAATAAAGATGAAAGGTAGGAATAATATTATATATATTAAAATAATGCACTTATATTTAAGTTACTTTCTTATTAAAGAGCACAAAAGTCTAAAAACTTTTAAAATAATTTTCATAATTATACACTTTCATTTTCATGAATTTATATGTAGATACATTAAATATTTTGTTGACACCCAATAAGTGTATGTTGTGAATACTGAGTAGTGCTTTACATGTACTATTGCTAAGTGTGAAACAACACTGCATGCTAGATATTTTTAACTCATTTTACAGGTGAGGAAGCCAAATCCAAAGAAGTAAAGTAACTTGCCCAAGGTTGTAATGCTAGTAGAAGAGCTAAGATTTTTACAGGCCTCTAGCTGTAAAATGTGTGCTTTAGTCATGTTATTTTAAGGGCATTTTAATTGAATTATTATTTTTTTATTAGAGATGTTATTGGTTTACAGAAAAACCATGCATAAAATACATAGTTCTCATGTACCACCCTATTATTAATACCTTGTATTAGTGTGGTATATTTGCTACAATTTATGAAGAATATTTTTATAATTGTGCTATTAACTATGGTACATTGTTTACAATAAGGTTCACTGTGTTGTATCGTTTTATGTTTTTAAAAATTTTATTCTAGTAACATATATGCAACCTAAAATTTTCACTACATTCAGTTAACTGAATACTTTATATACGCCAGTTGAAAGAATTTCCATGTTGATTTCATCAAATCTTCACAAACATCCTATATGGTACATCCTATTATGAAACTTATTCCACAAAGTAGAAACCAAAGCATAGAAAGGCTAAATAAGGTATCAACATTCATACAGTTGGTAAGCAGCTGTGTCTATTATGTAGCTCAAACAAACAAACTAATAAAATTATTTTTCCATGTGAAATGTAGAATAGAATCTGTTTTCTGGAACTAATCTAACTCAATACTTATTATCATGATGTAGTCTTTTAAGCATTATTATACCCCCACTAGGCCTTCTGTGGCTTTTTCCTTTGCATTTTATTCTGTATCTATTGAAAATTCCTCTTAAAATCTGTGATTAACTGGAGTAGACGCTGATAGAAAAGAGGCCTAGTAGAGGTAAATTATTAAAATAAGACAAGCTAAATATAACACAAAATTTGCTTACCATTTTTAAATATGCATGGGCTTTATAATTTCACATATTATAAACATCAATTCTCTATTCACTTAAAAACATATATAAATGCCTATCCTTCATTCATTGTATTTAGAGAAACAAATAGATACTATCAATGCAAAAATGCCTTCTTTTAAAAAAAAAAATGCAAGCTTGGCAAGGACATAATTCTTGATCAGCCATTACATATGTCAGTCACATTGATTACTGTCTCTTCCCCACTCGAACTCATTGCAAAGTGAGGGAAAAATATGCTTAGGTAGTAGGTTCTATTTTGTTTTTTTCAATAAAACATTGACGCTAGATGTTTTAAGCTACATGCTGAATTTCTGCTGCCTTTCTTATCCACATGCACAGTATTTGCTTATTTTGAAAAATTTTAAATATCATAGTTGACTGGACAGTGTACAGTGGTTAGCAAAGTACAGTGGTTTGCTCAGTTCTCAGCCATGAAGATGCACAACAAAGCTTCCTTCTCTCTGAGGGTGTCCCCTCCACTACTATTAGTTTGTAGTAATTCTCTTAGGAAGAGAATTAGTCTGTCTATGTCTGAGGGCAATCAGTGCACCGTCTGAGCTTGACCTTCTTGGGAGCCATCAGATGCCTCCCTAGGGGCGCCATCCAACTTGATATTTTATTGGCAGGATGACCTACTTTTTGCTACTCCAAAAGATACTTCCAATCTCTTAGCTTGTTCTTATTCCTTACGCCTTACATGCATCATATAGATGATATGTATTTCTTCATACCAACTGATATTGCACCACGTCCTCAAAATTTTTCAGCTAACTGGAGAAATAACCAGCCAAACTTATTCTGCCCATATACAAAGCACAATCTTTCTCTGATTTTCACAGTATCAGAAAGTTAACCAAGGTGCTCAAGAAATGGAATTTTAGCATATCCATATTCAGAGAATTACAGAAATTGCAAACAATGTAAATGAACTCCATTTCTTAAGGAAAAAGAGACTTAATCCCAGAGATGTGGAATGATTTCTCTAATACTGGGCATTTGTTGAGGAGCAGAGGTAGGACTTGACGCCATGGCTTCTGACTAAGAGCATCCTTTCCTCTCACTTTCAGCTTCCTCCCACTTTCTGCATGATGTCATTAGAAAAGAATTTTCAGAGCTGGCAGCTACCACTTTCTCCTTTCCAATGCAATGTGATAGTTCTGGCAAAAGTGGGGACACAGGGGCAACACTGCCTCTCAGTTGTTGAGTCAAGTCTGTGTAGGCTTTTCCCATTTGGGAGGTAACCACAATCCTCCCTTGTTTGTCTTCCTGTTGCTCTAACTTGACATTGCTTTCCCCAGGTCAAGAATTTGACTAGAGAGCAAAACAGAAGAGAAGTAGTATTTCTGTCTGTTTGTCCTTGCTCTAAGGTTTAGGCCATGTAAGGGTCATTCTGAATTTGAGCGGATATTAGAGTGAAATATGAGAGCTGGAGAACACTCTTCCAGATGAATCTGTATTTAATTAGGCAGTCAAGCCAATCTAATTTTAACATTTGACAGCTTTACTCTCTGATATTGAAAGGCAATTTGTGAGGTAAAGCATTTATTAAAAATAAACATAAAGGAAAACTGAGATTTTAACTTTTAAAGTGATGGACAGTAATACTGTGGTGTCTAATCCCAATAGCATTATAATTTTCATGCTAATTATATCAATTTTATTACCTTAACTTTTCTCAGCCCTTAGAAAAGAGTATTATAATGGTAAATTCTATGGATGATTGCTAAGTAAAAATGTTATACTCTAAAATCATCTTTTTAAGTTTGAATAAAAACTTGCATAGGAAAATTTTTGTACTGAGTATACAAGGAAACCAATATTAATTTACACAGAAGAGTATACTATTAGTTTCTTTTTAATGGATAGTTATCAAATAAAGGGAAATGAACAAAATGAGGTAACATTTTGCATCTATTAAATTTGCAAAAATGATTGTGGTAGTATATGTTGAAATTGTTATACTTCAAAATTGGTTGTTTAATTGTAAATTTATATTTGGTGTGGCTTAGGCCATAAAAATCCTTTAGCATTCTTTAGTCAGTGATAAATCTCTGCTACCATGTATTTATATGATGGTTTTATTAAAAGGTTCTTTATAATATTAAAAAATTGGAAATTGCTATATGTCTAGCTATTTTGGAACTATTTATATTGTGCCAAAGCAATATAATAGCCATTAAAAATATGATTACCAAGACTAGGAAGTAATATGGAAAAGTGTTTACGTCACAATTATGTTAAAAATTAGAATACATGATTGCAACCATGCTGTTATTAAAAGTAGTTTTTCTTTTAAAACATGTGGGGGAAAAAAGCAAAATGGAAAAATAAAAATGAAAACTATTGATTTATGCTTTTACCTTTTGTTGCTCTTATTATTTTTTCATTAGTTCAATTAACAATGGATGTCTCGGGGATCACAGATATGAAGCAAAATTTAACATTTCAAGAAAAATCATCAGAGATTTCTGTAAGAAATAAAACAGATTAAAATAATCAGTTACAAAATCATGGCAAACAATAAAAAGACAAATAACATAAGTAAAGTCATAAATTTGAAAAGTAAAAACTAAACCATTGAACAAATGATACAATATTTTAATTTTTGCAAAATATTACTGACATTTTTATAGGTGGACCATGGTAATATTTACATGGTTTCTAAACTGACATTAGTATATTCAATTTGCATGTAAAATTCAGTTTTCTTTCCTGAAATCATTTTAGGAAAAAATATTTTGAGCTAAATGAACTTATCAATCCTTACATTTCTATATCCACAGCCTATGTGATAACATTTTGCTCTCTAAATTATACTGGAGTTATCAAATTATTCAGAATAAAACTTGAGTGTCTCTTTAACAAATTCGCAGTTTAAATTTATATAGGATGAAATAATTAGTTAATTTTTCTAAAGAGGTAATTAAATAATACTTGTTGCAATTAAGATTTAGGTCAAATACATGTACCTATGTCATCACATATTACAAATAAGGTAACATGTTGCATCGATACTTCGACTAGATTGCTTTTAAAACAGATGTTAAATGCAATACAACATTCTAGGTTAATTTTTCAGTAAGAATCATGGGTAATTTTGTGGGTTCACAGAAATTAAGGACTATGTGCATTGCTTCTAGAGTAGATATCCAAGAAGGTGGCAAGAGTCCAGAGAGGAAACAGCTGTAGGTTATGTCTGGTCACATGGGACCTTGGACAAATTCACAGAGATTTCTTGGCTCCCAGAGCTGTAAAAGGATCTCTAATGCTCCCAAGAATGGTAGAGGAGAAATATGAAAAGCAACTGGCCTTGCGGAGCCATGACACAGAGTGAATGACATCTTATTGTAACATCTGAGGACTCATGGCTGAGTCTTAGGTATGCTAGTGAATGCCACTGGGAATTCTAGTTTGGAAAGATATCATTTAGAGCCAGATAGATATCCAACTACCAGTTCCTATACTACTAAACACCCAGAACAGATTAAGCATCAATTCTTTCCCAATGTAACTGAGAGTATATTTATAATTTTTTTCTTTTATTATTTTTAAAGAAGCTTTAGGTTACATAAATGTCACATCAAAAATATAGGGGATTCCCATATGCTTCCCCTCCTCCCCCTCCCACACTTTTCCCCATTAACAACATCTTTCATTAAGGTGGTACATTTGTTACAATTGATGAACACATATTAAATGATTGCTACTAACCATGGTCTATTGACCACACAATTTTATAGGTTTTGACAAAATGTATAATGGCCTGTAACCCCCATCACAATATCATGCAAAACAATTCCAATGTACCATAAATGCCCCATGTTACACCTATTTTTCTCTCTCCTTTCACTCAGAACCTCTAGTGACTGCTGCCTTTTTATCAACGTTACAAATTCTTCCATTACTAGAATAATAAGTCTACTTTAGTTCATAGTTGCATTCTCTCCTTATGTTTGTTCATTCCTCAATCTTGAGGATTTGGGGATGGCAATGCCCACTCTGCTACTAGTTGAGAGGGGACTTATATCCCATGAGGCAGATGGGTAGAACTGTCTTGAGTGCAGTTGTAGATATTGTCCGTTATTTGGGAAGGGTGCTGTCCATCATCATCCTTTTCTTAGTTGTCCTGGGTGAGTCAGATGAATTAGAGATTAGGTGTTGGCTATAACTCTGCTGAGATTCAGGACTCAACCAAAGTATGAAAAGCTGGAAGATTTAAGTCTCTGGGGCACATATTTAATGAGTATAGTGCTCATTATAGTTTCAAATAAAAGTGGCATAAGAACCATGGGTAGGAAAACCAGAAATGAGTCAACTCCAATCCACTGGGGAGATAAATTATCATATATTTCAAGGTAAGACCCACTGATAGGATGCCAAATTCCTGGGGTTGTCTGCCCTGTCTATAGTGCCTTCAGACTCCTGAGGCTCCTACTTGAGGTACTGTTGACTGTGGTAGTCAGTGAGATTATCCTAAGACATGTATAAGTGTAACCTCTGTCATGACCTCCTATCTCACTTTGAAATCTTTTAGCCATAAAAACTCATTTGTATTTAATATTTCCCCCTTTAGTCAAGCTCTTTCTCTAATACATCACTAGGTTTCACTTGGTAATAATCCCTCGATGTCTGGAAGCTCATCCCTGGAAGTCACATCCCACACCAGGGGGAAGGTAGTGAGTTTATATGTTTGGCTTAGAGAAAGGCCACAGCAGAGGAACAGGGGGGCTTTCAGAAGGTAATGAGACTACATTTTTACCACTTTGGCAGCATATAAAGTTTGCTGAGTGAATAAAGCATATAAATGTCCTGCCATACTTTGAAAAAGTTAAATCAACCCCTTATTATTTACCAGAGGGAAATTTCTGGCAGAAGTTTGTAAATCTGCAATATAGTATTTGAAAGAAAGTAGCATCCTTTTAAGAGATTTGTGAGGACAAAGAACCAGATTTTGAAAGCAAAGATGCCAGGAAAAAACTCTTCTTTCTAACAACAAAATAAGAAAAATTAATACAAAAAAGGCAAAATTAGAAATAAAGCAATCTACCAAATAGAAAGAAAGGGAAAAACAAGAAAAACCATGGAAAAGATGGAATGAACTCTTTCTTCTAACAATTCAGTATTCTGAAACTATTTTTAATATTTCATGGAAAATACTAAATTCAACATTATTTTTATTTGAAAGATAGTACATTTTCTTCCTGCTACCATCTCTACTCCAACTTATTTAGCTTTGGTTAAAACATTTTGCTATCAAAGAAAAATTAAGAAAAATCATAGCACTTTGGAACTATTATAGAATGAATATTAGAGATGTTCAGGCCATTATTTTCCAAATTTTCCAATGATAAAAATCACCTGGAGGTCCTGAAAAATGTGCAGCTTTCCAGGCCTCTCTGGTGGAGATAATGATTCAGTAGGTATGGAATGAGTGTGGGAGTTTGAATTGTGCAAGTACTCCAGGTGATCCTTAGCATTATGAAATTTTGGGAAATATGGAAATTTTTAACCCAGTTCCATTTCTTCAGAGAGAAGGAGAACGAACCCAATGGTCACTTTGTGAGCCTAGATGTGAAACTCCCATGCCATGACCTGTGATTTCTTGCTCTCTTTTTCCTCAGTTCTTAGTGGCTTTCCAATTATGATCTGAGCTGGTGTTCCAACAAAAACATCAGGCAAAGTTGATACAAATATGTAGAACAAATACAAAAAATGTTTCTGTTAAAAGCATATAGATTGTTCTTTGACCATAATCTATATTATGTGACAACTTTTACATTACAGTGCACTGCTCACATGACTATCATGAACCAGATAGCAGTATCACTTAATTTTTAAAAAGAAAAAAAAAAAATATATATATATATAAAATACTCAAATACAAGGCCACCTGGATCAAAGCCAGACACCTGGACCCCTAGCTCTTCAATATTCTAAGAGTTTTGTGGAGGAAGCTGTGGATGAAGGGGGACAGGTGGGAGTGGAAATATGGAAAAAGTCAGGATAAGAAGCAGAATGGAGGCCTTTTATATCCCAGTTCCACACAAATGTTCCACTTTTAACAGTTCTACTTTTGCAACTTTATATAACAGTTTGGAGTATAGTATACATGTAAATAAATAGTTTTGTGTCTGAAATCAGCCCAAAATCTTGGCATTATATCTAGATTTACCATGCAGAGATAGATATTTTGTCAATAGTTACATGAAAAACAATTCACCTTCCTTATAAGAACAGTTAAGCAAGAGAAAAGAGGGATATAATTATACACCCACCTCCAAACTAGAATATTTTTTCCCATGGAATTTCTATCTAAGGAGAACTAAAAATTTAAACAAAATGATAAAAAGTCTGTATAACAGTCTAATTTACACACTCATTCCTTCATCCCACCCTGTACGTTCCCTACACTCAATTTTTACACCTGAAATTAAGTTTTGTGAGTTTATTGAGAAGAGAGAAGAGATGAAGCAAGGTTATTAGAATAATACAAGTTATTACCTTTAATATACTAAGAGGCACTATAAAATAATGAATTTCTAAGGATAATAATCAACACTGTTTTACTCCAGCCCAGTGAAACTTAATGACCATATTGGGGTGGGATTTGGTGTCTGGTGCAATGAGTTTATATGCAACACAAAGCCAAAACAGTACATTTTGTAACTGAAAATCAACTTTTTCAGAGATGGCACATTTTGAATCTTAGATATGCCAAAGATAGTAAAATGATGGCAGGTTCTAGCCATTTAGATTACATCTTTTTTCTCTTTTCTTGTGCTATTATTACTTTTTATCTCTTCCTGTCTCCAAGGTCATCAAGACCTGCTGTTACTTAGCATCAAGAGTCCTAACAGAAGTCCTGTAAGAGAATGTTGACAGAGCTAATTATCTGCAACAGTTTTAGATTTCTAGTTGCCTTGTCAGTTTTAACACTGCCATCTTAAAGGGCTATACATTTTTCAGGCATCTGTAGTGGTTTTGTATTTCAAACTCATGAGTTCAGACTTCATTCTCCATGTAATACAAAGCTAGGTGGTTTCTGAGTAGGAACTTGAGCAGGTCAGGGTTTATGGTTGCAAACAACCAGAAAATGATTGTAGCCAACATAAATCATAAAGGAACTTATTGAAACTATGTTACAGGTTATCATAGAATAGACTGACAGCTCTTAATAGACTTCTTTTTTTGAATGTGAGTGATCAGGCCTAAGATCAACCAAAAACAAAAAAATGTGCGAAGTACTTATGGATTACTGATTGAATTGATTGCAAATATTATAAAAAGAAAAAAAAAACTCACTCTTTTTTGCTAATTTTCCAACAAATCTTAGGTACTTAATGAGTACTTACTATTATTTTTTTATAAACATAGTTATTATTTCAAGAATTCTTTATTCACCTTATCTCTAAAAAACACGTGATTATATTGATTAAATGAATGCATACTTTTTTCCCAAAATTTTGAACTGTTCTGCCTTAAATAAATTGTAGTAGTGCTCTTGGAAAAAGATGGACAGGCCTAATCAAGTGCAATAGAGGGACATTATCATTGGGCCAAATCAGTGCCTCTCTTACACTAAACTTTGCTGCCTTCTTATTGGTGAGAAAAAGAATTGTTCCAAGCTAGAGATGGTTGGATTCACACAGGAAGTAGAAGAATGGAAAGCATTTCAGGAGATGTCTTGGTGGAGTGAGATAGAACAAATCATTTAATATAAGAACATTTTGGGAGAATGGTAATGTAATATGACTGTAATGTGGCATTTGTTGAGAAATGTAATTAGAGATAAGCTAGAAAAATAGGTAAAGGCTATATTCTGTCCATAGCTTCCCTAGGGGAGGCTGCATCCATCCTCCTTCTAATATTTAAACAACATGCGATTCCTCCAGCACAGGTTCAAGCACTGGACAGTCAAAATGCAAGTTATTATGTCCCATACAGGGAGAGAAAACTATTAAACAGAATTGGTTTTATCTAAAGTACATGAGAGGGAAGCAGATGTGGGCCAAGTAATTGGGCTCCCATCTACCATATGGGAGGTTCAGGGTTCGATTCCCAGGGCCTCCTGGAGAAGGCAAGCTGGCCTGTGTGGCAAGCTGGCCTCAGTGGAGAGCTGGCACAGCAAGATGATGTAACAAAAATGAGACACAGAGGAGAGACAATAAAAGCCACAGCAGACCAAGGAGCTGAGGTGGTGCAAGAGATTGAGCGACTCTCTCCCACTCAGGAAATCCCAGGATCGGTTCCCGGTGCTGCCTAAAGAGAAGACAAGCAGACACAAAAGAATGCACAGTGAATGGACATAGAGAGCAAACAATAGGGGTGGTGAGGTGGGGAGGAGAAGTAAATAAATAAGTAAATCTTTTTAAAAAACCACAAAAGTACATTAGAGAAAGGAGAAACTGGAGCACAGAACCTTGCTAGGAAACCATTTTTGGGCTGGGGTTAACAAGAACGTAAAAACGTGTAGTAGCATTACTGAGGAGGTAATCTTAGCTGCTCTTGGTCATAGCATAGCTTGGATGGCTCCCCCTCCTTTTGCAAGAACGAATATACAAACAAAGATGGAAAGCTGAATTTCAGTAAAAACACTGTTGTTCTTCCTGTTGGTAGTGTTCCCAGGAAGTTAGAACATGTTAGTCTTTAAAATTATAGATTTCTCAATCAGATATGAATGAGATAATCTGCACTGAGGTAAAAGCTAGAAGAAAGTCACGTGCAGGTCAGTTTTAGGAAAGTTTTAGAGGAAGTATTGCATTCATCACTGAGGAATTTTTATTTTGAAATTATCTGTTACTTATGCAGTCTACTCTCTTCTGATGGAGTGTAAAAGACATGCAATTGGTGATATCTGAAAATTTCTAGGTTTAGCCCAGATGTTAAGTGTGATATCATCCTTTGTAACTGTTTGGATATGTTTGCCATAAAAATTATTTATAATGATAATAGTTTGCAGTTATGGGCTATAAACCCACATGTATAACTTTTTACTTGCTAAGCCCATTAAAGGCATTATTTCATTTAGTCATTGTCACAACTACCTTGTGAGAAAGTTATTATTATTTTTGTCTCCATTTCAAATATAAGGAAACTTAAGCCTGATAGTTAAGTAATTTACCTAAGGTCACACAGCAAATAAACCATTGTCTACTAGACTTCCACTACTGTGCTCCTAAGTTGCATATACACCTATATAGAAGGACCAAAAGAAATAGCATTTATCTTGGCTATTTTAGACCCAGTTTATTCACTACTGTGGTATGGGTTTATTTAGGATTTGTCATTAATACTTTCATTCAATTTTTCTCATATTTCACCATATCTTGACCTCTGTAATAGCCGTACTAAAAGGAGATTCTATAAGTAGCTTTGGTAAATTGCTGATTATTTATCCTATAATAGAAATTGTTCTAACTAATTTTTAATAAATGAAGACTGGTAGTTCAACACATGTTTCAAAATAATCTTATTAGTTTGGGTCGTATGGCAAATCTTGGAATACAGTCTAGTTAAGCTACATTGAGAACACACAAACATTTTCCTTGTCGTTGGAACTGCTGATTAGTAGTAAGTCACTCTTCACATAATGAGACTTGGGATTCTGTTCAGAGCTGAGAGAGTCTGAAAGAAGCTTACGGAACACTCAGCCTTGCTGAAGGGCTTTAATGCTATTATTTCTAAGAAAATCTAAAATTGCATTCATTCATATTTGTAGAAAAATATAAGCCTTCTTTTATCTGCAGACTTTATGAAGGGCCCAATTTCCTGAGCTTATTTAAAACTTATTCTGAATATCTTGAGAAATCTAACGAAAAACATGTGCCAGACTAGACTCAGTTAACAGTTCAAGTTGTAACATAAAAAAATGAAACATATATAAAATACACCTATTAGTTGCCTGAAATTACCATATACTAAGGAGTATTTTCCAAACTTGTTAATGGCTCTTCCCACTTTTAAACATATTTTAGCATATATATAGTTTTCAAATTTATTTATAATATATAGACATGTCTCATCCTACTGAATATTTTGTAAATTATAAGATATACACAAATAGAGATTTTAACTGATGAGGTAAACCTATTTTAAAATTTTACTTTATTTTTCAATTGTAGCAAAAATCCTCTTGGTTGTCACTAAAAATAACTTCTGGATGCTTAGGCTTAAAATGTTTTTCTAATCTAATTGCCCACTTACCATAATAAGCTGATAGATCTAAACAGAATATGCACTTAGGATGAAGTTTATCATTAGCAATGGAGGATGGGAATACCTATTTCAATGGTATTCTTGATCATTTCAATCTTTTTTGTTGATATCTTAGTACATATAATCAAGTCATCATTGTTACTTCATAATATGGCTGACAAAGAGCTAATACAAAGAGTAGAGAAAATGTTTCATCTGTCTTTTTTTTTTTGTATTTTGATTTCATTATAAATATTATCTTCAATCTGCAGCTTCCTGGGAAGAAGGTTTTTAAGTCACTTGTCCATTTTGTAAGAATTGACTTAGTTTAAATAAGATAATATAACCTGCAAATCAGTTACCAAGCACACAAACAGAATCCATTATTGTAGACAGAAGGAGAACTAGTGGGGACATCCCTTTCACGTCCTTGGTGTGGTGGCATGCCCATCTTCCCAAAGGATGCTTCACATACCTGACTGTTACCTTCTGACATAAAGACCTAGTAAGGGTACCAATGTCCACCCATATCCTCAGTATTAATAAATCCTAATTTCTTCTTGTTTTGAAAGATGAATAACTGTAAATTGAATTTCTATTATTTTCTTCTAGGACACCTAAAGAACCAGAGATTCTGCTCAATACTATGCACAGAGACCTAGGTTACCTGTGACACTAACTAATATCCTTTCAGGAAGTGCTAGAATGTAACAGGAGGCAGTAGTAAAGTGTATTTGTTACAACTATGGACTCTATATAGAGACATCTGACTTTGGACAATAGCTTCACCATTTATAGGCTATAAGACTTAGAACAAGTTATTAACCACTCCTTGTCTCAATTTCTTCATCTGAAAAATGGGATAATAATGCCAACTTCATATTATTGTTGGGAGGATTAAATGAGCTATTCCCTGTAAAGCACAGAGCATTATCTCTGAATGTCCACTGACTCATATACTACGTATATATATTACACTTATACTGATAATATGGCATAGAAGCGAGTGTTGATTTTCAAAGGGCAACTCTTGAGCAACATATATTTGCATTCCTTGTGCTTTGAGATTCCCATGTTACCATTTGTCTTAGTTTGCCATAGGGCTGTGGCTGCAAAGTACCAGAAATGGATTGGCTTCTACAAAAGGAATTTTATTTAGGGTAAAAGCATACAGTTCTGAAGCTGTGTAATGTCTGAATCAAGACACCATCAGAGATGCTTTCTCACCAAAGTCAGCTGCTGGTGGTCCTGGTGATCCGCCATATGGCAAAGATGGTGGCCAATTTCTGCGGAGGTTCCTGTTTTCCCTGCTAGAATCTATGTCTCCCAGAACTCAGCTATAGGCAAAGAGGTATAGGGCTTGTCTCTTTCTGGGCTCCCTTTCTCAGTCTCAGCTGCTCTGTTTTCTTCCTGAGTTCAGCTGTAGACTGTCAGGCACATGGCTCATCTTTTCAGCCTTGAGCTACCCATGGGTCCAGCCTCTTGGAGAATTCATGCTTCTCTAGGCTCCTAGCAATCCTTGAGTCCTCCCCGCCCCCCCATGGCGGGGTCAAAAAAGGCTGGCTTCCTTTCTTGTATTCTCTTTCTCTCTGGGTCTTTGATTATATAAAATTCTAGTAAGGGGGCAGAGACCCAACCTGAGTCAAGTCTCACCAACACAGTCCAATCAAAAGGACTTCATATCCACAGGAATGGGTTAATTCAAGAACATAATATTTTCTTTTTGGAATTCATAAAATAACTTCAAACTGTCACATCATTCTATGCCAAATTAAGATTTTTATGCAATTATCATTATAAGCCAAATTCAGATTTTTGTGCATTTGCCAGCACATGGCTATTTTAAGTTAAAGTACCATGTATAACCAATCAACCAACAATTCAGTTTAGCAAGATCACAAATTGCATCAAGTTGTAGTTAGGCAATTGTTTAAATATTTTCTTGCTGGTTAACCTTACTATGTCATTAAAATTAGTGGGAAAAATAAAAGACCTATTGATAAGAACTATAATTATCTTTAATGTAAATGAGACAAAGATAGAAAATAGGAGTGTTGAAAGTGATGAATCATTACAGCTAGTATACAGAACTCTTTGGCATAGATCTTTGTGCCCCTAACTTCCCATTTTCTCATTTTTCCTATTTTTTATATTATTTTATATTATTTTTTATATTATTAAAATATAATATTTTATTTTTATTTGTAAAAACATATTATATTTCTTTTTAAACTGAATAAATCAATGTGTACAAAATACAAGCATTGCCTAGTACCTTGTAGACTATCAAATCATTTTTACAGATGCCTTAACCCTTTCTAAGAAGAAGTAACTATCCCTCAATCAAGAAGTTTGTAAAGCATTTTATTATTTAGAAGAGCAGAAGATTTTAATCGACTTAAATGTCTGTAAACAGAGTACTGGTTGAATGAATTTTGGTGTGTTCATATAAATAATTCTCTGCAACTGAGTAAAGTATTACAGCAGTTCTTTTGTGCTAGGAGAAAATCTCTAAGATATATGCTTAAGTCAAAATGGTAAATGTAGGGTATGTAATATTTAACTCTGTATTAAAAAGAAAAAGTTTACAATTTTTACTTTGCATAGATTTTCTTTGGAAACTTAACTTGGAAACAGGTAACAAGCATTAGATGTATCTGGAGAGAGAAACTGTATGACTGAGAGACTATTCTGTGGGTAGAGACTTGCCAGAGAGACTCATTTGTACCTTGTGAATATTGAATCATGTGAAGGTAGAGTCTATTAAAAAATAAAATTAAAAGTGAAAAGCAGGTCAGTTAGAAGGAAGAAGAGTAAAAGGCTGAAGAAGAGGAAGAGGAAAAAAAAAAGCAGAAAGGCTGTTTCTTCAATAACTGCATCAAAGCCACCCAGTCAGGCTATGATTTTTACTTACTTAGTTGGTTAGTAACACTCAGATTCTTGATCAAGTCATCTGGCCACATAGGAGAAACTTGTTTTTCTTTAAAATTGTCTTCAGCACAGTCTTTAAACTGGCACGAATGTCTAAAGCATCAGCTGACATAACTGAAGTTAAAAATATTATTTACAGTATGAAGTTGATGTGTATGTGCAAAGAAATGCTAGAGGGATTGATATGCCAAAATGTAGGAAGTTTGTGCCCCAAAATAGTCAAAGGTTATTTTTTATGCAGAATTTGAACAACCAGAAAGCTCAGAATTGTTGTTGTTTTTTTCCAATTTTAGAATACTTTAGATGAATCTGAAGTCCCGAAATCTTGACTCAAAAGTCCATGCTGGTAACACTATGAGGTAAGGATATGATATCTACTTCATAAGACAATTATGGTTTCATGAATTAGGATATGTATCTTATGTGCCTGGCATAGGTTTTGGTTTACTGTAAATAATTGATAGATTAGAATTGTCACTATGTGAGAGAAAATGGAAAAGAATGAAGATTTTGCAGTGTAATTGACCTGTGTTTGGAGTTAGCTCTGTCTGGCTGCCTGACTTTGTGCAAATCCCTTAGCCTATGTCTTCTCCAATATAGGAATAATAAATTCTATATGCAGAGTTGAAAGAAGTTTAAAATAAAGTAAAATAAAAGCAATACCTAATAAGTATAGAAAATTATAGATAAATATCATTATCACCATTATTATAATTACTATTATGGAGAGCTGATATAATTCAAATGTTTTGCATTTACAGTGTCTTTTTTACACACAAAGTACTCACAAATTATAGCAATCACTTAATATCAGGAATGTGTTTTACGTAAGTCATCAGTAATTCCATCACATATCTTGGAGTTAGTTCAGATTCTGCATATAACACAGTATAATAGCTACTAATAATAGCAATCTCCCAGACAAGAGAAAATCCAAAAGTAAATTTTGAACCATCAAAGAAAGTATATCTTTATTCATTTATTTAACATATATTGAGTGTCCTATGTACTAGGCACTGTTCTAGATTTTGAGATTACAGCACTGCACAACAATTTCCTGCCTTCATGGAATTTAAAATCTAGAGCAGGGAAAGAGCTTATCAGCAAAATAAATAAGTAAAATATATAAGGTGCTAGATAATGATGAGTAGCAGTGAGGACAAATAAAACAACAAAGAGGAATAAGATGTGACAGGAGTTGGGGTTATTGGTTGTTTTTTTTTTAAGTATCAGGAAATATCTCACTCAAGTTGATACTAGATTAAAGATCTAAAGTTGAGGAAGTAAGAGCTGTGAATATCAGGGGGAAGAATGATCCAGTCAGGGAAAAAGGCAAGTGCAAAGCCTGAGAGAAATATGTGATGAAGAAACCTCAAGGTGACCCTTGTGGCTTGAGTGCAGCAATGGAGCCAATGGAGCAGGTGACAAGGACAGAGGTGTAATGATTAGGCACAGTTCCTTGGACATCATGGTGAGGATTTTAAGCAAATAGCACATAAGATTTATTCGTGAATTTTAGAATACAGCAAATTTTGTGACAGTTTATAAATAAGTCTCTATTGTAATAATAAAATGATACTTTGAAACAAGGAAAACAATATTGCAAAGTTCGTTTCCAAACATAAAGTGGTTACTCTTTGTTTAGGGGTCACTGATATTAATACATAATTTTCTCTATTTTTAAGAACTTAATCATACCTAAGTTCTGCCTGTTAAAAAAATGTTCTCTTAGAGGATCCACTTTAAACATCTTAAACTTTTCTTCAGTGATTTTCTCCAAACAGTGATGGAAATACTCCGTGTTGGACAGAACTCAGGAAATGTTTCTGAGGTAGCCCAGCTCCATTTCGGGAAGTAGGTTCAGGTCAGAATGTAACAAAGAGGTGGTAATTAATCATACTAAAAAACTTATTTAAAAAATTAACAACTTTAGGTATCTTTGCTTTGAGTTTCTGTGGTTTAGGAGCACCCAACATTTCTCCATATTCTGTGCTCATTCCCTTTGCCCAGCAAGCAACTGTGACCATTTGATCTGAATTCTGACTCTAAAAAATTAAAATATATATATATATTTCATTGAGCTACAAAGTCTGCAGCAACCCCCATCGGCATAGAGTCCTTTGGGGTTATTAGGAGAAAATCTGAATGGGAGCCCCATTTCCCCACAAATGAAACATTTTGAAAAAGGAAATTCACCAAGAGCGGGGTCTACTCCAGCCTTGCGCTTGGTTATTTCTTGTTCTGTAGAACCTCACCGATAACACAGTCTAGTGCCCATATCTTGATTCTCAATGCAGCCAGGCAATCTGCAAGTCCATGGCCAGGTTTTCTACAATGGAAATATAACATTGCATTTTTCTTTGCTGCTTTTCTTTTTAATTGTCTTCCTTCTCATCAACTGTCTTTCTTTAAAGTAATTGCTATTTCTTCCCTTGCTTTCTAGCTGTCTATTGCTATTATGTCCCCATCGTGAGCCATCTGAGTTCTGTCTTAGGTCTTCCGTAACACCCATTCACATCTTCGTTTAGGTACTCCTTTTTCTTTTTATTCTTTTTTCTGTGTTTTGCCTAGAATGCATCATTTTTTAGGGACAGTCTACTAGCTTCAAGCCGTTTATCCTTTACTAGACTTTGACTTGTATCCTCAAGGGATCTTTTCTGAATTTCCTCCCATGACGTTGCAGGCAGGGGTCTCTTGTTATGTGTGGCTGTGACTTACCCAACTGGCCATGGTGTCAACAGAGGTAATTTATTAATCCAAGCATGAATCCTCCAGAGCAGCAGAGTTGGTGAGCCCAGGATTTGGGTTTTTAATTGAATTAAATGGTTGCTCCTAAATGATTTTGAGTAGAGGAGTGACATATTATAACTTTATCAAAATTGCTCTGGCAGCTTCAATGATAGACTAAAAGAAATAGGAAAAATATGTGGGAGGATTTTTGCAATGACCCACCCAACAGATGGTGGGGGCTTGGACAGAGGTAGCAGTGGAGGTTGTGGAAAGGATCTGAGGGTGGCTATATATTAAAAACTGAGAAACTGAGGCAACAAAATTTACTAACGAATTGATAAGGAATGTGAAATGAGGAAACCAAGAAGAGCAGGATTTAGGAGGAAGAGTAAAAGCTCAGTTTTGGAACTGTTAGGTTTGAAATGCCTACTAGACATCCAAGCAAGTATGTTGATGTGGCAATTGGTTAGTGTCTGGAGAGGTTCTGGTGGAGACATAATATGTTAAGTATACGTGAGTACTAGGTATAGTTCCTTTTTAAACCTATGCAAATTGCTTACCCAGTCAGAGTAATGTATGACATAACAACTCTTCCTTAAATAGAAAAGCAAATTAAATAGGTCACTCTACTGCTCAATGGATCTGGATAAACGATGAGGCTAACAAGAGAAAATCCATAAAAACATCTGGGCATCACCATTGATGTATTAAATTGAATGAACATTTGAGAAAATTTATTTTTGTTTGTTTGATGGCCTTGGAACTAGTTTTTAACAAAAGCACTGGGGCAGGGGTTCTTAACGTTTTTTATTTCACAAACCCCTTTGCCAGTTGGGTGAAAACCACAGATCCCTTACTAAGTCCACAATATACTGTATATTATTTAATATGTATATCACATCCATGCCAATACGTCCCCACAAGAATAACGTTTTTTGGAATTTCAATTCAAGCTCATGGACCCTTTTTAAGAACCATTGCACTAGGGGGTGCAACTCCAGAATAACAGATTAAAGACACCAACAAGTTAATTAAATGCTGAACAAAATTCTTAACTCCAGTTAAATTTTGAAAAAACCAATAGAAGTCCAAGAAACTCATGTAATAGTTTAATTAAAATTTTGCAGATTAATAGCATCCTAACTCACGCTACAAAATGAAGTTTATTTCCATAACTCTGTGTGTGTGTATGTATGTATAGACTGACAAAATACACAGTGTGCCATTTCCAAAGCAGAGCATTTCATCAATGCTTTCGCAATTGTTCCATTCCACATAGTTCAATTAAATTCAACAAAGACACATTAAGTCCTATCTATGCGCATCCACTACTTATGTATCTGCACAGATTTATTTACTAGAATGCTTCTTCCCCAGGCAACTTCTCTTATCAAAATTCCATTCATTCTTCATGGTCTTTCCCCTTCTTGAATTATTTTCAAAACCTAAATGCATGTGACATTCTCTGACTCTCAATAACCCTTGAACATTTGGAAGTGCTCTTTTCTGAGCATCTAGAACAGTGATTGGCAGAGTTTAGGCACTCAATAAGAATATATTTGATGAGTAAATAAATGAATTACAAAATAAAGACTACTCTATCTTCTCTTTCCAATTTACACTACTTTCAGGTTAAAGTGTCTGAAAAGTCATGCAATAAGGGCATCCATTTAACTTCGCCTTTCCCAAACTTACTTTTTTTTAATTAGAGAAGTTGTAGGTTTACAGAAAAATCATGCATAAAAATACAGAGTTCTCATATACCACCCTATTATTAACAACTTTAGTTAGTGTGGTACATTTGTTACAATTCATGAAAGAACATTTTTGCATCTATCCTATTAGCTATCATACATCATTCAAAATAGTGTTTACTGTTTAGGTTGTACAGACATAAGTTTTTTGTTTTTTAAATTTTATTCTAGTAACATAGATAGAATGTAAAATTTTTCCTTTTAACCACATTCAAATATAAAATTCAACGGTATTAATTATGTTCACAGGGTTGTGCTACCATCACCAATACCCATTACGAAAAATTTTCCATCAGCCCAAATAGAAAATCTATAAAATTTAAGCATTAACTCTTCATTCTCTATTGCTCCTCCCCTACCATTAGAAACCTATATTCTAGATTCTGACACTGTGAATTTGCTTGTCTTATTATTTCATATCAGTGAGATCATACAATATTTGGCCTTTTGTGTCTAGTTTAGTTCTCTCAACATATTGTCTTCAAAATTCATCCATGTTATTGCATATATCAAATCTTCATTCATTTTTAAAGCTGAATTATATTCCAATGTATGTATATACCACATTTTTTAAATCTGTTCATCAGTTGATGGACACTTGTGTTGCTTCCATCTTTTGGCAACTGTCAATAATGCTGCTCTGAACATTAGTGTGAAAATATCTATCTGAGTCCCTGCTTTCAACTATTAGGGAATACATAATTAGAAGTGGGATTGCTGGGCCAGATGGTAATTCTATATTTAACTTTCTGAGAAACTGCCAAGCTGTCTTCCACAGTGGTTGCCCCTTTTTACATTCACACCTATTTCTTCACATCCTTTCTAGCACTTGTAATTTTCCATTTAAAATAAAAAGAAGAAGCTAGTCTAGTGGGTGTGTCATGATATCTCATTGTGGTTTTGATTTGCATTTCCCTAATAACTAATGATATTGAGCATCTTTTCATGTGTTTTTTAGACATTTGAATATCTACTTAGGAGAAATGTTTATTTAAGTCTTTGCTCATATTTTAATTGTGATATTTGTCTTTTTATTTTTGAGTTATAGGATTTCTTTATATAATCTGGATATTAAACCTTCATCAGATATGTGGCTCCCAAATATTTTTTCACATTGAGTAGGTATTCTTTTTACTTTCATCATAAAGTTCTTTGATCCACAAAGTTGTTAATTGTGGTGAGATTTCATTGATCTTTCTTTCTTTTTTCTTTTGTTGCTTATGCCTTGGTTGTAAGGTCTAAGAAACCATTGCCTAACACAAGGTCCTAAAGATGCTTCCCTATGCTTTTTTCTAGTAGACTTTTGGTTCTGGCTCTTATGTTTAGGTCTTTGATTCATTTTGGGTTGATTTGTGTGTGTGTGTGTGTATGTGTGGTATATATATGGTGTGAGGCAGGGTCCATCTTCATTCTTTTGCATAAGGACATCCATGCTTCCCAGGTCTATTTGTTGAAGAGACTACTCTTTCTAAATCAGATTGACTTGACACCCTTGCCACAAATCAGTTGGTCTTAGACATGAAGGTTTATTTCTGAGCTCTCAATTTGATTCCACTGGTCTAAAAGTCTGTCCTTCAGCCACTGCCAAGCTATTTTGATTACTGTGACATTGTAATAAGTTTTAAGATGAGAAAGTCCTCCAACTTCATTCTTCTTTTTCATGATGGCTTTGGCTATTTATGACTCCTACCATGGTTCTCTAGGAAAACAGAACCAACAGGGGGTTTCTGTAAGTATTATGAGACTTTATAAAATTGTCTCATGCACCTGTGGGGATACACAAACCCAAATTCTGTAGTGCAGTCTGTAAACTGGGAATACTGATGAAGGTTTTTGGTGAATTCCTCAAGAAAATCTGGCTGGCCAAAGTAGGAATGGAAATTCTCTATTCTGACGACTGAAATCATTACTTCTCCTTTTAAAGCCTTCAACTGATTATTGAGATGCCTCTCATTGTTGAAGGCAATCTCCTCATTTGATTGTAGACATGATCAGCCACAGATGCAATCAATTAACTAATGATTTAAGTCCACAAAATATCCTCAATAACAATCAATCGGGCCAGTGCTTATTTAATCAAACAACTGGCTACTGTTACCTAGCCAAACTGATTCATGAACCTTACCATCACACTGTCCATATAAATTTCATGACTGCCTTTTCCATTTCTGTAAAGAAGGCTGTTGGAATTTTGATTGGGATTGCATTGAATCTGTAAATCATTTTGGGTAAAACTGACATCTTAACAATATTTAATTTTCCAACCCATGAACATGGAAGGCCCTTTCACTTACTTAGGTCTTTTTTATTTTTTAAAAACAATGATTTGTAATTTCTGCATATATGTCCTTTACATTTTTGGTTAGATTTATTCCTAGATGTTGGATTGTTTTTTGTTGCTATTATAATTTTTTTCTTGACTTCTGATTGTTCATTGGCAGTGCACAGAAGCACCACTGATTTTGGGTATTGATCTTGTACCCCATCACTTCGGTAATTTATTTATTAGCTCTAGAAGTTCTGTTGTTTATTGTTCAGGAATTTTTGTGTATAGAATCATATCATCTATAAATAGGGAAAGTTTTACCTCTTTCTTTCCAATTTGGGTGCTTTTTAAATTTCTTTTTCTTGCCTAATTGCTTTGTTAGAATTTCCAGTGCAATGTTGAATGACAATGGTGACAGTGGGCATCTTTTTCTTGTTATTGATCTTGGAGAGAATGCTTTCAGTCTTTTACTGTAGAACATGATGTTAGCTGTAGGTTTTCATATATGCCTTTTATTATTTTAAGGAAGTTTCCTTCTATTCCTAGTTTTTAAAGTATTTTTATTAGGAAAGGGTGCTAGATTTTGTCAAATGCTTTTTCTGCTTCAATTGAGATGCTCATATGTCTTCTTCCCTTCATTTTGTTAATGTGAGGTTTTCTATTTACTGGAACTTATTTTTTCAGTTAAGCCTGCTTTGGGGAATGCATAAATGTGGGGTGGATGGTCTAGTATTATACTAGGAATATTCATATTTTTAAAATATTGGCAAATTTGTATTTTAAAAGTTCAATCAAAATAGTGATGGCTAGATTTTTTGTTTCCTTCCATATATCATTTTGAAAATATTTACAATCTCTAAGCATCTATGCTTCTTTTGTATTCACATGATGCATTAGTAGTGTAAGATAAGAAGAAAATATACATTTCTTTGTACAGTATTGGAAATAAATTCCCAGTACAATAAATCACCAGTCATTAGGAGTGATTAAAGAAGATCAAAAAGAATTGATTTGGAGTTATATAACCAATGAAGACGTTCACTACAAACTCTCATTCAATTATATCTATAACGTAAAAGCAGCAGAAATTGAAGATATCTCAAAACAATCATGATTTATTGCTTTTAACTTTTTAGAAGAATAATTTCTAAATTTTCAGACTAAAGATTTAAATTATACTCATCTACAATTCAAGGAAAAAGAAGTTTAAAAAGAAAAGAAAGAAAAATAAATAAATAGAAAAGACAATTTGCCATACTTTTCAATGTCATTATTCTTATAGATCAGGGATCAACAGACTTTTTTCTGTCAGGCACCAGGCAGTAAATATTTTAGGCTTTGAAGAACACACGGTCTCTGTTGCAACCACTCATCTCAGCCAATGTAGCATGAAAGCAACCACCTTATAAAATAATGGATGAGACTGTGTTCCTATGAAGCATTACCTCCATAAATAGGCAGCAGGCTGAATATGGCCCAAACAATAGTCTGCAAATCCCTTCTATCAAGGAAAGATTCCCCACTCTACAGTGCTAATTGTATGTGATGAACTGCATGACTCCTAATATGATGGGAATTAAAATACTTCAAAGTCAATTTTTTCTTTCATTTGATGAACCTTGTGTTTTAACCTGGAATTGGTCTCATTAGTTTAGCCACTTCTTTCGTTTAACAGATTCCTCCTCCTCGTAAACACAGTAATAAATGAAAACTGAATAACTCATTCATTTATTTGTATCACAGAGGTCACTAGTAGATAGCATATAGGTAAGTTTAATTTGGTGGGTTGTTGGGAAGATGAAGCAGAAAAAGCACAACCAATGAGCATCCAGGCCCCTTCTGAAGTTCCAGGCTACCTGGAAAAGAATCATGCGAGAGGAGGAGACACAGCAAGGAGAAGTAGGACTTGCCAAGAATGGACTTCACAGTTTACAGTTTCTCCCTAAGTCTGTCCCTGGTCTCTATGGAGAATTTGATTTTGGCTTAGTTCTATTTCTGTAGACAGAGATGTGTTTGTGAAGCATGTCTGAGGGACTGGTGAGGAAAAGAGGGTAGGGATGGATGCTCCATTTCTGCCCTTAGAGACTCTTTTGTTAGTCTCTTCTATATAGAAGACACTAAATAAATGCTTGGTGTGTTGAATTATTTCTCCACCACTTCTAAAGAAGTGAAAATTTTATCAACCTCTTTTTTCCAATTTTACATTTTGATCTACTCCTATTTTATTGCTTTGTTTTCTATTCTTACTCTTTGCACTTAATGACCAAAGTAGCAGAAGGATGGGGAAAAAAGGAAGGTGGGAGGACAAAGGTTAGGTTTGCGAGACTAGGGCACAGGAGAAATCTTGGTTCTCCCTTTCTCATCTCATCTCAATCTCTCTCCTGACATGAAATGTATGACTTCAATCTACCAAAATACCTAACAATTTTACTTTAAAACATTTGAGCAGAGACGTTCTTAAACTTTGGAAAATAATATTTTGGATTTATTTAATTTGAAGAAAGGAAAGGAACCCTCCAATACGAGGTTAGAAGAACTCTTTTTAAATTCAATTTTAGTATGTATAGTAGTATATGAAAATCTATCTATGTTTTACCACACACAGTTTTCATCTTCTCAACTTTTAAAATTCACCATTCTGTAACTGGATTTATAAGTTCTCTATTAAAAGATGCTGATCTTTTGTGGTCAAATAAACTAAAGGCAGACCTCCATGAACCATATATATTAAATTGTACATGTTGCTGGTATGAAATTCATATCACAGCTATTTAAATTTATTTTGCCTGGCCAGTAAAATCATAAAAGCTGCTAAAGAGATTGATTGATAAAATAGAATTCTATTATTTTTGCTCTTTAATGGAATTGGAATGTGCACTCAATGGCTGTGTCTACACAAACTCAAATCAGTTTGCAAATAAACAATTGAGCACAGCTAATAAAATTTCTTGTAAGAAAACAAATATCATTTGTTTTTAAAATGATCAAATGTTATGAAACATAATCACGTATTTACAAACACTCAGAAAATGAAGTTCTTTGCTCAGCAGTTTATATAGCAAATGCCTTATAGCAAATATGCATATCATTTGTAGTATAAATGAAACATGAAAGGTTAAACTAGAATGCCAGTGAAAATATGATTCATAATTCTTCTGCTATCCTTAGTCTCAGGTTTCTTGAATGATCTGTCATGGCCTCTAAGTTATAATACCTAGATCTAAGAACAACACAAGGTGGCCTTGAAAATTACTAAGTCCAGATTTTCATCAACTACAAATCCCTTTTCATTTACTTGCATATGTTTCTGTTTTATTTTTAATATTTTTCTCCAGATTGAAATTCGAACTCCTCCCTCATCATCTTTGCACAGCGTAACACTTAGTAATGAGCTAACAGAATCCATGTACTTACAATAACAGATCTCAGTTAATTGTCCTATAATGCTCTTGACCTGACTGACAGGATCTGAAGAAATGTGTTTTCACTTGTACACTTTTGCTCCAGCTGCTCTCGCAGCAGCACTGCTGAACTTTAAAGATGCAAGATTTCGCATTCTCTTCAATTGACAAATAATTTAAAAATGGGTAAGAAAAATTCAAGAGGTCATCTAGTCCTTCCTTTGTCATAATGACACATAGGTTAATCATTAGTGAATCCTAAAAAATGGTTTTCTCCAAGAAAACAATCCAAATGATGCTCAAGGGATGCCTATTTAAAGCCAAATAAAAGAGGTAACATTGATTCACCCTGTGAAGTCTGTTACATCTTCTAATCCAGTCTCACTAACCAGATCCCAGGAGCCTCACCAGATAGACCATGAACATGCTTCTCTAATGACCTGATTCACCACTGTCAGCAAAGGTGACATTGAAATCAGAACAGCATTTCCATATTCGAAAAACAGTGGTGAAAAAAGTCCTCTTCTGCAATGATCTCTCCGAATAAGGAATGGGTGCATTGACATCAGCTGTGACATTGCTCATAGCCTCTTTCCTCTGATTATCCAGTATTCTCAACATCCTACAGCCTATCACAACTCCAACCTTATTTGTGAGATCACCCTACCCTGAAATAGCTTCCCATTTCTTAATCTTCCAGGACATTTATTGTGATGCATACATTAATACTTTAAAAGTATTATGTGTTTTTATCTAAACATTTCACCATTGTCACACTGATCTCCCCAACTAATGGAAAATGAATTCTAATTCAAGTAAATATCTTGACGCATAGATGAGTTTTGAAGTTGATTATTTTAGTGTTTCAACATGTTTTAAATAGGAAGGGGGGGGGGGGGAAAGGAGGATGAAATATTTGTACAATGACTTTTGTTTTAATTCCTTTAAAAGCATTTGACATTAGGTAGACCCCTGATGTCTGATGGGATGGAGTATCACTACCTTTAGCCGAACTAGTACAAAGAGGAAATTGCTGAAGAATTCTCAAAATAGCATCTTGGTTTCACAATTTGTCTCTGAAAATGTTTACAGGATTTTCTTCTTTGCTCTTAGTATTTGATTTGTATTAAATTTCAATCTTTGTTGTTTGACTTGTAGACATTTTGAACAGTATTTATATTGATAACCTTGTAAAAAGAGATTTAGATTTAATTTGAACTTAAAATCAGACTTCTAATTGCTACTTCCCAGTGACTGCTCCAAAATCCCACTGACTAAAAAGAGCGAACATAAACTTTTTAATGGTTCACCTATCTCTATTGTGAGGAAAAATCTTTGCAAGAGCAATATATCCACAAATCCTCCCTTCAAAATACAGAGCAATCAATGACCTGACCTTGGCCTGATCTATCAGGTTTCCAGTTTGTACATTCTGGAAACAAAGTTTCCTTATGAACAATTAAATTTAATAAATATGCTCTTAAGGTTGTTTAAAAGTAAGTCCCGGGTCCACAAAGATATTCACCTCCTTTACAAAGAATCGACCTTGCAAGGGTCATCATTCCTGTTAATCAGTTGCAATTTCTTTCCTGAAAATAAGCGTATGCTTTCCCCCAGAGAGAAGAAATTGGTAAAATTGCTATGCCAGCCATCCATCTCCCCATTCATTCATTTGTGGAGCATTTGTGCTTTTGGCACAAAGGATATAAGTGTACTTGGCTGGATTCTGTAATCTACAAAGATAAATAGTGTCTTCTGACAATGAAGAGTTTACCATTAGAAGGGGATTAGAAATCCCATTTAGAACTCAGTTCATCCACTTAAAAATATTTATTGAGTACTCAATTCACGGCTATGGCAGATGTGTAGGGAATGCAACATTTTAACAAAAGGGATCTTATCTTGCTCTCTCCAAACTTAAAGTCCATGGTAGAGAATGCACACTAAAGCTTGAATGACCGAAAGTAACTAGCGATGCGAAGTTGGTGCAAGGCATTGCTGGCAATGGGGTAGCAATGGCCCAGCTCTAACAAAGGAATGGCCTCAGGATATTGGTCTCAGGATGCTCAGTGTGGCCTGAGCATAAAATACAATCGAAAGAGTACATTCTGAGCAGATTGCAGAGGGTAAAACAAAAGAGGGGGGTGGTAAGTGGAGAGGAGGTTTGGGACAGGGAAGTTTCCACAGAAAAACACTTCATAAAGTGAGCCTTACTAAATGAAGGGTGACTAGACGCTCAGGCAGAAGGTGCTGCCGAGCCTCGACTAGAGGAGTGAGATACCAAGGTACATATTGGCTAGAGTATAGGGTGATAGGATAGTGGGTCAAGGTGGCAAAGAGATAGAGGCAGGCATAATACTTAGGATTGTTATTGGGTGCAAATAACAGAAACACAACAAAACAGTGGCTTACATAATTTGAATATTTTTGCCTAGCAAGTAATTTAGTGGTAAGTTGTTACTGACTCATTCAGCAGCTTGATATCAGGGTTAAAAGTCAGTCTTCTGGCCTAACACTCTTTTGAGATCAACATGACCATAATAGCTCCAAGCTTGCCCCCATGATAAATGGAGAAAACAAGGAATTTAGTGGTATAGAAAAAATTCTTTTTCTCTTAAAATGCTTCTTTCTTATCAGGGACAAAATTCTTTCCCATAAACTTTGCAGGACACTTCCCCTTGTATCTGGATGACATGCCCACTTTAGAGGAAGAATCCAGTTTTCTAGAGATCAAAGTATCTCAGTCTGATAAATTACAGTTTACTTAGCAAATACTATTCCTACTACTTTATTAATAATTAAGTAAACAATGAATCATTTATATTTATTTTTCTTTTAGGAAAAGTGAAAATGGTTCTGGTAAGAGAACATGGAAAAATATGAAGATCGAGATCTTATTTTGCTTTCACAAGCAAAGTATCTAAAGACCTACATTTCTTACTCAACCAAGAATAGGACACAAGGCTAATAAGTTCACTGATGATGAAAATTATTCCCTGTGTTTCATTAGTTTTGCTTTTTATGCTACATTAAATAAGGGAATGTAAATAAACTCCTGCCTGCTTAGAAAGCTCCCTAAATTTATGCTACAGGCAATTTGTTTAGTGTTTGCTTCTTCTGTTTTAAGGAAGAAACAAAGGTGATAAAGGCGACAAATTCTTATTATGAAAAAATATGTACAACTGGACGTGTTATCCATTTGCTATTTGTAACAGTTAAGATAGTATTTTTTTAAATGTATGAACTATAGAGATAAAGATAGCTGAGACCCATTAAAATAAGGAAATGAGGAGCTAAGTAATGCCCATTAGGAAAGTCTAGCTTGTGGCAGAAACCATAGGAAACACCTTTGCAATCTGGGAACCTAGTAATTGGTCAATTTAGACCCTTTGCAATCCAGATTCTACCAAAGATTTCTGGATTCTCCTCTAGTGATTTCTCACCCAGCATCTAAATGACCAGGGGTTTCTTAGCTTTTTCTTTTTTTAGTTCATATAGCTGTGTATTTGATTTTAAAAAATTATTGATGTATAATTTGCATACCATAAAATTAATTCTACAATTCAATGATTTCTAGTAAATTTACTGAATTGTTTGTTCAACCATCACCAATGAGCCATTTCCAGAACATTTCCCTTACCCCAACAGACTCCTCACGCCATTTGCAGTCGTCCCCATCTGCCATCCCCAGCCACAGCAACCACTAATCTACTTTGTGTCTCTGAAGATTTTCTGTCTGGACTTTCCACAAAAATGGAGTCATACAATACCGGCATGAACCATTTTTCCTTCAGATACTTATTTGATATTCATCTTATAGCAATGCTTATTTACTATCTCTACAGCTAAGAAAATATAGAATGACAAGAAACTAACATATATCCTGCAATATTTTCAAATATTAACTAACTTTGGGTTAAATATGAAGACAAGTAGTTCTATCCTCTCCCTCTCCCAAATCACACACACACAAAAAAATGGCTTAATTAATTAAAACTGTTTTAACGCACAGGACAAAGATAGGAGTAAAAGATATAACATCAGAAAAATGGTTACATAAAAGTTTTAGAAAGCCAAATCAGATGGAGGAGGGAGGGATAACTGACATAGCAGAGCAGAGAACATCAAAAGATAATTGACAATTAGAAAACAAACAACCCAACTACAAAGTGGGCAAAACTACTGTAGAGATGCTTCACCAAATGACATACAGAAATGTCAAATATGCATATGAAAATTTCATTAATGTGGTATGTCATTAAGGAACTGCAAATTAAAACAGATGTCACACAAAACACCATGTACAAATGTTTATGATAGCTTTTTTCATCATTGTCCTAAACTGGAAGCAACCAAGATGTCCTTCAATAGGTGAATGGATAAACAAACGGTGGTATATCCATACAATGGAATATTATTCCCTGATAAAAAGCAATGAGCTACTAAGCTCTTAAAAGAAAAATCTTAAATACATCTTTATTGGATGAAAGAGGCCAGTCTGAAAATGTTACATACTTTATAATTCTAACTATTTGATATTATGGAAAAGGCAAAACTATACATACATAGGAGGGAAGAGGAATAAATAGGTAGAGTACAAGGACATTTTCAGGGTAGTGCAAACTATTCTGTATGATACTGTAATTATGGATACATGAAATTATAAATTTGTCAAAACCCATAGACTTGTACAACACACAGTGAATCTTATGTAAACTATAGACTTTAGTCAATAAGAAAGCCTCAATACTGGTTCAGCAATTAGAACAAATGTACCACACTAATGCAAGATATTAATAATAGGGGAACTGTACAGGGAGGAGAGAGAGTATATGAGAACTCTGTACTTTCTGCATAATATTTCTGCAAACCAAAAGCTGCTCTAAAATCTATTGGGGAAAAAACAAAAGTTAATGAGCAACAAAAGAAGTTCTGATAGAATGGAAACTCATTCACCTCAAAGTCCTCAGAGAAGCTTTCTGTGTGTAAGGGGAAGGTGGCGGGGGCAGCAGGGGGGGAGCAGGTAACATAGAAGATAAGAGTCAGACTAAAGCCTGAATACTTAGAGATTGTTTAAAACTGTCTTCACCCCTCCAGAAATAAATGGGTAGAAAAAAAATTTAGTCTCTGGAGAAGTTGACTCAGGAACCAGGGAACACCAAACAACACATGGGTGCAGTCTAAGAACAGGGTATTAAGTTGGTCTATATATGAAAATGTGTCGGGCTCAGAGCCCCTTTCTCTGCACTGTTTCCAGAACACATGTTGCCAGGTTTATAATCGCCAAACCAAAAAATTAGAGGATGGACTGTGGGAAAAAAAAGAGAAAGGTCCCAGATAAAAGACCTCTAGATGTTTAGGCATTAACCTAATTGTCCTATGTGAAGTTCAGTAGCTCAACCGTGCCCATGCCCTCAGCCATATTCTCCACCAGCCAGAGCTTCTAATAAGCTTTTTGTGCTTCTATCAGATCTATAATTGCTCAGTAAAGGAGTGACAGACAGGAGAGGAAATTTCCCATGACAAAGAGAGACTGAAACAAACAAATGCTTAGAAAAGTGGACCCAAGTGAAACAGAGATTTAAAAAAGAAAAAAATCACATCATGAAAATAAAAACATAATGCTATTTGTAAAAAATCAGAGAAAAAGAAATAGAATTAGGAAATTAAAGTAAATTTTAAAAAGAATAAATTGAAGTCAGAAAAACAGATTAAGTAGAGCAAAACAAACTGATGGTAAATAAGAATAAAGGTATTAGAAAATTAGAGAATTAATTTAGGTGGCCCACTATCCAACTAGTAGTAATTCAAGAGAGATAAGGGAACAAAGATAGGAGAGGAAATGATCAAAGAAATAAAACAAAACCTTACAAAAGTGAAAGCCTCATGAAAGAGCCCATTGAGTTCCCAGGAAAATTAACGAAATAAAATAGTCACACAAAGGCATATTATCAGAAAATTCCAGACTCCCTTGGGTTAAAGGGCAGATTAAAAAAAAAACTCAAGATAAATATGAATCAGAATAATAATGAGAATCTGTGTGCAAGAAGAGAGGGCATATGGGAACTCCGTACTTTGTGCACAATATCTCCTTAAACCTGCAAGTGGTTCTAAACTATAAAATCTACTGATAAAAAACTAATTGAGCACAGAAGGAGATTTTGATGGAAAGTGATCTAGTCTCCTCACAAATCCCATAAGAGGATTTGTATGTGTGGGAAGCAGGTAACATAGAAGGTAGGAGTCCGTTTAACATCTCAAGTTTGCATAAATAAACACTAGAGACAAAAATTAGAATTACTAATTACTAATTAGAATAATTGGAATAATTACCAATAATTGGAGTAATAAGATCCAAAAGACAGTAAAACAATAGCATTAAAAGTTCTGATGAAAAATTATTTTCAGCCTATCATTTTATACCTAGTCAAAAAATCAATGAAATGTGAGGATTGGATCAAGATATTTTCAAATGTGTAATCATTCAAAAAACTTAGTACACTAACACCCTTTCTTAGGAAGCTATCAAATCATAATGATTCATGAAAATGAGGTAGTAAAGCAAGAAAGAGAAAGACAAGGAATTCAGAAAAAAAAAAAGGGTATTCAATATGAGAGGAAAAAAGGAACAGTTTGGCATGACTAATGTGCCTTCAAGCCTAAACACTATTAGTCTAGATTGAAATACTATGTATAGGAAGCAGATCTTCAGTTAAAATAAGCATTTATTTTGGAATGATTGTAAATTACCAGAAGGTTACAAACAATTGTACAAGGAAGTCCTGTGCATGCTTTCCCCAATTTCTTGTAATGTTAACATTTAAAATATCACATCTATATTTTAACAACTATAGTATAATGTCAGAATCAAGAAATCAGCATTGATACAATCTCATAGTTTATTCAGATTTCACCAGTTATACTTGTACTTACTTGGGTGTGTGGATCTCTATGCAGTATTTTCATATGCATGGACTTGTATAACCACCAAATAATCAAGATACTCAACTGTACCATCACAAGGCTCCTCTATGTTATACCCTTTAGACAAACCCATTCCCTCTCTTCCATCCCTAAACCCTGGCAACAACTAATATGTTATCTGTCTCCATACTTACCTCCTGGATAATATGTAAATGGAATCATGAAGTATTTATTCTTTTGAGGAAGACATATTTACTCAGCATCATTTCTTTAAGGTCTATCCATGTGGTTGCGAATACTAATAGTTTGTTCCGTTTTGGTATGGATGTACCATAGTTTGTTTAATCACTCATCCATTGAATAATATTTGAGTAGTTTACGGTCATTATCCACAAAGCTTCTATAAACATTTGCGTACAAATTTCTGTGTGAAAAGCAGTCTCCATTTCTCTGGGATAAATGCCCAAGAATGCAACTGTTGGGTTACATCATAAGTTCATTTGAAGGAAAATAGAAAACTATTTACCAGAATGGTTTTACCTCTTTATAGTCCCACCAGCATTGCATGAATAATACAATTTCTCTGCATCCTAACCAGAATTTTTTATTTTAGCCATTTTGACAAGTGTGTAGTGATATTTCATTTAGTTTTAATTTGCGTTTCTCTGACTGCTGATGATTTCAGGCATCTTTAAATGGGTTTATTTGCCATCTTTATATCCTCTTCTCTAAAATGTCTATACCCATCTTTAGCAAATTTTGTAATTGGGTTATTTAATATTTTTCATGTTGAAAGCTGAGGGTTTTTCATATATTCTAGATATAATACCTTTGTCAGATATGTGATTTGCAAATATTTTCTCCCATTCTGTAGTTTTCTTCCATTTAGTAGGGTCTTTCACAGAGCAAAAGTCTTTAATTTTGATGAGGTCCAATTTATCAGTTTTTCCTTTTCTGGGCTGTGCTTTCAGCTTTCAAGTATAAGAGCTCTTTGTTAACATAAGATTTCAAAGATTTTTCTCCTACAATCTTTTCTAAGAGTTTTATAATTTTATGTCCATGATCATATTTTATATTAAAGTCCATGATCCAATTTTAGTAACTTTTTCTACAATATGTGAAGTTTATGTGTCAAGAGTTGCTTTGTGGTTCTTTCTTTCTTCTTTTCTTTCTTTCTTTCTTCCTTTCTTCTCTCTTTCTTTCTTTCTTTCTTTCTTTCTTTCTTTCTTTCTTTCTTTCTTTCTTTCTTTCTTTCTTTCTTTCTTTCTTTCTTTCTTTTGCTTAATGGATGTCCAATTATTCTAGCACCATTTATTGAAAGGGCTATCTCTGTACCATTGAATTGCTTTTGCTCTTTGTCAAAAATTAATTGTGTATATTTGTGTGGCTCTTTTTCTGGGTTCTCTATTCTATTCCACTTTTCTATGGGCATCAGAACCACATTAGCTTGATTACTATGCCAGTGCCTTTGAAAAATGTCTTTACTATTTTTTAGCACTGATTTAGGGGACATTGGGAGTAAATGCATATGCTTGATCTGTTATATTTAATTAAAGAATACCTTTTATATTTCTAATTTTTTTCACTAGTTGTGGTAAAATTTGTTAATTTCAAATATTTTGATATAAAAGGTACTTATGTTTTAGTTACTAAAAGAATAGAGGATCTACACATATATATTTTAAAAATAATACATATCTACGTGACACACACTAAGGGAACAAGCATAAAACACTGCCAAATCAGAAAAAGAACAATAAATTCTGCTAAAGGTGATGTGGAGAGAAAAAGGAGAACCAATGAAAGTTAATCAGAAAAGGTGGCATGTAAGCTAGGTTTCCCCATATCTACAGAAGGGTGTGTAGAGAATTCACAAATGATCCATAAGATTAATTTCAAAATCCAGCATTGTACGACTTCTACTACTAGTAAAGATAAAGAGAAATTGGATTTATCCTCTTGCCTGAAAAAACTAATAAAACTTGAAAAAAAATGATTATGAAACAACGGCACACAAGACATTGGACATCAAGCAACAAAAGTCAGTGATCCTTCAGAGTCAGGAAACAAGCAAGGTGGAACCCTACAATTGTCCCAGCTTAGTGCCTGGGGAGTAGGCAATACGAGGAAGGAAATCAGGACACTCCTCCTAAATTGAGGAGATGGAATTGCAAGTCCAGGGAAGCCAAGGCAGCTGGACTCCACAAGGTGGAGTACAGAAGTGAGAGCTGTAGGGAGAGAAAGTTTCAGAGGTCTGCTAAGGATACCGCTCAAATATTCAATAGGGTACTGCTCAGAACATGTGGAAAAAATGAAACAAAACTACTTAAGTTCAAGAAAGAACCACATGAAAGGATTAAATGGAACAGTCCTGAGAGACAGCACAGGACCAGGAAAAGTGCCTATACCCTATAGTCAGAGCAGACTATAATTAGGGGACATAATTAGGGGACACTGGCTAGACTCTTGCCTTGTCACTGGGGAAATATTAACCTAAGTTCTCATCTCATCTAACAAAGCTTAAAAACAAGATCCCAAAGGATCAAAATATTCCCAAATCACAAAACATAATTCAAGAAGATTCACAAAACTACCCGGCATCCAAAAAGTTTCAATTCGTGATGTCTAGCAAATAATAAAAATTTACAGAGTATGCAAAGGAGCATAATAATACAACTGCAAATGACAACAAAAATCAATCAATTGAAATTGATCCCAAAATGAATTGAAATAGTCATAGTACTGCCTTGTCTTGGTATTACTCTGAGGTCTTAAGAAATAAAGATAACTTTTCAGTGGGGTGATAAAGCATGGAAGAGGAACTGGTGATAAAATGTAAAGTGGGAAGAAAAGAATCCAGTGGAAGCAAATGCTTAGAGCTTCTAAGTAGTCCCAAATATTTGGTAGGCATGTACATTATCCAACATTGGGATTGGGAGCAAATTTATTAAAATCTTGAAGCATAGCGTAGCACTAGTAGGCTGTAGCAGGCTGCAGGATGTGCATATTCTGGCAGCTGACTTCTGAGTTACAAATATCATTTGTAGAATGAGGAGTAACTACACGTGGTTAGAGACATAACACTCAGCTTGTGTGGATTTAGTTACTTCAGGACTCCCGAGACTCCACCTGGGCACTAATCGGTACTGGTACAATCACATGGAACTACTAATAATAGGAGCTCAAGAAACTCTCTTCCTCTTTTTCCTGTACCTTTGCCTTCATTTAAGAAGCAAAGAGACAATATTATCAAATCTAGTTGTTAGTTGTTGCTCATTAGAACAAAGGCATAGAAACCAACTTACTGCTTTGAGACTGAGAGATAGGCCAGGCTTTGCCCTACCCAGCCTCACTCTGTTGGAAACAGTGGTGTAGAAACTGAAAACATCCAGTTACTGAGATTTTACACAGGCTTTGCCCTTGGCTGTTGCACTTTGCTCGCCTGCTTGTGTGTTTTCCTGAAGGCTCCCCTCTCCAGCTGCCATGACTGCCTGTGTCTTTGTGCTCCCAGTTGTTATTGTAGTCCCTGGAGGATAGAGTCCCACAGGCGGCTGGCATGGTCCATAGCTCCCAGTAAAGCTCCTGGGCTGCTACCTGAGTGGCCATTTAGAGTCTGCCCAGGGAAGAAATTGCAAAACGAAATGCACAAACCAAACCACAATAGAATCTGATCAATTCACTTATTATCTAAACAATCTTTAGTTAACAGAGTTAATCTTTCACTTCCAATGCTCGTTGAGATTAGTATAAAAACAGTTTCCTTCCTTTCTTTTTTGAAGCTGGAGTTCTGTCCTGATAATGCTAAGATTTGCTGTTGTTTTGAAGGTCTTTAAAGGGAGCAAAGATGATAGATTATATTCAACAAGAAGAAATACCATTTTAAGTAAAACAGCAACATTCTTCCCATTTCCTAAACAATATCAGGTAGAACTGTAAGAACGTAATCAGGCCTGGATTAAGAGGTCAGCCAGCTGGGCCCTTGACCTGGACAACAATCATTAAGGGTACAGAACAATCGCTGTCCGCAGCTGGAGAAAAGTGTATTTATAGAACTCTCTGTAAGAAAAGAAAATGAGCTTGAAAAGACTATTTTGTTAAGCTCCTTGGGAATGGGACCAGGTGAGATACCAAAAGCTCTCGCTAAGAAGCATGGCAAAAAGTAAAAGCAGAGCTTTTATTTAGCCTAGTAGGGGAATGGGGTTTAATTTGGAGGCTGCTGCTTGGAATAGCCCAGGACAATGGCTGAGAGGCTGAGTCTCCCAGCAGCTGTCTTTCCTCTCCTTACATGGTACTCAGCCTTATCTTAAATACCAGTGAACAAATATTTCAAGAAAATCAGTGTAAGGAGGTATCACGATGTTTATCTTCTTGGTGCACAATATTTTGAAGGCATCACATATCTTGGCCTTCCAGTAGACTTCAAAAACCCCAAGTTTTACATTCAGCCTTGTATTACTGAAATATAAAAATATAGGTAAGATGATGTATCTATACAATTAACTTAGATCTGAAACCTAGTGAATAAACTAAACCACATTTAACATAAAAAATACAGGGCAGGTGCTCCATATTTATTTTTCTGATAGGTTTATTCCACCTATCCCAATACATATTTAACCTACCCGCTGAGAAATAGTAAAATGTTATTCTGTGCATTTTTAGCACATTTGATTTATTTTGCCTAACTGCTGATCGGAGTGATTTGTAAAGTAAGAAATATCTTTGGAGTCAAGGAATCAGCAAAGAAGTTTGGGAAAATCAGAGGTCTGTTTTCTGTAGGCATTAGGGAAAAAATTAAGTCTCTTAGAGTCCAAGAAAGACTAAACTGTGTTACAATGAAGAATAGGGATTACTTACTCATCCATTTAAGATACAGAATCAGAGCATCAAAGTTTTAAGTTCCAAGCATTGTTCTTGGCACTAGGGAAATAAAGCAGAAAACAAAACCCTGCCCCTGTGGAGATTTCATTCTAGTGAGGAGATACTGTAAGCTATTAACTGTATATAGTATGTCAAATGGCAATGAGTGCTATGGAGAAAAATAAAGCTTGGTGCCTGGATTCCTAGGGCTGCCATAAAAAAATTACCATTATGTCCATTATGACCTCATCTGAACTGGTCACAACTTCAAAGACCCTCTTTCCAGGGTTTGGGACTTCAACATTTCTTCTTAGGGAATACAATGCTACCCACAATACAGGGTAATGGGAAGGAGCAGGCTGCATGGGGATGGGCTCATTTGTTACTTTATTTTACATAGAGTGACCTGAGAAGGCATCACTGATAAGGTAAATTTTAAGCAGAGACCTATAGGAAGTGACAGAGTGAGCCTTACGTATACCCAAGGGAATGGTCTCAGGCAAAGGGAGTAAGGAGCTCCAGACCCCGACGTGTTAGTGCATTCAGCTGGAGGGGAGGAGGAGAATGTGGAGAGTCATCAGAGAACAATGGAGACCATGGTTGGAGAAGAGGTCAGCGAAGCAGCTGAGCGCCCGAGTCCTGATTTATTGTTGGGACTTTGGATTTTACACTGAGTCAGGAGACGGTGGAGGGTTTGGGGTAGAGGAGTGACATGATTTAACAGATGTTTTCAAAGGATCATTTTGCTACAGTGTGAATCTTAAACTGCAGGAATCAGGCAGGGGAAGAGGAACAGAAGTCAGGAGATATCTTAATAACGTTCGAGGTGAAAGATGAGAGCACGGAGTAGGGCAGTGAGACACGACGGGGATCTGGATATGTCCTGAAGGTAAAATCTGCAGAAATCTATTGCTGCTTTAGATATGGGGTTGGAGAGGTGAGGAGCAAAGACAGTCAGACTCCAAATAACAGGGAAGACAACTTATCCTCACTCAAGATGTTCCAAACATGATAATTACCATTTTATTTAAAACCTGTCCTATAGGAAAGCATACCATTCTGGGGCAAGTTCTCTTCAAAAAGATCCGTTAAATGATTATTTGGTGAGATATTGTTGAGGGAAACTGAATTCGAAATGAGTTCTCCAGAAATGTGAATTTACAGCAGCAGTTTAATGCCTAGAGAGCATGAGGCAGTTTCAGGAGTATTATTTACATGGTTTCAGTATAATATGTAACCATAAGTCAAGAGTTTCAATAAAGGTAAAGGGATATTAATCTAAAATAAACCAAATATAGAAAAAGGAAATTTATTTTTTTTACATGTTCAGTTAAAATTATTTGCAAAGAAAGTGAAAATAAAGTGGTATTTTAAAAGCACCAAAAAATTTGAAATTTTTGAGGAATAATCTGTATTCTAACTACTTTAAAGGTTCAAATGTATGCTTTAAAGATTGGTTTCATCTTATCCTTTAGAGATGATGAGAACTGGCCAGAAATACCAAAAATAAAATAAAATAAAATAAAATATTTGATATAGGACTAGAACCTGCCAGAAATTTTGATATCTCCCAAGTGAGAGTTTGCTTTATTTTTTGCTTTTTTTTTTTTAATTTTTAAGAACTTAAAAACCATCTTGACAATGCTGGAGGAAACTAAAACTTATAAGAAAAATAAACAAATGGGTCTCTATAAAAGCTAACAAGCACATGTTTTGGGCTCTGTTAATGGAGAAAAGATTATGGTCTGTTGAGGCCTAGGTAGACAATTCTTTTTTCTTTTGCCAGGAAAGAGATATAATTATGGCTCACTATGGCTCACCAATGTTGACCTTAACCAAAACAAGGCAGGGGATAGAACAGAAACTTGGGCACGGTGAGCAAAGGGTATTTGTTTTCTCTTGGCCATAAGAAACTAATTTGGGGAAACAAAATTAATGGCAAAAGCTAGTCGGGTTGTGGAAGAAAACTCAAGACTAAATACAGAAGATACATTGAATGAAGGCAGAATTTCAATCAGAAGAGAGGCTGGTGTCATGCTTATTTAATCTTGAAAACGATTGCTGGAAACTAAATTTTTTAAAAAATTAGATAAGGGCAGATATCACAGATGTTAATGTGTGTCTATGATTGTTGGTCCAGGTGGTAAAATTCAAACAAGCAAGAAATTAGTCTAGGAAATGTTTAACTTTCATTGGCTGTTATGTGTTAAGCATGTTACAAACAATATTACGTTTAGTTTTTGAACCACCACTTAGAACATTATTTCTGCTATTTCCCTTTCAAGTGAACTAAAGCTCAGAAAATCCAAGTAATTGCTCTAGTTTACACAGGAGAAAATGCCCAGTCTGGTGCTTGAAGACCATGCTTTTTTCTCTAGCACCAGGTGCTTCTCGCTATGACAATTTCTCAGTATAAGAATCTGGTTAGGAATTTTAGGAACAAAAAGTTTTTTAAAAAAGGAATCTTTTTTATCTGCATTTCTAGCTCTCTATCACCACCGTCCTCTTTTCTTCTCCATAGCTCAAGTGGGCCCAGCAATCCTAGAAAAGTAAAAAAAAAAAAAAGTAAAATTCTGATTTGTGACCCTTCATTATTTGGCTAGGTCCTCACTGCTGCTTGAAGAATCCCTTTTGTAGTCAAAAACACTTTCCCCATGTTTCTGAGTCCCTATCTATAGCTCTCTAAGAGATCATTTTTCCCTCTTGTTTTAATGAAAATATCAAGTCTAAAGCAAGTAACTTAAAGTGGGCTCTCTGCTTCAAAATTTCTCTGTACCATTACCCTTCTCATTTTCTTCCTTTAAAACCCGTTATGGATTGAATTGCATCCTCCCAAAAGATACGTTCGACTCCTAATCCCTAGTAACTCAGAATGGGACATGGGACCTTATGTGGAAGTAGGGTCATTACAGATGGAAATAGACAAGCTAAAATGAGGTCATACTGGATTAGGGTGGGCTCTTACTCCAATACGATTGGTCCTTATAGGAAGAGGAATTCTGAACACAGACACAGAGGGGAGGATGCCACTTGATGGCTGAGGCAGAGAACGCCGTGGACTGCAGGCGAGCTATGGCCAGAAGCCTGGACAGAGACGTGGACCAGATTCTGCCTCACTGACTTCAGGGGAAGCATGACCCTGCTGCCACCTTAATTTTGGACTTCTAGCCTCCAGAACTGTAAGACAATAAATTTCTCCCATTTTAACTCACCCAGTTCATGGTACTTTGTCATGGCAATTCTGGGAAGCTAACACAGACCATGTCCTCTTCAACAACCCACCCTGTCCTCCCACGTCCCTCCTGGTTTCTGAAACCATCTCCACCTCACCTCACGCTCCACAAAGGATTGTCCAGGTCTCCCCAGCCTACACCATGGCATGTTGTGTCATTCTTTCTCAGATCATATATATAGGGTTCATTCCCCAAACCTCTTATGTTAAGGACCTTCCTTCTTCCTTTCTGAGGTAAATATTTTAAAATAGTCACAATTTCTGTCTCTACTTCCTCACTACTCACCCCTTATCTGATTGCAATCTGATTTCTGCTTCCACTTTGTAAAACTTCTGTCCTGAAGATCACTGGGGCCTTCCCAGACATCAACTGTGACTGTATTTGGAAGGGTTCTCAACTTCTTGGATATACTGAAGCATCTGCACTTATTAGTCATAATCTCATTTAAAAAATTTTTTTCTCTGGTGTTTTTCACCTCTTGAGCTATCCCTTGTCTGTCTCCTTTTATTATTTCAGCCTCTAAATATATTTCTCCAATGTTCTATTTCAGCCTTCTCCTCTAGGTTAAAATTCTTTCCTTTGTAATGTCATTCACTCCCATGATGTCAACTCATATTTTGAAAGCTACTGAAATTCACTTTCAACTTTTCTTTTTATATTTGATATCAAATAGGTTACTTTAGTTCATTTACTCATCCATATATTGATTCAATCAAAGATGTACTGAGCATCCACTAAATGTCGAGTAACAACATAAATGAGATCTGGTTTCAACTTTTAGTTCATTATGTTACCTACAGTTAAACAGACTAAAATAGAATCAATACAACAAGAGTAAAATGATAGGATAAAAGTAATGAAAGAGGCAAAGCATATAGAATGATTATAGGAAAATCTAGGAAAAGGGAAACAAATAGTTAAGTACAAAAGTAAGCACAGAGTTTCCTAGTAAACATGATTAAAAGGAAAACACATTTAAATGTGTGTCTAATTTTTAAATTAAAAGATAAATGCAAGATCACTAAGAGAAACACTTTACTTGACCCTATTCTCTAAGAATTTGTAGCGATTTTCGTGTCGTGATAAAGTTTAAGAAGTGCGAATATTGACATGCCAAACAAATTATGCTTGCTTTAGGGTGTTGTAAATATGCCCATCTGTATTTCTCCGGTCACTGTCACTGTGACATTCAGCAAATGTCAGGAGGTCATGGTTTTGATGCTTGAATTTTGTGTTCTGACTAGGAGTGGAAGAAATCGTATCATGCCTGTTACCCTTGTTCTCAACATGTATCTGGACTGTTGCTGACACAAATGTGGATGATTTTAGTCAAATTTGTATCAATCCTTGAAGTTATCAAATTACATTTAGACCTACAGTGGCTGCAGAGTACAAAGAGATTTTGAGCCAAAGTGAAACCCACACATCTGAAATTTTATTCCAGTTCCTTTGAATTCAGAAGCTGAATTTTGCCTTATTCCACAAAAAAGCAAGATTTATTTGTCAGTTGCTTTTTCCTACAATGACTACCACACTGAATAACTAATTTCTCAGATTGCATCACTTCAAGTAGAAACAGACTTTTAATTTATTTTAT
The DNA here is from genome assembly GCF_030445035.2 of Dasypus novemcinctus. Lineage (NCBI taxonomy): Eukaryota > Metazoa > Chordata > Mammalia > Cingulata > Dasypodidae > Dasypus > Dasypus novemcinctus. Next base: position 22,659,374 of record NC_080676.1, on the reverse strand, counting down.
TTTTTATCAGTGTTACAAGTTACAAGCTTAACACAAGGTAATGACTAAAGTAACAATAAATCTGCTTTGCCATGGTTACAGTTCCCCCTTATTTTTATTCATTCCTAAATCTTGTGGGATTTGGAATGATGTCCACTCTAACTGCTTCAGGCTGAGAAGGGACGTAGATATTATGAGACAGAGGAAAGGAATTGTTTTGCTTGCAACTGAAGATACTTCTTGTTTTGGGGATGGGACTTGTCCATCATCGTCATTTTGTTAGTTTTCTGGGACAAGCCTGAAGAACTGGAGAGTAAGAATTGACCACAACTTTGCTGGAGAAACAGACTTTTACTAGCATTTGAAACACCTGGGTAATATATTTTTCCATCATTAGTTTTGAGCCACAACAAAACAGTGCATTATAGAAATTATGTATCTGTTGACTGCTCTTTGAGAAAAATATTACCCAGATACTTGGTGAGAAAGAAAATACTAGGGAAGAACTACAATTTTGCTTGCAGAAAAAATTATAATTGAAGACTGGCTTTTGTTTCAACCTTGTGTTTAAAACAGTTGCAGCCCTGAAACAACTCCATTTGTTAACCATACCAAAGAAAAGAAATAGATTCAAGCTGCCGCCTTAAATTTCAGAAGAGTTTTAAGGACTAATAAAACTGGTCTGTAAACTGAGGCTTGTAATCTAATTGAGAAGTATTTATAAAAATGGCATTGCTCACAGGAATGGCTTCTATTATTTCTCCTTAAATCTTTATGATGCTGAAGGACAGAGTGGATGCTCTGCATGATAGCCAAAAGCAGTAATAGGGAGAATGTACATATCTTTTAAAACGCAATTCATCCACAAAGAAATTATTATACTATCAGTTAAAATTTATTAGGAGACATGAACAAAGTTTTCTATAAGAACATCATCTCATTTAATTCTTATTAGAACCCTGTGAAGTCATATTCTTTTTTTTTAGTAAAAGAAATCACACATACACAAAAACAAATGAAACCTATAATTAATGAATTTCTCCTCAATAGTTAAGTTAAGTCATCATTAGAAGAGGGATATTTCTTCACACACCAAGTCTATCTAGGGGGAAGAGTATTCCCCCAACCCTGTACATGACAAATCACAAGGAAAAAAAAAAAACTTTTCCCAACTCACACCCCTTGGATAACAGATGGACAACACTGAAAAAGAGGTTGGAAAAGGATAGAACCAAGTCCAGGGCCAGGCGACTGGTAGGAGAGTCAGGGCTGATCTTTCCCAGGCGGTTACACTTCTGAGCCTGGCTGAAGCTGCACCTATTAAGAAAGACAAGGCAATTAATGTATATTAATGGAAATGGATTTCTCTGCCCATCTTGACAAGATCCCAGCAGAAATAGATCGGTTTTTCAGCCAATTAATTAGCAGTATAATTAATATAAAACAAAGTCGGAATACATTAAGGACATTCAAGAAAGCACTGGCAAAGTGTTCTGGATGCTTTGTGGAAGTTCTTTGTGTGCTGAGGCACAAACACAGGTCCTTGTCAGCTTTGTTAGATCAAGGCGGGGGGTGGGGGGGTGGAGGGAATGAGGGCGGCAGAGGGCGGCCTGGGCTTACCTAAGCTGCGGTCCTGCAAGGGTCGGTGGAGGAGTGGGAGGAAAAGCAGACAAGCAGATATGGAACCTGGGTTTTGCCTTTATTGTGACCCAGAGGGGAGGAGTAGGATTTTCCTTCAGCCACCGGGGATTAGAAGCTTCAAACCCCATGGCGCGCAAAGCAGCAGCAGAGGGCGGTTTGCAGAGGTCCTACGGCGGCTTCTTATCATCCAAGCCACAGGGAGACGTAGGCCTCCTGGTAAATTAAGGCAGCACAAAAGGCAAGGAGCCCTTCGGAGGAAAAGCAGCAGCCGCCTGTTCAGAGACCCTAAGGGCAGCCTCCAGCACCCGTACTAGTTGCTCTTAAGCCCAGGGCAGGGCTGCCTGGGGGTGTTCACTCCAAAGTGGAATTTACAACCACGTCAGGCAGGATGACCTAATGTAATGTCTTTTATGCTATTACATAAAGGTCTAGAGATTTATATAAATTGAAACAAGGCCTAAATATGTAAACATATTAAATGATTTGTAACTTTGCCAATGCCTTTCTAAAAATTGCATAATTCATAATCCGTTATCCTAAACAGAAAATATACTTTTTGAAATTAATATTCTAATTTACAAATTGGGATTATCAATGTGCATCCACTTTGTCCCCCAGGGGACATTTGGCAATGTCTGCAGACGTTTCTGATTGTCACATTTGGGGCAGGGAGAGTGCAAGCTACTGGAATCTAGCTAGTAGAAGCCGAGGAATCTGTGCAGCATCTTAAAATGCACAGAACAATTCCTCACAACAGGCCCCAAATGTCAGTATTGCTAAGGCTGAGAACCCCCAAGTCAGGGTTAGGAAAGAAGGGAGAGGTTACGCCTTCCTTTTTCCACAAGTAGGATTTGATGACTTTTCTCATGGGAAATGCCTGAGAAAATGGGGAACGGCTCTGTCCCACACCGGTCATGAAAGCTTTGGCATCCCAATCCCTAAAACATACCAAGGAGTAGGTCACATTTGCCTTGTGTGGAGTTCATTGAAGAAAATAAAAAGTATAGAACTGTTTTCTCATTAGGACTCACTGAAGTATTCCATTTTGGGAAATTACTTTTAAAGAATTGAGGGAAAGGATGGGTAGAGCCCAAAATTAAGTCAGAAGGAAATGGAGCGATAAGTGCTCTGCACACACCCTAAGGCAGGGTCCCTGCTTGTAAAATTCAGGACCACAAGTTAGGTTACTTCAGAGCCAGATTGCCATGTGTAAACAGCCTCTCAGAACGTTATTCCCCACATTTAACAAATTTGGTAGATAATTACTGATTCACAGGGTTATTTGGAGGAATTCAAGCATGTGGGAATTTAGCAGTGACTGGCACTAACATGATGACGATGACGATGATGTAGACTTTTAATCTTGAAATGCTAAGATTTTTATCAGAATAAATGATAATTTCTACTAATTTATTTTCTACAGTTATTGAGATGATTATGACTTTTTTCTCTTTTTTTAGACCCATTGATATTACAATATGTGAACAAAATACTCAATATAAAATAATCTTATTCCTGGAATAAACATATTACTCTTCCAATGTATTGCTAACATATTATTAATCATTTTTTATAATTTAGAATAATTTACTAATGTGTTATTTATCATTTGGGGACAACATTTGCAAATGGAATCTGTCAGTAATTTTCTTGTGTCTCTGTATGTGTCCATGTGTGCTATACTTAACATGCTTGTGCTTTTTCTATTTCTCTCTCCAGCCTGAAGGTCCATCCTAGATTCTCTATGTTGGGTTAACAAACATCCTTCTATGGCCAGTTCAAATTTAATTTCTCCAAATCATTTCTCCTTCTCCCAAGGCTGAGCTAATTATCTTTCTTTTTAAATAGCCCTGTATTAGTTTTCTATTGCTGCATAACAAACTACACAAACATAGTGGCTCAAAACAACACCCATTTGTTAGTTCACAATTCTGTAGGTCAGAACTCCAACCCTTGAATCTTTATATCAGGCTCTGATTCTAAGGAATTCAATCTTGATATTCATATTTTAGCTGAGATGCCTTGCTCATCTTCTAAATATTAAGTTTCTAAAAGGCAAGAACCTAGCCTTGTGCAACCCTGAATTCTGAGCCCTGAACAGAGTTCTTGGCATGTTTAAGCACTTATATTTATTTGAGGTAAATATTACCTTTGGTATAAACAATTTAACATGCTAATGATTTTTCTTAATTTTGTTTCCATTCTGCTTCATATTTCCCTTTAAGCCTCTCTCACATGGCAATTTAGGAACTCACAAGGGCTTTCAGTCCTTTTTGGAGAACAGGTTGATGAGTACATAGACAGCATCATAAATACCAATTTACCAATAATCAATCTCCCTTAGCACCTTTATTTATTTAACTGGCATCTCATATATTTTTTCTGTAGATAGATATTTGACCACTTAAAACTTTACCTAAATAGCTTCATTATAAAGTGATAGAAGTTTTTAAAAAAAGATTTATTTATTTATTTATTTCTCTCCCTTTCCCCCCTGGTTGTCTGTTCTCTGTGTCTATTCGCTGCATCTTCTTCTTTGTCCACTTCTGTTGTTGTCAGCAGCATGGGAATCTGTGTTTCTTTTTTTGTTGCGTCATCTTGTGTCAGCTCTCCGTGTGTGTGGCACCATTCTTGGGCAGGCCACGCTTTCTTTCGTGCTAGGTGGCTCTCCTTACGGGGCGCACTCCTTGCGCGTGGGGCTCCCCCACGCGGTGGAAACCCCTGCATGGCAGGGCACTCCTTGTGCACACCAGCGCCGCGCATGGGCCAGCTCCACACGGGTCAAGGAGGCCAGAGTTTGAACCACGGACCTTCCATGTGGTAGACGGATGTCCTAACCACTGGGCCAAGTCCACTTCCCTGATAGAAGTATATAGAATATTTTTTCAAGAAAAAATTAAAACAAATGCCTAAAATTCTTCCCATTCTGTCAATATTTACAATATGCATGGCTTTCAATCCAGCAATTCCATTTCTAAGTTGTTTTTCAGGAAAGTACTTTCCAATGTGCATGAAAACACATGAACAAAAATGTTCATTGAGGCATTGTTTATATAATGGAAAGATCTCCTACATATATTTTTGTGTGTGTAAAAGAAGAAAGGCACAGCACATTTGGGAAGAAAATATGAACCAAATTCTATAAAATAAGAATCTAAACTATATAATTGAATAATTACACATACATGCAATACATGCACACTATTGTGTGCATTTCACCCAAACTTTCTGTTTCATTGAACATAATACTGTTGACAAGAAGAGTAGAATTTGGGAGGCCAGGTCTGTGACAATTTCCATTTTTATTTAACATACTTATGTAGGTATTCCTTCAGTGCCTTTATAAGAGAACATTTACATTTTTTAAAAAGAAAAACTTCAAAAACATAGATAAGTTGAAGGAAAAAAGTTAATATTACTTTAAAGGAATAGAGAAACTAACCATCTCTTATTGCCCATCAAATATTACCTCTTCCAAAAATCTTCCTCTCCTTTCTTTGAATTCCTCTGTACTTCAGTATGTAGTGTTTTTTAACATATCAATTTTATTGATACATATTAATAAAGCACACATCCATCCAAAGTGTACAATCAATGGTATTTGGTATAATCACATAGTTGTGCATTCATTATTAGTATACAATGTTTTTATGGTACTTATTTAATTCAATAATATTTATTAAAGCTCTACTGGATTCAATTATGAAAATGATATTATCCTTTCATCAAGGAAAAACAACAGAAAGAAAGAAATGCATTAGCAATAAATATTGATTTAATGGCTAAAATATGGCAAGCATGGACAAAACGTCATGGGATTTGTGGTAGGCAGAATTCAAAGATGGCCTTCAAAAGTCCCAGCTGGCTTTTTGATGGCTTTGTCCAATGGGAAGCAAAAGCAGGAAAGTGAGACTGAGAAGAAAGGTTCAGGTATTTCTTTTCCTTCCTCTCTGCTTGACCTGCTATTGAGCACATACCATGTTCCAGGCACTGTCCTAAGCATATTATATGTTTTACCTCATAACATCACTCTGACATAGAAATTATAATAATAACATCATCATCATCTTCATTGTCATTATCCCCATTGGTCAGAGAGTAAGTAAATGATGGAACCAAAATGCTAACCCAGAGCCCAGACCCTAACCACTATCATATAGCATAGGCTGACCATCATGGATAATCTGAATCTTCATTTCAAGAATGAAAACAAATGTGTTTTATTCTTGAATATACTCATTAGTGTGTCTTAAAAGAATGGCTCCAGCATTAATTCTTCTGCACACTTCATTTTCTGCACTTACCATAGGAAGAAAGATGATTTTATTAGTATGTTTTAAAATCTTAGCCGCTACTGCAATACAAGAAGAAAAAGTAATTTTCACAGTGGACTATAGTCAAAGAGTGGATGAGGATTCTGTTTACCTCTATTTCCAAATTATACAATGTTGAATGGGTTCTATTTCTGTCCTAGTTTCTAACATAGCCCATAACATACTTTTTAGGAGTCTGTGATGAGAAATCTGACTAGAACTTCTTAAGATCCAACTATCTAGAACCATTTCAGATATATACCAAACACATGTTGCCTTTTCTAATATATTACCACTGTGACTTAGGAGTTTCTAATTTAATAGAAGAATAAAAGAATGAGAAAAGAAAATGGTAATGTAGAACGGGGCTCTTGGTTTGAGTTATCTTTCTTCAAGATGTCTATACATCTTACTGCAAGATTACTCGTGGTATCCTCCTTCTCACTGATGTTGCTTTATAATTTGTGTTATTCTTGATGTTAGTTTTTAAAATATAGTATTTTAATAATTAAAATTATATGTCATTGAAAAATAAATTCAAATTTTGTGGCTTAGATGTTTGTCAAAAAACCATTAATTTATCCATGAATGTCAAAAGTCTGAACCACCCTGATATGAGCTAATTGTGGTGGTTTAAAAAAAAAGCCTTTCCTGTAAGAAAATTATAATTTGCTCATTGTCCAGAAGCTAGTTCTCATGAGAAAATCAAGAGTTATTTCTTTAACTTAAGAAGAATCAGTTATGTACCAGATAGAATGCTAGATACTGGGAATTAAAGGAAGAAGCAAGAACATCAGAAAATTCCCAATGTAGTGGTAGTAAGTAACTAAACGGATTATTTGAGTAGAGTTGAGAATAAACACCCAGCCTCTCCATGTAAAGAAATAAGAGAGAAAGAGAAAAGGAAGGAAGGAAGGAAGGAAGGAAGGAAGGAAGGAAGGAAGGAAGGAAGGAAGGAAGGAAGGAAGGAAGGAAGGAAGGAAGGAAGGAAGGAAGGAAGGAAGGAAGGAAGGAAGGAAGGAAGGAAGGAAGGAAGGAAGGAAGGAAGGAAGGAAGGAAGGAAGGAAGGAAGGAAGGAAGGAAGGAAGGAAGGAAGGAAGGAAGGAAGGAAGGAAGGAAGGAAGGAAGGAAGGAAGGAAGGAAGGAAGGAAGGAAGGAAGGAAGGAAGGAAGGAAGGAAGGAAGGCTGCATACCACTCTGGGAAACCACAAGACAAACACCTAACAAAGAAAAACTGACACATGCTGGATCTTGAAGGACAAGTAGGAGTTTGAAAGAAAAAGAAAAGCTTGTGTTTCAGGTATATGAATAGAGATGTGTGAGAGAGTATTATCCTTCTAAGGAGCAACAAAGGAGTTCCACAGTACTGGCCTGTAATTTGTAAATGAGTTGTGTCAAGTGAAGTGAGTGGACAGGCTTGGGTAAGACTGGGAAGGACCTTACATTAAGAAATTTGTAGTTTATCCTGGAAGCACCTGGGAACCTTCGGAGAATGTTAAACAGCAGAAAAATATAATTACATATTAAGCCCAACAAGTTGCAACTCATGCACAACATTTCATGACAGAAACAGTTAACAAACTAGGAACCATGAATTCCTCAGCATGACAAAGAGCACCTATAAAAAACTCACAAAAAAAAATCACAATAGTGAAAGATTGAAAGTTTTCCCCTAACAACAGGAAAAGGACAAGGATGCCAATTCTTACTACTTCTATTCAACATTGAACTGGAGATTCTAGTCGGGGCAATTAAGCAAGAAAAAAAAAAAGTGCCATCCAGAATGAAAAAGAAGTAAGATTATCTCTATTCACAGATGACATGATCCTCTATATAGAAAATGTGAAGCAATCAACAACAATGACAAAAAAAACAATTAGAGCTAATAAATAAGACCAGCAAGGTTGCAGGATATAAGATCAATATACAAAAATCCACTATTTTCCAAACACTAGCAATGAATAATCCGAAAAAAATGAAAAGAAAATTTTCATTTATAGCAGCATCAAAAATTAAAATACTCAGGAATAAATTTAACAAAAGAAATGCCAGATTTGTACATTGAAACTAAAAACACCATTGAAAATAAAGAAGACTTAAATAAATGGATATACCTTTTATGCTGTTGGATTGGAAGCCTTAATATTGCAAAGATGGCAATACTTCCCAAATTGACCTACCAATATAATGTAATCCCTATCAAATCCCAGCTGCCATTTTTGCAGAAATTGACAAGCTGTTCCTAAAATTCATAAGAAATTGCAAGAGACCCCAAATAGCCAAAAGAACTAAATTTGGAAAAGAACTAAATTTGAGGACTCACAGTTACCAGTTTCAAACCATACTACAAAGCTACAGTCATCAAGACTATGTGGTATTGGCATAAGGACAGACACATAGATTGATGGAATAGAACTAAGATGAGAAATAAATCCATACATTTATGGGCAATTGATTTATGACTAAGGTGCCAGAACTAGTCAACAGGGAAAAAACAGACTTCAACAAATGGCACTGAGAAAATTGTATATCCACATGCATAACAATAAACTTGGACCACTATCTCACATCATATGCAAAAGTTAAGTCAAAATAGATCAAAGACTAAATGTAATTCTTAGAAGACAACATAGTAAATCTTCATGACCTTGGATTAGGCAATGGTTTCTTAGATATAATATCTAATGTGCAAACAAGAGAAGGAAAAGAGATAAATAAGACATCATGAAAACTTAAAATTCTGTGTTGCAATGGCCACTATTGAGAAAGTGAAAAGACCATCCCCAAAATGGGAGAAAATATTTGTGAATCATTTATTTTATATGGTCTAGTATCCAGAATAAAGAACTCTTATAACTCAGTACTAAAAAGACTGTCCAGTTTTAAAATGCACAACAAATCTGTGGAGACATTTCTCCAAGGAGGATACAAATAATTAATTAGCACATGAAAAGGTGCTCACTATCATTAGTCATCAGGGAAATTTAAATCAAAATAACAGTGAGATACAACTTCACACCCACTAGTATGGCTGTAATAAAAAAAAAAGGGACAATATGAAGTGTTGTGAGGATGTGGAGAAATTAAAACTCCCATACTTTGCTAATAGGAATAGAAAATGATGTAGCCACATTGGGAAACAAATTCCTCAAATAGTTAAACATAGTTACCATATGACCCAGCAATCCCACACGTAGGCATATAGCATTGAAAATATATGTTCACATAAAACTTGTGCATGAAAGGTCATAGCAGCAGTCTTCACAATAGCCAGAAAGCAAAAATTGAGATCCATTAGTTTCTTCCACATGAAGCCACAAACTTTGAGTCATGAATCTTTGTGTGGAATATTTTTCAGTTTAGTGCAGTTTTATACATTCAAACCATGTATCAAAATCCACTGAATCTTAAGACCAGGTAGGTCCTTAATTTGTCACATCAAAAAACGTTAAAGATTTTTAAAAGATTATGCATAATCAGTCCCTCACTTTGATTAACAATATTACTAATATTATAATACAAATAATTTTAATGATAACCAAGGGTTTTGCACTGTTAAGACATTTAAAATTAAAAGTGCATTTTTAAATATTAAAAAAGTGAGAGCAACTCAAATGCCAATAACTAATGAATGGATAAACAAAATGTAGTATATACATACATAAGAATGTTATTCAGCCATAAAAAGGAATTCATGATACTTGGAAACACTACGTTAAGTGAAAGAAGCTAGATCCAAAAGGTCACATATTATATGATTAGAAAATAATAACAGAATGATATTCAGTTAAAGCATATAATGTGTAAATTACATAGGTGTAAGATTCATTTGTAAACGAATGATTTAAATTATGTGCTGGTATATAGTAGGTTTTCAACAAATATTTGTTGAAAAGAGTGAGTACATAGTAACTGAAAAATAATGGGAATTATTGAAAATTACAATATACTAGGTATATTTAAATTTTAAATTAATCATCACAAGTAGACTATAAGATCAGAAAACTGAAAAATACAATTATTTTTGAGAGTGACAACTACAGATTTTTAAACTTTTTTCCCTAAGTAAAAAAAATACTATTTTTTCTCTGAGTAACAATGTAGAAATACTAAGTAGTATCTAAATATAGTCTTGCCCCAAATTACCTGCTAATGGTTTTTTAGAATGGGCACTGAATAGGTTCATTAGGGTTCCATTTAAGAACTGTGATTTAGCAAAGGTTTTAGGTTAATGTGGAAATTTAGGAGAGATTAATCAACTCTAACTTGCAACAAAAGACTGCAATCATGCTAATCCATGAATTGTTCTCAGCACATTTTATACCTAAAATTGATGGAAAGACTTTTTCTCTTTAATCTTTCAGTCAGAACGCATATTGTAAAGGATGGTTGTATTATAATACACATGAAATTATTTAGCAAAAATAGTGATTAATTTTTACTTCATTTGAGATAAATATGACAGAAAATAAAAGTTTAGTAAAGATGTTTTTAAATCTTTAATTCCTAACCTCTTCAGTTCCTTTGAAAATGATCCTATTTTAAGGAAAAAATAAATAAAATGCACACAGGTATGTATAAGGACCTCATTTATATGTGTAAATATCCATCCATATCTATGAATTGCCCAATATATATGTATTGATGTATATTCAGGCAATTATCAAGTAAATCATATCAGTTATATGCTTCAAAGAGAAAGTAAGATTTCAACTATAAATTGCTTATTATTATTTAAAAAGACATATTTTGGGGCTGTAGTATTAGCTTAGACAGAAAATGTTCCTTTGTTGAAATTGACAATCAATTTGACCTAAGCAGGAAATATGTTCTAATCTAAGCTTAATCATCTTGGTGGCAAAAGGTGCATTTTCTTGGTTTATGGTAAAGTATACTGAGATACACTAATACAGTTACTCGAGTACAAATAATTTTTTTTTAATATTTATTTTATTTCTCTCTCCTTCTCCCCTATTGTCTGTTCTCTACGTCCATTCACGTGTGTTCTTCTATGTTTGCTTGCATTCTTGTCATACAGCACTGGGAAACTGTGTCGCTTTTTTTGTTGTGTCATCTTGCTGCATCAGCTCTCCATGTGTGCAGCGCCACTCCTGGGTGGACTGCACTTTTTTTACACGGGATGGCTCTCCTTCTGGGGTGCACTCCTGGCACATGGGGCACCCCTAAGGATGGTCACCCCTGTGTGGCATGGCACTCTTTGCACATGACAGCACTGCACATGGGCCAGCTCACCACACGGGTCAGGAGGCCCTGGGTATCGAACTGTGGGTCCTCCATATGTAGGCGGGCGCTCTATCAGTTGAGCCACAGTCGCTTCCCTGGAGTATATCTAATTTTGGTATCAACGTCTTTGCTTAAAAGTGGTTTTTATAAATTAATGTGTCATATACTCCTTTTTGTCTGCCTGACTTACAAATGTTGCCAAGTTATGCTGCAGATTTTAATGATGACACCTGATCTTTCTGATAGGGTGTTGGCTTCCCTAGGTGAAGGCCTCCAGATTCAGGGGTAACAATCATTTCACTGTGTATGGACACTTTTTTCCCTAGTCATTGTGCTTTTCTACAGAAAGAAAGAAAATAATGATGCTACCAAGACAGGATTACTGCAGTAAGTACTACTAAAGACTTACAGATATCCTTTAGGGGACATCTTGTCAAATCCTATCAATTGTTTTTCAAATTGGCAAACTGAAGCCCAGGTGGGCATGCCCAAGTCACGCATGCGGCAGATGGAGCAACCAGGATCAGGGCTGAGTCTACTGGCTCCTAACCCCTGCCCCTCCTGCTACACCTGGAGCTACCACGCACAGCCTTTCCGAGACGATTCTCCTCTTCAATTTGACAAAGAAAGCACCAGAAAATGGTCCTTCTCTCATTTTCTTGAAGATATCTGCACTGCTTTAATCAATTATTATAGTACCCCTATTGCAGCTTTAACTAATCTAATGAAAGACATATTTTTCTCACTGCCATGGCAACTTATGAAATAATGCCGTTCTCCTCTCCCACAAACACTCCTAGTCTCTGGCAATAAGCTGGCTTTATGTTTACATAGTCATCATCTCAATGTGGCCACAGCTTTGATTTCTGCTTTTCTTACTTAATTTTATGTCACATAAATATTCTCGGTTACTACATAAATTTCATATTTCTTATCTTCAGAAACTGCCTAATATTTTACTATACTAATGTGTCATAACTGATTTTGCTATTTCTACAAATGAACACTTAAGTGCCTTAAATTTTCACGTTATTATCTAAAATAATGGGAAAAACACTGTGATGGTTAGATTAATGTGTCAACTCGGCCAGGTAATGGTGCCCAGTTGTTTGGTCAAGCAAGCGCTGGGCTCACTGTAATACAAGGGCATGTATGGACTTTAGTCATCAGCCTGTCCACGGAACCTGGACTTGTGCACGGTTAGGTGAGAGACTGATAAAATCACGTAGTATTGACAGATATCTCTTGTTGATTCTCTTTTCCTAGAGAACCCTGTCTAATACAAACACTATCTAAAGTGTTGCAATGAATATATTTCTGATTTTTCCCTCCAAATTTTATAGAATAGCCTTAGCTTCAATATCCAGATACAGAATTAATCACAGTATCTACAATTTGATGTTTTATTTTGAAGTTGTTAATTTGATTCTTATTAAATGGTCCTTATCCCCAAAAGGACCCTAATCATTAAAATGCTGGTAGTAGTACAAAGGGTATCTATTATTGCATCCTCAACAAAAAACAGCATCATTACTAAAATTTTTAAAAATAGTATTAATACAGTATTCCACATTAGTATATTTTGCATTTTCATGTTTGTTAAATTAGGTTGCCAGGGGAACAGGTGTAGCTCAGTGGTTGAGCACCTGCTTCCCACGTACAAGGTCCCAGGTTCAATCCCTGTTACCTCCTAAAAAATAAAAATTAAATAAATAAATAAAGTTGCCAATTTTTACATGTTTTCATGTATTTATGATTCAGTACCTGTTAAATATCAATTATCTTCTTTCTTGATCCATTAATATTAATATTATATTTATTTTAATATTATGTTAGAGTTTCTCTAAACTTTCATTAATTATTTACTCATTCATATAGCTGCTAAATGCTTAATGCATAAAATTGGCCGTGTGCTCATCCCTGGGACTTCACAACCTCTCTCCTCAAAGAGCTCACACTCTACCTGAAGAAACAGTCAGATAAGCCAAAGATAAATTACTAAAGGACAGAAGTATAAAGACTTTCCCTTGCTTCATTTTAATGTCAGTGTTTGCCCAAGTGGAGCTACCGTCACGCTAGGGGGAGAAGTCCCAGCTCTGCAGGTTTTTGCTGCTCTTGGGTTCTTGTATCTTAACATAGCCTATGGCCTTTGTGATCAAAGCAGGCCTGGAGTTTGTGCTCATACTCAGCTAACATAAGGAGATCTCAGGTTTTTGGTACTTTGGATAGATTTCACAGATCCCTAAATCAATTTAGTTGAATAAATGAGGTTCCTTTGAGAAACATCAGTCCTTAAAAGCTATCTGTTCACCCCATGCCCTTTTTTTAAAAAAGCAGTTTTATTGAGATATATTCATATACCATATAATCCATCCAAAGGGTGCAATCAGTGGTTTTTATTATAATCAAAGAGTTGTCAGTTTACAGAAAAGACATGAAAAATACAATGTTCCCATATACTGCCATTGTTGACACTTTGCATTAGTGTTGCTATCTTTGTTACAATTGATGAAAGAATATTAAAATATTACTAACTATAGTAGATAGTTTATATCAGGTATATTTTCCCCATATACCACCCTATTGTTAATAACTTGTAATAGTGTCATACATTTGTTATAATTCGTGAAAAAACATTCTTATATTTATACTACTAACCACAGTCCAACATCCACAACAGGATTCATTGTGTTATACAGTCCCATGTTTTGTATTCTAACTTTTCTTCTAGTAACATACATGTTCCAAAACTTCCCCTTTCAACCACCTTCACCAACATAGTTCAGGACTGTTAATTAAACTCACAATGATGTGCTACCATCACCACTATCATTTTCAAACATTTACAATCAAGCAGGATTGCCAAGTCCACTCAGCTGGGACAGAATATTGTCTTCAACAAATGGGAAAACTGGATATCCATATGCAAAAGAATGAAAAAGGACTCCTATCTCACACCTTATTCAAAAATTTAACTCAAAATGTATTGAAGAACTTTATGTAAGAACCAAGATCATAAAACTCCTAGAGGGAAATTTAGCGGCGCATCTTTAAGATTTTGTGTAGGGAATGGCTTCTTAGAGTTTATACGCAAAGCACAAACAATGAAAGAAAAAAGTAGGTAATGGGATCTTAAAATTTAAAACTTCTGCGCTTTAAAGGACTCTGCCAAGAATGTGAACAGGCAACCTACTCAATGGGAGAAAATATAAGTAAACCACATATCCAGAAAGAGCTTAGTACCAGAATACATAAAATACAATAAATACAATACATTAAATACAATAAAATACGATAAAAAGTCAAACAACCCAATTTTTAAAAAGACAAATGACTTAAATAGACATTTTTTCAAAGTTGAAATATAAATAGCTAAAAGATACATGAAAAAAATGCTCAACATCACTAGCTGTTAGGGAAATACTTATCAAAATAACAATGAAATATCACTTCACACCTGCTAGAATAGCCACTATTAAAAACAGAAGACTACAATTATTGGAGAGGATGTGGAGAGATAGGAACACTCACTCACTGCTGGTGGGAATATAAAATGGTGCATCCTCTGGGGAAGACAGTTTGGCAATTCTTCAGGAAGCTAAGTATAGAATTGCCATCTGATTGGACAATTCAACTACTAGGTATATTCACAAGAACTGAAAGCAGGGACTCAAACAGATATTTGCACACCGATGTTCATAGTGGCATTATTCCTAATTGCCAAAAGATGGAAGCAACTCAAGTGTCCATCAACCATTGAATGGATAAACAAAATAATGAAATATTATTCAACTCTAAGAAGGAATGGAGTCCTAATGCACGCCACACATGGGTGAACCATGAGGACATTATGTTGAATGAAATAAGCCAGACACAAAAGCACAAAGTATTTTAGGGTTCACTGATATGAACTAATTATAATAAATAAACTCATAGAGTTAGAATCTAGAATATAAGTTACCAGGGGATAGATTGGGGTAGAGAGAGGGGAACTGATACTCAATTTGTACACCCCCACATTCTTTGGCTAGAGATTAACTTTACATAGTAACTATATCTGTTTTCATTCATTGTTTAAAAAAATGGACAGAGTAAAATAACTGTCAACTTGAAATGTATTTAAAATATCACCAAATGTGGGAATGTGGAGAAGCACAGGGAAAATGCTATTGGTGTGACCTACGGACTATAGTTAACAGCAATACTGGAATATTCTTGCATCAATGCCAAAGATGTACTGGTTGATAATGGGGAGGTATGGACAAAGTTTGCCAAATGTATGCTATAGCCCATGGTCTGATGATATCTCATAATCGGTAACAAGTATTCCACTACATGGGGTGTAGTTCGTGAAGGGGTGTTACACACATGTGCATGATTGTTTTATAAGGTCACAGGCTCTGTAATGAAAATATATATTTTTAAAAATAGGGTAGGTTATGGGAAAAATACACCAAATGTAAGATATGGACTATAGTTAGTAGTAATATTTGGTGATGCTCTTTCATAGTTTGTAACAAATGTTTCACAACAAGCAAAGTGTTGGTGGAGGGGTGACAAACGGGACCCTTATGATGTTATGCATGTTTATTTTGTAAGTTCACAACTTTTGCTACACACTTATTATTTATGCATGTTCATGTATGAATGACATACTTTAATAAAATATATATATATATATCACCTAGCATTCAGAATATTTGACTCATATCTTGGGGCAGTCCTATGTCATATGAAAGGAAGGAGTGCTTACATCTGAACGGGCATGCTCTAAATTAAAATTCCATTTCCTAAGTTTGGATAATGAGGAAAGTTCTTGGAAAGCAGAATGGAACAAACGTAGCTTTAATTATTAAACATCAACGCCAAGGAATAGAAATCAACAAATGCAGTAATTACTATCTTTGGTTAATTTTAAGAAATAAAGAAAGCAATATATAATTCTTTAAACTCCGTAAAAATGCATGTATTCCAGAATTGGAGACTTGCATGAGAGTGTGTTAATAGTAAATCACGTTCCCTTGAACCTCAGTATTTTCTGGGTATTTTCTATTTTCAATAATCTTTGAAGGGGTATTCTTAAAGGCAGATGAGTAAAATGGCTTTAATATTAAATAAACCGGTAATTTTTCAGAAAGAAATTCATATATATGATGTGCTTTAAATGTACACTTCAGAGATACAGGTAGTTAGCAGACCGTGTGCAAAACTGTACTTGAATATTGGTTTTGAGCGCTATGAAATATAGAACGTGATAAGGAATCAAGGCGAGGAAAGGTTTTCACTATTGCCTAAGGGGCCCTATTGCAAGTAAATAAGCTGGATTTGAGCTAGACGCGTACCACTGCACATATCTAGTAAAAAAACATCTACTTCTAAAATTCTTCTACTTTATGAAAAGACCTCAGTGAAACCCACAAATGAAAATTCAGTTGATGGAAGTGACCTGAAAACTTTAAATGCAGTCGTACTTTCAGCCTTGTCTAACATTGTGTGTCTTTGGTTGGCAAGTGCGTTGTGAGAAGGTAAGGTATACCAGCAGCAGGAGTGCTCAGCCCCGTCATTCTCAGCCTTATTTAAGGAATGGTTTATACAGGCACAGGAGCAGCAAGAAATCTGTTCTCCTCCAGCTGGAATAGTCACGCTGAGCTGATATATTTAATAATTACTGGCTAAATATTTACAACAATGAGTTGCTTTTGTTTTATGGTTTAGAGTCAAGATATTTAGGAATCCACAATGAGTTTATTTCCGGTTGTAACAAATTGCCATTCTTGACCTTAAGAAAAGATAACTATATATAGTATAACATTTTTATTTATGTTGGTATTATTAGGCACAGGTTCTGATGGATGTTAAATATAGAACTCTTCTCTGCCAAAGATTACCATTAAGTCAGTGATTGTTTTCATTGTTAAATCGTTTAATGCTTAACCTTCTAGCTGTTCTAATATGTACTGAAAGATTTTGAGACTTGAAATAACTAATCCACAAGTAAAAAGCAGCATTTTTGGATTGTTATCATTCAAGATTTTAACCAGATGTCTTGAGGATGTGATTTTGCAGGATAAAAAGTAGTACTGTATCTAAGGGTAATTTGCTAAATTCTTGTAATGAGTTTTTAAAGAAAGAAGCATATATTGAAAAAAATACTAAGGATGAAGAGATCGAGTTATTCCAAAATAATCAGTCCTCTGTAAGCTAGATAGCAATGTGCATTTCAGCACTGTTGTTAAATCAACACTGCAGAGACAAGCCCCGCACTGTATCCTCTGCACTTCAGCACACCTGCCCTCATGACCTCCGACATGCAATTTGCCCTTTCACTTCAAGGAGCATTGTACTTCCCCTGCTCTCTCCCTATCACATTTTCACTTCAGTGCCTCCTCTTCCCCTCAGGGTGGTTGTCAGGCTCCGTTCCAAGTTTTTAACCTTTGTGCTGGTTGCAAGTGTGTAAAATAAAACACATATACGGAAAAGTACACAAAATAAAATGTGCAGCTTAATGATGTATTGTTTTCACTCCCTTAACAGTATATTTTGGTGAACATGAGTTCTTTGTTTAACATAACCCAATTTCAAACTATTCCTTCGTAGTTAGTGTTTTAATAAATTCCCCCTATCCAAAATGAAGGAGATATCCACTTATCTTGCTTTCTAAATGCTTTATTGTTTTGTCTCTTGTAAGTTGTTTTGCCTTTTACAATTCACCTGGAATTGTTTCATATATTTGTAATTTTGTATTTGGTATGAGGCAGAATTCAATATCCCAAGTAGAGAGAATAAATGGTGCAGAGACTCTGAGATTTGTGAAACGTGATTTTGAGGATGAGGAAGAGACTGGAGCCAGCGATTGAGGGGCAGGGAAGGAAATGAGGTTGCAGAGGCAGCCATTGGTTAGGATCTAGAAACCCCACAGATCTTGGTAAACAATATGTAAGGGAAGCACTTGGAGGGCTGGGAAAGAGACGTGAACGACTTATGTTTGTATAAGTCAGTGGCTATCATGAGAGTAATGAACAGAGATTCAAAATTTGATGCAGGGGTACCAGTTAGGGGGCTTCTGCACTTTTCCAGGTAAGAGATGATGGATGTTTGGGCTAGGATCTTAACAGCGGTATTGATGAACAGTGGACAGACTTGAGGTGTATTTTGAAGATTCATCCAGCAAGATCTTCTATTGGATTGGATACGGATTTGAGAGAAGAAGGGTATCAGATCTGATCCCAAGGCGATGATAGTCACTAAGATAGGAAAAACATTAGTTAGTTTCACTGGCTCCATGAAACCTTTCTGGCAGCTCTGGTGTGGGCCAACCTCAGTTTGTGAATGTTTCCAGAACAAGCCTATACCACCAATTTTGCATTTGATGATAACAAGTTATTTTATATTTTATAATGCCTTCCTAGTTAATGTACAAGCTCCTCCATATCCATATCTTGAAATGATTATAACAAATAACCTTTAGATATTTACAACTGCTGGGGTAAAAAAAGCACTAATAAAACATTTGCTAATTAGGTGATTGAGTGACACACCTGGTATATCAGGGAACGAAAGAGAGCAAAGCTCCTTAGCAAGCCACTGATTATAATGTAAGCCCTCAGACCTGGAATTGTACTTTTTCTACTTAATGGTTGTATCTGTTTTTAATTACGTTTATTTAGGTATTTAGAAACACTTAACTTTTAAACCTGAACCTATTTTCTAGTTAAAATATATTAACATACCCTGGAATTATGTCCCTGCTAATTTTTCTCAATCTGTTTTTTGAATTCCCCTTGGTGATAAGTATGAGATGAATCATGAATGATGAAAAACAAAATGCTGCTTCCACCTTAACTTAAAATTCAACAGAAACAGCAACTCAGCAGCAGCAATTAGTGTTGAAATCCAGATGGTCAGATGAGACAGACCATAGCTGATTTTATTAATTTTTTTAAAGGAAATGTTTAACTTAGAGATGGAGTCTTCAGAAATGTACATAAAATACATTACTTTTCAAATAGACTAATGTAATTAATTCTGACTGGATTAATTTGAGCACATTACCTTTGTTTATCTGAAGAGAAGAACAGGTACAATAAGTTCTAATGGAGTGAACACCACAAGAGTGAATGTTTAGAACAATTAACGTGAATTCATGTAATGATAATGAAAAATCTGAACATGTGGACCTGTGCTGTGCCTCTTAGAGCAAAAAAGCATATACCTGGCATGTGTATAGTGTTTATAATTTTCACATTTTCTGATTTGATCTTCGTACTCCCACCGCCACTCATATCAATCGTTTCTATTCATTGACTGCTTGGCCAGGTGCCATGCTGAATGTTTCTATGCATTATCTTACGTAATTTTTCCTAATAACCTGCAAATTAGGTGAACCAATTAAGGTTTTGGTGATAAACAAGAGAAATGAACTTTGACTACCTTAAGTAAAATAAAATGTTGAAATTGAAAACCGGAACTAAGGCAATTTGCCTTTGAAATCAATCAGCTCCAATGACTTTTTGAACTTCATGAGATTCTGCCCATGATTCACATTCTTAGGAAAAGTCTGTTTGGTCTGATTTGGCTTATACTCATCCCTTTGCCCAGCTGGTTTAGTCTGGTTAAGACTGATTTCTCAGCTTTGAAGTTGAAACTAAAGGAAGTTTCCTTTACCAATTTGTCCTCTCCATACAGAATACAGCATAACAGATAAAAGTTAAGGAAAAATAAAACCAAAGTTAATGCTGTATTCTAAGTTTCCAGGCCCAGTAGAGAGAATTCCAGGCTATAGGCAGACTGAAAATAAGGGGTCAGAGGGTCAGTACAACATACAGACCCCAAAGACCCAGACCAGTCTTAGCGTGGTAAGAAACAGAACTTCTGAACGGTAGGTTCATAAAGTTTAAGAGTAATGTTGGCCATCAATTAAGTGCATGTTCAATCATAACAGGCTGCCCTGGAGTGATGGCCATAGGGCATTCTCTTCTGCAGGTCTTACTGTATGAAGGAAATAAGAATTCCAAGAAATAACAAACAAAGATGGGAGAAGACAATGGGTGAAGGAGAGTTGTCGGATGTGTTGGAGAGGACAAGGGATGGTTGCCCTGCAGTCAAGGTAGAGGACAGCCCACTGCAGCAGAGAAACAGGTCATCAAATTAATGTCTGCTCTCTTTTGCCCACTGTGCTCCCTTGAGACAATCATTGCAATTCCCCCGGCCTCAGAAATTTATTGCAACTATTCCTGTTGCTGGAGTCCTCAGGAGAAATACCAGGGCAGCTCTGAAGCTTGTTGAATTGATGAAAATATGTGATATTAACAGGCCTTGGCCTTTATCCTTTTACCCATCTCCTTCAAACTCCCAGGTGGTAGATCACTCCCTCGGGAGATGGCATCCTACCAATGCCGCTTTTCCCTGAGCCTTAAAAACAAGCAGCACTTGATCACATGACAGCAAATAAACTGTGGTTTTGAGCTGGGTGGACTTTTTCTCCCTAGGAAATATCTTCTCTCACAGTTCATTGACTGACACAGACCAAAGTCTACCTTTCATTCCTTCCCTAAGATTCATTGAAGACAAAGTAGTTAATACCCATAGATAGCCTAAGCTCATAAACTAAAATCATTAGAAACCTGATAAAATAGCTACCATGAACAAAAAACAGAAAAGTGGGAAGCATATACCATCGGAGGCAAATGCTATTATTATTCACTATTCACACACTATTCACATATAGCTTTGCATTTGAATTCAAACTACTGCATTAAGAGTCCAAATGATATTGGTTTTAAGCTAAAGTTTATATCACTATGTTAGTTTCCTGAGGCTACTGTAACAAATTATCACAAACTTTTTGGTTTAAAATAACAGAATTTTATTCTCTCACAGTCCTGGAAGCCAAATTCCCAAATCGAGTGTCACTGGGCAAAGTCAAGGCATCAGCAGGCTGTGCTCCCTCCGGAGGCTCTAGAGGCAAATTTGTTCCTTGCCTTTTCCACCTTCTAGTGTGTTGGCATTCCTTGGCTTGGGAATATGTACCAGCATATTTAAACCCCTGCTCAATCATCTCATCACCTTATCTTCTGTGCGTGTCAGATCTCCCTCTGCGTCTCTCTTGTGATTGAACCTACAGTCTACCCAGATAACCTGGCCCTTAACTTAGTCATATCTACAAAGACATATTTTGTTGGCCATATAAAGTGGCCTTTACACATTCTAAGGAAGGGGGTGTGGGTATCTTTTAGAGGATCATTTTCCAACTAACCACAAGTACTTTGACCAGTATCTACTTATAGTAAGTGCCCAATAAATATTTGTCTCTTTCTAAAGCCCCTTTCCATGCTCTCCCTGAGCTTCTGTGATTTGTATTATTGATAACGCTTTCAGAAACTCTATAGCTATGTTATTTGTACAGGTTTTCTCCCCTTTGTCCCTAGGTATTAGCTAGCAAGGGCGTTTGTAAGTAACATGATCATGAAGAAGTCACCATGGTCATGTTTGACTGAAACCAGATGTTAGTTTTAAAACTTTGAGCTGTAATAGAAAGTAGCTTGCAACAAGAGGATGCTTCATTTTAAAATCTATAATTTTTCAAGTCTATACATTTTAGTAAACATTTTTCCAATGAGTGAGTAAGAAAATCTTTCAGGACTTCTATGATTTGGCAGTGAATAAATTTGTCTCTAATGAGATTTGCCTCTAATGAGAGGTCTAAGCAATAAAACCTACATATGACAGATGATACCAGAAGAACTTTCAAGACAATGGTTTTCACAGATGAAGAAAGAATGATTATCAAAGAGAAGATATGGTCAGTCATGGACTATCTTGAACAACTAAAAAACTAGTAGAAGTGACTGGACTATTGGATGGTGGCAGTATCCTGGCCCATGGATTAATACAGTCCCAATAACAAGGTGTAGATGAGGATAAATTCTGCTTCCATACACTTTATGAAGCCTGGGGTTGTCGTTACCCAATACTGAGGGCAATCCTAGTTTGTTTGCCATTGTCAGCCTATGTAGTAGTGCTGACAAAGATAATGGGCCTGTTTAGAGAATGTCATAGCCATAGCTCTCACTATAAGTAAAAAAAAAAAATAGAAGTTTTCTTCATTATCACCCTTTTCTGAGCATTCTGAACCCGTTCACTGACTTTTTTTAAGAAATACTTGTTGAGCAGCTACTGTGTTTCTGGCACCGTGCAAGGTGCTGGGCACACAAAGGGAATCAGATGGATCTAGTCCCTTTCTTCAGTCTTCTCAACTGAGAAAATCATATCCTGCAAAACTTTCAACCAAGAGCACAGAAAAATGCATGAGCAGATAGATAAGCAAAACCACACCATAACCAGCAGCACCAAAGCAGCTCCATCAGCACCTGCAGAGTCAACAACCAAGGTAAGCCTGGGCCTGGTGTCAGCAGTCATTCTTTCATTTATTCACTGATGAACCTAAACTGAACGCCTAATGTGTGTCAGGCATTCAGCTAGCCATTAATGATTCAAAGTGATGAAAAAGAAGACAATAATGCATGTTTGCCTAATTAATTTACTAATTGGTCCTGAGGATATTGAAATAAATGGAAATATTGATTCAACTAAATATCAATATTATTTTGGTTATGAAAAATAGATGTGATAAAATAGGCAGATATTATGATTGAGTAAAGAGATCAATCACAGATAGTAGGTCTTCAAAATTTTTATAACTAAAATAAGTGAAAATATGAGACTCATTGTAAAACTGTACATCCAAAAAAAGAAAAAAATGTTCTTGAAAAGCAACAGGTTTCAGGAAAGTTATCTTCTCAAGTGGCAAATAGTCTAATCAATAAAACCAGAGGAGAAGTTCCTTATCCAGAGAAAATATAAAAGAAACTTCAAATTCATTAATTTCATTAATTTCTGACTCAGACTACATAGTACAAGTCAAAAAGCAGAGACTGCAAATTAGATTATTATCTGAAAGAGGGCAGGTAAAAAGCTGCTTCTGGGAAACTAGTGTGACTCACAGGACTAAATAATTATGCAACATGTGTGATTCATTTTTATTGTATGCTACTGAGCATGGAGTAGACAAGCATGCTTGAAATGCCCCCACTAAATTAAACATTCTTCAACAGTGCATTTTTATGTTCAAGTCACCCAAGACCTTTAAATGTAATTGTAAACTCATTTAGCCAGTTGATAGAATTACAGTACCCTCAACCCCCCCAGCACAAAATCCCCACTGGTTTATTAGTGTATATAAACTTAATGTAACTTGTTATCTTGCTTGAGAATTTTGTTTCACTTGATAACCCTGTTTCTTTCCAGATTACTCTTTAACAGACGAGACAGAGCCAGAACTTCTAAAGCCATAGGAGTGACAGCCAACAGTGAGTAATAAGTCCAAAGAAACACCAAACAGAAAAATGACAGTTGTTCAGGGCACACAGGCCTGCATTATTTCAGAAATCCAAAAGGGCAGTGCTGGATTGCCACTGTACGCTAGAAATTCATAAGGAGGGTCCTGAGTCACCCAGAAAATGTCAACCTATATTCAAACATTCTTTGATGACTAAGACTTGGCAGTGTGTGATAAACTAATTTGAACTAGGAAGCTTTGTTATTTAAGGGAGGAGCCAAGCGTCACTCTGAAAATAACCTGCTGTTAAATGTCATTTCCTTATGAAGCTGGTGTTGAGAGCTGAACAATAAATACCTCACAAGTGATCTGAGATCAAGTTTACATCTCTGGTAAGTTAAAGCAGCATTTGATGAAATCTACAGTGACCAGGTCCCAAAGATTATATTCAACATACAAAAGAATTTTTAAATTGAGTTTATCTCTCCAATATACTTAATAATAAAGATAATGTAATAATAATAGAAGAAACTTAACTAAGCACTTACTACATGCCAAGTACTGGTTTATCTCTTTACAAAGATTATCTGATTTAACCCCCTAATTAACCCTAAGAAGTAGATATTATTAGGTCCCAAAATACCGACAGGGAAACAGATCTTTTCACTTGCTTGCCATAGGCCCCACCACAGGCAAGGAGCAGAACTGAAATTTGAAATCCAGCTATCTGACTATAGAGACAGGAAATCTTTGATTCTGGTAGATTTCTTTGTCAACGTATCACATGTAAGTGTGTTCCCAAAATTAACATCCAGAAAAAATGTGTTTCTCTAGTTTTCAGATGAAGTTAGATTTCTTAAAAAACAAAACCAAACCTTAGGGTAATACAAAAACTGCAAGAGAGAAATTGACTCAGAATTTTAAAGTATGCTTTTAACTAATAAAAATCAAATCCGTTTTTCAATGTAATATTTTGAGATGCATATATCTTCAAAAAAATACAATTTACAAAAATGATGGGGTGGGGGTAGGGAGTAAGTATATGGGAACCTCTTATGTTTTTTAATGTAACGTTCTTTGTGGTCTATTAACTTTAATTTTAAAAAGTGTTAAAAAATAAACTTAAAAAAATCAAATCAACCAATAATGTGTGATTTTATCAATTTCCTGACTAGTGCCACCAAACTTCTAAAATTCTAAGTAATCTACTAAGTGGCTTCATTCAAGAAAATCTGGGTTAAAACAAACTTGTTAATTGATGGAAAGAAGAGTCTAAATTAGGAAATGTATGAATTATAGAAAAAATTAAAGATGTTCAGATTTGTT
The DNA here is from genome assembly GCF_030445035.2 of Dasypus novemcinctus. NCBI lineage: Eukaryota > Metazoa > Chordata > Mammalia > Cingulata > Dasypodidae > Dasypus > Dasypus novemcinctus. The sequence continues at coordinate 22,634,534 of NC_080676.1, read as the reverse complement.
ACTTTCAAATGAATATAAGTATGCATAGCTATTAACATACATAGTGACTCTGAAATATTTTAATGTTTCCAGATAAAGATCCAATATTTTGAAGTATGCTTGAAAAAACAAAAAACAGAGTCAGTCATTATATAGAGATACAATTTGTTTACAAGAGCAGGCAGAGGCTCTGAAAAGCAGTCTAACATCTTAGGTTCACTGCAATCCAATTTCTTCTGCCCCTTTGCAAAGCAATCTCATGCAGAGAGATTGCAAAGACATGGCCAAACCAGATCAAATTATCCCATGGTCCTAATTAGTACATCCTAAGACTACATGAGCTCTAGTTCATATAATATATTGACCTCTGTGCATAACTGACTGCTCTGTATTTGTACTTTTGAATATCAGTCAGAGAAGATGGCGTCAGAGAAAGGATGCAGAATTATCCCTGTATTATGTGCTTATTTGAATGTTAAGGAAAATTTCAATGAATGTAATAGCAGCAATTGTGCACTGATGATTCAGGCTTCTGTTTAGTTTGCATTTTCAGGAAAATACAGTTACCTTAGCAACTACAATATCACATGGGACATGCTGTAGCATGCAGAATGTCCTCAAGTCAAAAGCTTATCCCTTCCAAGAGATCACGCCAGGAAATGGGAAAATAAATAAACCAACCTCTTCTACATAAGGAATAAGGTACTTATTTCCCTGATAGAAAATAATTTATATTTAAATCAGTCTTTCTTTGTTGCAATCTTATCAAAATTGCAATACTTGTATTACATGGAGGAAGAAAAATATGTGTATAAATCTTCTATTGAATCAACTTCTGAATATTATACTCACTGACTTATAAACCTATACAACCAAATAATCTTTTTTGGGGGGTTATAATTATATATACTCTTTAAAATTTTTTGAATAAGTTTTTTTTCCATTAAACACCAAGAGCTGGAAGTATTTCATCCTGGCAGCAGTAATTCCAAAGTTGACAAAATGATGGATGAGAATTTAAGCTAAGTCTTTAGAACTCTAAAACACAGTCTGTTTGTGAAATATGAAATCAAACTGATTGTTTTATGCATTGTTATAAAGATGGAAATATTACTAATTCAAAGAAATTAGTATCAATTTTTTACTAAAAAATGTATGCCTTGTAGAAGAAACAAAGTTCCAGTGAATGCCTCCCAAGTTCCAAAATTTTTCAGTAGATGATGCAGAAAAGATGCATGCCTTTGCAGATTTATTGTTCTAGTTGGGACAGATATACAACAAAAAATAAAAGAAATAAATAAGACAATTTATATAGTGGCAACAGTAGCAAACAATATGAAACAGACCTCTACTTCTACTACCTCTCTGCCTTCCCTCCCCCTCATGAACATTTCAGTCATAAAATTATTAGATGAGGCAGAATAAGGCAGGGGTGGGGAATGTGGTCAAATGGAGTGGAGCTTGATGATAGGTTATATACAGGAAGGTTCACCATAGGAGATGATGCACTAAGGATAATAGAAGCCAAGATTTTCACTGTTAGAAAGGGGAGATACGAATTGAGAAAAAGGGAAAACTTGAATGAACTCTGTGGAACTGGATTGGAGTAGAAAATTTATGGTGTAGATAAATATAGAAATAAACATATATAAGTGTAGGAATACATATATTATATAATATATACCATATATTTTATATAACATAAATATATAAATAAATATACATGTAAATATATATACATGTTCCCTGGGAGATATTGAATACTGTGACGGGTAATTCCATGTGTCAGCTTGCCTAGGTTATGGAGTCCATTTGTTTGGTCAAGCAAGCACTGGCCTGTTTACTGATAGTTACTGTAATAAGCTGATTTTTATCTATGGTTGATTGCATCTACAATCAACAAAGGAGATTACCCTTAGCTGACTTGCAAGATCCAAGGATCCCATGAGTCATAGCAGATAATAAATCTCTTTCTCTCTCTCTTTCAATATATATATATTTATTCAATCCTGTCAGGTTCATTTCTCTGCAGAACCCTAAGTAATATAAGCATTGACATGTGCCATAGGAACGAGTACACTTAAAGCCAAGATCTTAGATTCTAAATACTCTTTTCCACTTTAAGGAATCAAGGTTTCTTGTAAAGATGGTGGATTTCAGATTTGGGGCAGGGAAAGTACAAGGTGAGACTTGAAGATTATAATGTATCAGAAACAAATGATGGAAACATGTCAAAAGGGAAAAGAAGTCAGCTTCAAAAGGCTCCCACTGCCAAATCTGGAGCAATTTGATAACTGAAATAAATGATAGTAATGAATGAAAACATATTGAAAAAACTAGGGAACTAGGAGCTCATACAGATATAAATAAAGTTTGACAAGGAAAATGGTATTTACAGAGCTGCAAATTACATTCCCTATAAATGCTTACCAATACAAAGGAAAATGAGTAACTTTATAGTGGAGAGGTCTGGCAGATATCATATAATCAAACGATCAAAGTGAAACTCACGTGTAAAAGGAGAAATAAAATCCATGAGCCTCCTGAGAAGATACAATGAGAGGAACACTGTGATGTTTTTTACCAGTGATGAATAATTGAATAGGATCATAAGAAATATCAGACAAACTGAAGTTAAGGGGTAGTCTACAAAATAACTGGTCTATAGTTTTTGAAAAGTGTGGTCATGAAAGTCAAGGAAAGACTTGAGTAACTATTCCAGATTGAGGAGACTACAGACAACTAAATGCAACACAAGAGTTTAAACTGGACCCTTTGTTGTAATAATGTGAAGAGGGTCAAAGGATTAAATGGCAGTAAATTATTCAAGTTAGTTTTTGTGATTTCTCTTGGTTGTAGTGTGGTCATATAAGAGGATATCCTCGTTTATAGGAAAGAACAACTAATATTGAAGGGAATGATAGGGAATCACGTCAGCATCTTATTCTGGTTTAGAAAAAATTCTCTTTATTTTTTCCTTCCACCTTTTCAGTAAATTTGAAGTTGCTTCTAAATAAAAAAAGCATGGAAGACACCTAGAATTTGAAGCAGGGTAATAATGGTAGAAGGTAGCTGCAGATAGGCAACTCCTTTAGATTTCTGTTCAGGAAAATATTCTCTGAAGGGATGGCATTTTAAGCATAAAGCTGAAAAATAAGAGGAATTCCGGGACCTGGCTGAAGAGCAGTTACAAGCAGAGGGGATGGCTGGAGCAGAGGCTCTAGACACAATGGAGTTTGGTTAGTTCTAAAACAAGGAAAAGAAAAGTGTCCAGTGTTGCTGGAGACTAGTAAATAGGGGATGAGTGATGGAAGATGCAGTCAAAGAGGTAGGCTAGAATTGTGAGAAGATGGTAGAGTAAGGAGCTCCAGGATTCAGTCCTTCCAGCAAAACAACTATTACATAGGCAAGAACTGTTTGAAACAATTATTTCAAATCTCCACATGCTATAACAATACTGTACATCATTCAGGAAAGAGCAGGAGGAAGAGGCTGATAAATTATGATAAAGATAAAGGAAATTGCTCTCTCCAAGTGGTGGCTACTTGCTCCTATCTTCCATTCTTACATTAAGCTACCTTGGGATCCAGCTCCTGTCTAGCTCACTGGTAACAGAAGAGGACCTAAAAATCCTCTTCCCCAAGACCAGGGGTAGGCATGACGAATGACTGATCACAGCTTTTGCTTAGCAATTTTGGACCATGGGGACCTGACTCTGAGGGCAGCCACTGTTTCAACCCACCCAGAAAAAGGTGGTGGTGGCCATTGTTTCAAGCCACCCTGGACAGAGGTGGAGGTGTTAGAGAGTTAGACACTATGCTTCCTCAAGTTTATGGGGACCTGTTAGTTGAAGGGCTACATTTGCTGGGACAGCCAGGAAATCTCAGATTTGGGGAGCCAACAGATAAGCTCTTGGCACTCTTCCTGATCTGCACCCAGTTTATGGGATCCTAGTACTGTGTTTGTTGGGAATGACTGACTTGGGAAAGTCCTCTCCAGTCTTCCCTAAATTTGCTCTTTAGGCAAAAGGACCTTGAGAAATCAAAGAAGTGCAAAAAAGTTAAAAACTATAGAAGCAGAGTGTCTGAGGCAAAGACCTCCTTGCTTCAAACACCTGGGAGAGGAAGGTCTGTCTTCTAGGAAACAGAGGGGGAAACCAAACCCTTATAAAGAGGGGAACTTGATAATAACTAACAAGCAAAAGTCCAGGACAAGAAAGAGGTCTAGAGGGAAATCCCTGCACATTGCATTTGCCTTGGGCAGACATTCCTAATAAGAGGGCTGAAGCACAAAGAAATCTCTGTATTACCACCAGCTAATTACAAAACCATGAAACACACATCTCAGGGAATAAATCCAAGAAGTAACAATTTAAAACATTAAAATGTATAATGTGCAATGGAAGATTACAAGACTAACAAAGAAACAGAATATGATGGCATGTCCAAGGGAAGAGGATAAAAATACAGAAAACACCATCAAAGAAGATGAGAATGTGAACATACTGGAAAAAGCTTTTAAAAATGTTTTCTAAAAATACTCGAAGAAACAAAGGAAAATACAGAGAAAGAACTAAAGGAAAATACAGGAGAGAAATAAATGAGCAATATGAGAGTAGTGGTAAAGACATGGAAATTTTAAAAAAGGGACCAAACAGAATGACTGGAGTTGAAAACTGAATAACTGATATGAAATATGCCCAGGAGGGTTTCAAAAACAGGTTGAATCTAGCAGAGAAAGAATCAATGAACTAGAAAACAAGATACTTGAAATGAGTCAAGCTGAGGAACAGAAAGAAAAAATAATTTTTAAAAGTGAAAATAGCCTAAGACACCCCTGGAACACTGGCAAGTACAGCAATATATGCATTGTGGGAGTACCAGAAGGAGAAGAAAGAGAGAAAGGGCAGAAAAGAATGTTCAAAGAAATAATGGGAAAGAACTTCCAAAACTTAGCAAAATACATGAATAGGGACATCCAAGAAGCCCAGAGAACACCAAACAGAATAAACAAGAAGAAAAATATACCCTGTTATACATTGTTCACACTATCAAAAGCAAGGGATAAGGAGAGAGTTCTGAAAGCTGCAAGAGAAAAGTGATGTGTTATGTACAAGAGAGTCCCTATTAGTTTGAGTGCTGATCTTTCATCAGAAACCATGGAGACAAGAAAGCAGTGGGTTGAAATACTTAAAGTGCTGAAAGTAAAGAACTGCCAGCCAAGATTTTATATCCTGTGAGTCTTTCCTTCAAAAATGAGAGAATGATTAAGGCATTCTCACATAAACAAAAGCTGAGAGAGTTCATCACCATGATACCTGTTCTACAAGCAATGCTAAAGGAAGTTCTTCAGACTGAAAGGAAAGAACACTCAGCAGTTGTTCAGTGCAGAAAAAAAAAAAGACATGAGGTATAGGTAACCATTTGGGTAATTTTTAAAGTTGGTATTATTTTATTATATTGTTTGGTATATAACTCCATTTCTTATTTACTAAGGTGCTAAAATGCAAATGCATAAAAAGTAATGATAAATCTTTTTTTGGCAACAATGTACAAAGATATAAGGGTAACAAGCACAGAAAAAAAGATGGGGTATAGGAAAAGTACTATGTATATGCAATTGATGTCAAGGTGGTATCATACCAAATGTAATTGTAATATATTTAAGATGTTAAATTTTAACTCTATGGTAGCCAAAAGGAAAGCAGATGAAAAATATATCCAGATAGAAATGACAAGGCACTCAATATGGTACAACACAAAAAAGCAAATAAATATAAAAGTAGGCTTTAATGAAAGTGAGGGGAAAAAAGGTTTAAGACTTGCAAAGGAAATGGCAAAATGACAGAGGAAAGACCTATATTTCAGTAGTTATTTTAAATGCAAATATTAAAATCTCCAGTCAAAAGCCAGAGATTGGCAGAATTGAGTATAAATTATGACCCAAATATAGTTTGTCTGCAAGAGATTCACCTTAAAGTCAAAGATATGAGTAGATTGGTGGTGAAAGGATGGGAAAAAAATATCACGCAAATAGAAACCAAAAGAGAGCTGGAGTGGCTATACTAATATTGGATAAAATATACTTTATGTCAAAAACAGTTATGAGGGACAAAGATGATCATTAAAGACTAATAAAGAGGACAATTCAACAGGAAGATGCACCTAACAGCAGATCCCAAAAATAAATGAAGCAAATACTGACATATTTGATTGGAGAAATTGAAGATTCTACATTAATAGAAAGAGATCATAACATACCACTCTCAATAATGGATATAGCGGAAGATCAATAAGGAAGTACAGAACTTGAATGGTACTATAAACCAACTATACCTAACAGGCATATAGAGAGAGTCACCCAACAAAACTAGAATACACATCTTCTTGAGTGCATGTGGATCATTCTCCAGGATAGACCATATGTTTGGTCACAAAATTATTCTTAATAAATTAAAAAATATTGAAATCATACCATGTATATTCTCTGACCACAATGAAATGAAGTTAGAAATCAGTAACAGATGGAGAAATGGAAATTCTGCAAATGGAAATTAAACAACATCCTCTTATACAACCAATGAATTAAAGAGGAAATCAGAAGCAAAATTAGGAAATATCTTGAAGTAAATGAAAATGAAAATAATTCATACAAAAACTTATGGGATACAGTGAAGTCAGTGCTGAGAGAGAAATTTATAGCTCTAAATGCTTACATTAAAACAGAAGAAATGCTTCAAATTAGATACTTAATCTAAAAACTGGCAAAAATTACAAAAAGAGCAAACTAAACCCAAAGAGAGTAGAAGAAAAGAAATAACAAAGGTTAAACTGGGGTAAATGAAATAGAAAAAAAAAATGGAGAGAATCAACAAATAAAAGTTGGTTCTTTGAAAAATTCAATAAAATTGACAAACCTTTCACTAGACTGATGAAGAAAGAGAGGGAGGATACAAATAATGAAAGTCAGAGATGAAAGGGGTCCATTACTGAAAACCATAATGAAATAAAAAGGACTGTAAGAGGATACTATGAACAACTGTATGCCAATAAATTAGATAACTTAGATGAAATGGACAAATTCTTAGAAACACCCAAATTACCTGCATAGATTCAAGAAGAAATTGAAGATGTCAAAAAACCAATAACTAGTAAAATCTCCCAAAAAGGAAAAGCCCAGGACCAGAAGGCTTCTACCAAACATTCCAAGAATACCTAATTACAATTCTGCTCCAACTCTTCCCAAAAAATGAAGAGAAAATTACACTCTCTAATTCATTTTATGAGGCCAACATCATCCTCATAACAAAGTCACATTAAGGTATCACAAGAAAAGAAAACCAGAGACCAAAATCTCTTTAAAATGCAGATAAAAAATTTCCTCAACAAAATGCTAGCACATCAAATCCAACAGTATATTGCGAGAATTATACAGCAAAATCAAGTGAGAAATTTCCCAGATATGAAAGATTGGTTAAACATTAGAAAATTAATTAATGTAATATACCACATTAACAGAATGAAGGAAAAAAATCCCATGAACATCTCAATTGGTTCAGAGAAGGCATTTGTCAAATTCCAGCACCCATTCTTGATAAAAATACTTAAAATGCTAGAGATATAAGGAAACTTAATAAACATGATAAAGGGCATATATGAAAAATCTACTGCTAACATCCTACTTGATGAAAGACTGCAAGCTTCCCCTCTAATGTCAGGAACAAGACAAGGATGCCCACTGTCACTATTGTTATTCAACTGTCATTCCAGATAGTAATGGATGTTCTAGTCAGAGCAATTAGGCAAGAAAAAGAAATAAAAGGCATCCAAATTGGAAAGAAAGAAGTAAAACTTTCCCTATTTGCAGATGATATAATCCTATATACAGAAAATCCTGAAAAATCCACAACAGTGCTCCTAGAACTAATAAATGAATTTAAATTAAATAGAAAGGCCCAAATAGCTAAGCCATCCTGAAAAAGAAGAATGAATTGGAGGACTCACACTTACTGAAAGTTTGATTTGTGGGTTCTTAGCCTCCAGGCAGGAACTTCTGTCACATTGAGCAAGATCCTGTTAAAACAAACACACGCTGACCAACTGAGAGGGCTGCCAAAGAGCGCCACCTGCTGGCTAACCACGGGAGTGCATGTGGGGCAATTAAAAGTAAATGAGAGACTTTTACTAGCCTTTACAGCATCCTGCCCTAAGGCCCTTGGAAATGGGTTTGTAGCCCATTATGAGTTCAGGGTCCATATTTGAGCACCTAACAGGGACAATCCTAAAGAACCAGAACAGGTTGAACTAAGAATCAAAGAATGGCAATAATCCTGTCTCCTGACACTAAATCCTGACAGAAGAGAGAGAAATTGAGCAACAGAGCAAACTCACCATCACAATCAGGATCTAGACATCAGCAAAAAAATTACAAGTCATAAAAAGAAAAATGGAAGAAATGATCCAAGCAAAGGAATATAGCAAAGGTCCATATGAGACACAGGCTTTAAGACAATTAATTAATGAGATTCAAACAAATTTCCAAACTCAAATTAATGAATTGAAAGACAATATGGCTAAAGAGATAAAGAACATGAAAAAGACACTGAGTGAGCACAAAGAAGAATTTGACAACCTGAGTAGAAATGTACCTGAGCTCGTGGGAATGAAAGACACAATAGAGGAGATCAAAAACACATTAGAGTCATACAATAGCAGATTCAGAATGATAGAAGAAAGAACAAGTGATACTGGAGACAAAACAGATGAAACTGAAGAAAGAAGAGAATGAAAAATTGAGCAGGGTCTCAGAAAGTTGAATAACATGAAATGAAATAGCCACATATCATGAGAGTTCCAGAAGGAGAAGAAAAGGTAAAAGGAATAGAATATTTGAGGAAATAATTGTTGAAAACATCCCAACGCTCATGGAAGAATTGAACTTAGTTGTCCAAGAAACACAGCATTCCCCAATCAGAATAAATCCAAATAGACATTCTCCAAGACACATACTACTCAGAGTGCCAAATGTCAAAGATAAAGAGAAAATTCTGAAAGCAGCAAGGGAGAAGCAAAGTATCACATACAAGGGATGCCCAGTAAGACCTAGTGTGGATTTTGCATCAGAAACCATAGAGGTGAGAAGACAGTGGTAAGATATTATTAGGATACTGAAAGAAAATTTGCCAACTGAGAATTTTTTATCTGGAAAAATTGTCCTTCAAATATGAAGGTGAGTTTAAAACATTTACAAATGAACAGAAACTAGGAGAGTTAATTTTTTAAAATCCACATTTGCAGGAAATATTAAAGGGAACCTTATAGCCCAAAAGAAAAAGACAGGAGAGAGAGGCTTGGAAGAGAGTGTAGAAGGCAAGATTAGCAGATAGGATAACCAAAAGAATAAAAAGACAGATAAAAATAAGTTATGATACATGAAAACCAAAGAATAAAACGATGGAAGTATATAATGCATTTACAGAAATAACATTGAATGAAAATGGATTAAATACCCCAATTAAAAGATATAGGCTGACAGAATGGATAAAAAAACATGAGCCATCCATATCCTGCATCCAAGAGACTCACCTTAGATCCAGGGATACAAACTGGCTGAAAGTGAAATGTTGGAAATAAATATGCATCTCAAACAGTAACAACAAAAAAAGCAAGAGTAGGTAAACTAATATCAGACAACACAGATTTTAAATGCCAAAAAAAGTTATAACAGATACAGAAGGCCATTAATAAGAGAGACAATCCATCTGGAAGAAATAACAGTCATAAATGTCTATGCACCTAAATAGGATGCCCCAAAATACATGAGGCTAACTCTGGCAAAACTGAAGGGAGAAGTAGACATACCTACTATAATAGTTGGAGACTTAAACACACCTCTCACTTCATTAGATAGAACAACTAAACAGAACGTCAACAAGGAAACAGAGAACTTGGACAATATGATAAATGAGCTAGACCTAACAGAGCATTGCATCCCAAATCAGCAGGTTATACATTCTTCTCAAGTGCTCATGGATCTTTCTCCAGGATAAACCACATATGAAGTCACAACATAGGTCTCGATAAATATAAAAAGACTGATATTATTCAAAACACCTTCTTAGATCATAATGGAATGAAACTGGAAATCAATAAAACACAGGAAAAGGGAATATTCACAAGTGTATGGAGGCTGAACAACACATCCTAAACAATCAGTGGGTCAAAGAATAAGTTGTAAGTGAAATTAGTAAATATATTGACAGATGAAAATGAGAACACAACATACCAAAATTTATGGGATACAGTGAAGGCAGTCTTGAGAGGGAAATTTATAGTTCCTAAATGCCTATATTAAAAAAAGAAGAAAGGACTGACATCAAAGATCTAACTGAACAACTGGAGAAACTAGAAAAAGATCAGCAAACCTTTACCAAAGCAAGCAGAAGGAAAGAAATAATAAAGTTTAGAGCAGAAATAAATGAAATAGAGAACAACAATAACAACAACAAAATAAAGAAAATCAACAAAACCAAAAGCTGGTTCTTTAAGATCAATAAAATTGACAAAACTTTAACTAGACTAAAAAAGAAAAAAAAAGAAGATGCAAATAAAATCAGAAATGAAAGGGGGGAGTTATGACTGACCTCACAGAAATAAAAGAGATCATAAGAGGATATTATGAGAAACTGCATGCCAGCAAAATAGACAACCTAGATGAGATGGCCAAATTCCTAAAAATGCATAAACAACCTACACAGATGCTATACGAAATACAAGAACACAACAAGTCAATCGCATTTAAAGAGTTTGATTAATCATCAAAAATCTCCCAAGAAAGGAAAGTCCAGGACCAGATAGTGAATCCTACCAAGCATTTAGAGAAGAATTAAGGCCAATCCTGTTTTAACTCTTCCAAAAAAAATTGAAAATTGAAAATTATACATTTTATGAAGGTAACATCACCCTAATACCAAAGCCAAACAAGGATACTACAGGAAAAGAAAATTATAGCGCAATCTCTCTAATGAACATAGATGCAAAAATTCTCAACAAAATACTTGTAAATAGAATCCAACAGCATATCAAAAGAATTATACACTACAACCAAGTGGGATTTATTTCTGGTATGCAAGGGTAGTTCAACATAAGAAAATCAATTAATGCAATACGCCACATTAACAAAGTGAAGGGGAAAAAAAACATGACCTTCTCAATCAATGCAGAAAAGGCATTTGACAACAACCAGCATCCTTTCTTGATAAAAATCTCTTCAAAAGATAGGAATAGAAGGAAAATTCCTCAATATGATAAAGGGCATAGATAAAAAACCCACAGGTGATATTGTATTCAATGGCAAAAGGTTGAAAGCTTTCCCTCTAAGATCAGGAACAAGACGAGGATGCCCACTGTCACTGCTGTTATTCAGCATTGTGCTAGAAGTTCTATCTAGAGCAATTAAACAAGAAAAAAAATAACAAAAGGTATCCAAATAGGAAAAGAAGAAGTAAAACTCTCACTATTCACAGATGACATGAACTTATATTTAGAAAATTCTGAAATGTCTTTGACAAAGCTACTTGAACTAATAGAGAGTTCAGCAAAGTGGCAGGACAGAAGATCAACATGCAAAAATCAATAATATTTCTGTACACTAGTATTGAACAACATGAGAAGGAAATCAGGGGGAAAATTCCATTTACAATAGCAACAAAAAGATTCAAATATCTAGAAATTGATTTAACCAAGAAAATACAGGACCTATATTCAGAAAACTTCAAAATAATGCTTAAAAGAGATCAATGAAAACCTAAACAAATGGAAATACATTCCATGTTCATGGATTGGGAGACTAAATATCAAGAAGATGTCAATCCTACCCAAACTGACGTATAAATTCAATGCAATACCAATCAAAATTCCAAGAGCTTACTTTACAGAAACAGAAAAGGTAATAACCAAATTTATTTGGAAGAGAAAGCGCACCCAAACAGACAAAAGCATCCTAAAAAAGAAGAGCAATATGGGAGAAATTTCACTTCCTGACTGTGAAACATACTGCAAAGCTACAGAGGTCAAAACAGCAATGGTGTTGCCGTAAAGACAGACACATCCATCAGTGGAAGAGAATTGAGAATCCAAAAATAAACCCTCACCTCTATGGCCAACTGGTTTTCAACAAACCTACCAAGTCCATGTTAACAGGACAAAACAGTCTTTTCAATAAATGGTGCTCAGAGAATTGGATATCCATAACTAAAAGAAGGGAAGAGGATCCTTATCTCACTCCTTATTCAAGAATCAATTCAAAATGGATCAGAGATCTAAATATAAAATCCAGGTCCATAAAACTACTAGAAGAAAATGTTGGGAAGCATCTTAGAGATCTTGTGGTAGGTGGCCATTTCTTGGACCTTACACCCAAAGCATGAGCAAAAAAAGAAAATAAATAAATAAATGTAACTTCCTCAAAATTAAACACTTTTGTACCTCAAAGGGACTTTATCAAAGGGTGAAAAGGCAGTTGACTCAATGGGAGAAAATATTTGGATATCACATACTGGATAAGGGTTTAATATACATGATGTATAAAGAGATGCTACAACTCAACAATAAAAAGACAAATGACTAGATTAAAAAATGGGCATAGACAAATGAATAGACATTTGTCCACATAATACAAATGGCAAAAAAAAAACATGAAAGAACTTTGAACTTCATTACTGATTAAGGAAATGCAAATCAAAGCTATAAAGATATAATTTCACAACTAGTAGAATGGTCACTATTAAAAAGACAGAAAATTACAAGTGCTGAAGAGGATGTGGAGAGATAGGAGCACTTACTCATTGTTGGTGGGAATGTAGAATCATACAACCACTGTGGAGAATTGTTTGTCAGCCCCTAAAGAAGTTGAATATAGATATATAGATCTGTTTTGTGACCTGGCAATACCACTACTGGGTATATACCCAGAAGATCTGAGAATAGTGACACGAACAGACATCTGCACACCAATGTTCATAGTGGTATTATTAATAATTGTCAAAAGATGGAAACAAACAGGTGTCCATCAACTGATGAATGAATAAACAAACTGTAGTATTGACACATGATGGAATATTATGCAGATGTAAGAAGAAGGGAAGTTGTGAAACATATGACAACATGGATGAAGCTAGAGGACATTATGATGAGTGAAGGAAGCCAGACACCTTATTTAAGGACAAGTTCTGTATGATTATGCTCTATGAACTAACTATATTGTGTGAACTCATTGAGTTAATAATTAGAATACAGGTCATCAGAAAATAAGAGGGTAGAGAATGGAAAGCTGAGGGTTAATTTGTGCAGAATTGGTAAAAAAAGGTTTTTTGTTAGTCTTTGGAAATGAATAAAAAAGGTGAAAGCACATCACAGTGTTTGTAATTAATAGTGCTGTTATATGGATATGAGGGTGATTGAAAGAGAAAGTCTAAGGTCAAGTATATTACTACAAGGAAAGCTAAAAAATATAACGTGGGGCTGTTTAGCATAGTAAAACCTCATGTGAAATATGAAAATGGGTAACACTGCATATATAAGACTGTTTTACTTTGAAACTGAACAAATGTATTTTATTGTTACAAGATGTGAATATCACACTGGAAAACACACATTATACTAAGTGAAAGAAACCAGACACAAAGTACTACATATTGTATGATTCCATTTATTTAATATGTAAATATAAATCAATTTATAAAGTTGAAATAAGATTAGTGGTTAAGAAGGGCTGTGGAAAGATAGAGGGATTGAGAGATGACTGCTAAGGGGAATGGAGTTTTTCTTCTTTTGGAGTAGTGAAATTGTTTTAAAATTTTTTGGTGATGAATGCACAATTGTGATTATACTAAAAGTGATTGATTACACAATTGTATGTATGTGTAGATTGTATGGTATGTGAATTTATCTCAATAAAACCTCTTTTAGATAGATGATAGATAGATAGATAGATAAGTAGATAGATAGATAGATAGATAGATAGATAGATAGATAGATAGATAGATAGATAGATAGATAGATAGATAGATAGATGTGAGAAAAAATAAAAGAGTCCCAGATGAGGATTCCAGATTGCCAGTGCAAGCTGACATCTTCTGAAGTTATTAGAAAAAGAAAAAGTCTTGGAAGAAGCTGAAGAATATAAAGAAGCATGTTCAATACTGGATTCAGTGAAGTTAGAAGCCTGAAATTTTTCCATGCAGGGTGTTTTTGGCATTAAATCCTGGGATCCATTCCACAATTATTACTTTTGACCCATGTGCATGTTCAAGTAGCATGAGAATACTATGAATATGATTCTTTCTCTGCCATTGCATGTATTTTTCTTTGCTTAATTTAACATGTCAAATAAATGAGTTCGTCTAATAAAATTGTTTATTTCATACTTCACAGAACATTTTCAGCTAACTTTTTATTATTAAATCACAGACATTTTTGACAGGGAATTAAAATTTATTGGAATCTAGATATTTTGCTTCATAAGCATGGTTTCAGTTAAAAATATCATTTTTTAAAGATAAAACTTCTAACTATTTGCAATTATTCTGAATAAGGTACAGCTTCCTGATAAGATAGGGAAAATACCTCTCTATGAACAGTAAAGAATTGAACTCTATTAGGTTGGTGCAATAGGACTTGCAGTTTCAGACCTCGAGATTTAAATCATTATAACTAGGCTCAAAAACATCTTTATTAATCAAAATAGGAATCATTACAATGAACACATTTTTTGCCAATGAGCGATAAATTTGTTTATTCCTGTAGCGTAAAAATCCATGCTTCAGGTTTGACAAACTCTTGGAAAGCATTTTCTGCATCCTGCTTGTTTGGAAGTGTTTTCCCTGCAAAGAGTTGTCATGATGCTAGAAGAAGTGGTAGTGGGTTGGTGAGAAATCAGGTGAATATCACAAATGAGACAATACTTCTTAGCCCAATTCGTTCAACTTTTGAAGCATTGGTTGTGCAATGTGCAGTTGGGCATTGTTGTGGAGAAGAATTGGGCCCTTTCTGTTGACCAATGCAGGCTGCAGGTGTTGCAGTTTGCAGTGCATCTCATCAATTTGCTGAGCATCCTTCTCATACATAATGGTTTCGCTGGAATACAGAAAGCTGTAGTGGATCAGACTGGCAGCAGACCACCAGACAGTGACCATTAACTTTCTTTGGTGCAAGTTTGCTTTGGGAAGTTCTTTGGAGCTTCTTCTCAGTCCAACCACTGAGCTGGTCGCCACCAGCTGTCATGTAAAATCCACTTTTCATCACACGGCACAATCTGATTGAGATATGGTGTGTTGTTGTTGCATAGAACAGGAGAAGATGACACTTCAAAATGACAATTGTTTTGATTTTCGGTCAGCTATGATGCACCCATTTATCAGGTTTTTCACCTTTCAAATTTGCTTCAAATGCCAAATGACTGTAGAATGGTCGACGTTAAGTTCTTCAGCAAATTCTCCTGTAGTTGAAGAGGATCAACTTCGATGATTGCTCTCAATTGGTCGTCGTCAACTTCCTATGGCCAGCCACTACACTCCTCATCTTCAGGGCTCTCGTCTCCTTTGCAAAACTTCTTGAGCCACCACTGCACTGTATGTTCATCAGCAGTTCTTGGCCAAATGAGTTGTTGATGTTGCGAGTTGTCTCTCCTGCTTTATGACCCATTTTAGACTCAAATAAGAAAATCGCTTTAATTTGCTTTTTGTCTACCATCATTTCCATAGTCTAAACTAAACAGCAAGTAATAAGTCACTAACAAAAAAACACATAAATCAAGAAATGCACATTAAAATGATGTATAACCTAACCATATTTATTTAAGAACATATGCCAATATCGAACAGCAAATTTCAACAATGCAAGACTGCAATTACCTTTGCACCAGTCTAATATTTTAGAGGAATAATGTCAAAATGATTTAACTGGTACTCCAGAATGCAGGAGAACTCTCTGATTTGTAATTCGCTGGTTTCTGTAGTATAAATACTCACACCATGGCAAATTTCAAGCTACTAACACTACATCACTGAACACAAGAGTAGGAAAGATCCAAGGCACACGCCTGGCTTTAGCCAATTCTTGAAACGAATATATACATACAAAGTATTTTTCCAGAACAACTGCAAACTCATCATCTAATCATTTTAGGCTTATTTTCCAAAAATATATGGCAACTCATTTAGTTTTCTTCAATTTCTAGATAATGTGTAACAGATTTCTATCATCAGCCTAACATGAGCAGTGATTTAATGGACCAAAAAGTATCTCAAGCATTTATACTTTTAAATTTCATACTTGGATAAAGAAAGAAAACTTGAATTTTTGTTGCTATAAAATATTTATAGCAGTAGTATGGTCTCTTTGATTTTGAAAGTTGAAAATGATCACTAGAAGCCATAACAACTCAGAGAAAGGAAAAATAATACTAATACCATGCTTTCCTAGTGCTTTTTCTGAAGGATATTCTGGTGTTATAATAGCATACATCAGAATTATTTATAAATTGGAATGTCATCTCAAAATATATTATGTGCCATTTTAAAAGTAACTGAATTTGGGGAAATTAAAACTATAATTATAGTGTGAAATTTGATACTAAATGTCAAGATTTGGTATAGTTTACTATTTTATAAAACTGCAAGCACTCCTCATTTCAAACTTCTTTCTAATAAATAAATAGCTATTTTTAAAAATCAATTGGCCATATAAGTGTGGTTGTATTTCTGGACTGTCTGCTCTGTTATACTGCTTACTATGTCTATCCTTACAGCAATTGCATTCTGTCTAGTTTATTGCAATTTTATACAAGATCTTTAAATCAGCTAAGTCCTAGTGTAAGAAAAACTTTGTCTTTTTATAACAGACTATTTTGTGTAACAGTTTTAAATTTACAGAAAAATTGAGAAGATGGAACAGAGTACCCATATATTCCAAGCCCAGTTTCCCTGTCATTGTCAATTTATATTAGTATGGTACATTTACCAAGCACCAGCTGGTGATGCAACTAGAAAAAGACTTTGAATAAAAGGGGGAAATGGTAAAGACAAATGAGTTTATATGGCTAAGAGACTACAAAATGAGTCGTGAGGTCATCAAAGGGTTCGCGCTTATGCATGTCTCAGTAGGATCTCAGAGACAGCCGAAGTATATACAATCCCAGGTAGTGGTGCTCCTGAGGGCTACGGAGACACCCAGGTCCTATGGTCATGGCAGATGGTTCTGGAGTTCAGTGCCTTGCCAGTGGGCCCTACTTTGGAATTTGTGCTCCTGAGTGTGACAGAGTTGGACTCAGATGTGACCTCTCTACATATGCCTCTTCTGTCACTTTTACTGAATCTGTGGTTGGTGCTGGGTTTAGTGTATGCCCAGGAGACTTGAATCTCTGGACTGTCCATGTGCCAGCTGGGCCCTGAGCCTCAGCAGAGTTGCAACATCTACTCTCCAGTTTGTTGGACCTACCCAGGTCAGCTAACAGGGAGGTGAGGATGATGAAATACCACACCAGGGGACCGGGAGAGTCTTCAGCTGCAAGCAGGAGAATCCCATTCATCAGCCTTGTGGCATCTAAGTCCCCTCTTGATTTAGAGGTGGAGTGGATTTTTCCACTGGGTCCT
Source organism: Dasypus novemcinctus (assembly GCF_030445035.2). Classification (NCBI taxonomy): domain Eukaryota; kingdom Metazoa; phylum Chordata; class Mammalia; order Cingulata; family Dasypodidae; genus Dasypus; species Dasypus novemcinctus. Next base: position 22,616,905 of record NC_080676.1, on the reverse strand, counting down.
CAGGATGGAGGAATAAAATATGGAATAGTGTACTTACTGGTATTCCACTATAGAATTATTGTGACTCTAGCAATGGAAGAGACTGTGTCATTGAAGGGGAGACAGTGCCATGGGAGTTATTGAAGGCAGGGAGAGGGAAGAAGAGGTGTGATATGGGGACATTTTTGGAACTTGGAGTTGCCCTGAATGATATTGCAGGGACAGATGCAGGACATTATATATCCTGCCATAACCCACTGAATGGTCTGGAGAGAGTATAAACTACAATGCAAACTATAATCTATGTAGCACTGCCATGTAGCAGTGCTCCAAAATGTATTCATCAAATGTAATGAATGTGCCACACTGAGAAAAGAGGTGGTTGATGTGGAAGGAGTGGAGCCAGGGGGTAGTGGCTCATATTTTTTAATGTAACGTTTTGTGTGATCTATATATCTTTAAAAAAAAAAAGACAATTAAAAAAGGGGAAAAAAGTCTTGGCTGGCAACACCCAAATCATTCATTTATCTGTTACTGATTTACTTGCATATGTTTGACTTGAAAGACTGTAAATTTTTAAGTGAAGGTATTTCCATATTACTGGATACAGTCTCAGAAGAGGGGAGAGAATCTAACATTTATTAAGAACATATCACATTTTAGATATTGTACTAGGTCTTTTATGTACAATGTAAATTTCAGAATTACAACAACCTGAAAAATGTCTATTAACCCATTTTCCAAACATGGTGCCTGAGGTCTCAGAGAATAGGTAACTTCTCAAAATAACAGTGGAGAAGGTCAGTGCTGTGAATTAAATCCAGGATAGGGTTGCCCAATAAAATATTGCTTGGGACATAGTCACTAAAAAAAGTATTTATTGTTTATCTGAAATTTAAATGTAATTGGATATCCTGCATTTATATTTGTTAAATCTGGCAACTCTAATATAGGTCTACCTGGTCTGAAAGGCTGTGTTCCTTTCTTTCCATTGTGTGCACACAATAATCAAGAGATGAATCTTGAAAACATGTTCCCCCATATTAAACTAAACCATATATGCATGAAGATGACCCTTGGTCCATACTTTGAAAAAACCTGTAATATTGGTCTGAAAATTAGGAAGGGGCTATTTTTAAGTTTTATTTCCTTTTTTTTTTTGGTAGACAGCTACATGTACCTTTAATAAAATTAACCTTTTGCTTCAATCAACTGTCATCAAATTGGAACATTTTCCAACCTAATTATTTCATTATGCGTTTAAACTGTGTTTTAGCACTTGAAAAATGCAATCTAAAAAATCTGAAAAAAGAAAACAGACACAATGTCTTGTCACATTTGATGCTCTCAATCCTTAATTAAAAATACCATACTAGCAAGACTACCAATGGGATTGTTCCTTCTCTGGCGGCACAGCAACCTGCTGTACTAGTGTACTGACACTAGAAGAAATAATTGCTATCTTTACTTGCAATCAACTCTCAATGTAAATTTGAATTCCTAATCATAAGCTTCAAGTTTTTATAACATCGCTTCTTCTTCTATACTTCATATACTTAAAAATTATGAGTTTATACTCTAACATGTTCCCTAGTCTCTATTTCAATATGTTAGTGTATTCCTATTCCCCTCATTAGTAAATTCTGTGCCTCTTAATATAAGTTCTTTAAAAATGCACTGGAATATTTTCATAAACTTAAAGTAAGAATGAGACTTTCTAAACAAGATACCCCAGGAAAGAAAGAAAACAAAAAAAGAGAGAAAGAGAGAGAAAGGAAAGGAGGGAGGGAGGAAGGGAAAGAAAGAGGGAGAAAGAACGGAAAAGATTGGTAGACACTATAAAATACATAGAAGTTCAGTAAAGTTAATTGGGTAAAGTATTTGCATAAAGATAGTCAATAATCACCAAACTTCATTGACTAATTTATTCTTAGTTTTATATTTTCAAAATCAGACAATATTATGTACATTGTTATTTTTACTAAGACACTAAAAAAAATATCTGTGCTTTTCATTGTCTCTTGTATCCCAGTCATTCCAGATTCATTTTCCTTAGCCTTGAGCAATGTCCTTGTTTAACTTTCAATAAGGATCTTTCTATATCTACATCTTATCCTCACTCTTGAATGATAGCTAGCTGTGTAAAGAAAATCCTAAGGTTCAGTTTTATTGCCCCTTCAGAGGAATTCAGTCTTTTCCCCTTGAGATCTTTTAAATTTTTTCTTTAGCTTTGATGTTCTACAATTTCACTATGCACATGTGTCTAGATGTAGATATATAGGTACATATCCTGTTCACTGTTTTTTATATTCTTTTTACTTAAATTATAGAAAATGAAGAAGCTGTGCTATTCTGCAAAACTATCATTGCATCTACAACATGTGGAGGCCAGAATATATAGACTTAAAATGGACTGAAATTAGGAAATCATGCCATTTTGAGTTGGGCATCAAGATTCTGTGAGAGAAAATGTATACTGCAACAGATATAAAGTAACCCGCAGAGAAAAGGATGAGAACTGCTCAGAAAATCATATTTTAGTCCCCTGCCTTGGACTCTGAACCTTTAACTAATTGAACTTTTTTCCAGAGAGGAATTCCAATTTCAGTAGCAGCAGTTCAGACAGATGCACAGTGTCCTGGGGCACATTTGGAGAGTATTTCAGAGGAAGAGACTGTAGTTGAACCAGAAAGAAAACCCACAACAAATTAGATGGAATCTAATGCCTGCTGGAAAGATCACTGGAAAGACAACACGGTCCGCTGGCTCCACCTGTCCCCTCCGTCCCTCTTGGGCATGAGGCTGAGGGCCAGTGATTGGACTGTGACCAGGATGACGCGGTCATGACAGTGGCGAGGGGCTGGGGTGGTCCTCCGCTGGGTTCGTTCTCTCTGCGTGGCAGAATAGACAGGCACGCAGAACTAGGCTAGGAAGGAAAAGAGGATTTATTCGCTGGCGGGGGACGGGATTTATACACTCTCAAGTCAGCCTCCCCATTAAGGGTTTTTCTCACGGATTTTTTACCAGTTGAAACAAAGAAAATTAATTCCTAAGGAGGGTCTGAAAAAATTAGTTTTTGCTATTAATCTTAAAATACCCTTGGTACTTGGGGTCTAGTGATCTTGGGGTGGTAAGGATGGGGGTGGTAGTACAGATGCGAATGTACAGAAATGATGGATGTGAGTAACGATGAGGAAGCACAGTTATACATTTTCGGTGGAGCTAAATCTGGGTAATGCTAAATCTGTAGCTCTGCATGCCCCCTGACAGATGAGCAAGAGTTATATTGAATTGTTTCTGACATTATAAGGTACAGTACAGTGCCTTAATATTTAAGCTATCCTGGGTTCTTCTAGTACTACAATAGGATATTTGGATGAGTATTATACTGCTGCCTTTCATCATGAATTTGAAGAGGTAAGGATAACAGAGTCTGAGGGGATATCCTTTTGGAAGGGAAAGGTATATAGATGAGCAAAATGCCCTTTGTAGGGATGCAGAATTTACTAGGAGGATAGTGTAACAAGAATAATATTTTTTATGTACTAAGCCAATGTAGTTTTATCACCAGTGAAACCTTGTTCTAGGTCTTCTCAAAAACTCCTTAATAAAAGCAAAGCCTAGCTGAGTCCAAACACAGAGTTGCTTTTTTAAGCTATAGAGTAGGGAAGAATAAGGATGTTATGTAGGTTAAGATTCCCCAAGATTGGAAGGAAGAAATCCCCCTTGGTTTTTGGTGAAGGAAATAGATTGGAGGGAGAAGAGCAGGGAATAAAGAAGGAAGAGAGGAGAGAAAGGCAGGCAGGAAATCAGACCCAAATGCCTGTCACCCAGAAACACAGCTTAGGGGATTTCCAAAGCAGAAGTGTTTGTGTCTATCTTGCCTTTAGATTTTGCAAAGATACTGCCTCCAATGTGCTGCACGCTACAGCAAAGCAAGCGAAAGTTGTGGGTGTTTAGTCAGAGGGAGGTTTCTGTGGATGTGTGGGGCTTGCAGGAGATTCCACAGTCCCGAGTAGGTGACGTGAGAATGCCAAAGGATCGGGGGTCAGAAGAAGTAGAATCCAGACAAGGAACTGGTAAGGTGCAAGACCTTGTGTCTCAGTCAGTGGCAGGGTCTGTGGGCACTGATCGTGGATATCTGCCACCTGGAGACCAGGAGAGAGAAGGCACATTAGGGATGGGTGCAGGAAGATAGGCTAACACCTAGACATGGGTGCGATGAGACAGCTCATCCATAGGCTAGCCAGGAGCCCCTTCCTTCTAGGCATATCATCCGCCGTCAGCATCGTAAAGATATCTTGGGAGGAAGGAGGGACAGAGGAGACTCCTGGAGAAGGGAGATATTATCTGATCTTTGAATTAACACAATGTTTATCTTTAAAAGACCCCTTAAACCAGGAAAAACATAACTGGAAATGTTTAACCTCTTCTGACTCACAACCATAGTGGCCACTGAGTGGGAATATGGTTTCTAGAATAAGGGAAGTCTGTTAGAGAAAACAAAGTCATATTCTTGCACACCTGAGTTGAAGTGAGTTCTCACTCTAGTGGAAGATTCTGTTCTTTGAACATTTTTACAAATTTACAGTTCATCAGGATTTATAAATATAAAGCAATACAGATTCATTGCAGAGAATTAAAATGTTTATTCATGTTCAACCCAAAGAAAAACATTTTGACTCTCCACCATTTTTGGAGAGTATCTTTCCATGTATTTACACAGTGACCATATGCTGTACTTATTAGCTTATAACCTATTTTTATTTAACAATAATATTTAAAGGAATTTTACATGCCAACAAATGTTCTTACTACTCATTTCTTAATTCATTTAACCAATCATCTGTTGTTATTTAGATGATTTCTAAAACTTCCTATTCTAAATAATATTCAGATGAATACCTTTGTACATAAAACTTTGTGTACATCTTCATTATTTCTAATCTGGATAAAACTCTAAAAATGAAAAAGTTCCATTTTCAAAAACTTTTGTTTATATGCATATTAAAAAATTACCAAATTATCTTCGGCTGTCCCAGTTAATACAACTAGCAGCAGCAGTATATTAGACTGTCCATTTTTCCCTTTTCCCAACAACATAGGGCTTTAAAAACTCTTTTAAATAAAATCTTTGCCAATAGAATAAAACAGCATCTGGTTTTTAAAATATTCTTCTTTTCAATAAGGAATAAAAATGAAAATTTTTCAATGTCTCTATATAATCCTTTCATTTAAATTATGCGTTCAGATACTTTCCTCTCTTTCCTCTCTACCTCTACCCTATGATTTCTAAAAGTTTCCTCTGTTGTAAGGTTTTCACATGTGTTGCAATTTTGTCCCAGTTTTACATCACCTTCTGTGGCAGTTTGAAATTATTTTATAAATCCGCAAAGAGAAAGATTATGTTTGTGAATAATCTATTCCTGTGGGTATGAGACTCTTTCAGTTAGACTTTGTCAGTGATGTGTGACTCTGGAGTCTGATAAAAATGGAGACACAGGAAAAGGAAGTTGCAATACCTGAATATGCAGGACTCCAATTTTGCCCACAGCTGAGCTGCAAGGAGAGAAGCTCCTGAGAGTCTCAAGGAGCCAAGGCCCAGGGAGAGGTGTGCCATATGCCTGATAGCTTGCAGCTGAACTCAGGAAGAAAGTGAAACAGCAAAGACTGGGAGAGGAGGCCCAGAAAAAGACAAGCCCTATGCCTGGTTGCCCACAGTTGACCTCCAGGAGATGATTGAACATTCTGAAGGAGAAGGCAGAGACCTTGGCAGAGCCATTATGCTTCACTGTATGGCAGATGAGTTTGGTGAGAAAGCATCTCTGCTGATACCTTAATTTGGACATTTCACAGCCTTGGAACTGTAAGGTTTTACCCCAAATAAATCCCCATTATAAAAGCCAACACATTTCTCATACTTTGCATCAGCAGCCCTTTGGCAAACCAAAACACCTTCTAATTTTGTTTTAAAAGCTTTCTCTTCATTTTAACAACAACAACAAAAATTATAAAGTGTGTGTATATATTTAAAGATAAAATAATAAAATGAGCTAACTCTCCAAAATTTTCCTTTAATTTGTAACTATTAGTAGGCTGGAGACAAGCCTTATGCCTGATAGCCTACAGCTGAACTCAGGAAGAAAGTAGAGTAGTTGAGGCTGAGAGAGGAGGCCCAGAAAGAGACAAACACTATGTGTGATAGTCCACAGCTGGACTCTGGGAGATGACGAGTCCAGAGAAGAAGGCAAGGACCTCGGCAGAGATCTACCGCCATCTTGCTTCCCCATATGTCAGGACACCTGGATCACTAGTAGCTGACTTTAGTGAGAAAACATCTCTGGTTTTCCCTTGATCTGGGCATTTCACAGCCTAGAATTGTAAGCTTTTACCCCTAATTAGTTTCCCATTATAAAAGCAAACCCATTTATGGTACTTTCCACGGGCAGCCCTGTGGCAAACTAAGACAATGCCTTACCGGTAAGGAGTAATGATTGTAGTAAATTAAGGAAACAAGTTTAAACAAATATGTGCTTACTCAGACTCTGCCTCCAGAAGCTGCTGCTCTTTTGGCACATACAGTCTTCACATGAGCTTCAGGGGTTCTCCATGCTCTAAAACATCCTGTGTCCTGAACGTTGAGAGAACAGTAAATATAATAAATAACTGACCACGTCTAGGGTTTTACAGTTCTTTCACATTCTTTCACAGGGAGGATCTCATTTAGCCCTATAAGTTTGTGTATTTTGTTTTCATTTTATAAATGGAGAAATGAGCTTAGTGACTTGCCCAATAACATCTGGGTAGTGAGTGGGCAGATGTGACTAGTATGCACATGCCGTTCCTTCCCTGCTTTGAATTACATGGTTTTGTTTCTTGTTTTTGTTTTTTGTATAAATAGGACTACTTTCCTAATATTAAAGATTTTTAAATATATTTCTCTAGGTTGATAAAATTTGTGAGAAATAAAAGCATCTTCTCTGGAATGTGAAAAATGAAATGTGAACATAGATTAAGATCTTATAAATTAGACGTTATTGTCAAGAGGTATATTTGAATTTAAAAGTAACTTGAGCCAAGGGAAAAAATGGAATTTCCTTTTTCTCATCCTAAACGCCCAGCTCTAAGGCATGTCTGAGTTTATGCTGCTTCAGTGTGTTCTTTGACAAGGATGAGAAGGTTGCTGGCAGGTCAATGTGGGCTCACCCATGAGTGTGCAGGAGCTGAGAACAAATTTAGACCAATGGCCCTTAATATGTAGTTGAAAAATGCTTTCCTCATTCCTGACTGAAGAGCTCTAAATTGTAGCCCCTCTTCCCCTACAATGCACACTCGGTTCTACTTGTCCTCTCAATCCTGCCTTAGTTTTCTTTATAACACTTGTCATTCTTTCATATATTATATATTTATTTGGTTACTTATCACCTATGTCCACCTACTAGAATATAAGCTCCATGAGAGGGGACATACCTGTTTTAATCATTGCACTATTGCCAACCACTAAAAGGGTGCCTGTGGTGCATCTGCAGCAGATAAATACTTGTGGTAAGCATGTAATAGGTAAGGGCTGAGTGATGTTGGATTTTCATGCAGATAACAAGACAGAACTCATGTCCTCTCCTAAAAAGTATCTGAAATGCACTCCCTTCATTTACGCACCCCCATACCTGAATAATTTCACAGCACTCAATATTTTTCCCAACTTGAAAACTTTCATGACAATCAATATTTAAATGATGATACACTAATGTGACTATCAAACATAACTTAGTTTTTAAAATTATAAGACATATATCTGTCTTTAATGATATTTTTAAAAGTACATATTGACTCTATTTTCAGCAAACATACTATACATTTCCCCTGTATCCTGTAGGGTGAGGTTTCTTTTGAGTAACTGAGACCTAAAATGGTGGTGATTTAGATACACTTAAATAACAAAAAGATATGCTTATTTCTATCTTATGTAAAAGTCTAGAGATAAACAGTCTTGTGATTATGTAGTGTTCAATTCTATAAAGTTTTCGGGTACATGGATTCTACCTTGTTGCTTTTCTTCTTATGTGGTTTTCAGGCCCAACATCACCTCATGGTTCAAAATAGTTACTTTAGCTCCACCTATTTTGTCTGCATTCCAGATTATAGGAAGAAAAATGGGACAAGGAAGAAAGAGAAAATGATTTATGATCATTGTCTTTTGTCTTAGTTTTCCAGGATGCTATGACAAATACTATACAATGGGTTGGCTTAAAAAATGGAAATTTATTGGCTCACAGATTTGAGGCTAGAAGAAGTCCAAAATTTAGAGACCCACAAGGTATTACTCTCTCCCCAAAGTCTGTAAAATTGTCAAACTTGCTTGCCAATAATCCTTGGGGTTCCTTGACTTATTATCTCTGCTTTGCATCATGCGGTGATGCCCTCTCCTTTCTCTTTCAGGTTTCTTTGACTTTTGGTTTCTGGCTCCTCCCCATGGCTTTCACTTTTTTTCTGAATTTCTTGGTTTTGTAAAGGACTCTAGTAGTGCAGATTAAGGCCCAATCTCATTCAGTTTTACCACACCTTAACTAAAATAACATCTTCAAGAGATTCTATTTACAATGGGCTCACACCCACAGGAATGTGGCTCAAGACCCAGAACATGTCTAAACTGGGGCACATAATTCAATCCACCATGCCTATTAAAGAAGACTCAAGGTTGCCGTAGGACACTTCTGCTTACAACCCTTTGGCCAGAACCAAATGACATGGCTGCATGCTGCTTGAAGGAAAGTGGGGAAATAGAGTCTTTATTCCATGTGGGCATGTACCCCGCTAAAAAGTGGGGGTTCTTTTGCCAAGTAAGGAGGTAAAATGGATTTAGAGGATAGCTAGCAGTTTCTATCAAATAATCCAATGACATTTTCCTGTTTGAAAGAATCATCCCAGAAGGCTAAATACGTATCCCAATAATGCTGTCTGTCATTGCCCTATTTTAAACTGTCTTCTAAGCCTACAATACATTTTCATACATATCCTCAAAGACATCAAATCTTCCATCTTAAAAAGTAAATTTTATTTTTGAAACATGAAAAGTTATCTCAGATCAAATTCTATGAGTAGGATGTAATAAAAATTAGTAATGTCATTTGAAGCCAAAAAGAGGTTAGATATGACTCCAAATTTGTAAGTCCAGTGTTTCTCTGAAGACAATATCAAAAGGGATTCCCCATTGCCAGTGCTACCATCACCTACCTTCCCTACATCATGATCAGTACTACCACTTAGAAAAGACTGAAAAATTAAGAGGATAGTGATTTTCCTGTATGATACTCTTTAACTTTTACATAGTACCTGAGTAAATCTATTTAATGCTCCTCAGTTTGTAACATTCAGATTTATATCCTTCTGTCTCAATAACATGCTCTTACAGCAGATGGTATATCACCGAAAATCTTCATTACATTTGGTGTTCCTTTGTAGGATGGAAAGTATCCTATTTCCAAAATTTACATTTAAAATTAGATGTTAGAGTAGAAGGCTACTTGAGGCTGACTTAAAATGGTATGTAGCAGGACTCACCAGCATGGGAATTCAATATTCCTCCAGTTATTCTGTGGGTCTCCACCCACTGAGACAACACCCCATGACCACATGAACACACTCACACGCATCCCAGATACTTAATCTTTTGGCTGTTCATATGCCGGGTAAGCCCTGAATCTCAGCATGGTTACAGCCAACACCTACTTTCCAGTTCACTATACTCACCCAGGACAACTAACAAAAGGATGATGATGGACAACACCCATTCCAAGAAGCAGAGTATCTTCAACTGCATGCAAAACAGTTCCTTCTGCCCCATGGGATCTAAGCCCCTTCTCAATCAGAAACAGAGTGGACATCACCATCCCAAAATCTTCAAGAAAGAGAAAAGATCAAACATAATGGTAGAATGCAACTATGGACTATGGATTAAACTAGACTTACTTTTATTCTAGTAATGGAAAAACTTGTAACATTGTTATAAAGACAGTTAGTATAAGAGGCTCTGAGGGGAGGGAGAGGGAACAATAGATGTAACTGCTGGCATTTTTGAGATATTGGAATAGTTCTGCATGATATTACAATGATGGACACCAGCCATTATACATTTTGTCAAAACCTATAAAATCATGCAGTGTTAAGTATAAAACAATGTAAACTTTTGACCATGGGTAGTAGCAGTTCTTCAAAATGTGTTCATCAATTGTTAACAAATGTGCCACACTAATGAAAGATGTTAATGGGGGAAAGTGTGGGAAGGGGAGGGGAAGGAATATATGGGAATCCCCTATATTTTCGATGTAACATGTATGTAACCTAAAGCTCCTTTAAAAATCTAGAAAAATTATTTTTAAAAATGTTTTGTGGCATTGTGCTGCCACCAATTAGCTAGCTGACAGCATCCTCTGGAAGTAAAGTGCTTATTATTTGTGCACTTCATTAGAAGGCAGCTCAAAAAGTTGAATTTATTCTTCCAGAAATTTGAAATTAGGAAAAATAAATATTGGTTATATTTTGAATCACTTTCTAGAGTTTGAAATCTTATTTCCTATGCATTGAATCCTTATCAATTATGACACACCAAGAAAGGTTTTGTAGTCTTCTAGAATGCAACTAGACATTGTGCACTCTGTGACTTTTCCCAGAAGGCACTCCACTGGGGTGTATTGTACTTGCCTACTGGTCTTTCAACAGACTTAAAGCTCCTTCGAGGTTGAAACCGTGACAAAGTCACATTTTGTCTTTTCAGCAATGTGTCTGACACTTAGCAGGCATTCAGTAAATCTTGAATTGCTTTAGAATTTCCTGTCTTAATTTACAAAGGCTTATGCATATGTATTTTTTAGGCTCTTTCAGCCAAATTTCACTAGGAGTTAAACTTGGTGAGTTTCCACTGTGAGTTGTCCTGGAATGACTTTCCTACCCATATCACACCAAGGGATAGGATTAGAGGAGAAGAGGGCTGAGGGAGAAATAAAACTAGAGAAACAAGCAACTTTGGATAAATAGACATAAAACATTAAAGTATAATAATTAAATCTTAAAAGTGACTTTTCAGACCCAAAAATATGTTTACATATTTTCTAGATGAATAAGACCATGGAAAATACAAGCTAAGAGTAAGAAAAAAAGAGCAGTGGAATATGACCAAAATATGGAAAAAAACGGGATACAAGAGTGGTCCTCCAGTAATTCTATGACATTACATCACTCTAGCAGTTCAAAAGGGAAGTTATATGATTATTTCAAGTGTTGCCCAAACCTCATTTGACAAAATTCAAAATCAGTTTTTCATAAACATGTTTGGTTGAATAAAAATAGATACTTTTAAAATAATGAGTATTATTTTAAACCACATATCTCAAACCAAAAGTTAGGATCGTTAAGCTTAATGCTGAAACACTGATAAAATCATTACTAGTAAATGCTTGAACATGAAAAGGATGCCCACTAATATCTCCATTACATACATGCAATGTGTGCATTGTTCTGGAAATATTAGAAAAAGGAATAGATAAGAGAAAGTTTCTTTTAACATAAACACTGAAGGGGAGGAAAGATTACTAACTTAATGATTGGATACTTGGAATAACAGCTAGAAAAAATCTAGAGAAACCAATAATTTGGATGATGAGAAAGTTAAATTAAAATTTTAAATTCTGGGAAGTGGACTTGGGCCCAGTGGTTAGAGTATCCGTCTACCACATGGGAGGTCCGCGGTTCAAACCCCTGGCTCCTTGACCCGTGTGGAGCTGGCCCATGCGCAGTGCTGATGTGCTCAAGGAGTGCCCTGCCACGCAGGGGTGTCCCCCGCATAAGGGAGCCTCATGTGCAAGGAGAGCGCCCTGTAAGGAGAGCCGCCCAGTGTGAAAGAGAGTGCAGCCTGCCCAGGAATGGCGCCGCACACATGGAGAGCTGACACAACAAGATGACACAACAAAAAGATACACAGGTTTCAGTGCTGCTGACAACAGACACAGAGAACAGACAACTGGGGCGGGGGGTGGAGAAACAAATAATATAAAAATAGATCTTTAAAAAAAATTTAAATTCCTATATGCAAATAGTAACATATTAAAATATAATAAAAGGAGAGGTCATGTATAGAAGAGAATCAAGGGTTAGCTTTTGATGTTTGCAGCCAAGAGTTCTAATTAAGAAATAACTGACAAAAAAATATGTGGGACCCAAACTATAAAACTCCTAGAAGAAAACATAGGGAAATATCTTCAGGACTTGTGTTAGGCAATATTTCTTAAATTTTATACCAAAATACAAGGCAATGAAAGAAAAAGTAGATAAATAGAAATTCTTCAAAATTAAAAACATTTGTGCAACAAAAGACTTCATCATGAAAGTAAAAAGGTAACCTACACAACGGGGTAAAAGACTTGAAAACCATTTATCCAATAAGGGTATAAAATCCAGAATGTGTAATGAAATCCTTCAACTCAACAACAAAAAAGACAACCAAATTTTTAAAATGAGCAAAGGACTTGAATAAGCATTTCTCCAAAGAAGAAATACTGGACAATAAGCATGTGAAATTTGCTCAATATTATTAGCTTTCGAGGAAATGCAAATCAAAACCCTAATGAGATAACATTTCACACCCACTAGAATGGCTACGGTTAAAAAACATAGAATACCACGTGTGTTGAAAAGCATGTGGAGAAATAGAAACACTCATTCACTTTTTGTGGAGCTATAAAGTGGTGTAGCCATTGTAGAAAACAGTTTGGTGGTTCCTCAGAAACTTAAGTGTAGAATTTCCATAAGACTTGGCAATCTCACTTACAGGCACAAATCCGAAGAACTGAAAGCAGGGACTTGACCAGATATACGCACACCCATGTTCATAGTGGCATTATTCACAATTGCCAAAAGGTGGAAGCAACCCAAGTGTCCATCAAGCAATGAATGGACAAACAAAATGATGTACATACATACAATGGAATACTCTTCAGATGTAAAAAGGAATGAAGTTCTGATACATGCCACAACATGGATGAACCTTGACGATATCACATTGAGTGAAATAAGCCATACACAGAAGGACAAATATTGTGTGAACTCACTGGTAAGCAATAATTAGATTAAGAAAATTCATAGAGTCAGAAACTAGGATACAGTTTACCAGTATCTGGGGTTGGGTTAGGGACTGGAGAAGTATTGCTTAATTGGTGCAGAGTTTCTGTTTGGGGTGATAGAAAAGTTTTGATAATGAATGGTGTTGATGGTAGCATAATATTGTGAGTGTAATTAACTCCACTGAATTATATATTTGAATTGGTTAAAAGGAGAAATTTTAGATTGAATATATGTTACCAGGATAAAAATCATTAAAAATAATACCCCACAAAACCATAGGACTGTACATTGCCAACAGTGAAGCCTAATGTAAACTATGGACTATAATTAATTATTCAATTATAATAGTATTGTTTCATCAGTTTTAAGAAAGGCACCAATTCAAAGTGTTAGTAATAGGGAAAACTGTGTTGGGGTATATAGGAACACTGTATTTTCTGCATGATTTTCCTGTAAACCTACTGCTTCCCTAATAAATTATTTTAAAATATGTGGACAATAAAGTTTATGAAACTAGGGGAAGCCTAAGATCAGATTAGATAGGGTCTGATGGCCCTGAAAACTAATTACCACTAGGGACAGGACTCTGGTAGTCATCGTGCAGGAGGAGCAGATAATCCAATTATCAAATGGAATAACCTAGAATGAATTCACAGGCTCACAAGGTCTTCTATGGAAAATTAGGGCATTGATTGGGAAAGATGGGTTCTCACTAATTGAAATGGGATACTTTAGACAATTCAGACTATCCAGAATTCTAAAATACCACTGAGAATGTTTTTTCCAGTATAAGTATATACATGCCACAGGAGTTCAATAACAAAATTATATCTGGAAAGAGAAAGCTTAGGAGCAAACGAATTGCAAAGCTTTGGTAATTTTTATTCATAGCAATTTGGAAAATTATCTGAGAGAATGGAATCTGTGGTAGATTGAGTTATGAATCCCAGAAAAAAAAAACCTGTTTTTATTTTTAATCTGAATTTCTGTGGGTATGAGTGCAATGTCAATAAGACTCATAGAAGATGCTTTTTTTTTTTTTTTTTTTTGCTAAACTGTGGTCCAATGGAATGAGGGTGGATCTTTATCTGGATTATTGAAGGCCCTATAAAGACACCTAGAAGTCACTATTGCAGAAGAAGAAAGGAAGTTGCCATGTGACAAGAAGCAGAAATACAAGCCAAGGAACACCAAAGACTGTGATCAGCCAGTGCCAGAAATCTCCAGATTTGGAAGAGAAAGCAAGTTTTGCTGATAATTTTTATTTTGGACCTCTAGTCTCAAAAACCTGAGCTAATAAAATGCTTGATGTTTAAGCCAAAACCAATTTGTGATATTTATGACAGCAACTCAAACCAACGAAGGCAGACTCCAAAATTGCTATACTAAGGAGGGAGAAACCTAACTTTATAACAGGGCTGAATTTATCAATATGGATGAATTCATCAGAGATTCTGGATTCATCATGACAGTTTAAGCAAATAGTAGTGTTTACTTGATTGAAAAGTGTATTCAACATTGATCCACACCACATGAAGCTGATATGAGAGAAATCATTGGTATATTGTAGAGAAAGAAACCCAAAATCTTAGATGATATATGACCCACCACCCTACAACCCTAAATGCCCAGAGAGGGTTTGACAGGCACTTCTGACTCCATGATATACACACTGGTGAGAAAAGTACCTAAGTCCTTAGGACGCATGTCGTGACAGGTCTCTACAGGTTGGGGAAACTCATGAAAGTCACTAGAGTGGGGATGATGGGATCCCAGAATGGCCAAAGAAGGTAGTAATACAATAACAGGCTGCAGAGTCAACATGATTCTCAAAATGGTCCTATCTACTGGGATCATTGATGGTGGCTAATTGACCGTGGAATTCCAATGACTACTAAGATTCTATTTGGGTACGTAACTCATCTGGTGAGCAGAGGACTGACTAAACCACAATAATAGGTCTTCATAGTCCCCCATTCTCTAGACTTGAGACAGTTCTCAGACTCAAAGCCCCCTGAATTAAGGGGAAGCCCAGACACCATCAAAAACATCAATAGTATGTTCCTTAATGTTTCCCTTTGCCTTTCACAAAACAGCAGATGCCCATTTGCCAAAGTAAGCGCACAGTGAGAAGGAAATGTTCAGGCCTCTCAGGATGATTAGCTAAACTAGAATGCAACCACCAATAAGACTGAGGCTTTGGAGATTGAGTGATAAATAGAATTTAGGCTTGGGTTCATCTCAGAGTGGGACTGGTAGGTCCTGTGGTTATATTTCAAGTTTAGAGTATACAATGAAAATAAATATGCTCATTTACTAGTATGTCAACTCCAAGTGTGTATATATATGTGTGTGCAGTCATTTAATATTCTCAACAAACTATAAGGTAGGTCCTGTCATTATCACATTTTACAGATGAGCTAACTAAGATACAGAATGGATAAGTAACTAGTCCGAGATCACATAACTAGCTTGTGGCAAAGATGGAAGTTGAAGTCAAGCATTCAGGTCCCAGAACTCATGCTTTAATCGTTGCATCATAATATGGAATAGAGTATAGAGTAAACTCATTTCTTCAATAAAAAAAAAAAAGATAGAGACAAAGAGAAATGCATGCATACTATGTGTCAAGAAGAATACATAATATACATATACACATGTATATATCAAATAATAGTATATATGGATGTACCCACTTATCCACATATGCATACACATGTACATTTTAGGAAAATGCACAAGAAGCAAATGGTATTGGATACTTTTGGGAAGAGTATTAGGAGTAGAAGTGAAAAGAAAGCTTTAGATTTATACTTTATGTATTTTGTATTGCTTGAACTTCAAAACCATGTGGAAATTTTACTTTTCTTTAATATACAAAGATAATCAGGATAGTAGAATTTGGAGTTCTGAGCCATTTTTGTTTTCTTCTTTATACTTTATTTATTAAATAAATAATAAATGATGAAAAAGAAACTAAAATCAAAGAATAAATGCATGGTTTTATGTCAAGTATAAATATTTCTAGAGAATGTAAAAAAATTACATCTCAAGAAAGAAAACCTAACTAATGAGGATTCAATTAACACACCTTTCCAAAATAAGGAAAAGAGCATGCAAAGGCACTGGGGTAAGAAAGAGGATTCTTTGAGTAACAAAAAGTTTTCACAATCGATGCATAGACATGGATCCAGGGGAAGAGCGATAATGCTAGTCTTGGAGAGGAAGCCAATGCCTTGAGGGATATTTCAAATATTTTGGATCTTGCCCTAAAAGTAATGGGATCTTGCCCTAAAAGTAATGGGAAATCATTTAGAGTCTTAAACACTGCAGTCACATGATATGATCAATGTTTTTAAAATGATTACTGGATCAACAGTGTGAATAATAGATTGGAAAGAGGCAAAAGTAGACGCTAGGGAGGGGCAATTTACAAAAGAATTAGAGTGGTCTAGAAAAGAAGATAGTGGCTTAGACTGTGACAGTGGCAGTCAAAGAAGGAATACTTTGATGGACTGTAGAGATAACAAGTAGGCAAGATCAATGTGACTCGGTGATTGGAGGATGGTGAGAGAGAAAGAAGAGGCTAGAACGTGATGTGTGAGGATTTCATTTCACTTCATAGGGAGGAAGAAATTGAGGAAGAAAACATGAGTTTAGTTTGGAATATATTTACTCAGAAATAGCAGTTAGAAATCCAAGTAAAGATGTTAAGCATGCAAATGGATATATGGTGGTGGAGCTCAAAAGAGATGTCTCTGTTTCCACAAAATTGGCATCATAGGAATAAACAAGAACACCTAGGAGAAAGTGGCCCTAGAGGAGAAGGACTCTACAGACATCAGAAAGTACTCAGTAAATAATAGTTGAATGAATGAAAGAGGCAGCCAATAAGACCAAGAAAGAGTTTCATATGGAAACAAGAGAGTCAAATTTGCAACAAAAAAGAAAGGGAAAAAAAGAGTAGTCATTTCTGTCAAAAAAGGCTACGAAACTAATTTCATCAATAAAAGTTGATACAAGGGAATTATTTTTAAAGAATTCCAGGGTTTTCCACAGGGTTAGAAGAGATCTGATCTGATTCCAAATATAGTGTTAGAGAAGTGATAATATTGATAATGACAGACAAAGATAGTATGAGATACAAAATCAAAGAAAATTCCCATCGTGCCCAGTATGTTCTGTTGAAAAATATAAACTTAACACACTAATCTGGCAAACTCTCTCTTATATGAATAACTAAAATAATTGGATGATGCATTTTCAAAAAAGATCATTGAACAAAGAATTTTTAATTGAACGTCAAACATATGGATGTAATTGAGAAACAAGAACTTGGTTTCAAGTAGGTCCACTGTATGATTTATTAATGTTTGGTACAGTAGAATCCTGCCAGGTGTCTCAGCAACATTGATTCATATGATGGACCAGGTGTGTGGTGTTTTCATTCTTGACTTCATTCCCCTAGTTTTTTCATACTGCTTACCTTTCACCCAAGTGATGTTTTAATATTCAGGAGTCAAACATAATTTAGCCCAAGGTCCCTACTCTCAGGGAGCTTGCATTCTGGTAGTATAGGGTGACAATATAAACAATTCTATGTTTATACCATATGCACAAGTTATTTGCATAAATATGCACAAGTTCTCAAACGAACACAATATCTATTAGAAAGATCTTTTGGGGAGTAACGTAAGACTGTACTTTAAGGGGTAAATAGGATTAGGTGGAGGAACATGAAGTCAGGCAAACCAAGTAGAAGGAAAAACCACATCATCAAAATAACAGAAACAAGCAAAACAAAAGCAATTGGATATTACTATAGGAAAAAGTATAAAACAGTAAATGAAAATACTTGGGGATAGAATGCCAAGTGTGGGTCTAGGAGTCACAGAGGCCATGAGAAGAAATTTGTACCTTAATGTGGAAGTGAATGGGAACTTTTGATCTTTTGAAAAGTTAGATGTATGTATATACATATGTATGTGTGTGTGTATAATCAGGTCTCTGTTGAAAATGGATTTGGAGAGAACATGACTTGAAATCAGGCAGATAAGAAAAGGAGTTGTAGCAGTAATTTAAAAGAATAATTTAGAAAAGTAAAACAAGTAGGTGTAGGGAGGAGGGAATAGATTTGTAGTGGTTGTATATTAATTTTTGTCTGTGCAGTGCCCCCTTCTCAGCTTTTTATATGATCAACTTCTTTACTTGGGAAATGAATCCACATCTACCACCAATCCAACAATGTGAGTCTAACAGAACCTGCTGATGAATGAATCAAATTGTTTAGCTCCTCCCACCCCACCACAGTAACTTGGCCAAGCAAAGGAGGCATCCCAGAAGCTGAGCCAATAAGATCATTTCTAGGGTAGGAGTTAGGAAGGAAGAACCCTTTTCACTTTGTGTAAACTGTGAGCATGGATTTGCCAGGGAGGATTCAGTCAACACAGAGAAAGAAGCAGAGATCATGGGGGTGGTATAAGAGAGAGACTGAGAGATTTAGAGAGATACCTGGTGGCATTAATTTCCTTCTTCCCCTATTGTATTTCTACCAGTCCAACTGATGCATGTTTATGTAGTTTCCCTTTTGCTTGAGGGAAACTGAAGTTGGGTTTCTGTGGCTTTCTGTGTCAATACTGGTACAACACTCAAGTAATATTTAGGAGCTAAAATAAGAAGGACTTGAAAAGCAACTCAATGTGGGAGTGAGAAAAAGCGAGAAAACAAAAATAATGTTATATTCTACTTAGTGACGGGTGGAGTGTAGCACTGTTAACTGAGCTAGAGCAGACAGGAAGTTGAACAAGTCTGGGGGAATAGAAAATGAGCTGGCCTTTCCACGTGTTAATTTTAACACACCTATCAACCATTCATGGGGCATTCAGTTGATAGGTAGATACACTGAAGCTCAGGGTTAAGTTCTGGAAAGAAACAGACAGGAGAATTGCCACATAAAGATGATAGATGAAAACCATAAAAATGATGGGATTAGATGGAGAAAATATGCAGAGTGAGAAAAGAAGTGGGTTGAGAATGAAAATCTGGAGAATGTCAACTATTAAGGGTCCAAAGTGGGAGAACACATTAAGCTGGTAGAGGAAGAAATATCATGAAAATACAAAACAAAACAAGGAGGTATTAGTGTTAAAGAAGTTAAATGGTAGGGAGCAGATAGGAAGAAGTTCCCACCTCTTTTAAAAACTTTGAAGGTGTCCAAAAAGAGAATGCCTGAAAAGTCTTTGTCCTAGTTTCCTGTTGCTGCTATTAAAAATTATCACAAATTTAGTGACTTAAAACAATACAAATTTATTATTTTATAGTTTTGGAGATCAAAAGTCCAAAATGAGTTTTCTATGGAACTAAAATCATGGTGTTGACAGGGCTGCTTCCTTATGAAGGGTCCTTGTCTTTTCTAGCTTTTGACTTCCATCATCACATGACTTTCTCCTTTTAATCCTCCCACCTCTCTCTTACCAGGACCCTTGTGGTTACATTGGATCTGCGCAGGTGATCCAGGATGATCTCCTCAATCTGCGATCCTTAATTTAAACAGACAAAGTCCCTATGTCATGTAAGATATCCTTTTCACAATTTCTGGGAATTAGAACCATAGCTAGAGGGAAATACAAGCAAATTTTGGCTAGATTAGGAAAAATATCAAAGTGAAAATTACATATATAACTCTGAACCAGAATTCTAGCTTTCCATTCCAGGGCAATTTATATAACTTATCTCGGCCTCCTTTCTCCTTTCTGTAAAATAGGAAAACTAATGAAAATTGTTTATTGGAACTGTTGTGGGAGGATTAAATGAGTTAATACCTGGAAAGAACAAAGAACAGAGTCTGGCACATGGTAAATATTACCTGTCATTACTGTAAAGATAACCCATCTTACAGAGCTTTCACACTTACCAAGTATCCATGTGGAAATCTCATCCTTCAAGGTTGCTCATGTGTGTAGAAAGAGGATGCCAGTGCTCACACAGATATATCATTGCATCTATTCCTTAATAATGGACAGAACTCTCAATGCCAAAATTACTTTGGACGGGCTGCCAGGGCATTGAGCATTGATTTTCTGGTTTTTCCTGTCATTCTTCTCATATGTTATTTATTTTCCTCTGGACTTCAGCCCCTGAGGGGTCCATTTTATCGGCTATTCTGATGTGCATTCTCTTCAACTCCTGGAAGTGCTACTTTTCAATACCACGGGTAGCATAATACTGTTTCTTTGGGGCCACATGTGCTTCATTCTTGAGCAGTGTTATTGATGACACCTACCTGGGAGTCTTTATTTCTGCAACACATCTAAGCTCATTTCTCATAAGTGTTGGGTGCATAGTCTATAGAATATGCAGCAATTTTTAAAAAATTTATGAAGTTATTCATGATATAATGCTGACAATATATATTTTATAAATCTGAATTCAAAAATCCATCAATATAATTTCAACTATGAGAATGTATGCACATGTGTATGTATTTATCCTGTGCTGAATACATAGAAAAACTGGAAGGAAAAACACCAACATGTTAAAATTGTGTAACTCTGGGTGGTATGGTTCGATTTTCTTCTCTATGCCTCTCCAAATAATTTCAGAGACCATTTATTACTTTATAATTTTAAAAGAAGTTCTATTTTGTGAGTGCAAAATACAGAAAAGCTTTACAGACATTCAAAACTTTCCTCCTTTGTATTGTTCTGAGGCAACTTTGCAGACAATGTTGATGCTCTCAGAGCCAAGCTGTTCGTGAAAACCCACTTTGAAAACTGTCACTGGTAATCCAGATCTTAAGACATTTAGAGAAGAGTTTTGTCTATTTCTTCTGGTCTTGCTAAGTGTGGCTGCATTTTTTGTTTTTAATATTTATTATACAATAAATATTTGCATTCCTACTATAAACCAGGCTCTATTCCCAGGGAATAGAGCAAGGAATTAAACAGTCTTACATCCACAAGATGTATTTAGCCCTTAATTATGATCTCATAGTGGAGTATTTATCATTTAACTAAGAATGAATGTCTTGATATATGCAAACGTTCCCTCATTTTCTGCTATGTAGTACATACCCATTACAAGCCTATGTCACCGTTTTTTTACCCTCTACTTGACCCTATCACACATTGCACTGAAACCGCTCACTCCTGAGGTTTCATGATTCTCTTCCAAGGTTCCTGCTGACTGCACAACTAAGAAGTTAGGATGAGGAGTGTCTGTGGGTCAGGGAAAAGAAAATAAAGGAACTAACAAATTTCAAGTACCTGTATCTTATATAATCCTTACAATATAATAGCTCTCTTTTGTAGATGGGGAAACAGGTTTAGCCAAGTTAAGCCTCACATCAAATGTCACGCACTTAGAAGTGGAAGAGCTGGGATTTGAACTCATCTACCTGACTTCACACCTGGTGTTCCTCCCTGTGCTGTGATGCTGCCTATTGTTCACGTGTAGGATGGAGCAGAGCACAGACTGAGGGCATGCAAGAACTTTCCCATCCAAAATATCTCTTTCAATCATTGGCTCACTGACCATAATTTATTATGTTTCATGTATTAAGCTTCTTCTCCATTGTCTGGAAATACATTTCTTTGGGTAAATTTAATTTTATCCCTAGAAGTTGTTTTTTTTTTTTCAATGAAAAGTAAATTTTAAAAAAGAAAGAAGGAAGGAAAGAAACTCTAGGAAGGATAATTCAATAATTTGATATCAGACACTGACATTTTGATATAATTCCCTTTCATCTATCCATCATCCATCCATCCATCCATTCATCCATCCACTCATTCAGTCTTTAATTAGAGCGGGTATGCTCAGAGGTTGTATGACTTCTTCACATATACAAGGTCCTGGGCTCAATATGTGGTATGTGGTATCCCCTTTAAAAAAAATCTTCTGCATTCATTCAATCTTTCATTTATTTATTCATCCATTCATTCACTAAACATAGAGCATCTAAATTCTAAGGACACAAGAATGAGTAAAAACCAAAATTAGGAAAACAGGGATAAGAATTTTGCAGAGAAGACAGACAGGGAAAAAGTTTCAGATAAATTCTGCCTGAAGACTGTGAAGGTCCTTCAGGGAGATCTAAATCTATGCCAGGAGGCTCCCAGGTCTTAGGAGAAAATTTCCAAGACACTGTGTTCCTCCATATTTCTCAAGACCTTGCTTCCAAAGCCAGCCCCCCTCTCAGGTCTGGTTTTCATTTTCAAACAGCTTTAATTAGGAATATTTTGGATATAATAAAATTCATCCATTTTAAGTGAGTAGTTTGATGAATTCTGACAAAAGTATATACCCATATAACATCCTGCCCAGTCAAGATATAGAATATGTCCACCACTTCAGAAAGTTTACTCATGCCCATCAGTTCCCAACCCTCTGAAAAATCACTGACCTGATTTCTTTCATTCTAGATTAACTTTCAAGTTTGTAAGTAAACTCTGGGTGGATCCCTACCCATGGTGGTTGTGGTGTCTGATAGTGTTTACCTTGCCCAACTTCTTGGCTGCTCACACAGATTCTCAGGCATCAAAATCAATGGCACTTTTTCCTGGCAGTGATACTATATTCAACAGGTGGTTGCACAATGTATTAATCCACAGGTGGGGACTTGGATTCTGAGCCAGGGCTGAACCTGGCTCTAGAGGCCTAGCTTCTGGGAATGTGACTGAACTGGTTAAGGAGGACTCCTTTTTGTTTCTAGGAATGATAGTCATTCCAATGATACTTGTCCAAATAAAAACTCCATGTATTTGAAATTCTGTTAAATGAGAAACATTAAGATTGTTTACCTATCTTGTAAGCACATTTGCAAGTTTTTATACCCATTCAGAAAATTTATCTACTCAATGATTAATTGTCCTAATGTATCATTTACAGTACTAGAAAGGTTAGTATGGTTTATATTTATTATAGAAGAAATATCTACTACTGAAAACAAAATCAATGTGTTCTTTTGAGAGACCATTAATAGGCAAGTGTGTAAATTTACCTGTTGAGTCATCATAGTAGGGATAGTCTTACAATAAGGCCCTCTGCTACAAAATTCTTATGACTTATCTTCCTGCCTTTTCTAATATTTCCATTATAGGAAGCAGGCAAGATATCCACATATCTTCTGAGACAAAGAATGGAGGAATTAAGGAATTAACCAGTTGGAATTACTTCTATTCAAAATTCAAACGTACTACTTCTCCCTTTATAGAAATGAGTATTTACAAGGGACAAAAAGTGAAAAAAAACCAACCAAGAAACTGAAGATTCTTTTGGTTTGTTCAGTTAGAAATACTTATAGAATTAAATTTTAATAATTCCAGGAAACATTTCCTCCTCTTAGCATGTTTCTATATACTCATATAAGAATAGTTCTACCAATCTATAAAGCTATACTTCTTTTTTTTGTAACTGATTTTTAAGTTATAGACTGTGATTAATCTCTGTTTCAACAATCCTTACAGTTTCAAGGATTCTCAAATCCCAGCCAATCTTAGTAAATCTGTATTCAATGATAACATTAAAATAAATAGAAAGTCAGAGGGTTAGCAATTCTTTAAGTAGTATATTTGCAAGAAGAATATGGTCCTATATTCCCTACTTCTACCCCAACTTTAAAACAAAATATCCTGTTTGTCTCTGGTAACATAACAGATACATTCTGGAAAAAGAAAAATGAGACAGAGGAATGATAAGGAAAAGAGAAAGATGCAATCAAGAAAATTGCTAGTTGTCTGGAATTTAGATGGCATACCTTCTAAATTCAACCCCAGAATCTATAAGATATCAGAGTTTTGCTGTTCAGGACTGAAAACAGCATTCCTTACCCACTCAAAATGAAGTCCTTAGACTTCCCATTTGGATTTTTTTGTTTCAGGTAATTCTCTTCACTACTTACACAATCAATATGGAGTTGCCAATGTGTTCTAACGCTTTCAATAATTTAGCCATTCATTAGTGATATAATATGCATCATCAGGACCTATACTGAGTGTTAAGGTAAATTCTAACAGTAAGTTGTGTAATTGCCTTAGAGATATTTACATGATGTAGGAAATAAAATAACATTTATGGAGATTTTACTGTGTGCTAGACAATATGATAGTTGGAGAAAAACTGGTAATTAAGAAATTATATCATGATTTGCTAAAGGCTATTATGAAGGAATGTATAAAGAGATACCAAGGAGAGAAACAGTGGGAAGATGGCAGAATAGGAAGCTCCAGGAATCAGTCCTTCCACCAGAAAAACTACTAAATAGGCAAGAACTGTCTGAACCAACTATTTTCAAATTCTGCAGTCTAGTAAAATACTGTACAGCATCCAAGGAAGAGTAGGATACAGAGGCTGGTAAATTTTGATAATGCTATTGAAATTCCTCTCTGCTTGGCAGTTACTGGCAGCCAACCCCCACTCTCACTATACAGTGAGGACCAACCCCTGTGGTAACTTGCTCATGCCATAGAGGGATATAAAAACCTACTTTCCCAAGATCAGAGGGAGGCGGACATGCCAACTGCTGATCTCATCACTGTTTTTTTTTAAAGATTTATTTTTTATTTATTTCTCTCTCCTTCCCCCCCCCCCCCCCGCCCCAGTTGTCTGCTCTCTGTGTGCATTCGCTGTGTGTTCTTCTGTGACCGCTTCTGTCCTTATCAGTGTTACCAGGAATATGTGTTTCTTTTTGTTGCGTCATCTTGTTGTGTCAGCTCTCCATGTGTGTGGCGCCATTCTTGGGCAAGCTGCATTTTCTTTCACACTGGGCAGCTCTCCTTACCGGGCTCACTCCTTGCGCATGGGGCTCCCCTACACAGGGGACACGCCTGCAATGGCACGGCACTCCTTGCGCACATCAGCACAGCACATGGGCCAGTTCCACACAGGTCAAGGAGGCCCAAGGTTTGAACCGCAAACCTCCCATGTGGTAGGCAGATGCCCTAACCACTGGGCCAAGTCCTCTTCCCTCATCACTGTTTTTGATTAGCTACTTCAGATTACCGGTGACCCTGGGCACTGGCTCTGGGGGCAGCCATTATACCAACCTGCCCCACATGAAGGAAGTCTAGGATATTTAAGATGGTATACTTCCTCAGAACTGCAGAGGACAGTTGAAGTGCTGCATTAGCTGAACAGGGATTGAGTCCAGAAAACACAGCTTTGGGGCATCATGGAAGGAGTCCCTGTCACCCATGCTGGCCCTTCCCACATTCCCTCTTCAAGGCAATTTGGAGCTGCTCTTGCTCCCTTTATGGGTCACTGGTCTTGTTCCTGCTGGGCAAGACTGGCTTTGGAAATTCCTCTCTACTGTGCCTTTTCCAGAATTTGCCCTCAGGTAAATGCTACTTGAGACAAGGAAAGCAGTGTAATAAATAACTGAAGTGAGCGGCCTAGGGCAAAGTCTTACCAGTTCCATGTCCTACAGTGGACCGTCCAAGAAAGGGAGGTTTATTTCCTGGAACACAGAGGGGCATCCAAACTCCTATAAAGAGGGCATATCCTAATGCCACTAGCAAGCACAAACCCAGGACAAGACACACACCCAGGAAAGATAGGGATTGGTCTTCCTGATAGAAGAAGTGAACTCTGACAGAGAGTATCAGCCAATACAAAGTCAATTTGCAAAGATATTGAAAGGTGGATTTTTACTTAGGTTTGCTTGGTTTTGTTAGCTCCTGACACTCAAGAAAATCTCCAAATGGTTACAAACTCAAGAAACAGACAGCTCAGGGAATAAATTCCAGGGTTGACATTTTAAAATATTAATATGTACAGTCTACAAGAAAAGATTACAAGACAAACAGGAATTGATAACCAAAGAAAGAGGATACAAATCCAGAAAACATCAAGAAAGAAGACCACATCTTCAATATGCTCAAGTAAATAAAGGAAAATACAGAGAAAAAAATTAAAAGATATTTTAAAAAAGAATGAACAATGTGAGAATCCCAGTAAAGAGATAGAAATTTTTTAAAAGTGACCAAACAGAAGTACTGGAATTGAAAACCACAATAATGGAAATAAAAAATTCCCAGAAGGGTTTCAATGGCAGATTGCAGCTGGCAGAAGAAAGAATCATTGAACATGAAGACAATACAATTGAACTGAGTCAGGGTAAGGAGCATAAACTTAAAAAAATTATAAAAAGAGAAAATATTCTAAGACACTTCTGGGATACCATCAAGCATTCAAACAAAGCAATATGGGAGTCCCAGAGAGAGAAGAAAGAGAAAAGAGGGCAGAAGGTATAGTCAAACAAATAATGACAGAAAACTTCCCAAACTTAACGAAACACATGAATATGGACATTGAAGAAGTCTAGAGAACACCAGACGGGATAAACTTGAAAAAATATGCCACATAATATACTGATCAAATAGACAAGTGCAAAGGACAATGAGAGAGTACAGAAAGCTGCAAGAGAAAAGCAACATTCTATGTAAAAGGAAGTTCCAATTAGATTGTGTTGATTTCTCATCAGAAGCCATGGAGGCAAGAAGGCAGTGGGTTGAAATACTTAAAGTGCTGAAAGGAAAAAATTGCCAACCAAGAATTTTATATCTGGTGAGACTTTTTTTCAAAAATGAGAAGTTATGACGTCCCCAGATAAACAAGAGCCAAGGGTGTTCATAACCACTAGAGCTATCATAGAAGGAAAGTCAAAGAGAGTTCTTTATACTGCAAGAAAAGGACACTACATAATGGTTCAAATTCACCATAAAAAAATAAAGACTTTCAGTAAAAGTAACCATTTGGAAAATTAAAAATTTCAG
The DNA here is from genome assembly GCF_030445035.2 of Dasypus novemcinctus. NCBI lineage: Eukaryota > Metazoa > Chordata > Mammalia > Cingulata > Dasypodidae > Dasypus > Dasypus novemcinctus. Next base: position 22,590,041 of record NC_080676.1, on the reverse strand, counting down.
TACTATTGCATTGTATTGTTTGGTATGTAACTCCACTTCTTAGTTCCTACAGGTGCCAAAATCTAAATGCATAAAGAGTATTTATAAATCTATGGTTTTGGACATAAAATATACAAAGATTTATTTGGTAACAAGCACAAAATAGGTGCAGTTATGGGAAAGTATAGAAACAGTATATGTACATTCTGTTGAGGTGAAGTTGGTAACAAATCAAATATGATTATTATATATTTATTTATTAAATTTTAGCCCCATGGTAACTACAAGGAAAGTGCATTAAAAATTTATTCAAATAGAATTGACAATGGACTCAACATAGTACAATACAAAAAAAAATTAAGTAAATATGAAAGAAGGTCTTAACAGAAGAACTGAGGAACAAAAAAGGTATAAAACTAACAAGGACTAAATAGAAAAATAACCAAAGAAAGTCCTGCATTATCAGTGGTGACTTTAAATATAAATAGATTAAACTCTTCAGTCAAAAGGCAAAGACTGGGGAAAGCAGGTGTAGCTAAGTGCTTGAGTACTTGCTTCATGTGTACAAGGTCCTGGGTTCAATTCCTGCTACCTCCTAAAAACAAATAAGCATAAAAAAGGCAGAAATTGCTAGAATGGATAGAAGGTATGACCCAATTGTATCTGTTTATCAGAGATGCACATTAAATTCAAAGACGTAAGTAAATAATATGTGAAAGGATGGGAAAAAATTTTACCATTCAAGTACTAACCAAAACAGAGTTGGGGTAGCTATGCTAATAAGAGATTAAATAAACTTTAAGCCAAAAGCTGTTAAAAGGGACAAATAAGGTCACTATATACTGATGAAGAGGTCACTTCAATGAGAAGGTATAACAATTTTAAGTATATAGGCATCTAACTGTAGATTCAAAGGGAGAAATTGATGGTTCTACATTAATAGTAGGAGACTTTAGTGCACCACTTTCAATAATGTGTGTAATCTTGACAGAATTTCAAAAAGGAATTAGAAGACTTGAACAATACTCTAAACCACCTAGGTCTAACAGACACATAGAACACTTCAGCCAACAAAACAATACACACTCTTCTCAAGTGCACAAGGTAACAAAACAAGTCTCAATAAATTTAAAAAATATATTGAAATCACATAATGCATCATCTCTAACAACAATGGAATGAAGCTAAAAATAGCAGAGGGAGAAAAGTAAAATTCACAATATGTGGAAATTAAACAATGTACTCTTAAACAAACAAGGGGTAGTAGGAATTCACAAGGGAAATTAAGAAATTTCTTGAGATGAATGAAAATGAGTATAACAAAAGACCAAAACTTATGGGATTATAACAAAAACAGTCCTGAGAGGGAAATGTGTATCTATAAATGATTATATTTAAAAGAAAAAGATTTAACATCAAAGACCTAACCTCAAAACTGGAGGTACTAGAAGAGCACAGTAAACTCAAAATGAGCAGAATGAAGGAAATAACAAAAAGTAGAGCAGAGATAAGTGAAATAGAGAATAAAAAACAAAAAAAGATCGAATCATTAAAACCAAAAGTTAGTTCTTTGAAAGATCAATAAACTCAACAAACCTTTATTAGTCTGATGAAGAAAAAGAGAGGGCACAAATAATTAAAATCAGAAATTTAAAGGGGGTTATTATTACAGACCCCAAAGAAATAAAAAGGACAATAAGAGGATACTATGAACAACTGTTTACCAATAAATCAAATAAACTAGATCAAATACGCACGTTCCCAGAAAACATACACCACTTACAGTGACTCAAAAACAAATACAGATCTCAACAACCCAATATATAGTGAAGAGATTGAATAGTAATTAAAAACCTCCCAATAAGAAAAAGCCCAAACTTGATGGCTTCATAGAGGAATTTTAGCAAACATTCCAGGAAGAATTGACACTAATACTACTTAAACTGTTCCAAAAAATTGAGGAGGAAGGAATACTGCCTAATTCATTCTGAGGTCAACACTACCATCATACCAAAACCAGATTAAGATACCACAAGAAAAAGAAATTACAGGTCTATATCTTTTATGAATATATATGCAAAAATCCTCAGCAAAATACTAGCAAACCAAATCCAAAAGCTTCAAGGAATTAAACACTATGATCACTTATCCCAGGTATCCAAGGGTGATTCAACATAAGAAAATCAGTTAGTGCAATACACCACATTAACTGAATGAAGTGAAAAAATTACATGATTATTTCAATTGATGCAGAAAAGGCATTTGACAAATTCCAACAATACTTCTTGAAAAAACTCTTAGAATACTAGGAATAGAAGGAAATTCCTCAGCATAATAAAAGATATATATGAAAAAACCAGTTATTATCCTACTTAATTCTGAAAGACTGAAAGCTTGCCCTCTAAGATAGGAACAAGAGAAGAATGCCTACTGTCAACACTGTTAGTCAACATTGTACTGGAATTCTAGCCAGAGCAATTAGGCAAGAAAAATAAATAAAAGGTATTTAAACTAGAAGGTAATAAGTAACATTTTCCCTATTTGCTGATGACGTGATCCTATATATAGAAAATCCTGAAAAATACATAACAAAGCTACTGAAAGAAATAAATGAAGTTAGCAAAGTAATGGAGGTAGATCAACAACTCAAAATCAGTAGCGTTTCTATACACTAATAATGAACACTCTGAAGGAGAAATCAAGAAAATAAATCCATTTACACCAGATACTAAAAAAATCAAATAAATAGTAATAAATTTAGGCAAGGATGTATGAAGAACTTATACACAGAAAATTATAAAACATTGCTAAAAGTAAATAAGGAAGACTTAATAAATGAAAACATAATTCATGTTCATGGTTTAGAAAACTAAATAATTATGTATCTGTCATTTTTCCCATAGCAATTTACACATATAGTGGAATCCCAATCAAAATTCCAACACTGTTCTTTGCAAAAATGGAAAGCCAATCATCACACTTATATGGAAGGGTAAAAGGCCCTGAATAGGCAAAGCATGTTGAAAAAGAAGAATGAAGTTGGAAGACTCACACTTTCCAATCTTAAAGTTTATTACAAAGCTGCCGTGTTCAAACAGCCTGGTACTGGCACAAGGACAGACATACAGGCCAATGGAAGTGAATTAAGTGTTCAGAAATCAATCCTCACATTTTTGGCCAACTGGTTTTTGACAAGGGGTCAAAGACCACTCAACTGAGGAAGAATAGTTTCTTCAACAAATCGTGCTGGGAAAACTGGATCACCATTCGGAAAAGAATTAAGGTGGACCCCTACCTCACAACATATACAAAAATGAATTAAAAATGGAACAATGACCTAAATATAAGAGGCAAAATAATAAAACTCCCAGAAGAAAACAGGGAAGCAGCTTCAGGATGCTAAGCAATGGTTTCTTAGATTTTTACACCCAAAGCACATGCAACAAAAGAAAATAGATATAAATGGGACCTCATTAAAATAAACTTTTGTGCATCAAAGTGTTTTATCATGAAAGTAAAATGACTCCTATATGGAAGAAAGTATTTCAAAAGCATTTATCCAGTAGAAGTTTAATACCCAGCTTACATAAAGAAATTCAACAAAAAAGGAAAAACCACCCAAATAACATGGTGAAAAGACTTGAATATACATTTCTCTAAAGAAATTATACAGTGGCCATAAAGCATATGAAAAAATGCTCAACATCAGAATGAGCCATTAGGGAAATATAAATCAGAAACACAATGAAATACCATTTCACCCCCACTAGAATGACTACTATTTAAAAAACAGTAAAATGAAAGTGTTGGCTAGGATGTGGAGAAATAGGAATACCCAATCATTGCTACACAGCTATGTTCTTAGTAGCATTATTCACAACTGCCAAAATATAGAATGAACCCAAGTGTGAATAAAAAAAATATGATGTATATATATACTATGGAATATTATTCAGACAAAAAGAGGAATGAACAAATATTGTATGATCTCAATGATATGAAAGAATTAGAATAAGCATACTCATAAACCCGGAATTTAAAATATAGTTTGTCAGATGACAGAGTGGGGGTCAGGAAATAGGGAGTCAAGAAGATGGGGGCAAAATCAGTCAGTAAAGTAGGAGAAAAAACAAATATTGACTTTATTTTGACTCTGTTCAGTTGAAATTTCCTGCATAATTTTCTTTTATAAGGCTTCAAATCAGCGATATAGCATAATAATTAAAAAATATATACAGTTTATATATTCAGGAAATAATAGTCACTCTAACAGCTCTAAAGATAGAAGTCCTAAGGAAAGTACTTAAATGTATTATGTACATTAATCTATAATGCACAGTAAACAGCTCAAGTCCTTAAGGAGTTTGTTCTCTTTTGCAGACATTTCTCTCCCTCTGGCAACCTTGTTTAAAATACTAATTTGCTTAGCATAGATTGTACAAAGGTAAACTGGAGCCAATTGGCCTCTTCAGCAGCACACACTTTAAATATCTTATATAATATTGACAGATATTTTTCCACTGACTTTTGCTTGCTCATGTAAATTTCCCCTGTTCCCCATTATTCTCACTTAGTGTCCCCGTGCTGCAATGAGAATTTCTCTATCTTTGACTTTAGAGCCTTTAATTACTCCCCCAAACATCCCTTCCCATTTTGGCAGTGCAAAAACAGACTTCAGGGAAAGGTTTTCTAGAATTAAACAAACAGATTGCATCAGTGTTTTTCTGTTCATTTAAAGAATTAGGACAAAATTATGTCTTTGTCATGTTAGGCCATGCGAGGTTGGGCCAAAGAGGAGGTTGGCAATTATTCCTTGGGGAGAATATTAAGTGGTCCTTCATCATCAGTCACAGCTGAAGATGGTAATTATGGAGAAAGCAAAATGAAATCCTTTTGGTTCCTATGATAAGACCGTCATTTCCTTTCAGACATTGTTCTCATTTCACCACTGCCAGATTCACGCCGCTAGTGGAGTGCAGCTGTAATATGTCTCTCCAATTTCCCCAGTCGTTCCAATTTCTAAGGTCATTACTCCTATTTTGTTTTTAAACATGAGCCACCTTTGATTAGTAATCATCTTTTCCATATCCATGCCAAATTTTGCCTTTCTTAAAACACACACATAACTTATCTTCTTAAAAAATACATAAATATAATTTTGACTTCCTTATTGCTTCCTTTTAGGAAGGTTGTTACAAATACACCTTTTCCAGTTTCTAATGGGGCAAAAATTTATAAGGGGATGGAAATTATTGAACCCTATTCTAAATGTATAGCATATTACAAAGGAAATGTGGACAAAGTCAACACAAACATGGTCAGACAGATAAGGGGAAAAGCCAAAATTCTTGTTTACTTCTTTTCTCTACCATTTCCTCTCAATTCCCCAGGTTTTTGTTTGCTTTTCTCTTATTTTCCTATGCGTCTTACCTCAACTTGAGTAAAAACAAACAGAGTAAAAACAAACTACAGCCCTGACCCTTGATGCAACCTCAAATCCAGAAAGCAAAGGAGAGTGCTGGGAGGAGCCGAGAAGAAACAAAACCTGGGGCAGATCTAGAAGATGTCAGTGTTTCAGGGAAAGAAATTACCGAGCAGACCATGTCATCCAGGAAGAGCATGCTCTGATGTCTTCAGGCCAAGAACATGACACAAATGAGCAAAGTCAAACAAGCGTAGCTCAGCTGCAGAGAACACACCATAGGTAGACCAAAGCTACTCACCTCCAGCTAAATACAGACATTCAGAACTGTGGGGTCAGTGTTGCCAGAGTTCCTAATGATTAATATTTTTAGATAAATCCGTTTTTTTGCATATCTGTAAAGTAACATGAGTTCATAAGTCAACTGATTTTTGTTATGCTAAGGGACCACCGATTTGAAACTTCATGTTTTACAATAATAAAACAGTACCTCAGTGATCTACCAAGGTCAAGTGAGCAGCACCTAGACGAAGGTACAAATCCCATTCCTCTTGAATATTCTTCAGCTATTATGGGTATCAGTTTCCCAATTCATCAAGCTCATTGGAAAAAAAGAAAATACAAGAAGGTAATAAATATAATTTTCAAAAAGAATAAACAGAAGAAAAGTAATATTTCTTTTCCTCACATACTATTTTAATATGTTTTTTAGTTTCTTTCTTTTCCTTTTTAGAAAAAAGAATTGTTCTGAAGAGAGAATTAAACTATTTTGAGGGATCACCATGTGCCAAACAACTTCCTTATGACCTTAGGAGTGTTATTACACATTTTAATATATCAGTGTTACAAGTTACTCTGTTACCACAAGATTATAACTACAAAACAATAAATCTGCTCTGGTCTGTGCTTACATTCCCCCTTATTTTTGTTCATTCCTCAATCTGGAGAGATTTGGGTCAATGCCCATTTTTCAATGTCCACTCTGCTTCAGGCTGTAAAGGGACATAGGTATTATGGGGAAGAAGAAAGGAATTATTCTGCTTGCAGTTGAAGATACTCCTTGTTTTGGGGATGGGAGAGGTCCATCATAATCTTTTTGTTAGTTTTTCAGGGTAAGTCCAAAGAACTGTTTAGTAGGCATTGGCCACAACTCTACTGGGTTTTAGGGCTCAACTGGTATATGAATAATCCAAAGATTTAAGTCTCTGAGAAATACACTTAACAGGGACATTGTAAATTATAGGTTCAAATAAAAGGAGTAAAAGAATCATGATTAGGTAAATTATAAATGAGGATAATTATGTTATTTTAGATAAATAGATTTTCATATATTCCCAGATGGAAACTGCCAAGGAGATATTGATTTCATAAGGCTGTGTAGCTTACTTATGGTATCTGGACCCCCTTAGAACCCTCAAGAGCACTTCTGTTTGAGGCTTAGTTTACTGTGGCAATTAGAGAAATCTGCCTGAGGTCTGTATAAGTATAACCTCCAGAACGATCTCCCAATTCACTTTGAAATCTCTTAGCCATAAAAACTCTGTTTTATTTAATATTTATCACTTTAGTCAAGGTCTTTTTTCCAAGTGCATTTCTGATTAATGTTTGTTAATAATTCTTTGGTGCCAGGGAGGCTTATCTCTGGGAGTTATGTCCCACATAGGGAGACGGTAATGAGTTAATTTGTAGAGTTGAGCTTAGAGGCATGCTACATTTGGTAACAAGGAGGTATTCAAGACATAACTCTTAGGCATTAATTATAATTAGGCTTAGTTTCATTATTATAGGAATAAGGTTCATAAGTTTCTCTTATTGAAGAAATTGGAAAATGAAATAAACAGTAAATGAAAAGAGACCAAAAAGTATAGTAAATGTAAAATTTATTTTACATAACAGTATAAAGGAATTTAAGAATAACTAAGAAAATGGTATGCAAATTTAGTTCCTAAAACATGTTTTAAGGCAAGGATTGGGATCTGGGACAATTCTAAATTTGTACATACATTTTCTAAGGGTCAGCTCTGAAGCAAGATTAAGAATTCTGATCTCTAACCCTTCTACCCCAACTTGAGAATTTGAAGGCACTTCATTGAGGCATACAGGATTTTACATATATGTGTATATATGTATGTATATAATCTGTCTCCCCTTCCTAGAATATATATATTTTATATATATATATATAAAATTTATTAGAAAAGTTGTAGGTTTATGGAAAAATCACCAAGAAAATACAGAGTTACCACATACCATTCCCCACTATTAATAATGCATTAGAGTAGTATCTTTCTGACAATTGATATAGGAATATTCTTATAATTGTACTATTAACTAGGGTCCATAGTTTATATTAGGGTTCACTATTTGTGTTATACAGTCCTATGATATCTGGGGTTTTTTTTTACATTTTTTTTCTAGAAACATATATACAACCTACAATTTCCCTTTTAGACACATTCAAATATTTAGTTCAGTACTGTTAATTGCATTCACAATGTTTTGCTACCATCACCATCAACCACTACATTACCAAAACCAGGATTACGTTGTTGTTTTTTTTAATGTACATTTGAATGCAGCTCTGCTAGGAGCAGAGGAAGAGAGACATATGCATACAGCTCACTAAAGGTTAGAATTACTGTCTTAATATGTGCACACTGGGGAGAAAGCAGAGTATCTTGCCAAACCAGAACCACTATGTCTAGTGCTTTTCATTTACTCCTCCCGTCATTCAACAAAATATTTATTATACATAGCATGGCTCAAAGTACAGGATGATACAGCAATGTGAAAGCCACGGAGCATCTCTGCCTTCACGGAGCTTATATTCCATGAAGGGAAGACAGATTATAAACAAGAAAAATTAAATGAATGAACAATTTCATTTAAAATTGTGGTAAATGCATAGAAGTAAATAAAGCAGCATACTATAATAGAGAATGATGGGCATGGTGGAGGAGGGAACTGTTTTAGATCCAGAGTGAGTATGATTCAGAAGCAAGATATGAGAAAACAGAGATAAAGAAAAGCACATGCCAAGGCTTGAGAATACAATTGAAAAGTTCAACGGACAGAGAGAAAGTCTATGTGGCTAGAGGGTAACTGAGCAAAGGTCAGATGAGGTCAGAGCAGTCATGCGGTCAGGTGTTCCAGGAGACTTTGTATTTTATTCTAAACAGTACAGGAAGCCATTGAAGGATTTTAAGTACAGAAGTTACCTGTCCCTTGGGGAAGGCTGAAATAATTCTAAAGCCTTCATCAGAAAATAGAATAGGAGATTCTGATGACTTCTCTGCAGCCTGGAACAAAAGGGAAACTCCAGAAAAAAAAAGGTGTTTCCGAACTCTATGTACATGTAACCACGTAACTGTGACCCACTAACTTCCAAGGGAAGAGACTCTGACTTCAGCAGCTTTGTGCAAAAAAAGGGACTTGGCTGACAGAGTAAATGCTGGCCAGATCTGGAAGATGCCCAAAACTTGCTTGAAAAATATGACTCAGAGACTATTTAAAATCAATCAGCTTCATCAGAACATGGACTTAAATACAACAGATAGAAGCTAGCCCAGACTGAACAGAGAAAGCCTTTTCCAAAGACAGCATTCACATTGTGGAACACCGGTGAAATTTTGCATGGCCATAATTTACCTGTTCATGTCACCTGCAAGCCTTTGGTCGTCTTTTTCTCTTTAGTATACCCTTTTTAGAGCTTTTACACATTGCTGTGGGTGTGTAAATTGGTACAATCTGGCCATATGTATTATGAATGATAAAAATGTGCATTCATTTTGACCCAATAATTTTACTCCTATGAATTTATCTTAAAGAAATGATCATAGACTCTGTGATAAGATGACCATGTGGAGAAAGCATAAATGCCCAACAATAACGCATGTGTTCCATAAATTATGGCACTTTTGGAGTCATTCAATATCATGTTCTGGGAAAAGACTTAAAGACAGCAAAAAAATTCTACAGCATATTTTTAAGTAAAAATAGAGGTTACAAACACTATGTACAATATGAGCCTGATTTTTAAAGCAAGTACTTTTATTTATGCACATGACATATATTAATATATTAAAGAGTTAATAGCAGTTATTTCTCAATGATGAGAGTAATATTTTGCATTTTTCTTTCTTATTGAATCTTTATTTCCTAAAGCATTTATAATGAACATAACTTAGTTTTGTAAATTAAAAAGAACTGTATCAAAATATGCTAATGCCTCCCCTTAAGGTTTTGTACCCTAAATGTTTCCTTGTGACATACTCAAGGCAAATATTCTAGCTGGTTTTAAGTTTTTGGAGGGTACTCTGGTTAAAAGAAGAGTAGGAATCCTGAAATATAATCCAGGCCCCACACACAATGCTCACACACACAAATATTCCCGTGGCCCATGTATCTAATGTGGAAGAAAAAAACAACAAACAAACAAAACCTAGACTGTTACCTCCCTCTACTTCAGAACTCCAGATATTCTATGTATTTTTATTTATTTATTTTTCTTTTAATTTTTACCAGATTTTGTGCATTTTGTAAAAAAATTTTTGTTTATCTTTCTAGAATGCAAGCTCCACAAGACAGACAAAAGTCTATTTTGTTCATGCTGTCTCCAATCCCTTTAAAAGTGCTTGACAAATACTAGGAAATAGGTATTTGTTGAATGAATGAATGAATCCCAGCCCTATTAATGGACACTCAGAGAAAAATACAGCATAACGATATTGATAAATACAGATGCATTCAGATGAGTTTGAGAAAAAAATGTAAGTATGCTTATGAGAACTGAGTTAAAATTTTTGCAAGTGTACACTACCATACAAAGGAGGCCTTTTGTTCCAGAGCTACTTTAGAGACTACTAATTTCTCACTTAGATTACTTCAGACAGTGGTTCTTTTCTGCAACAAGCAAGAAGATTAAGCCCTATAGAAAAAAATAGTCATAAATTGGTATCACTTCTGACTTATCTATGAAGGCATAGAAGGAAAGGGGAAATATAAAACCTCAGAGAGAAGTAAAATGGATAAGACTATGCAAATTGCAAACAGTCTATAATTATTTCCTCTTTGCTATTCATATTCAAAAATTATAAATGCAAGGAGCATGCCACAAAGCCCCTGTTTTATTTTATACAATCCAAATAAGTGTCAGTGACCTTGAAAACATTCATATCTTCGATGCAGTGATTCCATTTCAAGTATATAACTAAAGAAAAATAATAAACAAAGAATTGCAGACAAAGTTGAATCACAGATTTGAAGAAGAAATTCCATTTTATACTGAATGACATGCACAAAGAACTGAAAGTGTCTTTAGTCAACATGCACATTTGGAGGGACTCTCAGAGAACTCAACTTCCCAAACTTGTTGACTAACCATCTGAATCTTCCCTTAGCGTTGATACAAATCTTTTCCTCAAGTCCTTGAGCGTCATATCTAGAACCAGAAAATATCATGACAATACCTTTTGTTCTTTTATTTCAATTTCATGTATAGCATACCTTGTTCCACAGATAGAGTGTATCTTATTAACTTTGCACCCCAGAAAACCTTATCACAATCTTACCATATCATAGGTATCTAGCACCTGCTGGTTCAATTAAACTGGAACTTCATCTAAAATTAGATCAATCAGAAAGTTGTAATGTCGTATCACTAACTTCTCTGATTGTCATTCCCCACCTCTATAAAATAGCAGTTTAATTATTAATAACAATTTCCAATGTCATATAGCTACTAACTACACCAAGTGTACAGAAGTTCAGAGCAGAGGGATAGCAAGAAAGGCTCTTCATAAAGGACGAGATTTGAAAGACAAGTGTCATGCATATAGTCTGAGTGGAATGCGGAGTACTGTGCCAAAAGAAAACAGAGTGACAAGAAAGAGGCAGAAATATCCAAGGTAGTTCAGTGGACAGTGGGTTGAGCAGAAAGTTGTTGAGAAAAGCTATGGGAGATGTGACTGGAGCTGTATATGATGAACTTAAAGGCAATAGAAATAGTCGATACTTTAAATGGGATTGGGGAATTATTGATGGGAGTAACAAGATTAAAGTGTTAGTTTTTGGAGAAAAAAAACTATTCTAGCCATATGAATTTATCCTCATGTCTCCCATTCCCCTGACTGTTTTTGTAACCATGGACAAACTAGCCCAAGTTCATGTATTAATTTTACAACACTAAGTTGCAAATTCATGCAACACTAAAAAGTAATGTAGAAGTAATTTTATCATAAAAATTGCAACTAGGAAACGGACTTTGGCCCAGTGGTTAGGGCGTCCGTCTACCACATGGGAGGTCCGCGGTTCAAGCCCCGGGCCTCCTTGACCCGTGTGGAGCTGGCCCATGCGCAGTGCTGATGCGCGCAAGGAGTGCCGTGCCACGCAAGGGTGTCCCCCGCGTGGGGGAGCCCCACGCGCAAGGAGTGCACCCATAAGGAGAGCCGCCAGCACGAAGGAGGGAGCAGCCTGCCAAGGAATGGCACCGCCCACACTTCCCATGCCGCTGACGACAACAGAAGCGGACAAAGAAACAAGACGCAGCAAATGGACACAGAGAACAGACAACTGGGGGAGGGGAGGGGAATTAAATAAATAAAAATAAATCTTTAAAAAAAAAAAAATTGCAACTAATGCCTGTGTTTGCCCTTATACACTATCACTTGTCAGAAGAAAAACTTAAAAAGGAAAATGTGGGCTGCAGAGATCCACATTTAAATGAACTATAAATCTAGGGGGAAAAGGAAGAGCAAATTTAAAAATTAAAAAAGAAAAGAGAAATGCTGTAACCAGCTGTCACTTTAAAATTTCCAGAGAGAAAGTTGGGATTGGTGGCTTACAACTTCTCCCCAGTTATAAAAAAGAAGTGAACCTTTCAATGCATTGCCCTGTGTGACTGATATTTGGAAAAGACAGAGGGTTGTAGTCAGAATAACAAGAGGCTTAGAGTCTGGGCACTTCCTCTGTTACCAACTAGCAAATACCCTCATCCTACACCCTAATTTCCTCATTCCTAAATGCATGTAAAACTGTGTCACAGAGTTAACATGCCTAGCATATTGGATATAGTGTGCAGAGCACATTCCTCCACATTTAATCAGTCCTCAAAACACCTTCTCTGACCACTGTTGCCCTTGGTGCTGCCATAAGGAAGGAAGGAAAGTGACAAACTGTCTTCCACAGTGCCTGCACTGCTTTACATTGCCATTAGCAATGAATGAGTGTTGTTATTTCTCCACATCTTCTCCAACACTTGTAATTTCCCATTAAAAAAATAATAATACACAATCTGGTGAGTGTGAAGTAGTATCTCATTGTGGATTTAATTTGTATTACCTTGATGACTAATGATGTTGAGCATCTTTCTCTGTGCTTGCTGGCCATTTGTATGTCTTTGGAGAAATGTCAGTTCAGATCCTTTGTGCATTTTAAATTTATTCGTCTTTTTATTGCTGGGTTGTAAGAGTTCTTTTTATATTCTGAATATAAGTCCCTTATAGGATACATGATTTGCACATGTTGTCTCTTTAAATTTAAATTTCAATTTACCATTTTTTTCTTTTATTATTTATGCTTTTGGTTCTGTCTTTAGGAAATCATTACCTATCCTAAGATCATAAGGATTGTCATTATTTTGTAGATTTTTGTTTGTTTTTAATATTAAGTGAGGTAGAAGCAAAGGCTATTTGGAAATGTGGATCAGGTGGAAGTAAAATTATATAAATGACATCAAAGAATGAATGTGGAAATGGGCACACAAAATTGTGCACAGTGAAAAATTATATCATCTATTTTGTTAGTTAATGTGTAGAGAATTCAAAGCATCCCCTTTTAAATTGTTTGTAGGCAACAAGATCAGAGTTCAATAAATCGAAACCAAGAGGGCTAGTGATAGGAAAGTTAATCAATGTAGACTGCCATCTCAAAAGCAAGAACATGCCCAATCTTTATAGAGACTTTAGTTGAACAAAAAGTAAAACGGACAAATACATAGAAATAATATCCAGAAGGGACAGGGATGCTATGTTAGACAAGTAAGAGAAGCCATTCTGTAAAAGGGACAAGAACAGATATCAGCAAACTACTATGGAGTACACTGGGAGATAATGGAGTTGAAAGAAAGTAATTTTAGCCTATTTAAACATTATGAATAACGAAGAATTAATTTGTGACTCTTTTCTTAACACAAAGTGGTGATATGGTTGAATTCTATGACCAACAGGAATAAATATGCTTTGCTGATCCAAAAAGAAAATTTAACTAAAATGTCTCCTTCAGAATAAACTATCACTTCCTTCTTTAAGGCTTTGTAATCAAGTCTATTCCCACTATTCTGTTTGAATGCTGCTAATAACCTACTTGTCGCTAAATCCAAAATAGTCTTTTATTCTTTGGTGACTAGGAAAAGGTAACGATGAGATAAACGTCTATTAGAGACTGTCAATTAAGAAAGCTTTTGAATTTTGAAGCATAAAAATTAAGACTCTATTTATACATATTAAGTTTTAGAATTTCAGTCTGAAGGAACATTAATCTAAAAACTCTTTACATATAGATAGATATGGGAGTTGGAGAGACTTTAAATCAAGACCACACCACCAGTCGGAGGCAATCTAAAGATTAAAACCCAATCTGGGGGATCAGATGTGGCTCAAGTGGTTGGGTGGCCATCTCCTACATGTGAGGTCCTGGGTTAAGTTCCCAGTGCTTCCTAAAGAAGACAAACAAACAACAAGCAGACACTGAGCAAAAACAATGAGCAGATGAGCAAAAACAATGAGCAGATAACAAACAAAAACAATGAGCAAGACAACGATCAGACAATGAGAAGAAAAAAATGAGCAGGGAGCAGATGTGGTTTAAGTAGTTGCATGCCTGCATCCCAAATGAGAGGTCCCAGGTTCCATTCCTGGTGCCTCCAAAAGAAAAAACAAACAGACAATGCCCAAACAGTGAGCAAAAACAGTGATCAAAGAGACGAGGGAGCCATGGGGAACAGGAGATAGATAAAAAATAAAATAAAAAGCCCAATTTGGTGAGCTTCCTGTGATACAACTAGGTATTCTTAACTTGATCCTGTATTATTAAAGGACTTCATTTGTCAGGTATATGTCTCATCATTTAATAATACCATAAACTTTTCAGAAGGGGGACATTGTTTTCTGATTCTTCAACATCCTGCAGAGTTCTTGACTCAAAAACATTTGTTGAATATTACATTTTAAATGTACTTACTAGGAGAAGATCATTGGAGTGAGGTGTCAGTGATGGGGGATGAATCGGAGGAGGTTCACCTGGGGAATACCTATAAGACATATAAATGTGTTCAAGTGTTCATGGGACATTGTCATGATGGGCAGAGATTCACATAGTAACCAAAAAAAATATCACGTTCCCATTCTGGAGAGCTCTGCCACATTCTCTAATGGGACAATAAGGATCCCCGTAGAACAGGGGCAGTGGCTAGTAAAGGAGGATGGACCATTGATAGGCCCTTGATATTGATGACTGTATTTAAGAACCTTTAGTTTTGAAATTGAAATAGCCTAGTATTACAGGTTGCCTAAGAGTTACCTCCTGAGAGCTTCCTGGTTGTTCAAATGTGGCTTCTCTAAGCCAAACTCAGCATATAAATGTATTGCCTTCCTCCTCCACCCCCAGCATGGAACATGACTCCCAGGAATGAACCTCCCTGGAATCAAGGGATTACTACCAAGCATCAACTAGCAATGCAACTGGTAAAAGACCTTGGCCAATAGGGACAAAGTGTAAAGACAAATGAGTTTATATGGCTAAGAGACTTCAAAGTGAGTTGGAAGGTTATTCCAGAGGTTATGCTTATGCACATCTCAGCAGGATCTCATTGACTGCCAAAGTAAATATTACCTCATATAGCAGGGCTCCTGAGGGCTCTGGAGACATCAAGACACTATAGGCAGAGCAGACAGCTCAGGAGTTTGGTGCCCTGCCAATGGGCCCTACTTTGGAATTTATACTCCCCAGTGTGACAGAGTTGGAATCAAATGAGATTTCCCTTCACATGGCTCTTTTGCCCCTTCTATTTGAACCTATAATAGTACTAGAGTTGGTCATGGTATGTCCAAGAGACTTAAATCTTTGGGTTGCCTATGTACCAGTTGAACCCTGAATCTCAACAGATTTGCAACACCTACTCTCCAGTTCATTGGACTCACCCAGGACTACTAACAAGGAGATGTTGATGGACAATGACTATCCCAAGGAACAGAGAGAGTCTGCAACTACAAGCAAGATAGTCCCATCCATCTGCCCAAAGGAATCTAAGCCCCCTCTCAATTAGAGGTGGAATGGGCATCACCATCCCAGATTCCTCAGGATTGGGGGATGAACTATGGACCAAAGTAGATTTACTGGTATTCTAGTATAGACTTATTATGATTCTACCAATGTAAGAACTTATATCATTGATGTGGAGGCAGTGGCCACTGGAAACTCTGAGGGCAGAAAGAGAGAAAACCAGGTGTAATATGGGGGCATTTTTGGACTCAGGAATTGTCCTGAATGAAATTACAATGACAGATACAGACCAATATATTTCTTGTCATAACTTACAAAATTGTGTGGGAGAGAGTGGAAACTACAATGTAAACTATATTCCATGCTCAGTGGCAATGCTCCAAAATGTGTTTATCAATTTTAGCAAATGTACCACACTAATGAAGGATGTTGTTAATGTGGGAAAATGTGGAAAGGATAGAGAGCAGGGCATATGGGAATCTCTATATTTTTTATGTAACATTTAGGTACTCTATCTTTTAAAAAAAATAAAAAAGTATATTAAAAAATTTTACTTACTTGAATTGCTATTATCATTTACGCTACCTATAAAAGCTCAGCTGTTGTTTCTTTGGAAATAAAAACTTGTATATACAAAATATCATTGCTATATAAGATTTTTCAGCTTTTATTCTCTCTTCTCTCATCATGCAGTATCTATTTTCTGGTCTTTTTTTTCAGGGACATGATTAAGAATTTTAAAACTAGTTAGAAATTTAAAGTATTTTTAAAAATTAATAATATATGTCACAATGGAGGAAAGTAATTATTCTTAGAAGAATTCTCAAACAACTTTCCTACCTAAAATAAAACAAAAAATAAAATAAAAAAGGAATTCAATTCAACATGAGTTGATTAAACCTTTCTTATGTTTTATGCACCAAAGATATAACAGCAAATAAGACATAGATCCTACCCTCATATTTTAGGACTCACATATTAGAAGAAAATCAGTATTATATGACAATTTGATTAGTAAATTGTACTTTAAGCATTAATAATAATTCACATATTTATTAGGCACCAAGTACTTTATATGTATTAGCACATTTAATCTTTACAATAATTCTGCCACGTGAGCACTCTTTTATCCTCATTTTACAAACAAGAAAAATGAGGCTCAGAAAGGTTAAGTGACCTGCCCAAATAATGTAGCTAGTTTTGGGCAGCACTGGTATTTGAACTGGCAGTGTGGATTGAGAACCTGCATTTATGTGTCCCCCTGTACTGCCTCTCAACTAACTGCAACTTCTCCATTTTTTTTGTTTTATAAGATGACTTTTCTTTACACAAATATATTGCTAAGATAGAAAATTAGTTAGCTGCTAAATTACAGTGGAAAAATAAATCCATTTTGGACTTTTGAAAGACTTCTTATGTAGAAGCAGTTAAAGATTTTAAAGCCCTTCACAAATATTTGACACTATTAAAATATTTTGATTCCATGAAAACGTGCAGTTAGAAATACAAACTTCTACTATAGCACATTTTTCTTTCCTGAAAATCTTCCAATGTGCTATATTGCACCCTAAAATTTAAAGAACTTGTAGGAAAAAAATAGGATTAATATAGACAACTGTAAACATATGCCACTTTGTAGCCAGAGCACTAACTTAAAAACAAAAAATCTAATTGAAAACAATTTATCACAGTTTTTCATAGTAATAGAAGTGATACTATAGTAATAATAAGACTTTATCCTAAAATACAAATGAACAAAGACTGACCATAGAGGTATAAAGAAGGCTAGAGTTATGGAGACAATGACCATCAGAAGTTGCAGATGGAAAAGTGGATGCAGGTTTTGCACGTAATATAGCAAAGATATAGATTGAGATTTCTGGGTCATTATCTTGTAAATTTGTCTTTTCACATGATCAAACTCAAGGTAAGGTGGGATGAGTGGTCACTGGGTATAGTAATATACTATTCTCTCACTTGCTGAGTTGAGCTGTGTTAGTATCTTTGGCATCCAGCTGCTGGTACTGGAAGTGCAAAACATGTAGATGCTGGGAAAAATCACATAAAACTTTCTGGACTTCCAAGGTATAGTGGTATCACCCCCTATTTACCAATTCCATTTGAACTTATTCACATTACAATACTTGCGTTAAAGAAGAGGAGACTATATCTGGAATGGGTTACAATGAAGGAGAACGTTGATAGCTTACCAAATATTTACCATTATAAATATTTCTTAATTTAGGTTTCTTCCTCCTTTTCTGTTAAATTCAATTAAAAGTTGAAAATGCATATTTTACCCAGAGCAAAATACTTCTCTAACTTAAGTCCAAATACAGTTAGTAGCATAAGGGGTCATTGCCTAGAAAATCCTGTCCGCTCCATGCAAAGTGTCGAAGAGGTCATTCAAACTATTTCAGCATGAGTATATATTGTCTTCTCCTTTAATGTCCATTTGTCTTAATACAAAATTTTAAATAATTGGGGTAACTGTTTTAGTCGCTCATTCCCAGTAGCCCTATTTTAGGAATGGGGGATTAACTAAAGTTAAAAGAACAACAACAAATATATATATATACACACACACACACACACACAAATAGTAATATAATAACACTTCCCCTAATTTTTTCCATAGGGATACGATCTTTGTCCAGTTTTCAAGAGATGTTGTTGATCACAACCTACTTAGCCAATCCTGATTGATATTACTATCAAGTTGTGTGAGTAGTAGATTAACTTTCTCCAAACCACCACAACCAGAGAGGAGCATTTGTTTTCAGGAGCGTTGGACTAATTTGGTCCTAATGAGGAGTCGAGGCTACCTTGTAGCTAGGTCCCTGAGGAGAGCCCTTGTATAAATTACAAAATTAGGTTTCTGAAGGCCTAATTTACTTATCCCAGGAAAAGTCCCTGCTTGTTAAGTCCTTTCCTAAACAAAGACTGATTTTCATATGAAAAGAGCTTGTGAATGTTTTCCCTTAGGCGCTGGGCTAGCTTCACTCCAGCGATGTGGGCTGTTGCATTTCTTTTTGTCATCCGTTTGTCACAGAAATGTTTTCAAAAGGCAGCAGAAGCAGTGATAGCCAAGTAGTTCTCTGCTTCCGTGAAAAGAGTGATAGAGATGAATTTTAAACAATTTTGACAACAAAGGTTGTCTGCACACGCATCTGGATTCACAGCAATTACAGATACATTTTCAACGAGGAGTCTAGGCATGAACCTCCCTCTGCTGTCACCAAGACCTGAACACTCATTGCTGTGTTTGGTTTCCCCTGTTACGGATGATAACATCAAATATTTAAAACCGAGCCTGCTCCATGCAGCCCCAAACAGCTTCAGGTAGGGCGATGTTATCAGTGGTTACACGAGTTACCGAGAACTTGGGGGCCTGGACTGGGTACTGGCTTGTAAAATGCCTTTCAGTCCTACCTCTGACATGTTTTTATATAGAAAGTAATTCGGTATCAGTGCGTTACTAAACCCCAGGAAGTTTTTTTGGAAGGGGGTAAAAGATTTTTGAAACATTGGAGATGGGATACAACAGAAACATACAAAATTTTATTTGTCTGCTGGAAATCACTCTAACCCTCTACTTGTACATAGAGGTTAACTAACAGCAAATTCCAGGCATTCTGAACAATTCCTAAGGACCTGCTTGTAAGCATTTTAAATGTGAGGGATTTCTTTACTCCACTAATAATGCCCTGTTCTGCATCTGTTTGCACAGCCAGGGCTGCACAAAACAGATTAATCCCGGAGTGCAGGGCAGCTGAAAGGAGGGAGTTGAGGAGACTGGAGGGCTTTCTCAGCAGAACCTGATATCGTCTTTCCTGAGGGTCGGTACCAGGACACCTCAAGAAATACAGATGATGTGGGAGAAAATGAGAACATCCTCGGGCTCTAAATTCATTTCCAGAGTATCCTTCTTCCCACCCCCTCCCCCACCCGCCAACGACCCTACTCCCAGCAAGTGACCCCGCATTTTGCATCAGTGCCAACAGCAGACATGCTGCAGGGCTGGCTATGGCGCCGCCACACAGAGCAAAGACTAAAAAATAGACGTTTAGAAATCTTTCTTTAAAATATAACTCCCTAGAACTCATAGGTCTTCCCCAGAAAACTGATGACCAAGTTAAGGTTCATCATATTAATTCAAGAACGGTGTTAAGAAAGTTAACTTTATATATTATTTGTATAAAATAGGAGAATCAGGAAGGATAGCGATGGGGAAAGGCAGAAAATGATGTAAACTACTTCTTTTGATGCAGTTCTGACCTTGTAGAGGGTTCAGCCCAGATGATTATCATATACAAAATTTGAGTCTACTTTGAAAAGGAAAAAGAATGCACATTTTTAAATGTTTTCATTTAAAAATATTGCTGATGCTAATATGTTTAGAAGGCTCTTAAATTCCATCTAACTTCCTTCAGCTCTGATATGGTTTCCTGCATTTGTTTCATAACTTTGTCATTCCTTTTGGGTTTATATAGAGAAATATGCAATCAAAATTATATTGCTATAAATAAACAGTGAAATGAAAAAAGTTTGAAAATGATATCTATCAAAGTTAAACTTTTGGGCTTAAGCCAGTTTACTTTAGGCAAAGTGCTAAGAAAATTCATCTGTGTAATAATCAAAGGCATTATCATAGCCCAAATCCCTGAAGTCTTTCTTGTATCTTCTAGCAAGATGCATTAGCCGACTGCTAGTATTTCCAGATAGAAAAATGGAAAGAAAAATGCTGAGCCTGACATAAAGAGAAGAGCTTAATAGATTGTGTACGTACATTAGCCTATCACTCATGATTGATTTGCAGAGCACCGCTGCCAATTAACACGCTCTCTGAACTCTCCAACCTTTTCTCCACTCCTCAAATGATCTTACAAGCTTTCCAAGTAGATGCTTTAATTTAATATTTCCTCAAGGATGAGAGAATTTAAACAGGTTCAAAACAAACCAATTTGATGTCTCATTTTCTTTGGTTGGTTGCAGCAAATATTAAGTTCAGTATTTTGTTTTATAGTGTTTATATCCTTATTAAGACAGACCAATATTGAATCCTCAAGGCACTGAGAAGAAGGAAAAAAAAAAGGAAAAGAAAGCTCCGTCCCCTACCCCATCTTCATCCCTCAGTAGTGACAAATTCCTTTCAAATTTCTTAAAGTTTACATGAATTTCTAAAAAAACAATTAGTTTATCTAGTTAGCTAACTCCAGGCTAAAATTTATCAAACACACAAAATGTAAAAACTAGTGATGAGTTGTTTTCATTTAATAATCAAAATTGCTTTTTCCTCTTGTTTCTGCATATATTGACATGGGGAACCAGAGTTATGAGTAGAATTAGTTCTTTCTCTCCACATGAATAGAAAGCTGTTCTTTTTCCTTTATCCCTTGATCAAGTACAGAAACAAAACAGATTATGCTCTTCAAATTTAAACACTGAGATTTGTGTGGTAGTTTTCCATGCCTTTTCCATACTTTCAGGAAGACTCTATAAAGACACCACCTACAATAAATGTTTAAATGAGCTTTCTACTGTAGTACTTTTTCATGTGTGGCAGATGATGTACATTGCCTCTCAACAAAGTACAGACAGATTAAAAAGATATTAATTAGCACAAAAAAGAAAAGAATTTCTACAGACCTTTCCTTATTTATAAGTCCTCCACATCCTAATGCTATTTTAGAAAGAGCTAGAAGAGTAGTCTGTTTAAAATGGCTTCTCTTGGGATGAGAAATTCATATTTAATAATTTATTCACTTTAATATTTTCAGGGTTCAGGCAGGCAGAGAACTTTTCCCTGTTTCAGCAGCAATGCCTTGTGCACGTTCACCTTGTCTTTTAGATGGAATCTGAATATTTATCACAACCCCTGTTCCTCCTACCTTGGCCCTCATTACTTGGTTCTCCCTTCTTTTTCCAGCACAGGACCCCAACCAGTCTCATTTGTTTTATATTCTGCTAGACCACCCCCCTCCTCCTTCAACACTTTGGTTGCTTTTTCTAGCACTGTCACTTTCCTTGTACCCCTTGTTTTCTACATCTCATCTGCTCATCTACCTACAACTTTAGCCTAACCTTCAACCAGTCCAGTACCTTGGGTCCCCAAGTCCTGCTGGAGAAACCACACCATCGTGCAGACAGACATTGCTCCAGGTGCCCAGGCACCGCTGGCCTCAGCCACTGAGATGTCCGTAGTAAGCAGTCCCCCCACCCAGCCCTCACAAAGGCAAGTCAAAACCATCTGCAATGGGTTCAGTTCTTCGCCACCCCCACTGCCCCGCCACCCTACTCTCTCTCTCTAGTAGTACCTTCCTCCTACTTTACAGAGAAAGTACCACTTGCCATGTATTTTCCCTTGTGACTTTCAAGATTTGTGCATCTGATTCACATTTAGATGGTCTTTTGTACTTTTCTAAAGTCTTTTAGAGCATTTGCATCAAGGGCCCTTTCTCTACCCTGTCTTCAATTTCTCTTTCTCCTGCCTTCTCACTTTCTTTCTGCCTTCAACAGTTTCTAGTTTCTACCTCCACATCTCTGCTAAAATTTTCAGGCAAAATTTGCCAATGCCTGCCTAATATTGCCCCTTCTCCAACTTTTTTTGAACTTTATTAGTCAACATCCTTATACTATTTGACACTATTGATCATTCCATTCTTCAAAAATTCTTTTCTCTCTTCCCTCTGTGACCATACCTCTACATGGTTCTCCTGTTATCTGAAGAGCTTCCCTTTCAGTCTCCTCGCCTCATCTTCCTTCCTTATTCATTCATCTCTTAATGCCTGTGATCTTGAGAAGAGCTGAAATGGTGGAGCCAGGATTTGAACCCAGACAGCAGAGCTCTTGGGTTGGTTTCAGATTAGTGCTTGGTGGGGGAGGTTTGTGAGGTAGTGAGCCCAGCTACACAGACTCCACATTGCTTAACTAAATCCATTGGTTCCGGAGTTAAGCAAAGTAAGCCCTACCACTTACTGAGTAAATGTTTAGGGCCAAGTTATTTCACCTCTTTGAGATTTTTTTTCATCTATAGATGAGAGTAATATAATATTCTCTATATGATACCTTCATATAGGTTGTTGTAAGAAATAACTCTGGTATTAAACGCAAAGTGCTTAGCACCAATGCCAATATATAGTAGCTTTCCAATAAATGGCATCTATTATTATTTTATTGGCTTTATGTTTCTTCAACTATTTATCCTTGTTTTCAGAGTTAAGTATAAGTCAAAAGAGTGAGGTAGAATGATTTAGGAAACACTGATATTAGGGCAGAAGAGAGAAGTATTCTTGCCATGACCCAGATGCACCAATTTAACAATTACATAAGCTATTTACTTGTAGCCCAATTACGCTTACGAGGCTTTCATTCCTTTAAGAGGCAAATGGACTTGAATGTCTCATCATCCCTGTTGCCCAGGGTTCTTCACAGTCTCCCTCATTTTAGCTTAGACTCCCATGGGGACCAGCGATTCCAGCTCTGCAGCTTCCAAAGCTTATTCACACCTTATCTCATTAATTTAAGGCTATTTTGAATACAAAACACAGGCATATTTGATAACTCCTATTAAGCAAGTCAGAACTTTTCAAATTTTGTCGAGAGTTTCTCTACCTATGTTTTCAATTCAGAGAAAGAAAGAAGTGTATGTCAACTGTTTAAAAGGTCTTAATAAAGGTTAATTTTTTAAAAGGTAAAATCATGTTCATTATCAAATATAAAATGAACATCTGACAAAGAGTTTATTTAACTCACTAATCAACTAGAGAACCCATAAGCTATTACAACTGGATCAAAGATGAGTCCTTAGAACAGGATACCCTGCTCATGAGGAATATGGAAATAAACTGACAAATAGGTGCAAACCTGTCAATACGCACAAACAATATTAATTAAGGTCCACAACACAAAATTCTTGTGCATTTCTATGGATAAGAAATATATGTATTATTATCAGGGTCTACAACTTAGAGAATTGTAAAATAGTTCAAAGACAATAAAAGAGAGAGAGAACCCTGCCAGGTACATTGGGCAGACCATTTGGTAAATGGTTTTCCCATTTCAGACTTTTACATTTTTCCTTGGCAATTGAACTGGTAAAGCTAGAAAGGATTCACCTGCACTTTTTGCTATGGCTTTCTGGTGTACACAGACAGACTAGTTCTACTCAACTAATGGCAATACAAACTTAGAATGTGTTAAAGGGCTCCAGAATAATATATGGTCAGAGCCAGAGTAGGTTAGATAACCCCGGTTTTCTCTCGTCCAGAGTCAGTACTTTGAACAATCTGTATCCCCATTTCCTTACATGTAAAGTGATGTTCAGATTTTTCTATTCTCACATTTCAGTGTAGATGGCAGAAAATACAGAAGCAGGGAAAACAAAATTCACCCCTTTACTATCTAATAACAATGTTCACACTTACTTTTCCCCCTCATTCTTCCTCCATTCCTGACCCTCTGGGCTGCAGGAGAAAGCCTGATACAGGACCCCACTGAGCAAGAGAGGGGTGGGCACCGATGCAAGGCACACCGAGCTGGATAAAGAACCATCATGGCATTTCTAATACACACTCACAATGGAATCATTGTGAGGGTTCGCTTTGCCTTGACCCTGCTGCTGGACATGGATTTAGGGCACATGCCCCACAGTTCATCCAGCTGGAGCCCTGTGAGAACAAGGATGGTGATGTCAGCTTTGGCACCCTGTCTAAATGCAACGAAGTCCGTGCCGAGCATCTTACATGAAGATGGATCACATCTCTCCTCTCTGTGTTTACAAAGGCATCAGCAATAAATTCACCTGCCTTTCAGCAAAAGAAAACCACAGCCACTTTCATTGCCGTGAGAAAAGGAGAATTGATTTTTTTAAATGTGAGTAATTTAGAAAATATTATAGATATAACATGAGAACCCTCTTTCTAGTTGGTCAATATCACCAGAACATATGAAAAGGTGCTTTTTTTTTCTTTTTGCCTTTCTTTCCCATGAACAACAGCCTCTTGTCACTTGTAACTATTGCTGTAATCATCAGTAATTATGTCGGTCTTTACAATATCTTACAACTTTCATTTTAATAATAACGTTGAAGAGAGCAAAATAAAGTTTCTAGTGGTAGAAGTAATTTGGGTCAGGCTCTCTTACAATCCCTCTTCAGCAGTGGCAGACCCCTCCGCTCTTTCTCAAAGAAGGAAGGTTGTGTCTGATTTCAATTCCCTAAATAATAATAGCAGAATTAAAACAGAATTGGTGTTTTTGCTGCCTTACAAATAACTGTCAGTTCTACTCATCTCTTTCAAAGAAATCCCTGTTCTTTTAACAATCATATGCCTTAGTATTGACTTGTAAAATAAAATGTATATGTTGAAGTGCATCGTTGGAGAGGAGTCTCAAGGTAAAACAGAAGGGAAGGACTTACAGCTGGGACCTGAATGAGATGGAATTTAAACTCATTTAAATATTTGTAAGCCAATCCTTCCACTTTTCAAGGAAAAAAAAATTCTTATCATTTGCTAGATTTGTTAGCACCTGTTTCTTTAAAACATTAGATCATTAATAAACATCTCAGTATTTAATTGAAAAGAAAATAAGAAATACTTTTAGGCCCCAGTGGTTAGGGCGTCCGTCTACCACATGGGAGGTCCGCAGTTCAAATCCCGAGCCTCCTTGACCCGTGTGGAGCTGGCCCATGCGCAGTGCTGATGCGCGCAAGGAGTGCCCTGCCATGCAGGGGTGTCCCTGCATAGGGGAGCCCCACATGCAAGGAGTGCGCCCCGTAAGGAGAGCCGCCCAGCGCGAAAGAAAGTGCAGCCTGCCCAGGAATGATGCCACACACACGGAGAGCTGACACAACAAGGTGACGCAACAAAAAGAAACACAGATTCCCGAGCCGCTGACAACAACAGAAGTGGACAAAGAAGACACAGCGAATAGACACAGAGAAAAGACAACTGGGGTGGGGGGTGGGAGGGGAGAGAAATAAATAAATCTTTAAAAAAAAGAAAAAAAGAAATACCTTTAGGTATATTGTTTCCCTAAACACAAAATTCTCAAATAAAAAGGAATTTGCATGTTGTTTGATTTTTATGGGGGAAAAAAAATGCTGGGAAAGAGATATAGCTATTGATAGTGAACAAAAGCAGTAGAAGCGTTTAGTTTTTAATCATTATGGAACTGACTAACTTACTTTGTACTTAATTTCAATTCCAAAATAACTAAGGTCATTTTGAGTTTTGTTTCACTAATTCTTGCCCTTCCTAACAATAACATAAAGGTTGAGTGCTCAACACTTATCGAGTTGAGTCTTTTGTATGAATTATTTCCAACCCTTCCAACAATTTTATGAGGCAGGTACTGTTATTATCAGCTCATTTCACAGGTATAGAAATTATTACTCACAGAGTAAATAAAGTGGGACAGCTGGGATTCACACTCCAGCTAACTCTAAATCCTACATATCCAAACTCTATGTTCCTGTTATGACTTTGTTATTAGGAATCAATGGCAACCAACTTTCCCATATTTTGACTTAAAAACAGAGTTACAGTGTTCTTAGACTCAGAGGCAAAGGTAACCCATACCCAGAGGTGTGTCTTAGGCTCTGTATCAATTTTTTCCAAACCTTATGCATTTCTGTTTAGATTTCCAACAGGTAAAGTCAACATTGGTTGTTGCCTTTTTGTTTTTGTTTCTGTTTTGTCTCAATTGTTCATAGGTTTTATCCTATTCACTTTAGTTCAAAAGTTCCAGTAAATTTTGCCTGCAAAGTTACTTTTATTGGTTCTTCTTTGTGTTTATCTCTTACTCCACCAACTACACTAAATTTTTTAATCATGCTGGTCTCAGTGGAAATTATTGCACGAAGTTCCTTTTTAGAATTTATTAGAGAAGTTGTAAGTTTACAGAAAAATCATGCAGGAAATAGAAAGTTCTCATATACCACCCTCCTTACATTATTAACTCCTTAGAGTGGTACATTTGCTACAAATGATGGAAAAATATTATAATTTTACTATAATCCATAGTCCATGCTTTACATTAGGGTTCATTGTTTGTATTTTGCAGTTCTATGGCTTTGTTTTTAAATTTTTATTCTAGTAACAAATATACAACCTAACATTTCCCTTTTTAACCACATTCAGATATATATATATATTTCCTGCTAAGTTGTGCCACTGTCACCATCATCCATTACAAAAACATTTCCATTGTTCTAAATAAATTATATACATATTAAATCTTACCTCCCTATTCCTTATCTCTGCACCATCTCCAGGTAACCTACATTCTAGATTCTCAATGTATGAGTTTGCTTATTCTAATTATTTCAAATCCGTGAGATCATACAATATTTGTCCTTTTGAGTCTGGCTTATTTCACGCAACATGATGTCTTCAAGGTTCAACCATGTGGTAACATGCATCACAACTTCATTCCTTTTACAGCTGAAAAATATTCCATTGTATGTATATCACATGTTTTTATCCATTCATCGGTTGATGGACATTTGGGTTGTTTCCATTTTTTGGCAATTCTGACTAATGCCATTATGAACATTGCTGTCCAGGTATCTGTCTGAGTCTGTGCTTTCAGTCCTTTAGGGTGTATATCAGAAGCGGGATTGCCAGGTCATATGATAGTTCTATAATTAACTTTCTGAGGAACCACCAAACTGTCTTCTATAGTAACTGCGTCATTTTGCATTGCCACTAGCAATGAATAAGTGTTCCTATTTCTCCACATCTTCTCCAACACTTGTAGCCATTCTAGTGGGGGCGAAATGGTATCTAATTGTGGTTTTGATTTGCATTTCCCTGAGGAGTTATGGTGTTGAGCATCTTTTCATGTGCTTTTTGGATATTTGTATATCTTCTTTGGAGGGATGTCTACTCAAGTCTTTTGCCCATTTCTTTTCTTTTCTTTAGAAAAATATGGAATGCTGCACAAATTCACTTGTCATCCTTGTGCAGGGGCCATGCATATCTTCTCCATATCATTCCAATTTTAATGTATGTGCTGCCAAAGTGAGCATTTGCCCATTTCTTAATTGAGTTGTTTGCCTTTTTGTTGTTAAATTGTAGGATTTCTTTATATATTCTGGATATTAAACCTCTATTGGATATTTGGTTTCCAAATATTTTCTCCTATTGTGCAGGTTGTCATTTTACATTCATCATAAATTCCTTTGAGGCACAAAGTTTTTAATTTTCAAGAGGACACATATATCTCTGTTTTTCTTATGTTGCTTGTGATTTGGGTGTAGAATCTAAGAAACTGTTGCTTAATACAAGATCCTGAAGTTGCTTCCCTATGTTTTCTTCTATGACTTTTATAGTGCTGGCTCTTGTTTTTAGGTCTTTGTTGATTTTGAGTTGATTTTTGCATAAGGTGTGAAGTAGGTGTCCTCCTTTTTTCTTTCGCAAATGGAAATCCAGTTTTCCCAGCACCACTTCCCAATTAAGTGGCCTTTGCTGTCTTGTCAAAAATCAGTTGTCCATAAATGGGAAGGTTGATTTCTGAGCTCTCAAATGAATTCCACTGGTCTATATGTACTATGTTGTTTTGATTACTATGGCTGTGTAATAAGTTCTAAATCAGGAAGTGTGAGGCCTCCAACTTTGTTCTTTCTCAAGGATCTTTGGTTGTTCAGAACCCCTTACCTTTCCATACTTTTGATGATTGGCTTTCTACTTCTGCAAAAATTGATTGGGATTGCATTGACTCTGTAAATCATTTTGGATGCAACTGACATCTCAACAATATTTAGCCTTCTAACCCATGAATGAGAAGTATCTCTCCATTTAAGATCTTCTTTGATTTCTTTTAGCAATATTCATAGTTTTCTGTGTACAAGTCCTTCATATCCTTGTTTGGATTTATTCCTAGATATTTTATTCTTTCAGTTGCTTTTGTAAATGAAATGATTTCTTGATTTCTTCTTTGGATTTTTCATTATTAACATATAGGAACACTACTGATGTTTGGATATTAAGCTTGTACTCTACTACTTTGCTGAATTTGTTGATTATCTCTAGGAGCTTTGTTGTGGATTTTTCAGGATTTTCTATGAGACCATGTGATCTGCAAACAGTAAAAATTTTACTTCTTCCTATCCGATTTGAATACTTTTTTTTTAGTAGAAACCAATGTTTATTTTCCAGCAACCTTTTTGCACTTAATGTGTAAGAGCTCACAGAAGACAACTTATGACCATTTGGTGGACATTCCTACCCTCTCAGTGGCCTGAGCAGTGGGAGCTGCAGACCAGTCTTCAGTTGCACGCTGAATACTCCAGTCTTCAGTAGTACTCAGTAGGCACAGAGGGCACTGCATGCCTTCAGAACAGTGTGCCGCCTTAGGTTGCATAGCAGTAAACTCAGGAGCAGGAGCGTCCATTCACCCTGAAATTCCTCCTTGATCACAGCCTTTTCAGCAGGAGCCTGCTCTTCCTTTTCAGTCTCTTCATGATCCCTGTAGAAGTAGCGATCAGGTGTGACCTTCCATGGGTGCTCACAGGAGATAGTGCCACACATGCACAAAACATCCTGCACCAGCATCCGCCACATCAGATCCACTGAGTGAGCTCCCTTGTTGTTGCATGTGGTGGCAATGTCCACATAGTGTAAAGGAGAATCTGCCTTACACAGAACAATGGTCAGCAGCTTAGCATAGGACAACTGTTTGAGAGGCTGGTGGTCGACCCTAGGATCCGTCACCACCAGAAGACTTGGCTCCTGGAAGGCTGCCTGAATATGGGTAGTGCAGTTTCCAGGAGTGAAGCACCAGGCAATAGCAGTAGCTCCAGTAGCAGCAGCAAACTTCAGTACAGCCTGTTGTCCTGTGTTCCTGAAGGATACGACACTGACATCAGCAGAGTTTTCAATGCCGAAAATGGCATGAGCAGCCAGCAGAAGTTTCTCCCAGGTCTTCTTCAGATTTTTTATGTAAAAGCCATTACTTTTCCTTTTGTAGATATACTATTCCATTTGGAAGTCAAGGTTGGTGCCATCTAACTGGGTTCCTGCTGCAAGGAATTTGAGGACACCTTTTTCCTTCATCTGCAGGACATCAAGGTCTCCGGACATGGTGTAAGTTTCCTTTTGAGTCAAAGGGGTCCATGGAAAGATTTTGGGGGGCCATGAGCTTGAAAAAAAATTAACTTATTATCTTTATTTTATCTGACCTCTAACTGAAATCTAGCATTTCCTTCACTTATGAATGTATCCAATAAATTGCAGTAGTATTCCATGGTTTTCATCTGACTGGCAAAGGCATCCCTGGAACAAAAAAGGTTAAGAACCCCTGCTTTAAGTTATGACAGGAAGACAGGACAATGCCATATGGACCCCTCTGATTAGCTCCAAAAGACCTGATTTGAATTCCTTTTATTCCTTTCTTTCTTGCCTAATTGCTCTGGATAGAACTTCCAGTACTATGCTGATTAACAGGGGTGACAGTGGGCATCATTATCTTGCTTCTGATCTTAGAGAGAAAGCTTTCAGTCTTTCACTATTGAGTATGATGTTAGCCATGGGTTTTCATATATGACCGTTTCCATTTTGAGGAAGTTTCCTTCTAATCCTAGCTTTCTAAGAGTTTTTAATCAAGAGGAGGTGGCAGAGTTTGTCAAACCACTTTTCTGCATCAACTGAGATGACTGATTTTTTTTCTCTGCATTCCATTAATGTGATGTATTATATTAATTTATTTCCTTATGCTGAGTGTATAATATAATGTATTACATTAATTTATTTCCTGGTCTTGTTCCTGATATCAGTAGGAAAGCATTCAGTCTTTCATCATTGAGTACAATGCTAGCTGTGAGTTTTCCATAATAATGTACTTTACCATGCTGACAAAGTTTTCTTCTATTCCTATCTTTTGGAAAGTTTTTATCAAGAAAGGATGCTGTATTTTTTTCAAAAGCCTTTTCTTCATCACTCGAGAGGATCATGTGATTTTTTTCTTCTTCAATTTATTAATGTGGTTTATTACACTAATTGACTATCGTGTGTGGAACCACTGTTGCATACTGGGATAAATCCACTTGATCATGGTCTATAATTCTTTTAATGTGCTGTTGAATCCAATTTGCTAGTATTTTGTGGAATTTTGCATCTGTATCCATTAAGGATACTGGTCTGTAATTTTCTCTCCTCATGGTATCTTTATCTGGCTTTGATATGATGGTGATCTTGACCACATAGAATGAGTTAGAGAATGTTTTCTCCTCTTCAATTTTTTGGAAATGTTTGGGAAGGATTGGTGTTAATTCATCTTGGAATATTTGGTTACATTCACCTCTGCAGCCATCTGGTCCTGGGCTTCTCTTTTATGGACAGTTTTTGACTACTGATTCAATTTCTTTGCTTGTTATTCATCTTTTGAGATCTTCTATTTCTACATTCTGCTTGAATCAGGGTAGGTAATTTTTATGTCTCTAGGAGTTTGCTCATTTTATCTAGTTTATCTAAATTTTTTGCACACAGATGTTTATAGTCCCGCCCCCCCTTTTATTTCTCTAAGGTCAATAGTAATGCCCTGCTTTTTTTTTTTTTTTTAGTTATTTGTATGGCCTCTTTTTTTTGCCCTGTACATCTAACTAAAGGTTTGTCAATGTTATTGAAATTTTCCAAGATCCAACTTTGTTAATTCCCCCCTTTTTTATATATACTCTTTTATTTATCTCTGCTCTAATCTTTCTCATTGCCTTTCTTCTGCTCACTTTAGGTTAAGTTTGCTTTCCTTTTTCTAGTTCCTTCAGTTGTGAGGTTAGATCTCTGGTTTGAGGTCTTTCTTTTTTTTCTTTTCTTTTTTTAAATTATTGCAAGCATTTAGAGCTATAAATTTCCTTCTCAGCACTGCCTTCACTGCATCCTGTATGTTTTGGTGTGTTGTGTGTTCATTTTCATTCTCCTCAAGATATTTCCTAATTTCCCTTGTGATTTCTTTTTTTATCAATTGGTTGTTTAAGAGTACATAAAGTTCTTTTGATGTCCTTTAGGTCTGGTTCAATGGGAACTTAATTACACTGCATAGTAACAAGAAAATCTGTTAAAATACTGATTTGTCAGAATTTTTTACACTTGTTACTAAGGCAATATTTTAATTGCTTAAATTTTTAAGTAATAGGAGAGAAAATAATGATTATTTCATACAAAAAAGTGAAAATCTTATCTCAAAAGATTCAGAGTGTCTTCATTTCTTGGTAGGAAATGAAGACAACAGATATTTCCCTCCTCGTTTGTGAGATGTTGTCAAAATATGTGAAATTTCTATTAAAATGCAAGAACGGTAAAAGTTATTAACATTTGAATTATCCTCACTTATCAGGTAACCACCTTCAGGAAAAGAATTGGGTAAGGGCATCCAGCCTTTGAGAGGCCAGCCTTCCACTAAGCCTTCTATAAATACATTGGCTTCTCTTAAACCAACACACACGGACACACACACACACCTCAGTGAGAACTTTCACTATTTTAACTCTCTGTTGTTCAATATACATTCATTAAGAACTAATTATTTTGTTCTCTTATGGGGTTGAGATCATGTCTACCTAATGAGAAAGATACATGGCTGTACCTAAAGAGCATACGGTTTAGTAGAAGGAACTGACTGGAAACTTCTAAATGTTAATGTTGAAGAATCAGGTAATCCAGGAGCAGGTGGGATTCAGGACACTTAATGGAAACTGAGAGGAGATCGTTTCATTTCTCTCACTTTAGTCCCAATATGGATCATTGTAATAGTGCAACTGGTTTCTACCCAGGGCCCACTAAATAATTTGTGGGGTCCATTGAAAAATGAAAATTTGCCTTTATGAAACATTTTGCTTTCTTCCATTGCCTTTCCTTCTTGATCTATCTTGGTGTTTTATATCTGCTATTTAATGACACACTCTCTCAAGCACAGAGCTGCAGAAGCAGACCCTCACAGGCACCCGAGCACCCTACTCAATGACTTGGGATACACACGTTCACAGCTGGTAGGTTCCCCCTTCCAGACACAGGTCCTATGGTACTTGCAATAAGTAATGTGCTGCATCCAGTTGTGGGCAGGAAAGTGAGCCAGGCATCTCTGCCACCTCAAACTATGGTGGATGTGTGACCTTCAACTGCAGTCCCGATGGGAACTGCTTAGCACCTGGATTGGGGTCAGGAGGTGGTACATGAGAAGCTTGCACTTGCTGAATTGCTTGCTGAACTTACCTTCTTGCTGCCTACAAGGAGCAGGGATAGCCACTGCCATGTCCTACCACAAGATAACATGGGCCCCTGTTCTGTTCGTTAGACTTTGGGAAATTGAAATGGGCTGGGATAAGTGTTTGGATAGAAAAGTACTGTTCTATTCATTTATGTCCTGGCCTACAAAATGAAAAAAAAAAGATGCTTGGGCATTTGGCCTTGACCCTGACCCTTCCCATGTACTGCCCAGGTAACTGTTGGATATAAATGTAGCACTGGTTGGGGGCAAGGGAGCAGGAGAGGATTGGTAGTACCCAAGGGGCCAAGGACCAAGCAAGGCAGGGAGGTGACAGCAGGCAGACTTGGTGTGAGCAGAGGCTCCATGCCTCCTGCACATGCACTCCTGTTCAAAGTTAAAATTATTCTTAGGAAGTTAGAGACAGCAACCGCAGAGCATTAAAGCTCTAGCATGAAACTCTTCTGAGCATAAAGCCTGGGCCCTGTGTGGCTGCAGCAGCCTCATGTCCACGGGAGCCAGCCCTACTCCTCTCCACCAATCTCCCCACACTACGGTCCTGCTGATGTCAGTTATTGCTTTAAGAAACGTATGGTCCATCTCTTTAGTTTTTTCCTTAACAGCCATTACTCTAGGATAAATTTAAAGTATCTTATCCTGTAATAAACAAGGCTGCAGAATTTGGCCTCATCTTCAACTCCAGTCTTATCTCTTCGCACTGCTTTACACTGTACTCTTCTATCTCCTAGCCTCTCATGCCCCTGCTTTTGACCTTCTGAAGTTCTGCTGAACGTGCTATCACTTCCATGACTTTGCATTACCTTTTCCGTCATGGGAAAGTCTGTAACCCTTTTTTTCCACCAGCTCCGTTTCAAAGCTTATATTAAACCTCATGTCTTCCTTTCCTCCACTGTTCTCCCTTCTAGCATCATAACTTGCTCCTTGTTCTCTTTTGCATGTTTCTCAGTGCCTAGGGAGAGTCCCTGAAGCATATTACTCATGATGAAAAGCCAGAAAACTCTCAAATGATGTAAATTCAAGTATTTGACTCAAAATTAAAGCCATATACACCCCAACTTTGCTAGTAACCTCTTCACATAGAGGGACAGCAGGAAGGTGGAGGAAAACTGCACAGATTGCTGCCACTTTTGACTGTCCACTGTAAGGGTAAGAAGGACTACTTGCTACGAACATCTCAGTGGTTGGCCAGAGAGGGCTGAGGCCAGCGGTGCCTGGGCACCTGGAGCAATGTCTGTCTGCACGATGGTGTGGTTTCTCCAGCAGGACTCGGGGACCCAAGGTACTGGACTGCTTGAAGGTTAGGCTAAAGTTGTAGGTAGATGAGCAGGTGAGGTGTAGAAAACAAGGGGTAAGGAAAGTGACAGTGGTAGCAACAGTGTCTAAAGTGATGAAGGAGGAAGTGGAGGAGGTGGCCTAGCTGGATATAAAAACAAATGAGTCTGCTTGGGGTCCTGAGCTGGTAAAACAATGAGGACTTCTATAGCAAGAACAGGGTAGTGGAAGCTGGAAGTTAGAAAACTGGCAGAAAATTTTAATTTTTCCATTGAAGCACATAAAACAATATAATTTGTCAGATTAAAGGGTTTGTTTGGTTTTGTTGCTCTTGTTTTTCTTTTGTGCTTTTTAAAATTGATAGAACAAAAATGGTTTAAAAAAAATTAAAGAAACCTCAGTGTGAAACCTGAAACCTGGTCGCCCAATAATGGCTTTTTTTGGTCTGCGATAGTGTTAAATAGAAATTGCCACAGAAACATAGATTCCCAGAACCATCACCTATGCAAGTCGATACCTACTAATAACATGGTTTGAAAGCAAGAAAGTGGGACTTTGGCTTTCAATGAACTTATTCGTTTTTGTTTTCTTTTTAATCATTTGAAAGCCGATTCACTCAGAAGTCAAAATCTAGGAAATTGAAATAGAGAAAAGTAATTTTGGAAGGTGTAATTTGTGGGGGGTTTTTTTGAGCTGCTGAAGTTTGAGAATGTTATATATATTAAGCAGTTAATAGTATATTAAGGACTTTTAAAGCCTAGTGGTGATTCAGTTGATATTTTAGAATATGCAAATATGCTCTGCTGCAGCATAAATAATGAATAGTAGGGGGAAAGAATTAGTGGACTCCAACCAGTTAGCAGCGTGTGAGTGTGTGTGTGTTTATGAGTAAGAAGCTCCCAATAGTTTCCTCTATTTTTCTGATAGTTTTTAGGAAAATACAAATATAGAATGCGTGGCTCATTTGGTTAATGTATGTTTGCTTTTAAGTCTTGCAAACTGTTGTTTGCAACATTGCTACATTGTACACCACCAACCAGTGCATATCTCTCAATATATTTAGGTATTCTTTGATATCTCTTAGCAATGTTTTGTAGTTTTCATTTCTTGTGTTTTTTGTTTGTTTTGTTTTTTCAATGTACAGCTCTGCCACATCTATTGTCAGTTTTATCCCTAAATAGTTTATATTTTTATGCTATTGTAAATGGTATTGTTTTTTAATTTCTAAGAAGACTATATATTTGTGTTAGGAAACAGCACTAATTTTATTTTTCTAGGGCATATGTTTAAGCCTTCATTAATTCAAAATTTCTACTGAAATTTTTAAATAATTTCATGGAAACCTTTCTCTTTTCTACTTAATCCATTGAAGAAAAGTTACTTCATAAAAAGAATATATGTTCTGCTGGTAGACTATATAATGAAAGTTTAGGGAGGGTGCTTAGTAAGAAATTGAATGACATTATTAACTCAACTGTATAGACAACTCTAATGGAAATTTCTTTTTATAAATTTCTGTGACTGATGCCTCTGACAATAACACTTCAGATATTGAGCTTCTTTCAAGGACACAACAGAGAAGAAGAATATTAGGAGTAAGCATCCTCTGAACTACAATGGATAGAGCACTCTAGGGGATGTATGTTTACCAGCCTATTTTATATTAGCTGCCGAGAGACCAGAGTGCCATTTAGTAAGTTACTTCTGGATGGTGTTTGGTTTTCTAATGGGATTAATTTAACTAAAACAGCTAATTGAATCAATTCATTCCCCCAGAGAAGCTTTTACTCACTCTCATTTTCCACTGAATTAAGGAGAGGTTGCATCTCCTTTAGTTTGTGTGTGTATGTATGTATTTAACACTATTCCTTTGGATAATAATAGTATTTAAATTACAAAATGAGTAAAGAAAAAAATTGATTATGAACTTTGGAAGAAGCTGTAAAGCTGTTTGGTAAAAGCTTCTAATGTAATTTATTTCAAAAATCGCAAATGAGTTTCTTAAGATGCACTGAATCATATTGTGGAATGTGGGTCTCAAAAAACAAATCTCCATCCAAACTTAATAAATTTTTTGAGTCTTGTGAACCGGGAATTTGAGAAGAGAGACATTTTGTGTGTGTACAAAGATTAATATGTGATTTTTTTATTTCTGTATTCAGTCTCAGAGTTGGAGCTATTTTTACTGATTGGTAAGTGTACCTAGGAGCATTAAGTAACATGCTAGTCAACGATGTTAATAAACAAAATATTGCTCAAAATCTAACCATGGTTTTCACAATCCATGTGACACCGTTTAATTCTGCATGTATGAATCAGCATAATTGCTGGACTGGGACTCCTTAGATTTGGATTTGGAGCCTAGTTTTGCCATGAAAACAGCATGATTTTGGACAACTAATAGGACATCTTTAAGCCTCTGCTTCCCCATTCACAAAATGTGAGAATTGGTTAAAATATCACTAAGGACTGTTGAAGGTCTAAAGGGTTGATATTCCTTTGTAAAGATGATCATTGTCTTTTCTACAAATAAATAACATGACTTTCTAAGTTCTTGTTTGCAAGCATCAGAAAATGACCCTGGCTAATTTAAGGAAATTTGTTCATAAACTGTGGGTGTTCAGAGAAGTAAGGGGAAACCAAGGGTTTTGCCTAAGTAAATAGGAGAGACCCAGGCACCGGGGACAGCCAGGTGGCAGGCCAGTCTGTTCAGAAGGATGTTTAACTGTTCCTCACATGGCGCAGAGGTGTCCACTGTGGGATTCTGGCACTAACTCCCACCAAGACCTCACACAGTAAGGGGCATAAGACTTCTGAAAGGACGGTGAAGGGTCACAGCAAGACAGAGCAGATAGTGTAGAGAACCAGCTCCATAACCAATTGGCAGATAACCACAAAGAACATTTTGTAGAATGTAATTAAGTAGAGTTGGAAAAGCTGATAAAACAAGGAAGAAAGAAAACAATCTCCTGATATTTTAATGGCTCCGGGTAACCCCATTTTGACAATAAAATTTTTGGAATAAGGTTAAAATTAGAAGTGGAAGTGGAAAGTACTACATTCAAAAGTAGCAACTACATTTTTTTAAAAACTCAGAAATCTCTCCAGACTTTCATGATCTCATCTGTTAAATGGGAACAAAGCTACTTTATTTGATATAAGCTGCACTTTTGATTGCAGTTGAGGATGCCTTACAGCTGTAAGCTTTATGATTACATATCAAAGATGTGATAGATTATTTCTGTTCCTCTATCCTCCATCAATGCCCCCCACTATTCCTGCTTCACTAATTCCTTTTCATAAAGTTAATTCTCCCAAGGGAGAAAAAGGTGCTTATTATAAATTGATGGTTTGTATTGATTTCCGTAACCTCTGTTACCCTATAGAGCTTTTCTTATGATTAATTCTGCTATATGCTTTTTCCCCCCAACAGACTTCTTGGAAATTACTGATTACATTGTACTGTAATGCTAACAATCACATTCAATTAGCCCCTCAATCTGTAGTTTTGTTACATCTCATTTTTTCCTCACCTCTATTCTGAAATATGAAGCTTTTTCACAATTTTAAATATGTTGCCTTTTTTTGGTTAGAACACTACACATAAAAATCATTAATATACTGGCTAAAAATATATTTTTAGATACAAAACTTTAGTTCGGATATCTCAAGATTTTCATATTTTTATTGAACTCACTGTTTTAAGTCTGTTTTTAAGTACTTTTTTGAATTTTTAAAATTTAATTTTCTTTTTTAAAAAAAGATACATAGATCACAAAACATGTTGCATTAAAAAATATAAGAGGTTCCCATATATCCCCACTCCACCCCACCCCACTCCTTCGACATTAACAACCTCTTTCATCACTGTGGAACATTCATTGCATTTGGTGAATACATTTTGGAGCACTGCCGTACTGCATGGATTATAGTTTACATTGTAGTTTACACTCTCCCACCAGTACATTCAGTGGGTTATGGCAGGATCTATAATGTCCAGCACTGTCCCTACAATATCATTTAGGACAACTCCAAGTCCCGAAAATGCCCCCATATCACACCTCTTCTTCCCTCTCCCTGCCCTCAGCACGTCCTGTGGTCACTGTCTCCACATCAATGACA
This sequence comes from Dasypus novemcinctus, assembly GCF_030445035.2. Taxonomy (NCBI): domain Eukaryota; kingdom Metazoa; phylum Chordata; class Mammalia; order Cingulata; family Dasypodidae; genus Dasypus; species Dasypus novemcinctus. Next base: position 22,551,748 of record NC_080676.1, on the reverse strand, counting down.
TGATTTCTTCAATTGCTAGAGTCACAATAGTTCTATAGTAGAATACCAGTAAGTCCACTCTAATCCATATTTTATTCCTCCATCCTGTGGACCCTGAGATGGTGATATCCACTCCACCTCTAAATCGACAGGGGGCTTGGATTCCACATGGTTGATGGATGTGATTCTCTTACTTGCAGTTGTAGGCACTCTTGGTTCACTGGTATAGTTGTTGACCATCTTCATCTCCCTGTTAGTTGACCTGGGTAAGTCTGAGGAACCAGAGAGTAGGAATTGAAGCTCTGTTGAGGCTCAGGGCCCAGCTGGCACATGGCCAGTCCAGAGATTCAAGCTTCCTGAGTATACACCAACCCCAGCATCAACCACAGGTTCAGTAAAAGTGACAGAAGAGGCATGTGTAGAAAGGTCACCTCTGAGTCCAACTTCATCACACTCAAGAACACAAATTACAAAGTAGGGCCCACTGACAAGGCACTGAACTCCAGAGCCGTCTGCCATGACCATGGAACTTGTGTGTCTCCGTAGCCCTCAGGAGCACCAGTACCTGGAGTTGTATCTACTTTGGCTGTTTCTTGGATCCTGCTGAGACGTGCATAAGTGTGACCCCTCTGATGACCTCCTGACTCTTTTTTGAAGACTCTTAGTCATATAAAGTCATTTGCCTTTACTATTATCCCCTTTTTTTCAAGGTCTTTTTCTAGTTGCATCACCAGGGAGGCTCATTCCCCAGGAGTCATGTCCCATGTTGGGAGGAAGGTAATGCATTTACATGCTGAGTTTGGCTTAGAGAGTGGCCACATGTAAGCAACATGGAGGCTTTCAGGAGGTAACTCTTAGGCACCCTGTAGCTCTAGGTCTAGTTGAAATTTCCAGCACACAGGCTTATAAGCATAGTCATCAGTATCAAGGGTTCATTATTGGAGCATTCTTCTTCACTGGTCTTTGCCCTTGCACTTGGGGAATTGTTGCTGTTCCATTGGGGAATGTGACAGAGCTCCCCTAAATATTTTGAAATCTCTTTATATAGATTCTTATTTTGCTCATTTCTGTTTCTAAAGCCATAATTACTATGTGTTTAACTCTTCCTTTCCAACCCCACTAGAAATTAATATCCATTAATGCTCATGCATTCAATAAATATTTAATGAGCAACCACTATATGTTACTGTTTAGACATTTAAGTGTTCGCTAATATTCCTTCATAAATCATCATAATTGCAAAGTTTTTATTTTTTTATTTTTTATTTCTTTGCTACCAAACCTTAGTAGTGAAAAAAAAGACTATCTTGTTCTTCTGTCTTTATTTTAACCAAAATAATAATGGAAACCCTTTCCCATACATTCACTTCTTGAAAATACACATGCAGGAATAAGGACTCCATTAAAATCAGAAGAGGCCATTAAATTATTTGTGTGGAAGGCACCTTATGGAGGTTTCCAAATTTTTTAATCAGTGATTTATTTTTCAATTTGATTTGTCCATACGACTCAAGTTATTTAAAACATCCATTTCTGTTTTTCTGGTACAGAGATATTTGTACATATCTAAATTTATAGCATTTTTAAATTTCAACATCACTAAATGAGAACAATGAGCTAGCTTTGATAAACATAAGAAATTGAATACCAGAGTGATACTATGGGCGACATTGGCAATCCTATCAACCTTAATATCTCATTGACTCTTTTCATGATCATTTAGTTTATCTAACACATTTTATTTTATGTTATAACTATTTTTTTAAAGAAGTTTTAAATTACATAAAAAACTTAGGGGATTCCCATATACCTCACTCATCCCCTTCCCACACTTTTCCCCCTTAACAACATCTTTCATTAGTGTTGTTGTTTCAATTGATGAACACTTACTGAAATATTGCTATTAACCATGTCCTACAGTTCACATCATGGTTTACACTTTTTACCTCACAATTTTATAGGTTTTGACAAAATATATAATGGCTTGTATCCATCATTGCAATGCAATGCAGAAGAATTCCAATGTCCCAAAAATGTCCCCATGTTATACATTATACCTATTTTTCCCGTTTTCTGCCCTCAGAACCTCTGGTGAACACTGTCTTTATATCAATGACATAAGTTCTTCCATTACTAGAATATAATGTCTACTTTTGCCCATAGTTACATTCCCCCTTTGTGTTTGTGCATTTTTCAATCTTGAGGATTTTTAGGATGGTAATGCTTCTTCCTCTGCTTCTTATTGAGACAGGGCTTAGATCCCATGGGACAGATGGATGGAACTGTCTTGCTTGCAGTTGTAGATACTCTTCTTTTTGGGATGGGCATTGTCCATCATGATCCTTTTGTCAGTTGTTCTGAGTGAGTCTGATGAATTGGAGGGTAGGTGTTGGCTACAACCCTGCTGAGATTCAGAGCTTAATTGGCAGATGAACAGCCAGAAGAGTTAAGTCTCTGGCATACATACTTAATGGGTATAATGCTAATTATAGTTTCAAATAAAAGGCATAATAACCATGTGTAGGAAAATTATAAATGAGTCCAACTCCAATTCATTGGGGGAATAGGTTACCATATATTCCAAAATAAGGCCTACTGACAGGGTGCAGAATTCCTGGGGTTGTCTGCCTGGCCTATAGTGTCCAGATGTCTCTAAAGCCCTCAGGATCCACCCTACTTGAGGTACTATTTACTGACACAGTCAGTGAGATCCTCATAAAATGTGCATAAGTGTAATCCCTGGAATGACCTCCCAACTCACTTTGAAATCTCTTAGCCATAAAACTCTTTTGCATTTAATATTTCTCCCTTTTGGTCAAAATCTTTTTCCAAATGTGTCACTAGTTGGAATTGGTAATAATCCCTCAGTGCCCAGGAGGCTCATCCTTGGCAGTCATGTCCCACACCAGCAGGAAGGTAGTGCATATATATGCGGAGTTTGGCTTAGAGAGAGACCACATTTGAGCAACAAGGAGGCTTTCAGGAGGTAAATCTTAGCCAATGTATAATACTAGGCTAAGTTTCAATTTCACAAGAACAAGGTTCATAAGTTCAAGCATCATTATTAAGGGCCTGGTGTATTGGTATGTCCTCCTTTGCTAGGCACTACCCATGTACTCTATAGATTCTTACCGCACGATAAGAAAATTTGGCAGGACGCCCCAGGATGGGAATTCAATATTCTTTCAGTTTTTGTGTGAGTTTCCACTCATGGAGACAATACCCTATGACCATTTGAACACATTCATATTCCATAGAAGCATGCCCCAGGTGCACCCTTCCCCACACATCCCCTGCCATCAACATCCACACCAGAAATCACCTCTGCCACAGTTGTGACTCTTCTGCAATCCAAAACCTCCCCCAAAACAAAGACAAAAACATAAAAATAATACAAAATCCAAAACACAAAATAAAATAAATGTATGTATGAAAAAAAATTTTTAATGTTTGCATTGTCTTTCATTCCTGTAAGATCTGTTATCTTTTATGTACAGTGACAGTTTCTTCTGTATGTTCCCTAAGTATCTTATTTTTTCACTTCAGTTTCAAACAAACTTTACTAACAGAAAAGTCATATAGAAAATATAGGGGGTTCCCATATATCCCACCCCTCCCTTTCTCACATTTTCCCCTATTGATAATAGCCTTCAGCATTGTTGCAAGTACCTGTGAATCTGGTCCTTCAAGCAATGAAGATTGATTATCACTGTGAGCCCTGAGGGGAGGGGGAGAGAGGTATAAAATAGATGGAATCAGGGTAACTGGGGGACAGTGGAAGTGTTCCTCATGATCATGCAAAGATGGATATAGGACATGTTAAATTACACCAAAAATGTATAAAAGTCTATAGGCTAAAATGTAAACCATAGTGTAAAACATAAGGTAACTAAAAATTTAGAAAATTATACAGTCTAAAATATAAACCATAATGTAAACCAAAATGAAACCATGTTTAAAAGCTGTTTTTCAATATCTGTACAACAGCTGCAGCAAATATAACATGAACATTTAAAGGGATCATTGCTGGGGAAGGGGAAAAGAGTTTGATGTTGGATATATGAGAATCCCCTATATTGTATATGTGAATTACTGTGATCTAAAACTTTTGTAAAGACAAAATTAAAAATCAGGAAAAAAATGCAAGGATGTAGACACTGAAGAACAGATGAAAGAAATTGCCTTGCCACTGTACATACAGGGCAACACCTATTGCAGTGATGAAATGCAAAACATCAAAAACAAATCTTTATAATATTTTTCATTTTTTAATACCCCAATTTATTTTTACTCTATTTTAGTTTTTCTAAATTAAATGTATTTTATTTCTAATTTTTAAACCCGTCCCTATATTTCATTTTGCTATTAATTGAATTTGGCGATATATTAGGCTTCATTTTTGAAGAAATTTTGGACCACAGAGAGGTTCAACTATGACAGGAGAGGAACACTGGTATGGGGCGTTATTGATGGGGGGCATGTAGTTGGGAGGGAGTTCTCCACAGCATGTATATAGGGTATATAAAAATGTTTGGATATATGTTGGGTATTTTCAAAGTAGTTACAGTTACAAAAGACAACTGAAGGAGTGCTGAGTTCCTACCCAGGGCAGTTCTCTCACATTCCCCAATGGAATAATCCCCTGAGGGCAATGGCAAAGATCAACAAGGAAGGATGGTCCAATAATGAGCCCTTGATACTGATGACTGTGCTTATGAGCCTGTGTACCTGAAATATGAACTAGGCCTAGAGCTGCAGGGTGCCTAGGAGTTACCTCCTGAGAGCCTCCATGTTGCTCACATGTGGCCACTCTCTAAGCCAAACTCAGCATGTAAATGCATTACCTTCCCCCCAGTGTGGGACATGACTCCCAGGGATGAGCCTCCTTGGTGCTGAGGGATTACTACCAAGCACCAGCTCGTAATGTAACTAGAAAAGACCTTGAATAAAAGGGTCAACTCAGACCAGCAGAATATCTCCACCTACATGTAGGATCATGTGTTAAAAACTGCTTTTTGACCTTGAATAAAAGGGGAAAATGGCAAAGGCAAATGAATTTATTTGGCTAAGAGTCTTCAAAAAAGAGTCAGGAGGTCATCAGAGAGTCTATGCTTACGCACAACTCAGCAGGATCCCAGAGACAGCCAAAATAGATACAAGTCCAGGTACTGGTTGTCCTGAGGGCTACGGAGACACACAGCTTCCATGGTTATGGCAAATGGCTCTGGAATTCAGTGCCATATCAGTTGGCCCTACTTTGGAATTTGTGTTCCTGAGTGTGATGAGGTTGGACTTAGAGGTGACCTTTCTACACATGCCTCTTCTGTCACTTTTACTGAATCTATGGTTGGCACTAGGGTTGGTGTATACTCAGGAGACTTGAATCTCTGGACTATCCATGTGCCAGCTGAGCCCTGAGCCTCAGCAGTCTTGCAACTCCTACCCTCTGGTTCACTGAACTTACCCAGACCAGCTATTATGAAGGTGAAGATGGTCAACCGCCATACCAGGGGACCAAGAGTGCCTACAGCTGCAAGCAGAAGAATTGCATCCATCATCCATGTGGAATCTAAGCCCCCTCTTGATATAGAGGTGGAGTGGACATCACTATCCCAGGTTCCCAGGATGAAGGAATAAAATATGGATTAGAGTGAATTTACTGGTATTCTACTATGGAAATATTGTGACTAGTAATGGAAGAAATTGTAGCATTGATGTGGAGAAAGTGGCCACGGTAGTTGCTGGGGGCAGGCAGAGGGAAGAAGAGATGTGATGTGGGGATGTTTCCAGGACTTGGAGTTGTCCTGAATGATGTTGGAGGGACAGATGCTGGACATTATATATCCTGCCATAACCCAGTAGGTGGATGGGGGAGAGTGTAAACTACAATGTGGACTGTTATCCAGGTGGTGTGGCAGCGCTCCAGGGTGTGTTGGCCAAGTGCAATGAGTGTGCCATGGTGGTGGGGGGAGGTTGTTGATATGGGAGGAGTGTGGTGAGGGGTGGTGGGAGGTATATGGGAATCTCTTATATTTTTTTAATGTAACATTAAAAAAATAAAGAGAAAAAAAGAAAAGATCTTACATGAGTATGGTACATTTTTTTACAATTGATGAACAAATACTGAAGCATTGCCGCTAACTATGGTCAATGGTTTACATTATGGTTCACATTCTGTACCATACACTTTTGTAAGTTCTAACAACATGCATAATGGCTTATATCTATCATTGCAAGATCATGCAGAACAATTCCAATGCCCTAAAAATGCCCCAGCTCCATCCATTCCTTCCCCACCCCACCGTCCCAGAACCCAAAGTAACCACTAGGTTGCAAATTTTGAAGAACAAGGTCCATAGTTACACGCATTAATATTGAGGGCTTGACATATTGGTCCATCTTCTTTTATTGGGCACTGCTTAGGTTCTCAAGAGACTCTTGCGCCTCTGTGTCAGAACCTAGCAGGACTCCCCAGGATGAGAGTTTATTTTGCTAAGATTACACACTTTCTGAAAAATATGTAGTTGTAATCAGAAATCACTATTTACCAGTTTGCCTTGCAATCTGAGAATATTCTTCAATTACTCTAATCTAGAAGCTGGGAAAGAGGAGGTGGTTGGCCATTTTTTTGTTTTTTAATGACTGACAATACCAAACATCTGCTCACATTCCCCTTCACAAAAATAAGTCAGACAAGAAGTTCACAAAAGTTTTCAGATAAACCTGTAAAAGAAAGATGTTATCACGACTTGGCATGCTACCCACTCACTCACTATTGCACAACTACCTCTCTGGACACGTGTAGAGAACAGAGGCAGCTGAGTCCTGGCTGACATTTAATTGGACTTGGCACATATGTGCTGTGGTAGTGTACTCACTCATACATTTTTATTTGAAAGAGCAAGCACAGGCCTGACTTTGGAAAGGAAAAAGAAAGCAGGCTTTCATAATCTTTGCACATTTACAAGCAGTTGAAATAAATATTAATAGACTGTAGGTCCTTTACTCAAGGACTGTACTTAAACAAGTCAACCTAGAAGAACTAATTTAAGAGTTAATTGTTTCAAGAGATACAATTGGAAAAATCCTATTGTCTGGTGATCTCTCTTTATGGGTGAGCCACTAAAGCCAAGGGAAATCGAAGTACACAGAGCACTTCCTCTCCATCACTCATGATGTTTCCTTAACTTGACTCCAAACCCCAATTCTAACTGGCAAAGTCTTACCAATTTAATAAGTTCTCTCAGATACAGCCACTCCAAAGAGCCTGTGGTGGTTTGAAAATGTATGTACCCCAGAAATACAAGTTCATAAATTTAATCCATTCCCATGGGAGTGAACCCATTGAAAACAGGATTTTTGATGAGGCTACTTCAGCTAAGGGGTTGGTGTCAATCCTATTCCTGGAGTCCTTTATAAAAGGATGAAATTCAGACAGTGAGAGAGAAAGTCACAGGATGCAAGAAGTTGGAACAGCAGAACCCAGAAGAGATGGGAGAGACTAGGTGATGCCGTGTGACGGAGGAACCAAGGATTACTGGCAGCAAACACCAGAACACCACGGTCTTGAGGGAGAAAGCATCACGTGGTCGATGCTTTGATTTGGACATATTCCCTGCCTCAAAACCGTGAGCAAATAAATTTCCTTTGTTTCAACTGAATCATTTCATGGTATTTACTTGAGCAGCCTAGGAAACTAAAACAGAGCCTTTCGTCTTTCCTTGACCATGTACTGTCTCTCTCTCTCTCTCTGGAACCCCAGAGCATATGAAATGCTTTTAACATGTTCCCTCATTCCATCCTGTAATTAAGGACAGAAACCTCTTGATATCACTGTTGTTGCAACTCCTACTGCATCTAACAAGCTTTACACATTGTAGACACTCATTAAATAATAACTTAATTGAATTACTTACCCAAAGACATATGATCCATAATGTTATTCATATCAAATTGGCTTATATTTTGCATGATTTAATTAAAATATTTTCTGAAATTCATAGGACTGCTTTCATATTCTTATTACAGTTTTTGTGAGGCTTCCATATTATAATATTTTTTCAGCTGTTTTTCTAAACCAATTCTCTTAAAAACATTGTTGTTTAAATTGGCAATTTTTACATGAAAAGAGGAAGTGCTACAAGAAAGGAAGTGTTGACAATGTCTGCTTTGCCTGTGAGCTTTGACTGAGGGGCTGATGAAAGATTAAACAACTGACATGAGAGTTTTTGCCCAATTATAATAACAAAATCTGTCTCTGTGCTTGTGAATACATTCTCTTTTAATTGTGTGTGCATGTGTGTTTTTCATAATCCTCTCAAAGCTACACAAGACAGAAAATCTTCCAAATACGTCATTTTCTCTCTCACTGGAGGTCTGGGCCTCCAGAAGCAGATGCTGAGCTAGAGTTTGGCAGAGAAGTTTTTACTCAGGATTGATAATTTTGGCAGGAAAGAGGATGAAGCAGGATTGGTCAGAGTAAGAAGTCCCCATGGAAAGCTCTGGTGTGTTTATGGACCATCAGAAGTGACCCATGTTGAGCTGAAATGCCTAGCCTTTGAAAGTCTGCATCAAATAGACATCAGATGTGTCCTGCCTGGGAAAGGTGTGCCTTTCTGCACATAAGTCAAACCCTGAAGAAGCCAACAGATGAAGGCTGTCTGCTGGGGCAGGAGGACTTTCCTCGGTTGGTGATCAGGTGGCATATCTCAGTGAGCCCTACATCTTCTCCTATAGTCTCCTCTCCCCTAACTGGGACAGTGACTTTTTTTTTTAATTTTTGAGATTGAAAAATGATACAAACAACTAAATTGCCCTCAACCATTCTGCAGCCCCAGCTAGGTTTTCAGTTAATAAGCCCCATGACTCCTTGGCAGACACTGGGGAATTTATTGCCTTACAATCAAATGTTGCAATTTCACGGCAGTGATTTTGTTCTGACTTCACACTTCTCCAAGTGAATCCTGTCATCACATGACATTGGTTACATTGAAATCCCCAAACTCCAAATACCAAAAGTGTCAGATTTTCTTAAGATTTCCGATCCTGAGATATGCATAACTGGCTAATTAGTCAGATCTCGAGAGGACTTGTTCAGTTTCCCTGAGCACATCAAACATTTGGAGGATTTGTGGATTTGATTCACTTTTCTCTGAAATATGGCATTTTATGACAATGTGATATGGATGAAAACAATTAAGATTATAAACTGCTTTATAATCCGACTTGTAACAAGTCAGTCCCTAATATTGAGGATCTACTTCCTGACCTCTTTTATGCAATTTTATTTGGATTGTGTCAAATATCAAACCCTAAATGAGAAAACCATAGACTGAAATATCAATTGGTAGCTCAAAACTCCTGTTTCAAAGTTCTGACTTAATATTGTCTACAGCATATTTAATAATTTATTTCTTTGGCCTCAACCTGTGTTTACTTTTTAAAATCTTAAAGATAACACTTTACAAAGAAGTAGTTTGGGAGATGTTTAACTCCTATAACAACAGTTCAACTATTTTGATTCTACTTTGACAATTCTCAGTGATGAAAACTCATTAACCTAAGGTGGTGAATGGATTGAGGAGAATAACCGAAAATATTTTCCAAATGGACAGTGAAGTACAATGAGAAGAAAACCCTTAAAACTGTGGTGGTAACCACTGCTGACTTAACTAGGTAGTCATTCCTTTGAAAGGAACTAGGAAATAACTTATAAGTAAGATGGTACCTGGTCAATTTTTCAGTTATGGATATTCTTTTATTCTGAATTCAACAAGTATCTCCTATCAACAGAATTTTTTTTTCTTAAAAGCAGATCTTGCAAAATGTATTGAAAATATATACTGGACATTTTCAAAGCCTAAGATCTTTAAAAAAAAAATAGCTTTCCAATTGATTGCAGTACCATGGGAATCACCCCTGGCCTTTTATTCATCTTCGTAACTTCAGTTTTCAATAATTTTTAAAAACAAATGAATTTAAGAATGAATAAATGAATTAATAAATATTGGGTTAAGTTATTGAGGAACCTATGATAAAGTTCTAGCCCTATCACTATATAGCAATTTTTATTAAAGCACTGCACAATCTTCCAAGAAATACTGAAACTCAGTTTCCATTCTGATCCATGGGATAATGCTTTGATGATTACTGATGTTTCATCCACAAGATCAGAGTTCTTGCACTTGAGAATCTAAAATGCACTATATGTTTTTATAAGTATGAAGGAGTGTTCTAGGGACTAATAGAGTAGGGGCTTTGAAACAAAAATATTTCATTTATTACTATCATTATTAGTATCATTGCATATTATCATTCCATTCATGAATATTTAATAATGCTATTGTAAAAATGAGAGGTTTACATTTCTTCATAAAATAATCTATATTCTTGATAAAACTAATTCTAAAAATTAATGCAGCATAGCAGGGGCTATCACATTCTTCTCCACTTTTTAACTCATAGAGTAGCATCGAGCATCCTGGTCAGAGCTGATCTGCAAGGTGGGTGCTCATAAAATACAAATGCCACAGGACCAGCACATGGCGCAACTCCTGAGGATACCATTTGCTCTGTAGTCCAAATTGCTTATGTCCCCAGGGGTTGTGCAGTGTACACCACACACTGTGGTGCTTGTAAATAAAATGAAGAAAGACATAAGGAGGACCCAAGACAGAACAGAAAAACAAAATAAAAGTGTGATATTGTTAGCCACTCTGATTTATGTCTCTTTGCAGTTAGACTTGGGCACATTCCAGATACAGTTTAAGAGAAGAAATCAAGGGGACAAATAAGTGCTTACAGCTGGTCCAAAAAGCCCAGCAGGATCATTTCACCATGTAAGGGAGGTATCAAAGACAGAGTTCCTTAAATTTCCCAACAATGGTTAGTCTCTACTCTAAAATCTATATAATTTTGGGAACTGGAAAGATACCAGATAGGTTTTGCAATCTGAGATCCCATATTGAGAGATGGGAATGCTGCTTCCAGACTCAGAGGACAAACAACAGCACATACTTGGAACAGATTTGTCCTCTTAAAAACGTTGTGTAGGAAGCTTTTTATATGGGCTTTGCTTCTATCAGTCCTTGCTCTCACAATTTTCTTTCTTCTTCTCTGGAAATCTTCCAAATAATGTTTTTCTGTTCCTTACAGCATGGGATATAAGGGCCAAAATAAAATTACTTTAAAATTAGTTTAGCTAATTTAAAAACTCCTCTCAACATCTCAATTCCTGTCCTTAATGGATTGGAACCATCATGCCACAGATATTTTAATAGAAGAATAACATTTTAAGATCACTCTGGACATACATTGTTTGCCCAGAAGAATAGCTTTTAGTGTGTATCTGTCTGTATGTATGGTGATCTTGCTTTATTAAGAAAAAGAAATGCAAGGAAAGGAGAATATGTTGACTCTCTGAATTGCAAGAAGCCCTCAAAAGAAAATGTTTAGCTTTTTTAGAATAAGCCAAGTAGAAGGTCAGAGTCCCTTTCAGGCCTCAAACAATGCTGATGGTCCAGTAGGTCTAAATGCATCCCCTTGTCTACACAGAAGACATGAGGCGAACCTATGAGGCTCTGCAGGTACAGATTAAGAACACAGCCTTAAAGGGAACAGACTTGGTGTAACTCCTGGTTCTTCATTCTCTAGCCATGTCCCCTGGGCAAGTTACTGAGTCTTATAAATATCAATTTCCTCTTCTGTGAAATAGAGATGATAATTCTTACCTCATAGGGTTACTGTGAAAGTTAAATAAGATAATGCCTATAAATTGCTTATCATAGGGTCTAGCTCAGACCAAGCAACAATAAATACAAGTGATTTTATCATCAGATGCCATTTGGAAAGATCAGCACCCAAATAAAATATAAAACAATGGAAAGGGATAAAGGACTAAAGATACTCAGCAAGTCCAAAAAGTTTAAGGACAGTTTTACAAGAATGGACTGTGGGAAGAGGAGGCAGAGGCAGAGCTCAGGGGGAAATTTTGAAAAATAATAGAAGAGTAAGGAGGCAAACTGATAGAAGACGTTTGCTTAGAACTCTAGAGTAGAGAAAATGCTAGGTGCTGTTAACAGGTTTACACGAAGAAGATTTAAATTAGTCCCTTAGATCGGACAAAGTGAAGATGGCCAGGGGTTTTTGTCAAAGCAGTATCAGAGGAGAAAAAGGTGTCAGACTGTGATAAGTTGAAGTGTGTTCAAAAAATGAGGAAAACAAAATGTAAATAAACCCACAGCACTGAAAATGGTCTTTTCCAGGGTCATCAACAGAAGAGAATCCAATTAATTCCTTAAAGAAGAAAGGGAAGGAAGTATTTTGAATAATCAAATAAATCTAGGAAAGCAGCAATACAAATATGCAATGGAAGAGGTTGTCCACCAGAACTGCAGAGAGCAGAAAGACACTGAAAACAGAACAGGGGAACTGGTGAGAAGGTCACCTAAGGAACCACTCCATCTGTCGGTGCCATTCTTCCCTTCCTCTGCTCCCACCTGAATGAGGACAAGCCTCACACTGGTCTCTGGTCATAAAATGGAGGTTCTTATATAAAGAAAATGAATGAACAGTTAGCAAAAGTCAAGCTTGAGTGTCAGTGTGCAAGTCACTAATTAGAACCCCTCTCCTTGTGAAAGCTGGCCATTTCCCCCTCACCCTAAAGCAAACCCTGCTGCTTGCATGTCTGACCCACAGTCTCAGACTTTTCAGTGACTTTCCACTGCAAGAACCCTACCTGGAAACACACCTGCTTCCGCAACAAGGAGAAGCCACACGGGTCTACCCAAAACAACAGCCTTAAATGTAAGTGGGCAATCAAGGATCAACAGACATAAAAAGGGAACCAATAAGACATATGAAAAGACCAAAACAAAGAAAAACAGGACCCCGACATAATTTAGAGAACAGAAAAGAATATAACAATAAAAACAACCCCATTAATTAGTACAGTTGTAGAGATTCAAGACAGTTTTTTCTAAATAAAAATATAAAATGAGAAAGTATTCTTATAGACAAAAAAATCTAAGTACTGAAATAAATGGATAGATTAACAGATTGATAGATCAATCGATTGGTAGATAAATGGAAGGGCTAGGGAAGGAAATTCAACAAACCTTTACCATATAGGAAAATGATGAGGAAAAAATTAAGAGACCAAAAGGCCAATTCAGAAGGTTCATTAACCAGTTAATGGGAGTCTAAAAAAGATGGCAGAACAGGATGAAGGAAATTGCTTTTTAAGGAATGATTTAAAGAAAAGAAAAGAAAGAAGGGTAAAGGAAAAGATGGAAAAAGCACAATGTCCAGAAATGAAGATGATCTTAAAAATTCAAATTGAAAGGATTTTTAAATGCAGAATATACAAAGGATATGGTAGAAATTAAAATTGACAACTTCAAGCTGATTTGTAATTAAAAGTAAACATTAAAACTGACTTTATCAAAATGTAATTTCTAGGTTGGGTTTCTAATAAATTAGGTATAAGTTGTTTATAGGAGACAAGCCTCAAAATAGGGTGTTAAAAATAAAACAATTGAAAAAGATTGCATACAATTTTGAAACTAAAGAAAGTTTTGTCAGTTTTCTGACATTCAGTTGGTACCAGAAAAAGTTAAGATAAAAAACTGGTAAGAATAAGGACAGGCACCATATAATGATTTTTTAAAAAATCTAATACAGGTATCAGATGATGGTAAACTTGAATACACTTGCAAATATAATCTTAAAATGTAATTTCCAAAATAACCCTCCAGAATTAGTAGAAATGGGCAATTTACAATCATGGTGGGAGAATTCAGCATAACTCTACTTAAAAGCAATAGACTAGGAAGAGAATGTGGCTCAAGTGATAAAGTTTCTGCCTACCATATGGGAGGATCCAGGTTCAATTCCTGGGGCCTCCTGGTAAAAAAGAAGAAGGGAAAATGTGCTTGAGTGGCAAGCCAGTGCCCACGTGGCAAGCCAAGTGCCCATGTGGGTGTCCACATGGTGAGCCGAGTGCCCGTATGGTGAACTGAGTGTCCGTGTGAGTGCCCACGTGGCAAGCCGAGTGTCCATGTGGTGTCCACATGGTGAGCCGAGTGCCCGTATGGTGAACTGAGTGTCCGTGTGAGTGCCCACGTGGCAAGCTGAGTGTCCATGTGGTGAGCCAGTGCCCACACAAGTCAGTCATGCAGCAAGATGAAGATGCAACAAAGGAGAGATGAAGGAGAGAGTCAAGGTGAAGCACAACAGAGAAAGATGAGAAGACAAAAAGAAATAGATCACACAGCAATGGACAAAGACAGCAAAAACAGCAGGGCAAGGGGGAGGAGGGGAAGAAAAATAAATGAATAAATAAATAAATAAATAAAAGCAATAGCCCAACAAAATTAAAATTTAGTAAGACTATAGAGACTATAAAACACAATTAATTAGTTTATTCTAATAGATAAATGGGACTACTGATTTCACCAATAGAAATGATAAATTACTTTTAGGTACACATAAGGCAATAGCCAAAATGACCATGCATTAGTTGTCAAAGGTAACCTCAGCATTTTAAAACAATAATATCATATAGACTGTTTCCTTACCACCATATGATTAACATACAAATCAATAAAAAAAAGTCAGTGAACATTTTCTTAAATTAAAAAACACAGGGCAAAATGACTATAGCTTAAAAAAGAGAAAATCATGATTGAAATTATTTTCCTAAAATAATGAACATACAGATATCGAATGCTGAAAATACAACATATTGTAGTTAGAAGGAAATTTATGACCATTTAAATACTCTTATTTCTTTTAAAAAGTTAAGATAAAAAAATAAGTTAAGCCTAAAGTAAATTGACAGAATAAATAATAAAGATGAAGGCAGATATCCGTGAATTCAAAATAAAAGTAGGTGGGAACACTTGTGGTTTAAGCCACTGAGCACCAGCTTCCCACATAGCAGGTCCCGGGTTCAGTTACTGGTACCTCCTAAAAGCAAACAAACAAAATAACAACCAAACAAATGAAAAAACCAACTCAGGATGGCTGATGTAGCTCAGTGGTTGTGCACCAGCTTCCCACATACGAGGTCTTGGGGTCATTCCTTGGTACTTCAATTAATATTTAAATAATAAAAGAAGAAATTAAAAATATTAAAAAACATGTTCCTTGGAATTAATATTCCGGTAAATGTTCAGAAAACATATCAAGAAAAAAATTGCATAAAAATTGTAGAAAGAACCAAAAATTGGAGGAGGGCATAACTTTAGATCTAGATTTTTTAAATTGTAAAAGTAAGCAAATGTATACTAATAAATTTGAATACTTGAGTAAAAATGATAATTTCTGTGAAAGGCAATTTACCAAGACCGATACAAGAGGAAAAATAAAATACTAATAAATCAACAGTTAATGAAGAAATCCTTCCACATTTCTCTGAGGAGCAAGCATCATCAATAATGGTGAAAGTTTCAAGGTAAAACATTAAACTCAAGGACAAGAAAAGGTATCCTTTTCCACTGCTTTTATTCAACAGTACAATGGAAGCCCTAATCCAGGCAGTAAGAAAACCAAAAATGAAATAAAAGATATAGGTGGGTACTTGGGTATGGTATTATTCTCTGTATCTTTATATTTATTTTATATAGTTTAAAATATAAAAATATTCCTGAGAACTATATGTTCCTTTCATGGTATTAAAAAAATAGAGTCAAAACATGGAAACACATTTTTATTTTATTTTATTTTATTTTTTAAGATTTATTTATTTCTCTCCCCTTCCCCCCCCACCCTGGTTGTTTGTTCTCTGTGTCTATTTGCTGCGTCTTGTTTCTTTGTCTACTTCTGTTGTCAGTGGCGCAGGAATCTGTGTTTCTTTTTGTTGCATCATCTTGTTGTGTCAGCTCTCCGTGTGTGCAGTACCATTCTTGGGCAGGCTGCACTTTCTTTCGCGCTGGGCAACTCTCCTTACGGGGCGCACTCCTTGCACGTGGGGCTCCCCTATGTGGGGGACACCCCTGTGTGGCAGGGCACTCCTTGCGCGCATCAGCACTGCGCATGGGCCAGCTCCACACGGATCAAGGAGGCCCGGGGCTTGAACCGCAGACCTCCCATGTAGTAGACGGACGCGCTATCCACTGGGCCAAGCCCACTTCCCGGGAACATATTTTTAAAAGTCAACAGGCTGATAAATACATTATGCTAAATTTATTCTCACAATTAACATTCAAAGACCATACCTATTGTACTTCCAGGTACAACAATATGGATCATTTTATTTATTTCAAATTCTTGATTAATAACTCATGGTATTTAGTAGGAAAATACTACTTCATTTCTATCCAGCCACAATAAACCCAAAGTCCCCAAGTTTCTTTTCATTTGGCAGCTGTCATAGCAGCAGACACTCATAGCAGCTGAGTGTCCGTGTGAGTGCCCACGTGGCAAGCTGAGTGTCCATGTGGTGAGCCAGTGCCCACACAAGTCAGTCATGCAGCAAGATGAAGATGCAACAAAAGAGAGATGAAGGAGAGAGTCAAGGTGAAGCACAACAGAGAAAGATGAGACGACAAAAAGAAATAGATCACACAGCAATGGACAAAGACAGCAAATTGATTTTTATCTCAAGGGAAAAATGGGAATCTGCTGTACAATGTTGTTCAAATCCTGGATTTACTGAAGCATAAAATACAGGCTAGAAATTTGACTGATACTACAGAAGAGTCACTAAATTCTAAACATCATTAGGGTCTAAACCCTAAAAATCTGCATCTTCCCACTTAAAAATCTAAGTAAAAAATTAAGCCAGAATATTGTAAAGAAGCAAATGTAATTGAAGGTGTTTTTCAGCTTTAATTTTACTTTGTTTTGTGTGCTTTCCTAGCACATGGAACTGAACAGAACCTCTGCTCTAAAAGAGCAACTGTTATAAGAAAAACCCTAATTTCCTCACTATACAAAAGAGTGCCACTGTTAAAAACATAATTTAAAAAATAATTTTCCTTATTGATTTTAAATACTTGACATGAAAATAAAATGCAAATCTTACATTTCTGTAAAGTTACTTTTACATTAGTAATTGATTTTGTAGGAACTCATTAAACATACCACCATCCAAACATAGCTTGGATTTTTCTCTGTGTAACACATCCTTAAAAAGACACTTACTCTGTGCTCTCTGTCATGTACTGAGAGATTGCTAATTTATAAAACGTAGCCTTACTTTTGGAAAGTTCTTAAAATACAGAAAATTCATAAATTTCCAAGGGATGCAGTACTCAGCTGGTTTGGTGTGTCAAAATTTGAACAGGGCCTCATACTCTTCAGAGTTTCTGCTGGTGTTTTGTCAGTATTGTGCATTCTGGCACTTGATTTTTATGCTCTTTGATTTTTTGCATTTATACTAAAACATTTTATTTTCAGGAGGGTCCTTGTGTTTAAATCTTATACCCCAGAGACAATAGTGGTGGCTAGAGTTTATTGGCAACTTGCTTTGCCAGAGCTCTTTGATAAGTACTTTGCACGCATTAACTCATTGAATCTCCACCCCCACTGCTAAGGTAGGTATTATTATCTTTCTTTCACAGATAAGAAATTCTGTCTTAGTGAAGTGAAATATTTGCCAATGTCACCAAGCTGGAAGCAGTAGGGCCAGAATTTGAACTCAGGTTGCCACTGGAACTATAGATATTAATCACATCATCAAAACTTAGGAACAGGTCTTTGTATCATTCCAGAATGCATGTAACAGTGGTAGGTACAAGGCCTTATTCTTATCTTCATACAGTCATTCCTTTTGCATATAATGCAAAGAATAATTGACTTTCTCCAATTTACACCACCAATATCATGACTGGGACTAAATTCAGAAGTGTTTAACAACAAGGTTTTCCCACTGTCTTGCAGCTCCTTAGAAATAAACTTGTACCATTTTAGATATGACTTCCAAGTCTTATTTCTAATTGGAAGCAATTTGAGATCCTAGATTATGAAACAAAGTTAAGGTTTGATGCTAACAACTGTAGAGGGGATAATTTTGGAAGAGAAATCTTTATCGACATACATTTTGTAGCTTTAAGTTAGGAGAATAACATAAACAGCTTAAAGATATATAATCAGTTAAAAAGAGCAAACTCAAAAAAAAAATAAGTGAAGAAAGGTCAGGGACTAGATTGTCAATTGACAATATTGACTGAACATCTTTGTCTAAGTATGGAAAGAATGGATATAGTTTCTTCTTATTTTTAACCGAAATGACATATTACTCCTTTTAAATACCTATAATTACAACACACATTTATTTAAAATCTACTATGTGCCAAGCATTATTGAAATAGATTTACATGATTTGACTGTTTTTCTCTTTTAAGTCTCACAAAAGCCCTATGAGGCCTCTACTGTTCCAATCTTCAGATGAGGAAAAGAAGGAATAGAGCAATCATTAAATAAATTGTCCGAGATAAAACAGCTGGCCTGGCAACAGAGTTTACTCCATGTTGCATAACAATGTGAGTGCCTGCTATGTGCTGTGGGCTTTAAAAACATTATTGAATAGCCAGAACCTGAGCCTCAACAGACTTCAGTTCCTACACTCTGGTTTATTGGACTTACCCGACTCAGCTAACATGGAGTTGAAGAAGGTCAACCACCACACCATGGAACCAAGAGTGCCTACAGCTGAAAGCAGGAGGATTGCATCCAGCATCCATGTGGAATCTAAGGCCCCTCTTGATATAAATGTGGAGTGGACACAACCAATTCAAGGTCCACAGGATGGAGGAATAGAATATGGATTAGAGTGGACTTACTGATATTCTATTCATGAACTATTGTGATTAGTAATCGAAGAAAATGTGGCATTGGTGTGGAGAAAATGGCCATGGTGGCTGCTGGGTGTGGGGAATGGGAGGAAGAGATGAGATGTGGAGGCGTTTTCGGGACTTGGAGTTGTCCTGGGTGGTGGTGCAGGGACAATTACCAGACATTGTATTTCCCCCATGGCCCACTGGATGGAACGTGAGAGAGTGTGGGCTATGGTGTGGACCATTGACCATGAGGTGCAGCAGTGCTCAGAGATGTATTCACCAAATGCAATGAATGTCTCATGATGATGGAGATTGTTGCTATGGGGGGAGAAGTGGGGTGAGGGGGGTGGGGGGTATATGGGGACCTCATATTTTTTGAATGTAATAAAATAATAAATAAAATAAAAACAAATAAAAAATAAATAAAAATAAAAATAAAATAAATAAACACATTATTGTTAATCCATGCCACAACATCAACATTGCAAAGTAGAAATGCTTATTCCCTCATGTATTAGTCAACCAAAGGGGTGCTGATGTAAAATACCAGAAGTTGGTTTGTTTTTATACAGGGTATTTATTTGGGGTAGGAACTTACAGATGCCAGACCATAAAGCATAAGTTACTTCCCTCACCAAAGTCTATTTTCACGTGTTGGAGCAAGATGGTTTCCGAGATCTTGCTTCCCGGTTTCCTCTGGGCTCAGCTCCTCTGTTTCCTCAATAAGTCAGCTGTAGACTGTGAAGTTCTCTAGGCTTTGCCTCTCTCCACAAGGTCAGCTGTAGACTATCAGGTGAACAGCTCTGTTTCTCTCCCCAGAGCTCCAGCTTCAGCATCAAACTCCAACATTAAAAACCCTCAACTCTGTCCTTTGCCATGCCTTTTATCTGTGAGTCCCCACCCACCAAAGGGCGGGGACTCAATGCCCTAATGATGTGGCCCAATCAAAGCCCCAATCATAACTCAATCATGCCCAGGTACAGACCAGATTACAAACATAATCCAATATCTATTATTGGAATTCATAACCATATCAAACTGCTACACTCCACCCTCTGAGTTCCAAAAAGACATTACAATATTAAAAAAAAAAAAAAACAAAACCTTAAATCAATAACAATGCAAGTACTAAATCCTATCACAATCAATTTAAAGAAATACAGTTTGTCTTGGGGCAAAGTTCTGTCTGCTATAGACTTTTGAAACTTGTAAACCAATTTATTTTTTCAATACACAAGGTCAGCTATAGACTATGAGGTTCTCTAGGCTTAGTCTCTCTCCATAAGGTCATTTCTAGACTATCAGGTGAATGGCTCTATCTCTCTCCCTGGGCTCCAGCTTCAGCATCAAACTCCAACATCAAAACTCCAACATTAAAAAGCTTCAACTCTGTCCTTTGCCATGCCTTTTTTCTGTGAGTCCTCACCCACCAAGGGGCAGGGACTCGATGCCCTAATGATGTGACCCAATCAAAACCCCAATCATAACTCAGTCTGCCCAGAAACAGACCAGATTACAAACATAATCCAATATCTATTTTTGGAATTCATAACCATATCAAACAGCTACACCCCACCTCTCACCCTCTTTAGAGACAGGAATATGAAGTTCATCAGGTTAAATAGGTTGCCCCAATTCACCCAGCACCTAAGTGCTGGAACCATACTTCAACCTGCATTGGAAGCTCATGCTTTTTCAATCTTACAATATGCCTCCTCTTCCTAGAAATAAAATCTGCCATGAAAATAAAAGTGATAGCTGGTAACACTCTGTTGTTACATCTATTAGCACATTTTACATATGCATATTAACTGTACAAGTGCAGACAGAGGCCATTGATTCATGAAGTGCCTTTTCTTTGTAATACAACATGTCCCTAAACAGCCTGTTTATGTTTTAAATTTTGTGACATGTCATCTCTTGGAGAAAATATTTTATTATCACAGTATCCAAAAAAACAAAGATTATCAAAGACAAATTAAAATCCTGGTTTTGGAAATTGCCAAGAATATGACAAAGTCACAAAACCCAGAGAGTCTGAGCATCCCTCTTCCATTCTTTTCCCCAGTGGTGTAAAACTTGGTACACTATTTCTTGGTTCTTTTGGATCTTATCTGTCCCTTCAGTGTCCTCTGATAAAAAGCAAATAATCTGAACTACCTAAGCATCAAACTTCAGCATTATTAGATGTTTGTTGCTAATCACCCATTTGATTTTGATAAAGAAAAGTAATACCATTGAATGAGTTAGAATATACAATTGTACTAAGCCATACAATCAGACTTTATTTCCATAACCTGAGTTACAAATCTGACCAAAACATTGCTCCATAACATACAGTTGTTTAAAAATAAAGAAAAAAGAAGAGAAGAGAAAAAAATCCTTGTACAGAGAGTCAAATTGCTATTTAGACAATAGATTATACAAAAGCACAGAATTACCATCTATAGAATAATTGCAGATGTAAGACTGTAATATTTGCCATTTCCCTACAAATGGAGAATGTCATTATGGAAAGTGTCTGCACAAGAGGTTGACTGTGACAGTTTTTAGGGACCAGGTAGACACTTTACAGCAACCCAGAGTCAGATTTAGAATGAGCCACATCATTTCTTTATTTTTGTGATTAAGAAAAGAGTTAAACAGAGTCTAAAACCTTAGGGGGAAGGAAAGAAAAAGGAAATGGGACATTTTTGTTCTAAAGGAGCCTTAGCCACACTGCCTGGAAACAATCTTTGTGTTGTAGAAAGCCTCTCTGATTTAATACATCTTAACCCTATTGCAAATAATCTTATCTCATCAGGTTATTTTAATTATATTTTTAAATTAAATACACATTATTCAAATAACATTTTTTGGGTCATCATATCTTTGGATTCTGGCAGGGAGCAAGAGATGGCAGTGGATTAAATGAAGGAATCTTTGAAAAAGCTCTGTGTAGTTACAGAAGTCCTTAATTTAGGAAAGAACACACATTTCCAATAGCTCTTTTTATACTTTCATTTCTCTCCCAAGTATAGAAAGTTTCCTTTAAACCGTACGTTACAGATTTGTTCTGTTGGCTGTTGCCCAACCCTCGTCTTGTATACTCAGCAAAATTTGAATGAACTTTTCTACTCCCTTGTTCTAATTCTAGTTTTCAGACATTTTTGTTTTCTTAGCAAAATAACTAGGTGGCAAACAAAAGGTGGGTGTTGGGGCTTTTAGTTCTGTCCCTGAAACCATAGGAAACCAAAGACGCTGGCCAAACATTCAATTTTCAATGCTTCATACATGAACTTGGTCAACCTTTTGATTGTTTTCTCAACCTTCTACAGTCATCCCAAATTTTTTATCTCACAATTTTCTGGAAAAGAAAATGATGAAGTAATATCCACATCTACATATGCAAAGCCTTTGATAATTCTTGCAGATGCCAAGACTCTGGGGAAATTTTTGAATTGTAGCTTTGTCTTAGCAGACCTGTACTCAGAGACGATGAAAAAGAACCAACTGCCATCACCAAAGGGCTGCTTAAATATTTTTAGTTGAGAAACTCCTATAGAAATTCTTCAGCTGACCCACTCTTCTACCACCCTTTTACTCCTGGGATCCCTATACTTTGCTTGTGAAATGATTAGCTCTATGACAGATTAAAAAAAAAAAAATTCCCAAACACTCTCCCTGGGTTTGTTTTTGTTTTTGTTATCTTGTGTTTAAGTTATCAGTTGTTACCATTTCATATGAGTTTGCATCTTTTTGGTTTCTGTGTCGTTTCCAGGTAGTTAAAAGCTATTCTTTCTGTATGTACCACCTGGATCATACAGCTCCCCATGGCAAAAAGAATAAAGTGGAAGGAAATTTACCCTGAAGGAGCCATGACTTGGGAAACAAAGCAGTCTGTCCATAGCACATGAACTGACACTCAAAAGGGCTTAGACCTGTTCTCCCTGTACCAAAGGAAGCAATTTGAACCACATGAAAGTTGCAGGGATGTAAGCTGGGTCTGAAGAATGAAGTTTCTAATAATTAGCTCTGTTTAACAATGTGTTGAGAACAGGAAGTTGTGCAAGTGAGATCCCAGGAGGTAAAAATAACAGCCAAGGCCTAGGAGGAGTATGGTCTGATGGAATCTGAGGTCCCTCCTAATCCATGGCTCTCTAGCACGGAAATCACAGACATATTATTTTTGTGTATATTGTTCATAAAAGCATGGGAAAAATGCAAAGAGCTGTGTTTCTTGATTTTATTGGAACTAGAACGTCATATGCTGCTTTTCCAGTTCTGGATCTGTCTTGACTTGCAGTATGAGCATTTTGAATAAAGACTTCAATGCTTCAGAACTGGTTATTCACTTGCAGGTGGAAAGGTGAGACCCTGGAATAATAGTCACTGAAATAGTGAACCCTGGGTTCTGGTCTTGGCTTTGCCCCAAGTTTACTCTGGGTAAATCATTTCACTTGTATAGGTCTCAGCTTCCTCAATGGCAAAACGACAGAACTGGAGTAGGAAACCTCAGAAGTTCTTCTGGCTTTGACATTCTAGGGTAAGAACACATCTAGGAGAGGGGTCACCCTTGCACACACCTCAACAGAGCCCCAGAGACAGGTAAACTAGATACAACCCCAGGTATTGGTTCTTGTGAGGGCTACAGAGACCCACAGTTTCTATGGTCATTGCAAATGGAGTTCAGGGCCATGTCAGTTGGCCCTACTTTGCAGTTTGTGTTCCTGAGTGTGATGGAGTTGGACTCAGATGTGATCTTTGTTCACAAGCCTCTCCAGTCACTTTTACCAGACCTGTGATTGGCGCTGGAGTTTAGTGTATACTCAGGGGACCTGAATCTCTGGACTGTTCATGTGATAGCCAGGCCCTGAGCCTCAACAGACTTGCAACTCCTGTCCTCTGGTTTATTTGTCTTACCCCAGCCAGCTAACAGGGAGGTGAAGAAGGTCAACCACCACACAAGGGAGCCAAGAGTGCCTACAACTGCAAACAGGAGAACTGCATTCATCATCCAAGTGGAATCTAAGCACCCTCTTGTTACAGAGGTAGAGTGGACATCCCAGGGTCCACAGAATGGAGGAGTGGAGTATGGATTGGAGTGGACTTGCTGATGCTCTATTCTGGAATTGTTGTGATTAGTGATGGAAGTAAATGTGGCATTGAGCTAGAGAAAGTGGCCATGGTGGCTGCTGGGGATGGGGAGTGGAAAGAAGAGATGTGATGTGGGGGCATTTTCAGGACTTGGAGTTGTCCTGGGTGGTACTGCAGGGACAGTTACTGGACATTGTGTGTCCTCCCATGGCCCACTGGTTGGATTGGGGGAGAGTGTAAACTTAAATGTGGACCGTTGACCATGTGGTGCAGCAGTGCTCAGAGATGTGTTCACCAAGTGCAGCAAGTGTCCCATGATGTTGGAGGAGGTTGTTGTTGTGGGAGGAGTGGGATGAGGGGGTTGGGACAAAAAAGTGAAAAACATAAATAAAGCTACAATAATAAAAAAAAACACATCTAGGGCTATTATTTAAAAATCATCAAGTGAATATGATAGCACTTGGACTTGGTACGAAACTATTTTTCTTTAATCAATACAATTGACAAGAGATATGTTTGATTCCTGTCCTCAGGAAATAGTTTCAGGGTCAGTGGGAAAGCAGGAAAAAAAGTAATTTGCAACAAAAGGTTATTGACACCTGTTTGGGGATAACAATAAATTTTCTCCTACTATCAGGAGATGTTTTCAACCACTCAGTGACTCAGCAAATATTCACTGAACACCTGCAAAGTTCCAAACACTGGGGTGCCGGGTGTTGGGGATAAAAAGATAGATCACACACAGGAAGATACACATTCCTTTCCTTGAGAAGTTCCCTGTCTGGTAGAACAAACGAACATGTCTGTTCAATAACAATAAGCAATTCTGTAGCATAACCTAAGATTCAGCACTAAAGAGAGGACAAGTGCTTGGAAAATGTAAATTGCTTGTTTTGGGCACTCCCAATGTACAAAAGCCAGGTGTTGGGTTTTTCTCCTCCCGTTTTGTTAGGAATAAAGCTCAGCACACTGAGTCACCAAGGCTTAAAATTCAATGGCAGTAATTCCTTCATTTGCGTTGTGTAGAAAGTGCAAGTTCAGCCGTCACAACTTGTTACAGAAACACCTCGCTGCTCAGGAAGGTTAATCCACCTTGAACATGATAAGGCACGAAGAGGCTGACACCCAGAGATCTCCCTCAGCTCCAGTCAAATACAGGCCCACAGGCAGCCAGCCCATGTGTTGTTTGAACAAGACATACTTCTGCCCATGATTAATATTTGCTTTAGAGTTTAGTTTGGAGAATCAGATAAGCAGCCATCAGTTTTCTGCTTTCTCTCCTTCCTGTCTTCTGTTCCAATCCACTGTCTCAGCTGGTTAATTATCTCTGTTATTTCTGTGGGTAAGCTAAGGAGCATTAGACAAATATTGAAAGTCTCCCTTATTTGAAGATTTCAGCTTGGGACTGATGTTTTCTCTCCATTAGCAGGACAGTTGGACAATGAATTGGCTCATTGTTTTCAGACTAGAGCAATTTAGCAGGAAGTGTGGGTGTCTAGCTGAAAGACTGCACTTCATCAGAGTCAACCTATTGGTGACGCTGGTCCCAAGAAACAGAGTTGGTTTGTAATCTAATTAGAAAAGGCTGTTAAAAATGCAAAAACACAGCAGGCATTTCACATGTGCAAAAGGTCACTTGTTAAAAAGTTCTTATGGACACACAGCGAATGGACACAGAAAGCAGACAACTGGGAGGGGGCAAAAGGGGAGAGAAATAAATAAAAAATAAATCTTAAAAAAAAGTTCCTAAGGAATTCGTGTTAATTTAGATTTGATTTTTTTTAAACTGGACACCAATATTGGAAGCCATTACTACAAAATAAGTTAGGCATTAGGATACTGCTTTAAAATAACCCTATACTTCTTTTGTCGTGATCTAGCCAAGGAAGTTCTGGACTATCTGTATTAAAGGATGCATTCATATCTTTTGTTACCAACTTTGTTTCAGAAATTATTTAAAGTGGCTGGGCTATCAGTAAGAAGTCCATCCTAATAAAAAGCTCAAAGTAAGCATGGTCTCCACTTGGGAACAGTATACCATTTAAATTTTTATTCCACTTGCCAAAAATGACAATGAAATGGAAGTTCCGGGCAGTACCAGAAAGGCTGCCATGAAGCCCACAAAAAAGCAGAACTTACTAGACATCTTAGGTGGAGCAATGCGCTGACAGCTCTAAAGTAGGCTGGCAAATACTCTTGGCACAAAGTTTGAGCAATGATAGTATAGCTAGGGTTAACCCAGTACCCTCACAGGCCACTGATTGCTCAAGCAGAGAAGCCAAACAGAAAGACAAACCCAATATTTACCCAGATATTTCTCTGGCTATACTCTGAGAAAAGTTATCTACAAATTCAGCCCACTTCAACACTCTCAGTTGTGGGTCTTACTGAACTGTCTTTTAAAACAGTTTCTTTTGTAAGAACTTTGATTCTTCATTCAGGGCAGACATTTCAAGTCATGTGAACAAATATGAATTCATATGCTTTTGGGATAAGTAGCTACACTTCGTTTATTTTCCCCCTTCCCCCTTTACCCAATCCATTTCTTCACTTTAATTCAATCTAAAAGTGTTCTGATTCTACCACTGCACCAAAATATTCTTCTCAAATTTGTCAATGATGACCATTAGAAAGATTTATTACTTGACTTCTCAGCAACATTGGACAATTTTGACCACTTTCTCCTTCTCAAAGCTCTGTGTTTCCTTGGCTTCTTTAATGCCACTTTTCTGCTACCCATTCTGGCCGTCCCTTCCCAAACTCGTTTTGTATTGTGTCCTCCTCCTTTACCTTCTCTTTAATGCCATTGTTCCTTAGGTCTTGATTTTAGTCTGCTTCTAGATTTATATTCTCTTCCTAGTCCATCATATCTCCTCCTAGTGCTTTAGTGACCAAGTCCAACTAGACAGCCTCAATGAGCTCTCTCAATTCAGACCCTTTGCTGAAGTCTAGTCTGTTGTAGTCAATCATCTCCTGGAAATAGCCTCACTGAATTTTCACAGATTCCTCAAACTAAATACATTCAAAACTAAGTTCTTCCTCTCTCTTCCATCTCCAACTTTCCCCCCTTCTTTTTGTCCCATTTATCCCTTTAAATGACTGTACCACCTACCCAAGGAAGAAATAAGGGCGTATTGTTGACTCTTCCCCTTCCATCACTATGATATCTAATCCACCACCAGATCTTGTTGAATTTACTTTTTTAATGTCTTCCAAATCTGTCTGTTCTTTTCGTCCTCCATCACCAGCTGTCATCTGAACTGCTCATCTCTCCCATATCCACTTAGAGCCCCGTACAATTGAATACATTTTCCAGCCAAACTGACTGTTTTAATACACATCTACTGAAAATCAACAAATAGATTTCCATTGACCGTGGGATATATTCCCCAATCCTACACATGGTTCTTAAGGTCCAGGGCTGGCCTCTCTCCAACCTCCTTTTGGATGGCAATTACTCATTAGCTGTGAGGAAGCTCAGTTGGGTTCTTTTAGAATATGGTCTTCCCATTCCCAAAGCCTCACACATGCTGCTCCCTCTTCAGCTTAAAAAGGTGTATCCTTACACGTGCTTTCAGCTGCAAATAAATCTCACTTCCCTTGGCAAATGACATTTCAGGCCCATATAGTTCCCTTACCATAACAGCTATCATACGTTATTATAATAGTATTTTTAATATCTCTTTTCTGCCAATATATGGTAAACTCCATAAAGGCTAAGTTTAATTTACCACAGTTTTCCCCAGTAACTGAGGACATATAAGACCCTCAATAAATATTTCTGAAGGAACAAATTAATGAACTCCTTTCATTCTGAATTGATATGTGCATTTCTATGTAAGAATGAGAATTAATTATAAACAATTGTTAAAGGTTTTACATAAATTTTAACCACGAAATAAAATGTACCTTTTTTTTTTTCCATAGAAGGAAATACCAGCATTTGTGTGTTGCTTGGTGTTTAAAGGAGATAATAGTAGGATCATGTTTTTCTCACCCTCTCAATACAGAACCCATCTAAGCTCTATAAAACACATATTCTGGGAAGGAAAACTAAACCCAAATGAGTTGTGGCAAGATAAAGTTTAGAAATTTTATGTCGTTTTTATTTCTTTCTCCAAATTGTTCATGGTTCTCTGCATCTTTCTTCCAGTGGGTCTAGGGGAAGAGTTGATAATGGTGTAATTCAAGAGCAGATACACTGGGAGCCAAGGTCAAGACTAGAATTAGGGCAGAACACAATGCCTCAGCAGAGGCCAGAGAGGACAGAGAACAAAAGACAAGATACTCCTTCCCTCTGCCATGACAGTGTGAAGCTTCTCTTCTTACCCAGATGAGAAGGAAGAGTGAATCTTTAAGAGGAAAACATCTCTGACTGGGAGTTTGAACATCTCTGACTGGTAAACCCTTAATTGTCTGAACAAGTACTTTAAAGAGACTGTTTTAAACAAGGAGAGACTGAATTTCCACAAGTGTGAATATTCCCATTACTGAGCAGAAATAAGGACATGTGAACAAGTTGAGTTCAATTTTAGGGAACCCAAAGAACATTAAATTTCTGCTCATCTGAACTGTAGAATATAAGTTTAAATGTCATATAGAGTGAAGCAAATTCTTTAGCCTTCCTCAATACAATATTTGGGGGACTCCTCCTGGTGAGTTAACTGAGTGTAAGAGCTAAGTTTCAGTAACCTAATCAACTCAAGAAAGAATAGTCACAGGCTCAGAAGTGAATCTTTGCCTTTCCCAAGCTGTCATTTTAATTAAAATATGAATAAGAACAATCTAGGGTCACACGGAAGTCCAATCAAATACCAAAAAGAAAAAGTATCTCATGTTTTCCCTTACTCTTGATATATGCATCTTTGTTTCTTCCATCTCTTCTTTTTTTAGATCTCCACTCCATTTTCCCTCTTCACCTTCCATCTCTCCCAGTCTCTATCTTTAGCTGTCTCTCGTACACACACACACACACACACACACAAAGAAGAAAAGGAATTTTTTTTTAAATCAAGAGCTTCAATTCTTTGATATTGTCTTGTAGCCTCAAGTGATACATCTTTAAAAATGTTCAGTGGGCATATAAATCAATTTAACAAAGAAAGGATCGAAGATAAAACATAAGTGATGTGTAAAATGTAACTTTAATAAAAACTTTTCTCCTTGCCCACATAGATCTGACTGACGAAATTTTCTTTCGTCAGTATTTACAATGAACTTAATTAAAGTTACTGGTAATAGAATAATAGCAACATATCCACAAATATTTCTCTGGAAAACTAAATTCAGAGTGGAAAATAAAGCTCTTACAATTGGCACTTTCAATTAAAACTTCTCCACAAGGTAACTTTATTACATGGTTGGTGCTATAGATAGAACTCTGTTCCTCAAAAAGACATGTTCAAGGACCCCAAGCCTGTGCATGTGACCCTATTAGAAGTAGGGTCTTTGAGATGTTATTAGTTGAGATGAAGCTGAACTGGATTAGCTTGAGTTCTAATCCAGTCTGACTGGTGTCCTTTTAAGAAAGGAAATTTGGACAAGGACACAGAGAAGAATGCCACATGACACCTGAGACAGAAACTGAAATGCTGCACCTGCTAGCCAAAGAACTCCAAGCATTTCTGGCAAATACACCAGAAGCTAGGAAGGGACAAGGAAGGATTCTCCCTTACAGATGTCAGACCCCTAGCCTCTAGAACTTTGTGACAACAAATGTCTCTTGGTTAAGCCATTCAGACTGTGGTACCTTATTACAGGAACTCTAGGAAACTAAGTTAGTAACAGAATTTCCCCCACCCACTAGATTTATTAGAATTTCCAAAGCAGTCAGTGTTGTGTCTGTATTGTTAAAATTTTGTAGACTCTCCTAACTTCTTAAAGGATCAATGAACAAAATTATGTTAATACAAATACATAAGGAAAACTTAATGTAACATGGATCACCTTGTCCAGAAAAGAAATGGCTTATTATAATCAAAATTTTTATTGCTTCATCATTGTATGGATGTACCAAAATTTAACCAAATCCCCACTACTGAATACTTCGGTTATGAAAGTGTTTCCAAAAAACCAAACGATACAATCTAATTAAGTACCCTCAGCACAATTATTTTAAAGGAAGCAAAACGACGTGTTTTCCTACAATGAAAAAATCTGAAGGAAAAGTACTTCATGTCATTCATTGGTTATGTGATATATTGTCTTTGTAATTTGAGAACATTCTTTAATAATATGATGATGAGAAAAAATTACTATAGAATTTTTAACTTTTAAAAAATTGCATATTTTAAGCTGAAATAGAAAAGGAGAAATTCTTTTTCTTTGGCTTTAAAATATATAAAGTTTATCTTCTGAAACTATTCATATACCAAAATGTCAACTTCTAGAAATAACTTCAGGGGCAATAAGGAGTGAAACACCAATCTACAAGGTATTATGTGGAATAGTTTTCCAGAATGAAAACTTATCCACAGTCAAGTATACTGAACACTGATCAACAGGTTATAGGTTTGATATAATTTAAAACTAATTTATTAGGTCTGCCTTTTTTCTTATAGGCAGATTTGTGAGAGGTATGGGTACTAATCATCAGCGTAAACACTGATTATATGCACAAGATAACTCTTCCGGTTTTTTAGTACATCATGATACCTATCTCTGATTACTCCAGTAGATCTTTGGAGAGACATAAAGAAATGAACTTTGAATACTTAGGATAATTACAATCAGAATGGTTAATATTTCTAGAAATGAGCAAAATTGCCAAATTTTGTCTTATGGTTATTTTTAATAAAGACTGCTGGTAAGATAGTGATCAATAGATGGATCTGAAACCTGGCAAAGAGTCCACATGGACATCAATAACCCCGAGACGGCTGCTGGAAGACCTCCTCCCCCACCCCCAAGATTCTGCCATTCAGAACAAGATTTCGTCCAGAAACCCAGAGAAGTCCCGGATAATCCCCAAGGACTTCATCATTGAACCCTCCCAGGGGATTGATGGGTGGGGTAATCAATCAATACAGCAAACAGCTAGGACTCCACCCCTGCCATTAGCAAAAGGGCAGAATAATTAGCAGTTTAAAAAGCAAGCGCCAAGCTCTTTTGCTATCTTGCCTTTGCCCTGTCCAGGTGCCTGTCCTGCTGCAGGTCCGTGTGCCTGTTCCTGCCTTCCGTGCCCTGCCTGCTCTTGCCATTATCCACCTGCATGGATCAACACACAAGTAAAACCTGGGCATTTATAATCTGTAATGCGAAACTGTAGTCTGTAAATCAGTCTGCTTTATCACTTTTCAGTCCCTTCCTCTCTACCTGGGACCCATGATCTGTTATTTTCTCCCATTACTCCTCCCTCCCTTCCTTAATAAATTACTAATCAAACTCACCCGATGTGCTCTTAATATTTACTTCTGCAGCATAGTCAAGACCTTAGACAATATCTGGTTACATTTCTGTATAGTTTATTCACATTATTTTAGATAGAGATGTTATAGAATCCATAGTCTCCTTATATAAACAGCATAATGGATGGTTAATCTACTTTCAGTCCACCAGTCTTAAAGCTGTAATTATATGCGATGTCAAATGTAATCTAGTTACTTGCATGACAGTCATTGTAATAACAGATTTTTAGCATGCCATGATATCTATCTCTGCAAAGAGGGATCACATAAGATGATGAAGGCATACAAGGCTGGATTATTGAGTGTATGGATTTATTAACTATTGAAAATTCTAATTTTTAAAATGCAGCATGTCTTTGTAAGAGTCGGGATGTGAGTTTTGATTCAGGAAGTTTAGAATTTCTGAAAATTAAATAATAGTGGCACAGAAAAGTAAGGTTTTATAACTGATCCTTTCTGAATTGATATGCTTTTATGCAGAACTCTAAAACTGTCCACTTGTAACAGAGGGTTAAGAATTAACAAATTTTCATTACTGAATCATTATATAGAGGCCTTTTACTTTCAGTATATTATGAAATAGCTAAAGGTTAATATCTGAAATTATTGAAACTGGCTAGCGTGACCTCACCCTTTGTATATGGTCATTTCCACCTAAAAACCTGCCGTTATGATGATTATTCTGGACAGATCTTACCTAGTGTATTGCCATTTCTAATTAAGACCTGCGACTATGATGATTATTCCAGATGGATCTTACCCTTGTATATGAACATTTACAGTGAAACGTTAACTACTCCACCCTCCTGTTTGAAACAGATAAGAAAAACCTTGTAACTTGTAACTGACCCTCATTCTGTACCCCCATCCCCAGATGCCTTGATCTCAGATAATGATTGTCTTGTGATTGTAACAATTTTGTGACTCACCCCAGTTTTGTACCCTCCCTCTGTCCTGTTCAGCCCCTTAGTCTTTATTTATAAAGGAACCTGAGGCAGACGCACCCTAGTTTCTCACCGCATAAACTGCAAAGTCTGGATATTATAAAATTATCAAGATTACTACAGTTCCAGGAGGCAGGTTCTGGGCCTTAGGTCACTGACCTCCTTTGCTATGCACATGCAAATAAACTGTTTCTCTTGTTGAAACCCTGGTCGACAGAATTGGTCTTTAAAGTGCATCAGGTCGAAAGAACCCATTTTTGCTCAGTTATCAGACACATCTGAATAGAAGAATTGCTCCCTGGGTCTCCAAAACTTCCAAATAAATCTCTTTCTTCTGAAAAGCCAGGTTTTGGAGGTTTAACAAAAGACCAGCTTCCTTGGGAGACTCTCTGAGCCTCTACTGCTGGCAGAGGCCCAGAAACCCAACAGCAGCGGCTCATCTTGTGATACTTTGGCTCCTCAACTCTCACCACTAGCCAGAAACTGGGGGTGGAAAAAAGAATCAACAGTCCCAATTTTTTGAAAATATGAATTTCATGGTAACCAAAATTATGGGCGTGAGGTGAGAAGTCAGAAATAAATGTTACAAATCATATCTTACATTTTGGCAGCAAAATCATATAACAAGCTTTAAGTTCAATGAAAGCAATTACCACGTCTGCTACTATACTTTTTCTCCATAGTCTAAAGAGGGTTTATTCACTTACTAGGTGCTCAGTAAATATATGTAGAAGGATGAGTACAAAGAGAGACCAAACTATTTGTGACACGGCTGGTTTTCAGAGATTTTACTCAGTTAAAACAAGACCTTGCCCCTGTTTTTCTTCAGGTGATAAGCATTACATGCTGGATTTAATTAAAAAAAGAAGTGTAGAACAATTATTTTAACAAAATGCATATTAGCACATGATATATGCTTTCCAGAACTAGTTAAAGGACAAAACCAGAGACGAGCCTTTACTGACATTGGGACCTTCACTTGATTTCTACTGACCAAAGCTATATTATGAAGATGTTCTCTTTGGGTGCATCATCATCACTGATTTTGCTTTTCAGAGGCAAAGGGCTTTGAAACCTCATCTACAACCTGCCATAGTAAAGATAGTATGAAAGGATGCGAAAGGATTTATGAAAGAGCCTCTCATTCCTTGTTATAGGCTAAAGAATTTAAGAGTTGGAGCAAGGATTGCATGCCTTCAACGATTCATTCACAGACATTTGCCATCTTTTGAGTACTATTTTATGTGATAGAGATTGTAAGGATACACAGGCACCAACCCTAGTCTATAAAATCTACTCCAGTAATCCCTCCTCTGGCTGTTTCTTACTATAATTTCTTCTGTTCAGAGTATAATTCATTTTACTAAACTTTGTCATAATTCATTCAGTTTTATATTTCTATGTGTTGTTACATAATTTGATATTCTTCAGTTTTCTCTATTTTAATGATTAACATTTATTTATTAAACATGCCCTTTTCTAGCCTAACTTCCAGTTTGATTATTTTTATGTTGATGTATTTCAGAGTAAATTGCAAATATCCTTGATTGATACCTTAATTTTTTTAAAAGTACAGTTCTTTAAAAAGGTGACTCTTTCTGTATGTTCAAAATAATATAATCACACTTTATAAGCTTAACAATCTTTCCTAATATTAGCTAAAATAAACTCACATTCACATTTCCCCATTTGACCTCAAAAGTTTTTTTACAAACTATCTTTTTAACTATACAACTTAAAACTACCATCCACATCCATTCCTCCCATCACATACACCTACACTTATACATACACACACACACTTGCATACTCATATAGATCTTTTACTCCTTGTCTTTCTTCAGGCTCTAAAGTATGATGACCGATGACCATGAGAAATCGACTCCTCTCTTGCTCTTGTCCTTCTCTCCAGGGCCATTTTCCCCCAACCCCACCGCTTCCTACTCAGCCTCCCCAGGACAGCGTTAAAGATGCAGGTGGTCTGACTTATAATTAAAAACACATTTCTGAACACTCTGTTCCAGAGAACCACTTTTCTGCTCTAAACCCAGTTTAGGACTTGGACTGCTGTAGTTGTTCGAACAGTTCTCAAAGAAGCACTTGTACAATTCAGAAGAAAACTTCCCTTGATTTTTGGCCAAATTCGTGTACTCAAGGAAGCACACAGGAAGGACAAACGGCCCTCACTAGTATCTGGCACAGATACCAGAAGCTGGGCAAGCGTCCCCAGAACGCCTGGGCTGCATTCACTCCTAACCTTCCGTAACCCCTTCCCTTCTGATTCTAATTTCTAGAGCACCCCGCAGCTACAGTTGAATTGCATGACTATTCCCAGCCATTGAGAGTAATTTCGTGAAAGCTTAATCACAAGTATGCATAAGGACACACGAACCCCACACACGCTTTATGAGACAGACGATGGACCCCAGGACTTTGACACTCTGGGGAATCAAATATTAGATTGGTGTTGATGGGGTAGGGGGTATATCTTCTTACTTTCTTCTATCATTTATCAGAAAATGTTTTGTGGAATGATTTCAATCATAAAAGTGCAGTCTTCTATTTTTGAAAATTACTTTTTGGTACCAGCGGCTGCTAATTCACAGGATCCAGCCTGCAATTGTTTCATCCTTCAGAATGTAATTTGGAGTGCACTTCTCCAGGAACTCATCCCAATTACAGATATACCCTATTATGCAAAGTAGAGTGTTGATGTAAGTGGAGATAATAGAAACCGTGGAGGGGAAGGTGGGCAGTGCTTGTAATGTCAAAATGCAATTGTTTGCTGACTCAGTACTGTGTGTGATCATTAGAATATGGTCCCTACAGAGATGTGTTCCAAATACTCTATATTTCCAAGTCACTGGCTTCTTAAACCTTTTCTGAAGCAATGCCATTTTTTCAGATCTCTTTTTTCTTAAGGTATACACTTTCACACCTTTGCTAGCCATATTCTCCTAGATGGTGTGCTATGTTGTCCTACAGAAGACTACCACAATTAGTACTATCTCTATTCCCTCCTCTACTTTACAGGGCGCCTTTGTGAAAATTAGAAAGAAGGCACCTCTGGGGAGATGAATTATTTTAACAGTGATCCCTCTGGGAAAACACAGTCCCTCCCAGAAAATGAGTAGACAACAGAAATTCCTCTATAAAAAGGAAAAATGCTTGGTGGAAACACCCACTCGAGGGCACAGGATGTGGTGAGCAAAGCACGGCTGTGTGTCAGTCCCAACGCTCCTCCCTGCTGGAGGCAGAGCTCACCACTCTGCTTAGCTGCCGTGCCACCAAATCCCCACCTGAGCAAATCCTGGAAGATGTAGGTCTTTCATATAAATTTGCCTTTTAATACACAGTACAATTCTCTCTCTCTCTCTCTCTCTCTCTCTCTCTCTCTCTTTCTCTCTCTCTCTCTCTCTCTCTCTCCCCCCCCCCTCTCCCTCTCCTTCTCCCTCCCCCTCTCCCTCTCCCTTTCCCTTTCTCTCTCTCTCAGTACTTTTCTAATACCTAGAGCACTATCATTCCTGCCATTATAGGCAAGTAAACTTCAAAACTACATCACAGAAAAAGAAGAAATGGAAAGAAAATGAGACCATAGGGAGTAAGCAGAGAGCTTGGGTGGTACACTCAAACGCTGAGGGCTGCACTGCAGCCCCGTGTACTCATTGCACAGGAACCCCACAGCGCGCTCTCTAAGGATCTGGCTGATGGCCATGAGAGAAACGATATATTATACGTACGAGTCACTACAGAAACAGAACTCTGAGCTCGCGTGCATCTGATATGAATAACAGTAATTAAATAATTGCCCTGTTTATGACAGCACTGAATAAAGTGTGCCTGTAAGCATAAGCACCATGCAGACCCAGATTCCAGATTCCCAAGATTCCCCTGCCACATAAAAATATGTATCTTGCAAGCCACATAGTCTCTCTCATTTAAATGTGTTGTTTATTCTTGATTCCTATGTTAAAGTATCATGGTTTTTAAACAATTAGAAAGTGGCTTATATATACCTTTCGGACGTTCATTATTCAACATCTAGAAGGTCCCTTCCACATGTCCCAGACCTAATTGTCTAATGGGTGGAACAAACATAAATCTTACTTGAAATCTCTTTTCTGTTATATTTTAATGGAAAAAATTTCATGGGAAATATTTATATTTCAGGATGTAAAATTATAACTATCATACTGTAGTCATTTCAACATGGTGAAGACATTTGGACAATGACATAGTGCAAGGGAATGACTCTTGCAAAATAAAACGTCATTTTAACAATTGAATTGTGTATCACACCGTACCTTTAGGGGATTTTTAGAGAAGATGTAGAGGGAAGACGTTGCTTTGACCAAAGTGAATCCGCAAAAGCAGCTAACTCTCTCAGAAAACTTTGCTGACATGGAAATAGAAAATTTTGTGTCATTATTCCATTTTCCTACCCTTTAATGCAATGTCCAGTGCACAGACAAAGGGCACAAATACAGAGTTATTGACATAGAGAAATACAAATTTACTCCCTAAGTATGAGTCAAAAATTTCACTATCTGGAGCTTGAATTATTTGGACTGATAAGCCACACCTTCCTTAAAATGCACTGTACATTTCTATAATTTGGGAGACAAGAGATGAAGAAGAGTATGAAGAAACTCAAGACCCCTTCAGAATCCCTGAGTACTGGGAAAGGCTTTCCCCTGCTGCCCATGATGTTCTATACTACCCTGACAATTTATCCAGTTGTAGTAATTCCATAGAGCTCTGGGTGTTTAAGGATAAAATACAACCTGTGACAAAACCTGTCTCAGAATGCTGAAAATACAAGTGACTATAGGGACCAGATACCATTATAAGTGAAACAGTTTGACAGTTTGCATATTAAATTTGTAGAAATGTTTTATGTGTCCCTGAGAAATACACACCCCCTACCCCATTCATTTTCTTGAATCCTGTGGTTGCACCGACATGGTATGGCCTTTGCTATCTGGCTATTGATAGAGATAAGGACAGGAGAAATATTTCTGATAACACAGAATAATTTTTAAAAACTGCTGTTCTGCTAGATAAAATGCTTTCCTGATGCTTTGCTATATATATAGAGAGAGATTGATATAACTCAATTAACTCAAGCATAAGAAAGCAATACACAGACATAAATTTATTTATTAAAATTTATTAATAATTGGGAGAATATAAAATAGGCAAAGATTGTCTACAAGCAGGGGTCCAATCACTGCATCATAATCCTTTATGATATATATATACTACAGAAATAAGCTCACCAAACCGGGGGACACACCAACATACCTTGCCCACCTCCAGCCAGAGTCCTGATTGTATGCAATCAATATTTATATATATCTAGTTGGTAAACCTTTGTTAATTGAAAGAACACAAAATAAATGAAGGACTGTCTAAACAGGGATCCAACTGCTATA
The DNA here is from genome assembly GCF_030445035.2 of Dasypus novemcinctus. NCBI lineage: Eukaryota > Metazoa > Chordata > Mammalia > Cingulata > Dasypodidae > Dasypus > Dasypus novemcinctus. Next base: position 22,514,126 of record NC_080676.1, on the reverse strand, counting down.
TCCCGATCCCTCACGATGTGCATACATGCATTCATGAGCTCACCAAACCGAGGGACACACCGACATACCAGTCCCACCTGTGGCCCAAGTCCCGATTGGATGCAAAATAAATATGTATATGCATATCTAGTTTAATAAGTCTATCTTGAGAATTAGAGTGAGAAACAAAAATAACATAATCAGTCAAAAGATTAAGTCAATATTGATCAGAGTCACAAAACAACAGGAAAAATATAACAGTCTTACATAAAAACTCATCAACATCTAGCTCACAGCTGCAAAGCCCTGAATCAGCAGCTGATGTCACAATCTTGATTGAAAACAACACCTGTGCAGAGCACCCTCTCCCAGGATGGGACTTCAACTGGCTTGACCAGAGACTGTCCCTTTTATTGCGCTCATAATCAATGAACTCGATACTTGCGAGTTCATTGATTTGAACTTGCGAGCTCTGCATCAGTTCCCGAGGAAGTGGCCAGCCTCCTCAGGAAGGCACATAACACTCCCTGGGCGGTACACTCCAAGGTCTATGCACTAGTCCCAGAGAAAGTGACCAGCCTTTCCAGGGAGGAGCACAATACTCCCTGGAAAGCACCCTATCTGTTCTTATTTGTTACAAAACATGCCCAAGGTGCCCCATTGTTCTAGTTCTCATCATGCCTACTGAAATATGAAAAGTGCTGACCAGGAAGGCATCCGTGTGCTGATTAACAAAGCCTCCTGCATGATATTTTCATTTTTAGGTTTGAACAACACTCATTAAATTTTTTCACAATACAACTGCTGTGCTGGCATGATGCTGATTGGCAACTGTTACCCAGCCTCAGTATCAGAGAGGCAAAGGGAGTGATGAAAATCAAGCTTCTCTCCTGCCTATGGAGGTCATCTTCTTTTCAGATTGTGGAAATGTGTCACCTCATTTCCCTATCATCCAATTTTTCAAGGAATGTTGGTAATCCAGATTTTTATGTAAACTCTCCCAATTTTAATATGTTAACTTTTTCAAAATTGGGTGAATCAAGCAAAACACATAGTGGGAGAGATGTCACCAAAGGCCTTCATTTGGAAACTTCAGGTCTACATCATGCATTACGAGATTAAGGGAATGTTCTTGGCATTCCCAAGAGCTTTAGAACAGAAATCAGTGAATGTGTCCCAAGGTAAAAGAATTTGCTTTAATGTGTGAGGAAAAGCACACTCTGTAACTTTTTATTCATTACAGAATAAAAGGGGTTGGGTCATCCCTCCCAAGAACCTGAAATTCTCTGACTTACTGCTTATGGATGGTTTTCAGAACTCAGAACCTGTACTATGTATTCAAGACATCCCCTAAGTTGGCTGCGCACTTCCATTCTGAGTATGTGTTTACATCTACAAATCGCTAAGAAAATTCCTTAGTGTTTCTCCACTGGATGGAGAATTCTGTCTATGCCAGTAATAATTGCTACATTAGTTCCTAGAAGATGGCATTGCTACTTTTAAGTAACAGAACCATGAGGATCGTCAGATGGATTCATTGCTTTTTAAAGACAAAGCTGAGGCCAAGAACTCAAACTGATGGATCTCTCACAGTTACTCTTGTGTGTATTTACTGCTCTTTGTTTGCAGTACACACAATAATCTAGGCAAATACACAGTTTCTATTAGCTTGGGTTTCAGGCACAAATCCCCTCCAGGTCTCATACCCTAGTAGGTGACTAGACAGCATGGCTAGCTCAAGAGTGCCTTCAGCAGGAGGCCTGCACTCCAAAAGGAAGCTGCGCCAAGTCATCTTTGACTTCCATTTTTCTTACAAAAATGAAACCCACCAAAAACCCCAGCTGTTTTGGAGCAAAGAGAAGTGTGATGGAGATCAAACAGGAAGGCTTTTTCCCTTAATGCTTGACTTGGCCCAAGATGCACTATGAATTCTTCTACTTCTTTAAGCATTCCCTTTGATTCCACTTGGCTTTCCAGAAGTGAGAAGATCTCTAAAATAGACTATCTCACAAACGACAATTTTGGAACATGAGCCAGCTTTTCTGCCTCTTCTTCAACCTCCTCCTTTTAGCTCATCCTCTCTTTCTTTTTTTCTGCTAATTCACTCCTCTTTTTTTCTGCTAATTCACTCCCCTATATCATGTCCCATGATTTGCCCAGATAAAAATGGCAGAAATTCTACTTCCATTGATTTATCCTAAATATCACAGCAAGTTCCCAAAAGTAAACTAATAAAATACCCAAGTGTTCCAGTATTTATTTCTTTCTCCTTTAGCCAGACACACGACTTCTCTGGATTTGTCAACCTGGTCATTTCCAAACCAGTAGCAACTCTAAATCAAGAAACAAAATTATCAAAGAACAGGCAAGAAAGAAAAACTCCAAAGCTCAATGCCTCACATTTGGAAGAGTTTTCTGTGAAAACTCAACTCAACGCTTAATCCTTTTACCCCACAAAGTCATACCTCCCCTTCGGGCAACACAAATCTAAACTGGTTCTCTAAAATTGATCTATTTCCTATGTCCATCAAGGATTCCTCCCCAAGTTCCAAAGTAAATTCTTAATTGTATAGGCTGATCTTGGGGAAGAAGACGTATCTAATAAAAACAGACCAAACTACATTATACCTCTAGTAACTTGCTGGCATTTGCTAGCAATTCTGTCAATATTGGCCCTTTGTTACGTCTTTAAGGGGTTCTTTGCAAATGTAATATCTTTCTAGAAGGGAATGGACAGACAAGGCTGACTCACGGTCCCCTGTTTATGTTCACGTCCAGAGATTCAGTTAGAGTTGTCAGGCAACCATGCTTAGCTCTGCACAGAGGAAGAGGCCCAGCATTCAGTCTGAGAGAGAACATCTGTGCTGGAAGCAGGAAAAGGCTACTCCAAGAGTGCTGTCCAGTCTATTATTAGAGAGGAAGGGAAGGCAGGTGAGACAATAAAGTCTTAACATTAGGTATTTAGACGCTGGTCTAGCCTTTATATGATGTGGCTCCAAGGTGTTAAAGTGAGGGAACCAGCCCTTGCAACAATCAATCTTGGTGATTCTTGAGCATATATTGCCAAGTCTACCTCTGTCGGCTCAGAGATAGACATGGTTTTATGAAAGTTACATAGGGCAATTATTTGGTTTATCAGAAAATAGTTAAGCCATTTGTATTGACAGAGCAGGCTTTATGCCAGTTGAAACATTCTTACACAACCCAGCCACTCAGGATGATTTGTAAGTCTTGGAAGCAGGCACAATAAGCAGCTTGAGATACTTGGAGCTGAGAAATGAAAACAAAGGATGTGGTCTCTCTGCGGCTTCTTGACCTCAGGGATCCGTGTTGTTTCCATGATTATAAATGATCTTAAAAGAAGTTGAATTTGGGGGCCTGAGAAATTATTCTGACAGCAGCAGGAATGCAATGACTGAATTGCCATGTCAGATAGTTGCTCTGGTTTTATTCATTCTTAAATTTTGTTGTTAAGGCTAATTTCCTCCTATAAGTCACCTTTTGGCTTGGCCAAAATGAACTGCAGACTGTAGGATATCAAGGAAGTGAGATCTGAGTCTCCCAGCTGTGTTGCTATAAACTATTCAATTATGGCGCAAATGAGCTCCACAAGCATATTTGGGCTGTGCAAAGTTCATTCTCTGGGAGTGGGTCCATGGTAAAAGGACTCATTCTGTTTCAGCTGATAAGCATGTGTACTTCCTGTTTCTCTCTGTGTGCAAGAAAATTTTAGCCTGCATCAGAGAACCACAACACCTTCACCTCCTGACTTGAGACTCAGGCATTGCTTTTTGACTTAAAGTCTATGTTGTCTGATAGTAGAGCCACCCTGACACTCTTTTACTATATGCACAGAAATATTTTTTTCACCCTTTTAGCATCAACCCATTTGTGTCTTAGGGTCTAAGGCGAGTCTGCTGTAAACGGCGTCTAGTTGGATCATGCTTTTTTATCCATTCTGTCAAGCACTGAATTTTGTGAAAGCTGTCTTTGAGGTAAAGGGCTCTACTTTGGCTTCTGCGGTCTTGCTGTGGAAAAAAGGAAAGAGATTCTTGGTCTCTATCCTCTCTCCCTCACTGCAGACTAAACAATCCCTTGAAGTTATCGGGACTGAGCAGCATGTAATTAATAACCCTAGATTATTACATTACCATTTTATAGTAATAGGGCTTGTTTTCTACTACATAGCTAATTTATCATCATGTAGAGTCTATTATTCTTGTAATAAACGTGTCATTGTTTTCAGATGCCCAGCATCAGAATCTCCTTCACACGGGTGCAGAATTCTCCACCTTATTATTATTGGTGGAAGGCAGAAACCTCCTCCCATAAAAGAACTTGAAAAATTGCTTCCTCAGTGTCCCTTGAAGCCAGGGCATAGGCATGTGTCTTAGAGTTGACCAATCAGATGCTCTCCTGGATGTTAAACTGGAAACCGATGTGCAGAGAAGTATCCATCAGGCTAGAGTGGCAGTAGCTCCAGTCAGTGTCTGGCATGACAATCGGCAGTGGACAAGTCCCAGGGTTGGTGCCCAGAGGTGGTGGCATCAGCGTCTTCACAACACCAGAGCTACTTTGGTTGGTGTTGGGCAGTGCTAAGTCGAGCCCTCTGTTTCTGACTGAAACCCCCAAGCCTGGTTATTTGGCCCACTTGGGAACCAATTATATTTCTACATAAAAATTTTTAAAAAGTGGTTTTTGTTGTTTGCAGCTAAAAACCCTGACTGATTGCCCTCTTTAGTTTCAATCTGAAATCGTAGCCTTTCCCTTCTCTCCCCAGTCACTCTCTCTCATTCTCTCTCTCTTTTCTCTTTTCTTCAAGTCATTATTTCGTGAATGGCAGAACTGAAAAGATACTCCTCTCCCCTCCCGTTCTGCAGCTGATAAAACTGAGACCTAACAGATTTAGATAAATTGTTCTGGTCAAACAGCTAGGATTTAGGGTGTTTGTCCCTAATCTCATGCTCTTAACACTGCACCATCATGTTGCCTGAAGAGCATGCTTAATGTATTCCCTGAAGGTGACCAGGCTATTGATTTACTTCTATAAATATAAGGGAATATGAGGAAACATTTAGTAAAAAGAAATTTACAACATGTTATATATCTTACTATTTTTTCCCATTTTCTTTGAGATCAAAATAGCAGCACCCAGCCCATGTTTATTTGATAACTTTCGTGGTTACATGATGTGATCATGTGAAAAAAACCTTGGGTGGAGACTTGGAAACCACCTTCCATTAGCAGTGAATGGGGGTATCTGTAATCTGCTAGTATTATAAACAGGGAAGACCATTTGATTGCTTACATAATCCCTTCAAATCTCTTTCAAAAGTAAATCTTCTCTTTCTTTAGGTTAAAATCACCCTAAAGCTTCCCACAGCACTTGGAATAAATTCAAACTCTAAATAAGGGGGCTGTATCATTTATATTCTACTCTGAGACACTTGTGAGATGAAAGGATCCTCTTGGTCATCTCAGTGGGGCAGCAGGTACAAACTGGGACTGTATGACAGCAAACCAAGATGCATGGCCCCCCTATCAACACAGCCTGCGCTCTCTCTCTCTTCCTCACGTAGTACCCCTCATCTGCCTGTGCAGTTTCCTCGAGGCATGTTGGCTTTCTTCCTTTCCTTGGATATTCTAAGCTAGTTGTCTCTTCACAGCCTTTATACTTGCTGTGCCCTCTCCCTGGAACTCTCTCTCTAGCTAATCCCACAATGCCTCCATACCATTCCAGGCTCAACTCCAATTTAGTTTCCCAAGAGCAACCTTTCCTGAATATCCTAATGCTACTCACCATCTCGCAATTTCCCCTCCTGGCTATCCTCTATTCGAAATAATCGTGCTTATTAATTGGCTTACTATCCAAATATCTAAATATGAGCTCCACATAGGCCAGGACCTTCTCTCTAAAATCTGCTTCTTTATCTGCAGTGCCTAGAATAGTGACTGCCACACAGCAGGTACTCAAATTAATTTGTCAAATGAATGAATATGTGGGAGTAGATTTGGAAAAGAACACTATACAAGTTTACTAACGAAGATGGCAGATGTACATTGAAGATATGTTATCATTCCTACACACACATACACAACATGGCAAGAACACAATTCCCATGAGGGAATCGTTATCTTTTCAATTTACAGTAACATTATACAAAGTTACATTCATTTCAATGGCCCAAAGCCACCAACCTACTTCAGAGTTTCATATGCTGCTTAGAAGATAAAATGACTGATGGTTTGGAAATGAAATAGGAACCTTGACATTGGTATTAGAAGATTGAGGGTTTAAAAGTGGCTATTTGTAGCAGTTCAGTACCTTTCTGTGAAGCAGCATGGTCTTATGTTCCCTCTGTCACCCAAATGCTTTATTTGCTCGTGCCCTTCTCTTACACCTTATGTCGTATTTTTCTGATTGTGTCTGTCTCTCCTATCAGACTGTAAGCATCAAGAGTGCAAGGAAAGGATTGTTTTTTCTTTTTAATATTCACAAATGTTTCCTCTCCACACCCAACTCTCTCGGCATGGGGATCACTGGAAGCTTGTTAAAGTTTGTTAAAGTGAATGAAGTTATATAAAGTGGACCAATCTAATAAAAATATTCCATTAGAAACAGTATGAATGATATACAAAACCAGCACATGGCCAATATAATGCTGCCTATTTTATACCTTTTGTGTTACAGAGTTTGAGGTGCTTCTGTTTCAGTTTGGGTGGGGGACTGTTTTCCACCTGTCCCCCAAGTTGCAGGTGATTCCCTGCAACTTGTCTCCTCCCTATAAGCCAGTATGCAATAATGGATTTAGGCAATGATCGTCAATGGCCACTACAACCAGTAGGTGAAAATGTGGTGGGGGTTGACAGCACTTGCATTGCAAAATTGGATTTTTTTAAAATGAAAATAAGCTTTATTACATCAAGTAATAAATACATACAAAGACGCAAACAGTTTCAGTCATTTTTTCCCAGACATTTTGATCAACTTACAGGAAACACAAAACTGAAATCTATACAGTCTCAGTATGAAAATTTTTGGGGGTCCTTGTTCGGTATGATAGATTGCTCTTCTATATTTATAACTTGTGTACTTTTTATTTGACTTCAAAGCACTAAGAGTCATGCAAATGCTTAAGCAAAAAGTTATATTAAACAGAATCTACACTGTATTGCCAAACTGGGACTGGCTACTAAGAAAAGCGAGCTGTCAGTATTTGCTAAAAACAGAATCCTTAGAGTTGTATTAGCTTATGAAAAGAACAATTTAGGTAACATAAATGTATCCAAGAGAAGATTAAAGTGAGATACTGGTATCTTGGAGGCAAACTATAGTTTGATGTAAGATAGGTAACTTTACCACGTATTTTAATCAACGCTTAAAAAAAAAAATACCCGGGTACTTCCTAACTACTTAAAACACAAATCCTAATCAACTGCAAAATCTTTTCTCAATCTTAGTCGGTAGGTTTAGAGCCAAAATTGGATTTTTAAACCATGCCATTTCTCCTTCTTCTTCATCAATTATTTGGCTCCTTAGATTTGGTCCTTACAGGAAAGGCAGGATAAATGATTGTCTTTTACTTTATTATCAAATTTCAGAGTAGAAGTCAGTATTCTAGCAAACTCCAAAAGTAGTCTTTAAGTTTCTGTTTTTAATATCATTATAAATTCATGGATTTTTAAATGTTTTTATTTAATGACTTCAGTTCATTGCAGTTATTTTTCTTTTTCGATGCTTGAGTTCTCCCAGCTTTGGCCAATGTTAATTCTTTCAAGTTTGCTCCTGTGACCCTTTGATACCATCCCAGTGTTCTTAGTTTCTTTGCTTTCAGGCACAACAAGATTTTTCAACTTCATTTTATACATTCCCTCTCGACTTGGAATCAACAGTCTGTATTCCTTTGAACGGGAAATATACATTTTTTTAAGCCACAGTCTTAGTATCAGGAGTGTTTGTTGTTTCTTGGTATTCATTGTTTCTAGGTCTTTTTTAGTGGAAAAAAGTGAGACAATGTATAGTTCTTATAAAAAGAAACAGCACTCCTAAGTTCATGCTGATAGTTCTACCAATTCAAATGAAAGAGTCCAATGCCCCCCCCCACCCCTTCCCTACCCCCTCCCCCCCACCCCCTTGGCTTCCTCATCTGTTTTGCTTGTTGTCTGTTTCTTCTTTAGGAGGCTCTGGGAACAGAACCTGGGGCCTCCCATGTGGGAGGCAAGTGCCCAAGTGCTTGAGCCACTTCAGCTCCCTGCTCATTTTTTGGTTTGGTTGCTCTCTGTTTGTTGTCTTGCTCATTGTTTTTGCTCAATGTCTGCTTGTTGTTTGTTTGTCTTCTTTAGGAGGCACGGGAACCAAAGCCAGGACCTCCCATATGGGAGGTGGGCACCCAACTGCCTGAGCCACATCCGCTCCACCAGTGTTTTTAATTAACTTCCTTGTTTTATGTATGTCTTTCCTCTTCCTCTAAAAATTGCTTGTTTCATGAGAACATTAGCTAATTCTTTATTTGCTTTATTCCAGTATATAATAATTTCAAAATAATAACAAAAATAGTCCAAATAATGGGAACAGATGTATATAGCTCAAGTGGTTGAGCACCTGCTTACCACATACAAGGTCCCAGGTTCAATCCCCAGGACCTTCTAAAAACAAAACAAACAAATGAAAAAAAAACAGCTCTCACTGGGGAGCAGATGTAGCTCAGTGGTTGAGTGCCTCCTTCCCATGTAGGAGGTCCTGGGTTCAATTTCTGGTACCTATAAAAAAAAATTCAAGTAATAACAAGCCTACAGAATGCATTTTAAAATTTCTTTGCTGTTTTCCCTTTTACCCCTACTATGTGCAGTCAAAATACTATAGCTTAAAGCCACTCAAAATAATCTTCCCCATGTCATTGCCACCTACCTGATATACAATTAGTTTCACTTGTCTCAGTTTTCTTTAACTGTTATTTTTATGGATTTTTTCTTTATTAGAGAAGTTATGGGTTTATAGAACAATAATGTGTAAAATACAGAGTATCCTTATACCACCACATCACCAACACCTGGCGTTGGTGTGGAAAATGTTACAATGGATGATACCACAGTTCTATAACTGTACTACTGATTAAAGTCCATGGTTTAATTTAGGGCTCACTTTGTGTAATCTAGTTCCATGGATTTTTAAAAATTTTTATTCTGTTACCATATATGCAATCTAACATTTCCCCTACCTCCCCATCCCCTCCCCCCCCCCCCTTCCTGGCCTTTTATTTTTGTTAGGCCAGAGGTTTATTAAGGAAATGAGAGAAGCGAATAGAAATGAGAGAAAATAACAGATTTATGGGTCTCAAGTATACTTGCAGGCTTGTCCAGGCAGAAAGAGTAGAAAAAGGGGCCATTTCCCCCTTTTAATATATTCAGATACATATCCCAGTGCTGTTAATTGTGTTCACAACATTGTGCTACCATCACCACCATCCATTACCAAAACATTTTCATCATTCCAAATAAGAATGCTGTACATTTTAAGCTTTAACTTCCCGTTCCCTATCCCCACCTATATTCTAGATTCTGGATCTATGAGTTTACTTATTCTAATCATTTCAAATCAGTGAGATCACACAATATTTGTCCTTTTGTATCTGGCTTATTTCAGTCAATATGATGTCTTCAAAGTTCATATATGTTGTCATGTGTATCAGGATTAGTGAAATCCCTTTAATGGCTGAATTGTATTCCATTGTATGCATATGCCACATTTTGTTTATCCATTCTTCAGTTGATGGACGCTTGGGTTGTTTGCACCTTTTGACAGTTGTGATTAACGCTGCTATCAACAGCAGTGTGCAAATATCTGTTTGAGTCTCTACTTTCAGTTTTGGGGGGTATATACCTAGAAGTGGGATTGCCAGGTTGTATGGTAGTTCTTTACTTAGCTTTCTGAGGAACCTCCAAACTGTCTAACACAGTGGCTACACCATTTTACATTGCCACCTGCAAAGAATGAGTGTTCCTATTTCTTCACATTCTCGCCAACATTTATTTTCCTTTTTTTTTCATAGTGTTCATCCTAATGTGTGTGAAATGATTTATTATTATGGTTTAGATTTGTCTCTCACTGATGGAGAATGTGTGGAACACCTTTTCATGTGTTTTCTGGCCATTTGTATATCTTCTTTGGAGAGATGTCTATTCAAGTTTTTGCCCATTTTTAAATCAGGTTGCCTGTCTTTTTGTTGTTAAGTTGAAGGATTTCTTTATATATACTGGATATTAATGTTTTATTGGATATGTGGTTTCCAAATATTTTCTCCCATTATGTAGTTTGTTTTTACTTTCATGATAAAGTCCTTTGAAGACCAAAAGTTTTTAATTTTGATGAAGTCCCATTTATCTATTTTGTTGTTGCTGTTGTTGTTTATGCTTTGGGTATAAAGTCTAAGCAACTACTTCCCAACACAAGGTACTGAAAATGTGTCCCTGTGGTTTTTTTCTAGGAGCCTGGTAGTTTTAGCCCTTATATTTAGATCTTTGAGCCATTCTGTGTTGATATTTGTAAATGGTGTGAGGAAAGGGTCCTCCTCATTTTTTTTTTCCTTTGTAAATGGAAATCCAGTTTTTCCAACACCATTTGTTGCAGATACTTCTCTTTTCAAAAGTTCATTTGCCATAAATGTGAGATTTGATTTTTGAGCTCTTAATTCAATTCCATTGGTCTATGTCTTTCCCAGTGTCAATACCATACTGTTTTGATTACTGTGGCTTTGTAATAGGTTTTAAGATTAGGAAATGTGTGTCCTTCACCTTTGTTTTTTCTCAAAATAACTTTAGCAGCAGGGAATCAAGAGCGCCTACAACTGCAAGGAGAAGAACTGCATCCATCATCCATGTGGAATCTAAGCCCCCTCTTGATCTAGAGGTGGAGTGGACATCACCATCCCAGGGTCCATAGAATGGAGAAATAAAATATGAATTAGAGTGGACTTATTGATATTCTACTATAAAACTATTGTGACTATAATAGAAGAAATTATAGCATTGAGGTAGAGAAAGTGGCCACAGTAGTTGCTGAGGGCAGGGAGAAGGAAGAAGAGATGTGATGTGGGGGCATTTTGGGGACTTTGAGTTGCCCTAAATGATATTTCAGGGTCAGATGCTGGACTTTATATATCCTGCCATAATCCACTGAATGTACTGGGGGAGGGTGTGAACTACAGGGTAAACTATTACCCATGTGGTGCAGCTGGGTTCCAAATTATGTTCACCGAGTGCAATGAGTGTGCCACAATGATGGGGGAGGTTGCTGGTGTGGGAGGAGGGGGGGTGGGGGGTGAGGGTTATACAGGAAACTCATGTTTTTTAATGTAACATTTTTTGAGATGTTTATATCTTCAAAAAAATACAATTTACCAAAAAAATGGGGGTGGGGGTGTGGGGAGTGGGTTATATGGGAACCTCTTATGTTTTTTAATGTAACATTCTTTGTGATCTATTAACTTTAATTTTAAAAAGTGTTAAAAAATAAATAATTTTAGCTATAGGCCCCTTACAGTTCCATATAAGTTTGATGATTGGCTTTTCCCTTTCTGCAAAGGAGATTTTGGAATTTTGATTAGGATTGCATTGAATCTCTAAATTGTTTTGAGTAGTATGGGCATCTTAATGATATTTAGGCTTCCAATCGATGAACACAAAATATCCTTCCATTTATTTAGGCTTTGTATAATTTCTTTTAGGACTGTTTTGTAGTTTTCTGTGCACAAGTCCTTTACATCCTTGGTTAGATTTATTCCTTAATATTTGAATTTTTTTAGTTGCTATTGAGAATTAACTTTTTTTGTGATCTCTTCTTCTGATTGTGCATTGCATGTGCATTGATCTTGTACCCCACCACCTTGCTGATATGGATTGGTTTTGATTTAACTTTTTTTTAAAGATTTATTTATTTATTTATTTCTCTCCCCTTCCCTCTCCCACCCTAGTTGTCTGTTCTCTGTGTCTATTTGGTGCGTCTTCTTTGTCCGCTTCTGTTGTTGTCAGCGGCATGGGAATCTGTGTTTCTTTTTGTTGCGTCATCTTGTTGCGTCAGCTCTCCATGTGTGCGGCACCATTCCTGGGCAGGTTGCACTTTCTTTCGCGCTGGGTGGCTCTCCTTATGGGGCGCACGCCTTGCGCATGGGGCTCCCCTACGCGGGGGACACCCCTGCGTGGCAGGGCGCTCCTTGTGCACATCAGCACTGCACATGGGCCAGCTCCACATGGTTCAAGAAGGTCCGGGGCTTGAACTGCAGACCTCCCATGTGGCAGACGGACGCCCTAACCACTGGGCCAAGTCTGCCGCTTAAATTTTTAAATTATGTCAAATACAAGCATTGTTCTAAAATCAAAACCATAAAACAAGGTACATTCAGAGAGGTCTAATTTCTATCCTTTCCCCTCCCTCTGATCTCTTGTTCGCTCCCTCCATCATTGATAACATTTTATGAGGTTTTATTTTAATATAGATAATATATACATGAATAATAAATTTTGTTTAATATACTGTATATTAATGTTTAATCTACATGTTTACATTCTTCCTCTATTGAACAAAATGTAACACATTATCAATACTCTTTTTCAATTTGCTTTTTTAAAATTTCCAGTTAACAGTATAGCCTATATTATGCTGGCTGGTTGACTATATCTTCTTATTAGAGATATTCAAATTGCTAATTCTCCAGCAGTGGAATTTAAGGCACATACTCTTAGCAAGGCAGAATCCCAGAGGTATGAGTTCCTTCATCTTTAGACCACATCACACTGTCTCCTACTCTGCTTGTTTACAAGGGCTGTTTTTCTTGAGTAAAATGATATCATCACTTAAACAGAAAACCACTGTTCCAGCTTATCTCAAAATTCCCACCTAGCACCTTAGATTTCAAAAATCAGCTTTGTCAAATGTCTGCCAAAATAAAAATTTCCAAAAACATTAGATCCATAAAATTCCACCTGGCCTAAATAATTTGCATTAGCATAATCAAAAATGACATTAAGGCCACTGTCATTTCTGTGACTACTTTGAATATTATATTTATTTAGCACAGGCAAATCCTTGCTACAAGCTCTTAAATAATTCTTACATCTGATTTCACAGGGAATTTACCCATATTCACAGGGAAAGTAAATCAGATCCCATGACAGAGGAAATGGAGGGATGACTGTTTCTTTTTCAATTAGATGTGTTCTGTGACTTTTATTCCTAAGGTCTTGGTATATAAGTAAATACTCATTTGCATGGTATGATAGAAAGAAAGAACTTCTAACATAAAAATAAACGCCATGTAAAATATGTTTTCTTACCTTATAATCAACACTGTGGCAATTAGTTCACAAAGCCTTTAGCCACATCTGTACTAAGGAGAAACTGAGTCTTTCTAGCAATGGTAGAAAGTATTGGGAAGTCAAAGACTTTTTTGTCATGAGTTATGGCAGGGTAAAGTCAGGACTAGATTTCCTTCAAGGGAATGAGTCAAGGGAGAGGCATTGTTTGTGTCAAATGCCAGGGATTCTAAACCAGAAAGAATGACTTGAAAGATTGCCCTCTGCCATGCTTCTGGGAATGCTTGTGTATGACTGAGAACCTCTCATTTGAGGTTCGCCCAAGTCAGCCCACAAATGCTTCTGCATTCTCTTTCTAGCTTCTTTATGTCTAGTTCATGTAATATCAACACTTCTCAGAAAAAGACAGTTCTCCTTTAGATATTCCACCTCCATTGCTTTCCACCCAAACATGGAATAAATTCAGACAAGATTTCTCCCACCCCAGACCTCTATTCAATTCAACATTATAGCAATTTAGGCTCTAGCTATGCAGGCAACTCAAGTGATCTAGGGGTTACGGATGATGTTTATGACAAAGAACACAGTCCTTTAGAAACTTATAAACTTCTCATACCATATTTGGAAATATCTGTCACCTTGTTTTCTCACTAAGCTGTGAGCAAACTCAAGGGCAGAAACAGTACTTCTTTAGTCCTCAATAACTTATAAGAATCTGATGTTAAGTATACATGCAATAAATATTTATTGACTGTATGAATGGAATAATTGGTGAGAGTCAAGGACATGACTTGGGTGGAGTAGAGAATATTTTAGAAGGAAAAGAGAAGAAGTAGTGCATTGAATGGTGACAAGGGACCATGGGACATGGAGTCTCAGCAGGTTGGATCCTGAAGCCATGGGAGAGAGAACTGGATGACCAAGGCTTCAGAAGAGGACAAAGGAATTAGGACTAAATTCCTATGGCAAGAGGTTGAAATGTTATGTTCCTAAGGAAGGAAACTTCACTAGATAAATATTGCAGTGTTGTGCAGAATGGAGAGGGAGAGACTTGCTCCTTTATACATAACATACATGAGAGTAGATAGCAGAAAATGAGGCAGGAGTAATAAATAAATATTTAAGTCTGATGACTAAAGAACAAGAAGATTGGTCATCCTATCAGTGGATGAATTCTGAGCACATAATTTCATGGCCTCTCTTGAAAACTTTTCTTTAGGCACAAAGTTAGTACTGAACATTGCAGTTGCCACATCTTTGGCTAATAGTCAAGGGCTGAACCAGGCCAAACTATGATAAATTCTGTCTCTGTTACTGAGCTGAGAAACTCAAAATTTCTTTCTAAGAATAATTTAATTGAAATCATGAGAATGTAGAAAGAAATTGCTACGGGTTAGATTCTGAAATCACAAAAGCCAATCTCTACAAACGGTTCAATCTGACAGGCTCTATGATTTACCCAAAATAGCTGTTCTGCAGAATCTATTTAAGGTAAGTTAGATTTTAATAAATTTAATAGATTTAAGTTAAGTTGGGATAGTTCAGTTTCTGGGCTCAGAGCCCATAACATCTCCTTCTCCACCTACTCAGATGATGTGAATACTACTGTTTGGGTGGCCACATTTTGAAAATTACTGCAGTAGACGATTTAGTCCTACCTGTGTCCAAAACCTAGACTCCAAAATAAGGACAGAAGTCCAAGTTTCTTACTTGCTGATAGAGGGAGTTCAGACATAAAAGAGAGAGTGAAATAATATTTTAATACTGCCTTAGGTATATTGATGCCTGCCATGTATTTATTTTATTAAACATTGCACTAACCCTCTAAGGTTAGGTGTAATTATTACAGTATTACTATCCCCACGTATTAATATCTATTTTATTTTATTTTTCATAGAACAATAAACACCTTTATTTCATGAGCTAGGATGGAAGGGAGGATTATTTGCTTTTCCCGGATTGATTTTCCTCAGCTAGAACTCCAGCTCCTTACCCTGTAGCACACAGCCACCTGCGCGGCCCCACGGCCCGGCCTCGACGCCACGTGCTCCGGAGCGTGCCCTGCTGGAACTGCTCCTCGAGAAGACTGCTGATCTTGGCCTTCTTTTTCCTTTCATATATTTCTTCTGACTTTTCTTGGGCTGTTTTTTGTTGAAAAATCTCTTCCTCCTCAGGAAGTCAGCTTGCCCAGGGGCAGAACATAGTGGGACTCGTACAGCGCGGGGAGCTGTGCGGCGCGTGAGCGCAAGACCGTTCTCGCCAGGGCCTTGGTGCGCCAGCTCCGTGGCGGCCGCCCGGTAGACAGCACTGATGACCCCTGTTTGGCGAGTGCAGCGCTCAGAACCCCAGAAGTTCCCCATGTCCAGCCGCAGGGCACACGGGGCTTCTTGCTGCCCCGCGCCCAGGAGCTGTGTACCGGAGGGGGGCCAGTCTTAGTGTCGCCGCCGGGGGTCCCACCTCAGCTCGCGCCCCTGTGGCGGGGCTTTCCCTGGCTCCTGCGGCGCTGGTGCCGGTGGCCCCGGGAGAGGCCCCCTGTGACAGGGCGCGATGGAGGCTCGAGCCTCCGGGACCAGGGCGCGCGCCTCCCAGCCCCAGAACCCGCGGGCTGGACTAAAGAAAACCGACTTAAAGTATAGAAATTACCTGACGTCACACAGCTGGTTCAGACTCAAGTTTCTCTTATCCCAGAGCAAAATTCTGGTCGCTCCGATTGTGCTCTACTGGCTGGGTTTACTCGAATGGTATTCTAATGGGAGAAAAGCCGCCGTTTGGCCTGTTCAAAAATGTCCATTTTTTTCCCACTGAATCTGGAATAATCAAACGTGTGAAACAGTTCTGTTTACTCTGAACTCATCAAGTGTGGGAGACTATTTTAATCCAAATAAACTTGTAAGAGGCAGCTTTGTAAGAGCAAATCACGTCATCTTCGGGTACACATTTTCAGATCTGTAAAAGAAGGCAGTTGAAATACTCCAAGTTTTTCACTGTTTTAAAGCATTTGTTGTATTGATTTATAAGCCAAGATTTTTTGCATTAACTCATACTGATTAGTAACTGCCAAGGAGATAGAATGTTCCATATATTCTCTTCCTGCAAGAGAAGTCAACATTAGAAATCACCTACACGGGAAATCTTTTTTATCAGATGGCTGTAGTCAGAACAAAGGAAGTTAAATTAGTTTAATGGACTATGTCATCCAGTTAAAGTATAGTTTGCTCCTCCCATCTCCACTGAAAGAATATATCTGAAATGGAACCATGCTACTTAAATGGAACCCAGAAATCTGTTCAAGACACTATTACTTTTTCACTCATTATCTCTTGCTACTATCTTCTGCTATGATATTGCAATTGAATGCATTTTAGCTTTTTCTTACATTAAAATTATATTTCTACGTTGCAAATGAGAGATACTGTTGTCATATCATCAGTAAACCGACATACAAACCCATCTAGGAATGAGCTGGGCTGCTTCTCCAAGCAGTCAACTTCACTTAGCTTCAGTACCAAAAGCTGACATTTTCTTGTGGCTCATTGCCAGTTTCTGGAGTGACACCCTGTCTGGGAACTACAGACTGTATGTATTGACAACAAGGAGACTTTGTATAAAGAAGCAGCCATTTCCTCCCCAGCTGTCTGTGGATAACTGCGCAGGAAGTGTATCTTCCATGCATCATGTTTATGAAGTGACCATTTACTGTAAAAACAAATTTGTAATTGGCATAATATGTGTGGGAGATGTCTGGTGCCTGTCACAGTGCTAATCATGAATAAAATTAGGAGCCAGCATCATGAATTGTGGAAACTATGGCTTTGATGCATAACATTTCTCATTTAAAGAAATATCTCCTTAGAATTTATATAATCTGGCTTTTCTTTTTTTAGCAACTATATTTTATGGGTAAACTCAATGGATGAGGCTAAGAGACATTACATAATCTTCTTTTCTTAACATTGCAATGTCCAGGGACTCTGTTAGGAAGAATAATACAAAGTAAACCATGTGTGGAAATTTATACAACAAAGTTCTGATAATTTTTGTGGGGTAAGGAGATGATATGTATTTCATGTGTCTTTAAGTACTCACTAATTCACGTGGAATAGGATAGTTTAATTAGTGCATCATTGCCAGCATGAAAAAAAAACTGAGTTAGTAGAATAAAATAAAATTGAAGTAGAATAAGTCTCTTATAAGAAAAGTATTGCTTTGTGAAATTTTTGTTTGTTATGTGTGTGTGCAAGTGTACATGAGTGTGAGCATATTAGGTTAAAAGGTAAAACACATTTTTACTGCAGGTCTTACTTGTTTGAAAGCCATTGAATTACTAGGGAGACTAGCACTTTTCACTCAATGGTACAGAAAGAGATTGTAGCCTCATTCCAGGGTAACGCTCTTCCCCAGTGTTGTATAAACAAGACTAAGTGAGCATTCAAGAAGCCATGCGATGATCCAAGATTACATAAAACAAGATCTGTGTGGTATTTCATATTATAGGTCATGTAAAAATTGTGCCCTGGTTTCCAAAATGAGCTGCTAGGTTTAATATGGTTTCAGTGGCTAGTTGTGTTCTGAGGAATAAACAATTAATTGAAAAATGATTTTGGAAACAGTCTTCTTACCAGCAAGGATTTTAAACACATAAAATGACCAATGATAGAACAAGTATGAGCTAAATCCCCAATAATTAATAAAAACACGTCCTACAGGGGATCAGAGGATCAAATGATGAGCTTATTCAGGGTTGGGAGTGAAGAAAACTTTCAAAGAAAAGAGCCAGGCAAGCATGGAAAAAAATATTTTGCTTGAGTGGGGAATGGAAAGCAAAGGCATGGGGATTTTTTTTAATCCCTCTTATTTATGTGATGACAAAGAATGAATATAATGTCATAAAATGATTTTTAAGGACTATGTTTTGTAATATGCTTCCTTTCATAAATATTTTATTTCATGTTCTTAGGTAATAGAGAAAAAGGGATGCAGTTAACATCTACTTAGACCTTATATCTTGCCATGCCCTCTGCTAGGTGCTTTACAGGCATAATCTAATTTCTCACCACTACTACCTCATATGGTAGGTGGTTTAGTTTCCCTTTTATAGATAAGGCAAATGAGTAGCTAAATAACTTACTCAAATTCAGAGTTTGAAAGAGGAGGAGTTAAGCTCGAATCTAGATTTGCCTGGCTCTAAGGGTCAACTCTTATAAGAACAACCTAATTTTAAAGAAGAAAATCCAGGTAGAAAGTTTTCCAGCAAATGGTGCTTTGGTTGCCCATGTCTGAATGCTGTTCTATGGGTAAGGGACAGAGTAAACTTTTCTGAAAATTTTGGTTTTCTATTTTTAAAAGAAAAGGGCTTTCTTAAAATTCTTCTCTGTATGAGTCAGTGTCACTTACTAAATTGCAGTTTCAAATAGCTAAGTGATATTTCTTGGGTGATAATTACTAAAGTCACTAATGTCAAAAGATTTGAGTGAAACACATCTTCAACCACCAGTCCTTCGCCACTCTATTTTAAAGTTAATTCCACTTTTTTTCCTCCCCCCTCCCCTGACCCTGCTGTTTTTGTCATCTGTTCCCATTGGCTATGTCATCTTCTGTGTCTTTTTCTTTTTGTCTTCCTTCTCATTTTCTCTAGGAGTCACTGAGATTCAATCCTGGGGATCTCTGATGTGGAGAAAGGTTCCTTGTCATTTGGGCCACCATCTTTTCCTGGTTTCTGTTGCATCTTGCCTTGACTCTCCCCTTCCTCTCTCTTTTTGTTGCATCTTCTTCTTGCTGCATGACTTGCCATGCCAACACGCCTTTACCAGGAGGCCCGGGAAATCAAACCTGGGTCCTTCCATATGGTAGATGGAAGCTCAATCACTTGAGCCACATCCACTTCCCTAATTTCACTTTTGAGGGAATGTTAATATAGGGCTTTAAGATCAAAATATAAATATTTTGAAAAGATTTTATCTAAATGCAAATGGTATTTACATATGAATGTATATGACTGTTGAATTTTGGTCAGTTACTACTACTTTTTAAAGGAATAGATTTTCTGATCGCATTTAATATTTCTCCTCTACTTGCCTCAAAATGTAATTGAGTTCTTCCTGAAATTAGGAAAACCACCACTTTGGAATACTCTGTGACCTTAGTTTGATTGTGAAAGCAATCAGGTGAATGAAAATAACCCATACACCTTCTTTTGAATGTAGAACATAATGTGCCCTTTCACTCTATTTTACAAAATTATTTTCCACTAACAATCTGCTGCTTTTAAAGAGAAAATACTTATTTTATTTATCCACAATTTATCAACTCAAAACCAACATAGCTAATATTTGTCTTAATTTGCACCAGATACTACTTTAAACAAAGTTTGTAATTTAAACCCTCACACCAATCTTTAAAATAGATACTCCAATTATCTCTACTCTTTTATGTAAGGAAACTGAAGCAAAGCAGGATCAAGTGATTAATAAACTATAAAATTGAATTTAAGCCAGGCAGTCTTATTTCAGCTCCAAAGCTTAGAAGCAGGCATCTTTGACAATGTTTCCCAAACTTGGTTCTGATGAAAAGTTGCTTTTAGGATGTTAGCTAATTTTTTCAAAACTAGATTCAGAGGGCTAAGTGGTTTGCAAATGTTTGAAAATGTATTGCAAAATTTGGCAAAACCTTTAATATGGTACTAGGCATTGTTAATCTCTAACAAAGAACATTGAATACAATGTTTCTAAACATAAAAATGTATACACAGACAAATTCAGAAGTCTAAGTGGTTTACCAATGTTTGAAAACTTATTGCAAAATTTGGCAAAACCTTTAATATGGTAATAGGCATTGTTAACCTCTATGAAAGAATATTGAATACAATGTTTCTAAACAAAAATGTACACACACACAAATATATTAGTGTTTTACAGTACACTCATAAACATCAGAATGCTCAAATTTATAAGGTCTTATATTGACATTTTTACATCTGTTTATTTTCAATCTTGTGATCTAAATATAACATAGCAGTGATAGTAAGCTCCTAAATTTTTTAGAGTATAGCATAAAATGAAAACATTTTGATACTCTAAGTTTACATCCTTTCTATAGTATATAAATCTTAAAGATGTTACAAACAACATCCAAGAATAGTTATTAATATCTACTCTGAAACATTTGAATTACAAGAGCCCTCAATATATCTATTAGTCAGTTACTCTCTAAGAGGAGTTACACAGAAATTTTTCAAGACAAATAGTTGACATTTTAGAAATTTCCAATGACACAAATAATGTTGATTCAATTTTTAAACTCTTTCCTAAGTATAGTGAACTTAGCACATGTGTGTGGCTCCTAATTGTAAAACTGCAGAATTTTTTTCCTCCACTTCTCATCATAAAGCTATGTTTTAGAGCTTTGCCTTTAGAATTGGAGAGAAGTTCATCCTTGTCCTGTCAGAAAACTACCTTTATAATGGTAACAATAGCAAATTGGACACAGCATTATAAAATGTACTTTATGATAAGACTAATCATTGTATTGAATTCTACAATATTACTGCAGAACCACAACGCATGTACACACAGATATGTCCACACACAAAGGCAAGTATACATACTCAAACATTGCTCCTTAATATTTTTGCCCTAGGAATGATATGAGAAAATTTATTAAGGCTACCACCATCCACACTGGTTTCTTTTAGTTGTGACTCATGTCACTATCTACCTAAGAATATTTTAAGGACACAGAAGACTTGGGTTCTACTTTGACTCTAAAAGTTATTGGACCTGTGTCCTTTGGCAATTCAGTTACTATATTTGTGACTCACTTTTCTCATCTGTAAGATGGGGCTAAATAATGTTCTACTTTGCCTTAAATGATTGGCATAAAGTTCAAAAGGAAATATATGTGTAAAGGTACCTGAGTTCTTTTTATATTTTCCACTTACCTCCTCATTATGAGTATTTTCTTTCAAATACTTTGTCTCCTCGTTATGGATCACATTTTCCTGCTACTAGTCATCTCTAAAAATATTTTATTGAGTTTTGGATATTTGGTTTGTTACACTGTTGAGTGTAAGGGTTTTTTGTTTTTGTTTTTGTTTTCTTATCTTCCTTTGAAGAGTGTTTTGCCAGGCAGTTAAGTTGCTTTATCAACTAAGTTTATGTAACATTCTAAATCCTTTGTTGTCATTTCAACAATGTTCCCAGCATCTTCTCTGGGAATAGATTCCATCTCAAGAAACCACTTTCTTTGCTCATTCATGAGAAGCAACTCCTTATCCATTAAAGTTTTATCATGAGATTGCAGTAATTTAATTTAATCACATCTTCAGGCTCCACTTCTACTTGTAGTTCTCCTGCTATTTCTACCACATCTTCAGTTACTTTCTCCATTGATTGGAACCCCTCAAAGTCATCCATGAGGGTTAGAATCACCTTCTTCCAAACTATAGCCTCGCATAATCATAAATGTTCTTAATGGCATCTAGAATAGTGAATCATTTCCAGATTTACAACTGACTTTGGTGAATCATTTCCTGAAGATTTTCAACTGACTTTGCCAAGATCCCTCAGAGGAATCACTACCTACAACAGCTATTGCCTTAGGGAATTTCTTAAATAATAAGACTTGAAACTCAACTTGACTTGAACCATACACTGCAAAATGGATGTTGTGTTAGCAAGCATGAAAACAGCATTAATCTTGTTGTACCTCTCCATCAGTGCTCTTGGGTGTCCAGGTGCATTGTCAATGAGCAGTAATATTCTGAGCAGTAGGTCTCAAAAGTGGGTATACCCAAACGAGAGTAAGCTTGTCTTTTGAAGCTTTGAAGTGAGGCACTGACTTTTCCTCTCTAGCTGTGGAAGTCCTAAATAGCAACCACTTCAGATATAAGGCTATTTGGTCTACATTGAAAATCTCTTGCTTAGGGTAGCCAACATCATCAATTATCTTAGCTAGTTCTTCCAGATAACTTGCTGCAGTTTCTACATCAGCCACTTGCTGCTTCACCTTGCATTTTTATGTTATGGAGACACTTTTTTCCTTAAACCTCATGAATCAACCTCTGTTAGCTTCAAACTTTTCTTCTGCAGCTGCCCTGCCTCTCTCAGCCTTTATAGAAATGAAGGGAGTTAGGACCTTCCTCTGGATTAGGGTTTGGCTTAAGGGAATGTTGTGGCTGGTTTGATCTTCAGTTCAGACCACTAAACCTTTTTCCATATCAACAATCAGGCTATTTTGCTTTTTTAAATCACTCGTATGTTCACTGGAGTAGCATTTTTAATTTCCTTCAAAAACGTTTCCTTTGCATTCACTACTTGGTTGTTTGGTGCAAGATGTCTAGTTTCCAGCCTATCTCAGCTTTCAATATGCCTTCCTCACTAAGCTTAATTATCTCGAGCTTTTGATTTAAAGTGAGAGATGTGTGACTGTTCCTTTTACTTGAACACTTAGAGACCATTTTTGGGTTATTAATTGGCCTATTTTCAGTATTGTTGTGTCCCAGGGAATAGGGAGGCCAGAAGAAAGAGGAGGAATGGGGAAATGGCCAGTTGGTGGAGCAGTCAGAACACACAGAACATCTATTGATTAAGTTTGCTGTTTTCTATGGGTATGGTTCATGGTGCCCGAAAACAATAACAATAATAACATCAAAGATCACTAATTACAGTTCACTATAAAAGATATGATAATAATGAAAAAGTCTGAAATATTGTGAGAATACCCAAAATGTGATACAGAGACATGAAGTGAGCACAAGCTGTTGGAAAAATGGTGCCATTAGATTTGCTTGACACAGGGTCGCCACAAACTTTCAATTTGTAAAAAAAAAATAAAATAAATGTAATAGCTGTGAATTGTAATAAAGTATAGTGCAATAAATTGAGGTATTTTCTTCCTTTCGACTTTCAGGTTTAGGCATTTAGCATGTTTGGTCTAGAACAGCGTTACCTAAAATAGAGTAGCCAAGATGACTTTGAATTGTAACCTTTTTTTATTTTAATAGGTATATGTTTTTTTAATGTGAATTATAAAACCTAATGTCAAAATAGTCATTTCATCTATTTTATTGTCTAGAATGAACCTAAGTCAAAGTGAATTTAAATACAGTTTTTCAGGTAAATAATAGTAGCCATGAAAGAAGGAATAGGGTATATGGGAACCTCTTATATTTTTTAATGTAACATTTTGTGTGATCTGTGTATCTTTAAAAATAATAATGAAAAAAATATTTTTTAAAGCAAATAATGTTGTTACATCATAACGGTGGCTATGTGGGATATTCCCTGGAAAAGTCTCACTTCAGAAATAACTATTAAAGAAAAGTCCCACTTGCCTGGAACTCTAGATGATGATAGGTACTGAAGAAGAACACCACAAATGCTGAATTGGAGGGGAAAATCACTTAAAAAGAAGTCCAAGATCGGCAGCTCAGACCTGCCAGTCTGGACCACTCCCCTTTTCTCGGTCCTGTGTGGCTTACAGCTCACACAGAGGCAGCACTCCAGCTTGGCTACCTCCTGCCATGGTCACAGACAGTCACTCACAGCAGTGAATTAGAACCCCCACATATTTAGTCAAAGGAACCAATGTCACACAGACCCCGGGCAGGGACCTAAGCAGCTGGCGAGTACATGCATACAAAGGAGCCTCCAGGTAACAAAGGCCCTTGGCAGAACTGTTGGCAAGAGGTACACATGCCCAACCAAGTAGCTAATTGCTGGAGTACCTAAATGAAAAAAAAAAAAAAAAGGACACTTTTGAATGTTGACTTCATCTGGGTCCCTGGCTTAGAATACCCTAATGTGGAAACAAAAGAGACCCATGGTGGAACTACTGATAAGTGGTGCACACACCCAACTCAGTCTCTCATTGCTGGAGCATCTAAACAAGAAAATGGGTGTTTTTGAATACTGATCCTATGTGGCTCCCTAGGGCAGGACACCATAATATGGAAATAACTAGAGGCAGAAAAGTCTCACGAAAAACAGAAAAATGAACTGCAGTAAGGCAGGATGGGCTTTGAGGCTGAAAATAGTAATGAAAAAGGGGTACTGTGAGAGGGAGAGCAGTTGAACAAATCATTGGCACTGAGGAGAAAAGTCTGCACAGGACAACCAGAAAAAGAACAGAGGAAAGGATGCCTTCTCCTGGAGGTGAATTAATTGCACATTAAAGGGCAATCTTAAAAGTTTCCCTACCTTTCTAGGGCAAAAAACAGGTGCAGAAGACCTGAGAAAAGCTAAACAATTAAACA
The DNA here is from genome assembly GCF_030445035.2 of Dasypus novemcinctus. Classification (NCBI taxonomy): domain Eukaryota; kingdom Metazoa; phylum Chordata; class Mammalia; order Cingulata; family Dasypodidae; genus Dasypus; species Dasypus novemcinctus. The sequence goes on along the minus strand of NC_080676.1, from coordinate 22,489,588 downwards.
GGTATTGTTCTAAATGTTAATTATAAGTTAGACCAAGTGCTGAAGAAAAGTCTTAACACAAAGCCAAACTACAATAAAACCCTAGACAAGAGGGTAAAACTGACTTTCAGAATTAGCACATCAAAATAATCAGATGTTCAGACATCAGCAAAATATTCCAAGCCATACTAAGAAACAGGAAAGAATGGCTCAATCAGGGGGAAAAAATTAAAACTCCAGAGGAGACAAAAAATTTGGAAGAACTAATTTTTAAAAATTCAAATGTAACTTCTAAATCAATTCAAGAAATTGAAGGAAAATAAGCAAGGATATAAAATAAATATGGGTAAAGAGCTAAAGGTAATGAAGAAGACAATGTGTGAATAAAAAATAAAAATTACAAAGTTTAAAAGAGCCATAACAGAAATTATACGCATGCAAAACACAATAATGGAGATTAAAATTACACTAGAGGGGGCGGCGGACTTGGCTCAGTGGTTAGGGTGTCTGTCTACCACATGGGAGGTCCACGGTTCAAACCCCGGGTCTCCTTGACCCATATGGAGCTGGCCCATGCGCAGTGCTGATGCGAGCAATGAGTGCCGTGCCACGCAGGGGTGTCCCCTGTGTAGGGGAGCCCCATGTGCAAGGAGTACGCCCCGTAAGGAGAGCCACCCAGTGTGAAAGAAAGTGCAGCCTGCCCAGGAATGGTGCCGCACACACAGAGAACTGACACAACAAGATGATGCAACAAACAGAAACACAGATTCCCGTGCTACTGACAACAACAGGAGCAGACAAAGAAAACGACGCAGCAAATAGATACAGAGAACAGACAACCAGGGTGAGGAATGAGGGGAGAGAAATAAATAAATAAATAAATAAATAAATAAATAAATAAATAAATAAATCTTTAAAAAAAAATACACTAGAGGGAAGTGGATGTGGCTCAAGTGATTGGGCTCCTGTTTACCATATGGGAGGTCCAGCATTCAGTCTTGGGGCCTCCTGGAAAAGGCAAAAGCCTGAGCAGAGAGCTGGCCTATGCAGAGTGATGGCCCACATGGTAAGCTGGCCTGAGTGGAGTACTGGCCTGTGCAGCAAGCTGGCCCAAGTGGAGAGCTGGCCCAGCAAGATGATACAACAAAAAGAGACACAGAGGAAAGACAATAAGCGATACAGCACACCAGGGAGCTGAGGTGGTGCTGGAGATTGAGCACCTCTCTCCCACTCCAGAAGGTCCCAGGATTAGTTCCTGGTGCCACCTAAAAAGAAGACAAGCAGACACAGGAGAACACACAGCAAATGGACACAAAGAGCAGACAACAGGGGAGGGGAGATAAATTAATAAATAAATCTTTTTAAAAAAACATCCTAGAGGCAAACAATAGCAGATTTGAACAGGCAGAAGAAAGAACACATGAACTAGAAGACAGAACAATTGAAATCATACAGTCAGAAGAACAGATAGTGAAAAGAATAGAAAAAATTGAACTGAGTATAAATGGTGTGTGTGAGAGCATGAAGCATGCCAACACATTTGAGACTCAGAAGGAGAAAAGAAGGGAAAGGGGGCAGAAAGAATATTTGAGGAAATTAAGGCCAAAAATTCCCCAACTCTCAAGATAATCATAAATACACCAAGAAGGACACAGTGCTCCAAACATGATAGATGCTAATTAGCCTACTCCAAGACACAGACTAATCAAAATATCAAATGCCAAAGAATTCTGAAAGCAGCAAGAGAAAAGCACTTCACACAGTCTTAGTTTGCCACAGGGCTGCCAATACAAAGTACCAGAAATGTGTTAGCTTTAATAATGAAGATTTTATTTAGGGCAAAATCTTACAGTTCTGAAGCCATGAAATGTCAAAATCAAAGGACCAGGAGAGGTTCTTTCTCACCAAAGTCAGCTACTGGGGATCCTGTGTTCTGACACACGGCAAAGATGGCAGCTGATCTCTGCCAAGGTCTCTGCCTTCCCCTGCAGAATCTACCCTCTCCTGGAGCTCAGCTGTAGGCAACTAGGCATAGGGCTTGTCTCTTTCTAGGCCTCCTTTTATTGTCTCAGCCACTCGACTTCCTTCCTGAGCTGTGAGTTATTAAGCACATGGCTATCTCTTCAGCCTTGAGCTGCTCCAGCCTCATGCTTAACTTTGGCTGCTAGTGATCCTCAAGTTCTCTCTCACACGGAAGAATCAAAAATGGCATCTTCTTTTCTGAGGCTCCCTCTCTATGTGTCTCTGTTTATAAAAATTCCAGTAAGAATGCATAGACTCAACTTGAGTCACACCTTTACTGACATAGTCAAATCAAAAGGGTCCCACACCCACAGGAATGGAGTAGTTCAAGAACATAATCTTGTTCTTATAGGATTCATGAAAGAACTTCAAACTGTCACAAACACATCAAGTGACCCTCAATAAGACTAAGCGCTGAATTCTTATCAGAAACCATGGAGGTAAGAAGGCAGAGGTATGAAATATTTAAGCTATTAAAAGAAAATACTACCAGTCAAAATCTTTTTGCCTGACAAAACTGTCCTTCAAAAATGAGAGAGAGTTTAAGACAGTCACAGACAAACAAAAACTAAGAGAGTTCATCACAAAAGATCTGCCCTGTAAGAACTGGTAAAAGAAGTTCTTCAGGTTGAAAGAGAAAAACAAGAAAGAGTGGCTTGGAGTAATATGAAGGTGTGAAGATCTTCAGTAAGGGGAAGTAAATGTAAAACCCAATAATACTGAACCCTCAATATATAATACAACTCTTTAATTCCTATAAGAATTTGAATACAGTTGAATAAGAAATAATCATATTTCATGATAACAGACATGCAAAATATAAAGAGATACTGTGGGACAAAAACAACATAAGGAGGAGAAACAGAGGTATATGGGAACAGAGAATGTGTATCTATTGAAGTTAAGTTGATATCTTTTAAACAATAGGTTACATAATATAAACCTCAAGGGAACCACAAAGAAAGTATTTAAGAATACATACAGAAATAGAAATAAGAAAGGGATCAATAAGTTACATCACAAAAGATCAACAATACAGAAAAGGATCCTGCAATAAATGAAAAGAGAGACAAAAAAAGATATGACATATAAAAAACAAAGGACAAAATGGCTGACGTAAGTTCTTCCTTTACAGTAATAACACTGAACTTTAATGGATTGAACTGCCCAATCAAAAGATACAGATTGATAGAATGCATAAAAATGTATAATCTAATATATGTTTTTACAAGAGATTAACCTTAGACTCAAAGACACAAATAGGTTGAATGTGGAAAGATGGAAAAAGATAATCCATGCAAAGAGTAGCAAAAAAAGAGCTGGGATAGTTGCAATAATATAGGATAAAATAGATTTTAAGTCAAAAACTTTTACAAGAAACAAAGATGGGCTCTTTATAGTAATAAAAGTATCAATCCACCAAGAGGAAATAATTATAATTATTTATGCACCTAACCACACTGCCTCAAAATATAGTGAGGTAAACCCTGGCAAAACTGAAGGGAGAAATAGACACTTCTACTATAGTAAGTGGAGACTTCAATACACCACTTTCATCAATAGATAGAAAATCTACACGTATCAATAAGGAAACAGAGGATATGAATAATATGATAAATAAGTTAAACCTAACAGACATACATAACCCTGCTCTATAAAACAGCGGGATAAATACACTTTACTCAAATGCACATGGATTTTTTTCAAAAATAGATCACATTTAAGGTCACAAAACAAGTTTCAATGAATTTAAAAGGATAAAAACTATACAAAGTATTTTCTCTGACCATAAGAGAATGAAACTGAAAATCAATAATAGAAGGAGAACTGGGAAATCCACCAGTATATGGAAGCTAAACAACAAACTCTTAATCAATGAATCAAAGAAATCACAAGAGAAATCAGAAAATACCTTGGGATGAATGAGCATGAGAACACAACTTATCAACACTTATCAGTACTCAGAGGGAATTTTATAGCACTAAACACATAAATTTTAAAAGAAGAAAGCTGAAATCAAAGACCTAACCACATACCTGGAGGATCTAGAAAAGTAATGACAAATTAAACTCAAAGCAAGCAGAAGGAAGGAAACAATAAAGATTAGAGGAGATATAAATCAAATAGAGAATTTTAAAAAAGAAGGAATTAACAGAACCAAAAGTTGAATTTTTGAAAAGATCAATAAAATGACAAAACTTTAGCTAGAAAAAAAAGGTGAGGGTAAAAATAATTCAAATCAGAAATGAAAAAGGGATCATTACTTTTGACACCATATAAATTAAAAGGATCATTGGAGGCTACTATGAACAACTATATGTCAACAAATTAAACTAGATAAATGCACAAGTTGCTAAAAATACATAACCAACATACAATGATTCTAGAAGAAAGAGAAGATCTGAACAGAGAAAATACAAGTAAAGGTATTAAATCCATAATCAAAAACCTCCCAAAAGCAACAACAACAAAAAACAGGATCAGATGACTTTACAAGTGAATACTAACAAATATTCCAAGAAGAATTAACACCACTCCTGCTCAAACACTTCCAAAAAATTAAAGAGCAGGGAACACCACTTAATTTATTCTATGAGGCCATTATAACCCTAATACCAAAGCCAGATAATGGTACCACAACAAAAGAAAATTACAGATCAACAAAACATTCACAAACCAAATCCAACAGCATATTAAAAAAATTATACACCATGATCAAGTGGAATTTATCCTAGGTATGCAAAGGTGATTCACCATGAGAAAATCAATTAATGTCATGCACTATATTAAGAGAATCAAGAACAAAATCAACATGATCATCTCAGTTAATGAAAAAAAGGCATTTGACAAAATCCAGTATCCATTCTTGATAATAACACTCAGAAAACTAGGAATAGAAGGAAAGCTCCTCAATATGATAAAGGGCATATACAAAAAACTCATATGCAGGTATTTATGAATTGATAAGCAAAATGTGGTATATACATACAATGGAATACTATGCAGCTGTGAAAAGAAAAAAGGTCCTGGTTCATGGAACAATATGGATGAACCTAGAAGACATCATGTAGAGTAAAATAAGTCAAATAAAAAAGGACAAATATTATATGATCACGCTGATATGAAATAATTAGAATAACCAAATTCACAGAGTTAGAAACTGGAATTCAGATGACCAGGGGCTGGGCAGGGTTAAGGAATGGTGAGTTAAAACTTAATTGATAAGAAATTTCTGTTGGGGGTGATGGAAGTTTTGATAATGGATGGTAGTGGTGGCAGCACAACACTGTGAATGTTACTAACACCATGAAATTATATATCTGAACATAGTTAAAAGGGAAAATTTTAAGTTGTATATATGTTACTAAAATTAAAATTAAAAATTAAATAAGTCAAAATTTGCAAGGGTGGCATATGGTTGACTGATTTGGGGCCCTTCCTCACAATGATAAATAGATAGGTGAGAAAGCAAATGAGTAAAACACTCAGACTTTTTGTATCTGATCCACCATCTTACTTTTTTTCCCCTTTGGAAATACAGTCTCTACTGGCAAAGTCAAGGACATCTTCTAGTCCTTGCCTACCTCCCTTCATTTCCCCTCATGCCTGTTGACATGTAGGTGTTTGATATTGTTTCTATTTCTTAAGAGACCACAGGCAGCAAGGTGAGCCATTAAATCTTAATCAGAACTTCCAGGAAGATGGCATTGAAGTAGGTAGGCTATGTGGAGACAGGAGCCTAATCAGCTCAGGAGAGAAGGAAAACAGAAGAGAGAGCCTGGAAACTGCCAGAAGCCCAGCTCGCCTGAGGGAAAGGAGCCAGGAGATCCAGGTAAGCTTTCAGAAGCTTACTTAAACTGTGGAGTGGGTATAGCTCAGTGTAGTAATGGCTGCCTTGCTGATATTAGGTCACTGGTTTGATTCCCCTTACCTCCTGAGAGAAGGATTCTAGAGTGATCCACCAGGTTGCCAGGCACCCAGCTGGCACCCTATGACAAGGACTTTATAGACTGAGATTTTTTCATTGTTTTAGGTTTTTTTAATCTGTTATTTTTTATTTTTAAATCAGTATTTTATTTTATTTCATTCTTTATTTTATTCACTAAAACTACATACCATACCTGTGGAGGGCAGGTTTCAGAGTGTTTGATTAATGAGCATAGGCAGCCTGAGATGATTCTTAAGGGCCTAAGAGGGAAGCCTGTTTTCCGTGGATTGTTTTTTAGTTTTTGTCTGTCTTTTCTCTTCCTTTGCTTCATTTTTCCTTTTCCTTATTTTTTTTTTCCTTAGTTTCTTTATTTGTTCTCTTTCTTTCATTTTTCCCTCTTCGGTTGCTTTTCTTTCATTTCACCTTTTCTTGAGTGGTCTTCATTTTTTTCCTTCTTTTCTCAACTTACCAACTTATTTTATTCTATTTTTCTCATTTTGTTTTTTATTCCTCTTATTTATTCTTATTCCTTTGTATTTCTTATGATTTTTCACTTTTATTACTTATTTCTTGTCCTGTCTCTTTTGTGGTTTATTTTCTATCTTTTTTATTATTACTATTTTTTTTTTCTCTTCTCTCTTTCTTTGTCTGTGGTGCTAGTATTTTTTCAAGGAACTCAGATGACTACAAGGATATAGAAAATGTGGACCCAAGTGTCAAAAGGAACTTTAGCACAAAACAAAACAAAGTAAAACCCTAGAGTAGAAAGAGATGCTAACCATCTGAATAAGCCCATCAAGAAAAATAGATGCCTAGACACCATTAAAAAATTACAAGCCACACTAAGATACAAGAAGACATGACCCTGTCTAATGAACAAAACTAAAGTCAGGAGGAGATGCAGAATGTTCAGCAACTAATCAAGGATGTCCAAACAAATATCATGAATCAACTTAATGAAGTGAAGGAAGAGATAAAGGATATTAAGAAGATACTGTGGGAACATAATGAAGAAATTGTAAACATGCATAAAAAATAATGGAGCTCATGGTGATGAATGGCACAATGCGAGAAATCAAAAATATATTGGAAGCATGTAACATTAGATTTGAACAGAGAGAGAAAAAAAACAGCAATGTGGAAGACAGTACAGCTGAAATCAAACAGAGAGTAGAATAGACAGATTAAAAAGATTGAAAAAACCCAACAGATTAGGAGTTTGAATGACAACATAAAATGCACAAACAAATGCATTATAGGTATCCCAGAGGGACAAGAGAAAGGAAAGGGGACAGAAGTTGTTTGGGAGGAAATAATGTTGAAATTTTCCCAACCCTATTGAGGGACATAGACATACATGTTCAGGAAGCCCAGCACACCCCAAGCAATATAAACCTAACAGGTCTACTTCAAGATATATGCTTGTTAAATTGTCCAATGCTCAAGATAAAGAGAGAATACTGAAAGCAGGAATAGAAAAGAGATCCATCACACAAAAGGGAAGCTCAATAAGATTAGGTGGTGATTTTTCATCTGAAACTATGGAGGCAAGAAGTCAGTGGTATGACATAGATAAGGTGTTAAAAGAAAAGCTGGGATACAAAAATGAGGGAAAGTTCAAAATATTCACATATAAATAGAAATTAAGAGAGTTTGTCAATAAGAAACCTGCCCATCAAGAAATACTAAAGGGAGTTGTGCAGGTTGAAAGGAAAAAACAGGAAAGAGTTAGAGGAGAGTGTAATAGCAACTAAAAAGATTTAAAAAAGAAATAAAAACAACATATGGCATGCATAACCTAAAAAAAATATGACTAATGTAAGTCATTCCTTGACAGTAATAACATTGAATGTTACTGGGTTACACTGTCCAGTCAAGAGACACAGACTGGCAGAATGGATCAGAAAATATGATCTATCTATATGCTGTCTGTAAGAAACTCACCTGACACCTGGGGACTCAAGGAGGCTGAAAGTGAATGGTAGGAAAACAATTTTACATGTAAACAATAACCAAAAAAAGTGGGAGTAGCTACACTAATATTGGACAAAGTAAACTTTAAATGCAAAACTATTGTAAGAGAAAAAGATGGCCACTGTACACTAATAAAAGGGATAATCTATCAAGAAGAAAGAACAATCATAAACATTTATGGACCTAACCAGGGCACCTCAAAATACATGAGGCAAACACTGGAAAAAGAGTGAAGAAATAGATGCCTCTACAATTATAGTGAGGGACTTCAATATCACCATTAGACAGAATATCTCAACAGAGAATGAATAAAGAAATAAAGACTATGAATAATATTTTAGAGGATCTGAACCTAATAGGCATAGAGGGAACAGTATACTTAAATACAACAGGATCAGGATATACATTCTTCTGAAGTGCACATGGCTCATTCTCCAGGATAGACCACATGCTAGACCATAGAACAACTCCCAATGAATTTAAGAAGATTGAAATTGTACAGAACTATTTCTCTGACCACAGTGGAATGAAGCTGGAAATCAGTAAGGGGCAGAGAAACAGATTAGGCACAAAGATATGGAAGTTAAACAACACACTCTTAGACAATCAGTGGGTCAAGGAGGAAATTGCAGAAGAAATAAGTAACTTCTTTGAAACAAATGAAAATGACAACACAATTTAAGAAAACCTATGGGATGCAGCAAAAGCTGTACTGAGGGGAAATGCATTGCCATAAATGCCTATATTAAAAAAGAAGAAAGAGCTAAAAATCAAAGACCTAACTAAACATCGGGAGTGAAACCTGATGATTGCCATGAGAAAGGGGAAAGGGAGTGAGGAATAGAATATGTGGAACATGGGGCATTTTGGGGGCAATGGGAATGTTCTAAGTGATATTACAATGATGGATATAGGCCATGTTAAATTTCATAAAAATTTATAAAAGTGTATGGTCCAAAATGTAAACCATAGTGTAAACCATTAATGATGGCTAGTAGCTATGTTTCAGTATTTGTACATCAGCTGTAACAAATGTATGCCATCCACATATAAAATGTTAATAGGGAAAAATGAGATAGGGGGAGGATGTTGGGTATATGGGAATTCCCTGTATTCTGTACATGAATTTTCTGTAACCTAAAACTTCTTTGAAGACAAAAATGAAAAAAGTAAGGCACTGGGGGAATAAGTGGATGAAAATGTCATGGTACATACAAGAAAACAGATCTTAGTGATGAAAGACATAATATCAAAAATTTTTTTTAATTTTTTTCATTATTTTTATTATTCCACATTTTTTTTGTATTTTATGCCTTATTTTTAAAACCAGTAATTATTTCATTTTCTTATTAAGGTATTTGGTTATTTTGTTGGCTTCACTTTTGAAGAAGTTTTGGATCACAGAAAGGTTACAACTAAGACAGGGGAGGATCACTAGTGCAGGGTGTCAGTGATGGGGGATACATGGAAGGAGGTTAACCTAGGGCATACATATAAGGTAAAAAATTGTGTTCAAGTGGCATTGTTATGGTGGGTGGAGATTCACACAATAACTGGAAGAATATTGAATTCCCATCCTGGGGAGCTCTTACACATTCTCGAATGGATCAGCAAGAATCCCCCAAGTACGGGGGCAATGACTAGTGAAGGAGGATGGTCCATTGATGGGCCCTTGATATTAATGACTGAACCTTTACCTTTGAAATTGAAACTTAGCTTAGATTATAGAATGCCTAGGAGTTATCTCCTGGAAACCTCCTCATTGCTCAAATGTGGCCTCTCTCTTACCTGAACTCAGCATATAAATTCATTACATTCCTCCCCAGTGTGGGACATGACTCCCAAGGATGAGCCTCCCTGGTGCCCAGGGATTACTACCAAGCTCCAACTAGCAATGCAATTGCAGAAGAACCCTCCAAAGGTGGGGAAAGGTAAAGACAAATGAATTTATATGTCTAAGAGACTTCAAAGTGTGTCAGGAGGTCATTCCAGAGGTTACACTTATGCACATCTCAGTAGGATCTCATTGTTTGCCAAAGTAAATACTACCTCAAATAGAAGGGCTCCTGAGGGTTTTGGAGACCAAGACATTATAGTAAGGGTAGACAGCTCAGGAGTTTGGTGCCTGGCCAGTGGGCCCTACATTAGAATTTATGTTCCCTTGTGTGACAGAGTTGGACTCAGTTGTGGTTTCCCTACACATGGCTCGTCTGACCCTTCTATATGAACCTATAATCAGTATTAGAGTTGATAGGTGTATGTCCAAGAGACTTAATTCTTGGAACTGTCCATGTACCAGCTGAATCTCAATGGAATTGCAACAACAGCTCATTGGACTCACCCAGGACAACTAACAAGGAGATGATGATGGACAACAATCGTCCCAAGGAATCAAGAGCTGTAAGCAAGAGAATCCTATCCAGCTGCCCTATGGAATTGAAGTCTCCTCTCAATTTTAGGTGGGGTGGGCATTACCATCCCAGAATCTTCAGGATTGAGGAATGAATTATGGACCAAAGTAGACTTACTGGTATTCTACTATAGACTTAATGTGATTCTAGCAATGTAAGAACTTACATCATTGATATGGATGCAGTGGCCACTGGAGGTTCTGAGGGCAGAGAGAGGGAAAACCAGGTACAATATGGGGGAATTTTTGGGACTTGGGTTTTGTCCAGAATGACATTGCAACAACACATACAGGCCATTATATATCTTGCCATAATCTACAAAATTGTATGGGAGAGAGAGTAAACTACAATGTACAGTATAATCTGTGCTTAGTGGCAGTGCTCCAAAATGTGTTCATCAGTTGTAATGAATGTACCACACTTTTGAAGGATGTTGTTAATGTGGAAAAATGCAGGAGGTATAGGGAGTAGGGCATTTGAGAATCCCCTTTATTTTTTATGTAACATTTATGTAATCTAAGTATCTTTAAAAAAACAAACAAACAAAAAATACTAGAAGAACCTAACAGCAAATTTGAATAGGCAGAAGAAATAATTAGTGTCATAAAAGATAGTACATTTGAAATAAGCAGATAGTAGAACAGATAGATAGTAAGATAGAAAGCTTCAGCAGGGACTCAGGGAATTTGAAGGACAACATGAAATGCACAACATATGCAGTATAGGCTTCTCAGAGGGAGAAGAGAAGGGAACGGGAACAGAATGAGTTTTGGAGGAAATAATGGCTGAGAATTCCTCAACTCTTTGAGGGGCATGTGCGAAAAATGTCCAGAAAGCACAGTGCACTCAAAACAGTATAAATCCTAATAGGCCTACCCCAAGACATATACTTATCAAATTGTCAAATGCTCAAGACAAAGAGAATATTGAAAGCAGCAAGAGAAAAGAGATCCTTTATATAGAAGGGATGCTCAATAAGATTAAGTGCTGATTTCAAATATGTCAGGGGAGTGTTACTGGTATAGGACATCATCAGGGGTGGCAGGGTATGTGGGATGAAGCACACCTGGGGCATGCTTCTATGGAATAAGAAATATGTTCATCCTGTCATAGTGTTTTATCTCAGTGAGTGGAGACCCACACAGTACACAATAAAATGCTAAACTCTTCAAAACTATTCAGTAGCCCCAAAGGTTGCCACTAAACATGGTGATTTTAACCTTTAATTCTGAAAGGCAGTTTTCCTACAATGACTAAGAATGGTAGAAAATTAGAGAGACCTTTCTATAAATATAATCAGTAGATGTATAAATTCATGGTATCATTGATTTCCAAGACTTGAACCAAGGCAATAAAGATCTACATTATAAAAAGCTATTTATTCTTCTTCTCTACATCAGTGTTCAGTATCCTCAGAACTTAAGCATGTGACCTTCTTAGCACACAGCAGTTGTGAAAAAATATCTCGTTAAATCATTCTAAGATTTAAAAATGAAGGGAAATTTTGCCAGGTAGTTGCTCAATAGCTTATAAGAAAAACTGAGTGGTCTCAAGTTAAATATGTGAATTTAAAAATTAAATATAAGTCAGTCCTTCTAAACAGGAAAAATAAAATTACATGCAACTTAAAGTATAAAACACAACCCTTATGAAGTGATTTTCTATTCTCCTCTGTAAACACTAAGGGCCTCCTGAGTGTAGGCTCGTACAAGTAGAGGAGGTCTGGAAGTGTACAAACTGGAGGTCTTCTGAGAAGCAATAGCAGTGACTTTACTATTTCTTCATAGCTTCTTTTTTCTTTTAATTTTAAATTTTTTTTTAATTTTTAGTGCATTTTTATTGTCTTTTTTAAAAAGCTAAATAAATAAATCACAAAAAATGTTACATTAAAAAATATAAGAGGTTTCCACCCCCACTCCTCCCACATCAACAACCCCTTTCATCATTGTGGCACATTCATTGCATTTGGTGAATACATTTTGGATCACTGCTGCACCACATGGATTACAGTTTACATTGTAGTTTACACTCTCCCCCAATCCACTCAGTGGGTTATGGCAGGATCTATAACGCCCAGCATCTGTCCCTACAATATCATTTAGGACAACTCCAAGTCCCGAAAATGCCTCCATATCACACCTCTTCTTCCCTCCCCCTTCCCTCAGCAACTCCCAAGGCCACTGTCTCCACATCAATGATACAATTTTTTCCATTGCTAGAGCCACAATAGTTTTATAGCAGAATACCAATATGTTCGCTCTAATCCATATTTTATTCCTCCATTCTGTGGACCCTGGGATGGTGATGTCCACTCCACCTGTAAATTGAGAGGGGACATAGATCCCGCATGGCTGATGGATGTAATTCTCCTGCTTGCAGTTGTAAGCACTCTCGATTCCCTGGTATAGTGGTTGACCATTTTCACCTCCCTGTTAGCTGATCTGGGTAAGGCCTATGAACTGGAGAGTAGGAGTTGCAACTCTGCTGAGGGTCAGGGCCCAGCTGGAACGTGGCCAGTCCAAAGATTCAGGTCTCCTAAGTATACACCAACCCCAGCATCAATGACAGGTTCAGGAAAAGTGACAGAAGAGGCATGTGTAGAAAGGTCACATCTGAGTCCAACTCCATCACACTCAGGAGCACAAATTCCAGAGTGGGGTCCACTGGCAAGGCACTGAACTCTGGAGCCATCTGCCAGGACCATAGAACCTCTGGGTCTCCGTAGCCCTCAGGAGCACCAGTACCTGAGGTTGTATCTCCTTTGGTTGTTTCTGGGATTCTGTTGAGAGCTTCTTTTTAAGAAATGTTGGAATCTCCTCCTAAAACAACCGGAACCGGAATTAAGATTGAAGTTGGCCACCAGGTGGCAGCAATGCCTCAGTAACATTGCTTGAACAAGCAGGGTATGGTTTGCCCTGATGCTCCCCTTCTCAGTAGACATTCAAAAGCATTACTTTTCCACATATGTAACTATTGCTAGTAGGGTCAAGAACTTCATTTATAACCTCATTTGCATCCTTCCCTCCTAATTAATCAGCTTTAACCTGGACTCTACGTTGTTTATCATTTGTAGGGCCTTGCTTCATGTTGTTTGTTTGTTTCTTCCTGTGCCTGTATTACGTTTTGATCTCTTCCTTTCCTCTTGTGTCTGCAAACGTGCCTCAAAATAATCCTAGAATTCTAGACCGCTAGGCATTTAAGGTCAATCTCCAATGTGTCTCTTGTCTTTTTCTTCTTATCTAATCCTTCCTTTTATACCATTAGAAGACTTTCTCTGAGAAGAGACAGATGAACTTTTTACATTTAGTTCCCTTTTCCTAGCTCTGCTAAATCATGTCTTCTAACCTGTAGAGACAGAAAAAGAAAACAAAGCTACTGAGCATTAATCTCTTGTGATTTTATCTCCTCTTAACAGACAGATCTGCCAGTTTCCTTAAGTGATGTAGGGCTTTGAGAATTCCTTATTCGGTTCAGTTAGTTTCTCCAGCTGTGGTAAATGAAGTCTATACACAAAGGTACCTCTTTAATGAGATGTTATTCAGCATCTTTTTCAAACATAAGCCACCTCAGCTAAAACAACTGCACCTCTATAGAAAATCAAACATAGAATGTAGAGCTAGTAGTTAAAATAATTTGAAAATGATCTTACCCCAGCATCTTAAACTATTTTAGAAGGATTTTCCCAAAGTTACACAAACTAGTTATGGAAGGAGAACTCAAATTTCTGAAACATAGGCTGTCCATTATATATAATAGAGCTATTAAATAGTTATCTTAGGATAGTACTGTGGTGAAGTATAAACAACATATACAATACATCCTGCATAATATGTGATATGAAGAAGATCAATACATGTAACTTCCCATCCCTAAGTAATAAGTAACAAATGGTTATAAGCTTAGGCTTAGAGTGAGATAAATATACATTAAAATTTTGTTTACCCCACTTACTAGACTTGCGTTTTTGAGTTTTTGTGTTTAGTTTTCTTCTCTGTAAAATGGGAACATAACTCTTACCTTATAGGAAGGATCCTTTTAAGAATTTATAGGCCATGTCTGCTACATGATACTGAATGAATTGTATTTTCTTAATATTATTATAAAATACTTTGAAGTAAAAATTGATGGAATATATTTAAACTACGAAAGGAAAATTAATGTGGGCAATACAAATATATAGACCTGACTATTGAATGCTCTAAGATATATTTCCTATGTACTATTTTCCTCTCTGGAAATGTTGAAAAAATAAATAAAATACCTTCCTTTCTTTTGGGGGGAGAGGGAGGTGTGGTGGGGAAGGCAGGTCGAAAGTAGTATCAAAAGTTAAGTAATAAAGATAGTTAGACTTAATAGAATTATTTAAATTCCAACCACAAGTATATTTTTCATTCTTTTACTATTTTAAAATGTTCTTGCTTCCAGTCAAGAACTTCATTTCTTAAAAATTCATAATAATTGAGTATAAGACAATTGTTTTCCTTAATTTAAAAAATGTCGGGAAACGGACTTGGCCCAGTGGTGAGGGCGTCCGTCTACCACATGGGAGGTCCGCAGTTCAAACCCCCGGCCTCCTTGACCCGTGTGCAGCTGGCCCATGCGCAGTGCTGATGTGCGCAAGGAGTGCCCTGCCACGCAGGGGTGTCCCCCAAGTAGGGGAACCCCTCGCGCAAGGAGTGCGCCCCGTAAGGAGAGCCGCCCAGCGCGAAAGAAAATGCAGCCTGCCCAGGAATGGCACCGCCCACACTTCCCGTGCTGCTGACGACAACAGAAGCGGACAAAGAAACAAGACGCAGCAAATAGACACAGAGAACAGACAACCGGGGGAGGGGGGAATTAAATTAAAAAATAATAATAATAATAAAAAATAATAAAACAACTATAAATAGGCTAAAGAAGAAAAAGTAAAAAAAAAATGTCACGTCAGTGGTTAAGTTTGATTTCTTATGGTTTGGCAACTAAATATATATTACAGGTGTACAAGGAACATGACTGGTGATTGCATTTAATAAGGAAACACCCAGGAGCAGACTGCCAAACATCTCATCTGGGTTTAGATTGTACTTTAAATACTTTGGTCTTAGCAATAAATAATTTGCTTAGAGTAGTGACAAATTAAGCAATAGGAATTGATCTGGAGACAGAAGTCTAGGACATTAACAACACATCCAGTCTTGAAAAATTCAAAGAATGTAATTTTTCATTTAGAAAGAGAACATATTAAAATAGTCTTGAACTGTGTGTCATGCATTAATGCATCTCTGCAAACTAAATTTATCTTTCTCGATGTTTTGTTCATGTTCAGAACTCAATTATGATTCACTTCATTGTTATTATCTCTTCTAGAGAAATCAGAAATAAAGTTTTGCCCTTTGCTGCCTTCACTGTGGTGAAATCACTGTGGAAATTAAAAATTCATTTCAGTCATGATACCTCAAAATATACTCTTATTATTCAAAATAAAGAAGTCTTGTTCAACAGATATATGTAGTTTAAATTATGGGAATTAATAGATACGTCTGAGACAATAGATTAACTCTAAGGAAAAAGGGAATGTGAATCATTTGTAACTTCTTTGTTAAGTTCCTAACTAATATATGTTTTAGGTAATATATAAAATGCTAAAGAACATGGATTGTAATTGAACATGAAATACATATTTCATTTCATAGGAATATTAGGTTGTCTATATTTGTGTGCACTGGCTTCTAACATTAAAAACTTCTAAAAGCATACATCTAGCATTATAAAACACTTTTTTTTTTGCCAGAAGGAAGATTGAAAAACCCTAACTTCAGCACAATGAAAATAAAATAACAGGTCAGAACATAGCTATCTTATTCATAAAAACATACTAGATATGGATAAGATGTTGCTTATAATGCAAGGCATATTTTGGCCTCACAAAAAAAAAATAAAGAAAGTAAGCTTTTCAGAGACTGTAAGTGAACAATAGTTTGCCTTCACCACATTCTGTCTTTCACATCATTATTTTAGCTAGCTCATCATTCCTTTTTCCTGAACAAAAAAGTAAGAGTGCAATAAAACCCTTGTATCAGATCAGATTATTCTAGCTGTATCCCATTAGAAATTTTTTTTAGAGAAAAGTTAAAAGCCAGTATATGGAAATAATTTTCTAAATAGAGTTATATAAGAATGTTAGCAGTACTTCTGTTTCCTTTTAAGAATGGTATTAGTTGAACTTCAAGATTATAAAGCTTATCCTTTTCAGAAGAGGAAACAGGTGGTGACTAGTATATATAAATGAAAAATTCTGAGTAAGGTTGAAAACTAACAGTGATCCCGGCATAACTCCAGAGTTCACCCTTTTCATAGGAAAACCAAAATCTGGGGCCACGTCTTGTGAGTTAGCCAAGCCTTTTCTTTCTGAGATGCTCTTCTAAGTTTCCTGTTCACTTTCCCAGCTATCCTTTACCTCAGACTCTTGGTAAAGCAATAAAGTTATTCTGTTGACCACACTGGAGTTTGAAATTAGAAAGATAAGGTCTCGCTAATTTTATCTAAAAATTCATTTAACCAGTCCCTTTGAGATCCTACTATGTGCCTGGAATGTAGTTCTGGGGATAACACAGTTAATAAAAGTTATGTTCCCACACTCCTGGAGCATTCCATCCTGGTGAGGTCAGAGAGACAATAAACAAATAGTGCATCCCATGTTGGGTGGAGATTAAGGATTATAGAGAAAACAACACGAAAGAACTTAAAGTGATGGAAGGAGGGAAGGTCCTATTTTAAGTTGTATGGTCAATAAAGTGTCCTCTAATAAGTGACCCATAAACAGAGAACTGAGGGAGGTTAGGGGGTGAACTAAGTGGTTGTATCCAAGGAAAAGAACTCCAGGTAGAGGACGCAGAAACTGCAGAGTCACCGGGGCAGGGACATACCTGGCTTTGCGAGCAGGAACCAGTGAGGAGTGGGAGTGCGTAGATGAGGTCTGAGAGGCAGGATCATGAGGGGCTTGGGTTTGTACTCTTAAAAGATGAGGAATTTCATGATCAATGATTAGACCTTGAACTTTTCCAGTCCTCACAGCCTGCGATCAGTGCTTTTGTTCAGACTTCCAGACCTAAGCTCTGCATTTTCACCTGGGCAGTTGTAGAGAGACGGTCCATGGGGGCAGTATACAGTTCTGAGGGTCTTTGTCCTCACCTGGTTGTACAGAAGGTCACTTGCATCATTTCATTTGCATTTAGAAAAATTATTATGGCACTTTTCAATATGTCTATGACTAGTGAGTTTCTGGGCATTTCAAACAGAGCTAACTAAATACAATCAGGAACAGAGCTGACAAGTTTAATGTCACAGACACATTTAAGCTACAGACACATTTTCTCAAAATCGACAGGATCATTTGACTTCTCTTTAGGTGGATTTTGAGGAAGCAATCAATGATAAGCATAAATGAAATCTTTATTATGAAAACATGAACCAAAATATTATTACTAGTGGTTCTTCCTTTCTTTGGTCAATTCCTTGAAAGGATCTATTGTTTCACTGATGTCAAAAGTCAGCAATATATTGTTGAAATTATAAAACCAACAATGACTTAGGGAAGTGAAGAAATATTCTTTTTTAACTGTAGGAGTTTCTAGAAATGGAATAAAGAGAGTTATAAATCTTTTGCTCTCCCTCAATACAGAGAAATGTGTGTTCTCCCTAAGTCCGCAGTCTAAAAGATGTATATTGTAACACTATCGTAAATGCAGTGTTATGAACACTGTTAAATTGACTAAAGAAGCTAGAGAGAAAATAATCTAATCAAAGCTTCTGAAAGCAAATACACAGGTAATTTTGAACTTAGGAATCACTTTCAACTTCTTCCAATGATAATATATTGTTTCTTGTTAAAATTTGTTAGAGAAATAGGTATAAAGAAAAATCATGCAGAAAGGGGAGTTCCCATAAACCCCTCCCCCTCACATATGCAGTTTCCCCTATTATTATCAATTTGCATTAGTGTGGTATTTTGTTATGATTGATTAAACCATGTTATTATAATTATACTATTAACTACAGTCCATAGTTTATATTAGGGTTCGCTGTGCTACACAGTTGACTGTAGATCAGAGGGTATATTTCTGAGTTCTCGATTCAGTTCCATTGTTCAGTCTACATGTCTTTATGCCAGTACTATAATGTTTTTACCACTGTAGCTAAGTAATGTGCTTTAATCAGGAAGTGAGAGTCCTCTGACTTCATTCTTCTTTTTAAAGATATTTTTGACTGCCGCATTCAGCTCACTATAGGTAGGTTCAAAGGGAAGGCAATGCAGAATTTAAAGAAATAAAGGACAGAGAGAGACACACAAGAGAGGAGATAAAGATGGGTCCAGAGGACTAACAGCTTCTGGAACTGAGAGCTCCACCCTAGTTTCTAACTCATATTTATTGGAAACTACCAAGCAGCTGTTTGCTATTAGAACTGCAACATCATCTATAATAGGGAACAACTGCAACATCTAACAACTGCAACATCTACAATTGAACAGGTGTAACATTTACAAGAAGAGGTAAGCCAGTTTCCCACAACATTTTCCCCTTTTTGTTTTTGCAAAGTCTATGCAAATAATGTTTTTACTGATTAACAAAGCTTCCTGCATGATATTTTCACTTTTAGGTTTCACCAATGCTCATTAAAATTTTTTCTCAATATAATCAGTCCCAGGATTGTTCAAACTTAAAACAAGGGATTCATATATTCAACAAGGTACATATATATATCACTTACAGTTCATCAAATCACTTAAGTACACAATATGTTTCATTATTAAAGTTCTGATTTGTATTCAAGTATTCTATACATAATCTATAACTGCAACAACAAACAATAAGACTTCCAACTAACAGGTATTTAATAAATAGACTTTCATTTCTCATGGGCGTAAGATTCCCAACTAATAAGGCTATATAGGCCAGTACTCGACATTAATGCTGGCCACATCCAATTCACAGGCTAAGTCATTACAAACTCTATTAATATGAGAAAACATTGTATTTACCAATTACAGCAGAGAATATAGCTTTGTCTTACCCAAACATTTAATAATGTGATAGATCAGCAGGGACCTTACAGCTTGTCCCAATTGTTTGCCTCTTCCAGACCCTTAAAATACCATTGTCTCTGACATTTCTTAGTAGGGTTACTGCTACAGGTTTTTTCTATGCAGCCAGATTCATAGCCTTCAGGCCAGGTCAGAAAGCCTTGAAGAACTGCAAAATCCATTGCTGACCTTTTCACACAGTTTTTGCCCTTTTTGTATTCATTCGGGCTTGTTTTACTTTTACAAAACACGTTATCTCACTGAATGCTACCACAATAGTTTTACAACTTACTATATGCATACTAGTTCTGTTCCTCATCTCTCCATACTAACCATTTTGTTCTAGGACAAAATACACCTTACAACATTTCAGTTAGCATTTCCACAAACATTTTATCTTTTTAAATATTCGCTTAACTTGTACATCTTTCTTTTTTTTTTTGTCTTTATTTTTTTAATGTTGCATTCAAAAAATATGAGGTCCCTTATATCCCCACCCCCCTCACTCCACTACTCCCCCCATAACAACAACCTCCTCCATCACATGATGCATTCATTGCACTTGGTGAATACATCTCTGAGCACCACTGCACCTATGGTCAATGGTCCACACCATAGCCCACACTCTCCCATAGTCCGCCCAGTGGGCCATGGGAGGACATACAATGTCCGGTAACTGTCCCTGCAGCACCACCCAGGACAACTCCAACTCCCGAAAATGCTTCCACATCACATCTCTTCCTCCCACTCCCTACCCCCAGCAGCCACCATGGCCACTTTCTCAATACCAATGCTGCATTTTCTTCGATTACTAACCACAAGAGTTCATGAATAGCATATCAGTAAGTCCACTCTAATCCATACTCTATTCCTCCATCCTGTGGACCTTAGAATGGTTGTGTCCACTCCACATCTATATCAAGGGGGGGCACATGGATGCTGGATGCAATTCTCCTGCTTTCAGTTGTAGGCATTCTTGGCTCCCTGGTGTGGTGGTTGACCTTCTTTATCTCCACGCTGAGTGGGGTTAGTCCAATAAATCAGAGTGTAGGAGCTGAAGTCTGTTGAGGCTCAGGGCCTGGCTATCACGTGGTCAGTCTAGAGATTCAGGTCCCCTGGGTATACACTAAACCCCAGTGCCAAATACAGATGCAGTAAAAGTAACAGGAGAGGCTTGTGAATAAAGATCACATCTGAGTCCAGCTCCATCACACAGAAACACAAACTCCAAAGTAGGGCCAACTGACATAGCACTGAACTCCATCTGCCATGACCATAAAACCTGTGGGTCTCTGCAACCCTCATAATAACTGTGGTTGTATCTACTTTATCTGTCTCTGGGACTCTGCTGAGGTGTGCATAAGGGCAACCCCTCTGATAACCTCCCAGCTCTTTTTGGAGACTCATAGCCATATAAACTCATTTGTCCTTTCCATTTCCCCCTTTTATTCAGGTCAAAAAGCATTTTTAACTCCTGGTATTATATGCAGACTGAGATATTCTGCTGGTCCGAGCTGACCCTTTTATTCAAGGTCATTTTCTAGTTACATCATCAGCTGGTACTTGGTAGTAATCCCTCGGTGCCAGGGAGGCTCATCCCCGGGAGTCATGTCCCATGCTGGGGGGAAGGCAACACATTTACATGCTGAGTTTGACTTCAAGACTGGCCACATTTGAGCAACATGAAGGCTCTCAGGAGGTAACTCTTAGGCACCCTGCAGCTCTAGACCTTGTTCTTATTTCAGATGCACAGGCTCACAAGCATAATCATTAGTATCAAAGGCTCATTGTTGGACCTTCCTTCTTTTTTGGTCTTTGCCATTGCACTTGGGGGATTGTTGCTGTTCCTTTAGGAACTGTAATAGAGCTCCCCCGGCAGGAACTCAGCACTCCCTCAGTTGTTGTTTTTCATTGTAACCACTATGAAAATACCCAAATATTTTTATGTACCCTGGATATATGCCCTGAGAACTCCCTGCCAACCATGTGTCCCCTGTCAATAACATCCCACACCTGTATTCCTCCCCTACCATTATTGAACCTCTCTGTGTACATCTTTCATTTTATCCTTCCTTTCTCTCTTTTCATTTTTCTTTCCTTGTTCTCTTTCTTCCTTTTCCTTCCTTACTTTTTTCCTTCCTCTCTTTGTTTTTTTTTCCCCTTTTTCTTTCTATTTCTCCTCTTTTCCCCTTCCTTCCTTTTATCTTTCTTTTTACTCTTCCTTTCTGGGCACTCACCCTTCTCTTTTTCTTTTTCTTTTTCATACACACTGAAACAATTACAACATACACACTGACACTGAACAGACAAACACAAAAGCAGTTCCAAATCTATTAATCTAGAATTTCTTCATTGCTTTCTTCTATAATTCAACATTTCTTTTCCAGTTTTCCTCTTCTCAATTTCCTTCTTAATCTCTTTCTCTCCCCAAGTCATACTTGCTTTATGATGCCATGCTTGAACAAGTTCTGTAGTTTAGATACTTTGATGTAAAGCCATTCTAGTCTTCAGAATGAGACCCAGCCATGCGTTTTCCAGTGTCTGTTTCTCCATCTGCATGAGCAGAGGTTCTGGATTGCACAGGAACTTTCCTTGTCTTTTGGCGTTCAAGGTACAGCTTTGTCCGAAGAGTTGGTACCCACATAGGACGGTCTCTTGGCATTCATGGTATGGCTTTATCTGATGAGCTGGTACCAACACAGGACATTTTCCATCTCCTGGGGAAATACAATCAAACACTCGAGGACTTCGAAGACATTTCAAACCACTCAAGGCTCTGTGCTGTCACAACCACTTTAGTTTTGCTCCTTCTTCCCTTCAGGTCCCTGTTCCGGTGCCAGTTGCTGTGAGCCTTCTTCCTTTCGTGCCCCATGTTGGGCACCAATTGCTGCAATCAGCTCACAATAGGTTGGCTCAAAGGGAAGACAATGCAGAATTTAAAGAAATAAAGGACAGAGAGAGACACACAAGAGAGGAGATAAAGATGGGACCAGCAGACTCACAGCTTCTGGAGCTGAGAGCCCTGATCCTAGTTTCCACCTCGTATTTATTGGAAACTACTGGTCAGCTATTTGCTATTAGAACTGCAACATCATCTATAATAGGAAATAACCGCAACATCCAACAACTGCAACATCTACAAAAGAACAGGTGTAACATTTACAATAAAGAACTGGTAAGCCAGTTTCCTTCAACAGTTGACTATTCAGGGCCCCTCACCCTTCCAAATATATTTGGTAATTGGCTTTTCCATTTCTGCAAAAAAAAAAGGCTATTGGAATTTTTATTGGGATTACATTGAATCTGTAAATCAATTTGGATAGAATTGACATCTTAACGACATTTAGTCTTCCAATCCATCAACACAGAATGCTCATTACTTGATATAAGGCTTCTTAAGTTTCTTTTAGCAATATTTTGTAGTTTTCTGAATACATGACCATTATGCCCTTGGTCAAGTTTATTCCTAAATATTTGATTTTTTTAGTCCCTATTATATATGGAATTTTTTTTCTGATTTCCCCTCAGATTGCACATCAGTAGTGAATAGAAACACTATTGTTTTGTGTATTAATTCTTGTGTCCCACCACTTTGATGAACTCATTCATTAGTTCTTGTAGTTTTGTTGTGGATTTTTCAGGATTTTCTAGATATACGATCATATCATGAGAAAATAGTGATCATTTTACTTCTTGCTTTTCTATTTGGATGCCTTTTATTTCCGTATCTAGCCTAATTGCTCTTGCTAGAACTTCTAGCCCCAAATTGAATAACAGTGGCATCCTTTTCTTGTTCCTGATCTCAGTGGGAAAGTTTTTGGTCTTTCACCACTGAGTACAATTCTAGCTGTAGGTTTTTCATATACACACTTTACTGTATTCGGAAAGTTTCCTACTATTCCTATCTTTGGAGTTTTTTATCAAGAAAGGTTCTGTATTTTGTCAAATGGATTTTCTGCATCAATCGAGAAGATCATGTGATTTTTCTTCTTCAATTTATCCTTGTGGTTTTTTATACTAATTGATTTTCTTATGTTGAACTACCCTTGCACACCTGGGATAAAACCTACTTGATCATGGTGTATAATTCTTTTAATGTGCTTTTGGATTTGGTTTGCAAGTATTTTCTTGAGGATTTTTGTATCTATATTCATTAGCTATATTGGTCTATAATTTTTTTTTGTAATATCTTTATCTGGTTTTTGTATTAGGGTGATGTTAGCTTCATAGAATGAGCTTGGTAGTGTTCTTTCTTTCCTGTTCAATTTTTTGGAAGAGCTTGAGCAAGATTGGTATTAGATTGTCTTTGAATGATGGGTAGAGTTCATCTTTGATGCCAGTCTAGTCCCAGACTTTTCATCTTTAGGAGGTTTTTGATGACTGTTTCAATCTCTTCACTTGTGATTGTTTTATTGAAGTCTTCTATTTCTTCTAGGGTCAGTGTAGGATTAAGTGGTTTGTGTGTTTCTAGGAATCTGTCCACCTAGTCTACATTGTCTAGCTTTTGGCATACAGTTGTTCAAAGAATCTTCTTAGATCACTATTATTTCTGTGGAGTCAGTGGTTATGCACCCCACCCCCTCATTTCTGATTTTATTTATTTGTATCTTCTCCCTTTTTTCTATGCAGTCTAGCTATGGATTTGTCAATTTTGTTGCTCTTCTCAGAGAACCAAATTTTGTTTTGTTGATTCTCTCTATTGTTTTTTGTTGTTTGTTTTCAATTTCATTTATTTCTACTCTGATCTTTACTATTTCTTTCCTTTGGCTTGGTTTGGAATTAGTTTTCTGTTCCTTTTCCAGTTCCTCCAGATGTGCAGCTAGGTCTTTGATTTTAGCTTTTCTTTCTTTTTTAAATATAAGCATTGAGGGTTATAAATTTGCTTCTCAGAACTTTTTTGATGTCCCATAGGTTTTGATGTGTTGTGTTCTTTTGTTCATTCATCTCAAGATATTTGATGAATTATTTTGCAATTTCATTTTTGACCCACCGATTATTTAAGAGTGTTGTTTAATCTCCATTAATTTAAGAATTTTCCCTTTTTGCATCCATTATTGATTTTCAGCTTTATTCCCTTATAATCAGAGAAAGTGTTTTATATAATTTCAATCTTTTTTAACTTATTGAGACTTGTGACCCAACAAATGGTCTATCTTGGAGAAGGATTTATCTTGCTGTTTGGGGGTGCAATGCTCTGTAGATATCTGTTGGGTCTTGTTCATTTATATAAAGCTATCCTATGTCCAGATATTCTATTCAATATTAAGAATGAAGTTTTGAAGTCTCCAACTATTATTATAGAGACATCTATTTCTCCCTTCAGTTTGACCAGTGTGTATCTTATGTAGATACATGAGGACATGGGACATTCATGTTAGATGCATAAATATTTAGTATATTTATTTCTTGTTGGTGATTTTTATTAATATATAATGACCTTCTTCATAGCTTATAACAATTTTAAATTAAAAATCTATCTTGTCTGTGGGAAGCAGACTTGGCCCAATGGATAGGGCATCCGTCTACCACATGGGAGGTCCGAAGTTCAAACCCCAGGCCTCCTTGACCCATGTGGAGCTCACCTATGCACAATGCTGATGCACACAAGGAATGCTCTGCCACACAGGGATGTCCCCTGCGTAGGGGAGGCCCACACACAAGGAGTGCACCCTGTAAGGAGAGCTGCCCAGCGCAAAAGAGTGCAGCCTGCCCAAGAATGGCACTGCACACATGGAGAGCTGACACAACAAGATAATGCAACAAAAAGAAACACAGATTCCCAGTGCTGCTGGTGAGGATAGAAGCAGTCACAGAAGAACACACAGCGAATGGACACAGAGAGCAGACAACTGGGGGGCCAGGGAAGGGGAGAGAAATAAATAAAAAATAAATCTTTGTTGGGCGGCGGTGAGGGGGAGAGACCCTAGGCAGGAGAGGGCTCTTGGGGGCTCTCGGGCGCGGAGGATGCGCGGCGCTGCAGGGAGACACCACGGAGACCAGGTCTGTGCGCAAGTCCGTTTATTTGAGGAAGTGCTACAGGTTTTATACTGATAGGGGTTGGCGTGTAGCTGACAGATTGGCTAGAGAGGGGGTGAGAGGGCGGGGATAGCAGGGGGGGCCGTTCCTGGCGGTCTGATGGCTACACAGGCGTATCAGCTAAGTTGGCCAGAAAGATAGCCGCCTATGGGGACAGGGCTACAAATCTTTAATTAAAAAATCTATCTTGTCTGATATTAGTATCACTACTCCAGCTCTTTTTGCTTACTATTTGCATGGAATATGTTTTTCCAAACTTTCACTTTTAACCTGGTTGTTTCTTTACATCTCAGGTGAGTCTTTTGTAGACAACATATATATATATATATATTTATCCATTTTATCTCTCTATGTCTTTTGATTGGGGAGCTCAATCCATTAACATTCAATGTTATTACTGTAAAGGCATTACTTACTTCATCCATTTTGTCCTTTGGCTCTCTGTTTGTCTTTTTACCCTTTAATTTACTCTTCTTAATCATCTTTATTTCTATACTCTTATCTGAGTCTCTTCACCCTTGTTTTTTTTGTTTTTTTTTCCTTTCCAGTTGCAGCACCCCCTTTAGTAGCTCTTGTAAATCCGGTCTTTTGGTAATAACATATTCTATCAGTTTTGTTTGTCTGTGAAGATTTTGAACTCACCCTCATTTTTGAAGGACAGCTTTGCTGAATACAGAATTCTTGGCTGGCAGTTTTTCTCTTTCAGTACCTTAAATACATCATACCACTTTCATTTCTCCTCCATGATTTCTAATGAGAGATCAGCACTTAATCTTATCAAGTTTCCTTTTATGTGATGTTTTGCTTCTCTCTTGCTGCTTTCAAAATCCTCTCCTTAGCTCTGATATTTTTCATTCCGAATAATAGGTGTCTTAGGGTAGGTCTATTCAGATTTATTCTGTTTGGAGTGTGTTGTCCTTCTTGGATATTGATATATATGTTCTTTATAAGGTTTTGGAAGTTTTTGGTCATTATTTCACAAATATTCTTTCTCCCCCGTTTCCATTTTCTTCTCCTTCTGGGACACCAAAAACACAAATATTTGTGTATTTCACATTGTCATTCAATTCCCTGAGACTCTGTTTCATTTTTCCCCTTTATCTTCTCTTTCTGTTCTCCTGTCTTTTCCAGATCAGATGTTCTGATTTTGAAATCACTAATTCTGTTTTCAAGCAATTCAGATGTGCTCCTATGTGCCTCTAATATATTTTTAATCTCATCCATCATGTCTTTCATTCCCATAAGGTTTGTTACTTTTCTTTTCAGGCTTTCAATTGCTCTTTATTCTTTCCCAGTGTCTTCTTAATATCCTTTATTACTGTAGTCATATTTTCTTTAAATTCTTGGTAGTGATTTAGTGGAGTTGTGTGATTATCACAGATGAATAGTCTTAAATCCTGTATCTCTTCAGGATAATTTGTTTGTTCTTTGGGCCGGGCCATCTCTTTCTGCTTCCTAGTATGGCTTGTAATTTTTTGCTGATGTGTAGACATCTGAATGTGTTGGTGAATTTACTCTACTGGGCAATTCTCTCCCTCACCAATTGTTGTTGCTGTTGTTGTTGTTTTCCCACAGCTCCTCTTTGATATTTGATTCAATCTATTCTAACTCTTTAAAATTGCCTGGATTAAGTTTTCAAAATTGGGCAAGGGACTCACAAGTGGGGCACAGACTTTTTCCCAGAGGTTGGATACAGAGAGGATGGAGATGTTTTTCTCCATGCAATTTCTAGACCAGCCAGCAGAAGGCACTAGTTAGCGTACCTTTCCACAGAGGTGTTTCTGTCTTGACTTTCCTGTGTTCCTGTGTTGAATCTCCAGATCAGAGAGTCAAAGCAGGCTCTGATGGCTGAATTCACTGAAGAAAAGCACCCGGACTCCTCTCTTTTCCCTTGA
The DNA here is from genome assembly GCF_030445035.2 of Dasypus novemcinctus. NCBI lineage: Eukaryota > Metazoa > Chordata > Mammalia > Cingulata > Dasypodidae > Dasypus > Dasypus novemcinctus. Next base: position 22,462,282 of record NC_080676.1, on the reverse strand, counting down.
AACAGCTGACAGGGAAGAAGATATCTGATCCCCTCTCAGTTCCTGCAGTGAGTCAGGGGTTTTACAGCAGCTTAATATCTTGGGGGTGGGGAAAGGAAGCCCTTCCTGGCCAACCACAGGGGCTTGATAACTCACATTTGTCATTTCAGCTTCTTTGTCTCTCTGTCCCTCACCCTCTTGGGAGTTGTGTAGCACTGTTCTGGTCTGCTGATCCCCAAAGCAAGTCCCTCAGAAGCTTTCGGTTCTTTCTCCATTGTTTTTGTGAGCATACAGCTCTGCCTGTTTGTCCATCACCATCTTCCCACAATCCCTCAGACCTTAGCTCTAATATTATTTTAACTTTGGTTACTGTGAAATATTTCAGTCTATAAATAATTATTGCAATTATCAAATGGCACAACCTAATCAAGATAATTTTTATATCATCATTTCTTCCATTTTAAACATCAAAAAGTAGTCACATGGTTGCTGGACTAGGCTAACCAATGGTGCTTACTTTAGTATCCTAGGTTGTTCCAAGAAAATGCCATGAAATGCATTTGCTTAACAAAGGGAATTTATTAGCTTACAGTTTTGAGGTTGAGAAAATGTCTGAATCAAAGTATCATCAAGGTGATACATTCTGAATAAAGACTGGCTGCTGGCTATTCTTGACAATTCTGCCATGTTGCACAGCATATGGTGGCATCTACTGGTCTCTCCCTTCTCTTCCAGGCTTCATTAATTACAGCTTCTTGCTTCCATGGCTCGCTGTCTATATATGTATTCATCCCATTTATAAAGACTCCAGTAAGGGGGTTAAGACCCACCCTGTGCTTCACCTTACCTGAAGTAATCTCATCAAAAAAGTCCCACTTAGTATACAGTGGGTTTACAACCACAGAAATGGATTAATTTTAAGAACATGATTTTCTGAAGTACACAGAGTTTCAAACCACCACAGTGCTAATGGCTGCCATTTGCAAATGTTTGTGTACTGATTTAATCAGATTAAGTCCCCATGAACTAACTCAGAGAAGTGAAAACTTCTAAGCATAGGGCCAAAGAGTACCAAAGCCAAAGTAAAAGGAGACACCTCAAGCAGGAAGCATGAGACTTGGATACAGGGAACTTGCCCTAGTCATCTACAAAAAATGATGTTTGTCCTCTTCCTGAAGGGATCGCCAACTCTGGTTGTGCTCAATGCAGGTTTGATTCCTCCTTTATGATGAAGATTATAATGGGGAAGTTGGGGCTTGAGAGATATACTTAAACTGTTCTTTTTTAAAAAAGAGCAATTCATAGTTATAATGGAGAAAATAGAAAAACTTAAACTAGACAATTCAAATTTATGAGGGATGGATGTAAGGGATTTGATATCAAGGTTAATATATATAAGTTTTAGAAAATTACAGAGAATAAGGAAAGGATAAAGAAGGATATCAATGCCACAAAAATGATATGCACCTCTTCCCAAAGACAATGTAATTTTACCTCTATCAGGACAATGGTATAAGAATACGTTTTTCATTTCTGTTCCTAGAATAATGCTTGGTCACAATACATATTCAATGTACATTCAATAAATATTTACTGATTTTATGAATAAATGAAAGATTGAATGAATTAATAAATAAGGAGATGAATTAATGGAAGGAAGGAAGGGTAGATGAGTGGATGGATGGATGGATGGATGATAACCCTTAAGAAGATATAAAATAGAACCACAATGGTTAGAATTTTTTTTAAAAAAACTTCATTCAGAATATTGAAGAGAGTGTGAGGTGAGGTTCTTTGAATATCTTTGCAGGGCCCTTGATAGGGGAAGGAAACTTCCCTCTAAAGCTGGTGGTCAAGACGCCATAGAATACCTGGTAAAAGTATCAAGCCTGTCTATTACCACAATTGCTGTTCAATGACCTTTGTGTGCCTACCAGGCCCTATCAAATATCCATTTTGGCAGCTCTAATAAATACTATTTACATGTCTGTCTCTGCCAAACAGACCATAATCTCCCCAAAGGAAGGAACAATGCCTACTTCTCTAGACCTTGAATGCCTGTCTTATTATCCACTGAGTGAGTACTCTAAGTACATTCTGTGAAGAGCAGCTACAAACAACCTTACTTTCTGTATTATTGAGGGATTTACAGATCTTGAGTTTGAAGGCAACCTCCTGAATTGAGAACTACCGGGAAAATTTACCATTACTTAGATGGCATCTCTTCTATGGTTACTTAATCTTTACTATAAAAGTAACTTCATCTTAAGCATCTATTGTTAAATAGGTGGCCTGCCACTTCATAATTTTCATAACTCACTTTTATAGTTTACCAAGGTATAATTTATATACAAAAAATTAATGCATTGCAAATGAGCAATTCAATGATTTTTAGTAAATTTATATAGTTTACAGCCATCACCACAGTCTACTTCTAGGACATTTCCATCACCCCAGAAAGTTTTGTTGTCAACCCTTACAATCAATTTCCACTCCCACCCCCAGTGGCAGGAAAACACTGATTTGTTTTACCTATATATAAATTTTCTTTTTCTGGGAATTTCATACTGATAGACCCATACAATATGTAGTCTTTTGTGTCTGGCTTCTTTCACTTAGGATGATATTTTCAACTTAATTCATGCTATTACATTTACTAGTATTTCATTTTTTACTGCTGATCATATTCCATTGTAAAGATCAATCACGTTTCATCCATCAATTCAACATAAATAGCTATTTGATTGTTTCAATTTTTTGGTTCTTTTGAATAATGCTTCTACAAGTCTTTGTGGGTATATATATTGTCATTTCTCTGAGGTAAAAACTTAGGAGTAGAATTGATGGGTCCTATGGTAAGTTTATGTTTGACTTTTTAAGAAATTGTCAAATGTTTTCTAACTTGAGTGTACCATGTTGCATTCCACACTTTAATTTACATACTTAGTATAGTCTATCTTTTATAATACAGCCATTTTAGTGGGTGTATAGTGGTATCTCATTGTATTCTTCATTTACATTTCCCTAGTCATTAAATATATAGAGCATTTTTTCATGTACTTATAACCATTTGTATATCTTTGGTGAAATGTCTATTCGTGTCTTTTATCTACTTTTTAATTGGGGTATTTTGCTCTCTTATATTTGAGTAGCAAAGAGTTCTTTATATACTCTGGATATAAGACTGCATTAGTCTGCCTAAAGGGGTGTGGATACAAAGTACCAGAAATCTGTTGGCTTTTATAAAGGGCACTTATTTGGGGTAAAAGCTTACAGTTACAAGGCCATAAAGAGCCCAACCCAAGGTTGCTTTCTCATCAATTTCAGTTGCCACATGTTGAAGCAAGACGATCACTGATCTCTACCTGGTCTCTCCTTTCCTTCCAGGCTTGCAGTCCTCTTGAGGCTCCATGGGCCCAGTTTCTTCTTGAGTCTACCTGAAGGCTGGCATAGAATTCATTTATGTCCCAGCCTTCTCAGCTGCTCAGCTGCTCTGTTCTCTTCAGCTGCAAACTATCAGATAAATGGTCCATCTCTCTTCTCAGGGTTTTAGCTGTTTAAGCCTTCTCCTTTCTATCACGAAGTTCTCTCCTCTGGCATCTATGGAGCTCTCTCTCTTTCAGTGTGTCTTCTTGAGTGAGTGCCCATTTATATAGGCCCACCAAGGGGCCAGGGACTCAAGCTGAGTCACACTTTACTGATGCGGTCAAATCAAAGCCCTAATCTTAACAAGTAATTTAATCAAGGATTTCTCAACTGAATTCAACATAATCAAAGGGTATCACACCCAGAAAAATAGGTCAGTTTACAAATATAATCTTTCTGTTTTTGGGATTCATAAATAATCTCAAACTACCACAGAGACCTTCACAGATAATTTACAAAGATTTTCTCCCAACTTGTGACTTGTCTTTTCATTTTAGTGGCATCTTTTGAAACACAAAATCTTTTAATGAAATCCAGTTTATCTTTTTTTCTCTTACATCTCATGCTGTTGATATCATAGCTAAGAATTCTTTAAGCCAAGGATACAAGAGATGTTCACCAATGTTTTATTTTAGAAGTTTCATAATTTTAACTTGCACATTTAAGTTCATGATTCATTTTGAATTGATTTTTTCATATGGAGTGAGGAAAATGTCTAAGTTTATTTTTTAAAGATATAGCTATTCAATTTTCCCAGCAGGATTTGTTGAAAATTCCATCCTTTCACTGTTGAGTTGTTTTGGTGCCTTTATCAAAAATCATTTGACCAGAGTGGGTGTAGCTTAGTGGTTGAGTGCCTGCTTCCCATGTACGAGGTCCCAGATTCAATACCCAGTCTTCCTGAAAACAATCATTTGACCATGAATGTGAGGGATTATTTCCGAAGTCTCAATTCTGTTTCATTGATTTATATATCTACCCTTACACAAATACCTTACTGTCTCCATTACTTTGGCTTACACATTTTTTTTTTTAAAGATTTATTTTTATTTATTTAATTCCCCTCCCCTCCCCCGGTTGTCTGTTTTCTGTGTCTTTTTGCTGCGTCTTGTTTCTTTGTCCGCTTCTGTTGTCGTCAGCGGCACGGGAAGTGTGGGCGGCGCCATTCCTCGGCAGGCTGCTCCTTCCTTCGCGCTGGGTGGCTCTCCTTATGGGTGCACTCCTTGCGCGTGGGGCTCCCCTACGCGGGGGACACCCCTGCGTGGCAGGGCACTCCTTGCGCGCATCAGCACTGCACATGGGCCAGCTCCACACGGGTCAAGGAGGCCCGGGGCTTGAACCGCGGACCTCCCGTGTGGTAGACGGACGCCCTAACCACTGGGCCAAAGTCCGTTTCCCGTGGCTTACACATTTTGAAATTGGGTAGTGGAAATCTTCCAAATTTGTTCATCCTTTTTCATACTTGTTTTCATTATTCTAGGTCCTTCACATTCCTATATAAATTTTTTAAGCAACTTACCAATTTCACCAAAAAAGACTTCTGGGATTTTGATAAAGATTGTGTTAAATCTACGAAAGAATTTTCATCTTAAAAATATTGAGTATCCGAATCCATGATCATGGAATAGCACTCTATTTTAAATTGCATTTAGCTTCTCTCAGCAATGTTTTGCAATAGTCAATATTCAATTATAGCACTTTCTGTCTTGTTGCTTTCTGGAAATTCTGTCCCCAAAAGGAAGTAAAGAAAGTATTGTGTATGAACTTATGAGATAGTGTTTTAGTTTTCTAGCTGTTAAAACAAATACCATACAATAGTTAGGCTTAAATATAAGAATTTATTGGTTCACAATTTCAGAGGCTGCAAAGCTTGCTTCTCCTGGAGTTGGTATCTTCTGGCTGGTCAGCAATTCTCAGGATTCTTTACATCTTCTGTCACACGGTAATGCACATGGTAATGTCTTCTTTCTTGTCCATATTCCATTTACCTCTGGCTTCTGGCTTTTCTCTGTAACTTTTCTCTCCTGATTATCACTCTGCTTAAAAAGAACTCCAGTAATGTAGATTAAAGCCCAGCCTGATTCAGTTGGGCCACACTTAACTGAAGTAATGTCTTGAAGAATCTTATTTACGATGAGTTCACAATCACTAGAATGTGGACCAAGACCAAGAACATTTCCAAACTGAGTACACAATTCAATACACCATAAGTGAGATCCAGGATTTGGGGTAGAAGCAGCAATGTAACTTACCCATAGAGCATCGTTCATGCAGGGAAAAATGGTTGCCCTCTTTTCAGGTTGTTGAATTCTTTACATTTATGAAAGGGGCAGGTATAGAGGAACTATTAATTTCAATTTACTTTCTTGTGAAGAGGCTAACACTGTTTCTTTCCAAATAGTACATGTAGACCACCAAAACCATGTTTCAGTGCAATCACTCAACATTGTTAGTGAACATTTAATTTCTACTAAAATCTTCCAGCCAGTTTTAATGTGTTTCTCTAATGAGAGTATTCCTTTTTTCTGTTTTCTTTTGTGTTTTGGTTGTACTTTGAGAAAGGCAGTGGTGGGATATTAGTAAATAAGATACCATTTAAGACCAAACATTATTACAAGTTTTTTGAATGATAGATTTCAAGAAGTTCAGAAAATAGATATTTTAATCTGAGACTCTGGAAAAGATGGCAATTTAGAAAGTTGAGGTCTACATGAAAATTAAATTTTGCCTACATAGGCTCAAATTGTCACCATTCCAGAAGAAATAAAAAGGTCCATAATGAGTCTGAACTGACTACATTGATAAAGAGTTCAGATAAAGATGCTACATATAACTTAGGATAAATATAGAAGATGGCAACACATTGGTAAGAAGGGTCAGAGAATTATTAGGCTTAAAAATGTAAAGTACGTAAAAGGAAGATAATTAGACATGTTATGATGAAGAACAAGAAATGCCTTGCTTGATGAGAAGAAGAAAGTATAATAGGAATTGATGACAGATAATAATGAACTGTTCAGTCCTTTGCTTTCTTTCATTCTCTATGTCCATAAAACATTCTTAGACTAGAAATTTGAGAAGAAGGAAACATTAGTAAGAGGAACTGAAGGTTAAAACAAATGAAGAGGGAAGCGAACTTGGCCCAGTGTGGAGCTGGGTAGTCCATCTACCACATGGGAGATCCGCGGTTCAAACCCCAGGCCTCCTTGACCCGTGTGGAGCTGGCTCATGCACAGTGCTGATGCACGCAAAGAGTGCCATGCCATGCAGGGGTGTCCCCTGTGTAGGGGAGCCCCACATGCAAGGAGCGTGCCCGGTAAGGAGAGCCGCCCAGCATGAAAGAAGGTGCAGCCTGCCCAGGAATGGCGCCTCACACATGGGGAGCTGACGCAGCAAGATGAAGCAACAAAAACAAACACAGATTCCCATGCTGCTGACAACAACAGAAGCAGACAAAAAGAAGAACACGTAGCAAATGGACACAGAGAACAGACAACTGTGGCAGGGGTGGGGGGGGGGGGGTGGGGGGGGAAGGGAAGAAAAATAAAAAATAAATAAATAAATCTTAAAAAAACCAAAAACAAACAAAGGCATCTTTAGATATCACCCGTCAACTTGTAATTAGTTCAGGACTCCTGTATCAAAGTTAATACATCACAGGGGCTTAAACAACTTGCCACTGAAATTCCTAAGCAGCTGCCAATAACCACCAAGCAAGGCTAAACTACAAAACAAGCAAAACCAGGCAACTCTTCCTCCAGTTTTCAAAGAAGATAAGGTACAATTACAAAATATATCTGGTAAGTCTGAGTAGAGCCCTAGGCAAAGTTTTAGGATAAATTATTTATTTAACAAAGGAAATGGCAATCCATGGAACTTCCACAGATTCAGTAAGCAAAGAATTATTCCATATTATTCTCCCTCTGCAAAAGTTACTATAATAACACTTTAACAATGTGGGGGTACTTCTTGTTAAAATTGAAGGTGGTAAAAACTATGTTCCCATAAAAATAAGGGAATAATAAAAATATCATTTATGAGTATGTATCATTAAATCAAATGGTGTATTTAAAAAATAGTTGATATCTACTTCCAGGAAAAAAAAAGTATATCAGCACTACAATCTGGCATTTAGCAATTTTCTTGAATTCCAGTCTTATTTTTTCTTGAATTTTAGTCTTATTCTTCAACTATTCTCCAGTAAGGCAGATTGTCCCAGAAAATTTATAGTGCTTATTGTACTTCTCCCTAAAAGGTTCAACTTGAAATTTAAAGCTATTTCTACTTACATTTTCTATTGTTTCATTTTTACAAGTTACACCAAATTTAACTAAGAAAACATGAGACAATTCTGAAGATGGCCAAAGTATGAAATAATTGAATAAATCAATAGTGTTTGTACAACAATTTAGGATATTATGGATAATTTCCAATACAAATAAATCACATAAATCTTCTGTGTACAAATGTGACAAGAAATCTGTGAGACCTATGTGACAATGAATTTCTACCAAGGACTAAATAAATGGAGACATAAGCCAAGGTCTAGGAGGAGACTCAGTATTGTACTCATGTTAAGTACTCTCCAAATTAATATATTATATTTATATACTAATGGATTTACTTATATTTATATACTGTATCATCTTTGATCCTTAACACAAATAATTCTAAAATTAATCTGTAATTACAAATGTAAAAACGTCTGGGAAAATCCAATAAAGGAGTAATGAGGGGAGCTTGCTCTATCAGATATTCAATTGTATTTTTAAAGTATAATAATGAAAATGTGTAGTGTTAGTGTCAGAATAGAGAAATGGAAACAACGAAAGTTCAGTAGAGATTTCCTCTGCATTGTAATAATCCTCATCATCAATATTTACATTTGTTGTGTATGTATTATGGGCCAGCCACAATTCTGAGTTCATTTAATTTTCATGATGATCCTGATCATAGCCCTATCCTTGCTTTTACCCTTCAATTTTCAGTACGATAATTTAATCCTTTGTCACAGTGACAGTGTGAGTCTGATGAATAAAATAAGGGAAATACTGACATCAAGGGATAGAAGCAAACAAAATTAAAACATCTGGACTGCATTATAAAAATGAAGTGCATTATTCATGCTGAGGGTTGGGGTGAAATTCAGATGTCCCCTTTGCTTCATCTCTGCTGGACTAGCAGAGGATTTCTGGTGACCTCCTAAGAAAATGGGGACAATCAGGGCTCTTCTTGATAATAGGCTTATTGCTCACCACCCAGGACCACTCCCAAGATGTTGGTTTAGTTTGCCAGGGCTGCTGTTTTGGATTCATTGGCTGCCCTAAGCAAATACCATGAAAATTGGTTGGCTTAAACAATGGGAATTTATTTTCTTACAGTTTGAGGCCATGAAATTGTCCCAATCAAGTATCATCAGGACTATACTTTCTTCCCAAAGTCCAGCTTCCTGTGATCCTTAGCCCCTCTGCCACATGGCAAAGCACATGGCAGCATCTCCTGGTCTCTCCCTTCTCTTATGAGGTTTTATTGATTTTGGCTTCTTGCTTTTGTGACTTTTTCTCCCTTTGTCTGAATTTCATTCTCTTATAAAGACTCCAGAAATAGTATTAAGACCCATCTGATTCATGTGGAATTAGACCTTGACCAAAAGTGGGCAGCATTAAATAAAGAAAGAGTTTTTATGGCCAAAAGATTTCAAAGTGAGTCAGGTCTCAGGAAGATTTCACTAACTACCACAGTAAACAAAACCTCAAACAAAAGTGCTCCTGAGAGCTCTAGGCACATCTGGACATCACAGACAAGACATACTACTGCCTGACGCCAGCACCCTTTCAGCAGGCTCTGTTTGGGAATAGATGATAATCTACTTCCCTAATACAACAGAGGTAGACTCATTTATAAACCTCCTACTTGTTATTCTTCTATCCCTTTTATTTGAACCTATAATTACCACTATACCTATTAAATATGTGTATCAGAGACTTAAATCTTTGGAATATTCATATGCCAGGTGAGCCCTGAATCCCAGCAGAGCTGTAGCCAAAACCTACTCTCAAGTTCGTCAGGCTTGCCTAGGACAACTTAGAAAATGATGGTGATGGACAAAACCCATGCCCCTAAAAACAGGGAGAACCTACAACTGCAAGCAAAATGGTTGCTTCCATCTGCCCCATAATTCTAAGACCCATCTCAATCTGAAGCAGTGAGAGCAGACATCATCCCAAATTCCTCAAGACAGAGTAATGAATAAATATAAGGTAAGGGCAGGGTAGCCATAGATCAAAGTAGATTTAATGTTATTGTAATTATTATCTTGTGGTAATAGAGAAACTTGTAACACTGATATAAAGATAGTGGTTACCAGAGGTTCAGACTGGAGGGAGAGGGAAGAATAGGAGAAACACAGGGCATTTTTAGGGAATTGAAATTGTTCTTTTTGGTACTGCAGTGACAGATACATGGCATTATACATTTGTCAAAGTCTATAAAACTGTACAGCGCAAAGTGTAAACCATAAACTACAGGCCTTGATTAGTAGCAGTGCTTCAATTTGGTTCATCAGTTGTAACAAATGTGCCTCATTAATGTAAGATGTGAGGAATAAGAGAAAATGCATGGTGGAGGGAACATAGGAATCCCCCATAATTTTGATGTAATTTTCCTGTAATCTAAAACTTCTCTAAAAATAAAGTTTATAATGATTTAAAAAATAGAAAGACCCATCCTGAATAAGGTGGGTCACACCTTAACTGAAGCAGTCTCATGAAAAGCCCTAGTCTACAATGGGTTCATACTCACAGGAAGAGATTAGATTTAAGAGCATGTTTTCTTGGGGTACATACAGCTTCATACACCACCACTGCTACGACATATACTACACAATGGGTTGACCTAAACAATGGGAATTTATTGTCTCATTGTTTTGGATGCTAGAAGTCCAAAATCAAGGTTTCAAAGGGCCACGCCTTCTCCCAGCATCTGTAGCCTTCTGGTGCTGGCGTGCTAAAATCTTTCCCTAGCTTGCCATTTTTGCTCTTCTGTCCCATGGCTTCTCCTTCTGGTTTCTACTTCTCCTGCTTAGTCATCTGTGTCTCCATCTAGATTTTCTCTCCTTTAAAAGGACTTCAGCTATATGGATCAATGTTCACCCTGATTCAATTTGGCTTCATGTAAATAGGATCTTTGAAGATCCTGTCCATAAATGAATCCACACCTTAACTAATAATCATCTCTTCAAAGGTCCTATTTACAAATGGGTTCACACCCACAGATACATGGAGTAAGATTTGAACAGGTGTTTTGTGAGGGGATTTGATTCAGTCCCCAACAGATCCTCAGCAAGATCATGACAGGCATCGGGAGGAGGTCTTGATGTGCTTGTCAGCATGTCCAGATGGCACAAGATCATGGCTTTTAAGGCATTTCTGTCTGGTGGCAAAATCAGCAAAGTTATGCAGTTGGAGGAGCAACAAACTCAGACCAATCTTCATAGGCCTGCGTAGGCAGGTGTCTTAATTTGCAGGAAGATCAATGATACTCATGTTTAGGAGTCACAAATTATGGGTTTAAACATCTGTCTCCTGGTTTAACATCTGGTGATGAAAGAGTTTTTTCTATTTTGTCTATTGAGTGAACATAACTCAAGACCTCCCATTCTTCATTACTATAACAACCACCCAGGCTCAGCACTTTGTTAGAGTTCATGGGTGAGCACTCCTCACTGGGTCAACATATGGCTACAGCAAGGAGGGAAGGTCAGGGCCAAGACTCAGAGAAAAGCATCATATCGTGGGTGAGCAGGGAGTCTGGTTTCTAGTGAATGTTTTTTTTGTGTGTGTTTTGTTTCATTTTTTTCCCCAGTCTCCCAGTGATACAGAAGGTTGATATGATAAGAAAAACTAGAGAAGCAGTTCAAGAATGGAGTGATAGGCAACAACGAGGAGATTCCAGACATGCCTCAGAAATTCCTAAAAATACTGAGATAAATGGACATTCAGATAAGAAAAACGTGCTAAAAACCTATGGGTGTTCAGAAAATAAAAAATTGCATGTGTGTGTGTTTATGTTTCCTTCTGGAAGGATATTCTTTTAAATATATCTTATGGAGGTGGAATTTGGTTTTGACTTACTTCTGTGCATGCGTGTTTTACCATGTACTTACATTTTATTGTGGCATAAAGATAATAGATACTGAATAATATTGACATACTTCATGTGCTTCTAGGGGTCCGAGGGTAAAATATACCGTCAAAGGCATTATTGCCTGGAATTCAATCCACAGGGTTATACTGACAGGAATGTAACCTCCCATGCCAATATTCCTGAACATGTTACCCAAAAACTATTCGGTGAAGTGCCATCTCTTTCACCTGGGAGCACTTGTCTTCCAGCACTGGTCCGTATCACAAAGGTGGCTCAGCCACAGACACAGGCGGCACTCTCCTTGCATAATAATAAGGCTCTGAGGGGCTTCGTGTAACTAGGCTCTTGCTTTAACAGCCAGTGCTCCCCTACCCCACCACGAGAGCCATAATCCTCTCTAGGAAGTGGCTACCTGTTTGTATTTGCCCACGTTAAACCCAAGCCTCTCCCTCACGTCTGTTTCTACACCGGACCCTGTACTCTTGAACAGAAGCTGGCTTCTGTAGATGGCTGGAGCAGACATCAACTGACAGCAGATGCTCAGTGGAACCTGTCAAGTCTCCCTCCCTCACTCCCCAAGCAGGCCTTCATTTGTATATTATTGGCTATGAAATGGATATCTTTCCTAAACTCATAGTGGTTCTTGTTGAAACATTCCCTCTCAAAAGCATGGCAGTGCCACACAAAGACATATACACAAATGTTCATAGCAGTATTATTTGTAAAAGCCTCAAACTGGAAGCAATCCAAGTTCCCGTCAACTGGTAAATGTGGTAAAAAAATAAAATAATTTAAAAAACACATAGTATATTCACACAGTATAGTACATGACTGCAACATCTGGATGGACTTCAAAGACATTAAGCTGAGTGAAAAAAAACAGATGCAAAAGATGAATTGTATGTCTAAATAGAGTACGATTCCATTTATAGGAAATTTCAAAAAAAAGAAAATCTATAGAGACAGAAAATAGACCAGTGGAAGCCTAGAGCTGAGATGGAGATGGGACTGACAATAAAGGAGCATGAGGGAACTTTCTGGAGTGATTAAAATATTCTAAAACTGGATTATGGTGATGATTTTACAAATTAATAAATTATTAAAATGATTGATGAGTACAATTACAGTGAGTAGATTTTATGTTAAGTTACACTTAATGAAGCTGCTGGGGAAAAAAAAGATATAGCAGTAACTTTTCTAGATTTACAATGGAATAGGATTTTTCCCATATCAATTCACAGCATAATCTCCAGGTCACCACCAGATGGTTTGAAGATTAAGGAAGTACCTGGTGGTTGTGATGCTAGGAGTCAATTATGTGCTCACCCAGGAATGGTTAGCAATACTAGGCAAGCCCTTGTGCAGAACAAAGGTAAATATCCGTTCACAAACTCCCATGTGCAAGAAATGTCACGTCTCCTTCCTCACTGTGACCCAAGTCAACTTCTGCTTTCAACCTACATCTTGCCTGGCTGGTGAAACAATTCTCAGCACTTACTCCCCCTTCTTGCCTGAATTCCCTGGCGTGCGGCTACAGAGCCAAAAACGTTGGTGATGGGGGTGTCCTCTGGTCATTGGCCATCGGTTTGCATGTTTCCAGGACTGGCTCCTTCATAACTCTACTTCTGGGCTCTTCAGGCGCCTCCCTCAGGCCCAGGAATCTTTGCTGAGATAGCCTGTGGTCCTGCCTGCTTAGACCAAAGGTTAGAAATTAGGGGCAGGGAGGCTACATCTGGCCTGCAGATGTGTTTTGTTTGGCCTACACTATGCATTAAAAACATTCAAGCCAACTTAAAGTCAGGATAGTTCATCGAAAAATAAAGATGTCCTGCTTTTCTTGAAAATCAAAAGATAGAGCAACAGTGGGCTATTTCTCTACATGGTAGACCAAAAGAGGGGCTGTCTTGTTAGCTCTATCTTTTGCCACAGGCCCATCAACCTCAATTATCTCCTAGACATTGAGGCAGGCTATCATTTGACATTTTTATAATATTTTCATGACCATTTTCCTTATACCAAGCCCTTTTCAACTATTTGTATTACTTGCCTTTACCAAAGTAGGCATTTGAGATTCCTGGCACAGCTGAATTACAGAGCTACTCCCTTTTCCAGCTCCCCAGGGCCACCCAGTAGGCTGGCCATAGTATCCACTGCCTCCCTCTCCCCTGCTAGGGTGGGAAAGAGCCTTCTCCCTCTGGTTTTTAAAGCCATTTTACTTTAACCAGCAAGTCTGTTTTCCCTGTTGGCATTTAACCTTATAAATAAATAAATAAAATACCATTCCATGGTCTTCTCTTGAGAGAACGGGAGCAGATCCCCAAATTCCTGCTTGACTGGAAAGAACGGAAAGTAGGAAATATTATGGAGAAAGGAAACAGGTCAGTATCTCAAAACATTGAGCCACCAAAGTAACTTTGTTTTCAGGTATCTAATTATAGGGCATATCAACTCAGTCCAATAACTGGTCAGTTCTGGATAAGCACACCCATCTTTTGTTTAGAGTTAAAAAAAAAAACAATCAAAAAACTAATCTGTTCAGTGAGTTTATATTCAGCATTAATATTTGGGATACTTTGTAGTAATAGCATGGCTGGAGGAGTACATAATTATGTAATAACAAATGCCACAGTCTCCTTCAAAGAGGGTGTTTCAACTCAAACCTCGAACAGGAACTAGCTCTTCCCTCCCAAATAAACTAAGGCACGGGGTGACCCTTCCTATGGGCCGTGCGCCTGCAGGAGAGCAGAGAGAGAATCGGGCTGAGAGCAGACCACTGCGGAGGTAAAGAAGCCAGGCGGTAGGGAGGATTGCAGGAGGCCAAGGAAGGAAATTCCGTTCCTGGGGTTAACAGTGAAGAAGCAGGCAGCTGGTCAGCATTTAGCCAGCACACAGGCAGGGACGCCAGTGCACTTTGAGCATTTACAGATGAGAAGGGCAAGGGCTCTGTGTAAACAGTCGTAAAGGCCCAGAAGTGAAAAAATGGCCTCACAGTTGAGACTCATCAGGCCACAGTAGAGAAGATCTACTGTGCTGAGAAAATGCAGAACAAGGATTGCAGGCTTAAAAGGAGACACTTAACCTCTGGCTGGCTAGGCTTATCATCTATTACCAGATCCTCGGGGAAAAGGCGCTGCTGGAAGTTGTTACCTGAAGCTCATTAAATAACTTTAACAGATCTTACCCCGGGGTTTGGCTTCAGTGATTTTCAATAAGGCCTTTGGTAATTTTCACTAATTAAAAGAAAAAGCAAAAGAACCCTTCCTTAAACTACCTGAAAGTCTTCGATCTACCTGATACTAGTTCTGCGTGGGCACGGCGCAAGTTAAATAGCCAACTCAAGTTAACGCAAGTTAAATAGACATCAGAGTGCCAACTCATCCCTTAGTCAGGTCACATCTCTGCAGCCAGGCTTCTTTATAGTAAAGCCAGGACAACAACTAGAAGCCACTCAGATAGTCTTCATTGATCTGGCTCTAGATAATAAACAAATAGGATTATTTTCATTTGAATACAGTTCACAGAATGAAAGAAAACTGAAAGAAGAGATAGAAGACTTAAAAACAAATTACAGCCCCTGGGAGAGAAAATAAATTGTGTCAAAGACAAAACTGTGGACCATAGCGGACCAAGGCCACGACATGCCTTCAGGACTGATACTCCCACGGGAATGTCAAGTTCAGCAACATCGTGAGTTGTTAAAATACTGAAATACTTCTGTACTGTCTAATAATAGTCCAAGAGCAATGTATTAAGAAGCAGTATAATCACTCAATAATAAAAAGGCCAGCAATTGCGATTCCAAAACGTTTTCCCCTTTCAATACTGAAGCTCAGAGATGGCGGGGGTGGGGAGCAGGGGGAGAGTGGCAGGTATAAACCTCCAGTTATTTGCTTCAGAATTCAGCGGAGTTTAGGGTGGCGCGATTGAATTGAGGAAGACCTGTTCTTTAAACCCCCAAAGAGATGCCTCACTGCCCAAAGGGTGACACAGCTTCCTCCTAGCTCACAGATTCACTAGCCAGGGGCACAAATGGGTGATTGGAAGGGATATATTCCTTCCCGGGGGCTTAACATTCCTTCAGGTGGGCTTGGTGGCCTCTGTCTTACTGGACAGCTTGATCCCTAGTGTGAGCCTAGGAGTATTTGCAGATAAGAGGAGCGCTGTTAGGAGCCTCCAGCAAATGAGCCCCCTGGCGTCCCTTCCATCCCACCCTCAGCATTGGTCACTGGGCAGACGAGCCTCACAGGAGGCTCCTCCACCACCCCCACCCCCCAGCCTATCTGCTGTGTCACTTGCTGGGGCAAACTGAGTCTCTGGGAGTGTCCTGACTGAGCCCTTGTCCAGCCAGGCCCACCCTTTGCACTTTCTATGCTTTCTTTCTTTCTTTCTCTCTTTTATTCTCTCCCACTTCTGCCTTTGCCCCAGGGGTTAACTGGACTATAACCAATTGTACCCTTGACTTTTTGATGGATGAAACGTACAAATGAGGCAAAGTGCTGGCTCTGACAAACTGAGACAAACCCAGTCCGCTTTGCTCCCGTTTTTACGACACCTTGCCTTCCTGTCTTCAAATGCTCCAGCACCAGTTCCTGGCATCTGAGCAGCATCTGGAAGGTATGGCAAGTATAATGTGTACATAGCAAAAGAGTCACTGAGAGGCCAGGAGGAAAGCAGAAAGCTGAGGAGGAGGTCAGCGACATGGGCCCACCCCATTACCTGGCAGGATTCCCAGGAACTAATGACTATAAATTCAATGAAGAAATCATTGGAAATATTACAGACAAAACATAGCTCAGACAGAAGCATCATTTAGCTAGCCAGAGCCACATCGAAGTTGGAAATTATTAAAGTAATTTGATCAATGACTTTGGCTGCAACTTGCATCACTTGTTATATAGTTTTATAATATATATAATTAGACCTGTGCCATCCTATATGGTAGCCACGAGCCAGATATGGCTATTTAGATTTAAACTAATTAAAATTAAAGAAAATTTAAAATGCAAGTATGTAAGCTTTCTATCAATGTTAAATTTCCTGAACTTGATAACTGCACTTAAGGTGATTATTACATAAGTGAATATCCTTGTCCATAAGAAATGTACATGGAAGTATTATGTGCCCAAGGAGAATTATATTTGCAACCTGCTCTCCAATGTTTAGAAGATAGATTAGATAGATGATCTATGATAGATGATAGACAGATAGATAGATAGATAAAGAGAAAGAAAGAAAAGAAAGAAGGAAGAAAAGAAGGAAAGAAGGGAGGGAGGGAGAGTGAAGGGAGGGAGGGAAGGACGGGAAAGAGAGAGAAAAGAAAGGATGGAAATATGGAAGGAAGGAAGCAAAGAAGGAAGGAAAGGAGGGAGGAAGGAGGAAAAGAGGGAGGGAGGAAAGAGAAAGAAAGAAAAGACAAAGTTAGAATTGGTAGAGCTATCAAGGGTAAGAGGAGTGTTGGAGTTCTTTGAATGGGGTTTATATTATTTTTGTAACAGTCCTGTAAGGTTGAAATTATTTTTTTTTAAGTTTTAAAAATGCAGTTCCCTATTTGCACAATAAACATTTCAAGTACTCAGTAGCCACACGTGGCTAGTGGTTATTGAATTGGAAAGCACGGATATAATATATTTCCAGCATCTCAGGAAGAGGAAAGGCAGTTAATGTTTGATATCTATTATGTTCTATAGTAGTACTTTACTTACATCTCATTTAATCCAAAAGTAAATGAAGTATGTAGTCTACCCCCTTAGTAGTTTACTAATTTAGTTGAGGACACAGATATAAAAACAAAGCACTGCGATATAGTGATTAAAAAAATGCTGATCTGGAAATCAGAAAGAGCTGCATTCAATTCTTTCCTTAACTTTGTGGTCTGGGGAAAGTTATATGATCGTCACAAATCTCAGTTATCTCATCTGTAAAAGTTTTATAATAACATCTCATAGCTTCTTCCCTAAGAGGAGGTACAAGTGCAACATTTAATGGTAAATGTAATCTTCTGCATAAAGGGGTTAATAAATCAAGCAATAGTCAGTACTGCTGCAACGGTCCTAAATTAATAATTGATATTCATCATCTCCTTCCTCTGCTACCCATTCTAGATTCCTTTTACCATTGGTCAACATTTAGTTGCTTCCTTAGTGGGGTACATTGAGCAATCATCCCAATTTGCCTGAGATTGAGGTATTACTGGGACGTGAGATTCAGTTTTAAACACGTTTGTCTGGGACAGAGGCATTTCCTGGAACATGGGATTTTCAGTGCTAAAACCAGTAAAGTCCTAGGCAAACTGGAGTAAATTGGTTACTATGCCTGGGGCAAACCAGATGGTCCTTGTTCTTGTTGGGCCTTAGCTTCTGATATTACCCATTTGCAGCTATCATAGAAGGCGGAAGACCAAAAGATATGCTGGTGAATACCCTGCATTCCAGACATATTCCCCTCTGCCCTCGATGTTGTAACTCATTTGTCCAAAATGGGTGCCTTGTTCTGAGTTAAATTTGTATGGGGTATCACATCAATAGATCAGAGATTCTGCAATTTCTTGGATGGTAGCTGGAGGAGGCACTGTGGGTTGGCTGGGCAAGCTCATATCTGAAATATGTCATCCGTCTGCTGAGAACTGATTGCTGTACTCTCCAGAATGCAAGGCACCAGTTACAATAAACCTGCCACAAAGTGACTTTCTGGTTTTCCTAAGGATAGTTGCAATATCAAGGGCTCAGCATTGATCTGTGTAATCAGCGATGATAGTCAAATCAGCCTTGGTAAGAGGGAGCCTGTGAGAGTGGGGTCATTCTTTATTTCCAATCCTACCAACACGCACACTCTGTTCATAGGCCCACTGTATAAGTACTGAGGTGACCAAGCTGGCTGAAAGGTGCAGGATGAGTTATCTTAACCCTATGGTTGTTGAGGGCCTCATTGAAAGTGTGTATCCTCTGCTGATCATTGATGCGAGATACCAACATTTGCATATTTTGTGCTGTTAAATAAAAAACAAATCTGGACTTTATCTGAAAATACTATCTCAATAAGAGGCAGGAGACTATTGCAACAGGACAAGGGGACCTATTGCAATGGGGAGAATGTGCCAAACATAAAGTCTGATTTTAAATAAATAGTTTTAATGTTTCACTGTTAAGTATGATGTTTTTGGTACCTTTTTATAGATAGAAAGTTATTTTCTGTTCTTGGCCCAATAGACATTTTCATCATGAATGGTATTAATTTTTATCAAATACTTTCTCTGCATCTATTGAAATCATCATGTGAATTTTTACATTTGCCAAATTAATTTTAATTAACTTTTTCTCCTTTTTTGGGTCAAATTTGCCTTGTCTATTTATTTTAAACTTAGATCAAATGCATACAAGTTTAGAACTGATGAATCTTTAAATTGACCATTTTATTATTAGTTAATGGTAGTCTGTATCTTTCATGGTGCTTTTATCTTAAAGTATATTTTATCTAATATTTTTCTTGTTCTTTTTTTTTTTTTCACTTAATAATTCCCTGATAGGTCTCCATGATATAAATTTTTCTCTTCCTTTGCTTTTGAATTTTCTGTGTCCTTATGTTTTAGATGTTCTGTTGGAAGTGGGGGAAAAATAGAATTTAGATTTTATTATATTAAACAATTTGTCTCTAAACTGTAAGGTATAACTCTTTTATCTTATTTGTAGTTACTTTCATATTTAGATTTACTTCTCCCAACTTATTTTGTGCATTTTATTTGTCTCACCTTTGCTTTCTTTATTTAGTTTCTTGCCTTTCTTTGCATAGACTTTTTTCCTCCCATTTCTCTCATACTACATTGAATTCATACACCCTATTTTTCATGTGAGTCTGATTTGACAATCTGACCCTTTGTGTCATATATATACTTGAATACTTATATATACTTCTGGAGTTTTGTTTTGTTTTTTCTGACCATTTTTATAAACCCATAAGGACTACTTAACTTTCTCTGTACAGAGATTTTTGGACCAATTTATGTAGAATATTTAAAAGGATACTTCATAATTGTAAGAGAATATTTTCATAATAAGACTTTGGGCTTCTATTAGAAAAAAAAATTAAGAAATGAAAACATACATTTTAGGGTTAAATCACTCCTCAAATGCTCATATATTTTTGGAGATTTTAAATATCATGAAAGAAGCAAGTCTTAAGATCAAATAATGTCACAGAAATTCAACAAGGAAAATATATTAAATACTAAATGGTGCTTTTAGTTTTCTTGTCAGAAGAATGTTCGATTTCACAACAAAACATTAGTGTTAGGAAGCTTGTGAGCCATACCCAGTTTTTATAAAGTTAATATTCACACTTTCATCTTATTTTTGTGTGCTGTATCTGAGAAAGGCCGTGTCTATGATTCCATAGGATATAAAATTATTTTACAATGGGAAAATAAATGACTAAAGTGAAAATATAAGAGGAGATTTTCCTCTTAGATTACTCAAAGAGATTGCCAGTGCAGATGGTATGGGTATTAATAATTTTATTAGTCTCACACATTACTATTTGTGCAGAAATATCAGCCCTTCATGTCTAGCTTTTCAATCATCTTTGTCTTTAAATAGCCACATAAATAAACACCTTTATTCCCAAGGAAAAGCAGCTGAGGGGTCTGGAGCTCATTTCTTCCACCTAGCTCACACTCATAGTATAGACATACTACATCTGTCAGAGCAGGCCAAGAATAGTGGGCTCTGATTACTCTAGCCCTAACTTAAACATAAGGTGGAGATTTCATGCTGGGAAAGTGAAGTGAGAAGACTAGAGCCTACTGCCCCCATCCAACACCACACTTGTAAGGCACAGTTGTCACCCTAGAGAAGTGAGCCACTGTCTTCATCTCCAGCTCCCTAACAGGAATACAGAGATTTTTTGCAAAGAACAGGAAGATAATGAGAACAGAGAGCACTATAGCTCCCTCCAAGGGAAGCTACTTTATTTGAAACAAAGCCTTGGTAAATTCAAGCTGAAGGGTACTGTTTAACAATGGAGATTTGGGTAGTAATCAATTAAAAAGTGACTGGTAGCTCCTTGCAGGTAACAAGCTAAACCAAAGAAAAGGGGCTAGCTCTTAGTAATCCTTGTCTTGTCTTTTCTGTCACTTGGCAATATAAGTGGCAGACTCTCCATTCTTTTCCAGATTCCATTGACATCCAGTTTCTGGATCCTTGCTCTGTTGCTTTCTCTCTATCTGTCTGAATAGCATTATGTTTACAAAGGACTTCAGTTGTAGGATTAAGATCTATTCTGTCCATGTTGGGAAAATCCATACCTGAAGTAACCTTATCTAGTTCACACCCACAGGAATGGATTAAGATTAAGTTTTTATGGGGTGCATAGCTCTTAACCACCACAACACTTAACAAAACACCAAAATGCATCAAGTGAAAACTGATAGAATTCAGGGTAGAAATGGACAATTCCATAATAACATTGGAGACTTCAATACCCATCTTTCAATAATAGGTAGAACATCTAAGCAGATGATTAACAAGGCAATAGAAGACTTGAACTATATAATAAACCAATTTGACCTAACAGATATGAATATGACCTAACAGACATTTATAGAATAACCCAACCAACAGCAGAATACATATTCTTTTTAAGAGTATATTCTCCAGAACAGATCATTCTAGGCCACAAAACAAGCCTCAATAAGTTTTGAAACATTGAAATCAAAGTATTTTTCTAAACTCAATGGAATGAAATTAGAAGTCAGTAAAATAAAAATTCACAAATATAATGAAATTAAGCATCTAGCTCAAATAGTCAATAGATCAAAGAAGCCATCAGAAGGGAAAAAAATATCTTGAGATGAATTAAAACAAAGATACCTCATGCCAAAACTTATTGGATACAGATAAAGCAGGGCTGAGAAGGGGATTTATAGATGTAAACATCTAAATTCAAAGGAAGAAATATCTAAAATCAATAACATAGCCTTTCATTTTAAGACACTGGAAAAAGAAAGCAAACTAAATCTAAAGCAAGCAGAAGGAAGGAAATTTAAAGACTAAAGTTGAAATTAATAAAATAGAAAATAGGAAAACAACAGAGAAAATTGACAAAGCCAAAGTTGGTTTTTAAAAATATTAACAAAATTGACAAAACTTTAGCTAGACTGATTGGAGAAAAAGGAGAGAAGACTCAAATTACTAATGTCAGAACTGAGAGTGGTTCACTACTAACCTTACAGAAATAAAAAGTATTATAGGGAATAATATCAATAACTTTATGTCAACAAATTAGAAAACTTAGTTGTAATGGAAAAATTCCTAGAGAGAAACAGCTAAATTGGCAAGAGAAGAAATAGATAACACAAATAGACCAAAACAAGTAAGAGATTTAATTCATTCTCTTAAAACTTCCCAAAAAGGATAGCCAGGACTAGATGCCTTCACTGGTTAATTCTACACAATGTTTAAAGAGTAAACATCATTCCTTCACAAATCCTTTATTTAAAAAAAGAGAAGTGGAACTAATTCCCAACTCAATCTCTGACGCCAGTGTTACTCTGATACCAAAACAAGACAAAGACATCACAAGAAAATAAAATTACAGACCAATATCTCCTTCGAATCTCAATGCAAAAATCTTCAACAGCTGCTTTGTAAAGCAATCTAGCAGTTCCTCCAAAGTTTAAACATAGAAATACCATTTGACCCAGCAAGTCGACTCCTGTGGATATATCTAAAAAGAATGCAAATATATTTCAACACAAAAACTGGTAGAGCAGTGTTCAAAGCCACTTTATTCATAACAGCCAAAAAGTGGAAACATCCAAATGTCCATCAACTGATGAATAATTAAATACAATATATTATAGCCATACAATAGAATATTATTTGGTTATAAATGAAAATGAATTACTGATACATGCTACCGCATGGATGGATCTTGAAAACAGTATCCTAAGTCAAAGAAGCCAGTCACAAAATACCATATAGTGTATGGTCCTGTTTGAGTGAAATGTCCAAAATAGGCAAATCTATATAGAAAGAAAATAGATGAGTTATTGCTTATGACTGGGTGGTGGGAGTAGAAGAAAGGGGGAATGACTGCTCTTGGGTATGGGGTTTCTTTTTGGGTTGATGAAATTGTTCTAAAAATTGAATGTAATAATGGTTGCACAACTCTGTGAACATATTTAAAACATCAAACTATAGACATTGAATGGGTGAATTGTACTGTATGTGAAATACCTCAATAAAGCTGTTTTAAAAAGAAAAAGACATTTTGAAAAGAGAATCCTGCTCTAGGCACTATGGTACACTTTGCATGGGATCTCCAACCTAGCAAGTCTTCTTCAGTGAGAGGGCATAGCTTCACAATCTTCATGAATTCTTTCTTACACTCCATCTCTCTCCAAGTAATAGTGAGAAAGCAATACTGCAATAGGAAGAATCAAGAGCAGTTGCTTTTCTAGTCAACTTTATTTGGAAATATTTCTCAAAATTTTGTGAAAAATTAGAAAGTACTAACTCAGAATGTTAGTGTTGGAGAAAATATGGCGCTTAATGGGACACGGAGACTGATTGAAATGAAGAAAGATTTATTGAGAAGCTCTCCCAATAGAGGGGGTCTGAAGAACAGACTTCAGCCCCCCACCAGCATGTTGGGGGTCTGAAGAGAGACTTCAGCCACTCCTGGAAAGGGGAGGCTTGAATTTATACAGAACTTTCCTAAGTGGGGAATGATAGTTGGTGGGAGGGGGCTGAGGGTCTGAGTGAGGTGCAGGGGCCAATGGGAAGCCTTAGAGGTAGAACTTCCTGATAGTGACTAGAAGATAGTGGGTTAGGGAGTTATGGGTTCTTGGAATGCAGCAGGAGCAGGTGTTTCTTTGTTCTGTAGGAATTTTATCTCCTTCTGATATGTAGGTAGGGAAGGTTTCCATTTCCCTTTACCCCCATCTCTATGTGGTTTCTTTATGTAGCCTGTGGAGAAGAGCCGTGCCCTTGGACATGTAGGCTTATGGGGGATGGGGTTAGCCTTTTCCCATTGAATATCAGGGGAAGCTGAGCTGAAGCTTGTTAATTATTGCAAACCTCTAACAGTTAGTAGCCTGCATGACAAGCCTAAATCATAGCCTAATTATTATACAAATCGAAATTGCCCACATGATGACTGTTATATGATACCTTCATATTTACAGCAAATACATGGGTGTCAGATTTAATTTAAAAATCCCACCTGTAACTTCCTCAAAGAAAATAATTTATATTTCTTAGACTTGCCTTAGAGAGGTCTTATATAATTAAGTTATATCTTGCAATTTATTGCCTAAAGATGTTAAATTAACTGTTTTTGAAATTAATATTTTAATTAATTGCTCAATTTGGAATACTAAGAGTGTAGGCCTCAAATAGCTTTCAAATATGCCTTAAATCTTTTACCAAGATTACTAATACTCCCTAAAGAACTATTCACTTTCTAACTTGTTCATTTTCATTATTTACTGTACTGTTGGGAATACTTTATCTTTGGCCATGTCTAGACATACAGATGGTTTTGATGAGTTCATTTGAAAAAAAGAGGCTTAATTCCAGGAACTGGCCAATTTTTTAAAACTAGGCATATTTTCTTCTAAAGAATTCCACAAAATTGTGTTGACAACATTTTTTACCTTTCAACTGGTTATTTTGGTATAATGTAGCTGAGAAATTTCACATTCTATCATGGGAGTTTAATCTTTTACACATATACTTGACAAAGCCATGGTCAGTCCTATATTTTGGGGGGAAGTAGTTGGGATAGGACCAGGGGAGAGAAAGCTTCCTTGCAATGACCATCAGGCTAAATATTGCCAAGTAAACATGCCCCCTATTTCCAACAACAAAAAAATCATATCACAAAATCTAAGCAGTATTTTATTTTTAAGAGAAATAGATATCACTAAGGATGCCACCTAAGGATTATTCTTTAAACTACACATTTGAAAACATCTTTAAATAAGGGCGAACAATAGATATAATGGAGAAAGGTGCAGCTTTCTCATGTGGCAGAAAGCAATATTTTATTTGCTGCTGCCAAAAGATAAAGGCCAGGAAATGACAAGATTAACTGCACACCTCTTGGCAGACACAGAAATGATTATCTCTTGTTTACTCTATCAGACATATTCCTGGGTTCTAAATTGAGCAAGAACGTGCATTAACTGACTCATTGTGATTCTAAGATGCAGGGTCATGATTGTTCATTCATTTATTCAACAAATGTCGGAATAAATACTTGTTGAACATCTACCATGTGGCAGCTGTAAACTAGGTAAGCTATATATATAAATCTTATATAATTCTCAGAGTAATCATATGACACAGGAAACTGAGGCCCAGTGAAATTATGTAATTTGTATAAAGTCCCACGCTCTTTTACATGGCAGAGCCAGGTTGGAATCCATTCTCTTTAACTCTAAGGACAACTTTTTTCTTTAAAGATGTTCATGCATTTCACAAAATAGTTTGCACATTCAGAAAAGAATAAAATAGCCAGAATCCACTAATCATATTTAAGAGAAGTTAATCCTTTACCACATTCTCTTCATATTTATATATTTAGGAGGAACTAAGGATTGAACCTGGGACCTTGCGTACATGCAAAGCAGGCACTCAACCACTGAGCTATACCTACTTTGCCAGATTTTTTTAAAGGGAAGTAAATGTTACAGATGCAGCTATAACCCTTCTGATTTTGCAGAAGTATCCATTGCCCTGAGACACTTTTTGTCATTCCCAAGTATGTGGGGAGTCAGTGCCTAGGAATCTATAAATAGTAATTCATTTTGTGTTCAGATTTACAAAAATGGTACATTTATGAATCTGCAACTTCCTTTTTCATTGGCTATATTATGTGTTTGAGACATCCATTTTGATAAGTTAATATTTTATTGTTTCTTAAATGAATAAATTATATTAACAAACTCACTTGTATTTCT
This sequence comes from Dasypus novemcinctus, assembly GCF_030445035.2. Taxonomy (NCBI): domain Eukaryota; kingdom Metazoa; phylum Chordata; class Mammalia; order Cingulata; family Dasypodidae; genus Dasypus; species Dasypus novemcinctus. The sequence continues at coordinate 22,436,775 of NC_080676.1, read as the reverse complement.
AAATGTCTGTTTTTTTGCTACTGATTTCTAATTTTATTATCTTTTTTCTAATTTTGTTGAAAATTTCATCGTGGCCACTGAGCATTCATTTTTCCAATGATTTCATGTTTTTGAGAAGACTGTGTTATGTAGTTGCTTTATGCACATTCCATACATGTCAATTAAGTCAAGTTTATAAATTATACAATTCAAATGCTCTATATTGGTGCTAAATTTTTATTTGAGCAACTAATTTCTAATAATTTATATTAAGTAGAGTTACAAATCTCCTTTTATGATTGTGTATCTATCCATTTCAGTTCATAATTTTGGCTTCATATATTTTAAGGATGTGTTAGGGTCATATGATACCAAAATTATCATATCTTCCTTTTATCATCCATCATTATCCCTAACAATGTTGTTTTTTAAATATTTGTATGTATTAATGTAGTTATGGGTTTACAGAAAAATCGTGTATAAAATACAGGATTCCCATACACCATCCCACGATTAAAGCCTTGCATTGGTGTGGAACATTTGTTAAAATTGATGATAGCCCATTTTTATAATTGTACTTAAATTCCATAGTTTAACTTAGAGTCCACTGTTTGTGTAGTGTAGGCCCATGGATTTTTAAAAATTGCTATTCGGTTACCATATATACAATCTTTAGTCATATTCAGATATATATTTCAGTGCTGTTTATTGCACTCACAATGTTGTGCTACTATCACTACCATCCATTACCAAAACAGTTCCATTATTCCAAATAGGAACTCTGTGCATTTCAAGCCTTAACTTCCCACTCTCTGTCCCCAACCCATCTCTTGCTAACCCATATTCTAGATTCTGATTATATGAGTTTTCTTATTTTCATTGTTTCAAATCATTAATATTTTTCTTTTTTGGTCTGGCTTATTTCACTCAACATGATGTCTTCAAGGCTCATCCATGTGTCACATGTAGGACTTCATTCCTTTTAATAGCTGAATAATATTCCATTGTACATATATACCACATATGATTTATCTAGTCATCAGTTGATGAACACTTGGGTTGCTTCCATCTTTTGGCAATTGTGAATAATGCCACTACGAAAAATGGTCATCAAATATCTGCTTGAGTCCCTGCTTTCAATTCTTTTGGGTATATACCTAGTAATGGTATTGCCAGGTCATATGGTAGTTCTATACTTAGAGTTCTGAGGAACTGCCAAACTGTCGTCCACAGCAGCTGCACCAGTTTACATTGCTACCAACAGTGATAGAGTATTCCTCTTTCTCCAAATTCTCTCCAACACTTGTTATTTTCTATTTCTTTGATAGCAGCCATTCTAATGGGTATGAAATGGTATTGCATTCACAATGAAATGCAGGATTTGCATTTCCCTGATGGCTAATGATATTGAGCACCTTTTCATGTGCTTTCTGACCACTTGTATATCTTCTTTGGAGAGACGTCTAGTCAAATCTTTTTTCCCATTTTCAATTATTTGTCTTCTTGTTATTAAATTGAAGACTTGCTTTATATAATCTCGATATTAATCCTTTATTGGATAAATGTTTTCCAATTATTTTCTCCCATTGTATAGATTGACTTGTTACTTTCATAAAAAAGTCCTTTGAAGCACAAAATTTTTTTAATATTGATGAGCTCTTATATTAAGGTCTTTGATCCATTTTGAGTTGATCTTTGTATAAGTTATGAATAAAGGTCCTCCTTTTTTTTGGCGAAGTTTTCCCAGCGCCATTTGTTGAAGACACTCTTCTTTTCCAATTGAGTGGAGTTGACCGCCATGTCAGTTGGCCATAAATGTGAGGGTTGAGTTTTGAGCTCCCAATTATATTCCATTGTTCTACATACCTGTCCTAGTGCCAGTACTGTGGTGTTTTGATTATTGTGACTTTGTAATAAGTTTTAAGATGGGGAAATGTGAGACTTCCAACTTTGTTCTTTTAATTCAAAATAGCTTTAGTTATTCAGGGTCTCTTACCTTTCCATATATACTTAATGATTGACTTTTCCTTTTCTGCAAATAAGGTTGTTGGAATTTTTATTAGGATTGTATTGAATCTATAAATTGCTTTGGGTTGTATTGACGTTTTAATGATATTTAGTCCTCCAATCTGTGAGCACAGAATATCCTTCCATCTATTTAAGTCTTCTTTAATTTCTCTTAGCAATGTTTTGTAGTTTTCTGTGTACAAGTAATTTACATCCTTGGTTAGATTTATTTTTAGGTATTTGACTCTTAATTTCCACTGTGAATGGAATTATTTTCATGATTTCTCCTTCCAATTGTTCATTGCTTGGTTATAGAAACTACTGATTTTTGGGTGTTGATATTATACCCTGACACTGTTAATTTCATTAATTAATACAGGAGCTTTGTTGTGGATTTTTTTTTTTTAAGATTTATTTATTTATTTAATCCCCCCTTTTCCCCCTGTTGTCTTTTCTCTGTGTCTATTTGCTGCGTCTTGTTTCTTTGCCCGCTTCTGTCAGCGGCACGGGAAGTGTGGGCAGCACCATTCCTGGGCAGGCTGCAGTTTCTTTCGCACTGGGCGGCTCTCCTTGCGGCGCACTCCTTGCGTGTGGGGCTCCCCTACGCGGGGACACCCCTGCGTGGCACAGCACTCCTTGCACACATCAGCACTGCGCATGGGCCAGCTCCACACGGGTCAAGGAGGCCCGGGGTTTGAACCGCGGACCTCCCATGTGGTAGACGGATGCTCTAACCACTAGGCCAAGTCCGTTTCCCTGTTGTGGATTTTTCAGAGTATTCGTTATATAGGATTTTATTGGGTATAAAATTCTTGGCTGGCAGTTTTTCTTCTTTCAGCCCTTAAATATTCTTTTTTTCCCTCAATTAAATATTTCAACCTTCTGCCTTTTGGCCTCCATTATTCTAATGAGAAACAGGCACTCAATCTAAATTGGACTCCCTTTTATATAACATGTTATTTTTCTCTTTCAACTTTCAGAACTCTCTTTGCCCTGTCATTAAATAGCATGATCAATATATGGTGGGTGTGTATTCCTTCATGTTTATCCTGTGTGGTGTTCTCTGAACTTCTTGGATATGACCATACATCTTTTGCCAAGTTTAGGAAGCTCTCTGTCATAATATCTTTAACTATTCCTTCTGCCCTTTCTTTTCCTTCTGGACCTCCTATAATGTGTATACTGGTGCCCTTGATGGTGTCCCTTGATGGTGTCCCAGAGTTGTCTTAGATGAAATTTGCTTTTAATATTTCTGTTTTCTTTCTACTGTTCGGCCTGGCACTTTTTAAGTCTTATCTTGAAGTTCACTGATTCTTTCTTCTGCCAGTTCCAATCTGCTCTTGAAACTCTCCTGGGCATTTTTCATTTCAGTTACTGTGGTCTTCAACTTTAATAGTTGTGTTTGGTTCCTTTTTAAAATCTCTATCTCTTTGTTAAGATTCTGATACTACTCATTCATGGTTTTCCTGATATCCTTTAGCGCTTTATCTGCATATTCCTTTACCAACTCAAACATTTTTGAGATCTTTTTTTGCAAAGACTTTATTCAGTATGTCCACATTCTCATCTTCTATGTTTCTGCTTTCTGTATTTTTATCCTCTTCCTTTGGAGGGGCCATCATTTCCTATTTCTGTTTTTGGACTTATACTAATTTTTTGTACATAGTACATTTTAATATTTTAAAATATTAACTCTGTATTTATTACCTGAGGTGTCTGTTTTTTTGGTTTTGTAACCAACTGTTGATAAGACAGGATTTTCTTGAGCTTCAGCCCTCCTATCAGGAAAGCCTCCCAAGGTGAATACAGTATGCAGTATTTTCCATCTTTCTGGGCCTTCGTCTTGTCTTAGGCTTTGCTTGTTAGTTATATCAGCATTCTCCTATTTACAAGAATTTGGTTGTCCTCTTTGTTTCCCAGGAGACAGACCCCACCCCACCCCGGAGGTGTTTGAAGCTGGCAGGCCTTTTTCCCAGACTGTCTGCTTCTAAACTTTTTCATTGGCTCAGGTTGATTTCCCTGGAGGTCAAATTCTGGGAGAAGGGCTACACTGGAAAGGAAATTCCCAAATCAGAGTTTCCCAACCAAAACAGGGCCAGGGACCCATGATGAGGGTTCATATGAGCTCCAAAGTGCCTTATGGAGGGCCTCTGAAAGGGCACCAAGAGCTTCTCTGACTACTCCCCAAAGCTGTGCTTTCTTGGTCTGCCCAGAAAATGCAGCCCTAACCATCCCCTCCAGCACTCAAGAAGCATTGCATCTAAATCTCCACCACTTCTACTCCTGTATGCCATCATGTGGACTAAAAGTCAGTACTCATAGTGAAAAGAAATATAAGGATTTCAGATATCAGGAAAAGGAATTTCTGCCTCACCTTCAGTCAGCTAGCTTCCTCCAGGCAATTTGGACCCAATTTCAGCATGACCTTTCCAGCTCGCAGCCTGCCACGTGGAGTTTGGACTTGCCAGTCTCTAGGGTCATTTGAGCCAATTACATGTAATAAATCTGGGGAGAAACCTGATTAATACATATTCCAAAGAACAATGTTTTTAAGCATTTAAAAATTAAGACTATTTTCTTAATATAGATTATTATATGCACAAACACACACACAGCTGAAGACTATGGTTTAATTAAAGAATTTTAAAATAATGCATATCAGAAATCTATGGAGAAATTTTTAAACAAAGTTCAGAGGAAAACTCATAACTTTAAATATCAGGAAAGAATGAGAATAAATTTTGTTACAACTTCCATGTTATTCAAATAGATTCAGAGCACAGAAAAGTAATGAAACTTTTCCAAAGTTATAAAAAGTTATAAAAAGCCAGAGTAATATTTATTTCAAAAAGCAGAAAAGTACAGACCAGTCTCAAATACTAAATCAAATATAACAAAAAAATGAATCAGCTTATCAAAAAAACAATACTCACTAAACAAGTGGACTGTATTCTGTGGAAGGGCAATTTAAGAAATCTATCAATATAATGTATTAATATCCATTAATATCTACCTATCTATTACCCACCTACGCACCTATCTAAGAGTTATGGTACATGCCCACCCAAATGACAGGATCATACTTAAGGGCTACGTACTATAAAAATTCAGTTACAATGGAAAGTCATCTTCACTGTTTTTTAATTTTGGTCTCAAAATACCCAATCAACACATTAATTGAAAGACTTGAGACATAATAATTGAAAATGGGTGGTAAATATTTTATTTTTATAGTACTTTTGATATTTTATTTGAAAAACACAAGAAAATCCAATAAAAATTACTCAAAATTGAGCATTCAATTATGTATTTGCTTAGAAAATCCATATAGAAATGACAACAGCCTTCCTATAATCAGGTAGTCAACCAGCTGGAAGATAAAATGAAAGTCTAGATTCCTTTTACAAAAAGCAGATTAACTATCTTGAAATAAATATACAAGACCAATATGAAATTGCATTTCTATTTTGTCAATTTCATTTATACTAATAATGTCAATAAAGGCATGATTAAATATATTTTAGTCTATGACTCTATCCCTTATAATGATGTATTAATGAAATTTTCCTGACCTATTTCACATGCTTCCACTCAGCATTTGTTCATTCTTTCTTTCTTCCATCTATCCATTCATTCATCCACGCATTCACCTATACAAAATATATGAGACTTACTCTTTGTCAGACACTAACACTAAATTCCAATTATAAATAAAACTAAAGAAAACGTTTTCCTTTAAATTAGCACATCACTCTCCCATATGGGCACAATTGTCCAAAGGAAACCAGTACTTCTCAGTCTGAAATGGGAAATTGTAGTGTTCAATATGCCCAAGCATAATTTAAAATATTGGCATATAGGGTACAGATTAAGAGATTATCAAAATGTAATCAGATCTAAATAGATAGCATGGAACCTTGGCCAGGAGAATGTAAGTGCAAAAACAAATCCAGTTATCTTGATAGAGAACTTAAAAGGGAACCAAATCAGATATGAAGTAAAAGATTTTGATCATGATGCCAAGGTCTTGATGGCAGTGTCTCTTTTCCTTAGTAACCCATCGCAGACCAGTTGGCAGAGTTCTGGATGGCCAGTCCTTATATATGACAACCCCTTAGACCTGGGGAGGAAAAATTCTATCATTTATTGAAAAAAAAAGATGAGTTTTTAAGCTCAGATAACTTTACAGTATGGAAAGGATATGACATCCTGAACAAATGTTCTAACTGCTTTTTAATCATTGGCATCTTTCATCTGTGTCTCTTTTTTAGTTATGTCATCTTGCTGCATCAGCTTTCCGTGTGTGCAGCATCACTCCTGGACAGAATGCGCTTTTCTTTTCGCGTGGGGCAGCTTTCCTTGCCGTGCACTCCTTGTGTGTGGGGTACCCCTACACGAGGGACACCTCTATGTGGCACAGCACTCCTTGCACATGGGCCAGCTCATCACATGGGCCAGGAGGTCCTGGGTTTGAACCCTGGACCTCCCATATGGTAGGCGGACGCTCTATCTGTTGAGCCACATCCACTTCCCTCATTGGCATCTTTTAGATCACCAATTTTTCTATTTAAGGACAGAACCTCTCTTATGTGTTTGTTTGTTCAAATAAAAATTTCCTTTCCCATTTTCTAAATACACCATCCATTTATCAGGGAAAAGACACAGATTGTTAAATACTTGCCTAACTTTTTGTTTTGACCCCAAAATATTGCAATTGTCAGAATAGTTAACAGTAACTGCCTAGACAAACGTATTTTGAGATCTTGGGAACCTAACATAGAAAAGATTTACTTCGGTCTTATGTTGCTGCCATGGTCCTGCATGAATCAGAAGGTCTATCTCTTTATTATGGCTTCGCCATCTAGAACACAAGGTCTGTGTGGCAGGGGTGGAGAAAATGTTGAAACTACACTGTCTCTTAATGTCCTTGACCTGGAAGAGCACTTGTCACTTTTTCACATAATCCATGGCTAGGAAACTAGTGATATACCTCAACCTAACTGAAGGAGCAGGTAGGAAATGTTGAAGAGATAATGGACAGTTGGTGAACACTAAAGGTCTCTCCTATTGATACACTTTTGATTTAAAAGATAAAACTATAAACTGAATGCCTTCCCAACTTCCTCTATCAGATAAGTTATCCTCAGAAGTCAGTGTTGACTTACATGAGAAATCACTGTCTCTTCCTCTTTTGAGCCTTCTTTCCACCAGAATTTAATTATTTGCAAGTTTCTGTTTTAAAAAAGTTAAAATCTCTCTCTCCATCCCTTATAATTCTTTAGTTATTGTACCCTCCTAAACAAGTGGGTAATCGCAAAATGCAATTCATTAAACATTTAAAAACATGAATAAAAAATAAAGCCTCTATCCAATACCTCGATTTTATTTCATGGTAAACTCATAGTAATTAATTTTGCATTTTTTTAGATTTTTTTCAATGTATTTTAGAAACGTAACTGAAGTGTTAAAAATATTTCTCTAATATTATATCATGCTTTTACTATAATAGAATTAGCATCTATTAAAAAGTTCAGCAGAACTATTATTAATGGCAGATCTTTCCAAATCTTTCCAAGCCCTATCATTATAAAATAATGCATTACTGATATTAATAGATGTTTACATATTTATCACTGCCAATTTTAAGTATTGTATATTGAATCGATTTCAGTTTCTATGCAGTCAAATGTGCTGAAAAAGTAACAGGAGCTAACTAGAGGAAATAAGAATAGACTACACTTCGCACTTATTACCATTAGGTGGCAACAGTTGACTCTCCAAAATTCAAAAAAGTTAAATTGAACATTTATATCTGTAGTGCAGAAAGGGCATATATCAGTTCATTTCAAAAGTCCTTCTGTTTTAATAATTAACCTACAAGAAGTGAAATGAGACGTTAAGTGGTAGAGCCAAAACAGGACCAACAAGATAAATGTTTGTGGGTTTTTTTGTCCTTATTTAGTTTTTTAATGTTACATTAAAAAAATATGAGGTCCCCTTATACTCCCCACCCCCTTTACCCCACTCCTTCCCCCATAACAACAACCTCCTCCATCATCATGAGACTTTCATTGCATTTGGTGGATACATCTCTGAGCACCGCTGCACCTCATGGTCAATGGTCCACACCATAGCCCACACTCTCCCACAGTCCACCCAGTGGGCCATGGGAGGACATACAATGTCTGGTAACTGTCCCTGAAGCACCACCCAGGACAAATCCAAGTCCTGAAAACGCCCCCACATCTCATCTCTTCCTCCCACTCCCTACCCCCAGCAGCCACCATGGCCACTTTCTCCACACCAATGCCACATTTTCTTCGATTACTAATCACAATAGTTCATGAATAGAATATCAGTAAATCCACTCTAATCCATGCTCTATTCCTCCATCCTGTGGACCTTAGAATGGTTCTGACCACTCCACAACTATATCAAGAGGGAGCTTAGATTCCACATGGATGCTGGATGCAATTCTTTTTAAAAGCCCCAAATCACTGAAAACATTATAGTACACTTGATTCTCTCTCCTTACCTAATACAAAATAAAAAAGAAATAAAAATGATGTATTCATAGATATTAAAATAGTTATTTTTTCTAGATTTTCTGTTTGAAAATTCTGAATAAGTTCCTTGAAGCCAAATTAGTGTCTCATCTCACTCTGACTTTAGCCATGGCTCTGGCTTTCGCTCACCTGTTTATCTATTTATTTGTTCACATGTTTAGAGCCTCTCTTTGTTCATACTCAGAGTACGTGCTCTGCCTGGCAACTGGGTAACCCTGTTCAAACCCAAAGACACACACTACATAAAGACACTCCAAAATTATAATTTGGCATTTACTAGCTTTCGATTCTATGGTAGTCAATGCTAATTTTCATCAAATAGAATAGTTTTCTCAAACCAAATCACACACATACACACACGCAAAACATAGTTTCTTACTATTTTTTTCATAGTAACTACCAAAGAAGCATTTTATTAGATTCTATAATAGTTAGAAAAGTTATTAGATTGGTTGTGGCTGTAACAGATACCCAAGCACATCTACTGTATTCAGTATAAGACACTATTAAAACTTGCTAATTAGAATGATTAGCTATCTAATAATACAGATATGCTCTTTATTTGATATAAGAAAATGTATGATCTCAGACTGTGGCAGAAATGTGAGGACCTATTCTAGTAAGCAGAGACAAGCCTTTCTTACTCAACATTATAAGCTCTGCAGTTAGAAGAGTGCCTGGCACATAATAGTACCTCAATAAATGTTTATGGACAAGTTAAAGGGGAGCTTCGCAGTTCTAGTTTCACTAACAGGCTTTAATCAGGGTAGAATTTAGAGAATATGCTTTCTGAACACAAATGGAGCTAAATTGGAATCCCTAGCTCTGAGATCTACTAGCTGTGGATGCTGAGCAATAAATAGGCATTTATAATTTTTTAACATTTTAATATTTATTAATTAACTTTTATTGAGCTTCAATTTCCTCATAGGGAAGATTGGAGAAAATAATGTGTGTAGAGCCTCTGATAAAAGGCACTCAACTAGTAGTTGTTATTATTACCCATTTGCAATTACCATTATTTGTTAATCTATATCCTGAGATGGTCAATGTAGACAATTAGTTATTTCTTTCCTGAAAATAAGCATAATCATAGAATCCTTCAAAATTGTCTTCTTCCCCATGGAAATTCACAGGATCCTTCTCCAAGTTCAAAGTCATATTTTACCACCATGAAAAGACCAAATTTAAGCAGGAAAACATGAGGACAATGACATCTAGGGGCACCAGATATTACAGTGAGATCATGCTTCAATGCATGAAAAGGTCAAGTCAAATACATCTTTCTTCCCCTCGCATCTTCCTAATAATTGGTAAATTGTGTGGTAAGCAGACTTCTAAGATGGTCCCCAAGATTCCTACCGCCTGGTGTATGTACCCTGTATCATCCCATCCTGGTGTACATACCCTGTATCATCCCCTCCCTGCCTTTGAATGTAGATGGGACCTGTGAATGGGAAGGGATTGTCACTCCCTTGATTAGGTTATGTGTTACCAGCGTCTATAGCAGCAGACTGGAGAAAAATGCCAAGCAGAAACAGATGCTCTCTTGCTGGGGCCCTGTTGTGGCAAGCCACAGGTGGCAGGAAGTAGTGGGCAGCCTTTAGGAGTTGAGGGCCTCGACTCTACAATCACAAAAACCTGAATTAGGTCAACAATGAGCTTGAAAAAGACCCTGAGTCCCAGATGAGAGCAGCAGCCTCATCGGACACTATAATTGAAATCTGATAAGATTCTGAGCTAAGGGCCAACTGATTCATACCTAAACAACAGAAATTGTGAGATAATAGATGTGTGTTATTTTAAGCCACTGAGCTTGAAAAAATTTGTTATGCTGCAATGGAAAATCAATATAGGAATCTAAGAAATTCCTAGATTATTAAAACTTCCATCCAGATATTCAGAATAATCATAGGCAAAATCTGAGGATATTAGCATGTATAAGCTTGGGCAAAATATTATTAACATGTGCAAAAGGAACAATTTTCAACTACTTGGAAAAAGCAAACAAAAATTAAATTTGATCATTGGTTTCTAGTTTTGATCAACAGACAATGAAAGCCAAAGTATATTCTCCAAAGAGGAGAGGAGAGTCATGTGGCTGAAAAATTACCCAACTCTCTGAGTTCAGAATATACAATTTGCAAGCTGAGTATTCTGTTAAAATTTGGCTTCAAATGTAAATCAGTCTTCAGGGAGGAGATTATGGTGATCAGGTATTTTGGCTTGTTCGATAATTCATCATATTTCTCATTGTAAAATAATAAACTTGAATTCTCTGGAAGCCAAGTCTTTCAGCTGATAGAACTGAAGGGCTTCATTCATTTATAATTTCAAATGAAGCAACCATATGATTTCAGAACGAAAATGCATTTTATTTTGCTATCCATAGGATGCACTTCCCAATACTCATAAAATATTTGACAAACTGTGAAATGTAATTTTTCTGTGCCAGTGTTTATTAGACGGTAGATAGCCTGAGGGCCAAACACTTCCATAAGGCAACAATATTGATGTTCTTTTTCTGAAATTTCTGCGTCGTTTTTGTCATTACCTTCCAAATATGCTTGACAAGTGTTTTGGAAGTAAATATGCAATAATTATCACCTAGTAGTATCTTACAGTGTATTTAAAGTGTCCGTCCTCTTTAATTAATGACTGTTTTTGAAGTTTCAAGTACTGAAGTGTGTTTGAAATATAGAAACTGAAAAATGATTAGCAAGGCTGATCTCTCAATCCAAGTTAATATTTATTAAGTTTTTTCCGTGTATCAGGCATTGTGTAAATTGTTTTCCATGGATTAGTTTATTTAATCCTCAAAACAATTTTTTTTTTTGCCATTAAACATAGGAGGTGGGTCGCAGATGTGTCTCAAATGGCTAAGCCCCTGCCTCCCACATGGGAGGTTCCCAGGTTCGGTCCTAGTTTCAGTCCCCAGTGCCTCCTGAAAAAAAAAAGAAAAACAAGCAAACAAACAAAAAAAACCAACTCAGGGGTGCTGTTGTGACTCAGTGGTTGAGCACTGGCTTCTGACATATAAGGTCTGGGGTTCAATCTCCGGCCCTGGTCCCTCAAAAAAATTATAAAATAATAATAATAAAGGACACTGAGACAAAGAGAAATTCAATGACTAGCCCAAACTCACTAAGCTAAAAATGTGTGGAGCCAAGGTTGAAAATTAAAACAACATACTTCAGCTGCACAATACATGCTGGATATTATATTGCCTACACTTCTGATAAATAATGCATAATCGATAACTAAATAAGATATGGATATGGCTATCCATATCTCAGAGTTTTCCATATTAGCACAATAGATATAGGTTTATTTGTTTCTACTTAAAAACTTATCAACTAATCGCCACGAGAAACAGCAGAGTCTTCAGACATAACAGTGTCTTTTTTCTCAAGACAAACACAGAAAACATAAAACAGGAGGAAAGACATTTTTCTCCCTTTTCCATAGTCTAGTCAAAAATGCTCATTTTATAGAGAAAGCAGATGAGGCCGGGCAAGTCATGAGACTAGGTGGAGGGCTATTATTTCCAGTATTAAAATTAGTTAGTACTATAATTTTCTGTTTCAAAGAAGACCTCCATTTTGTCTTATGATCATTTTCCATTTTCAGCCCTCACGGCATTAAAAAGAAGGCAAATTCCAATTAGTCACAAGAAGAGTTTGTGACAAAATCTTCTTGTCCCTTCTGCAACAAAGCCAGACTTGAAATGCCATGCTCAGCACAAACCTTCAGGAACTCCAAAAGACAGTATATTAATTTATATCCAATAAGTCTGTGTTCTATGTAATTCTATATTCCAATAATTTAAATCACAGGGAGTCTTGGGGACCAAATTTGGCTTTTTCTTGGTTTTACTGGCCCTTCCTTATTGTGCTGTTATTTCTATATGTTTTGTAGTTTGGGATTGTGAACTCACATTGAATGACTAGGCTTTGTAAATGGGAATTCATTGAGGTCTCTCATAACTGGTTATTCCTCTAGAGAGTATTTGTTTTTGTTTCTCCTGGTTGTTCTGTGTAGCTACTAATCAGGAACCACATAAAGTTATTTGCCTAGTTTAGAGTTTCCTGGACCCTACAAGTAAGTAAAAAATTAATCCCAAACCCCAACACTATTTTTCACCCGGGACCAGAACCAAGACAGGAAAATTTCCTTATTTTTACTTTTGTTGTTGAGCAGATTTTTCATGTCTTTCTCTGAGAATATAGCCTTTCATGGCTGTCAAGTTTATGTGGGACTTCAGTGCCAAATCCCCTTTTTTTTTTTTTTAAGATCTATTTTTTATTTATTTCTCTTCTCTTACCCCCCTCCCCCATTGTCTGCTCTCTGTGTCCATTTGCTGTGTGTTCTTCTGTGACCACTTCTATTCTTATCAGCGGCACCAGGAATCTGTGTTTCTTTTTGTTGCTTCATCTTGTGTTGGCTCTCCACAAGTGCAGAACCTTTCTTTCGCACTGGGCGGGTCTCCTTACGGGGCGCACTCCTTACACGTGGGGCTCCCCTACGCGGGGACACCCCTGCGTGGCAGGGCACTCCTAGCACACATCAGCACTGCACATGGGCCAGCTGCACACGGGTCAAGGAGGCCCGGGGTTTGAACCATGGACCTCCCATGTGGTACGTGGACGCCCTATCCATTGGGCCAAGTCCGCTTCCCCCAAATCCCCATTTTTAGTGACCCCAAGACCTTGTTTCCTGTCCCATATGTAGCTGCACAAGGTCAAGGCTTTGAGACCCAGAGACTAGAGGATATACTGAGTAGGAATGGTTGCAGGTGTTACAACATTCCACCTAGTTTCTCATTCCCTGGAGACTTCCCTCTCCATCCATGAGTCAAGCTTTGCATTTAAAAAGAAGTTATTATATCTTACCCAACATATTTAAGGTATTTTAGAGTGGGAGAGTTTAAAAAGTTATATATGTTATATAACCAATATATGAAAAGAGAGACACACAAGTACATACATACATATACATACACATATGTATATGTGTGTGACGTGTTTATTCCAAATAGCTATATACAGAAGATCCAGAAAGTCTCCAAGAAGCTTATTTGTTTGTTTTTCATCTATCATCTGAGCATTTCATATCAGATGAAATTCTGGGCATATTGTCTTATTGTCCCCCATGAAAAGAAGAGCAATATATAAAAAATAACATGAAGTAGGCAACAACAGAGGGATAGGAAAAATGGGGAAGTACAGGGGATTGAGGAAGATTTTTTGTATGGTAAAGAGGAAGAGTGAAGGGTTTGAAGTCAGAAGGTCTGCCTGTATTCGAATATTGGCTTCACCTGGCCTTCAGACAGACATTGGACAAGTCACTTAATTTTTTTAAAAGTTTTTAAATTGTTTCAATTTTTTAAAAAACTTATTGAAGTACATCACTCATACATAAACATACATAAACAATAAGTGTATAGTAATCAGTTGTGAACTTACAAAACAAACATATATAACATCATACAGGACTCTCTTAACTCACCCTACCACCAATGCCTTGCACATTGTTGTTAAACATTTTAACAAACGATTAAAGAGCATTTTCAAAATATTACTACTAACCAAAGTATTTTCCCCCAACCCATCCTATTATTATTTTCTTTATATCATTTATATATGAATGTACATAAATAATAAGTGCATAGTAAAAGTTGTGAACTTACAAAGCAAACATGCATAACATCATATGGGGGTCGCATTCATCAACCCTCCAACACTTGCATTGTCGTGATACATTTGTTACAAATTACAAAAGGACATTGTAAAAATCTTACTACTAGCTATAGTCCTTATCTTATATTTGGTGTATTTTCCCCCAACCCACCCTATTATTATTTTTTAAATATATTTTTTATGACAGAAGTTGTAAACTATAAAACAATCATGTCCATGTGCAGAATTCCCAAACAACACCCCTCTATCAACATACCACACTATGGTAGAATGTTTATTACAGATAGGATATAATTTCATTGTTACCATGTCCATAGTGTACATTTGGCACACATTTCCCTTACTGCCTTATTATCAACACAGTACATCTTTGGCACAGATGCAAGAATATTGTATTATTACTGCTAACCACAGTCCATAGGTCACTCCAGTTGTATTTTTCTCAAGCTCCACATTCCTACCACCCTGCTGTGGTGATGTACATTTGCTCTAACTCACAAAGGACACTCTTGCATCTGTATTATCAACCACAATTCTCATCAACCTCTTGGTTTGCTGTGCTATTCAGTTCCTAGATTACTCTCTAGCACTCTGTTAATTGGCATGTACATACCTAGACTACCATTTTCAGCCACATCCCCATTTATAAACTAGCTGTTACTATTCGTTACCATCTACACTTTTACAGTGAAACTAATTAAAACTTCTGCATACATTAAACATCAGTAGTCCATCTCAGTCCTCCTCTTATATTCTTAAAGAACCTACCACCAGAGTTTGAAGATATTTTCCTACAATTTCTTCTAGAGGTTTTATGGTTCTTGCTTTTATTTTTAGATTTTTGACCCATTTTGAGTTAGTTTTTGGAAAAGGTGTGAGACAGGGGTCTTCTTTCCTTCTTTTGGATATGGATATCCAGTTCTTTCAGCACCATTTGTTGAATGAACTGTTCTGCACAAGCTGTGTGGATTTGACAAGCTAGTCAAAAATCACTTGACACGTGAAGGTCTGTTTCTGAACCATCAGTTTGGTTCCATTGGTCTATGTGTCTGTCTTTATGCCAGTACCATGCTGTTTTTACCACTATAGCTAGGCAATATGATTTATTGTCTGGAGATGAGGGTTCGCTTTCCCTTTTTAAGATGTTTTTGGCTATTTAGGAATCCTTATCCTTCCAAATAAATTTGATGATTGTGTTTTCAATTTTTTTTTTTAATGCTGGTGGAATTTTTATCAAGATTGCATTGAATCTGTATATCAATTTGAGTAGAATTGACATCTGAATGATATTTAGTCTTCCAATCCATGAGCATGGAATATTCTTCCAGTTATTTAAGGCTTTTTTGGTTTCTTTTAACATTGGGTTGCAGTTTTCTGAATACAAGTGCTTTACATTGTTGGTTAAGTTTATTCCCGACTATTTGAGTTTTAAATGTCATATTTTATTTTCATCACTCTTTTGACACTTTTAATTACTTTTATTGATATACTCTTCATTTCCAGACTCTCTTCTAGGCTCCTCTCTCCTGTCTTTTCTTTTCAGGCTCTAGCACATCCTTTAGTATTTCCTGAAAACCTGGTCCCTTGCTTATATATTCTCTCAGTTTCTGTTTATCTGTGAATATTCTAATCTCACCCTCATTTTTGAAAGACAGTCTTGCCAGATATAAGATTCTTGGCTGGAGGTTTTTCGCTTGTAGTATCTTATATATATAATACTTCTGTTTTCTTGTCTCATGGTTTCTGGTGAGAAAGCAGCACTTAATCTTACTGGGTATCCCTTATATGTTATGCATTGCTTTTCTCTTGCTGGTCTCAGAATTCTCTGTCTTTGGCATTTGACATTCTGATGAGTATGTATCTCAGTGTTGGTCTATTTGGATTTTTTCAGATGGGAGTACATTGTGCTTCTTCGACATGGATATCTATGTTCTTCAATAAGGTTGGGAAATTTTCTACCATTATCTCTTCAAATATTCCTTCTGCCCCTTTTCCCTTCTCTTCTCCTTCTGGGACACCCATGACATGTATGTTTGCATATCTCTTGCTGTTATTTAGTTCCCTGAAATCTTCTTCAATTTTTCCCATTCTTTTCTTCATCTCTTCTGTTCTTTTGTATGTTCACTTTCAGAGTCTGTTTCTTCAAGTTCATAAATCCTTTCTTCTGCCTCCTCAAATCTGTTATTATATGATTCCAATGCTTTTTAAATTTCATTTATTGTGCCTTTCATTCCCATAAGATCTGCTATTTTTCTATGTATGCTTTCAAATTCTTCTCTGTGCTCATCAAATGTCTTCTTGATAGCCTTAATCTCTTTATCCATCTCATTGAATTTATTAAGGAGATTTGTTTGAACATCTATGATTAGTTGTCTCAACTCCTTTAGGTCATCTGGAGGTTTATATTGTTCTTTTAACCGGGCCATATCTTCCTGTTCTTGGTGTGGCTTGTAGTTTTTTTGTTGGTGTCTTGGCATCTGGCTTACTAGAGTATTTATTCTGGGTGCAGTTTTTCTTCTTAGTTTAGGGCTTCCTGCCCTTTCTCCCTTGCTGGTTGTGCAATAGGACCAAGGATGTAGTTGGTGCTATAAGCTGTGGAGGCTCAAGCTGCCCTCATTGCCCCAGGGGCCAATGAATCTTCTCCCAAATTTCTCCTTTGCCAGGGATAGGAACATAGTCACAGCAGTGTGGAATAATCCAAGTTGTGCAGGCCTAGATCATAATTTCCCAGAGAGACTGATGAAACTTTATGCCCTTTCTCCCCTGCCTAGGGTGGGGATAGAGCTGCAAGTGTGGGCAGCAATCTATGCAGTATAGGTCCAAGATGACTGCAGTTGCCCTGGTAGACTTCAAATTATTCTGTCTGTGCCAGTCAAAGATACCTGCAGTTACCTGGATAGGCTGGTACAGGGCCCACCCTCTCCCCCTGCCAGAGGTGGGGCTGAAGCCTAGCCAAGACCTGCAGGCTGATCTGCATGAAAGAAACCGGTTCCTACTGTAACTGTGATTTTCTGTCAGCCAGGCATCCCCTCATGCTGGGAATGGAGTGAAAATGGCAGCCACCAGCCTCTTTCTGACTTTACAGATTCACACCCTAGCTATTCCTAGGGTTATACCTTAGCCAGTCAAGTCTACTAATCAGCAGCTGAAATCAGTGGCCAAAGGTCTCCTCCTCCCCTATTTTTGGGAAATGGATCTTCCAATTCCAGGCACAGAATAGCTCCTGGGGCAGCCTGCACTGCCAAAGTAAGATAATCACCAACGTCCATGGCTTGGCCAGTAATTTCCCAGAGACACTAGTGCAGGTTCCCCCCGCTTCCTCCCTGCCAGAGATGGAGCTGGGGCCTAGGTTAGAGCTGCAATCTGATCTGGATGAAAAGAAGCTGGTCCCTACCAGCACTGTGGTTTTCAGTCCACCCTGCATCCCCTTGTGCCAGATACAGAGTTAAGATAGTGGCTACTGTCCTCTTTCTGACTTGGGTAGGTTCAAACTTTTGCTGTTCTTAGGATTATACTTTAGCTTGCTGAAGTTACTCATCAGTAGCTGAAGTTATTGCCCAACGGTCTCTTCCTCTCCCATCTTTGGGATCCAATTCCAGCAAGAGAATAACTCCCAATGTGGCTTATGCCTCCAGTGGAAAATGGGCACCCGCCTCTGTGGCATGGAGTGCTCTACTTATGAATCTTTTCTGCAGATGGGCAGTCTCCTCCTTCCATCCCTTCAGGGATGTTGCAGGATGCTCTTCCAGTCTCCTGAAGCCCCCAAACAGGTGCTTCCGCTAGCTCCAGAGAGCTCTGGGTGATTACTAACTCTCCTGCAGCAGGAGGTGACTCTAAGAGTACCTTACTCCACTGCCATTTTGCCAAGTCACTTAATTTTTGGAATGAAAACTAGAATTTGCCCCACAGACTTATTTTAAGAACTAAATGGAATGATTTATGGGAAAAATCTAAATAGCAGCTATTCACTTATACTAATTGAATTAAGTAGGTGTCCATATGTGAGCACACCCACATGTATGGACTCGCACCTTCAAGAGGCCAATTGTCACCATGATATTCTGTGCTGGTGTTTGCTTTTCACTTGTTCTTCAGATCCATTCTCTACCCTTCTCTGATCCCCTCTATTCTCCAGAAGCCTGCCCTAATGGAGAGTATGCCCTAGGCTTCCTCGTCCTCTGGCACCAGCAGGAGGGAAAGGAAGGGGAAAAGAAGGCCTGGGATATTGATTCTTTCTGCTCCTCCCTGCTCCACATCCTGCATTTAGAGTTCTTGCCCCTGCAGCCCTCCATGACAGAACCAAGCTCTTTCTAGTTTCTGTTACCACCACCACCACTCCGTTTATCTTCCAGCTTAGTGGTGGCTTTGTCTCTTGCTACTTCCTCTGTTCCTGTCTTAGTTTGCCAGGGCTGCTCTAACAAAGTACTACAGATTAGGTGGCTTAAATGACAGGAATGTACTGTATCACTGTTTTGGAGGACAGAAGTCCCAAACCAAAGTTTCATCAGGGCCATGCTTTCACCTATAGCATTCTGGAGGTGACTTGCCAGCAATCCATATCTCACCTCTGACTACGTCACATGGTGGTCTTCCCCCATCTGTCCCCCACTACTGTGTTCAAATTTCCCTCCACTAATAAGGACTGCAGTCGGATTACTTTAAGGGCCATCATGATTCAGTTTGGCCTCACTAACACGTAGCATCCTCATAGATCCTATTTACAAATGAGTTCACATGCACAGGACCAGGGGTTAGGAGTTGAATATGTCTTTGGGCAGGCCTGATTTGATTCATAACAGTGCCACACTCTTCTATGCTGATTCCCTTAAATCTGTACATATTTCTACAAATCCTCCTTTAATTAAACTCACCTCCATTATACCTCTGAGCGAGCCATCTTGCAGTTAGAAATCCTTATCCAATCAGGTTAAATAACATCTCTGTTAATGGAGGGCAAGTTTATTTCTCTTTCAAGCAATGAAATCTACATAAATAGATTTAAGATCATTTTTAAAAATTAAATAGCTAACACATTTGCATGGTTCAAAAATATATATAAAAGTAAAAAATTTCTTTTCCTTCCAATCTTGTCCCTTATGTTGCCAGAACCACTCTCACATACCACATAGAAATCTCTAGTCTCAGATTCTATCACTCTTTCCTGATTAATAGATATTCAAGAAAATAAAAATCTATATATTTATTTTACCCAAAAAGTCTACATATTGCTCCATGTTTTTTTATTCCACAGTATAGGTCCTAGGAATTTGTTTTACAGCTACACAGCACTCCATTGTAAACATACAAAATATCTAGGGAAACAGATGTGGCTCAAGCAGCTGGGCTCCTGCTTAAAACATGGGAGGTCCCAGATCCCAGGTCCAGTTCCTGGTGCCTCCTGGAGAATATGAGCAAGACGGCGAGCTGACTTGATGGGCTGATGCAACAAGATGACTCAGTGAGATGATGCAGCCAAGACATATGACAAGGAAACACAATGAAAGGCACAATAGGGAGGGAAGTTGACTCAAGTAATTAGGCACCTCCTTCCTAAATATGGGACCCCAGGTTTACATCATTTAAATTTGTACAAATAAATCTGAAGATTATATTTCCAGAAGTAAATTTGTGGGTCAAAGATTATATGTTGTATTACAGTTTTGATAGATATTGCCAAAATTGTCCTTCACAAAGCTTATACTAATTCACACTCTCTTAAGCAATGAATAAAAGTGCCTGTAGATCTCTCTGGCACCATCTCAGACTTCAGATAAGTGAGGCAGGATGTTTATGCACAATTGTAGGTAGCAAAAGAAAAGGCATTCAAGGTGAAAAACAAGAACAGCTTTAATAAATAGGTTCCATTTAAACACTAGATTCAGGAAAAGTTATAAATCACTTTTTAAAACGATTTCTCCTACCTTTCATAATTTATTTTCTGCTTAATACTGTGTTTTTATTCCCCCAAAATGACTCATTTTTTTGCCCTGCAAAGATTGACAATCAATGAGGCAGTGAAACAAAATGTGTTTTTTTTTTAAGTAGTTCTAAATAGTTTTCTTTATTGATGAGTGATTCAAACTCAAAGGGACATAACAAACTTATTAGTCTTCAGGGAGAAACACATAGCAAATCCTTTCCTTGCCTATCTCATGAAATAGTTAGTCATAAAAAAAAAAATTATTTCTCTAACTCAGAACTGAACTATCTGGCTGGCACTGGTAGTCCCATGAGAATTGTTGCAAACCTGAATAGAAGAAGAACAATTTCATCCCTCTTCAAATTTGTTTACGGGTTAACCTTCTGGATTATAATGTTAGTGATACCTATTGCTTTTGTCCCTATTCTTAATTCTATGCTTGTCATAAGTAATACAGGAAGCTATTATAAATACTTTTGTAAATATACAACAGTGATGTGCTGCTAAATATTCACAACCTACCCTCTGGGGTAAAGAACCTTCATTTGCTGACTTCCATGATATAAATATTCCCTCTGTGGCCAGTTTTAAGCTACCAACATGATGTCACAGAGTGCAGAGATGAGAAGAGATATGCAGTAACATTTTACAGATTTCTATTAGGTAGTATTTCCACCACACAGGTACAATAGATGTATAGAACCTCAAGAGCAAAGATAATAATCAACTGTAGTAAAAATAATTAGGAAATGATTTGTTTTGAGTATTTATTCCTTTATTTCTATTATAATTTATTTAATTATGTTTATGTTATTAAATTTTTAATTATGGGTGAGTGTAAATTTCTGAAAATTTCTGAAAATTTATCAGTCAACTCCTGCAAGCCAGCATAAGTGATCTCCAGCATAACACTAAAAGAGAAATACTATAGTTGCACAGAGAAGCAAACCACTGAAAAAGGGTGTCTTTGTGTACCTCCCTATATTGATAATCCAATAATAACTGGGAAAGATTACTAGTTGCCTACCTAAATTCAATTTTCCCTTCAGCCTTAACACAGAAATTTTTTGGTTATGGTTGGCAATGTGTCCAGCTAAAATACATTTCTTATCTTATCTTAAAGAAAAGGGAAGGCATATAACTGATTACAGGGCATACCTCATTTTATTGTGCTTCTCTTTATTGCACTTTTTACAAACTGAAGGTTTGCAGCAACCCTGCATCAATTAACATTTTCCAACAGTATGTGTTCACTTCATGTCTCTGTGTCATATTTTAATTAAGATCCATTGTTTTATTAGAATGCCATTGCATGCTTAATAGATAACAGTAGAGTGTGAACATAACTTATATATACACTGGTAAACCAAAAAATTCATATGACTAGCTTTATTGTGATAACATCTTCTTGCTACAGTCTGGAACTAAACCCACAATATCTCCAAGGTATGCCTGTAATGGCCAATGATATTTGAGCAAAAGTTGTTGAATGGGACTCTGGAAGACTTTCTTTATAATGGCATGGATTTAGGGAAGGTTCCAGAATCGGTTTCCAGAGCCACCTAATGAGAATACAAGCAGACACAGGAGAACACATGGCGAATGGACACAGAGAGCAGACAACAGGGAGTGGGGAGGAGAGAAATAAAGAAAGAAATCTTAAAAAAAAAAATGACATGGATTCAGCTGGCATTCACCTGTTTCAGTTTTCTAGCTGCTAATGCAAATGCCATGCAATGAGTTGGATCCAACAACAGGAATCTCTTGTCTCACAGTTTTGAAGATAGAAGTCCAAAATCAACGCATCACCAAGGTCATCAGGTTGATGTTTTCTCACCGAAGACTGCAGTGTTCGGGAGCTGGCTGCCAACAAAATCTTCGCCTTTTCTGTCACAAGGCAATGAGACTTGGCAGCTTTTCCTAGCTTCTCCTTTTTTTTTCCGGGTTCTGTTGATTTTCAGTTTCCAGCTGCTTCCGCCAGTTTTGGGTTTTTTTCTGCCTGAATTTCACTCTGTTTATAAAAGACTCCGGTAATCCAAATTAAAGCCCAAACTGATTCACTGAGGCCACTCCTTAACTGAAGTTTCTTCTCTCTCTCTCTCTCCTTTTTTTTTTTTTACTGGGTACATATCAATTTTCTTTTTAATCATACAATATGTTATACAACATATTTGATTCAGAGTAATGCAGTCATACAGTATTTACCCTTTTGTGTTTGGGTTGAGTCACCCAACATAATGACTGCCAAGGTCATCCGTGTTGTCATATGCTTTATGACTTCATTTCTTCTTGCACCTGCATAATATTCCACTGTGCGAATACAACAGTTTGTCTATCCATTCATCTGTTGATGGACACCTCGGTTGTTTCCAACTTTTGGCAATCGTGAATAATGCTGCTATGACCATGAGTGGGCAGATGTCTGTTCGTGTCAGGGCTCTCAGTTCTTCTGGGTATATACCCAGTAGTGGTACTGGAGGGTAATGTGGCAAGTCTATATTCAACCTCCTTAGGAACTGCCTAACAGTCCATCACAGTGGCTGTACCATTCTGCATTCCCATCAACAGTGAATAAGTGTCTTTTTAATAATGGCCATTCTGATAGGTGTGAAATGATATCTCATCATAGTTTTAATTTGTATTTCTCTAATTATTAGTGATATTGGGCATTCCTTTATGTGTTTTTTGCCATTTGTATTTCTTCCACGCCATGCTATTCATGCCATTTGAATAGACAAATGTCTATTCAAGCCTTTTGCCCATTTTTTAATTGGGCCATTTGTCTTTTGATTTGTTGAGTTGTAACATTTCTTTATATACCCTGGATATTATACTCTTATTGGATATGTGATTTCCAAATATTTTCTCCCATTGAGTTGGGTGCCTTTTCACCCTTTTGACAAAGTCCTGTGAGGTACAAAATTCTTTAATTCTGAGGAGGCCCCATTTATCTATTTTTCCTTTTGTTGCATGTGCTTTGGGGTAAGGACCAAGAAACCCACCTACTACAAGGTCTTGAAGAGATTTCCCTACATTTTCTTCTAGTAGTTTTATGGTCCTGGCTTTTATATTTAGGTCTTTGATCCATTTTGAGTTGATTCTTATGCAGGGAGTGTGATAGGGGTCCTCTTTCATTCTTTTGGTTATAGATATCCAGTTGTCCCAGCACCATTTGTTGAAGAGATTGTTTGTCTCATTAACATTAACTTGGTAAGTTTGACAAAAACCACTTGACTGGAGAGGTGAGGGTTTGTTTCTGGATTCTCAATTCTATTCCACTGATCAATGTGACTGTCTTTATGCCAGTACCATGCTGTTTTGACCTCTGTAGCTTTGTAATATATTTCAAGATCAATCAGAGAAAATTCCTTCCATGTTACTCTTCTTTTTTAAAATGCTTTTGGCTATTTAGGTGCACTTTCCCTTCGAAATGAATTTGGTAATTGCCTTTTCTAATCCTGGAAAGTATACTATTGGTATTTTGATTGATATTGCATTGAATCTATAAATCAGTTTGGGTAAGATTGACATCTTCACAGTATTTATTCTTCCAATCCATGAACATGGAATGTCTTTCCATTTGCTTACATCTTTTTAAATTTCTTTTAGCATTGTTTGGTAGTTTTCTGCATATAGGTCCTGTGCTTCTTTTGTTAAATTAATTCCTAGGTATTTGAGTCTTTTTGTTGCTATTGCAAATGGAATTTTTCCCCTGATTTCCTCCTCAGATTGTTCACTACTAGTGTACAAAAACATTACTGATTTGTGCATGTTCATTTTGTATCCTGCCACTTTTCTGAACTCCTTTATTAGTTCCAGTAGCTTTGTTATGGATACTTCAGAATTTTCTAGGTACAGGATCATGTCTTCCACAGTGAGAGTTTTACTTCTTCTTTTCCTATTTGAATATGTTTAACATTTTTTCTTGTCTAATTGCCCTAGCTAGGTAACAATGCTGACAGTGGGCATCTTTGTCTTGTTCCCGATCTTAGAGGTAAAACTTTCAACCTTTCCCCATTGAGTATGATGCTGACCATGAGTTTTTTATATATGCCCTTTATCATATTGAGGAGTTTTCCTGCTATTCCTATCTTTTGAAGTGTTTTTATCAAAAAAAAGGATGCTGGATATTTTCAAGTGCCTTTTCTGCATCAATTGAAATGATCATGTGGTTTTTTACCTTCAATTTGTTAAAGTGGTATATTATGTTGATTGATTTTATTATGCTGAACCAGCCTTGCATACCAGGAACAAATCCCACTTGGTCGTGGTATATGAGTCTTTTGATATGCTGTTGGATTCAATTTGCAAGTATGTTGTTGAGAATTTTGCATCATGTTCATTAGATAGATTGGTCTGCAATTTTCTTTTCTTGTAGTATCTTTATATGGCTTTGATATTAGGGTGATGTTGGTTTCATAAAATGTGTTGGTAATTTCCCCTCCTGTTCAATTTTTTGGAAGAATTCAAACAGAATTAGTGCTAATTCTTTTCAAAATGCTTGGTAGAATTCAACTGTGAAGCCATCTGGTCCTGGACTTTTCTTTGTGAGAGATTTTTGATGACGAATTCAATTTTTTTAAGTGTGATTGGTTTGTTAAGTTCTTATACTTCTTGTAGCATCAGCGTAGGTTGGTTGTGCATTTCTAGGAATTTGTCCATTTCATTTAGGCTGTCTAGTTTGTTGGCATACAGTTTCTCATAATGTACTCTTATGATTCTTTTTATTTCTGTGGGGTCAGGTATAGCTTCTCCCCTTTCATTTGTGATGTATTTATTTGTATTTTCTCTCTTTTTTTCTTTGTTAGTCTAGCTAGGGGTCTGTCAATTTTATGACCTTCTCAAAGAATCAGCTTTTGGTTTTGCTGATTTTCTCTATAATTTTTTTGTTCTCAATTTCATTTATTTCTGCTCTAAACTTTATTATTTCTTTCCATCTGCTTGCTTTGGGATTATTTGCTGTTCTTTTTCTAGTTTCTCTAGTTTTTCAGTTAAATCTTAGAGTTTATCTCTTTCTTTATACACATTTACGGCTGCAAATTTCCATTTCAAAACTGCCTTCCCTGTATCCCATAATTTTTGTAAGTTGTGTTCTCATTTTCATTTGCCTCAATATGTTCACTGATTTCACTTGCAATTTCTTCTTTGATCCACTGATTATTTAGGAGTGTGTTGTTCACCTTCCATACATTAGCAAATTTAATTTTTTCTATTATTGATTTCCAATTTCAATATATTATGATCTGAGACTGTGCTTTGTATAATTTCATTCTTTTTATATGTATTGAGAGCTGCTTTGTGCTGTAACATGTGGTCCATCCTGGAGAAAGATCCATGGGCACTTGGGAAGAATGTATAACGACTGAATTTGGGTACAGTGTACCATATATGTTTGTTAGTTCTAACTCATTTATCATATTGCTCAAGTTCTCTGTTTCCTTACTGATCTTCTGTCTAGTTGTTTTATCTAATGATGTGAGTGGAGTGCTGAAGCCTCCACAATGATTATTGTAGAGATGTCTATTTCTCCCTTCAGTTTTCCCAGAGTTTGTCTCATGTATTTTGGGGCACACTGGTTAGATGCATAGATATATATGACTGTTATATCTTCATGGTGGATTGTCCCTTTTATGAACATATAATGGTCTTCTGTATTTCTTATAACTTTTTTGCATTTAAAGTGTGTTTTGTTAGGTATTAGTATAACTACCTCCATTGTTTTTTTGGTTACTATTTGTGTGGAGTATCTTTTTCCAACCTTTCACTTTCAACCATTTTGTACCCCTGGGTCTAAGGTGAATTTCTTGTATGCAGCATATGGAAGGCTCATGGTTTTTTAATCCATTCTCTTAGCCTATATCTTTTGATTGGGGAATTTAATCCATTCACATTCAATGATATTACTGTAAATGTACTGTGTACTTCCACCATTTTATTCTTTGGTTTTCATATGTCATATCATATTTTTGTCTGTCTTTTTACTCTTCTGGTTATCCTTTCTGATCTTCTTTCTCCTATATTCTTCTCCAAGTCTCTCTCTCCTGTCTTTTTATTTCAAGTTCTAAGGCTTCCTTTAATATTTCCTGGAAAGGTGGATTATGTTTTGCAAACTCCCTTAGTTTTTTGTTGTTGTTGTTTATGAATATTTTATACTCACCTTCATATTTCAAGGACAGGTTTGCTGGATAAAGAATTCTTGGCTGGTAGTTTTTCTCTTTCAGTATCCTAATTGTACCATACCACAGTCTTCTCATCTCTGTGGTTTCTGAAGAAAAATCTGCACTCAGTCTTCCTGGATGTTCTTGTACATGATGTTTTGCCCTGAGAATTTTCTCTTTATCTTTGACATTTGATTCTGAAAAATATGTGTCCATATTATTTGGATAAATTTGGATTTATTCTGATTGAGGTATGGTATCCTTCTTGGACATTAAGTTCATGTCTTTTGTGAGAGTTTGGAAATTTTCAGCTTTTATTTCCTCAAGCACTCTTTCTGCCCCCTTTCCCTTCTCTTCTCCTTCTGGAATACCCATGACACATATGTTGTTGTATTTCATGTTGTTATTCAACTCTCGGGGCACCTGCTCAAGTTTTTCCATTATTTTCTCTCTTCAAGTTTAGTTGTTCTGTCTTTGGTATCACTTATTCTTTCCTCTATCATTTCAAGTCTGCTGTTGTATGCCTCTAATGTGTTTTTTTTTTTTATAGCATTCCATTTTTTTTGTTCTGTTTTCATTTCTCCCCTTACCCCCCACCCACCCCAGTTGTCTGTTCTCTGTGTCTATTTGCTGCAGCTTCTTTGTCTGCTTCTGTTGTTGTCAGCAGCACAGGAATCCATGTTTCTTTTTGTTGCATCATCTTGTTGTGTCAGTTCTCCATGAGTGTGGCACCATTCCTGGGCAGGCTGTACTTTCTTTCGCCCTGGGCAGGTCTCCTTACAGAGTGTACTCCTTGCACATGGGGCTCCCCTACATGGGGGACACACCTGCATGGCACAGCACTCCTTGCACACATCAGCACTGCACATGGGCCAGCTCCACATGGGTCAAGGAGGCCTGGGGTTTGAAACAAAGACCTCCCATGTGGTAGACGGACACTCTAACCACTGGGCCAAGTCCACCATCCTAATGTGTTTTTTATCTCACCTATTGTGTCTTTCATTCCCATGAGCTCTGTCACTTTTCTGTTCAGAATTTCAAATTCTTCTTCACACTCACTCAATGTCTTCTTAGTGTCATTTTTCTCTTTAACCATATTGTCTTTCAATTCATTAATTTGACTTTGGAAATTTGTGCACATTTCACTGATTAGTTCTCTCAAATTCTGCATGTCTTCTGGGGTTTTGATATAGTCCTTTTCTTGGGCCATGTCTTCTATTTTCTTAGTATGGCTCATAATTCTTTGCTGTTGTCTAGGAATCTGATTAGGATGTAGTTTACTCTGATGCTCAATTTCTTTCTCTTCTGTAGATATTTAGTGGCAGGAGACTGTGTTACCACTGCTTTTTGATTCTTGGCTTGACCTGAATTGTTCGGATTGCCCCTGCTGGTTGCTCAAAACTGGGCACTGGACCCAGTAACTGGTTGTGTACTCACTTCCTAGGGCCTTGGGGAGGGGGTTATAGAGGCCAGAAAAAAGGCTCTTCTACTTATTTTTTATTTTCCATATGCCCTTCCTTGGTCTGCCAGCAGATGGCCCTCTTGGAAAGCTCTCAGTTCAATGCCTAGTCAGAGTATATTTGTTGCAACACAGACTGGATCACTGTGATAGAGCTTCCTGTCTGGAGGCTAGGGGCCTTGTAATTCAAACTTTTTCTGAGATACTTCTCCAGCCTTCTCTGGCAGTCCCCTCCCTTTTCATGGCTAGGAAATATTTCCACTTCCTTCAGAGTCCTCAACAATTAGTCCCAGTTAGTAAAGAAAGAGATTGGGAGGGTCTATATCTTTAGCCCCTTACTGGCTCCAAGACAAACAATGGGGCAACCTCGCCCAGCCTGGAAGGACTCTTGGACACTGCAGACCAAATTTGTGAGTCAGAAGCTGAGTCAGCCTTAGGCTGTGTCCCACTCTCTCCCCTTTCCTGGGGCATCCTCAACTAACAGTCCCAGCTAGAAAAGAGGGAGGTTGTGAGCATTGGGTTTCTCCAGTCCTTTGCTGGCTCCCAGGGCAAACCACCGTGAGGTCCCAGCCAGCCTGGAAGGGCTCCTTTGGTTAACAGACCAAATTTGTGTGTCATAAGCTGAGTCAGCCTTAGGCTGTGTCCATCTCTCTCCCCTTTCCTGGGATAGTAGATCCCTGGAGCCCCTTTGTCTATAGCAGCAGGTCCAGAGGCCCGAGAATTCTGAAGTCTTTAGTGTGGGGAATGGTGCCAGCAGCAGTACCCACTGGTATCAACTCACAGTTTGTCTTTGTGATTTCCCTCCTTTGTCCCTCTCTCCTCTGGGCAGTGTCCAACTTTTGCCTGGTGCCCTAAACCCTACAAGATATTTTTCTAGGCTGTTTCAGCCTGTCTTCTAGTTATTTTAATGAAGGAGAAGAAAGTCCCATATCTTTTTAGTCCTCCATCTTCCCAGAAGTCCTCCCTGAAGTTACATGTTGAAGACATCTATTTACAATGGTTCATACCCACAGGAGCTAGTTTAATAACATGTTTTCTGAGGGTACATAGCTCCAAGACACCACACACCCTTTTGTACAACCATCCTTTTCCTCCTTTCTGCCTGGAATATGTGTGTGATAGGTAGAATCATGACAGCCACAATTATAGCATGAGGTGTTTCTGAGGATGGAAACTTCTGCTAAGAATGGCAAAGCAGAAAATAAAATTATTCTAAGATATTGATAATATATCATATGATATCATATGATATGATATAATGATATGACATGATATGATATACACCAGCCAAAGGCAGCCTTCCTCTGGACTATATTATACATGAGAGAAAAACTAAAATATTTTTCAGTCACTTATTTTTAGATCTGGGCAACACACACCAGTGACACACTTCTAAGAGATAATATAGTTAATATTTATTGATTTTCGTCCATGTGCCAGATACCACGTTAATAAATTTATAAGGGTTAACACTAGAAAGATAACTCCATTCTATGCAGATTAGACATCCCTAGTTTGTGATTCTTAAACACTCATTTGCCCTACGAAGGATTGATTAGCTTTAAATTTATAAATGTTAACATCATCCCTACAAAAAAATTGATGGCTAAGAGTTAGATTTATTTTCATGCCACAAGGTGTACTTAATATCAGCTCAAATAACTATTAACAATGTCAATGGTGGTATTATAGTTAACTTTTCATTTTAACCAAGTGCTCAATTCATTATTTTTTTAAATTTTTTCTTTGTTTTTAAAGGAGCTTTAGATTACATAAATGTTACATTGAAAATAAAGGGGGTTCCCAGTTTGCAAGAGTAAAACATTAACTCACAATTACAAGAAGTTAAGAATATTGAATATAGAAAACATGTTCTAGTGTTCTATAACCTACTTATAAAGATTTAATTGAAATGGCTCTATTCCATTTCTAAATACAGGTTTTAAAATTTCTAAAAGTTATATTATCAAGTTAGACTTACAATATTCAGACACAGAATCCCAGCCGGAATTGCAGATACAAAGAACTAACCTTTCCAGTTCCTTCCAATCAGTCTGTGACAGTGCCTCAAAACATTACAACTAATTGAAATAGGCTCCCAGGAGGAACAGCTGATAATCAGCCAGAAGAAAGAAGCCTTTGGCATACTTCATACTTGTCAATCATATCTATTGTTGCATGACTTGAAGGAAGGTAATCAATCCTGAATAATATATCTTAAGGAGAAAAACCAACTTTTATTATAATCAGGTTTTTCTCTAATTTTGACTTTCGAAAAATGTCTTCATCTTTCTTTTCTGAAATTCTCAGAGGTCCTTTGGGGGATTATTTTACCTTATCCTACATTTAAGGCTATAATTTATCTTTTTTTCTTTAAATCTAAAATTAAATTGAGGGTGTTTCTTTAGTTTTGTTTTGCTTTTTAAGTCTTCAGAAGAGAGCCATTAATTGTTATTTGCCTTAACAACCTTCAACAAACCAGTCTCAATGTTCTCACCTTCACTCAAGGCTATCACCCTATTTTAGAGGAGTGACAAAATGTATCCTGAATAAAGTGAGAATTCTGGAGGCATTATTAGAGACAGATTTCCAG
The DNA here is from genome assembly GCF_030445035.2 of Dasypus novemcinctus. Lineage (NCBI taxonomy): Eukaryota > Metazoa > Chordata > Mammalia > Cingulata > Dasypodidae > Dasypus > Dasypus novemcinctus. Next base: position 22,406,394 of record NC_080676.1, on the reverse strand, counting down.
GTTAATACTCGTTTATGATTCTACCATGAAATGTATTTTTAAAGATAATCTTTCCTAATTTACTTCTTCCATTTAAAAAAAGGTTTTATTATTTTTTAAAGAAGCTTTAGATTACATAACTGTTACATAGAAAACATAGGGGGTTCCCATATATTTCAAACCCCGCCCCCAATGCATTTCGCTGTTAACAACAGCTTTCATTAGTGTGGTACATTTGTTAAAATTGATGAACACATATGAAAGTATTGCTGCTAACCATGGCATATAGTTTACATTATTGTTTACACTTTGCACCGCACAATTTTATAGGTTTTGGCAAAATGTATAATGACCTGTATTCATCATTGCAAAGTCATGCAGGACAATTCCAATGTCCCCCAAATGCCCCATGTTACACCTTGTCTTCCCTCTCCATCCCCTCAGAACCTCTGGTGGCTACCGCCTTTACATCAATGTTACAAGTTCTTCCATTGCAGAATAATAATAAGTATAATGTTGTCCATAGTTACACCCCACCCCACCCCCCTTATGTTTGTTCATTATTCAATCTTGAGGATTTGGGAATGGTGATGCCACACTACTTCTGATTGAGACAGGGCTGAGATCCCATGGGGCAGATAGGTGGAACTGTCTTGCTTGCAGTTGCAGATATTCTCTGTTTTGTGGGATGGCCTTTTCCATCATCATCCTTTTGTTAGTTGTCCTGGGTGAGTCCAGTGACTTGGAAGGGAGATGTTGGCTGCAACTCTGCTGGATTCAGCGCTATTCATACGAATAGGTGAAAGAGTTAAGTCTCTGGGACACATATTTAATGGGTATAGTGCTAATTATAGGTTCAAATAAAAGGGGCATAAGAACCATGAGTAGGAAAATTATGATTCCAATCCATATATTCCAAGCTAAGGTCCATTGACAGGGTGCAGAATTCCTGATATTGTCTGCCCTGGCTAGAATGTCTAGATGTCCCTAGCGCCCTCAGGAGCCCCCCTCCTTGAGGCATTGTTTACTATGGCAGTCAGTGAGAGCCTCCTGAGATGTGCATAAACATAACTTCTAGAATGAACTTCCAACTCACTTTGAAATCTCTTAGCCATAAAAACTCATTTGTATTTTATATTTCCCCCTTTTTGGCAAGGTCTTTTTCCAACTGCATCGATAGTAGGTGCTTAGCAATAATGCCTTGGAGCCAGGCAGGGAAAGGCTGGAGGATGGGAGCCACGTCCCATGCCGCAGGGGAGGAAGTGCATTTATATGCTGAGTTTGGCCTAGAGAAAGGCCACATTTGAGCAACAGGCAGACTTTCAGGATGTAACTCCTAGGCAATATATAATACTAGGCTTTTAGTCTGATAAATTTAGTCTATGTTGATATTACTGGACTAAATCTAGTATTTAGTCGAGAGAAAAAGTAAAAAAGTCTAGAGAAATTTCAATTTCAATTTCACAAGAACAAGGTTGTTTCTTCAGTGTTTGTAATTAAAGAGGAGAAACAGTCTATGAATTATTTTTATACAAGGATTTAGATAATGGGTTTTGTTGTTCTTGATCAAAAATTGTTTGAAAATTTTGGTTTTATGTTAAATACTTTTAATTTTTTAAATTATATAACATATATACTACACAAAATTTTCCATTTTAACCACATTCATGCATCCAATTCAGTGATATTAATTACATTCACAATGATGTGCTACTACACATTACCAAAACTTTTCATCACCCCAAACAGAAACTCTGTATGCATTATGCAATAATTCCTGATTTTCAGCCTGTCTTAGTTTACAAGGCTGCTATGACAAATACAACACACTGGGCTGGCTTAAACAATGGGAATTTATTGTCTCAAAGTTTTGAAGCTAAAAGAAGTCAGAATTCTAATATCAGCAAGACTTGCTTTCTCCCCAAAGACTAGCATTCTGGTGCTGGCTTGCTGCATCCTTGGTTCTCCCAGGCTTGCATCTCTGCCTCACATCATATGGCAATGGCTCTCCTTTCTCTTCTAGTTTTTCACTCACTCCCGGGTTCTGGTTCATTCCTGTAGCTTTCATTTAATAAGGCCTCCAGTAATTTGGATTAAGACTATTCCCATTCAGTTGGGCTATGCCTCAATTAAAAATAACACCTTTAAGAGCTCTTATCTACAATGGGCTCACACCCACAGGTTTGAGAGATTAAGATTAATAATGTATCTAAATTAGGGTACAAAATTCAGTCTACTACATGCACCCCTAGTCCCTGGTAACTTGTAATCTACTTTCTGTCTCAATGAATTTACTTATTCTCATTATTTCATAGAAGTGAAATCATACAATATTTCTCCCTTTATGTGTGGCTTACTTTACTCAACATGCTATCTCAGTGTTCATCCACATAGCAGCATGTTTCAGAACTTCATCCTCTTCATGGCTGAACAATATATCATTTCAAGTATTTACCACATTATGTTTATCCATTCATAGGATGAATGACACTTAGGTTGCTTCTATCTTTGACTCTTGTGTATAATGCTGCTATGAACATTGGTGGGTAAGCATTAGTTTGAGTGCCTGTTGTCAATCCATTAAGTACATAGAAGTGGGATTGCCAGGTCATATGGTAATTCTATGTTTAACTCTTTGAGGAAAGAGTTAACTTTTTAAAAAGTGGAACATGCTTTTCTAATACCTGTTAGCAAGCAGGGAAAGGCTGAGGATGGGAGAAAGCTTTGGTTCTAGGGCTATGTCTGCTTTGTTTTTCTATGCCTTACCCAGAGCTTGAGACAGAGAAAAACTGACAAGTAAAGTTCATCAGGTTCTTACTCTGTGCCAGGAACTATGCTAAGCATTTGACATGTGTGATTTCACTTACACCTCACAATAAGCCTAAGAGGTAGTCCTTGTCATTTTGCTTATTTCACAGATGAAGAAATAGATGTTCAGTCACTGCAATCACAGCCACTAAATGACAGAACCTAAACTCAAACAGCTTTGCCTGACTCCAAGGTCTTTGAACTTTAACCTCAGTGCTATATTGTCAAAATTGGTAGATATTCAATGCATTCTTGTTGACTGTATAGTGGAGCTAATGGCCTGCAACAAACACTTCCCCTTCAAAATACGCGCCTAAAAAAATGCATCCCCATTTCATCCATTGATTACTTAGTTCATCAAACCTCACACTAAATGAATAAGATCTTTACCCCTTAAAGTGAATTTCTTTAATCAGATGGCTTCCTACCAGGTAAAGATGAGTACTTTGAGGAACTAGCAGTTTTGATCTTAGGGAAGGGAAGAAAGCAAGTAAAGAATGGATTAAGTTTAAAGCAATGACCTCTTTATGCAATTGCATCCCTTTGTTGAATTGTGAGATAGCCCAAAGACAATGAGAGATGTTGAAAAGAAAGTGAGAGACAGCTCACTATAAATATTTATATATTTATATAAATATAAAGTAATATTTATATTACTTTGTAAGTGTGCCAAAGACCATTTTGGCTGCGACAGATCCACATGACTTCTCAGCAATAGAATACTAATATGTAATATGGTCCTTGATAGATTGATAATTTTTAAATAATTAAAATGTAACACACATACATATATATATACTAACATGTTGAAGATCATATTTTTAAATTGAATCTCCTAAGCACCTTTTAGGATCTTGCTGTACCTCAGAGTTACCATTATAAAATCCACTACCAGTATACTTACCCCGCAGGGAAGATACCGTGACCACAAAGGTGGTTTTCCCAGGGCGAGGCTTGTCCACTGCACTCCAGATGTACTGATCCCTGCAGTTTCCCCAAATGTGGGAAACCTGACTGCATAATTTATGGTAGTGAGGAACTGCAGTCACACTCTCCCCAGGGGAAAACAAAATCCACTAATACTGTTCTGGTTGCCTAAGCCTTTCAGTTGTTTGGAGATCTCAAGATCTACAGACCATAAGGACAGTGATACAAACAACCCAACTGCATGTTTTCTGCAGCAGAAAGAGTTCTATAGGGCAGTAGTCTGCCAAGGTCTCATTGGGCTAAAACCAGGGTGTCAACAGCGCTGCATTCCTTTCTGGAAGCTCTAGAGCAGGGGTTCTTAACCTAAGGAATCTGCGGAAAGATTTCAGGGGGTCCATGAGTTGGAATTAAAAAATATCAACTCAATTAGATGTCTAACATGATATGCATATTGCCTTTTCAAATACTACACCACAGTTTAATGTTCTTATTCAAGATAAACAAGTCTGCACAGTGGCATGGCTTTATACACTAAAATTTAACTTTAACTTTCCTATATTTTTAATGTATTGGATTATTATTTAATGTGTTAAGAAAGAAGCACATATGTATAGTATTATGTCATATATTTTTTACTTTAATAGCTATATTTCAATATATGTAACTGATTTCCTTTGTGATTTTTTTAATGCATCTAAAACATAATTCTTGTGGGGATGTATTAGTAGGGATGTCATGTATTTATTAAATAATACACAGTATAGTGTGGACTAAGTATGATTTTTATTTTGATGTAGCATGTTTTGAGAAGAGCAGATACCTGACTGCAAAAAGGTTGGTAAGGATGGGGGAGATGGTTTTATGACGCCATGGGAAAACTCAAATTTCTAAATGTTTGCTGAAAATGACCGTTTGTACAGATGTTGAACCTAAAACTTTTGAATAATCCTAAAATCTAATTGAAAGACCTGCTGATGTTGAGTGTCATAAAACTATGTGCTGCTAAATTCTGAGAAGGGGTCCATGGTTTTCACCTGACTGGCAAAGGGGTCTGTGAAACAAAAGAAGGTTAACAACGCCTGCTCTAGAGGAAATTCTACCTCCTTGCCTTTCCCACCCTCCAGAGGCAGCCCACATTTTCTTTGGCTCGCTTTCCACCATCTTCAAATCCAGCAACATTGCATCTCCCTGACCCTTCTTCCATCATTCCATCTCCCCCTGGCCACAACCAGGAAAGGTTCTCCCCTTTTAAGGACTCGTTTTTAGAATAGGCCCACTCAGATAATCACCCCATCTAAAAGTACTTAACATTAATCATATCTGCAAAAGTTTCTTTTTAAAAGGTAACATTCAGATTCCATGAATTAGGACTTGAACATCTTTGGGGGACCATTATTCTGCCTTCCAGAGATGGCCTACCTGGGAGTATTTTGGACTAGCATTGCAAAGGTCATCCTCCATAGGGCAATCAGGAAAGGACCCTAGAGAGAACCGGCAGGAGCCCATCCCCATGGTGTCCCGTAGGTCAACTCTCCCACAGCAATATGGGACAGCAAGTTCAGGAGCAAATCTAGTCTGCCAACAAACTCCAGATGTGAACAAATTTTGTAGTACTAGGAGGAATAAAAATTGAGCAAGCTGGCTTGGCTACTTTAATAGGAAAATTTCCAATATAAATTTAAAACATGATTTGGGCAGGTATATTCAAACATCTCATCAAAGACTTCAAATTAAATCAGAGAATCCCACAACTGGAATGGAGACATCCACTTTTCTGCCCAAGGATACATTCGCCTCTCCAGTATTTCTGGCCAGTGATATGCCATCAGTTATGTTCACATATGGCTCTCAGTTCTCCTTTATATCCAAAGGATATAAACACACAAACAAAAATGTAAATCATCTCCTGCTTGTCAACTGTTTTTTGAGGGATATATTGACACATTCTAGGTCACTGAATATATTATAGAAATTCGCAGTGCTTTCCTATTTTACAATTTAAGTCAAATAAACATAGGAAAATCTAGCTTATGAAATAAGGAACCACTCAAAAGAATAGCTGTGTGATTTCATAGATCTAAACTAATTTCCTTCCACAACGGACTCTCAACCAGACATTTTAAGCTAGAAATTTACTTCTAAAACACAAAAAGCCAACTCAGTCATTAAAACTAAGATTTTTTAAAAAATCTTTTTCTTTTCATAAAATACAATTTGAAATTACAGTACTTAACTTTAAAATTATTTAAATAATAGGAAACCAGAGAACCATGGTCTCTTCTAAAATACTCTATCAACAAAAAGAAAGAAATTGAAGACTGAAATTCTTCACAGAATAGATGAGGGTCTACGCTTCTGTATTCAGAGGTATGGGCTTGAAATCAACTAAGAAATGGGTTTTCTAGAATATGTCTCATTTTTGGCCATGCCTTTTTTCCCCACATTTCCAAAAATGTTTATATCAGTATTAGAAAAAATATAATCAAACCTAGGAAAATTCTTTCAAGCATAGTTTAAATGTTTTTAGAAATTTTCAAAAGGAGGAAATATTCTCTCTTATTCTTAGTTGGCTGGTTTAGAAACAGTCAAGTAAACAAAATGTATCTGTCAAAAGACCATTTATATTAGTGTTTCTTAAAATACAGCACTGAAAACACAGAAAACTGGGGAGAGAGATTTTTAAATGAGAGAATGAACTTGATCATAGAAACATCAACTTTTTGAAATGATGGAAAGCGACGTGTTCAGAAAGGAAGCATTTGATTGACATGAAAATCTGCACAAAAGCTTTAAGAGTGTGGTCCCTGTGTCTTTTGTGAAGTTTTTCAATTATAAAAATAATGAACAGACCACGCTGTTCTGAGATATTTTTGTAATTGAAGAGTTATTTGGTTCAACTTTTTTTCCTGTTGTTGTTAACATAATTGCTATTAAAATATCCTTTAAGTATGATGGTATATGGCTTAATCTAAAATTGAAAATCATTTGAACTTTAAAATAGAATACAAAGCAAATAAAATCTGTATTTGCCATGACTAATTCTGCCTGGGCTAATCTACATTGACTTAAATAATTTTAAACAGGATAGGGCTTAATTGAAAGTTCTTCTTTTAAATGGGATTCTTGGATACTTATCATTAATAATGTAAGTAACACCAATTCAATTGTTCCACAAGTATGCCTATTACTTTTCTTTTTTTACTTACAACATACTTTTTAATATTCATTTTTGTGAAAATTTTTGACTTTACTTGTGTTCTTTGAGAAACAGATTCTGAGATGGAAATTTGAACTTCAGAGGATTATTAGTGAATAACTATATCAGTAACACCTATATGGAGTGAGAGAAGAGGGAAAAGCTGGACTGTAATGCAATTGAATGAGTGTTCTCCAATTGAGGCAGAAGTTCCAGGCTTTGTTTTCTTCCCCTCTTCCACATTGGTCAGTTATTGGATATGGCCTACACCCAGAGAAAGTGATGTATCCTTGGGCCAGACAGCCTCCTTGCATGGAGATCAATTCCTGGAGAGTGATGTAATAGGTAGGTGTAAGCACGCAACACTCCCAGAAGCTGGAAAACTGAGTGCTTTTGTCCTGAAGACAGTGGGTACAACAGTATCTACTACAGTTTTCAACCTCAAAAAAAAATTCTTCCAGTATTACTACTGACATTAAGCCTATGAAATCATTAATACTGAAATTTAGACCTGAAAAGAACATTTGCCATCATCCAGTCCAAACTTCTTAGCACTAAGGAGAAAACATACATTTGATACACTAAAAATCAAACAAAGTTTAAAAAAACATTGGATTCATGCTGATCAATTGAATTCAAACACACATAATTACTTGTCTACTCAATATTCCCATTTAGGTGCTATTTTAGTTTGCTAAGCTTCTCAAAGCAGATACCATAAAATGGGTTGACTTTTTTGGGGGGAGGTACCAGGGATTGAACCCAGGACCTTGTACAAGGAAGGAGGGACTCAAACTACTGAGCTACAGCCATTCCAATGGGTTGGGTTGACTTTTAACAATGGGAATTTATTAGGTTATAAGCTTACAGTTTTGAAACTGAAAAAAATGTCCAAATCAAGTCATCATCAAGGTGATATTTTCTTCTCAGAGATTGGCTGCTGATGACACTGGACTCCTCTGACACATAATAAGGCACATGGCAGCATCTGCTGGTCTCTCCTGTTTCTTCTGGTTTTATTGCTTTTGCTTTCAGCCTTTTGCTTATTCATTCCATTTATAAAGGACTCCAGTAAGATGATTAAGATCCACCCCAGAGTGGGGTGTTCTATGGACTAAAGAAGACTTATTATTATTCTAATAATGGAGAAGTTGTAACAAGGATATGAAGACAATGATCACCAGAGGTTCTGAGGGGAGGGAGAGGTAAGAATAGGAGTAATATGGGACATTCTGGGGACGTTGGAATTGTTCTTTGTGATATTTCAATGACTGATGCTGGCTATTATACTTTTTGTCAAAACCTATAAAATTGTGTAGTGCAAAGTGCAAACCATAATGTAAGCTATAGACAACAGTTACTTAGTAGTAGTGCTCAATATGTGTCCATCAATTGTAATAATTTTACCACACTATTAAAGATGTTAATGGGAGAAACTGTGGGAGGATGAGGGAGTGGGGTATATGGGATCCCCTATATTTTTTATGTAACATGTTATCTAATGCTTCTTAAAAATAAACAATTATTTTTATAAATAAATAAATTCAGAGAGTAAGAGAAAAAAAGATCTACCATGGGCCACACCTTAACTGACATAACCTATTCAAAAGGTCCTACTTACGATAGGTTTACACCCACAAGAATGGATTAACTTTGAGAACATGATTTTCTGGGATACATACAGTTCCAAGCCATCACTGATTCATAAATAACATATGAAAATAAAAACTAGGATTTGGGGGAAGATGGCAGCAGAGTAGGTAGGCAGGGCTCAACTCTCTTACAAAAACAATGGAGGAAGGGCAAAAAGCTATCCAAGAGATCTGCATTGGAAATTTTCAGACCAGGAGAGTGTTATACACCCCACTGGTGGGCAAGGGACAGAGGGATAAAGAAGTTCAAATCAAAACTGTGAGTTACTAACTCCCACAGTTGGGAATGGCACCCATCCCCCACCCTCAAGGTAAACAGCCTGGATAAAATCCATCACTTACTGCAGCCAACTTCCTTCTTGGGATGATTAAGGGTATGACTGAGGACATAGAGTATTTCTCTTCAGTGTATTTGACCAGCAGAGCCCAATTTTAATCTCAGCTCTAACCAGAACAGAATTATGGGCAAGTGGAGGTTGAAAGAGTCACCTTCTTGGAAAGATTTGTCAATGAACACCACCTCCTGTCCAGCTAGAAAAAAGTGAGGAGAAAAAACACTTTTAGATTCTTCTGTCCCAAACTCCTGGGAGCAGATCTGTGCCCCAGTAGTGAGTCCCTGGCCCTATTTCGATAACTTAATCTGGGAAATTTTAAAGACTTAGATTAAGTTGAAACAAAAATCAAAGAGCCATGAAAAAAAAAAACTAGGCAAGAAATAGAAATTGACCATCACAGTAAATTTAACAACATATTCAGATGCCTACACATCAGTAAAAAATTACAAGCCAAAAAGAAACAGGAAGATATGGACCAGCCAAAGGAACTAACCCAAAATCCTGATGAGACATAGGATTTAAGACAAGTAATCAATGATTATCACACAAATCTCCTAAATCAATTCAAGGAGTGAAGGAAAACATGACTAAAGAGATATTAAGAAGATACTGGATGGGCATAAAGAACATTGTGAAAGCCTGCAAAGAAAACTAACAGAACCAGATGGCTTCACAGGTGAGTTCTACCAAGCATTTTGAGAAGAATTAACACAAATCCTGTTTAACCTCTTCCAAAAAATTGAAGAGGAGGGAAGATTACCCAACACATTTTATGAAGCAACATTATGCTAATACCAAAGCCAGATAAAGATTCTACAAGAAAAGAAAATTGCAGACCTATTTCTTTAATGAACATGGATGCAAAAATTCTCAACAAAATAGTTGCAAATCAAAACCAACAACATATCAAAAGACTTATACATCATGACCAAGTGGCTTTATTCTTGGAATGCAAGGCTGGTTCAACATAAGAAAATTAATCAATATAATACAACACTTTAACAAATCGAAGGTATAAAACCACATGATTATCTCAGTTGACTCAGAAAAGGCATTTGACAAAATCCAGCATCCTTTTTTGATAAAGCATTTCCAAAGATAAGAATAGAAGGAAGCTTCCTCAAAATGATAATAGGCCTTTATGAAAAACCCACAGCCAACATCATATGCAATGGGGAAAGGTTGGAAGCTTTCCCTCTAAGATTGGAAACAAGGCAAGGATGCCACTGTCACTATTGTTATTCAATATTGTGCTAAAAGTTCTAGCTAAGGCAATTAGAAAAAATGAAAGACATCCAAACAGGAAAAGAGGAACTAAAACTCTCACTGTTTGCAGATGACAGATCCTGTACTTAGAAAACTCTGAAGTATCCATGACAAAGCTCCTTGAGCTAATACATGAATTCAGCAAGTGGTAGGATAAAGATCAAAACACAAAAATCAGTAATGTTTTTGTACACTAGTACTGAACAATCTGAGGAGGAAATCAGGGGGAAATAGCAACAAAAAGTCTCAAATACCTAAGAATTAATTTAACCAAAGAAGTACAGGACCTACATGCAGAAATCTACAAAACAATGTTAAAAGAAAATTTAAAAGACCTAAACAAATGGAAAGACATTCCATGTTCATGAATTGGAAGAATAAATATAGTGAAGATGTCAATCTTACCAAACTGATTTATAGATTCAATGCAATACCAATCAAAATGCCAACAGCTTACTTTACAGACTTAGAAAAGGCAATTACCAAATTCATTTGGAAGGGAAAGTGCATCCAAATAGCCAAAACATCATTCTAAAAATGAAGAGTAAGGGAGGCAAATGTGGCTTAAGCAATTGGGCTCCTGTCTACCATACATGAGGTCCAGGGTTCGATACCCAGATACTCATGGTGAAGACAAGCTGGCCCATTTGGCGAGGTGGCCCACATGGAGTGCTGCCCATGCAGGAGTGCTGGCCCATGCAGAGAGTTGACACAGTTGCCCTGTAAGGAGAACTGCCCAGCACAAAAAAAAAAAACGTAGCCTGCCTAGGAATGGCGCTGCACACATGGAGAGCTGACGCAACAAAAAGAGACAAAAGATTCTGGGTGCGGCTGACAAGAATACAAGCAGACACAGAAGAACACACAGCAAATGGACACAGAGAGCAGACAGCTTGGGGGGGAGGGGAGGAGGGAGGCAGGGAAGGGGAGAGAAATAAATAAAAAGTAGATAAATCTTAAAAAAACAAATATGGTATGGTCTCACTAATATGAGCTAAATATAGAATGTGGGTTGAGAATAGGAGCTGATGCTCAATGTATGCAGAATTTTTAATAAGGTTTATTATAAAAGTGTGGAAATGAATAGGGTTGATGGTAACACATGATAGTGAATATAACTAACACTGCTGATTTATAACTGAAATTATGGCTGAAAGGAGTAGTCTGTGGATATAAATATCAGTTGAAAGAAAACTAGAGCATAATCTAGGGTATGTATAACGGTGATTTGGGTAGTGGATGAAGATTGTGGTTAATAATATAAATATAAGACTATTCTTTTACAAAGTGTTAAGAGTATGGTGGTACATAGGAAAATTACAACTAATGTAACTTATGGACAATAGCAGTAATGTACAATTTTTGCAGCACTGGCAAGGAAGATATCTCAATTCTAAGGTATAAAGGGATATGGAATTTTCCCTTTTGGAGTTATGAAAACATTCTAAAATTGACTGAGGTGATGACAGCACAATTCTGTGATGAAAACGACAGCCACTGAGTGTACACTTGAATGGATTGTACAAAACATGGGGCAGTATAACACAGGGAAACCAGTAGAGGAAGATGGACTGCTATTAACAGGACAAGTATGAGAACATTCCTTCATGAACTATAACAAATGTATAATACCAAATATAATACAAATGTATAATTTTTTACAGAGTATAAATAATCAAGTGGATTGAGGGAAAAATACACTAAATGTAAGATATGGGCTATAGTTAGTAGCAGTGTTTTGACGATGCTCTTAGTTTGTAACAAATGTTTTGCAACAATACAAGGTGTTGGTGGTGGGGTGATATATGGGAGCCCTGTTTGATGACATGCAGTTCATCATACATGTAAGTTCACAATTTTCCTGTACAATAATTGTTTATGTATGTTTATGTATAAATGATGTACTTTAATAACCTTTTATTTTAAAAACTAAAAACCAAGCATTTGATTTTCCCCTGGAAAAAAATGCTCCTCCCCTCAAAATTCCTCACTTCAGTAAGCGTTACAGTCATTCATCCAGGTGTCCAAGTTAAAATCATCTGATTCATTATTCTGTTCCTTTCTGCATCTCCAATCCATTAATACATCATGTAGGCTCTTCCTTCAGAATAGAACTAGAATCAGACTTCTTATTACCCAGGCATAAGGCACTGTAATCGCTCCCCTCAACTATAGTAGTAGCCTGCTAAGTGTTTTGACTACTTCCTCTTTGCCTGATAGTCTATATTCCACACAGCTGCCACAGTGATCCTTTGGTAACTAAGATATATCATATCTTTGCTCAAAACCTTCTAAAGACTTCATCTGTCCCTCACAGCCACACTCTCTAGCTCTGTATCTTAATTAGCTACCAATTCCGCTGGCTCTGAGTGCACTAGTCTTCTTGCTATTCCCTGAACATACCTGCCAAGGTCAGCCTCTCACTACAGTAGCTTTGCACTTTAGTTTCTCTGTCTGGAACTCTTTGCAGAAAGTTGGATATCTGCATGGATTTTTACCAGCTCCCTTACTTCTCTCAGGTATCTACTCAAATTTTGACTATCAGATTAGGCTTCCCTGGCCTCTCCCCAATCCATCAATCTTCATCCATTTTCCTGCCTTATTTAGCTTTTTTGGTGATATTTTCACCTACTTTTTTTTCCCCCCTTTTCGGGAGGTACTGGGAACTGAACCCAGGATCTCCCAGGTGGGAAGCAGGCACTCAACTGCTTGAGCCACATCTGCTCCCCTTTTCATCTACTTTTGCTATCCTGTTCTGAAATTAGATTCTGTTCTAATATGGTTGCAAATATTGACAGAAACTCACTTTGTCTAAAATAAGTACCTAGCACATACACACTGAGCATGATAAAAGGAAAAAAAAGTTAAAGAGGATAGTGGGGGAAGCAAATTTTGTGGCTTTGCTCTATAAAAGTATTTCCTGAAAACTGGTATAATCTGGAAAGGACTGATAGAAGAGGTGATAAGTTTCTTCTTTCCTGAGGCCATCAGTCCACAAGCTGCTAGAGAACCATTTGCTGGTGGTTATATTCATGGCATTGGGTTGGGGGTTGAACTCAATGGATTCTTACACAGCTGAGTTCATGTGATTTTATTAAAATTTTAAAGATGGCTGTGTTTTACTGCTTTATGAACCACTGAGATATATTTTTTCAAGATTTATTTATTTATTTATTTCTCTCCCCTTCCACCCCCCCCCCCCCCCCCGTTGTCTGTTCTCTGTGCCTATTTGCTGCGTCTTCTTTGTCTGTTTCTGTTGTTGTGAGCGGCACAGGAAACTGTGTTTCTTTTTGTTGTGTCATCTTGCTACGTCAGCTCTCCATGTGGGTGGCGCCATTCCTGGGCAGGCTGCACTTTCTTTCGCGCTGGGTGGCTCTCCTTACGGGGCGCAATCCTTGCGCATGGGGCTCCACTATGCGGGGGACACCCCTGCGTGGCAGGGCACTCCTTGTGCGCATTGGCACTGCACATGGGCCAGCTCCACACGGGTCAAGGAGGCCCGGGGTTTGAACTGCGGACCTCCCATGTGGTAGATGGACACCCTAACCACTGAGCCAAGTCTGCCACCCACTGAGATATTTTAATTCATGTTCAGATTTGACTAGACAATCTACCTCAGCATGCTTCTGGGTTGCTATTAAGATGACTCTCCTTATAAACAAGGTAAAAAACAGATTTCTCTTAAAGTCTTCATTATGCATATGGCAATTGACTAGAAATATGGCAATGGGAAATAAATAATCTCTTGAAAATTTGTTACTGAATGTTGCTATCATGTTCCAAATAAGCATAGTGTGAATTTCAGACTGGCTCATTAATCATTAGAAGACAAACTCTAATCAGTGGAATGCGACTCAACTTTACCTTCCGGCAATTGTACTTGATTGAAAATAGAGCCAATTAAGAAAAAAAGTACAAATGATTGACAACAAGAAGAAAAAAACCTTTATATCTCTAAGATAACTCCATTGATTGCTAAAAACTGAGTTGTTCAAATCCCTCAGGTTGTTTTGGCAGCCCTGAATTAATCTTGCATTATAAAGATTAGAGAAGTAATTCCTAGGAGTGGTAGAGACAGTATTCACTCTCTCCGTCTTCCTCAGTAATAGAACCCTGATTGTATCCGAGGCTAGAATGTGCTCAGATAAATGATTACATTCCCAGCCAGCTGCCCTTGCAACTAAGTGCCTAAGACAAATTTCTGACCAATAGGATAAAATCGAAGTATCCTGGGGAATTTCTGGGAAGGCTGTTTATGAGGATCTGACACAGCTATAAGATGTGCTCTTTTGCTTTTTTCCTTCCTCTTTTCTGCTGAAAATCAGAAATGCTGGATGGAGCTCCAGAAACCTCCTTCAGGGTAACCTTGAAGAGGAAGTCCAGCTGTCAGTCAGCCCTGGGCACCTATCCCTTTGGCGTGAGAGGGAAATAATTTCAGTTTACCTAAGCCACTGTTGTGTTGAGTTTTGAATTACACATAGCCAAACTAAATATTATAATACTCTGATACACGGTGTTATATTAAGCCAAATGGAATTACTCTCTGGAACACCACAGAGGAAAATATGCCTTGAGTATAGCTGTTATTTGTCATAATTTCTTGTCCAGCATCCTCTCTCCCATAACATTTCTTCAGTTCGGTAAGGACATCCTTCAGTCACTGATGTTTCTCTTTGTGGCATTGTCGACCAACATGCCCTGTTCTCCTTGCAAAAGTTTGGTACATGAGTTGACCTAGATCAAGTGGATTCTCTATGCCTAAACTTAAGCCTTCAATGACAAAAGGATGAACAACTTTTGGCACTGATTCTTCTAACAGCATCATCCTGAAGAGGTTGCCTTTTGATTCTAGGGAACTAGTTACTAAGAACCCCTTAATTTTCTGTCTTTGGGAGCCCTAGTTGCTTATCTTTTACTTCAGTGCTGTATTTTGAGCTTTACTGTATTATTTTTTCAATATGATTTTTTCATCTTTTGCCTTCTTTTAGGGGGGTACTTTCTTTTTATTCCATTTAAATTACGGAAGTATTTCTTATTTTGTATGGCTACAGAGCAATTAAGTGAGCCATTTCAAGTTGTAGCACTTAACCAAAGTTGTTCTGACGATGTGTGATGCTAAACCTGAAGCTCCCGTCCACCACAGCTGTCAAATGGACTTAGTGTGCTGTGACCTCAGCTGATCCCAGGACTTCTGAGAACCCAGCACTGATACTGTTTCTTAAAATTCCACAGTTGTCTTTCATGATTAGCCTATCATATCCCATAGCATTGGTAACATTATAGAAAATTTTAAAATGTAAATGGTTTTTTGACCTAAATATGCACATTATGGAAATAGAGACTGTATGTCAATGACGTATACTTTCTCACTCAAAAAAGTTAGCTATTTTCTTAATATCTTGCTTTACTCTTCTATTTAGAAATTCTCATCTCTCCTTATCCATATCACCAGATTCTGCTTATCTCCAGTCTAATACTCATAAACTATAAAATAGACAATCTATCCTTTTAACATTTCTAGTATTAACATGTTTCAAACTAAATCGAACTACCATACTCACTTATAATATTCCGTGTTCTAAGTCATATTTATAAAATTTTATATTAGGTACAATGTATTTTTTTATAATTTTTAAATCTGGTATAAGAAATTCAGTGTCCCTCAAGTCAAAGTATCACAGAACTTTGTACTTGTAGAGTAGAATATGTACTAAGATAAAATCAATTTTTATAAAATTTTCTGATAGGTTATTTTGGAAGACATTATTTACTTTATGAAACATATAATAACATTTCTAAGTATTCTTAATCCTTTCATAAACTGATTATAACATTCACATGCAATATAATTGTGTGTGTATATATATATAATTCACACATTTAATCTCAAGGTAAATTCAAGTGAGAAAGTTTTAAAAGGTTTAGTATGTCAATTTTATATTAATAAAATTAATATCTTCCAGTTGTCAATTTAATAAATAAAAGGAAATATATTATTGTGTTGACTTCTTGATAACAACATCAAAGCAGTTGGTTTCTTAATGTAACCGAAAGGCAATTTTCAAACTTGTCTTCTTTGAACTGTCACAATGAGCAGGTGTTTCTTTTGCGATGTAGAAGAATTTTAATAAACTTAATTAGATAGAATTTGGTTAAGTCAGTGGTAAAGTAGTAAAACAAATTATTTGACATTCTTTTACCTTTTCTTTCCTATTTCAGCCCCTCATGGTTACCTTTGACACATGTTTATCCTTGAATTTTTTACTCCTGCTCTCCTGTCCTGTAGCCTTACCTAAACTCTGAATCCAGTGATCACTGTCACATCCTGTGACTTTTGGTGACAACAATGAGGTGGGGAAACTTTGTTTTATTCACTGTTCTCTGACGTAAACATATTTGATAAACAAATGATTGAATGAAAAAATAATAGGTGTATAATTATAAGCACTCTATGCTTAATAAAAGGAATGTATTACTTTTCCCATCTACGTACATAAAATTAGGATCACAAAAACCATTATTCTCAGCTTGTAAGAAGCTCATTTTTTGCAACATTCTTTCTACATTTTCTGTTTCTCATCTTGTTATTTTCTATCTCTTGCTAACACCTAATTTTTTTTTACTTTCTTATTTTGTTGCGTTTGTCATTCAGCAGAGAAAAGACAGCTCAGCATCTGGTTTTAAAATTGTTCAAAGAGTAAAAATACTCTACGCCAAGACCAACAATGGTAGTTCTTCTTTTATTAGGAAAGTGCAACCTGAAAAAGAAAATCCTGTGGAAGAATTGCAAGTTATAGTTGAATGACAGAACAGATACTAAGAAAGGGAGAAAATTGGCAGCAAATTGAGAAAAGAAAAATGACACTCTGTTCAGGAAATTAGAGAACACTGCAAAATTCACCTTGAGAGTAATGTTCCTATTGACCATGTTAGCATTAAAATTGAAAACACAATGTGGAAACCTACTAAGACAATAGATAAAATGTTCCAGTGAACTCCTAAGAATATCTGCTGACAAATGACTTCTCTTTGGGGAAAATGGAGACAGGAGAAAAACTTAGTTGAGACAATCACTCTGCCCATAAATTAGGAAAGGTCTTGTTCACTGACTTGACCGTAGGGAACAAAAATAGAGATTTGTTGGCAGAAGTGATTGTATATTGTGTATCTCATCCAATTCTTTAAGCTTTAGAGGAGACAGGACTGATACAGAGCAATCAAGCAATTTGCCTTTGGTTGCTGAAACTGGAACTTAGATGTGATAACTTCTTTTGCAATGGCTTTCCAAGAATTACTTGACTGTTGAATCTGTTAAAAAAAATTTTTTTAAAAAGGATTATTTAGACTTTGAACAGTATTATACTAGAGAAAGGCAAAGGCAGCTATGAAACTCACCCATGAGGAAAGTACAGATCGATGGCCTGAGATGGATATGGGTAGTGGTGAAAGTTACACAGTATTGTCAATTAACTTATGTCAAAGAAGTTTCCACTTAAAATAATTTAAATAATTTTTATGTTATATGTATCTTACCACAATTAAAATAAGTTCATTGACAATACCTCTCCTAGTAGTCTCCAGGATTATCTTCTTTACTGATGCTTTGCAAATGGTCTAATTCGTTTAACAAGCCTGGCTTCATTATGTGACCAAAGGGAATTATAAGTGTCCCGCCTGAACGCGTCTTTGAACTGAGCCAAGATCCTTCATACAGGTCTTGATAGTTCAAGCCCGAGACTCAGCGTGGTGGTCCAAGTATAAAGACAGGATCTTGAGGAGTGAGGGGTGCAGAATATCTCTTCAACTCCTGATACTTGGTTGCATTGTCTTTGTCATATTGTACCATGTCCTTTGACTTTAAATTAAAGCCTCATGTAAACATACTCTCTGCTGATGAGTCCTTTCACATACCCCAACTGGAGAAAAAAAACATAATTGGTTAGTGTAGGGCAAGGGTTGATAAACTATGGTGGCTGGGCCAAATTTGTCACACCACCTGTTTTTGTACCATTTGCAAACTATGAAGATTATTTACAAATTGATTTGCAATTGATGTAATGAATGATAAGGAAAATTAACTTTGCAAGTCAACTTACTAAGCAAAATTCCATCCCTCCAAAAAGAGAATCTCATTTTTCTCATTAATTGTCCTGTATTTTTTTAAATGAGCACAATCATTATTATTTTATTTTTTAAATAATTTAAATTTGTGGATATTTGTTCCTTTTTGTTATGTAAGTACCTACATACTATCCTTCATACTGCCTTCTGGTACACAAAATCTAAAATATTTACTTTCTGGCCCTTACAGAAAACATTTGCTGATAACTGACCTAGATACACATACTGAACTTTTTGTAGTTTATGTTGAGGTAATATTTTATATTTTCAAGTAAAATGCAGAATACTTATGACCATGTAAGTTTCTTTAGTCTCCCCATTTTCTGATATCATTGTCATATGCATTACATCTAGATTTATCAAAAATCCCAACAGCAAATGTTAGGATTTTTGCTTTCAACATTCATACATATTTTTAAAACTTAATGGAGGGAATGGATGTGGCTCAAGCATTTGAGTGCCTGCCTCTCACATAGGAGGTCCCAGATTTGGTTCCCAGTAACTCCTGAAAAAACAAAAATAGAAAACAAACAAAACAAACACAAAAGCCGATGTGGCTCAGTGGTTGCGTGCCGGCTTCCCACTCACACAAAAAAGGGTGCCAGGTTCAATACCTGTCCCCGGTACCTCAAAAAAGCAACAACAGCAACAAAAAACACACTTAATAGAGAAAAAAATGTGTATTATTTATCCAGGTATTTACCATTTCTGATTTCTGTTGTACTTCCTTTATTCCCAGGTTCAGGTTTTCCTCTGATATCCTTTTCCTTGAGCCTAAAGAACTTCCTTTAGCACTTTTTTTACAGCATTATTTTAACCGTTATTTCTTTAAATAACTTTTCTTCACTAATGTTTTCTCCTTTGATCTGGGATTCCCGTGAAATGAGTGTTAGACCTTTTGATAATGTTTCACAAATTGCTAAGCCTCTGTTCAGTTTTTCCCAATCTTTTTCTCTCTGTTTGTCAAATTCGATAATTTCTCATGATCCATGTACAAGTTCACTGATTTTTTTCTGTTTTCTCCATCTGATGTTGATGCAATCTAGAAGTTTTTTAAAAAAATTTTCTATTCTAAATTTTAAAAATTTATTTTTCTATTCTAAAATTTGTATTAATTTCTTATATTAGATTTCTATTTCTTTGTATCAAATTACTACCATCCTAGGTCCTCAGAACAGTCCACATTTACTCTCACAGTGTCTGTGGGTCAGGGGTCTGGGCACTGCCTGGCTGGCTCCTCTGCTTAGGGCCTTATAAGTCTGCACTCAAGGTGTCAGCCAGGCTGGAGACGAGACAGGAGTAATCTAGTTCCATGCTCACTCAGGTCGTTGGAAGGATTAATCTCCTTGCAGCTATAGCCACAGATTTTTGCCAGATTTTGGCTGGAGGCCATTGTCAGCTCTCAGAGGCATTCACAATTCCTAGAGGACACCCCCTGGTTCCTTGCCACGTGAACATTTCCAATATGATTGCTTACTTCATCAAGCAAGGGGTACCTCCAGAGCAAGTCAGCTGGCAAAATGGAGTCTTATGTAAGGTAATACAATCAGGAAGTGACGGCCAATCAGCTTTGTCATATACAGTTGATTAGAAACAATTTATAGGTCCAGTTCACACTCAATGGGAGGAGATTACACTCAGGCAGAGATCATGATGGCCATCTTAGAGTCTTTCTTCCACAGGTCTTGTTTTCTATTTCTACTTCTCCATTCATTTGAAGAGAGTTTACCTTTATCTCATGGCAGATGGCTATAATAGTAAATGTAAGTAAGTCCAGCACCTGGTTTATCTCAGAATTGCCATTTGTTGCTTTGTTCACTTTTTTTCCCTTTAAGAATTCTCAGTTTCCTGAAACTTTGTATTCTTGGATTGTATTCTGAATACAATATTTTGTATATTTTTATTATTATATTATGCAACTGAGTTCTGCAATGAAACTCTAGAATGATAACTTGTTATTGTTATTGTTGTTGTTTCAGCAGGCAATTAATCTAGTTAGGCTGAAACCGGAAGTTCTGTCTTGCCTTTGGTGTTCCAATGGCAGCTGAGTTCTCAAAGTCTTTGGTATATTGCTTTTGATCTACATACATATATGTATAGCTTAGGGGTGAGTTCCTGCTTAGTGTCAGTTTACACACAGAACTAGGGAATTCCCTTCTTCAGCTCTCTCCTCTCTGCAATTTTCCCTGGATGCCGCGACTCCCAGGGTTCCCTTTCCTTGGTCCTCCGGCTTGAAAGGCTGGTTGTTCTTGCATTTTCATCACTGCAGTGCTGCACAGTTTTGCATAACTGGGGCTATGTGGGGTCCATTTTTCTGTTTTACTGGCTAGGAAGGCAGAGTTTCTCTGAAATTTTGTTATCTAAACCAACTGCATTGTTCCATACCGAGGCAGAAGATTATAAAGGGGGACAATTGGGAAACTCACACCTGTGCCATTCTTTGAGTTTGGCTTTCCCTCCACAGTTTACATAATATTGGTACTTTTCAGAGTTTTTAGGTAGTTGTGTGTTGGTGTTTTGTTATTTTGTTGGTGTTTTTGCTTTTGCCAGAGATTTGCTTGTAATTAGAGGGAAAGATCAGCTGTAGAAGGCTAACCCCAGTTTGGTTACCACCAGAAGCCTATGGGTGGTTTTTCCAAAGTTTCTATACAGACCATGAGCATTACTTATATATTTAGAAATGAATATAAAACAATAAAAATAGCTTCTGCTTTAAATTTTCTGAAATTGCTTAAAATATTTTTATAGAATTATAATCAAACATAATCGAAAGAAAATGGAAACCAGTCACTAGTGTAAGTATGATTTTGTGGTTGCTGCTGCTTTGTGTATATTCTCTTTCTTTTTAAATATATGCTTCTTGCCCAAACCGGTCTTATCTTTACCTCTGTCCACCATGGTTACCACTGCATGTAATCCACAGTAGATGTTAAATTTCATGGAACTAAATTGTTTTATCTGTCATTATCATAGTCTCAGGGCTTCTCTGTTGCTAGAAAGGGGCACTGCTTATGAAGCCGAGCTCTCTTGTCTACCTGCTATAATAGTTGGCTATGATCTTTCTCCTGTACTCTTCCAACCCACTATTCACTATTGAATTCAAAATTCAATATGGGGAATTAGATAGAGAGAAATAACTTTAAACAAAACATTTTAAGTATTTAGAAATAACGTAAGCTTAAAAGAGAAAAAATTGATTTTGGTAATGAGATGTCAAATGCACTTTTTTTTGGGGGGGGGGTAGAGGGATAAAGAGAATAGTAGTCATAATATTATGTGCTCTTGCCAAGAACCTTCCCCAAAAGAAGAGATTACTTCCAGGCTTTGAGAAAATAAATTATCCATGTCTATAGATATATAAAATTATCTTTAAAGATATTGCTCATTTGGGGTAAATTTTAACATATTGAAGAATGATACCACATATCAGTTGTAGCTTGAGTCTATTATAGACCCCAGAAAATTACATTCTTAGTGGTCCATTCCTGTGGGTGTGAACCTATTGTAGGGGGGACATTGACTAATTAAGGGTCATTTGATTAGATAACTTCAGTAAGGTATAGTCCAGGGTGGGTCTTAATCATCTTACTGAAGTCCTTTATAAAAAGGATGAATATACAGAGAAAAGGACATAGAAACAGAGAGACGCACACAGAAGCTAAGAGAGAAGGCCTAGGGAACCAGAAGATGAAATCAATGAAGGAAACACACAGAAGCTGAGAGGAAGCCACTGAAGCCAGAAATTGAAAGCAATGAGGCTCAAAGGAGAACAGAGAGACGAGCAAATGCCACCATGTAGCTTATCATGTGCATCGCCATATGAGAGAGGAATCCGGGTCCACAGCAGCCAGTACTAAGGGAGAAAAGCATCACCTGATAAAGCCTTGATTTGGACATTTTCACAGCCTTGGAACTGTAAGCTCAGAAGTTAATAAATCCCAATTGTAAAAGCCAACCCATTTCTGGTATACTGCCTTGGCAGCTTTTAACAAATTAAAACACCAATGTATAATCAATCCCATATCATATATATGACTCATTTTGAGAAAGTTTTATTTGATGGGATATACTTCTAACAAATAATCAGCAAAAATGTATGAAAGAATGAATTTTATTCTTTGTTTCTTTTTTCTATTGTCTTTAATTCATATAGAAAACCACAAGTTAAAGTCATGTTCTAAAGTCAGAAAATTGAAAGTGTCCTAAAAGCTCCCAAGATTAAAAAGAACTATAAAGAGTCACCATCTTACCACAATCATTCACACTCTTTTACTGAAAACATTTTTCTAAAATTGTATCATTTATATTAAAATTATAAGTATTTTTTATAAAGAAGCTAAATTCTATCCATAATATTGGCAATAGTTTGAATTTTCTAGCAATCCTTTTTTCCTGGGCATTTGTTTCTCATTTATCTTTAATCAATCTATGTACAATTTATATTACATTATTCTCTTTTTATTTCAAGCTTTACCATTATGTCAAATTATCCTCACAACCTTAATTTTAATTGGTACCTAATATGCCAAGAAGAGATTGCACCAGAGTCATTGCCAACAATTCTCTTTTGTTGGAAGTTAGGCTATCCCAGTTTTCACTCAATTTAATAACACTATAATAAAAGTCTCTACCTATGGCAGGGGTTCTTAACCCTTTTTGTTACACAGACCCCTTCACCAGTCAGGTGAAAACCACAGACCTCTTACCAAGTCTACAGTATTATTATTTAATAAATATATCACACGTGCACTAACATATCCCCACAAGAATAATGTTGTTTTTTTTCATTTAAATTCAAACTCATGGACTGTTTTGTTAAGAACCCCTGCTCTACGGTGATTTCTCATTTTTTAAATTTTTTCCTAGAGGAAATTCTCAGAAGTAGCCTAATTAATGCTTAGAAAATTAACATTATTTTTATATTTTTTGAAAAATAGTGTTTAATTACTATCCTCAAAGGTTGCCATTTATCAATAATGTACACAGTTACTTTCTTTACTGGGAATGTGATGGAGTAAGAGACTCAATGATTCCATTAATCCACTGAGTGACCTCAGGCAATTTATTTAACCTCTCAGGTTAAGAAAGCTTTCCCTGGATTAAATGAAATTATGTAAGTGAAGGACCTAGTGGTGTGTTAGACACATAATTAGTCCTTAAAAGATGATTGCTATTTTTATGTTTGAAACCTAGTGTATAACACCCTTCTGGATGATTTGCTCAAGCTCTATTTCTCTTGAGCATCACTGAACTATTTAATTCTGACAAAGACTTTAATTGGAAAAATTTAATCTATTTTAGAACCTCTAGCAAGTACTCACACATTGGAAACTTTCCATTGTAGACTAAACTACCTGTAGTGTATCTCTGGACAATTTCATGTCCTCCAAAATCTCTGTCCCTTGACTGTATTCATTGTGTAAATTCCTGAAATAGGTCTTAAGCAATTGATTTAGGGAAAGAATAAAGAACCTCATACTGTTAACAAGATTGGATTCTGGCTCCAACAAGCTTAATTACCTCCCTGCAAAATGCTCTTCTATACTCTGACTCTCGTTTTTAAAAACAATTAGCTACAGCCTTGTTTTCTGTTTCTGCTCTTTATCTATAGGATCTGTCTCCAAAGAACTTATGCATAATAGATCATTATTTTTTAATTCAACACTGTCATAGACACAATGATATGACAGTGAAATTTCTTCTTGGGAAGCAATTTGTTTTAGAGAGTCCTTCATATTCTGAATTGTTCCTTACGTCACAGATTTATTTAAGGAGAAGCCCAATGGAACACGTTTATAGACTATATCTTCCCTATGTTTACTCATAGTCTAATACCTTCTGGAAGTGATCTGTAACCCACATACTATTTCTTGGCTAATCTTTTCCTTGGTACAGCTAAAATTTCTATATTTGTTACTTTCAAGAACAGTATAATTTCCAAAATATACCAGATTTAGGCATTAGCTAACTATCACCTTTCTTTCATCCCTTAGATGTGGCTGAAACAAAATTTGGGGGATATAGAGAAGAAATGTATTAAGTAGATGTTTTTAAGGGTGGATATTTTTGAAAGACACAAAGATTGTATTATGTAAAAATCCTCTGCAGTACTTCCATAAGAGCATTGATTATAAAGCTGTCTGTTTGAGCTTTAACAACCTAGTGCTCACTGAATTAAAGTGGCAGTGCTTTCTCTTACCCAGGCGGCTTGGTGCATCCATTCCCATTGTGATGGATAAATCATTTGGAAGATATAGCCCTTAATAACCTTTAACAAGACCTCAGACTGTAATCTGTCAAAATTATTCCCTGAATATGGTTCTTCCTTCTGCTTATGCTGAATATTTATATAGCAATGAAATGTTAATCACTCCTTAGGGGTTTGGCTGGATTTCATTATTTTTTTTTAAGAGGAACCATTATTTCTCTTAGAGACCATTATTTAAATTGGATAGTCTACCCAAGGACCTCAGAGACTTTTCTGGATCCTAGAAGTAGAATGATCCAGAAAGACCACTTTGGGTAGGCTTTTTTTTTTTTTTTTTAATATATACTTTAAATAATTTTTAAGATACTTAGATTACATAAATGCTACATAAAAAATATAGAGGGGAAAGCAGCTGTGGCTCAATCAGTTGGGCTCCCATCTACATATAGGAGGCCCTGGGATGCAAACCCAGGGCCTCCTTGTGAAGGCAAGCTGACCCACGCCAGTGGGGAGATGAAGACCCGCGCCTGCGGAGAGCTGCCGCAGCAAGATGATGAAACAAAGGGAAACAAGCAGAAACAGAAGAACGCACAGCAAATGGACACAAAGAACACACAGCAAGTAAGTGGCAAGGGGGGTGGAATAAATAAATAAATAAAATAAAATAAGTCTTAAAAAATACAGAGGATTCTCATGTGTCCCACTCCCTACCTCTCCCATACTTTCCCACATTAACTACATCCTTCTTTAGTGTGGTACATTTGTTACAATTGATTAACATGTATTGGAGCATTGCCACGAAAGGTGGATTATGATTATAGTTTATATTATAAACTCTTACACACAATATTGTAAGTTATGACAAGATATATAACGGCCTGTATCTGTCATTACCACATCATTCAGGACAATTCCAATGACCCATAAATGCCCCTATGTTACACCTATTTTTCTGTCTCCATCCCCTCAGAACCTCTGGTGGCCATTGCCTCCATATCAGTGATAAAAGTTCTTCCATTGCTAGAATCACAAGTCTACAGTAGAATACTAGTAAGCTACTCTAGTCCACCTTTCATTCCCCAGTGCTGAGGATTCTGAGATGGGTGATGCCTATTCCACCTCTAATTGAGAGGGGCTTAGATCCCATGGGGCAGATGAATGGGACTATTTTGCTTATAGTTGCAGACTCTCTCTGTTCCTTGGGATGGTCGTTGTCCATCATCATCTCCTGTTAGTTGTCCTGGGTGAGATCAATGAACTGGAGAGTGTTGCAACTCTATTAAGATTCAGGGCCCAGGTAGGACATGGACAGCCCAAAGATTCAAGTCTTAGACATATACCTATCAACTATAGTACTAACTATAGGTCCAAATAGATGGGGCAGAAGAGTCATGTGTAGGAATCCATAACTGAGTCCAACTCTGTCTCACTAGGGAGCATAGATTCCAATGTAGGGCCCACTGCAAAGCATGAAATTTCTGAGCTGTCAGCTCTTCCTATAGTGTCTGGATGTCTCCAGAGTCCTTATGAGCCCTGCTATTTGAGGCAATATTTACTGTGGCAAGGGTAGGCTTTTAAATAAACTGCACTGATGCTAATGACTAAAAAAGTGATTGGAATGTTCCTTCCTTGACTTTGAAAATGTAACTTCTCTAAATTTCCTTATTTATAACCTCACAAAACCCTCGTGCATTTTTTTCTGGGTCAAAATGTGATTACATATCTTCCAGGGTATCTGATCAAAATCCTTTGCCTAAAACAATTTAGTTACCTTGCACCAGAGTTAATAGAGATAATCCTTGGGATTGACATCTGTAAAGGTGTCAAATTCAACCTTTGCATGTAGACTTCATCAAAACTAGGTATTCTTTCATCTGTTTATTTCTGTTCTTGATTTGCTTCTGACTAGAGGCAAGTCAGTGAAGGTACTTCTGTTAATCTCTATGCCTGCCCCAGCTCTACTATGTAACTATGGGTAGAATTTAAAATCTGACTGACTTTTAGAAGACAAAAGAGAGCAATTTATGTGCTAGGTGCTACTTGAAAAGAGACAATCTCTTTTTAAAGACACTCCTTAATTTCAAAAATGACTTTTTAGCTACTTGAAAATATATATAGTACATTTTACATTTTACAAATGGGCTTGGGGCAAGCATTTACAGTACTCAGATCTCTTCATATGTGCTTTAGGATATCTTTCAGATAGATTGGTTACAAGTAATTGATCTCTATATAAATTCAATCCAAATCTAAAAGCTACATGATAATGTGCCCCAGAAAGAAAAAAAAAACCATGTTCTTAGTCTTAATTCTTTCCTGTGTATGTAAACCCATCCTAAACAGGACCTTTTAAAAACATTTGTTTATTTAAGGCATGGGCCAACTGAATAAAGTTGGACCTTGTAGCATTTTGATATAGTTATGAATTCCAAAAAGAAATATTGGATTATGTTTGTAAACTGGTATTTTCCTCTGGGAATATTAGATTATATTGGATTTAGAGGTTTACTTAATTGCTTAATCAAGTAAACCTCTTGTGCCAGTAGGGTGTTGAGTCCCTACCCCTCGGTGGGTGGGGGCTCACAGATAAAAGACACAGCAAAGGAGAGAGTTACAGGGTTTTTGATGTTGGAGTTTGATGCTGAAGCTTTAAGCTGGAGCCCCAGGAAATAAGCTCACAGAGGAAAGAGAAGAAAGCCCCAGGAAGAGAGGAACCCAGGAAGCCTGAACCCTTGCAGACGTCAGCAGCCATCTTGCTCCATGGCCTGGTATCTGTAAGCTCCTACCCCAAATAAATACCCTTTATAAAAACCAACCAATTTCTGGTATTTTGCATCAGCACCCTTCGCCTGACTAATACATGCCTCCTTCGTATTATGGAGGTTTTCAGAAGAGAGAAGGCTGGAAGTCAACAAACCCAGAAGAAAAAGGAGAGGACATCACCATGTGCATTGCCAGGTGACAGGAAAGCCAAGAACCAAGGACTGCTGGCAGCCAGCCCCAGAATCGTACAGTCTGCAGGAAGAAAGCTTTGCTTTGCTGACACCTTTTTTTTTTAAATTTCTCTCCCCTTCCCCCACCCCCCGCCCCAGTTGTCAACTCTGTGTGTCCATTCGCTGCATGTTCTTCTGTGTCCGCTTGTATTCTTGTCAGCAGCACCCAGAATCCGTGTCTCTTTTTGTTGCATCATCTTGCTGAGTCACCTCTCCATGTGTGCACCACCGTTCTTGGGCAGGCTGCACTTTTTTCGCATGAGTGGCTCTCCTTACCGGGCGCACTCATTGCGCATGGGGCTCCCCTATGTGGGGGACACCCCTGCGTGGCAGGGCACTCGTTGCGCGCATCAGCACTGCACTTGGGCCAGCTCCACATGGGTCAAGGAGGCCCGGGGTTTGAACCGCTGACCTCCCATGTTGTAGGTGGATGCCCTATCCTTTGAGCCAAAGTACTGACACCTTTTGAACTTCTATTATCCTCAAAACCATGAGCCAATAAATTCCTGTTGAGAAGTCACCCCACTGAATGGTGTTTGTCTTAGCAGCCAGGAATCTAAGACACTATGTGTCTACCCAAATGCACATCCATATTTGTTCTGACCACTCTGCAGAAACAGGGTGGACCCACACACAAAATATGAATCTAATGTCAAGTGCCAATGTCACACAAACCCCAGGAAAGTATGAAAAGTTTTATTACACACACAATGAGGCTCCCTGGGGAGAGCAGGGCACTTCCAAGCAGGTAGAAAAGTGGCATGAGGGATCCAAGGAGACTCCTTTGAGGTTTTCATGGTGATACAGATGGAGCTGGGATGAGGATGCTTGTGTGTGGTTGGAACTTCCAGCAGGCATCGAGGACGGGTTTTCTTATCAGCTTGCCCAGGTATTAGCCAGAAGGGGAAGAAAGAAGTATGTGGCATAAAAACTGACAATCATCCAAAAATGTTTAAAAAGTCAAATTTTTTATTATAGCACTGCACACTTGAATATATGCACCAATGTACACTACCGCCTATCCCAAGTCTGCCCACAAGATTTCTGAGCATTAGGTTCCCAAAATCACCCCAGCTCAGCCACCCCACTCCTTTGAGGTTCTCACTTGAATCTCATGTCCCAAGTTTTTTGTGTTCACATGGGTGGACCCAGATGTAAAATTCAATCTTTCTTAATAACTGAGACAACAACAACAAAAATGTTCCAATTACATAAGACATTTGCAGCTGTGGTAGACTACAACTATAACTCAGGAGAAAACAGCAGTAAAGAGATTATTTTGCCCATTGACAGCAATTTGTCACACTTCTTAGAAGCCAGAAGTACCTACATAAATTTAGGTTTTAAAGAAAAAGTTTTTTTTTTTCCTCTATGACATAAACAAAAGCAATTGTTTCCCATCATTAAATGAGATTATAAATATAAATAAGCTGGTATAACACACAGACATGTACATATATACATATACACATATACATAAGCACATGGATACACATGCTGCTAAATGAGGAAATTTCACACAAATTTCTCTTAAATTCAGGAAGCTCAGAAGTGCTGATAGTCCTGGGAAATGAAACTTAAGAACAGAAAAAGATCTCTCTAATTTAATCATTTATGTAAAACTCATAAAGTTTTACATAAAGAACAAAAGAAGATCTTTCAAATTTTATCATTTATGTTAAATTCATAAAGTGGAGTTCTTACAGAAATTATTGAAATTATTCTATTTCTTCCTACCTTATTTTCCCACTCAAAAGATATCTTGGAATGAAACCAGAGCTATTTGGTTTTTTCTAACATATATATTCATGTCTCAATTTCGCTGATGTGGGAATGAGAGGTAAATTACTTTAACTCTAGAGACCACTTGGCAATATACGTTGAATTTATTTGTAAACTTTAAGCCTCAGAACTCTACCTGTAACTGTGCAAATGCCGAGCATTTACGAAGAGTGACAGGGCAGCTTTGGGAGCTAAGAACTCTGCCACGTCCTTCCTATAGAGGGGAACAATCTGATAAATGCTTTGCTTGAGTTTTGCCCCAGTTAGATCATAAATAATTTGGATAAATTAAATACAGATTTCCAGGTTTATTTTTCTCCCAGAACCCAGGACTGAAACTGACCTTTCAGGCTTTATAGAAACCAAAAAGTAAGAGCTCCATAGGGCTTCCCCATACTAGAACATAAGTCAAGAGTAAGGTGAACTTCTCTACCCAAACTTACGAAAATATTAGGAGGTGATTTTACTTAGATACATTAAAGATAAAAGTCAAAAATAGTACCTTGAGCATAAAATATTATATATGTTAAATGATCTTTTTTCTTTTTCATTAATTACTTTTATAAGAAAAGTTTTCATTTGATACAATTCAAATAACTAGAAGTGGTTTCTTGAAAAATGTGCTCAGAGAGCCAAATGAATCAAAGTGTCTTTATAATTAAGCCTTCACTTACTCTCTCTTTAAAGACAAATCAAATTCAAAACAGTTGATATATTGTGATATATCTTTTAATCCAAATTAATGCTGACCGAGTCAACCATCCGCCAAATTTCTGTAAAAGTTTGGTTGGCTTGAAAGAATTTTAGTCAAATTCCTAAAAAAATAAAATAAAACAGTGGTAAGTCAAGGTAACAAGAATTTGAAATTGACTGAAGCCAATGACATTTGTCTTGAGAATGCAAGGCTTTCTCAAGCCCTCTCTTGAGTCAGAAAGACCACATGTGAATTCTTGATTAATATTTAATCGCCTATTTGTCAAGGCACACAACCTCTCTCTGCCTCCTTTTCCTTATCGCTGAGATGGAGATCAAAGTACCTATCTCAAAAGGTTAATTGTGAGAATGATTTTAAATAATATGATTCTAGAAAAAAGCAGAGCATAGTGCCCAGGTCACAGTGGCACCTAGTATATAATATTGCTATCGTTATGGTCTAATTACATTTATCAACTGGTATAATATTAAAACTACAGGGTATCTTTTCTCCACTTCTAAAAATACATGTTCTTCTGAACTATGTCATGGTTGTAGCAAGACGACTTTTAAGTCTGTTTGCTTAGTATGTGTTCTCAACTGTATCCTTTTTACTTACAGGATTCTCAGTTATTTTCATTTTATACTCAGATGCACATGATACAAAAACAGTCACAAAAAAAGAAAAAAATAATATTGCTTTTTCCTCTTCTAAGAATATTATAATCACAGAAATGGACTACTTTATAGAAATTTTACGTGATAACTAAACTTTGAAGCTTTTATCCTAAATAACATATTTAATACATTGGAGTCTGAGAAAGTTTTCCTCTTACAAAAGCCTCTGGGAATGTTTAATTTGCTAATGTAATGAGATTATTCTTAGAACTAAACCAAATTTGGGGCCAATTGTGCCAAAATAATGTGCGGGGATAACAATTTGAGCTCATCTTTTATTCTCAACCATGACTAAACCACTTTGCATTAAGTGATAAGGTCTTTCCCTAGGAAAGAGGAATCAGAAAGGGAGAAATCAAAAATAGAGATTTAGACTTAGGTTTGTTTTACTATCAATATTTAAGAAAAAAATAAGTAACGAGTGTCAGTCAGAACTGCTTTTCCTGTTTCCATCCACCCACAGTGAAAGAGGCCCCCATAAAGGAAAGAGGAGAACTGAGAATGTTTGGAGAGTGCCTTGCTTGCTACCGCTAATCCAAGCTGTACCTGTGTCTGTATTTGGAGCAGCAATGGGACTTGCCAGAGCCGTTAAAGGATGATTTAAGAGCTGAGATGAGAAGGCCTATGAATCCCTACTCTCTTCTGAACTGTTGATTGGCAGCCTTGTGGAAGCCCTCCCACCAAAAGATGTGAAAGTTAGAATCAGGAGGTCTGTAAGGGATGTTAGAAACAGACTTTGGCTTCTGGGTACCCCAGAGCGGTGTGCGAGAGCAGCCAAGAGTTGTCCATGATCAAGAGAAAAATGCACAGAAATTAAATGAGAAAGGAAAAGATTATCCTAAGCCTGGGGTTGGTTTCTTCAGCCAAGAAATGGGGCACTGTAGCAGCAGATGTGCTCAGAAGTACTTTGCCTGGGATTGATGGATGACGCAGTTTTCTTGGAATAATTCCAGGGCAAGCTGGTCAGTGAGAGTCCCTGCTTTTGACAGGACTCTGCTCATCTTCAGCGCAGGCCCCTGGTTTGGAGGACTTTCTAGATCTCATCAAACGCCAACACTGACATCTGCTGGAGATGTGCACTGCCCACAGTCACTGTAGTTGGTTTAGGAAAACGAAAAAGAGTGCACAGAAAGAAAATGAAAACTACTTAAAAATTACCTCAAAACTCAGAGGACTAGTATCCGCAGAAAATGTGAATTTGAACAATATCCGGCAGTTGTTTTATTGGAAATATAGTCTTGCCAACAAATATTTGAAAATAAATATTGCCACAGGTTTATGATTCTGAATTACTAATTCTTAGTAACCCTTAGCATGGTCCATACCAATGCATTCTATATATTTTTAAAAGTACCATGAGACATATATTTCTCCGTAAGAGGGATTCAGTTAATTTCCACCTCATATTTCATAAATAGCATAGTTAATTATCTCTGATTCATAGATAAGATTAAATCATTTAACTCGTCAATTTCCATGGCTATAGAGAACACATTTGGCAAATGGTTTATTGCTTTAGTTTGTATTATTCTGCATATTATCTTAAGTTTCCTTTCAGTTATCCCACTTGTGATACTGGTTAGGTATTTGAGGAATAGTAGAACAAAAGAGTACACTTTCTTCCATTCGGTTATTTATAAATTTTAATTATAAGCAGACACAAATATTTCTTTCTACACATATTTTTCCTGTATTCTGAAACTTTTAAGTAAGAGAAAGAAGTCTGAGACTTAAGGAAATTGTCTTGTTTAGTTTTTCTAGAGAAATTGTATTTTTAAAAGTGTTATCGGCAAAATTTAACTCCTGGCTTTCTAGCTTGAGTCTTCCATATTATGGCATACTCATATTTTCTTCTAAATTTTCCTTATATTTCTTCTACTCACTTTCTGTTTTATTTGCTTTTAATTTTTATATTATAAAATATGGCAAGTATGCAAAAAAAGGACATAAAAACAAAATGTGCAGCTTAGGGAATTAAAATAAAGTGAGTATTCAAGGAACCACTAGTTAGATCAAGAAATGGCACATTGCCAATACTCCTTTTTTAAAAAGCCCTACTTATACCTTCTCAATTGCAATCCCTAACCTTGTTTTTCTTTACATTTTAATCCCTAAGTAGACATTTCTAAACACTACAGTTTAGTTTTGTTGCTATTTTCATTTTATATAAATGGAATCATGCACATTTTCCTTTATTCAACAGGCAGTCTGTGAAGTCATCCATGTTGTGCCATGTATATGTCATTTGTTCATTTTCATTCTTCAACATTATTCATTTTATGAGTACATCACCATTTGTTTATCTAATTTATTATTGATGGACATTTGGTTTGTTTCTGGTTTGGGGCTGCTTCTAATTCTAATGTTTCCATGAACATTCCGGTGCGTGTCTTTAAGTGCCTATGTAGGCATTCTGTTGGACATACACCTAATAAGGGATTTGCTGGGTCATAGCTTCTGTCGGTCTTTAGCTTCAATAAAGAACACCAAACCAGCTTTTGAAGCAGATGCACCAATTTGAACCCGACCTAGCAATACACGAGTGTTTCGTTTGCTCACTTTCTTGCAAAACCTGATGCGGCCAGATGTTTTCATTTTAGTTATTGAAGTGTGTGTGCAGTAGTATCTCATTTTGCTTTTTAACTTACATCTCCTTGATAACTAATATGGCTGCACACTTCTTCAAATAGTTAATGGTCAGTTGGATGTTATCTTTTACGATGTAGCTGTACAAGTTGCTTGCCCATTTTCCCAGTGGCTTGTCAGTCTTTTTCTTACAAATTTCTAGAATATCTTTATAAACTCTGTTTACATGCCCTTTATTGGTTATTTGCATTGCAAATACCCTCTACTACTCTGTGGCTTGCCTTTTCAAACTCTTAATATCTTTTGCTGAAAAGAATTATTTACTTTAACACAGTTTAATTTATCAAAATGTATCACATAGATAACTTTAGCCAGAGCGAATGCTTCTTAAATCTGAAGTTCTGGCAGGCAAAGTCTTAGGGCATCTCCCTTGAAGACAAGGATAAAGATAAGGCCCATTAGAGCCCATGTATGTTCAACGATGCTTTCCCAGTAGCACAGACATTCCAACTACCCTTAATATTCAATCTGATAAAGAGGAGTTTGTCCACATCCCTATTAAATTCCCCATTCTCTCTCCATCAGCAATATTGCTTTCCACCTGGTCACACGGAAACTTCAGAGCCACCATTGTGTCCCTCCTCTTTCTCTTCTCCCTCCATATCCAATCAACTACAGTGCGCGCTTCTCAATATTTTTGTACTTTTGATATATTTTCCCATCCTTGTGACAGCCATGAATATGCACCTCTCAGGTGTCCTGTTGCCAGGAGCATGATTGACTGTCAGTCCGGGCTGCCGCCCTTCCGGCTTCACCACTGCATTCAAGCCAAGGCCATGCCTCCCATGGGCTCCTCCCAGGCAAGGGCTAGGCACACGAGGGCATTAATGAAGGCCCATTATCTCACTTTAGCTTGGAGACTTCCTGTTGGCCTGGCCGAAGCTTTCCTGGAACTATGCTGCCATCAGAAACACTTTCTACCCTATTTTCCATCTTTCCCCCTTTGCTTCAGAGGCGTCAGATCTAGAGGACAATCGGACTTTCTCTGGCTCCCTACCCAGTAAGTCTCTCACATCTTTAATCCAACTTGCCATCTGCTTTCCAGAAGACTCTAAGCAATACAGTCCATATTTTTTATCCTAATGCTGACTATCACCATATCTCATAGCAACAGGTGGTTTTTCTACCTCCAGTCTAGCCTGCACACATCCTCTGCCAGTGGGAATGAGTGTTCTATGTGTCCATAGCTACATTCTGAAAGCTCTTTATTGAGGCCCATTCGGCCTCTGTGACTCCATTCCAGCCTATCCCTCGGCTTCCCCATTTACCCCTCTCTGCCTCTTATTTTATATGATAGCGACTTCAAATTTGCTGAAGCCTTTTACCCAGGTCTTGAAACTATTTCCCTGTGCCTTAGCCAAGGTATCGTCCTCTGTTTGAGGCGCACTTCCCTCCTCTTTGCCTGGCTAAAACTGCTCATCGCGTTGTCACCGCTACCAGGAGCACGTCTCCCATCACCGCAAGCCAGCTTTAGTGGCTTCCACCACCGACCACCAGACCCCACAGTGCCTCCGGGTACCGCTGTAGCTCCTGTCTCCCCTACTTGACTTGATCTCCATCCAGGCAGGAACGTTACTTTCTCTCTCCCCATATACGTTTTTAAACCGAATGTGGTATGCCCTTGATACACTTATTAATATACTACCTTTACCAACTTTACAGATAGAAATTTGTTGATTAGTGTTTTGCAATTATTAGAGGAAAAATATAAAAATTATTTATATTTGGAGGATGACACAGTAAATCAGTGATTACCCAGAGCTTTAGGCATTTCAGTGTTATGTGCGCCAACCCCCCAGAGGCTGAGTCCTCGAGGGAAGGGGAACGATATCGAATTAGAATTAGTCCATTTTCTGTTGATAACAATTCTGTTGATTTAACAACTCTGGAGAAAAATTAAGAAAATGTTAATATTCATGGCTGGATTGAAGTTTAAATTTTGTAGAGATCTAGTTCATTCATCCACCCTTATTTATTCATATTTGAAAAACTAATAAATATGCTAATAAGTTTTGCATTGTGGTGTTTTGAAAACCTGCAATGAGCTAAGCATTTTAATAATTTATTTTATTATTTGAAACCCATTATTTTTACCTATCATCTACACATACTCTTGATAGGTATGCACATGACATTAGCAAATAAGAGAATTTAAAGAGATGCCCACATTATCCCAACACATCCAACCAATTCAAGTTCAAGAAACAGTATTATCAGATTCTATGACTAAAGTGCAGGGGATTATCACATTTTTTTTTACTTAGGCAACTTCAGGTTTGGCTATTGTACAATTCTACAAGGTATTCAGTAATACTCTCTTTTATCTTTATCAATGTGATAATGCTTCTAGAAATTTGCATGACACTGAAAACCAGGGGAAAAACTGTGAGGATGGGCAAGTTTGGGTTCCAGCAACTATAGATCCTCCTTCTGTGTTTTCTCCTCCTTTCCGCCTTAGATATCAACAGTCTTTCTCTCTCTTTTCCCATGAAAGTACTCTGCACATTCCTTATGTCAATTATCAATCTGTATTGTAATTATTTGTTGAAACATACATCTCGCCAACTTTCTTTGGGCTCTGTGTGCATAGACACTGATTGAGATTAATCGTATTACCCTCAATGTGCCTGACAGAGCATTCCAAAAATTCTTATGGAAGAAAGAACAGAGAAAAGGGATGAAGAAAGGGTAGGAGAGAGAAAGGCACAGAGGAAGTAAAATAATAGGAATTTAAGTCATTTTCCTACAGTTTCTCAGAGAGTTTAAATCTTGTTATATATAGAATGAAAATTTTCAGTTCTTATTAAAGGGTTGTAAACTATCAGTGAACAGTTGGGGAAATTGTTTGTAGGGGAACTGAGTGGCTTTCTAGACCCCTTTAAGTCACATCAAGCAAAGTAATTATTCAATACACCTTTGCATTAAAAAAAGGTTCTGCCAGAAGCCAAGAGAGCCTAAAAGAGCTTGGGAGCTCAGAACTCTGGGAGGTAGTATACAGGACTCAGAGAAGAAGGGAAAAAATCAACTAATTAAAACAGGATAAATCTGTTAAAAGCATTATGGGTGTATATTCTGTACAAATGCTCTCCTCTCTAATTCTTATAATTGTTCACAAGTAAATGACTTATACTCTTCTTGTGCTCTGCTGTGGATGCTAATTAACACAGGTTTGAGGGGACGGGGAAAAGAAACAAATACATAAATAAAAACAGTTCAGTTTATGGTAGGAAATGGAACTAGCATGCAGGGTAACAGTTTCTCGAGTTCACACTTACAAATACCATAAAAAAGGCAGAAAGATCATAAAGGTCTATTTTCTCTTTTGTCACAGATTCTTTGTAATCAAATGATCCTAAGTTATAGCACACATACCAGAATATTCCTTGCTACATCTCCTATGAGTTAGCTCATTACATTTTTGTCTTCAAGAAATGAGGGTAATTTTAATTTTAAACAAATTCCAAATTAGTTGGCAGTGGGGTGTGGTCTGGGAAATACCAGTTCATTTCTTCAGATTATTTTTTAAAGAATGGAAGGCATTGAGAGTCTATCATTCCTCCTAGACACTCAGTAATTGCATTGTTTCCACAGCCTGAAAAGCAGAGATCGATAGAATGTCCTAATCTGCATTTTCAATCGGGGCTAGAAGATAGATTTAATTAAAACTCAAGTGCACAAACATTCAACCAGTGCCAACTAAAAACAAAACCTGGTACAAGGCACTGGTGTCACACAAGATGAAGAAGACTGGTTCCTCCCAGCAAGAAAGTTCCTGTCACTGGGGAGATTCAGATTTGTAAACAACAAAACTCTAATACTAGGCAGAATAAAGTAAATACTGAAAGAGAGGTAAACGCAATATGCCGGGAGAAAATAGAGAATGAAATAATTGATTTCCCTTCTAGAGAAGTTGGGCAGGAAGAGAAGAATGCCTCTGGATGCAGTGGGGTTTAATCTGACCGAAACGATGGCCAGCATTCAACAGGAAAGATGGCTGAAAAGGTAGGCCCTCAAGGTAGTGTGAAGCCTCCTGTGGCAGTTTGAAATTATTTTATGTATCCTGAAAAGATTATGCTTTTAAACCCTTTCAATTGGACTCAGTTTGAGTCACCACCCTCTTGCTGGGTCTGATATAAAAGGGACACAGGGAAAGGGCTCTGCCCTATTTGATCCTGCCATGTAAGAAAAAGGCCCTCCTGTTTCACCCCCACCTGAGTTATAAGGAGAGAAGCCCCTGAGAGGCTCGAGAGCTGAGGCACACAGAGACAAATGAGCCTTATGCCTGGCAGCGGAGCTGCTGAGAGGGAGACAAGGCCAAGTAGAGCTGAGCTCTAGGCCAGGTTTGCCCACAGCTGCAGAGACGGAGACCGGGGCAGACATCCGCAGTCATCTTGCTTCACCACATGACTTTGGTGACAGAGCTCCTCTTGTGGTGCCTTGAGTTGGACTTTTCATGGCCTTGGAACTATAAGCTTTCACCCCAACTAAACCCCCTTTATAAAAGTCAACCCATTGCTGTTACTTTGTATTGGCAGCCCTTTGGCAAACTAAAACACCTTCTCTTCTTCATTTCAGGTCTCTGCTCAAATGTCACCTCCTTGGAAATTGCCTTGCCTTCTTCTACCCGGATAATATAATACTCTGTGTCTTCGTTTACCAGGGCCACTATAATATTGATACATAACCACAGACTACTTGCCTAAAACAGCAGGCATGTCTTGTCTCACAGTTTCGGAGACCAGAAATCAAGGTGTCGGCAGGCTGTGCCTTCCCCGAAGTCTACAGCGTTCTTGTGCCCCCTCAGCGATCTGTAATTCAATCTCTGCCTCTGCCACAGGGCACGATTTCCAAGATGATTATACATTTCCTCTATTATTTGATCTTGAGCAGTTTAAATAAAGGGGGATTCAAATAGTTAAGCTTAGATATTTGTAAACTGTCCCTTTCAATTTGACGTGGATCAGGTGTTGTCTATAACCAAATGAAGCTGGAACATGACCTACACTAAGAAGTAAAGTCTTTCAAAGTGAGTCAAGAAGTACATCATTCTATTTTTGAAAAGGTCACTTGGTGAGAAGCACTAAGCAGAATCTGTTGTGGAAGATAAAATTTCACTATTAAATAGGAAAGAGAATTATAGTTAACAGAAATTGATGAGAGATAATATGTACATGCCTGCTTTTGAAAGGGATGCAAGACCTAAGGACTAGCGTGAAATACTAAAGTGGAGTACTTTACAAAGTCAATAATAAAATAGTAACTATAGTTAATGTATCAATTGTTGGCCACTGTTCTAAGCCTTTTAGAGGCTTAACTCAATGGTTCTCAACAACACTCGTAACAATCAAATCAGAATGTCAAGGGCAGGAACCAGGCATCAGTACTTTTTAAAGACATCCAGATGATCCCAGTGCACAGCAAAGACTGGGAACCACTGTACTAGCCCATTTAATTGCCTCAACAACTCTGCATGATAGATATTCTTGTTACCATTCCCATTTAAGTGGAAACTGAGTCACAGAGAGGTGAAGTAATTGTCAAAGAGCTGGCAAGCTGAGAACTGAATCCGGGTGGTCTGATTCCAGAGCCCTTGATCTTAACCACTGCAGTGTTTCCCCAGAGTTTCAATGCCATTTCTGATGAACAGGTTTGATATTTACAATTTCAAGAAAAAAATTAATGTACATTTAAAAAATAATTCCCATGTGGTTTCAGTTTCCTACCAGCATTCTCTGTACCCTAATTGCAAAGCCCCTCCAGATGTTACTGCCTACATTTATCTTCTGAGCGCACACAAGCCCATGTCTGGGATTAGGCTGTGCTTCTGAAAGGAAGGGGCCCCAAGTTAAAGCAAAGCTGAACAAACGTGGAGGTCCTTTGCTACAGGTCTTTGGTTCCTCATAGCTCTTTCCACTTTCATCCTAAACCTACAGTCACGCTATATTAAAGAATATTTCCCCTGCCTCAGGACTTCTGGGGTCTAGGTTTTCTGCGTAGCTATGTCACAGTTTCACTACACGACTTTTGGCAAACTGCTTAAAATCTCTTTCAGACTAATGTATTGTGTGCCATTCTAAATGGACGTTGGAGATAAGCTTGGCTACAATTTTGGATCTGAGTTACATCATTGCTCTAATGTAAAGGAGGTACTTCTACCACAGAAAGTTCCCCTTTTTTCAAAGCTACCATCACCAATGGCTTCCAAGTCCGTTCTTGCTGTGGCCGTCTCCTGTCCACATATACTGTCTGGGTGGCCAGCTTTCCTGGCCAAGCAATTTGCCTTCCAGTTAGCTCTTAATCACCCCAAGGCAACTGTATATCCAGTGGTAGAAGAGACAGGCCCTTGGATGTGAGGCATCTTCCACAGATGTGGACCCTCCAGTGGAGGACAGGCTTTCTTCTGCGGCTGCTTGGTTATTCCCCAGGAAATGCACTCATGACAGCGGCTGTAAGAACTTCCCTCAAGTGAAATTGTGCCCATTGCAGTGGTATCACTGCTGGCCCCTCCAAACCCAAAGCTGCTGTTTAACCCTGCCACGTGCTCTTCTAAATTCCAAGTTCAGATATTCAACATTCCAGGCTCCACCAAGAGGTGAATGCCACTGAGAGTGGCAGTTAAAATTTACATAATAACCGGTGGTTCCCAATGATCATGACTAAGCCATCAGGTTCACTCCTTATCTACTCAAAAGGAAATCCTACGTTTTGTCGTTATGAAACCCAGTTCTAGAGAAAGGAAGTAACTGAACACCCTTGAGTAAGCTGTTTTTGAAAGACCAAATTAGGTCACTAACAATAACATATTTCATCTTTCTAGGTTCTAACCTGCCATT
Organism: Dasypus novemcinctus; assembly: GCF_030445035.2. Taxonomy (NCBI): domain Eukaryota; kingdom Metazoa; phylum Chordata; class Mammalia; order Cingulata; family Dasypodidae; genus Dasypus; species Dasypus novemcinctus. Next base: position 22,366,277 of record NC_080676.1, on the reverse strand, counting down.
ACTTTTTCCTAAAATGGTAAATTCAAAAGTAGGCTATTTCTTTTCCCAGGCACCAAGGGATTACTACCAAGCACCAGATGGTGATGCAACTAGAAAAAGATCTTGAATAGAAGGGGTAAATGGTAAAGACAAAGCGTTTATATGGCTAAGAGACTTCATAATGAGTTGGGAGGTCATCAGAGGAGTCACGCTTACACACATCTCAGCAGGATCTCAGAGTCAGCCAAAGTAGATACAACCCCAGGTAGTGGTGCTCCTGAGGGCTACAGAGACCCACAGGTTCTATGGTCATAGCAGATGGCTCTGGAGTTCAGTGCCTTGCCAGTGGGCCCCACTCAGGAATTTGTGCTCCTGAGTGTGATGGAGTTGGACTCAGATGTGATCCTTCTACACATGCCTCTTTTGTCACTTTTGCTGAACCTGTGGTTGGCACTGGGGTTGGTGTATACTCAGGAGACTTGAATCTCTGGACTGTCCATTTGCCAGCTTGGCCCTGAGCCTCAGCAGAGTTGCAACACCTACTCTCCAGTTCATTGGACTTACCCAGGTCAGCTAACAGGGAGGTGAGGATGGACAACGACCACAAGAGGGAACTGAGGGTGTCTACAACTGCAAGCAGGAGAATCGCATCCATCAGCCAGGTGGGATCTAAGCCTCCTCTCGATTTAGAGGTGGAGTGGACATTACCACCCCAAGGTCCTCAGGATGGAGAAATAAAATATGGATTAGAGTGGACTTACTGGTATTCTACTATAGTAACTATTGTGACTCTAGCAATGGAAGAGACTGTATCATCGATGTGGAGACAGTGCCGCAAGAGTTGCTGAGGGCAGGGAGAGGGAAGAAGAGGTGTGATATGGGGGCATTTTCGGGACTTGGAGTTGTCCTCAATGATATGGCAGGGACAGATGCAGGACATTATACATCCTGCCATAACCCACTAAATGGACTGAGAGTGTGTATAGCACTGCTCCAAAATGTATTCATCAAAATGCAATGAATGTGACACACTGATGAACAAGGTTGTTGATGTGGGAGGAGTGGGGGTGGGGAGTAGGGGGTATATGGGAACCTCATATTTTTTAATGTAACATTTTGTGTGATCTATGTATCTTATAAAAAGATATTAAGAGATTCTTGATGAAAAAAAAAAGGGAATTCCTGCTCCACTCCATTATTCCAACATTTAATTAGCAAAAGAAAAACATTATATGACCAACACCAACAAGAAAACCTTATATATCAGAAGGGGAGAGGACTAGGGAGCTGGGATTGTGAGAAGGGGCTAATTCCTCATTAGACACAAAGGAGTAAAGCTCTGCAAGCTTGGCTGCCTCATCCCCTGAGGGGCAGGCCCGGGACAGGTCCACTGAGGATGAAAGGGATCCAGGGCAAGCACAGACAAGGCTGAGGAAGACTGCAGTAGGACTGGGTGGAAGGAGAGTTCCGCAGCCCCCAGACCCAGTCAGGCCTCAGCACATGCCTGGATATTGCTCATCTGGTGCTTAGAGAGGACAGAGCATCCAACTCGTGAGAAGTTTGGAAGGGCAGAGTCTGGCCCAGCATTCAGGGCCCTTGGCACAGCCACTGTCAGAGCATAGCTTCAGATGCACCATCCCATCCCATGGGCTGCTGGTGCCCAGGGCCCCTTCTAGGGATGGTTGGGGCCAGTCATCACAAGGGTTGGGCCGAGAGCTGGCAATGACAAAGGGCAGCTTTACAAGAATTTCAACCAGACCTAGTGTGTTTTTGACAGCTCAAGAGAGTTCAAAGCAAATCCCTTGACATTTGAATCCCAAAAACTCAGTTTTAGAGTTCTTCATGATGTCACTACAGCAGATTTAGAACATTATAAATGTTTTAAATTTGGGGATTTTCAAAAGCCCCCAAATTCTTAAGGAATATTATAACGTATTTCCCCCCAGGAAATATAGTGAAGGACCTCAAATATTAAAGCAACTCCTTCAGATTCTCATCACAGAGTTTCATATAACAAAAAAAATAATAAACCTTGTTGCTGAGGGTTCCCCAGCTTTAGTTATAAGTGACTAGTTTCTATGCAAAGGAAAGTACTATTCAAAAGTGTATCTCTGAAAAATTGTGGATTGTTACATGTCACTGACCTTCAGGGTTATTTCAGTTTAAGCTCCGTAAGTACCAAAAGTCTATAATGAGGCAATAGCTCTAGAAAAGGATGATGTTCCAACAAAGAGAAAGAAGAAACTAATGGCTTCTAAGATGGTCCCTATTGTAATCTGAGGATCCATAATGGGCCCTGCAGTAAAAAGGTCATTTGAACAAAAAGCATGGTCTGTAGAATGAATTTCTCACAACCATTTCTCAGATACACGAGTATGTTGTTTTGATTAATAAAATACAAGTATTTTAAAAATTACAGTTTGTTATTGTATTTTTTCAATTCAAAGATATCCCAAATATTACCCTTCTTTTTATGTCACTCAAATTTGTTAGCCAGATAGTTGATGTAACTTTAAAAGGTTAGGAATCCTGCTGTAGAGTATCATCCCCAGGGCAGCCATTTTCTCTTTGATCACTGGTAGGTAGAATAGGTGGACCTACTGAGATTAGCAGAAATGCTCTATGGAAATCAACCAGTAACAGAATTGTATTAATTATAAACATTGCACTGATTTTTAACGCAATAAGTTGCAGAGGGGGAATAAGTCTTTGACCAGAAAGAAGAATTTTCAGCCTATGGTCATATATCATGTGGCACAGCCAACATAAGGAAGCACTGAATGATCAAATCTCTTCACAAGGAACTGAGCTTCACTGCCTATCTGTACAAACGACAAAATGCAAAGCTTTATTCAATACCAAGACTCTCTAAATGAAAATTTTAATCCACTGTTTTAAAAATTCACTCACACACTCACATACACACACACTCTCACTCAAGAGTTATGCCATGGCCTAGCTCAGATATATGTGTGCATAAATGCCTTCAACCCACTGAATTAAGTAGCATCATCTATTTTATTATTGAATTATTCTCTTGGAATGCCTAATTTCCAGTGCTATTCTCCTGGGGTACTCAGGCAAATAAAATATCTTTAGTAGAAAGACAGTGATGAAGAATTGATAAGAGAAGCTCTTCTTCTTCTCTTTATACCTACAATTATAGCAATCAGCACTAAAATGCTTCAGAGGAGGGGAGAGAATGATTTTTTCAGAAAATACCGACCATAGGATGGTAATACACCACACTTTAGATTCTCATCCTAGTCCTCGAAGGATATTTTGTGAGAAAGATAGTTAAGTGCCTTCCTTGCAATTATATTTAAAACCAATCGATTTTCACATCAAAATTTTCTTAAAGATACACAATGCAGGAATACATGAAACGCGCAAAAATAATTTACTCTTCAATCTCAGATACACAAATATAATTAAGAAAGAGAAGTTTTATTAGGGCAATTTCACTTTATTTTTCCATACAGCAAAGTCAACTACTGCAGTAATAATAAAATAAGCATAAAACAAATTGCAGCCCAAGACAAAATACATAATTTTAAGCAACTACAAGCAGAAAGTAAGTTGTGATTACATAATAGTAAAACCAAGCACATCTGTCCTTTCAGCAGATGAAAGTGGAAGGGTTGCTGATAAGTGCAACATTATTAACCAGCTGGAGTGAAGGCTGGATATACTAATTCATTAAACAAGTGCCCACAATTGCAGTTTGCTTTTTTCAAGTGCTTCTGTGTTGAAAATTAAAACCGTGAAATTTGAACTGTGTTTTATTTTTTCACCTGCTGAAAGAACAGGATCCTATAGCAATTAAAAACAATCACATAACAACTATAGCTACGGTGTGCTGTTTGGTTTGCCTGTTTATGGTTTAAATTTTGTGAAAGTCAATACTTGTTTTGAAGATTTTTTTTTTTTGTGAACAATAAACCACTGAAATTGTCAGAAACTGATTTGAATAATATATGTCCTTAGTATAGTTCTTTCTCTCATTTTTTTTCTGAAGTTTTAAACATGCAGTAGTTTTGAAAAATGTAAGGAATATTTGATCCATGATTTCACCTTAATGGTTGAAGTACCTGCTATTTTTGGTAATGATCTTCAGGCAGATTTGGCCCAATGGAGTTTTTGTCAGTCATGAGATCTTGGAAGAATGGCATATCTTTCCAGCTGAAAAAATCCTGGCAAACTACAAGCTGTCCACAAAAAGCAAAGCAACATGTTTGAAGGGGTATGGAGTGCTAACTCTGTGCCACTTTTGCAAGCAATTTTGCTCAGTCTCATTTTATTAGCCTTAACAAAACTCCTTGTAATTATAGACGTTTTTATTCAAAATAAGATCTTACTATTATACAGGTTTCTCTCTTTTGACTATATACAGAAGTGCAAAAAGTCAACCTTCTTTCTAGACGTTCCAACATGCTAAATTGCAGCATAATCAACCCTCAAGAGTTTGCACACATGCTATAATTCTCGTTACGTAAACTTTGAGTATTTGGATTATCAACAAAAAGTCCCTTGTTCTATTTACTGATTATGCAGCTTATTTATAACAAGGCCTGATATTCAGGGATTTCAAAAATATTAAACAATACTTTAACATTTGAAATGGATACAGTAGAAAATAAATTTTATTCTAATATCTAGGATCTAGATCTTCTTATAATAACTAATTACAAACAAAATAAATCATCAAAATATTACTCAATTGTCTGCCAGGATTGTTGCGATAGCAACAACTTAACTTCTTACTTAGCAATGATTATATATTTATAAGATATCCATATAAAAGATCTTTGTTCTTTTAATGAAAACTAGACAAGAACTAACAATGACTGACATTCTTACACGGTAATATTAAACCAGTAAAATATAAATCATTTAGTTAACAATAATACGAATATTCATATGACACTACATGTAATTCAAAACTGAGTATGTTATGAAGGAAAAACTACTTTAATTTTTTTTTTTGTATTTTGAAAAATTCATCGGTAAAATCTAATAAAACAATATTCTATAAACTGAAATGGTATTCAATTGTTAATAGAAAATGAAAATCTAATAAATGTAAGAAATGAAAAACTACATTTTAACAAGAAAAATAAGTAATATTCTATAATGTAGCTAACTACAATAACGTGAAGTCACCATTACTCTCTTAACACGATTGAAATTACATTGGTATGGGTTCCAACCCGTAATGTAATAATCTAAGGCTTTAATAGATGTACAGTACAATCAGTAAAATCAACACATCAGTCTTATATTAGAAAGCATCTCTCTCAAGCATAAAAACTTGCAGTAAACTTGGAAGTATGGAAAGTTCTATAACTGAACTTTCACTTCTCCCATTCCATACTATAACTACCAGTGACCTGGCCCCTACTTCAGCAATTTTCAGAATTGCTGAAAAGAGCAAAAATATCCTTTACTAGCTGCAACATCCAAACCACACAAAAAAGGAATTCCTTTGGATGAATCTATTCTTAAAAACTGAATGCACATCTATTTTTTTTTTAATTTTGTAAAAGGCTTTCTAAGGCTATAAGCAGTTAATCGAACAAAACAAAACAAAAGAAAAATCACATATAAAATTCACCCATGTACTTAACCCACCCAATTACTAGGTTAATTAAACATTTCCCATTTTCATATTTTGGTTTATCATGCATCTGATGACAGTGCTGCTTTCTTCTTTGTTTAGAGTCACTATTTTGAATGTGACTGTGATGAAGCATTTAAGCAAATGTGAAACCATTTCTGCAAAGCATTTATAGTCTTTTGACTTTTGACAGAGGCTATAAATAGAAGCAAAATAATTTCCTCAAACATTTTTGTCGTGTCTCAGAAATGGCATATCCCTTTTGAATTATGTTATACAGTATAATATGCATAAATATTACACTACAATGAATTAAAATAATTATATATATCTATTATATATATCTCCAGTATGTGAGTTTTATCTGTATTGAGAGTTTGAGTTGTGCTGTCTATTGTTACTGTAATGCTAAATTGGCCATTTCTGAGACAGCTTTGGTTTCCAAAAAGAAAAAGGAAAAAAAAAAAGAAAAAAAAAAGAATGGTGCCCTTTGACTGATTAGTACTAGCAAATAAGCAACAAAATGTGGCTCTGAAAAACATTAACACTGAAGAAATAATACTCTAATTTGATGTACAGTCTATGGCACTTCATGAGAATCCTTAACAACATGGTACTTAAAGCCATGATGTGCTTTAAAAGATACACAGTTGTGGTTTTGCTTGGCACATTCATCTCTGTCAGATCCCTCCCTCACCACGTCTTACAATCTATTACATTAAAAATATTACTCTTAAACAAAAATGACTTTGCATGCACGCTCTCACCTATAATGGCAATTTTAAATACAAGGTGCACCTTTGTTATTTGTAAACCTTGAAAGAAATAAACTTATTTTTAAAAAATTATATCTTGGTCTACAGACGTACCAATACATAATAGAATCATGGTTACACCAGTCTGTCTTTTCAAGATGGCATGAATATATAGGAAATTAATTAGATATGCATATTTTAATGCATAACTCTGTGCTAGAAAAGAAAGACGATCTTGTTCTTTTAGACAGAAATATCACCTCAGCACAAATATCAATTAAATGTACAAAGTGGATAGGCAACAGTGTGCAGTGGATTTCCATGTTGTCTTTTCTTCTGGTTAACATGCAATATGTGGATGTCTTGTGGCTGAGGGATTTTTGTGTATTTTGCTTGACGGTATATACAATATGGCTAATGACCTTGTCCTTTACTCTAACCAAGCACACTGTCCTTTCCTCTTTAGTATGATCTAAAAGGGAAAAAGAAATAATCTCTGTTAACACAGACAATATCTAAAAGCATTTTCCAATATATTATTTAATGTGAAATTTGCTCTTTCTCAATTTAAACTGTGCTCACTTACACGTTATTCTATACTCATGTAAAAACAAAACAAAACAGAAAAAACGTTGCAGGTAAATATGAGCGCCGCATTTGTTTATCACCCCTATGTGAATGAAATGACATAATAAAATTATAGACTTAGAGCTAAAACTTACCTAAAAGAGTAAAATAAATATGCAGAATCAAGGCGGATAATGTCATAAAGTATTTTTTTTAGCACTATTACAGTAGAGCAGAATTTAAAACTTTCTAAATTTTAGTAGGCTTTCAAGAGTAATGATTTGGCCTGTTAAATTAAAACCCATGCAACAACAACAAAAAAACTATTAAATAGGATCAACTCTATTTGGGTGCTTGGTTAAAACAATGTATATTCAGGAATAAAGGAGTAATACTTTTAAAGTGACTATTTGTATAATTCAAAGTTTGTGAATAATGATATTGAAGAAATCACTGGTTGTTTTTTTTTTTCAACTCAAAAGTCAGTTTAAATATTGCAACTAAACAAGAAAACACTCACTCACTTGTTAAAGAGACAGAAAATCAAGGGTCTAAGCTTCAATGCAGACAAATCTACTTGTCTGCTAATTAATTATTAAGGGTCACATGGCTGTTTTGTAACATTTCCAACTTGGGTTACTACCAAGAAATAGAACCTAGTTAAATACATACATACCAAGCATACTCAATCAACTACAAATGCTTGAAATATATTTTTTAATATGCTAAAGAGAGAATTTTTCTTCCAAAACTATATGTTATGAAATAACATGCTTATTCTAAAAATGTGGCCAATATAAGGAATTTTTAATAAGAAATGCATTGAGAGAACTTAGGAAATAGACAAAAGCCCATTTTGATAATTTAATTCATGTTTGCATGTTTTTGATAATATTCTGATGGAGCCTATCATTTCTTCCTCAAATGGCTCTCAAACTTCAACTCTCCTCTTCTACTATGTGGGTTCTGTCTTGGTCAGGCTCTGGCTATGGAGTACTAATATAAGGACTTCTAAACTGCTTTCTGCCACTATAAGTCTCCTGGCTTGACACAACATCGCTTCTCCTGTAAGGCCCTTACTCCTCCCTTTCCTAGGTGACGACACTTTCTTCACTGTTCAAATGCACTTCTTTTCTGACACATTTGTGGAGAGTTGTTCCTTCGTCTTTGCTCCAAGAGAAATTTGTTTAAAGTTCTCTTAATATAGTATCCTGAAATTATTCATACATGTCTGTCAATTCATCTTTATCTCATTGACATGGTAACTAACACAAAGTAGTGCCAAACCAATATTTGCAATTGTGTTAATGAACAAATGAATGAATGAAAGGAAGCAACAAAGAGTGATCACCCATCTTATTTCCCAGATTCAGTTTTAAAAGCCTTGGCTCTTTCTAAATGTAAATGTAAGTACCTAACATGCTTCCGAGCATTTATTATAACTTGAACACAGGCATACTGAATAAAACATATCCTCTAAAATATACCTTTGTAAATATCTAAGGGAATGTTTCATGTTTCTGGAAGCAAAACATGAAGACCTTCAAACCATTTTTGAGTAACAGCAACATTTTTAGTATTATATGGTCCTCTTAAATAACTACTTCGGAGTACCTAATGTTCGTATGGATATGGAGATATGTGTGTGTATGTGTACAGGTGAATGTGTGCATGTATTTAAAGTTAGACTCATTACATTCAAATAACCCTATGTAGGGTAAGGCATGGGGTGAAGTGTGTATATATTCTCATTTAAGATTAAGAAAAAAAAATAATTAAAAAACAAAATAAATGATACTCTACAGCAGGGGTCAGCAAACTACTGTCCACAGGCCAAATCAGGCCTGCTGCCTACCTTTGTAAATAAAGTTTTAATTCCTGGAACAAAGCCACACCCAGTTATTTACATATTGCCTCTGGCTGTTTCCAGGCTCCAACCAGAGTTGAGTAGTCCCAACAGAGAACAGTTGTGCCAGACACACAGAGCCCACACAGCCAAAAATATTCAGTAGTTAGCCCTTTAAGAAAAAAGTTGCCAACGACTGAGCTACACTATTTATTTAGCTTTAATTTATATTTTTATTCATGCTTGTGTGTATTTCTAAAATGAACGAAATTTATTTTTCCTTGGTATTTTGCATATTTAAGTGATATTAACATATTTATTATAAATTTGTCTGATAAAATTCTTCTAACCCATAAACATGTGAGCGCTACTTTTTCTGAAATTTTACAAATTTCTCTTGTTATCTTAAAAATCCCAGCATGAATATACAACTATATATTACATAATGAACTTACTGTTTAGTGATGAAAATTCTACATCTGGGTTACATACTTGTGGCTAGTCAGATGTTCGGCAGATATTATGGGTATCTAGCAAATAAAAAATTATTTAATGAATGATCCATGCAAGCAAGCGAACAATGAAGAGATGAAAACATTTTAATACTAATTTTTTTTTCAGCTATAAGGTGATAGTCCATATCTGGTCAACATAACAGTAAGTTAACGTAAACTTAAATGCCAAAGTAGCCACTAATATTTAAAAATCTTTATGTTAAACACTAATCTATAAATGTTACCGGTTTTTAGGAAGAGAAGTTAAATCACCAACAATTCATGCAGAGCAGTAATTGAAAGAAGCCCTTTTTGTTGGCCTACACACACACACACACACACACACACACACACACACCTGTGGTTTCAGTTATTTAGTAATCCAGAAATCTACATAGGGCATGTCTTACCTATTTTTGTGCAACTAATTTCTAACATATTTGTTCATATTATTGTGTCTAACATTTTTTCCAAATTCAAAATATCGAGTAATAATTATAAAGAGGGAATTTAAAAGAACCAGATACAAGCATAAATTCACTATTAGAAAGTATTTCTGAATCCTGATTGCACATTTTACTGTACTTTAAAAGGGTCAAGAGAATTAGAGATCCTGAGAAAAATACAGTGAGAAACCAAATATCACGGTTCATATTTCAATATTTCAATAGTTCAAAAAGCCAAGAACTTCAAATTTGTAACCTGATTTTCCCCAAACCCTAAATGATGGCTGCTCAATCTGGAAAAGGCAGCACAATAGATTAATGCAGTCAGAACACTGAAAACGTGGGGTTCTAACACTAGTGACCCATTTCCTGGCTGTGTGACCTTGAGGAAAAACACTTAAATACTCTATGCTTAAGTTTCTTCATTTATAAAGTGGCACTAATAGCATTTCAGGGAGGCTGGCAGGAGAATAATGAAATCGCATACATCAAAGGATATTTTTTGTTTCAATTTAAAGTCCTAGACAAATTCAACGTATTACAGTTTATAATCTGGAGTGCAAGTTATTATGTCCCTATTTTATTCCCATTTCTCCACTGACATCTTTACACAGTTTTATAGCATTGGCAAATGGCACGAAAATGTGCTCCAAGCATAATGAAGCTTCTCATACCATTTTTCCTGCTGCTGCAGGACAGGATGTTGCACCCAACAGTGTAGAAGCATCAAGGAGGGGGCTGTCGAAACATACCAAGGACCTTCAACACCAATCGATGCAGATGAAGGGCCAGCTATAAACTTCTGCATGCATGCAGGCTGCATTTTGTGGCATCAGCTATTTCCAGCATTGCTAATGTACTGTAGGCATATACATATGTATGTATATGTAGATATAATATATGTGTGTATATATATATCCATTCCCTTCTCTTTCTTTTGGTTGTAAAACAGTATGAAGACCCAAGATTATGCATGAAATGGTCACAGCACAATGCAAAAAGTAAAGTGTCCACTACAACCCAGATGGCCAAAGGCATGTTGAAATTTGCTTTGCTGCAGTTCTGCTTACACCAGCAATTCAACAGTCATACATGGTACACACAAGAGAGCTCAGAATCACTGATCTGTACCATAAATGGATTGAGTTGACTCCATTAAGAAATCTCTGCCATAGATAACTTACTAACATGCCACATATGCACAATCTAGCATTCTTGTAAATGAGTTTGATGTTTTAGCGTAAATCCAAGGCTATTTTGACAGGCTTCTGAAAAGCTAATGATTCTTTGCCAAGAAATATTTAAAGCTTGTCTGAAACTTTAAAAGAAATCTATTTTGAATGCTGCTTTTGAAAGTTTTTAATGGCTATACTACTAGCTTAAAATTCTTTGTCTACAGTACATGGTGTGTTACAGAAAGAAGAGTGATGACTATTCCCCATAACAATAGCTACAACTTCAGATGCACCTTAATTGGTTTTCCCTTCCCAAGGGGTAAAATGCTGATTCCCTTCTAATACTGGCTTTTTTTAGATGCATCTGGCTACATTTAACCTTACCCTATAGATTATGTGAAATGAATTTTGGCTCTAAATTTTGCCCAAACTTATTAACTTTATGGAGCTACTATATCTTCATAATAAGCATATCTATATATTCAAGTCAAAACCTACTTGCACATAAATTTGACTTTGATTCAACCAGTGTTTTCTAGAACATATTTTAAATAGAATCCAAAAATATTGCTTGAATCAAAGTCCATTTTTAAACTTTAAATATTTTAGGTAGCCATTTTATCTTAAATAGTTACTTGTTCACATCATGAAATTTAAATTTCTGAAGCATATCTGTTAAAATTGAAAGTGTTTTGCATAATTGATACTTTATAAACATGTATGGAACACAGAATGACATTCAATTTATCATACTTTTTTTCTTTATATACCTCTAACATTTATGTGGGATAATTATAGAAGTAAGGGCACTTAGGATTTGTTTGTTTGCCCCTTAATGTATTTCAAATCAAAGCTCAGAGATGCTGGACATTACTCATTTTGAATATGTAATATGCTTATCAAACAAGTCAAACTCTTACGATCATTTACAATGAGCTCTATTTACAAGAGTGGTCATTTGTGGCATTTGTAATAAATTTAAATATTTTGCTTTTTTATTTAGAATTTAGGTAAGAATTGAGACATTTTTTATACCAAATATTTATGTATAATAAAAACTTTAAAACTGACCACATTTCTGATAGGTCAAAATACCTGCCTTATTGATTGAGACCAAATGAGAATTGCTTGTGTAAATGTCATTTTAGTAGCTTCAGAAATGGAGCTGCGACAACTTGGGAGCACTTATAAATGGCATAAAAGCATTCTGCTGCTCATCAAAGAAAGAATGTGTAGGCCAACAAGAGGTATCTTTGAAACCCCATGCTTATTACAGCACCCTCCACAGCCCTCACGTACAAAGGATTTCCACTGACTTGAATAGGAAATACATGTGCGTAAGGGTTGTTGGATTGAGCCCTATTAGATTTGGTTTTTAAGAAACAAAGCTGTAAATTAGCAAACCTGGTTGGCTGTGGCTGTTGCAGCGAAGGGAACACTTGTGGCAGATGTTGTTGCTGCGGACACAGTGGCTGGCGTAGCACCGTGCACCATGGGAACTTTCGGAGGGAAAATCATATAAGCAAACATACAGAAGAGTGTAGCAATATGGAAACCATGGCAACATGGAGTAGATAATTGGGCATGGTATTTATCACAGCAATAAGCCATGTGACGGAACATCATCACCAGCGAGTGACATGCAATCACAGCGCAAAGCAGGACAACATTCCAAGGAGAGAAGAGAAAGGGGGGGATGAAAGAGAAAAAAAAGGGGGGGGGGAAAAGCTTGTTACCATCGAATCAAGAAAATTGACACAAACAGGCTTAATTTGCTAAGTCAAAAACAAGAATTTCATATAGGGTTCACAGACAATCAAAAGCTAAGTCAAAGTACAGTTATTTAACTTCATATATACAGTTATCAGTTTGAAAGTGTTTTCTTATTTACTATTATAAAAATATACAGTATATTACTTTTATGAGATAGATTTTTTTTTTACACACCAGAACTCATAGTCCAATCAAAATCCACCAAAGGTGACAAAAGGAAACTGTTGTGTGTAAAGAAAACATTTATGTGAGTCCTTGTCAATTAAATAGAAAATGGCATTTAATTGACAGGTGTTAGTAAAAGGAAAATGGACTTGCCCAATAGATATAAGTTAAACTTAGCAGTGGATTTTGAGGGGCTGTGAGGTGCACCAAAGGTTTAAGATAATCAAGAAACAAAGCTGGCACCTACCAACACTTGTAGCGGGTGTCATGCACAATATTGAGCCTGCCCATCATGCATTGCAACAGGAAGGTGGATTTGAAAAGGGAAAAGAATTAAAACATCCCATCACACGTGTAATTAGGAAATTCATTTGAACAAAGAAGAAAAATTGTTATTATGGGAACAGTGGCAATGTAACTGTCAGCACAATCAAATCATACAATAGCACAGTGATCAATTAGAACTAGTCTCAAGTGAAGAATAAAAGCCAGTTTAACTGTGTGCTGGTACACTTTGTTTCTCTTAATTACTGCCTATAAATAAAAGTATTTTGGGAAAAAATTTTAAACCCTTCTTTTTAAAATAAAATTGTGATTTGTTTTTTGTTTTAATCTGGTTACTTATCATCTGGCTGCTTTGCTATTTCTTTCTTTAACATAGGAATGTACTAACTTTTTGTTTACATTAAGCAAACTGACTTGACAATATAATGAAACGCAAACATTCATTTTCATTCCCTTGGTTTTATTTCCCTGTTCATTGTACTGGGAACTATATGTTATAAAAGGGATAGTGATTAATTATCCATACAGGAATTTTATTTGCCATAAATTACGCAAAAAAGGAAGTGAAACCTCTGCCTTTTCTTAGTTTGGAATTTGAATTTCGGGAGAATATTTAGAGGGGTATAATTTCTTATAAGGCTTAACTTGGTTTACTGAGTCTGCAAATGCAGACTGGTTTTCATTGCTGGTTTAGACCCTCAGGATTTATCGGAGTAGCAAATGTTCCTTGGAAATTCACAAAAAGTTTTCTAATTAGACTTTAATAAAAACCCTGAATGAGAGACTGTGAATTTATATAGGTCACATATAGGGGATTAGCACCAATATTCACAATGTTCACAATTCTTTGACCAAGACAAGGAAAAATAAATACTACATGTCTAATAGTCCCTGTTCCTTTTAAAACATAAACACTGAAAAATCTAATTTATCTTACCAAGTATAGGGCATTTTCCCCTACACAGAACTATTATTTTTTCTATAAGATTATTTTATATGTCTAGGGTCAAATTACAAAATGCTTTTATATTTCTAACTAAGTCTTGGCACATCCTATTTAAATGCTAGCAGCATCTGGGAGGAACGTATCTTAGAAAAATATCTGCCAAGTGAATCGTACAGAGATGGCTCTGAAAAACAAAGCTGCCACTGAGAAACACAGATTACTTAATTGGCATCCTTGTAACAGCTGCAATTAGTCTGTTATCACAATTAGACTGTAGGCACAATGATCAGTGATTAAACTTGGTAATGGAGCTAGGGAAGCATCCTCTCAGGTGGAGTAATATTACATCAACAGGCATTATTTAAGACACTTGAAGAGCTATGTCCTTTGCTACTACTGAGCCAAAGACCTTGTGAAAGACAACAGAAACAAACTAGTAACAACAAAGAAGTTTAAGACAGTAGAGCAAGCAAAATTTAATACTGGGTCTGAACTTATGAAATGATTATCTTCCTAATGGTGGGTAGACTGGAAAAGTGAGGATGAAAAGATGAATGAAAAGTATTAAAGCTAGTCTAAATATTGTACAGAGTGTATGTTTTTTTATTTATTTCTTATTATGCTACAATTTGCCTACTGTATTTTATCCCATGCATAATTAAGCCTGCACATGATGAAAATGAGTTAACCTGAGACTATCTTTCTAAAACCCTAAAGCTTTTAAGATTCCAATTTTAGTTTGAGTTATCTCCTTAATTAACATTATAACCAATGCACACAGTTTTGAGAGGGATTTGCAGCAAATAAACATAAGGCAGCAATGAAAATACTAGCCAGGGTGCAATAACTCACAAATATGAAGACATAATGCTGTAGGACCCACTTACCAAAAACAAAAATCACTTTTGAAATGACCGTCATATCCATCTTTACTTCAAACAGGCTGATTTACTAATAATGATGTTCAAATAGCCAATTTAAATTTTTCCTCAATTTCAGTGCAAGGCAAAATTTAAGTATATGTATTTGTCAATTTCAAATTTCCCCTATGAAGATATTTGCATGACAGAATGGTGCATTTCTGAAGAGTGTGTTACTTTACTTACATGGCTTTTAAAATTACATTATTTAAGTGATCTTCTGCATGAAGATGCAGGAAAAGCAACTAAGATAGTACTATTTGAGTGATATAAACACCTAATTAAAAATTAGTCCAGGAGAAGGTGGAAAAGAAGAGAGAAAGAATTACAATGGCGAGTTGGTGGGAGTTTGGAATTTACAAGTTATAATTCAGACCTATTTAGGTTTACTGTGATAAGACTTAAAAAGCTGATTTAGGGTCATTTAAAAACATTTTTATCATTTTAGGAGTAAAAGTTCATGATTAATTAAACTGAATAATTCCTAAAATCGATTTTCAAAAAGTAGTAGCTTATATCATCTATCCTGTTTCTATTTAATATATTGTATTCTATTCTACTGTACTACTGAATTTGAGAAATACCAATAAATAAACTTATTGAGTGCTTACTATGTTCCAGGGCATTGTTCTACATACTTAGTCTTTTTTTTTTTTTTAAGATTTATTTTATTTATTTAATTCCCCCCCTCCCCCGGTTGTCTGTTCTAGGTGTCTATTTGCTGTGTCTTGTTTCTCTGTCCGCTTCCGTTGTCGTCAGCAGCACGGGAAGTGTGGGCGGCGCCATTCCTGGGCAGGCTGCACTTTCTTTCGCGCTGGGCGGCTCTCCTTACGGGCGCAAGGGGCTCCCCTACGTGGGGGACACCCCTGGGTGGCGCGGTACTCCTTGTGCACATCAGCACTGCGCATGGGCCAGCTCCACACGGGTCAAGGAGGCCCAGGGTTTGAACCACGGACCTCCCATGTGGTAGACGGACACCCTAACCACTGGGCCAAGTCCGTTTCCCCATACTTAGTCTTAAGACTTGTGAAAGTGCTTTAAGAGAACGTGCTATCCATGTTGTGAGTCAAATGCATTTAAACATAACCCCATGAAATATTAATAGTTATCATTATTATCTCCATTTTATAGGTGGGAAAAAAATGAAGATATAAGGAGGACATAATTTGTGGTAGAGTTAGATTTGAAAATCAACCTTTTGAACTTCCAAGCGTGATTTATAATCTCTGTGCTAGGATTCAAGTGAACCATCTGCAATTCTATTAATTATAAATGTGGTAAGATAATTGCTTGAAATCTTTGTTTTATTTATTTGTTTTGTTCTTTCTAACAATACCCTTACAAGAAAACTTCCTACCCTTTTGTTTCCTTTTAAATCCTAAGCCTACAACTAAGGATTGCTGATTGAGGGCAATATGCTTAGAGGAGAGAAGAGAGGTAAGCTTCTGAGGAGGGCAAGTAAGCAAAGATAGCTATGGAGAGCAGAGAGAAAAATTCCTCAAGACTCTGACATGGTGAGCAGTCTGCAGATTCCATGAGTAGTGGGAGCATGAAGCCTGTTCTTTAATTATAGCCCTGCAGGCAGCAGGCCCTCATGGGCACAGCTACAGGTGAGCCTGGGGGTATTCAGCCTTAGGGAAGGTACCTGTAGTTCCTGCCTTCAGGAGATCTTGTAGGCATAGGTAACAATCACATCAGCAGTGACCAGTGGGGAGTGAAGAATGGACAATGGTAGCTTGTCTGAGAATACTGGACTTTATAGACCTCTCTTTGTGGCAAGCAGGAAGTAGAAGAAGGTGAGGATGGAGCTCTAGAATAACAGGAATGCCTGCCATTTCTATCCAATCCAGTAAGACTGGGATTTAGAATTGGACTCAATTTAAATCTAATTAAAGAAACTAAATTGATGTAAATAAAAGTGAATGTTTAAGAAATATTTTAGAGGGTGTAAGCACACACTAGTTTGGAGGGAGAAATTCATACTTACAACATAAGTGGACCCTAGACTGTGCATAACTTGTATCAATAATCAATTTAGTCTTGAAGAGTGAAGGCATATATATACATACATATATATATATCTTTTTTTTTAAAGAAAGTTTTCAACGTGAACTTAACTAAAACTGGTATTTATCTTTAATTGAGACAGTAGGTGTAAAAAAAAGAAGCATGGAATGAGGTCTACAGTAAGTGATATTTTCATTCTACCAAATTCTTTTTTAGGAGTTTGCATAAAGAGCTTGTAGATACTGAGAGATTTACCCAATTCTGACTTGAGTTCCAGCTCTACCTGATCCTTACTAGCCATGCATTTGGGGTATGTCACTATATCTGAGTCCCAACCAACTCACTGGCAAAGTGAGAATATTAAATGCCAATCCTTTGAGGTTGTTGTGAGAAAGAAATGAGATAATGTATGTGAAGCACCCAGTACAGCATGGCACGCAGCAAACAATTAGTAAAAGGTAGCTCTTTTGAATAAAATGTATGAGACATTTAAAATAAAATTTATATGGGTTAAATGAATAGAAAAATGGATGGATGGATGGATGGACAAATGGGTGGATAAAAGGAGAAAGAAAGGGAAAGATACCTATATAGTTGGCAGAATAGATGGAAAGATGGATGGAAGGATAGTTGGATAGATGGACAGAAGATGGCACATAAGTCCAATTCTGTTTTTAAAAGTTATAGTACATAGTAATTTATCTTAGCTGGCTAACTCATCACAGGACACTGGTTTTCTGCCAGCAACTTAGTGTGTATACATAGTCACCTGCTCTTAAGGATTTAGCCAACCATGCTTTACTGTAAATTAAATAGGCCTGTATATCCCTGCAGTTATTACTGAAGCAACAGACTAGAGTCCTAAACTCCAAACTGTAAAAATCATATGACTTCAATCTTGAGTCCCTAGCTTTCAGAATATGCCTTCGAAATTATTATAACGTAGTCAAATGGGATATTCTGATCTTAAAATTCTTTTGTATTACTTGTCTGAAGAATAATATAGGCTTTAGAAAATAAACTTCCTTTACTCCCACATATTATGAGATTATATGTGAATCTGTGACAGCATGGATTTCCTTAATTCTATAAAAGGCTTTTTTTCTTTCCTTAATAAAAATTGAATTACTTGCCAACATTTAAAAATTGGGATATGTGAATATAAATAGCCAGATGTCAGCAAGTCTGGCACCTCTGGACATCAGGGCCACTGTTAGGAGGCATCACTCACATGGACTATGATGTAAATGGAGGCACAAACGGTATGCAGAGTGCCCAATAGGTACAAACTGTCAGGCAATATTCCTCCGAGGCAAAAGAAAGCTAAGGCTGAACACTCACCTTCCCCATTAGACTGGGCCTGTGCTCCCCAGTGCCTCCTAGACCCCACAAACTCCAATTTATTTCTTGCTTCACTTGTTTATGTTTCCTACCTGGCCCTTGAGGCTTTTGAGCTTACATTCCCTGTGTGAGACTTCTTTCCTTTCTGGCTGTCAGAAAGAATGGTTTAGCAGAAGTAAAAACAGGCTATCCATTTTAATCTTTTAATGTTACAGGATCAATTTTTGTACACATGTGCACACACCACTTATTAATGAAAATATTTTGAAGGAAACATGGAAGTTGTATCTACTTCTGCTTATGTGATTGGTAAAGGTTAACCTGAAACTTAAACCCCTTAAAACTGGGTTACAAATAAGTGTTACTGCTATGCTAATTTTATATCAG
Source organism: Dasypus novemcinctus (assembly GCF_030445035.2). Taxonomy (NCBI): domain Eukaryota; kingdom Metazoa; phylum Chordata; class Mammalia; order Cingulata; family Dasypodidae; genus Dasypus; species Dasypus novemcinctus. Next base: position 22,347,574 of record NC_080676.1, on the reverse strand, counting down.
ATTAATAACAAATTTTTAAAACGACTATCAAAATATAGCAAAATACATCATAAGAGGAAATACAAAGATATCGTGAAATTTTCAGTATATTTCCATGTATGGGGGTCCAATTTACTTAAATTAGCAAAGCTTAATGTCTACAACAGAGGGAAAGTGATTTATGAAAGTGTTTATTGTTTTCCTCCAATTTGACCCTTACCTAGAATGTTTGCCTTGTCATATCCACAGATAAACAGCCATTCCAGGGAGAGTCCAGTGTTACAAATAAAGATCATAAATATCATGCAATAAGGGTTACGCTTATTTAGAAAAGACTATTTATTTGAATATTGTTGGAGAAACTAATGCAAAATCTGCTTGACAATACAGATTATTTTTGGTTTCTTTAACTAATATATGGAAGAAGATAAGATAGATTTGTTTTTTTAAACTCTTAAACAAGGATACTATAGTTTCTAACAATAGGGTTTTATTCAATGGAATAAATTGATCAAAATAAAAATCCCCCCCCCCTTTTTTTTTTAAGATTTATTTCTCTCTCCTCCCTCCCCCCTCCTGCCCCCATTGTCTGCTCTCTTGTGTTTATTTGCTCTGTGTTCTGATGTGTCTGCTTGCATTCTTGGCAACAATGGGAATCTGTGTCTCATTTTTGTTGCATCATCTTGCTGCATCAGCTCTCTGTGTGTGCAGTGCCACTCCTGGGCAGGCTACGCTTTTTTCACCCAGGGCAGCCCTCCTTGTGGGACACACTCCTTGCACATGGGACACCCCTATGCAGGGGACACCCCTGCGTGGTATGGCACTCCTTGTGTGCTGTGCGTCGGCCAGCTCACCACATGGGTCAGGAGGTCCTGGGTTTGAACCATGGACCTCCTACATGGTAGGCAGATGCTCTATCAGTTGAGCCACATCCACTTCCCAAAAAGCAAATTTTAATTTCCCTTTAAAGGGACTATGGTAATAAGTTCCTGCAGTGCCTTGAAAATGTCTAGTAGTGACTATACAAAAACCGATGGATTGTTTTTTAGAAACAGCATAACTTCAGGGCCATGGAAATTTATATAAAAACAAAGAGATTGATTCTGGAAATCTTGGAAAAAACATGTAGGTTCAGAAAAAAAGTTTTAATATAATATTTTAAAATATAAGAGAAAGCTGATTTTTTTCTTCAGAATACAATGAATCTACTATAGATCAAAATTATTTTTTATTTTAATACAGACAAACTGCAACTTGATACTATTTCATGAATACAAGTATCATTTTATCCAGGGTGCCTTGGGTAAAGACTGTTCCAGCTAGCATAATGTTCTACATATAGATGACAAGTTCTCAAAGATGCACTGTATAAAAAGTTGTACTTAGCAGTAAAAACTGTAAACATACTTTATTCTTTTGTTCTTGACTCAAAAATAAGAAATTATTGCAGTCCCTCTCAATATTTTATATTGTGCAGTATGTTATTGTACAATAGAATAATAGTAGCTGGATGATCTTTGATATACACACCTATTCAATAATTCATTAATTTAATTAATACAGAATTAATTTTTAAAATAAATCACTGAGCCTATATGGTATTTTTTAAAATGAAGGTTAAGACATAAAAGAGAAAACAGGATTAGTTTTCTAGAATTCTGGTTATTTGAATTCCAGAATTGAAAGGAATTAATATGTACCTTCTGAGGTATAATGAGAGTGGGTAAAAAAAATAGGGAATTTTCAGGTAATTAAATAACTAGTTGTTCTGGTTTTTAAAATTTTAAATCTTTGTGAATGGTCCTGGAGTATGTTTATGTGACTATGCTGAAATCACAAATGTATAACTCCATAATGAATTTTACCTTGGGAGCAATAATTGTTTTAAGCAACATACTGATTGGTACCAAGGAGAGTACTTTTTAAGAATTTAATATTCCAGTCAGTTTTTATTTTCCACCTTAAAAATTAAAAAGGTTGAAAAATAAAAATCAAAACTGAAAGTGTCATTTCATTTCATTCTAATTAACTCTGGAATCATGAAGGCAAAGGGGTCTTACAGCAGGAAAGTATCATAAAATAGCTTGACAGACATATAACAGTGTTGAGGAAAGAGGGAAAAAAAGAGAACTCTATTTCAATTCCACATTATGCAAACAGAAATAAATACATAAAACAGCTTTACTCTCTTAGTCCATACGTCCTTATGCTAAAATTCTTAGCTTTTAAGGAAAATCCCCTTTGAGAGACCTCAGGAAAAGCTTCCACTGTTGACCACCTTACCGTACAAAATCTCACCTATGGACTAAAAACAAATTTGGGGGCATGGGTCATCTGCCCTCCTACCCAGAGAACTCTATGTGAATTGTCAAATTTATTTGTTAACAAAACCCGAGCTCCTTACCTGGTGGGAGAAATGCTGTATGCTGTTGTAACTGCATGTTGGCTAGAGCCTGTTGGTATTGGAAAATACCAGTGTTAAAGACTGCGGTGGCACCGTTGGTTTTTTCAAGAGCAGGCCTCTTTGGTAATGGGGGAAGTACAGCTTGAGGAATTCCCTGTTTAGTGAATGAGTATAAAAACAAATACCAGTAAAAAGAGAAAAAGAAAAAAGAAAAATCAGTTGAAGGCAAAAATCGTTAGGAAGCATGAGCAAGCAAGCAGCAGAGCACTTAACTACCCAAAGTGGGAAAAATCCAATTAAAAAAAAAAAATGAAGAAAAAAAGAGCAAGATAAAAGCTGTTCACGGAAGCATTATTTTTGTCCAAACCAACATCCCATGAGTAAGTAATAAGAGCACATGTTATAATGTGTTAAAGTGTTTTAAGTCCCATAATGCTTCAGGCTTTCTGTGAGAGCCACTGATTTGGGAAAAAAAGAAAAGCTGCGCTGCGAGCTCCATGAGGATCGACAAGTATAAGCAATGTTAATAGTTAATTGTACAGAGTGACTGAAACGGATAAAATAAAAACTACTCCCACTCTGCCCCTCCCCCCAGATCTATCTATCTAGACATGCAAGTGTCCCAGAACATGCAAGTTTTTTTTTTCCTTAAACACTGACTTATAAAAACTAAATAGTATATAATTCTACCACTAAAGCCATGCTAACCAAACAGGCACATAAATATACAGTCAAAAATACACTTTTAATGTCCTCCAGGTATTTCATTAGAACATTCTACAATGTAGTTAAACTGAATGTGGGCTGCTGGGCTTTCGGAATCTTTCATGTATGATATCCGTCCATGTACTAATATTATAGTCTTTCCGTATTTTGTCAGGAAACCACACTCAGTTTTTCATTGTACTTTACAACTTTATAACAGAAAAAAAGGAATATATATATATATTTTTTTAAATTGATAAATTAAAAAAAAAAAACTTGTATCTACAATAAAGCTACATGCCAAGCTAAAAGGTGAAAGGTCATAGTACCAGGTCAAAGGTTGCCTCGAGGGGTCGCTTCAGTGATTTGACAGCCGACTGAGTCTTAATTAGCAGGCAGCGAGCACATGATGGCAATGGGCCAGTGGGGTTCAAGCGCATTAACATAAACAGCAAGCAGAGGTGCATCATGGGGGCAGCAGTGCATTTTTGGGTAGGTGAGAAAAAACAAATAAAAAAACAAATCATCGGAATGCCATATACAACGAATAACAAGACTAAGCATGCACAATAAAGGCACTACTGAGTTGTTATTGGGAGGATAACTCCTCTTTGTAGTTAATTACAAACAAGATACTCTAACAGAAAAAAAAGAGTGAAAGGAAGAGAGGAGAGAGTCCGCGTTCTGTATTTTTGCTCAAGTATCCATAAACACAGAAAAGACCTCTCTCATGGTTGTTTTACTATGCTATGAAATATCACACAGTGATATTTTTAATGAATATTTTAGTGATTAAGATATGTATTTACATAAAAAAGGACAACATTAAAACAGCTAAGCAAAGAAGAATGGACTCATTAAAATCAGCTATTAGATGACATTAACATTAATCTTAAGAATATAGTTCAGCATCTATTCTAAATGATCCAGTTTCTAACTCCTTGAGTACTACTTTTTTTCTACTCTGTACCTAATGGCATAGTCAAGCTTCTGTAATTTTACAAATATGCTTATGCCACCGTATTATTCAAGACAATCTAGATAGCACACTGCTCAAAATCTTGTAGCTAATGCTAAAAAACAATTTCGTTAAAGCAATTCTCCTAAACAGTTCCAGATTATGTTGTTAAAAGCAAGATATACATAAAGAGCCTTGATGTGCAAAAGAACACACCGAAGGGTAACAATGACTGATTAGATGGCACACAGAAATAAGAGGACTGAAACGGCAATATCGTTAATTTGAAAAGAAGACATGTGGTTCTTTACAAAGCAGAAGTTTCAGAAAACCCTACATCCGGAATAAGACAGAGTATTAAGAGTATTAGGCCAAGGATAGGAGCAATCTAAACCATTTGAGGAGTTACCCTCACTTCTGTGCATGGTAACTTCTTTATTGTTTGGGTTACCTGAACAAACATATCTTCAGCAAAATTTAAAAAGAAAGTTAATAAACAAACAGCTTGTATTCAGTTATAGTTGTTCCCTTTGCTTTTTTTGAATTTTAACAAGGAAAGAGCTAATGTCCCTACTCACCATGGCAGCTGCGGTGGCTGCAGCCTGTGCTGCTGCAGCCTGGTTGACCTGGTATTGGGCAGCCTTGATCTTGGCTTGCAGATGGGCGGGAGGATGAAAGTATTTGCACTTTTCCCGAGAGCATCTCCCTTTGATGTAATCCATACAAACGGTGACTGTATTGTCATTGGTGTCAATCATTGTGCTGTCTGCAGGATGAGCAAACCGACAATCGTTTTCTCCTCTGTTGCAATTGCCACGCTGGTACTCTCGACATACCTACAAGGTCATTAAGTGCACAGGGTTCAGTCAACAAGGACAAACAGAACTTTTTTGAAGACCATAACTTACAGTGTAAGACCAGAAATGGAGGGCTATGGATGATGGGGCAAAAGATAATGCGTAAACAGGGCACAAAATAACTTGAGCAATTCCTAGTTTAGCGTACAAATCATAACCCCATTTCAGTAAAATGCCCAAGAAAAAAAAAACATATTTATGATATTATGGTGAAGCACCTAATCTAGAATTTTGTTGATATACTCATTAATTACCAAAGGGAAAATACTGAAGACAGCTGGCACATGCCACTTTAACCAAGTGATCACAGTTAACATTACCAGTAATGAGACATAATGACATCATGCACATCTTGATATGATGCACTGAAAGAGACACAGCATCTCTTCAGTGGCATACAAGCAAAAAACACAAAACCTAAATTGAATCATGAGGAAACATCAGACAAGCCCACATCAAAGGACATTTTACTCTTTCCAAGTGCCAAGCTCATAAAAGACAAAGAAAAAGGAAAACTTATCACAGACTGGAGGAGGCTAAGGAGCCATGATGACTAAAAGTATTATGGATCCTGGAGCCAGGGAAAGTATATCGGTAGGAGAACCAGTAAACTTGACTAAGGTATGAAGGTTAGTTTACGGCAATATATCAATGCTAATGTTTGGTTTTATAAATGACATCACGGTTAAGTAAGATGCTACTATTCAGGAAAACTGGGTGGAGGGCAGGCAGTAATTCTTGTTTACATATATTTTTTATAAAACTAAAATTATTTCCAAATGAAAGGCTTAAAAAAATAAAATTTTATGGTTTTTTTTTTACTAACATGCCTCTAGGAACTATTTTATTTTAGCCATTAGAGAGTCACTTGGTAGCTATATAAAGTAGATAATTTTTAAAAGACTAGTTTTGCTATTGCCTGTCCATCTTATATGTGTCAATTTTGTTGTGGGGACACTCGGCATAAGGTAAAAATGGATTATTTCCCATTCATCTGCTCCATTTGACACTATTAAAGTTTGTCACTGTGCCTGCTCTTATCTATTCTTGGGTAGTTTGGCCTGTTTACCACAAGAGGGCCATCTAAAACACAGAATGTCCTTTTAACATTTTGGTTTTCCTACTTCTTGCCTCAAGGATACAAGTTTTTAGCTTTCAAGTAGCTTTCCCAAACTAGGCAAATGCAGACACTGAGCACTTTCATTCTGGAGAATTAAGAAAGAGAAACTGTAAACCTGTTATGATTTGAAAAGCAAAGGTTTTCTTGGATTTGTGTAACTAAAATGATTACACTGAAACCCAGTGGTTTAGTCCTATTATATTCATATCCCACAAAGAGGAAAGAACTTCCCAAGAAGGACCCCACAATTTGTATCATGCTACAACTTAAAAAGAAATATTACAAATGATACCTTGCACTGTTTGGAGACTTCAAGCTAGCTAAAACACTCATTTGGCTTCAGAGTCAACATATATGGCAATGGTCCATCTCCATTCATCACCTCATTCAATTTATTTAAATAAAAACATTAATAACTATTATGTGCCACTCTGAGAGATACTATGCTAAGAATACAAAAACAACTTAGACAGTTATACGACACTCTAAGTGTTTTTTTCATTACAATATTTTGCAAACAAAAGAAAACAAGGATACACAGGAGTTTATTATAAATATATTGAAATGCAAATGTGACCACATTACTAATACACTCTGGCTGGACAACAGAATCAGTTGTGGAACATTCCAAAACAGATTCCTAGTCCCTACCTCTAACTTACTCACCAACACAGAAAGAAGACACAGGCAAATTAAATGAGAATATAAGCTATTTATGTATATACATGAAATTTATGCTACATTTATACTATGGCATTTATCAAAAGACTACTTCTCTGTTAAACTAATCTATGTCAATGCAACCTCAACCAGTCGGAAACTGCACAAGTTCCACAAGTGATCTGTCAAAACTGCTATTAAGTCTTCAGAGTAATGGTCATTCCTTCTCGAATTCGCTAGCAAAGGAATTTGCAGCAGGTAAACTAACACCATATTTTTCTATTAATCTTGCCCTGTCATATGGACAAGAAAAGATCTACAGTTAGTCTATGTATAGTTTCTTCAAAAACTATTAAAATGACAGATCTCTTTTCTAACAACAATTATGCTATTTCTGGGGGATGTGTGGAGAGGGGTGTAACTGGGGCATGCCTTTATATAATACATATGTGTTCATGTGGCCATGGGGTATTGTCTCTAGACTATAATGGTAAGAATCTCTAGACTATAATGGCAGTGCCTAGCAAAGGAAGACAGATCAATACACCAGGTCCTTGATAATGGTGCTTGAACTTACGAATCTTGTTCCTGTAAAATCAACTTAGCCTAGTAATATACATTGCCTTAGAGTTACCTCCTAAAAGTCTCCCTGATGCTTAAATGTAGCCTCTCTCTAAACGAAACTCAGCATATAAATTCAATAACTTCCCCCTCGACATGAGACATGACTCCCAGGAATGAGCCTCCCAGGCACCAAGGAATTAATACCAAGCACCAACTAACAATGCATTTGGGAAAAAACCTAGACTAAAAGAGGAAAATGTTAAATACAAATGAGTATTTATGGCTCAAAGATTTCAAAGTGACTTGGGAGGTCATTCCAAATGTTATGCTTACACACTTCTTAGGAGGCTCTCACTAACTGTCACAGTAAACAGTGCCTCAAGTAGAGGGGCTCCTGAGGGCTCTTGAGACATCTCCACACTACAGGCAACATGGACAACCCCATAAAGTCATCAACACCCTGCTGGGGGGCTTATCTTGGAATATATGATAATCCATCTGCCCCATTGTATCAGAGTTAGACTCATTTATAATTTTCCTACACATGGTTCTTCTGCCCCATTTATTTGAACCTATAATTAGCACTATATCCATTAAATACATGTCTCAGAGACTTAAAGTTTATGGCTGCTTATATGTTGGGTGAGCCTTAAATCTCAGCAGAGTTGCTGTCAACACCTACCCTCTAGTTCATCAGACTCATGCAGGACAACCAACAAAAGGATGATGATGGGCAATAACCATTCCCCAAAACAGAGTATCTACAACTGCAAGCAAGACTGATCTATCCATCTGCCCCATGGGATCTAAGCACCCTCTCAATCAGAAGCAGAGCGGGCATCACTGTCTCAAAATCATCAAGAAAGAGGAATGAAAAAACGGGGCAGTGCAAATATGGACCAAAGTATACTTATTATTCTAGTAATGGTTCCAGAAATTTGAGCCTCATTCTCCCAAAATACAGTCTGAATGCTGGGGTTGATTTTGACTTTCCATTTCTCCCCCTATCTCAATTTTTTTTTCAGTGATATGAACTCAAATTCAGGTTGCATAAAATATGATCATTCTAAGACACTTCTCCTCCTCATCCCTCTCCACGTGGCTTCATCTGTGTGTGCTCACAGGGGTGTGGCTTGTAAAGGTTAAGGATATTCAGTTTATACAACTGTATGCTCTTTACTCTCTTGAAGAATATAGCAAAAATTCTAAGACTTCTTAAATAAGAGTTGATAACTAAGAATTAACTTAGAACTTATCCTAAAACCAACTTTTCTGAGGTCTCAAAGACTTCAGTCAATTTCTTTTGCATGTTTGTTTTTACCTGTTTCATATTTTTATTTTTAGTTTTTTCTTACCACCTTAAGACTGCTCTTGTATAAGAAATGGGGCCAGAAGAAACTGAAATAGCTGTTCTCAACATATTACTGCCTTTGAAAAAATAAAGATGAAATAAAAATGCTTTCATGAAAACTTGTACTTGTTAGAGCTACAGTTCAGAGAGGCTTCAAAAGTTTGCCATGTATAAATATGTATCTGGATTGTTGGGTACCTATCTGAACAGAACAAACTTCTCAAAGGGCTTGAAATACATTTTCCTTAATAATCACCACTGATAAAACTGGATCGAGGCCTTGAATATGGGTTTGGCTTGATAAACTCAAGAAAATTTTAGACTATGCATATTATCAAAATAAATCTCTGATATACAGTATTATGGTAGAAAATTATAAGTGAAAAACATCATTTCAATAAATTTCACCTAACAATTCAGATTGGGATGAGAAATTGTAAAAAAAAAAAAACGTGGGGGGGGGGGACAGTTTTACTATCTAGAGAATTTGGAATGCAGAAGGTAAAGCTAAATTGCCTTAATCTGAAAATCCTAACAATATTATGGTTCTGTTTTCTATGCTCATCTAGTCTTCTGCATGCACATATTTTTAAAATAGTTATAATAATTATGGTATAGCTACTAATTGGTGACCTTTTCTGCTCAATACTACAGCATAAAAGATTTCTCATTTTGCCAAATAGTATCAGACTGATCACTTTTGATGAATGCATCAAATTTCATCAAATAGATGTATAATATAGGTAACTCTTTCAGAAGGTGTTTCAGTTTCCCCACATTACAAAAAATAATCCAAAGAATATAATCATGCCTATAGACTTCTTTTATTATTTTCTGAGAAATGGCATTAATGGGTCAACAAACATAAATACTTTTTATAGCTTTTGATATACATGGTTTTCAAGTCCAGATTAAAATAACTCTCTCTACTTAGGTAAACATATAATATGTTTCAATAAGAAGAATATGGGGAAGTGGATGTGGCTCAGCTGATAGAGCATCCGTCTACCACATGGGATGTCCAGGGTTCAAACCCAGGGCCTTCTGACCCATGTGGTGAACTGGCCCACATGCAGCGCAACGAGTGCCCTGCCACGCAGGGGTGTCCCCCACAGAGGGGAGCCCCAGGCGCAAGGAGTGCACCCAGTAAGGAGAGTCACCTGGCGTGAAAAAAGTACAGCCTGTCCAGGGGTGTCGATGCATACAGGGAGAGCTGACACAGCAAGATGACACAACAAAAAGAGACACAGATTCCTAGTGCCACTGACAAGAATACAGGTGGCACAGAACACACAGCGAATGGACACAGAGAACAGACAACAGGAGGGAAGGAGAGAGATAAATTTAAAAAGAAAAAGAAGCAGAATAATATGTCTTTACAATCAAAGTCATTATTTCAATGAAGACCTGCTCTAAGGACATTTAAGCACTAAATTCAACTTTCATTAAAAATATCTATGGAGTAATTATAAACTTTAGTCATTCAAAAAAAAATCTAAAAAAGTTCCTGAAAAAATATAAATTAATTCTATTTAAACCTATTTTTTTTTTTTAATTAAATAGCAGTGGTATAGTAGAAAAAGGAGTTTGGAGTCAGAAATTGTGGGTTCTAGTTTCTGCCACTAAGAAGCTATGGAATACTGGCCAAGTTTCTTAATATCTTTGAAATGCAGTTACATCTTCTCTAAAATGAAGACAGCAGGAATACCTCCTTAACAGGGTCAAGAATACTAACTAAAATAATGCATAGATAGCTTACAACACACCTTATAAATCTATTTAAAATGAACAACTGTGCGTCTATTTTTTACAACCATGACAAAGATATTTCAAAATGACCAAAACAATAATAGGTTTTATAAACAGTATTAAATTCAACAACATGCTGTAAGTTATGACATTGGAATTCAGGGAAATGAATGCCCATGTTTGAACTTTCTCAAAAATGGAGAGTCCTTTGCAAGTTCTGTAAGGAGAGATCTCCTTAAAGTAGTATGTTTTATACTCACCATACTCTTATATATAACTAAGCCACCTTTGGAGAATAACATCCAAAAGCAGGAACAGAGAGCAAATTATTACAAGGAACAGGAAACTGTTTCTATTTTAATATTCTTGGAAGTCAATTTAAAACCTAATGACCAATATTAAGGAATTTATTGAAAGACATATAATTACAAGTTGCTCAACCATAAGCCCCATGGACTTCGTTTTCTATTAAGCTTGAACTAATATAAAAAACAGTAGATAATCAACAATTTTATCAAAGTGTCCATAGCATTGCTGGTCATGAGTTTATAATCTAATACAAAGAGACATTACATATCTGTACTTTCAATTCAAAAAGGATGAAATCTTCACATTTTAAAATTCTGCTAATTAGTGAAAATGACCTTAGTTAATTGATTTTAGAATTAATTCCCTAACTAGGCAGGCTTTTTGCTATCATTGTATCCTCACTTAGCTTTAAATATTCTTTTTTTGTGTAGTCAGTAAGGCGTATATATTTTCTGCCCATGTGAAAACACTCACTGGACTCTTCAAAATCAATAAGTAATGGAAGTATACAGTATCCAGTGGCTTGAATTACCTCATAGAATAAAACTTTCAGAACAAGAAAACTTAATTTTAAAACATGCAAACTCCACCTGAAACTATCAGAATTCAAGTGGTTTGCCTATCTTTCTTGGAATACTTTGTTTTTCTCCTATAGAGTATTTATATAAAAATTACATAGTTAACCAAATGGAAAGTCAATATCTTTGTCAGCATCTGAAAGGGGTAGCAACTGATTTGTCTTTTGGGTACTACATGATATGGGTTACCTTCAAAAGCACCACTGTTTACCTAAAATGTTTCATGATATTATGTACAGTCTCCTACACAACTTAACTATATGTAGAATGTGAAGTGTACTGTTAGAGTCAGATTCTTTATTCAGAGTTAAAATAATTCTACATGAGGTAAAGAAAGGTTGAAGCTTAAATAGTAGGCATCCTCTGAAACGGCTGTTTGTAGATTATTTGCATTTAGAATTGCCAGGTAGACCTGAAAAAAACTCTTGGGCCCCACACAACATGCCTATTGAATCAGTCTTTGTGGGATGAGACTCTGCAATTTTAACAATCACCCCAAGTGATTCTAATCTTGTGCAAGTTTGAAAACTAGTCAAGGTCTAGAAATATGAACAAGATGTAATATATTGTAGTAGGAATGCTCAAAACGTAAACATGTACCCAAGGAGAATGTTAACAATATTGAAAATTTTCCACAAGTTAATTACTCATGTTTTATCTATTCATTGGATTATTCTAAACCCTGAATAAGGGCATGTATCTTTCTCTGTTTAATTAATTGACTGGTTGGTTGGTTGACTCATTTATTTAACAAGTTATTGGGCAGCAATTATGAGCTTGGTACTGTTCTGGCTTGGATCTCTTACTTGATGATGAGACAGTAATAAAAAAGATTCACAATTATGTGATTATACCAAATACCATTGATTGTACACTATGGATGGATTTATGATTGATTAATATGTATCAATAAAATTGATTTGTTAAAAAAAGTTTCAAACATATTCCTCATAAAATCTGACTTGAAAGGTGTTCAATAGTTCTCCACTGGATATTGTAGAATATATCTGAGAATAATAGATCCTTTTTGTATTATCAAAGATTACCATATGTCCTCAAAATAACTCAAACAATGATTTCTCTATCAACTATTCATAATGAAGGATATGACTAATATTCTCAGTGTTTTCTAGGATCTATAGATTTTAATAATTTCTTAAAATAATAATTGGAAATAAGTTGCTGTTTGGAAATTATGGAAATACATTCCCAAAGTCACAAAAGGCATTTTAAAAGCCACATTTCAGTGACTGATGTTTAAGAAATTTGTTCCTCTTTAGAGAAAATTTGAATAGATTGTAGAGTATAGAAAGCATGTGGGAACAAAATCTTGTAAATGATACCCAACAAAGAATGGATAACATAAATATTGATATAAAGCTTATTAGTGTGTGTTACTAAATTTTTCAATAACTTGTGTATAGTATTAAAAGTGAGAAAATATCTGACAGTTCACATAATGTTCTTACTGGAGGTGATTTTAGGGATTGTCAGGTACAATGTCCTAATCCTATAAGTGAAAATTATGAGGCCCAGAGAACAAGAATAGCAACATTATGAGCACTAATCTTTGGATTCCTGTATTCTAATTTAGTATTTTTTGTAATGCCACAATGGTTGCTATAAATAAGTGTCAATTCTAAGCAATTATAAAAGAACCAAAAGACTGATAATCTATAGTATTTTAAATATATTTATTGCTTAGCAAATTTTAATGAAATGAAGGAAAGAAGTAGCAAGAATAATTGGCCAGTACTTTAACTTATTTAGAAAAGTTTTACATTAGAAGGAACTCAGAATTCAAAATGTACTGCAGGGTTCCATGAGAGAATAATCAGATTATAGATTTGAAACTTCAGAAAACCAAATGTGGCCAATTAGTAAATAAATGTGTACATTTTTGCTTTGTCTTTTAGATTTCAATGTAGTGAAATTATCATGAAGGGAAATAACCTGAAGATAGGAGTTTAAAAATCTCAAGCACAGAGTATCAAGATGCCCTTTTAGCAAATCCTAAATATGCTAAATATTCTAACAAATTGCACTATGATAATGGATCCTGTTAACAAGAGTAAGATAAGTGGAAGTGAGGCTAAGTGGAAGTAACTGTCAATGCAATAGTAGCCATTTGGTCTGACTATAGTAAAAGAAAGAAAACAGAGAAACAAAATACACTAAGTAGCGCCTCACAAATAAAAAAAAAACACAAAAAAAACCCAAAGCCAAAAGACTAGAGTTCTCATTTCAATTTCACACAGTACAAGATATAACAATCAAAGACTACCTAGTACTGTAGGAAGATTAGTTTAGAAGGTTCTAACTATACAGCTCAGCCTTTTAAAGCCTCCATTCTTTTAGCTTTCTGAGTATCACCTCCTATTAATAATTAATTCATTAAAGTTCATCTCAGATCGCCTATGTGGCTCCCAGGAATCAATCAACCATTATGCATTAGGAAACCAAGATTTACTCATGTGTTCAGCATGCAATAATTTAAAAACACTTAAAGTTTCTTAAATTTCCTTCTAATTTATCTGTAAATAGCATTAGCTCATTAATGAACAAGAGCAACTGTGCAATAACAAAGCACACCAAAGTCCAGGTGTAGCTCTAGAAGATAGTAGATTTTTTTGGTCTACAGAGGGTATGCAATGAATGGTGAACTTCACCGAGTTACCCTGAATCATTACGGTGGCTGCATTTGGAAACAGGTCTCAATGTCCTTTCTGACTTCTATTTATGGTACTTTCTTAGCCAGTGGCCCCTTTCTCCAAACATTCAGTGAAAGGTAAGAAATAAATACGAAACACAAAAACCTCAAAAAAAAATAAGTACAGGAACCAAAATTTTCTGCCTCCTCTTTGTACTGTCACCTGCAAGGGATGGGCAGAGGAATATAGTGTTTAAAATTTGAGTTCTGAGTTCATACCTCACTGGAACATCCTACCCATGTGATCTTGAACAAGTAATCCACAGCTCTTCATCTAAACTTATTTCTCTGCAAAATGGAGTTAGTAACAGTATTTTCCTCACAAGACTGTTTGAGGATTAAAGGAGCGGCGCATGTTAAGGGTTGACACTGTTCTGGTATAGAGTAAGCAATCAATGAATATTAGCTGCTGTTATTACTATGAAAAGGTGGTGGTAAGATCCTTTGTAAAGAACAGAAATTAATAAATAAGAAATTGGTGCTTATTAACTAAATTCCTGCTAAATTGATAAATTATTGGAGTTAATAATGTTCATAAAACAGCCTTATTTTGCTACTTTCTTAGTAATTAATGCATGCAAAACTCAGCATTAAATACTGCCTCATCCTAACCAGGGAGAAGACTAAAACATCATTTTATTCTTTAGCTGAATATCGGTGCCAGGTTTTATGGCTTCAATATACATGAAATGTTGCCAATTTTTTCCCTACATAAACAGTTTACCAAACCCATTAATTTTCAGTCATGCTAGAACTCTGAATAAGCACTTCAAAATAAAAATACACCTTTAATTTCTTTTTTCATGTACCAACAGTAAAGCACATGCATCTGATTATCCTTGCCACTAGGACACAGAGCATCATATAATTTCCTATTTAAAAAGTTTCTTAAGAGCATTATTTCACAAACAAAATGGACTTGATATTTCAATCAAAAAGTTGTAATGCTTATGGGAGAACATAAAATTGTTTATAGATAATGACTAGATAATCTTCAAAATGCTAGTATGAGAATAAGTTAGGGTACTGATAGAACATGTTGTTCTTGATAGCAACACCAAGAAACACTTATGAAGCAGTTGCTACATGCCAACATTTTGAGGTAGATGCCATTATTATCTCCATATCAAGGATGAGGCAACTGAGGCACAATGAAGAAACAGGCAGTCTGAATCCAGAGTCCAAGCTCATACCCACTATCCTAAAAAAAGCGGTGTTGTGGCTTTTACAAGCATTGTTAGTCAAATATAAACAAAATGTCCACATATGAAACCAAAATCTCTGCGTGGGGTTCTTTTTAACCTATTAGACAATGGTAAAAACACACATGCACTTTGCAGATCTGAATGGAGTACATACGGAAACCAGCTAACCACTTCCTACCTCAAGTCTGTCCGTGCGCATTAATTTCTGTGCAGCAGCTGCAGCAGCTGCAGGTACAGGAACCCCAGGATTCCCTGTTACCAACATGGGAGCTGTCGGCAAGATCTCCGCTGGAACCAGGCTCGGGGAAACAGGTCCCAGGTAGGGATTAAAGGCTGCTGATGCATTGGTGGCTAAGCTTGGTGCAACTGAAAACATTGGCTAAAAAATAAAAGAAATAGCAAAAGTTAATATGCAGACTTCACATCAAAGTTTTATCCTATATAATCTATCTATCCATTAATCCATCACCTATCCACAATGTATTCCTCTCTTCTTTTCTCCCTTCCTCCCTTTAATTCTGAGTTTATTTACTCTCATTTAAGATAAGTATGTTCCATTAAATAAGCACTCATCAAATAAACATTTTTCTAAACCAGATCAGGATATATATCCATTAATACTCTACTGGAATTTTGAAGCTTAGGGTCTGTAATATTCATAATTTGTTTGACTAATAGATATGTTATTCAATGCAGAAACTTCTGATGGTCACTGAATCTCCAGGCTTGTCCTGATTTCATCTAGAAACTTGTCTAAGAAACACATTTCATAATTGCTATGTCAAGGGCACTGGAAAGACCTGTTTACAACTGTTAATAGGTTGCAAGTGTCCTATTATCTGGAATAAATAAAGCAGAACTCCCAGTGGATAACAGAGTTTCACAGTTAATGTAAACTGTGAATATATCTCATGGGATATATGATATGTGATGATGACACCATTCCTTCTGAGCACATAAGACAAAGTGTTTGGCAGATTTTCCTGGGGAAATTATAAATGTTCCACTGACCTACCATGCTGTGAGACATTCAACAACAAATTCACCTTACCAGGGAGAAGCCTGCCTGAAATGGAAATGCAGAACACTTCTTAAGAAATTTACACAATTGTACAAGAAAATACAGTTTTATTAGGTGCTGCCATTTGTTACATGACAGAATCCCTGCCAGAAATGCTTTAATGGGTACTTGTGGGTTGGTTCTATTTGTTAATATGCAATTTTGCTCCCAGAAATTTCTAAAATATATTTGCTGTTGAGTAGAATTAAATAATTTCTCTGAAACATACTTTCACAATTTGCTTCCAGTTTTTAAAGTCTAACATAGACTTTTAATGCTTTGTGTAATAATTTCCACCTCTGAAACACATAAGCTTTTAAGCAAAAGGGATCTTGTCCTTTAAGGTAAAATTTTATTTATTTTTTTACCCAGAGAAAAGGAAGAATAGAATCATAATTTTTTTAAAAAAATAGAAGCGATATTAAAATACAGCTAATCCTTCCCTCTGATAGGAATTAGGAGTTAGGCGACCCTAGTGTCTGTTTCTATTGTTTGAGAGAGCTTTGGAGTAGTCTTATGCAATATAAAGTGTACAGTACAACAGTAATTCCATAGCACAAAAGAAGTATTTTTTAAAATCATCTTATATTTAAAAGAGTAAAATGCAATTCAAGTATTTGCTTATCCTAGGGCAGTGGTTCTCACCTGGGACAATTTAGCCTCCCAGCAGAAATCTGACAATGTCTAGGAACATTTTTGCTTGTCACAATGAGGGGGTGATATTGGCATCTAGCGGGTAGATGTCAGAGTGTGTTGGTTTGAGTCTTTTATATGGACCCCAGGAAATTATACTCTTAAATTGAACCTATTGTGAACCTTCGATTAGATTAGATGAGTAAATGTTCATTTGATTAGATTGCTCAGCAGGATATAGCCCAGGATGGACCTTAATCCTCTTATCAGAGTCCTTTATAAAGGGAGGAACAAGCCACAGACATAAAAAAAGCCACAGAAAAAGAGAGAAATCCCAAGAGTCTGAGAGAGTCCCCAAGGCTGGAGGCTGGAACCAGTGGAGCAGGGAGGAATGGAGAGGGGCCCCCTGAGAGGCTGAAAGAGCAGAAAGCTGAAGCAAGGAGACCCAGCCATGTGCCTGTGATCACCCACGGTTGAGCTCAGGGAGAAAAAGGCTGGGACTGGCAGAGCCACCACTGTGCACTGCCATGTGGCAGGCGTCCAGCATTGCCAGCAGCCAACCTTGGTAAGACAGCATCTCTGATGATGCTCCAATTTGGACATTTTCACAGCCTCAGAACTGTAAGCTTTTTAACCTAATGAATTTCCACTGTAAAAGCCAACCCATTTCTGGTATACTGCATTGGCAACCTTTGACAAACTAAAACAAAAGGGTACTGCTAAGCATCCAATACACAGGACAGCCCCACAAATCTGGCCCAAGATATCAACAGTGCCGAGGTTCAGAAACTTTTTCCTTAGGATGCACAGCTCATTTGACCTCAGGGATATGTTTAGGATAAAATCTTTGTAGTTAACATACATATTTTTACCATGAAGAAAGTGATAAATAGAATATTTAACCCACAATTTGATTCACTGGAGAGAAGGCATAATATACTATAGATTACACTGACAGTTTAAAAGTAAAATAATTATGACTCCAAACATGCCATGATGAGCTACTCTGCCAGACTGAATGTTCTTGCCTGTTAAAGTGGCCTAAAGCAACGCCTAATCCCCAGCCCCAGTTCTGCCCAAAGCAGCTGGCCAAGGGCAACAGGAAACTGGCTGTGTGTTTCAGATAGCAACAGTCAATAATCTGTCGGGAACTGGGGCTCAGGACACTGTCCACCAACAGTTACTTGAGCTGCAGCTGAGTTAATGCCGCTCCACTGCCCACTGGCTGCCAGAGCAGCAGCAAGAAGGCAAGCTATAGAGTGAGCATGCTGAACTTGAATTTCTACTCAGGAATACTCGGGTTGAATTTACACTCTTTCATTAAACACTGTGAGATAAGATGGATATCATACAGTATATGATATTCCAGTCAGATCAGCACTCTCGCCTTTATATTAGAAACAACAATTATAAGAAATTTAGCATAGAGGACTAAAAGACTAGTTTAGAATACAGAGAACAGAAGTCAGTAAATATCATTCCTTTTTGCATGATATAGCTTGGAATTAACACGTATTTAGAGAGTGCATTTTTAATATATACTTCAGGGAGTTATTGAGATGTTTATGTGTCACTGTACAAAGCCCACTATAATTACTAAGAAGCAGAGGTCGAATTTCAAACTGATTGAGAGGGGGGAAAAAAAGCATTCTTACTTGAATAAAATAACATCAGTAGCCAATAAAATGCATTCACACTCTACAAAATGCATTCATGAGCTACAAATGCATACAATGTAGCATTTGCACTTGAAAGATAAAAAGAATAATTTTATTTCACAAAAATAAAGATCTTATTAATGGGCAACAATCTTCCCTCTGGATTGTTTCTATAGAGTTGTCACCTGAATTGATTTTCTGACAATTCAGCAAAGCAAACTCAAATCCGAAGACTTTTAGAGACTGTCCCCAAGTTAGATCTGTAGTGGCTTTTAAAAATCTGAAACATCAACTATTCACCAAAGCATTATCGCAAATTGCTCCTTCTCAGGATTAGAGGAGCTATTTTCTGAGCCAGCAATCTATAATAATAGCTCTATACTTTGAAAGAAACTTGATTCCAAAGGCTGCATAAATAAATAAATAAATAAATAAATAAATAAATAAATAAATAAATAAATAAATGAAACATTCTTGCATTTCTTTTGACTTTTTGTAAATTTGTTCCATCCTCTTTTTAAAGAGCACCTTGATGGATGTGAGTCAATGTTGGCCCCATCAGTCACCTAATCAGATGACTAAATCAGCTGAACTGCTCCACTGCCAGTTCTCCATTTCAAAAGACATCCTGCAGAGGGTTCTGCAGAATCTTAAAGGTGGATATTAAAGCAATGATATCACCAAGTGGCATCCTATTTTCTCTGAAGTATCCACAAGATAACGTATAACTCTGTAATTCCTGTACTTAATACTAACTACATCCTTGTAATAATGATTTACTGGTATCTCTGTTCCTTTAAGGCACAAGGAAAGCTGGTTTACTTTTGCCAGTGAACACCCTCCATAGAAAAAAAAACAAACTGCAAACTTACTCATTCTGGTGCAGTTTATGGGCTAATCACTTGTTTAAGTGAGGCATTCTGCTTCCACTAAGGTAATCAGGATTCATTATAAATGTCAATGTTATTCAATGTTAACCATGTACAAATATGAATAGTGCTAGTAATTCCCTATTTATTGTGTGCCAGGCATTGTCCCAACTGCTTTACCTGTGTTTTATTTAATCTTCGTAACACTAGAGTATAAACTCCAAATGGGAGTGTTCTGGTTTTTTATTTTGTTTTGGGGGAAGATCTGTATAGTTCACTGCTGAATCCCCAGCCCATGCTTAACACAGAGGAGACACACAGTAAACATTTGTTGAATGAATGCTTGAAGAGACTATACTGAGTTACAGCCTTGTAAGGTGGGTATTATTAGCCCCATTTTTCAGAGAAGGAAACAGGCTCAGAGAGAGTATGTGCTCACTGTTACAAAATGAGAGCTTTGGAAATACCTAGAATTGAATACAGGTATGTCCCGATTCCATGCGGTTCTGAAGCCAGTGGTTCTTAAGGATGGCTTTCCATTAGAATCACCCAGAAAACTGAAACATTGAATGCCCAGACCACTCATCAGAATCTCTGAGGAAGGACACCCAGGAGCAGTATCTATATTTTAAAGGTCCTAACTGGGGTGGGGGAAGGAGAGAGAAATAAATAAATCATTTAAAAAAATAAAAAATTAAAAAATAAAGGTCCTGGCTGATTCCAATGCCATACACTGTAAGCTTCCTTGTTCTGAAAAACAGAAATACGTTCAGATTTCTGATTCCACATGAGGTCTCCCAAAGGAGACATGGTCCCTTAAGGCGCTCTTCTTGGGTACATGGTCTCTCCCCCACAGTGAATGTCCACTCCACCTGTTCAATTCCTAACCATGCTTCAAGAACCACAACTCTTCCTCTTGAGTTTCCCCTGACCTGCTCACACCCAACTATGAAGAGTCGGGCCTTTCCTCTTTCTCCCAGAACCCCTTCAGCTTTTATCACCATGTGTGCTTACTTGGCTTTCTCTCCTATATCTAGCCAAGCTACAGGCTCCCAGAGAGCAAGCTTTTGCCTTGCCCTTTCCCTTTGTTCACTTAAATATAACTTGCAATTGACATCTGTACAGGTACCCTTAAAAACATTTGCTTAACAATTTTCTCTGCTACAAAAACTCACTGCAAAGGCATTAAGTATTTTCTAGAACAGATATTTGAATAGTAAGAAAAAAAAGATTTACTGCTATTTCTGCCCTTTAACTCAAAATTCAATATTTACTTTCTCTAATATGCTTGTTTGAAAAGTTCAGTTGCTTTTACTTTATTTTTGCTTTGCAATTTTTTTATACTGAATTTCCTAAGGTTCGATAATGTTGCAATGTGGCAAATATTATAGGGGACAGTTATTTAGTTAAAATACCTATGTGAAACAGGTTGCATTTTTTAAATCAAATGGAGAAAGTATATATAACAAATATTATAAAGTCAGTTTCTACTGGAATTCATGGAACATAAAGTTTTAAAGTCAAATTTTCCTAGATTGTACCTCTGTATGTGTGTGGGGGAGGGGGGAGGGGGAGGGGGGGAGGGAGTGTGGGATGTAAAGGTTAAAATTGCAAGCAGGGAAAAATAAACAATAAACATTTTTGTTTTGTTTTGCTTTTTTATAGGAGGAACTGGGGACTGAACCCAGGACCTTGTAAATGCGAAGAAGGTGTTTAAACACTGAGCTACGCCCACTCTGACAATAAACATTTCAAAAATAGCCTTGTTTCTGGGTAGGTATGAGCTTTACCAAGAGTTATAACTAGTCTCAGTAAACAAATATTTTGAATATAAACACAGAACCAAAATCTAATGGGAGTCATGAACCAATGAATATGACAGTCTTTATTTTTTTCAAAGGTAACATATGATTGGAGTATAAAAAATACTGTTAAAAACCCCTGCTTCAAATGACAACTTGCTTTATTCTTACTTTCACTTTATCCTTCAATCAAGATTTACTGCAATAATGAACATGTACATAAAGAAGACTCATTTCTAGGCCTCCTAGTAAAAAGGTGTCAACCAAGCATGGCACAGTTCCTAAAATTCAGGGCCTGTTCTCAGGCTGTGTGAGGAAGTGAAGGCTCCTTGATTGAAACAGGCAGTGAGAATGGCAGGATGGATGAAATACGACTCAGGATGACTGATGTGGAAACATTTCACCAGAAATACTCTGGGATGGAATGGCCTCGCCTCAACCACTAGCTGGATAAACTGGACAGGAAAGCACTGAAAAACAATTTAAGAATTGTAGGTGTTCTTGGAAGTGTGACAAATGATGACTTCAAAGCATTCTGTAGATGACCGCCAACAAAGGTTGGGACACAGGCAGCACCAAAGCTGAGGTGACGAGAGCAGCAAGAAGCTCCCCAGACCGTAGCTAAAACCAAGAACTTTTTAATTTATCTATCCCTAGGCTATCAAGTTCATGAAATGCATAGGGAATTCCACCCAAGTCATATAGCTCAAGGCAGCCTGGAACCAAGAGAGTGTCTGGGAGACACCTTTCTGGGATGGATAAAAAAATACACCAAGTACCTCCAGATTGTGAACCACAAGATGCCGTCTATTTTTGGTTAAATGGGCGGGTGGTATGCTGAATGATTTTGTCATTTCTGGTCAGATTACCTTTACACCAGACAGAACACGGCAAAATAATTTTTAAAATTAATACTTAGAAAAAAAGATCCAGAAGTTTAACCTTTTTGATTTAGATAACTGAACACTATAGTTCTCCCATTTGTCTTCAAAGACCAAAGGTTAAGAGAAAAAAAATGATCTTTTTACATTTTATTAGTGGTTTATATATAATAAAATGAATGCTAATTATTTCATAAGTTATTGTGTTAATTTTTAGAAACTGGACACATATATTCAATTACTTATTTTTTCCTCTTATAAAATAGGAGTAATTATGTTTATGCTATAAGATTGTTAGGATTTTGCAGGTAATACTCTAATTCCTCACTCTATTTTGAAGGCAGGCAAATTATTTGTATCAATCAACCAAAGATCCACAGTTGGCTGGTGGCAGGTATGTCTCTAATTGATGTGTTTCCTAGCATAGAGGCTGAAATCTGAATGGCCTTGAAAGGAAGCTCATGTACTAGGAAAGTTAACACTAGCTGAGTGACTTGGGCAAGTTATTTAACCTCTGTGCATCTCTGCATCTTCATCTATAAAGTTGGAATAGCATTACCTTCTTCAAAGAGTGGCTATAAGGATTTAAGATACAAAAAGTGCCAAGTGCAGTAAATATCCCTATAGCACTGTTTTTGTTTCAAAGTGTTGTCTTCTTTCTGATTCTTTTTTTTTTTTTTTAAGATTTATTTTTATTTATTTAATTCCCCTCCCCTCCCCCGGTTGTCTGTTTTCTGTGTCTTTTTGCTGCGTCTTGTTTCTTTGTCCGCTTCTGTTGTCGTCAGCGGCACGGGAAGTGTGGGCGGCACCATTCCTCGGCAGGCTGCATTCTCCTTCGCGCTGGGCGGCTCTCCTTAAAGGTGCACTCCTTGCGTGTGGGGCTCCCCTACGCGGGGGACACCCCTGTGTAGCAGGGCACTCCTTGCGCGCATCAGCACTGCGCACAGGCCAGCTCCGCATGGGTCAAGGAGGCCCGGGGCTTGAACCGGGGACCTCCCATGTGGTAGACGGACGCCCTAACCACTGGGCCAAAGTCCGTTTCCCCCTCTTTCTGATTCTTGACATTCATTACAATCTAATAAAGTCCCTAAAAACAAAAAACTATCTTATAAATTCCTGCATTCCCAAAGCCAGACCAGTGTCTGAAGATCTTTAATCTAGAGGGCCACTATCTCACAATTTATGAAAAATGAGAACTCAAACTGGATGACACAATAACTGTTTCCTGTCCTGATCTCAACAGTCAAGACCCTGGCTGTCTTTGCCAATAGCATGTTAAAACTTCTTCACCTTTATGCCCCCTTCTATGTTCCAGACTCTACACATGGACTTTTGCTCTGGTTCTGGTTCTTCCTTTGGATTCTGGGATAGGTAAACTTCCATGAACCTCTGTCTGAGTTTCTGGAATTAGGGAAACTCTTCTTTAATTCACTTTCACTCATCAAACATTTATCAAGCTCTGCCCAGGATATGCCCAGCACAATACTCAGTACTTCCAAGTTGGCTCAGACCTTGCTAGGTCCCTCTCCCCGCTCCCTGTTACAACAGCTACAGTTTGGGATCCTTTTTTCAAATCATATGGACCTACTAGATCCAAGATGGTATCACCTACTTGACTACAAGCCATGTCACTGCTCAGACCCTTCTGGGGTTATAGATCCACCAGAGGATTATCTCCTTCCATATCACCACTACCTGGCTTGGATCCAAGTTCATGCCATGCCCTCAGACACTATTTGTGCTAGCAGCCATCCTCTCTGAGTGGCAACCCTTTTTCATGTTTGTTACTGGGCTGCTTCCACCTCTGTTATGATCCCTATTTGTAGGCCCAGCATTAAAAGCCCAGTAAACGGCTGGTCATGACTATACCATTTATTTCTGAAATCTCCATGCCATTATCTTAATCAAAATAAGGCCAACTACAAAACAGATCAAAAAGACTCAGGTGAGATTTTGAAGGCAAATTTCCTGTATTAAAGCCTTCTCTACGGTCACGTATATTGCAAATGCTTTAAAATTGAATAATTAAAGTCATTTCTACACTTATTACAAAAATGTCACTCTGAAAAGAGTATATTTTTAGACAATGATCTCAGGATTCCTTTAACAGAAGGGCAATTCCACATCCAAACATAGTCATAAGAGGGAAAATGAATCTAAAACTTGAATGTGCTCACAACTAGTAAAAAACAAATGCTTTCTCTAAGCAGAGAATTTTCCAACAAACACATCAAAATATGTGGTTATTTTTCTGATGGTTTCATAAATCTGTGATTTTGTGATTTCATAAATAACAAATAGTTGCTTCTAGTATTTTAAAGACATGAACATAAAGGTTTATATTCTATCCCCGAACTGAGCATATAATGACCCAAGAATGACCTTGGAAGTAAGGTTCAAGGATCAGCTCAGGAGATGGGCCAAGACTTCACAGCAAGGAGGAACTCACTGCCATGACCCATACGTCCTCTTCAACCTGGGAACCAAACTTGCTCATCTCAGTGCTGCTCTAGGCCACAGAGGCTAGAGTCTGGCAGTGAGCAGTTTTCAATGTTTAAGTACAACAAAGTATTTCACATCAAGGAGAGATCTTCTATCAGCTATTGTAGTAGCCGGCTAAAGGATTTATCAGAACTTTGAAATTGTATGCGAGGGCTACATGCTAAAGGCAACCTCTGGTTCCACATTTTTTTTTTTAAAGAAAAAAATTATTTTAACTAAACTTTTTTAACCAAAATGGAAATCATCAGGCTATTACTATACAGAAATGTGAAATTAGTTGCTGTCAAATATATATTAAATTGCAGATAGCATATTATTAAATGAATTTCCAATGATGGAAAAAAAATACAGGTTAAAAGAAACGCAGAATCAATGACAATGTTCTCTCAGCTCACTTGCATAGTACTGAAAATTGCTATCACTGCTGATGTAATCTGAAGATCCCTCCCACCTCAAAATGCAATCTTCACCCCCCACCCCTTGTCATTTTTGGAATGATTGTTAGATTAAGTTCTAAGAGAGATTAACAATTAACATTGAGTTTAGGTGTTAAAATGTATTAGAAAAAAATTAGTATATGAACCCAGAGAAAGTGGGGTTCTCACATCCCTATGACCCCATATTATTGCATATAAAATACTGATATAAAGTACTGACACATCCATTCTGATCATTATAAATTTCAGCATGCATTTAAACATAGAATTATTATGCCACAATTAACATCAAAAGACCACTTGTAACCTAAATCTAATTATGATATTAATCTCTCATGTAGTTATGGATAAATGTGGCTGAAGATTATTAAAGTCATTTACCACACACGAAAAATATCTAAAAATATTTAAATACATCTGTATGCTTAAAAATCAGTTATCCACATACAATACTCAGCAAATATTAAATACTATGACTATCCACAATTTATCAAATTTAGTTCCCTTTTTAAAAGTTGTTGGAGTTTCTGCCCCTTCTGATTAGGGCAATAAGACTTCCAAGCCCATGAGAGTGATTCACCACTGTCAGAATTTTCCAAGCATTTTAACTTAGAAAGAATTTCAACTCAAGTATTAAAAGAGTAACAAAGGCTTCTTTTTCAAGGAAGAGAAGTACACATACAAACAGGATTCTCTTCAAGGAAGGAGCACAGGGAGAAATTTTCTCAAACTTAAAGACCACTTGTACCAATTTAAAAGTCATCACTGTTAAAGGTGGCCTGAAAATGCACATTGACTGTTCTGATGAGTTGGTGCCCATTTTAGCAAAAAAACATTTTAACACCTACAAGTTATAGAATTGATTTTGAAGAAAATTTTTGAAAAAGAAATGCTATCACTTAAATTTCCACATGATTTTTCCAGAAGATGAATATCTGCAGTGTGAAAATTGTTCCACCGTTCAACAATTAGCTCTGCTGGAAAATGCTAGGCAACCGGTACCGTTAACCTCTGTTCACATGATCTAGTGCAATCATTGCCTTAACATGAGCACAGGAAATTACTAACGTAATTAATGAGGACTGAAATATGCTCACCACAGGTTGTAATGGGGCACCGGGCATCATGGCATTGGCTAGTTGCATTTGCTGGGCCAGCATGGCCATGTTCTTCTGCTGAATCAAGTTATTGCGCCCATTTATCTCCAATTGCGTTTTTAAATGTGGGGGTGGATGAAGATATTTGCAGTTCTCCCTGGAGCAACGACCCTGAAAAACAAAAGTAGCAAATACCATCTTAAAAAAGAATATCAGCAAATCTTTTTTTTTTAATTGTGTAAATCTACCTCTTGACTCTATCATGGATTTTTCATACAATATATTGTCCAATCAGTGTATCATCAATTTAGAATAAGTAGTGAATTCACTCAAATGCATTGTCAAAAAGAGGTAAGACATTTGAAAAAGGATAAAAGCATATAGAAGTTCATTCATTTTAACAATTTTAGTACTAATATTTCTGGATTAAAGTTTAAAAATCTACCAACTGCCTGAGAATACTAAATCACAGATTAGGAAATAAAGAATGTTAGGTTCCCTGGTATCATATATTTCATGGTTAACTTTAATGAACCCAAAAGAATCACGAGGTTTTACCCTTTATTTTTACTTGTAATGAGTTCTTAAGAAATGAACTTAGAAGACTCAAAGCATGTTGTACATTCAATAAAACACTTCTACAAGTGTCTAAAAACAAAGTTAAAATTCCTATTTATAAGCCCATATATTAGGAAAGATATATTTAGAAAAGAAAAAAACTTCCACAAGCTCCTTTTTAGAGAAAGATTACTAAATGTAAAGAATGTAGGTAAAAATGTAACCTTTAACTTTGAACCATTCAAAGACAAATCTGATCTCTGTCTCCCAAGAACTATAAAACCATAAGAAAGAGACTTATCTATCTTACAAAAATGTATACTATAAAATGGAGAAACAAAATGAGTTATTATAAAATTAAATATATGAATGTATCTTCCTTTCGGGATGACCTCTTGATAAAAAATATTAAAGTCTAGAATACACAATATTGGATGAGGGACTGCATCCATATTATTTCAAAATATGTCAAATCATATTGACAGTAACAGATCTTGTCAATTACTACCTTAACAATAAATTTAAACAGAATGTTTTCAAAGGTAAAGAATGACTTAATTGAAGCCATCAACTACCTTCTTGAATTTTCTTTCATTTTTCTCAGAAAAATCAATTTAGCATAATTTGATCTTATACTGTAAATTGACTCAGAAAATTGATGCTTATATTTATGTTGTAATCAGTCAGAATTCTAATTTGAATCATCTATTTCTGCTTTTTCTAATTAAAATTTTTTGGAGTAAGTTTCTATACCTTTCTGGACTAATAAGACCATAGGATATTGCCTGTTATTTCAACAAACTTTATGCAATGAAGCATTAATAATACCACTTTCAATCAAGAGAAAGAAGGAGACAGTAGTGACAGCAAAGGGTTTACAGATCACTCTCACTCATCAGCTGTATGAGCTACTTAAGTATGATCTTTAAACCTCAGGCTCTTTATTACAAAATTTCTACATAACCAAAACCATAGATTACGAAAATTAAAGGAGATAATGCCAATGCCATTCTCTGGGCACTATGTGGCACTCTCTAAGTAAGGTAAGACTCTGGATGCCATGTACTCTGGCATCCTGAGTCAGGCTACTGCCATCACTACCCCTGATTTTAAATTGTATATCAAACAAAAGAAAAACAAAGCATTGGCATGACAATAATCTTCACAACATCTATTAGTCATGGCTACTGATATGTTCAAATTTAAAGTAACATTTACATATATATGTCCTATTCCATATAAAATACCATGCTTGGTCATGACATATTATTAGCTTAAAAGCATCTCAATGCAAAGCAGCTACCAAAACAATAACAAAAACAATACTTAAGACAAACCATAGAGCACAACTGGCCAAAACAAAGAAGCCCACAGATGATACATGGCCTGATTTCAGGATTATCCAATTGAGCTCTCCTAGAGAACAAATGGGTTCTGAGAGAAATTCTGGCTTTCAATATCCTCATTTTATATTTCTTACCAAGACTCTATATTTTAAAGTACAAATCAGAGGGGTTATATTCATCTTGAGGATTCAGTTACTGTCAATTCACTCAAGTCAGCTTCTATAGTTCCATAAAGAGCCGAGAGACAGCTCTGAGCCTCAAACCAGGCCTTGCCAACACTTACAATGGTCTTCTTAGCCCTTCATTGAACATAAACCACCCAGCTCCTCATACCTCTGAACACAGCCGAGATTGAAATAATGGAAAGGAAGAATCACAAGTGTTCCCTATATATTATGTCAGCATATCACAAAGTGTTTAACAGAATCTCAGAACTTTTTTTTATTGTGCATTTACTGTATTCACTCAGGAAAAATGCTATTCTACCACATTTCTTACATATATTACATATCTATTGCTCACTTTGATTTGATTGCACTAGACTCTCACTTCCAAAAATCTGTGTTTCTAAGAATCAGCTGGGAATCTTTAAAAGTATGTAAATGGAGTCTCTCCCCAAGAGAGTCTATGGCAATAGGTGTGGAAGCCCAAGGACCTACTTTTAACAAGTATTCCTGATGATTCTGATATGGTGGAAAGCAATACAGAATACAATTCTGCAAAGCCACATGAATTTCTCATTGACACAGGCAAAAAATATAAAAATAATGAAGCAACCTCTGAAAGTGATATCAGATAAAGTTAGCTTCTTAGAAGTACAAAATTTGTTTTACACTCACTGTGCTGCTGAATAATTGTGGTACGACAAATAAAAAGGTAAAAAATAATTCAGAATAAACACTCTGCTAGAAGGTTGCCTAAAACCCAAGAGAATCACCAGCAGCATGTCTTCCTTTGCAGAGTTAAGGTAAATTCAACATGGGTTCATCACCAGCTTCATCCACCTCTATGCCTGGTTGCTGGCCCAACACAGGCCATCAATAACATTTGCAGAATGAATGACTGGATGGCCGCTTCTTACTAAATGCTTAATTTAACGATGAATTCTGCTCTTACTCTATTTTGGAGACAATGAAGAGATAGAATAAAAACTGACTCTAATGCCATACCTGAGTTCTGAGTGGTACTGGACTAATGATGCTTTTATTCAGAGGCTAGTAACTTAAATGCATGATAAAGCTT
Source organism: Dasypus novemcinctus (assembly GCF_030445035.2). Lineage (NCBI taxonomy): Eukaryota > Metazoa > Chordata > Mammalia > Cingulata > Dasypodidae > Dasypus > Dasypus novemcinctus. The sequence continues at coordinate 22,318,340 of NC_080676.1, read as the reverse complement.
ATCACAATAAAAGAAAAAGAAAAAGTAATAGCAAGGAGGTTTATAAGTTTCACCAGGCAGGAAAGGAGACATGTGTGGACATTCAACGCATTTGTCATCCTAAAATCTGTACAATGACATTAAGTTCTAATCTCTAAAACCAGGAGTTCAATAAAGCTAACATATATAGATTTATGTATAGGAGCTACTATTCTAAATCATCTAGAGATTTCACTTCGAGATACCTTAAATTGAGCTGGTAGGATCAATACAAAGTAAGAATAAAAGAAGTTTTTATTCAGTTTTGATAGCTACACGCAGTTTTACCTATTGCCGCAAATGTAAAATTTTATCAAACATACACTGCAGCTTTGTTACCTAGTTGCTGTGTGACTCTAGAAGTTAGTTAAATTCTCTGAGTGGCTACGTCTTTTCTGTATAATAATAATAGAAGCAGCTATCTCATTGGTGATGTATAAGGATTGAGCACAACGACGGCCAATCTCACACATGGTGCCTGGTATAGCACTCTGTCAATAAATGTTAATTATTTCCCTGTCCTTCCTTTACTTAAGTTCTCAAGCTACTTGCAAGCAGAAGTTGTTTAATGTAGCACCATATCTGTTAAAATGTACTAAAAATAATACAGTTATGGGAAGTGGCTGTGACTCAATCTGTTGTGCTCCCATCTACCATATGGGAGGCTCTGGGTTCGCGTCCCAGGGCCTCCTTGTGAAGGCAAAAACTGGCCCATGCGCCGCAGACAGCCGACAGCCCATGCACCGTGAAGAGCTGCCACAGCAAGATGACGCAACAAAAGGGAGACAAGCAGATGCAGAAAAAACAGGCAGTGAATGGACACAGAGAAGAGATAGCAAAAAAGAAAAGGAACAAGCCACAAGGGGGGAAATAAGTAAGTAAGTAAATAATACAGTTAGGAAAACCAATATAACAATGCATGGCAATCATCAGTTATATAAGGCTGGCCCTTAATCATCATTGTGCATTTGCCACATTCAGTTAAGTAAAAATAAAAATGTCAATCCAATATATTTCTAACAATGTTACATCTCTTTGCTTTGCTTTTGTTGACTGCAATAAAATCTCACTTTCCAAGAGCTGTCCATCTGAATAATTGGACACTTTACATAGAGCCTATACCATGGATACCTTAAACTCCATTCAAGGTTTTTTATGGGATTTACTCAACCCAGAGTCTAAGGATATTGTTATGTATATATGGACTTTTTTTTTTTAAGGGAAAGCAGGAAGTTCAGTAAAACATTAGCCCAGATGCCCATTTTCTTCCTCTTAATTTTTATGCCTTTAAATTATAAGTAGCCTGTCCAAATAAGAACAATTTTCTCCCTTTTAGTCTCAAGAGCCTGTATGAGCCCAATAACAATCATTTGAGGGATCAATTAATCAATTCTCAATTTCCGAAGATACAAGTTGTTCAACCATGAATTCAGGAATTTTTTTCTAATAAGTCCTTGAAATTGTTACAATTTGTAATTATAAAAAGGGAAGCATACATTTAGATAAATTGTTTGATTCTCAAAAAAATGTCTGGTTACATTTTTAAGCAGCATCACGTAAGCGGACTTTTTACTAACTGTGTTATAATAGGGGCACACATAGTACATGTACATAAAAATCATGAGAATAATGATGTATATAATACGATATATACTGTAGGATATAACAGAAGTTATGTAATTAACAGCAAACCAGAATAGGGATAAAACTGAATGAAACCAGATATGGAAATCAGAAAAATGAGAAAGCAATTTCTTAGCATTTTAAAATTGAAAATAAAATGTTATCTTACTTGGACGTTGACCAAATTTGCTTAATAAAAAAATAATAAAAGTTCTATTGGAAAACTGGGCAAACTAATTTCCCGTTTTAAATTATAATTCTGCCACCTAAAATAAAAGGAATATTGTGATTTATGAAGTCAGATTCTAAAGAGATATGTTATTAAGCTGCCAAATGGTAACTATGTGGTAGAATTAAAAATAACCGAGTCATAATTGGGTAGGTTCTGGAAATAAAAGGGCAATGAAAAATATTATAGGAGTATATATACTCATGTCTTTTCCAGCTTTCAATTAAATACTGATTTTCTGATAAGACTGTTCAAACTAGAGCCATTTATTTCGGTTGTTACACAAAATCAATATTTCCTTTTGGACTGCTGAGTTATGTAAATGTTTTGGAAGCACTTTCTGGAGATATTTGTAATTCAGATATTGGCCAGAAACTCTGACAATCTTCGCATTGAAAACAGTTAAAGATTTTTTTTTCAACTATGATGATTAAAAATAGCTCAGAAAAAAACTGCCCACCCCCCCAACAACAAAAAAAAAAACAATGGCAAAATGTATCATTTCAGTTCTAATGTATGGATGAATACATGTACATATATGTGTGTGTATATGTATATCTTTATTTAAAAATTACAGTATCTAGTGGTAGGAGATAAAATGGCAATTTATAAAATGATTAAGAAGAAAACATACTTTATACACACAAACATATATGCGTACACACATATACTCAGTGTTTTGTTTTCATTTTCATTTAGTGGATATGAGTTTATCTCTGAATTACAATCTACTGACTTCTTCAAATATTCAAAGTAAATTACTGTATCTAACACAGAGTATATTGTAGTATATCCTTATGACCCACTTGTTTCCATAAGGACTTGGGTCAGCTTACAAGAACACATACATCCTAAAACGTCCTGCATTATATTGCAGTGATGGATACATTTTGTCAAAACTTATAAAATTGTGCAATGTAAAGTATAAATCATAATGTAAACTATAGATCATGGTTAGCAGCAAAGATTCAATATGCGTTCATCAATTGTAACAAATGTACCACACTAATGAAAGATATTGCTAAAGAGGAAAAGTGTGGGAGGGGGAGAAGGTGGGGTATAAGGGAATCCCCAATATTTTCAATGTAACATTTATGTAATCTAAAGCTTCTTTAAAAATAAAATTTTAAAAAATGTTCAAGGCATATCAACTATAGCATCATTAACATTTTAGTCTGATAATTCTTAATTGTGGGGGAATATCTTGTGCGCTGTAGGCTATTTATCAGCTTCCTTGGCCTTTATCAGAGTCCTGCAGCACCCTGTTCCCGGTTGTCACAACTAAAAATGTCTCCAGACATAACCAAATGTCTTTAGGCAGAGAGAGGAGGAAGAGTGGGGGTAAAAATCACCCCTGGTTAAGCACCAACCACTGCTTTCCACCTAATGGAATTTAATGGGGTCACATGTAATTAAGAACAATTGATAATCCAAAATAGTTTGATATAAATCAGCTTTACACATTTTCACTTATTTTTAAATAGTAGGATTTTTTTTTAATTCCAAGAATTTCCTTAAACATAAGATAATAGATTTATACTACAATGTCTGACTCAAAAGGAGTGGGAGGCTGACCAGTCATTCCTTCTAATTTTGCCAAATGTTGACAGCTGAGCCACTCAAAACTTTCCAGGTATAAGAAGTGAGTTTCAATGTGTGCTATTTTTTTCTTGCATTCCAAATAAAAGCATATAAAGACAGTGGCATATCAAAGAGTAAATGAATTCCAAAATCATATCAATAGCTCATTCACTTGTTAACTACAATACTAGGGATGCTGACTCTATTTGTTTTTGTTTTTGCTTTTAAACAAATAAAACAACATTTCCTTGGCTTGCAGCTCTCTACAGAAAATCTTTTCAGGATAACAAAGTTAGACATGTACTTTCAGGAAGAAGCTACTGAGAAAGACAAACTAAGTAGCTAGAGAACCCAGAAAAATAATCAAAGATCTGTTACAGCTAATCTGGAACTGAGGCAGGCCCACTACACCATGTCATGGTTTTAATTATATGTAAATATTTTCAAACTAAGTAAAAATACATACACGTATACATGCCCCAATCATGCTCCTATTTCTAGAAGCAGCATGAGGATAACAAATTTTGATTTTGCTTCTGCTGCAAATTCAAGAAATGTAGGATATATGACTTAAAATTTATGTCATTGTTTTACTCAGAAAAATATCTAATGACTTTTAGAGAACCACAGAATAAAACCTAAAGGGATACTGGATTATTATTTGGAAGAAATTCTTAAAGTAGGAAAAAAATGATGATTTATCTTCTTTTTTGTTTGTTTCCTTACTCTGTAAAGATTTCACTGTTTTGATATTAGTTTTTATTATTTTAGAAATACTACAGAATACTAACTATATAGTAAATATATAGTATATAAACTGTTGATGTATTTATATTTACTATATTTAAATACTACGACATACTCCATAGTGAATAGATAGTATTTACTTATTAACAGTAATTTTTTATTCATTTTTTATTTTAAAATAGTCATGACATTTTAACCCAGATTAGTAAATAGAATTTTTTTTCTTATATAATTTCCTATCTCTAATATCATGGCATGTTTGTACTTATTTCACAGTTTACCAGCTGGAAAGGCAAGAAAATGTTCTTTAAATCAAGCACAGCTTCTATTTTAATTTCTTCATTGGTCTTTCGGGTGACACCAGGAAGAAATGCTCAGCATATTCATTGAGCTTTAAGGAAGAAGTCAGTTCTCCTCTTATTTTGCTATTCTCTAATCTTCTAAACTTAACATAAAGTAAATATAGCAACACTAATCAATACTTAAAGCTTAACTTTCTAGACGTGCACTGCTATTTCTTCATCCAATCAACGTAACACCAAATGCTTGGAGCACAATTCAACCAGCAGAGCTGGGAGAATTCTATAATACCAATGAGAACAAGAAGCAAACATTTGTGACAGCATTTTCATTTAAATAGACCCAAATTCTTCCAATTATTTTGACCACAGATAAAAAATAAGTTTTCAAATGAAATGCAATGTAAGGCAAATTTTGACGTTTCCCTTTCCTGATCCCATAAAAAGTTCAAATTCATACACACACCTTAGCTTAGTAATTATTGCGACTGGCAGCAAAAGAAAGAAAGAAAAATACACACACACAGAGAATACCCACTGAGTTTAAATTTGTAATTTTACCATGGTTGGAAAGAATGTGAAAGAATATAACGGATCCAGTTTTATGGACATTAAACAATTTTCCTATCAAAGTCTAATCTGATCTCAAACGAGATTTTAGGTTTGACTTCTCAAGCTACTTAAAGAACCCTCTCAGTATTCAATGGCTGTTCTAGTCACTACTTTGTAGAACATTCCTAAAACTGATGATGAAGAACCTTGGACATTAAAGTGACATTTACAAATCCCAAAATATCCTCAATGCTGACGTAGTATTAACGCACTCTAGCTCAACCATCAGGATACTATGACTTTTTTCCCCTGACAACTTAGGAGACTTTAATTGCACAATTCCCATTTATCATTTTGAAAACGGCATAACTGAAACTCTACACATCTAGATAAGTATTATGTAATCCATGAGAACCTAGTTAGCTGCGGTTCAGGTGGTAAAGAAAGGCAAAAAAGCTCACACATGCGTTCCTGTTACAAAAACATCACTTCTTTCTCAAGCAGCTTTTGTCTGTGTGAGATCAGCTATACATAACAACTATGACAGCAACAGTTACATCAGCACACAATTTTAGCCGATAGGCCATCTGAATAAACCTTACCCTCCACAGAGAGGACCCACAAGGATCTTCTATTTAGAGAAGCTCATGATAAGATACTGTAAGAAGAAAGTGTCACTTTTTCCTTACACCTATCGCTTCCTCGATCCCACAAAATCCCAGGAAAAAAAGTACATAACCATCACGGACACCAATGTGACCAAAAGGCTTTAAGAGGATACCTATTGTCTGCCCCTACTGCACTTTCTTCCTGGGCTCCAAAGATGGATCTGGCTGGTATCCATGAGCCAAATCAGAGTCTACATGACCTTGTGAAAGCCCAGTGACATTTGGTAGATGCCAGCACCGTTAAAGAGGCCAACATTTGCTGGCTGCTTTTTTATAGCATCATAAAACTGGAAATGCCAGATCACCATGTTTCTATTATTTTTTTAATTGCTTCATTGTTTTTTCAGTACAGCGACTGTCAGGCTTTCTAAACGGTAGCCGAAACAGTTCTGAAGTTTAATGGCATCTAAATCAGACACTCTTCTATCTTGGCTAATAATTAAAAGCCCGAACAGTTACACAATAAAATTTAGTGCTCTATTTGTAGTGCATGCCTTTCAATTTAGAAATACAAAATGTTTTATAAATAGTACCCAATTCATCACTGTACCATTATTAGGTAAATTACAGCACAACTGTCTCTATTATATTTCCAGGGTTTTTCCTAAGGGTAAAATAAGGAGGTAAACTTTCTAGGTCAGATGTATATAATTATTTCCTTAGTCTCTTGGAAGACTGAAACAATTTTTTTTACAAACCTATGTCAGCTTCTACTGCAGTCATATAGCCAAAGCACCACGTGCTTTAAATACTTCCCTGTGACATTTTGATTAAAAATCAAAAGATACATTTTTATTACATTAAAGGAATGGTAAAAACTTACGTCATGCTTCCTATATTTCAGGTACTGTTTTAGGGACTTTACAGATATTGATTTAATCCTCTCAACATCACTGTGAATGTTTCTGTAATATTTTACACTGAAAGGGAACTGGAGTACATACAGACATGATAAGCAATGTACCCAATGATACATAACTGAACCCTGGCAGCCTAACTGCAGAAGTATGCATTTGCATCAAGTATACCTCCCTCATGCATCTTTAAATGTGACTGACCCCTAATCAATGACTGCTCATGCTAGAAACATAGATGATTCTAAGCAGAGTAAGCCAGATTCAAACGGATGCTCCAACCCCCTTAGAGTTATGCAAAGGGGGCTAGACAATACAAGCAATGAATTTTTAAGGAGAATGATCCACCTAGTATGTCCAAAATTAACATAACAGAAGAAATTAGACAATATTGTAAATTTCAGTTTTTCTGGAAATTTTTTTTCCTCTACAGGACCTGCATTATAGGATCAAAAGTAGAAAATAACAATTGAACACCTAACAAGTTAAATATTTGCTTTATGTTATCTATCTCAAAAAGAGACATCATTATGAGGCACAAGATTCTTGGGTTACCTATGGTTTCACTAGCCCAACCTGCCATTTAGATAGATCACAAATCGTCAAATGGTTACTTCATAAATATATATATAAAATGAAAAATATATAAGTCAGCATTACAGTAAGAATGTTAAATTTTAAGGGGCAGGTCTTCTAAATCAGCAATACAAAAACAAAGGAAATCAGAGAGCAACAACACTTTGATGAAGTCATACCATGACCTTGTATTTATATGCAGCACTTGCTATAATTATATCTGCTAAACGCTACATAAGCCTATAAATATGGGAAAGTAAACCCTGTCTTTACATTATCTAAAATGATAATATTTGTTATGTACTCAAGATAAACTTTAAAGTATAGTATTATTTAATGTTTCACAAGTCCCATGTCAATATTTCCTTTGGAAATCTTTCATCAAACTCCACTAGATGATATAGCATATATTATGCTTATAATTAAAGTTTAAATAATTTTCTAATCTATAACAGATGTCCAAAACGTTGTCTGACAGTTACATGCAAAATTACAACATTTCACTGCTCTCCAATCTTTTACAGATGAAATCATCTATGTCAGACATCAAAGATTCTTCCTTCTCCCCAATTTTTCATTCATACTCCTTGGTAAACATGTGGGATTCCCTAACTGAAAACAAATGTTACCACTTTCTGACCTCACAAATTCTGCCTCAATTCAAATCCAGCTATTAAATGCTACTGCTGCACATAAAATAACAACAGAGCTTGAAGAAAAGGTGAGGTGATAAAAGTCCTCACCACAGGTGACAGTGCGGCCACAGTCTCCTTCAGACAGATCAACTCTGTACTTGAACAAAATGTGCTCAATGACACTGGCTCCGTCCCTGTGGGGAAAACACTCCCCTCCCCCGCAACCCCATGACAATTTGCTAAAATTGTGCATGGCCATCAGCTCTCTCCCAGACTTCAGGCTGCTGAGAGGAGAAAGACAATTGGCTCATGAGCCCAGAACACGTCTCTATCATATGCTGACTGCTGCAGTAAAGCAGTAAGGGTGGGGGAAAAAAATCTCTTGAAGCAAAAAGGCAGTAAGTATCTCAGCATAAGGTATCTGAGTCTGTCTCCCCCTTCCGCATGCCACTTTCACCCTGAGGGACTTCTGCTCACTTTCTAGGGCAGTTCCCCAAATGTCTAAAGAAGTACCCCTCAAGAAATGTTGCCTAAAAATTATTATTGGGAGTACAAGAGGAAAGCCTCAGAAGTAGAAAGAATTCATCTATGTTTCCAATACCCTTGAAGAGCTTTTGGGGAAAAGATCCATATTAGTGAGAAACAAGCAAATAAATAAAATGGATAACTACAAACTGGGATTATTACAAAACAACTGTAAGATGAGTCTGTAAGGCAGAAGAGTATTCAGCCATCACTTAAACTTGATGAAGCTTAGTCATCACAAGTGCTATATCCTAAACAGCAATCCAAAGCTACATGGCATCTTCTTAAGTGCTGATTTAAGAAGAAAAGCATGGAGATGTTGGGCCTCAGAGACAAGTCAGCCGTGGCAATTCTGATTTTTAATAAGCCACAATGTGAGCATGAGAGGAAAAAGCACAGACGGCAGTCACATGATGTTTTTATTCCTGCTATCATATCAACAACATTTAGGCTGAAAGTCTGGTTCTGCTAAATATCCAGCTTGGTGCATTAAGTGAGTAAAGCATCAGATCTGTGATTTTTTTATTTGCTCTTTCTAGTTCTGGCTAAAGCTGGTGCTGTTACGAAAAACAGTTGTTTTGCCTTCCTTAGCACTTTGTACAAGCCGCTCTCTTAATACTGGTTCTGAGGCTGCACTGTGCATTCTTCGCATGTCCCTGGACCTGGTAGGTTGTGGCTGTTTTCAGAGAGGGGCCATGATTCCAGTTTCTTGGACCCACAAGCTAGGCCAGGTCAAGTGAGCCCAGTAAATTTCTGCTAAGGGAATGAGTCCCAGCTGTATTTCAGAATATAAGATAGTTTGTTCAAGAAAGTAGTTCTCAAACATTCCTCTTCTCCAGGACCTCTATCAACTCACACATCGTAGCCCTATTTTCTCTTCATTCAATTATATTCTCCCCTATTCTCCTCCCCTTTTGCTTCTTTTTAAGGTAACTTCTTACTATTGTTATCTAACCACAACTTGATAGTTCTGCTTCCATCCAAATAAGAATCATCACTTGCTGGAATCATCTGTGTTCTTGGCTTAAGGGCTTCTCAAATACATAAGACTTAGAAATACACACATAGGAACAATCCCAGGGCTTGACATGAAAAAGCAGTATAGCTCCAGCTCCAGCAAAATAAATGGTTATGATCACATGATTTGGAATCAGAAGGTGTTTGCTCAAATCCCAGCTTTGATATTTATTCGAAGTTAATTATTCAACCTCACTGAACTGCAATGTCCTAGTCTATGAAAAGATACGAATATCTCCCTAGGGATGGTGTGAAGATTAAATGAGGGAATGTGCACAAGGGCCTCAATTATGATCTGGTGCTCAGCAAATGGAAATTGTAGTATCTCTCCCCCTCTCTCAGCACATTCTTCACACACCTGGAACCCTGGGAGCCCTGCTTCCCATCACTCAGGCCCAAGTCTCCAACATGCTTGAAAGCAACCTTCTCTTTTCTTCCTTCAACCTCCCCTGTGTCAGCATCCTTCTCCAGCCCACCATCAAGTCAGAATGTTCTGGATGAACTAACCCACACTAAGTCTCCAGTGGCACAAGATTGCAAAACCACAGTCCAGTGAGAAGGACACATATCCAGGAGACAAGGAGATTCAGTCTAGCTCTCTCGCCCACTAGCTAGGTGGCTTCAAGCAGGTATTCTCCCATCCAAATGGTGCCTTCATTCATGAAATTATATCCAAAAACAGTAAGCAAAGGGGTTGCCGTGAGAAAGCTTGCCCACTGTCCAAAGTAAGAATCAACTAATGTTCATTTCTCTAACCATTAAGAAACTGGGTATTTTAAGAGAGTGACAATAAGAAGTCAATTTTCACAGGTGAAATTTGATTACGAGAATTGACCCTTTTCAAATGACACTTTCTGTGGAAATTTGCTTTTTCACTTTCTCTCCCTTCCACTTCTTCCCTTTCAAATTGCCAGGTATAATAAACTCACAGTAGTGAATTCAGACATTGATTAAACCACCTGTCAAATTATATTACAGGTAATTTCTACAAGTCTATATACCCCTCTAGGCTAAGAACTTACTGAAGACAAGATGAAACCTATCATTACAACGTAAGCATTTTTCGTAAATGTTTGTAGAATGAACAAGAGATGATAGGAGACAAGAGGCATTTCCTGGTGTCCCAGTTATATCCAAATTGACAACACTGTAGGGCCTAAGTCATTGGTCCTCAATCGTGGCTATAATTATAAATTAAAAATTCCAATACCTGGACTCTATCCTCAGATATTCTGATTTATATGGTCTTGGCCACATCCCAGGCATAGGTATATTTTTAAAGTTCCCCAGATGATTCTAATGACTGCTACTCTGAGAGCACAGGCTGGTGTATATATACCGAAGCACAGAGTCCTTCTTCACACATCAGTCACAACCTTTCCCATAGCTCTTTCTAAACCCAGCTTTGGCCATTTACTTCAAGATAACTGTTTATGGTATCTGCCAGCAAAATTGATACTTCTATTTCTGGTATCACAGATCCTCTAGGAGATCATTTCTTAGAATGCAGGAGAATGGGGTTCTCAAGGGCAAGGAATTGGAGAAAAAAAAAAAAGAGCTACTCTCCTTTGTTCCCTTGGGCACCTTGTCCTAAGACAAAGTCTTAGGACTAGCAATACCTCCATAACCAAAGGGTTGTTTCTATACATCTTGTTCGTAGCAAGCAAAAGATATTAGGGGAAAAAGAGGGTCAAGGGATCCAGATCACAAAATGAACCTATGGAAGCTCTTAAGTATTTTTTTTCAATTCAATACAGATGATATACTAAGGAAAGTATGTATTGATGACACTTAGCATTTGAAATGAGTAATAATGGATTTTATACAATATACTTCCATTCTCACCCACTGATGGCTAGAGGTTTTAGGCAGTTCCAATATAAACTTTTTTTTTTTTTTTAATTTATTTCTCTCCCCTTCCCCGCCCCCACCAGTTGTCTGCTCTCTGTGTCTATTAGCTGTGTGTTCTTCTGTGACCGCTTATATCCTTATCAGCGGCACTGGGAACTATGTTTCTTTTTTGTTGTTGTTGCATCATCTCGTTGTGTCAGCTCTGTGTGTGTGCGGCACCATTCTTGGGAAGGCTGCACTTTCTTTCACAATGGGCGGCTCTCCTTACGGGGCGCACTCCTTGCGCGTGGGGCTCCCCTACGAGGGGGCCACCCCTGCGTGGCAGGGCACTCCTCGCGCGCATCAGCACTGCGCATGGGCCAGCTCCACACGGGTCAAGGAGGCCTGGGGTTTGAACCGCGGACCTCCCATGTGGTAGATGGACGCCCTAACCACTGGGCCAAGTCCGCTTCCCCCAATGTTAACTTGACAATATTGATTTTAAACCTGTTATAAGTTGTCTATGCTCCAGTTAAATTTTCATAGTTGCCATAAATGTTTATAAAAGTAAACTGGCATACTCTAAATTTCCAAGTAAGGAGGTAAGAGATTTCAATAGGATTATTTTCATTTGTTTGAAAGACGATTACAATGGGGAGAATCCTGTCAATAACAGTGACCTCTTTGGTCTGCTGGTCAGAGGTAATTACAAAGGCTATCATTAACTCTCATAACAATTTCTATCATCTATCCCCTCACAATTCCATGATTCTTATTAGCCTAGGATTACAAATGAGGAAACTGAGGATTCCAGAGGTCAAATATCTCATGTAAGGCCACACCAATGTTACGTGCTGAAGCAGGAAAGTACTAGGAATGTAGCCGGGATAAGGGCACCCTAAGTAATCCAGGGAGTAAGAGTAACTTTATTTTGTTGCTGTCGTTTGTTTTCAGATATAACAAATGATGCCACTGCTATCCAGGGATAGAAAATGAAAATAGTATGGCCCCATTGACATAATCAAAAATTAAATGGGAGGTTTCTTTTGTGTTTCCAGCAGTAATTCCATAGTATACAGACTATGAAATTATTCCAGGAGAGCTAGATTATATCTAGATATAACACATACTCACATACACAAGCATACACACAAGCACACACAAAAGAGAAAGCAGAAAAAAGTAATTCATTGTCTCCTATTTCAGTCTAATTCACTGTCTCCTATTTCAGTCTAAAAAAATAAGCCAGAAGAAAGTAAATAAATGGATGGGGGGGGGCGGGGAGTGTAGATGTAGATTTGCCTTGAAAATATTTTACACCAGCTCAATTTCTTCTAGAAGAACTCATTTAACTATTTCTTCACCAAATATTTGGCAAGACCTCTAGTGTGCTCAGTGCTGTGGGGCAGTGGATATACAAAATAATCAGCATGTGTCCTAGGAAGGGAAACAAAGCATGCACATAAATAACACGTAAGGATAAAAGGCAAACAGTTATCACAAGAAACAGTCACATAAAGAGTTACTGTAATTTGGAAGAAAAAGGGAATGTTTCCATTTAGAAGAATCAGAAATAGCTTCAAGGAACAGGATGAATTTATACATGAAGATTTAGAAAAGATATTCCAGGGAGAAATAGCATGAAGTAAGGCATCAGTGACAAGTAATAACGTTGTAATAAGAGTAGTAAGAAATAAATTTCAAAAGTAGTAGCGCAAGCATATTCAGAGTCAGAATTTAGAATAAAGGTTACCAGGGGATGGGGCAGAGATAGGCAATGGCAAGTTAAGGCTTAAAAAGTACAGGCTTCCTCTTCAGAATGATAGAAATATTTTGGTAATGGATGGTGGTGATGGTAGCACAACACTGTGAACATAATTAACAGCAATGAATAAAAGGGGAAATGTCAGATTGTGTATATGATTAAAGAATAAAAATTTTTTAAAATCCATGGAATTACACTACACAAAGATTGAACCCTAAGTTAAATCATGGATTAAAGTTAATAGTACAATTATAAACACGGGTTATCATCAATTGTAACTAATGTTCCACACCAATGCAAGGTGTTTATAATAGGATAGTATATGGAAATCCTGTATTTCACATATGATAGTTTTGTGAAACCACAACTTTTCTAATAAAGAAAAGAAAAAAAATAAACTTTACTTTGGGTAAGGTTTTAAACACTAGTTTAGAGATTGCCTATTTCCTACTACAGACAAAAGAAAGCAAGCCACTGAATGAGGTGGAGGATGACATTAGCAAAGCTGTACTTCATAAAAAATTCATTTGGTGGGAGTGGATAAGAGCTGAAGTGGCAAGAGTCTGGGGGCAGAATACTAGTAATTATTATAATAATCTAGGCAAGAGGTAACAGAGGCATGACGTAGTCCAGAAAATAATTGCACCCCCTCACTTCACAACTTTCCACCCCATTCTTATTCCAATGCATACTAATTACGCGCACACACACACACATTTTATATACTGACCACGTTTGTCCCTGTACAAGATATCACTTTGCTCATGTAGATCTTGGTGTTAAATACTCCGCATGCTTGCTCGTGCTTTTTTTTTTTCAGTCTGGGTAACCTACAGTCAGATCTAGGTTCCCTAGTTAATGCCACTTTTCTTTAATGTCAGTTTTCTTTAAAATTCCAAGTGTTAGTTAAATATTCTTCCAGCTAGTTCCAAAGTATTCATTGTACTTTGTCATCATTACTTTGTCAGCTGTTTCCTTCATAAGATCATGCTCAGTGAGGGTAAGAACCAAGACTGTTTATTTACCAGCTATATTTCCCAACACAGAGAACAGCTAGAATAGTGTCAGGTTCACAGATGTTAATCCACCAAATGGGTGAGTAAATAAGGGAGTCTTACAAAGTAGATGTGTACTGTAAAATATTCATATACTACACATGCAATACACATATATAAAACATAACATAGAGTAACTACATATCTGACTTCCAAACACACCCAGAAGAGTGCTTTTCCAAAACAGTAAAGTTTTGAAAATATGCTTATTGATTATTATTTTCCAATTTCTTATAACTTAATAGCTAATATCTGGTTCGTTCATCAATCTGTTACTATATGCTTCATTGTTTCCATCATAACAAGATTTTTTAAAAACTGGACTCTATCCTACTATGACATCAGCAAAGAATAAACAGTAACTGTAATCTAGATTATTCAGATAGGAAAATATTACTTAGAAGTGTCAATATGATGGGTGGCTTAGCAAAAGTTCTAAAGTATTGCTCAAGGGATACACCGTAATATGAAATGGAAAATGGCTCTTTCCTCCCGTTTTAATAATTCTGATTAGAGTTTTCCTGATTCCACAAAAAACAGAAGCAGTAAAAAATAAAGTTCATGTTGGCTTTATTTTATTCTAATAGTAGCTGACATTGATAGTTTTAATGTATGTTTTCTGAATATGACATGTTCTGCTATATCTAAAAATAACAATTTTACTATCCACCTTAAAAAAATCCTATCACATTATGAAATCAAATATGAAAGGCCTTTATATTAAGCTAAAATAAACTGTGCTAGAGTATTGAATTAAATGCATTAACAAAAAGAAAATCAGTAGATATGCCTACCTTTTAAACAACTTCTAAAATAGTTTCAGCGAATCCTAATTATGTGATTAAGTTTCAAGTTACCTGAAATAATTTTAAGCCTCTACATGCCACTATTTTTAGCTCTTTTGAAATTATGATTTGTTTGTTTTGTTGTTAGCACTTGCCATCAAGTCAAAATGATTTCAAATTCCATTTAAAAAGTTGTGGCTCCCAATTTACAATAAATTTCTTTTGTATAGTTTTGGGGCAACTGTTTAGGGTTTGCTTTGATAACCTTTTTTTTAAATTGTGGTCTAAAAGGCAGTTTGTTTTTAATTGTAATCTCTGGAAGAGAAGAAAATTGACTAATGATCAAATGGACTGATTGTGCAAACAATAAAAATTCCTTAAAAAACCAATATTCTGTATTATAAACCGCCAGGGTTTTGCTTAAGTACACTGGCTTATTCCAGGGGGTGTGAGGGGCTGGTTCCATGTGAATTGGGGAAAGTCTTGGAAGCCAAGTAACCCACACCAAGAGAAGATTTATAATGTGTTGGGCAATAGGGTTATTTTAGGGAAAGATTAAGCCAGAATACCATGAAAGGACCAAGAAGTATTCTAAATAGATTTAGAGAAAAGTTTACAAATTTTCCATAGCCTTATAATTTATGCCTACAACATATTATCAATCATTTGAGCCCAACCAGCTCCTAAATGCCAATGTTTTTATCTCCCAGATTTTCTAACGTTGGGGAAACTTTCAGATTATACCATCCATTTTAACAATACATCAAATACTACTATGTGGGCTTAACAGCACTGGCTTATTTACTATATTTTCTCTTTGCATGGCCTTGCCAGCTCACTAATACTTTCTGTCACTTTTCCTTTTTTTCTTTCCAATGATATATTTTAAAATGTTATTCCCCATGCGTTTTCCTTTATTTCTATGAGTTCTCTATGTACAAGCATTTAGTTAATTAGATTAGACCATTTTATATACCCTACTTTTCATAAATAAAACACTTTGCTCATACAAATGAACAGCTGGTTCATTAAAATGAACAGGTAATCCCCAAACTGTCACCCTGAGAATTTTCATCTACCTCTCTCTCTTATCTGACAGATGTACTAAAACATAGAACAAAAGGTTTGACCAGGTGGGGGAGACAGACCATAAAGCATAAAATAGGGTATATTCCAAAAATGGACAACTGATAATACATGACAAGTCCTATGATGCCATACAAGTCCTATGAAAAAGTGCAGAGGAAAGCAGACTGAGCATGAAGCAATTTCACAACTATTTTCAAGTAGCCTCACAATGGCTATATGTGTAACAAGTATTAACTGCAATATGCCAATGAGGAAATTAAGGCACAGAGAGGTTAAATGGCTTGTCCAAGGTCACAGAAGTAGTAATTGAAGATTAGGTCCCAAATCCAGTTTGAGACCAAGTCTGAGGATTAGGCCCTCTAAAACAGAGCTGGCTTCCCAGGACTCCAAAAGGCCAAGAGGCCTGAGAGGCAAAATGGCAGTAAGTAAAACCATACAAGTGGGAACATTTAGATTACTCAGCAGACAGTGACTAAGCCAATCTGGTTGAGGGTGAAAGCTTTGTCCAGGGGAGCTAAGT
Source organism: Dasypus novemcinctus (assembly GCF_030445035.2). NCBI lineage: Eukaryota > Metazoa > Chordata > Mammalia > Cingulata > Dasypodidae > Dasypus > Dasypus novemcinctus. The sequence goes on along the minus strand of NC_080676.1, from coordinate 22,301,972 downwards.
TCAGAGTGTAAAGGAGGGAGGTAAATGGAAATAACTTAAATACCAGGTTAAGATAGCTGAAGAATAAGCAAAGATAATCAATTCATTAAAGGGCTTTTCTAAGGCCTCTACAGTGAAAATGACTGAAGACATAAGGATATAGAAAGACTATGCAGACACTAAGTGAATTCAAGAGTAATAACTCTTCCTCTGGGTTAGATGGTACCTAATAATTCAAGACAAAATAGCTGCCTAGAGTGTTTAAGCAGGTAGCAAGGGAAGTTAGCACACAAATATTCTCTGTAAAGTTTACTATATTCCAAAATGGCAGAAAAAAATAGATTTAACGGATAATTAGGATTGTCCTTTGATAAACCTTGCAAAAATTGACCTGTATTGGAGCAAAACATTTAAAATGATTTGTATTAGCCTATGAAGAAATGAAAACATACAGAGGCATACTATTAACCCTAAGCAATAAAATGTCTGCTTTGAAATCTTAAATTTATAAAAAAACAAAAATAAACCTTATAAAATTTTTAAAAATTTAATCCATATTTTTGTTTTAAAAATAATAAACATAATATTAAAATACAAGGCAAGACAATAAACTCTAGATGATGAGAGGGAAAACAACCATTTATGGTCTAGTCTCTTCCAGATATAACTTTGGACATAATCTACTCATCTTAAATCATCCCAGGGGCCATCTCCATACCATTGTCCCTGCTTAATTTCTTCATAGCACTTGTCATAACCTATAATAATGTTGCTTATTTATGCGATTTATTGTTTTATTAACCAACTTCTCCACAAGGGACATAAGACCCATGAGGGCACTTAGTCTGTGGGTGCCACAGACTGTTGAGTAAAGTGAATGTACAGCTCACAGAAACCTCCCAACAATTCTATGACATGAGGGCTATTACCTCAGCTTTGCTGGTAGGGGAATCAGACAGGAAAATTAAGTAATTTGTACAAGATCAGAAAACAGTTCAAGTAAAAAAGTCTCATCTGCCCAGTTCATACATACTGTATAAACAAATTTGGCAGACTGTATTTAGAACTAAGGCAATATCAAATTGAAATTCAAAGAGTCAGTGGTGTTTAACAATGCGGCAAGTAAGAAAACAATCTGTAAAGTCAGGCAGACTTCTTATGGCTATCAACACAGTGTACATTTAGTTACTAAGGATTTCACATTGACTAGAGAGTTTTCACAAGTCATAAATGAAGGAGTCTACGCTGCCCTTTGTGAAAAACTCAGTTTGGCCTCAAAGTATTAGTACTGCCACCACAAAACTAGTAGCAAGTCTCAGTGGTTCACACACTGGATGACATTGTGACGAAAATATCAGATAATGTTGGTTTTACAAACTGTAAGTTGATCTTGGAAAACCATGGAGGAGTGAAGTGAATGTCAGGAATAAAAACAGATTCATACTAAATTGGCTATTCTCAGTAACTACCCAAAAAGCCCTACAAATTAGACACTATTTTCTTGTAGGGTTCTTAGGAAAAAAATTATTTAAAATAATTTCATACTTTCCACTAAAAATGATAATGTCTATGAGGACTGTGAGAGAGAAATGATTCTTTTGAGAAAATAATTCTACACAGCATTGGTGAACTACATGATATTCCAATTCACTGTCCCAACTACTGTGCATACATAAAAAAGGAACATATTTCAGAATTTTTGCTAACAACTTCTTTTTTACTCCCACTTATGAATAAATATATATTGGGTGTCTATTAGCTGATTATTATGTTGGTCGGTATAGAGCAGAAGAAGAAATACAAAATGAAATTCCGAACGGTAAAAAGAGAGTTAGAGAGGACACATCAGTGGATGCTGAATTCCTAGGAGGTATGTACATCTGGGCCACAATGGTCAAAGGTTACTCCCTGAGAAGTGAGAGGATTCATGTTCCACCTTCCCACTCACCTTTCGAGAAAGTAAGTCAGTGGCTTTCTCACCTAGTGGCTCAGTATGGTCCCAGGACTTCTAGCACTTTGCTGCCATTTTGCGGCAGGTTCAAATCTCAGAAAGTGGAAGGACTGTAACCATCATACCTAATGAAAGTATTCTGGAACTTGGAATCAATCTTGGTCATCATAAAATCCTCTAGGTAGATTGTAGCTGTGAGATAATTTGTGGCTCTAACCTATATTACAGATTTAAAGGGGTACTGAGCCCCTTCTATACACACTTTAATGGGGAAACAATGGCTCAACTTTCAAGGGGCTCAGTGCTGTGGAGAAAATGGGCACAGGTGGCTGATTAGAGGCCAAAGGATTTGAGACAGGAAAGACAGAAGACAGACAGACAGTGAAGATTGGATAGGAAAGAAAAGCTCTTATGGCAGCTAGGCAAGAGATTCGTTTTTTATCATGTTTACTATTTATTTTTATATTTTTTGTTTGCTAGGCAAGAGATTCTGGATTCCTTTTAGGACGTACCTTGAAGAGTTAAGATAGCACTGCTATAGAAGCTAAAGATATAAGGTACACTGCACTCAAATGCTGGAAAATTTAACAGGCCATCTGCATAGGCAGGTTTCCTGATAAAAGCAGAAAAGGGGGCTTTGGAATTTTCTATTCAGATGAATTCTCAGAAATATTTTTGCATCTTTTATGAAGTTTCCCTGACATTACTGCAAAAAAGTGGGAGTAGCTACCTTTCAGGAGAATGTGAAACACTGAAACACTATGAAAGGATGCTTTTGTAACGTATGTTCCTTCTTCATGTGTATCTTTCCCACCCTGAGGTTAAGCCTCACCCAGTTAAGGCTATTACGTAATTTTCCAAGGATATCAGAAGTAGAAAGGAGTTATTATGAAAAACTATTAAAGGACACATACGTTAATCAAAAATTAAAGATAAATCTTTGATTTGTACATTTTGTTGCTGCTTAATGAAGGCAGAAATTCTAGGGTAATTGTTTACTAAAAGATGAAGAAGAAAGATAAATATGCTGATTTTTCAAAAGCATTCCATTCATTCTTGAGTTTTGAAATAGCACAGGAAATGTAAATATGTACAAGAGACTCAATTTGTTGAACTTCTGTCCTCTATTAACAACACTCCAATAAGGTAATTTTCGTCTCTGAAAGTGCTTCTGAAATATTTAATAGAAGCATTAAGTAGCAAGGAAGTAAAATAAATGTTAATATGAATATAATATTATCTAAGCAGGGGTATATATATTTTAAAAATACCTCTTGCTGAGCTTTCTGTTGATGACACTATGCGAAGAGAAAAGGAATCTTTATGCCACTACTTGCTAGATATAAATTTCAAATGTCTCGCCATAATGTAAGCACATTTTTTTTTTTTTTAAACAAAATGACAGGATGTATTGATGATCCCTGTATTTGTAACCTCTGCTCGGTAAAAGAAACTCTTTAAAACAGTTTGTAATTCATTGAGATGATAGAGGCTAAGAGAGCACCAATACTTTATTACCAATTTCCTGCAAACTCAGCCTTTCCCACCAAAATAGAATTGGAAGGCATTCACCAGAATTTTTGAAATGTGCTTCCCTGGGTGCCCTGTGAGATGGGGAGAGGGAAAGAGATAAGCAGATTCACTAAGCACCAGGCAATTGTATACTACTGCTCACTGGTCAGTGCTTTTCTGATCAAATACGCTTTTTCATCACTCATGTATACTCTAATTTTCATCTTGAATTATGCCATGGTGTTCTGTAAAGGAAAAATCACTGCAATAATGCCTGGCGCAAGGTTAGCAGTATGCTGGACACGAACAAAGCCAGGTCAGGCAGGAGTTAAATGCATGGAGAATGAGGAAGCCTGTAGAATTATATCCCCAAACACTGTTGCCTTCTTCCCCAAAGTCTTCTGGAGATTTAGGACACATTACTGTTTTCCAAGTGATTTTCAGGAAAGCTGTATAATCCAGGTTTTCGAATGCAAATGGCAAGGTTAAAAGGAGAAAGGTTTATAGGTAGGAAGAGCTGGAAGAAGTAGAAACATAGGAAGGTTAGGAATTTGAAGTGTAGTGCCAGGAATCTGTGAACAGAGGCTCACACAGTTATGAAACACATCTGCTCCCTGCTAAGAGGCCTTCATATTCAAACTTGGGACCATCATTATTCATCCTAGGACAGGTTTTAATTTCTCCAAGAACAGTCACTTTTATGTGTAATACTATTCTGCAAAGTTCCTTTAAAATGGATGATAGAGACAGTCCTTAACAGTGGAGGCTCAAAAGGCAAAACGATGCATTCAAGTTGGAATCCCAACTCTGCCGCTTATAGGCCCTGTGACCTTGTGCATATCATTTAATTTTCTGGACCTCAGTTTCCTCACCAGGAAAATGGGACTAATTGTGCTCCCTACCTGTAGGGTGATTTATGAGATTTAAGTGAAAATTTCTGTAAAGCCCTTAACTACTATCTAGTACCTATAAAAACTTGTAGACTGTAGCTGTTATACTTATCTCAAGTTTATCATGATTTGTTAGATGAAAGGATTCCATTCTCTCCCTCTCATCAATGCATTCTGAAGGCCTCAATGCTTTGTTCTGGTAAACTGGGCCCTTCCATAAAGTGTAGGCTCCTGTTCTGCCATGGCACAGACTGCAGAGCATGCCTGTACCCTGTGACCTTCTCCCCTTCCATCAAGTACCCCAACTGGGTAACAAGAGAGAAGGTACAGCATCTCCTTTCCAAAAGTCTGCCTTCATCCTAAGTTATCAGAGAACACTACCCCCCATTTGTGTGGGTGCATGTGCACGGGCACACAGAGCTCCATTTATACACACATGAAGAGCAAGATATGTATGTACATAAGAATACACCTACCGTACAGAGAGGAAGAGAGATCAATATGCATACGGATATAAAACAGCAGGTACAGAGATGGATCCCCATTCAAGGTCAATGAAATATGTTGCGTGAACTTGGGCACAGATGAAAGAGTGAATTGGTTCTAAATCCAAAAAAGTTTACTATTAATCCTTATGAATAATACTCACATTCATATTTTTAAGTAACTTAGAAGCTATCCCACCATGGCCGCACCTTCCTTCCTTGCCTTATTTTAGATTTTTGACTCAGTGCATGAGATTCAAGTTACTTCTTTGATTCAATTAGTCATTTAATTTACCTGTATACCTGTGTAAATAGTATACATGAGGGAGACCAGATGTGCTACATGGATGCCTGCTGAATACTATTAATGACATTTCCAGACTCCCAGCCCTAGTTTGCAACAGCTGTATTTCTGAACAAGAAACACTGCCCATTTCCCAGAAACTCTGTGACCCCCCTGATGTGCTATCCTTTTCCCATAGTCCATCTAGTTGTGCATCCTCACAAACAGAAGCCCCAGACTAGATAGGCAGGTAGAGGTAAGAACTTGGGACCTCATGACTTCTGAAGCTCTCATGACCTCCACCGAGGCTCTTGGCATTGGAATGAGGAGGTGAAAGGAGTCTACTGTTCCACTAAACTATGGGACTGAAAGTTGAAAAAGACCTGAAAACTATGACTATTCATGGTTGGACTTTCTGTTCTCATTTTTTTTTTTTTTTTTTTAATAGTATGTCCTCATTTTTTAAATCCTGTTTGTACGGGAGTGTTTTGAGCAGATCCTTGATATTTTAATGCACTATGTCCTGCAGACCTTTGTAAATTCCCAAATATACAAATACTCCATTTTATCAGTTACTGATTATGTGAACAGTCAACAAATATGGAGATGGGTGGCCAGCTGGGTGCCTACTCACCCGAGTCAGCGAGCTCCCTACACTCACTACTCAAATTTTGTGATTTCAATTCCCCCCCCCAAATAATATAGTCAACTGCATGGCATGAAACTCTGGGTTTATTCTTGCATACTCAAAACAAGTCATATAAATTGCAAGAATGTAAGGGTCCTGGTGAAATCCTATTGGCTCATAAAACAATGTTTGGGGCCTGAGGCTCACAGAATGGAGCACTACACAGGGAGCAGTAGGCCACCTAAACTCTATTTTTTTAATTCTTACCTTCCCTGTTCATTTATGGTAAGCTGATTTACTGCTCTTTAAGCTAAAAATACTCTTCTCATCACTTTTTTGGCTACTGCAGATAAATGAGACATAGTCAAATCTGCCCATAAAGTATGAGGGTGGATATATGTGTGTGGATACATATAATTTGTTTTCTAATACATGTGTGTATATATGTATATATGTACATGTGTGTATTTATAAAATGGGAATTGTGATTTCTCAGAACACATGTAAGGATTAATTAGATGGGTACAATGGCAATTCATCTTGGTAAAGGTTGAACTATCCAGCCATAAGCATGCCTTCTGATGAAAGGAACAGAGGTATTTGATAACCAAAACTGCAATGGGAACAGTTTACGGGACAAAGGTGACATACAAGAAAGGGAAATTTTTAAAAGAAAATGTGTAACAGTAGAGAAAGTAAAATGAATAAATGTATTTTAAATCTTGACTATATGAAGTCATGGATTTTGAAGGAGGAAATATTCAGCTTCATTCACTCCTTTCACACTTTAATTTTTAGAAAACTAATTTAATTTTAATACTACAAGTCTTCAATGTAGAAATTTTTTCTGATTTCCAAGGATTTGCTCTGTTAGCTTTCGTTTAATAACAGTTTTACATTCAACACCAACTGCAATGCTGTCTTGTGCTTGGTGCAGGGTTATGCTACCGCAGTGATACAAAAATAGCAAAGGCAAAAAAAAAATACACAGCAGACAAGAATAGCTTAAAAATTGAAGCTTTTGGATAAAGTGCTCTGAAATAATTATGAAAGATACAACACCTGATTCTTCCTGTAAAATAGTTCTTCCTTCGTTACATAATATTAAAATTACCTTAGGGATTCATATTTCTTCTCCCTTAGAACTAAAGACTATTAAAGTTGCACTGGGTCTCAGAAGGCTTCAAAATCCAAGCTGCATTGGCCTGCTGTGTCTGTTTACTTAATCTATTTTTATAACACTGCAGTAGCTGAATCCAAGTTACCAAATACCTGCTCCAACATTCTGCACCATATTGATTCATGAGATAAAATTTATGAGAACCTGCAAAATATGTTCGTTTCTAATAAATCAATCTACTCTATACTATTAAAGCCAAGGCCACAGGGAACTTAAAACCACAGGTTTACCACATTCAAAATCTGAAATGCAGCCCAAAAAAGATTTTACCCTTTTTTTTCAAACTCTGGTTACCTACTTCACCTATGTGCAATAACACAAGGTGCTCTTCTCAGTAGGAAAGCCTGAAGTGTCTACACCAATCCTAGGCAGTTTCTTCATATACAATAAGGTGTTGGATAGATCTATCATTATGTCTACAGTAACCTACTACACAAATATCCTCTAGCTAAATTATTTCATAAAATAAATCCTTGACCATGAAAATCTTTCATGCCAAAGAACAATGTCAAGTCTAACTTTTACTTTGTGAAAATAACTAACAATTCAGTGCATCCAAGAAAAAGAGACTTGAGAGTACTCTGACAGAATGAGACTTGCCAATTAAAAGCTGTTGCCATAGAAACAAGCTTTAATATGTTCTATGAAAAATATGAACAGGTTATGCTTTCTCTTCAGTCATTTACATTTGAACATAAAATCTGAAAAACACAATTAGAAAGAAGGGCGTAGCTCCTCAGGGAGGAAAAAAATACATTCTCTTGTTCATAAAAGACAAAAGTTCCTTTACCCAGTGGAAAATGAGGACATACAGTTTTTATTTTGAAATTTTCCTAGATTATTTGACTAATATATCACTTCACTGTAATGTTGTGATTTTTTTTCTAGAACTGAGCTTTTCGTGTCCAAAGTATTTTACTAGATTTATATTTTCTGTAAGTCTTCAAACACTGTACTCTTTGAAAAATAACTTTAAAAATATCTTTTGAACTACTCTAGGAGATCATTACAAAGGATCCTTTAACATTCTAAATATCCTAAATACCACAGGGTGAAAAACATTTCAAGCACATCAATGAAAGCTCCTGACTCAAGGATTAATATGGTTTAGACACTAGCCAGATGACCACTGCCAGCTACAGGCTATAATATAGTAAATTACTTTATCACTTTTATTACTGTTTTACTAACATAGCCCATGACAAGAATTCTAGACATAGTGCTATTAGTCTTCAAGTGGTAAGCCAGAAGGTAAATATTAATGTTTTATGAAAAATTCTATCAGACAGTTCCCAGATTATACTCATTTCAATATCACTGTAAAGAACAAGTGACATACTTAAAATCTGTTTGTTGAAAGGGTTAATCTATTATAATATGACCTGTCTTATTATAGATAAAATAAAGTCATTCTATGACTGATAAACACTAAGAATCATTTATTCCATCAGCAGGTGAGGGTAAAATTATCCATCTTGTGCAAAAGGTGCTGAGTAGAATATTCATTAGGTATATCCTTCATTATTCAGAAACAGTATGATTTGATATAATTGAAATCCATAAAGATTTTAACAGAGTATATTTTAAGCAAAAGGAAGTCAATGCTAGGAAAGAGGATGTTCTTAAGCATAGAAGATGACATGAACTTAAACATTACAAAGAATTTGAGAATATCTGCTCTGTAAATGCCTCTCTCTTTTGCCCTGCCCATAAAAAGGATTAAGGGAGCATCTTATTCACTTATTTAACAAGGGCTCTTGAAAGATTTAACCTAAGACATGCCTAAGTGCTAGAGGAAAACTGTTCTTACAAAAACAAACAAAATACTTTTTAAAATATCACACAAATTCATTAAAAAAAATACCTTAAGACACATGTCCTTCAAAATGCAACAAAGATGCAAATTATATCTGAAACTAAGTATTACCATATAGAGGTCCTTTCCTGAGATTTTCAATAGAGAGGTACAATCTGTCTTATAAAACATAAAAAATGTATAAGTCATTCTGAAAATGATGCCATAGATAGGTGATATTCTTTTCAGACCTAGAGAGTAAATTATGAGCATCTAAATAAGCTCCATAATACTGCCCATTAAGGAATCAAATTTGCAAGCAAAACTTAAACAACTAACCAACTCATAACCAGTCCATCTAATGTAACAAAATTTTGGAATTATAAACCCCTGACAACATAAGTCTACAAAATTAGACATTTCCAAAGCAACACAAAAAGAATGTCTGTTTTAGCAAGCAAGACTGTCTGTCAATTAAGACCTCAAAGTTTTAAAATCAGAGGTTAGAAAACAATCATATATAATCTGATCCTGCTAGTAGACATTGGAAATAATTTGCTTCAATGCCCCTCTGGTTTGGTTCACGAGTTAGCACTAAGTCAGGCTGCCTATAAAAGATGTTAAACACTATGATAATAACCTATTTGTTGTTTAGTTTCTTTTTCTAAAATATGCTTGCTCATATTGTATTGTCATTACACCTACACCTGGCTTTTAATGGTTTTTAAACAGACAATGAAGTGTGGTTTTTAAAAAATGCAACCTAAAAATCAATTTAAATTTAGTCTGAATTATTTTCAAACTATACACATTTCATGCTCAATTATTTTCCTGTAACTCTAGCCAGGCAAAAATCTAGGAGCAACACTTATTGGGATAAAGGGTTATTTTATATATATATTAAGTATGAACAAGGCTTTAAAAAAGTAAGACCCTGATATGTGGATTTAAAAGTATAATTATTTGTAGTTCCTCCACTGAGAAGCATTTCACATAGGCAAAGTTTGTTACATCCTACATGCCCCCGCCCCCCCCCCCAAAACTATCCCCTACCCTGGACAAATTGTACCTTTTCTGAAAAATATAACATTACAAGTTTCTGTTATACACTAATCTAATGGAGTCTGTAATAATCAAGTATAAACTATTTAAATTTTTAGTTTTGAAAAGTTACATACAGAAATGTTTGTTACCTAGTTTCCCAAATAATTAGCACAGGTTGTAAAGTCAAATTCTCATTTAATCTAAATAAGATATATCAGTCAAATTTCCCTTTATGGTATGGATTTTTTAGGGACTATGAGCACAAAGTAGATCTGTTCAATGTCCATGACATAAAAAGAGAATTTGAGGTGAATGAAGACAAAATCACTAATTCTCTTAAGTCACAGATTAAAGGTGTACCCTCCAAATTCATCGTTTTTGTTAGGTATTATTTTTCCAACATGGCAGCAACATAGTTTCTAAGGTAAAATGCCCTTGAAATGCATCATGGAACCTACATTCTAAAAAAGCATTCGTCTGGCAGCCTGAGCATCAATACAATGCAGAACTGTCCAGAAGATTCCTCCAGAAACAAGACTGATCCCTTGGGAATTAGCGCTACAGCAGCTATTCCAAAGGGATAACCATTCTTTGTCGATCTTGTTAAAATGGATCCTTTAGACCAGTTCATCTAAAATAACCATTATAATGGATTCCCTACTCATGAAACAGTAATTTCTTATCACCAAACTTTTCTGATCTTTGCCATTTTCAAGAACACCCTCTGGCTATACCGAGTGATTATAAAACATTCTTCAGTAATGGAGGGTCATGGCACTGAGAGGTCTGTATGCTGTGGAAGATGCAGAATTACATCAAGTTTCAGGGTCTTTAAAGCCCCCCTGAAATCCACCCTTTAGGGGTTCTCTGGACTCTGTACGAATCCTCAAGTTAAGGTGGAATTCTAAGCTAAACCCACTGCAGTAGTTATTCCCGAGTGCAGAGAGCAGGCTTCCCAAGCCCGTTTGCTTCTGAACATCTAAGAGCAAAGCAGTCTGCACAAAATCATTCCTGCTAGGAGATTTCAGAGAAAGCTTGGTGGAAACTCTGTCAAAACAAAACCCTGGTACTACCTTACATCAGAGCCCTTGTCTCACAGGCTCCTGGAGCCTAGAGATGGAAACACCTTCTCCTGGAGGTGAGGCTGGAGGGATGACCCCCATCTCTTAGCTGAAAACCACTCCTCAAGAGACATTACTGAGATACTCAGTAGCATGTGAGAACACCCTCATAAGCAGGGCAAACAAAATAGCAATAGAGAACTAGAATTGCCAAAGCAAAGAATAAACTGAAGTTGGAGAAAATGGTAATAACCAAAACTGAATTTTTAAAGAGCAAAAATTATAAGAAGGCAATAGCCCCTGCTAGGGCAAGTGATGCAATAAGGAGATAACAGAGCAGAAGGGAACCTGCCCAAGTCCTACTGACACTCCAGCATGGAGAGAAATACCTCCAACCTAGAAAAGTACTTAAGCATGTAATACAATTTACATAAATGTCCAGGATTCATACCTAGCAGACTTTATGGACATGAGAAGTACCAGATAAATGAAAACAACCCTCTAGAACAGCACATTCTCATTTATTTTGGATTTCCAAGGTTTTATTTTCTCTTTCACACTTGAAATTACTTGAGGATTTAGGGAAGGAGCAGAAAAATCTTACTTCCATTATTTCTCTAGTTCTCCTTGCTAACATGCCCTATGATTTCTCCAGTTTTTGTCCCTTTTTAAATAGTTCATATGGCCAATTGTAGCAGAACAAGGAACCAGGATTCTATCACAGATTCATAATGCACTCCTATATTTATATGATTTTACATGATGACTTTAGACAAGAAACATGTTTCCTCTGCCCTAAAAAAAAATCACTGAGTGGCATCAAGCGTAATTACTACATAAGGCAAACAGGGTAAGAGGGGTCAGCTAGTTTTCCATTTGGCTCTCTCTACGGCCAAGTGGGTTTAAAGGCAAAGTATTTCATACTTATATTTGCTTACTTAGTTAAACATTACCACCTCTGCTTACTAAACAAGTCTAAATATATCTTTCTTGGGGTAACTAAGGAGTGTGTTATGACTACTTAGTTACACTAAGATTGTTTCCAAATCAATTGAGTAATACAGTGAACACCTAATACATCTCTTCCCTCAAAAAATATGATCCCTGAACCAGCAGGTTAGGATGTCAGAGAAGTTGAAAAATAAAGCAATAAGTCAGTCAAACAGTGACGTGATATCAACTAACTCAATCCTTCAAACTCTCTGAATGAGTTGATCACTTTGAAACTGAACTAAGTTAAGCAATTCAGAGAAACAAAAATTTGAGTCATTTCCCACCAACTTATTTATAAAACTAAAACTGTGTATCAGAGAGAAACTTTTCGTAGAAACAAATATGGAAATTAATATATATGAATGAAAAGAACAATTATTTGCATATTTAATTAAGACCAATTTTCATGGAAACATGAGTATAGAAAAGGAAAATAAAAAATTTTGCTAATGAGGGAATATACTAAGTCATTAGGAGAATGAATTTTCCAGATAAATGATTTTCCAGTAAAAAAGATGGAATACATTTCCCTAATCTACTATAATATTTCAATAAGTGACCAATAAAAATACATTCATCTTTTTATGCTGTTCTATAATTTTTAATATTCAAACTGTAAACAGGATTTTTCTCTTAAAAATGTGCATTTATGGGTTTTTATTTTTATTTTCTAGCAAGTAAGGACACATTACAGTACAATATGTCCTAGCCCTTTTCTACCACTTGCTTAAAGTATACAGACATATTTCTAGCAAGGAAACCAAAAAACTTCTGCTGCCGTCACAAATATACCCTATTCACATATATTTCTCCAAATCCAGATGTACTCATCTTTCTTTTAGATTTTGCTGCAAATAATTTTGAATGTGGGCAGGGTTTAGAGCTGGTTTTTATGTAAAGAAAGACTTGTTAGAATGAAAGCATCCATAAAAATTTTTTTACTTGGGAAGAGAGAATATTCAGGCTTATCTAAAAATTAGGATTTACTGAAAAGTAGAGTCAATTTACTTGAGTCCCTCATGGCCCAGTTTTATTTACTGTTTCATTCTCAAATACTATGGCATAAAAACTTGCTATTAACCAAAACAAGTATCTTTAAAAAATCTGGAATTGGCTTGTGAACAGTTTGATTATTCAAAGAGTCTGCCTATATAATAATAATAATAAAAATTATTCAGAGGGAAAAAAATATTAACTCAATACTTTAGAGAAATATACACTCTCATATTTGAAGCACAGAAACACAAATGAGTACAAAAGAAGACCAATACATGAAAACGCATTAAAGCTATATTAAAATATATCTTATGTGTAAGGGGCCCCAAACAGCCAAAAAGATCTTTGAAAAGAACAAAGTTGGAGGATTCTCACTTCCAGACTTTATAGCATATTACATTGCTACAGAGGTAAAAACAGCACGGCACTGCCATAAAGACAGACACATTGACCAATGGAACTAAAATGAGAACTCAGAAATAGATGCCCACATCTACAGTCAAATGATTTTTGATAAGGTGGTGAAGCCTTACCTGCTGGGCCAGAACAGTCTATTCTACAAATGGTGCTGGGAAAACAGGATATCCATATCGAAAAAAAGAGAAAGAAGACCTGTATTTCACACAATATACAAAAATTAACGCAACTCAAAATGGATGAAGGACTAAATATAAAAAGCGACAACCTTAAAACTCCTAGAAGAAAATGTAGAAAAACATCTTTAAGATCTTGTGGTAGGCAGTAGTTTCTAAAAACCTTACATTCAAAGCATGAGCAATAAAAGAAAAAATAAATAAATGGGACCTCCTCAAATTAAACACTTTTGCATAGGACTTTGTCAAAAGAATGAAAAGGCAGGCAACTCAATGGGAAAAACTATTTGGCAATCACATATTCGATAAAGGTTTAATATCCATGATATACAAAGAGATCATAAAGGGAAGGAGATGTGGCTCAAGCATTTGAGCTCCACCTACCATATAGGAGGTCCCAGGTTCAGTGCCCAGGGCCTTAAAGATGATGAGCAAGATAGCCAGTTGAAGTGATGGCAGGTATGGCCAGATGACTCAACAAGAGACACAAGGAAAACATAATGAGAGACACAAAAAAGAAAGGAGCAAAGGTGGCTCAGGAGATTAAGTGCCTCCCTCCTATACTGGAGGTCCCGGATTTGATTCCCAGTGCCTCCTGCAAAGAAGACCAGCATACAACAAACAGACACAGCAAATGTAAACAAGAGGGTGGGGAGAATTAAATAAGTAAAATACATCTTTTTTAAAAAAAGAGATGATACAACTCAACAATAAAAAGACAAACCACCCATTTAAAAAATGGGCAAAAGACTTGAAAAGACAATTGTCCAAAGAAGAAATACAAGTGGCAAAGAAACACATAAAAAATGTTCATCATCACTAGCAATTAAGGAAATGTAAATCAAAACTACAAGATATCATTTCACACTTATTAGACTGGTGGTTATTAAGAAGTTGGAAAACTGTAAATGTTGGAGAGGATGTGGAGAGACAGGGATGCTTATTCACTATTGATGGGAATGCAGAATGGTACAGCCACTGTTGCGGACTGTTTCGCAGTTCCTAAGGAAGCTAGATATGGACTTGCCATGTGACCCAGCAATACCACTACTGGGTATATTCCCAGGAGAACTGAAAGCAGAGACACCAACAGACATTGGCACACCAATGTTCATAGAGGCATTATTCACAATTGCGAAAAGTTGGAAGTAACCCATATGTCCATCAACCGATGAATGGATAAACAAATTGTGTGTATACACACAATGGAATATTATGCAGGAGTAAGAAGAAATGAAATCATGAAGCATACAACAACAAAGATGAATCTGGAGGACATTATTCTGAGTGAAGCAAGCAAGCCAGAACCAAAGGACAAATACTGTATGACTGCACTCTTATGAACCAAATATATTGTGTAAACTCATGAAATTAATAATTAGAATATAGGTCACCAGAAAATAGGAGGGTAGAGAATGGAAAGCTAAAGGTTAATCTGTGCAAAATTGCTAAAAAGGTGGTTTGTATAAAACAACAATGCAGTATCATCTAACACCACATAGAATGGCTATTATTAAAATAACAGACAACAATAAGTACTGGAGAAGATGCGGAGAAATAGGAAAACTCCTTCACTGTTGGTGCACTGTTGGTGCAGCCTCTGTGGAAGACAGTTTGGTGGTTCCTCAGGAGGCTAAATATATAACTGCTATATGATCCAGCAATTCCTCTATTGGAATATACCCAGAAGAGCTAAAACATATGACACAAACAAACATCTGTACACCGATGTTCACAGTAGCGTTATTCACAGTTGCCAAAAGATGGAAACAACCCAAGTGTCCATCAACCAATGAATGGATAAACAAAATGTGGTATATACATACGATGAAATACAATGCTGCAGTTAGAAGAAATGAAATTGGGACACATGATAACATGGATGAGTCTTGAAGACATTATACTAAGTGAAGTAAGCCAGACACAAAAAGATAAATACTGCATGGTCTCATTAATATGAACTAAATACAAATAATAAACACATGGAATTAAACCTAGAGTATAAGTTATAAGGAGGTAAAAGGAGAGTTGAGAAGAATTACTGATGCTTAATGTATGTAGAAGTTTTAATTAACTTGACTGTATAAGTATGGAAATGGATAGAGTTGATGGTAACATATTATAGTGAGTAACAACTGGTTTATAAATGGGACTGTGGCTGAAAATGGTAGTCTGGGGAAGTAAATGTCAATAGAAATAAAGCTAAAGAATAATCCAGGGACTGAATAACACAGTGAACCCAGAGGTGGATGTGGATAGTGGTTAAGGATAAAAATGCAAGAGAGTCCTTCCGTGAGCTAGAGCAGATGTATATCACTATTGCAGGGTGATGGGAATATGGCGAAGCATGGAAAAACTACAATTGGTGTGACCTATAGACTGTGGTTAACAGCAATACTATAATATTCTTGCATCAATGCCAAAGCTGTACTGTATTGATAATGGAGGTGTATGGAAAAAGTGTGCCAAATGTTTGCTATGGACTATGATTGGTGATAATGCCTGATGGTATTATCTCATAATCTGTAACAAATGTTCCACCATGGTGTGGTGGTGTATGGGAAATCTACACATCTGTATGACTGTTTTACAAGTTCACAACATCTGGAACAAAAATATATTAAAAAAAAAAATAGGGAAGCAGAATTGGTCCAATGGATAGGGCATCCACCTACCACATGGGAGGTCCGCGGTTCAAACCCCGGGCCTCCTTGACCTGTGTGCAGCTGGCCCATGTGCAGTGTTGTTGTGAGCAAGGACTGCCATGCCACACAGGGGTTTCCCCCGCGTAGGGGAGCCCCACGTGCAAGGAGTGCGCCCCATAAGGAGAGCTGCCCAGCACAAAAGAAACTGCAGCCTGCCCAAGAATGGTGCCGCACACACAGAGAGCTGATACAACAGGATGACGCAACAAAAAGAAACACAGATTCTGGTGCTGCTGATAAGGACAGAAGCGGTCACAGAAGAACACACAGCAAATGGACACAGAGAGCAGACAACCTGGGGGGGAGGGGAAGGGAGAGAAATAAATAAAAAGTCTTTAAAAAAAAAAAGTGTGGGTTGGGGAAAAAATACACCAAATGTACAATAAGAACTACAATTGATAGTAATATTTTGACAATACTCTTGCATAATATGTAACAAATGTTTCACAACAATGCAAAGTATTGGTGGAGGGATGATGTATGAGACCCCTGTGTGATATTATGTGTTTATTTTATAAGTTCACAATCTTTACTATACACTTATTGTTTATGCATGTTCATGTATGAATGATATATTTCAATAAAAAATTTATAAAATTTTTTTAAAAAGATGGTTTGTAAATCTTTGGAAATGAACAGAAATGGCTAAAGCATATCATGGTGCTTATAACTAGCAATGCTGTTATATGGATATGACAGTGGTTGAAAGGGAAAGTCTATGGTCATGCATATTACTAGAAGGAAAGCTAAAAACTGTAACATGGGACTCTATAAGATAGTAAAACCTCACATAAAGCACAAATATGGGTGATATTACATATATAAGACTGTATTTACAAAATATAAACACAAATATACTAGAGAGAAGGTAAAGAATAGCAGCTATGTATGGCAGGGGAAACAGACTAAGAGGTGATGAACTTTGGTTGTTTTTTGTTTATTATTATTATTATTATCGGAATAATGAAAGTGCTCCAAGAATGACCAAAGTGATGAATGCACAAATATGTGATTACACCAAATACCACTGATCATACACTTTAGATGGATTTATATTTTATTAATATATTTTATCAATAGAATGTGAATATATATACATTCCATATCCTGTAAAAAATGTGGTAACTCCCATGTGCAGGGCTTAAAAATGTTTTAAGGTATCTGAAATTTTACTATTTTAGCTCACACTACTCTATACATTGAGCCAAGGTTTTGGTGACAAGAATGATGAGGCAAAACTATGAAACCTGTTTAGAGGCTTATACCAGTAATCAATTAATAATCTGAATGTTTTCCAACTTTATCATCTCTTTCCTCCCCATATTCTCTAGTTCAGTGCTCAATGGTGATAAACTTTGAGTCTGATTGCAAGGAAATATTCAGGTTTGTACAATCTAGAAGTAGAATGTCAAATTCTCAAGAAAATATCCTAATTTCTTTCTTCCCTTCATAATTTCAGGTACCAACCATTCATTTTGGAGTTTGGAGTTTGTGGGCATTTCCTATGTTTTATGCTTTATCATGTGTCCTTTAAACTTCATGTCTTTAAGAAAAGGAGACTTCCCAAACAGAGAATATAGTAAGTGATGAATAGTGAAGAAAGATTTCTTGATCACAAGAGTATACAACCTGAAATGTCCCTCTGAACAATAGCATGAAATCTTCCTATCTATAAATCTTTAAGAAGGGATCTTCACGATTTAGAATTTATATTAACTCATCTACGCTAAGAGTAGCATCCTTGTGCTTGTAGGCTGTTTTACTGCCCTGAATAAAACAAAACAAGAATCCACAAACAAAAAAACCATGAAACATAAAAACACTACTACAGGGAGCAGATGTGGCTCAAGCAGTTGAGCACCTGCTTCCCACATGAAAGGTTCTAGGTTCGGTTCCAGTGCCTCCTGAATAAAACAAAAAACAAACAACAAGCAAGAACAAACAAAAAAACCACCTCAGGGAAGCCGATGTAGCTCAGTGGTTGAGCACCAGTTTCCCACGTACAAGGTCCCAGGTTCAATACCCAGTCCCTGTACCTCAAAAAAAACAAAAAACCCTACTACAATCTCATGATTCTTTAGCCTTTATTTGTAGCAATTACTAAGTGTTATTTATAAAATCTGTATTCCAATAAATTTAATGATGATAATTCTGAACAATTTGGAGATGTCCCAGGAAAAGGAAATTACAGCTTGCCAAAAATATAAAGTACAATCAATAGTTTGAAAGAAAAGCTGAAATGATTTTAATATTTGAACCTGCAAGAAATACAGCTATGTACCCACAGATGGCTCAAAAGGACAAATGCTCTAAAGCTTATCCTATTTAATAATCACTGGCTGCTGGAAAATTACATATTTTGATGAAATTTTTCAGAAATAACCACATTCACATTTAGCAGAGAGCTAAATGTACAGGGATTTCTGCTTAAGTGTAGATTCCGTCAATTTGCTGTAACCCTCAAAAGAAAAACTAAAGGTTAATGTTATCAGAACTATCTGTAGTAACATCTACTAGAACAAGTCTTTATATTTAAGTTTTCAACCTAGTTTTAAGTTATTCAGTACATGATAAACATGCAAAATAACCATAGTATAAACCAAAAGATGTTCATAATGAGTCTACTACAAATATACACTTTTAAAACTCCTGTTCCAATAGTGTTACAATATAGCAGATTAGCTACGGTCTCATGACATTATTACAACTATAAAAAGCTTGAAAGGCTTTAAAGAGCGTATCTTTCTGGCGAAAACACAATGATATAAGTATGTTTAACATACTTTCGCAAAAAGGTGCTGTCTAGGTAGTACAAAAATAAGAGGTAGGAATAAATTATTAAACATCCAAATAAACTCAGATAAGTAACAGCATTTAAAAATGTTTGCATTGATATTTTACCTATTTCATAGTAGTGAATTTAAGTTTAGCTATCATAAAGAAACCAATTAAAATTGATAATAATATGGGGACAAAGGCACCACAGCCTATGTGGATAGCTAGAACATAACTGAAATATTCTTAATATTCTGTCTTTGTGTTCATAATTTGGCAGTTATACATCTTGTCAAACAATAGACTAAGTGATGTGATTGTTCTGATCCTAGAAGAAATTAAGGGCACTGTATAAGAAAACTGATTTATTCGATGTTAAAGAGTTCTAACCGCCAAATATTTTGATTCACAAACGTCACCTCTGAAAATACTGATGTGTGCCACAATACAAGTTTCAATCCCACTAATTTGTCTTGGGACATATAATGACAACTAACATAAATTGTACATATAATGTATGCTAGACAGTGTTCTAAGTGTTTCACATGTAGTGCTCATTTAAGACCTCCTTTAGGACCTTATAATCACATGCATTAGGCACTATTATTATCCACAAATAACAGATGGTGAAAAACACAGAGAGGTTAAGTAATTTGCCAGTGGTTACACTGTTGATAAACGGAGGTGCCAGGGTTTGAACTCCATAACTTGGGCTCTAAAAACACTCTACTGTCCTGTAATGACACTAACAGAATACTATTCTACAGGTTCAGGTGCCTGCAGGCAAAACTGAAGGACAGCAATGGGTTGTTTCAAATTAACTAAGATTTATATGAAACCCCCCCCAAAGAAAAATAATCAGGTCAGATGAATGGAAAAAGCATCATATCTGCGCATGAGCCTATTAAATAAAGTAAAATGTCATCTTATCAAAAATGAAGATGTACCTAGCTGAATGACTAAAACCATCATTAATAACTTACCCACAATGAAAATCTTTCAATAACAGCTCCACTGTTATTACTGTGCTTTCCTCACTACCATGGAGTTGAGTTTTGTTTTGTTTTGGATTTTATTAAAGTAACAGGAAGTTGGCATGTGAATCACCAACCACAACCCCCACTCCATTTCACATTTTGGGAATAGAAAAGAAAAAGGAAGATAAAGGAAAAGAGGAAGTGAGGAAGAGAAGGGAAAAATAACTAGGGAAAGATGGGGTACTGTACGTGGACCTCAAAGTGGAACAGCAGAATTCTAGTTCCTCAAGAAGATCCACAGTGCCCTCCCCTGCCTCAGATCACCTGCTAGGAGATGGGAGTTGGAACAAATGACATGATCCTTCTGCATTCTCTATAACTGGCTCTTATTTCTAAACACTATTAGCCAACAAAGTGTTATTTTAGATTTCTTGGGCTTGGGCTCTCACTCAGCTAAATCTAATATACGATCGTCTACATGACAATCTGACAAATGGAAAGTTTCCAACAACTATTAGTCAGCAAGTCTTATCCACCATAAACATCTCACTCTGCTTCTAAAACAGCTTCATATTTCAGGTATGAAGCACAAAAAAATAACAGCGCTTTCAAGAATCTCTAATTTAAGAGATCCCAAAATGTGTTCAGAACTGTATCATCGTATTAGTCAAAAGATTAAAATAAGATACATAGTTAAAGTGCAGATCAACTCATATTTCTTCAAGACAAAATGTGAGCATATTTTGCCAAGACATATGAATCAAACATTTGTCAATATTTGAAAAATTTAAGAAAATAAATCCTTTCTTTCAAAAAGCTAAATTTTAACTTTTAAATGTTTCAGGCATTATTATTTTAAAAATAATCTCTGAAATTGAAATAAAACTTCTTTTGTAACTATTAATTTATGAAATATTGATTTGTCCTATAGCTGGAAGAGCAGCCTTGACAGTTTGAGTTTTGAACAGAGATATGTCATGATATAAAAACATATAGAAAATTCACCAGGAAATAAAGGGTATGGATTTTCTGAATACCAAAGGAAAACAAATGTGACCAATACTGCATCACAAATATTTCTTATCCTTGTTAAATTATATAATAATATTAACTAGTGGGAAAATACACCTTTCAGAATCTTGGGTAAACATATGGAAATTTAAGTAAGAGGACTATATTATAAATATTATTTATCTTTATGAATTCATAATCCAGGAAGATGTAAATATGTGTATCCATAATTCAATGGCAATCAGTGATGTTTATCTTAACTAACTGATAATCTACATATTGCAATGTTATGATTTCAATGGAATTAATCTTCAGTTCACTACAATTCATTATGAGAATAGCTAAAAGTGAGCGTCAAGAGAAGCCTTTGGCATCAATGCTAATATATTTGAGGAAGAAAAAACCCTTTAGGCAAACCCACTCTCAACCTCTGCAGAATACAACTATTTTCAAAAGAAGCTCCTCATCTCAACTCTTTACCACATACATGTCTTCTAAGACATCTTCTTTACCATATAAAGAAAATATTTTTAAAAACATACACAGGGCGGCGGACTTGGCCCAGTGGTTATGGCATCTGTCTACCACACGGGGTTCAAACCCCGCACCTGTGTGGAGCTGGCCCATGCGCAGTGCTGATGCGCACAAGGAGTGCCGTGCCACACAGGGGTGTCCCCCGTGCAGGGGAGCCCCACGTGCAAGGATTACGCCCTGTAAGGAGAGCAGCCCAGCGCTAAAGAAAGTGCAGCCTGCCCAAGAATGGCGCCGCACACATGGAGAGCTGACATCAACAAGATGACGCAACAAAAAGAAGCACAGATTCCCGTGCAGCTGACAACAGAAGCGGACAAAGACGACACAGCAAATAGACACAGAGAACAGACAACCGGGGGGGGGGAATAAAAAAATAAATCTTTAAAATAAATAAATAAAAATAAAAAACATACACCTTCGAAGAAATCAACTCTTTTCTGTGCTTGAGAAAAATACTTACTTGCACTTAAACCCTTCTGTGACCCCTAAGAATACAAAGGATCTGTGGGCAGTCAGCAAGGGGTGACAGAATTGGCAATTTATATCTGCCTTGTTAACAGTTAAAACATCCCTGAAGCTTTCATCTACTTTTCCAATTGTCATATGAGGAAAATACCAGGGCACATCTGTCACCTCTACGGTGTAAGTGACTGCGGTGTTGCTATTTAGTGATTTATAGCAGAGCTGAGGAATAAGAACTTGCAGTGCTGCTCGGAGACACTGTGACTGACACTGCTGTTACAGAAAGTGGTACAAATGTTTTCCAGCCAAAGATGTCCCAGAGCATTTTGTTTTCATTGGGTCATTGCACGAGTCAACGTCCCAAAATTTGAAGATGGCCTTTCTCCATTCCTGCCCCACCACCGCCAACCCTGGCCCAAAAAAAAAAAAAAAAAAAAAAGGCATGTCTCTCTTTGGAATTTTAAAAATTGGATAATAGGCAAATAGTAAATCAGTGCCCATGGTAAATCTCTATAGTTAGGTAATTTCCTCCTTCAAATTTATAGCTTAAATATTCAAGCTTATTTATTCAAGCTTAAATATTTCTGAAGAAGAAAAGGGGAATTTTATTTTTAAAAATAAGTCTTTATATGTAAGAGATACACACTAAAGTACTTATGCAAGAAATGATAAGGCATGTAGGATTTGCTTTAAAATATTTCAATCCGCCCAAAAAATAAACTGAAAAATTGTTGACACTGAGATTATGGGGATATTACACTCTTCTCTCCACTTCTGTGTATGATTGAAAATCTTCATTTAGAAAGCTTATTTTAAAAATATGGACATAAAATAATCACTTTTCCTAAATCAACTAATCACTTAATATAAGAGTCAAATATAAACCATGTCTAATATATTTTCCTTTAGAATTAAAGCTTTCACTACTTGGTATAAATATACAATACATCCCCAATTACACTATGGAATTATGAACACTGTATTATTTTATTCTATCTTTGCCATATCTATCAATGTCTAATATTCTGAAGTCTTGTTACTTCACTGTTAATTAAGGGCAAATAAATGAGATAGTATCTAGAGAAAAGGTATCTTAACAATTCATCATCCAAAATAAGTGACATTGGTAAGCTATTAATTTGATATCCCTCATTTTCATAACCAATAATATAACAAGGAAGGATGACTAGGGCATTCAAAAGCTTGCTCACCTTCCAAATTGGCTACAATATGTTTGTTTTTTTTATACCTATGTATTTAAATTCCAGTCCTGCACCTGTTACAATCTATCCTTTCAAAGTACCAGATTGATCCATCTCCAAAATATAACAATAAACTGAAAGATTACTTCATTAATCTTCCAACATGGACCACTTAGAAAAAAATAAGTGTTATAGTCTAATTCAGTTAAGTTTTTCATAATGTCTACATTCAAATGGAAATACATCTGCCACTTTATTGGGTGCTGAGAATATGACATTGTACTCTGCAAAACTCAGCAAGATGACTCACAGCAAACTAAGAAGAAAAATGGATTGAAATGGAATAAAATTAAGTGCTATAAAAATCAACTGGTAAAAATTACACCTGAAAGATGTGTACTTTCTCTAAAAAATTATGTCTTGAAATCAGAGATATATTGGTCTTTAAGACAGAATAAGCCACTTCCAATGGTAATTAAATTCTGGGTTAGAAAGCTGTTACTCAATATTCAAATAGCAACAAACCCTTTGGCTATGATTACAAGCCTAGTTAACAGCTTTTCAGCTCCACTATGATCACTGAGATAATTTTACTTTATTTCAATTTTGCAGTTAATAAATCATGGGCTCTTAAAGTTAGAAAGAATTTAGGAATAGTGTAAATCAACCAATCTCATTTTGTGTATGAAGAAAGGAAGATTCAGAATGTCAGGTTCTGCCTCCTCCAATGTTGTAGCAAATTTACCACTCAAATTTTACACAGACTGCCTTATTTATGTTTGAAAATTTCCTTTACTATGTCTGAGTCCCCATATTTCTAATTTCTACCATATACCATAGATGTGAGAGAGATCTTCCCCCTTTGAGCTAATAAAGCATTTCAGAAGAGAAAAAGTCCCTTGAAATTTTAAAATTCCTGAAGAAAATATTGTGTAAATGTTTAGCATTTTAAAAGATGGTGAACAGAACTTTATGATTAAAATAATATAGTTCTGTTTAAAACAAATTCTTGGCTATATCAACTGTTTACAACTGCTCTTGAGACACAGTAAAATTAAACAAGTGCTTCTGAAATCCATTTTCAGCAACTTGTTTTTTTTTGGGGGGGGGGGGTTAATTAACTGTTTAACATCTCCAACTTAACCTCAAGTACATTTCTTTTGCAACCTCTATGCTAGTTAGGGAAGATAAACTGAGCTTAAAGTCTCAATTATAGTCATCCAATTTGAGGTATCCATAGTTAGAAAAGGACTTAAGACTTCTAAAGGCATAATGACAGTATTAATATGTGAGTTGTTTTGCCTTGCAGTGAAGCTATGTGAAAATAGCAAACAGTTTTGTTTGCTGGGACCTGAAGAGAAAAACTGCCATGTGATAAATTTAACTCAATTAATTAGGGATAAAAGGGACTACAAAATATTTTGGGAGTCACATATCCACTTTCATTCAAAATTTACAAACTGTAAAAAACACAGACGTGGATTATTCTTAGAACATTTTCCTCAATATACATTTTAGAAGTGGTAAGTTCACTGAAGATAAGACACAAATCTATTTCAAATTTCCAGCATAGTTAAATTCTTTCTAAATAACCCACCCAAAGCCATCCTAAGTTTTGGGAGTTTTAGTGACTGCTATCATCTAAAGGTTTTCCCAAAGAAGAGGTCAGTTGTCAAATACTGAATTCAATCTAATGGCTCACAGCTCAGCACTCAAGCAAAACACTCCTTTTCCACGGGGCTTCTAGCGTATTTGTAACCAAATCCCAAAATGGACTGCCCTGGATCTTAGTCAAAACTTCAAAAGCAGTTACTGCAAGAAAAAGGTAAGTCACAAAATAACAAACTGGATTCCTTTTCACTGTTGTAATAACCGATTTACTCTCTAATCTTTTGCAATCTCTCTCATCACATCAGAATGAATTTTTTCCCCAGCAGGTTAGACGCTCTTGTCAAAACTTGATATTAGTTTAAAATATTTTATAGGCAGGTAAATCATGTAAATGATACTGGATTTGAAAAATAATCTGAATTCATAAATTCTTCCAAAGATATTTAGATACTTCCAAATCAAAACTGTTCACTAAAGATTAGTTTGAGACATAAATATGTAGTGCAGTTTGGATTTGTTTTATAATTCAGAGGACATATCTATCTGATTAATATAATCTGGAATTGTAGATAGGTCTCAATTTCCAGACCAACTCCGACTGGAGGTGATTTCTAGTGTGATGGCAGGCATGTAACAGATTTATCCTTCTTGACAGCACCATGCTGTACATATACTAGACATCTGAAAGTATGCAGTGTTTTACTAGATTTCAAAGAGTGCATTGTGATCTCTTGCTGGGATAACAAAAACACAAAGTTATTGTAAGTCACACTATAGCTACATTGTGTACAGATGTCTCATTTTAAAGAATTTTAAATATTAATGTAAAACTGGTAAACAAGAATGATACTGCATAGCTTAAGTGATCAGAGAAAGGAACCTTATTCCAGGAGTTCTTATGAGAATAAGGACATCTTGAATTTAAAATATATTAAACAAATTTTGAATATTGAAATGAAATATTCACCTGACAGATATTACCTTTATGGAAAATATTTTGATGTAACACAGCTAAAGTATCAATACATTTTTATTTCCTGGGGCCATCAGCTATATAATGGACTAATCTCATTCTCAATTGTGGTTTTTTTAAAAAGTATAAGGAAGTATGAACTGTGAGGGTGATGTGATGAAGACTAAGCTATAAAAAGGCAAGAACTGACGTAAAGTACCTATTAAATTGTAAGTGCTTGCTGAATAAATCAAGTAAAGAAAGGGTTGGGACAGGGGAGTGGAAATGGCTCAGGCAGATGAGCGCCCTGGAGATCCTGGGTTTAGGCCCCCTTGTCTCCTAAAAACTAACAAAACAAGCAAACAGTACAAACAAACAAACAAAAAAAAAACAACTTCTGAGAGCAGCTAGGGGCTCAGTAGTTGAAAACTGGCTTCCTACATATGAGGTCCAAGGTTTTAAGCCCCAGTAACAAAAAAAAAAGAAAAGAAAAGAAAAGGGTTGGGACATTTAGTTTCAATGCCTGTTTTGATATTAACTAACTCCATGACCTGTATTTAGGTATTTAATTCTTAGTTTTCTTATCTCTAAAATGGGGCTACCACTGCTAAAAACTGGGACGTTTTACAGAATGAATGAAATCATGCTTGTGAAATCATCTGGTTTAGCACCACAATGCCTAGTATTAATATATAACCACTGCTCAACAAATGCTTATTGAAAAAAAAGAAAAGAGATGCATTCTATAAGTAGTTTAATACTGGGCTAAGACAAAAATTAGCTTCATTGGGCATATTCCTTTATCTACCACTTTCATCCTCCTCTTCTTTGAAACTTATTGGAACACAGGGAAGCATGAATTTAGCTATAAGAAATTTAATACTTCTATTCAACTTAATGATCTGAGCATACAATCCCTGCTAAATTATTACCACAGCACACAATACCTTGGTGCCTTGTGGCTCAATGTACAAACTTAATGTTGAATTAACATTATTTCAGAATAAAAATTAGGATCTGGGTGTGCAAGACCTGTATGAATTCCATAACAACTTATATTTATAGGTCTTACTGCTATTTTCAGGTGCTAGTAATAACATGTTTCAAAAGTGAACAATACTGAAAAAATTATTAAATTTAATGATTACAAATAAAATTCTAAAATATCTATTTTATTTGACGCACATTTCTGTGGTTCAGTTTCATCTTTCTCTTTCATAATTTTTAATATCTGGAAACTTCCCAGATACATTAATTTAGACAATTCTACAGATATTTTCTATTTGTTCAGTTTATGAAACATTCCCTAAAGTTGTGCACTTAGCAAGGTACCAAAATACAATATATCCATAGAACAAATAATAATATAAATATTTGAGGAAAGACTATATTCAATAAGCCCATGGGAAGGTTAGCTGAACTACTTTTTAATTTTTACTTTAACCCTTAAAAGTCTACATCTGTGTTTCTCAAGCAGGGACAATTTTGCCTGCCACGGGACATTTGGCCATGTCTGGAAACATGTTTGTCACAACTTGGCAGGGGGTAGGGAATTTCTGCTGGCACCTAGTGCATA
Source organism: Dasypus novemcinctus (assembly GCF_030445035.2). Classification (NCBI taxonomy): domain Eukaryota; kingdom Metazoa; phylum Chordata; class Mammalia; order Cingulata; family Dasypodidae; genus Dasypus; species Dasypus novemcinctus. The sequence continues at coordinate 22,274,777 of NC_080676.1, read as the reverse complement.
AGGAGAGGGATGCTGCTAAGCATCCTACACTGCACAGGACTGTTCCTTGTAACAAATATTTTATTGTTTAAAAAATGTTAATAATGTTGAGACTGAGAACCAAGGGTCTACATGGAAGTCAATTTGATAACTTATAGCCTTCAAAAATCAAATTAATAATTCTTTGGGCATTATCCTTAAAGAGCTATGCTGACTGTAGGAATTTGAAACAAACATAAAGTGATATTTTAAACTAATAGAACAAAGATAACTATTTTTGAGTCTTTATCATATAATTTAAACATCTGTACAAGCGACCCTACTAACGCCATCTCTGACATGATCCCCAAAGGCTGCTGATCCTGCGGCAGATCCTCACTGCAGAGCACACAGAGAACTGAAATAAATGCAGGACCAATGGTGCTTTGTCAGAGCTGCTGCAATCTGCAAGTCAATCAGGCTTAATTGGTCCAATAAACAAAAACATTGCATCAATTATAAAATCTCCAGAATCACTGTCATGTTTTCATTGATTAATTCCTACTCATTTACTCAACAGAAAGAGTTTTGCAGCAAGAAATAAAATGCTTTAAATGATATCCAGTACCCTATAAAGCCAGGTGTCTAATTATAGCAACTCTTTTTTTTTGTAGACAGCACTATTAGCTGCAGAGACTACCAATTCCTTGCTATGAGCAATACAGTTTATTTTATTTTATATGTAATTATCTTAGAAGAAAATGCTTAAAGAATATTGTTTATGGAGGAAGAGAAATTGGTTGCGGCATCAATAATTTGATAAATTTATTTAAACACACAATAATTACCTAAACCTGCCTTTGAGTCATTTCTAATATTTGAGTTAGTTCCCACTAAAGTAATACTTAGGTCCCCTAAGTTAAAAATAAAAAGTTCTATCCTTTTCACCAATGTTTTAAGGTAAGTGTATTAAAATACAAATCTGGTATCTATCACTATTTTGCCTGAATCATCCAATGGTTTCCAGTAGGAAAAGTTAAACCCAGTAAAGTTTACATTCTTCAGCTGAACTCACAATGTCTCTCAAAACCTGGGCCTTGGCCTCCTGCACTGTGCCTTCCTTTTTCTCACAACTGTCCCTTAGCAATTTTCACTCTAGTCCAGGGGTTCTTAACAAGGGGTCCGTGAGCTTGAATCAAAAAAACATTATTCTTGTGGGGACTTGTTGGTGCAGGTGTGATATATTTATTAAATAATATACAGTATGGTGTCTTAGTAAGGGGTCCGTGGTTTTCACCTGACTGTCAAAGAGGTCCACAGAACAAAAAAGGTCAAGGACCCCTGCAAGTCTAGTCGTATCAAACCATAGGCAGTTCCTGGAACTTACCATACTTTTTCATGCTTCTTCAACTTGAAATAAGCTAGTGCATTGGTTTCAAATGTGTTTTTACTCTTTATCTCCTAGTTAATTCCTACTTGTCCTCCAAAGCGCCACTCAAGCATTATCAGAAACTCCTCAAGAGGCTTCCTCTGCTCCCCCCTCCTCTATTTCCACAGTACCCTATGGATCTCTATATTCCACTGCAATCTTTAATAAGCCTCTGTCTCCTATGTAAGACTGACTTCTTGGTAAGAGGTCTCAACTGTGTCTACCCAGAGCCTCGAGAAGTAGTTGGCATAGAGCAGACCATAAACGCTGGTGAGTAAATAAGTGAATCAATAAATAAATAAATGACTATACGTTCACAGATCGGCGTAACTGCATTCCCTTCTCCATTTACTGTGGTTATATTTTACACCTCTTCTTACAGTCCCATCATCATAGATTATACACACCTCCTCTAATCAGTCTCAATTTCAGTGTCTGGTATGTAATAGGTATTTAATAAATATTTGATGAATGAATCATCAAGAAATAAATCTTCAAAAATTACTGGGTGTAATTACTCCAAGGACAGTAGGATCTGGTGAAAGTGAACAAACAAAAAGTAGTATCTGCAACTTATTTCTTTCAATGCTTTAAGGAAAAAAAATGTGCATCAATACATATGAAAATATACACATATGCAAATGTTCTGGCAAAAATATAGCAAAAGTTAATTGGCAAATCTACTTGAATGGTATATGGGTATTTACTAGTATTTTAATTATTGCTGGGTTTGAAATTTTTCAAAATAAAAATGGTGGGGCAGAGCTGCCACCTACAAAAGGGTAAACTGAGTGACATGGGACTCCAAAGGAGAAGTACAGAAGAGAAACCCTAGTTATGTCTGGGGAGCATAGAGGAGAACTAAAAAAGACTCCAGAGAAAGAATGATTGCTAAGATGAGTTCTGACAGAGAGACAAGGGTAGGGAATGGGAGAAGGGAAGAGGGATTCAGGAGGAGAGAATGACCTAAAGGACAGGCAGACAGGTATTTGTTCTTATTAGATCATTTCAATTTTTTTTTGAAATGTTAAAATTTTGTATTACCAGATATAATTACAGGTTGAATGTAAGATTTTCAGTCAATATCAATATTCTTAACAACCAGAGTTTGGGGCTTTTGTTATGGCTGGTATGAGTGTTAGACCACAAGAGCTGCCTTGGTTTCAAATGGACATGAAAGAGATACTGGGGACGGGGGGTGAGCATAGGGAATAGTAATCTGCCTCCCTACCACAGGTTCCACTACATCTATGATTAACACGTTATTATCACAGGCCAAATGTACAAATTTACTTTCATATATATTTGGGAAACTGTAAGCACATACATACATAAATGCACAATACACACATAACAGATGTACATACATACATCTTTGGGATAAAGAACAAGAGTAATTTCATTTTCATAATATTAAGAAATAAAAAGAAAATCACTTTTTACAATCAAGTTCTGAAGGGTTTTATTGCATATAATTAATTTCAATTTGGCAGGTGACATACACTTGAAGACATGCCTTGTCAGAGGGTTCCACTTCACCTAAACAAGATATCAAGAATAGTTGAACTTCTTATCCTTAAGAATCACAGAGAAAGGGGGAGAGTTGTATAATATCTAAACCAGGGCACTTTTTAAGGCTGTATCTTGTCTGGCAAACCTGGATTGCTGAAGAGTTTCCTTGCCTCTATGCATACTCTTGGATTCAGTTTTTTCCTATGGAGCAGATCCTTGCCACAATATTTCATAAAGTCCAATAATCTCGACTCACAATAGTTTAGTACTGTTGGTAGCACATAAAAACTGTGAAGGACATTAAATCTAATCAATCTCTGAAAAGGACAAAGTAATAAATTCTTTGTGCAATCTTTATACTGCAAAAAGTGTGCCAGGATATTAGTTCGTTTTAGTTTTAGACTATAAAAAATTGTATCTGGACATAAAACATAAGCCAGGAAGACTGTGGTTTTTCCTATCACACAGTTTAATGAATCAAAAAAATGGTTTAATAAAACCATGAAAATTGATGCTTGCCTCATGATTATCATCAAACCATGGTGTTCTGCTGTGCTAGATTACAAGGGACGTAATTCCAAATGAAAGCCAAAGAGTCTTTCCAGTTCACATCATTCTGGGGTTCTTGATTCTTCCCATGAGAAACAAAGTGTCATGAAAATGAGGCTAAAGGCAATTTTATCTATCTTCTGGTGGGGGCAGGGGGGGCACTCTTCTTTGTGCTCTGGTAGGTTCTTAGAGCCATACCGGCCATGTCTATTATTGCTGCTTATCAATTCATTGGCGTAAAAGGTGCTGCACTGAAGGAACAAGCTCCAGTGACTCACTTGGATTCTAAGATGACTCAAAGCAACAAACGGCACAAATACATGATATCTTGTGCTATTTCCCCACTCAGTTATTTTGATAAACTTTTGTGTGAATAATGAAATTTACTGGAAGCAGATGAAATAATTCCTGCAGAGGAAAGCACATGTAGTGTATATGTTTCATAATAAACTGATTTTGAAAATGTTTTTCATCAATAGCACAATAAGGTGAACATTGATTTTTTAGTATGTCAGTCTACATTTTGGACTATATTGGATAATATAGTTTAGCCTAGCAGCATTACATCCTTTGTATGTTAAAGATTGAACTTTTCTAATTAAATGCTCATTTGACCATGCCCTTTTCAAGAAAATAAAATCTGGAAAAAATAGTTAATTGTATCATCTAACAAAACTTGATTAGAAACTTAATGATCGTGTAAATAATGTGCAACTTACATATTTTATGCTAAAACTAAATTGTGAATGTAGTCTATTTTTTGAATCACTAATTTTTTAAAATTTTTTATTGAATTTCAAGGAGTACCAAATGTATTATAATAGCCCGAAGTTTTATATTTGATTTACTCTCTAGTTCTTATTTTTGTCCATTTATATTCACTCTCCAGTTCTTATTTCTTGCCCAAAATTTAAAGATTTACGTCCTCAATTACATAATCCTTGAGCCTTAACTTTGTAAAGCAAAATTAAATCAGACACAGACACTGCTCCATGGCATTTGTATATGCTAACTCACTTAATTCTCACAACAATTTAATAATGAAGGTACTGCTATTGCCAAGTTCACCCAAGTAGTATAATGTCCAGCTGTTATTTGACCCGGGAAGTTAGGCTCTGGAGTCCCAGCACCAAGCCATGATTCTATTTTGCTTTGCAGACACTTGGGCAGGGACAGATCTTACTCATTTTTTCAACTATTTTCTTCTTTTCATTTAATTTTCTGCTCATTCCTTTGCTTATAAAGGCATTTTTGGGGGAAGCGCATGTGGCTCAAGTGATAAGGCTCCCACCTACCATATGGGAGGACCTGGATTTGATCCCTGGAGCCTCCTGGTGAAAAAAAAGAGAAAGCGTGCCCACGTGGTGAGCCAGTGCACACACAAGTGAGTCACACAGCAAGATGATGACACATCAAAAGAGAGACAAAGGAGAGTCAAGGTGGAGCACAACAGAAACCAGGAACTAAGGTGGCACAGTGGACAGGGAACTTCTCCCCACACTGGCGGTCTCCAGGATCAAATCCTGGTGAATCCTAGAGAAGAGAAAATGAGAAAAGAAGACTACAAAGACAGCAAAAACAGTAGGGCTGGAGGAGGGGAAGGGTAGGAAATAAATAAATCTTTAGGGGAAAAAAACAACCATTTTTATGCACTCAAGTAAATACTAGGCTAGGGAGGTATAATTGTGCATAATACTGAACTTCTGCCCTTCAGGAACTGCAAAGTCTGGTGAGGAGAGTTGAGTTTAGAAGAACTAATTAAAATTGACTAAGAAAATGCTGAAAAATGATAGATAAAATTCCTACAGGAACAAAAACTGGAAAGAATCATTTAAACTCTGTGACTCCCCATTTCCTCTTCTATAAGATGGACACAAATGTCAAGAATGTATTTCTGAAAAGAAATAATTCCAAAGCCATGATCAAACATGTCAACTTGTTACTCTTACACAGCACACATACATTTATACTCAGTATAAATGGAGGACTTTGGGGCAGAAATTTTTTTCATATGGCAAAAATTGGAATGAAAAAAAATGGGACTATAAAATTCCAATTTAAGAGATTTGCTTTATAGTTTTAAAGAATAAAGAGGGCTTGAGTATAGAACTAAGCTGTGGAAATAATCTGTAGTCCATTCATTATAATCTGTACGATCCTCAAACTCAAGCACATAATATTTTAATAGCAAAGCACTGGCTTTTGTGTAACTCAGTTGTAACACAGCATGAAGAATTCAATCCATTTATCATTAAAGCCTCATACTGAATAGATTTGCTAGAAACCATGAATAAAAGCTATTGTTTGGTCCTCAGTCAGCTGCCTGACTCTTAATTATACCTGTATTAATGATTTTGTCTATTATCCACAACTTTACCTTTGAATGAATCTTGATCTAGATAGCTATCAAATTATCTATTCCATTCAAAGTAAAGAACTAAGTTTTCGTTTTCTTTAAGAGGCTCCTACTGTTTACCCTAAGGCAGGCAAAATTTATGTCTATATTGGTTTCTCTCCTTTTCCCTAATACTTCACCAATCTTTCCAGCACAGAACAAGTGCTCCTAAGCCTGGGAGGGCTTCCACAGGTGGGCTTCAGAGTATCCAGGAACCCTTGAATTTGCCTGCCAGATTCTGCAGTTATGTATTGATAAGCATTTTCTAGAGAGTTGCATAGCTTCTATCAGATTCTCAAAATGGGCCATAAGCCAAAAAAGATTAGGAGCTACTGAGACAGCGTCATCTCAGTAATCAATATGCCTGAGCTATGGTAAGGACTCAATAAACAGTTGTGGAATAAACTCATGGTTTACATGGTTTACACTTGAATTCACCAAGTGGCCTCAGGCCCACACTCTGTCCTCATCTTGCAAAAAACAGGCCCATAAAGAGAAAACAAAATACATAGTGGCAGCATTAATTTCTATGCATTGTTTCCTGTGTCTGAGTACCCGGAAAGACTACCTTTAAAACCTCTGTTTCAGTTAAGCTGATGTCATATGACTAATTCTAGCCAGGGAACCTGAGCAGAAAAGGCAGGTTTAACTTCCAGGAAAAGAGGATTAAGATACCATACTCTTTCTCCATCTCTCTGGCCCAGCTTCAGCAACCCTGAAAGTCACGTGCTGAAGGAAGATGGGGCAAGCTTAGATCCCTGAGTCACCGAATGAGGTGTGCATCATAAACTTTATGTGAGCAAGAAATATGCCTCTGTTGATCAAGCCACTGAGATTGGGGTGTTTGTTATTTGATCACAGCCTATACTGATACCCTAATATTAAAGATAAATTTATCACAAAGACATAATTTAAATGTCTCTGCTTTAGGAAAACAGGATGTTTACTATGAGCGCTATTTCAATATTCTCGTAAATGATTCATTACAAACTAGACTTCAGTAAGTTTATTTAATAGCCTATGACACAATCCAAAAAGTTTATATCCCATGTAGCTGCCTAACAAAACTAAACTAAACTAAAGGATAAAGCAAAACAAAACCCAGGTATTTATGCATGTGGTCATTCAAGCAATATTAGAGTGTATTTAGACAATGGTACCAGCCCCTATAGATGAAGAACAAGGGTTCTAGAACCCTTCTGCATCCTTGGGGAGTCAAACGAGTAAGCAATTACAAGACAGCCGAGTGTGGGCTGCTATAGAGACGGCTCCCACAGCCTGGGCAGGGGAAGGGCCAAGAAAGGCTCCCCAGAGGAGCTAGCTGTCTTTGAGGTTGAGCTAGAAGGATTGGGAGTCATTAATTTAGAAAACAAGGATGGAAAGGTTTCTATGAGAAGAAGAAACTATGTGATGGCAAGAATGAGAAAGCAAGATGCTTAAAAAACTCCAGGGAGGCTGGAGAAGAGTCTACACTAAAGAATGATTCCAGGTGGCCCTGAAGAGATGGGTCAGGGTGAAATTGGGCTTTAATTTACAATTCTAATATAGTTAAAGGATCTTCACATACCTCTCTGAAAGCTTCCAGAAGAAAATAATATGGTTGTGCAAATGTACAATAGTCATGATCAACCAGTGTTTTAAATGATTTTGAGGTAATAAGGATATTAAAAATAGAAAGGAATATATAAAAGTTGTCATTGACCAATTTCACTCATACTAGATGTACTGTCTCACCCTTCTATTTTCCATCTCCATTTTGGTTTTTATTTTTATTTTCCACTTATTTTGAGGTTAAATAAAATTAAATATTTTGAGGAGAAATAAAATCCATCAGGTAGCATTACAAGGTTTCTTAGTTTTATGTAGTTTAGTAGTGAAATAGCTAAAATTTTAAACTTCAAGTATACTACTAAGTCTAAAAACATGAAAATAAGAGTTCAAAATCTTTGTTTCTGTGGTACTTCGTAAGAAATGGATCATTGATCATTTCTATAGAAAATAAAGTGAATTTAACAGAGACCAAGAATGTATTTGAGGGAAGAGGATGTGGCTCAAAAGACTGGGCTCCCACCTACCATACAGGAGGTGCAGGGTTCAATTCCCAGGACCTCCAGGTCAAGGCAAGCACAGCAAGCTGGTCAAAGCAGAAAGTTGGCCCATGTGGAGTGCTGGCCCACAGAGAGAGCTGGTGCAGCAAGATGATGGGAAAAAAAAGAGACACAGAGGAGAGACAATAAGAGATGCATCAGACTAGGGAGCTGAGATGGCGTAAGAGATTGAGTACCTCTCTCCCACTCTGGAAGGTCCCAGGATCGGTTCCTAGCACTGACTAAAAGAGAAGACAAGCAGACACAGAAGAACACACAGCAAATGGACACAGAAAGCTGACAATGAGCACAAAACAATGGGGGAGGGGATAAATAAATGAATCTTTTTTAAAAAGTAAAAGGGTAAATTTTATAACGTGTGAATTATATTTCAAAAATAAAAATTTAAAAAGGAATGAAGAGTAAAGCTATTTTTAAAAAAAACTGTTTGAAGCAGTGCTAGACATTTAGTATCTCTATATCTCCGAAATGTGATTCTGAAAATATAATAATAATAACTAACATTTACCATATGCTAGACTCTTTTTGCATGCTGTATATGCTTCATCTCATTTAAATCTCTCAAAAAACATTTCAGGGAGGTGTTATAAGTAACCCAGTTTTACAGATGAAACAAATGCAGTTTATAGTAACTTGTACCTGATCACACAGCTTGTGATTGCAGAAGCCAGAATTAAACACCAGCAGTCTCACTTTTGAGTCCACTATCTTAACTCTTCTCCCAATGTATGTGCTTATACATAAAAATGTGCTTTTAAAATTGTTATGCCAGGTATGTGCAGGTAAATGAAAATTAAGATTTGAGAAATATGCCCAGCTGTGAAATTATGCTTTTTAGTAAAACTTGAACATACTTAAGTTACAAGAAAAACAAAAAGCAAACAGTAACATATTCACTATATGTGTTCTACATGGGAAGCAAAGAAAACCTTTTGTTTTTAACTTTTCCTTTGAATTATTTCTGCTATTATAGAATTAAAAACACAACAACAACAACAAACAAACAAAAAAAAAAACCAGGCACACGCGCAAAAAAAAGTTTAAGGAGCATTAACATTAACACTAAAAGTTTAAGGAGCATTAACATTAAAAGTAATGCCTATGGTTTCATCTCCAAGGGGAAAAAAAGAAGGAACTGCTAGTTCTTCAACTTCAACTGTTACAAATACTTGAATGGTTGTAAAAAATTGTTTTCATTTTTAAATCATATATCAACATGAACAAAATTTCTTTTAGATAGTAATCATTAAGAAAGTGAAGAAGAATGGTTAGGAGATGTGGTTCAAGTGATAAGGCCTCTGCCTACCATATGATAGGACCCAGGTTCGAACCCTGGGGCCTCCTGGTGAAAAAGAAGAGAAAGTGTGCCTGCGCGGTGAGCCAGTGCCCACATGGAGAGCCGAGTGCCTGCACAGCAAGCCAAGTGCCCACAACAATGAGCCAGTGCCCAAGTAAATGAGTCACACAGCAAGATGATGATGCAACAAAAGAGAGACATGGGGAGAGTCAAGGTGAAGCACAACAGAGACCAGGAACTGAGGTGGTGCAATTGACAGGGAACCTCTCTCCACATCAGAGGTCCCCAGGATCAAATCCCAAAGAATCCTAGAGAAGAAAGAGGAGAAGAGAAGACAAAAAGAGAAATAGATACAGAAGATCACACAGCGAATGGACACAGACAGCAAAAACTGCAGGGCAGGGGCAGGGGAGAAAAAAAAAAAAGAGTGAAGAAGTCATCATCCAAAAATATTAATCAGGAATTAAATATAGCCACTGAAAATGTAAAATCTAATATTTTAAAAAGATAAGTTCATAGGGGAAAAATATATATACCTATAATTCAGCCATTGTAATCAAGAGATCTGTGCCTAGATTGTGGATCAGATAAATGTTAAGGACACAATGTAATCTTACTTGGCATAAACTACAGCAATTCACAACGATTTGCTTTGTAAATTCCTCTCTTTTCATAACTATTTCCTTTTTAAGTTAAATGTTTTCACTTTCTACAAGGAATCACAGTGAGAAGTTTTATCTGGCTTGGGAAGTATCCACTTTTCAGTCCTAAGTAACATTTTGTTATGATGTAACTTTCTAACCAAGGGGGAAAAAAGTGTTCCATAATAACCTGTCCCATTTATTTGAAAACGATTTGTTTTAGAAACACCTTTTGAAGTTCACCTCAGCAGCGAATTAACATTCACCCTTGTGCTAAGATGAGCAAGAAGAGCTGCAAAACCCTATTAGCACTTGCTTTTGGGGTAAATGAAATACATTAGAGGAACATAAAAAGGAAGCACCTAAGCAAGGTACACACAGAGAAAACATGTTCCCTGCCCTCACAAATTTACAGTCAAACTGGGACTTTAAAACAAGGTAAGAAGTTAAACAAAAGTATTTAAAAAGTAATATATACATTAAAAAAAAAAGTGTGGACACAGAGCAGTGAACTGCTCAAACAACAACAAGGAAGGAATGGAAGTTACAGAGGTAACATTCAAGAGTCATCTACTGGCTGTACCTTCTCCTTCATGTCTGTTCCTCAGAAGGGTTTGGTACATCTTCCTTCCCAAGGCCAACCTCTCCACTGACTTTTTCAATCTTTCACAACTTTTCTGAGATATAGCTCCAACCATTATCCCAACTCTAATGGCTCTTCATCCTTTCCCTCTACACTGACTCCAGTACCTTCCCTTAGTGGAGGGGAGGAAACTGGCGCCACTATTCTACAAAAATCTTCCCTTGTCTGCTGAATGCTCCAGCCCCATCCATGTTTTCTCTCCCTTTTCATTACTGAATTTCTTTAAAGAACTGTCTAAACTTGTTCAGTCCTCATGCACACCTTACTGGTGACTCATCTTCCTGGAATCTGGTTAACAGCCTGGATTCCACTTCCTTTCTCCAATCTACTCACACTGCTTTCTCAAAGGGTAGTGGGTATCCTTTCAACTGTCAAGAGTCACTGTCCTTTTCTCATTTCTTGTCTTCTCTGGCATCTGGAACCATTAACTCCTTCCTTCCTGAAAGTGTCCTCCCTTTCTTGATAAAGCACCACCCTGGTTTTCCTACTACTTACTATCCTGCTCTTTCTCTGTCACTTTATTTATTTATAACTGCTGGTTATGGAGAAATACAAAGATTGTTCTCAGATCTCTTCTCACTGTACTTTCCCCCTCTCTGGGCCCTTTCATCCAGTAACAGTGCTATCAGTTCCATGTGAATGACTTTCAGATGTTTTTGTGTAAATTCAGGGCTATCCCAAGCACAGAGTCATCTGCTCCCTTTTTATTCTCTCTAAAAGGAAAGAGAACACATCAATTCTAACACCTATACTTCTTATCTTATCAAATGGTGATGCACCATCCCCAATCACTCAAACTATAAACCTCAAGGTCATATTCAGCTAACTTTTCTAGCTACACGTTGAAAAAAATAAGTGATAAAAATGTAGCAAAAGGCAATACTTTTATTGACCCCACTTTTTAAGTAATGAAAATTTTTTAAAGCATCACCTTAATTTTCCTGAAATATCTCTGTATGGGCTATGTGATTTCATTGTTCACGATGGGCTTCTATGAAAAATAGGAACTAAATAATTTCCTATTATTACGATGACTAATAGATTAGTCAGAAATGATATTCAGCTTTTCTAGTTCAGTGATTTCCTCTAGTCTTTGTAGAAATACTTTTACTGTGAAGCTCAGATAAAATCAAAAGCTAAGTGTTTTGATAAGCTGTTCATGCAGAAGTCCAAGTTTGCTGTTCTTTTCTTTTGTTTCATTTCTTGAGTACACTATACTGTTACATTCAACTATCCATTTACAAATTAAAAAGAAATGTTTTCAGTTGTTCTATTCACCAAAGCCATTGATGTTTACATTTTTGTTAAATGTTATTTATGTACTTTTTCAAACAATGAAACAAGACACTGCATATAACACAAGTAAAAAACTAGATCCACTAACCGGGACCTAGGTAAACAAATGCAACAGCTAGAAAGTACATTAACCCCTAAAGAAATATTATTCAAGTATTTTCAAATGTGTGCAGAATATATTTACATATACTATTATTTAGCACAAGGGATACATCCCTGGGAAATGAGCCCCATGAAAGGTCATGGTGGCCAGTAAATTTGCTAATGTGATCTTGCCTCTGTCAGGAAAGGCTCTTGCACTCTCGTCAACATCCCCCACAGAAAATGCAACCCCTCCCTACAGAAAAATGCCCCAGGTTTTCCTGTAACTATCTTTCTGTTCCCAGACTACAGCAAGGCCTATATTATACCTTTCAAAGTGTCCTAAGACTTCCAACCATCCCTAATTTCATAGTGAATGTACCCCGTTTCCTCAATCTTTTTCTCAAGCAGTGAAAAACCTGCAGGGATAGTACCAAATTCAGTACCTTTTTTACAGTAAAGACACTCAGTACATGTGCGCACTGCTGCTGCTGCTACTGCTGGCTAAATGTTGACACAAACTTAGCACTCAGTGTTCCTTTGATAACAATTACTATCAAAACCAAATAAAAATAGGGATAGAAAATACACCAAATTCTTTTAAACTACTGTAATTTTCTTAATCTTATTTAAGATGTGACGACATGCACAACTGTTTATTTTTAAAATAGTATCCACTGCCCTTTTGCTTATGATTTGTGTTTTCTCACCTACTGATTCCTCAAAAATCTATATATGTAGTATAAGTCAACCTACATAAACAATATCTCATAACCTAAAAAGTTCTGATCCCACTATAACAACTGCCTGCTACAAAAGGAAATGAGGAATTCCTGCCTAAGTTTTTTCAATGAATACTTTTAGGACTTCAAAATAAGGATTTTTTCAAAAAACAATAAACAGAAAGAAGAATGTATTACCTACTAAGTTTCTTAATTCATTCCTTTACTCATTCGTTGATTTTCACTAACTCATACACTCATTTATTGAATACACATTAGCTTATTCAAATCTTTGAGGAAATAAAGATGTGGATATATCAAGTTCCATATTCTCCAGGATTTATTAAAAATGCATTTCCTCCTACAGGGGTAGATGCTTCCTTATTTTCTGTCCCTATCTTTCCTCCTCTCCACTATTCCCATTTTCTCTTTGCTAAAGTATGTGTGAAACTCTTTTGGGTAACAGCAATTAGTCTCAAAATTGCAGACTAAATTTTAAATGTGATATTGAGGTTTTACATCTATGGCTTATCTTGAAGAGAAAAAAAAAAGTCCAATTCCCCTTTCTCCCATTATTCGTCTAAATTGATTAAAATGTATAGTACCTATTATACTTATAAGAACAATAATTACACTTTCAATTATAATGTTCAAAAGATCAACATACACCTGGGGGATTAATGGGCAGAATTTAGAAAAGATCTACTTTCCACACTATACTCTTTAAACTTTCATTTATATTACTTTTTCAATAAATGATGACGAAGACTTTACAAACAGTGCTGTGATGTACAATATCTGTATTAGATTTTATTTGGCCCAGGGAGGCAGGATGGTGGGTGGTTCCAGAGAACAGATGACAAGGTAAAGTAGCAGGTAAGTAGAGAGCTGTGAGAGAAACCTCACGACCTGAGTCAATGCTCACTGCTCTGCCTACTGTCTTCAAACATGATTTTTAGTCTTCTTGTTGTAAACCTCTCAATTTCCATCGAAAATGCCAAACACATTAAAAACCCTACAGAGAAACCAACCTGCCTCCATAGCATTGGTATATTTGCGCTTTGAGCAGAAAAAGACCTATTTGATGCTTAAGATCAAGAAACTTAAAAGTAATTTTGCAATGGAAAATAACTTAGAATAAAGAATAAATTTAGTTATTTAGTTCAATTTGGAGTTTGGTAAAAATATTTCCTTTAAAAAATGTTAATTCAATTTTTACTTTTGAAATATTAAGCTTTTCCCTATTTGTTAGTTTTTAAGTCAGTGAAGATATTTAAAAATAATTTTGGTTCTATAAAGAACCTTATATCAAACTCTTTTCTGAACTGAGATACCTTTTATGAAGGGATCTATTTCCATGAGACAGTTTTAAAATACTACAGTGAGGTATGCCCTTGTCCAATGAGTTTATTAAATATTTGTTGGAAAATATGTCAGCATGGTTCCTAAAGTAAAACTACATTTTAAAAAGTATGGGCTAAATCCTCCATCCCAGAACTTAAACATGCAATATAGATTATCCAAGGTTAGGACTCATTAAAAGAGCCTGTGAAACCCTTCCTGTTTTAGAGTTTATAATTGGAGATGCTCTGTACTTTCCTCTGGCCAACCTTCACTTTCTGATGTAGACAATAAAGGCGACTTCAAAACAGCCTGGGCTAACTTCTAAAACATAACTGCAGGACCACATTTTTCTAACCTGAAAATACTAATGCATCTGCTAGAAAAAATGAAAATGGAAGTATTCAGGGAAAAAATTGTGGTTATCCTGTATATAGTCAGTCTGATGGTCATCAGGACTATTCCATAAGAAAATAACTGCATTAATCCCTGTAAAATAAACTTTTCTCAGGAAAAAACAATGGGACAATATCAAGAAAAGCAAGGGAAAAACAGAAGGAAAACAACAGTTCTTAAAATAATGAATTTATATGAAAAGTGTGACTATTTAAGGAAGATAAAGAAACAATGGTTTAAGTAGATATTGGTAGACATGTTCAACTATAAGACACTGAAATGCAGAACTGATCATGGATGGATACAACTGTGCCCATGAAAATGATTTCTAAGTCTTCCAAAGGGGCCCTACTTACTATAAATGCACATTGTCCAAGAGCACAACTGAAGATTGTTTCTGCCCTCCTTCATCGAATTTTAGTCAGTTTTGGCGCCCATCCTGCACATGAATTTGGCCTCCAGCAGTTGACCTCTTGACTAGGAAACACTCCCACTAACTTCCGGTTTTGCCTTCTGCGATCCTGAGTTCCCATCAGCCCTACTGCCTAAGACAGGACGCTACATAGTAACAGCTTCTGTTGGAAATAAGGCATGAAACAAAGCCAAGAGCAAAAAAACAAAAATAATGCTAGCATATCGAATACTTAGTATATGCCAGACAGTGTTCTAAGTGGTTTAAATTTATTTATTAATCCTCAAAATAATTCTATGGTTCTATTACTGGTCCCATTATAAAGATTAGAATTCTGAAGCTCAGAGAGGTCAAATAACTTACAAGGTAACTCAACCAGTAAATGCTGGAGCTGGGGTTTTGGAATATGTAATCTGATTCCAGGGCCCTGTTCTTAACCCCAAAGCCCAAAGTTACACTGTAGAATATATATGTAATTCTACTCAGAAATGGCACTAGATTTGGGAATTTCTGCAAATTATATATGATTCCAGGTGTGTGTGTGTGCATATATATTATATAATTATATAGATGTAATTAAATCATATAACGCATAACATATAATGTGTTTTAGATAATATATAATTAAACCATATACTATATATAATGTATATAAATTATTTGTGTAGAACTAAATATGTAAATTTAGTTTAATTATATATAACATCTGTAATTATACAGATATTCCTCTAATTTTTTTAAAAAACAGTAACTTTTAACATTTGTTTGGCCTTTTCCATTTGGTGATTTTTCTATTTGGAAGACTCTTTTAAAAATTCATACATCAAAGACCAACTGGCCCCAGGTAATCAAGACAGTGATGATACCAACAACCACTAACTTTATTTACAACATTTTCTAAGAACTGACACTTTTATTTCTGACGACAAAATTCTCCTCAGGGATAGACCCACTGATTTTATTTGTAGCACTTTCAAAAGGCTAAAACTAAACAGTTTACAGTCCCAAGAACAAATCCTGAGTGAGGGGTTATAAGAGAAAAGCTGGTATTCAGATATCTAAGTTGTTTCACATATAAAGAATTTTACTGCTTCCATAATATACTACATTTGCTACCTTTTTAAAACTTACATGCTAAATTGCCAAAATAAACTAAAAGCAGACATTAGGAAACAGGAAACGGGGGGAAAAACACTCTCAGGGCAAGTGGAGTAAAACAGTGTTTCCTTGATAACATACACATCCATAGACGTGAACAGAAATGATTGAAGAGAATTAACATGGAATTCCTGTTCTAACGTACAACTTTTACCAAAAAGAAAGAGCTTGTGCATGTATCTGCCTGCATGTGTCTATTTTGTGTGCAGAGAGAGGGCAGAGAAGAACAAAAGCAGGAGATGGAATTACAGATACATTTGAAAATAATAAAAGCACAGATGAACCCTACTTTCCACAAAATAAAGTACATGTGTAAGTGATAAATTTTCCTTTTTTTCAGACTCAATCTTACATTTACCTTTCCATCAATGTGTGTTTCTAAAGCAATATTTTTTAAATGTGTAATAACGTAGCACTTGATTTAGGAGTTTGTTCTTGAGTTACTCTGGAAAATTCCACACTATCTTAATCTTACAGAAGCACTACTGCAACTCATGGTCTTTTCAAAATTAAGGAGACGCATGTCCACAGAAACATCTGGTGTGATTATACGCTTAGGTGAAATTTTCTAAACAACCTTTCTTCAGGTACCAGCACACAATATCCTGGGTTCTAAATAAAAGGCACTAATGCGTCTGGTCTAAATATGCCACACTAAATAACTGGAATACCTGTTAAGACCACCTGAAACTTGCCTTTTTGTCAACTTAAAAAAAAAAAAAACAACTTGTTATTCGGTTTATGACTAAACAAATCTATTTTCATTCTTTTCTAGCTATGGCTCATGTTTTTAATATGGAACTTTGATTGAAAGATGCTTCCATCTTATTTCTAGAAATTTTACACATCTAAAGAGTAGTATTCTTTATAATACAGATTCCCAGTGCCGCTGATAAGGATAGAAGTCGTCAGAGAAGAACACACAGCGAATGGACACAGAGAGGAGACAACGGGGGGAGCGGGGGGAAGGGGATAGAAATAAATAAAAATCTAAAAAAAAAAAAATATTAGTATTCTTTATAATAAAGGGGGGAAAAAAGGAAAAAAAAAAACTCAAAATTTGACCCATCATCCTCCATGAATAGTTCAGCTCTTGGAATTTTACTCTGAATTCCCACATCATTTCATGTAAACTCTTCATTATGTGTTCATATCTTACATAAACCATATTCACTGACTATATAAGGCTATCTTATCAATGACATTTTTCCTCAAGTCTCTGGCACCAAAACTGAGTTTTCAAGTCAGAAGTATTATTCTTTTTAACCCTGTGAGAAACCAAGGTAAATTATTAAAATACAGCATCTGCTTAGAAAATTTTAGAAACAATTTTCCTAAATGTTCCTACATTCATTAAACAGTCCACACTGGCATTTTCAGTTCTGTCAATTCCTCAGACAATTATTACAAACCTCAGGGGTACATGCAGCTGGAGGGCCCACCTCTATTATCATCAGCTCTAACCATTTATTTCCCCCCTTTCTACTCCTGAGGAGCCCCCAGGGCACCCTGTGCTTCCTGCATTGCAGCCTTGCTTTCCCATCACTCTGGGAGCCACAGCATATTTAAGCATGTTCTTCTGTCCCATTTCTAGAATTTATACTCCTTTTATAATTCTCAAACATGCACACTATTCGCCAGACACTGTGCTAGGCACTGAAAATAGGGCTGAAATAAACATCCTTGGCATCAGGGAGGTCAGAATCTAGCAAGGGAGGCCAGGTGCTAAAGCAGCAAAACTTCAAGAAGTCTCAACTCTGATGATTGTCCAAAGCTAAAGACACTTAACCCAGTCCAGGCCAACTTTCTCCCCTGGACTTGAGTTCAGCTGCTGGAAAGAACATAGGGATGGCAATCTTCCATGTACTCAACCAGGACTATTCCCACCAACTGGTGACCCTGATGTCAGTCACTGTCATCAGCCCGGAGTGAGAGAGGTTCACTCACCTCCCCAACGGTACAACTACCTGACATTTGGGTAAGCGCTGTCCTCTGATACTTTTGCCCCTTTCTCCACTGGCTGGCCACTGTGGTTAAACGATGTTAACAGCAAATCACAGTGATGGCAGACCATCTACGCACAAAGGTCCTGTGTATCTCTAAAACTCTACAGGGTTATAACATGCACTAACCATGCACAATTCGGTGAACATACTGCATTTTTAAAGAAACATTTACATTGCTATCAACTCTTAGTAACAGTCAACATTTATTGGAGCTCTTCAATTGCACTTACATCATTTAATAGTCAAAATAATATAATAGGTACTATTATTAGCTTCATATGTAGATTAAGAACCCAAAGAGTTAGGAAATTGGCCTAATTTTAAGTCATGGAGTTAGAATTTCAACCCTGGAAGCCGCACTTCAAGAACTTTCCCTAAGCCACTAAACTATGCTACTTCTCCCTTCAGCATTCACAGCATCATGATGTAATCATCAAAAAAGGTATGGTTAGGGCTGAGAAGCAGCATTATCACAGAAATAACATGTTTTTGCTTTGTGGTTCCTGGTCTTGTTGTTTGTGGAAAGTGTGTGTGTTCTTGTTTCATTTCATTGTCCAGTCAGACTGACTCCAGTCTGAATCCTGAGTGGATCATTGTCTAGTTGTGTGACCTTGAGAAAATTATGTAATAACATTAACAATTTACAGGCTGTTTTCTATATATTAGCCAATGTGTTCAGTGCTTGGCATATACTCTCTCATTAAATTAAATGAAATCTTCATAAAAACCCTGAGAAGATATTATTCATGCTGTAGAGAGGGATGGACTAAGGCTGAGCGAGATTATTAAGTAAACTTTGCAAGGTCAAAGAGCCCTTGTGGACTAGCAATGGAACGAGTCGGGAGGAGTGAGCCGGGATTCAGAAGCATCTCGGTGGCACTGGGCTATGAAAGGGGAGAGGACTGAATGTGAGAATGAGTACTCCCTGTCAAGAATTACAAGGAACAAGGATCCCAGAAGATGGACTCTGGAGCCACACTTCCTGGTCTAATCCTCATTTCCAGCTGTGAGACCATAAGCACGGTTTTCAACTTGTCTCAGCCTCAGTTTTCCCATCTGTAAAGCTGAAATAACAATACTAACGACCTTAAAGTGTTTTTGTGAAGATTAAAGGGGACAAGGACTGCATTGAGACTGCAAGTAGTAGGCCATCAATAAATCATTATAATTAATTAAAGAGATCATTTTAAAGTTGAATAATTCTGATTCAGCAAGCTGTTATTCATACATAGCAAAGTACATAATGAAGAGGAATATTTTCTTTTTGGAGTGTAAAATTCTCCTAAAGTAACAAAATTGAAAGTATCTGGACTCATCTCTAAATCCGTTCTTTTACTTGCTCTGACCCAAGGCAGATGTATCCTTTTATTTCTTTACTACTTGGATGTGTCTAATGTGTCTAATGAGGCTGGGCAACTTTGATTTATTCTAGTTATAACAGCAAAGGAAATAGATTGCAAAAGGCTACCGTATGACATTTCTCAATACAGCAAATACTCTGCTCATCTCACGATGGACAGCTCTCCTACTACCCACTGAGCACATTTCAAAGCAGCTCACCTAAGCCCACCTAGGAATTAATGGCCAGCAAGGAAGAGGAAAAGATGGGAAAGAGGACAAGAGGGGGACTGAGAGGCCTGGGTCCTGTGATGACAGAAAGAAATATTTTTAGGGATGATTATGACTGGGATTAGGGCCTTATTTTGAGATTAATGGTTACCTCTAGGACTTTAAGTAGATAAGGTCTTCAAATTCTTCCTGTAGTAATAGTATACATTACTATCCAAAAGTATATTGTATATTTTTATATTTTATACTCCCAAACTATCACATTAAAGGAGCCTGAGTTTGGTCCTAATAAACAATGGTAGGCCTCCAGTAAAATCATGGAAAACTTAGATTCTGAAGTAATAATTCTAAGTCATGCAACCATTATTTAATTAATAAATATTATCAAATGATTTCAAGCAAATATAATTATTATAGGAAAGAGAATGTGATTTCATTCTACTTTTACGGTATCACAAATAAACAGTTATCTTTAAAGATGAAAGCTGAGGTGTTTTCTAATTTGGGGAAGGACCCAAAAGTCAGTAGAACTCTAATTTTCCACTTGTGAACAGAAAAGGAACTGCCTATATTTGCACATAGGCCTGATTTCTTCAATTTTAAGAATTTAAATTTTCAGAAAAGGGCCAAATTTATGGGATCACAAACTGAAGTAAAAGGCATGCTTGATGTCTTAGAACCCTAAGGCCTATGGGCTTTTAAAAACTGGGGACCAGCCCTGCCATTCTGGGGTTCTTGCTTCTGCCTGACTGAGGCCCCAGACTCCTCTGATTGGTGGGGTTATAGGCCCTGTTCTCCCCCGAGCTGCTGTGAACCCTGGAAACCCTCGGGCAAACAAAGGGAGCTCCAAAACCGGGCTGTCAACCTGCTCCAACCTGCCTCACTGGCCTTCTCAGCACTGTCACTCCCACATGCTTGAGCTCTGTGCCCTCAGACAAACCTCATGGCTCCTCATCTGTGCCTTTGCTCCTGAAGCCGGGTTCAACCATCACCTCTTCTGTGACTGCTTCCCCAGCACCCCAAGTCCAAATGGCTTGTTCTTCTGCCTGTGCTCTCTGCCACACACACTTTGTTCACTCTGGGGATGCTGTCAGGCATTGCCTTCCAGCCAGGCCAAGAGCTCCCAGTGACCCTAGAGGTAGTCAGAGGTCTGGCTCGTGGGGGGTGCTCAATAAAAATTTCTTATTAAAAAATAATTTTTTTAAATTGGAAACCAAAAAGACAAAACAGAAACATTTCTGGTTCTTCTACTATATTTCCCAAAATGCTAAGGTAATGGAAGACTTACTTAAAAAGGCAGGAATAAGAAAGACACAATAAGGGCCTCAATGGTACTACACTGCAGAAGTGAGTCCATGTTTATCAGCCATGTTCAGCCACAATACTGAAGAAAATCCCTTCAATTCCTAGACCCCGTTAACTGCTCTGCAGACACTGGCAATATGGTCCCTCAGATGCATCACAACTTCAATAAATCGCACAAGAGCACTGGATTAGAACTCAGAGACTTGGATTCTGATCTTGTTTCTGGAATTTAAAAATTATGAATTGAAGGGGCTCTGTTTTCTTTTCTGTAAAAGGATCATTCCTTTATTTAGTCAACAGTTTTTCTATTCAGCTAGTTGCTAAGATCTTTAGGACACCTATTATTTGATAATATCATGTGCCTTTTTTGTAAGCCCTATAAAAAGTAACCACTATATTAATATTACCATATTGTGTCCTGTTTATATGAAGTTACATTGTCCATAATATAATGACCATTGAATTAATCATTATGTTCCACTAAAATACTTTAAGTTTTAAATTAATTTTATAAATGTCTATAAGCTCAATTTATCACCTTGCTCTAGTACTTAATTACATCATCTAAAAATATAAATTAGAGTTCCAGAGAAATACAAAAGGGAAAATGAACTCTATAGGTCAACTTGAGAATAATGCAAAATCTTAGCTTGAGACTGTTGCACACATTTCCTAAAACTGTAAACTCATTAAAAATGTTTAGAATCAAATAATTTAAATTTCCCATTTCTGTTGTTACATATTGAAACCAATTACTCAAATGTACTAAAAAAAGATTTCAAAACTTTCCACTTAATTATACTTCTGATGTAGAGGGACTAAAAAACCTGGATATTTTCAAGTACAAATAAAATACTTTGTTGAACATCTTTCAGTTCTAAAAATAAATAAATAAGCATTCTAAATAAACTCGACCAAAGACAGACTTTAGCTTACATTTTGTACAGCTATAAGAAAACGGTTTTTTTTTTTCTCGTTTTTAAAACTCAGTTACTTTTTTATTATTGAAATCAAAAAGTGTCAGTGTGACATTATGCTAAATAGCCTTGACTTCTACTTGAGGAATCAATTAAGGAATCAAGTTAACATTAAGAAGAAAGCAGGGGGTGGGGAGAAGACAAGACATGAATTGATGGTTAACACCCCCAATGATCGCAATATTAGACAAGGTGTTTTAATATCACTTCATAGATTTCTGTCTCTAAATAGAGGCAGAATAAAGAAGAAAAGGTTATAAATAAATAGCAGTTGCTACAAAAGCTATAACTCTGAAGAGATGATTTGTGTTGTTCACTCTAAGATGCTGCAGATTTCCTCTCTCTCCTTCTCTTCTCCTTTTCCTCTCTCTCCCACCAACGAACATACACACACATGCTCAAAATACTTTAAAAGTGTTCTTTTTCAGGTTATTTACACCCATATGGAGTGATTTTTGCCAAAAAGCAGGAGCAGGAAGAATAATATCCTTTTAAAAATCTGAAAATGGGGCCCTAAAAGCAAAGATGCTACTACATTTACAACGGTAAGCAGTAATTCTGGATAAAGGCTAAAATATCCTAGCACTACCAAGGTCTGAAGCTGCCTCTCTAATTCCTTTTGAGTTGATTATTAGGAATTTCAGTTTTCAAAATTTGAGGAAATACTCAATTATGTTTTGACTTTAAATATTAATGAAAGGTAAATAAAAAAACATACATTTAATAAAGTATTTGCATTTTATTTTTAAACTTATTTCTCAACAAGATTTCTCTTACTATATATACAAATCAGATTATGTGAAAAAATAATGTACTTCAAAGAATGAAATAAAGGGTTTTCAGAAAACCTGTTCAATGCCAAGTTTTACGTAAATAGATTAGGAATGTGAACATCACACAAATTTTTAAAAAATGTTTTTAACAGTAGTTTCCCAATCTAAGAATCATATTTTGACTCCATATTCAAAAAACAGAGGTAAAGGATCTTCTTTAACTATTAGTTTACATTATATCCATGGCCATATATATATAAAAAATTTTTTTCAGCTTCTAGAATAGCTTCCTAGAGAAATCAGAATCTTACCTTTAGACATCTTCTGAGGAGGTTTCTTGGTGCTTTGAAAATGCCTGAGGTCTACGTCAAACAGCAAATCTCTTCCTCCCAGGGTCTTAGGGACTTGGAGAAATTCCAACACCTGCTGCTACCACTGAGTGTGGAGGCTAAGAAAGCTTCAGGGTTTTGACAGCAGGATTACTGAGCCAGAGCCAAAGCTTGGGAAGCCTTAACAATCAAAAGCAGGTATAGAAGGCAATGTGGTACCAGCACAGGGCTCAATTGTAGCAGCAGGGGAGGAATGTTTCCCACCCTCACAGGGGTTTAGAGGCAGCCATCATGGACCCCTAGTTCTGTCAGTGGGCAGGGCTGAGGAAGTGGACTGGGACCACACAGCACAGGACCCTGGGAAAGGGGGACAACTAGCACAGAGCACAGGTAGCGCTGGAAAAGAATCACCAAAAACCCCCCACCAGAACACAAGCAATGGAGAAATGCAACAAAATACATGGAGAGAGGCCATTCTAGCATCCCGTAAGAAAGCAAAAAACATGGATGAGGACGAGATGGAGATCTAGTTCTAGAAAGAAAAGTAAGGGACACGTATTACGGCATGCCTACTGCATTCGAGATCTAACAAGTGACAAATTGCAAATCCCTTCATTATAACATTTATATTAAGATCAAGAAATTTACAAATTTAAGAAATCAGACAGTACTGGTCTACAGGCAACAGAGATTAAAAGGTAAAGTTGTCAGTTTGTGACTCGGCTGATTATTTCGACCTGAGAAATAATTAAAATTGTCATTAATAAATACAACACGTTTTATTAGATATTCTTTCTATTATGATCAGATGAGACCTACTGCAGGAATTCAGTGAGATAAAAGGAGGAGAACATAAAGAAAAGAGGTAAGAGGTGTGCTCAGACATGAGAAGAGGAAGTGAGGGAGAATGAAAGGGAAATACAGAGGAAGAAAGGCAAAGGAGATTAACTTGGTTTTATTGTACCGTCAGATAAACTACTCACTAAGCCTAAATTCTCCTGGATCAGGGCTTCGTAATGTTCTACCTGTCACAGAAATGCTAACAGCTTGTTAACTACTCTTCAACTGCTCACAAGCCTTAAATAACTCATCTTGAGGAATACTAAGTATTAAATATTGAACAGATACAAGAAAAGATCCTAAGATAATTTGGCCTTTATGAAATTAAGCCAGAGACTAAGTATGAACTCTGACAGGACGTCAATAACTAGTAATGTGTACCAAAGTGAAAATGAGCATACTCATTTAGAAACTCTAATTTTTTCAATGCCAGAAGAAAAATTAACCAGGCATCGTAGTTTATAAATTTTTAAGAACTAGATTAGAAAAAACTGATAGCAATTATGTTCATGTGTGTGTAACTGTTGACATCAGGTATTTATACCCACATATATATTTAAATCCAAACTAACTAAAAAAGTTATAATAATCTATTTTACTTGATGGCAAAGAGCTCAGATAATCTTATGTTTCACGCCTCACCTCCAAATATCTATTTTTAGAGAGACATGCAAAAAAATCAGCTCTTGCTTAGACAATGCTCACTAATGTCCAACAAGTCAATAAAGGCCAGACATTATTTAAAAATGAAGTAATCCCTTTACTGCAACATAGGTAGTTAGTATTTTAAATTTGAGGGAACTGGGATTTTATAAGGGAAAAAAATGGGGAATACAAATTCACCTCTAAAAATACTCGTTTATTGCATAAACTAAGCCTAAATTAAGATGTTGCTTTGAAAGAAAATTTAATGTTTTGAAAATAATTACATAGATGTGGTAGAGGTCTGGATTAAGGAAGACTGGTTACACCCATATATCAGAAACCAAATGAAAGCTAATTTTAACATAAAATGATTTTAAATAATAAGTGAATTGCAGTTCATATTCTGCACCTGTTATCAGTCCCATTGAATAAAACCAGTTTTAACAGTGTAAACAAACACAATAACTAAAACCAAAAAAAAAATAATGGAAAAAAAGACAAAGAAATGAGTAAATGTTGTCAATTCAGAACTGGCAGACAGACCATCCATTTATAAAACTGCTCAGATTACACGGTATTGCAGAATCATTTTTCAGTAGAAATAGAAAATTCGTAGTAGCTTTCATTTTAATAAACATTATATTATTACTGAAGTATCTTACAATAGTAATAAGACCAGATCATCTAAACCAATGTTTCCCTGACTAGTGTTAAACTTCACAAAGGGAGAGATTTTTTCATACATTTGTTCATAAACTTATTCTCAGCACCCACCATGCCTAACAACAGAATAGGTGCTCAATAAATACTTTTTAAATGTAAAAAGGTAACTATCAAAAAATGTGTGTGTGTGTGTGTGTGGGTGCAGCAATGGGGGGGAGACTATGGCCAACTACATTTGTAACAGTTAAACAGGTTCCTTCCTGCATGACTTGTCAGAGGCCTTTATTATGCCATTGTAAATTTCCAAACTTTATTGTTTTTACCTTTTTCATGTAATACCTGTTTATCATAGAATAGGAAAAACTGGAAAACTAAAGTTACAGAAAACTTACATTTTATTTCTTCCAAATTTTGAATGAATGACACAGGTACACTACTAACTGGCACACATTTATGCCTGATATAAATTATAAGATGGAAGATATATATAGGCAAATTTCAAATCAACATGCTTCTTACATATTAGAGCTTATGAAAATTAGTCTCAGCTTTCAGGAGAGAAAAATTTAGAGAGAGAAAAGACCTCTGAAAAAGCTCACTGAAATTCTTAATTTTACCAATAAAGGAATATGCTCAAAGAAACTATCCTTTATTGGGACATAAATACATTAGCAATCAAGTTTCTTTATTGGTAATGTTGAAGACCCAGCTCATGCAACTATTAGACTAATATAACCAATATCTTAGTAATTCCCTCCATAATTATCTTGAAATGAAAAAAAAAAAAATTCCTGCTCTCCAGGCAAAAATTATCATATCAGCTAACAGATTCATTAATTTAAAATTTATAATATATTATTATGAAAAAAGGAGATGCTTATTTATAACATAAAAAAGAAGGAGTAAATGCTTTCATACACTTGAAAGTAATTTTTTTTATTCATTGTGGATCAAGTGGAAAAAAAGAGTAGAGATTAAATAATGCCTAAGAAATTACATGGAAACCATGCTCCAAATCCTGAAACAGCTAACAAATTTTAGGTTCAGTATCTTCAAATTCTGAAGCTGGGAGTAGATACGCACTTTATTTACGAAACATATACAGTTTCTCAGATTATGTCACTAACATTAAAACTACATGAATCCTCTCTAAAAGTCTGATGTTCAGAATCTGAAAGGCCGTTTTCTCCAAGGATGCCATATCCTTTTCAGCCCCTGAGAGAGCAGACCCACCCAAGGAATATCTTAATAAACTGGCTCCCCATTTGCCTTATTCACTCACCAGTATCCATTAGCCAACTCCATGATTTATCTTCAATAAATAAGATACAGCTTCTTCTTGCCATGGTGTCATGAAAAGGATCCAGAAGGTTCCCCTTAAACAACATTTCCTGAGTGACTGCTGCAGCACCAAGAGTAAAGAACATGCCAGGTCAGCCAGTTTTCCTTCCCAGCAGTATTAGCAGCAGCGGCAGCAGCAGAAGCTGGAGCAGACCATTTAGACCCACCTCCTTGCAGGATGCTAGCCAAAGCATACTTGTTTACTCCACACCTACACAGAGTTTTGCCCATATGTTTACACCTTTTCCATAGAGTGTCAAAACAGGTGTTTTCCTGTGATCATACTTAAAATCTGCTCCTAAACAAGGTGATGAATATACTGTTACTATGAAATCCTAAGTTTCCAATTCTATGCAAGACATGTTATTAAAGGTGTACATTACTAGAAAGAAACCCTGATAAATCCTTTTATAAAAATGCTCTTTTCCTCTCCCCACTCCCAGTAAATGGGTGGATTGCCCTAAGATTTCCTGTTAATGAAAGAAAGCACATTACTGAATTAAATCAATACCTTCATGCAATTTTGGTCATTTCCTTCAGAATATTCGATCTGCCTTCCTGGCATAGAATCACTTTTTGAAATGCTAATGTTCTCATCATCTTTACAAAACTCCCAACAGATGGGGAAATAGCAGGTCTTTATTTTGCAGAAAGGGCAATGGCTTCTTTGCGTCTATATTTCACTTCCATGTTATCACTGAATAATTGCTTTTTTTCCAGTGGTGTTCAATTTAACAGTTAGCTAAAATTTGACTGGACAAGAGTTAAACCTGTAAAATCATTAATAAAGCATTTATTTAACTGATTCATTTTGAATTAAAATCCTATACATATAAAAAGCATCGAGAGAATTTTTTAAAAGTGAAAAACACTATTTTCCTAATCATGTAATTATTAGAGAATTATAAACACCAAGGCTTGTGTTCTCCATACAACAGAGAATAAGTTTCTCAATGGCATAAATGAAAATCCTATACATACTGATTCTAATGCTTCTAGTGTACAAATACCTCACAGTGTTCACTGCATCAAAGGATAATAATAACAATAGCTAATACATATTAAATATATAGTAAGTGCCAGTGCTATATGTACTTACCATATAGTAAGTGCTCTCAGGGCTTTACAAGGGTTATCCCATTTACTCTTCACAACAGCGCTATGTATTAGGTATTTTATTGCCCCCATTTTGAAGAGGAAACTGAAGCTCATTTTGATTATGAACCTTGTTCAAGGACACATAGCTAGCAAGTGATCTGAATCCAAGTTGTACAGTTCCAAAGCTGTAGCTTTTGACGGTTACGTTAAAACCGCAACATTTTGATTTTCATTTATTTGCATATCGCGAGTTTACTTTTAACATTAGAAAATGTTTGCATAAATTTAAGACTTAATATAGGTAATATGTATGTGGTACTTACGGTGTGCCATGAAATTCCATGTGTATTTAACGTGTATTAATGTATTTAAGATCCACAGCCTGATAAGGGAGATATGTTCCCATTCTAGTGGGGTATATCTGAGGAATCTGAGGCATAGAGTGTTAAGGTGCCCAACCTCACATGTAATAAGTAGCAAGATAAAATCTGTATCCAGGAAATGTAGCTTTTTCTAAAGTTGTGGTTTTAAACTTATTCTCCAATGCCTCTTCAAAGTTACAGAATATTAGAGCCATTCTCTCCTATGCACCTCCCAGGGCCAAGGACTTTGGAGGATAAACAGAATGCATAAGAAAGGCCAGGTCTGGTCAGAACCCTGGTGGGAGGAGAATGTGATACCCCTCTCCACTTTTCAAAATATGTATAAAGTACTAGAGTTTATATAATCTGCAAATCCACATCCATTTCTCTTTATAATGTTTACTAACTAAGGAATGAACAAATATTTTATGTGATTCTCAGATTTAAAAAGTCAAGGACAAATTCAGTTTTCACATTATTTTCAAGTGTATCATAGCTTCAGAAGCACCAAGAAAGCATTAATATTACTACCATTACAATGTCTGTCATTCCATGTTTGAGGATTACCATTTGCTTCCAGTCATGCTTTATTTCATTCCCATGGTTGATTGACAAATACAGTTAATTTTGTGCCAGGCCCAGACAACATCTGTGGGCTCAGAGGAAGCTTCAGCAATCCAAGGATCACCCCTGGAAATAAGACCTGAACTCAACCTTGGATCAAGGTACTTGCTTGAATATTCAGTGGCTGTACGTGACTCTCCTTGGATTAGCTCTTAAAAATACAAGGCCATCTGGGTAATCTCAGACATCTTGACCAAGCAGCTAGGACACCAGATATAAGACTGTAAAGCCTATGAAAAATGCTGGAACCAATCTACTGCCTCAAATTGGCAGCAAGCCTAACTCCCTGGACTAATTTTGGCTATCTCCAGCTTTTTTGAATCTAACCTAATATACACGAACATAAGAAACCATGAAAACTTCAGAAAGAAAATATCGTTATAGGGAGAAACACCCTACAAATCTGTCAGAGTTTAGCCCCAAGCTATAAGAAATGCTGCCATTTGGTAGCATTTAACAAGAACAATTTATTTAGATGCCCATGTGTCACAGCTTAAGGTGGTGTGTCATTTAGAGTTCTCTGGATTAGTTTTATAATCAAAAGTTTCTACAGAATAAAGATGGCAAATTCTTTACCCTAATTCTAGACAACTAACTTCCCTCTTTGAAAAATACCTTGGGAAGTTGTGGTGTACACTGCATCTACATGAGCTCAATTTACTCATTGGCTGACAGCCAAGATTTAAATGTGTTTCAGTCTCCAGCATAACACTGAATCGACTAAAAAATTATTGGGAAATTCCAAAATACATGTTCTGACATCTTCTGGGTCAGAAAAGCAAAGAAACCACAATAGTTTTTACCAAAGACAGGTCATAAGAAATGATTTTTATGTCCTTGGCTTGACTATGTGATAGACTAGGAAGAATCATGACTCATTTATGCAGCCATATATATTTATAATTTTACTTATCCACTTGTTACAATTCTTATTTCTTGCTGATGCTAATGACAGTACAATTAAAAGCATATGAAACTAAGTTTCTTATTTTAACAGACTTGACTTTTGATTAAATCAATAGAAGTCATATTTATAAATGAATAAGGTAACTCCTTCTTACTCCAACTCTTACCTCATATATTTCCTTCCATTTAAATTCTTTGACATTTGTCTCTATCTGGAAAGAAATATATTACTAAGCATCAACTACAGATCATATTTAGGTCAGAACAAGCTGGGTGACAATCAGAACCCCAGCTCCTTCTGAAATCTAAACACACTAACTATAACCATTCCTTTCGCTACTCAGCCAGGTAGATACGAACTGGTGACCTAAAAGTGAAAAGCTTCAATCTTGTATTACACGTTCCTGAGTCATTTGTTCTCACAACTTTATGCTTTAAATAAACCTAAACGCTGGCTAAAGAAAATCTACTAGTGACTCAGTGTTTCCAAACCAGGAAAAAGAAGAACTTTCAGTGTTTGAGATAACATGTGTTTTCTGTAGTTTGGAAAATAAATATTTCCTATGCAGTTATGTGTGAGTGTGAAAGAGAGAGAGAAGGAAGGAAGGAAGGAGGACAGTATATGGTTTTCACAATAACTGGTTATATTTTTTATTTTTGTAGTTGGTTTTCATATAAACTTATTTTTTTAAATATATATTTTTGTGCTGGAGTTAGAATTCACCTCAGCAAATTATGTGCATGCAAGCCCATGAAAGTATTGCAATCTATCCTAAAATCAACAGGAAACCCTTAACTGACTTCATTTCTATGAATTCATTGATAAAGAATAACCTATTCCATATACTTAACCTAAAGTAATAAAAAATCTTGGCTCTCCATATTAAATTTATTTGCTGTCTTTATTCCAATGACATTAGCCTTTTTTTTTCCATCTAAATGCTACAGCATATTTTTTTCCTAATAGAAAAGGATGAGCAGATTTTTGTCCTGATGCCTTGTTTATATAAACCTAAAGGTATCTATTTTATTCAAAATATATTTTATATAGCATTATATACTAGCATTATTAAGGAATGGCAAAAAGGAGTAATAGTTTTATAGTTGTCAAGTTTGGATATATATGTATCCCACACAAACAAGACATCTGTAAGAGCTTCTCCTTCAATTGCCAGTCTTTCCTGTATCTTCCCATGTGTTAGATGAACATGAATTACACAAGTCTGTATTCCTTATTTGGGAACAGGATTATAAATTAAGAGGGCAAAATACCACTTCCATGTCAGGCATATGCCTGTGTCTATTAGCTCAGATGATCACTATACAGCTTCAAGACAGGCATATTATTTTGCCCATTTGACATTTGGAAAGACACAGAAAGGTTGGGAAATGTATCCAGCATTTCTGTTCCATGAATGTCCCTAATAACTTGAATAGAAACTAGAGACTAGTAGGGCATCATCAACAAACAGATGCATGTGTGGACACACACGCACATACACAAAGTTGTGACATTTACTTTTCTTGTTTTCTGTTATAATAAGAGCTATCTATTTTTGCTATGGGATATAGAGAGTTACAAATTATATTTTTGAGAAGTTATACAAATATTCTTAATTGGATATTGCTACTCCTTCAGTTGTCAAGTCAGTGAATGTGTAAGAAGTGAAAATTATTTCAAGCCAAAGAGTATACATATGATGTCCAAGCTATCCAAAACACTTTTATTTCTTTCCCTAATACTTGTGAACAGTAGAATTTTAGCTTGCTTTGAAAGAAATGCATTTCTTTTTCCACATGTCGACACTGCTGTCTGACCTAAGCCAAGTCAGCTCAGCCAGGGAGTAAACATCATTCTTTTATTCTTACAAGATTTTTCCTTACCCCTAACAGAAAAGATTCTACAATTTAGTTTCTTGTTAATACAACCTTTATATTTATACTAAATGCTACCAATAGTATTCCTTTTTAAATGCACAATTTAGCTCCCCAATTAGCTCATATCTCTCTTTAGTACTGGCACTTCCAGTTCTACATTCCTGTTCAGAATACTTTCTTCTCCCTTCCCACCCCACCCCCCACCTTTTTTTTCCTTCCAGAAATGACTAATCTTCCTGTTATTATACTCTGTCAGTTTTTCCCCTGGTGTTCTTTTTATGCTGCATAACATTTCACCAACTTCTTTAGGAATTTTATTACTGTCTCATGGTACCACCCTTCCATTTTCAACTGATTGAAATAGTCAATATTTATGCATCAGCAAACTTTTTGTCAACTCTTGTGCTATTCAGATTAAGCCATTTCCTCAAGTCAAAAATGCCACTATTCTTTGAACTGATAAAATATAAATATCCGATCTTCAAAGTTAAGTCCAGTCTAATCCTTAGAATCACCAGATACCACAATTAAATGGCCTCGCATTTTCCCCTTCAAATTTCTTGATAAGGTGCTCCAGCAAAGCAAATACAATACCTCTCCTTTTAAAGACTCCTCTCTTCTCAGTACTTTTCCATAATATCAGACAAATGTTTGCACAGTTTTATAACCAGAATGTAAAGTTCCTTCGCTTTTCTCATTTCCAAAGTAAAAAATGTGTTTACTTACATGCCAAGATTTTTTCCTTTTACCCTAATCTCAAATAATCACAACAGCTATATCATAGTATTTGAACATGAGTAAAAAGTGTTGAGTCTATTCCAGAGAAAATATCCAGGAATTTTAGTATTATAATGATTTTTTAAATAACATACTATAAAATTTACAATATAATAACACATGCCTAACGAAACATATAAAGTATAATTCAGATATACATGATACATGTTCTGCTGAATTCAAAATCTTATCATTTTCATTATCTCACATTCATAGTACCTCTTGGAGAAATGTGTGCCCAATTAGTTCCCTTTATACTGCTCTCTCCATACATGAAGATGTTCACAGGGCTTTAGGTGAAGGACATTTTCAAAAAACCAAAAACACCATAAAAATCCTGACAAACCACAAATTACAGGAAAAAAGGCATCTCTAAAGTTTCACCCTCACTTCCTAAAAACAGAAGTCAAATTGAGTTCACATGTTTACTTAGGTTAAAATAGCACAGGATCTTCTTATTTACTTTTAGTCTGGGGGGATCCCCATTATTCTTTCTTCTTTGACTTCTCTAAAATAAATAAATAGATAACTTTCTTGTTGTCACATGCAGTGTCCTCAACAAGTCATCTCATTTTCCTTTCGGTCCGTAGATTTTTTAAATTAATAAACACAAAATTATGTATGTCACTTATCCTTCTGATATAAACTGTATTTTGGATTTGTCAATTAGGTATTAAGAAGAATTTTTTTATAGAAGAATTTCAGGTAATAAATGCAGCATAAATTATAAAATTAAATGTCACCATTTGAAATCCCTTTAAAAAAATCATGGATCTATGAAATAATTTACAATGACGTCCAACTATTGAGTCAAAATCTGATGGAGAACTTTATAAGGGTTGGCTTTGACTGACTATACGTAAACTCGTTGATTAATTTCAACATCATTAAAACTGGGGACAAGTGAAATTATGCCCTCTGGACATGATGCAATAGGAAGTACAGAGCATAATCTAGGAAATATTCTTGCCACATAAGTATAACAATATTAAAATTGAAATCAACTCTAGCTCTAATTTCCAGGTTACAGAAATTAAAAGTGACAGAGTAACAAGTTAAATAACACCATATGGAAGTAATCAGTTAAATTCAGTGACTCTGAGGCATTCTACAGGACAGGGACCCGAACTGTCAGCAAATAAAGCATGAAGGGGAAAAGAAGCAGGGATTGTCAAAAGAATCTTAAGAGACATAACATTCAAACAGAATGTGTGAATGTGTTTTAGATGTCATTTTGAACAAGCCACCTTTAAAAAGAAATGTGACAATCAGAAAAAGTGGAACATAAAGTAGATATTGAGTTATATAATGAAATAATTGTCCACTTTTGAAAGATGTGGAAACTGAGTTGTTATATTGAAAAAACAATAACAAGTTATCCGTTAGTAACACATACCGAAGAACTTGCAGGTAAAATTCTATGTCTGAGACTGGTTTTAAAATACACTCAGGGAGAAAAAAAGGTATGTGGAGGGAAAAAATGAAATAACATAGGCAAAATGTTGATTGAGGCATATGGGGATATATGCATTCAAAATACACACACACACACACACACACACCAACCAAATGTTGATTGATACATATATGGAGGTTTTCATATTTTCTCTACTTTTGTGTATGTTTAAAATTGCCATAATAGAAAAAAAAATTTTTTTGGAAAAAAGAGTAAGTTAATGTCTTCTTTTACATTCCTGATCTGGAGTTGCAAGACCTAGCTTTCACATTAGGTTTTGCTACTTACTATCTGGCTGACCTAATTCAATTCATTTATATTCTCTGAACATAAAATAACAGACTTACTACAAAAATTACAAAGGTGAAAATGATCTATAAACTAAAAAAAAACCTACAAATAGAGATGCCATCATTAATACACTTCCTTGTTCACCTTTATGTCACGCATATATGTCTTGTCTCTTCAAACAAATAAGGTCTCTCTGTAAAGTCTGTGTCTTATTCCTTCAACCCACAAACATTCAACACACAATCCTAGTGGGTTTACTATGTATAGAGTATTTCACTAAGTCGTAAGAACACAGAGCAGTCAGTCACAGACAGGCCTTGCCCTCAAATCCAGAAAGGGAGGGAGATGGATACTTAGGGTTCATATGCCAAATGCCTTTATAAAACTATGGATCAGATACACTACAGAAGCAAAGAATAGGATAACAATGGAGAAGCTTCCTAGATCAGGTAATGTCTAAAGTAAATTTAATGTGAAGAAAGTTTGCAAAACTCCAAGAGGTAAAAAGTTTCAGAGAGAAAAACAGAGAGAACAAAAGACATTCCATTGAAACAACAGAACAGGACATTACAAGGCAGGTCAATGAAGCTGATACTAAATGTTAGAGGCACTGTGCCTCCAGAATGACCCTTACTTAGGGTTTGGTAATATGCTAAGCACTTAGTAAGGAATCAAGAAATATCTAGGAATTGAAGTACAGAATGATTAAAGGTAGTAGTAGCTGGCCATTCATTGTGTACCAGGCATTGTGCAAGGACACTGAGAAAGGATTCAACTGCACATCCATCCCAAGGGAGGTAAGCTATTATTCCTATCTTACATATAAGGAGACTAGGGCACATGGGGACTAAGTTTCTCGGCTGGCAAGTAGTATAACAAGTAATGTTTTTAGTGTTTCAAATAGCATAGCAAGAATTTTCAGAAATAAAGTTCCACATAGCTATTCCACACAGTAGGAGGCTTAAAAAAGGAGAGACAACCTTATAAGTACAGTAGGTAGTGGTTTAAGTGCTTTGTTAGTGACCTTTTGGGAGAGAAGAGGGACTCTGGGTTATAGCATTTGCCAATTTCCATGGTATAAAATACTCCCACCATGGCCAATTTCAAGCTGCCAATCTGATGTTACAGAACATGGAGTTGGGAAGAGGCCTTAAGTGAATGAGCTCCTGCACACCACCACCTGCAATTAACAGGCTACTTGTAGGATCAGGAAAGTAACAAATAAATCAAAGGAATGCACAAGTGTAGTTCCGTGGCCTACAGGTTTCTGAATACCTTTAAAAGTCAATTTATATTTGAAATTCATGAACATTTAAGGAATATAATTAAGTACATGAAAGGCAATGAGGATGAGAAAGTAATTCATAGATTCCTCAAGGAAACATACATTTTCTATGAATGACAGAGTTGACATTAAAGAACTATTCTTAATATATGATTAATGAACCCTGATTAGTAAGTGATTTCCAGCTAAACTATGTATCCCTCAGGGAGCACACAAGAGGATTTATTTCTAACTAGAGAAGTTTAAAACGAAAGCACAGTGCAAGGAAACTATTTGATTTGAGCCAGTAACACACGGCAACAACAAACAATAAGTGGTATGGCAATGGAGTGGGATGGAGAGTTACCTTTACTTTCCCTGTGCTTTACAAAGTACCTGCATGTAAGAGGCACTGAATGAATATTGACTAGAAGTAAGGAGGGCATAAAACCTAACACAAAGGGAGATGTAGCTCAGGGGTTGAGTGCCTGCTTCCCATGTTCGAGATCCCAGGTGCCTCTTTAAAAAAAAAACCTAGATTGTTTCACTGTGTATATATTATTACTTAATGTATACAGATACAAACATACATATACATAATGGAGTTCAAATTATAATTATTAGCATATTTATCCTAGCCCTTTATAAAGTTCCTTTATCATTTAACAGGAGTGTTCAATGAATAAATATGTTTAGATAAATTTTAACTGAAATACAGACTATTTTTCACATGGATGCAAATATAATCTTAAGGAGAAGCAACTGGGGACACAGCAATACAAGTTCGATTAGATGTTCAGCACACTGAAACCAGCATGTGTCAAGTCTATCGCTGACCTGTTACTGAATATAGCCTGGCTCTCGACAACCTGTGCATGAGCACTGTCTCATGCTTATAAAATTCTTATGCAAAACAAATGTAAATGAGTTTTCTTAGAGTCTCTCTCTCTGTATATATATATATTTGCTTTCTCATGTTACCCTCTCAATAGTATGACCCAGGCATCTTTTTTTGGGTCAATTTAGCTATTGATTTCCACACTGATGCTTATATATGGCAGAAAAATGTCACTTATTTCAGTCCACTGCCTCAAGGGAGAAAATTTCACAGAATAAGAGATTAAAAATGAAAAAAAAAAATCAATAAACAAGACTGTTTGGTTGATACATAAAATAACTCAACCAACCAATTTTGTTACTTAACTAAATTGACATTTTTTTCCAACCCCAACATTTATCAGACTGAGACAAGAACACAGATATATTATATTTTATCTTTGGAATTAGCACAACCAGTTGAGAAATGAAAATATCTTAGTGTTGAATATACAACTGTATATATGTATACATGAATTGGATATACAATTTCATTTCCTTGACAATGTCTTTCAGAGAGGGACTGCATCAATTTTTAATGAGTTGCAAGGCCTAGTTTACAACTGTAATGACTACAATCTGTTTAATTATTTCTTAAAATCATGGGGATGTGGGCAAGGTTATGGTATGGATCAGGAACTACTATTTCTGCTGATGTTCCATATTCCAGTTCATTTTTTTTAGTTAAAAACAAGTAAAGGAATATTTTTTAAAGGCCTATTATCGGCTAGGCCTTTAGATAGCAAAAAGAGATTCACAGATGACTAAGGTTCAGTTTCTGCTTTTAAAAAGTTCCAGGTAGAGAACATGGAGATAACCTAACTCTTCTAATGAAAACTAGGGGTATAGCAGAATTCTAATGTTTCTCCATCACTGCATTTTTATACAACAAAATCATCTCATACATAATGAATGTATTTTTATTATGTTTTCTCATTTCTACACTATAGTATTATTACCTAGCTTATTAAAATCATGTCTAAAACAAGAATAAATTAGCTCAGGGCTAGGGATTAAGGTAGTCTCTTAGGAGGTAACTGATACGCTTACATTAAAAAAAACACATAAAATAGATTCGTTTTAAAGTAGATCCTTTTTTTTTTTTTTAATTAACATGCCACAGTGTGCTATACAAATAGGAAGTCATCCCTGAAATATAGAAATACAGAGTTAAGGTCTTTTTAAAATATCCTTTAAACTTGTAATGAAGAATAGCACACCAGGCCCAATTTGGTCTTGCTTGAACACTTTAATAATTTCCCAATTTGCAAGATTAGAAAACTAGCCTCACAATAATCAACAAACCAAATGAATGTAATGCCAAGGTCTTCTCCACACTCATCCCTTTTGAGCACTGTGTGAACAAGAGGCTCTTTGTCCAAGACAATGATAACTATTGCTTCATGCCTAGGGTAGATACTCTATAGCATCCAATGACTAGGACTCTTTTAAAGATTATTACCAAGGCTTTACCTTCTTTGAAAATGTATTCTGTTTGCAGAAAAGCATGACAAATCTAAAATAATGGATGAACAGAACTTTATCTGCAAGGAGATGACTTTTACAAATTGTGAAGCTACTTGAAGAGGGCCAGTAAGTCTCAACGAGGAACACATCATAACACTTAAGTGGTGACTATAGCATTTATTACCAGCTCTGTAATTACTCCACTCTAACCTTTAAGGGGTCGGAAGTACTAAAATTTTAATCCCTCCTGATGATCCTCTTCAAAGTGGAGAAATGTAGGTTTTTCCTCAATCAAAATGCTTAATTGCTAGTATTACTAGCACCAATTCATAATTTAGATTGCTTTTTATTTCTAGAACTTTTCAGATCTTTGTAAAATAGCTCATATCCTACAGTTCCTAAAAATAATTATCAGAGGAGAAAAATACAATGAGCAAATTAACAAGTGGCAGGGCATAGGCATTTATACTTTTAGGAAGCTTGGGCCCTCTTTCCTACATCAGGTGGAAGGTTTGTAACATCGTATAGGTGTGACACTTGGAAAATAAATTTTTTTTTCTGAAATAGAGTATGGAGAAATATAACAGGAATACAGGGAACTCTCTACAAATACCAAGTATTTCTGTTACTGTTATTAGTTTCATAATAAAAACAATAATAATTATACCTACACTCTTTCCCAGAATGTTCTTTTCACAGTAAAAATCAACATTCATCAACGTTTTCTCAATTTTCGAGCAGATTCAATAAATAGTCACTGTTGCCATCTTCACAGTGTCATTTCTCCCTCTGCAGCCTTTGAAGGGTAAATATTATTTTGTGTGACAGTCTGACATTTTGAACTAAAACTATTATGAACGGTGAGTTAATATTGTTACCAAAATAACTGTATGGTGTCACTGCACCATCGAGTTTTTCATTCCCATCTGAGACATGGAGTGTATATACAGCCATCATATCAGGAAGCCTGATCAAGTTCCTATGTGCTGCCTGCACAAGATAACATACAAAACATGGCACAGGTCCAAACAAAGTCCTGTTCCAGAAATTTACATCAACAGATCATAAATAGTCCCTTACTGTGCCAGAGCAAAAACCTGGATGTGCCCCACTACACAAGAAGGGTGCTGGGTTCCTTAGAGAAAGAGTTCATGAATAGTTTTGTATTATCCAAAAAATGCCCCACAGCATGAAAAAAAAATTTCTAAACACGAATTTAAAAGCACATCGAATCTGTTCAATTACTGGTCATGGTCAGGAAGAAATATTGCTTTCAATTCACTGACCATTTAGTGAGCACCAAGGCCATTCAAAACATCATCCTAAAGAACATGAGTGAACACGCACAATACAGAGTGCAGCTAAAAATACATTCTAGTGGGGAAAAGAAACATGCACAAATTAACTGTAAAACCAGGTATAATGTGATTTATGCTATAATACATAAAATGGTAAGGAAACGTAGAGAAGTCATTCATTTAACGAAAAATGT
This sequence comes from Dasypus novemcinctus, assembly GCF_030445035.2. Classification (NCBI taxonomy): domain Eukaryota; kingdom Metazoa; phylum Chordata; class Mammalia; order Cingulata; family Dasypodidae; genus Dasypus; species Dasypus novemcinctus. The sequence continues at coordinate 22,235,900 of NC_080676.1, read as the reverse complement.
GTCATCCCATGATCATTGTACAATGAGAGCATCTTAAAGAGCATGGAGACAAAACTACCCTCATTTGTCAACTGGTTGGCTATAGGCACAAGGAGTTTGGCAAAAATCACTGAAAGCATTCTGTGAGAAACACTTAGCTGTATGGAATTTAAAATACCGAGTAGCGCATATTTTGTTATTTTAAATTACATACTGTACATCCTTTACATCAGTGAATTTCATAATGAACTTCTGTATGAATATCCATGCATACATTTTTGGGGGTAGATCCTGATGTTCAACAGCAAACCACTCTGTAAGCCTTTAGCACAGTAACCTAGGCATCAGAGTGTTCAAGAGTTATTTATCTGAACTCAACCATAAGAGCAGTTCTCATCTCTCAGCCGTATCAGTAATGTCATTCTCATAAAATGAAGACAGCATATTCCAGTTTGTGTTGTAATGTGCCAACTTGCCGTATTTAAAAGATACTGGTACCCTCCAGATATTTGTGAATATGATTGCGCTCTAAGTTTCCTCAGTTTCCTAATTTGTAAAACGAATGGACAGCATGGCATTATTTCAAAAGATCTTCCCAAGTGTGCAATCCCAAACCCTTGTGGATCACTAAAGTTCAATATTGAGTGATAAAGGGAAAAAATCAATATCTAAATACCCAATAGAACCCTTTGTCCATTGTATGAGCAATCTTTTAAAACTGCAAAAAATCTTAAATACAGATTTAAAAAATCAGGTTTTTCATGGAACTAAACTTTTAATCCTAAAAATTTTATAAAAGTTTAATTGTAGTAGAGGCTTAAATACTCAAATGATTTACCTCAGTAAGAGTTACTCTGGTAAAAACTTAATTTAACTTGGAAACACAATTTAATCTCTATTTTCTTTCAAGTTACTTCAAAAATACTAGAGGCCACTTCCAAGAAATGCATATAAAAATAAGATTAGTAGGTTATATTCCAAATTTTAGATATTAATCTGGTATTGAAACATCTAATAGTCCAGATACACAACTAACCAAGACTTAACTTAAAACTTAAAAGCTGGCCACAGTATGTGAATGACTGTGGAGTATCTGTTTTTGAATTGCATTGATTTTACTTCTATTCTTCAAATTGACGTAATAGCTAGTCACAACTTAGAAATGAGATTTACAGCGTGTCCTTTCAAAGATCTATGCAGTAATGATAAACCCAGTGGTTTGAATCCATCAAACCCACACTAAGTAATATGGCACTGGGTGAATAGTTGCTGCTGGACGATGCACCCTTCAAAATATTTGAATAGAATCTGTAAGGCCACAAACAGGTTATTTTCCATCTATCTAGTCCTATTTTCATTCAAATGCAGTTTAGAAACACCGAGTGAAAAAATCTGCAGTCATTTTAGAAACGTAAGGCATTTTAATTCTTATGTTTATGATGATGCAGTTTTGTTTTGTCTGCTGGAATAAAAAAATTTTCTTCAAGAAACAGAATCTCCAAAGTTCTGTCTTGGTGGTTAAATTAAAACTTGTAATCGTGTTCAATAATTTCTTGATGAATTTCAAGACTACATTCGTTAAATAACTGGAAATACACTAAACTCTTTTAGGTATCCTTTTAAGTTCTGTCAAAAGAGAAACACATTTTAATGATCAAATCACTTTCAGAATGCTTGTAACACGAGATTTCTTGAGATTTCTTTTCCAACTGTGACCTGTTTTTCTCTAGAACAGTTACTAAAAAAATATTTTTCAGTTAGTCATAAGAATGACTTCCTTAGAAGCCCTTTCCTTTGTACTATTAAACAGTCTGGAAAATTGCTTGTTTGACTCATTCATGCTGTCAAAACACACGACAGGCTAAGGCTGACCATCAAATTTCCCTGTTTCCTAGAACAACACACACAAAATAATGTAGAAGTTCTAAAGTTCTATTTGGAGTCTGGGGATCAATTTCTTCACATTGATAGTTTATATTAAAACTATATCCACACAAGCTAGTCTAACTCAGTTGCTATATCTGAGCACTAACACTCCTTATGCAAGAAGTTTCCTAAGTTTAAAATTACTACAATTAAAAAGTAGAGAATCAAATGAACAAAAGAATAACCTTAAGTTATGACAGACTATCTTTTTTCCTTTACTTTAGTGCTACAAATAAGGACCAATTATAAATTTGAAGAGTTATTTGGAGATAAAACTAAATAAAACATGCAAAAAGTCTGAAATTCTCTACAAAAATTAAGTAATTATGAAGTCATACCAGGTAGTCTCTAGAACTTTATTTCCATAGCTACATATTATAATAATCTTTTAAAAGTAACACTTATTCTTTCACCAAATCACTAATTTTATTATCTTTAATAGAGGAGATACAGCAAAACAGAAGATTTGCAATACATGGAAACCTGCTAAAATACAATCAAATACACACCAAGAACAGAAGCCATAGCAAATGGTATTCTAGAGAGAAAAATATTTTTGAATATGGAAACCTAATGGGAACATTACACCACATTCTAACTATGAATAAGAAATTACTAACTTGGTGAGGTTACTTTGTTTAATGTTTTTAAATTTATCCTCACTGCTAATAAGAAAGCAAAGCCAGCTCTATACGAGAGTCTGAAGTATGTGAAAATTTCCAGATGGCTTTATCCCTATGAGAAAAATATACCTACATAGTTTGAGAAGTCATGGCAAAAATACTATGTTCCCAGTTCCTATTGGCAATATTTAAAAAGTGGCTGTTTACCAGGAGTATTCCAAACGAGTAGGTGTAGGTAGTAGAGCAAATGGTAGGGCTGGGCGGATAAATATACTTTCCCAAGCCTCTTCTGCTTTGTTCAGGAAGCCTGGGAAAAGTACCTGACATACTGTTTGGCATCTAGTAGGTGTGCCGTGTAAGCTGCTGGCCAAAATGGCATTCCAGGGGATCCTGCTGTAATATGGCTCATCACTGGCAAGGGACACATTTGAGTCTAATAGGAATTTGTAGCAAAGTCGTTGAATTGGCAGCATCTCTTACACACTCTTCTTTCAGTGCTAAGTTTTCACACTTCTACAGCTAAATATTTGCGTCTTTTGAGGCCAGGGTTTTAATAACATTTCAAAAAGGCCAGTAAGAATTGTTTAGTTTACTCCAGCTTTGTGTCATTCTTCAATGTTCCTATGCTAGCCAAATAAACCAAAGGTGGCAGAGTTATGGATTTAAAAGCCCTGGAAGATTTTACTATAGGGAGAGAAAGTGATCCTCCATTTCTTCATGAAGCAAACAAAGTTTGAAAACTCAAGCAAACCTTGAGGCCACAGAGATGATGAATTTTTATTTAATTTTGGTAAATATTATGTAATAAGTAGTGCCTTCATAAATATGAGGGTTCATTTTCACTTTAAGTATTTCAATACTTTCTCCTTATCTATTATTCCCACAAGAAGAGAATATGTATGTGTGAGAGAGAGAGAGAGAAAGAGAGAGAAGGTAAGCAAGAAAGTGTGTTGACTCAGTTGGTATTATCTGCAGAAACTTGTCTGCTGGAAATGTTTCTTTAACTTTGGTTTGGCTCCTACCTTGGAGCTGATGGGAAATAAAAACTTTTCCATGGATTAAAGCCAACTGAGTGAGTACAACAAAAAAAGTAACATTCATTAGAAGACCATGGCACCATGATCTCATGCTGACAGCAATTTCTTTAAGTGTGAATTGTCTTAAGTTTGGAAAATTCAAACTATTAATATCAAAGAAAATAAGTAAATAACAGGCTTACTTTAAAAGTTATTATGTACATAGAAAATTTAAAAAGAAAATATAAGAAACATGAAACAAAGCCGTAGTAGGTGAAAAGACCTCATTCAGTTCCCAGCTTACTCATTTAGCTTTATTTTCTATCTCAGCAACTCTCCAAAAATGGGAGCATCCCCAGACACACACCCTTCTTGATATATCTACTTATATCCAATAATAGGTGGTTTTACCATGAAAACAGTTTAAAATGAATTTTCTTAATATAATGAGCCTCTGAAGGTGCTACCTCGTTTGATTTTTAAAAGATATATGAAAAAAAAAAATCAGGTCTTTCCTATCTGCTAAATTCCAGGAAATCTAACTGCACCATTTTTTTGCATCTGACAAAAAGACGAAAACAAATTCTATGCTCCCTGTTCTCAAAGATCCTCCTATGCTTTCTCCTAATTGTTCCACATGTTAAAAGCCTAAAATAGCCAACTCAATTAAATAGGCAAGAAGCATTCTCCTTTGAATACATATTTGGTCCTCCTTCAACATCAATTAATACTTTTAACTTATTGCCTCATCCTATCTATACACATCATAACAGAACGGGAACTAATCAAAGGCCTTAACAAGAAGGCAGTGGCATAGCTCAGTAAATCAAACAACAAATGCACATCTAATATTCAGAAAATAACAAAACTTATATACTCTGCAAAAGCCAACCCAGAATTGGCCACAGGAAATAACTTGGCTCTATTATCTCTGAAGAACCAATAAAATTATAGGACTCGTTTTTTCTCCACTTGCTGGAAAAAGTATACACTCTCCCATTTCTAACCAAAGACAAAAGTCTCAAATTTGTGAATTAGTTAGGTGTCCTGGGGCAAAAGGAAACAATTCAGTGGGCTAGAATAGGATCCTTGCCAATTCTGAACAGCGATAAAGTAAGCAAACAAACAAAAAAGTAAGAACTTGGATGCTTCTTTACAGTACTGAAGATATAAGTGATAAATATTTTACTAAATAAATCTTTACCTAGTAAAGATACTTTACTAAGTCTATATGGGTTTAAAGGGAACAAAGATGGTATAGTACAAATCATGAAAAAAAATCAACTCTCATATTTGACCTTCTACCCTGTGCAGGTACTTTACTGAATAAACATCAATGTTAATTTTGAAAAAAAGTCTTAGGTGAGTCTTTTAAGAGGATATTTACTTAAATAATACAGCAATTGAAACAGCAAATGTGAATTATTTATTGTATACCAGCATTAAGCTAAGGATGCATTAGTTTTAAATGAAATTACATTTGAAACAGATGGTTACAACCACTTTCCCATTCATGGAAAACAGCATTTATGAAATGGATTTTGAAGTACAGTGATATAAGTACAAAATTATTCTATTAATACCCCAATTAGCTTAATCTCAAGTGATATACACACTAAGAGGAATTTCCTCTTGATAATAGGCAAGTAAATAAAATAGTGATAATGCAATTGTGAAACATTATAGCTAAAAAACATTTTTAATTTTTTTTTGGTTAAAAAATGCTTTTAATATTTTTAACAAATAATACATGAATACCTACGGAACAATATGCAAAATAACAAGTGACATTTATTCTGACCTAAAACAAAGTACTTACCACAGGAGAAAAATAACTTAGACCTACTTCTGGCATACAAACAAGAAGGCCACCACTAAGAGCTACCATTTATGGGGTATTTATGAAACAGACACTACATGAAGCAATTTCTATTAAGTAACTTAATTCACTAAACCTGCAAACATTCAAAACAGGTATTATTAGACTCATTTTACAAAGGAGGAAACAGAGGTGTGGGGGGTAGGTAAAGTGACTGGCACAAAGTCACTAGGGAGTGACTGGTAGATTAAACACAAATCCAGCTAAATATATGGTTTGCGCTCTTAACCAGATCTTGATTTTTTTTTCCATAAAGGTTTCTTTTTCACTTATATATACACTTGCATATGACCTTTTGTAATTATTCTGAAGATATGACTTTGACTGAAATGCAGAAGATGACACTGGAAACTAAGTAAGAACCACCATGACAACACCCTAATTTATTCCTGGCACCAATGTTAATTTGTTATAAACTAATTTTCACTGAAAGTTTCATCCCAAGGAAAAAGCACAGAAGTCGATCTAGACAGAAAGCATGAAATAAGCAATAAAATAAAAAGTAAAGTTAAAGCTAAAACAAACTAATAACCATGTTCAGAGAAATTGAACCTAAGGAAAAAGAGCACTGCTCACTTTTCACTATAATCAGCTTGGTTCTAGACACAAAATAGTTTGACTTACCTATCAAGTTTGAACTTATATATCAAAGACATCCCATTTTTAAAGAAATATTTCTAACTGGCTGTTTCACTAAATTGATACAGTCAAGTATATGCCTGAGCAGGGATAGTGAATAAGGAGTTAATGCTTAAATTGTAGAGTTCCTGTTTGGGTTGACTATAAAGTTTTGCTAAAGGATGGTGATGGTAGCAAGAACACTGTGAATGCAATTAACAGCAGTGAATCATATGTTGAATGCGGTTAAAAGGTTAACTTTTGGGTTGTATATATGTTACTAAAATAAAAATTGAAAATAAAGCCATAGGACTATACAACATAAACAGTGAACCCTATTGCATGGGTTTTTTTGATGGGCTGTAGTTAATAGTACAATTTTTTAAATGTTATTTCATGAATTGTAACAAGTGCACCACACTAGTTCAAAGTGTTAATAACAGGGTGGTATATGGGAACTCTATTTTATGCATGATTTTTCTATAAACCTACAAGTTCTGGAAGGAAGAGAGGGAGGGAGGGTGGGAGGAAGAATATGGCCAAAACGAAAGGATAATTGTAAACACCTTACTAGTCATTAGCAACTGATCTTCAGGATTTTTTCTCTTTCATTTGAGCTAACATTCATCCAAATTAATTATTCTATGAAAATAATTATATATTGCTAGACAAAGCATTTTAAATCATATACTGAATACTAGTATTTGAGATACATTTCTTAAGAGTCCAGGATTATAATTCAAACTAATCTTTACTTAACACCAAGTAAACCCAAAAATTTCACATTTTGAAAGCCATGTCTGAGAACAAACATGCACTTTTTGCCATATCACCAACAAAATACATCGATTCTTATGTTTACAGTATTTTAATTTCAATTACATATTTAATGCAAGTCTTAAAATTAAGAATAAATGAACTACTGTAAAAATATATCATTAAAATTAAGTTATTAATGTGAAAATTTTTAACTTACTGAACCTATATATTTCAGCATTAACAATAAACCAAGCAAATATTAAAAATTAACTACTGAAATTTTATTCCTAGCTGATTTCTGAAATGTAATGCTAAATGACTTCATAAATAGAGAAGTGTAACATATTATTTAATAGGGAGGCTTATGAATCACTGTCAAGGAGGTGAATGGTTTCAGTAAGATTTTAACTTTACTTACAAAGATTTTAAAGCACATTTTATTTTGTCTCCAATATTATTATAAATGCCCAAGAAAACTCACAAAAAAAAGAAATCTCAGCCTCTCTCTTATAAAATGTCTCAGGGTTCTATGCAAAAGAAAATATCAACTATACTACTTCCTCGAATAAGAAAGGATATTCTATTATAAGCGAAAAAAAAAATCATAAGGATAATTATAAAATGAAAAACCTCTTAATCCGGTGCCCTCTACTTCACTTCCATGCTTTGTCTTGAAAACATGAAATTCCTGTTTGTTTTTTCCTAAATCAGCCTGAATATTCTGATTTGCTGTATCTTTCCCTTTAAGTGGTACGATTTTTAAAAATTCTTCTTGACCATAGTATAGACTGTGTACACTGTCAGACTCCTCAGTTAATACTTTAGGATAAAGCCATCTAAACGTTAAAATTTTATTAGCAATTATTACATGAACAGTTTCCTGAATTGAGAAAAGTCTGAATTAGAGAGCATGTTTTTTAAAAGTATCTATGTCTTAAATTCAGGAAATTATAATGACTCAACAAATACTGCCTATGTATGCAATATACTAAAAATATATCATTATATTTTTGCATGCATAAAATACCCATTACTATGTAGTGTTTCATAAGGTTGCTAGCTTAAACAGGTTAAACTTAGATTAAAAGCACGGGCTTTGAAGACAGACCGACTATTTTTGAATCCCAGTTCAGTTATTTCCTGACTGTGATCATTCTGAGCCTCACCATTTTATATAATTAATAGATGATAATCAAAACAGGGAAGTAAAATTAACCATTTCTGTTATCAAAAAAATTCAATCTGACTTGGGTTTATCTAGCTGATTTATGAAACATGATGATGGATCTGGTATAAATCTCTAACTATATAAAGCCCATTCTGACTAATACACAAGCGGTTTCTTTTGTAGTGCACATAACCATAGCTGAAATACATCCGTTCTTAAATTGATTAGGTAGCTGTTTCCAGTGTTTCTCATAATAAACCTCAGACACATGAGGACACGCAATGCCTACTTAAATTTCACAGGGATAAATTTGTGTTCTTGTACAAAAAAAACCTGAAGAGTTAAAACAATATTTTATTATTCTATGATCATGTTAATCTTCATTATACTCGTCAGAAAAGCTTGGACGCTAATAGTCTCTATGAACATCCAAAAGACAGGGATTCTATGTTATTCACCCTTGTATCAGTTTTTCCTATAAGTATGGCTGCTACACAGAAGGTAAAAATGTGGTGAAAGGAGGAGGGAGATTAGATTATTTTCCTTTCATTAAGGTGCACTGATGGCATATCCTTTGGTCTACAATTTCTTTAAATTCTTAATTAAACCTGTAGTATAAAACTGTGTGTTTTTTGGTGAAAATCTCTCCTCTAGCATTTCTCACTCTCAGTGGGAAATACAGAAGCAGAGAAGCTAATAAAGATTCTGAAAGAAAAAAAAATCAATTAACATTTCTCACTATGTATACTTAACCCACTATCATGTTATGTTACATGTTAAACTACTACATATTAATAATTTTTCAAATGCTTTGGGGGAGCTATTTCAATAGATACTGCCATGAGAACACTGGCACTGTTAGATAATACTTCTTTCATGTGGGTTTAAATTAACTCTTGATCCAAGTTTAAGTTGATGGGCTTGTTTTTTAATATATTGAATTTTCTTATGTGGGCATTTGTTTTCAATTTATTACTCCACTCTGATTCATGGAAGACAATGTCTGGGCAGTAAAAGTTCATAATAAGAAAAAAAAAAGCTCAATAAATAAAATCATAATGATGATCTTTTCTCATGGCTAGATTTAGATTTCATTAGCCTCCACTTAGCAATGAAGAGATATGAGATAATGTGAAGAAAGCTCATTTAGTGCACAGATCTTTTTAAACTGGGTTCTTTATATAAATAACGAATTCTTCAGTTATTTCTCTTTTCGTGGTTCATTTCTCAGTTGCCTCACTTAAAGGAGAATTTTTTTATGAAAAGCACTGTCATCTACCAAAGAAGAATTTTATTTTGTTGTGACAAATCTGGCTCTTTTTTTCTCTAAAACCATTTTTTTCTAATTTGGCCCATTTGGTGAGCTAAAACTGTTTGGTTATAAAAGCTTCCTGGGGACATTACTAGACTTATTTTCAGTCTATGAATGATTTCAGAATATTAGATGAGCAAAGATATCTGAAAGCAAATTATCGTTTGAATGCAGTACATGTAAAAGAATGAATTACAGATGTAATTTATCCATCACAAGCAGATCCTAAACACTGATTATGTCCATGCTTGTGCAGAAAATTGAAAATGATAGAAGAGCTCCCCAGCTTTTCTAACTTTAAATTTCCATGTTTTACTTCGTGTAATTTACTGTCAACTATTAACGGCAGATGCTTCTTGCCTTATTTGCTTACCGTCTGGGCTTATGTATAAGTGATCATGAAAATCCAAAAGCCTACACACTAAGTCTGAATTTTATGCAGAGAGATAAATTCTAACTTAAGATACCTGAGTCACGTGTGGTCTTGAAATGGTAGAGTCTCAGATCTCAAAAAACATTATGCCTCAATTATCATGAACAGAAATTAAAATAAAATAATCTCTGAATAAACTTAGACAACATTAGAAGAATGCTGATGGACCTGAAACTAGAATTCCCAGTTAAAATATAGACTGTGCCCAACTGGTCAATGACAATCCAAGGACAGTTGCCCCAGCTGCCCACGGATGTCCCAGTGGCGATGGGAACTCTCTTATTGGGGATTCCCCCAGTTCTTCCCTTCCCACATGTGGTCTCAGAATTGGTAGTTACAAAGAGGGAAGAGAGGACAAAAAAGGAAAAATAAACCACCACAGCAATTTTCCATCCCTTCCTCAAGTTCCGCTTCCTCCCACCTTCCAAATGCTATGGAGAAATGTTCCCCCACTTCAGTACCGCCTAACTTACTAGTCTCCCTGGAAGCTGCTAGCCCCTGAAGACTGACTTTTTAAAATATGTTCCTCCCTGAAGTTTGACATAGGAAGTATGTAAGATATATTCCTTTACTTGTGAAATCCCTATCCTAAATGTCCTTCTTCCTCATAACTGGGTCTTTATTCCTGATCCCGTAACTATAGCCTACAATCAAATGGCCACAAATCAAAGCCCCCCAAAAAAGTATGAATCTGATCTTTTTAGCACCCACCTATTTCCCCACTGCTACTAGTAATTAGAAAGCAACATGTCAAAACAAAAGGTACACTTTAGAAAATTTCAGAAAGGAAAGATAGGGAGAAGTTGTTAGTAATACTAAGTACCCTTTGGACCAAGCCCAGGCGTAAAGAAAAGAGGTCAACTAGAAGACGTATTGACAAAAATTCTTCCCATCTTGAGGACTGCAACTACAGGAAGCTTGAACTGCAAACGCCACCCCCACCCTGCTCCCATATTCCGTTTTCAGTTGCTCTAGATTCTGAGTCCTGGCCCTGCTGAAAGCCAACTCCAGGGAAAGGGAGTAGCCCAAACTTGGAGCTGGGAAACACTCCTGCACTGGCCCTCAGGAAGTGTCCAAGGACAGAATGACTTCCTGGAACCCTAAACTAAACCTGAAATACAACTTTTCCATAGAAAAGAGCTTGACAAAAGCAGCTGGGGTCACAGTGCCTACCATGGCACTAATAGCACTTAAGATTTATCAGCTTGGTACTCTTTTTGATGCTTCTGTGGCGCCTCCTAGGTTTAATTAATAACGAGTCCAGGGTATTACCCATATTACACTGTAACTCAAGCATCCTATGGAATACTTTGGCTTCTGAGGGTTGGCCCAATGACTTATCACATTTGGGTTTTTTTGGGTAAATGACTTCTGAACAATTAAAATTTTGGAACACAGCTGTTTACACATGGGGTGGTGATGGTGGTATATATGTTATACATTGACTTCTACTTATCAAAGGTGATAATTTAAAATACCTTTTTATTATATGGCCTTATATATATAGTTAGAGCAGATACATAACCTCACTTGTTGATTCACATGTTGATTTAAAATACAATAATTAGGTGAACAAATGTAGCTCAGTATTAGAATACCCATTCCCATATCTGAGGTCCTGGGTTCAAGCCCTGGTACCTCCTTAAAAATAATAATAATAATTTCTATATACTTAATGTTTCAAGCCCTGTTTTTAATTCAGATATTCATTTTTATTCTTAAGCACTACTGTCAGATGATTTCTTTGCTGACTCCTTACGGTTTGGGTATGTAAATTCAGAATTAATGTTTTACATATGTTTAAGAGCACAAGCTGTGAAATCAGTTGATGAGGCTCAAGTCCCCCTTCACTGGTTGAGTGACCTTGTGCATACTGGCTAATCTCTGTACCTCTGTGTACCCATCTGTGAAATGGTAGTAATATTAGTAGTTATCTTTAAAAGTTTTTATAAGGACTAAATATAATGAAAGAAAATAAGAAGTAGTGAAAACATCACTGAGCAAGTAATAATTTTCAATAAATAGTAACTAATTTTATTATTTTACTTCATACAGAAGAAATAAGAACTAAAGAACAGTTGGGGAAGAAGCAGAAATAAAAATCAGAATAACTCCAGGCTCTTTTGTCATATAAAATCATTTGGGACCCATTCTATGGCACGCATATTGCCTGTTATATTTAATTATAAATATATCACTGTGTGCCAATATGCACCAGCACTGAAAAATTTCTTTAATGAATTGGTATTCTTTTTCTATATAGAAAAAAATCAATTCATTTGTGATATGCCACGTTTTACTGACTAAACATACCACGATTTGACAGAACAAAAGAAAGGCAAACTAGGGTGGCAGAGGGATGAGGAGGGCAGAAGGTACAGAGGAGAAACAGTGTGTAGGCAAAGTGCTGACCTAGACAGGGAAGTGAGGAGGGGTTCGCCCATTCTCCTCATAACTCTTCAGGTGGGATTTAATTGATCTTGGAAGTTTTAGGATGCAGGATGAGGCTAAATCTCCAATTTCAGTGACTGCCAGTTCCCTCTCCAAAATCCATTCTCCTCTTCTACCTTGATTTTAATCCAGGAGACATTTAAACTCTAGTTACCAGCTATCCTGATGCCAAAATCAGCCAATGAGAGGCCAGGATAAGTCACTGGTTGTCACTCTGCTCAGAAGACCTCCGTTGCCTGACTGGGCTAGGTAGGATGCAGCAATTCATTTTGCCCTTGCCTCTTCCTGCTTTCTAGAATGCTGATGCAACGGCCAGCACTGCAGTGGCCATCTTGCAAAATGTCTAAGTCACTTTTTGTAACTCTGGAGAGAAATATAAGAAGAGATCAGAACCAACAGTTTTGAAGGCTGGACAGTTAGAAAGGTGAAAGAATTCAGAGATAACAGAACAATGAAGTTGAGAGATGGCCAAGGCCCAAAGGTATCAAGGGGACAGCATGCCAATCAAATTATAATGCACAGGGATTACATAGCTCAGTAACTACCAATATTTCAAAAAGCACAAATACTCAAAGTACAGAAAGTTTTATCTCTTATAAGAAATCAAACTTCATCTCCAAGTGAAAATATTTCAAAAACATGTCTGAAGATTAGGCATAATGCTGTAGGCAGATGTATATTTGACTATATTTGTATAAGAAATACGGTATTATTTGCTCGCTTCGGCAGCACACAACTAAAAAAAAAAATTGAACGATACAGAGAAGATTAGCATAGCCCCTGCACAAGGACGACACACAAATTCGTGAAGCATTCTATATTTTTTTAAAAAAATAGTATTAGTTTAAAAAAAACTTTGCTCTGTTTATTATAAGTGAATATTAGAATAAGTTCTCACTATAATTACTCCTGTTTATCATGAAATTCATAAAAAGAAATGACTAATCCAATAATCTATTATACTTCAAACAACTAAGTATTGCCGTCAAGCCTTAGCAGTTGCTTTTACTTACATTTCTGCATATTAATAACTATCATTAATGCTAAATAAAAGGCCATTTATTTAGCTACCCATTTCCACTGACTGTCATGAATTGTGGCCTAATCATTAACATGGAAAATTGCTCCCCTATCTAAAAAGCACAGAATGTGTTTCTGCTAAAGCTTTTAAAAAAAAGTCTCAAAATTTCCTCAATAGGATCTCTTTGTAAGAAAATAAAAAGCTTTGTGTAAGTCTGTGGGAAGGCAGAGACACTGCTCAGCATGAAAGGTGATGGATTAGCAATGTTGATAGCTGAAATCCTCTACTTATCCTTGGCAAGGAAAATGACAGGATAAGCTTCTCAAACTGGGTCCCTAGGCACCCGTGCTGTGTCTGAGAAACATTACATCTCTCACCTCTCGCATGAACTAGACACATGCCACACATTTCCTGAATAGAAGATGGATCTCAAAGTACATAACTCTTTTAACTCAATAACAGTCTTGTGTACATGAACTTGTTTTGCAGCTATTCAAAGTAATCAGAATTTTCCATCATTTTAAACATCCAAGCTACAATTAAACTCAATTCCAAGTGCCATGTTGCTTTAGATATAAAATGTTCTTAGTTTCTAACACTCACTAATAGATTCAAGAGTTAATGAGAAAAAGAAAAATAGAAGCAGGGCACCAAGATCTTACGGAAAAAAAAAATAGTTCTAGTATTAGTGCCCTCATAGTTTGATTCAAAACATGCTTTGAAACATGATTCAAAACATGTCCAATAAAAATTTTTACTTATTTAAAAATAATTTTCAAAAGATTTTCTAACCATAATAATATAAACAGGTAAATGAATATAGCTATTAGTATTACCAACACAGCTGCAACCACTGAGAATTTTATTACAGAAAAGCTTATGTCAGAGAAGTTGACTTACAAAGCATATTCCCAGGTTTCTTTATAAAGTTGTAGTTTCTGATTAGGAAATGGGATTTAAACTTTTACACAAAACACCTTGCTACACGAGTTATTCCTTATAGTTAGTTCATCTTCTAAATCATTAGGGGAAAACAAGGGAATTGTGTATCAACCTGTCACTGAAATACTCATTGAATATGTGCCTATAGGGTCACATACATATAGGATAAAATACTCTCTCAGAGCTTTAATATCAAATGGGAGATACTTTAGCATCTCTTCCCTGGTGTGTTGATGATAAATTTGATCAGCTATGCTCTCTATATGCACAAATTTTTATAATAGTGAAATAAAAAGTTTAATTATCTTAAATAAAATTGCCTATTTTATTTAGAATAAATAAATGACTTTATAAAGCTTTCAAAGGTAAAAGAGATTTGCTACATGTTTCGCAAATAGATAGCAATGTTATGTCCCACCCCCTAACATCTGAAAAATAGGTATTTGAAATAGAAGAATTCAATAGGTATAACTGACTATATTGTAAAAGCTTATTTTTCAAGAATATAAATAACTTGGCATTAAATTAAAATGAATACTGGAGGTTTTCTTTACATTGACTATCTAAATCTTAGTTGAGAGAATGCTACAAAAGAAAACATGTAAAGTATCATCATTTATTATTTGAATCATTTCTAAAATATAATATCAATTTAATAGTGGTTTATAGTGTTAACTTTTTTGTTTTAATTTTTTCTCTTTTGGTATGCTCTTTACAAGCCAGGAAAAAAAAAAATCCTCTTCAGCATAAAATTATGTACTTTTCCAATGTTCTGAAAGTCTGAAGTGGCTAATATACCCAAATCTATAGTTTGTAAGCAATTTAATTGTCAAACTGAATACACTCTTAGACCATAGTAAATTAAGACTGCAAGAGTAAAAGCAAAATTGAGTGAGAAAAAATAAGTGCTTAAAATACTGCTTATTTATGAACTAAGGCACATTACTAGTTTTCATTCTTACTGTTATACTAATTCTGATATATTTACTACGTACATATATTCCTCATTATCATGATCCTCATTTTATTTAGCAACACATTTACTGTGATACAGAATTCTACTTTTCGTACCAGATTTAATCTAAGTTAATCATCTAAACCTTAAAATCACCAATATACAACAAAAATACCATGAGCTACTTTTCTTTCAATTAGCTTTATTAATATACCAATTGATATATTTTATATAAATAACTTTCTTGAACCGTCAGATTTGTGTTTTTCATGTAATGTCTTCTCTTTTAACCAGAAGTCCGCTCTAAACGTTAAGTCACCTGGGAGCCTGGCCAAAGTCTGAAACAGCACAGCTGAAGGGTACAGCCATTTCACAGGGTCCTCTCAGAGAGTATTTGGTTTGCTTTCCTAACTTTCTAAAAATAGTAGATTACACAGGCTACCTCCATCTCATAGCTCAAGAACTCAGTAAAGGCTGGGCTACAGATTTAAGTAGTACACAGATAAATTTTATTAAAGAAGTCAGGATATTACGAGTTTTCAACATTCCTTCCGTTTACTCTCTGAGACAATACAAATGATCTAGTCGTTGCTGGCAAGGAAACCTCAAAAGGTTCCCAAATTTCAGAACTTTAAGCATGAGTCATAGTTATTTTAACTGTTTTAAAATGTTTTTATGATCTATTTAAGCTACAAAATTGAAGTAGGAAGACTACTATCTAAAAGGTAGGATTCCAAATACCACACCAAGTCAAACGCTAGTTACAAATATCTAAGAAACATGGTTTCTGAAATATGAATACTTGTATATTCGAAAGTTGTTTTTAATTAATTCTTAATATAGTTATGTCAGTAACATTTAAGGAGCTACTGTCTGGTATGAAGCTCCACCGTAAATAAAATTGCATTTATTGTTTTCATCTTATTTAAATACAAAATATGTTTCCAAGTTTTAGACACCATAAATTAAACTTCAGCTTCTCTTAGAAAGACAAAGAACTGGGACCAATGTTTGCATTGATCAGCTGCTAAAATTAGTTCATTTCATGAATAAATTTAAATCTTGGATTAAACCTTTTTTTTAAAGCCCTTGGTGTGGCAGTTGAATCTTGTTAACCACATAGCATGCCATTAAGCAATGCTGCTTCTTAACTCAAAGGGGGACTGTTCTGTGCCCACAAGTGAGCAGCAACTAAAAAAAATGTTTTGAGATGGAAAAATAGCAACTGAATATTAATGTTTCACAATGTTTTCAAATGCTGTGGAGGCAGGTCTTCTGTGAAACCACACTCAATGTCACAGCCAAATTTAATGTCCTTCATTTTCCAGCTCTGAGTACACCATCAACTGTCTGTAGGATTAAAAATTGGATTTACTAGTAATTGGGTCAAAACAGGGTTACTTATGGACACAGCTGGTTACAGACAAGTGTAATTAGCCCTTTGCCCCTCATTTTATGGGTCCCAGTCTGTAATTATACCTGAATTCCGTAGGCTTGCATTTAGTAATACACATTCACAAAAGCAAAACCACTATGCCCTTCATCAGTGCCTTTCAAAAGAAAGGGGGGAAAAAGGCCCAATGCTCATTTATAACTTTTGCTTATTAATCTTTAAGACTACAACATTAAGAATAAAATAACATTTTAAGCTATTTTTTTAATACTTCCTTTTATCCTAATTTGGGGTTCTTGGCAAAAACTTTAGCAAAGTAAACAGCCCAAACTAGACCAAGAAGCAGTTAACTGAAACAGTTTACTCATAAATAACTCACCCTGACGTTGTTTTAAAAAAAGCATTATTATTAGAGCAATATCATTATTATTTGAAAATGACAAGATGGATCTATGAGAATTTTACTTCTCTATATAGGTTTTAAGTGATCCCCTCAAAGATTCAAACAATTAATAAAGCTGGGGCATTGCTACTTAACCATAATTCAATTAAACCAAGTAAGTGGAGAGCACCAACACAGGTCACACTTCTAGTCTTGATCTTACATGGAAAAATAAAGATATGCATGCTACCTTCTGAAAGACCCATTTTCAAATTCAGTACTGAAATAGGAATTCAATGACATTTTTTAACATAAAGAAACACTAAAGTGAATCATTTGCTTTCAAAATACGCTAACTTTTAACACTTCTAGGTAAGACTATTAAAATTAAAAATAAAGATTTTTTAAAAACTGCTTAGTTCACATTATAATTTTCAAAGCTAAGACAACTCAACTAACCACAGTACCTATATATACTTATTTATACTTATTTATAAAACTCAAATTCAACAAAGTTCATGCCTCAAATAAGGCAGTTCAGGACCTTCTAGTTATATTTTCCACAAAATGCATTGCTCTGGCCTTAAAATAATATGCCCACGAAATATAAAGGAAATCCAAAAGGTCAAAATAACAGAAGAATAAAAAGTCTTTCCAAGTTAAGCTGATACACAATCTGCTATTTTTTTCAACAGTACAGCACCTTTACAAATAAACAAACTATACTACCTTCATTCACCTATTACCATGTCAGTGTATATAAAATATGCATATGCTAAATACACACATATTCACACTTGCTATTCCTATGGACGGACACTGGCTTTGCTATTATCAAGTAGAAAGTTCATCTACACTTTCTGCTCTAGAAAAAACGATGGCGTGAAAGAGCTGATAAAGTTATTCACAACAAAGTCTAGTTAGACATCATGCTATTGCTTCTCGATAAACACTCCACCCCAACACCATCAATAAAAATATATCATGTAACTAAACTTTTAACAAAGCAATCCATAATCCCAAATACAGTGGACTCAATGTCCATACTCCTTTCATTTGATTATTGCATATCCTTAAAAGAATATAATATTTACTCACTTTCAATGAATCAAAGCAGGCGATTACTCGTCCATTTTCAACTTGGCAGCTTTTCGATGGATGTGCAAATTTACATTCCGTGTCTGGCCGTGAGCAAGTCCCCCTTTGGAACTCTCTACATACTTCCAGTGTTAGCCATTTTGTATCCCGAATTGGTGTGACACTAACAGCCATGTTTAGATTTTACAGGTAGTTAAATTTCTCAGTGAAACCAACAAACCCAAAACCCCCCCTTAAAAAAAAAAACAAAAAAAACAGCCACAACAACAACCAAAAAGAGCTGAACTGATAAAACTGGAAAATGATGATGAAAATATCCCCTCCAAAATACTTTTCCCTCACTCCCTGCTTTAAAAGTACATGGAAAATTGTGTTGTCAATATGAAGGAAAAGATCTCCCACTAGAAATTCACAGCATGAAACTGTTAATTGAAAGAGGTTTGGTTTTTAGAGAAATGCTAGGATCATAAGTGGATGAATGTTTAAAGGTAGGGCCTCGGATCAGCCTTGTGCTCTCAGTAACCCCTTCCCATGCCAATTTGGAGCCAAAATGCAAGCATGAAAACGTGGCAGACCCTTTGACACCGAATTTCCAAGCTGCTTTCAGCAAAGTTGTCTGAAAGGGAATCTCCTCACAGCTGAATTTGCAATGGAGTTTGGTGGTGCAATCGGAATTGATTAGTTTGGCATAGACAGATGCAGCAGTTTAGAGCAAAATCGAGAAAATGATTTTTTTTTTCTCCTTGATTTCCTGGCAGAAGATATCTTACTTTTTCAGCAAACTTTTCTTTTAAAACTAAAGCAGCCTAGGGCAATGCCAGATACTTAGAGCTTTTCTCTTGATTATAAGTAGAAATGGGGGTGTCTGGGCTAGAGGTGGAGGGTGGACGTGCTGTCGTCACAGTCTAGCTGGCAGCAAGCAAGGCAAAAGCAGAGACTGCTCTAGAAGCGGTTCCAAGCAGCAGAGACGTCAGGAAAGGCACTTCTTAGTACCAACCTGTAGAAAAAAGAGATAGGTTAAGATTTACTAAGTAGCACTTCACTGATGTCCTACAGTATCACAGCCTTGCTATGTGATACCAGACTAAGTAATATTCAAGTCAGCTTCTCTCTCTTCTCTCCCCTCCCCGCCCCTGCACAAAATACTTACAGTGAGGCATATTGCAGCCAGCCATCGTAGATTTATTAAAAAAGGGGGCCGTTTCCCCTTGTGAAGCAATGCATGATAGAGAGATAACCAATCACAGATAGTGTTGCAGCAATATTCTGGGCAGAAAGCCAATAGTGTGGGTTGTCTTATGAAAGGTCGCGCCTGTCAGACGTTCATTACTATGCCATAAGCACAGAAAATGTCCATCAGATGTGACTTATTCCACTGCAAGAGGACGAGCATGTGGGTTTTGAATTTACCCAACATGCAGTTAGTGGACTAAACCATGTTAGTTTCAAAACAGCTTCCAAGACAAGTCCAAGCACTTGAAGATCATTACCGAAGCAATAAAAGCAAGGTTTAAAAATTGCAGCTGACTTCCAAGCTGCTTTCCCTCTGGCTCTGCGCAGGGACCGGCACTGAACAGCCTGCTCCTGCTGTCCTGACACGTGAATAAAAAAGGAAAGGGGTGTTTACAAATGGTACATTCTCCTGACCTATCCAATTCACTTCCTTCTAAAGCTCAAGTCCTGCCCCTCCGCTGAAAGCAGCACTCATACCGGAAAACTATTCCATTCAGCCGGCAGACACTTTGTCAATATATCACAGGCAGGCGAGATATGAACAAAAGCATCCTTTATTCGAACATTTTTTAAGCAGAAGCTGAGGTCATGTGAGGAAAATAAGAAGTGCAGTGTTGTCAGTGTGTCTGGCAAATCCGAAGTCAACCTCAAGGGAGAAAGTGATTCCATCGCAGAAACATTAAATATTAAGTGAGCAATTTGGATTTGGGCAGCAGGATACATGGGCAGGGGAGGCATCCCCTATCACCTAATGATCTATTAACTCGGCACACAACACTATGGCCTGCTCCTCTAAGTAGCAGAGGAGCAGATTTTAACTTACTTTCTCTTTCAATTGCATGCAAGAACTTTCAGAAACAAAGGAATACATTTTTTTTCCCTTTTGAATGTTGCCAATAAATAAAACAAGGCTTTAAAAATCTAAAATCGCTTCCTATTACAAACAGGCAAAGGCACAGTGTAATAAACAGTGTTTGATTAGTTCTTCAAGGGCCAAAAATGATACATTTATACTTTGGAAACTTGAAATATATATATATATATATATGACATCTGATGGAATTCTTTTTTTTAATTTTAGGATTTATATTGTCATTCTTAACACTGATTTTTAAAAACTACCAGATCTGGAAATATTGCAGTAAAAGTCCAACTTCTAAGAGAGTTGAAGAACCAACTCATCCTAATGTTCAGGAAATTTTTTTTTTTTCAGAAAAGTTTTCAGATCCTAACTCTGGGTTCTACAAACATGAAATCAGATCAGTCACAAACTCTAAGCTATGCCTACCTTTCTCAACTATCTCTTGCCTTGAGTATGGACCACATGCAAGTTTGACAATTTTTCTTCCTCTCCAGAATCTTCAAGTGACTCATCTGCAAAAATTCACTGACTTCAAACCAGCTAAGATGGCTCTTCCTCCAAGAACACTGCCTCCTCTGATTACCTTTGCATCTCATGTCCTGTACAGTGATTTATTTTCCTAAATGACTGACCCTGTAGACTACATGTTCCCAAAAACAAAACCAATCAGACTCATCAGTAATGCCAACAACTACTATATTCCTGGAAAAAGAGAGTTCCTTAAGTATCGTTAAATGATCACTTCAGACTGTTATTATCTTTAAGCATAAACACACACACACACAGAAAGCACACACATAAGCACACGAACACAATACATGAACACACAATACTTAAAAACACACACTTAAATACACACACACATGCACCTCTACAAATGGTTCTGTTCCAGTGCTAACAGATCCTCTCCACTGCCCAGGAATCCTCCCCTTGGACAGCTCCCTCTATTATTCCAAAACTTCACCCCTCCCAAGTCCCTCCTTGTCCACTCTCCTCCTCACACTACCAAGAGTGGATAATTTTACCTGTCACAATTCTTTCCTCACCAAAATAGGGGCCCTTAGGCATCAACTCCTTCTCACCTTCCTGCCATCTCTCTTTACAAGATCTCTCTGTACTTTCTCCTCTTCCTTAGGTGGCCCTTCTCCTTCCTACACATATGCCTCTACTTGGAATCCTCATCTTCTCAAGACCTCTCTCTGTCTTTTGGTTTCTACCCTCTCTCTTCTATCTGTGCACAGTGTGCCTTTACAGCATTTTGCTTGCTAAGCCCTCAAAATGGAGGGGTGGCACAACCGAGGACGGGAAAGGAACTTCCCCTGGACATATGTTCTCCTCTCCCTACTGCTCCTGATCCATCATTCTCAAATATCTCAGGAGACATCTACTCTTGCTATTTCTCTTTCTCCCTCTCCCATTCACTATTTTTGTGCATGTGCCATTTGGTGGCATTTTTCTTTTTAGGAAGTACCGGGGGTTGAACCCAGGACCTCATACATGCCAAACAGGTTCTCAACCACTGAGCTACAGCTGTTCCTCCCATTCACTTTTGAATCCACATCATAGTCTCATTTCCTCATCCATTATTTAACTGCTCTGCAAAGGTCATCAATGTCACAAAAGCCAAATTCAAAGAAAATGTAAACTCCTTGTGTTTATAGGACCTCTAATACCATATGCAACTCCCTCTTGCTCAACACATTCCCCTTGGCCTGAACTGACACTTTTTGTGCTTTTGGATTCTCCCAAAGCTCCAACTCTAGCAGAGAGAGTTACCCACAGTTCTTGGCATGTACTTTTGCTGTTGTGTGCTCGTGGAACTTGTTACATGCTAATCTGTTGTTTAGTTTGGCATCTACTTCTGTACCCCTTCAACGTGGCAAAACCTCCCTACTCAAATGTCACCATCCCTGTATGGCTGGGCTAATAATTCTGCTAGATATTATTCCATCCTCAGAGGAGTGTCTGTACTAAGTATCTCTTTATATTACCTATTTGCTCCCAGGGTTATGATCTCTCTGAAAAAAGGGAGTATCACTAACGTTTTATTATCTTCCAGTTCGTTCGATAAATGAATAAATCTTATTCATACTAATAGGAATAAATAGACATATTAGGCTGTGTTCCCACCCTTATGGAAATATTTAATCATGGCCTATGGGGTTCAAACAATATGAGGACCAAAGAGAATTAGAACTACAGCATTAGAAATAACTGCATTGCTTGGTGGTTATATCTAAACACAACTACAGATTCAACTTCTGGAGTTCATTATTTTCCCTTCTGCCATGCTATAAGCTTAATCTCAGCAAGTACAATAGATATTTTAATTAAAATGAAAATGGGATGTTATGGTTATTTTCTGCAGCAGAGAAACTCAGCTCACAAAGTGCTACTGAAAGAATTACAGACATATATTTGAAAATGAACATAATATTTAATTGTAAAAGATACAGGCAGGGATGATAATTGAAATATTTATAGTTACAGGCATGGACGCCGAGCAATCAGAATGAAGAGCAACCTCTATGCATGGACCTGGCTGTGTGTGTGCGCCAGCTCTTGCTAAAAGGCACTGGGGGTACTGAACTCAGATTATACCCTATAACTTCATTTTGAGTTAATTGCTGATATCAGAAGACTGTCTTACATTCTTTCCCTTTAATCAAAAGGCGGAATCTCAGGGAAGATTGGAAATCCTTATACCTGAGTGTTTTGGTCAATTAAGATTTCATAGGATTGGATCAATACTGAATTCTCAAGGCATTACTTCAAATAATAATGGGTTTTGTTCTATAGATAGAGACAATGTTTAATAGTATGTGGGTAATGTCCAGATTGTGAGAAAGAGAATTCTTCTGAATATATTTGCCCTAAAAATGCATGTTGTTTATTAACAATTACAGAAGGAAATATTTCTACTTTAAAGATATATACTAGTAGGTAAATTGCTTAAGATAAATCTCTTAGCTATACTTCAACATATAATAATAATATATCACAATGCTTCATTGAACAACAAGAGAAAAAAATAAGTTTGGGGTAACAACAAGAAGCCCTCTTTAATCCAATGTTCATATTTCAAACACTACACTATAGCACTGTAGCATTCTTCTATTATATGACATCTTCTACAACCAAGCATATTTTTCAACAAGGATCAAGAACCAATTTCTCTTTGAGTGACTTCAGAAATCACATATATTTTCTAATTTTAGATGTGAGGGAGGAAATAGAAAGGGAAAAAAAAATGTAAAAAGATAAGGGAAAGGAAACCTAGAAAAGGATCAAAGATTTCCCCACCACCACCAAAAAAAAAAGCATGGGAAATACCAGCAATTATAATTGTATTATTATTCTTATATTGACACATATCAATTGAATGGTACTGAATTGACACTTAGCGCCTTCATATACATTTATGGGTTGCATACCTATGGCAATAGAAGATGAATACGCACCTACAAGGTAAGAGAATGAAACTCTACTTTGGAGAACGGAGAACCTCTATGAGCAAGGTTAAATTTCGCAATTTTACTAATTTTTCACAGATGTTTACTAATCTTTCAATTCTTCTGAATCAAATATAGGCAATTTAGTCTGGTTACGTCCCAAAGCAGTTAACTGGGAATTTGGGGGAATTTTTTGATAGGCTTATGATTCTGAAACAGATTAAATATTTTGGCATCCTTTCTTATGATTTTTTTATTTCCTAGAACAGTTGTAATCTAACTGGAAGAGATGGCCAACTTCATGGTGTTATGTTTAGAGTTGCCAAGAGGAGGCCTCTTACCCAAAAACTCTAACTTCTTCCCCCCCGCCCCCCACTGGTGTCAACAAATCCATATGTAGCAACCCATTACTTAGCAAGTTAAGTTTGCTCACAGAACATGGCCCAAATATTAACAAAGATTTCAGTACACAAATAACTAAGTACTTCTGAAGGTCAGTTAGCCATTCCTCTACTCACTAAGGTACCAGATTGAGTACTAAAGGTGTTATTTATTATCTAGGAAAATCCCTGGTCTGAATGGGTTAATGCAGCTTTCAGAGGTATTCAACCCCATATAGCAAAAAGCTGAGATCAGTGTTTCTCAGCAAGGGGCAAACACACTACGATAGTACCCATAGGAATTTTTAGGTGAGCACAAACATTCAATAAATGTTTTAGAATGCTATAAAACAAGCTCATCAAGCCTGTGATTACCCGGATATCACAGTTTAGGAAAAGGCTAAAGTTTCATAAAGAATTTGAAGAATAACACTAAGTAAAGATAGTGCAAAAATCATGAAGGAAATATGCAAAACTGAAGTTCTGGAAATACTGCTGATAAAAAGACAACTTTCAATTACATGTTCCCTGGCATGTTGTAGAAACTACTGGTTTGACACAATTCACTATTTGGTGTTTCAGGTTGCAAGCTCCTGCCAAGTAAAGGAAGGATGTGCTTACTAACTAACCTAAGGTCTGTCAAGGCATTCTTGTTAAATTCTGATGCTTGCATGATTTGGTTCCCAAATTATCAGTTGGTCTGTTATTGGATGTACAAGGAAGGAGCACTGGCTGTGTGATACACTACTGCTAAAGATTAGAATATCAGAAACAACTAGCTAAACTGGACTCAAATTCAAAATATTCATTTTCCTTTTTTTAAGATGAAATAAAACATGAAGCCTCTACACAGGCAATGATTAAAAAGTGAGGTTTGGCAGCGGACTTGGCCCAGTGGTTAGGGCGTCCATCTACCACATGGGAGGTCCGCAGTTCAAACCCCGGGCCTCCTTGACCCGTGGGAGCTGGCCCAGGTGCAGTGCTAATGCGCGCAAGGAGTGCCGTGCCATGCAGGGGTGTCCCCCGTGTAGGGGAGCCCCACGCACAAGGAGTGCGCCCCATAAGGAGAGCCACCCAGCACGAAAGAAAGTACAGCCTGCCCAGGAATGGCACCACACACACGGAGAGCTGATACAACAAGATGATGCAACAAAAAGAAACACAGATTCCCGTGCTGCTGACAACAACAGAAGCGGACAAAGAAGACACAGAGAAGAGACGACTGTGGTGGGGGGGGGGCGAAGGGGAGAGAAATAAATAAATGAATGAATGAATAAATAAATAGCGAGCTTTGAATTAATTACTATATCAGGCAAAATAAATAATGAAATTTTTTAAGATTATTAGAAGATAAACATCACAATCGACAACTTCACTTTGTACACTGGATCACTAGCTTTGCACCTAAATAGGCATTCACACAGGTCCTACTGAAAAAGCATCTACTTAGAGTGGTTTTCCAGCTCACTATCAAAATTCTCTAACCTCCCCTTCCTCTCAACGTAGCCCAGACTTGCCAAACTCTTACCCTATTTTATTTTTCTTCACAGTACTAGCTGGTATTTAGCATAATATTATGTACCTATCTCACTATCTGCATCATCTGCCTTTGCCATAACAACATAAGCTCCACAAGAGAAAGGAGATGGTAAGCTAGTTCTCTACAAAATGCCCAGTATCTAACCAGTACCTGGCCAGAGCACTCAAAGAAACATTATTTGTTGAATGACTGAATAGTTTTCTTAGTATAGCTGAACATTAGTTTATATAAACCTGTTCTATAAATTACAATGGATGGGCTTTAGAGGCACAGTTTAACACACTGGCGATATCACCTTTACAAGAGAATAAAGCCAGTAACAACTCTATTTACTGGAAAGAGACTATGAGGCAATGAAGTTAAAATAAAACCATACTTTAAAACCTCTTTGATTATGACGTTGATGGAGAACTTTTTTTAATCCACAGAATAATTTTAAACAGGTGTGTGTGGTTTTGCAAATTTAAAACATTTAAATAGTTATCTGTGAATTTCTGACAGAACTAGTCTTCAATTCTGGCAAAAGTAGGGAACATTTGCATTTTTTCTGATGATATTCAAACAGGCAGTGTTTTAACATTTCCCACTAATCTACAAGAAGTATCATGAGGTAGACTTGGCCCAGTGATTAGGGCATCGGTCTACCACATGGAAGGTCAGCAGTTCAAATCCCGGGCCTCCCTGACCCGTGTGCAGCTGGCCCATGCGCAGCGCTGATGCGTGCAAGGAGTGCCCTGCCACGCAGGGGTGTCCCCCACATAGGGGAGCCCCACGCGCAAGGAGTGCGCCCCGTAATGAGAGCTGCCCAGCACGAAAGAAAGTGCAGCCTGCCCAGAAATGGCACCGCACACACGGAGAGCTTGACACAACAAGATGACGCAGCAAAAAGAAACACAGATTCCAGTGCCGCTGACAACAACAGAAGCAGACAAAGAAGACGACGAAGCAAACAGATAACCGGGGTGGGGGATGGGGGTAGGGTGAGGGGGGAAGGGGAGAGAAATAAATAAATAAATAAAATAATACATCTTTAAAAAAAAAAAAAGAAGTATCATGAGATAAAACCGTGAATGCTACTTTATCATTCTTCAGGAGAAAAAATTAATGTCACTTAGAATTTTACCTTAAATATTATGCAAAGAAGTTATTTTGTTAGCCTAAGGTTATTTAATATTTAATATTTAATATCTCATTTTTATTTAATATCTTTTAATATTTCCAAACAACATATAGTAAGGAAATCAGAGCATGACTACAACAAAGTAACAATGCTGTTATGTGCTGAAGAGCTAAATGGTAGGAAAATCTAATGTTACCTTCTGGGCAGTTTTCAGGAAGAATATTACATTGACCCGTTAGGAATCGATCAACATGCAATTAGCATGAGAAAATTGTGAATGCTAAATGAAATGCAATACACCGCAGTATTATTATTCCTAATTCAATGTCCTGATCATGGACGAGAATTCTAAAACTCTCTCAAATTCAGTATATTTTATTTGGCATAGTAATTAGGGGCCATGATCTTAGTTTCAATTTTCAACCACTCTATCTTCTGAACATTATCACCTAGCTTCTTAAGGGAGTTGGTGGTACCTCTCTGCCTAGAACATTTTAAAAACATGATCTTTACTTGAGGAATGACAAACATTTACCTATGCTTTCCTAATATTATTGCACAACTCAAAAATAAGTATGAAAAACAAGAAATGAGAAAACATTCCCATTACACGCTATATATCTGTGAAATGTGCTTGCCCTACTATTCCAACTCTTCTTCCAAGGCAGAAATCATTTTCACAACATTGTGGTCCTAAGATCCTCTCCATTGTTAACCTATATCTGTTTTCCATTTTAGAAGACACAATTAATTGAGATAAATTCTAAAATCAACAAGTAAAAAGATGACAAATTCAGTAATAAACAGTCAAAATATAAAGCATATCTCCATTAAGGGCTGACTTAACAGTCAACATACTTTTAAGAATTTCTAAAACTTTAATGTGGCATTTGCACTTAGTACTATCAACTACCTCTAAGTTCAAAAGCTTGATCTTAAAAGCTCTTGAATTTCCAAATGTCTTATTTAAAACCTCAAATATTAATCTCCATAAGAGCAATTTTACTGGCTTATTTCTATTGACAATTTTCCAAAATATGTTGCTTAATTATTAGACATTATGAGAAAACCTGGGGGAAATCTATGTTTATTATTAAATGAAAAAGCCCAAATAATTATTTTTCAGAATATAATGAATGAAACAAATTATGGCTAAGTAAAATATTATTTGAATGCACACTTATTAAATGAATTAGTGGGATTCTCATGACATAACACAATACACTAAAATGTCCTTTCCCCATAATCAAGAAGAGTCCCTGTTCTTTCATAATGCATATCTTAGTCCAAACTTTAAAAATATTCAAGCCACATAGGTGCTATATATTACAATCCTAGGGATATTTATAATTATTTATATATTTCACCTTAAATATTACTTTTTATACAAATAATCTCACACTTTTAATAAAATACCAATGCCAACTGAATTTATTTCTAATAACAATAAAATATTAGAGTCTCAGTTTAACTTGAGCTTTTCATCAAAAATTCACATAAATGTCCATATACAAATAAAAATTATGTGAGTCAATTCAATAAAAAACAGTGAATCAAAACATAATTGTTTTTCCCTAGCTAAAAGGAGTAAGATATGTTACCAAACAAAAACATGTGTTGACAAATCATATTTTCACATCAATGCACCTTACGTATCTTTTGGAAAAGGTTTTACATAACTCACTACATAATTTACATACTTAACTAGGCTCGAGATAGTGTACAACTCCAAATTATGTTAATGTTATTACAATTGCTATATAATAACCCAAGGCATCAAACTTTATTTTGCAAAAGTCAGAATTTCAAAAGGCATGGTTTTTTCAAACAGAGCAGTTAACAGAAAGAAATATATCGTTTGATCCTGACGATATTTCTTAAATGAAATAATATTTCTTATAACTTTTAAGAAAAACATACTCATAAGAAGAAAAAAGAGCCTCAGAAAGTTTTTATAACTTAGAAGATAAATTGGATAACAAAATAGTTTGCCTCCATATCTAAATTCTCCTATTTAGTAACTATTTGTAAATCATTTACCACAGTTTCTTTTCACAACTATTTCCCTGAATTTCTAACATGCATAGGAACTGAAACCTCACAATATTTTGCATCCAATGAGAATGCAGGTCTAGACTGACTGTCTTAGTCATTCATTCCTGGGGACCCTGGGCAGACCCACATAAACAAGACACATCCTCACGGAGTCACATTCAGAAAGAAATGTGAAAAATAAAATCAAATAAAAGCCTGCCATATGGTGTGGTACGGACTGTGACTATGAAGGATTCCCATGTTAGAAATGTTAAGACTCTAAGGCAAAATTAACATTTGAACCAAATATTGTTTGTTTACATTTTGAACCTTTCTTCTTCCTCTAAGCCTAGAGTTCTACGTCTCCAACTGCTATGAGAATCTAAATTATATCCAACTCAGAGAATTAACAGTATGTACACTAAACCACAGTTCTGCTTTGTGTGAGTGTACTGAGAAGTGTGGATATAAATTACAGGGCTGTGATCTACACAGAGACAGATGCTGTTAAGTATAATAGGGGAGACAGTAAAAGTAGAAATTATAAAGAGAAATTTCTAGAACTAATATATATGTACTATGTACATTAATTAACTCCATGATGGGAACACCTTTTTCTTTCTTCCTTTTTTTAAGAAATTGCTAAATGCATACATTCTCACTGTAATAAATTTAAACAATTCAGAAGGGTTTCATTCGAAGTTCTACTGAATTCCCATTCTTATAACTGACCAATTATACCCTCCCCCATCCAAGAGGTAACCACTATTCTTAGTATGGGGTGCCTAGTCCTTCACACATGCACACGTCAAGCACATATATACACACAGTTTGTCTTTCTTTCAGAAATGATAGAATCATACCAAGCATAGTGTTCTTAAGTGTGCTATCTATAATATAAAATGTAAGTGATCTCTGTGTCAATAGAAAGAGACCAAAATAATTATTTTAACAACTACATATTATTCCACTATATGTTCATTTCTTTACCAATGGTCCCCTAGGCTATTGCCAATTTTTCACTATTTTAAGCAATGCCACAATCATATGCACAAGACCATGCTTACTTTAAGTTCTTTTAATATAAATTCCTAGAGGATAAAGTGTATGTATATATTAATTCTGAACTAAAACAAACCTAAGAAAACTTTTACCAATACGTACTTCCATCAAAAATGAGTAACATGCTTTTCTATATATGTTAAATATAGGCTATACCTTGAAAAGATACTATCCCTAATCTGGATTTTAAATTTCTCTTGTAGAAATGGGTGAAAGTATCATATAATGGCTTTATTTCCCTATTAATAGAACTTTAAATCTTTTTTTAATATGGCAGGAAATCAGTGGAAACATCTGTAAAATCATTGTTTCAACTCCTATTATTTAAAACTAAAGCATTTCACTGATGTAACCATTATGGCAAAATTTATATTTTGTAATTATTTCCCAAAGAACAAGAGCTGGGACTCAGAATAAATGTTTCAGTTGATAGGGTGTTAAAATGGACAAAACACAGCTTCACATTCTTATTAATAAAAACAAAACATGTAGTTGACAGTGTCTGCAGGGCATGAGATATTTGGAATATTTCTGACAGCACCATGTCATATGATTAAGGGAATGCTTTTTCTTTTTATACATTATTTCTATAAATGTCAGAAAATTTCCTTTTATACTCCCACCCTCTTTTTTTAGACACAATTGACTAAAGGAAATGGTTTCTGATAACTGCTATAAATAATGCATGCCATTATCAAACTAGCTGAGGCACAATACAGCTCTAGTGAGTTCATGCAGACCCCAAACATATTTTCCCATGTGGTAATTTACCCTGAGACTGGTGTTCCTCTTACAGCCATTTCTCATCCTAGAGTGGAGTGTCCTCTTGAAGTGGCAAGCACTTCCAATTAAAATAGCCAAGCAAGGTACAGATATGTGTACAATATTGCCACGGATATGGGTCCTGTCAGAAAATAAAACCATTCTCCCCTCCCTTTCCGCACCTAATACTCTCTGTCTCAGTTACTAAATATTAAAAAGTACCTGAAGTTAGATTTCCACAAGACTTAAAATGGTTGGTTGGGAGAAAGTAGACATTTCCAATGCTTTCATTCTCATTTTGACAATGTGATTCTACCATGTTATCAAAGTATAAATAAAGTCACACTTCTCAGGAGATGACATCAAGGATTTTACTCTTAGGATTTCACACTTTTCAAAAGAATACAGATATTTAACAAACTAACATGGCAGCTTGAGGTTTGGTTTCTTTGCTAAATAGAAAAGAATATCCCTTTATTTTTTAATTGCCATTAAAGTTTCTGGAAAAACTGAATATAAGGAAATACAAAGAGCAGACTATGCCATTGTAATGAGACAGTGATTAAAGTTCTACATGTTTACAACAGCTCTACATGCACTTAAAAAGCAGTATCAAGATTTTCCATGGCAAATCACAATGCAATGTAGCTAGTTATGAAAGCTGAATAACCACCAACAGTTTACTAACAGTAACACTTTTTGTTCTGGCATATCAATGCTCCAGGTACAAATCTCTGCACTATCTACATCAATCTCCTGGGAGTGACTGTTAAAAAGAAATATTCTTGGGACCCACCCAGACTTACTGAGGACAGAGACCAGGAATCTAGTTTTATTAAACACCCAGTTTATTCTTAACCCCATTAAATTCTGAAAATCATAATCAAGGGAGTTTACTATGATTTTACCCAAGAATTTCCTACAACTCCAGAATGTCTTTCCCAAAAAGATGCCTTGCTTGAAGATCTGGTGGCATGTTCTTTGTTTGTGTTCTATCAACTACTTTAGAAAACTGATGTGTCTGCAAAATGTTATGGAAAAGTTCTCTAATTATTCATTACTAATAACATAATTTTAAATCAGGCACCTGCATGCCTTTCCACATAATGCGAAGATATTAATCACCATCTCATACTACATATCTTGTCTACAACCATCTACCTTTTAGTCCTAACCAAGAGTTCACTCCAAATTAGCATGCAAAAGCTACTTAATTTTTTAAAAATCTCCCAGTATAACTGAAAGAATATGTTGGCTAAAAAGAGCAATCATGTAGCAATCTTAAAACTTCTTATATTTTCCTAACTTTCATTTAAATGTCAAATGCACAGTCATTAATAAACACACACTGCACAGACATACAAAAACACACACACATATAGAAAAGAAATACTTTAGAGACAGTGATATTTAGACACCTTCTTTCTTGTATATAGCAAGAATAATTTATAATAAAATTATTTTGCAAGATGAAAGAATAATTAAGACATCTATCTATTCAATCACTAAAATATGACAAAACTGTTAATATAGTAAAATGTGAAATATTGATATTTGTATGTATATATGTGAGTATATACATATTCAAAGAATAAGGAAAAACTTTTACAGAAGAATTAGTCAAATCATTTCCTTCACATAAAATAAAAACCTAGCCTTTTATTTAAATCCAAGCAAAAACTTTGCCTAAACAGTAATGGGGGGACAAAACTTAAATAATGCTTTACTCTACTTACAATAAGAACTATTTTGTTTGGGATCAAACTACTATGCTCCTTCATTAAATAATAACACTTAAAGAGATTTACTTTTGAAAAAAGATGGAGTACTGCATTCTGTACTTGTACTGGGCTTTCTGTTTATATTTATGTAAAATTCAAGGTGTCGTTCTGGTTCTTAATAAAATTAAAAAAAAGTTTCTACTGGAAGAGCCAAGTAGAGAAAATTTAATTTTCCCCAACTCGTCTAGTCTTACCATTTTCTAACAATAGAAATAACATTTTATATATTGCTATACAATTTACTTTCATCTGAATTTGGTCATTTGCACCACAAAACTCTAAGAGATGGTTTTATTATTTTGCCCACTTATGGACAAATAACTGGAGGCATGCATGGTTAAGTGACTGACTCACCAAAGTCTCCAGAACTAATTAAGTGCAAGAATCAAGAGCCAAAATCAGGTCTTCTTAATCCAAATTTAAAACTTCATTCACAATACATTCTGGCAATTGAACATCTAACTTTGCAGAAATGACAATTACTATAAATATAATAGAAGCCAAAAACAGACAGAGATTGGGGGTAGAGTGGGATATGGTGGAGAGGCCACTGCTGCATCGTTTATAGTTTGCTCTAAGTGAGATGCAAGTAGGTAAAGGAAAGACCAGCACTGAGATTCTGAAGGGGACAAGTTGGTCCTCTTTATAGAGCTGAGGGCTGGCTGTTCTTGGCCTTTAAAGTCCACAGGACAGCAATATACACTTAGAGATGTGAAAATCCTATACCACTTCTATTCTTTTCTTCTCAATTAAATTATTAATCAGTTTTTAACCTAGTAATTAGAATATTGCAGGATTCTAAATACTCAGTAGCTGACTGAAAGACTAATTGTTGAAGAGAGGTCTTTGGGAATGATTTTGTTTTATCTGCCTGCTGACCAACAAGGGCCAACAATTTCTTTAGTGCTTTTCGTTAGAGGAGCTTAAAATGCATCAGCAGAAATGGAATGCTGCTCTGAAAGTATAAAATTGAATATATGCTAAGCAAGTATGCATAGAGCAAGGAGGATCTATAACAACCACTAAAGCGGCGTTTGGAAAGCAGTAAAGATGTAATTACTGTTTGAAGCACTTCTACACCATGTAGAGTCAGACAGATTTTCTGACAGCTATTAAAACCATAGAAAAGTATATTAGAGAGAAAGTACTGAGAATTTGAAATGATATAAATGATTTTTTCTTTTATAAGTATTAAACATGTTCTCTATTATATTAGTTACCTGACGGAACAGAGAAATGTTAAATATTAAGTTGCTTTATAATATGGAAATCCAAAGTGAAAACAATGAAATATTACAATCCTGGTTCTACTGCCCTAAAATATTTCCTTTGACAAAAATCCTAGGTCATATTCCTGTAATTGTACTTTCACTTCTTTGTCTTTCTTGTGTATTCTTCTAGGGGGAAAAATGTTTTTCTTAAAGAAACTTATGTACATTTAATGTATACAGTGACCTTATTAAATGAATCATCTTATTCATTATCAATAAACCATATACAGATAAAACAATATGTACACTGATTATATTAACTGTTTATTGATCACCCACTATTGTACCTTAGACACAGAGGAAAGACACAGATCCCACCTTTGAGGAACTGACTGCTTAAGGGAGGATATAAAACTAACACGCAAAATAGAAAGTGAGAAGTACTCAGCAGAGATTCCAACAAAGCTTGGTGAGTTAAAAAACTGAGATAATAGGGGTGGTTTCATGAAGGATAAGATATCTCAGATGGGCCTGGGAGGATGAGTTGTATTTGGTTAGGCGGAGACAAAAAGGAATAGCCAGGAAGACTGTAGTCCTACAGAAGAGAAAAGGCGGGAATACGGGAAAGCACTGAATATGCACACCCGGGAGAAATGGCCTGTAACAAGCACCCACGTGAGTGCAGAAGATGAAGTCTGAACTTTGGGCTGGAACCTGATCAGTAAGAGCCTTGAAGGCCAGGATAAAGAATTCAACCTTCATTTCTCAATTCAGTGGAATTCATCCAATCTAATGTTTCACCCAAGGGCAGAGTCAGAACATTTAACTGAAACACCCTAAGGGCTAAGAATAAGTCTGCCGATGGGATATGGAGGGATCACATGAAGTAAACAGGGTTTTTGTACTTCCTAAAGTTTTTCCTTCAATTGCCAGAAGCTGAGAGATAAATTTAGTCCTCAATTTTATCTCAAGTACTCTTTCACCTCTTCTTCTAATTGATTTATTGTATCTCTTTTTGACAGTCCTATTTTATGTGCACTTCAGTGCTGTAAGCCAACTCAAATACTTTTCTTTTTTTGATGGTGTATACATCATAAACAAATAAAATTAATGTTTCCTGACACCAGGTAAGGCTATAGATGAAACAAGCTAAAGTTTCAGAAGAGACAAAATAATTTAAATTTCCCCCATCAAGTAAAGCACAATTCTCTAAAAATATTTCAATATAAGATGTCCACATAGATCTCCAGTTACTGCAGCAGATAACTGCTCTAAAATCTACAACGGTTGGGTTCAGCAACCTATCTTCTTGCCCGGCTGTCCAGTTTGACCTTCCTTGTGAATCAGTGTTCCTACTATGATGCCAAAATGACCTTCTGAAATTTAGAAGGCTTCCAAGGCTGCAGATATTTTCAGCTGTATCAGCCCTGGCTGTCACAGCATTCTGCATGATATTGAATGGCAAACTGGAGCCTCCTGTACTAGTTTGACCTTTTAAACTCACAATATTTTGCTGCCACTCATAGTTGAATTTTCTCTTTCTGCATTATTTTGTGATGCTAATTCCCTCCTGCCTAATTGTAAAGCAGTAATTCTAAGCATAAAATGACATTTACCTTGACATGAAACCTAACCTTGGTAGGGGTTTAAAATAAATATTTACTAGGGGGGTGGGGGTATTTGGTGACCTCATATTTTTTTAATATAACATTAAAAAATTAAAGACAAAATAATAAATAAATAAAATATTTACTGACATCTATAAATAATATTCTTAATTACCAAAAAGATTACTTAAATTTTTTGACAAAAAGGAATATAATAAAATGTCATTATTTCTGCAAAGGCTAATTTGAACTTTGAAAGATGTCTAAATTTTATAACTACATTTAGTTTCTATTTCTGTTTACCATTATATATTCAATGCCTAGCACAATGCCTAGAATATAAAAGAACCCAAATAAATATTTAAGTGAATGTTGCATAACCTGCACATTTAATATTATACTTTATTTATATTATCCTTTATTTATCAGAGTAATTGACCTGAATTATAGGTGTTTAGTTTTTCTAACAAATTAGTACACTGACAGAGAATGGAATCTTCCTCTTAAAAAGTAAAATAAAATAGTATTTTTTTCCCCTGAGAATTCTTGGTACATGAAAGGAAAACATTTTCCAAATCCATTAATAACAGGTCACTAACAAACAGAAATAGCTTTTGCCATGTGAGTACGTTAAAATTTAACACCAATGGAAAAAAGAGCAATGGAAACCATTTCACGAAGAATAACAGAACCTAATACTGTTAGATCTTCAGCTTTAACAACCTTTAGTGGGTAATAACATATTAAAATATTCACATGTATCTTAGACTATCTTTTGTTTCTTTTCTGCTTAGGGCCTGTGCCATACTAGACTTTCTCAAGTCCATATCTGTAATCAATGCAGAGGACCATAAAACTATATTAAATACAATAATTCAGAACAAAATTATAAGCTAACTTAATAGTTGGTAAATGGATCTTTTAGCTTCACGCATTTAGTCCCTTTCATTTTTAGCTATAATTTAGGTACTACTTCATAATCATTTATGGACCAAACATGTACATACAGATAAAATACATAAATATTCACACCATCTCATGCACATTTGGAGATGCTCTAATTACTATACTAGGAATATGGAGAGCAGGGTGGGAGGAAAGAAAACTTAATCAGCAATCTCCAAGTGAATGTAGAACTATTCCATTTTTGATGACATATTTGAATACTATCAACAGATTTAAAATTTTTAATGAATTGAATTGCCTTAACATCTTCAACAATGGAGGTGAATAGATTATAAGAGCATTTATAACACTCTCTTGGGCTTAAGATGCTTCTTAAAATGTGCCATGTCACAAGCCAGCCAACATAGCCACTGGCAGAGTGCCTGACATTCAGAGGCGACATCAGAAACTTCACAGGTGGGAATGGTTTTAAGTCTAAAAGTAGATTTTGCTGATCGTGGCGAGTGCTGAGGCAGAGGGTATTAGGTGTGAGTAGAACTAATACTGCACAAAACCACACAGGCAGATTCGGCCATTTGATATAGCCCTCCTTTCAAAGCCAGTGAAACTTTGAAGTCCACTCCACTGTGTCTGCTGTTTTATGACCACAATGCTTTCACAAAACCTCTTTTGCACCTTACCCTCCTTATTAAGTCTTTCCAGATAGAACCTGGGTTAGGTCTCAAATCTTTATCACTAGGATAATTAGTACCATACTGATAGAAACAGACAAGCAAACAATCTAACAGCAAAAACTGCCGGACTGAGCACTCAGCCCTCACCGTACCCTGCTCTGTGACCCTTGAGCAAATTACCTAAACTTAACCTTCCTGAGCCTCCACTTCCTCACCTGTGAACTACAAAGATGACAATGCATAAATCTATCAGCGCTGTGTAGGAACTCTGTGGGCCCACATACATAAAGAGTAAGTGCCTACCAAGTGAGCAGCTATTTTTATAACATGATTGCTACTGGTCTGGTCTTCTATTGGTAATGATGTGTTTTTGCTTTCATTATTTCATTATTTCATGTATGCCTAGCCTTTTTCTCTGGATCATAAAATTCAGAAAAGCAGAAACCATAGCCTTAATTTTTTTTGAAAATTTCAATCAAAATCTTAGGAGTGATGTCTTTTGTACAGAGGGTTCTAAACAAATGTGTATGGTTAAAAATGAATAATAGTAAGCAATAAAATAAAATTCTAAATTTTCTAAACCTAGAACGCAGAATAAATCCTGTAAACAAGAAACAAACACATCACAGCTGAATGGGGTGTTAGAAAATATGCACAGTTGCACTTTTGCCATTTGAAAGTCTGGAAGCTAGCCTACAAAATACAGCTTTATTTCCTGTACACAAAGAAAAAAGCTGGAGGAAAAAAGAGCATCATGTGCATATCTAAAACCCTATGTCATTAAAGTTGAATACAGCTCACCTCTCCCGTACAGCTTTTCCTTTTCCTTTAAAAAGTTCAGGCTCTCAAACTTGACTGTCAACACCAAGTGTTTTAATCGGTTCCAAATCAGAGTTCGCATGAAGATTCAAATGAATCATTATGTACCAACATCCGAGGTCAGTGAACCTCCTTGCCTAGTAGAGGATAAGACCATCAGCTCATACTTATTTACCAAATAATTATCTGAGAAAATAAGTGGTTTAAATAATGCACCGCATAAATATTTCTTTAAATTATGTATTGATTTTATCCTTTTCCTAATGAAGTATCTAAAGAGTTAAGGTGTCTAGTGAATGGTTTTAAGCAAATTCTACACCCTGCCCACAAGCAGCCTATTCTTGGCTCCTGTGTGCCCACTTTGTTTTTTCCCATACACTATTTGTGAATATATCTATCACTAAACCAGAAATTACTTTGAGAGCAGGACGCATCTTATTCACCTTTTCTTCCAACAGACATAGCACATTTGCTGGCACATGGGCACTGTATACAATAAATATTTGCTAAATAAGTCTTTCCATTGAGGCCAAAAGCAAGGGCATATGATTTTTCCATTTTCCTTCTTTAAACTATGTATAATTTTATTTGGTATGTGTTCAAGTTGCTCTATGCAAAGGAATTATTAGCAAAGGTACATGTATGCAAAAGAACATGTCTTCAATTAATGATAATTAACTTAAATAATTAATGATAATGGCTTATCTTTTAATGCCATAAACCACGGAGATAATCACAAAGAGTATAGATTGGTGCATGAAAATGATGTAAGATGAAGGGATAAATATAACCACACAAGAAGAGCTACGAATTTAGGACACACTTTGGAGTTACCCCTATCATTCCTTAGTGAAATTTTACGGCATAATATTATGGGTGAAAAAGTACACGGGAGCACGCTGACTTCTCTAAGCTACATTTCTTTTGAGATCCCAAACGGGTCTGTCTAACTGCCTAATGCAATGCCATCAAACCCTCAGGATATCTGCTGAAGATAGGAGGCCTCATCTTTTGTTGTTGATTTTTTTAATCCTAGGGGGTTGTGAGGAGTGGGGTAAATAGGAACCTTTTATATTTTTTAATATAACATTTTGTGTGATTTATGTATCTTTAAAAAAAGAGGTAATAAAAAAATTTAATGGGAAAAAAAGAAACAAAGATTGTAAGACTGATCAAAGTATATGCCATTTTACTCAAACATCAAAGTAAAAAGATAAAAATTTGTTTGACGGGTTTTTTAATTACATTTATACCTTCCTGACTTATGTCAGCTTTTGTATAGGTGAAGTTTTAAAGTTCCTATATCAAAGGTATACCATAGTGGGAAGCGGACTTGGCTCAACTGATAGAGCATCACCTACCACATGGGAGGTCCGCGGTTCAAACCCGGGACCTCCTTGACCCGTGTGGAGCTGGCCCACATGCAGTGCTGATGCGCACAAGGAATGCCCTGTCACACGGGGTGTCCCCTGCGTAGGGAAGACCCACGCGCAAGGAGTATGCCCTGTAAGGAGAGCCGCCCAGCACAAAAGGAAATCCAGCCTGCCCAGGAGTGGTGCCGCACACACGGAGAGCTAACACAACAAGATGATGCAACAAAAAGAGATACAGATTCCCCGGCTGCTGACAATAATGGAAGCAGACACAGAAGAACACACAGCGAATGGACACAGAGAACAGACAACTGGGGCAGTAGAGGGGGGGAGGAGGGAGAGAAATTTTTAAAAAATTAAAAAATACCACAGTGATTCCCAGAAGAATCACAAAGGTGGGGAGGGAGGTGGGAGAAATGCCGGTTTTGCAGTGAGAAAAGATCTGGCTTCCGCTCAGCTGCTCACCAGCTGTGTGAATTTAGGCAAGTAGGTTAACTTCTTGAAGTCTCAGTTTCCTTATCTCTATATCAAGAGGAAAATAGTTCCTGATTCACGAACTGCTTAGTACCATAACCAGGTTCTGTGTGTCAACCCAGCCGTTTTTGAAGAAGAATGTGTGAGTGGGCAATGCCTCTCCTTGAGAAGATGCTCAAATATGGCAGCTAGTCTCATTACTTCCACCTTGTCATACTCTGTTGCCCTGTTCTGAAAAGAGTGCTTCATCTTTAGGCCTATGTCAGGCACACAGCAGGCCCTGGCCATTCAGTTCCACCAAGACTTAGAAAGTAATTCTTCTTTGGACCCTCCTCTCATGACTTACTGTAACCCTTTGACTCTAATAGGTGCTCGAAATATGTTTATTGATTATTTAGCAGGACACAAAGGATGAATTGAGTTCCCTATAGCCTTATTGTTAACATGGTAAGGTAACTTTTTAGGTGAAAAGACCTCAGCACGTAGCAAACTAATCCACTACTTAGGAACAGGCACAGTATTCTTCTTCCTAAATTAATTGCTTCCAATACAATATTTACTTTTAGAATCCCAGCCCTCAAAACTATGTATCTCTGAGATAGTCATTTCCCACAAGCATTTTTCAGCACCTGGAGTCCCCCAGAAAGCATTATGAAGAATATTATTTAAGGTACATACCTTTCAATAGTCTCAATTATTGTTCGGAATATTTCAAATAATATTTTGGAAAGGTCATGCAGTGCCTCTGAGAGATTATATACTTAGGTCAAAGATTTTCTTGTATTCCCTTTGTTCACTTCTGCTATGTTCATCAAATCTCTTAAAAGACTTTTGGGTGGGTTATTTAAGACCAAATACCTGATCTGAATGCCACTGAAATGGCAATGTAGCAATCCCTGAAATGCTATAGCAGTGAAATTCAGATAATGGCTCAAAATAATTTGGAGAAAATCTGTCCATTTGAAATAAGTCCAATGATAGAATAATGGAGAAGGCAAAGGACTTTCTAATTTTAATACTGTGTAATCTAACTTAATGTGAACATTTTCTAAGCATTGTCTTAAGGATAAAGGAAAACAAATGTTCAATATATATAGCAAAAGTCACAAAACAGAAAAGAAAAAGGTCTAATAATAGGAAAAGGCATGTACTACATATAGATTTTGCACATAAACAAAAGGTAACAAAGCATTTTTAACATTCTCCCTATCTCTCTATAAATAAGCTATATTTTAAAACTTACATAAGCAGTGCAATTTTCATATTATTTTTTGTGGATGTAGACAATCTAAATAAACTAAAGTGGTAAATATTTAGAAACAAAATCTTTGTCGTGAAAATCATCTTGGTTCCTTGGGAATTTCTTTACTAAATGCAATATAATCGAAAGCTCTGATGCTTTCTTCTTAAACTATGTTAAGTCATTTGTTTGTCAAAAACACTTAAAGACCATAAGGAAAAAGGCTTATCAGTATGCCAATAAAGCTTTCATTTCTGACTATCCTGAGCTAGGATAACCGTTAATCACATGCAACTGCTTATTTATTCTCATATGTAAATCATTCTGTTTATGAAAGTGACTGATTGTTAAGGATTTTTATTTCCAGGAAAAAGAGTATCACGGTTATACTGATACCTTGCCTAAAATAGCAAGGTCTGAGAAGTATAAATGTCAGACGCATTGAGCACATTGCAAACTCGTTTTATCATGTATCTATCTGCCACCTTGTTTATCACTGAGGACAGGTTTCACCAGCGTTCTGTGTGGAATTTAATAAGGACAGAGAACCTCCCACCAACACCAAAACATTCCCTAGCAAATAACAATATACCCCTAACCTGAAATTATGTTTACTTTAGAATTATCGTTTTGGGTAGTTTGTTGACCTTCTATAATTCATCACATCCTGTGCTTTAAAAAAAGCTTGGCACAAAAATGAAATGATTAAGAATTTAACATGTATCTCCTATTTAATTGTTATAATCCCTAACAAAATATAATTTTCTAAGTGCTTTTTTTTCCTCTTACTGATATTTAAATATATAGTTCCTTTTACTAACATGTCTTACAAGTAATATGAGCAGGAATAAACGTTAAAGTTTGAAATAAGGAAGTTTTGATGAAATACTTAAAAAATCTTACTATAGTTTAAAAATAATTTTAACACCTCCATCACCTTTAATCTCCACATCTAAGCCGTTATTACAGATTATGGAGCTTATTATATCTGCCGTAGTTCCTCCAGCCTACATGTTCTCCTCATTCTCCTACCATTACTTCATTTAGTCTCTTATCCTTGCACAACCACAAGCCTTCTTGATACTTCTTCTCACCACCAGTCTCTACTTCATCCAATCTGTGTCCTATTCTTCCCCTATAAAATGTCACTAAAGCACAACTCCTCTGAGGTCACTTTCCTAACCAAATGCTTTCTTATATTCCCCACTGTGTATCAAATGTGCTACCTGTTTTTCGGCCTAGCCATTCAATGTCCTCCAAAGTGTAGCCCCAATCTCCTCCTCCCACCTCATTTATTTCTTCCTTCCCTATAACTCACTGGTCCCCCCCATACCATATCTTTTTTTTTCTATCTTCTTAAATTCTCTCCATTTTTCTAGTCTCCTCAAATGATTTAGAAATTGTGACTCTTCTAACGTATTCCAAATGTTATGAGATCAATCTCCAATCAGTACCCAGGGTGAGATTTTTTGTTAAATCCTTGTTCTTTTAGTTTTATTCTCCTATGGAAAAGCATGGATTTTGGAAATGGACTACTTGGCTCAACTCCTTATTGTGCTACTA
This sequence comes from Dasypus novemcinctus, assembly GCF_030445035.2. Taxonomy (NCBI): domain Eukaryota; kingdom Metazoa; phylum Chordata; class Mammalia; order Cingulata; family Dasypodidae; genus Dasypus; species Dasypus novemcinctus. Next base: position 22,193,852 of record NC_080676.1, on the reverse strand, counting down.
ATAATTGACTTAAACTCTCTGTGCCTCAGTTTTCCCATTTGTGAAATGGGGATATTAACAGCACCCATCTAACGGGACTGTACTGAGCAACAAGTGAATTAATTCATAAACCTTACCCTAGCACATAGAAGATGCTCAAAAATATTACTAATCATTATTATAGTTATTACACTCATTGCTATACACACACACACACACACACATATATATTGGAGGCAAGACCAAAAAATAGTAAAAGACACGGACACTGGAATAAAGGGGAAAAAAAAGAAACAAGCCTCACAGCTCTGCAAATTACAAAATGAATTCTCCAGTACATGCCATTTAATCTCAAAGTTAAAGGTCATAATGTCTATTTCACGGCTGTAGGAAAGATTAAATATTTTGTAAAGAAGTATACAGCAAATAGCAACTTCTATTATAATAATAATTATTTATTTATTTATAATTTCACAGAAGTAGAAACTAAGACACAGAAAGAGTAAATGGTGTATTCCAGGCCATATATCTAGTCGGATATGGTATGGTAAAATATAAAATCTATACCTTGTGCCCCACCCCATCCCCCAAAAAAAGTCTGCTACTCCTTTTAGGAAATAGACATAAATACAATAAATATTAAACTATTATAAATAAAAAATTTTAGGAATGTCTGTTTCAGAACATACACAAAAATCCTATGTCTAGACATTACATATAAATATATGGAAAATATGGAAACATCACTGATAGACATAATTATTGCTGACTTTGGAGAATAATATTTTAGGAAGTTTGAAAAATAAAGAATTCCTTTTATTATTATTATTATATTATTATTATTAGTGGATTTGGGGGCTGCTCCTTTTATTACATTCATGTGTCAGGACTACAGTAAGGCTACTTTTCCCATACCTAAGCTTCCATAACTTATTACCTAGCCATTGCTTATGAAACATCACCTTATACTTTACTGTTATTTCCAAAACTCTTATTTCTCCTCCCAGACTGCCATTTCTTTGGGAATAAGGTAGATATTGATTAAATTTGGAAGATCTCGCTGAGTTTAGCATGGTATTTTGTCAGAGTAAGCATTCACCTATAAATCTACTTTACATGATAAAATAATATCTCCAATTAGCAATGTAATGTTTATTTAACTAAAATTATTCCCATAACCCAGGAACTTTCTAGCTCTTTAAAACAAGTTCATTCTTAGTCATTGTTATTCTGTTTTAAAAATGAAAATGTAGAGAAAAAAAAAACTGCCAAATGTCAATCTAAAAAATCCTTCTTTGGAAGAAATCTCTTCATTTTTTAATTTAGCTGGAATAAAGTTGATATATGCATGGCAATTAGCAGTGGTCTTTGGCGTATATTGTACCTACCATTAATCTTCTTAATAACAAGTTATTTAAAACTTCTTAATAACAAGTTATTTGAATACATTGACACTGACTTGGGGAATATTATATATTAATATATACACTCACACACAAATTGTGTCTTTTTGTGTACCATATCAACAATAAGTGACCTCTTTGGGTATATAAAAGAAATATCTCAATTTCTTTTTTAAAAAAATCCAAAGAAATGATGGTTCTTCTTTCAGAGCACAATACCACTTGAAACATAAGTAGTATTTCGGAAACAATGCCTTCATATTTTTTACATAATTGATCTCAGTGGACAAGCAATTCTCTATCCAACATGGCTAGAATTGAATCTTTTTCTTTTTTTAAATATTTATTTTTCTCCCCTTCCCCACCACCCCCCTCCAGTTGTCTGCCCTCTGTGTCCATTTGCTGTGTGTTCTTCTGTGTCCACCTGTATTCTTTTGGCGTCACCCAGAATCTGTGGGTTTTTTTGTTGTGCCATCTTGCTGCATCACCTCTGCATGTGTTTGGCGCCACTCCTAGGCAGGCTGCACTTTCTTTCGCACTGGGCGGCTCTCCTTACAGGGCGCACTCCTTGTGCATGGGGCTCCCCTACATGGGGGACACCCCTGCATGGCACAGCACTCCTTGTGCACATCAGCACTGCTCATGGGCCAATTCATCACCTGGGTCAGGAGGCTCTGGATTTGAACACTGAACTTCCCATGTGGTAGGTGGATGCTCTATCAATTGAGCCAAATCTGCTTCCCTAGCTTTCATCTTGAGATGAATATACCCTGAACTGTTCTAACAAAGGATAATCAGAGGGACCTAGAGTAAGACCTCAAAGAATAATGGTGCAAATGCCAAAGGCATAATGTCTAATATTCTAAACATACATCTTTCTATGATTCATCGTTTTAATGGATGTCACAAGCACACGTGATGAGGTGGCCTCTCTGAAAACATACTTATGTGAGAGACACACCAGAATCTTTTAAAATTTAGTAGATTAATAACAGCAGAAAACTTACCATTTTTCCTGGATATAGCTGTCTATATAAATGTACATTGTTGTAGTATGAAAAACACCAGGTAAAAAACAACTCCCCTAGCTCAAATTATATATATATGTCTAGAGACATTTGTCAATAGCCCTTCTTGCATCTGCTTTGCAATCAATAATTCTCCAACCATTAGTGAATGTGCTCAATGACTCATCAGGAGCAATATACCGAGTTAATGGGGATCATTATTGCTCTCACCTTCAACACACACGTTGCGACTACTGGGAGTTATGCCTCATACAGTGGGAAAGAGATTCAAGGTAGTACAAAGTGGGGAGCCACATCTTCTGAGGCTGAATATAGAATCTGTCCTCCCCCAACGGACACAATACATCCATCCTGTTCTTACACCTTTGGCATCCTTGAAGGAAATAAAAGTAAGCATACTTTATATGGAGAGAAAAGAACTGCATATTTTTAGTTTAACACTCACTATGCATGGTAAAATGGACCTCAGTTATGAAGATATCTCAAAGGAATGTTTCCAGGACTTATGCCATTGTGCTTTGTTTACCCGTCAGATGATTTCTCAAGAATGCATTCAAATTATAAAGAGTGTCTCTGCTTATAGAAGTTCTTTAAAGCCAATAACATTACCGCAGAAATATATTTTTATCCTCCCCAACGTTCAAGACGGATGATGGCCTATTCGCAGCAGGAAAAAAAAAAATCTCTCATTCCCATGGATTCATTAATCTTTTTTTAATATTTGGTTGGGAATTTGTTTGAAGTTGGTGATTTTATTTTCTAATGATGGAGAGGCACAGCAAAGGAAAATACATATTAAGCATTTGAAGATAATTGCTATTTACTGAAAACTCCATTTTAAAATAAATTTTAGTGACTCGTTTATGTTTGCTAACTTCAGGACAATGATAACCACAGTGTCTCTAAACTGTTCCTAAGTAGCAATCATACTCTATTCTGGCCTTTGAGAGGTGTTAAGACTCATCCCCTAATTATAAGCCTTTCCTCTGTTATTACTACCTCACCATTAAATCTCTAAACTGAATAGTAATTTTGAAGAAATAAAAATAGATGTTAGGTGGTGAGTTTTCTAGAATTTTAGTTACAATGGAAAAAAAGGTTATTTCTATGTAAAATAAACTTCTTTAGCTTATAAAAAAATTAGCTAACTTTTTTATTGTGTTTAACCAGTGAACTCTTTAGGCCAGAAACCTAAGATTTATTTATACTTTCTCCCAGAATATTGTTTTTCTGCTTTATTCTAGATCATGTGCAGTAGATCTATAACACAAGTCCCATTTGTTATCTTAAGGTTTCTAGAAGCAACAAAAAAAAGCAAAAATAAACAGGTAAAATTAATCTTAACGATATATTCCACTTAACCCAAGAAATCCAGAACATTTTCAGTGCAACATCTAATCAACATAAAAACTATAAACCAGCTGTTTACATATAATTAACATAAAAACTCTCTACCAACTTTTCAAATTTGCACCTTTTCCAATTACAGCAACTCCCAACCTGAACTAGCCACATTTCAAGTACTCACCAGCCACATGTGGCTAATGGCTATAGCTACTGTATGGGACTGCCCATTTTAGATTTCCAAAATTATGAAGTTTTTTGGCCTAAAAGGCCACATGCTTTCAAAGTCTTCCCAGTAAATCCTCTAGAATTAGTATTTCTGTTGAGATTTTATATTGAGCCCATCACCTGAGTGGTGGTATTTTGCTTTCTTCCTCCATTCCCTGATCCTCATATCGACCACCCACCATATGCCTTCTTCTTAGAGTATAAGAAACCCCCATCCCCTATTTCTTTCAAGTTCTTCTTTTACCTGAAGTCTTCCCTAATCTGCACAACTTCTATTTGCAAGCACAAAGCTAGAAGTTACAAGAAGGCTATTCTCTGTATGTCCATAAACAGATACATCAAATACAGGCTTAATAATGTATGGCCACCGGAAGAAATTCAAGGGCAATTTTTTGCATACCATGAAGACAGGAAATTTTACATCATAAAGTAATATAGTCTCCCTCAATGAGAAAAGTGATTTTACTTTTTTTACCCCCTGGAGAAATCTTGGAATATTTTGTTTTTCTTCTGGAACAAAATCTAATGTTTCATTTCATAAGAATTTTGTGCCCAGAGGAAGAACAGAATGTTGGAATCAAAATGCAATGAATTCAACTCGGAGTTGAAGTTTGCTTCAAATGTGGAAATGTAAACACAAGCAATAATTTCCCGAGCCATATTACACTTGGTTTCTCTATTGGCTGCACAGAGTATCACACTTGAAGTATATCGACACACAATTTTTGTTCTTCGTTACATGAGAAAAAAAACTAGGCACATGTGAGACTTTTCTGAGTCTCTTAGTAATAATAAAACCTGATTATTATGTCTTAAGTGACACTGTAATTATAGATGGATAAACAGGTTTTCTGGTGCTGACCCAACCTGTTCCCTAACACACAAAGGCCATCTTTTGTAGTCTTCAGTGAGGAAACCCCCTATTAAACAAAACTAAAAACCCTGACTACATTTAGAAAGAAGGCCTACCGATATAGGAAGCCAACGAAATTTAACCCCCATGCAAATACGGAAAACGTGAAAACTGGAACACTGTAGGGTTTCTAAAAAAACTGCTCATCTGTAGTTGTGACCAAATTTAAGAAAGCAAAGATACAAGTGACCATAGTGTGCTTTCTCAGGCTACAAAATAACTTCCTCAGGGTCTCTGGCTGTACCTCTACATCTAAGGCATTATAAGCATTAATGAACTAGTCTCAGGGTGGATTTTCATTAGTCGCTGAACTTTCATTTTAGCTGAACTTTCATTTTAACTTGCGTTACAGATAACATTTTATCTCAACCGCAAGGCAAGGAGAAACACCAACGCTCTCAGTAATCCACAGGACCAGATAACATGGAGTGGGGTCCCTTATGCTGATAATGAAGAGTTATGCACTAAAAACGCTCGACGGATAACCGGACAGTGAGCTCAAACCCAGGAGGAAGAGCGTGTGCAGTGGTGTAGTATTTCAAAGCACGCTGCAGAGGGCCTGAAAATTCAAAGGCATTAATTATGACCTTTTCCTGTGCATTAATTTGCTTAAGAAATTCCTCAGAGTATGGCAGAGTTTACCATTCACGCGTGATCTCGTGTGCTGCGTTGGCGGGCCCACAAAGTAAAGGCGGTGACAAATAGCCTTTCGGGCAGCTCCTGACTCAATTTTAATCCTAGGGAAGGCCACTCCGCGGAAACACATCACAGAATCCCAGCAGCCCCGCATTCTCTCAGCCCCAGAGAGCCTTAAGAACGCAACCCCTCTTCCAGCAACACCCTGTGGTGGTAAAGTGCTGGGAGAGGGGAACGCATAAGCGCCACCATATACCTGCTCGAGTTACAGGCTCCAGAATCAAAGTATTCTCACATGACACATTACTACCAATAACAGATTCCGGCTCCGTTTAAAAAAAAAAAGTGGGAGGGGGGGCCGCATATTTTCCCCGCTTTTGTCTAAAAACCAGAACTCAAATACTAAGTCCCGTTCGATCTTGGGTGAAAGAAACGAAATCGACCAATTGCGCCTCCACCCAGAGCTCCCATATTTACTTTTCGTACAGTTTTTGAGTGACGCACTATAAAACGATGAAGGGGGGGAAAAAGCCTCTCATGCAGGGCGTCTTCCGCCCTGTAAACTTGGCAAAGGGCAAACTGGACTGAAATACGGCACTCTCCATATAAGGAAGCCCAGCTAAACATGTCACGCGTAATTTATGGGGAGCAGGCAGAGAATTAACCTTTCCGTGCGCATATTTGGCCCGTACGAAGCCCGCGCTGGACGGCAGCCCCGGGGACAGGGATGCGGGGTCTCTCCGGAGAAAGCGGGGCTCCCCCCCTCCCCGGCTCGCCTCTTCCCTCCCAGAGGTCACCAAGTTGTAAGTACACTTCCAACCCACCTGTTTCTTTTATTGACCCTCCCCCCCCCCCCCTCCTTCTTTCTCTGTCCTTCTCGGCTGCCAGAGAACGTGCTGCCCGAGCTCTGACAGTGTCCGCAGAGCCCAGGCCAGCGGTGCCCCGCGCCGAGCTGCGGCGGCAGCCTCCCGCCTCCCTTCAGCCCAGGAGGCCGCGCGCCGCGGAACCGGCAGCCCTGCCCCGCCAACGCGGCCGCCGGCGACGACCTCTCACTTCCTCCTTCGGCCATGTACAGCCCCGACAGGGTGCGAACAATGAGGAGCCGCCGAGCCGCGCACGGACGCCGAGCGCCGGGAAACTTACCCCTTACATGGTTTTTCAGAGGCAGCCCGACTGGAGGCAGCGTGTCCAAGGCATTGTGGGAGTCGTGCTGACGAGAGGCCCGAGACGGAAAACTGAACTTGTCAGTTCCTTGTCACTGGAGCATTGTGAGCGCCACAACTCATTCAGCTGCAGTGAAAAGACTGTTGCCTGTCGCCGTGCCGCCTCTTATCGCCGAGGTCTGGTTTCCGCTGCTGCTGCGCGGCCCCTCCCCCGCAGCCCGGCCCCTCCAGGAAGCCCTGCGCGGACTTGCCGAGCTCGAGAATGCGCGCGGCGGCGAAAAAACGCTCCGCAGCGTGCGGCCGCCCTCCGGCGCCGCTGCCGGCCGTCCCGCAGCCCCGCGACCCGACACAGTCTGCAAGGGGTGGTCCTTTCCAGTCTCCCGTCGGCGGCGGGAGCCGGAGGCAGCCGGGGCCGGCGCTGGCGACGCTCATCCCCTCGCTCCCCCGTTGGTATCTTCCATTTTACACGTTCCACAGTGTAACCTCGAGCTCTAGTGCGGAGGGGACGCGCTCCTGCCGCTGACTGCGCCTCCCGCGCTCTCTGGGCAGAAAAATGGATTCATTTTCTAAGAGGCCCTTGGATGGGGCTTGGTCGAGAGGCCGCCAAGGTTAGGGTGAAGGTTAGAATCAGAGTAGAATAAAACCCGAGGGTTTGATAGGGCTGTCGCCCGAAAATGCACCACGCAATTTTTGAACCTGGATAGCTAGCAGGCGCGAAAAACATCTGCAAGGCTGCAAATGTGTATCTTTCTCAAGTAACAGGCTGTCCACAGTTTTGGAATTCCTTAGTGAAACCGATTGTCACACAAGCACGAACACTCACATACCAGCGTCCCATCTAGTTTGTAAATAGTGTTTGGACCTTAAAATCCCTTGTGTTCCCGACTCTACATTATAGGATTTATAGACAAAGCAAAGCCCGTTCTTTCAAAATTAACGTATTATTTTCTAAAATACTGGAATAATAATAAAAAAAAAGTCATATCAATACTGAAGCAAAAGAAACCATAGCCTCAAAACCAGAATTCACGGATGTGTTAAGATGTAATTGGGCTTCGCTTTGAATTGAAAGAATCCTGAGACTTCTGTGATGTGATAAAGTTTTGGAGATTAGGGGCATGCTTTCTTGTGAATTTACGAGATCTTGATAACTTGTTCAATGATGATTCTAGTTTGAAAAACATTTGTTTGATGTTTTGACATAATTTAGGACAAAATGCTGGATGTGGTGCAACAGTTTTCCTTCAGGTTTGTAGTCTTAAAGAGATCGAGGTAAGTAAGCTTAAGGAGGGAAAGAAAAACATCAGCAAAGTACAAAAATACTTCCAGAGGCCCTAATAACAAACCTGAGTTGCTGACCCTTGACTAGATGCACAAAACAGTAAGTTAATATTGTGTACTGCCCTCCTCCAGAAAAGAAAAGAATCAAGTAAATTTAAGAAGAAAAATAAAAAGATGATACTGCTTGTAATCATTTAAAAATACTCAAGCGCCCACAAAGCTGAAACAAAGTAAAAGGACAAGCCACTCTCTTATGGAACAAAGATGGGCACTTTCTCTCTGCCCCAAGCTATGAGGACTTCCTTCTTTTTCAGCATTCATTTCAGCTACATGAAGTGCCTCCTATGCTGGAGATGCAAGAATGCATTAAGATGGAGTCCCTGCACTAGAGGATAATACCTCTTCTAGAGAGAAGAGACATACCAATCAATTTTAATTAATAAGTACTCAAATGGTGGAGGCAAGCCCCAAGCAGGCCCTGAGGACAATCAGGAAAGACTTGCTGGAGGAGTTGCATTTAACTGGTGCCTTGAAAGGTGTGTAGAAGTTAGCAAAATGGAAAGGGAGTTGAGTCCAGGTCAAAGGTAGAAAAGAACATGGCTTAGACCAGGGACTTGCCGGTCCTTTTGTGAGAAGTGTGGGGAGGAGAAGTCTGGGGGGAGTGGCAGGAGATGAAGCTAAAAGTAGGTCTGTGTTAATCCAAGGAGTCTCAACTCTACTTAAAAAAACAGTGGTGAGCAAGAAGCGTTAACACAGCGAGGGCAAGAAGTAGAGACTGGATTTGTATTTTAGAAAGATCCTGTGGCAGCAGCGTGGAGGGTGAATGGGAGTGTGGGCTGATGGAAGGGTGAATGGGTGTGGACAGACTGGAAAAATGACTCATGCAGGGAATGAGGAAGGGAGGAGCCTTGGGAGACTCCCAAGTCCCTGGCTTAGCCTACTGGATTGTTAGCTACTTGCCTTTTTAATTTCTTCAATTGGCCTTTCATGCTCTCTGACAACATAGGCCCAACTTCTGAATCGGGCCACCTTGGTATCTCCTGGCAGTTGGGTACCTTAGCTGATTTCCAGCCCCACTCCTTAGAAGGACCAATGAAAGGCTAAAGGCTGATTCTAATTATTAAAATTTATTTTTTTTAAGAAAATAACTTATTTTCAATTGTACTCAGACATTTATAGACTTCCAAGTTAGAGCTTTGGTGTTCTTTTTTCAGTTGGGTTAGAGAATACGCTGTTAGGAGCAACATCATGAAAAACAGAACTTTGAACGTATGTATGGCTCAAGAGGGAAATTCTTTCTACTTCAGTACAGGAGCAAAGGAAAACCTCTGGGAACCAAAGGAAAATTGAAACAGACAAATTTTCTGCTCCACAGAACAGAACACAAAGAAATACCAGAAAGACCCTTGGATGCTAGAAACAATAGAATAAACATTCTAGTAAATGAGAGAAAAAAAGGGGGAAAATGTTATTTTACATTAAATAAAGAAAAAAGTAGGAGCTAAGGAAACTGTCATACAAAAACAATGGCCAGTCTAGAAATCAAAAAGGTACCAAAATAAAGTGGGGTATAAAACTCCATTGCTAGTGGTTTAGCCTAACATATCATCATTGATAATATGACATGAATAATGACATTTAAATTTTAAAGCACAGTAACAAACTTCAGATCATATGTTAAAAACATTGAATCTTATTTCAGGATTTCAACTACCAGAAGCATTCTCATCACATTTTAAATTGTAATATTATTTAAAAATCATGATAGTAATAAAAAAAAAGTTCCCCAATTAGAATACCCTTGATACACCCTCAATGCCAGGAGAGCAGTCTCTCCTGCTTCCATGAAGAGTAGTTATGGTCCATAGGTTCATAAGTGAGTAGATCATAAGTATAAAAATAAGAGAGAAATTACAGAAAACAATTTCAGATGAAATAAAAATACACTTTCAGATAGAGGAAAAAAATCTTTACTGTGGGTTCTGAAATATTTCAGTTCATTCAAGTATTAATTACATAATGAAATGCAGTTAAGGAATATAGTTTTTAGAGAAAATGTCAACTACCTTTTACCAATAAGACAAATAAAAGAAATGGTAGCATTTATCTTTTTCAGCAAAACGGGAATCTTTAAGGTACCTGTATAAAGACTAGAATCACTGATCTTGGCTCTTGATACTGTTCAGATTCTTTAAAACTGTTTCATTCAAGTTTATATTATTATAACAAGATGAAAATAATCCATTGCCAGAGAGGTCAAAACTTGGGCCCAAACTCAGTTCCCTTGCTTTCCAATCCATTTTAGAAAAACAACTGCCTTCTGGAAGGCAAAGAAGAGTTGCAAGCCCAGTTGTATGTAGAATCCTTTTTTCAGTAAATGCATTAAATACCTCTACATTAAACTTCATGGGGGTGGGGTGGGGGGGACTCTTTGTAGCCTAAATTAAAACTCATTCAGTTATCTGAATAAATGTACTTCATAGAATTAACTGAATTTAATTTTTCTTCAAAGACCTTTATATTTTTCACACACTGTCATTTTTAAAAATTGTGCCCACTATTTAAATACAATTAATATGTATTCTATTATTAATTATAAATCACAAAAAGTGGGCAAATATATAAAAGCAATATATTTGTCTTTAAATTCTTATAAATATTAAAATCAAGCTAAAATATTAATTATGCAGCTCTCAATCAAGCCATTTTACTTAAAACTTGTTTCTAAATCTTCAGTGTAATTATTTTGAGATCTGACAATAGAAAAATAGAAAGCAAATACATTTCAGAATTAAAAGTTTGGAATCAGAGAATTTTAATAATGAATGGGAAGTCAAAGACCAACTGGTCCTGTTTCCTTGTTAGACATGAGGAGAACATTGTATACGCAACTAGGCACTGTGGCAGAGAAGAATTGGCATCAACATTTCCTGGCTTTCCCAGGCCATTTATTTGTACTATTTTTCTTATGACAATAGGGACTACAAGAAGCTCTGCTATGGAGGTGAGTTCCCCAAGTTTTACGTATTCAAATTTCTAGGAATACAATTCCTCTTTCCTGCATTCTTCCTCCTTTCCTTTTTCCCTTCTTTCCTTCCATTTTTCCTTCCTGCTTTCCATTCAGACAGCACTTATTGCACACCGACCTATTCATTTCTCAAGTGTTTACTGAGCATCGGCTGTGGCTAAGTCCTGTTCTCGGTTCTGTGGTTACAGAAATGAACAAAATAGACAAGCCATTTCCCACAAGGAGTTTACATAGGGATAGGCAATAAGCAAGAAAAAAATAAAGAAAGAGATAAGTATATGAGGTAATTTCAGATAGAAAAAAGTGCCGTGAATTAAAATAAAGCAAGTCAAGGGTATGGGGAGGCAAGGTTGTGTTTTACACAGATGGTCAAAAGAGTCCTCAGTGAAGTGAGGACTCTCTGGGGTAAGAACTTTGAAAGCAAGGTGGCCAGAGGTATTCTGAGTCTGGGGTTGAAATGGTGAATGAAAAGTAACAGGTTGCCTAACCTCAAGGAGCTCCACAACACATCTTAATAAAATAATCACACTGGAAATGCAATCATGAGGCTTTTGGCCTATGGGAACTACTGAAGTAATAAGTTTTATGGGCGGGGGGAGGGGAATTTGATCCGATTTGCTTTCACAAAGATAATTAAATTCCTCTTGAGGGTTGTCGGGGAGGCTGTTGGGCTCAGAACAGGATACAGAAAGTGCATCACTCTTTTCCAAACTTGCCTTCTAACTGAGAATGGGAGCAAATCCAAAGGGTGAGCCTTGGCCGGGAGGGAAGGGAAAGCAAATGGCTGGAGGTCCAGTAGCAGAAACCGATTGGGGGAATCCTAACAGTTCAGAACTGAAGAGACTCCATGCGATGGCCATTTCCATGCCTTGAGGCAAGGGCGATGTGTGTGTGTGTGTGTGTGTGTGTGTGTGTGTGTGTGTGTGTGTGTGTGTGAGACTTCTAACCGAAAGTCAGCCCAATATAGCAAATTTAAAATTACTGAAGATGAAAGTTTTTATAACAATCAGCAGGAATTTCCCAGAGATAGTCCCCTATTAATATTACAGTTTCTTTCCCTCCAGGCTTTTCTCAACTCATTTTATATAGTTCATATTGTACTGGATATACACTTTTGTATTCTGATTTTTTTCACTTAATCTTAGAATATAGCCTTATAAAACAAATGACATTGTCCATGTCATTCATTATAATCTTCATTAACCCATGAGGTAACGGAAGCTGGAGAGTTGACACTTGGCCAAAGCCTTGCAGCTAAGAAAGGGTCAAGCCGCCTGCCCCACAAGTGCAGCGTTTTCAGAGTCTATGCCTATATCCCAGATCCTGGATTAGTCTGTCTAAGCTATAATATATTTCTAAACATTCTCCCTGGGTTATACACATGTCTTCAACTGTGGACTGTCACTTAAAGCAATGAAGAAATGCAATAGTAGCATTTTAATAAATAAACCAATACAGAAACAAATATGAAACAGGTCGCCAAAAGGCCGAAGGGCACATATTATCTATGTATGCATATAATATGTAATTTCATGTAAAGTTATGAAATGCTTTCTGCCATCTCATAAATTATGCATTGTGGCTTAATAGCCCCAGAATTCCCTTGTAATCTTTTAAAAATAGTATCTAATAGGTCTTACAGTATAAATATTATTGTGTAACTGTTTTATGCACTATAACTCAAACATTTTTAATATTAACTTTGTTCCGGGTAGAAAAACAGCATCTGAAAAACATGTCCATTGCTTTATTTATTCCTAAAGACAAAGAAAAAATTGTAAATGCCAAGAGCAGGTTTGATTTTTTTTTTCCCCTAAAGGTTCCCATCTTATAGCTTCTGTGATATTCCACATCCCTCACTCTTTTATTCCATTGTGTAGACTCTCTCACTGGATCTTTTGTTGGCTCCTCTTATTCCTTCTTACTTTTCTGGGCTTCTGAAATTACCTCAGAACATGCCTCAAGATATGTCCTAAAGGGACTTTAGAATAGAAACAACTTTTGTTATATTAATTGAGGGTAGGAGCTTATATACACTTCTTTTTCTCTTCTCTTTTTGCCTTGTCTAACAAGGTGGGAGCTAGGCAGTACCATAAATCAATTCTAATATCTCAACTCAGGTATCATTGCTCTGGCTATTGCACCTTAATTCAGTTAACAAAATTTATTGAGCACTGACTAGGTGCTAAGAGCTGTGATCGGCAGTGGGGATATAGAAATCAATAGGTTTTCCTCAAGGTGCTCACAGTGTAGTCTAGAGGAGGGATGGATATGAAAAACTGGAAACGAGTAGAGCAAATAAAACAACTACATTCAACAACGCCTGAGTGCTTACCACGTGCCAAGCCGATGGCAAGGGAGGAGAGAGGAGATGGGCAAGGCCTTGCCCCTCACGAATTCCCAAGCAACTTGCAAATGGTAAAATTACCTGCCACATCTTAAGTGCTTAAGGCCTAAAAAAAGGTCACAGAAGTTATGAAGGGCTATTAGACTGAAGAGTGACAGATGAACACTTCGTTAAGAAATAGCTGCCATAGCAAAGCGAGGAGGAGGTGGTTTTTTGCTCGTGTTTTGGAATTTCGTGCTGTCATGATGGAAAGCTTGCAAAGTGCTCTTCTCAGACCCTGGACTTCCAGACCACAAGTTTCCTAACCAGTCCCTCAGGGAATGCAAGGATGCCCTCCTTGCCCCCACCCCCCTACCCCCCACCTTGCAACTCCTTGCCTCCCCTAGACCTTAAATCACAAATCCTCAACTAAGTGATAGGAAATTATCCCAATAAAGTCCTTCACGCTAAGGTGAGAATGAGGCTTAATGCTTCAGGAGTGTTTGCTTTGACAAAGGGTAGTGTGTTAACCCCAATGAACTGCTAACTGGCAGAGCTTGGAGGGTAGGTGTATGGAAAGATCCCGCCTCCTCACTTCCCCCAGATCCCCCACGCCCCCCTTCCTTCCTTTCCTATTTCATCTCCTGTAGAAATAGAATTCGGCTTGATGAATGCAGAAATGTTAGCATCTCAGACCACACACATCTCTTTGAACCCTCACAAGAGATATGTGATGTGGTAATTGTGAACCCATCTTAGAAATGAGGATCCTGAAACTAGAGCAGTGGTGCTATTCTTTGGCTATATTTTAGCTCACCTAACTGCAATCCACGCCAAGTAAATGAGAATTTCTGGCAGTAGCACCTAGGCACCAGTATTTTTTTTAACTCCAATATGTAGCCAAGGCTGCATATCACTGAGCAATAATTTAATAAGCGAAATTACCCAGAATCAGTTTTTTAGTGGCAATCCATTGGCTTGCTCCATTTCTCCCGTTTTACAAGTAAACTTTTTTTTTAAGGCTCAACAGAAAGTATTCTCTGCAGGGGTTAGGTTTGGGTACACTCGTCTCACCTGCATTTAGGAAGGTGGAAGCCAGGACTATTTGTGGGGAGCTAAGATGGTGGTGGAAGAATACATTTTGGCATGCACTTAGTTAGAAACTGCTTCTCAGGCAACCAAAATATGCTTCACCTTTATCAGATATGCATTAATGATCTACAGGCTTACAAGCAAATTAGACAAACAGGCAAGGCCACACAGAGGATAACCCTACACATTCTATAATGTGATCATGGCTTGAAATTCAGAATCCTGCCTCTTGCTATTAAATTGTAATAATGGGCACCCCAGGAGATTGCTCTCTGAACCTCTGAGATATCACAGATGCCCTATACCACTTTCTTTGGAGAAGGCTTCTGATTTATGTATGTATCAGAATATTGGATATATCTAAATAAATATTCTGATTATGAAATGCCCAAAACGATCTTCTGTACGTTTTCACATGTAAAGAACTCCATTCAGCAAGTAATTTAAATACTAAACTCGAGTAAATTAGCAGGATCGATCTCATTTGAAGGTAATGTCAGAAGCCTTCGTTTATGGTCTTTTGTGGATGTGCCGTCAGCCCTAAATGACACTCCTGGTCTCACCTGGATGGATCTGAATGCCCAAATTTCTGCAGTGGGCTTAGCAATGAGTAGCTGCTGACAAGGTCTGATACAATCTCGCCTTCCAAGTAATGAATACGTTTTCAGACAACGTGGAGCATTCTTTCCCTCTTTCAACCTTTTCTGACTTCACCTGCTCAAGAGGGAACTGCTGCATTTTCACTCTGTCTTTCACCATCAACCATCTTAACCAGTCCATAAATAGTCCCTGAGCACCTGGCATCATTCTGGCCTTTCCTAGAGTCTGAGGCTCTATGGTGCAGAAAAACTAAATTCAGAGCCTCTTGAAATATACAGGACAATAGCTATGAAATAGTAAATAGTCATAATCAAGTGACTAATATAAATAAAGCGCAGTGGAGTAATGAGTGTACGTAATAGGTGAATATAAATGCAACACTGGGACAATTATCTTTGTTTTTATGATTTCCCCCTTTCTTCACCGAGTTCAAATTTCTAAAATTACAGTCATGTGAGAGTCATGACAGTGCTTATTCTACATGTCTACACTACCTGAATTCCTCTTTATTTCCAAGGACAGAGTTCCATTACTGGCTACATGCAATAGTGATTGTATTTCTACTAAGTGGCAGAGTGTTCACAAAGCAGTGCCCAACCCCGGGAAGGTTCAAAGAACCCTGTGACTGGTTATTACTACCATGTCCTTGCTGCGCTCTTTGTTATTTACTTTGATTCATCTCCTGGGCTTAATCATTTAAGGGTATTGCATCTCCAGACAAAGCCAACTTCTTTCTCACACTTTCAAGGAGTCTTAGTGTGCCAGGTTTTAAATTAATATATGAAAATAAAATGAAAATCCAATGGTGTTCTCTTTTGTTTTGCCCATGTTAAAGACTTCTTTCAAAAAACTCTGTTTTTCCGTGAATGTAAAATGACTTTTTCTGTTCCTGGGTACAAGATGGTAACATGTACTTATTTTAAATAACATATCAAGTACCGTTAATACAAGAGTATTGATTCTGTTCAAGGTAAAAGTGAAAAGATGTTTAGCGAAAAGATGTTTATGCGTGATTATTCTGTACTTGCCACAGAGCAGCAGCCTATAACTCCCACCCACATGCTTGCACTCATACACAATGTAACTTCCTTCTAAGGCTACAAGACTCCCACACTCCTACAAAAGCACTTTCCTACTTGTCATTTCATCTTTACAATTAAGTCAAGAAAAATTTAACTGTATAAAGGAGGCTGGCCACTCTGGATCTCTCTTTTCATAACATCATTCCTCTCTAAAGATAGTCTAAATTACAGGCTTGGCCAGTTCAGTTTTTCCCCTCATGAAGCCTTTGAAGTTTGTTTAATCTTGCAAAGTTCTGGTACGTCTGTCTTGGAAGAAGTTTTAAATAGTTTTTCAGGGTCCTAAAATACTGAGAACTCTATGTGGCTATCAGAAGGTATTAATTTGCTGGATAAGACTTGGAATTACAAAAAATGGCATATTTGGCACCAGTATACAATTTAGGCAAGGCAGCCAAAATTAATTATTAGAAAGAAGGAGAACATGGATGACACAGGGCATGACTTGGATATTTTCCTTACTGTGATGGAAGAAGAAGCCTACTGAAGTGAATCTATTTCCTTTATGACTAAATTACTGTGTGACTAAAGAGGAAGAACTGCCTACTTTGGGGTTATTGGCAACAGGTATATACATGCCAAATGTGACACATGGCCCGGCTACCGTTGGCAGGAATCACGCTTGCTGCAAACTTGCACTCTTCTGCCTTCGTCGTTGGCTGCTCTTGGCAGCAAGCCATAATCCCCTCCCACTTGGTGTAAAGGCGTGGTTATGCTCCACACTTTTTGGAAGAATTGGGCCACAATAAAAGAGGATGCTTTCAAAGGCCACTGTTCCCATGATGGGTTTGGCTACAGTGAGTTGCTGTGAAATAAAGATGGGCTTTGGAATTTGTTATTTATGAGTTTAGGCAATCTCTCCAATCCTTGGCTGCCTGCAGGCTAAAGGTACCTACTTCAGGGAGCTGTGCTGATGAGAGACTTCACGAGAATAAACCTAACATGTCAGGCCTTTGGTAAAATATACCTATTGTTATTACTTAAAATTACAGTAATAGTAAATTAAAAGATCTTGAATCTTTAAGAAAAATAATAATCCCATGTTAAATTTCAGGTCTTTCCAAAATATAAGGATTAAAAACATATTATGAATTGCTGGGTCATATGGTAATTTTAACGTATGTTTAGCTTTCTGAGGAATTGCCAAACTGTTTTCCACAATGGCTGCACCATTTTATATTCTCATCAATGATGTATGAGGGTTAATATTTCTCCACATTGTCAACACTTATTATTTTCAGATTTTTAAATACTAGCTATCCTTTTGGGTATGAAATGGTATCTCAATGCAATTTTTTTTTTGACAAATCAATTTTATTGGTACATATTAATAAAGCATAAATCTATCCAAAGTGTACAATCACATAGTTGTGCATTCACCACTTCAATCATTATTAGAGCATTTTCATTATTCCAATAATAATAAAAAATAATAAACAAAAAAGACAAAAGAGCAAAAACAAAAACAAAAAAAAATCTTCATCACCTGTCAGTCTCTCTCTGATTCCCCTGCCATACATAGCTGCAATTCTGTTTCCAACTCTTGAGTTTATTTGTATTTTGTAAAATCAGTCTTACATATGCAATATTACCCATATTTGTATTTCACATGAGATTTCACTGTTATACAGTCCCATGTTACATTTTTTTCATTTTCTTTCTAGTAATAAAACTGTCAGACTTTTCCTGTCAACCACTGTCATACCCATTCTCTGTTAGTTACCAACCTCTGATGTGCTCTCACCATTTCTATTCACTTCCAATGATTTACAAACAACATTTTTTTAAACCAATTCTGCACAGATTAAACCTCAGCTTTCCATTCTCTACCCTCCTTCTGTTTTCTGGTGACTTATATTCTAATTATTAACTCCACGAGTTTACACAATATATTTAATTCATAATAGTGCAATCATACAGTATTTGTCCTTTTGTTTTTGGCTTGCATCATTCAATGTAGTGTACATAGTTGCTATTTCTGGCTATTCTTGCACAATTATTTATTTATCTATTAAGCTGTTTAATTGAGATATATTCACATACCATACGATCTATCCAAAGTATGCAATCACTGACTTTTAGTATAATCACAATATTATGTATTCATCACCCCAAAACATTTTAGAATTATTTCATTACTCCTAAAAGAAAAACTTCACACCACTGAAGATGCAATTGTGTGCAGATGCCTGTTTATCGCACTGTTCTCAGTTCTTCTGGGCATATACTTAGTAATTAGTATTGTTGAGTCACATAGCAAGCTTTTATTCAACTTCCTCAGGAACTGCCAAACAATTCTCCACAGTGGCTGTACCATTCTACATTCCCACCAACAGCAAATAAGTGTTCCTATCTCTCCACATCCTCTCCAACACTTGTAGTTCTTTGTCTTTTCAATAGTGGCCATTCTGATAGGAGTGAAGTGATATCTCATTGTAGTTTTTATTAACATTCATCAGTGATGTTGAACTTTTTTTTTCACATGTTTTTTGCCATTTGTATTTCTTCATTAGACAAATATCTATTCAAATCTTTTGCCCAGTTTTTAATTGGGTTGTTTTTCTTTTTATTGTTGAGTTGTAACCCCTCTTTATGTATCATGGACATTAAACCCTTAGATGTGTGATTTCCAAATACATTCTCCCATAGAATTGGCTGCCTTTTCACCTTTTTGACAAAGTCCTTTGAAGTGCAAAAGTATTCAATTTTAAGGAGGCCCCATTCATCTATTTTTTCTTTTGCTTCTTATATATTAATGTTTAAGAAAATGCCACCTACCACAAGAACTTGAACATATTTTTCCACATTTTCTTCTAGGATATTTATAGTTGTCACTTTTATATTTAGGTCTTGACACATTTTGAGTTAATATTTGTATAAGGTGTGGGATAGGAGTCCTCTTTCTTTCTTTTGGATATGGATATCCAGTTCTCCTAGCACCATTTGTTGAATAGACTGTTCTGGCCCAGCTGGTAGGGCAAGACAGCCTTGTCAAAAATCACTTGACTGTAGATGTGAGGGCCTATTTCTGAGCTTTCCATTCAGTTCCATTAGTCAATAGGTCTGTCTTTATGCCAGTATCATGCTGTTTTTACCACTGTAGCTAAGTAATATACTTTAAAGTCAGAGAGTAAGAGTTCTTTTTTATTCTTCTTTTTTAAAGACATTTTTGGTGATTCAGGGCCGCCTACCTTGTATTGACTTTTCCATTTCTGCAAAAACCCTGTGGGAATTTTTTATTGGGATTGTGTTGAATCTGTAAATCAGTTTGAGTAGAACTGACATCTTATCAACATTTAGTCTTCCAGTCCATGAACACAGAATGTTCTTCCATTTATTTTAAGTCTTTTTCTTTGGTATCTTTTAGCAATGTTTTGTAGCTTTTTGAATACAGGTCCTTTATATCCTTGGTTAAGTTTATTCCTAAATATTTGATTCTTTTAGTTACTATGATAAATGGATTTTTTTTCTGATTTCCTCCTCAGATTGCTCATCAGTAATGTATAGAAATGCTATTGATTTTTGTGTATTAGTCTTGTATCCTGCCAATCTGTTGACATTGTCTATTAGTTGTATTAGCTTTGTGGTAGGTTTTTTAGGATTTTCTAGGTATAGAATCATATCACCAGTGAATAGTAAAAGTTTTAATTCTTCCTTTCCTATTTGGGTGCCTTTTATTTCTTTATCTAGTGTAATTGCTCTGGCTAGAACTTCTAGCATAATATTGAATAGCAGTAGTGACAGTGGGCATCCTTGTCTTGTTCCTGATCTCAGTGGGAAAGCTTTCAGTCTTTCATCATAAGTATAATGCTAGTTGTTGGTTTTTCATATATGTACTTTACCATATTGAGAAAGTTTTCTTCTATTCCTAATGTTTGGAATGTTTTTAATCAAGAAAGTTTGCTGTATTTTATTAAATGCCTTTTCTGCATTAATGGAGAAGACCATGTAATTTTTCTTCTTCAATGTACCAATGTGGTTTATTATGTTAATTGATTTTTTGTATACCTGGAATAGAACTCACTTGATCTTGGTGTATAATTCTTCTAATGTGCTTTTGGATTTGGTTTGCAAGTGTTTTGTTGAGAATTTTTGCATCTGTATTTATTAGAGGTATTGGTCTGTAATTTCCTTCTTTGGTAGTATCTTTATGTGGTTCTGGTATTAGAATGACATTGGCTTCATTGACTGAGTTCAGTAAAGTGCTTTCCTATTCAATTTTTTTGAACAGCTTGAGCAACATTGGTATTAGATTGTCTTTGAATGAGTGGCAGAATGCACCTGTGTAGCCATCTGGTTCTGGACTTTGCATCTTTGAGAGGTTTTTCATGACCGTTTCAAGCTCTTCACTTGTGATTGGGTTGTTGAGGTGTAGGTGGTTTGTATGTTTCTAGGTATTTGTCCATCTCCTCTACCTTGTCTGGTGTTTTGACATATAGTTGTTCATAGTATCCTCTTATGATCTCTCTTATTTCTGTGTGGTCAGTGGTAATGTTCCAACTCTCATTTCTGATTTTATTTATTTGCGTCTTTTCTCTCTATTTAACTTTTAGACTAGCTAAGGGTTTGTCCATTTTGTTGATCTTTTTCAAGAACCAACTTTTGGTTTTGCTGATTCTATTGTTTTTTGTTCTTGATTTCATTTATTTCTTCTCAGATCTTTACTATTTCTTTCCTTCAGCTTGTTTTGGAGACTAAATTGCTGTCCTTTTTCTAGTTCCTCCAGGGCGTGCAGTTAGATCTTCAATTTTAGCTCTTCCTTTTTAATGTAATCCTTGAGGGCTATAAATTTTCCTCCCAGCACAGCTTTTGCAATGTCCCACAGGTTTTGCTATGTTGTGTTATCATTTTCATTCTTCTCAAGATATTTAATGAATTCTTTTGCAATATCTTCTTTGGCCAACTATTTAAGAGTATGTTGTTTAGTATCCATATATTAATAATTTTCCCCTTTTCATCTGTTATTGTTTTCCAGTTTGATTCCATTATGATCATATAAAGTGTTTTGTGTAATTTCAATATTTTTAAATTTTATTAAGAACTTTTTTGTGACCCAACATATGATTTTCCTGGAAAAGGATCCATGAGTTCTTGAAAAGAACGTATAACCTGTTGTTTTGTGGTATAACACTCAATAAATATCTGTTAGGTCTAGTTCATTTATCATATTATTCAACTTCTCTCTTTCCTTATTTATCCCATGTTGATAATGGTGTATTGAAGTCTCCAATAATTACTGTAGAGACATAAATTTCTCCCTTCAGTTTTGTCAGTGTGTCTCATGTATCTTGGAGCACCCAGGTTAGGTACATAAATATTTCTTTCAGTTATTTCTTCTTGATGAATTACCCCTTTTATTAATATATAATGACCTTCTTCATTCATTATAACAGTGTTGCATTTAAAAATCTATTTTTATCTGAATTTAGTATCACAGTTCCAGCTCTTTTTTGGTTATATTAGTTTGGAATATCTTTTTCTAATCTTTTTACTTTCAACCCAGTTATGTCCTTATATCTGAGGTGAGTCTCTTGTAGATTGCATATGGATGGTTCTCATATTTTTTACCCTTTCTATCAGTCTAGGACTTTTGATTGGGAGGGGGAGTGTTTAAGCCATTAACATTTAATGTTACTACTGTAAAGGTTTTACTTCTTCCATTTAATCCTTGGTTGTCCATTGTCATATTTACTATTGTCTTTTTATCCTTTAATTTACCCTTCCTAATAATATTCATTTCTACACTCTTCTCCAAGTCTCTCATCCTTGTTTTTTCCTTTCAGGCTGCAGCACTCCCTTTAGTATCTCTTGTAATTCTGGTATTTTTGGTAACATACTCTCAGTTTTTGTTTGTCTATGAAGACTTTAAGTTCAATTTTTTAAAAAAACTATTTTACGGCACATTTACTTTAATATCAAGAGTGGAATACAAAAGACCCAAATACAAAGAAGAAACACATTCTCCCATTAACACCAATGACAATGTTCTTTCAATGCATGCCTGTTGAAAGAATGGGAATTTAATAAATTTCACTACTGAAAACTAATGCAGTAAGTCTCTTCACAGACAATATCCTTATACAATCTAGTGGCAAAATGAATGTTTAAGACTTTGAACAGTTTAAACCTGAAGTTTGATACACAACTTCATGTTTGTATACTCCTCAGTAAGATTATCTGCAGTATTATTAACCATTCAAAGAACAAGCCACTGCTTAAAATCACATCAATTTAAGGCCTAATCAAGTAGTATAGAACCCCAAATTAAATGATTAAATGCATGAACTGCTTCATCTATTATTTGATTCACTCACGACTATTAAAAGTTTGTTCTTAGCAAAGAAAACCCTTTAAAGATAAAATTCACTTCATTTTGACCCAGAAGTTCAAATAACAAACATGAAGTCCACTATCTTACTGGCAAATATATATACAGTGTCTCTAAGTTACTATGCTCAGGGTTAAAAGCAATGCATTTTGCATTTTACAGGAAATTTACATGTTCAACTCATGACTTAAAATCTCTAGGATTTCATTCCTCCAAACTTTCTGAAGACACAGTATGCCACAGACTTAAGGCTTCTGTTTTCCCTTCTATTTTCTTCAAGCAGAAACATTTCTCAAGTGTCTACATGTTCTAGAAGGGGAATTTTCAGAGGTGGCCACTTCTTCAGAACAGTCTGACACCATCAGGTCTCTAAAACAAGGGAGGGGGAAAGGAAAAAGTTGAAATACAAGGTTCATCTGGTAACTTTTACATTAACCATTACAAGCTGGATTGTATAAGTATGTAGCTTTTTTTGGCTCAGTAAGTCTGAGTCTTGATGTGGAAATGAGTATTTGGCTGTCCCGCCACAGTTTTCTCATAGGGGAACTGTAAGGTAAGTCTTGACTGAGGAGTGTGATTTGTTTACCGACCGGGAGTAATATTCCAGGCACTCAGTTCATTTTGGGCTTGTTCCAGTTTGCCTTTAGTCTGCTCCAGTTCACCCTTCATTTTTTTAGGAAAAACAGGCTGATCACTGGGTTTACCATTGTTGATCTCAGTTAGGCAATGCTGGGCTACTGGACATGCTTCACATACTGGATTTGAGGAGGACATTCTTGCATCTCTTGTTCCTTGGTCAATAGCCTTATTACAAGGATGTTTTCCCCCCTTGCTATTGTTGCTTTAATTTTTCTTTAGATTCCCTTAATCCTATTTCATTATTACAGTTAAGATCTGTGTACTTGCCCTCCAAAGCTTGTACACATGCTTCATAAAGTTTCCATCTTAGAATTAACTCATCTCATGCCATAACTGTGCAGTCTATTTCACTCATTTGAACCTTTTTTGGGGGAAGAAGTTCTGCGTTGGTCATCTTGAATCCTACCCAGGCAAAGGTGGTGCTGGCGTGGTCAGGTCACATAGGCTGAGGCCACACTCCCCACCTGTTGCCTGTTAGGCCCTGCTCACTGCCCCAACCATGCTGCTCTTCCTGCTGCAGCTCCATTTCTCCTCCTCATCCTCAGTTTTGAAGGAGTTTTACCTGATACAGAATTCCTGGCTGGTGGTTTTTCTCTTTCAATACTTTAAATACATGATACGTTTTTCTTCTTACCTCCATAGTTTCTGATGAGAGGTCAGCACTTAATCATATTGAGGTTCTCTTGTACGTGATGCTTTGCTTCTCTCTTGCTGCTTTCAGAATCCTCTATCTCTGATATTTGTCATTCTGAATAGTAGGTGTCTCAGAGTAGGTCTATTCCATTTACTCTGTTTGGCATGTGTTATCCTTCTTGGACATTGATATTTACGTTTTTCATAAATGTTGGGAAGTTTTTAGTCATTACTTCCTCAAATATTCTTTCTGTCCCTTTTCCATTCTCTTCTTCTTCTGGGACACTGATGACATTTGGGACATTTTGAGTGGTCATTCAATTCCTTGAGACCCTGTTCCATTTTTTTTTTTTACCATTCTCTTCTCTTTCTGTTCTCCAGTCTATTCCAGTTCAGATATTCTGTTCTCAAAATCACTATTTCTGTCTTTTAACAATTCAAACCTACTGGTATGTATCTTTAATATTATATATTTTCTAGGAATTACAGAGGATTGACCCCAGGACCTCATATATGCAAAGCAGGCACTCAACAACTGAGCTACACCTGCTCTGCTCTATAGTATTTTTTATCTCATCTATTGTGTCTTCCCCCCACCCCCCCCATAAACTCTGTTACTTTTCTTTGCAGGCTTTCAAATTGTTCTTTATGTTAACCTAGTGTCTTCTTAATATCCATTCACTCTTTAGTCATATTTTCCTTCAATTCTTTGAATTGATTTAGGAGATTGGTGTGATTAATTACTTATTAGTTGCCTTAAATTCTGTATCTCATCAAGATATTTGTTTTGTTCCTTTGGCTGGGCCATCTATTCTTGTTTCCTAGTATTGCTTTAATTGGTTGCTGATGTTTAGGCATCTGAATATACCAGTGAATTTACTCTGATAGTCAGTTTCTCTCTCTTTCCAAGTGTTTTTTGTTTGTTTGTTTGTTTGTTTCACAACTCTCCTTTGATTTTTGGTTCAACTTATTCTGAATCTTTAAAATTGCCCTGCTTAAGTCATCAAAATAGGACCAAGGACTCAAATTGGGCACAGATTTTCTTCCAGGAATTATGGGTTGAAGAGAGACCTAGGCAGCAGACTTGGCCTAGTGGTTAGGGTGTCCGTCTATTACATGGGAGGTCTGCAGGTTCAAACCCCGGGCCTCCTTGACCCGTGTGGAGCTGGCCCAGGTGTAGTGCTGATGCGTGCAAGGAATGCTGTGCCACACAGGGGTGTCCCCCACATAGGGGAGCCCCACGCACAAGGAGTGCACTATGTAAGGAGAGCTGCCCAGCGTGAAAGAAAGTGCAACCTGACCAGGAATGACACCACACACATGGAGAGCTGACACAACTAGTGGATGCAACAACAACAAAAAAACACAGATTGCCATGCCACTGACAACAACAGAAGCGGACAAAGAAGATGCAGTGAATAGACACAGAGAAAAGACAGCCGGGGTGGGGGTGGGGGGAGAGGAGAGAAATAAATCTTTAAAAAAAAAAAGAGAGAGATCTAAAAGGTTGTTTTTCTTCTTGAAATTTCCTGGCCAGCCAGCAGATGGTGCTCGTTGGCAAACCTTTCTTTCTTTTTTAATTTTTTTCAACCTCCTCTGGCCAGAGCCAAGATTCAAAGTGGGCTCTGCTGGCTGAATTCCCTGAAAAGAAACAATGTTCTGCCCTCTGATGAAGATATCTGTTCCCCTCCCAGCTGGCTGCAGTGTGCCAGGGCTTTTATCCACGCCTAATGTCTTGAAGGTGGGGGATAGGGCCCTGCCTGGCTGCCACAGGGGTTTAGTAACTCATGTTTGTTGTTTCAGGTTATTCCTCTCTCTGTCCCTTGCTCTCCTGGGGGTTGTATAGCATTGTCCTGGTCTGCTGATCCCCAAAGCATGTACTTCAGACAGATTTTGGCCCTTTCTCTGTTGTTTTTGTAAGAGAATTGAGCCCTGCCTATCTACTCCAATGCCATCTTCCCAGAACTACTCATTGTAGTTTTAATTTGTGTTTCTTTGATGGTTAATGACATTGAGCATCTTTTTATATATTTATTGACCATTTGAATATCTTCTCTGGAGAAATGTCTATTCAAATCCTTGGCCTACTCTTCAAATGGGTTGTTCATCTTTTGGCTGTTGAGTTGTAGGAGTTTTTCTATATTCTGGATATTAAACCCTTATCAGATATAAGGTTTCCAAATATTTTATCCCATTTTGTAGGCTGTCTTCCCACAAACTTGATAATGTCCTTTGATGCACAATATTTTAAAATTTGATGAAGTCCATTTTATCTATTTTCTTCTTTTGTTGCTTGTGTTTTCAGTGTAATGTAAAATCTGAAAATTCATTGTCTACTTCAAGGTCCTAAAGGTATTTCACTATTCTTTCTTTTAAGAGTTTTATTGTATTAGTTTTTATATTAGGTCATTTATCCATTTTGAATTAATTTTTGTATACGATGAAAAGTAGGGGCTCACATTCATTCTTTTGCATGTGGATTTTTAGTTGTCCTAGGACCATTTGTTGAAAAGACTATTATTTACCCATTGAGTGGAACTGGCACCCTTGTCAAAAATCAACTGGTCATAGATGTATAGCTTTATCTCTGGACTCTTAATTTTATTCAATTGGTCCATATGTCTATCCTTATGCCAGTACAACAATGTTTTAATTATTGGAGCTTTAAAGTAAGTTTTGAAGTCAAGAAGTGTGAGTCCTCCAACTTTGTTGTTCTTCTTCAAGATGTTTTTGGCTATTTGGGGCCACCTTGCAATTCATATGAATTTGAGCATCACCTTTTCCATTTCTGCAATAAAGGTTGCTGGAATTTTGATAGGGATTGTGTTGAATCTTAACAGTATTAAGTCTTTCAATCCATGAATATGGGATGCAATTCTGCTTATTTAGGTCTTTTTAAATTTCTTTCCACAATGGTTTACAGTTTTAAGTATACAAGTCATTTGCCTCCTTCCTTAAATTTATTCCTAGGCATTTATTCTTTTAGATCCTATTGTAAATTATATTGATTTCTTTATTTCCTTCTTAGATTGTTCATTACTCATGTATAAAAACCCAACTGACTTCTGTGTGTTTACCTTGTATCCTGCAACTTATCTGAAATTTTTATTAGTTCTAGTAGCTTTTTATTTTGAAGATTTTCTATATATAGGATCATGTCATATGTAAATAAGGATAATTTTACTTCTTCCTTTCCAGTTTGAGAGCATTTTATTTCTTTCTCCTTCCTGATTACAATGGCTAGAACTTCCAGTACAATGCTGAGTAGAAGTGGTGAGAGAAGACATTCTTGTCTTGCTACTGATCTTACAGTACAGACAAAAAAAGACAAATATTATGTGATTTCTCTTATATGGAATATTTAGAATAAGCAAATTCTTAGAGAAAGAAAGCAGAATAGTGGTTACCAGAGTGAGGGAAAGAAGTACATGGTATTGTTATTAAATGGGTATGAGTTTTGGTTTGGGATGATGAAAATAGTCTGGAAATAGATAATAGTGAAAGTTACATGGTATTGTCGGTGTTAATGTCAAAGAATTCTGCAGTTAAAATGCTTAAAATGATTTTTGTTATGTATATTTTCCCACAATTAAAAATAAAGAAAGATCATTTATAAAATTGTGACTTTAAGAAATTTATGGCTTTTTGTTTTGTTTTGTTTTACAAGATAGTAGCTAAAGAGACAGATCCTTTTAGAGTTTCTGCATGGACAGGTGAGAAGTAATTAAAAGTGAATGCAAAATGTCACACTGGATGTTAAACAGACAATTTAGAAACATTTCTCTTAACTGGCCAGTGCACAGATTTCTTTGGTCCAGTTTTCCCCACCAACTTTATAAAGAAACACATGAGAAACCCAATACAAACTAAGCCAATCCAGCCAACCTAAAGGCATCTACCACTTTCAAAAAGAGACTATGAACATTGTGATTATACTACAAAGTTATTGATCATATACTTTGGATACATCATATGGTATGTGAATATATCTCAATAAAACTGCTTATTAAACAAATAAATACTTGTGCAAGAATAGCCAGAAACACCAGCTATGTACAGCAGGAAACATAAATTGAGAGGTGAGGACTTTTCTTTGTTTGTCTGTTTTTTGTTTATTATTATTGTTATTGAAATAAAGAAAATGCTCTAATAACGATTGAAGTAATGAACGCACAACTGATTATACCAAATACCATTGATTGTACCCTTTGGATGTATTATCTGTTTTATTAATATGTATCAATACAATTGATTTGTCTTTTTGTTTGTTTGTTTGTTTGTTTTTTAAAAAAAGAGTGTATAATGCAGAGATGCATGGTAACCACTTCCTTTGGATCCATATGTGAAAATTCATTTTGAAAGCAGTTAGAGCTGTTGTCACAAGAAGGAAAAGTTCACTCTTTACTTGCTTCTTTTTAAGTAACACAAGTCTTGAGATGGTTCTAGGGAGAGTTTCCTTTTAGTCAGTTTTTACTCTTACCTCTTTGTAAATCGTATCTCTTAATTTCATAAGACAAACACTCTCAAAATTCTAAATAAGAGGAGAAAATAACGATTATGTGTTGCCAAGTAGTATTTAGTAACAAACGCTTGGGCCACAGGAATGATGACATCATCCACAGAAAGAGGAACATTTACATTTTTGAAAGAGATTCTTTTCCAGCATTATGATCACCACCGAGAGGAGCAAAGCCAAAAAAGGCAGGAAGAAAGGCTACTGAACTCTGGAAAAAGCATCCTTAGCTTTCACTTCTGAAGGGCAAGTGCCATCCTCCAGTTAACCAAAGAGTTGGTCCCCACGCTTACGTATGTTCTGTGTTCCCTTCCTGAACTAGTTCCTGCCAACAAATGTGCTCTGTTCTTATTACAGAAAACCCGATCCCTTCATACTTTCAGTAGGGTTGTTTCTCAGTAAATCTGCCCAGGTAAAGAGTGGCTTAATGTTTCAGGAATGTTCTCTAATACTCACACATTGCAGCTATTCAGGTATTCATTTTTTCATAACACATGCACCTGGAAACCACATTTCGAATCACACTCTGCAACAATCCAGTGATATGGTGGCTTATCATGCCCCCATATTTACATAATGGGATGGACTATACCACTTA
This sequence comes from Dasypus novemcinctus, assembly GCF_030445035.2. Classification (NCBI taxonomy): domain Eukaryota; kingdom Metazoa; phylum Chordata; class Mammalia; order Cingulata; family Dasypodidae; genus Dasypus; species Dasypus novemcinctus. Next base: position 22,165,041 of record NC_080676.1, on the reverse strand, counting down.
AGTAATACATAAGTCATCTGTACCCCTTCACACTCCCCGATATCAGCAGCATAATCGTTTTCTATTTGGGCGTTGTCAGGAGCCCTCAAAATAAGCTTCTGTTTTCTTCACCATCACCTCTGCCTGCCTTGTGGAAATCCTGATTGCATTCTTCCCTACCCCAACAATTTTCATCCTCCTCTCTACCCTTTACTACATACTCAGCCTGTGGCCAACTAGTATTTTCATTATCAGTTCTTAACCCAAATCCATAGTAGAAGAATCTGTAATAGTTATTTTCTTCAAGTATATGGGGCAGGCTATTTGTTTTATGGTTCTTAACTAAGATATATTAGTTTTGTTTAGTCAATAATAAAAGAACATGTCCTTTTCAGTTAGCTATTTTATATTCATTCCCCAAATACACTTTCTCTTCACCCTGTCCCCTTCTCCTCCCCCCCCACCCCCCTCCCCCCCAAAAAAAAACCAACCCAATGACTGTGCCCAACTAACTCTGGTAATAATTTGGGTCATTTAGATCTCTTGGGATATCAAAAATAAATCAGAGGAAATTTGTAATTACAGAGGAAAATGGAAGAGGAAGTTACTGCTATGAATAGGAGGTACAGGTTGATGCTGCAAAGGGACCTAGCCATTAGTGCTAGGATTTGGGAAAAATAAACAAGGGAATATCTATGGTCTCCAAATGCTAGAAAATAAGTCCTTTCTTGAGCCTTTTCTGCTTTATAAATAGGCAAAAACTAAGATGCATGTTGACCCTATTACCTGAAATCAGTGTAAATCTCTTCAAATGGCCAAGGTAGGGTCAGTTATCACATAGTAATTTCTTCATTTTTTTAAAACCTGCACCCAGTATGGAAATGAAAAGGCAAGAAATGTAGTTAACCTCTGAAAGTAAATATGATTTATCTGAAATTCATCTAAATATAATTATTTATCTCCTAAGAGAGCTTTTGGCCTATGGCAAAACAAAAAAAACAAAACAAAAAACACCTCCAACTTCTTTTCAAGCAAGTTTTTTGTGCCTTGAGTAAAACAGAGATAATGGGTCATTCACAGCAGTACCCTTTCCAACCCACACATATGCATGCCCTTGAAAATGTTTGTTCTTATGGACACTTCCTTTTCTGGCCTACAACCTAAATGATCTCGCTCTTTCTCAACCCCAGCTCCTTAGCTTCACTTCTATCACACTCTGAAACCCAAACTCTTCCTTTCTCCTTCTCAAATATGCCCAGTTCATACTGCTTGGCACTTGCTGATCACTCTTCTGGGGCCACCTATCCCAGAGGCCTCTTCATTATGCTCTCAACTTCCTCATAATCAGTTCTTGTCTTACATAGCCTCTCTTCTAAAAGGCCACCTCCAAAGACTATCCAGCTAAAGAAGCCTTGACACCAGTCCATATGTCCATTTACTCTGATGAAATTTCTCCATGTCATTTACCACTATGAGCAATTTCCCTCTTAAATTGTTATTTGTTCACTTATTATTAAATAATTCTCCCATAAGACTGAAAGCCCCCTAGGGATAGAAACTTGGTCTTGTCAGACATATTTTCCCCTAGCACCTAGAGCAGTGCCTAACACACAGTGCTTGATATATGAATACAGGAATAAACTCACTTCAAAACAACAGAGACTTCTTACAAAAGTTAAAATTCTATCTTCACATAACCCACATTCTAAGAAGAGCCACAAAGTCAGGGTCTCCAAATACCTTCTAGGGTAGGACTATAGAATAGAGAAAGGGGAGCCAATGTAGCTCAGTGGTTGAGCACTGGGTTCCCACTGATGAGGTCCAGGGTTCAATCCCCAGCCCCAATACCTAAAAACATACACAAACACACACACACAACTTTGTGTGGATGTGGCTCAAGCAATTGGGCACCCACCTTCCACATGGGAGGCCCCGCGTTCGATTCCTGGTGCCTCCTAAAGAAGACAAGCAGACACCACAACCAGCAGATGCCACAATGAGCAGACGCCATAACCAGCAGGGAGTGGAAGTGGCTCAGGCAGCTGGCCACTTGCCTCCCACACGGGAGGTCCTGAGATTTCAGTTCCTGATCCTAAATAAGATGAGTAGACAGTTGAGGGAGCCATCTTGGGGTTGAGGCGGGGTAATAAAAATTTTTAAAAAGAATGGGGGAAAATGGGGCTCAATAATAAATTCATGTAACGTTGAACATGCTTTCCTTTCTTTGAAAATCTTCTGAAATTTTTGAAAATGTAGTATTCCAACTTTCTCCATCTAATGAAACCATTTTGAGGATGTAAATAAAGCAGCCTCTTCCTGGAAGCTTTTGTACTGCAGCTAGAATTACAACTCTCAATTATTTTAACTTCTCATGTAACACCTTATATTTTTCATATTGTAGATGAAAGTCTTCTGAGACAAGGACTACACCATAAAATCTATACATTTTCAACTGTGTCTAAAACATGGCTTTGCCTGAAACATGGCTTTGCCTCCCTTGGTTCTCAATAAATAAGTAATAGAGGGAGTATAATAATGTTGCCGCCTTTCTCCACCCCTCCTCCCCTTCCAGCTCCCGCCGTCCTTCCCGCCAGTCCCGCCTATATTGCCAACCCACAATCTGCCCTCTTCCCCAGTAACTGCTTACCTCAGGTCTATCCATCAGCTTCAGCCTGTCCACAGCCGCCCCTTAGCCAATCCTCCCTTCATCACGCCCCTCCCTCTACCCAACCCTATATAACTAAGTGTACTTCCGTAATAAAGCAGACCTGTTCTTGTGCTCAAGCGGTCTCCGTGGTTTTTCCCCAACCGCGCGTCCCCCACGCCTGGAGAACCAGTGCTCCCTCTTGGGGCACCCCCCGCCGGTGGTTCGGCAGGAGCAAGCCCCCCCGACTCTTGGGCCTGAGCGAGGACGAAACCCTCTCGCTCAGCTACATAATAACATAATGAAGAATCAGCTTAGAAACAGACACACCAGGATCAGTTCTATGACCTTTATCAAGTTACTACCTTTCTGAACCTTGGTGTTTTATTTTCTTAAATCTATAAAATGGGAAAATAGTACTTATTTCACAGAGTCAGTGACGGTATCAAATTAGTTACTGATGGAAACACCGACGTGATGGTCTAAAAAATAAATTTTAGATAAAATTGTAAAGTTGTTGTTGTTGTTGTTATTATTATTACTACTACTATTTAGGGCCTAATAAGATCCAAAAACAAGTCATATGTTTACAACATTTAAATCGTTATTTTGGATGTACAGGAAAAGCAGCTTTCCTCAAGTAGCATCATAAGCCACACTAAGAACAAACAGAACCAAGAAGTAAGTAGATATTAATAAAAGAAGCAATTTGTGGACTATGTGCATAGACGTGAGGTCATCACAGGCAGAGTTAAATTGATTAGGAAAGGATTCTGGAAGAAGTTTGCTTTTCCACCTGTGCTTGAGGAAATCAGTGACTCTAACTGGTAGAGAAGAGTGGGCACATGCTTTTCTCGGTGGCCGGGGCAGGGCAAAGGCAGTGGGTCAAGCAATGCAGAGAGAATTGCCCCAGGATTCTAAGAGGTTAATGACAGCCATCACCATGAACTTGTCTGTTTTTATCTCAGTGGAAAAGAGCAAAGAAAAAGAGAACTTTCTGGTCTGTTTGTTGTCTCCAGGGGCCATTTTTTTTTGGTTTCAGTTCCATTGTTTCAGTGTTGCCAGTAGTATCCCCACCTGGCAACTGCATGGCAGTTTAGAGCACCACTATAACCGTGGCCTTCTCAAGACAACCTCGGCCAATGGGGGTTATTTTTATTATAGTTGTTTTGTTTGAATATGAGGCTTAAGGATATTGAGGGCTTTCATTTAATCATCACTTATTTATTGAGCACCTACCGTGTTTCATGCACTGTTCTACACACTAAGGACATAGCAATGAACAAAACAGTCCAAATTCCTGGCCTTATGGAGCTTACATTCTAGTGAAAGAGATGGACAATAAATAAGTAAATAAATAAATATGATTAGTGCTATCAGAAACGTTAAAATTGGATAAAAGGATAGAAAGCGACTAGGTTGGGGACATTACAATTACATATGTAGCTGATTATGGAGGACGCATATTCGGACAGATGTTTGAGCAGAGATCTGAATAAAGTAAGAGATTATGTCACAGAAGATCGGGGAGAGGGAGCATGTCACCAGAGAGAGGGAAGAGTGTGTACAAAGTCACTGAAGCAACAGGGATGAGATTAGGATGCACTGGAGGCAAAATGAAGAGTGGAACTGAGCAGAGTGAGTGAAAGAATTAGAGGTAGGGTTGGGGGGAGGAGATACAGGCAGAGGCAAAATCATAAATGTCATAGTGAGGAATCTGTATTTTGTCCAAAGTACAATGGGAAGCCATTAAAGAATTTTGACCAAGGGAGTCACATGATCCAGCTTAAATTGAAATTCAAAAGAAAAAAACATTATTCTTGTGGGGACGTGTTGGTGTGGTTGTGATGTATTTATTAAATAATACACAGTATAGTGTGGACTTAGTAAGGGGTCCGTGGAACAAGAAGGGTTAAGAACCCCTGTTTTAAAAGGTCATGCTGGCAGGCACACAAGAGTAAAGACGAGGTATTTTAGTTGGCTACAGCCAGGATGGTACAGTCCAGAAGAGAGATGTAACACATTGTCTTACACTGTGCTCAAAATAGTGGAAGGCCGAGCCTGGTAAGTGTTGAGATGTATTTTGGAAATAGAGCTGACAGACTTGCTAATAGGTGGGATGGAGCTGAGGGAAAGAAAGAAATCAATGATACCTTTTGCCTGTTTAACTGGGTGTAAGATGGTTCTCTTGATTGACCGAAGAAGGTTGGGGCTAGAACAGGAAGACTAAGAAGTGAAGGTTTTTATCTTGGGCATACTGAGTTTGAGATTCCTGCTAATATTTGAGTGAAGATGTTAAATAATTAGTTGGAGGTATGAGTAAGAGATTGGCAGAAAGTTAAGGACGTATGACTATATCAGAGCAAACTCATGATTTCCAAAATATATATGTATGTATACGCAAGTTTATAAACATATGCTTATAATTGCTTGTGTGTATGCAGGAGTATGCATTTATGTATATATATTTGCATGTTCGTGCCTGTATCTGTATATGCGTGTATGCATTCATATATTATTGCCAAAATAGTCAAGAAGCAAAAACATACCTTGTCCACGGATCTTGATCTCAAATACTATTCTGCACTAAAAGTAATCAGGGAACCTCAGAGAAATGAATGATTCCAGGGGTGAGGCAGGGTAGGTAAAAGATAGCTTAGATCATCTTATCATGCCAGAAAGTGAGGAAGGGCTCACAAAAAAATGATGGCAACATGCCATAAGGACACAGAAACCAGCCTGAAGGACCTCCACTGGCCAAATAGGGACAAGTGGAATACCAAAATAATTAAGGCAGTAATGAATTATAAACCACTGAAAAAACAGGAATTCATGAGTCCATACCAATAACAAATAAATAATTAAATTAATAGAGGGGAAGGGAATTCTTTTGCTTACAGTAGAATACTGAAGACCATGTGCTGGAGTTGGAAAGTCATCATTTTGTAAACATTATAGGAAAGATGGCATCAGACAATAATGTCCGTGAATGCTGAATCCAAAGGGAAATTTTTAACACCTTAATTGAGTGACTAAAATTAATACCACCAGTGTGGGCCAGGAGAACGCCATGTGCCTCTAGTATGACTGCCTAAGAACACAACATCACCTCTGCAGCATGCTAGGAGAAATGCATAGACACACTCTAAGCATAAGACAATATCAGAAACACACAACAACGAGGAACGACCTATTAAAAACAGGAGAGTCAGTGGATGCATTACGTTCTTTAAAACAGTCAATTTCAAAAAAGACAAGAGACATGGTGTGGAAATGTTCCAGGTTAAAGGATTCTAAAGTGACATTACAAGTAAATGGGATACTTGACCCTAAATGAATCTTGTACTGGAGAAGAAAAATGTCATCAAGGACATCATTAGATAAACAGCAAAATTGGAATATAGACAACTATTTGACAAAAGTACAGTGTCAATGTATATTTATGAAGTAGATAACTATGTTGGCTACGTAAGAGACTATCTCTATTCTTAGGAAACACACGCTGAAGTAAGGAGCTAGTGTATGTAACTCACCCTCAAATGGTTCAGGAAAAAAAATTGTGGGGAGTGAAAGGGCAAAAGAGAGAATGAGGACAAATGATAAAGCAAATGGGGTAAAATATTAATACTCAAGTCTGGCTTAAGGTATTTGGGTGTTCATTACACTTGTTTTGTTCTTACAATTTTTGTAAGCTTGAAATTATTTCAAAATTTAAAAAAAATTAAAGTAAATGGATTATAAAAAGAGTTCCTAGTGGACATTAAAAATACATTGCCGTAAAGTCAATGATTTTATTTACTCAGAAGGTGGCCTAATTGCCCAGAGTCTTTGCCCCTCTTCTAATTCAGATCCTTTTGCTAACACAGGAAAAGATTGAAAGCAGTCTGCTTAAAATGTTTTTCTTATGAAAGTAAATATAAATTGAATTAAGACATGCATACCTAAAGGAAAAAAATCTAATTTTTTTTTTTCAGAATCAGAGCAATCCATGGTGGTGTTATTTTTCAGGATCATATTATTATATATATTTGTTTCCAAACTCGGAAGAATTTTGAGATAATAATAAATACTACATACACAAAAATCTAAACGATTTGGATGAAATATCTATAAAGCAGAATAATAATGATCATGACATTTTATACCAGTTCTTGGAGCAACACCAATAGGCTAGTTTATGATCCACTTTCTTTGGTTCTAAAATTAATTACTGGTTTTCATGTCAGTTTAAAATTTTGGACTTAAAAACCCAATCCAGTATTTTCTTCAATGATTTTGAAATTAGCAAATACATTAGAAGAAAAATTAAAACGATTTACATGTATAGAATGCTGGAGCAATAAAGTTAGAGGGAATTTGGAAATATTGAAACTATTGAATAATAGGAAACAATATCAGGGAAAAGTTGAAAATATGACATGAATTCTCAGACAATTTACATTTTAATGATTAAAAAATTTAGCAAAATTTTTAAAAACTATTTTTATTTTCTATAGTACGATGTGTAAATTAAATTACATTGCATTTATCTTTCCAAATAGAAATGTTCAGAAATGTAAAAGGTCTTGCCCTTATTCTTAATATTTGCAAAAATTAATGCTTGTATGAAAATTAGATACATTTTCTATCTTACAGGGCACATGTTTTGCTACAACACTGATTTCTGTGAACACAGATTTTCCCATTTATTTGTCACATTTTAAAAAATTAAGGTACTAAATATGACTACGCTACACGCGGTACTTATTTGAAAGTCACTTTCACTAAAAACAGAAGAACAGAGGTAGAGGGTCACAAATTTGTGTTTAAAAGGCTAAAGATCAACATTATCTGTATTTAGAAGATTTTGAATCAAAACACGTTATGCTTCTTAGTTTACACCCCAACCACTAGCTTTCTTTCAGGCAACAAATTTTCTTCTCTTTATTCTTGCAAATAGGAAGGAAAATGGCCGAACACTGCGAACGTAAAAGAATCATGTCAAAAGTTCTTTTGGAAGTTCAGTTATGTAAAAATAAATAGCACTGTTGTTTCCAGTGAAAATATTATTTGAAAAATAATATATTTGTCAGGGTGGGATAGATGCCTTTAAGAGCAATTTGTCCTCTTCACACAGACAGTTTTGAGAGAGTCATTCCGTTAAGGAAGAAGGAGAATTCACTTCACTAGCAAGATTAACTGGACCAACACTGTCTATAGTAGTCTGACAGGTGCCCCCGATCACCCATATATAACAAAATCAACCATGGCTTATTAAGACACTGATAATTTACGAGGCTGTACGACAGTCAGAGTTTCAACGCTTATTAGATTCAATGAAAAGTTTCTACCTCAGATAATTGTGTCACATGAATCCAATCTAAATGAAACAGTAAAACATGACTACTGCTCAAAAGTCAAAATATATTATTTCACAGCAATAAATTATTTAGAATATTATATTTAATTTCTCTGAAATATTTTGGATTGGGACAGACTCTAAATGCTTTCTCTAATGAAATTATGTGAAATAAAATGCATTTTGCAATGTTTTGCATTGTTCTCCTAATAATGACAAGAATATACCCTTCAAGAATCTGTATTTCTCATGGCAACTCAGGCTGAACAAGCACACTTGTTTTTCTTTCTGTAGATCCAATTTTCTCAAACAGCGAAAAAAATTCTAAACGTATTATCCGTAGTCTAGAATTAGGTTGCTCATTCAGAGAGTATAACAATTCTCAACAACAAAACTATTTTGCAGCAAGATAGCATTTTCACTACTGCTTTGGCCTTCCATTCATTGTTCTGAGTACCAGTGGTAATCATTTTAGTTTGTAATTTCCTTGGGCTATCTTCTCTAGTCCTTGTTATCAGCTATTCAGAGTAATACCACACCAGGTTTATCACAACCATAACACTTAATAGTTCACGATACCAAAATATATCACACTTAAAATTCTGGATATATAAAAATATGCCCAACATTTTTTTTTTAAAAGGGGAGGGCATTAAAAAAGTAGTATTGCAGCAAATAATATAACGAAGTTCTCTTGAAAAAGTTGTGCTTAATTAGCATGTAATACATAAAGATGAAAATGCACAATTTTAATGGATTACTCAAGCTATCACTTAATTTTAAAATTGCAGTCTAGTTAAGCATGTCAAATTTGACCTTACAGATCAATTCCTGAACACATAACACTAACAGTCAGATTTCCTCTCTAAAATCAAAGAGCAGCATCTGTTGTTATAATATGGGTGCATATAGTTAAACAGAAATATCTAGAAACCAGGTGATATAATAGAACAAATATGACACCAGTTTCTGCTTACCAAAATGACAAAAATTAAACTGATTAATTGATAGAACAATTTTTTAAAGTATTTTCTTTCTTTCTTTCCTTTTCTTTCTTTTTCTTTCCTTCTTTCTTTCCTTCTTTCCTTCTTTCTTTTTTTCCTTTCTTTTTGATTTAAAAAGCACCTCAAATTAAAAAATTAAATAAGAATTCAAATACATTATTTGGGATATTTATCTTACCAAACTTCACTCAGCAAATGTGTGTGTGTGTCACCTTCTTAAGAATGGCTAACTTATGAAAATACTCAGAGGCAAATTATCTAAACTCCGAAGTTCTACACACTGCACTAAAAAAAATGTGTTAAATAAAATACTCTCTGATGTTTTCAGCCAAAGTATAAAAAGAAACTTACTCCTTTTAAAAAGGATTTAAAAATTACTATAGTCAATAACTTATATTGAATATAGTTAATATGTGTTGCTGTAGTTTGGCAAAAACAAGAAAAAATGCCAGTGCTGGACTTAGATTATTTTAGAATTTCACTAAATGAGATCAGTTTAGTTTTACTCTCTAATTAAGAATCTAAAGATATGGTCTTTGTTCTAGTGCTTGCTGTATTTGTAAGCATGTATAAATGCAAATTAATCTCATTAAGAACAATTTCTAAAATTAGATTTACTTAACTTATTTATATTTTTTAAATCATACTATTTACCCTACAAATTAATATTCTGAAATCTTTAAATATCATCATAATGTGATGATATAAAAAGTGACACTGAAATATCACATTTTAAATAGTACAATATATTTTCAGAATGGATAAAAATAAATGCAAGGATGTATTTTTCTGGAAAATGTCCATCTACTAATATGCAAAATAAACAAAAAGATATATTTGGGAGAATTTACATATGTTAGGAATAAACTGGGGCTGGAGCAAGAAGAAAGGTTCTCAAAGTTTATTTTTAATCCAAAAGTTCTTCAGCATTAAATTGTGTGAAAAATAACAAAAAAGAGAGAATGTTTTCTTTTCAGGCAAGATAATTTGGAGATTAAGGGGAACTTTAAAATATTCCAGTGTTTTAAAAAGCTTGTATATGAATTGAAAATTTTGTAAATTTATTATCGTTTTGTCCTTTAAAATATTAACTATTTATTCAAATCTACTTAGTAATCTTGCCAGCTTTTAAACTGTTATATAAATAGCAATCCAAATAAATGAAAAATAGCAAATAACACTTTTTTCTTACCTCTATGCCTTATGTATAGTTGCTTGTTAAGCCGCTTAAATAGTTGAGTTAATCTACCAGCACCTCAAAAAGCTATGGTGTCTGTCAGCGCTTGTCTCTAATCACTTTTTTTTTTTACTCTGTAAAAAGGATAGTCTACCAAAAGAGGAAGTTGTGAAACACCAGAGTCATTATGCTTATAAATTCTACGGAGAATAAAAAATTATTTATAAAGCTTACAGTTGAATCATAGTGCTTATTTACATAAGGAAACATCATCTGTGTGACTAAATGACACAGAAAAACAGAAAATATTGCTCAATGAGGAAAAAGACGGTCGAACTGATACATGACATGAGGATTAACTTGTTTCTATAAATTGAATTAATTTAGTGGGGGGTCTTTGGAGTATGTCCTAAATACTAATCCAATTACAGACATCTTATAAAAAAAACACCCAGTAAACAGGCATTTTCCTGGTATTTGGGTAGCGGTTTTTTACCTACAAGTCTTGAACTTCCTTTCTCATGAATGGTTGCCTGTTATATATAGATAAAGCATTGCAAAACTGAAACTGTTACTTATCCATAAGCTTTGGTCTCTCACAACTTCAGGAACAATAACAAAAAACCAAGCCAAAACAAAAATGAAAAACAGGTTCATGTCTTGCAATGATGAACATTTCACTGATAAAGTTTCTCAGTTTTAGCCTGTATATGAAATTATTTACAGGACAGAAGGGAAAATGGTAGAAAAAAGATATAACGGTTGATCAAAACAAATACTATTACCAGTTTTAAATAATAAGAAATATATATATGTATATACAGATATATGTACACACACATCTAATAATATTTATGCTTCTCCCAACCAGAGTATAGAAGCAAACGTGTAGCTTCAATTTGCATGTGGCAGTTCCTCCCACACTCCCTTGCTCGTTGGGGAAGAGGAAAGGGATGAATTGCAAGAATAACTTAGCAATTATGAAAACCTCACACATTGCAAGAATCATTTCCGGGACTTTAGAAATGCTCATACTCTCAGGGTATCATATTCTTTGCTTTTTACTTAACTGATTAAAAATGAAGAAAATTTCCATTTCTCCTAAACACATACTTAATGTAAATTTGAAGAAAGTAAAACTATACAAATAAATAAATTAAGAAAGTGCCCCCCCATCCAAACAAAACCTCACTGGAGTGTCAAAAATATCAGTTCTTCAATGAGATGCTTGCTGGAAAATCCTTGAATAAAAGTTATTGAAGTGATTAAGAATCACTTAGATTCTGTGTGTTTAGATAAATTTTAAACGTTATTGTATTTGAGGATCTTTTACCTTCACAAGTCCTTCTGGACCCAAGACCCAGTCTTACATCTGGGTACATGGTCCTCAATATCTATGGATAATTTTAATTTGCTAGACCAATATAGGTGTCCTTTTTACCTGGATGATGGCTGTATATCTCGGTTTCTCTAATGATCTCTTCCATGCTGGTAAATATGCTCAAGCATCCTCCATCTTAAAAAATTCCCATCTGATTGACCTGCTCTTTTGCTTTCCTTTCCTGCATATCTGAATTTCTTAAGGAAGTTGCCAATTGTCAGCAGTGACATCCTTCAAATCCTCATCTCTTCTTCACAGTTTATTCCTCTGCATTCTGGTTTCTGTCTCCTCCCACTCACCGAGATCTCACCAGATAATCTTCTTTATTACCAAATCCAGATGACACCTTAAAATTCTCTTAATTGATCTCTATGCAACATATGTCTCTGTTGGCTACTTCCTTCTCTTGCAAGTGCTTTCTGTTCTTGAATTCTTGGCTTCACCCACTTCAAGTTTTCCTGCTTATACAGCAACACCTTTGGCTTTCTTCCAGAGTTCTTGAACCATGTTCATCCACTAATTTTTGCCTCTTCTCAGTATTCTGTTCCAAGCTGGCTCCTCATCTTACGACAACCTCTTCTCAATTTATTTTCATGGATTCAACTGATTGCTTCCAAATTCCTGTTCCAGATCAGAAATATCTCTTGAGAGAAGCTAAGGACCAGTGGAAAATATAAGCTTACTTTTTTTGGGGAGGGTCTAGAGAAGTGTGGCCTAGAGGACCTAAGATCTACCTGAATTGATTTTTCAACTCTACTCTTGTTTAATCTTGGGTAAGTCAGTCATTATTTACAACCTCTTTATGTAAAATGGGGCCTTAAAATGACCACCTCAGAGGCTTATTAGGAGACCGTTTTCTTAAAATTTTTAAAGAAATTATAAAATAATGAATACTTAAATACTTTATTGTGTTTCTAGTATTAAAATACAGATAAAGCAAAAGTCTACTCTAGTCCCCTCTGTCCCAGTACTATCAGTTGGTGTGTAACTTTACAGACCTATTTCCTATGTAATTAAATATACATACACACTTAACACATGAAATTGTGGAGTTTTATTATCTTTTAAAATATTTTTTATTTATTTCTCTCCCCTACCCCCCTACTGCCCCCCCCCCCAGTTGTCTTCTCTCTGTGTCCATTCGCTGTGTGTTCTTCTGTGTCCGCTTCTATCCTTATCACCAGCACAGGGAATCTGTGTTTCTTTTTGTTGTGTCATCTTGCTGCGCCAGCTCTCCATGTGTGCGGCACCACTCCTGGGCAGGCTGCACTTTTATCGCACTGGGTGGCTCTCCTTACGGGGCACACTCCTTATGCGTGAGGCTCCCCTACACAGGGGACACCCGAGTGGCACGGCATTCCTTGCACGCATCAGCACTGAGCGTGGGCCAGCTCATCACACGGGTCAGGAGGCCCTGGGTTTGAACCCTGGACCTCCCATGTGGTAAGTGGATGCTCTATCCATTGAGCCAAATCCTCTTCCCTGTGGAGTTTTAAAAATGTAAATAGCGCAGTTTAGTTTTCACTGCAAGTTTTTTTTTTTTTTTTTTTTTTTTTTTTATAATAACTTAACAACATAACTTGAAGATATCCCCCAAGCCATTCTTGGAACTGATTTGTATTTATCTAATGTTACTTCTTGACAATGAAAAACAAGGTGGCCAGCCAACAGCAATATAAATTCTCTTTAAATGCAAGCACAAGTTTTTCTGTTAAGTAGATACAATATAGAATACTGGAAATGTTGGAGCAGAGGTATACACATTTTAAATTACCAGTTGGAACTTCTGTTTCCTGTTTTTCCAAGCTTTTGCTATCATTTGATATAATAAAACTTTTAATGATTTGCCAATCTGATGGGCAAGAAAACTGTCTTCATATATTTGATTTCTCTGATTGCTGTGGAGACTGAATAAATTCTAATGTTCACATTACCCATTTATATTTCCTCTTTTGAGAATTACCAGCTCATTCAATACACGTTTGCTTATTGGATAGTTAACTTCTTTTGTTAATCGAATAGTTGTCAATTTCTTATTGATTTACAAGTTTAAAAATACATTCTGTTTCAATGCATTGCAGTTATTCTTCTTTTTAAAGCTTCAGTCTTCCCATCATTCATTTTAGGCACAGCAAAATGTCCCAGGTTCATTTTTGCTTGTTTGCTGCTCCAAACCTAAATTCATAAATCATACCTTTATGTAAAGAATGCTGATTCCTTTTCATGGGACAGGTTTTTTAGACCTTAGTTGTGCTTATTGCTACTAGATTATCATTTCATTGCTTTTAGGCCTTTCTTTTTCTTTTGCTAGCCATAAAAAGCAAAAAATGAGTTCATATGTGAGGTTGCTCAAAAAACATTTGAAAGGAATTGACACAACACTAGCTTTTTGTAGTCACTCTTTTTTTAAAAAGAGTACCTTTTGAACTTGTAGTCATATGAAACTTTCTCATCACCCCCAAATGATTTGATGCTACCTCTTCAATAACCTTATATATAGAAGGTGATGCTATCATACACAGTTTATATAATAATTCTTTTTACTGTATATAGGAGATTATCCAGAGGAATTTTAAACCTACAGGTGTATTCATAATCTCTGCTGGGAAGCTAGAAATTACTCCATTTCTTTGGATTTCATTGCTTGTCATCTTCATTTTTCTCTCTTTAAAGATTTTATTTCTCTTCTTCATGCAACTCTCAAATTGTCCTCTCTGATTACTTGTTTCAAATCACATATATATATTAATGAACAGGGCTGAGACTCAGACCTAGGCTTCTGAAATTCTTCTTTTCTATACCACCACAACAATGAAGGATATATGACATCTTGTTAACATCCTCAAATCTACCAAGGATTCTATTAAAAAGACAAAGCAAAAAACCAAGATTTTTTAGCATGCATGCTTATTTCTTAGAGAAGTCTTGTTGGTTATTATATTGTTTCCTAAGTAGTTCCAGATAATTGCTTAATAATTCATTTTTTTAACAAATCAATTTATTGATACATATTAATAAAGCATAAATCCAGCCAAAGCGTACAATCAATGGTATTTTGTATAATCACATATTTGTGTATTCATCACTTCAGTCATTCTTAGAACACTTTCATTATTCCAGTAAGAATAAACAGAAAATAAACAAACAAAACTCATCACCTCTCAGCCCCTCCACCCTACATATAGCTGCCTATTTTTTTCCCTCTCTTTAGTATATTTGTATTTATATTTTGTAAAAACAGTCTTATATGTGCAATACCACCCAAATTCGTGTTTTACTATCTTATACAGTCCCATGTTACAGTTTTTAGCTTCTTTCAGTAATATACATGACCTTAGACTTTCTCTTTCAACTGCTGTCATCCCATACAATAGCACTGCTAGTTATAAACACCATGATATGCTTTAACCATTTCTATTCATTTCCAGGGAAGAATTCATTTTTTTAAAAAGACTTATTTACTTTATTTTTCTTTCTTTATTTCCCCTTCGCCCAGATGATTCCCTTGTCTGTCTGCTCATTATCTATATGCCTCCTCCAGGAGGCACCAGGAAGGAACTGAACCCAGGACCTTCCACATGAGAGGTGAGTGCCCAATGGCCTGAGCCACATTCGCTCCCAGTGGGTTGCAGCATCTGCTGGCTTGTGGCATCTGTTTGTATATGGCAGGGCTGGCATCTGCTTGTCTTCTTTTAGGAGGCAACAGGACCTGAACCTGGGACCTCCCATGTGGTAGGTGGCTGCCCAACTGGTTGAGCCACATCCTCTTCCCAAGAATAATTCATTTTTGAGTTGACAGGAATTATTGTCAACTTACACTTCATCAATTTACAATGTCTGGACTGAATTTTTAAATTTTTAATAAAGAACATTTATCCCTCTAAAGTCATTTGGCATTCATTCCATTTTCCATTATTTTCAAAGAGTACTGACAGTGATTCTAAAAAAAATCAGATTGGCAAATTCTTTCAGAGGCGGGAAGAGTAGTTCCTTTGGGACTTGGAAAAATTATTTAAACCATCCTGGGGTGTGCTGACTCTCCCTTCACCTGTTAGGGCCCTTAAGTTCTTTCCTATAATAATTTTACTACAGGTTTTCAATTTGGATATTCTTCTTGCTAGAGAAAGAAAAAGCAAGATATATATTCTCTTCTTTGGAATCTTCTGATAATTAAGCATTGTCCCTAAGCATTAAGCCTGTATTATTCTCAATATATTATCTGTATAAAAATTTGTTACTGTATACAAGTCCTTTTTTTAAAAAGCATGCTGTGGACTCTATGATTTTCCATAAACCTTGGCTAATAATTTACTTAATATTGCTGACACTATTATAGATATGTAGCAAATATTTCTATACAGTTACTATATGATTATCTTAGTTATGCAATCTTAGATATTTTCCCCCTCTGAAACACTTTGAAATACTACTTTATAAAATCTAGTCCATGTATATACCATTACTTTCTATTAGGAATTTGTTAACCATTTTATCTGTGTTATCCAAACCCCTTCCTTTTATATTTGGACTTAAATAAAAAAGAAAGCAGTTCTCTTTGTTTCTTTTGCTAAGTCCTGAGAAACAAAAATGTTAATAAAGCAAGTCAAAGCTAATTGAAGGTCCTGCTTGCAGCAAAAATTATCAAGAAGGTTGAAGTCCCTTTTCACTACTATATTTTATTTATGTCCCAGTTCTGTAATCCTTAACAGGATAACCTTTTGTTTCTCTTTCTTTTTTAAAAAAATAATAAATATTTTTTTATTTTTTAAAAGATACATAGATTACATAAATGTTACAGAGAAAATATAGGGATTCCTATATGCCCCATTCCCCTTACCTCCCATACCCCTCCACATAAACAACATCATTCGTTAGTGTGGCACATTCATTGCAATTGATAAATGCATCCTGGAGCATTGCCACTGAGCATGGACCACCGCTCACATTGTAGTTTACACTCTCTCCCACACAATTCTACATGTTATGGGAGGATATAAAATGGCTTCTATCTGTTGTTACAATGTCATTCAGGATGATTCTCAAATCCCAAAAAAGCCCTCGTATTACACTTGTTTTTCCCTTTCCTTGCCCCCAGAGCCTTCAGTGGCTACTGCCTCCACATCAATGTTGTCATTTCTTCCATTGCTAGATTCACAACAAGACTATAGTAGAATACCAATAAGTCTACTCTAGTCCATAGTTCATTCCCCAATCCTGAGGATTCTGGGATGGTGATGTCCACTCCACCTCTCATTGAGAGAGGGTTTTGCTCCCATACAGCAGATGGACAGGACTCTCTTGCTTGCAGTTGTAGGCACTCTTGTTTCCGTGGTATAGTGGTTGTCAATCCTCACTTCCTTGTTGGTTGTCCTAGGTGAGTCCAATGAACTGGAGAGTAAGTGTTGCAACTCTGCTGAGGCTCAGGGCCCAGCTGGCACATGGACAGCCCAAAGATTCCAGTCTCTTGGACATACACCTACAAACTCCAGCACCAAGTACAGGTTTAAATAGAAGGGGCAGATCAACTGTGTGTAGGGAAGCCATAACCAGGTCAACTATGTCACTCTCAGGAGCATGAAGTCCAAAGTAGGGCCCACTGGCAAGGTGCCAAACTCCAGAGCTATCTGCCCTGACCATAGGCTGTGGGTGTCTCCAAAGCCCTCAGGAGCTCCAATATTTGGGGTAGTATCCACTTTGGCAGCCTATGAGATCCTGCTCAGATGTGCCTAAGTGTTACCTCTGGAATGACCTCCCAACTCATTTTGCAGTCTCTTAGCCATATAAATTCATTTATTTTTACCTTTTCCCCATTTGTTTCCCTTTCTTAGTTCATTATGATGAATTCAGTGTTTTCTGTCATGTTTCAATCCTTAGGTTCATGGATTTTTTATGCCTGAAAACAGTATTGTGTGAGTGTGTGTATTAATTAACCACCTTCTGTTACAACCATTTAAGTTTTACACAGGTACAATCTTATGTTGGCAAAGTCTGTAAGTTTTACTTCAATACATCTGCCTCTTTAGGAAAACCTTGGGTTCATGCTATCCATCACCCATACCAATTTTTGGTTTGTGTGGTGTTTAAGCATACATGCTGTATACAAATTTCTAAGACCAGTATTCCTTAATTATTAATTTATAAAGTGATGAGTAGTACCACCAAAATGACTAGACGTGAAAAAGATCATCATAAGTACTGGCTTAGGCATAGAGAAACTAGAACGCTCATATACCGCTGATAGGAATGTAAATTGAAACTGTTGCTTTGGAGAACCATTTAACTATAATCAATCTATGGTCCAGCAATTTGAATCCTAAATTTACACCTAAAAGAAGTTCACAAAATACATGAACAAGAAAGTTAATAATGGCCTAATTCTTAATAGTCTTGAAGTAGAAGCAGCCAACTTTTTAAATAGTAAAAACTGTGTAATCACATAATGCAATAGTATATAAGATTGAGAATCCGTGAAATTCAATGGCAAATAACAGCATGGATAAATCTCATAAACATGATATGGAGTGAAAGATGCCAGACACAAGATTAAATACTGAATGAGTCTTTTTATATAAAGTACAAAAAGAGGTAAATTTGATCTGGTTTATTGGAAGTAAGGATAATGATTAGCCTTAGATGAGTAAGTGATCGGAAAGGCACAGAAGGGGAGCATCTGGGGTTCTGTTTCATGATCTGGCTGCTGGTTATAGAGTTTTTACTTTTGGAAAATCTATGGAAAATTCACTTTTGATTTACGCATTTTTCAGTGTATGCATTATACTTCAATGTTACCAGAAAAAGTGGTCGTCACATCCACCATACTGCTAGTTATGCGTTTGTCTTTTTCTTCCTCCTTAACATTCCTTTCTTCCTTCCTTTCCCTCCCTCTTTCCTACCTAACACTTTTTCTTATTAAATATTTTAAACCTGAAAAATCTGAAAATGTAAATAGCCCTTGATTTTTCCACATTTCCCCCCCTTTATCTTTTCTTTCAACACATTCAAATAGTAATCAGGCATCTTCAGCATATCAACTTCTGTCCTAGGTACAGGACTCAGTGGGGACAAATCAGACACAGAATCTTGACACAGATGCTGCCTATGAGCATGTCCATTCTAGAAGAGAAGTCAGACAGCAAAGGAGCCATGGGAATGCGGTGTGGAAAGTGCCATGACAGGGGGTTAGCAGACCCAACGTCAGTGTCTATGGATTATCAGGAGTCTCACTGAGAAAGGCTAGTGTGAGTCAGTAATGTTTGAGATGAAATGAGTGAAATGGATGGTCCAGAGGCAGAAGAAAGAGCATGTGGGATAGCCTGGAGGAAAGAGATTAAGAAAGTGGAAAAGCTCAAAGAGGGTGGAAAATAGAGTCTGGTTGCTTTGGCCAGGGATAGATATTGGAAGTTCTTATAGCAAAATATTGTCCAGCTATTAATATTTTATGAAATAATAATATATTCTGCTGAAGATGAGCTATGCCCTGTCATAAACTGGATTGTTATAGCATTAGGAATAAACTCATATATATTTAATAATAAATAAAAAAATATATTTTAATTCTGTGATGATTAAGTTCATGTATCAACTTGGCCAGGTTTTGATATTGAGCTGTTTGGTTAAGAAAGAACTGGCCTGATTGTCACTCTGAGGATATTTTGTGGACTTAAATCATCAGTATGTTGATTGCACCTATAACTGATTACATCTCCAATCAACTGAGGAGATTTCCTTCAACAATGAGAGACATCTCATTCAATCAGTGGAAGGCTTTAGAAGGAGAAATGATTTCAGCAGTCAGGAAAGAGAATTTCTATCTCTACTTCAGAAAGCCAGCTTCTCCTGGGGAATTCAGCGAAAATCTTCATCTGTTCCCAGCTTGCAGTCCACCGGATGGAATCTGGACTTGTGCATCCTCATAGCCATGTGAGACAATTCGTATAAAAATCTCATAAAATTTACAGATACTTCCAATTTGCTTCTGTTTCCCTAGAGAACCCTGACTAATAACAATTTCCTTGGATGTGCCAAGCAGTACATACTTGCAGGAAAAAATATATTTAAACATGTGTTAGGGCTTTTATTACAGGTATGACTATGGCATCATATTTTGAATTTTAAAAAATTTAAGAATAGTGTATCCAATGCAAGAGAATATCTTGTTTTAAATAAAAATGGGGCACTATTTTCTTACAAAAAGATATTTTGATAAAAAAAAAGTAATAACAGTGATTGGCATACCTTGTATTTAGGAAATTTAAAATGCCCTTCCAATTTGTTTTTAAAAACGCATGTAGGCTGGAAAATTATTACATGGTCTCCATCCACATACCATTATAATTCTCAACCTTTTAGCTACCTTCTTTTGGCTGTTATGCACTTATCACTTAAAAGTATGAAGCATCTGCATTTATGTCCCCAAAACACAAATTTCAATTAAAATAAAAGAAATATAGTCATGGTTTTAGCTATCATTTCTTTCCCCAGATATATTTTCAATGCCACCTTAAAACTACTGAAGAAGCAATATTTCAATTGTTATCTGCATAACTCAGTGATGAGTGAAGTACTTCTGGTTGACTGATCTGATTTTTGACTTAAAGAAATAACTTTAATATTTTAATAGTCATATAATTTTTCTGGTTTGGGTATGAGAAGGTTATGAGAGTACCAACTTGTATGTGATACTGTGAGGATAAATTGGTATCATAAGTAAAAAAGGGTCACACAGCATAAGTTTTCTGGTAAGTATGATGCTGAAAATTTCCAAACCTAATCTGAGAACACAGTTAGATAAATAATTTCTTCAGATTTGTGAATTTATTTGAAAACATTACAAAGACTTACAAATTAAATTACATGTAGTACTACATCTGCATTATATTTAATGTGTTTATTAAGAAATATGGATCAATGTAATCAGAAGTGTAGGGGAAGATTTATGAGAGTTATTCATTCATTCACCCATTCATATTTTTAAAGTATCTATTATATGTAAAGGGCTGGTAATAAAAAAAATACAATAAATGGACAATACAGGTTTTTGTCTCTCCTAATCCATCTCACCTTTCCCACCCCTCTTTTACACCTAGGGGCTCACCTCTCCACGTGACATAACTTGGTTCCCTTACCTTCTTCCTTCTGGTTGACTTTGGTCAATGGAGGCACCAAGGCGAGATGGGAGAAGAGAAAGTGTGGGTTAATTACTTGTATCACCTCCACCCTGTCAGCCCCCCTTTTTGGGAATGGCCGCATTCCTCTGCCTATAGCACCAGCACTTACGTGGCTCTTCTTCTTTCTCAGCTATAGTTCTCACGAGGTTCCTGTAACATGGCTCCTCCTTGCTCTATAAGGCTTCCCACAGTGGCTAATCTCTGAGTTCCCTACCATATCTTATTTATACCTGTAATTATGCCAGTGACTCTCAATAGTCCCCTCCTTTCATTAACTTTCCTGAACTCGATCCTTATAAAGGCACCACCATAAGCAGAACTTGCTCTCATGACTTATGTGAATCCTGTCATGTATTCATGATACTTTGAAAGTGATATATTAGATGGTGTATAGTTTCAGAGGAAACACAAAGGTGGAAACTTTAAAAGATGTCCTGGGCTGGGAGACTCGAGGATCACTGCTCAGAGAAAGTGGTAAT
Organism: Dasypus novemcinctus; assembly: GCF_030445035.2. Taxonomy (NCBI): domain Eukaryota; kingdom Metazoa; phylum Chordata; class Mammalia; order Cingulata; family Dasypodidae; genus Dasypus; species Dasypus novemcinctus. The sequence continues at coordinate 22,143,872 of NC_080676.1, read as the reverse complement.
CAAACAGAGGCTTGAAGAATGAGTAGGATTTCATGGGTGTTTGGGAACAGGAAGATAAGAAAGAAGAGTCATGGAAGTCAGAGACAGAGTACCATATTCATGGAGCGTGATGTGCTGTGTTATTTGGGAGGTACTAACTGTGAGGGTTGCCAAAGAGGTGGCAAAGAGCGTAACAGATGAAGACCAGTGAGGTAGGAGGTATCAGAAGATGGTGAAGGACATGAAAAAGACTGGTGTCTTGAAATATGACTCTTAAAGAAGCAAAACAATAATTTCCGTGTGGGAAATTAGGTCTTTGAGTTATCTTTTCCTTTTTCCAACAATTACTGATTCTCCTTTCGCTAACAAGTTTAATGACTATTCTCTGAGGAATAGCCCCTCCCTTGGTATCAGCCCCTGTGTTGATTTCCTTCATACACCACTTCTAGGTGTAAGCATGTGACCAATATCTGGAAAACCAGTTCAACCCTTTTCTCTTGTGAGAGCAATTGCTCAAAGTTGGGCCTATGATTCAAGACAGCCAATGAGACTTAGGTGTGAAAGTATTTAACTGTTTTTGCTGGGATTGACTAGCTATAAGACATATATAAACCAGAAACTCTTAGGAACCACCATACTGGAAACAACAGCAAAAGAATGAAACCAACATAGAGGAAAACAGATCAGAGGGAGAGCTAGAGCAAGAGAAAGTAAGAGATAAACTGCTGGTGACATCATTAAAGTCTCTGATTCCAGCTATCTGAACCCCTATCTCTGTTAGGTTTTTTTTGTTTGTTTAATTTACTGAACCAATACATTCTTATATTTTCCTAGTTAAATTTAATGAGAATTAGATATCTATCACTTACAATCAAAAAAGTCCTTTACATGAGGAAGGCAGCTATGGAGGTGGGGGCATGTTTTATTTCAAGTGTGAATTTTTTTAAAAAAAAGGTGTTTGAATGTCCCTTGGCCAGCATTTTCCAATAAAAATATAATGTGAGTCATGTATGTCATTTAAAATTTTCTAATCGCCACGTTAAAGAGAAATAGGTGATCTTAATTTTAACAAAGTAGTATATTGAACCCAATATGTCAAAAATATTACCATTTCAATATGTAATCATTATAGAAAATTGTACACTGCTTCTGATTTAAATTTCTCTTTAAATTTAGCTAAAATTAAATTGAATCACCAATTCTGTCCTCAGTTGTGCTCGCCACATTTCAGGGCTCTGTAGTATTGGACAGCACAGCCCTAGACTGTAGATCCTAGAGTACAGGGTGAGCAGACAGAAGTACAGATGGAATTTAGCTTGTAGTCAAAATTTAGGGCCTTGGAATGGAGAGTTAGTTAAGATTTTTGAACAGGGAAGTGATATAAGCATCCTTGAAGCCTTTCCGGATTTCCTGGTCAGTTTAATGCCTTTCTCTAAATCCTCTTGCCTGGGTCCATAAGGACACATGTCAGGTTGTCTAGGGGCAGAAATGCTTATTCATTTAAAGCAAGGCAGCCAGAGAAATTATCTGGTTTTGAGCAGGATTATCTCAAGACCTTACCCATACATTTTTTTTTAAAGACTTATTTTATTTCTCCCCACCGCCTCGTTGTTTGCAATTGCTGTGTCTGTCTTCCTTGTGTCTTTAAGAGGCACGGGGAACTGAACCTGGGACCTCTGATGTGGGAGGGAGGCACCTTTTCTCTTGAGCCACCACCGTTCCCTGCCTTGTTGTGTCTCTCGTTGTGTTTTTCTTCTCGTGTTTCTTGTTGCATCCCTTGTTTTCTTCTTGTGTTTCTTGTTGCAACAGCTTGCCATGACTGCCCAATGTGTCAGCTTGCTGTCTTGCTCATCCTCTTTAAGAGGCACTGGGAACCTCCGCTCCCTACTTTGTTGCGTCTCTCATTATGTTTTTTTCTTGTGTCTCTTGTTGTGTCAGCTTGCCATGCCTACCCGTCACACCAGCTCACTATCTTCTTTAGGAGGCACCAAAAACTGAACTCGGACCTCCCATGTGGTAGGTGGTAGCTCAATCACTTGCACCAAATCCATTTCCCCCATGCATTCTTTTGCCACTGATGAGACTTGGAATATTTTCTCATAATTAAGTGGCCTTGGATTCTTATCCCTATTCTTACACTATCAGGTAAAATGGAATAATGGAGTCAAATAAAAGATTCACAAACAATTTAAATAAAAGTTCTAATTTATGCATTAACCGAAAGGCCAATCCTAACTTGAAACCTATTCATATAAGAAAACATTGAGGATCTTAGAATCAAGAAAATATTCTGTATACTTAACATATTTGAATAACTTCATGATTAAAATTTTCTGATCAACACTCCATTTATTTATTTTTTCCATAATTGTAAAGATATAATACATTCCATTCCTGGAGCATTCATTACAATTTTCATAAAATGATTATATGAATTCTTAGATTCTTCATTTCTAGCAAATGAATTATGCTAATAAGAAAAAAAAATTTTTTTAAATAAGAAACACCCTTTTTTGTAAGAACATTTCAAATTCCTGAGCAGAGGCATTTTATATGGTTAGTGAAACACTTTTTTGCTTCTGTCAACTGGGCGAGGGCTATGTTTTGTTATTTCTGTGGTGAAACAAAGAAAGGATATGTTCTCCTTCAAAAGCACACAACTGCTGCAATAGAGGAACGTGTTTCAAAATAGGGATCAGGCCAGTAAAAAGTCCCTGCAGGAAGGTGCTCACCACGCCTCAACCTCAAGTAAGCAAGGCAGCAGTGGTTGGTGGTCACCCAGGCAAGCCCTGGCCCCTGTGAGGTGGGTGGGGCTGCTTTAATAAGAGGTCTAGAGAACAATGCTGCGAATTAGTATGGAAAATTTCCTGAGATGATATACTAGCTTCATTTATTTGCTTTTCATTGGTTTGTGGTAATGACAAAATATATATTTGGGAACAATGTGGCAATTCACAGTTTGTAGCACAGTAAGCATCAAAAACACTTGAAAATTGTTAAAATGGGAAATTTTGATTTGTATATATGTTACCACATAAAACTTTTTTTAAAAAGTTGAGTGTCTTTTTAAAAAATATATTTTTATTACAGAAGTTGGGAACTTACAAAAGAATCATGCACCTATGTGGAATTTTCCATACAAGACCCATTCACTAACACATCACACCATTGTAGAACATTTGTTACAAATTATGAGAGAATATCATCAGACTATTACCACTAACTATGGTCCATAGTGTTAATTTGGCATTTTTTTCATATCTCTCTGTTATTAACACAGTACATGTTTGGCATTGATGCAAGAATGTTACAGTATTGCTATTAACTATAGTGCATAGGTCACATTAATTGTATTTTTCCCATGCTTCTCCACATTACCACCACCCTGCAAAAGTGATGTATATCCGTTTTAGTTCACAGATAAACGTTCTTGCATTTGTACTATTAACCACAATTCTCATTCACCTCTGGGTTCACTGTGTTATTGAGTTCCTAGATTATTCTCTAGCTTTCTTTCAATTGACATTTACATCCCTAGATGTAATTTACATCCTTTACATCCTAGATGACATTTACATCCTTTTCAGCCACAATCGCATTTATAAGCCAGCTGCTACTCACTATATTACTATCCACTCTACCCATTTCCACAAAATTTACAGTTAATTAAAATTTCTACATACATTAAACATTAGTACTCCTTCACAACCCTCCTCTTATCTCCTAATAACCTATACTCTAAGTTTTAACTTCATGCACTTTTCTTCACACTTCATTCATATTAGTGAGATCATGCAATATTTACCCATTTGTGTCTGGCTTATTTCACTAAGCATAACGTCTTCAAGGTTCATCCATGTTATCATATGTGTTCCAATGTCATTTCTTCTTACTGCAGCATAGTATTCCATTGTTTGTATATACCACATTTTGTTTATCTATTCATTGGTTGAGGGACACTTGAGTTGTTTTCATCTTTTGGCAATTGTGAATAACATCAATATGAACATGGGTGTGCAAATGTTTGTGTCACAATTTTCAGTTCTTCTGGATATATTCCTAGTAGAGGAATTCCTGGATCATATGGCAATTCTATATTTAGCTTCCTGAGGAACTGCCAAACTGTCTTCCACAGAGGTTGCACCATTTTACAATCCCACCAACTGTGAAGGATCGTTCCTATTTCTCTACATCCTCTCCAGCACTTACAGTTTTTTTAAAGGCCATTCTGTGTGGTGTGAGATGATATCTCACTGTTGTTTTGATTGCATTTCCCTAGTAGCTAGTGATATTGAACAGTTTCCCATGTGCTTTTTGGCCATTTGAATTTTCTCTTAGGAGAAATGTCTATTTAATTAAGTCTTTTGTCCATTTTTTAATTGGATTGCTTGCTCTTTTATTGTAGAGTTGTATGATCTCTTTATATAGAGTGGAAATCAAACCTTATCAGATATGTGGTTTCTAAATATTTCTTCCCATTGAGTGGGCTGCCTATTCACTTTCTTGATGAAGTCCTTTGAATCATAAAAGTGTTTAAGTTTGAGGAGGTCCCATTTATCCACGTTTTCTTTCATTGTAAGGTTTAAGAATCTACCTCCTATGACCAGGTCTTGAAGATGTTTTCCTACATTTTCTTCTAGGAATTTTATGGTTTTAGCTTTCATAAGTTAGGTCTTTGATCTATTTTGAGTTAATTTTTGTATATGGTGTGAGATAGGGGTTTTTTTTTCTTTCTTTTCGATATGGATATCCAGTTCTCCCAGCATCATTTGTTGAATAGACTGTTCTGCCCAGCTGGTGGGTTTGACAGGCTTGTCAAAAATCACTTGACTATAGATGTGAGGGTCTGTTTCCGAACAATCAATTCGGTTCCGTTGGTCTATTTATCTATCTTTATGTCAGAGCCAAGCTGTTTTTACCACTGTAGCTGGAAATGTGATTTAAAGTCTAAAATTGAGAGTCCTCCAACCTTGCTTTTCCTTTTCAAGATGTTTCTGGCTATTCAAGACCTCTTACCCTTCCAAATAAATTTGATAATTGTGTTTTCCATTTGTGTAAAAAATGCTTTTGGAATTTTTATCAGGATTATAGAAAAAAAACTTTTTGAAAAAAGATGTAGCATTTATTAGGCGGTATTTAATCTCTGCTTTGGGTAAGCAGATATCTTTATTAATATAGTTAACTATTTTTGACCTTTGAAGACCAATTCTGAAAAGTGAGGGCAAGTTTGCATACCCATTTTGTCAGGATAACTGAGCCTTTGATGGTCACACTGAATAGCTTTACAATGAGCTCTTTGTTATAAAACATTTAGTAATGGAACCTTAATACATTATGTTCTTCCCAAAAGCCAATTACTAGCAGTTACACAGCTTTCAGAAGGCTTTGAATGAAGTCATTTTTGTTTCAGTGATTGAAAATTCACAAACATGTCAAAGCTCAAATCCTCAGCACACTCCAGGAAAATTAGGCCTTATTCTGTGTCCTCAACTAAATCAATGGCTAACATGGTTTTTTGAATATTAGGACATGATTCCTTTTGATTCCTGGAAACAATTTTTGGTATCTTTTTTTTGTGTGCGGTGGGTTGGAGGTGTTGAAGCAAAAGCTCTCATCATAAAAATTTGGGGAATACAAAAAAACTATACGAGGATGATAATAAAGATTGCTCATTATTACAATCAACTGGGGATAATTACTATTCAATTTTGATGTATATTCTTCCAGACTTTATCTATCTATCTATCTATCTATCTATCTATCTATCTATCTATCTATCTGGTTATATAAAAACACCAGAATCCTATATAGCAAAAGTATTCACGGACTGAGAAAATACATAATACAAAGCTATGATAAACTCAATACGTAAAAACTGTCATTCATAATATCATCTACACACACTTAACAATAGGACGGCATATTCTAATAGAACCTATATAATCCAGGCTACTGCATTACTCTAGGATGTATGATTCAAAGTGCTTCATAAATATTGTTACCCACATTTTAGAACCACTGATTTAAATCTTTTAACAGAAAGCCAAGTTTGTGTAGCTGTGTTGATTTCTCTATGTTAAAAGCACTTTAACTGCGATAGCTTCTGCTGTTACCAACAAACACACAGAATGTTTGCTACAAACCATGGTTTGCCACAACTTGCAAGAGGCAGACCCTGGAGTAAGTAATTATGTGACTTTGGGAATTAAATGTTAGTGGTTCTTAATGTTAAAGGTGAGAGGCATCAATAATTTCTTTCTGAAAAACCTGGGAGGATTTCTTAAAAGAGATAAGTTCCAGAGGAGGTCTGTAAAGAAGAAACTATAATACTAAAGAAGTTAGTAGGACAAATGTAGGTTTCAGTGAGATGTATAGTCAAAATCTAAAGGAAAGATCCATGGAGTATTGTCTGAGGATGGTCACGAGACCAAAATTCACAAAAACAATTCATGTCAGAAGCAGCAGCATAGTATTTAGAAAATGACAGGTTCTTTTTAATTTGGAAACAAGTTTTCTAATAAAAGTATATTCAGAAAGTAATATGACAACACCCATTATCATAATTAACAAATATTAACATTTACCTACCTCTTCATTAAGTATTTTCATCTTTATATTGTTCATTAAAAAAATTTAAAACTTTGAAGCTCATTGAGTGGTTGAGAAAAGTGCTGGGAATATCATAAAAGAAACTGGAAGGGGAGAGGACCTTTAGGAGAAATAATTAGTAGGTTATATGACAAACACCTAAGAAACATTTAGAAAACATGACTCATTAGAACTATTTAACATTGCAGACTCACTGAAGAGGAGATTTAACATGTTTAATATAAGTTGGTCTCCACAGACATTTGATTACAATTCTTTAACCAATTAATTTCATAAATACAGAGAGACTTCAAGTTATATTGGATGTGATCCAAAAGTTTACTGTATGTTGGTTGTTTGTATAACTTTATATAACTTTTAACTATGGGAGAGCAAATACAAAAGCTTTGTTAGCTTTCCAGACTAGTTCATTAAAGCCTATTTAACCTGGTTCCTTAAAGCCTATTTAACCAAGGTCACCAAGCTCCTTTAAGGTTACTCCTGCATCATACATAGTAAGCAGTTATTGTTAATTTTGTTTGGTGTGAAAATGGCATAGTAGTTATATTTTTTTAAAAAACCAACCTGAAAACCCCCATTACTTTATATGATTGCTACATAACAAACTAGCACAAATCTAGCAAAGAACTGAAAGCAGCACTAATTTATTATCTTGCAATTTCTATGGGATGTCTGCACAACATGACAGAGTTCCCTCATCATGGTCCCAATCCATGGAAATCAGCGAATGGCTTGCTGTATGGGATTTGCATTGAAATGCTCCAGCAAAGCAAACAAACAAACAAACAAACAAAGGTGAGAAATAGATGCAATGAAATTGGCAGAATAGAGTTGAAACTGAATGGTTGGCATTTAGGGGTTAATTTTTACTATTCTTCCCACTTTTATTGTGTTTTAAAATGTCCACCAAAAAATAGCCTGTCCCTCAGCCTTAATCCTGAGACCTAAACTTGGGTCTATTAGGCTATAATGTATTTCAGTCCATCCTTTGCTCTTGATCTCTTGTTCCAAGCATTCCTCAGTCCTTCAGAGTCATGAAGGAAATGGGGACTGGGTATCTCTCAAGGCATATTAGTTTTGGTTTACCATTTGTTGATTGAATGATACCAAAACACTTTGGGATTTCCTATAAAATGTTCAGAAACTACTTAAATATAACTAGGAACCCAGATTATTCCCATTTTGACAATAATAGTTACATGGTTGACATATATAAAGGGAACTATTTACTTCATATCCATAGAATGTTTTTGGAAAAAAGTCAAAATTCATCAAAGGTATCCCCTCTCAAAATAGTGTAGGCAATTTCCAGGAATTACAAAGAATTTGTATGTGTGATGTATTATTCAAGTACCAAAAAAGATTTTTGTCTACTCTCCGATTTAAGAAGCAATTTAAATTTTTATTCAACAGACTTTAACTCTTGGATATTTGCCATGTAGGAAATAGGAGAAATTAACATTTCCATTTGGAGAGCATTAATTAAATAAAGATACCTTGTAAAATTACATTTGCTATTAGGTAATGTATCATGGTTAAGTTCCTGTGTCAAATTGGCCAGATTAACTGGTATACAGTTAATTGGAGAAAGCACTGGTCTGACTGTTATCGAGGTCATTTCGTGGATCTAAATCATCAGTATGTCGATTGCAACTATGGCTGATTCCATCTACAATCAACTGAGGAGATTGCCTTCAACAATGAGAGATGTCTCATCCAATCAGTTGAAGGCTTTGAAAGGAGAAGTGATGATGTCAGCAGTCAGAAGAGAGACTTTCTATCTCTATTTCAGACAGCCATCTTCTCCTTGGGAATTCATCAGAAACCTTCATTGGAGTTCCCAGTTTGCAGCTGCCTTACGGAAGATGGACTTGTGCATCCCCACAGCCATGTGAGAAAATTCTTAGAAAATTCTCATAATATTTACAGATATCTCCTTTTGGTTCTGTTTCTTAAGAGAATCCTGACTAATTCAGGTATCAAGATTGAGAGATAGGACTACTTTATATACTTTAAAAGCAAGCATCTCAGCTATTAGTGTAAAAAATTCCAAAAAACATTACATAGCCTAATAAAACTTATGGAATTGTATGAAGAATCTTTTTCATTAGCCATGGTGACATGAAATATTATTTTAAAAAGAATGCAAGGATGAAAAATTTCCTTCATTTGATAGAAAACTTAAAATAAAACAGGAAATATTTCTTAAATGATTCCCTGCTTACCTCATATATTAATCTTACTTTATGGATAAGTAATTTCAATATCCTGTCTTTCCTTCATCGGTTTATTTATACTGGGATATTTTACTAAAAATTAACAATATCTAAAGTCCTCATAATTTTCTGTTTAAAATTATGTAAAAAAGAATATAATGCAGAAAATTATCTTTAGATGTTTTGCTCTTCCTTATACTACATAGAAATTGTCTAGATAAGAATAAAAGCAAAATTAACAAAATGAGATATGATATATCCTGGTAAAGTTTTGAATAGAGCATCACCATTGAAATCACTATTGAAGATTTATTCATAACTTATTTTTTAAAGAAGAGAGTAATGCTATTCTCAGAATGGAAATGATATTTTCCTCCCATTTAAACTCTTGTAGATTTTTGAACCTAATCAGAGCATCTTTTTGTTTTTGTTCAATTTTGTCCCCCTTGCAAACATGCAAACATATGTGTACATCAATTTTGTAAACCTTGGTTGTAGCTGAGCGAGAGGGTTTCATCCTCGCTCAGGCCCAAGAGTCGGGGGGGCTTGCTCCTGCCGAACCACCGGCGGGGGGTGCCCCAAGAGGGAGCACCGGTTCTCCAGGCGTGGGGGACGCTCGGTTGGGGAAAAACCACGGAGACCGCTTGAGCGCAAGAACAGGTCTGCTTTATTGCGGAAGTACACTTGGTTATATAGGCAGGGAAGGGGGTGGAGTATGAGGGGGAGAGCAGGGCGGAGGGGTGGCTGCGGATTGGCTAAAACTGGGGGGGCAGACCTCTGGTAAGCAGTTACTGGGGAAGAGGGCAGATTGTAGGTTGGTAATATGGGCGGGACTGGCGGGAAGTGTGGCGGGGGCTGGAAGGGGAGGAGGGGTGGAGAAAGGCGGCAACACTTGGTCATATCGGTGCATTTTTTGGCCAGTAGGTCTTCCTATTGTTCAGTAGATTTCCCAGATTTTGGTGTCATGTTTTTGCCCAATTCTTTCTTACTTTTTTCCATTCTTAATTGATTACAAATATTGGAACTGGCAAAACTTAGCAGTTATTATTACTAAGCATACCCCTTGTTCACAACAACAGATTATGTTTAATATTGCTTAACTAAACAATAAGAAATATTAATTCTACCCTCTGTCTACACATATGCCAAATTCACATCTTTGTCGGATTTACTTGCATCTGTTTTATTTTAGTTTCATGAAGAAAACAATAAAATCTTTAACTGTGGTACAAAAGGCCAGAAATATGACTGAATCAATGTACTAAAATCCATTACAATAGTTATTTTTGAAAGGCTCTTATTGTTAGGAGGAAGTCCTATAACTAATGATGTTGGGAAAGTGTTGGTACTTATGTGCACAGTGCTTTACAGCTCTTTAATTCATAGATCTCATGCTTGAGTAAAATAATTTGCAGCATCCTGACTCTTTCTAGGCAATTTTCCAAATTGTCGAAGGCAAACTTACCACTGTTTACGCTGCTGAATGATTAAAGTTAACATTACTGGTTATTGGGCTCTGAAATATGTGGCAAAATGGTCTTTGCAATTTACCTGAATAAATTAGCAATAATAATTAGGGTGACTTTATGTATAGAGGAGCATATTTTTTTTAAAAACCATGTGGCTTTATGAACTTACAAGATTTGCATGGCATTGTTATTAAGCTATGAATGTCTTTGAATTAAAGTTAGTCAATATCAAAACTCATTTTTGTGTTCTCCTTCTAGAGCCCATAGCATATCATAATTCTGCACCTAAAAATCAGTTTTTCAGTTGAATTTTAGTAGAGAGATATTAATAACAGTATACAAATACTGACATACAATCTTCGCACCATTTACATCCTATATAATGTGTGAATTTTTATTTAAATGGATCAAAATTATTATTTGTTCGTTAATACTTTTTGATGATTACAGTTAAGTTCAATTTTGCTAATAATTGTATATTTCTCATTTCCTAGGGTAAAAATATGGCATTTTCTGCCTAACCAGATCTTCAGCTATGACTTTTTCTTGATTGAAATGAATAGTAATTGACAAAGTTCATCATTACATTTAAGACCAAGTTTCAAGAATTTTTCATACAAAAACTGTCATATCACCTTGAGTTTCACTCAAAACTTAGAAGTTAATATAACATGTTAACAAATGTCCACACCAAGGGAAAATTTCCTCTGTTAATTGGATAAGAATCTATATCATAGCCTACTTTTATTTGCACTAGTGTTTGAAATCCATTTACACGGCAGCTTGTAACTATAGGTTCCACCAGTGATAGTTTGTCCTGAGAATGGACAGGCTCTAACTCTGTTTTATTATACATCTCCACTGACTTCTCCATCTATGGCACAAATACCTGTTGACCAAAAAGTGGCTTCATAAATTCAGTGAAACTATACATTGAAAAATATTTTAGATTCTCTTGAGAAGGAAGAAAAACAACAACCTAAGAGAAAACAATCACTTTTTCAAAATATTTTATTTTATACACACATAAGCACAGTGGCGAAGAGGAGCTTCTGTGTTAAAAGAGAACAAAGGGAAATCACAAACATTAGAAGTCATGTTTCAAAAGCAGGAGACTTCTGCTTCTTGCCATGAGGGAGTAACAAGATCTAGAATTAACCTTTATCCATAAACAACTGGAAAACTGGGTAAAATATAGAAAGCAACTATTTTCAGAAACTGAACCACAGGCAGTGCAGACAATGATCTCTGAGAAGAAAACAAATGAGTAGAGCTTCCTGCCTGAAGGTAATTTTTGCACTGCAGAGCAGGAATGGGGAAACCAAAATGACCCTGCCAATCTTGCTGAGTTTAGAAGACGAATGCACAGTTTGAAGTGGCTGCAGTAGTTAGAATTTGTGAGTCAGACTACTTGAGATAAGGGAACGATGTATAGAAATAGCCCTCAAAATCTGACTAGGGTTCCCTATGATTCTATAGCTGAATACCAAATACTCATGAGTATTGTGAATTCCCTTGAGTTCAGGCTGGGCTGTGGGAGCTGAATAATTCCCAGGGCTCACATGGGGCTGAGAGTTACACAAGCTCCCAACAAACCAAGCGTAGATGCCTTGTCAAATACACAAAGTATTTAATAGAGTTCACAGAAGACCTACATCTTATAAGTGGGCTAAAGTAGTCCAGAGTAAATTTTATTCTAGACTTTTCCTAAAATGGCTTGTAAATTAGCCTCAAAAAAGATCAAACTTCTACAATATAGATCAAAGGCTAACATTCTTTACAGGATGGGGATTCAGCGTTCTTTTGGTTATTGTGTGGATCTCCACTCACCAAGACAACGGCCCCATCAACACTTGAACATATTCATATGCCTTAGAGGCATGCGCCAGGCGCACCCGTCCCCACACATCCCCCTGCCTACTGACCCTTCTGTGATCCAAAACTTCTTCAAAAACGAAGCCAAAAAAGTAACCAAATAAAATTAATAAGAAAATGAAATAATTATAGTTTAAAAAAAACAAAATACAAAAAAATTTTAAAAATTAAAATAATATAAAAAATGTTGACATTGTACGTTTTATCATTGTAAGATCTGTTGTCTTTCATGTACAGTGGCAATTTCTTCCATATATTCCTCCAGTTTTTTTTTTTTCCATTTTATTTTCCAAGAAGCTTTAGGTTACAGAAGTCACATAGAAAATATAGGGAACTCCCATATACCCCACACCATTCCCCTCTACCACTCTCCCCTATTAATAACATTTTACATGCTGATGGTACATTTGTTACAGATGATGTACAAAAATAGAAGCATTGCTACTAACCATGGTCAGTGGTTTACATTGCGGTTTACACTTTGTACTGTACACTTTTATAGGTTTTGATGAACTTTAAAATGGCCAGTATCCATCACTGCAAGATCGTGAAGAACACTCCAATGACCCCAAAGTGCCCTATGTTCCATCCACTCGGTTCTTCCCTCCCTCTTCCCTTGGAACCTATGGTATCCACTAAGTTTCAGTTTTTGAAGAATAAGATACTTATTCTTATATAGTTACTTGCAATAGTATCGAGGGTTTGACATATTGGCCTGCGTTCTTTTATTGGGCACTGCCTATGTTCTAGAGGGATTCTTGTCCCTCTAATTGAGAACATGGCAGGACTCCCCAGGATGGGAGTTTAATCTTTTTTGTGTTTATTATGTGGGTCTCCACCCACTGATATCACACACTGTGACAAGATGAACACTTAATGTATTCTGTAGAAGCATGCCGCAGGTGCGCCCCATCCCATATATCCAGACACCCAATGCCCTACGCCAGTAACCCTCCCCTGCCATATATGCCAAAAGAACATTCCCAACACTGTCACTTTAACCACAGACCTGCACATCCCCAGAGTTCACCTGCTCCTTCCCCCACTCTCCCCCGAGTCCCATGGATATTCCAAACCAACCCTCCACCCTACTTCTCCTCACAGACCACTGAAGGAAATCACATCACAGCACACCTCTCACCCATCCACTGCCTAGCAACACCCTTCTACCTGATCATAGGTTTTGCCCATATGGACCTTGGTTCACCACCCTCTACTCCATTTCTGTCTTCTGTAAACCTAGCTCTGTAAGTCTGCTCTATTTGCTTTATTCATATCAGTAAGGTCATGTGATATTTGTCCTTCAGTGCTCACAGGTATAAATTAAGTTCTATTACTAGCAATATAACCCTAAATCCTGCATAATACTTAGAAAATAGCACCTTAACAAAAATTTATCTTAGTAAATTTGACAGGAGTGAGAGCTGGAGAGATGGGGTTTTAAGTTCTATTTTGCTTGCTGCACTGTCCAGTATGATAATCACTAGCCACATGAGGCTGTTTAAATTTAAATTTTCATAACTTACAGTTAAAAAAAAATCAGTTCATCAGTCGTACTTGCTACCTTTCGAGTGCTCCATAGCCATGTGTGCTAATGGGTACTGTATTAGACAGATCAGATAAAATACTTTCCATCCTCACAGAAATTCTATTGATCAGCACTGCACTGGAGAAATGCCATATATTGAAGAAAATTGCTTTGTCATCTCTAGGCATGAGATATTACTGCCTTGTCCCTTTGTCTCTCATCACAATAAAGAAACTGTTACTATGTAAAAAGAAGACCTAGCCTACAACTGTCATGTCCTTCTGTCTGCTTATGAAGTATGAAGTAATAGCTGTCACAGGGGAAGTTTACTTCATACTTTCCTGTTCAGTCTACGTGTTAAACACAGACACATCAACCATTTTCATCCAACTCCCACTTCTCTGCTAAATAAAGCAACTCTTCCATTACCACTAACACTGGCTATAAATTGTCATTCTGCGATTTGAAAAGAATGGATTATACAAATTTCAGAGGCAGTCTACAGTAAATATTCTTGTCCCAAAATACCTTCTAAAAAGAATCTGATTATAGTGCTTGAAATTCCTACATGTTCCTGAGAATTTTTAGTTTTTCCAAACTCCACTACTAAATTTATGCAAATTCCTGGATGCTGTGCATTAATCTAGTTTCCATATGTAGATGTTAGCAACTTAACAGGTAAACACTTGTTGGCTTACCGAGCTGAAAGGAAGAGTTTGTTAACTAGGGAGGACAGGGAAGCTTTCATGAAATTTCCACCTTGCTTCTGAAAATGGATAGTTCTTGCAATGAAAAGTGAGACCAGGAAATATGAGGATGCTGTTTGCTCTAATACACAGCACCATGGGATAGAATAAATCTGGCTTTTTTGTTTTTGCTTTTGTTTTTATAAAGGGTATTTATTTGGGGTAGGAGCTTACAGATACCAGGCCATAAAGCATAAGTCGCTTTTCTCACCAAAGTCTATTTGGAGCAAGATGGTTGCCAACATCTGCTAGGTTTCAGGCTTCCTGGGTTCCTACATTCCTGGGGCTTGCTTTTCACTGGGTTCAAGTTTCCTTTCTTCCTGGGGCTGGCTTATCTTTCCTCTGTGAGCTTACTTGCCAGGGCTCCAGCTTAAGTCTTCAGCATCAAATTCCAATATCGAAACTCCAACATCAGAAACCCTCAGAACAAATCTTCAACTTTCTCTTTTATGCCCTTGGACATTTTATTTAACCTCTATGAATTTCAGTTTTTTTTTTTTTTTAAAGATTTATTTATTTATTTAATTCCCCCCCTCCCCGGTTGTCTGTTCTCTGTGTCTATCTGCTGCGTCTTGTTTCTTTGTCCGCATCTGTTGTCGTCAGCGGCACGGGAAGTGTGGGCGGCGCCATTCCTGGGCAGGCTGCACTTTCTTTCGCGCTGGGCGGCTCTCCTTACGGGGCGCACTCTTTGTGCATGGGGCTCCCCTAGTGGGGGGCACCCCTGCGTGGCAGGGCACTCCTTGTGCGCATCAGCACTGCGCCTGGTCCAGCTCCACACGGGTCAAGGAGGCCCGGGATTTGAACCGCGGACCTCCCATGTGGTAGACGGACGCCCTAACCACTGGGCCAAGTCTGTTTCCCTGAATTTCAGTTTTGTGTCTTTAAAATGGGTCTAAAAGTGGCGGGGGACTTGGCCCAGTGGTTAGTGCGTCTGTCTACCACATGGGAGGTCCGCAGTTCAAACCCCGGGCCTCCTTGACCCATGTGGAGCTGGCCCAGGTGCAGGGCTGATGCATGCAAGGAGTGCCGTGCCACACAGGGGTGTCCCATTATAGGGGAGCCCCACGCGCAAAGAGTGTGCCCCGTAAGGAGAGCCGCCCAGCGCGAAAGAAGGTGCAGCCTGCCCAGGAATGGTGCTGCACACACGGAGAGCTGACACAAGATGACACAACAAAAAGAAACACAAATTCCTGTGCCGCTGACAACAACAGAAGTGCACAAAAAAGACGCAGCAAATAGACACAGAGAACAGACAACCAGGGTGGGGGGGAAAGGGAGATAAATAAATAAATCTTAATAAAATAAAATAAAATGGGTCTAAAAGTAACTTATTATCAGGATAATAAAGAATGTATACAGAAGACCCAGCTCTGTACTGAACACATATTGGGAAATGATAAAAGGGTATTATTATTGAGATTTCTTGCTGCTTCTTTATCAGTTGCAAGGTTCATAAACATTGGTGTAACAGTTTGATATGGTAATAATTCCAAAATAGTTATTGGATTATGTTTGTAATCTAGTCTGTACCTAGGTGTGATTAAGTTATGATTAGGGCTTTGATTGGGCCATGTCATTAGGGCATTGAGTCCCCATCCCTTGGTGGGTGGGGACTCACAGATAAAAGGTATGAAAAAGGACAGAGTTGAGGGTTTTTGATGTTGGAGTTTGATGCTGAAGCCTTACCCTGGAGCCACAGGAAGTAAGCTCACAGAGGAAACGGAAGCAAGCCCCAGGAAGAGAGAAAACCTGAGCCCAGGAAGAAGCCAGCCCTGGGAAGAGAGGAATCCTGAACCCAGAGAGAAGCAAGACCCTGGAAGAGAGTAACCCAGGAAGCCTGAATCCTTGCAGGCATTGGCAGCCATCTTGCTCCAACATGTGAAAATAGACTTCGGTGAGGGAAGTAACTCATGTTTATGGCTTGGTATCTGTAAGCTCCTACCCCAAATAAATATCTGTTATGACAGCCAACCAATTTCTGGTATTTTGCATCAGCACCCCTTTGGCTGACTTATACAATTGGTTTCGAAACAAAATGATGGACATATTCTATGCTCTCTCCTCTCTGTCCCAAGTACTAGAGAAAGCCTGTCAGACACAGGTGAGACTCCAGAAGATTTGAAAGGTATGGAAGAGAGCTGTATGGAGCAGAGAACCATTATAGAGAAGTGTTGGAAAAGGAGACTGAAATGTTAGGATTGAGCTAGAATATAGGACTTGGCAAAAGCGTTTATGTGTGATCTTGCTGATCCCCTCAAGCGTTTGACCCAGAGAAAATGAGCTCTTCCTCATGGTGCTTCAGTTCCTTGCCTACTTGTATACTGACCTTATATATTCTTTTCAATTACAACCAGAAAGAAGGCACTTTGGGTACCTACTTTCTTTTGCCCCTAAAACAGGCCTCTCCTTGCCTTTAAAATGTTTTTTAGTTTAGAGGGGCAGAAAGATTTTAAACAAGAAATTTATAAGAAAACAGAAGAACCATGATATGGGGAAGAGCAGGGTGCAGTGGGATCAGGGATGTCTGATCAGAGAAGTAAACTTCCCCTGTGACAGCTACTAAACTCCTTGCCTTGAGCAGATGTCTTTCCTTCCAGCCAGGCCTCCTAAAACAATGGGCTAATTTATTGGGATCTTTCCTATGTCCTTCCTACGGTAGTTTTTAACATAAATTCCTAAGGATTAAATTTAAGTATTTAAGTTACAACTGTCCCAGAGCACTGCAGTAATATGCCACTTAATCAGAGATCATTATCTACTATCTTTAGCTATTCGTATTCAATATGAAGGACACAGATATCTGAATTGCTACACAGCAGTCACAAAATTGTCTTTAAGATCATCATTCACTTTTGACTTTTCCTTTAGACAAAATTTTAACATTTTAAAAATTTTTTAGTTTTTTTTTTTTTTAAGGTGCCATAAAGATTGAGTAATGGTAGCAAATGAGAGATCTTAAGCAACTAGACACTTTGAAAATAGAAGTAACCATATCTAAGCCAGGAAGGAATCAGAATTTGGAAAAAAAGTATTAAGAAAATTTTGTTAATAATGTTGTTCCAAAAACAAGGCAACATGGAATGTAGTTTAGAAGGCTTCCTTCAAAGTGACTGAAATGGAAAAAATAAAAGGCATCTAAAGTGATAAGCACCCAGTATTTGAAATTTTCAACTTACATGGAATACCACTTTTTTTGGATGATGATTTATAAATGAAGTGCTACAAAACCTTTAGCTGTAACTATTTATGGCTTAAAATATTTTCCTCTGATTTCTAGACCCTTGAACGAAAGCTATTCTAAGCTTTTCTCTCTAAACTCTGATTTCAATAACAAATGAAAAACCTACATTTTAGGAAAGATTTGGTGAAGAATATGATTTTGTCTTATAAGTTCATGTAAGGAAAAATAGAAATATAAATTAATGGGTCTGGACTAATAAATCAAATTGCTAAATTTTTTTTACATTTACAGAGTAACCTGTGATTTATATCTAATTTTTCTCATACTGGAAAGAATGAGATAACTGTCATATATTATCCTGAATGAGGTAACTGCCATATATTATCCTGGGTTCAAATATTTAGATGCCATTAGATCAGAACATTACAGAAGTAACAGGTAAAGAACTAAAACTCTACAGAAAAAAAAAATCCTATTCAGATTAGTAATTCCAACCAAATACAATCCCATATATTAACCTTCCAAAATAATCACAGAAGTTTCCATAGATTATGTAAGTTAATTCTCAAAGAACTTAAATTAAAAAAAACAAAACAACAGCAAAATTTATATATGTTAAATGTAGAAGCAATAACATTAGCACTATTAAGACTCAGAAGTTAAAACAGAGGTCTCTTATTAGAAAATAAAGCTTCAAGTTAAGCTAGAAAGTTAATGAATACCTCATTCCTACTCCACCCTAATTTTAGGCCCTGATTCAGCTCGTTTTGCACTATTTCAACAGCCTTCTAGCAAACAGTTCTTATCTGTAACCTTTATTTCTTCCAGTTCATCCTGTTCATTTTATGAGATTATTCTTTCTAGAGCAGTCTTATCCAATGCCATTGCCACACTAAGAAACCTTCAAAGGCCCCTATTTTTAATTGTGTTAAGGACACACCTATCAGGCTTCACTTCAAAGTCCTCTACCCCAGGACTTTCTCAAATGAATGCTCTAGAATCCTAATGATCCAAAGAGATGCTTCAGGAGTTCCAGGAAATTTTGGCTCAATTGAAATGGATACTGCGAAGGTAACTGTCATATATTATCCTGGGTTCAAATATTTAGATGCCATTAGATCAGAACATTAAAGAAGTAACTTTTCTAAATTTGAACTTACATGAAAAATATATTCTAACTAATTATTACTTTGCAATCTTTTCCATATAAGGGTCCTGAATAAAATTTTACTTGGAAAAAAAAAATTACTAAATGAGTTTAACAAAATTTGTTCTATACCATATCTGCAGTTTTATCTTTAATCACTCTCCATGTGAGGTATTTTTTGGTAAAACTAAATCCTTTTTTAACAAACATGCCCACATTTGCCTGTATCTACTATTATGCTAGTTTCTCTACTAGAAATTCCCTTCTCTTCATCGTATTCCCATGTCCCCATGTTAAATCTTTCTAGGACCATCAGAGGCTTTGCTGATTCACCTGCTCAACCATCTCTTTACTTTGTATCATTTTGACAGCACCCATTAAGGCAGGGACTGTGTCTTACTTTGCACTTATTAAACAATTAAACTTTTAAAGAATGGAATTGAACACCAAGTTTTCTGCAAGTGAAATAACCACTACCACCACAATATAAATTCTATAAATGATAATTTCATAAGCCATATGTAAAATCCTCAATATTTTGGAATGATTTGACAATATGAGAAAATAAATTTAGTGATAACACGGATAATGAAAACAACAATAATTTGAGTGCCTATCGCATGCTAAATCTTTACATCTATTTTTTCATCTCTAACAGTTTTCTAAAATGGGCATCATCTCACTTTTATAGAATAAAAAATTGATACTACAAGGGGTCATATTATTTGCTCAAGATTACAATGAGAGTAAGTGTGAGAGTCAGGATTCGAATATGGCTCTGAGTGGTCTAAAAGTTAAGATTCTTACTAGTTCATCACATTATCACTCAATATGGAAATAGAGAAAATAATAATAATAAGAATGGCATGCACTGGAATTCTTCATGCAAGAAGCGCTGGATGTCATTGCTCAAGACTTTCTAGTGTCTGTTGCTTGAGGGTTTCTAAAGAAAAAACACCTACTTGGACTGAAAAATGCCTTTCTAGCTGAGATAAAGAGCTTCCACCAAAACAAGTGACAGCAAAGGAAAAACAAAAAGAGAGAAATACAGAAATGTGATATCCTTATTATAGACATGAACTTAAAACCTGTGCTGCTTCTGACAGAATCAGAATGAAGAGAAAAAAACAAAAGACATAGTTAAATATTAGCTCAAAATAGATTTGTGAGCAACTACGTTATTCTTAATTCAACAGCAAGGTAAGTTAACCAGAGACAAACTTCCTGTCATAGTAGAATGAATTAGAGGTATTGATCCAAATTCTCTTAAAATATATGATAGATTCAGACTTCCAATTTATGTCCTGTCCTGCCTCTCAGCATAAGTGAAAGACAAAAATGTGAGTATCCTTAAGAAAATTATTGTCTCTTCACTAATACAACAAGATACCCTCTATTCTACATGCCAGTCCTGCTTTTACTTTCTTCTGGTTGGCAAATTTCCTGCTTTCTGTCCTGGCTTTGAGCTCTTTCACTCTAGCTAAAAACTGTTGCCTCATCCCACCGTACTTAGTAATGCAAAATTTATCCTTAGGTTATTGAGTGAAATTTTCACTTTGATGGTTCCTAAGCTTACTATCTTAACTTTCACTGCCCCTCTCCCCCACATTTCTTCCATCATTGTGATCCTATAGAGTTTGAATTTCTAAATTAAAAGTAGTAAAAGAACAGTAGCTGCAATTTATTAACCTCCAGGTAGTTTGAAAGCACCTCATGTGAACCCCGAGGGTACTACCCTGAAGAAAAAAGCCCAAATGGCAGTAATGCCTGGTGTGTGCGGTCTCTGGGGATCAGGCAGCAGAGGTACAACTGTTTATCAGCCGCAGTGCAGGTCTTTCAGTTCCAGTTACCCAGAAGCCTTTTGTCCTAAACTGTTTACAAAACCAAGTAGTAGCTCACTCTGCCTGCTGTTCTCTTCTCCCCCTCCTCCCTGCCTCCCTGCCTGTCTTGTGCCCACCTCTCGTCCTTCATACAGATTTTCCTGATATTTCACTGATTGGTCTGGCGTATGACTTTTTTCATTTGTGAGAACATTTCCCGGAAGACGGAGCAGAGACTTTTTAGACTACGATATCAAGGTAATATATTTCATGTACAAACAAGAAACTATGTAGATACAAGATCATTGTAACCACTATTGACTTACTGATTTCATTTACTTTTGAAAAATGAGAGGCAATTTGTACCTATTTAAAATGAGCCATCACTTTGTTTCAAAACAGAAAAACTGTAATACCTAAATAACACTTATTGAACTCTCACTGTATGTCAGGTACTTGGTCCACCATTCTACATGCAATTTCTCATAAGTACCTTTCAGGCAATAGGCACTATTATCCCTGCTTTACAGGTCAGGGAATTGAGACTTACAGATATTAAATAACTTGTCACACAACCAAGGTCACACAACTAGCAAGTATTCTGACTCAGGCCCTGAAATCATATCCTACAAACTGAAAGAAAAAAAAAAAAAGCTGTGCTCTTATTCCCTCTGGTGCTACAGCTTTTAAATTATGAATTGATTTTAAACCATATCTTGATACCCTTTTGAGCAAAACCATCTCCCTTAAAGCTATTATATAATAAATGGAGTAATATGCAAAAAGCAGAATGGTCAAATTTCAACAGAGACTTAATTTAGGTCAATGACAGAGTCAGTTCCATTAATAGACTCTACATGTATTATATTTCACCATATTAAGATAAAAATGGCCTTTTTCTCCTTGTGGAGGTCTTTTCATGTAGCCCAATTTAAAAAAAAGAATATTGTATGGTAAGATGATCTAAAACACCGTATACAAATTCTCCTGTTAAAGTCTTTCTCCAGAACTATTCTTACAACTGGAAAAACAAGGATTTCCTTCCAGGGGGAAATAACCTCTTGAACTTTAACAAACCCATATCTTAGGAGAATATCTCCTTTAGAACATGGATTTGATATTTTTACATTCAGTACTGCGCTGACCTTTGGGCTCAATTTTTGAACTGCTGTATTACAGAGGATTTATTTTTTTAATGGTTTTTTATTAAGCATCTTCAGTGGGCAAAGGATCTCATGCAATAAAAAGATCATGTGGTCTTAGTGTCAGACCTTACCTGTCTTAGCCAAACTCATCCCTGATAACAAAGACTTATTTATTAAGATTAACCCCTCTGTTCCTGAGGCAATCTGATCAGGCAGTGGTGGTACATCAGGAGCATCTTCCACTTCAGGTGAAGGGAGAGAGAATTACTTTGAGCAATCTCAAACCAAACTAAATAATAGTTTTAACCCATGACACCACAACCCAGCGCTGTCTGTAAACTCCTGCTGCAGTTCCCTACACACATATATTAATATAAATCAAGTTTATATTTTAAACTCCACTTAGGGCAATTTCATTTCGATACTTGGATACTTCTGAGGAAGCCAGCTTATTTGGAGATCAGTTTCTTAAGCCACCAGTCCCAGTGGGTCCCACCAGGCCATCTTGGAGATCACAGTACATCTTGAGTTGCATTTATTTAATTGTAACTCTTATTTGTTAGATTAGAATGAAACTTAAAGATTTTGGTGTGATATTTTAATCTGTAGATCTGTTTTCAAATGGCATTTAATGGGGGAACCTTAAAAAACAAAAACTCAATAGAAATGTGCAGTTGAAACAAGAGAACAACAATGAGAAGATCCAAGATTCTTCCCCACTACTTCCCATACAAATACCTAGTCAAGTTTTTTAGAGCACAGCCTTAACATTCTTCATCTGTTCCAACTAACCCAGAGGCCCAGGTACCTTGTCTAAAGTCACCCAGCTAATGAACCTGGGATTCAAAACTCAAACTCAGTGTTCTTCATCAAATTACTATACTCCTTCCGTTATGAATAAAGGGGAGAAGGGACATTGTGGTAGGAGCCACTGGTTACTTCCATAATACTCATTCTCCCTTTCTCTCCAGGAGAGTATAAGATTCTT
This sequence comes from Dasypus novemcinctus, assembly GCF_030445035.2. Lineage (NCBI taxonomy): Eukaryota > Metazoa > Chordata > Mammalia > Cingulata > Dasypodidae > Dasypus > Dasypus novemcinctus. The sequence continues at coordinate 22,121,169 of NC_080676.1, read as the reverse complement.
ATGGGTAGGTATATTAGTCAGCCAAAAGGGTGCTGATGCAAAATACCAGAAATTGGTTGGTTTTTATAAAGGGTATTTATTTGGGGTAGGAGCTTACAGATACCAGGCCATGAAGCATGAGTTACTTCCCGCACCAAAGTCTATTTTTACTTGTTGGAGCAAGATGGCTGCTGATGTCTGCGAGGGTTCAGGCTTCCCGGATACGTCCCTTCCAGGGTCTTGCATCTCTTTCCTCTGTGTGCATACTCCCTGGGGCTCCAGTTTAAGGCTTCAGCATCAAACTCCAACATCAAAACTTCAACCTCGAAAAACCCCCGACTCTGTCCTTGCCATGCCTTTTATCTGTGAGTCCCTGCCCACCAAGGGTGGGGACTCAACGCCCTAATGATGTGGCCCAATCAAAGCCCTAATCATAACTTAATCATGCCCATGTACAGACCAGATTACAAACATAATCCAATATCTATTTTTGGAGTTCATAACCATATCAAACTGCTACAGTAGGCTAAGGAGCCAAGCTAAAGAACTAGTCTCTCCTAGAGATAGTGTTGTCCTAGGAAATGTAAGTAGAGGTTATATTTGGTGTAGCTTGTGGCAAATCTCTTTAAAGGAATGAGCAGATTCAGCTGGTATGTAGCTGGTTGAAACTTTTCTCTCCTTTTGCCTTTGTCTTGACTGGAATTTGGACCTGTTGACTGAAGCTAGGGCAGACTTCTTGTGATCATAAATGTCAAGGGGCTCAGAGAGACTTAAGTCCTAACATTCTTGAACCAACCAATGAATTCCTGGCAACTATCACTAGATTTCTGTCATGAAAAAAATTAAAAAATTATCTTTTTCTAAGCTTCTGTTATGTATGCAAACTAAACCCCCAATTTATATAGACAAGGACAGGGATAACTGCAATGAAGATTTTTGAACAGTGGTGAAAATTTTGAGACCATGCCTAAGGAAGCAAATCAGAAAGAACAGGGTTGATATAAGCGAGACATAATGGGCACATCAAGCTCTACCAGAGACTATTAGGAAAGGACACTGGAACGCTGAACAGCTACCATTCAGCAAAAAGGTAAATGGACAAAAATGGCATTAGGAGGAAAGGAAGATGGACATTTAAAAGATGTCCACAAGGTTAGGAGAGTCACAGGAATGAATTACAGTCAAAGCCGTGTGACTTTTTTGCTCTGAACCTTTTTGAGAAATGAAAAGACAGAAGTCCAGACCAAGTTAGCTGCCCTCATTAGCAGTCTCCACTGTATATGTCTCCTCCTGACAGGCCCTTTGAAGAACTCTTATCTCGACTGATTTGTCACTGTAAGCACCTGCTCATCCCATGGCTTATGCACAAAGACTTAACTCTTATTAAGTCCTCTAACTTGTTATCCTGAATGTCCACTTTGCTGCAAGAACTAAATCACTTTTAGGCAATACATATTTTTAAAAAATTTATGCCAGATGGAGAAGGAGGTGGAGAGGGTAAAGAAAAGGGAGAGAGCGAGCTACTTAAATCTGTCTGGGATTATTTAAATTAACTCCTGCTCTGAAGCAGAAGTCTATCTCTGGGCTTTACATGACCATCTACACACTTTTCTGAAGATACTCTTCCAATAAGTAGCTGGTTTTGCAGACAGAATGTGGGAATGTGAAGCAGTGACAAAAGTGTAAGTGGGAGGATTTGTGAATCTAATTTCCAGGCAGATTTGAGTTGGGGAAGCTTGAATACGTGGCGGGTACCCTTAGGCAATAGGTAGTCATTCCTTGGATGCTGGTGCTTAATATCTTTTGGGAAAAGAGAATAAATTGGAACAGGTTTAGTCAAGTTCAAAGCCAAAGATTCAAGACCCAAGACGTTTCTAGCAATAAATGGTCAGGTCAGCAGGGGAACTCAATTGGAAGACTAGAAACAGGTGGTGAGTAAACACAGGGCAGGAATTGTGGCTGAAAATCCTGACCAAGAAAGATAGAGCCTGTGCTCTTTAGTTTGTTCTTTCTTTCCTCCTTCCTCCTTTCTTTTTTTTTTTTCCCCTAAAGAGCAGGCAACAACAAGACCTGCCTGGAGGCTTGCAACTGATGGAGGTAGAAAACAATCAGGGGCAGCTCTCAGCAATGGGCTCATTTCTTGATCACGCTCATCTTCCTTCCAACCCGCACCCCCTCATTTTCTCAAACCCCTGCTCATTGCTGTGGATTTATGGTTCTCATTCATCATTCACCTTTGAAAAGTCTTTTGGGATGTGTAGAAATACAGGGTATTTCCTTAGACATCTTTATTACCATCCATCTGTTGTCAGGAATGAGATGTTTCCTATAAGCAAAAAATACTGCATTAGGTGTGGTTTTGAAAAGGAAAGATACTACTTTAAAAAACTTGTGACACAATAGATCATGAGAATAAAATCATAATGCAACCACAAGGCTGTCCAAATTCTTCTATGGAAGTAGTATTTTATTAACTAAGTATGTCTCTGAGCCTCTGGTAAATTAACACTTAAAAATGTTTTGGAAAAAGACTATTTAATTCTATCAGTATGTAGCACATAAAGAACTTTGTTGGTGGGACTTAATTTTTTTCTCTTTCTACTTTTCACTTTCCCTTCCCATTCCCTGCACTTTTCCGGCCTCAATTTTCTTTTGGCCAAATTGTCAATCAGTTAATTGGAAATTCACATTTGTTGGTATACTGTACAAACATGAGCTCAGTTAATGCTCATAATAATCCTTCCAATTCCTGTATGAAAATAAAAATGAGGTTTAACCACTTGTTCAAAATTGCTTAATTAAAGTAAAAATAGTGGAGCTTTTCTATTCTCCCTGAATTAAATTATAAATGTTTTCAAAACTTTTTATTGTAGTAAATGATACAAGTGCACATTTTCCCATTTAACCCACATTCAAGTTTACAATTCAGTAGTATTAATTACATTCACAATATTGTGCTACCATCACTGACATCCCTTACCCCTCTTATGTTATCACCTCAAACAGAACCTCATATATGAAGCTGTAACGACCCTTCCCATTGCCTCCCCCATCCCCATTCTCCTTCCCCTGCCCCTGTAGCCTATAACACACCATCAGTTCTCTATGAAATTTGCTTTCTCTAGGTATTTCATAAAATACAAAATAGTATTTGTCTTTTTGTGTCTGGCTTATTTCACTTAATGTGATGTCTTCAAGGTTGACCCATGCCGTGGCATGCATCAGAACCTCTTTCCTTATTATGACTGAATATATTCCATTTTATGTATTTCCCACATTTAAAAAAAATTCATTTATGGGTGGATGGACATTTTGGTTGCTTACATCTCTTGGCTATTATGAATAACACCGTTACAAGCATCGGTGTGCAAATATCTGCTTGAGTCCCTGCTTTCAATTCCTTTGGGTATATACCAAAAAGTGGGATTGCCAGGTCATATGGTAAGTCTATTTTCAATTTCTGAGGAACCACCAAACTGAATTTTACTGTGGCTGCACTATTTTACAGTGCCACCAGTAATGCATATGCGCTACTATTTTTCTACATCCTCAACAACACTTATTATTTTTTATTTTTTAGTAATAGTGGATATGAAGCATATCTCATTGTGGTTTTGATTTGTATTTCACTGATGACCAATGATATTGAGCATCTTTTCTTGGGCTTAGAGAAATTTCTATTCAAGTTCTTGCCCACTTTTTAATTGGGTTGTCTTTTTGTTATTGAGTTGTGGCAGTTCTTTATATATTCTAAATAGTAACTAACTTTTTAAAAACCTTATTGAATGACTCTTATTTTGTGCACAGGAAATTTGCACATTTTCCCCCAAACGAGGTCTTCCCCTCATCACTTCATGATGCTCTCTCCGTCCTCAATACTTTTTATCATACAGCATAATGATTTCAGCTATGAACTAGAGCTAGAACTCAGGGCTGAAGAGTTGATAGATAAGGCCCTGGTGGAAACGGAAGGAAGTGATGCCTAAGGGCATGTCTTTGCCCTTCTAAGGTCTGGGCAATTTTAGGGTGGATTGGATTGCTCTGATGATTGGTTTGGAAATATCAGTGGGTTTTCTGGACGGAGGTTTGGAATGTTTGAAGGGGCCAGGGTTTGGGGAGTTTGAAGACAATTGCCACTTCTTGTCAATCAAAATAACTGAGTAGTCTCCCCTTTATCCTTATGTGTGATGCTTCAGTAGTATATACTCAACCATTTTACTAGGAAAAAGTAGTGTTTGACAGCAAAGGTGGTTGAATTATTTCATTCCCCTAATGTTTATTGTAAAGACTTGTTTTAGACAGAGAAACAAAAGCTTTAACATTCCCACTAGTCTCATCACTTAGAGGTAATACAAACTATCTTCCAGCTACTATTCTGTTGACTTAATGAAACCCCTCGTATTTCCATCATACACATGAGGAAGTTGAGGTAATCTGAATTAAATTGAATTCCCAGAGATCACACAGTTAGTAAGTGTAGAACCAGAAATTGAATATAGGAAATCTTATGACCAAGTTGTGCACTGAAACAACTGCTTTTAAAAACAAGTGGATACTGATCAGCAGAGCTGTTTGGGGTGTGCCCTTTTCTGTGAGGTTTGTGCTTCTCTGTTTTTCACAAGTACTCAACATACCCTGCCACTTTGCTGGCTTGGAATGCGGTCACGAAGGAAACTGGGTTTGGTGTGAACCTGCCATCTCTACTGTGTAAACGGCAATGTATTTTATCCCAGGATCATATTTGGTATGCTTTGCATATTATTATTTGCCAAAATTTTTAATAGTCATAACAGAACCATGAGAATTGAATAATTTAAGGAGACTGTAATATTTCATAATTTCACATTAAAAAAACAAAAACAAAAGCCAATGTGACTTAAGAAAATAAATACGTGTTAAAAATCATGAGCTGTCGTCATAATGATCAAAAATGACAAGCAGGGGCAAGTATAAGAGAGAAAACCAGTGGCTGTTTTAGGCACTTACACATTGTTCTGAATAGACTTATTATGCCTCTCTAATATTGAATACCTGGAATTAGAGGAACTTTGATGGCAAAATCATCATAGAAAGTGAACAATTAGCACTTTTACTTATGGATTTTCTTTTAATATAGGGATAAATATTTCTTTATACAACAGAATTCGTAAACATGGTGGGTGTAATTTACAATATGCAGTTAACAGAGCCAGTGGCCAGCAAAAATGAAAACAACTTCCTTAACATCCTTCCCAGTCTTTCCTTGTCCTGAACTATACTTTTTTGTGCCTCTTTATAGATTTGGTAACCATAAACCTGTGCATTTGCAAAAAGACAGAAAAGGGCAAATGAGTTGTTCAGTTACTGATTAATTATGAAACTGTTTTCCTGCTTTTACACAGTAGGAAAATACACAAGCAAAACATTGCTTTCCATATTCACCACAACAAAAAACTATAATTCAAAACTGTTTCTTATTTGATAATTCAATGGTTTTCTTTTTTAAACTTCCAGGGAAGCAGAAAATATGTTAAATATTTAGTTAATATGAAACTACAAAAAAACTAGAAGTTTTGTGTAAAACATTAGAGGAATGATCTACTTTCTACCCAAAGGAACTAATATCTGAATATTGTTTAGTATTGAAACAGGATTAATTCCATAAATGGCAGATAAAAATCCAAGTCGTCCAAATCTTCTCAGAAGTTAGACTTAAAATCAAGATAAAGTGCTTTAGGTTCAAGACTTTTACATGTATGAATTTATCAATGACCTAGGTTTGCTACATTTTATTCTTCCAAAATAGCACTGTAAACTTTTTGTATTGCTTTTGTGTTTGAACCACCTAAATATATTATCTCTTAAAATAAGATTAAAGTACAAATAATCTATTTCTGAAATAGCATGCATTTTCTGATTTTGTTCAAACTTGCGAATTTATTTACATACTTAACACTACATTAAAAAAGTTTGAAACCCCAATATTCTAAAAAAGGAAATATTCAGCATCTTCGGTGTATAGCACACTACCTGGTCTATATTTCATACTCAGTAAAATTTAGTAAACTACTGAATTTAGGGAAGTATTATGAACTACCTTCTTTATTACCTGATTAAATTTTATATTTTTTGTTGGAGGGAATCTAGGATATTTGAAGTGTTCATTAATTATTACCTAAAATAAAGCATAAACCATAATCACGTCTATGACGAAGAGCTCACGGTAGGACACTTTGAGATGTAAGGTCATTTAAATGTATTCCATGGCAGGCAGCAGTACGTTTAACTATAAAATTCTGTGTTTGTTAAACAGTCAATATTTTTAAGTGGTAACTTCTGTGTGGCAAAATTTTTGGTGTTAATTATATTTACCTTAGTGCATTTTAATATCTGGTCTATTGTGAACAAATTAATTTGCATACACAAACTTTTCCTAGGAAACTCTGTTTGCCTTTACTGGTTTTCTCTTCATGTTACCAATTCCCTTGCTGCCTTCTCAAAAAGAACATCTCTACAGGTTATGTCAGTGCTGCACATTGCTCAAGGATGTTACATAATGGTGCTTGTTGTGGGAATTAGGAATTTTTTCTTTCCACTTCAGCTGGGTTTTCAGTTATATTTCTGTGGTTGTACCGGTTTATTTCCTATTGACTTCACCATTAATAATTATCTACCTCAAACTTATTCCTGGCTCTCTCCTTTTCAGTGAGCGACCTGCATCCTCCTTGAGTAGATTTAGTCCATTGGACATGAATTCTCAATGGCTCTCTTATCACATCAAATGAAATCTTACCCAGCTATCCTTCTCTTTCCTGCTTTTGTTTTAAGGGAAAAAGAATCTATTTTCCTTGCTGACCCTTACCACCTGTATTCTTTTTTTTAAATTAAATTTCTATTTTTAAAGAAGTTTTAGATTTCATAAATGTTGCATAAAAAATATAAGGGATTCCCATATGCCCCATTCCCTCCCCCTCCCACACTTTCCCACCTTAACGACATCCTTCACTAGTGTGGTACATTTGTTACAATTGACGAAGACATATTGAAGTACTGCTACTAACCATAGACTACAGTTTATATCACAGTTTACACTCTGTCCTGAACAGTTTTATAAGTTATGACGAAATATACAATGGCCTGTATCCATCACTGCAATGTCATGCAGAACAAATCCAAAGTCCCAAAAATGCTGCCATATTATATTTATTCTTCTCTCTTCCATCCCTCAGAACTTCTGGTGACCACTGCCTTTATGTCAATAATAAAAGAGTTTTTCTATTGCTAGAATAATAATAAGTCCATAGAGGAATAATAATAAATCTACTTTAGGTCACATTTCATTCCCCTATCTTGAGGATTTTGGGATGTGATGCCTACTTTGCTTCTAATTGAGAGGGGGCTTAGATCCTGTGGGGCAGATGGGTGGAGTTATCTTGCTTGCATTTGCAGACACTCTCCCTTCCTTGGGATGGGTGTTGTCCACCTTCATCTTCTTGTTAGTTGTCCTAAGTGAGTCCAGTGAACTGAAGAGTAGGTGTTACAACTCTGCTGAAATTCAGGACTCAACTGGCATATGGACCAACCAAAGATTTAAGTCTCTGGGACATATATTTATCAAGTATAGTGCTAATTACAGGTTCAAGTAAAAGGGGCAGAGGAGCTATGTGCAGAGAATCTATAAATGAGTCTAATTCTGTTACACTGGGGAACATAAATTCCAAAGTGTGACCCACTGACAGGGTGCCAAATTCCTGAGCTATCTGCCCTGCTTATAGTTTCTGGATGTCTCTAGATCCTTGAAGAGCACTGCTATTTGAGGCAATATTTACTGTGGCAGTCAAAGAGAGCCTGCTGAGACTTGCACAGCATAACCTCTGGAATGACCTCCTGACTCACTTTGAAATCTCTTAGCCATAAAAATGAACTGGTGTCTACCATTTCCCCCTTATGGTCAAGACCTTTTTCCAGATACTTTGCTAGCTGGTGTTTAATAATAATAATCCCTTGGTGCCAGGGAGCCTCATCCCCAGAAGTCATGTACCATGCTGGGGGGAAGGTAGTGCATTTCTATGTTGAGTTTGGCTTAGAGAGTGGCCACATTTGAGCAACAAGGAGGCTTTCAGGGGCTAAGTCTTAGGCAGGATATAATACTAAGCTTTTTTTAATTTCACAAGAAAAGGTTCATAAGTAAAATCATCTATGTCACAGGCCCGGCATAACGGTCTGTCTTCCTTCACTATTCATTGCTCTTGCATTCAAGGGATTCTTGCTGTCCTATTAGAGAATGTAGCAATACTCCCCAGGATGGGAATTCAAAATTCTTTGGTTATTGTGTGGCTCTCCACCCACTGAGACAATGTCCCATGAGCACTTGAACATATTCATATGTCTTAGAGGCATGCCCTAGGTGAACCTCTTCCCATTCATCTCCACATTACTCACACCCCACACCAGTGATCCTCGCCCCCCACTTCTGTGACCCTACTGTGATCCAAAACCTCTCCAAAAATGAAGCCAACAAAATTAATAAGTGAAATAATTTAAAAAATAACCAAAATATTAAAAAATTTCAAGCAATTTGAAATAATTAGAATTTTTAGATATTGTGTCTTTCATCACTGTAATAGCTGTTGTCTTATATGTACAGTGACATTTTCTTCCATATATCCCACCAGTGTACCACCTATATTCTTTAGCTCATCTCTTTCTACCTCCTGAAACACTGTCTTCCAGATCTTCAATCTCCTTTCTTACTTGCTTTTTCAGTCAATACCTCGCTTTTCCTTCTTATATACAGGCTCACATTTAATAAAAACTAAATAAACTTTTCTCATCATTCCTTTCAACTTAAGAAACCATATGGTTATTCTTTTATTTTACAACCAAATTCCTTTAAAAGGTAGTCTCTTCTTTCTGTTCCCACTTCCCTTCCTTACACTCTCTCTTTGTCAACCCTTGAGTCTAGCCTTTCCTTCACTGGCCCACTTGAACAGTTCTCTTGCAGATAAACTACACTAGTCCTATTATCCAGCATCTTTCCTCAAACTATTTTTAGCTCTTAATCTAATGGAATCTGTTCCATTTTTCCATTCCCTTCTCTTTCTTTTCTGTCTTTTCCAGTTCAGATATTCTGTCTTTAAAATCACTAATTCTGTCTTCTAGCAATTCAAATCTACTCTTATGTGCCTCTAATGTATTTTTTTAAGATTTATTTTCTGTGTTTTGCTCCCCTTCTCCCCCCCATTGTCTTCTCTGTGTCCATTCGCTGTGTGTTCTTCTGTGCCTGCTTGCATTCTTGTCATGTGGCACTGGGAAATTATGTCACTTTTCTTTTTGTGTAATCTTGCTGCATCAGCTCTCCGTGTGTGCGGTGGCACTCCGGGGCAGGCTGTGCTTTTTTTGCATGGGGTGGCTCTCCTTGCAGGGCACACTTCTTGTGCTTGGGGTACCCCTACGTGGGGGACACCCCTGTGTGGAATGGCACTTCTTGTGCGTGGCAGCACTGCACATGGGCCAGCTCACCACACAAGGTCAGGAGGCCCTGGGTATTAAACCCTGGACCCTCCATATGGTAGGTGGATGCTCTATCAGTTGAGCCACAACTACGTCCCTCTAATGAATTTTTAATGTCATCTATCATGCCATTCATTCCCAATGGTCTGTTACTTTTCTTTGTAGGCTTTCAAATTGTTCTTTTTGCTCTCTCAGTGTCTTATTATCCTTTATTTCTTTAATCATATTTTCTTTAAATTCTTTTAAGTGATTTAGGAGAGTTGTGTTATTATCACAAATTGTCTTAAATCCTGTATCTTTTAATGATATTTGTCTTTTTCTTTTGGCTGTGCCAACTCTTCCTGTTTCCTATACAGCTTGTAATTTTTTGCTGATATCTAGGCATTTGAATGTGTGGGTGAATTTACTCTCATGGCCAATTTCTCTCTTGCCTATTTTTCCCCATAGCTCTTCTTTGATCTTTGGTTCAACTTTTTTTCAGCCTTTAAAATTTCCCAGCTTAAGTTTTCAAAATTGGGTCAGGGACTCACTAGTGTGGCTCAGATTTTCTTCAAGGGTTGGATACAGAGAGCATGAACAGTTTTGGTCCTTGCAATTTCCAGACTGGTCAGGAGATGGTGATAGTCAGCACCTCTTTCCACAAAGGTGTTTCAGTCTCTGCTTTTCTGTGTTCCTGTGTTGAATCTCCATATTGGGGATTCAAAGTGGGCTCTGCTGGCAGAATTTACTGAAGAAAAGTGCACCAACCTCCCCTCCCTTTTCCCTTGAAAGAGCTGACCAGGAGGAAGAGATCTGTTCCCTTCTCAGTTGGCTGCAGCAAGCCAGGGGTTTTACCCCAGCTTAATATATTGGGGGTAGGGAAGGGGAGGCCTTCTTGGCCACCATGGGGCTTGGTAACTCAGGTTTTTCATTTCAGCTTCTTTATCTCTCTGTTCCTCACCCTCCTGGGAGTTGTATAGCACTGCCCTGGTTTGCTGATCCCCAAAACACATCCCTCAGACAGCTTTTGACTCTTTCTCTATTGTTTTTGTGAGAGCATTCAGCTCTGCCTGGTAGCCCATTGCCATCTTCCCACAATCCTATTACTGGATGTTTTAAAGATGAAGTAGAGGAAGTTAAAATCTGTCCCATCAGCCCTGGGGTGTTGATAGATATTTTGAAGATGCGGAACATCATGATCTGATATGTCCAAAATAGAACAGACTATATAGATTCTACCAAACTATCTCTTTGTTCTTTTCACTTTTGATTAAGGAAACTTCATCCTCCCAATCACTCAGTCCTTTAAACTTAGACATGTGTCTACTCTCCCCTCCCTACAACCACTTTCTATATCTTTGGTATCATATGCTATCCGTTTTACTCTACCTCATCTCTTACAACTTTATTCTCCATTCTTCCCATGGCCCTGTCTAGGTTCAAGCCTCACTAATAGCTCTTGCTTGGACTTTTGAAACATATCATGGAGGAGTCCCAGTCTCCAGTGTCTCTTTTTTGACGAATTGTTTTAATTTCTTAGCTGCTAAAACAACTACCATACAATGGATTGGTTTAGCAATAGAAATTATTGGCTCATAGTTTTAGAGACTAGATGACTTGCTTCTGCCTAGGGTTGGTCTCTTCTGACTGGTAATCTCTGGGGTTTCTTGGGTTTTCTGTCACACAGCAATGCACATGGTGGTGTCCTTTCCTTTCTTTTCCTTGTTCTATTGATTCCCAGCTTCTGGCTGCTCCCTGTGGCTTCTCCTTTTTTGTCCAATTTCCTTGCCTTTGAGGATTTGAGCCATGTTGGATTAAGGCCCACTCTCATTCAGATTGGGCACATCCTCACTAATTCCATCTTCAAAGACCCTATTTGTAAATGGATTCATAATAACCACAGGATCAGGGATTGAGACCTGAACATGCCTTTTGTGGGGGATCTGATTCAATCCACGATAATAATACATACTCCATAATTTTGGAGTTATGAAATCTCTGCAAAGATTAAACCAATATACCAAGCACTTCCTCCAGTTCCTTTGATATGACAAACTTTTGTTTTCTTTTTATTAAACCTTTGTTGAACATCGACTCTCTCAGAGGCACTGTGATGAAACTTTGTTATGTTATCTCATTTTACATTTGTACCCAAGAAAATAATTCCCTGTTGACACTAAAGCATGCCTTAGCTGTATATACAAAGTCTGCCAGCATCTCATGCTCCTAAATCCCCTGCCTGAACAAGGGATTTTGTAATTTTGTCCCTAAACACATGGGATAGATTAGCTTACTCTTCCAAGTCACCTGCATAACTAAAGGATCAGTTCATCATTGGTATTGTTTCAGAGAAAATAGGGTCTCTACTCCCAAAATAAACCACTGAGTTAATTCCTTCCAAATGTTGGCATATGACGTAGCAGAATCTGAACCTAGAAGTTACTGAATTCTCACTAACTGCTGAGCTACTGGAAACATTTAAAACAGCTTCAGGGCAGTGTTCCAATTTTTAAATTTTAATGGTAAAACTAATATCATTGCTATGGAGCATGATTTACACCCTGCTTCTTTTATCCTTTTTAATTACATACCCATGTAATGTCTATTATTTTGTATAATTAATTTGCTATTGTTTTGCCTCTGTGCATATGCTTTAATGCCAGAGAAATCCAGAAGCATAAAGTGCTATATAATAAATTATAATCACAGAATATTAAAGTGAGGATGGTCTAAGTAAGCACCTACACAGAAGCCCATGGCCCTGAAAAGTTAAGAAACTTCCTCAGGGGTCTTCAGTTTGGATTAAGCTCTATCCCCTATCTGACATTACTGTATGTCTGTGACATTTATTGAAAATGTTAGTTTCTATTTTTTCTCTGTATTTTTTTCTTTCCTACAGTCCTATGTCACACAGGTAGCCAGGATGACCCCTTGCCTCCAGGCTGGGCAGAAAGCAGAAGTGGCTTATTGCCAAGTACTTTTATGGCATTTATAAAGTCTAAACAGAAGTTGTAAAATGGTGGCCATTGGGCTGAATTGGCTCACAGTTTTAATTTATTTAAATTGCATCATTTAAATAAACATTTATAACTTAGGAGAATTCACATAAAAATGAAGACTTACTAATTCTGTTGTAAACACACAAGATCTGCCAAAACAGGAGTCAGCTGGTAGTAAGTGGCTTCTTTAGAAGAGGCAGGTACTTGCCTTGCTTTTCACTCTTTTACACCAGCACCTCTGTTTCATCCATAGTACCTGTGTGGTTCAAGCTCACTGAGGCCGTGATGCTAAATGTCTCAGAAAACAAAGCAGAGACTGGCACCTTGAAGAAACACTAGTGAAGGAGACAGTAAAAGAGTTTCTCTGCCTTGAGAATTTTAGGACTCCTTTGTGTTTTTGAGGGGAGGAGTAAATTCTTGGAAAGGCATCACCTTTTACTGCCTTGGCACCACATTTGAGCTCTATCCCTTTATTCAACTCTGGGTCCCCTCCAGGGAGGGGCACGCACTGAGGATGCGTGGGGTTGAATTTCTTGCCTTTCCTATGGGAAGGGGTCCCCAAGTCAGAATTATAATTTTAAATGATGGGAATAAAGCAATATGCAATTTCTTGATTGCTTGCATTTCTAGATTCATACCAGCTAGGTGTGATACTAATAATTTTCTTACAGGGATTTAAAACAAACCCCTAATTTTTTCTTACATCTTAATCCCTCATTCTTTTAAGAATAGTGGACCTCAGGTGCATAAATAGATACAATAAGGAATTGATGAGGGAATGGATAGGAAATGGATGGTTTTCAATATAGAAATTCAAAGTAGTAGATTAAGTTGGGGGATATCATGGGTACAAAGTCTAAGAAAAGAAAAACAATAAATTCACGGGCAACTGAGATTGAGAGAGAACTCCTCGTGTGACAAGAAAAGAACTGAGAGTAAGAACTTCTTCTGTGTGGAGACAGAAACATACTTGCCTAGAGCTAGCAGCATATACAAGAGAAGTTTAGAGAAGCTATGAAACCAAGAGGTAACAACTGCAGCCTCAAATAGTAAAAGGGTGTTTGCTGTAGATCCACTAACATGGGGAATGAGGCTGGGTCAAGATTTTCTCTTGTGGGTTCAGAGGAGCTAAATTTTACTGTTCTGATTCTGAAGCAATTACATTTCCTGACAGAGCACCAAGCTGTATGTAAATTCAACCATTGCCTAAAACTAATCTGCAAATATAATAGCTCAGTACCTGAAGACACAGAAGCCAGCTGGTCCACAACGCTGCATTGCGTACCTTTTATTAACGTGGGTTCCAGGGACTTATTTGCATATCATTTGCAATGCCATGGCCAGGCCAACCCATCTCATAAGGCAGCCTGCAAAGCACGTGGCTTTGGGAGGAAACAGGGTATGGGCTGGTTAGCTGGTGGGTGTTTTGAAGAGTATATGAGGGTGGCTGAGGGAGGGAGGAGAGAGGCATTAGAAAATCCAGGTAAATTTTTGGTTCCTTTAAAAACATTTTCCACTTTAAAACTATGTTGGGATAACTGTAGACATTCTTCTTATAGGGAACAAAGTTCTCTGAAAGAAAAAAAAAAGTGCTAAATGCATATTTTGGCAAGTGGTTCCATATTTGAATTTAGATTTTAAGATAGATTTGATTTTCAGACACTATGAGAAAACAATTTCTGAAAAAATATCAGAAGAGAATAGTTTTCTTTTCCTTAAAAAACAACAGCAAAGAAACAAATGTATTCATATTCCTGTTGTGTTCTCTTGGATATTACATAGAGATGGAATTAGAGAAGAAATGAAAAATAATTCCACAAAGCTTTCACCCTTACACATGAAAATCCACAAATATGTAATGGTGTAATGCAATAGTCAAGGTAGGGAAACATTGTTTTTTAAGGTGAAATGAATTGTGCATTGCAGCATCAGCAAAATCCTATACCTCATACTAATTTGTAGAGTTTTGGCAAAGTGTCACTTTATCAAAGCTTTCCCTATTTTCCTCATAATTCCATACACAGATCTGTAATTCAAAGCTTGTGAATTTTGCAAAATAATGTAAATCTGTACACACACATACATACATATTTCAAAGGGTTCAGTTACTTAAGCCATAACTAAAGGAGCCACTTTTTTAAAAAAAAGCAATGAAACTCTGCAAGAATTTACCCATCTTTTCCAATAGGTGTACTTCAGCTAACTTTCATGTACCAAATTTTTTTTCAAATAATTCATGAAATAACAGCACACAGTTTTATTGTCTTTACATTGGTCTCTTGCACTAATGATTGCCCATCGGCTGGAAAATGATTTCCAAGACACTATTACCAAATTTGAAAACTTTCATTGCAAAAATACTAATTCTCATCAGAGAGTAAAAAAATAGGCTATTGTATTTCAACTTAAAGGCAGATTTTAAACTGTTCCATATCATTGTATATAAAATATTTAACAAAAATATACTTAGATCTTTCTATGCTACTTGACTGTGCTTCTTGTGCCAAATAATTTTTGGCTAAACCAAAGTTCCAAGTCCTATAAAGTATAGTTAATAGGACGGTAACTAAAACATTTTTACAATAACTTAAAATCTTCTTAGATGATGTTTCACAACTCCCTCAGTTAGAGCTGGCAAACATGATTTCTGTTACTATTCTATTTTAGCTTTTCAGTAAGTGCCAGCAAATGAAATTATATTCCTTCCCTTTTATGGCTTTCTGCAAGGCTCTGGCTTGTAGAGAAGGCATTTGTGAGGTTGCTAACGTTAAAGTTAATGCTAAACAGCCTATATTTCAACTACAGATACTTTGCAGGTCAGTATATGCACATTTTGATTCTTTGCCACACTTTCTGGTAGTCAAAGTAGTAGTAAGTGACCACGATTTCTTCATATTTAACATTTTTATTTCTGGAATCATGTGGCTTCTTTAAACCTTCATCAACGTTATTTCATTTGAGAAAAACACCAGAGAGTATCACTTAATATGAAAATGGATGTTCAAACAGTCACCGTTTTTGGCTTGTTTTAAACAATTTAGAAGCCAAACAACCAAACCCAAGAAGTTAGTTTACGTTGTCAAAATGCAAGGCATTTTAAGCTCTTATGAAGATAGAAGTAAATACTAACATGGAAATAATCAAACTGCTTAGAAAAATGTGAAGGGAAGGCTTTTGTTAGAGGACATGGTAACGTGCCATTAAAAATAGTCACTGTTCCAAGAAGTCTGTTTGGCTAATAGTCTCCTTATCAGCAAACCAGAAGAATGCAGGGGCTCAAACATATTTCTACACATTTCTTCAAAAAAAATCTGAGCAATCTTGAGAACAAGAGTAGAAGCCATCTGGTCACGGTCACCTTGAAATGGTCCTGGGGGGTTTCTAACATTACTCTCACCAGGCTTCCGAGCCTCCCGCCGTGTTTGCATGCCTGATGTACTCACCTACAGGAGCCCAGCAGCAGCGCCCACTACCCTTCTCCTATGCACTGACTAAATGTATTGGCACTGTTTAGATATAACTATAGAATGTGAAAAATTGATTTAGGTAAAAGAGGAAAAATGCAGGCAAAGAAGGGGCACCCCTAACCAGAACGCACATTTTCAATTGGTCTTCCAATGATAGAATTGCAACTGCTAAACTCCTCAAAAATACATTTTTATGGGATGCCTTTATTGAACCATAAAAAAGTTTCTATCATATCATAGAGTTTAAACCAAGGAAATTCAGGATAATGCATCCTTTCCAATGTAATATCCTATCTTATAAGGTTAAATATTCTCGTTCATTGAATCTTATTGAAATGGTGGTTTTATCAAAACTCATAGTATTGTGATACTGGGATTTTAAAAACTGAGCTTTCTTTTTTTTTTACATTCATGTTTTGTGTCTCTGTATGCTTGTGTACCTTTGGATTGGATCAGAAATATTTGAGTAGACTTCTTGGCTCACCAGCCTTTTGGATTTATATTCCTTCTAGGCTTTTTTGTTAGAACTCAATACATATTTAATAATTTCATTATATGAAATAAGGAAATACCAAGAATATAATTTCATATAATCAATTATGGTTACAGTTAACCATGATACTTTGTGATATTTAACTTCTAAAGTTTTGATGTAAGTGATAGAAGTCTATCTGGAAATCTTTTTGTAGTAAAGCTTACTAAACATAGTCTACCCCATCATCAAAAAGAAGGTGCCTAAACGATTTTATTATGCTTTGATTTTAGAGACCATATTAAGAAGCCTTTATTTTATTTTTTTTAAAGATTTATTTATGTCTCTCCCCTTCTCCCTCCCTGCCCCGATTGTCTGTTCTCTGTGTCTATTTGCTGTGTCTTCTTCTTTTGTCTGCTTCTGTTGTTGTCAGCGGCACAGGAATCTGTGTTTCTTTTTGTTGCATCATCTTGTTGTGTCAGCTCTCTGTGTGTGCGGCGCCATTCTTAGGCAGGTTGTTCTTTCTTTCACGCTGGGCAGCTCTCCTTACTGGGCACACTCCTTGCGCATGGGGCTCCCCTACGTGGGGACACCCCTGCATGGCATGGCACTCCTTGCGCGTATCAGCACTACACATGGGCCAGCTCCACACGGGTCATTGAGGCCCGGGGTTTGAACCGCAGACCTCCCATGTGGTAGACGGATGCTCTAACCACTGGGCCAAGTCCGCCTCCCTTAACAAACCTTTAGAATACAGAAATACAGGGTTTTAGAATGACATGAACTTAAGAAATTGATTAATTCAATAGCATTTATTTTGTAGATTAGAAAACTGAAGGTCAGTGAATGGAAAAATTATCAGGATTCATATAGCATATGTGAATAAAAAGTAGATGGAGCAATTTAAATGTGAAACAATAAAATAATGACAATCTAAAATCTGAAATTTTCTTCTTTCAGTGACTATATGAATCCCTATCCAAGCACCATCTATATTTTATGTAAGGTTAGGAACTGGTATTTTCCCTTTTGAAAAATGATATTTATATCATAGAAATATAAAGATACCAATGCCTTTCTAATTTTTCAGTTTCCTCAAAAAATAGTCATAGAAAATTATTGTCTTCCTAACAATAACAAAACAGATATGCCAGTGAACTTTTTAATGTTAACACTATATGACATGAACTTAAGGAAACAATCCTGAGTCTCTGAATGATACTGACTTTCTGATATTTTAATCCATTCTTCTGTTGCCAAATCCACAGATGTACAGACTATACACTCTTCCAAATTACTATGTAGGCAATTATAAGGTTGAACATGCATTATAGCCATGTATTTTCCCATTAGTCCTATTTTTCAAGCAACGGTAATTTAGATATTCATATTGTGACTCTTCTTTTTGGGGAAAATTATAAATGAACAAAAATTGGGGATAACTATATGATGAAATGTGAAGCAACCATTGAAAATGATGTTATTGAATTATTTTCTAATGACAAGGGGAAAAGAATATGATATAATTTCAAGTGAAGTAAGCCATAAGAACCTAATTATGAACACATATACACACACACACAGTGAAAACAAACCTCTGAGGACTTATTTGAGACTGATTAACAGTATAGTATTTTTTCTTGGTTTCAGGATTTTGGACGACTTTTTAAAAAACTGTATGTTTATTATTTTCTACCATGAATATAGATTATTTTTACAATCATGAAAGTTAAAAGTAACATCTGAGGAATATGAACATAAAAACTAAACTGTGAAATATAATTTACATGTGCAATTGTAGGGTGCTTTAACTTTGCATTCAGATAGCATCTTTTTCCAGAGAGCGTCAGAACATAGATAGGTATGTAAAAGACAGCAGTGAAGCAAAAGACATTTTTGCCCAGTAAAAGGTTAGAAGCATAGCAAAGAGGAAGAGACCAGTGGAACAGGAAACAAAAGTAAAAGAGTTAAGATAAGGTACTGCTGAGAGAAACAAAAGAGTTGGTAATAAGCAGTAAAAACATTTTCTGTGTTTTGACATAATTTTAACTCAGAGAAAGGCAGAAAGAAATATTTCTGGAATATCTGCCATATGTCAGGAGTGTCACTTGAGTATTTCACATATGTCATATCATTTAATTCTCAATTGTTACATAGGTATGATTATTTTCATATAAATTAGATATAATTTATCTCACCCTGGCATGTTACAGAGAAATGCAAAATGACAAGTAATGAAACCAGGATTTAAATCTAGGTTAGATGGCTCCCAAAATATGTGTTTTTTTGCATTTTACTTCACTTTCTCTAGGATATTTTGATGGAGTAACTAAATGTACAGTCTGTCTTTTAAGGCGATCACAGCTCTGTTATTTCACTGTAATAAAATGAGGAATTTGGAACAATTAAAAAGAAAATAGAAAAAAAAATGAGGAATTTCATAATTTTTTTCAGGTAGGGAAGTAGAACTGGGTGGGGGCTTAATGAAGGGACTGACCTCTCAATAGTCTCAATTCTCTGGTTTAGGGGACGCCAGTGATATAATGAAAAACAAAATGGGCATCAGAGTAAGACAGACTCTAAGTCTTACAGACTCCTTAGTTCAATTCCTGTATCCCACAGTTACTAGAAATGTGATCTGGGGCAAGTTACCTACTATATCTGAGTCTCAGATTCTGTAAAACATTTGAATGATAATTTCCTAAAGAGGGTTGTGATGATAAATGAGAAAAACATCCAAAGGTTACTTACAAGAGATTGTAGACATCCAGTAAATGTTAGTTTCTTTTTCCTTGAGTAGCAGGCCATGGAACATACTACAGCCAGCTACTCAATGTCCAGGACTTTTTATCAGTTGTGCCTCAGCTTGCCATAGCAGGTATCTGCCTGCACCCTAGAGTTCCAGGTGAGGGTAATGATTTTTAATAAGACCCTCCTGTCGAGACTTTTCACTGTGTTTTTTTTCCCATTAAATTCTCTAATTTCTCATGAACTTGGCTTTTGGGCTATTGAAATAACAGACCAAATTTAATCAAGTTTGCCCTTGGAGTATCTAGAATCTCTCAAATGTATGGAATGACCCTAAAAAATCGAGTTCAAGATGTAAACAGTATAAATCAAGCTCATATCCTTTTAGTTTGGCTAGAACTACATATATTATTTTTACTAATATTATTATTTTCTTTCCAATTCAAATGAGTCAGGCAGAATATAGTTCTCTTCTCCTCAGTTTCCACAATATTCTATCGTAGGAGCATCTCATATTTACATTCCTTACCTGGCCTCTGATTTTGTTTAAACCCCCTTTCAATGGTCTGATTGGAAACATCAATATCACCTGGAAACTTGTCAGAACTTCTTGGGCCTCACTCTGAATCAGAAATTCTGTGGATGGAATCGAGCAATCTATGTTTTAATGCGCCCTCCCGGAATACCTGCTGAATGTTGAGAACCTGTTAGAGATATAAGCAAATCAACGCTAATATTCAGCTGTCTTGGCGATAGTCCCACCCCCTTACCCCACAAGCCCAGCATTTGTTTACTGCGCTGTACGGCGTCATTCTTTTCTTCAGGGTTTTAGAAACCCTGCAATGTGTTAGGTTGGCTTATGCAGGGAGGGCTAATTTTGGCAACTGTCTCTCAATATGACATACAAAGCATGTTTTTTTCCTTCTGGCCTCCCTGTAATCCTTTCCGTTTACCACACCCTTATTATACCTTCCAGGGAAGTAAAGTGCTTAACTTTGTGTTCTTTTTAAACATTAACTATTTAATCTTCTCTTTTGTCAGGAAGCTGTGATTTACATCATGAGTTAAAAAAAGAAAAGCAAAACAGAACCCAACAAAAACAATCCAAACAAACAGACCCTCCCCACCAAAGAATGTCAGCAGTATGCAAATACTTATGACCATTGAGAGGTATGTCTATATCACACAGGCATTTTGATGTCAGCAATTTCTTGGTTTACAGATCAAGAGTTCTGTCTCTTCCACCTATTTATAACATTAACACAAGTACAAAATGGGGCCTGAGCTTCTTCAATTTCCAACATGACTCATCAATGTGAAATAAATACAAAAATACTTCTAAAACAAGGGAAAATGGTGTGAGAAACAACATGTTTTTGTATCACTGCTGTTTATTTAGTGATACAAGTCATGCATTCACTAGTCTTCTGAATTGTTATTAAAATAGAAGAGAACATTGAACATTATTTTTTGGATATATTA
Source organism: Dasypus novemcinctus (assembly GCF_030445035.2). Classification (NCBI taxonomy): domain Eukaryota; kingdom Metazoa; phylum Chordata; class Mammalia; order Cingulata; family Dasypodidae; genus Dasypus; species Dasypus novemcinctus. Next base: position 22,100,551 of record NC_080676.1, on the reverse strand, counting down.
TCTTATTTTGCTTTGTATCATCAGCACTTAGCACACACAGTATTTGGCATGTAGTAAACACTCAATCAATGCATGTTGAAATCATGAGTCAATGATTATACATTGACTTAATTAATAATTTGGGTAGTTTGAAGGAAATCCTTAAATTGGATGAAGAACATGAAGGAGGGTATGATTCACCTTCATAGATTAACTAGTGGGAGTTTAAAAATGAACAGAAAAATAACCCTATTAGGAATGACATGAGTCATAAACCCAGTAATAATAGATGCTCTTCAGTTTTAAAGTATGCACTGTAATCATGAAATTTCATCAATCCTTTTACTATCATTCAACTTCACATGCCATGTTCAGTTAGCAATATGTCAAAAATGTGAAATAACCAGCCTATCATGGAGAGCACACAGAAATAATTTCCCTTCCATATTAATCTAACATTTTGTTTTCTTTTGATAGAGGTACTAGTTGTATTTTGCTTTGCATCAATCCTATGAAGCAATTCAGTGAATAGATATGTTAGAGACGTACTGATTGGATTCATAGAAAAATCATTTGCTTGGTTTCTTTTTCATATTCTCGTTTATAGAAAAAGTCTTTTCCAAAATGGCCATTTTTTCCTGCAGTTTTTTGTGGGGTCCACCATTTATTTTTTCTATTTAAACGTTTTCATTTTATATTAATAATATCCTAAGATGCCTCTGAGTCATATAAATTCTACTAGATAGTGATTTTTTCATAATCCAGTTTAAAACATCACACAGAAAAAAAGCAACAGTGTAGAAGATTCTGTTCTGTAGTTGTGGAACTTAAAATGACTGAAAATGAAACTTTCTTTGTGGTTAGCATAGACTGAACTTAAGGCAGGTTTCTCAACTTAAGTTCCTTATTTTAGGCAAGTGTACTGTCGTTAAGGGTTTCTCTATTAATTCAACAAGGAATCATAAAAAAAGGGAGAGGGTTGTTTTTAAAAGAGTTTCCCAAGATTTACAAGTTAGTTGCCTGTAGTGGACTGAATGGTGGCCCCCCCCCCCCCTCAAATAAATCCATGTCTGAACCCCCGGAACCTGTGAATGTGAACTTATTTTGAAAATGGTCTTTGCAAATATAAGCAACTTCAGGATGTTGAGATGAAATCTTGAGCTCAGAGAGCCCGAAACCCATTGACAGCTTTCTTTATAAGAGGGACAGGCAGTAGGGAGGGGGGAAGACAGGAACACGGAGGAGAAGGCTGTTTGAAGATGGGGTTGAGACTGGAGTTATGTCGTCCCAAGCCAAGAATACCTGCAGTTACCAGAAGCTGGAGGAGGCAAGCAAGGATTCTCCCCTCAGATGGAGTCTGGCCCTGACGACAACTTGATTTCATACTTCTGGCCTCCAGAATTGTGAGACAATAAATATCTCTTGTTCTAAAAAAGTCACCAAGTTTGTGGTAATTTGTTACAGCAGCCACAGTAAACTGCGTCAATGACTAAACGCAATCACTCTATGAACAAAACTTCAAGTGCTACTCTGCCTTCATACTTCTTCCTAGAGCCTTTCGTAACCCTCTCCCTCTGTTCACCTGATTCCTGCCTTAGCCTTCTTCAACTCCATGCCCTACACTGTCACCTTTTCCGGAAAGCCCACCACGATCAAGCCTGTATACTGCTTAGAAGCACTTCTGGTAAAAATACTAATTTATTTTGTATTTTATTATATTCTATTTTGAACATAAGTTACTGGTAAAAGATAAAATGAACTGTACAACACAGTGAACTCTGTTGTAGACAATGGGCTATAGGTAATAGGACAAGAATGTTCTTTCATGAATTAGAGCAAATGTACAATATTACACAATGGTAATAACAGGGTGATATATGGGGAAAATACACCTAATGTAAATAATGGATGATAGAATTATTTTAATAATCTTTCATCAATTGTAACAAAAGTAACTATTGTTAAAAAATATAAAGTACAATTAGTAAAAAAAAAAGTGCTATCATTAACAGTAACCAATGTTTCACACCAGTGCAAGGGGTTGGTGGTGGGGCAGTATATGCGAATTCTGTGTTTTATGTATGATAACTTTGTAAGCTTACAGCTTCTTTAATAGAAAAAAAATATTTTTTAAATTAAAATAAAAATTAGTTATCCAACTAAAAAATACAACACAAACTTTTAGTCATTCCTTATTACCTGTTAAATACAAACTCCTCAGACAGGATCTCAAGCATTTTCACATTATAATCCCACTGATGTCCTCAATCAACTCACCCCCTTCTGTTTCCCGGAATAAGTAAAACTAACTCTCTCTCTCTTTCTCTCTGACCACACTGGGCTTCTTATTTTTCCCAGTGATAATTTGTAGATTTGTTCAATATTTTTGTTTTGTTTTCACCACATTAAGTTTCCTATCCCCTACTTCCACCTTCACCAGGATTTTTTTATTTTTGTAAATTTTTAAAATTTTTTTATATAAATTTTTTATTTTTTATTTCTTTCCCCTTCCCTGCCCCCCCACCCCCAGTTGTCTGCTCTCTGTGTCCATCAGCTGTGTGTTCTTCTGTGTTCGCTTGTATTCTTGTCAGCGGCACCAGGAATCTGTGTCTCATTTTGTAGTGTCATCTTGCTGCATCAGCTCTCCATGTGTGCGCACCACTCCTGGGCAGGCTGCTCTTTTTTTGCACTGGGCAGCTCTCCTTATGGGGCATACTCCTTGCACATGGGGCTCCCCTATGTGAGGAACACCCATACGTGGCATGGCACTCCTTGAGCACATTAGCACTGTGCATGGGCCAGCTCATCACTGGAGTCAGGAGGCCCTGGGTTTGAACCTTGGACCTCCCATGTGGTAGGCAGATACCCCATCGGTTGGGTCAAATCGGCTTCCCACCAGGATTTTAATTATTTTATTTTTATTTCTTTTAGATTTTATTTTATTTATTTATTCTCCCTCCTCCCTTCCCCTCCCCCCTCCCCCCCCCCCCCCCCCGTTTTCTTCTCTCTGTGTCTGTTTGTTCTGTTTTCTTTTGTGTCTGCTTATATTCTCATTAGTTGGCTCCAGGAACCGATCCTGGCACCTTCTGGAGTGGGAGAGAGGTGATCATTTTTTGGGCCACCTAGGTTCCCAGTTCTGCTTTGTCTCTTATTGTCTCTGTTCTGTGTTTCTTTTTGTTGTGTTATCTTGCTGTGCCAGCTCTCCACATTGGCTGGTACTCCTGCATGGGGTGGCACTCCTGCGCAGGGCGTACTCCCACGTGGGGTGGCAGTCCTGTGTGGGGCAGCACTCCTGTGTGGACTGGCACTCCATGTGGGCCCGCTTGCCTTTACTAGGAGGCCCTGGGCATTGAACCCTAGACCTCCTGTATGGTAGATGGGAGCCCAACTGCTTGAGCCACATCCGCTTCCCAGGATTTTTATTTAATAGGTGTTTATTTAACAAATATTTAAGTGTGTCATGTTCCTAGCCCCAAACTAGGAATTGAGGAGATGTCAGAGAACAATGATGAAGAATGGAGAAGCAGACTTGGCCCAGTGGTTAGGGTGTCTGTCTACCACATGGGAGGTTCATGGTTCAAACCCTGGGCCTCCTTGACCCATGTGGAGCTGGCCCATGCGCAGTGCTGATGCGCGCAACGAGTGCCGTGCCACACAGGGGTGTTCCCTGCATAGGGGAACCCCACGTGCAAGGAATGCGCCCCGTAAGGAGAGCTGCCCAGCGCAAAAGAAAGTTCAGCCTGCCCAGGAATGGTGCCATACACACGGAGAGCTGATACAACAAGATGATGCAACAAAAAGAAACACAGATTCCCGTGCTGCTGACAACAGAAGCGGACAAAGAAGAACACGCAGCAAATAAACACAGAGAACAGACAACTGGGGTGGGGGGGGGGAAGGGGAGAGAAATAAAATAAATAAATAAATCTTTTAAAAAAATGATTAAGAATGGTCCTTGTACTCAGGGAACTTATAATAAAAACAAAGATACCAATTTCAGTATGAAATGAAAATTTTATGATAAGCATTGAGAAAGAAAAGTCTGGGAAACCATGACTGTAGAACTGGGAGACTTAATTTCAATAACACTTGAAAGTTATGGGCAGGATTAGCCAGGTAAGGATTAGGTGGAAAGCAGTTCAGTAAGAAGGAAGAACATTTTCAGTTGTACTTTTTGAAAAGCTTTCTGAAAAAGATGACAAGTGTGTCTGGAGCATAGTGTGAGAAAGGATTTGCATCTAAATAGGACACTTTTTCCCGGCAGCAAATGTGTATGTGCTCCTCCACTCTTTATAAATCATGTTTAAAAAATTGTAATGTAGTTGGCCATTGCTAATTTATAGATTTTGAACGTGACTTATCTTCTCTCCCAGATTATAAACTTCTTGAGGGCAAGGACAATTTCTTATTTGTATTTATGTCCTCATCAGTATTTAGCACAATGCCTTTTACAACCCAGCTTCATAAGCCTGGGCTCTGTGCATTTAGAGGGGTCCCTTCTTGGTTTATTGACAAATTCTGCTGTCACCATCTTGAATTTCTTGATAGTTTTGAACAAAGCACCCTTCATTTTCATCTTTCACTGGTCCCCACAAATTAATGGATGGGAACTTGCAGAGTGAATGATACAAGGGCCAAGAGGATCTGATTAGGATTGTTCTGTGGGAATTTTCTCATCCAGGGTTTCTCACTCTAGAAACACCATATGATTTCCAGTTGCTATTTGATGCATGTCTAAGAATTGGGCAACGTTTTCCTTTAAGACAAACCTTCAGTCCATGAGTGTACTATTCCTTAAACACTGAATTGAACTCTCTACTGACTTTGCCACTGTGACATCCAGCTGTTTCTGAAGCATATTCTTTCCCAACACCACCACTTGAATCTCCATTTCCAATACTAGGAGGTGAATAAGTGAAGGCCCAGGCCTTGCTTACTGGGTCATCTATCTCTTTGCATTTGTGATTCTTTTGCCACCTGTTGCATATCACAAGTGTGAATGACAGATACCAATGTGGAGAAATATGTGTCATTCAAGTTCCTTCAGAGGAGTCTAAGGAAGTTTGCAGAGAAAGCAGAAGTAGCAAAGACCTTCAGTTAGGAAAGATTAACCACATTATACGTGTGCTTAAGAGCAAATGAGTGAGACTGGATCTTCCAGAGTTGAATTTGTGGCTTTCGGGCCTTGCAGAACCCATTTAGTTCTGAGTCTAGACAAGTGCAGAGCAGCAGTATTTATGAGAACTTTAGATAAATATTAGGACTTATTGATATTAATATTGATTAATTGCTCTTTCCAGAGTTGAGGAGACCTTTGAGAATGCAGAAGGATTTTTTCGTTCATCCACCAGTTCACCAAGTTGCAATAAACACTCTTTTACTAAGATCGATATGACAGGCTGAACTATATCTGTTTGGACAATGATCCACGGAATATGGCTTCCCTCAGCACAGTTGACAACTTAAACTATGATAGCCCAAGAGGAATTTTTAGAGTTCTGTCTAGCAATGAGTCACAAAGGGTTCCTGAAGAGTAAATAGGACTACAAACAACCTACCTTTCAATTCATTGCCTTTTGATGTAGTGTACAGATTCCAAGTCTATTTCATTTAAGTCTTTAAGGCAACTTCATGCACTTACTGAGCTTGGACTTGGGTTGCCTTTCTTTGTCAACCTAATAGTGACAGAAAACTCATTTTCATTTTTTTAAAGGTTTATTTTATTTATTTATCCATTCCCCTTACTGTTTGCGCTCACTGTCTGCTCTCTATGTCCATTTGCTGAGCATTCTTCTGGGTCTGCTTGTCTTCTCTTCTTGTCCTCTCTTTAGGAGGTGCTGGGAACTGATCCTGGGACCTTCTGATGTGGGAGAGAGGCACTCAGTTGCTTGATCCACCCCAGCTCCCTGGTGTGTTGTATCTCGCATTGTTTTCCCTCTATGTCTCTTTTTTGTTCCATCATCTTGTTGTGCCAGCTCTCTGCTCAGGCCAACTCCCCATGCAGGTCAGCTTGCTTTCACCAGGAGGCCCCCAGGAACTGAAACTGGGACCTCCCATATGGTAGATGGGAGCCCAATCGCTTGAGCCACATAGGCTTCCCTCATTTTTGTTTTTAACAATTGTAGTACCTTATCTTTCAGGGGGGCTAAGAGTGCATTATAAAATTAGTGACTAAAATCATTGTTTTAAGAGAAGGTGAAAATTAAACCTATGCAACCAAGCAGGACTGAGTAAATACATTATTACATCCACTTGGTAATTATTTAGAGATACGGGGCTTTCTACTTGCTAAGAGAGAGTGCATTCATTTTGTAATGGTGGAAAATATTGAACCTGTATAATTTATTTAAAAAAATATCATCTCTCAACCTTTTTCTGAGCCACTTAGAATTCCTCCTCAGTGGTCTACTGGAACATTGTGCATACTTCCTTCATGGCGCCTCTTGATCTTCCTCTACTTAACTCTTTTTACCATTAGTCGCTATCTCCCTAGCTGAATGCTGCTTGAGGATAGGGACCATCCATCCTTGGTCTCTTGGTCTTTATTATCTGCATTTCCTGGCAGATAATAAATGCTTATTAAATGAGTAATGAAAGATTACACAGATTTTCCTCCTTTAAATTGTACTGTAGTTACCTGTGCCTCCTGAGTGCTGACACTTAGATAACTATTATATTAAGCCTATGAAAGGCAGTCTGAGCTGGCAAGAAATTTATGCTAGAACCAGAAGTTTTAAGCACATGTGAGCATGTGCCCATGTGAGATGAACCAAAGAGAGCTGGAAAGAAGAGTGCTTTCTATCCGAAGTCAGAGAAAAGGACATCTAACTTGAGTGGCAGAAGGAAGCACAGTTTGAGGGGAGAGCAAGCTGCCTAAGGGCTGATTCCTGCAGGCTTTGATGCCTCTCTGAAAACCAGTGCACCACATCCTGCCCCTTGTGGTGAGATGCTCTCTGAAGTGCTTGCCTTTTGCGTTAACGTCTGAAAGGAGGAACCAGTTTTAAACTCCTGCCCCCAAAAATATAAGCTCTAGAATGAGGATGGGGAAGCATATTTAGAATTACTAACAAATGATTCTTTGCCAGATGACAGAGACATCTGATTTAATTTGAGGGTTTGGGAAGGATTAACTTCTACACGTACTTTTCAAATAAATGAATTTCTGTGGGGCAGAGTGCCAACACACACATTTACAGAGAGAGAAATATTTTACAGGTGTGTATATAATACATCTTGAAAAGAATGCTTTTTATAAACAATCACTGGATTGGGTTCTGCTTCTCTCCTACAGAACCTGTATTAATTCTTAAAAAAAATGTAGTTCTTTTAAAGTTCTTGAAAATAAAAAAAATATATATATGTTTACTTATATATTTTTCACTACTTAGAATATAGTCAAATGATCTGCAGTAGAAAACTTTAATTTGTGAATCCATTTAAGTGTATTGTGTACATGCCAATTGGAAACCCATTTCATAGGGCAGGATGGAAAAAATATAAACAAAACAATGGTAATTTATATAACCCTCATTTTCCCCAATTTAGCAGTGGGAAGATAATTTTTTTCAAGCAAGAAAGACTTCTCTCCTTTTTTTTAAGATACATCAATTTTCCCTCAGCATAATTTCAGATAACAATATAAAATATAATGTTATTTATTGAAAAATTTAAAAGTAATTTCTATTGAATTTTTATTTTCCCCTGTTATTATCTTAACTTTAAAATTTAAAAATTGTTCTTTTTGTGATTTTGTACCAGAAAATTTTATTTTCCAGTACTTGTGGTAGACATTGCTGCACAACATCACTTCTTCCTTGCTCACAGATCCTGATTTGTTAAAGTATTGACCATTTACTTTTAGGTTTGGAAATGGCCATAGGATGAATTCTAGCCAATTGCATAAAAGAGAAGGCCTGCTGGAGGCTCCTAAGAAAATTATTAGTGTGGTACATTCATTGCATTTGATGAGCACATTTTGGAGCATTGCTACACAGCAAGGATTATAGTTTATGTTGCAGTTTACACTCTCTCCTATTCATTCAGTGGGTTATGGCAGGATATATAATGTCTTGCATCTGTCCCTGTAGTATCATTCAGGACAGCTCCAAGTCCTGAAAATGGCCCCATATCACAGCTCTCTTTTTCCCTCTCCCTGCACTTAGCAACTCCTGTGGCCACTGTCTCCACATCAGTGATATAACTTCTTCCATTGCTAGAGTCACAATAATTCTATAGTAGAATACCAGTAAACCCACTCTAATCCATATTTTATTCTTCCATTCTGAGGACCCTGGGATGGCGAAGTCCACTCTACCTCTAAATCGAGAAGGGGCTTAGATCCCACATAGCTGATGGATGGAATTCTCCTGCTTGCAGTTGCAGACTCTCTTGGTTCCCTGGTGTGGTGGTTGACCATCCTCACCTCCCTGTTAGCTGACCTGGGTAAGTACAACAAACTGGAGAGTAGGTGTTGCAACTCTGCTGAGGGTCAGGGCTCAGCTGACACATAGACAGTCCAGAGATTCAAGACTCCTGAGCATACACCAACCCCAGCACCAACCACAGGTTCAGTACAAGTGACAGAAGAGACATGCATACAGAGGTCACATCTGAGTCCAACTCCATCACACTCAAGAACACGAATTCCAAAGTAGGGCCCACTGGCCAGACACTGAACTCCAGAGCCATGACCATAGAACCTGTGTGTCTCCGTAGCCCTCAGGAGCACCAGTACCTGGAGTTGTACCTACTTTGGCTGTCTCTGAGATCCTGCTGAGATGTGCACAAGCACGACCCCTCAAAATGACCTCCTGACTCATTTTGTAGTCTCTTAGCCATATAAATGCATCTGTCTTTACTAGTTACCCCTTTTATTCCAGGTCTCTTTCTAGTTGCACCACCAGCTGGTGCTTGGTAGTAATCCCTTGGCGCCAGGGAGGCTCATCCCTGGGAGTCATGTCCCATGCTGGGGGGAAGGTAATGCATTTACATACTGAGTTTGATTTAGAGAGTGGCCACATTTGAGCAACATGTGGGATTCTCAGGATGTAACTCTTAGGCAACCTGCAGCTCTAGGCCTAGTTGAAATTTCAAGCACACAGGCTCATAGTCATAATCATCAGTATCAAGAGCCCATCATTGGACCATCCTTCTTCACTGTTCTTTGTCCTTGTACTTGGGGGATTGTTGCTGCTCCACTGGGGAATGTGACTGAGTTTCCTGGAATGGGAACTCAGCACTCCCTCAACTGTCATGTGAAACTTCCCTATGTCAACACCCAACGAACATCTGCACATATCTATATACCCTATATATATGCCCTGGAAAACTGCCCCCCACCCATGCATTCCCCATCAATGACACCCCACATCAATGCTTCATCCTTGACATAGTTAAGCCCCTCTGTGATCCAAAACTTCTTCAGAAATGAAGTCTAATATATTGTCAAATTCAATTAATAGGAAATGAAATAGTAATGATAGGTTTAAAGATTAGAAATAGAATATATAATAATTTAGAAAAACTAAAATATAGTAAAATGTAAATTGGGATACTAAAAAATGAAAAATATCATAAAAATTTTTTTGATGTTTTGCCTTTCATCACTGTAATAGGTATTACCCTGTATGTACAGTGGTAAGGCACTCTCTTTCATATCTTCCTCAGTGTCTACATCCTTTTTTAATCTTCTTATATCTTCAAAAAAGTTTTAGGTCACAGTAAAGTCACATACAGAATATAGGGAACTCCCATCTACCCAAAATCAAACCTTTTTCCCCCTTCCCCAGCTATGATCTTTTTATACATGGACGTTACATTTGCTGCAACTGATGTACAGATATTGAAACGTAGCTACTAACCATGGTTCCATTATGGTTTACATTATGGTTTACATTTTAGACTATATACCTTTATAAATTTTTGGTGATATTTAACATGGCCTGTATCCATCATTGCAGGATCATGCAGAACACTTCCATTGCCCTCCCAGTTACCCCCTCTTCCATCTATTCTATTCCTCTCTCCTCCTCCCCTCAGGAGGTGACAACGAAACTTCATTGCTTGAAGGACAAGATTCATAGATACTTGCCCCAATGCTGAGGGTTTGACACACTGTGTCTGTCCTCCCCCATTGTGAGCCACTCATGCTCTAGAGATGTGGGAGGAATGGGGTATATGGGAACCTCTTTTATATATGTGTGTGTGTGTGTATATATATATAATATATATATATATTAATCTCCCCCCCTTGTGACTTTTTTTGTGTGTTATCTGCTCTCTGTGTCCATTTGCTGTATGTTCTTCTGTTCTGTATTTATTTATTTCCCCTCCTCACTTGCAGCTTGCTTGCTGTCTGCTCTCTGTGTCCATTCCCTGCAGGCTCTTCTGTGTTCTCGCCTGTCTCCCTTCTTTTTGTTGCGTCACCTTGCTGAGTTGACTCTCCATGGCTTCTGTGGGCTGGGCAATGCTTGTGGGCGGGGCAGCACTCCGCAGCATGTGGGCGAACCTGCCCTCACAAGGAGGGCCCAGGACGCAAACCAAGGGCCTCCCATATGGTAGACAGGAGCTCATCTAATTGAGCCACAGCCACTTCCCCTCTTATATTTTTAATGTAACATTTTGTGTGATTTATGTATCTTTTGAAAAAAAGATAATAGAAAAAAAGAAAATTATTACCATTATTAAGAGGCACAAGGGAGAAGTGTGGTCTCTTTGTCTTTTGTCTTTGTGGGGTGAGAATGCAATATGTGGAGCTATAAAAAATTCCACATAACTCATTTTTTTCCTTATTAAATTAACAGACTCTGCCAATTAAGTTCTGTAATTTGATACATAGAATGTTTGGTGAATACCAAGACAAACTTAGCTTGAAACTCCAACATTCTAAACACACACATGTATATATATTTTAACAAATCAATTTTATTGATACACATTAGTAAAGTATAAATTCACCCAAAGCATACAATCAATGGTATTAGTATAATCACATAGCTGTTTAATCATCACTTCAATCATTTTTAGAGCATTTTCATTATTCTAATAACAATAATAATAAACAAAAAACAAACAAAATACTCATGACTTTTCAATCTCTATGCTTCCCCTGTCATACATTGCTGCCATTCTATTCCCATCTTTCTAGTTTATTTGTATTTATTTTATAAAAACAGTTTTATATATGCAATATCACCGTATTCATATTTTGCATGAGATTTCACTATGTTATACAGTTCCATATTACATTATTTTAGCTTTCCTTCTAGTAACACACATGTCCTGAGACTTCAGCTTTTAATCAGTTATACCCATACAGTAGCTATGCTAATTACACACGGTATGTGATTTTTACCATTTCTAATCAATTCCAAAGATTTATAATCTTTTTACCAATTTTGCAAAGAGTAAACCTCAGCTTTCCATTCTCTACCCTCCTTCTATTTCCTGTTGACCTATATTCTCATTTTAACTCCATGAGTTTACACAATATATTTAGTTCATAATAGTGCAATCATACAGTATTTGTCCTTTACTGTCTGGCTTGCTTCACTCAACATAATGTCCTCCAGGGTAAGCAATGTTGTCATATGCATTACAATTTCATTTCTTCTTATTGCTGCATAGTATTTCAGTGTGTGTATACACCACAATTTGTTTATCCATTCATTAGTTGAGGACATCTGGGTTGTTTCCAATTTTTGGCAATTGTGTGCAGATGCCTGTTTATTTCACTGTTCTCAGTTCTTCTGGGCGTATACTTAGTAATGGTATTGTTGAGTCACAGAGGAAGCTTATATTCAACTTCCTTAGGAACTGCCAAACAGTCCTTCCCCAGTGGCTGTACCATTCTACATTCCCACCAACAGTGAATAAGCGTTCCTATCTCTCCACATCTTCCCCAACACTTATAGTTTTCCGAATTTTTAAAAGTGGCCATTCTAAAGGTGTGAAATGATATTGCATTATAGTTTTGATTTGCATTTTCCTAATTGTACTGATTTTGAACATTTTTCCATGTTTTTTTTTTCACTTTTTGTATTTCTTCTTTGGACGGTTGTCTTTTCAAGTCTTTTGCCCATTTTTTAGCCAGATAGTTTTTTGTTGTTGTTGTTGTTGTTGAGTTGTGTGATTTCTTTATATACCATGGATAACAAACTCTTATTAGATATGTGATTTCCAAATATTTTCTCCCATTGAGTTGGCTTTTTTTTTTTAACCCTTCTGACTAAGCCCTTTGAGGTACAAAAGTGTTGAATTTTGAGGAGGTCCCATTTATTTTTTCTTCTGTTGCTCATGCTTTGGGTGTAAGGTTTAAGAAATCGTTGCCTTCTACAAGATATTGAAGATGTATTCCTACATTTTCTTCCAGGAATTTTAAGGTTGACACTTTTATATTTAGTTCCTTGATCCATTTTGAGTTAATTTTTGTCTAAGGTGTGAGATAAGGGGTCATCTTTTTTTCTTTTGGATGTGGCTATCTAGTTCTCCCAGCACCGTTTATTGACTAGACTGCTCTGGTCCAGCTGGGAGGATTTGTTAGCCTTGTGAAAAATCACTTAACTGTAGATGTGAGGGTTTATTTCAGAGTTCTCCATTCAGTTCCACTGGTCAAAGTCTCCATCTTTAGGCCGGTACCATGCCGTTTTTTACCACTGTAGCTAGGTAATGTGCTTTAAAGTTCAGAAGTGAGAGTTCTCCAACTTTGTTCTTTGTTTTAAAGACATTTTGGCTATTCAGGGCCCCTTACCCTTCCAAATAAATTTGATAATTGGCTTTGACATTTCTGCAAAAAAGGATGTTGGGATTTTTATTGGGACTATGTTGAATCTGTAAAACAGTTTAGGTAGAATTGACATCTTAGTGATATTTACTCTTTCAATCCATGAACACGGAATGTTTTTCAATTTATTTAATTCTTCTTTGGTTTCTATTAGCAATGTTTGCTCTTTTCTGAAAACAGGTCCATTATGTCCTTTTAAAAGTTTATTTCTAAATATTTTAGTTGCTATTATAAATGGATTTTTTTTCTGATTACCTCCCTAGATTATACATCAGTAGTGTATAGAAACACAATTTATTTTTTGTATATTAATCTTGTATCCACCATTTTGCCGAACTTGTCTATTGTTCTAATAACTTTGTTGTGGCTTTTTCAGGATTTTCTAGATATAGGATCATACCATCAGTGAATAGTGTAAATTTTATTTCTTCCTTTCCTATTTAGGTTCCTTTTATTTCTTTATCTACTATAGTGGCTCTAGATAGAATGTCTAGTGCAATATTGAATTACAGTGGTGAGAGTGGGCATTCTTGTCTTGTTCCTGATCTCAGTGGGAAAGCCTTCAGTCTTTCACTGCTGAGTACAATGCTAGATGTAGATTTTTCATATATGCATTTTACCATATTGAGAAAGCTTTCTTCTATTCCGATCTTTTGGAGTGTTTTTATCAAGAAAGAGTGCTGCATTTTGTCAAATGCATTTTCTGCACCAATCAAAAAGATCATGTGATTTTTCTTCTTTAATTTATTTAATGTGGTTTATTACATTAATTGATTTTCTTGTGTTGAAACAGCCTTGCATATCTAAGTTAAAACTGACTTGATCTTGCTGTAAAATTCTTTTGGATTAGGTTTGCAAGTATTTTGTTAGGGATTTTTGCATGTATATTCACTAGGGATATTGGTCTGTAATTTTCAGATAAAGATACTGGTTTTGGTATTAGGGTGATGTTGGCATCATAGAATGAGTTTGGTAGCATTCTTTCCTATTCGATTTTTTGGAAGAGCTTGAGCAAAACTGGTATTAGATTGTTTTGAATGATTGGTAGAATTTACCTGTGAAGCCATCTGGTCCTGGGCTTTTCATATTTGGGAGATTTTTGATAACTGTTTCAGTCTCTTCACTTGTGATTGGTTTGTTGAGGTCTTCTGTTATATTTCTTCTAGGGTCCGTGTAGGTGGTAGAGTGTTTCTAGGAATTTGTTCATCTCATTCGCATTTTCTAGTTTTTTGGCATACAGTTGTTCACAGTATCCTCTTATGATCTCTTTTATTTCTGTGGGGTCAGTGGTAATGTCCCCCCCCCTCATTTATGGTTTTATTTATTTGTGTCTTCCCTCTTTATTTCTTTGTCAGTATAGTAAGTGTTTGTCAATTTTTTTGATCTTCTCAAAGAACCAACTTTTGGTTTTGTTGATCTTCTGTATTGTTCGGTTGTTCTCGATTTCATTTATTTGTGCTTTGACATTTACTATATCTTCCTTCAGGTTGATTTAGGATTAGTTTGCTGTTCTTTTTCTTTTTTAAAAAAAAATATTTATTTATCCCCCACACCACCCTTTTTTGAGCTTGCTGTCTTCTCTCTGTCTGTTCATTGTGTGCTCTCTGCTTGTCTTCTTTTAGGAGGCACTGGGAACCAAACCTGGGACCTCCCATGTAGGAAGGAGGAACCCAGTTGCTTTAGTCACATCTACTCCTTGCTTGTTTTGTCTCTTGTTGTGTCTCTTCATTGAGTCATCTCACTGTGTCACCTCACTACACCAGCCTGTTGCGTCTGCTCACTGTCTTGCTCATCTTCTTTAGGAGGTACTGGGAACCAAATCTGGGATCTCCCATGTGGCAGGTGGGTGCCCACCTTCTTGAAACCACATCCACTCCCTTGTTCTTTTCTAGTTCCTCTAGATGCACAGTTAGATCATCAACTTAGCTCTTTCTTCTTTCTAAATGTATGCATTGAGGGCTATACATTTCTGTCTCAGCCCCATTTCTGCTGTATCCCATTGGTCGTGATCTGTTTTATTCTCATTTTCATTCATCTCAAGATATTTACTAAATTCTTTTGCAATTTTTTCTTTGACACATTGATTATTTAAGTGTGTTGTTTAATCTACAAATATTTATGAATTTTCCTTTTTTCTGTCCATTATTTATTTCCAGCTTCATTCTGTGGTGAACAGAGAAAATGTTTTGTATAATTTCAATCTTTTAAAATTTAATGACTCTTGTCTTGTGACCCAACATATGGTTTATTCTGGAGAAGGTTCCATGAGCACTTGAAAAGAATGTATATCTTGATGCTTTTGGGTGCAATGCTCTATAGATGTCTGGTAGGTCTAGCTCATCTTTCATATTATTTAAGCTTTCTGTTTATTTATCCCCTGTCCAGATGTTCTATCAAATATTAAAGTGGTGTATTGAACTTTCCAACTATTATTGTAGAGACATCAATATCTCCCTTTAGTTTTGCCAGTATATGCTGCATGTATCTTGGGGCACTCAGATTAGGTGCATAAATATTTAGTATAGTTATTTCTTCTTGGTGAATTACCCTTTTATTACTATATAATGACTGTCTTCATTCCTTACAACAGTTCTATTTTGTCAGGTATTAGTATCTCTACTCCAGCATTGTTTGAGTTACTATTTACAAGGAATATCTTTTTCTACCCTTTCACTTTTAACCCAGTTGTGTCCTTATATCTGAGGTGAGTCTCTTGTAAATAATGTACAGATGGCTTATATTTCTTTTATCCAGTCTATCAGTCTGTGTCTTTGGGCAGTTTGATCCATTAACAGTCAATATTATTGCATGCATTTAATCTTTCTGAGGTTCCCTTGTATGTGATGCTTTTCTTTTCTTTTGCTGCTTTCAGAATCCTCGCTGATATTTGTCATTCTGAATAGTAGGTATCTTGGGGTAAGCCTATTGGATTTATTCTGTTTTGGGCACACTGTCCTTGGATATTCATATTTATGTCTTTCATAAGGCTTGGGAAGTTTTTGGTCATTATTTCCTCAAATATTCTTTCTGCCCCTTTTCCATTTTCTTCTTTTCCTGGTAGACTGATAATGCATATGTTTGTGCATTTCACATTATCATTCAATTCCCTAAGACCCTGTTCCATTTTTTCCCCATTCTCTTCTCTTTCTGTTCTCCTGTCTTTTCTTGTTTAAATGTTTGTCTGCAAAATCACTAATTCTGTGTTTGAGCTATTCAGTTCTGCTCTTATGTGCCTCTAATGTGTCTTTTTTTTTTTTTAGCTTTGCTGTGGGTCTTTCTTTTTTTTATAATTAATTCATTTTTTTAAAAAGAAACTTTGTATTATACAAGTGTCACATTAAAAATTTAAGGGATTCCCATATGCCCCACTCCCCCCCCCACCCCCTCCCACATCAACAACATCCTAATCATCATGTGTTTCATTCCTGTAAGGCCTGTTACTTCTCATTGCAGACTTTCATATTATTCTTTATGTTCACCCAGTGTCTTCTTAATATCCTTTAACTCTTTAGACATATTTTCTTTCAATTCTTTGAATTGATTTAGGAGAGCTGTGTTGTTATCATTAATTAATTGCCTTAAATCTTTTATCTCTTCAGGATATTTAGTTTCTTCCTTTAGCTCTTTCTGTTTCCTAGTATGGCTTATAATTTTTGCTGATGTCTAGGCATCTGAATATGTTGGTGATATTAATCTGATGGCCAATCTCTCTCTCTCAGCTATTGTTTTTTTCCACAGCTCTTCTTTGATATTTGGTTCAACTTATTCTAAGTCTTTAAAATTGCCCAGCTTAAGTTATCAAAATCAGGCCAGTAATTTACTAATGGGGCACAGATTTTCTCCCAGGAGTTCAGGTTATAAGTGTCTTATAAACTGTTTTTCTCCATGCAATTTCCAATCTTGCCAGCAAATGGTGCTGCTCAGCACACCTTTTCACAGAGGTTTTTTTTAATCTTGGCTTTTCTGTGTTTTGCTCTGGCCAGAGCCAAGATTCAAAGTGGACTCTGATGGCTGAATTCATTGAAAAAAAATCCCTCTGAGTCCCTCTCTCTTTTCCCTTGAAACAGCTTACAGGGACAAAGATGTCTGTTCCCCTCTTATATGGCTGCAGTGAGAAGGGGTTTTATCCTGCAGTGAGAAGGGATTTTTTATCCTGGCTGGAGGATGGGAGCCCTTCCTGGCTGCCCTGGAGGTTTGGTAACTCACTTTTTTTTGGTTTTGAATTCTTCTTCTCTCTGTCCCTCACCTACCTGGGAATTGTATAGTCCTGTCTTGGTCTGCTGACCCCCAAAGCAGGTCCCTCAGACAGCTTTTGGCTCTTTCTCCATTGTTTTTGTGAGAGAGTTGAGTCCTGCCTACCTACTCCAATGCCATCTTCCCAGAACTAACACCTGTAGTTTTTGAGATATTTGAAAGTTTAAGATTATACAGTTCATAGGCTTCTGCTGATATGATCTTGCTTTAGAGCATCATTTATATTTTGAAAATTCTTTTTTCTAATATTTGTTTGTTTTTACCCAATTCATTATTAGCAAGAAAATCTGAAATTTTTAAATTGTCATGTTGAGACAAGAAAATCATCATGGTATGATGGCTAAAATTTAACCAAAAAGACCTAAGGGGACTTTACACAATGCTTAGCATTTTACTGAGCCCTGTATATTCAGCCAATGCTATAGATATTCATGTATATACCACTGGCTCAGAATTTTGCTTAAGAATCTACAAAAGTAAAATCGGCTAGAACATTTGGGAAAAACAAACCTCCAAATATCAACATTAAAAAGACTATCATAAATTACCTTGTCAATTCCCTCATTAAGGCTTTCTTGAATTTTTCTGTTCAAGATTCTTAAGAGTAGTTTTTGCCTAATGATTCTCCTATTCTGGTCACAGCACACTTGTACAGAAGTAGAATTTGTGTGTATGTGTGTGTGTGTCCATAGTAACTATGGATTAAATTAACAAAAATAGAAAAATCTACTTCCTACATGTGATAAACCAAACCATGTTTCAATGAGTTCTGTTAGTATTTTTTTGTGTCTCTCAGAGTGAATCTCTATGAAACTCTCAGTTAAACAGAAACCCAAATCAAAGCATTTTTAGCCAAAAAGTGAGTTAATTGTTTTTGTCTTTACTGCAGGTTGATTCTACCATGTGTTGGGGCATAGCTGCCAGGATCTCTGGGCTCACATCCTTAGATTTTGCTATGGCACTTTCTTGCAGTGCTATAATAGGTGCCAGAGAAGAAGACTGGGTTGTGTGCCCTGCTGTTGGCCCTGGGTGAGAAGCATCTCTGGCAACAGCATGAGTGGCAGGAGACACAAGTACCAACAGCATTTGTCCCAGTACAAGAAAGGGCTGTCAGGGATTCTAAGTAAGATACCACATGTACTTCACAGGGGGCATATTTACAGCAAAATGCAGAGTCTCTTAAATCAATTTGACAGGCAAATCTTTTCACTCAGAATATCTGTTACCGTTTCTGGAGAAATATGTTTTTGACTTAACACTTTGGGAAATTATTCTTTAGATTATTCAAAACATTTTAATATTAACTTCCTGGATCTCCATAACAAACTTACTGGCTATTTCACCTAGACATAACCAATTTATCTTAGTAAGCCCAGATTAAGAGACATTTAGAGACTTGTGAAAAGTCACACAGATTACTGGAATAAAAATTCAGACCCATCACTTTGTTAAGAGTTGCTGTCAGAAGGCCTCTGGACTGTGAAGGGGCCAGTTTTGTGAGTTTTCTTGATATAAGGCTCTTAATGTAGCCCCAACAATGTCACGTGAAGGCTTGATCACTGTGGTGTTTTATAACCCACTAATGAAGTTGTGCAATAAGGGCTTTGATAACAAATCACTTAGGTTAGCTTCACAGCTGAGACTCTTAGATTCACTCTCAAATTTACTTTGAGAGATACAAGAAAAAGTTACTTCTCAATGTTCTTCATTTGGGAAATTGTGTTAACGACAAAGCTGACTCCATAGGGTTGTTGTGTTGTGATTAATGGAGATAATGTATGTAAATTAACTTGGGCATTCTAGGACATACCAATTAGTAAGTTTTAGCTATGGTTTTAGAGACAGTGATGACAGTTGAATCATGGTATAAAGAGTTGAGAAATTTTTATATTCATTATATATTTCTCTCTTAATGCCTACATTTAAGTACAAAGACTTTTCTGCAAAGTATTTTTTTTTTCCTGATCTGTATCTTCTAATGTATTTTTGGCAAAACAAACAAACAAAAAAAGAAGACAGAGAAACATACATTCAAATGGAAATCAATTAACTCTAGCTTGAAATGGATATCATTAAAATGTGTTGTATAGCATTTTTTACTTTTTTCATTGTATCTTTTTTTTCACTTTTTTATTTTTAAAAAGATACTTCAATTACATACATGTTACAGAGAATATATAGGGGATTCCCATATGCTCCACTCCCCACACCTCCCACATTTTCCCATATTAGCAACATCTTTCATCAGTGTGGTACATTCATTGCAGTTGATAAACACATTTTAGAGCATTGTTACTAAGCATGGATTATATTAAGAGTTTACATTGTAGTTTACACTCTCTCCCATTCGACTCTGTAGGTTATAGTCAGATATGTAAAGGCCTGTATCTGTTGTTGCAATGTCACTCAGGATGATTCCCAAATCCCAAAAATGCCCCCTGTTAAAACTGTTTTTCTCTCTACTTAACCCCAGAACATCCATGGGTCACTGCCTCCACAACAATGGTATTCTAGAATACTAGTACATTTATTTTAGTCCATAGTTAATTTCCTAATCCTGAGGACTCTGGGATGATGATGCCCACTCTACCACTAATTGAGTGGGCTTCAATCCCACACATCTGATGGATGGGACTTTCTTGCTTGCAGTTGTAGCTCTTGGTTCCTTGCTATGTTGTTTGTCCATCTGGGTTCCTTTATTTTTCCATCATGTATAGACTTTCGTGCATGAGTAGCAAACATGTCAATTATGGAAAGGGAGAAGCATCCAGAGTCAGATGCTTGGAATCGCTTAGGAATTTGTACTCTTCCTTAACTATGGCCAATTACTGAAACAGCTTCTTCTTAATTGTACATCAACATAGTTTTAAAGACAGCTTTTGACCTTTTAATAGTCGCAGAGGTACTTCTGTTCAAAGTGAACAATAAAACCCAATCAGATGTGGTGCATACAGATAAAAGCTTTCTGAATGCTTCCATCAGAACAGAGATTCAAACATATTTCCTTTTGCCAGTCTGGCTATGTGCATTTGTGCAGTTGACAGATTTCAAAGGGGCTCACAAAGAGTCCACATAGGGACTTATTCCAAAGTGGAAAGAAACAGATACAGATTATTATGGTTTAGAATCCACTGCTGAAAATAGGATATTGTGGCTTAAAAAGATATTTAGACATTACTTAAGCTTACTATTATGGGATTGAAATGAAGGTCTAAATGTTATGACTAGAACTGAACTTGTGTTTCCAAAGCTTTTTAACCAAGCCAGTAGCTTCCAGAACAACCTTCACTGTGAAATAGTGAATGGACACACACACAAACACACACATACACATATAATCAGGCCCAAGTAATAGCAAAATTATATGAATAAAATCTAATCTTTCTTGTTTCAAAATTTAATTGGTGCTGCTTACATGTAATATGTGCATGTCATATTTCAATATTCTGAACTCTGAGGGTCTCTGAGAAATCGTATTATCAACCTGCATGTCAGATTGTCTTGAATGTGCACTATGACCATACATTACCCCCAATTCTTTCTTACTTTACTACTGGACTAGAGTTGTGGAAAATTGCCCTTAATCAATTCCACTTGTAAGTATGGTAACTCCTGATTATTAGATAGACCTATGCTAAGAAGCCCAAAGCTTCTAATTCCTATGAAATGAGCACGATTGGCAGAGAAAAAGCTTGTGTCTCTGAGAATGGAGATGGGGAAGAGTTTGGGACTATAACTTGAAGTTGCCCACTTCAAGTATGAAATTTCTTTGAAGTATAAATTCATGCAAATCTAATAATGATTTTAAATCAAGTCTAAGTACTTCTTTGGAAGAAGTTATTCAGTAGTTTCTCATACTTGCCAGCGCATTCACACATATGGGAGTACTCATATCCTAGTTGAGAAGCATGGAGAAAAGCCATCTTCTTAGTCCATTGTTGTGTCTCTTTATACAAAGTCAGCAAAAAATTGAATTCATGGAAAGAATCATATGCAGGACCCGACATTAATGCAATTTTCCTGCAAATGTTCATGGTTGTGAGTGTAGAATCATATTGTCACCCTGCCCTAACCACTAAAATCTTCAGAGAGGGCTCTGGGCTATATCTAGAAGAAAAATGGAAGTGGGAGAGTAGTGGGGTCACTGCTCTCTTAAGATATCTATAGAACAGTAGGGGCCAAAATAAATTGAGTGTGTACCAGGGCCTGGAACAGAACCTAGAACCTGTTGTGTAGAAGCCAGTGCTCAACCACTGAGCCACATTGGCTCCCCGATTTGGTTTATTATTTGTTTGCTTGTTGTTTGTTTTTAGGAGGCACCAAGAACCGAACCCAGGACCTCCCATGTGGGAAGCAGTCACTCAATTGCTTGAGCCATACCTGTTCCCTAAACAGAATTTTTAGTAGGAAATAAAGAGGATATGACTAGACCTATAGGGAGACCTCTCTTTTCTACTTTTAAAACAGCATTGGATTGAACTGTATAGGTATTAAAATGCCTTTATAGGCTTTTTCCTAAGAGGTATAAATAAGGTAGGGGATGATGAGGCTGTTATGACAAAAAAGCAGCAGCAAGAAGTATTGCTCTATTCACCCTTAAGCTAAATGTGTGAGTATAACTGTGATGCTTTCTTCATTGTTTGGTTCAGCTAATCAATAAAGCTAGTGAGAATTTGAAGGAAAATTTCGTTGTTCAGAACAAAGTAGTTTATGGTAGAGTATGACCTGTTTATTTCTTTTTCTAGGACACTGAAATATGGGAACAAAGTTATTGGGTAAGATTTTGAGTCTGATACAGGAGAGAGAATCCTAAAAAAAAAAGGGAGTAAAAATTTTTATTCTTACTGTAACTTAGATGGGCAGAGAAAAGGTAACTCATATCCGCTAGGTATCGGGGAAAGAGATTACTAAATAGTCAATCCAATTTAAAACTTAACCCAATTAGAAAATATATGCAATTCTTTTAGGTTTTAAATGCACAGTTTCTCTGGCAGAAAAAGCTTAGCTTCAGTCACTTCTCTTGCTTTTCTTCCTAACATGATTGAGTATCTTGGCTGCAGGGTAAGACAAGAAAACATTGTTATCCTTAGGCATTAGTCTCCTGGTCTCTGAGGGAAATGTCGTCTGTCTACCTGGTTGCTTCCACTTGACATTTGGTACCAACCTGTGGTGGGGAGCTACCTGGATAACTAGCCTCGCCCCAGTTCCTCTGCTGGTCCTATAGACCTCGCCTCTGTCAAGTGGTGATGCACGCTTGGGCTCCATCTGGTGGTCTGCTTTGCGGTTCTTTCTATAGAGACACCTTGTTCTTGCCAAAGCCATTATGATGGTTAACTTTATGCGCCAATCGTGAGACTATGGTGTTCAATTGTTTGCTCAAACACTGGCCTACATGTTGCTGTGGAGGTATTTTGTAGTTGAGATTTGCTTCTACAATCAGACAACTTTACATAAAGGAGATGACCCTCCATAACGTGGGTGTGACTCATCTAATTGGTTGGAGGCCTTAGGAGCAAAGAACTGAGGGTTTCTGAGAGAAGAAATTCTGCTTCAAGATGCCACAATTTATTCCTTTCTTTTGTTTTCTAGCTTGCTGGTCTCCTCCACGGCTTTGTACTAAAGACTCCAATATCACTCTTACTGGAATTTCCGGTCTCTGCCCTAACCCTTAGAATTTGGCTTTCCAGACCCCACAATCATGTGTTAATTCTTTAAAATAAATCTATCTATCTATCTATCTATCTATCTATCTATCTATCTATCTATCTATCTATCTATCTATCTCTGGACATTGCTGACTAAAACACATCTGTTCTGCCAAACTCTGTACCAGATTCTCAACCATTTCCATGTTCTATTTATGGCATATGGAAACCAAACATGACTGGGAAAATCTCATAGTCTCCATACCTGACAAGATCACAGATTAGTATGCATAGGAACAAGGCAGGGGCTTAAAACATGTCTGGTAGTTTTGCAGTCTAGTTAATGTCTCTTATCTCTCCTCTTCCCTTCTCTTCTTTTTTCATCTCCCCTTCCTTCTGTCATCCCCTGGGAGTTTTCCCCTTTGACTCATCTCTTTTATCTCTCCTACTTCCTCTTAGACCTTATTGGAGAAAAGTGGTATTTTCTTTACCCTGAGAGAAAACTCTATCTCTGATTCTCCAGACTTGTTCATTGAAATGCAAAAGGGTGGGGAAAACCAATTCAAAGAAAATTAGGGGATCTTTTTTCAAGATAATATTCTGCCTTGCAAGGCACTTTTCTTACTGCATAATCTTATTTGCATATCAGACACAGAATATCTCCTTCCTCTTTTCATTGCTGCTATGATAAATGGTTTCCTTTTGTAATAAATCCTAATCTTCCTTCAGCAGATGGATACTTTAGGTCTTTTAGTGCCAAAATCATAAATTCATATATTTTAGAATGTAAAAGTGGGAAACACATAATATTTCCAAGAGGTCAGGGGCTGTATCAGACTTCTCTCTCCTGGCTTTGACCCAGAGAGAGGTGACATGTTTGATAAATGATGGTATAACCAAAAGCAGTAGATTCTGGCCCTACTTTCTTTTTTGGTGCTTTAAGAGGGGATAGGTGTGTAAGGTATTGCAGATTAACATGGGGGCAGTCCCAACCAATTAAGGGGGTTGAGTGGCATGGTCAGAACCATAGATTTTCTAGGGTCACTCCAGAACATCTTTCATGTCCCCTGTGATGTTAACACTGAGTTGAAAGCACCAGTTATTGGTGTGATGCCAAGTAAGAGCTGGCTATTAGGGCATGGAAGAGGTACCTGGGTCTATACCTAGTAAGAACTGAGAGGAACTAAAAGATAGATAGATATATAATAGCATGCTTCTTTATAGCCAAAAATTGTATCATGCTACAATCTTTGACCCTAGAGGCCAATAAAATCCCTGGTTAATAAAAACCTGAACTGGGCATGGGAAACCCATGGATGTCAACAAAGGCCCAGAATGAAACCAGGAGATTGTATTCCCCTGCCAAAGACACCAGGTCATCCAAGCCTCATAGCTCTCCTCCAGAGATTTTTCCCAAGAGAAGACTGAGAATTAAGTAAATTAGTTGTTTAACAACTAGCCATATTAGACTAAGATTTAAGAGAAATTAGCAATTTGTTTCCCACTTGGCTTGTAGGCTTGTAAGATGTAGGTTTAAGAAGAACCTCAAATTAAAAAAAGGGGCCTGATGCTTTTTTTAAAAAGATTTTTATTTTTATCTTTTATTTATTTCTCTCCACTTCCTCACCCTCCCCACCCCAGTTGTCTGCTCTCTGTGTCCATTTGCTGTGTGTTCTGTGACCGCTTGTGTTCTTGTCAGCGGCACCCGGAATCTGTGTCCCATTCTGTTGCGTCATCTTCCTGTGTCACCTCTCTGTGTGTGTGGCACCATTCCTGGGCAGGCTGAACTTTCTTTTGCGCTGGGCGGCTCTCCTTATGAGGCGCATTCCTTGTGTGTGGAGCTCCCCTATGCGGGGGACACCCCTGCGTGGCAGGGCACTCCTTGCGCGCATCAGCACTGCGCATGGGCCAGCTCATCACACGGGTCAAGGAGGCCCGGGGTTTGAACCTTGGACCTCCCATGTGGTAGGCGGACACCCTATCCGTTCCTCCAACTCCGCTTCCCCCTGATGTTTTTTCCTTCCTGGAATGCTGATGTGATGACTGCCCTTCATGACCTATCATTTGATCATGAAAATTTAAGCCATACACTAAAGGATATGGAACCTGGGTACCTAATGGCTTCATAGAGCCACCATAGCTACCCTGGATGGCTCACTTCTGGATTTCCTTTACATGAGAGAATAAAATGCCCAAATTTTAAGCCACTATAGTCAGGTCTTTTACTGGCAGGCAAACTAAGGTCCTAGCTGATACAATTAGCTTATTCTTTCTCTTTGAATTTCTTCTGTTAAGAATTTATAATTTTCCCCCAGATATGTTATGTGTTCAGGGCAAAGTTTATTTTCTCAGAGATACAAAAGAATACATTACAAAATTTCAAAACATTACTTCAGCAATTATGTATGACTAAAAGTCAGATTTAATTGACTTTGGTTTTCTTGAAAACCTATTCTAAGAGGCAAAGAGAGAGTTTTTGTTTTGTTTTGTTTTGCTTTAGTATTGTGTGCTAGTATGAATGCATTTCTGCTCTCTTGGTACATACAATAAAATGGAAAGAAATAACAACAACTTGAGGCAGAAAATGGAAATATGGTGTGTACAGAAATAGAATTGCTGCAGGTAATTTCTGAAAATTCTCATGCAGTGGATCCCTGATCAAGGGGACAAAAAAATAGAGTCCATGACTATGAAGCTTTAATATATTGGAACAGGTATTTGTTTACATATGGGGAAGGGCGAGCATCCCCAATCCCAGGAGAGAAACTGCCTGTGTAGATGGTTTCCACCATTGCTTGTCCTTGGAGCTGTGGAGTCAGGACAAGGTGCCTTTCTGGGGAAACTCCACGGGATATCCTTCACATAGAAGAGCATGGAATGGCAGGTCTACATGGGGCAGGGACCTGTTTTGAGACGCCACTAAAAATCTCTATGCCAGAAATCTAGACTTATGAGTGCAATTTCTCTTTTAGCAGAATAGAAGAAACCTTTTTTGACCCCAAATATTTTCTCCCCATTATTTTTAAATCCTTACTTTCTACCTTATCTCTATTTCTTTTAAATAGTTTACTCCAAAATTTAACATGTTATCATTTAAAAATCAAAAATCCCTGGAGGGCATTTTATTCTCAGGGAACAAAATCTTATTTTTGTTTGAGAAAAGAAGAAGTAGATGGTAGCATGGGAAGCATGTCGAATGGAAAGGTAATTTCAGAATATAAGACCTCGCAAGGGAGAAGAGACCACTTTGGACACATTAAAGTCCTTTAGTGAAAGTATTAGGAGAAACCCCTAAAAACTTTTCACTTAATAATTCTTCTTTCTTTTTTATTTTATATCATATCCATGGTAACTATACATCACAGATTGTATGTGACAGTTCCAGTTTGCTGCAGTTTTCCTAAAGTAATTATTTTACTCTTAAAATGTCTTACAATTGTTGATGTATTTTATGGAAACTATAGTTTGTTCCATTTCTCTTCCTTCAGAAAAGTTGGAAAAAGCCTCTGATTTTCAGAGATTCAAGGTAATCCCATGATTCCCTTCTCTAGGAAAACTTCCTGTCTCATGCCTCTGCCTTGGTGCTTCAGTTAGTGTGGTTGTGGGAGGTGGAGCAAAGTCTTGTCTTGGAATAGGTATTCCTATTTGTGAGTGGTTGGAAATCTCAGAATTATCCCCAAAAGCAGACCCTGAAGGATATAAGTACAAGTAGTTAATTTGGGAAGTGATCTGAGGAAGCTAATAGGAAAGTGGGAAATTGTGAAATTAGGGAAGGGAAGGAAACCGATTAAGGGTTGATTATTGAGCAGGCCACCTCTGTGGTATAGGGACTCAATCTTGCTAAGGATCCTGGGAGGTCATGTGTCTCACCTTAACTAAGGTTCAAATGAGCTGGGGTATTATTTACTGACTTCTAAGTTATTATTTGAGGCCTGCTTCTAGGAAGCATAAATTCTCCAGAAATTCTGGTTACCAGCATATGAACAGAAAAGCCACCCATGGCTAAAGGAAACTCTCAAACGAAAAGTCTCAGGCATTTGAAGTTGGAAGCCCATGGTTCTGTACAAGTGTGAATGCAAAAGGAATGTGGATAGGGCATTGATAATGTCTATGGCAGAGGGGCAGGGAAGTCAATTGTGTATGAAATATAATTTGAGGGGTGTAATGGTTGGGCTCATGTGTCAACTTGGCCAGGTAATGGTGCCCACTTGTTTGGTTAAGCAAGCACTGATCTAATTGTTACTGTGAGGCTATTTTGTGGACTTAAATCATCAGTAAGTTGATTGTATCTGTGGCTGACTACATCTATGATCAACTGAGAAGATTGCCTTCAGCAATGAGATGGCTCATCCAATCAGTTGAAGGCCTTAAAAGGAGAAGTGATGACTTCAGCAGTCAGAAGAGAGCATTCCCATCTCTACTTTAGCTAGCCAGCTTCTCCTGGTAGAATTCATTGAAAACCTTCATTGAAGTTCCCAGTTTACAACCTGCTCTATGGAATTTGGACTTGTGCATCCCCACAGTCATGTTAGACAATTTTATGAAACCTCATAATATTTACTGATAACTCCTATTGGTTCTGTTTCCCTAAAGAACCCTGACTAATAAAATGGATGTCAGAAGGATCAATCCATACCCAATGACAGTCCCTTTAAAACTAATTTTCTTTTCATTAATGTTGAAAATAATACACTCTTATGATTTTTTAGTTCCAAGTTGATTGAGAAATAAATTTGTTGATTCAATATAAGTGAAAAGTTCAAAGAGTAGGTCCTTGACTTTACACATGACAGGATCCAGCATTTCCAATTATGCTGTCATGATTCTCTATCTTTGATCTGTTTTCCCATGTTTCAATGTCATACCTAGGTAGGTCATCCCCATTGATGGCAAAATTAACTTCCAATTAGATTCAAATTTTAGCAACCCTGGAATAAATAAAGCACCTGTTTTCCAATAGTTCTAGAATAAGTCCAGGTAAGCGCTCACTATACTGAATCAGGTCACTTGAACATCCCTCAACAGTTATTATGCTAAAGGAACAGAATTTGGCAGTTGACTGGATTGAGTTCATATATCCATTTCTGAAACCATGGGAGTTAGGGAAACCCTGCCTGAACTACATGCCTGAGGTAGGAGTAGAGTGGTTCCTTAGAAAAAAATCTGAAGGGAGAGTGCATAGCAAGCAGACAGGTTAAACACACACATGAATGCACACACTTCCCGTCAATCTAAAATCAACCTATATACACTGATGGATACAGAATATCCAAATCTCTCTGGAGACAACTTCCTTTCTGACTTAGCAACTAGCTAATTATATGATGCTGAACAATTCATTAAATAGAATGTTTAATTGGGATGTTTTCTTTCTTGGAGGTTCAGCTGAGGTCTCAAAGCTGAAAACATCAGACACCAAGTCCTCCCACATTCTAACAGGAATTCCTAGACCATCTAAGTAGGATTTACAAAAGATGGGGTTCTAAATCGGTTCTTCCATCTTTAGCCCAACAACAACCAGTAGACTCTTCGAGAAGGGGAAGTTCATCCATGAGAATTTCTTCAGAGACATTATGGTTCTGATATTCCTCTTCTCTTTATGGGTGGGGGGAGGTGGTTATTTTCCACACAAAGTGAGTGAAGCTGGTTCCAAGAATACTTGCAGAGCTTAGCATTTACTTCTTGGGGTGGATGAAAACAAGGAAGAGTCCCTGACTTTTGCCTGGAAAGGTCTAAAATTGAGAGGCTGGAGCTGCCTCTGATGACTTAGTGAGGAGCCAGGCTTAGAGGGGAAGAAACACTCTTTGTTGTGCTCTCCGTATGTCGTAGTGTTTAAGGGTGTACTTTCTGAAGCTCTTCTGAGTTCAAATATTACCTCCACTGTTTATTGACTGGGTGATCATAGTTAGGTAACTAATTTTTTTCGTCTCATTTCCTTTTTTTGAAAACTGGAAATAATTCATCTGAGTTTATGGTGAGGAAAAAGGAGTTAAAATGTACCAAGTGCTTGGAATGGGGTTTGGCACATGGTGCATGCTAGGCTTTATTATTATTCCTTCCCCATAGGCTAAGGTAGACATTTCCATGCTCTCACAGAGGGAAATGGGATTTGAGTTACCTGGAAAGAGACCCTGTCTAAGAAGGCCACTGGAGGGGCATGCCATAAAACCATGATAATCTCTCTGGGACACCTGAAAGCAGGGGATGAAGGAGAGGTCATACAGAGTCAGCTAAAGGAGGCATCATGAGGCATTGAGGACTTCATCTCTGATAATGGCCTTTGTCTTGGAGGAATCCCCCAAAGACGTCTTGTGTTAGGCAATACCAGCATTTCAAGATCTATCCTCTAAGGGCATGGACAACTGAGGGAGAACTGCGTGTTAGCAGTTCCCCTTCTTTCTGTCTCCATCCCCTTCCACACCACAGAGGAGGGAAGGAGCATGGTGAATGGGGGAGGACTGCAAAAGCCATTAAGAATAATAAAATAAACTTAAGCAAAATTGACCCTCCCGAAGTTGTTTCAGTCGTGCTTCAGCTGTGACTTAGCTAAGAGAGTGGAACTTTGAAATTAAATTGGACTAGACTTTTTAATACATGAAAATTTGGTTGGTTAGTCATTAACGCTATTCATTAACACTTGATAGTAGCTGGAAAAGCAATACTTTCAGCTTAAGCTTTCATTCCAGGGGCAGGGAAGAGATATTTGATAAAATAGATTTCAAATGATAGTGGTGAAAACAATGGACTACCTTTCTATGTGTCCAGCTTTTGATAATTTGGTTTCACTTTTAATCTCTTCGAACTATGTTTAATTACTATAAAATAATAAGGGGGTTGGATTAGATGGAATCCTAGTCCTTATCGAAGCTCAGATACTTTGTGTCTCATTCTATGATTTATTTTGATTTAAAGTGAACGAGTTTCAAATATTTTCATGAAAGCGTTGTCTGAAAAGTATGTTAGAATATTTCAAAAGGAAGATGGGGAGAAAAGGAGCTCCAACAAAGAGGACCTTTCATGGAGCCAGAATTTCCAACCATAAACTTTACACTTTTCTTAGGCTCAGCACTGTTGACAGTATTAGCTCTTTTATTTAACAGGGCCCAGTGGACTAAAAATTGCTTAATGAAATTTCACTGATCCCTGATTTGATAAGAAGGCTAACAGTGTTCTCAAAAATTCATGAAGCCTAAAACTAATTTTAATAAATATAAATCAGATTATAAAGAACACACTCACACACACAATACCTTGACCAGGATGAATCTAGAACTTCTGATTAATGACAAACAAAACCCCTGATTTTAAATAGAAATGTAGCTAACAATCCATGCTTTAAAAATTTGCTCTAGTATTCTGAAAGATTTCATATTCACCTTCAGGCAACTCATCCTACTAGGTTTTCTTCAGATGTAATTATCCCTTTCCTGCACCACATATATTACTATGCTTGGGGAAATTGTAATTCTGACTTTAAAGTTCTGCCTTTTGCTAATTTGAGGTTTAAAGGCATTCCCTTCCAATGTGTCAAAGTCTTAGGCTTCTGAGGAGGAGAAATCAGTGAAAATATACACCGTAAGTGCCCAGTTAAAAAGCACCTGCCTACATGAAGTCATTTTTACATTTAAATGTTGCCAAAGACATGTAATTTGCAGCCTGCATGTATAGAAATTCTCCCTTGTAGGCCTGCCCAAACCAAGAGCCAGGGTTATTAAAAATTCTTTGTAGCCTTTTCACATAAATCTAGTGCTTCTTATGCAAACATTTTTCTCATGTTAAAATGATTCATAAAGCCTCTAATCCCATGGGTGTAATAAGACACTTCTCAATTACACATCCCAGGGATGAGTAATTTCACAAGCTGAGGGAAAGAGATAAATGCATGGAAATGTTCTTGCAAAACAATTTTAAGGAGAGAAAGGGATGAAAAAGGGCGTGAATGTAGAAATTGAAGATTTACTTTGTTGTGAGAAAAAGAATATCAGACCTGATTTGGCAAAACCAGTTAATACTTAATTCTGCAAGAACAACCCCAGTAACTGCACTGCCAGAAGCCTTCCTAATACACAGCTTTGTCTCTGCTAACTGCAAAGTAGGAGAACTGTATACTAACCGTATTTCATAGTCAATTGTGGGTCACAAAATGCGTGAGGAATTATCTCATTATATGGTTTCATTAAGGATCAGTTCTATTTACAGGCAGACTGGTTGGCCCCCCCTGAGCTTTTCAGCGTTGTCTGCAACAGCTATGTCTTGAGACCCTATTCTTAGGGAAGAACACAATAGTTAGCTGTAAACTAGATTATGACATCATAAGATCCATATATAGGAAAAGAAAAATAACCACAAAAAACAATATCATTTGTCGTGAGTGAGAAGTTCTAAACATGGGTGGAAGTGAACACAATAGAATGTGTAATGACTAAAGAAGTCTTCATGGATGATTTGACAAAGTTAACCTTAAAAGAAAGGTTATCTTTAGGTAAGCAAACAGAGAGAGAGAATTTTGGAGCAGTATCTCATGTTGGGGAGATCGACTCATCTATGCCTCAAAGTTAGAATATTTGAAGTATATTTGGAGAGGATTTACATTATTCAATTTAACCATACGAAATTGCTGGTCTTGTAGATACGAAGTGGTGGTCAAATATCACCTCTTTCATAAGATTCAAACCTGGTATGGGGTAGTTAAAAGAGGACATTTGGGTAGAGCCAGATTATGAAGGAATTAGGCATGTCGTGGCAAGGTGCCTGGAGTGAGGCATTTCCTTTATATCTAATCAACAATATTTCACAGCAGTTGAAATCCAAAGAATTACAAATTTTAGAATCTTCTAAGGAAGGGGCCTTAGAAAAAACTTAGTTTAATTTCCAATGCCTCAGTGACCCTCCATCTTTTTCTAACACCAGTGATAATGAATATACCTCTAACTCTATTATATGTTTGTTTATTGAGCCAAAGGTGAGTGGTACAGGCAAGGATAAAGTTGCAGGTCATTCCTTCAAACATCTGAAGGCACCAGATAATATAGTCCATTCCTTTTTTGCTTTTTCTCTTATGACTTAACATCAAGCCCTCACCAACCTAGTTGGTCTACGTTAGACATGTTCCAATTTGGGCAAGTTCCTCTGAAAGTGTGACCCTCATAACACAATTTACTATCTGGATATTGGATAACTATTTCCTCCCTCCTCCTGCACATTTATTCCAGTTAACACATACTAACATTATTCTTGGCAACTGCCATTTCAGGTGAATAATACATTTCCTTCCCAGGCTGCTTTTTCCCTCATATTTTATAGTTGTGCAAATGGTTTTGTGTACCAACATTTACAACTTTTCATTAAATTCCTGTTAAATTATACCTGGGTGTAATTAGTTTCTTGTTGCAGCATGTTGAGCTACCTCTCTTTTAGTGAATATATTATTGATTGTTTCCAAATTTTTCATCTGCAGGTTTGATCAGCATACCACAAAAGTCCTTAAAACAGTATTTAATAAAACTGTTGAATATGACAGGACTCTGAAGTACTCTACAGGATGACTGTTATCTAGATTCAGATAAACTATTTAGAAAATAACAGATAAGAAATTTACCTAAACTTGCTGCAATTTGAGCAATATTTCTAAATCTCAGCCTAAGGGTATCATTATATATTTGCCAGATATTTTGATGGTAATACTGGATGCCTATGTTTTCAGCATTCTCTAGTTCATGAGCTCAATCCCAGCTTATTATCACAAATTTTGCTTAATGAGTTGTTTCTAGAAAGCCCTGGTAAAGTAAATTTGAGATAGAATATAGAGGCCACCTCCTGCTATGCAGCGGGACCCTTTCAAGACACTTATCTCCTGAATCGCTCCTTTGCCCCAATTCAACCCAACCCAAGTGTTATATTAACACAGGGGTCAGCACACTTCATGCAAAGGGTCAAATAGAAAAAAATTTAGAATTTGTGGGCTATACAATCTCTTTCACAACTATTTAACTCTGTCATTGTGCCACGAAATCAGCAATAGACACTAGATAAATGCATGGGCATGGCTGTGTTCCAATAAAACTTTATTTCAAAGTAAGTAGCAGGCTAAATAGGCAATTGTTTACTGACCATTGTATTAATAAGTTAATATGAATGTATTTTTAATGATCATATCCTTAACATTTGAAAGTATGGAGGGGGCTCTAAAATAATGGGAACTATAGATGGCAAAAGTCAGGGAGGAAATTTGAAGATTCAACTCCTCCCCTCAGTAGGAGAGATGGCTATCCCATTTCAAGGAGTCATCATTGCCACCTAAGGCCATTTAAGAAGGAGAAAAAGGGATGGCAACTTCTTGTAAGAGAGTGTCACTGTTAACAAATGCAAGTTTCAACTATTTCACACTTTTGCTGAAGTTTCAGAGAGGTTTCAGTATTGATATCACACAAGTATCACCCTCAGTTTTGCAGAGTCTGAATACTGAAACAAAAGCGTTTCAGTATTCAGCCACCCTTTGCCTTTTGACTTGGATAGTGACAGTTAGAAGGCCTTGAGTGTATGTAGGCAAATAGTATTTAAAAGTAATGGAGAGAACTGCGTGTTCAGTAAAACTTGACCTATGCACTGACCAAAACAAAGTACAATTATGAATCTAAAAATAAACCAGTGAAACCTTCTTCTAGAGGAAGAGAGTCTGTCAGATGAACTGAAACAGGAACTGAAAGATTATTTTAGGAAGGACATAATTGTTCTCTATACTTGTATGGAATTCATATATCATATTTCTTAAATTATAAAATATCATAGATTGTAAGATGTATAATTAATTTCATAAGTGTTTCAGAACCCAAAGCCAACAAAACAAAACTCTACCATATTAAATGTTCCAATCAATTACAGAATTTATACTGGCTTTTGAAATTTAAAAAGTGAAAAATCTGCAATACAGAATAGAAGAATTGTTTTAGATCCCTATCGCTATCACTCCTGCCCTGCAACACCTACACCTTGGCTTTAGGGGAAAAATAAAACAAGCAAGAGCCTATCACCTGTTCTTCAGGGACAATGCCGCATAAATGAACTTCACTGTTCTGCCTCAGCTTGTCTGTTCTAAGATGAGATGAAATTTCATATTTGTATTATTTTTAAATGGAGGTGGTAATATAAAGCATTTTTTTTTTCTTTTTTTCATTTGTCTGTTTTGTTTTTTGGAGGGACTGGGCATCAAACCCAGGATCTCATATATGGGAAGCAGGTGCTAAACCACTTGAGCTGTTTCCCCTTCCAAGCATTTTTTTCTTTTTAAGTAACTTAAAATTTTTAAACATTTAGATTTAAAGAGTTATTACGAAGATACTACAAAGAGTTCCAGTATATCCCACACACAATTTTCAAAATTATTATCATCTTGTGATAGTGTAGTATTTTTGCCACAATAAATACTCCAATATTGATACAATATTATTAACTAAAATATATACTTAATTCAGATTTCCTCACATTTCTCTAATAACCTTTTAATGTTTTAGGGTCCCATCCAGGATATGACATGACATTTAGTAGTTACATCACTTAGGCTTGTCTTGGTTTTAATTTCTAAGACTTACCTTGCTTTTGATGACCTTGACAGTTTTGAGGATTATTGGTGAGATTTTTCGTACAATGCCCTTCGATTATAATTTGACTGATGTTTTCATCATGATTAGACAGGGGTAAAATATTTTGAGGAGGAAGATCACAGAAGTAAATTGCCGTTTTCATTATATAATACCAGTGTTCCACCATGGTGTGGTTTGTTGATGAAGGAGTGTTGTATGGGAATTCTACACATGTGCATGATTGTTTTGTAAGTTCACAACTTCTGTAATAAAAATATATTAAAAAATAATAATAGGGTGTATTGGGGGAAAAATACATCAAATGTAAGATATGAACTATACTTAGTAGTAAGATTTTGGTTATATACTTTAATAATTTGTAACAAATGTCTCCCAACAATGCGGTATTGGTGGTGGGTTGATATATGGGACTCTTATATGCTGTCATGCATGTTTGTTTTGTAAGTTCACAACTTTTACTATACATGCATGGTAAATGTATGTTCATGTATGAATGACATACTTCATTAAAAATTTTAAAAATAATAAAAAAGGGTAAATACTATCCTATGACTTATTAATGTTGATATTTGATCTTGATCACCTGGCTTGAGTAGTGTTTGGCACATTTCTCCACCATAAAGTTACTTTTCCTTCCTTTGATGGAAAATAACTATGTGTAACACACAACTACAAGTGGGGAGCTATACTCTATTTCTTTAAGGGTGGAGTATTTACATAAAGTTTTTGAAATTCTTCTGCATAGGAGAATAGTTTCTTTTCCCATTTACTTATTTATTCATTTATTTATATAAGGATGGACTCATGAATATTTATTTTATACTTTGGCTATTACCCAAATTATTCCAACTTTGGCCATAGGAAGCTCTTTTATTTGTCTCCTGTATCCCTCTGACATACTCACATCATTGTATGTATGTATTTGTGTGTGCATATGCATACATAGGGTATTTTGAGCACTCTTGCCATCTGGTACAACAAGATGCACCAGGCTCATATCATATATTTCATTACCCATTCCTATAATCAGATAGTACCCAAAGGAATTTTGGTTTCTTTTAGGGAGAATGGTATTCAAAACCAATATCTGGACATTAGGTGTACTCTGTGATATTAAAGTGTCCTTGAATGAAACAGGAACTGAAAGATTATTTTAGGAAGGCCATTGCTGTTCTCTATACATGTATGGAATTCATATAATATATTTCTTTCTGCTTGGAGAGGAAGGATATATATATGTATATACTAAATCACACATATATGTATATACATATCTATAAATATTTCTATAGGTAAGCGTCTGTATGTATATTAAGCTATGATTTCATATATATGTCTAAAATTGTAAATCCATTACAACATTAATCGTTCTAGTTCCCTTCCCTTGCAGATGGGTATCAAAATTGCTAATCTGTACCCCAATGGGAAACAACTTTATCAATTAAAATACAGCTCTTACATACAGTTTCATTTGCTTTTAGTCTTAGAGACTTCATTCATTTCCAAAGTTATTTGGGTTAGCACTTTATTCCTAACCTCCCTCAGTAAAACTGTTTCATAGATTTTTAAAATGTATTTAGATCCTTTATCACTGTCTTCATTCCATCCTGGAATCCCCAAAATTTCGAAATGACTTTTTAAACATTTCTAAGCACTAA
Source organism: Dasypus novemcinctus (assembly GCF_030445035.2). Classification (NCBI taxonomy): domain Eukaryota; kingdom Metazoa; phylum Chordata; class Mammalia; order Cingulata; family Dasypodidae; genus Dasypus; species Dasypus novemcinctus. Next base: position 22,064,634 of record NC_080676.1, on the reverse strand, counting down.
GGTTTATTTTTTGTGCTATAAAGTTCTATGGATTTTGCCAAATTATTTTTTTATAGTATAATGACTATGATAAGAGACAAAATGAAATCATAAAATGCTCAATTAATACTAGAGAAGGTCAAAAAATGAGTTGAAGAGAAGCTAAGAAACACAAAATAGGACAATGAATAGAAAAGTTACACAAATGTTAAATATTAATCCAACTATATCAATAATCACTTTAAAAGTAAATTGCCTAAATATACCAATAAAAGGACAAAACCTATCAGACTGAACCAAAAAAAAAAAAAAAAAAAAACCGAAAAAAAAACACAGGCCCCAACCGTATGTTGTCTATACAAAGTCTACTTTACACAAAAGAGGTAGATAAATTAAAAGGAAAGTAATGGAGAAAGATATAACATGATGAAATAAATCAAAGGAAAGCTGTAATAGCTATATTAATTTCATATTGAGCAAATTTCAGAACAAGAAAAATTTTTCTTTCTTTCAGGGATAAAGAGAGACATTGCCTAAAGATAAAAGGGATCACTTCTCCAAGAAGTTATAACAATCTTGAATGTGCATGCACTTAACAACAGAACATCAAAATATGTGTAGCAAAAACTGACAGAACTGCAAGGAGAAATAAACAAATCAACTAATATAGTTGGCAACTTGAACATAACTCTATTAGTAATTAACAGATCCAGCAGGAAGAAAATCAGTAAGGATGCAGTGGACCTGAAGAACACTATCAAGCAATTTGATCGAATCAATATTTATAGAATACTCCATCCAAGAACAACAGAATACACATTCTTCTCAAGCTCATATGGAATGGTCACTAAGATAGACAATAATGGACTATAAAATACACCTTAAAATTTAAAAGAGTAGAAATTACTCAAAGTATGCTTTCATAACCATGGAATTAATTTAGAAAACAATAACCCCAATTTTTTTTGAGATTTAACAACATGCTTCTAAATAACATACGGGTGAAAGAAGTATCAAGAGAAATTTTAAAAATATTTTGAACTAGAAAATGAAAATACAACCTATTAAAAGCTATGGAATACAATAACATTAGTGCTTAGAGGAAGTTTATAGCATTGAATACATATATTAAAAAAGAAAAAAGATCTGAAATCAATAATATAAGCTTCTACCTCAGGAAACCAGAAAAGAAGGACAAATTAAATCCAAAGTAAGCAGAAGAAACAAAAGAACACATATTAGAGCAGAAATACATGAAATTGAAAACAGGAAACAATAGAAAAACACAATGAAACCAAATGCTCACTCTTTGAAAGGATCAATAAAATTGATAAGTACCTAGCCTGGCCAATCAAGAAAAAAAAGAAGCAGGACACAAATTACTTATAGCGGAAATGAAAGAGCACTCATTACAATAGATCCCATAGTCATTACAAGAATAGTAAAATATTTTGAATAACTATATGCCCACAAATTTGATAACTTAGAATAAATGGACCAACTTCTTGAAAGACACAATCTACCAAAACACATGAGAAGAAATTATTTTAATATGCCTATATCTATTAAAGAAATTGAATCAACAATTTATAACCTTTCAAAACAAAAACAACAAGGCTCAGATAGTTTCATTGGTGAATTCTAGATTCATTGATGAATTCTACAAAACATTTAAAGAAGAAATGAAACCAATTATGTATAATATCTGTAGAATATGGATATACATGGAACATTTTCTAACCAACACTTCCAACAGCCTTACCCAAATTCCAAAATCAGTGAAAGACATGGAAGGAAGACTACTGACCAAATTCTCTCATGAACATAGATGAAAAAATTCTCAAGAAAATATTAGCAAATTTAATCAAAGAATGTATACAAAGAATTATATACAATGACCAAGTGCAATTTATTTTATATATGCCAGATAGGTTCAATATTTGAAATGCAGTTAATATAATATATCACATTAACAGGCAAAAGAAGAAAATTATATGATCACAGCAATAGATGCAGAAAACAATTTAACAAAATCCAATAATCATTCATAATAAAAATTTTCAGCCAACTAGGAATACAGGACAACTTCAAATTGATAAAGTCTATATTTATTTATTTTTTGTTCCCCATTATAAAAAAATGCCATATTCAAATATAATTGTATATAAATATATATACACAAAATACTTGGTGAAAAATGAGATGCTTTCATCCTAAGATGGGAAAGAAGATGAGACAAATGTCCCCCCTTCTGTTCTTCTGCTTTTCTATTCAACATTGATCCTGGAATCTTAGGTAAAGCAATAAGACAAGAGAAGGAAAAGAAAGGAATAGAGATTGGGAAGAAGGAAATAAAACTGTCTTTGTTCACTGATACTTTTTTTATGTAGAAAATTCTAAGGAATGGACAAAACCTATTGGAGCTTGCACTATTAGAGTTTGAGTCTTTCATGGACACCAGAAAATCATGTTCTGAAAGCTAATCCATTCCTATGAGTGTGGGACACTTTGATTGGATTGCTTTCAGTGAGGTGTGACCCAGAGTGGATCTTGGTCCTCTTGCTGGAGTCCTTTATAGTGGAAAACTGAAAGCACAGAGACACACGGCAAAAAGCAGCAGAGGAAGAGAAACCCTGAAAGGCTGAGAGAGAGGCCTGGAGGAGAAGGGAAAGATAAGCAATATGCTTGATTGCCTACAGCTGAGCTTGGGGAGAGACTTTCACTTCATGCCTTGATTTGGGAAGTTGCCATTATGTCCTGCCATGTGCCTGATCATCCACAGCCATCATCTCTGATGATGCCTTGATTTGGACATTTTCAGCCTCAGAACTCTATGTTTTTAACCTAATTACCACTATAAAAGCCAACCCATTTCTGGTATATTGCATTGGCAGCCTTTAGCAAACTAAAACAGAGCTAATTAGCAATTATAGCAAGGTTGTATGTTACAGGATTAATACACAAATTGCTTTCCTAAGTATCAGCAATAAACAATTGGAATTTAAATTAAAACACAACATCATTTACATTAGTAAAAATTTTTAAAAACTACTAAGGTATAAGACTAGCAAAATATATATAAGATGTTTATGATATTATACAACTCTGATGAGAGAAATGGCAGGACACTTAAATTAGTGGAGAAATATTCCATGTTCATGGATAAGAAGACTTAATATTATTAATTTTCCAAACTTGTTTTATGGATTCAATTTAATCCCAATCAAAATCCCAGAAAGTTATTTTGTAGATATCAACAAACTGATTATAAAATTTATATGGAAAGGCAAAAGACCCAGAATAGCCAACACAATTCTGAAGAACAAGACAGAGCAAATGACACTATCTGATTTCAAGAATCACAAAAATGTAGTTGATTGATCTTTGACAAAGAAACAAAGGCAATTCCAATAAAGAAAAGACAGCCTTTTTCACAAATGGTGCTGGGACAACTGGACATCAACATGAAAAAAATGAATCTAGACACAGACATTACACAAAAAGTAATTCAAAATCGTTAGCTTAAATGTAAAATGCAAAACTATACAACTTCTAGAGATAACATATAAAATCTAGGTGACCTTGAGTTTGGTGATGAGTTTTTAGGTACATTCCCAAATATAAGATCCATGAAAGAAAAAAACTGATAAGTTGGACCATATTAAAATTAGAAATATCTGCTCTGCAAAAGCCACTGTTAAGAGAATTTAAAGATAGACCTCATAATGGGAGGAAAAATTTGCAAAATATATCTACTAAAGGACTTTTATGCAAAATACACACAAAAATGCACTTACAATTCAACAATAAGAAAACAGATAATCCAATTACAAGGTGGGCAAAAGAACTGAATAGGTGCCTCATCAAAAAAGGTATTCAAATGGCAAACAAGCGTATGAAAATATTGTTGACATCACATGCCAATAGGAAATTGCAAATTAAAGCCGCACTACAATACCAGTATGTCCCTATTGGAATGGCTAAATCCAAAACACTGAAAATACCAAATGTTGTCAAGGATGTAGAGCAGCAGGAACTTTTGTTCATTGTAGATAGGTATACAAATTGGTATAGTTACGCTGGAAGACAGTTTGGCAATTTCTTACAAAGCTAAACATTGTCTTAGCATATGATCTAGCAGTCATGCTCCCATATATTTAACTGATGAGATGGAAACTTATGTCCACACAGAAACCTGACACAAGTGTTTATAGCACCTTTACTTGTGATTGACAAAAACTGGAAGCAACCAAGATGTACTTGAAATAGGTGAATATATACACTGTGTTGTATCCATACAATGGAGTGTTATTCAGCAATTTCATAGTTGGTAAGAAATGTTTCACAACAGTCCAGACTTTGTCAATTAACCCTATCAAACAACAGTTATAGGTTCCCCTCCCCCTTACACTTATTAAGATTTCCAGAGGCAGTTAGTTGTCAAAGTTTTTGCAGTTTAAGTATGTCTTGGTTAAATATTCAGAGATTCTTTTAGCCTTTCCTTCAAGGTCACAAAATGGCTATCCCAATTTCCCAGTCATCCCATTCACATTTTGGCGGAATGAAGGAAGGAATACCAAAGGCATATTGGACCAACACCCTTGTTAAGATTTCCTGGTAACCAAACTCTGATTCTCTGCTGCTTATAGCACATCGGCCATCAGAATGTCACTTGACTATCCTTAGATGCAGAGGAACCTAGGATTGTAGTTAATATTTTTTTTTTTTAAAGATTTATTTTTATTTATTTAATTCCCCTCCCCTCCACCGGTTGTCTGTTTTCTGTGTCTTTTTGCTGCGTCTTGTTTCTTTGTCCGCTTCTGTTGTCGTCAGCGGCACGGGAAATGTGGGCGGCGCCATTCCTCGGCAGGCTGCTCCCTCCTTTGCGCTGGGCGGCTCTCCCTATGGGTGCACTCCTTGCGCGTGGGGCTCCCCTACGCGGGGGACACCCCACCATGGCAGGGCACTCCTTGTGCGCATCAGCACTGCGCATGGGCCAGCTCCATGCGGGTCAAGGAGGCCTGGGGCTTGAACCGCGGACCTCCCATGTGGTAGACGGACGCCCTAACCACTGGGCCAAAGTCCGTTTCCCTGTAGTTAATATTTTTAAGCAGAACATATTGATGCTCTTATCAAAATTAGGGTTGTGATAGTAACAGAAGAGAGCCTAACAGATAATTGGTATTCTCTGCTACTAGATGCTAAGCTTTTTACATGTATAACCTTATTGAATCCTCATAACAACCCTGAGGAAAATCTTACAAACAAGGAAACCAAGGAGTCAAATGAAGGTCACAGCCTGGAATGAACCCAGTCTTGTCTGCCTCAAGAGCCCAAGTTCTTAGTCATGACAACATTTTGCTCCCCATTATAAATAATGCCATATTCAAATACAATTGCTAGATTTATGGTGGTATACATGTTTTAAATAAGTTAGTTTTAGCTAGCTTGCTCAATAGAAAGGCATTTTCAAATAATTCACCCATCAGCAGTTTAAAAAGTGTCTGTTTCCTCTCCCTAATGCTAGATATTACAAATCTTGCAAATATTTTTCTAATCTAATAGATAAAAAATGATTTAGCATTTTAATTTTTGTCTCCCTTTGTGCCAAGGGGGTTAAACATGCTTCCATACATTTATTGGCCATTTATAGTTTCTGTTCATTTTTTTCATTTGGTTGTTCATCCTGTTGATTTCTAGGGGCTCTTCATATATTCTGGGTCTTAATCCTTCCTTCTATTTGCTTTACATATTGTTACTCAACTTATAACCTGTCTTAACTTTGTTTAAGAAGCTTTTCTCAAAACAAATATCTGCTGTTTTTATGATGAATTCTGGAATTTATGTTTTCTTTAGGAAAACATTTCCCATCCATAGTTATAATTATGTATACCTATAGTTTGTTTTAATGCTTTTATAGTTGTTTGTAGTTCTTATTTTGTTTTAGTATTTATCATTTGGAATTTTTTATATGTTGTAAGAGGTAGCAGTCTAACTTTATTTTTTAAAGAACTGTTAGCTGATTTTTTCCAAACATTATGTTTGAAACTGTTAATCCCATATTTTTCCAACAACAAAAATGATCAGTCTTTTTGTCTTCATAGAGCACTCTTTATGACTGCTTGCTATGTAGCAAACCATTAGAATCATATTTCATTTAAGATAAACCTGAAGATAAAACCAGACTTCGGTAGTTTTAGTATATGAAATATGTATATTCCTTCCTCTGTTTATGGCAAAATTCTTTTTTACCAGCTTATGCAAGCTATATTGCATTTTGAGGAGTTCTGGAGAGGCTGGTAACCAAGACTTTGACTTTTCCACTGAAAGTTTTCTGCCAGAGCTAATTTTAGTCCCCATCTGTCACCAGACTAAGATATTTGATGAAAACTACTCTATCTCAAAGATTTACCCAACCCACTTAGACGTTTGAAAGAATGAAAGTTAGTCAGAAAACACAGAGTCCAAATAGTTTTATTAGTTGACTTCTGAGTATGTCACTAGAAGGATTAATATTTTTTTACTGCAGAGAAAATTCTGTTTTTGTTTCCCTGGGAATTAACTGAGTGGGAGGAGCAGTTTGACCCAGTGAAATTCCTCTGGGGGCCTATAAAAGTTCCCGACATTCTGAAGATTGGCATCCAATCCAGCCTGTTCTTTGGCCAGTTTATCTGTTGAAAGAGCATTTTCTATGACAATTTAAGTTTGAAGGATCAGTATATACTTGAAAGTTGAATATAGAAAGATACATTCAGGTTTGCTTAGAGATCTAGGCAGGGGAATGACTTTAGAAAAATTTAGTCAATTGTAGAGATGTTCTTCAAAATGAACACTCACTAGAACCTGAGAAATTTGATTGTTGATATACCTGTTGCCTTGATAAAGTGACATATTTTAGCCTTGTTAAGAGTGGCACTTGACAATGAAAATAAAGAACAATTTGTCTGTTTTGTAAATTGAACATTTATATATTTGATGCCCTTAAGGTAGGATGTATTTGTGCTTCTCTGGCACCTTGGGGATATTGATTTATTTTGTGAACACTCCTAGTTACAGGTCAGTTTATTTCCCTGACTTCACACAAGTCTATTTCCAAAATATTCCTAATTGCTTAAGAGCTTGATGTTATCTGACTGAAATATGATGTGGTTAAAATAAAAAAAACAAGGGAAGTGGATATGACTCAACGGATAGAGCTTCCACCTACCAGAGAGTAGATCCAGGGTTCGATGCCAAGGGCCTCCTGGCCTGTGTGGTGAACTGACCTATGCAGAGTGCTGCCGAGCGCAAGGAGTGCCCCCCCGCGCAGGAGTGCAACTCTCCTAGGAGTGGTGCCGCCCACATGGAGAGCTGATGCAGCAAGATGACACAAAAAACAAAAAAAGAGACTCAGAGAAGAAACAATATGAAAGGCAACGAACTAGGTAGCTGAGGTGACACAGAGAATGATCGCCTCTCTCCCACTCCAAAAGGTCCCAGGATGGGTTCCCAGAGCCGCCTAATGAGAATACAACAGACACAGAAGAACACACAGGTAATGGACACAGAGAACAGACAATGGGGCGGGGGTGAAGGGGGAGGAAAAAATTAAACAAACAAGCAAACATGAGTTGAGTGTTACTAGATTGGTGAGAAAATTTGCATTAAAAAAAATGAATTATGACCCAATGGTGTGGACATTATAAATTATATCAGTTATAGTTTTGTTTGAAACTTTAAACAACTTCTTTCAAGAAACAAATAACTATTTAAATTTTTAACAAGCATTTCTCATTCTGCCTTTTGATTTCCCTGAATGTGATCATCCATCAGTATGTGCTTTGCAAGCTTTCTCCTTGTTGCTTAAGTTGTAAAAACTATCATGCATTAAATATGTTGTCAAGGGAGTATAGCTAATCTATAAACCAAGATCATGTAATGCAGCTTAATCTTGACTTTCTTTGACAGTCGTCATAAAAATTGCTTTGGGTTTCAACCCTGTCATCTTTGATAACTGCAGTTATCATGGCTTCTCAGAGAAAATCCTCTCCTATGATTTGCAGAAGGAAGTTCTAAAGCTCATTGTGTATGTCAAGTCTTCTACTTAATTATGTGAGAATAGTAGCTGGTGTAAACGCTTGCTTAAAAAAAAGCTGGATGTTCTTATTTAAAAATGTAACCAAAGGTCAAGTTATTTTTAGAAACCCTTCCTCTCCCTACCAGCACTCTTGTTAGCTTTATTCTCAGAGAATGGTGTAGCAGAAACATTCACTTTAGGCCATGTGAACTTGGCTTGAATTCCAGGTTCCCACCTGTGAAATAAGATAACTTTGGCAAATAATTTAAGTTTTCCAGTTAGCTCCTTTGAGAGCGGAATGGAGAATGCCTAAGACATGGGTTGTCATTATGTAACAATAGCACAATGTAGATAGCAAGTACAGGGCCCTCAAATTCTAGAAATTCCATTCCCTGACCAAATTTTCATCCCTGGGGTTTAGGCTGACCCTGAGTTTATCCGAGTTTGTCAGCACTGTGAGTACTGATTCCAGACTTTGGAGTAGACTTTAAATTCTACTGAAAAAAGAGTCATGTCACAGCAGTAGTAAAGTAGGCAATGCAGGGAAGGCTGGAAGGTAGAGCTGTAGGATGAGTTTGGCTATTTGCGCAGAGGTAAGGATTTATGGAGCTTTCAAAAATGAATCTCATGGGCATATCTAAGAATAAATACAATTTTGGGGTGCCAGCTCTTGAATGCAGGTTATAGGAAAAATGTAGAGAATTTATCAGAAGAATTTTTGCCTTAGCTTCCTTCTCTTACTTAGAGGCTCTTAAGCAAATATCATCACCTCTTTGTCCTTCTGTTTTCTCATCTGTAAACTGGCAACAAAAACATATTATGATTTTTCTACTTCAGGGAGTTAGGAGAATAAAAATATAATAGTAGTGTATTAGGTAAATCTTTGAATGTATAAAGTCCTATACATTTGTCTATTCTTATCATTTCCTGGCCTAGAAAGATTAACCATGTACCATGTACAAGAGGACATAAAAGAATTAAGAGAGACTGTGTATATTTAAAAATGTCACATAATCTCCAGGAAGAAAATTCTCAAGAAAAGTAATAGGTACTATGAATGTATGAAACTAGGTTATGTAGCTCATATGAAAATTTTCATAGCTTTATAGCACATACATATACACTATTCATTGTCAGAAAATAAGTCAGTCCTCTAGGACTTTGTAGCAACTAAAACTAGATTGAGGGAAAAGCTAATGACCTAGAGGTTTTATTACTGGAATTTATGTCTATTAAAACCTGAAAATGTAATATATTGAAATTTTTAACTACCAAAATTTCAAGCTGTTTGAGGAGATTAAATAAAATGGAAAATTTTTTTAGGTTACTCAGTCAACCTCCTAATATGGAAATAAAATTCAGAGGCTTGGACTTTCAACCATGATTAGCTCAAATAAAGCAAACGGTTCCCCCAACTTTATAGTATGATTTAACCATAAGAAATGTGTTGCAAAAAAAAGTTTCATGTAGCAAAACATACAAAACAAGTCCTAATTACTGCAACAGTGTGGGGAAAGACAGTGTGGATATACATTTAACTGTCCAGTGAAACTTCTTACCTTTTAAGTTATGCATGGAAACCAGAGTATTTATCAAGGTTAATGGACTCCAAATGAAGTGTAATGATAGAAATGACTTAGTGCTGGAGAAAAAAAAAACCAATTATTCAAACATCATGTACTAAGGATCCAAAGGAACAGATAGATTACACATTTGGGGTATTCAGGGTATATTTAATGAGTTTTCAAGAAAGCACTATTTAAAAATTGGTTCCAGAAAGACCCAGAACAACTGCAAAAATAACTATAAACAAATAGCCAAACAATAACCACCTTAAGGCAAATACCCAGTTGGTCCAACTCAAATGAGACCAAATAATTTGGAAAACTGTTAAAATATCTAATTATAATGATACAAAAAACAACTTTAATGTTAATGGGGAAAAATTGGTACCATATTTTGGTTACATTTACAAAAGAACACTCCACTGTTTTGTTTTTCAAAATCTGACTGGAATTCTAATTTTTTGCTATATTAGAGAGACCCTTCAAATATTTTTAAAATCTTTTCTTGAAAATGTTTCTTTATTTGGCTCCTAATGTAGACCCATCAACCCAAAGTATACTGCATTTTGGAGAAAGAAAAATTTAAATGTAATATCAGTTTCTATTATATTTGCTATGTTTTGCCAAATATTTTTATGATTCATTTAAATGATTTTAGGTATTGATATTCATCAATCTGGAATTTCATGTGTACACTACTGTTAAAATTTTATATTATATTGCAATATGTTTACACATATTTTAATAACATGAGGAAAGTAAACACAGAAGATTTTCTATGATGAACTTTTCTCATTTTGTATAAAGGGGAACTTTATAGAGTTCAATTTTTTTCCCAACAATTTCTCCTTCTAAGTAGAGTTTATTGAAATACGAGACTGAAGATCATTTTAAAAAAATAGTTCAAGCCTGTTGAAGAGGAAATTATTTTTATAATGTCAGCAAACAGAATTTTATGTGATAGTTCCATTATTTGTCAATAATAATATGACACTTAAAAGAAGTGAAGAAAATAGGTATGAAACCAGTGCAACGGCTTGCTCAGTCGGTAGAGGTGGGGTCTGGCTGCGGATGAGGGGTCGGTCCAGCCTTGGACGAGGGGTCGGTCCCGCTTGGGACGAGGGGTCGGTCCCACTTGGGACGAGGGGTCGGTCCCACAGGGGCTGTGTGGCCCGGCTGACGGGGTCGCCCGGCGAAGCCGGCGACGAGGGGGTCACCCGGAGAAGCAGGCGACGAACCGGGGATAAGGGAGGCCAGGCCCCTGTCGGTGGCCCTCAGGACTGGAGGGCGCACGGCAGAAGAACCACCGCGGAGACAAGGCAAACACGCAAATCCACTTTATTGAGGGAGAGGCAACAGTTTTATAGGGGCTGGGGAAGGCTGATTGGTCGAAGCCATGCCCTGTTCTGATTGGTTGCCGGCGAAAGGTCAGTGGGCGGTACTGGATGGGGGAGGGGTGGCGGTTAGGGATTGGCTGTCGCTGTTGCTGGGGGAAGGGGCAGGGTTTAGGGATTGGTGGCTGCTGTTGCTGGGGTGGAGGGCAGACTTGAGTTTCCCGCCCACGCCTGGCTGTTGCTGCTGTCGGGGGAAGGGAAAAGGGCGGGCTGGATTTTTCCACCCACACCTGGCTGTTGCTGCTGTCGGGGGAGGGGAAAAGGGCGGGCTGGATTTTTCCGCCCACACCTGGCTGTTGCTGCCGTCGGGGGAGGGGAAAAGGGCAGACTGGAATTTTCCGCCCTGCGCCTGCGCAGGGAGAAAGAAGAAGAAGGGTGCCGCCCCACAGGCATCCTGTGGCGCCATCCGTGAGGAGGGGCGGCCGCGGAAGCATGGCTGCCGAGAAGGGGAGACCCGAGGGCACTCTGCGCCCATGCCGAGCTTCCTTCAGGGGTGGCGGTGGGTCCGACCAACCACCCTATTATGGGGGCAGCGGCTTGGCCTGCCGCGGCTGCTCCCCCGCCAGGCCAGCAAACCACGCTTCAGCCCGAGGGGTGACCGCAAACCAGTATCTCAAAAATAATTAAATTAAAATTTAGGTTTATTTTTTACAAGAAAAATGAATATGAATAATAAAGATACCCTTAAGGAACTGTAATTACTTCCTGTGCTATATTATCAGGGCATTTTCTGCATGCCATGCTCTATGATTTGGGTATATCATACTAAAATGGTTTGTATATATATCAGTTTCTCCTAATAGAATGTGAGGTCCTCAAAGATAGAGACCATTTCATTATTTTTTATATTTCCAGTGTACTCAACATGTTGAATGAATGAATAATTACTTATGAATTAGTGAGTATAAATACGATTTTGGTAGAGTTTCTAAAACACTTATGACCATGACTCCTAGAAAAATTAACTCTATTGGGATACAAAATACATATACGTATCCCAAGAGCCACAAATCAATACCCTTACTCCATGCACTACCCTCTGATAGTCTCACTCTGTTTCATTAAAACAGATTTGACAATGAACTAAACTGATTTTATAAATTGCAAATGAGTCATGCAGGATAGAGATACCTGATTACTTAGTAGGTCCAATCATCCATCAACTGATGAATGGACAAACAAAATATGGTATATAGACAAAATGGAATGTTATTCAGGTATAAAAAGGAATGAAGTTCTGATACATGCAGCAATGTGGATGAACCTTGCAGACATCATGTTGAGTGAAATAAGCCAGACACAAAAGCACAAATAGTGCATGATCTCAATGATACTAAATAATTAGAATAAGCAAATTCATAGAGTCAAAATCTGGAATATAGGTTACTAGGAAATGGCATGGGTGTAGGGCATGGGAAGTTAAGGTTTAAAATATACAGAGTTTCTATTTGGGACAATGGAAAATTTTGGTAATGGATGCTAGTATGATAGCACAACATTTTGAACATAATTAACAGCACTGAATTATGTATTTGAACGTGGTTAAAAGGAGAATTTTAAGGTTGTATACATGGTTCTAGAAGAAAAATTTTTTAAAAAATCCATGGAACTGGACAATACAGTGAACCCTAAGGTGGGAAAAAAAAAAAAGAAAGAAAGAAAACTGAAGTTTAGAAACATATGATTTGTGGAATAGAAAAGAAATGTAATAATTAGCTCATCCCTAAATTAATTTATATTCATGTAACTATTAAAAAACAGGTATGTGGATATTAGTCATGTCATGAAATGTACTGGAAATACTGGGAGTACAGAAAAGATTCATGAATGTAAATTCACGATGGCTTCAGAGAGATGGTTTAACTCCACTTGAGGCTTAACAATGTAGGATTTGGATATCTAGAGAAAGAAGGAACATTCTAAGGAGTGGCAGATAAGAATGACAGCAAGCATAGGGAACGAGGAGAGTATGACCATAATAGGAGGAGGGATGAGTGGAACAACATAGATGACGGAGAGGTGAGCTTGAAGAGTAGGTGGATTGAGTATTAGGCTGAGGACTTTATTAGGACCTCAAAGAGAAAGATCGATGTAGCATCAGAAAGCTACATTTTTCCCTTTGGACAAAAAGTAATGTAGGCAAGGCCCACAGCTAGATTCTTAGTACCATGAGAAAGAGGTGATAAAGATCAAGCTGGTTTGGAAACACTGCAGAACAGTTCCAGATTGCTTAGTAGACCCAAGCAAAGTAGGGAATTAACCTTTTGCATCATGAGCCTGGCCTACTGGGGAAATAATGGCAGCAATGACAGGAATGAAGAAATTATAAAAGATGGTCTGAGTGGATTGTTGGGGTGTTTTTGAGATACCACCAATTTTTAAACATGCCTAGGTTTCAAAATTTCTTACCAAGGTAGTCCTCATCTCCGCCTACTTTCCTCAACTCCCCTTATCCTCATGTCACTAAATTAAGAAAACACAGCAGTTGCTTGTCACAGAAATTTTTGGGAAAAACTAAATCCAAGTGATACAAAAATACAAGATGGATCACTGTTTTATTTTTTAAAATCACCAAAGTCAATTCTTTTTGGGCCTCAGAATAATAATTGAGTGGGTTTTTTTTAATGACTATAATTATTAATTGGGATCTATCCATTTGAAATAATCAGATGTTTCTTAAATACTATCTTTCTGAGGTTGATTCATTTTGACACCATGATTTTCTGTGAAATGGAAATACCTGTTTTGTTAGTTTGCTTTCTTCTTAGACCCAAAAGATGCCCACTATGAAGGTGATAGTCAATACAATAAAGTTAAATATTCATATTCACATGTTCAGGATTATTCTGAGTTGTTATTGTGTGTATGGTGGCTTCACATACCAGAAAGAAACTGGTCTGCACATCTCCAACTTTAGAACTTGTTCAGATGTTTATAGCATACAACAGATCATACTTCATAAATACAAAGTATCTCTCTTGGTAGAGTCTCTTAGTTTTTTGGGGGTTGGTCCAAAGATGTATTACTCAGTTTATGAGGCGAAGTATGACACACAGCAAGTTCCTATAAAATCCATCCGCATTGACAAAAGGCGGCCATCAACAAGCAAATCTGAGAAGATGCTTGTGTGTGAGAAAGGCCCCTGCTGCTGGTGATCTGCTGGGCAAGTAGAAAGTCCTCTTCCAGATATCACTGCCAGCGCTGCAACCGGTTCTGATCCATAGGCCTGGAAGAATCAGTATTTCATGATATCCTTGTTGAATAGCTGGAGATGCTCTGTCAAGAAAGAGCCACTTATTTTTCTAGAGCCTCATGGTTCCTAACTTGGGTTAAAACTTTTCCTGAACTAATAATGAAAGCCTTTTGAAAAAAAACCGAGACTCCAGTAATGGATGATTGAAATATTGCAAGGGCAATTTACTTCCATCAAAGAAAACAAAATAAGAATTTGTTAAGAGTTATTTCTCTAGTGTGGTCCTTTGGAGACAACATTTTGTGGAGCAGTAAGAATAGCTAAAAGATTACTCTTTTTAGATGGCCAGAGTCTTGTAAGGAGCTAATTATTCAGAACAAGTCACTTTCTCTGTTGTTGTTTGTAGTGAATTTAAATGATAGAAAGAGAGTTGTGTCAGCTATCACATATTCCAAGCTTTTATAAACCACTGATGTGGTTTAGTTCTGGTCAAGATTCTGAAAAGTGGAATCTGGATCATAACAAGCAAAACAATCCCAAGGCTTCTGAAATGTGACATTCTTGCTGATTGCCCCAGAGTGTAATTACTATAAGGAGTCAGCATTGAGACTGCGCTAATAATATGATTTAGGCAATCTTACCTTCTTAGTAATGCAAAAAGGAACATAATGGAAAATTAACTTTGCTAAGACTGAGAAAATATGTTAATGAAGCAATGACAACAGTGAGAAACCATGTAGCAAATGGACAAATTGCATGAGGCCTCTTTCAGGTCCTCCAAAATTTGGGATTTGAAAGTATATGAAAGCAATGAATTTAAATACGGCTTAGGAAATCCAGCAGTGGTGAAAGTCAAAGGACACCTCACTCGGATACCATCAATAGCTCCAATTCTATGTCAAATTGAAAAGTGAGTGGATTTAGATTTTGGCACAAACCAAACATTTTTCGCTTCTGCACTGGGTGGGTAGAGGTGGTGGTTTGGGGGAAGGTTGGTTTGTATGCAGGGAGGAGAAGGCTAGAGTGTGATCTCCCAAATTCATTAAAAATTTTCTGCTTTGGGTATTTTTCTTACCTACCACCTTCATCTTAATATCTGTTTGTCTCAACCCACAAAGCCACCTTACAGTCAACTTTGCTTCCAAAGTGTTTTTGTTTTTACTGTATCTTTACTGAATGTTCCTCCTCCACATTTCTCAGTCTGAAATTAATCTGATAAACCCATTAAAAATCTTTCCTTTTGGCTTAACTGAAAGGCCCCTATCTTGAAGTCTCTCTCTGAGCTTTAGATTTCTCATCAGTAAAATAGAGCTAATATGCCAACGTCATAGGATTGTGGTAAAGATTCCCTGAAAATGTAACGTAAGGTAAGGTTGCTGGCACCATAGAGCATGACACAAAGGTGCCCTTCACTTTTTACACCATGCTACTTACAAGGAAATTCTGTACAATCTGCAAAGATGGTGTGTAGTCATTCTAAAATGCTCTTTTTTAAAAAAAATCCCAGTCCATCTGAAGTACAACACCATGTTCTTAATCAGTGATAGGTATTTTACTATAAAAATGATCCTCAAAGTTAAGGTCATTTCAAAATCTGGTGGGCACATCTAATGTGTAGATTGAAAAGGCCACACAAGTGATTCTGATACACCTAGGAGATAACATTTCTGCCCTGCAGCCCCTAACCTCGCTGCTGTTAGGGAAACACGATTCTTGAGAAACCTTTCTTGGTACAGATAAAAGGATGTGTGCTTTGACTGCAGAGAGAGAGAGGGTGTGAGCAGGGGCAGGAACCCCTTTGGCCCACTTTCTCTTCTCTTCAAGCAGTATCTGAGGCAGCGTCAGGGAATATATGCAGTTTTGGAGGAAAAAAAAAAGCTGTAAAATCGGTTTTGAGATGCAATGCTCTGGAAATAATCACGCTTTTTTTCTTTTTTAATTTACCTATTCATTTTTCACAGAAACTAAGTAGAAACCTCCACAGGAAGGCAGGATTTCAAAAGCCGTGTTTCCAGATATAAGCAGGGAATTCACTTGCATTTCTAAAGTTGAATAAACAAATGCTGGCTCCTTCAAAAGACCATACATATTCCAGTTTCTGAAATTTCCTGGAAAAATCAAGTCTTTCCTTTTTTAAAAAATAAAGCTTTACATAATATAAAAGCATAGATGTTTTATATATTTTGAAATTTGCATTGGTTCAGAATCAAATGCATGTTAAATTACCATTAAAATAAGATGTGGATGTAATGATGAAAAGGTGTTATTCAGAAAATAAGAGTTTGAGATATAAAAGCCACAGATTTCTTCCATTTCCCCCACAGGTATTGAATATTATGAAGTAATATGCTGCTATACTATAATTCGAAAATACTTTATTTTGTAGGAAATCTTAAGTACTCCCGTATTTTCAAATATTTAACACATGTAATTTATTAGTAAGATTTAGAGCATATGCTACCCTTGGGATCTGAATGCTATTGTCATTAATAATTCTCTGTCACGATAATAAAATCATGGAATTATGTAATTGTCCAATTTCACAGGTGGCATTTTTGGACTTACATATGTCCATTTATTTTTGATATTTGATTAATCAGTTGCATATTTTGTGATTTACTGTTATTCATGTTTGATATTTTTTCAAGAGAATTTTTTTTTCAGTCAGTAAATTTGTGCTCTGAACTTCTAATTTGCTTAATACAGCTCCAGAACTAGCTAGGCCCCAGGTCAACAGTCCAGACGGCTGTGGACTGTAAAAACTATTTATGTACCTCATGTAGAGACTATCCTTGGGTTCCTGAACCCACAAAAGTTAGTATAGTCATACTCCGTCTCCTTTTATTTTGCAGCTGTCATAAAGATAAATAAGATAAGGAAATAAACATATATGTCTATCAGAGGCAGGACGATTCTCATTATTTGATGATAATGAACTATGAACATATTCAAAATCTGAACAATTAATACAAACTATACAAAACCATTTTTAATATTGCACGCATGTAGAAATATGGAAAGGGGGAGGATTCACAAGCTGGACAAATGAGAAAGTTTGTCCTAACCTGCCAGAGGCACTGGAGGGGCCTTCGGCCTTCACTTGCAACACTCCTCTCTGGCCGCTCCCGTTTGAGTGGGTCATTGGTTAGTGTCTTTCCCCCCAGCCTGTGCTGGATAAATCTTCATTGCTCTTTACAAGCAGGTATGTTCCCTCTCACTTCCGGCAGGAGCTGAGCCAGAGGCCTGATGGGACAAGCACCCTTTCTACCCCTCATCCTAGAAAATGCCCATAGTGTTTGGAATTGAATATTGACATAGAGCTATCATGTGCCTCCTTCATTCCAAGGGGCTGAAACTTGTTCGCCTCCAGCTTCATTATCAGTCAGATATAAAAGGGAAAAGGCCCTGGGTGGCCCCTCAGACAAGGCCTTGCGTGTTTTCTGATCACACTGAGCAGTCAGGCTTTCCACTGCTTTATCCATTAAACTGGACGCGTGCTCCTTTGACTATAAATTGTCATTTAAAAACAGTAGTGTTAGAACAACTGCTTCCTTCCTTCACAATATCTTAGGCCCATTGTCACTTCCACTGGAAAGAATTTCCCGATGTCCCTTTCCTGATGAACTCTCTCCTTGAATGATTTTCTCTTTTTGTAGTTCTTACCTATCCTTTGTATCACTTAGTTGTAATTTTAAATTTACTTCAGGATTCTTTGATTAGTGTCTGCCTTGCCCACTGGATAGTCAATTATAAAGAATCGGGAATGTATTTATTTTTACTAATGTTACCGCATGTAGTAAAAACAAAGAAAAACGGAAGAAGGAAAGAAGGAAAAGAAAAAGAAAGAGAAAGAAAATGAAAGAAAAAGAGAGGGAGGGGAGAAGGGCATCCAGCTAAATTTGAGTTTGAGTAAACTGAATAAGTTTTTAGTCTGTTCTTTATCTAAAATTCAAATTAAGCTGAGCAACCTGTATTTTATCTGGCAGCATTTTTTGCTTACAGTTTTACCTTCAGTGTCCAGCCTTTTCAGTTAAAATTTCTTGAATGATGAGGGAAAGTATATAGCAAGGGAGGAAAGCGCCATAAAAAGTTGGGCTGTAGCCAGTCCATAAGAATGCATAATTGTACATTTATAGTCCATCCCCCAAAACACTTACTTGATGCAAATTTTCAAATGCTAGGCACATACCATCAAGCTCATAGATAAAAGACTTTTTACAAAGAGTTTTCTATAAAAATGTCACTCCAGAATTCTGACGTCAACTTAGATTCAAGTCTCCTGGTTCCTATATATGAGGTAACAGAAGTCATATGCACACCACAGAATTAACTAAAAAGAAATTGAGGCAATGGGCTCTCCTAATTTTTATAGTGTTGATGGAGATATAGCAGATGAAACTTAAATAGCAGGTATATGCTGTGAGATCACTCAATAGAGATTAAGTGCTATGGAAATAGCCAAGGAAACTGGCAAATAACCATCATAAGGCTTTGGGTAAGCTCAGGTATAGCTCTTGCTCATCATCATTATATTTGTTTGACATAATTGCTGCCTATAAATTACAGAGCAGATTGTTGTCTTCTTAGACCCTTTTTATGTTCACCTTTTTTTCATAAATTTCAACAAATGTTGAATGCCTATCAGGTGCAAGACAATATCTAAAACAGACAACACAAATCTGTGCAGATGTAATAAAGGCTCATATAAAAGGTATATTTTTTATACTGTGCAAATTTGTGCATTTTTCATGAAAAGAAGTTAAGTGCAGACAGCAAATGCAAAGAGTATAAAGCACACAAAGAATCAGTTATGATGAGGGTACAAATTAAGTCATGTTATAGAAGGATAGAACTGATTTTCTCTAATGAACATGTAGTTGGCACCTTACCCTCTGTGAGTTATAGAATATTAGCCATTAGATTTGCTTGAATATTCCATTTTAAGACACCATTAATAATATAAAATTCCACTTTAATTTAAATCACTATTGCTATATATAAGCATATTTCTACTTTGCTGTTTTCTTAGAAAGAAATGATGAAATTTAGTGATACTCTTCTGATAACAATATTTCAGAAAACCGCTTTGTGGTAGATAAAGGATGAGTCACAAATTCTTTGCTATTCTTTCTACCTGAGTGGAGTCTAATTTTCCTCACCTTGAATCTGGGCTAGGCTTAGTGAAATGTTTCCTTTTCTTCCACGAAGAAGACTGGAGGATTTTTGTTGTTGTTGTTTGTTTTTGTTGCTGTTTCTTGAGTTTGGTGGAACTTGCTGGAGAAGCATCGCTGGACTTGGTTTACTTTTGTTTTTGGCTTGTGGGAAGACTTTTCACTTGGGGTGCAAATACTTGAATGATTGTGGAACTATGATGTTTTTTCTTTCCTTTTAATTTGGTTTCTAGGAATTGACCAACTTGTGTACACTTTCAACTTCATCAGCATGAAGCTGTCCAAACTGTCTTTACATTATCTTTTTTTAACAAGAATATTTTTTAAAGATTTATTTATTTATTTTTCTTTCCCCTCCTCCCCATTGTCTGTTCTCTGTGTCCATTTGCTGTGTGTTCTTCTGTGTCCTGATCCTGGGACCTCCCGGAGTGGGAGAGAGGCGATCATTCCCTTGCGCCACCTCAGCTCCCTGTTCTGCTATGTCTCTTATTGTCTCTCTTCTGTGTCTCCTGTTGCGCCATGTTGCTGTGTCAGCTCTCCACATGGGCCAGCGCTCCTGCGTGGGAGGGCATTCTTGTGTGGCACTCTGCGTGGGCCAGCGCACCAGGCAGGCCAGTTTGCCTTAACCAGGAGGCCCTGGGCATTGAACCCTGGACCTGCTGTATGGTAGACGGGAGCCCAACGGCTTGAGCGTTATCATTTAAAGTCTCTGCATTCGTTATGACTCCCATGTATTTCTATTGTTAATTCCTAATGAATTACCTTTATTCTTAATGTCATTTCCCTCTCTCTTCTCTTTTCTCCCTCTTTTTCCTCTTCCTACCTCTTCTTCATCAGCTTTGGTCTAGTTTTCTCAAAGAAATAGCAATTCATTTTTGGCTTTGCTGATCTTTTCTGCTTATCTTTTTTTTTTTAATTTTTAAATTTCATTTTCACCAGTTTTTCCTCTGTTAGTAAGGACAAAAGGTAAAATGGACTTTGGAGGTTCAGCTAGCAGTGTTTCCCACATCTGTTTGGTAACTGCATCTGTGTTCTGTGAGGGCTAAAGATGAGAACATTTCATAAATACACAACTTCAAAGGTGAAATCGTATGCATTATCTATTTTACAATTTAATATATATCCTTATATATATAATATATTTAATATATATCCCTATTATTAATTTAAAATGGAAAAAGTAGACCTGATATATCTGCAATGCTGCATGGTTGTCATTAGGGAGAAGGAAAATTGGGGAAATTGCCAACAGGCACAGGCAAAAGATAAAATTCCTTTAGTATTTGTAAAAGAAAAAACTTAATGCATACAGGTAGCAGCAGGAGCATAAGACGCATCAGAGTTGTCTTGTTGGAAAGGCAAATTTTCCTAGCCATTGAGCACATATCTGTTCTAAACCCTATGGTTCAACCTTTTTGGTGTGAGAATGTCAAAAGTTTTTGGATCTCTGATGACTAGCGTTCATTACCTGCAAAACAGATGTATGTAATCTAACTGGTTTGGGGCATAATGGAAAATTCTTAAGTAAAATGTATCAGAATATCAGACAATGAATGTATATTGCGCTTTTCTTATTTGCCTCCATGGTTTTTTTTTTTGTTGTCTTTTTGAAAAATCAGTTTGGATACTAGAATGAAGTTGTTCCCACATATTCCTAAGCAAATATAATGGGCCAGGTTGAAGGAGACCCATTCCCTGGGTCAGGCATTCTCTGGTAGGTAGGTAGTTCCATGCCCTTGACCTTTCTAAAGTCCAGTGTCATAGGTAACATAATAGCATTGCATGTCAGACACAGAGTCTGTAGATAGAAACTGAAATTAATAACTCACATTGAAGAAATTTGCTATGACAGGCAAAAACTGTTCTTGAGTTTGGCATCAATATCCAAAGTCTAAGAAATTGTTCCCTAACTTCAAGAGCGTAAGTTTATTCTTAAATATTAGTAATAAATGATGACGAAAAGCCTTGGAAAGTTGTTAAACTTCAAAAAACAAAAACAAACACAAGCAAACACTTTTCTTTTTAATTTTCCTCAGTGCATTCATTTTGAAAATAAGCTTATTGAAATTAATTACTCTTTAAACATAACTTCCTTAAATACTAAACTGCTTTTGCCTTTGTTCATTTTGGTTTGAGGAAGCAGAGAGAATATGTGTGAGAGGAGGAAGTATAATAATATATTTTAGATGACTAGGTTTTATTCATTTTTTTTGGTAAGTAAAATACCAACCTTGTATTCATTTCTTCTTACAATCCTTTGCTTCTAATGTACCAGTTTTTCTTCCCTACTGGATAATATCATAAGAAAATCTTATGAAGAAAGTTGATTCAGTAAAAGCTAATAATCAAATGTGGCAAGGAAAAAACAAACAGGGGAATTTGATAAAGGAAGGAGAAATGGGAAGTGGTGTTGTGGAGGAAGGTGGGAGTGACGTTTATTTTTTACTTCTCGAGTTTAGGTGGGAACGTACTCTGTCCATGTTTAACAATAATTTTCACTATTGCAGAAAGCCAAGGCATATGGAACTATTTAAAAATAAATGCCACAAGCAAATAAATCACACAAAATATTTTGAAAAGAGTAAGTTTTCTGTTATGCGGCACAGTTGGGCAGTGATTTCACGGCTCCACTTAAAGAATGTTGTATGGCTTAAGAGACCCCACTCTTGCTTCATCTACAGAAATTTTGCACCTCAACACTACTGTGCTCTTCCCGTTCCTGAAACTTGTTGTGCTTTCTCATAATATAGGGTATGGAATCCTCTTTGCCTGGAATGCTTTCCATCAAATCTTCACCTGACGTTTTACTGTTTACTTACAGATCGCTGCTCAACTCTCATTTTCTGAAGGCAGCTTTTCCCGATTAGAACAGGAATACTGTCACTATCACCTGTGTTACACTACGTGCTTTCTTTCAAAACTTATGAAAATCATGATGATCAGTGACTGCCTTCCTTACTATATTGTAAGCCCCAAGAAAGGAGGATTATTGCTCACATTTATTAATTGATAATGTGAGCCAGGTACTGTGACATCTGTGCATTTTTTCACTTAATCCATAGCACTTTATGCTTTGGGCACCTTTGTTGCTGCCCATTTTATAAAGAGGGATATTTGACAGAGACATAAATTAAAATGAACAATGTTGCAGATTAAACTGAGGGAAAGCTCAGATTTGAATCTTGATCTTATCTCTTAAAACTACCATATTATAGTAGATGCTCAATAAATATATATTGACTAAAAAAAAGCATGTGGTCAATTGAATACTCTGCTTTGCTTTGCAAATATTAGCCCTTACAAAAATTTAGATGATACTAGTTCATACTGTAATTGTATTTAATATTTTTGTAATCAAGAATATACTTTAGAATCTTACTGGAATGTGAAGATATTAGGGTAGGCATCATTAAATCTTATATCAGTAAACGTGCCAGGAATACATCAGGTTGAAGCATAGGAGACTACATTTCTAAAGTTCAAATATTTCAGCACAGCAGTTTTACATAGTTCAACCCATGAATTTTTCTTTTTGTTTTTTAAAAATCCAGACAAAACAAAAATAGTTGTTTTTTTCAATACAATTTACATATGAGATTTTGCTTAGCTCACTATAAAAGTGAAATAAGATGACATGATTTATGTCAGTAGGAAATTTATGACCAAATTAAAATTCAAAAGAAAATCCAGAGAAATTTCACAAACACAGTATCTGAAAGGTAACCATTTCCCTTTGCTACTTTGAGCTTGAGATAATTATGCATATTGTCAATGGATGTAGTTGCACATTCAAAACACTGTTGTTTCGGTCTTCTCTAGCATCTTTTTTTTTTTAAAGATGTATTTTTTTATTCCCTCCCCCTGGTTGTCCACTCTCCATGTCCATTCGCTGTGCGTTCCTCTGTGACCACTTTTATACTTATCAGCGGCACCGGGAATCTGTTTCTTTTTCTTGTGTCATCTTGTTGTGTCAGCTCTCCGTGTGTGTGGCACCATTCTTGGGTAGGCTGCACATTCCCTCGCGCTGGGCGGCTTTCCTTATGGGGTGCACTCCTTGCATGTGGGGCTCCCCTACGCCGGGGACACCCCTGCGTGGCACGGCACTCCTTGCGCGCATCAGCACTGTGCTTGGGCCAGCTCCACACGGGTCAAGGAGGCCCGGAGTTTGAACCTTGGACCTCCCATGTGGCAGGCAGACACCCTGTCCGTTGGGCCAAGTCCGCTTCCCTTCTCTAGCATCTTTGAAGCAATTTAACATAAATTGTTTAGACCTTGATTTCACTTACTGTAATGGTCTAAAGCTGAATATACCCCATAATGATGTGTTCTTAAATTTAATCCATTCCTATGGGTATGGACCCATTGTAAGTAGAACTTTTGACAAGGCTGCCTCAGGTAAGGTGTGACCCACTTAATTCAGGACGAATCTTAATCCTTTTACTGGAGTCCTTTATAAACAGAATGAATACACACACAGAGATAAAGCCAGGAAAACAAGAAGCTGAAATCAACAGACACCCAAAGAGAAGGGAGAGACCAGCAGATGTTGCCATGTACCTTGCCATGTGACAGAGGAGCCCAGAATCGCAGGCAGCTGGGCTTTGGGAAGAAAACATTACCTTTATGATGCCGAGATTTGGACATTTTCTTGACCTCTACGAGTAAGCTAATAAATTCACATTGTTTAAGCCAACCCATTTTGTGGTGTATGCTTTCAACAGCCTAGGAAACTAAAACACTTACCTTTACGTATTTCCTAATGCTGGAAAACATTAATAACATAAATCAAAAAGCTAACACACAGGTACACAAAACCCAAAGTAAACACTTTGCATTTCTAAATAATCAGACATACCCTAGTCAAAGACCCATTATTTGTAAATGTCAATGGTACACCTTTGAGGGAAAAACAAAGTAAAGCAAAACAAAACAAAAGGCATAAAAATGCAAGAAACTTATATTATGCAATCTACTTAAACTCAAAAATTAAGGTTTCTAGCATGGCTTACATGAGATACTTTGTTGAAATAGTTTTGATTCATAACCAAGCAGAACAAAAATGGAGAATATTTTCATGATCATCATTTTCTTTGAAATCACTGCTGGCTTTAAAGTGTTCAACATCTCACCCTTCTTGAGGACCTGCGTTGTAATATTGTCACTTGAGCAAGACTTCTTATGCTGTGTTTCTGGAATCTGAAATCTACTTGGTCAACTGATAGTTCACTATTTTATTTTATTTTTTTGATAGTCCATTATTGTATTCTCCCTTTTATGGAATCCTATGAAGCCTAACTCCCTCATGGAGACACTTGTGGAAGGATTAAGGCTGTGGATATTACCTTCCTTGATTACAAATAATTGAAATGACCAGAGCTGGTAGCATAGGGTGGGAAGGCATTTCTCAACCTGAAGTTCTTCGGCAAATCTCAGGGGGTTTGCTTTTAATATCCTGTGAGTAAGTAGTTCACAGCTCATGATAAAGGGCTTCATGACACCCTCTCTTTCTTTAAATTGTCTACAAAGAGTACGGATTTTGGAGTGAGAGAGACCAGTATGACCTCATGGATAATAATAATTATTTGAAACATTATTGTTAAGATTAATAAAAGTGCTTCTGTAAATCTTAAATGCAGTGTCTTCAGGCACATATTTGGCATTCAGTGAGCATTCATTTTCTTCCTCTTCTTTCTTCAGTGTATTCTGCTCACAATTATGGTCTGTAGACAGCTCTCCTTACCTGCTATATGGGGACTGCTTGTTTCTCCTCTCATAAAGTACTCTTAGGATCTTGCATTGTACTCACTCTCAAAGTCATAACAAAAGTTCCTTCCTTGGTTCTCAACTTTCTGTTCCTTGAGAAACCTTATGGCAATCTATTTTCAAGTTCAGTCTCATTTCTTGGTTTCAAGTGGCACATTCTTACATTCTTAACCACTAGCACCATCTCTTAGCCCTTAGCATTTCCTCAAAAACTAGCTGCCCAATCCTTGATGCTTGTTTTCTCCATTTTGCCAAGAAACTCTGTTCATTTTCTTTATTAATAAAATAATAAATATTATCCTATGAAACTATAGTTCTAGAAAATGTGGAAATTGACTGAGAAAATAAGCTCAGGAAACTCTATTGAATTAAATTGTACATTAGGCTCTTCCTGAAGCAAATACAATTATTGGCCGCACAGTAACCTTAACCTTAGGATGATACTATATGATTCTTCTGGGTAATCCTTTGAGGATTCTGCTGAGAGGTGACTAGTCCAGCTGTCCCTCTGATCGTCACTTTTATACCTCTAAGAATTCTGGCAGTACCCTGAGGTTTTCTTTGTTGTCTATTCATTAAATGAACATTTATAGAGCATCTACTGTTGTGAATTTCTTTGACAAACTCTGGCATTATAACAATAAGTAGGTTATGGCTTTAGAAGTAATAAATATATTGAGCATGGAATGCTTTTGCCTTAGATAATAATAAACTACCAGTTAAACACTGTTAACCATGTGATAAACATTTTTCTCTTAACTAAACATAATAACTCATTTAATGTATAATAAAATACGCTATGAGGTAGAGATGTACTATAATTATCTCCATTTTATAAGCAGGAAAACTGAGCTGCAAAGAGGTTAAGGAACTTGCCTTAAATCACACAGTTGGTACTTGGCAGAGTCAGGATTTGAGACTTGACTGTCTTGGCTTCAGATATTGTTTCAGACGATGTTAATATCCTGCCACCGAATCCCTTAGGCAACGTCTGAGCTTATCAGTAGATAGGTAGTAATGTTCCAGACTGCATGTAGCTTCTCACCACAGCCATACTTGTCTGCCTGAGAGCTTTCACACCTCAGAAGTGCCAGGGCTTTAATGCCTCCAGGGGAAACACGTGGTGGGTGGTGGGTACGGTAGATAAATACCCCAGTCACCGTCTCTTTGGAGGGACTATTTGAGCCACGCTCTACTTCTTTTCACATCCTATTAGCTAGAATTTAGTTGGATGGTTTCTGTATTAGTCAGCCAAAGGGGTGCTAATGCAAAGTACCAGAAATCTGTTGGTTTTTAAAAAGGGTATTTATTTGGGGTAAAAGCTTGCAGTTAAAAGGCCCCAAAGGGTCCAACTCAAGGTTGCTTTCTCACCAAAGTCAGTTGCCACGTGTGGAAGCAGGATAGTTGCCGATCTCTGTGTGAGTTCAGCCTTCCCCTCTCTCAGCTCCAGACTGGCTTAGGGCTTGTTTCTTTCTGGGCTTTCTCAGCATTGGGAACTATTAGACGAATGGCTTATCTCTCTTCCCGGGGCCACAGGATCAAAGTTCTCTCCTCTGCTGTGTTTATGGAACTTTCTCCCCTCCTGTGTTTATCTTCTGTGTCTTCTTGAGTGAATGCCCATTTATAGCAGCCCACCGAGGAGGCAGGCACTTAACCTGTTATGCCCTATTGATGTGGTTGAATCAAAGCCCTCCTCTTAACATGATTTAATCGAAGGCAGCTCAGCTGAATCTAATACAATCAAAGAGTATCACACGCAGAGCAATAGACAAGTTTACAAACATACCCTTCATTTTGGAATTCATAAATAATATCAAACTGTTACAGTTACCTTTTGTGGTGGCCAGAAAACTGGGTTCTATTACATTAATACACTTAGTTGATCTACCCCTTATGTAATCAATCTCCCATCACTGCTGCCATTTTCTCTCTGTATAAATGCACTCCTCACCCTGTTAGTCTTCTCATCCTGACTGTCCCCTGTGTGGAACCCTCTTCCACAGTCTCAGGTCATGATACCCATTGCTGGGCTGCCCCCAGGGAGGCATGCGCTCCTTAGCCTGAGTCACTGGACTCAGGCGCTGTTCACCAGACACTCCCTTGTACGATTCTCCCCATGCACCATGGGAGATGCCTGCCTTGGCCAGCTTCAAGTCATGACTTTATGACTGAATTGTTTTGGAAGGGAAAGGAAGAGCAGAGGAGAAGAAAGAAGAAGAGAAAGAGGAAGAGTGGTTTTTAATAAGAAGTAATTGCATTTTGTGTTTCCCCTGAATTTAATGGGAGGAGTAGCACAGCCCTACTCTTGGTATTCTAGGAAGGAGTATCCTCAGCGCCCGGAGGCTTCACAGATGTAGAATACAGATTAATAATGCCTTGATCGGTTGTAATACTAAGTAAATTATTTAGATCAAATTGCACCTTTCTTCTAAGGACTTCAAATCTCCTGTCGCTGTCCTCTCACATATCCCCTCTCCCACCCGTTGGGGGAAAAGGTAAATGGTTCATTCAGTCCTCATTTTGATCATATTTTCTAAACCCCAAATCAAGGTTCATGGTTGAGGAATTTTAGGAGAAGTGATGTTTGTTATTAAATTTTAAGGCATGTATGTGTGTTTTTTTACTCTGAAACTTTAGCATAATTCAAATTTTAGAGCTGTTTCGATGAATGAAGCAAAATGAGCTGTGTCAATGCTAAGGTACAGGCGGCGGACTTGGACCAGTGGTTGGGGCGTTTGTCTGCCACATGGGAGGTCCACGGTTCAAACTCTGGGCCTCCTTGGCCCATGTGCAGCTGGCCCATGCACAGTGCTGATGTGCGCAAGGAGTGCCGTGCAATGCAAGGATGTCCCCCGCGTAGGGGAGCCCCATGTGCATGGAGTGTGCCCCGTAAGGAGAGCCACCCAGCGTGAAAGAAAGTGCAGCCTGCCCAAGAATGGCGTCGCACACACGGAGAGCTGACGCAGCAAGATGAAGCAACAAAAAGAAACACAGATTCCCGTGCTGCTGACAACAACAGAAGCAGACAAAGAACACACAGCAAATAGACACAGAGAACAGAAAACTGGGGTGTGGAGGAAGGGGAGAGAAATAAATAAATAAATAAATCTTTAAAAAGAATGCGTTGTTACCAAAGTTATTAAAAAAATGCTGAGGTACAGGGACATTGAGAAGGTAAGTGAGTGGACACATTAGTGAGTGGGGATTGAGAACTGCACAGTAGCAGGAATTTAAGTGCAGATGAACCCATTTATAAAATCAGTTGAAGAAAATAACTGTGTTCAGAAATACTTAGCGAATGATACCATGAAGTTTTGTTCAAGTTTAATATTGTTGCTTATTATGGTATTTATGTATAAATTCTAAAAAAGTTCTAAGTTCCAGGACTGAGCAAACTAAAGCAGAAAAACTTTTTGGAAATTGAAACTCTCTGAAGTTTCATTTTTGCCATCCTCATATTCATAGTTTTATAAACACAATGAAAGCACCATTAAATTATTTTAACAGTTTCCAGGTGTCCTGGGAATTATACTAATTCTTTTGGCCTGTAGAATCTAATTTCCAGTTTGCAAACAAAGTCATAAATTCTTAAAAACAGAAGCTACAGAACTCCCAGTGCAGACTACTATACATATAAATTGAGACATCAAGTGTAAATAGAGATATTACATATGAAATGACATTTCAATGGGTACTTCACAACTCAAAGAATTTCATATCCCATTTCAACTAAAGTTCTCCAATACAAAGGTCTTGTAAATTTCACAGCTACATGGAACATAAATTTCTTTGCCTTAAAAATAATTTCGACTCTGGAAAATAAGCCATTTATTGTTAACAACCAAAGGTGGATTTACTCATGATTAAGAAGCATCACAGACTATTTTTATATTCATTCATTAATTCTTTTATTTTACAAATACCTTGTATTTGTAAATTATGCATATTAATTCTACTTATCTCCATTTTCACACTTTTAAGATGTATAATTGTAAAATCTGTATTTAAGCTCTCTCCTGTGAATTTAACCTACTGTGTTTGTCATTTCACAGTTTTGTCACAATGTAACACTAAAAGTGGCAGAGAGAAGAGGATCTACAAGAACCAAAAAGTGTCAGAAGTATGTTATGAGACTTCAAATGTGATGAAAGATCTGTCATCAAATTCTTTAGGTTTGGCTATTACAATCCATTAATTCAAATAAGGTTTTGAATATGTATTATGAAAAAAGAACTAGGATGATATGGCAGAAGAGAAAAACTTGAATAGGTGTCTATTCTGCACGAGCTGCTTTGTCCTTTTACGTATGATATCTTACCATTTAACTTCCTTGAATCTGATTTTCTTGACTTTAAAAGGATAAAATAATCTACTGTTGAAGGTTTTATAATTATTATTATTTTTATGTTAAAAGACAGCACAGTGCCCAGCATATCATGGTAGGTGCACAAAACATTATTTCTTCTCTTCCTCATTCATTTACTCCTCAAAGCAACATTGAAAATTAGAAACTAGGGCATCCTTTTGGCAGATGAAGAAACTGAGACTGAGACCATTTGAGTAAACTGTTTATAGTCATGCAGGTAGGAGAGTGTGAAACTGGGATTAAAACCCCAGTCTCCTAACATCTAATTAAATTCTTCTTTTATAATGCACTGCCTGTATGTTTATTGTAAATGGCAAAATTACTCTATAATCATTAGATAATGAACATGGATTCTAGATTAATTGCAAAGGGTATGAAATGTATAAAATTTAGAGCATTTTGCAAATACAAAAAGGAAAATAATAAATTTTGCTACCTAAAACCATATGCTTGTGTTATATCATACATACATTTGAATTACATGAGTTCAACTGTGCTCATGGAGTGAGAAATAAAGAGGAAGAGAGAGAAAGAGGAGTCATTTAAATACATCTGCCAGCCAAAGCACATAATGGTATAATCCTTGGAGTAAGCATGAGATCAAAGTCCTGGATTTGCTCTTCCCTTAATCATCTCTGTTCCCTCATTCCTTTCAAAGTGTGAAATTTTCATGGTGTCGCAGGTGATTCCGGTCAAAGATACATGTTTTTCCTACAATGGGATCCCTATATGTAAGGCAACATTTTGTCTGGTCCTAATAAAAGAAATGTGCATCATTATGCATTATAGTAAAAGTATATATATATATACATGTACATTCATTCATATAAATATATAGACATAAACCTTTACAGTATAGTACATCTAATACTATACCTTAAAAATTAAAAATTAAAAATTCTATTATAGGAAATTTTAAATACATATCTATAATGGAGGACAGTGTAATACTCATCACTCAACTTCAGCAGTTATCAACTCATAAACAGCCCTGCTTCATCTATACCCATGTTCCTGATTTCCTTCCTCCTTGGATTACCATGAAGTAAATCCCAGAGAACCTATCATTTTATTCATAAATATTTCAGCTTATATCTTTAAAAATATAAAAATTATATATTTATATATAAATGTACTTAACAGATGGTTTGGGGGGCTTTTTAGGGTAATTGCTTACTTCCATGTAATATAATAAGTGCTTCATATTTATTATCCCATTGAATATCATCAAAAACTAGTGAAACAGATCAAGCTTAGTAGTGTGAAGAGTAGATTCTGGTGAATGTATTTGGAGGAAGAAGCAAGCATGAACTATAAAAAGCAGAGAAGGGCTATTGAATTAATCCATTTAAGAAATAATAAGGGACTCAATAAAAGGTATACAGTGAACAGGATTTTTAGATTATGGAATCCAGAAATATTTAGGTAATGGAATTTATAGGCTATGCTAGGCTTGAAGTACCTGTGCATCATGCCATCCAGGTGTAGTTTTATACAGCATAGAATTGGATAGAGAGGTCTCAGTTTAAGAGATAAATCTAATTTGGGGAACTAGATGTGGGATTGGTGTGAGGACAGCAGGTTATTGAAACCAAACCATGGGACTGGATGTTGTCACATAGAACAAAATCAACAGTGAAGAGAGTAGAAAGTTGAGGACAGAACCCTGGTAATAAATTATAAGGGATACATAGAGGAGAAGGTCACAAAGGAGACTGAAGACCTGAAGCTGGGAGGATGAGGGGACTATTATGAGATAGGGGGAATTTAAAGAAAAAAGGAGAAAATTATGACATTTGAAGTCCTAAGTAATTCAAGCTAAGGAGGCATATGATCAAAGTGTATAAAACCACAAGTGACATGTATATTTAGTAACAGATCAAGAATCATAAACAGCAGTGTGTATTCCTAGAAATGTGGATGAAATTACTTTTTTGCATATATATTTGTGTGTATATATATATATATACACACATACATATGTACACATACATAACACAGCTAACACTAAATCTTGTGCCCCCAAAATGATATAAGCTAAAAATATCAAATAGATTTATACAGAACTCAAGTAAATTCCTGTATTCATGAGTTCATTTATTAATTTACCTATTTGAAAATATTGATTGTTGTCAAGGCAGTGGGCTAGAACATTTGGTGATCTCCCTTCTATGAATACCTGAAAAATTCTAGTGACACCTAGTTATTCTCCTATAGGAGAGGTATCTATCCATGTGTGCTCTAGAATAAATTGTGGTTTTCTAAGGGCAGGTACCATCATTCATTCTTATAGTTTAACTGAAATTAGAATGATGTCTTGCACATAGTAAAAGTACAGACAACGTTTAGTGATTTCATGATGCATGAATGTAGGAATAGAGGGCTTTGTGATTAATCATATCCATTGACAAGATGTCCCTTGGCACAACAGAGAAAATTCCTCACTGAGTGGTTGGACTCAGAATGGCTTTGCTTATGTTGTTTTGGAAAGCCCATATAATGGATGATGACAATGTTTATGGGAGTTATGGTGAATGTGTATACCAACTTTGAAAAGGCTTTTATAAAAAATTGTGTGTTCCTGAAACAGATGTGATCTTAACACTTCTGTGACTTCTGACCTATTTTTAGTTCCCCTTTAAGATTTCTCACAATTCTTGTCTTACTTTCTGCATGTTTTGTCCATGGCACTGTGGAGGTAGGGATGCATTGGGCCCATTCAATCATGCTGGCCATCACTATGCCTCTGTGAAAGTTAACATACTTCTTGAAGATGATATGCTCTGTACAGGCACATTTAAATTCTCTCAACTTTCATCCCACCAACTTACTAAAAATTGTTGCCATGACTTTCTCTTCAATTAAAACATCATACCATTTTGGACTTCTTAAAATATTCTCAATAATATTCTTGTAAAAAATATTTTATCCCCTTGTTTTTCACTCTTTAAACATCTGAAGTTATTATAAGCTGCACATTTTAGAAATAAATTGGTCTGCACTAATTTTTATTTTTTTCCCCTTGACTTCCTATTCTTGACTCTCTGCTCATTGTAGTTGTTTTTCTAAAATTACCACAAATAATTTATATTGCTTCATCATTTGAATATCAAGGTCTGAACACTTAATTTCATGTTATTTTCTAACAGGATAAGAAAATGCATTGTTATTTCTAAAAAGTAGCTTTAAGTATGGAGATTTCCAAGTATTTCCAAATAGACTCTCTTAATCAATTACTAGAAACATTTTTTTTCCTGAAGAAGCTCTTTCCCTTTTGTGAGGTTCTCTGTATTATATCGACTGCAGATGAAATTTGTAAGTCTCAAAAATTCAGGCACTCATCCTTTGAATTACATAAGAAGTAACTAATTAGCAGATTAATTTTTTACATTTTCATTCAACCAACGTCACCAATATGTATAATGACCTGCTCCGCACTAGGTACAAGGCACTGTGCTGGGTATTGGATAGGTGGGGAGAGTGATACTAAGGTGAGCTGGTCACAGTTCCTGCCTTCTGGCTGCTCACTGTCTAATGTGAGAAAGAACAAGTAAGAAGAGTTTCTAATGCATATCATCTTCATAAAATGAAGATAATGAAGATATATTCATAAAATGAAGATAAAATATATGATAGAAACGTGCAGGAGTACAAGATAGAGAGTGATCAGTATTGCCTGCAGAGTCCAGAGTGGCTTCTTGGAAGAGAAGGGATTTGAACTGAGCTGGATGAATGAAAAAGGCTTCCAAACGTATCTATGCAAAGAGTACATTCTAGGCAGTGGGGACAACTTGAGCAAAGACATAGAAACAGAGGAGTAGACACTGTTTAGAGAAATCTGCTGTTTAGAGCATGTGCTTTGCAAGAAAATAGTGCAAGATGAAATGGATAATTACATGGAAAATTCTGACTGCCTGGTTCTAAAGTTTCGATTAGTAAGCAATGGGTGCTATGAATGGTACTAAGCAAAGATAT
This sequence comes from Dasypus novemcinctus, assembly GCF_030445035.2. NCBI lineage: Eukaryota > Metazoa > Chordata > Mammalia > Cingulata > Dasypodidae > Dasypus > Dasypus novemcinctus. The sequence goes on along the minus strand of NC_080676.1, from coordinate 22,031,172 downwards.
GCTAAAAACTTAATTTTTCTATATCCCATGGCATTTCTAAATACAATAATGGCAACTCAATTAAATATTTCTCTACTGTGCTTTTCTCTTTTTAATTTTCTTGGGTATAATCCTTCATGTTGACTGACTGAGCCTCAAGGAACCTTGGCATTGCTACATTAGGGAATACAATAAAAAAACAATGGGAGGAGGAGGCAGAGAGAAGGAGAGAGAGGGAAAGAACATCAATACTGTTTCAAATTGCAAAGGAGTATTTTTGTGTTTGTAGCAAGACTTTTACCTGACATTTTTAGTGCTGTTACAATAGAAAATAGCAACATTTCTATTGTTTTCACGGAGAGATCTGGAGCCAGTGTCCCAGCTCTATCTCAGTGTTCTTGCACCAGCATAGAATGGATGCTTAGTACCCATGGGAGGAAGCAAGATGTAATGAGAAAAGGAAAGGAAATAGTAAGCACAACCTCTGGACTCTACCAGACTGTGAGAGGAGGAGACAAATCTCATCATAAAGTCCACTGTGGAGAGGCACTTCCCTGACAATACTGTGGCCTTGAGGTTCCTTCCCCACTCCTCCTGGCTAGCAAGCACATTCATTCCCTGTCACCCTTCCTGCAGGAAGCATGGAAGTGGAGAAGGCACTCCTGAGAATGCTGAGAGAGGCAGAATCAACCAGAACATACAGTTTGAACAAGAAGATATGAGATAGTGCAGTCCAGGAGCATGCAAATGCGTTTTGCTTTTACCTTCTACTACTCAAAAAAACATGGATTTCAAAGGCAAATCAGGGAAGTGGATTTGGCTCCATATGGGAGTATTTGCTTACCATATAGGAGGTCCACGGTTCAAACCCAGGACCTCCTGACCCATGTGGTGAGCTGGCCTACACACAGTGCTGATGTGCGCAAGGAGTGCTGTGCTATGCAGGGGTGTCCCCCACCTAGGGGAGCCCCACGTGCAAGGAGTGTGCCCCTCAAGGAGAGCCGCCCTGCTCAAGAAAAGTACAGCCTGCCCAGGAGTGGTACTGCACACAACAGAGAGCTGATGCAGCAAGATGACACAACAAAAAGAGATACAGAACACACAGCGAATGGACACAGAGAGCAGACAACACGGGGGAGGGGAGAGATATAAATAAAAATAAAATCTTAAAAAAAAAAAGGCAAATCAGACCTGTTATAGAAATAAAGCCACATTGGCTTTGCATATCTGTTATGTTGTGTGTAATTTTTTCTATTTGCTATTCAAAGTTTTTCATCCATTTGTAAATAATTGCTCATTTATTTTAATTATACCATGATGTTCAAATAATATGACAAAAAAGAGTTCATGCTGGCTAATCAAGCCTTGTGGTGACTTGGTTCTCTCACTTGCAGACTGACTTGTGTGACTCACGGCCCAAGGCGGAAGGTGGCCAGGGAGTCTTGTGTCATCCACAAGAACATTCAGAAGGCAGCAGAGAAGCTGGTTGATTGAAGTGACTGCTGCTGTGACGGAACTTCATTTTATCAGGTGGACAAGTTCTCCATGGAAATGTGCCCTCCAGGAAGCTGGTGGTTGGTTGGCTGCAAACCTGAAAGAACCGGCCAATAGTTTAGTGTATCTAGAAAGAAGCGTACACATTTCAAGAAAGAAGCATAATCTAGAAGAAGCATACACATTTCAACTTTGAAAATATTTTAAGAGATCCTAGGAAACATTACTACTGAGTTAAGGAGATGGAAAGTACCAGTACCAGGGCTTGGCAGAAAGAAGAACGATGATTCCACAAGTGTGCAAACTTAAATTAGTGATCACCCTTCGAAGTCGGATATCATTGCCCTTGGGGCACATAAGACAATATTAGATTTATTTAATTTTTCTTGATTTTTTTCATTCACTCTATGTGAAAGAACATATATACTCTTTCCTCTCTCTTTTATTGCCATTAAGCCCTTCAACTCTAATTACATCTGTTTATGAGTTGATTTAGCTGTGTCGTGTATACCTGGTAAAATATTAATAGAAAGGCCATGGTAAAATATTAATAGAAAGGCTGGTTTGCTTCAAGCTCTACGTAAAATATGAAGAAAAATGCACTTGGCCTCCACTGTAAAACTGCATTATTAAGCAAAAACATGAATGCAATGACAAACAAAGTATTGGTAGTGATTGAAAGCAAATCAGTGGTTGCCAGAAAGGGGAAAATCATGGGAGTAATGACAGCAAATGAGCAGCAGAGAACCCTTGGAGGCAGTGGTGGTGGAAATATTCTGTATCTTTCTTGTCATGGAGATTACGTGGGTGATTTCATTTGTCCAAACTCATTTGAATTAGACATTAAAATGGGTACAGGTAGCAGACTTGGCCCAGTGGTTAGGGCATCTGCCTACCACATGGGAGGTCTGCGTTTCAAACCCCGGGCCTCCTTGACCTGTGTGGATCTGGCCCATGCGCAGTGCTGATGCGTGTAAGGAGTGCCCTGCCACGCAGGGATGTCCCCCGCGCAGGGGAGCCCCACGCGCAAGGAGCGTGCCCCATAAGGAGAGCCTCCCAGTGTGAAAGAAAGTGCAGTGTGCCCGGGAATGGTGCCACACATACGGAGAGCTGACACAGCAAGATGATGCAACAAAAAGAAACACAGATTTCCGTGCCACTGACAACAATAGAAGCAGACAAAGAAGATGCAGCAAATAGATACAGAGAACAGACAACGGGGTGGGGGGGCGGGGGATAAATAAATACATAAATCTTTAAAAAAAAATGGGTACAGTTCATTATATGTAAATTATACTTCAAGTTGATTTAAAAAATAAAACAACGTGGGAAATTTGTTTAAGAGTTACAGGTATGCTTTTTAGACTGGTTGTCTAGGTTTGAATTCCAATGGGTCCCTTACAAACTGAGTGACTTTGGACAAGTGACAACCCCTGTGAAACCCAGTTTCTTTATTAAGTGGGGCTAACATTAATATCTATCCCTTAGCATCTATATTAGAAAAATGAGTTAATGCACGCAAAGCAGATTGGGAGAGCTCCCTGATTGCATGTGCATTTCTATACCTGTATAGCCAGGTTAGAGCTAATAAGAAAACTTTTTACTAATAGACCTTCCTAATGTAATCCCCATTATACCAAATAGTTCTCTGATAGACACTTACATCCAAAATTGATATATCATTTATTATTCTACTTCTTTCTAACATAAAATTATCTTTCCCTTCTACTTCATTATTTCCAGGGAAAACATCATGCTCAGTTCTTCAGAAACCTTGAAAGGCAAACAATTTTTAATCTGCTGTTAGTGAGCAGGCAAACATTATTAACAGAGTGTTAATAAAGGTCATAGAGTTTTCTTTCATTGCCAGGGCTCCAAAGTAAACTACATCAATTATGAAGAATGAAACTTGTTAAATGCTATTAAGAATAACTTCCTTTAAAAGTAAAAGATCTGTCTATTCTTTGGTGTGTGGAACTTGTGGAATGTTCTTCAGCTGAGTTCTTTTAAATCAGCCTAATTTATGACTCAAATATCACTGTTACTAAGGACGAAGTTAATTCATTTACAAAGACTAGCTTCTGATTCTGAGATTTACATTATATCCAAAGATGGTATAAAATAAGGTCAAAATGAAATGATGGGTTATTACTCTTGGTTTCTCTATGACTGTTCTAGTTAACAAATGAGATGGCCTTTTAAAATGATGACTAAAGAGCTTGCTGTCTTACAGCTTGAAAAGAAGTGAGTTTACCACAAACTATTTAAATAGGCCTTCACAAGAAGCTGAGGAAAACCAGAGAAAAAGAAACTCACATATTTCTTTACTCGTTTGTTTTCAACTCACATTTCATTTCTACTTGCTTTTGCAAAGAATTAGAGATGAGGCATTGAGCCTTGCACCTTTTAAATTTGTTAAAAGGTTTGGAAGGGAAAAGAGGAATGGAATTAGGATAGGTTTACTTAACTACATTAATGAGTGCTAAATATCTGTAGTAATTTTTTGTTATTGAGAAATGATGAGCAGAGTTGGTGAGGTATTCACAAAGGTGAAATGTGACCTATACCTTCGAACATATTCAATGATCATTTTGTACTCTTGCATTAAGGTTTCCCAATTGCTCATTTATTTTAGTGAAATTTACAATATCGTAGACAAGCATGCATGTTCTGAAGTCAGGCAATCCTGAGATTGAACACTGGTTCTCCCATCTAATGGAAAAATGAAATGAACTCCATTCCTGAAACTCTGATATGGAAATAACAACCACCACCTTATGAGTACCAAGAGGATCAAATCTAATAGCAAATGCCATAGTCCTATTTCTATACCTGGCGCAATGAAGGCCTGATCAATGTTATTTCCATCATCCTTGACCCCACTAATTTAGATGGTTGTATTGGAAAACAAGAAAGCAGAGATGTCACAAGGTAAAAAGGTCACACCACTTCCTGTGGTATGGGTAGTAATTACAGATTTATAAATACTAGCAAAATTTAAAATCTTGCCCTTCTGTTTCTTTTGGATGGTGAAGGAAACCAGAAAATAATGTCTGCATTCAATTGTACTTATCCTTTTTTTAACCAGCTTCATAATCTTTCTTTGGTCATATCTACTTAACTATATTTGCCCTTATAATAATAGTCTTTTCTTTTCCTAAATGTCATTTTTTCCTGGAGATGTGACCACATTTCTCTAGGTTTCCTTAATATATGCCAACATGGTCCAGGATTCCATCTGTGTATTAAGGTGTTAATCTAAGAGCTTCCTGTCTCCCCATTTCTAGTTAAGCCATGTTTTTCTATCCCCAGTTGCCTACTGGATAACTCCATATGAAGAAAAACTGCATTTGGATACAGCATACTAAAAACTAAAGGCCTTGTTATTTCTCCCAACACTCCTTCCCTTGTGTTCTTCTTTCCATCTTCCTTTTCCTCTGTCATGTACTTTGTTTTCTGATTAGGCATCTTGGAGACATTCTTCATGTCCCATTTTTCTTTCTTACCATATCTTACTGGTCCAATTCAATTTTATGTGTTGCTCAACCCATAGCCTCTTCTTTGGTATTACATTTACACAGCCCTTCTAGTCATATAGTAAGATGATTCCTATCTCCACATTTTCTGCATGACGTTTACTCCACTTGGAATGTTCTTTGAAAAAACTACAATTTCAAGGCCCTGTAAAAGTGTCCATTTTTCCATGAGGTCTCACTTCTTGGGCAGGCCTTTAACTTTGTGACATCAGCCTCTTGCTTTCTAATGTAGCTGTCCACATGTATATGCTCTGTCTTCCTTGAAAAGATGAATGGAAGGCAGTCGGACTCTGTGTCAGATACTCTAGCACCCTCCTTAGTGCTACAACTTACTAGTTTCCTCTTCTATTAAATGGAATTGTTGCAGTACCTAGAAGGTGCAACTATAATAAAATAAAGTGGTATAATTGAAAAAATTTTATTAGAAATTTCCACATATAGAGTAGCTCTTATACTTTTCCATTTGAATCTGCAATGGCCTAAGTCAAAAAAGTTACCAGATTGTTCAAAATTGCTTGTTTATTGATTCATTAGACTACAAATTTAAGAAGACATTATTGTTTCATGTGTGAAAGAAATAGTTAATGTTTCTGATGAAACATACATTAAGTCTCACTATCATGAGATATATATATATATATATGTATTTAATTCAGAAGTAGTTCAGGAAATGAATATGCTGAAAAGCATGATGTGGATTTATAGCAAAAGCAATCAAAACTAAAATCAAGAAAAAGAGAGTAAACTAGAGCTTGGCATATAATTCAGCCATACTAGTTTTTATCTTTAATCTCTCTGGTTTCCTTGTTTCCATACTTTTTTTCTGCTTTAATCCCTTCAATGGCCAACTCAGAGGTAAATCTTCTTAAACACCGCTTTCATAGTATCACTTTCTTGCTTAAGGACCTATAGGGTCTCCCCATGGCCTCCTGCATCAGGATCATAATTCCCTTGCTGAAAATCAAGATTCTTTGTAATCTGCTCCCAATTTATCTACCTAATGTCACCACCTATCATTCTAGCAGGTGCAACCAATAAAATGTATCTTTGATAAACTTTCGCCAATTTATGACCATGATCTGAATCTTTTTTTTAAGTCTCGGCAATTAAAAACAAATGATTACTTATAATCATAATTATACAAAGGTTTTACAGTATAATTGAAGAAATATATTGGATAATAGTTGTGGTAAGAAATATGCTCATAAGAGTGGGAATAAAAGCTATCTCCCTTTGGTTCCTCAAACTCATAGAAAACCTAGCTGTAAATGAGCACAAAGATCATGCAATTTCTGACATAATTAAAACTGGGTAAACCACAATCAGTGTGTTCCATGAACAGCTTGCCAAGTATTTGTATAGGTCTATTACAACTATGGAGGAAATGGGTTTGCATGAAGAGTTATGCCCTTGTTGTGTACATCAAGAGGTTGATAAGTCTTCTCATTTGCTGGTAACTTCTCCAATTCATCTAGCATCTCTAGACCATTTATTACCTGTCCAAATACAGTGTACTTCATGTCCAGCTGTGGCTGCTTGCCAAAGATGATGAAGAACTGGCATCCAGTGGTGTTTGGACCATTATTCGCCATGGATACACCGCCTCTAACATTGTGCTTAAGATATTCACTGTATTCATCCTCAAACTGCTTGCCCCAGATACTGTTACCTCCACTTCCAATACCTGTTGGAGCCATCATTTGAACCATGAAACCCTTGACATTTCTATGAAATATTCAGCCATTGTAGTAATTACTAGCACAAAGAGCCAAGAAATTTTCACATGCTTTAAGTGTCCTCTCACAGAATGCATCTTCTTTTTTTCAAAGATTTATTTATTTATTTATTTCTCTCCCCTTCCCCCTGCCCCAGTTGTCTGTTCTCTGTGTCTATTTGCTATGTCTTCTTCTTTGTCCGCTTCTGTTGTCAGCGGCACGGGAATGTGTGTTTCTTTTTGTTGCGTCATCTTGCTGTGTCAGCTCTCCTTGTGGGAGGCACCATTCCTGGGCAGGCTGCACTTTCTTTCGTACTGGGCGGCTCTCCTTACGGGGCGCACTCCTTGTGTGTGGAGCTCCCCTACACGGGGGACACCCCTGCGTGGCAGGGCACTCCCTGCGTGCATTAGCACCGCACATGGGCCAGCTCCACACGGGTCAAGGAGGCCCGGGGTTTGAACCGCAGACCTCCCATGTGGTAGACGGACACCCGAACCCCTGGGCCAAGTCCGCTTCCCATCATCTATCTTAATATTACCCACATCTGTATGCAGTGTTGCAGCCTGGAACACTTTGACCAGTGTCCCAGCGAGCTCTACTGATAAGTACTTGGACAAGAATGGTGTATCATGACTATACAGGCCGCCTGCCGAAGTGCCTTAGGTTCAGCTGTAAAATGGTGTAGGCCACTTCCACCAGCCTATGATCTGAATCTCATCAATGCCTGTAGGGTCATCTAAAGTCTTTCCTTTGTGAAAACTTCCTCAATTATTAGAAACCCTATTATAAATACCTGAATTAAGTGTCAAATCAAAATATATTTATTGTTTCTTAAAAAGTGTCAAGCTCTGTGATAGAAGATTTGAGGAATATAAACATCAATTTGGCATAGTCTTTGCTAGCAGTCTATACCAAGTCTAGTGGGGCCCATTGAAAGTGCTATGAAAATGGCAGAGAGAAAAGAATATCGCATGTTGTGTGTGATTGTGTGTGCCTGAGGGGGTGGTGAGCTTTGGCGACATTTAAATTGTGCTAGGAAGCAGGGTTTATTTATCCAATAAGCCTAGTAGACACAGTGCATAAAGCATGTGGTATTTTTAGGGACCAAATAAAAATGCTTTAATTTTCATTTATTTTTAAATCAGGAAAATGATAACAATAATTAATATACAATAATGAAAGCAGCAAAAACAGAGTATATTTTCCTTTATACCAACACAATCATAAAATATAATTTTTAATATTTTTTATGGAGGAAACTGTCCACAAAGACAAAGCAGCTAGGGCTCACCAAAATTACACTGTGATTCTGCCTGGAAGAATGGATGTGATGTGAATGGGCAGATGGAAAGAGGAAACAATGTAACAGAGGTCATGTTGTGGAAAAATATGTAGGGTGCTTTGTGAAACTCCTGGAGAAAGACAGTGTTGATTAAACTTGAGGAATGCTGGCAAAGAGAAGTTAGACAAAGGTAAATATGGAGGCAGGATGGAATCATATTATGGAGGCATTATTGATGGCATTGTAAAAGGATTTGAACTTGTTTCTGTTTACATTGAAGACTGTTGATTAGAGGAAGAACATGGTAAAAATGGTAATGCTTTTTTTTTCTTTTCTTTTAAGAGGTACCAGAAATTGAACCTGAGACCTCATACACAAGAAGCAGGTGCTCAACCACTGAGCTACACCTGCTCCCCAACACTTTTTTATGTTAAATGCATTCATTCAACAAATATTTATTAAGTATCTACTATCTTCTAGATTTTGTCTGAGGAACTGAGGATTCATTAATAGAAAAAGAGGTCCCTGTCTTTATGGAGCTAATATTCTAGAAAGTGCAGCAGACAGACACAAAAGCTATCAAATAAATTATAATTTCCCAAAGTGATAAGTGCTTTGAAGACAGGAAAGGAGGATAATGCATAGAGTAAATATAGGTGCCTTAGTAATCAGAGTTCTTCAAGGAACTCTGGAGAGTTCATATGTATATTTATTTATATAATGCATATATCATGAAATTTATTATAGGAATTGGCTCACAGGACTGTGGGTTGGGCAAGTCCAAATTCTGCAGGGCAAACTGCAATATAGGAACTCTGAGCAAGGTTTTCAATGAATTCACCAGGAAAAGCTGGTTGGCTGAAGTAGATATGGAAATTCCTTCCTCCTGACTGCTGAAAAAATCATTTCATCCTTTAAGTCAGGGGTTCTTAAACTTTTTGTTTCCATGGACCCTTTGCCAGTCAGGTGCAAACCATGCACCCCTTACTAAGTCCACACTATACTGTCTACTATTTAATAAATATATCGTACCTGGACCAACAATGTTCCCACAAGAATAATGGTTTTTATTTTGAACTTCAATTCAAGCTCACGGACCCCTGGTTAAGAATCCCTGCTTTTAGGCCTTCAGCTGATTGGATTGGGCTTCTCTCATTGCTGAAGAAAATCTCCTTAGTTGATTGTAGATGTAAACAGCCATAGAAGCAAGCAACTTACTGATGATTTAAATCCCTGATATATCCTCACAGTAACAATTAGGCCAGTGCTTGCTTGATTAAACAACTGGACACCATAACTTGCCAAGTTGACACATGAACTTCACCACCACAGGTGCTATTATCATTGAGATGATCAGCATTCCAAGAGGAAGGAAGTTTCCAAGAAGATGAAAGAGCAAACACTAAGAGCTGGCAAGTTTACAGATGAGAAATCCAGCTGGTGTGATGGTACTGAGTCAATCAGGAAATGAGTGCTATTGGATGAAGTTGAGGAGGAAGTCTACACTTGATGTTGTAACATCTTATGATCCTACCCCTGTTAACTTTTCTTCTTAACTAGTTTTAATTCATGTCAACTTGTTTCTTTTTTATTTATCCTTGTAAAGCATTTAAAATCTGTGTTGGAACAGGATGGTGTTTTACAATTGTATTCTGCCCAACATCCAGAAGTTAGTGAAATTATAGAAGATATTCAATAAACATTTACATGATTGGTCTGTGAGGCAGGAAATATATTCAAATATCACATGAAATTCCACTGAAAGAAGCCAAGAATTCATTTTGGTCTCAAATAAAATAATTTGTCATTTAGTTTACATAGTCCTATAAACATCTAAAATAAAATAAGAGTTATCACATGGCTATTTAAAATACTGTTGGCCTTGTTCTTTGATAAATTTGTTAGCACTATTTCAAGACCATATCATGATCTATGACTGATTTGAAATATTATTTATCATCATGTTAGACCACAAGAAGAGCTATTTAGGAAAAACACGAGATCATTTTTAGAAGTCCTGGCTCGCAATTATTTTCCTCCTATGTTCCCAAATAAATTCTAATGCTTTAAACCAAAGTGAATTTAATTTAAAAGGCAGGTTCTATTAATTGATATAAGCTTGGGAAGCTTCAAGAATTGTGTTCAGACAGCATCAATATTTATGTATGTAATGAACAGTTTTACAAAAAGAACACAGTATAAGTGTAAAATAAGGAGGGAAAAATCTGAAAAAAATTACTGTAAATTCTGTAAACCTTATAATATCTCTAGATAAAACAGTCTACTGAGAAACACAGCATCATTTTTATTTCTCAAAATCATTTATTTTTAGCCTTCACTGTCTTTTTTTGTGTTTTTAGAATCTTACATTTTATGTTATTTTTGTTAGTAGACTTAGTCTGAGTCACATTTATCCTTATTGTGTGTTTGGCTTCAGTGAGTGATGAATAAATGTTAGTAATATTGTACTTGGGTAGCACTTACTCTTCAAAGGACTGGACAAACAGATTTAGCCCTTAGTCTGTCCTCTAAATAAAACTGATTACTCCCATTTCCAGGAGATCAAAGTGAGTCAAGAGGAATTAATCCTCTGATTTTGTGTACATTTCTTAATTTCAAAGAAACATTAAGATGTAGTATAGAAGAAAGGAGATTTTAAAGTGCAAATAGATTATATTCTTGAAGGTAGAGTGATTTATTAATTACTTCTCTTTTGTCCTTAAATATACATCAAGGAATTATTCCTACACTAAAATACAAAGAATGTTTAGATTAGATCTTCATTTATAATTAAGTTCTGTAGGTCTTATTTGGGAATTTTATTATGTAAATATTTAGAACCCATTTAATTTAGCCCAGTATTTTTCAATACAATATCATACATAGCACAGCTAGAGAGAACTGGTATATATTAAGACAAAATTCTGTATGGGGAACCACTTATCTGATTTTGTCCACCCAGGGCTTCTGTAGGAACTCTGGTTGAAGAATTTATATTAAAATGTGTATTTCCATGTAATCTGGTAATATACACATCTGGAAATTTCATGGAGGGTTCAGAATTTTCAAAGACAAACATACATTTGACTTAGAGTCACAGCACCATACATTTTAGGGAGAATAATATAGAATTTATATACATATGTAAATTCCAAAATCTATATGGTGGGCTGGAGGACTTGTCTAGGAACAACCTGAACCAGTGTTGATGATAGAGTAATCCTAGTAGAGTGAACTCCTCTACATTGGAATCCTGATATTCATTTTACTATACCTCTGTGTTTTGTGCTGAGATGACTTCTCGATGTTTCCCTTTACTAACTACTAATCATAACTTTTAGTCTTCTCTTATTATTACTGAGTGCTGCCAAATGATTTTGCTGTTGTCACTTAATTTTTAAAAATACTTACAATTTGAAATAATCTCAAACATACAAATTGCGTGAATAACTCAAATAACATTTTCTAGAGCCTTTTGAGAGTGAGTGACAGGCATGATACCCCTCAGTCCTAAATATTTTAGCCTACAACAAAGCTATAAGATATTATCCTGTCTAACCATAATATACCCATCAAAGTCAGAAAATTAATATGGATTATTATCATCTAATCCTCAGATCCCTCCAAGTTAGACCAAAGTGTCAAAAGTTTCTTTAGAGCAAAAGAATTCAGTTTAAATATGTGGTGTTTAGTTTTCATGTCTCTGAACTCCTTCATTTTGAAACCATTTTTTTGTTTTCTTTGCCTTTCACAACCATGACATTTTTAAAGATTACAGACCAGTTCTTTGGTAGAATGTCTCTGAAATGGGTTTGTCTTATGCTTCCTCATAATTAGATTCAGATTATATAACTTGGGCAGGAATACCACAAATGTGACTCTGCATTCTACTCCTTCCATCCTACCAGGTGACACATGGATTTCATTTATTCTATTATTGGTGATGTTAGCTTTTATCACTTGATTAAGGTGGCATCTGCCACTTCTCACCATAAAGTTATTTTTTTTTCCTTTTACAATTAAAAAGTATTTTGTGTGGGAAGTAACTTGATATTACATAAATCATTTCTCATCAAAATTTTAATTTATTTATTTACTTCACGGACTCCTATCTTATTCAAATGGGCTACAATCAGTATTCTCATTGAATTACTTTGATGTTACAATTGTCCTATATTTGGTCAATGGAACCCCTCTTTCAAGAACATATATTTGGTCAGAGAGACCTCTCTGGCCTTCTGAGTCCTTTTGACATTTATCCTTCATTTTCTGAGAATCTCCTTCTTGCTGACACAAGACATTCCAGGTCCATCTTGTCATTTCTGAGTTCTAGCCCTGGATTGAAACATTTCCCCAAGGAGCTTTACTTCCCTTACATGGAGAGTGGTATTTAAAACCCAAGATCTGAGTGTTTCCATCATTCTCATAATTAACCTCCTCAGAACAATGAAGTGTCTTTTACCAGATAATTCCCTCAAAGATCACCGTGAGGACTCTGATTAGGGTAATGTCACATGCCATCTCTGAACTGAACATTGTAGCCATAGGGATGGTCACCCTTTTGGAAGGTTCTAGGCTATGTTTCACCCTGGAACTGGAGGATGGGTCAACTGCATGTAAGCTACATAGACTAAGAATGATGGAGAGCAAGGCCCAGGAGATAGTCCTAGACAGTAACAAATGTATGCAATATTAATAGCACTGAGAAGTTAATATGAATTGAGGTAGAGATTCTGAACATATTTAAAATCTTTTGTTGTCATTATTCTATTTGTCCCTTATACATCTTCATATGGAAATATCATCATCAGTGGGACTACTTCATATTTCAATGTTAGCTTAGTTTGGAATACTGAATGCTAAATTTACAGGGTGTATGATTTGGGTAAAATGGTGTTTCTGACTGGAGCTGGATACTTTGACAGACTCAAAATTTAAAGACTCTGCCTTTTAATTTAATAATGTGTGTATGTGTTTTACTTTCCTAAAACAAATACCACATAATGGATTGTCTTAAACAATGGGAATTATTGGCTCATGGTTTTGAGGCTAGGAAAAGTCCAAAATTAGGCATCAGCAAGGTGGTGTTTTCTCCACCAAGACTACGGCATTCTGGAGCTGGTTTCTGAAGATTCTCGGCCCTTGGCTTTGCTGTCACATGGCAATGGACACGGCAGCATCTTCTCCTTTCTCTTGTGAGTCCCCTTATCTTCCAGCTTCTGACTTCCTTTGACTTCTCCTCTTGTGTTTAATTTTCTTTGCTTATGAGGACATTAGCCATATTGGATCAAGACCCACTCTCATTCAGTCTGGCACAAATTAACTAATAGCATTTTCAAAGATGCTATTTACAAATGGTTCATACCCACAGGATTAGGTATTGGGACCTGAACACACCCTTTGTAGGTGACGTGATTCAATGCCCAACATTGTGTGTGTGTGTGAGAGAGAGTATTTGCGTGTCTTATTTTGCCTTAAAAATAGGTTTTGCCTTAACAGTGGGGATCTTATGGTTTCAGAGGCCGTAAGTCCAAATCAAAGCATTGGTAAGACTATGCTTTCTTGCCAAAGTCTGTAGCATTCTGGTTCTGTTTAGCTGCAATCCTTGGGGGTTCCTTAGCTTGAATCTCTTCTCTCCATCATGTGATGACGTCCTCTACTTTCTCTTTCAGATTCTCACTGAGTTCTAGCTTCTCCATGTGGTCTTCTCTAACCCTCATTCCAGTTTCTTCTCATTAAATCCCCCTGTAATCCAGATTCAGGCCTGCTTCAGTTGGCCACATCGTAACTAAAAATATTTTCAAAAGATCCTATGTATAATGGTTTTACTCCCATTGGGGTCAGATTAAAATTAATAACATGTCTGAATTGGGGTACACAATTCAGGGTGTGTGTGCATGGGAGGTACATATTTGTGATGTATAAAATGTGTGTTGACCAAGTAATAAACATAATTAACCTATTTCACTGTTTTCCTCATCCTGGAGTCTTACTCTGTCATGTCTTCCACTTGTCTGTGATAGATACAGGATGGGATAGGGTCAATAATTTGTTTTGAAGCTTATTTGATAATTGCATAAAAAGATGAAAGTTTAATGGCTTATAAAAGCACTTGAACAAAAGAAGTTCCAAATGTTTCTATGTTTTTGGAAATGGAGAAAGATTTTTTTTAAGACAAAGGGAATATTCTTAGTGATTGAGAGCAACTACTAGGTATCATTCTCATCTGGGGAGAAAAAAATCCCAGCTCTGTCCTTCACTAGTTATAACACATTAGTTATGTCCTTTACTATTTTAAGCATTATTTTCCTCATCCATAAAATGGACATACTAATAATGCTGAACTCTAGGGTTGCTATAAAGATTACAAGAGTTAGAATATGTATACCACTTAATTACTACATGGCCCATTAAATGCTAGTAGTGAATGTGGTACATTTTGAAACTGTCCCAAATCTCTCTCTTCATTTAATTCTTTTGGAACAAATAACTGACCATGATAAAACCATTGTTGGAAGAGTAATATATTATCAGTGTTAGGAAGCACTTCAGTAGCCGTTTACAGATAAACATACTTTATTTCTGTTACCTGAGGAGAAAGCATGGCTATAAGACCATAAACATGAAAAGCTCATTTCGAGTGAGGAGAGAAGATGAAGAAATACTTTCACAATGGGGACTATCTGCGGAAGCACATCACGAGCAAAGCTCATGACATACTGGGGGACCCTGATTTTTCTGAAGGCAGCTTGAAGGACAAAGCAGATTATATTTTCCAAAGATGGCCACAATAGCGTCTCCCATTCCACATGCCTTTCGTTATAACGTCACACTTTCACTTGAAAATGGATAGTCTGATTTTCTCCTCTTCCTCTTGCATCTGCGTTGGCCTTAATGACCTGGTTGATCAAAAGAATGTATCAAAAGGGACATTCTATGACTTTCAGGGATATCACAAGGAGCCATGCAGCTTCTGCCAGGGGTCTCTGGGAGTATTCACTTTTCAGACCTTCCCTTAGGGAATCTGGCTGCCATTCTGTGAGAAGCCCACGCCACACAGGAGGTAGGTGTTCGGGTCACCAGCGCCAGCTGAGCTCCCAGCTGACAGCATTAGTTGCAGACCTGCGAGTGAGTTGTTTTTGACTTGTAGCCAGAAAAGCCTTCGGATAACTGCATCTCCAGCTGAAAACTGCCTGCCTGCAACCATATGAGAGGCTACAAATGAGAACCAACTAGCCGGACCTAGTAAATGCACCGAACCGTGAGAGATAATAACGCATTATTGTTTTAAAACACAAAGTAGTGGGGTGGTTTGTTATGCAACCTTAGACAACCAGTAGAGCAGGAGTGGAAGGATAGAAAATAAAAAGAATCACTGAAGTAACTAAGGGAATTATCTAAGTGAAAGAGGGTAAACGCAAATATCTCCTCCTTTTACATCACAACTTTACTGGATCCAGCCCTGCTAGTTAATGCCCAGAAGGAAACAGACATATTCAACGGCTTTGTTATCACCTTTACAAATGGCTGCATAGGCTTTTTGATTGGATAATCTATACAAAATTATTAAGATTTGTAAAGCAAGTTTAAATTAAGGAATTTAGGATTTGTTTTTTGTTGTTGTTATTTCTTTTTAATTCTCTCAGGGGTCTTGGGAGGTTAATTGAATTGTACCTCATTTTACCTCTCTGCATGCTCCCTTATTATGTGCATTTGTTTTCCAAGGACCTGAATTTATAATGTTACATAGAAAATTTTAAAAATTCATGACTGCATTTAGCAGTAACAGTAGAATCTATTTAGCTTTCTCCTTCAACTTTTGATCTTTTTGTGGTATAACCTGCCTCTATTGTTGGATGTTTGTAAGTGACATATTACAAATTTATTGACAAATGAAACTTCAAGCTTTGCAAAAGATACAGGATTCCAGGGAGTCCATTAAAGTGTTGTTGGAAAATACTTAGATTTCTTTCAAAGCCATTGACAAATGAGCAGTTAACAATGGGGATAGAAACAACAACAACAAGGGGAAGTACAGGGTAGAAGTTTCAAAAAACAATGATTTTAAAATCAAAGGTTTAAGAGACACCTTTGCAAAAGTGGATGAATCTCATGTATATATATACACACACATATAGACACATAATATTGCAAAAATGATCTTCCTTATTATAATACAGGACAAAATGAAATGTTTTGTGAAGCATGTAGTATCCTGCTATAGTACAAAATTTTCAGTAAAATTACACCAAGAAGAAAAAACAACGTTCTTTGTCTATTCTAAGAATTTAAACACATTTGAAATTGTAAACCAAATTTGCTTAAATATTAGATTATATTTTATCACATTTTTGCCATTTTGGTTCTATTTTTCAAGATAAAGCTCCAACCAAAATCTTTTCCTCTGTTTTTAAAATAAAATTGTGACTCCAATTCAATGTTGATTCATTTTAAGTTTTCTTTCTCCCTATATTAAATATATTAATTATTCCTAGATGAAGAATTAAAATTATATTTAGGCTCCCAGATTAGTTAGAAATGACTTATTTGATAACCATTTTCATTGTCAAATTAATGGAAGGTACTCAGGGCTTGCAAGCAATGGAACAGTAGCTTTTTAACATAATAACATCAGTGTGTTAGTTTATATGAAAGAGTTAACATTAAGATAACGGAAAATATAAACTTCCCTTGAGGAAAGATGGATTCTTAGGAAATTTTTAATTTCCTTTTAGTACTATAAAATTACCAATTATAGCTCAGAAGATTTCCATTCTGCTTTTGGGAATGGAAATCTTCACTATCTTTCTACTCTCCTATCTGCCCATGCAGGCAGCCAGCAGTTACTCCACTATTTTGCTGAGGAAAATCTCAAGACTATGAGACAGAGTTCCACCCCATCCCGAATGGAGGAACTAAACCTGTGGTATTTGATACCTGTTCTGTGAAATGTGCAAGACACCAGAAGGAGAGATTGGTTACAGTGTTTTGTTTCAAGAGAGGAGAAAAGAGGATATGGTCATGGAAGGAGGTGGAAGGAAGGGATTGAAAATGGGTGGTGGCTTAAGGAGAAGCAGAAGAGTACTTTAATATAGGAGCTATATATGGTACACTCTGTGTAATTCCTCTATCAAGGTCTGGACAGCAAGACCTTCTTAAATGATAGATGAGCACAGAGAGATTGATCAGGGTTTCAGAATTCAGTCTTTCCTCTCCCACAACTACCACCCAACTCTGTGTGGTTTTCGCACTTAACATCTTCAACATCTTCAACAAATAATTACCTTAATCTTCATCCAGGCTAAGAATGGAGGTTCTCTGCGCACCTAACATTGGAATAACAGCCAGAGTGAGAAGACAAGGCATTATCCCTCCTCTCTGGTAATGGGGAAGTGGCAGCTGTACCCACATGTTACATACCCTGGTGGGGGAACGCTTCTACTCACAGCTGGAGAAGCAGTGAGATTGAGCTCCCTGATTTCCCATCCCCCAAGAGTAGCTAGAGACAAACTCTGCAAAGGTAATGAGGATGGAGAGGAGAAGGATGAGGAAGAGAGAACAAGGGAAACTGCCTTTCACGTGGGTGTGTACGCAAGGGGAAAAAGACTCACCTCAGTGGAAGACTGTTTTTTGGCAGTCTTGAGAGTTATTAGTCAGACTGACAGGAGGGACGTCATGATTCCCAAGCACTAGGAACACGTCCATCTGAAGGAGCAAAATATGCCAAGACAGAATCCAACACACTTAAAATTGGACATGTAAAATCTTGATAATTGAACCATGTGGGAGAATACAATCAGCGTTTTTTCTTGTTTATATTGTTGATTTTGGTTCTAGTTCTCCTTTCATTTTTCTTTTATTATTCAGCAGTATTTGAGGAATCTGCTTTATTATTGATTTCCAAGTTGGGCATGGTTTTCTAATAAGAATCTGACAATCCTTGTCAATTCTGAGAAATAAAGTTATATTTACTAGAGTAAATAATTCTGTTGACAGACTGTATAATTAATTGTCTTTTCACAAATCTCTAAACATATAAGACAATTCTCCAGGGATTTTTCCAAAAAAATAATAGACTTGATTTTTTCAGACATACATGACCTTAATCTCCAGATATACTGATTTTCCATCTGCAAAATGTTGATAGGCAAGCCTGACTAAATGGCCTCTGGGGATATGGTAAAGATCAGTGCAATTTAGACTAACAGAAAATACCAGAGTCAACTATGAAATAAATAGGCAAACAAAACTGTCAAATGCTTTGACACTTAGCAGAAAGGGGTATACTAAAGGGGGCTGGAGATACTTGATTAAGTTTCACCAACAGAAAAGTCCTATTACAGGGAAAAACTAACTTAGTTCACATATTGAATCCATGTATAACTTCTATTCAGCATGTCATAATTTTTCTGTAATTTTCGAAGGAGAGTTTCAGGTCACCTTATATATGGGAACCTGAATTGTGTGGTAGCATATCACTCCCTCCTATACCTGCTCTCTATGAGCCCTGTTAAAGTCCATCGATTAGGACGTAATTTTAACAAGGCAGTGATTGAAGCTTGGATCCATATCCAAGCACCATCCAAGTATAGAAGGCATGCTTTACAATGGATAATTGATCCTTCTCTCAAGGATAGATGCCACTAGCTAAAGAAAGAATAACTACCTATTATTGGTCTCCAGTTGTGTGTACAGTCTTGGATTGGATGCTCTACATACATTGTTTCTGATCCCGAGGAAATTTTATAAGAAGCCCTTATTCCCATTTTACAGATGAAGGAACTGAGGCACACTGATTTTAAATGATTTGTCTATGGCCATTCGGAACTGACTGATGCAGCTTTCAAACTCAAGTTTTTGAAGCACAAATTGTTCTGTCTGCACTTGTGGAGTGAGTTGCTAGATGATGCTTTGTGGGAACATAGGCTTAGGCAAATGACTACATTTTTACTTATACAGCACAAAATGTCCAAAAGAGCAGGAGAAGAGATCCATTTTGGCCAGCTGCTGGGGAGGCCAACTGCTTGGGTCAGCGTTGGTGGGTGGCAGCTCCACACACCCCACTTTATGCAGGAGAGGAGAGACAAATCTGCACTGCCTGAGGGCAGGATATTTATATCACCCCAGAGGGCCCTGGTGCTGAGGGTTCTCAGCCAGATAAACAGCTGGGGCTGCTTGTTTCTATTTCTAGATTTAAGGTATGGACAGGTTGCTTCATTAGAATGAACATCTACCTGTTTTGAAGAATGGAAACCAATGAAACTTCTTTACACAATAGAAAAGAAGGGTAAGCAAGAGCTGGGAGATGGTTTCCCAGCACAACTATACTTTGATGTTTCCCTTCTGTCACAAGATTATAAGGGCAAGACTTCCAGTGTTTTTATTGCAAATCAGTGCCCCATCTAGAAAACAATTTATAGATGGACAAGAGCATTATTTTTTCAAAAGTTCTGATGATTTATTACTTTTTGCAAGTAGCTTGTATTTGTTATCTATTGCTGTATAACAAATTACCACAAAACATAGCAGCTTAAAAGAACAAACATTTTTAATCTCACAATTTCTGTGAATCAGAAATCCAGGCATGGCTTCGCTGAGTGCCACTGGCTTAAGGTTTCTCGTGAGGTTGCTGTCAAGCTGCCAGGCTGAGACTGTGGTCTCATAGGAAAGCTCAACTGGCATGAGAGAAACTCTTCTTCCAATCTCACTTCTGTGGTTCCTCACCTGGTAGCCTATGTCACTGTATCTGGCTTCACCCAGGGTAAATGATCCAAGAGAGGGCAAGAGAGAGAACTCAAAATGGAAGATGCAGTCCTTTGTAACTTAGTCTCAGAAACAACATACCATTTCTTTTGCTATATTCTATGCACAAAAAATGAACCGTAAATCTGACTCATACTTAAGGGGAGGAGATTGCACAAGGGCATGAATACAAGGAGGTGGGGATGTTTGGAGGGCATTTTAGGAGCTGCCTACAACATGATTTAACATCATTGTTCTGATAATTCATTATTCTGAAGATTATAGTATATGTTTGAAATTTGTCTACAACGTCAGAATTGTTATAATTAGGATTCTTTAGTTACATAAAACAAAATGTCAACTTAATCTGACTTAAACAAAAATAGGAAATTTATTGGCTGAGATAACTCAAAAGTCTATGTATGGGTACAGCTTCTGGCTGACTGGATGATGTTAGCAGAATTTTCTATCCTCTTCTTGGCCTTACTTTCCCTTATGTGGCTTTATTCTCTGACAGAGAATATCATATAATATATAACATCATATAAAGATTAACTCTGGCAATCTCAATGGCACATGATCCGTCATTGTGGAGAGTCTGAAGAAAGATTCTCATTGTGTCCAGTGCTAATTTATGGATAAAGAGATGAAGTCCTTTGAATGGTTTGGACTGTGTCATGTGTCATCACTGGTGTGGATATGTGGATAGCCCCACACGAATCATATGAATCAAGTGTTGTTGGGAGTATACAGTTGGGTAGAGTGTACAGACTACATTAGGTAGAGTATATAGACTCCAAGAAGGGAAAGAGAACTTCTGTTACATGAAGAAGGAGTCATATTCTGGGCAAGCAAAACTAATAAATACATACATACATTCATAAACACATATATACATACATATAACAAAACAGCTGTCTCTTTATGCCCTTGGAAATGATTTTGTCCTATGTGAAGAGGTACATTTTAATTTCTGACCGTCTTAAAAATATACAATATTGTCTTATAAGAGTATTTTTTATAGTCTACATAACTCTGATGTGTTCCCTATACATATAACACTTCTCTTAACTAATACCTTAAATGTTTTAAAGAAGTATACTCTTGTTACTCTTGCCAGAACAAAACAAACAAAATGCTACTCACATTGTAGATAATTTTAAAAACCTGTTAAATTGAAATGAATTATAGGAAATTCTCAGTGAAGAAGGAAAAGTTTATTTTTCCAATAGGTTAGAGATTAATAAAATTATTATCTATATATCTATATATAGTTAAAGTTTCTTTAATTTAGTGTAATTTGTGATATCAGAAAATAAACCTTCATTAATTTCATTGATTCTTTATAAAACCTGTAATACAAACTTAAAAAAGTAAAATTAAGTCTAAAAAATTATAGCCAGCTCTTATGATTCTTGGAAAAATGCATTAAAAATGAAAACAACAACAACAACAAAACTTTCTTCCAACTTACAGTATTTCACTTCCATGGTTCCCATGGATAAGTGAAAATAATTTATAAAAGTTAGGCTAAAAATCATAATTTGGTTAGGACTCCCACTGTGCTAATCCAGTGTTTCATGCATAAATTTCACATTATCATGGATTTCTTATTAGAAGTATGCTGAATCTACACAAACTGTTAAATTTTTATTTACTCATTTTCTAATTCATCCTTACTAAATAATCCTTTCCTCTACCATTGCACAAACAAAATGATGTTAGGTGTTACATGTTTAATATCACCACACACTGCTGAAGAAATCTGTTTAAACAAATCACAAAGCTGTGACAGAGGACAGAGCACCAAGGCAAAAACATTTTTAGCTTCTCCCATTTAAAGCCACACTGGTATTTACAAATGCAAGCAAACTACATATTGCTTGAAGTATTTAGATTATCCTTCACACATAAACTTTCCAAATCATATTCCTGATAAGAGCTCTGAAATTGCAATTTCTTCACTGACATTGCACCTGTATAAGGCATTCTCTGCCTGTTTGGCAGCTGTTCTACAACTGAAGATTCAAATTTTGTTATTTTTTCCTTCATCTAGCCCAATCTTTTCTCATAATATTTCTCTAGCTTTGTAAAGTTTAAAATTTCAACAGGCTGGATTAAAATATTTCTGTTTGTACATTCAAAATGTCCGGAGTAGATTTCACAATTTTTGTATGAAAATGGAACAAGTAGATAGTACATGATGGAATGACTATTTTCTTTTATACTTTATTTCTCCACTCTTTGGACATGAGTACCCTAAAAAAAAAGAGTCTGAACCAAAATATATGCTCTAATATTCTTTAATCGACATGGGGTGGCTGTATGGAAGGGCAGTGTGAATGAGGGAAAAAAGGAAAAAAAGCAAGAAAGTGAGGGATGAATCCAATTGTCTGTGATTTTAAAAGAAAATGCAACCAGTTGCTTGGTCATACAAGGTATCTCTAGTCAAGCCCTTTGAAATCTCTGAGAACTGTCTCTTTGGTGGGGCTCATGATGACATAGAAGCACTAGTAATTTACCTGATAGTTTCATCATCTGTCCTTCATCAAAGTTTATTTCAGGGAGAATGAATTCCCCTGCACTCCTGGGTTGAATTAGCTCTTTCACATGGCCACCAGAGATGTTATAACTTCGCAAGTCTGACCTGACCAGTGGTTTGAGATTGTAACCTCTACTTAGCAGCTGGGAGCTTTTAGAATTGTGGTAGTGATGGTAGTAGTTGGACTTTGTCATCCCATAAATTGTATGAGTTAAGCAAGGAGTGCTCAGGCCAGCAGCAAAGGCAGGTAGTCGAGGTCTAAAGAATAGGAGTCAGAGGAAGCTATTGCGTAGCACAAAAGCTGGTTTGGTGAGCAAACACAGCTATCAATGTTCTGACCTGTGAAATCGTTACTGACTTTTACAGTTGGGTTGATCTTTAAAGATATTCTTTTTTTAAAAAAAAGATTTATTTATTTATTTCTCTCCCCTCTCCACCCCACCTCAGTTGTCTGTTCTCTGTGTCTATTTGCTGCATCTTGTTTCTTTGTCCGCTTCTGTTGTTGTCAGCGGCACGGGAATCTGTGTTTCTTTTTGTTGGCGTCATCTTGCTGTGTCAGCTCTCCGTGTGGGTGGCGGCATTCCTGGGCAGGCTGCACTTTCCTTCGTGCTGGGCGGCTCTCCTTAGGGGGCGCACTCCTTGCATCAGCACTGCGCATGGGCCAGCTGCACACGGGTCAAGGAGGCCCCGGGTTTGAACTGCGGACCCTCCATGTGGTAGATAGATGCCCTAACCATCGGGCCAAGTCTGTTTCCCTTTAAAGATATTCTGACTTCAAAAAGATGAAGAGGTATTTCCACTTCAAGTTAAGAGGGAGTAATAGGGACTGTATTTACCCTTCGACCTGAACGACTACATCAACAACAAAAGACAAGACATATGAAGCAAAAGTTTTCAAGATACTTGACATGAGACAATGAAGGATAATGATCCCTGAGGAACAGAAAACAAACAAGGTGAGTCCTAAGAATGCCCCTGCTTACTTCCTTGCGAGAGTTTCCAGGTCAAGGAGGAGGAACCTAGTAGACTCCCTTTGTTGAGGAGATGAAGATGGAAGGTTGTAGAAGGAGGCAGATAGAGTTCACAAAACTGAGTACCAGAAAGGGGAGAGCAACAGAAAGAAATATCTCCAGAAATCTGGAAAAAATACCCCTTGAATATAATGAATACTAACTAGCACCTGCCCGCAAAGAAATGACACCTTTCTGAGCAAAGAACCACCTGATAGGATTAGAGTTAACAGTGCCTGACATTCACACAGGACTGTCAGAAAAGCCTGTTGCCACCAGGCAGACTGGAAAACCTCTTGATTCAAGGGTCCTTGGTTCAAGGACACAAAAGGGACTTTCCTGAGTAGTGGGGAATAATTAGCCCTTGATTGAGCACTGCTTTAATCCTGCTTAACAAACAAAAGCGAGGCCCAAAAAGAATAAGATATTGCCAGGAAACGTAACTGCATTATGGAACAAAGCTCAAGAATATTTATATGAAAACAAAATACCCAGCATTCCATAAGATAAAATTCACAGTGCATGGCAATAAAAAGTCAAACACTATGTATTAGCAAAGAAGGAAGAGTGTGTCATATTTAGAAGTAAAAAAATCAGTCATTTGAAATTGGTATGGAATTAACATAGATGTTAGAATTAGCAGTCAAGGACATTAATACTATTATTCTAAGTATATTTGTGCAAAAAGTTAAGTAGAGCCTAGAAGATATAGAAAAAAACAATTGAACTTCTAAATATAAAAACATTGATATGAGGTGAAAAATACTCTGTATGCAAAATGAAGATTATAAATTTTACAAGAAAATATTAGCGAACTTAAAGACATAGCAATAGAAAATATACAAATTAAACCCAGAGGAAAAAGAGCAGAGAGGCGATCTTTAGGAAAACTTCTGGGGGCCTCCTACATATATAATTGGAATTCTTGAAGGAGATTCCATTATATAAAGAAAAAATGACTGAAAAGTTTTCAGAACTTCAAGTATAAGAAATACAAAGAAAACTACACCAATGGACATCATAATCAAATTGCCCATGACCAGGATAAATTTTAAAATAACAAAAAAACTTAAAAGCAACCAGAGAAAAACAGTTAATATAGGAAACAAGGATGGCAGCCGATTTCTTGTTGAAACAATGCAAGTGGGAAGACATCCTCCCAAGTGAAGAAACATCTTTAAAATACTGAGAAGACCAAAACATCCCAAACTAGAATTTTATCTACAGAGAATATATTTCACAAAATAAGGTGAAATATTACTTTTTCAGGGTATATAATATGAAAGAGTTCATCATGAACAGTCAGTATTATAAGAAATATTAAAGAAAGTACTTTCAGCAGAAAGAAAATGATACCAGATGGACATATGAATCTACACAGGGAATGAAAAACATTGGAAATAGTAATTTCATGGCTAAATATATATGATTTTTATTCTTATTAAAAATTTAAAAATATAATTGTTTAAATTAAAGAATGTAATTTTGGGTTTTATAGTATACGTAAAAGTAAAATGTACAACAACAATAACACAAAGACCAGGTAGATGGGGAGAAAGTAGATTTCAGAGTAAAGATATTACAATGCATAAAAGGGTCATTTCATAAGGACAAAAGTATCAGTCATTCAAGACAATTTAATCTTTATCTGATGATATCTACATAAAGCTACTAGATCTATTAAAGGAGTTTAACAAGGTTATAGTATACATTCAATATACAAAAATCTATTTCTAAAAACTAGCAAGAGATATTCAGAAAATAAAATTGATAAATATTTACAATAGTAATGAAAATTTATATAAACCCAACAAAAGTTAGGTAAAACTTCTATACTGAAAACTACAAAACTTTGCTGAGTCAAATTTAAGAGCAACTAAATAAATTGAGATATATACTATATTCTTCATAGGTTGAAAGACTTGATAATGCTAAGATGTCAATTTTCCCTTAATTGATATATAGATTTGATGCAATTCCAGTCAAAATCCAAGGAACCACTTTTGTAGAAAAATTGGCCCACTGATTTTGAAATATATAATGAAATGCAAAGAATCTAGAATACCAAAACAAGTTTGAAAAAGAAGAATAAATTTGGAGAATGGATACTACCTGGTTTCAAGACTTAATTATAAAGCTCCACTAATCAGAATAGTGTGATACTGGGATAAATATGGCCAAGGAACTCAATGGAATAGAATAGATAACATGTATATCTATATCCATATCTATGTATATATATCTATAGCTAAAAATATTGATTTTTTTTTACAATGGTTAAAAGGCAATTCAGTGCAGAAAAAAATGATAGGTTTTTAAATAAACGACTCTGGGACTATTGGAAATCCACATGTGGAAAAATAAACTTCAATCCATACCTCATACCATATAAAAATGAATACAAAATGGATTATAAAACCTAAAGTTATAAAACTTCTAGAAGTAAATGCATGATAAAACCATTTGTGACTTTATGTTAGGTAAAGAGTGGCTAAATGCAATACCCAAAGCTTTTCCATAAATATATTTGACTTAATCAAAATTAAAATCTTCTCTTTAAAGGACATTGTTTGATTTTACTTTTAGGGATTGCTTTGTTATTTTCCTTTTGATTTAGCTTTGTTTTTATGGTATAAAACATGTACCTGTTTCCAAAATCAAAAATATAAAGCAAGGTACATTTGGGGAAAAAAGATCATTGGAAAGTACTTTCTCCTCATCAAGATCTGAGAAAGAATAATAAGAAAAAAGGATACTGTTTATACCCTGAATTTATTAAGAACTCTCAAAGTTCAATAATAAGGAAACAAAACAACTGAAATAAAATATGGGCAAAATATATTTGAATAGGCACTTCATGAAAGAATACATATGGATGGCAAATAAGCTTTGTTCATTAGGGCAGGGGTTCATAATCTTTTCTGTTCCATGGACCCCTTTTGCCAGTCAGGTGAAAACCATGGACTCCTTACTAAGTTCACACCAGCATGTTTCCACAAGAATAATGTGTTTTTTATTCAAGCTCATTGACCCCTAGTTAAGAACCCCTGCATAGGGAAATAAAATTAAAACCACACTGAGCTACTACTACACACCTGTTTGAATCAATAAAATTTAAAATATTGACCAAACCAAGTGTTGGCAATAAAGTAGGTGAATTGGCAATTAAATACAGGAATCACATAACTTGTGGATGGGTACAACCACTTTGAAAGAGTTGGAGTTCCTTAAACAGTTTACTATGTATCTGTCACATGATTAGCCACTCTACTCCTTAGTATTTTCCAGGATTGAAAGCATATGTCCATAGAAAAATGTAAATAAATGTTCATAACAGCTTTATTTGTAATAGCCAAAATTTGCAAATAACTCAAATTTCCATCAACAGGTGAATGGATTACCAAACTGTGGTAAGTCTATATAATGGAATACTACTTAGGAATAAAAAAATAATAAACTGTTGATACATGCTACAAAATGGATGCTCTCAAATTAATTGTGCTGCATGGGAAAATCCAGACAAGAAATACATGCTGCACCATTTCTAAAATATAAAAATTTTAAAAATGTAAACTTATCTACAGTGACAGAAAGCATACCAGTGGTTGCCTGGTGATAGGAGAACAGGAAACGTTGAGTGGGACTACAAAGAGGAGCAAGGACATTTGGGGACTATGGATGTATTTATGCTGTTTAAAAAAGAGGAAACTGAAGGACAAAAGCACTAGAAGGAGAACTGGTGACAGTCATAAAATTTCCAGCTTCCTACTAATTCATTTTCTTAAGTAAGATTATTTGAAAATAACCATATATTATTAGATGTACGTAATGGATGTAAGTGAACTAAAATACTTAAAACTCCTGTCCTACTTCTGAAATCATAAAAGAACTGCATTTATCACTCACATGGCCCTTCAAAGACTAGCAGTCCAAAGCTGAAGGGGTCCAATAGCCATAGTTGCGATGTTCCCTATTAAGGACTCCTTAACAACAAGGACTCTGAGATGATAATTCATCAAGTACTCTAGTTATAGTAATTCTCACTTCATCTAATGTTTGGAGTTTCTCATACTTTAGCTTGCATTAGAATTACCTGGAGGTTTGTTAAAACAGATTTTCTAGGACCCACTCCTCAAGTTTAACCTAAGATGGGACTTAAGAATTCATATTCAAATTTCCAGGTGATGCTGATGTGGACCAGGGACCACAGCTCAAGAACTGCTAAACTCAATGTCCTAGGTTGAAAGAAAAAGAAGTATTCATGCAGCTGAAGTTCAATTATTCAGGTAGGTTTAAGTTGAGATATGTCCAGGTAGTAGAGAGTAAGCTAGCGTCTGACCAACCCAGTGGAAACACTCCTGCCTGATGCGCATCTCTTGCTTCTAATTTCTTGGATCTGTTCATCCCTGTCTTGCAGGGAATGGAGTTATAATTAACCGAATTACTTTTCAACATTAAAATGTCCAAACAGGCCAAGAATATGTTCTTTATACTTGAATCCTCACAGGACCAGTGCAGATCAGTATTCATTTACAAATTCAATAAAGTATTTTTAAGTTCCTACTCTGTGTCATACTCTTTGTTAGGCACTGAGGATTCAATGGGGAATTCAACACTCAGGCATAGTATTTATCTCTTGGAGTTTTTTGCCTACTGGGAAAAAATGTCATTACACAAATAATCATTCAAAGAATTAAGCACAGTTGTGACACCTTATAGAACATAAATATTATTGATGATGAGCATATCTATAATGTTTATACATTAAGCAAATTCACAAATTCTATGCTTGATTGGATTCAGGCATGTGCATCCAATTTTAGTGCCAATATTTTATATAATTTTTTTACAAGATATTTCTAATGAATACGACAGTATTTCTCATTTTATCTTTCATTACTTTTGATTTTATCTCTGAATTACTGTCTCTCTTGTAAGCTAATTTAATTTCTACACTTGTTACTTTCCTATTTTTTGAAATCATGGTATCAGTTTATTCAGTGCTTACCTTTTCTTCACCTGATTTCATCTCAGCTGAAATAGACTTCTTTTTAAATTTATTATGGTACCTTTGGGAAAGAGTTGAATTTTTCTGAACTTCATTGAATTTGTAGTTCCTTTGCAAGACAAGTGTCTTATATAAGACCTTAAAGTGGCAATCAAGAAATGTATTTCTTCTGTTTCCCAAACATTTTTCCTTTATTACTTCAGCACAGTAAGTTCATGACGTTCTGAATGATAAATGTCAAAAATTTTTTGAAATTTAAAATTCATGCCTACCACAATGTTTGCAAAGACTCCTGGCTTCCACTTAAATTTCATTTCCAGAGAGAACAGTAAGTTTCCTCTTCATCTCATCTCACATTTCAGCTTTCATTGAAATGTTTTTTGGCACTGCAATTTTCATACTGAAAGGAAGCTTTTAATCCCTCTATGATGGTTAAGTTGTAAGTGACGATGAGCAGAGAAAATCAAGGTTGCACTGATAGGCAGATGGTGAGCAATTACTAAGTTGGTGTTTCCTTCACTTTTCTCATGGCTTGGTACATACAGGCATACTTTGTTCTACTGTGTTTCACTTTATTGCGCCTCACAGATACTGCATTTTTTACAAATTGAAGGTTTGCGGCAAACTTGCTTTGAGCAAGACTATTCGCACCATTTTCTCAATAGCGTGGGCTCACTTTGTGTCTCTGTGTCACATTTTGGTAAATCTTGTTATTATTATTTGATATGCTGTGATGATTTGTGACCATGATTTTTGATGTTACTATTGTAAATGTTTTGGAGCATCACGAACTGTGCCCATATAAGATGGCAAACATAATTGATAAATGCTGAGTATGTTCTAACTGCTTCCCCATCTCTCTCCCTCTCTTTAGGCCTCCCTATTCTGAGACACAACAATATTGAGGTTAGGCCAATTACTTAACCCTATAGTGGTCACTAAATGTTCAAGTGAAAGGAAAAATTGCATGTTTCTCACTTTAAATCAAAAGCTAGAAATGCTTAAGCTTAATGAGGAAGGCATGTGGAAAGCTGAGACAGAACAAAGTTAGGCCTCTTACACCAGTTAGCCAAGTTGTGAATGCAAAGGAAAAGTTCTTGAAGGAAATTAGAAGTCTTACTCCAGTGAACACACAAATGATGAGAAGTAAAACAGCCTTATTATTGACACGGTGAACATTTTATTGGTCTTGATAGAGGATCACAGAAGCCATAACATTCCCTGAAGTCAAAATCTAATCCAGAGCAAAGCTCCAACTCTCTTCAGTTCTCTGAAGGCTGAGATTGGTGAGGAAGCTGCAGAAGAATACTTTGAAGTTCTCAGAGGTTGGTTCATGAGGGTTAAGGAAAGAAGCCATCTGCAAAACAAAAAAGTATAAGACAAAGCAGCAAGTGCTGATATAGAGATGCAGCAAGATATCCAGGAGAACTAAGATAATTGATGAGGTTGGCTATAATAAACAAAAGATTTTCAATGTAGATGAAACAGCCTTCTATCGGAAGAAGATGCCATCTAGGACTTTCATAGCTAGAGAGAAGTAAATGTCAGGCTTCAAAGCTTCAAAGGTAGGCTGACTCTCTTGCTAGGGACTATTGCAGCTGGCGACTTTAAGTTAAAGTCAACGCTTACTTATCATTCTGAAAATTCTAGAGCCCAAAAAAATTGTGCTAAGTCTACTCCGCCTGTGCTCTATAAAAGGAACAACAAAGTCTGGATGACAGCACATCTGTTTATAGCATGGTTTTAAATTTTATTTTGTTATTATTTTTTATTCCCCGCTCCCCAATTGTCCTTTGCACTCACCGTCTGTGTTGGAGATTTGGACCTGAAGGGTATCGGGAATGAGAGAAAGATAAAAAGGAGAGTGAAAGAAATAGAAAGAAAGAAAGAGTAAGAAAGAAAGAACGAGAGAGCTGGGATCAGGGGGTCTGAGAGTAGAGACTCATCGGACAACTTTATTGTTTACTAGGGGCTCTCTATATACCCCAGTCTATGTGATAACAAGCAGCAACATGTAGCCTACATGACAACAAGCAGCAACATGCAGTTAACTATCAGCATTACTCATAGTCTAAGGAATTCAAAAAAATCTTATCTCAAGGTACAAAGTCTAAGTGTTCTATTTACTGCAGAAGGAATGTGCTCATCTTTTCTTTCAGCCTTTAACAGCTTCATCCCATTTGCCAGGAACTCTTAATTACTGCATTCCTTAGATTGCAAGTGTAGCCATGGAGACAGCACATCCCTCCTTGTGAGGCCACTGTGCCTCAGTTTCCAACAGTCTGCTCTCTGTGTCCATTTGCTGTGTGTTCTTCCATATCTGCTTGTCTTTTCTTCTTGTCTTTCTCTTTAGGAGGCACTGGGAACCAATCCCAGGACCTCCAGTGTGGGAGAGAGGCACCTAATTGCCTTAGCCACCTCATCTCCATGGTCTACTGTATCTCTCACTGTCTCTCTTCCTTTGTTGCGTCATCTTGCCACCAGCTCTCTGTGGCATGGGCTACCAACTCTCTGTGGCATGGACTACTAGCTCTCCACAGCACAGGCTAGCTTGCCTTCACCGGGGGACCCTGGGAGTCAAAGTCGGGGCCTCCCATTTAGTAGATGGGAGCCCAACTGCTTGAGCCACATCTGTTTCCCTATAGTACGGTTTTTACTGAATATTTTAAATCCACTGTTAAGAAATATTGCTGCAATGCAATTGGAAAAAGGGTAAAAGGTAAACACAAATGAGTTTATTTGCCTAAGACACTTCAAAATGAGTTGGGAGGTCTTCCTAGAGGTAATGCCTATGCACATCTCAGCAGGATCTCATAGACTGCCAAAATAGGTACTACCCCAAATAGGGGGGCTCCTGAGGGCTCTGGAGACACCCAGGTCCTACAGTCATGGTAGATAGGTGTGGTGGCTGGTGCTTGCCAGTGGGCCCTACTTTGGGGTTTGGGCTCCCTGGTGTGACAAAGTTGGACTCAGATATGACTTCCCTGTACATGCCTCTTCCATCCCCTTTATTTGAACCTATAGTTTGTGCTGGAATTGGTAGGTATAGTTCCAAGAGACTTGAATCTCTGGGCTGTCCATGTACCAGCTAGGCCCTGAGCCTCAGCAGAGTTGCAACACCTACTCTCCAGTTCATTGAACTTACCCAGGACAACTAACAAGGAGGTGAGGATGGACACCCACCACACCAAGGAACCAAGAGAGTCTACAACTGCAGGCAAGAGCGTCTCATCCATCAGTCATATGGGACTGAATCATCCTCTCAATTAGAGGTGGAGTGTGCATCACCATCCCAGAATCCTCAGGAGTGGGGAATAAAATATGAACTAGAGTAGACTTATTGGTGTTCTGCTATAGACTTATTGTGATTCTAGTCATGGAAGAAATTATATAATTGATGTGAAGACAATGTCCACTGAAGGTGCTGAAGTCAGGGAGAGGGACAAAAGGGTGTAATAGTAATATGGGGGCAATTTCAGGACTTGGAATTTTCCTGAGTGACAATGCAGTGACAGATATGGGTCATTTTAAATATATGGTCATAACCTAAAGAATTGAATGGGAGAGAGTGTAAACTACAATGTAAGCTATAATCCATGATTAATGGCAAGATTCCAAAATGTGTTCATCAATTGCAATGAATGTACCACACTAATGATGAAAGAAGTTGTTAATGTAGGGAAGGGTGGTAGGTGTGGGGAGTGAGGCATAGGGGAATCCCTTATATATTTTTAATGTAACTTTTTAGGTAATCTAAGTATCTTTTAAAAATAAATAAAAAATATATTAAAAAAGAAAGAAATATTGCTCCAAATTAAAGATCCTTTCAAAAGATTACTGCTCATTGTCAATATATTGTCAATATACCTGAACAACCAAGAACTCTGCTGAAGATGTACAAGATTAATGTTGTTTTAAGTTTTCATGCCTGCTAATATAATATCCATACTGTAGCCCATGGATCACAGAGTAATTTTGACTTGCAAGTATTATTATTTAAGAAATAAATTTCATAAGGCTATAGAGGGTGATTCCTCCCATGGTTCTTGGCAAAGTAAATAAGAAAACCTTTTGGAAAAGATTCGCCACTGCAGATGCCACTCAGAAAATTTGTGATGGGAGGAGGTCAAAATATCAACCCTCACAGGAGTTTGGAAGTTTATTCCATTCCTCATGGATGACTTTAAAGGGTTCAAGACTTCAGTGTAGAAAGTAACTGCAAAAGTGGTGAAAATAGTAAAAAAAAAAACATAATTAGAAGTAGATCCTGAAGATGTGACTACATTGCAGCAATCTTATGATAAAACTTTAATAGATGAGAAGTTGATTCCTATTGATGAACCAAGAGAGTGGTTTCTTGATATGGAATCTTCTCTTGGTAAAGATGCTGAGAATATTGTTGAAATGGCAACAAAAGATTTAGAATATTACATAAACTTAGTTGATAAAGCAGAGGAAGGGTTTGAGAGGATTGACTCCAATTTTGAAAGAAGTGCTACTGTTGATAAAATGCTATCAAACAGCATTGCATGCTACAGAGAAACCTTTCATGAAAGAAAGAGTCAATCAATGTGGCAATCTTCATTTTTGTCTTATTTTAAAAAATTGCCACAGGCACTCCAACCTTCAGCAGACACAACCCTGATCAACCATCAACCATCAACATTGAGACAAACACTCTCCACTAGCAAAACAATTATAAGTGGCTGAAGGCTCAGATGATGTTTAGCATTTTCACAATAAGATATTTTAGAATTAAGGTATATACACTGTTCTTTTACACACAATGCTACTGCACACTTAATAAACTACAGTATAGTGTAAACATAACTTTTATATGCACTAGGAAGCCAAAAAAAAAAAAAAAAAAAAGTGGATGACTCCCTTTATTTGTGTTATTTGCCTTTTTGCTGCGGTCTGGAACCATATCCACAAGATCTCCAAGTTATGCCTGGATAGAAAATTACAGCCTGAGAGGTTAGAGGGCCAAAATTTCAGGACTCACAGCTGTGAAAATACACTGACTGAGAAGTCAAAGTCTAGGCTCCCTCACTAGCTAAATGACTCACCAGCACATTCAGGGTACATAAGATTCAAATTTGTGATGGAGTAAAATTTCAAATAACCCCAAGTTATGAAATGCCAGGTTCCTTGGGAATTGTTAATTTGGTCTTTTGGCATTCACAAAATATTCAAAAATTCACAAGCTTGTGGCTAGTGATTTTCCATTTCTAAAAGAATACAGTCTCTACAATGCTTGTTCCTTTATTATACCAGGCAATATGAAATCAGAGGCCTCCAGATCCTATTATCTTATTTACTACTTGTTTATTATTTTTCTGGTAGATATCACAGCATCTTTAATCTTCATCCCATTTATGCATTTAAGCATCATTTTTTTGGAAATCTACTATGGACTAAGTACATTGCCTACCTGTAAAATAAACTCTGTTCACCTACAGAGCCCACAGTTTACCTAGCAAAAACAGAAATAGGCAATTACAATAAAATGTGAAGAGTGCTGTATCACAGCGAAGCCCAGAAGAACACTTCCAAGCTTTGTCACTTAGTTATCCAAAGAAAGTCATGCCAAGTTTTCCTTTTCTTTAGGTTCTTACCATGATTTTTAATCCAGAAACTTCCTATTGATTTTCTTCCAATCCTTGACATGGTCCAGAGTTAGAAAGCACCATGTAGTAGTACATGGTGCTTTGGTCTCCACCACAGGTTTCACTGGTTGCAGATCTGTCCTTCACCTATTCTAATTTAGGTTATTATGGTTCTTAACAAGCATCCATGTGAAAATTTATTAAACATGATAGACTTGAAATAGAACTTAGTCTTGGGAAAAGTGTCTGGATTAGGTGAAAATTTCATAGCCAATAATTTTTTGGGCTTCTATTATATGGTATGATTCATATTCTGCAAATGACACAGCTGTATGAAATAGAGAAGTTAGGTTTATTTAAAATGTTTTCCCATGACATTTTCTAATGTGATGTTAAATTGGGACTGCCCATAATGTATCACAAACTTGAATCAAAAGACATTGATCATCAAATTTGATTTCGGTAGGAAACCACTGATAGCTGCAGTCCCTGCTGAGGACACAGTGGGTTTGAATACAATAAGATTTCATTTAGGTTTCCCCATGTCTTAGTTTGCCACAGGGCTGCCAATGAGAAGTTTCAGAAGTGGGTTGGCTTTTTTTTTAAACAGGGCTTCCCCCATTTTTTTAAAAACAAATCAATTTTATTGGTATATATTAAGAAAGCATAAATCTACCTAAAGTGTACAATTAGTGATATTTGGTGTAATCACATATTTGTGTGTTTGTCACTTCACTCATTCTTAGAGTATGTTGATTATTCCAATAATGATAATAATAATAATAATAATAAAAACCGAAGTTCATCACCTCTCAGTCTCTCTACGCTTCCCCTGCCATATATAGCTGCTATTCCTTTTCCCTTTCTCTAGTATATTTGTAAAAGCAGTCTTACATGTGCAATGTCACCCATATTTGTGTTTTTCATGGGGTTTTACTCTCATATATAATAACATGTTATAGTTTTTAGTTTTCCTTCAAGTAATATATATGACTTTAGACTTTCCCTTTCAACCACTGTCATACCCATTGTATTAGTCGGCCAAGGGGTGCTGATGCATAATAGCAGAAATCTGTCGGCTCTTATAAAAGGTATTTATGTGGGGTAGAAGGTTACAGTTACCATGCCATAAAGCGTAAGTTACTTCCCTCACCAAAGTCTATTGCCATGCATAGGGCAAGATGGCTGCCAACATCTGCCACGAGCTCTGACTTCTTGGGTTCCTCTCTTTCCTGGGCTCCATTTCTCTTGAGACTCAGCTGCTGTGCTCTCTCCACAAGGCCAGATGTAGACTATCAGGCAAATGGCTCGGTCTTTTTCCCCAGGGCTTGTGTTGTGTCTAAGAAGCCATCTCTATTCCTTTGTGTTCTTCTCCTGTGTGTTCACTTCCCAGTCTCCAGATCAAAAACTCCCAACTCTGTCCTTTGCCATGTCTTTTCTCTGTAAGTCCCTGGCCACTAAGGGGCAGATGTGGCCCAATCAAAGCCCTAATCACAATTTAACCAATTCAAAGAGTACCTCAGACAGACCAGTTTACAAACATAATCCAATTACTATTTTTGGAATTCATAAACAATTCCAAACTGCTACAGCCATACAATAGATAGCACTGCTAGTTGTAAACACCATGATATGCTTTCACCATTTCTATTCATTTCCAAAGATTTATAAACAACATTTTTACCAATTCTGCTCAGATTAAATTTCAGCTTTCTGTTGTCTAACTCATTCTATTTTCTGGTGACATATACTGTAATTATTAACTGAATGAGTTTACAGAATATATTTAATTCATAATAGAGCAATCTTACAGTATTTGTCCTTTTGTGTCTGACTTGCTTCATTCAACATAATGTCCTCCAGGTTCATCCATATTGTCATATGCTTCATGACTTCATTTCTTCTTACTGCTGCATAATATTCTATTATGTGAATATACCACAATTTGTTTATCCATTCCTCAGTTGATGGACACCTGAGTTGTCTCCAGCTTTTGACAATTGTGAATAATGCCACTATGAACATCGGTGTGCAAATATCTGTTCATGTCTCTGCTCTCAGTTCTTCTGGATATATACCCAGTAATGGTATTGCTGGGTCACATGGCAAGTCTATATTCAACTTCCTTCGGAACTGCCAAACAGTCTTCCACAGTGGCTGTACCATTCTACATTATCACCAACAGTGAATATGTGTTTCTATCTCTCCACATCCTCTCCAACATTTACGGTTTTCTGACTTTTTAATAGCAGCCAGTCTAATAGGTGTGAAATGATATCACATTGTAGTTTGACTTATATTTTCACTAACCATTAGTGATGTTAAACATTTTTTAAAATGTTTCCTTATCATTTGTATTTCTTCTTTGGACACTTGTCTTTTCAAGTTTTGGCCCATTTTTCAATCAGGTTGTTTGTTTTTTTATTGTTGAGTTGTATGATCTCTTTGTATATCATGGATATGAAACCCTTACTGGTTATGTGACTGCCAAATTTTTTTTCCCTTTTCACCCTTTTGTCAAAGTCCTTTGAGGTGCAAAAGTGTTGAATTTTGAGGGAGTTCCATTTATCTATTTTTTTTTCTTTTGTTGCTCATGCTTTGGGTATAAGACTTAAGAAACTACCACCTACCACAAGATGTTGACGATGTTTTCCTATATTTTCTTCTAGAAGTTTTATGGTCATTGCTTTTATATTTAGGTCCTTGATCCATTTTGAGTTAATTTTTTGTATATGGTGTGATATAGGGGTGTTCTTTCTTTCTTTTAGATGTGGATATCCTGTTCTCCCAGCACTACTTCTTGAATAGACTGTCCTGGCCCAGCTGGGAGGGCTTGACTGCCTTGTCAAATATCACTTGACTGTACACATGAGGGTGTACAGAACTTCTTAGTTCTCCATTTGCTTCCATTGGTCAATGTGTCCCTCTTTAATGCAGTACCATGCAGTATTTGCCACTGTAGCTAAGTAATATGCTTTAAAGTCCAGAAGCAAGAGTACTCCAAGTTCATTCTTCTTTTTTAAGATCTTTTTGGCTATTTAGGGCTCCTTACCCTTCCAAATAAATTTGATGATTGGCTCTTCCACTTCTGCTAAAAAGGCTGTTGGGATTTTTACTGGGATTGCATTGAATCTGTAAATCAGTTTGGGTTGATTTGACATCTTAATGATAGTCTCCTAGTCCATAAACACAGATTGTCCTTCCATTATTTATTTATTTATTTATTTATTTATTTATTTATTTATTTATTTATTTTTATTTATTTATTTTATTGACTTTGTAATAATATTACATTAAAAATATATATGTGAGTCTTCTTCTGTTTCTTTTAGCAATTTGTAGTTTTCTGAATACAGGTTCTTTATGTCCTTGGTTAAGTTAATTCCTAAATATTTGATTATTCTAATTACTATTATAAATGGACTTTTTTTCTTATTTTCTCTTCAGATTGCAAATCAATAGTGTATAGAAATGCTGTTGACTTTTGCATATTAATCTTGTATTCAGCCACTTTGCTGAAATAGTCTATTAGTTCTTGTATTAGTCAGCCAAAGGAGTGCTGAAGCAAAGTATTAGAACTCTGTTGGTTTTTATAAAGGGAGTTTATTTGGGGTAGAAGCTTACAGTTACCAGGGCTCTAAAGAGTCCAACTCAAGTTACCATAAGTGTACTTTCTCACCCAAAGTTTGTTGCCACGTGTTGACAGAAAATGGTGGGTGATGTCTACGAGGGTCAGTCTTCCTCCCTCCTCTTAAGGCTCCGTGGTCCAAGCATTTGGATCTCAGCTGTAGGCTGGTATAAGGCTCCCCTCTCTCCCTAAGGCTCATTTCTTTCTGGGCTCAGCTGCTCTGTTCTTTCCACAGGGTCAGCTGTAGACTATCAGGCTCATCTTTCTTCCCGGGGCCATGTCTATGGAGCACTCTTTCTTCCTGCTCTTCTGCTGTGTGTCTACCTCTGTGTGAGAATCTGTTTTATCAGCCTAAGGGATCTGGGACTCAATGCTGAGTCACACTCTAATGACGTGGTTGGAGCAGAGCCTTAATCTTAACATAATTTAATCAGGCATCTGAGTCTAATACAATCAAAAGGTTATCACACCAGAGGAACTGACCACTTAACAAACATAATTTTTATTTCTTTTTGGAATTCATAAATAATATCAAACTGCTACAGTTCTAGTATCTTTGTTGTGGAATTTTTCAGGAGATTCTAGATATAGGATCTTATAATCAGTGAATAGTGAAAGATTTACTTCTTCCTTTCATATTTGGGTGCCTTTTATTTCTTTATGTAGCCTAATTGCTCTCCTAGAACTTCTAGCACGATATTAAATAACAATGGTGACAATGGGCATCTTTGTCTTCTTAATCTTAGCAGGAGGGAAGAGGACTTGGCCCAGTGGATAGGGCTTCTGTCTACCACATGGGAGGTCTGTGGTTCAAACCCTGGGCCTCCTTGACCCGTGTGGAGCTGGCCCATGCACAGTGCTGATGCGTGCAAGGAGTGCCGTGCCACGCAGGGGTGTCCCCCGCGTAGGGGAGCCCCACACGCAAGGAGTGTGCCCTGTAGGGAGAGTCGCCCAGCGCGAAAGAAAGTTCAGCCTGCCCAGGAATGGCGCTGCACACACGGAGAGCTGATGCAGCAAGATGACACAACAAAAAGAAACACAGATTCCTGTGCTGCTGACAACAACAGAGGAGGACAAAGAAGAACATGCAGCAAATAGACACAGAGAACAGATTACTGGGCGGGGGGGGGGGGGCGGGGGGTGAAGGGAGGGTGAAGGGGAGAGAAATAAAAAAAAATCTTAGTGGGAAGGCTTTCAGTCTCTCACCATTGAGTACAATGCTGCTATAGGTTTTTCATATATGTACTTTTTTTTTTTTAACCATATTGAGATATCTTATTTCTATTCCTATTTTTTGGAGTGCTTTTATTACAAAAGGATACTATATTTTGTCAAATGCCTTTTCTGTATCAATCGACAAGATCATGTGATTTTTCTTCTTCAGCTTATCAATGTGGTGTATTACACTAATTGCTTTTCTTGTGTTGAGCCACCCTTGCATACCTAGGGAAAAACCCACTTGATCATGGTACATAATTATTTTAATATACCTTTGGATTCTGTTTGCAAACATTTTGTTGAGGGCTTTTTTGTCTATATTCATTAGAGATATTGGTCTGTAATTTTCTTGTTTTGCTGTATCTTTATCTGTTTTGAGTATTAGGGTGATGTTGGCTTCATAGGATGAGTTTGGTAGTATGCTTTCCTATTCAATTTTTTTGCAAGTGCTTGAACAAGATTCGTATTAGAGTATCTTTGAATGATAGGTAAAATTCACCTGTGAAGCCATCTGGTCCTGGGCTTTTCATCTTTGGGAGGCTTCTGATGACTGTTCCAATTTCTTCACTTGTGATTGGTTTGTTGAGGTCTTCTATTTCTTCTAGGGTCAGTGTAGGTAGTTTGTGTGTTACTAGCAATTTTTCCATCTCATCTACTTTGTCTAGTTTTTTGGCATACAATTGTTCATAGTATTCTCTTACGATCTTTCTTATTTCTAGGGGTCAGTGGTAAAGTCCCCCTTCTCATTTCTGATTTTATTAATTTGCATCTTCCCTTTTTTTTTTCTTTGTCAGTCTGGCTAAGGGTTTGTCACTTCTGATCTCAAAAAACAAACTTTTGCTTTTGTTGATTCTATTGCTTTTTCTTGTCCTTGATTTCATTTATTTCTGCTTGATCTTTACTATTTCTTTCCTTCAGCTTGGTTTGGAATAAGTTTTTGTTCTTTTTCTAGTTCATCCAGGTGTACAGTAGATCTGCAATTTTAACCCTTTCTTCTCTTTTAATATAAGCACCTAGGGCAATAAATTTCCCTCTGGCACTGCCTTGGTGGTATCCCATAGGATTTTTTTTTTTAAGATTTATTATTATTTTTATTTCTCTCCATGTTGTCTGTTCTCTGTGTCCATTTGCTGTGTGTTTTTTTGTGTCCACTTGCATTCTTGTCAATGGCACCAGGAATCTCTGTCTCTTTTTGTTGAATCATCTTGCTGCATCAGCTCTCTGTGTATGTGTGTCACCACTCCTGGGCAGGCTGCACTTTTTTCATGTGGGGTGGCTCTCCTTGCAGGGGTGCACTCCTTGTGCAGGGACACCCCTATGTGGTACGGCACTCCTTGCGTGCATCAGTACTGCATGTGGGCCAGCTCACCACAGGGGTCAGGAGGCCCTGGGTTTGAACCCTGGACCTCCCATGTGGTAGGCAGATGTGCTATCAGTTGAGCCAAATCCACTTCCCCTATAGGTTTTGATATGATATATTCTCCTTTTCATTTATTTCAAAATATTTGCTGAATTCTCTTGCAATTTCTTCTGTGACTCACTGATTATTTAAGAGTGTCTTGTTTAATCTTCATATATTTATGAATATTCCACTTTTCTATTCATTATTATTTCCATCTTCATTCCATTATGATCTGAGAAAGTTTTTATATAATTTCATTCTTTTTAAATTTATTGAGACTTGTTTTGTGACCCAGCATATAGTCTACTTTGGAGAAGTATCCATGAACACTTGAAAAGAAAGTATATCCTGCTGTTTTGGGGAGTGATGCTCTAAAGATGTCTGTTAGGTCTAGTTCATTTATCGTATTATTCAAGTTCTCTGTTTCTTTATTTATCTTCTGTCCAGATGTTCTATTCAATACTGAGAGTGGTGTATTAAAGTCTCCAACTATTATTGTAGAGACATCTATTTCTCCCTTCAGTTTTGCCAGTATGTACCTCATATATCTTGGGGCATCCAGGTTAGGTGCATAAATATTTAGTATAGTTATTTCTTCTTGGTGAATTGCCCCTTTACTTAATACAAAATTACCTTCTTCATCCCTTATAACACTTTTGTATTTAAAATCTATATTGCCCGATATTGCTATCACTATTCCAGCTCTTTTTTAGTTGCTATTTGCATGGAATACCTTTTTCCAACCTTTCACTTTACATCTAACATGACTTTCTTATAGACAGCATGTAAATGTCTCACATATTTTTTTTATCCATTCTATCAGTCTATGTCTTTTGATTGGTGAGTTCAATCCATTAACCTTCAGTGTTATTACTGTAAAGGCATTATTTCATTCATTTTGTTTTTCAGATCTCTGGTATCATATCATTCTATTGTCTGTCTTCTCACCCTTCCTAATAACCTTCATTTCTAATCTCTTCTCCAAATCTCTTGCCCATGTTTTTCCTTTTAGGCTGCAACATTCCCTTTAGTATTTCTTATAATTCTGGTCTTTTTGTAACATATTCTATCAGTTTGGGTTTTTTTTTTTTTTTTTGAAGACTTTGAACTTACCCTCATTTTGAAGGACAGTTTTGTCAGATACAGAATTTTGGCTGGCAGTTTTTTCTTTCAGTACCTTAAATACATCATACCACTTTCTTCTTGCCTCCATGGTTTCTGATGAGAGGTCAGCATTTAATCTTGTCAAATTTCCCTTGTATGTGATGCTTTGTATTTCTCTTGCGGCTTCCAGAATCCTCTTACTCTGATATTTGATATTCTGAATAGTAGGTGTCTTAGGATAGGTCTATGTGCATTTATTCTGTTTGGGGTGTGTTGTCCTTCTTGAATATCAATATTTTTGTCTTTCATAAGAGTTAGGAAGTTTTTGGTTATTGTTTCCTCAAATAGTTTTTCTGCCCATTTTCCATTCTCTTCTCCTTCTGGGACACCGATAATACAAATGTAAAGATAATGAAGATAAAGTTATTTTAATTTTAAGTTACCTTAAAATTCTGGGAAGATTTTTGAATAAAAGTAAATTGTAATATTTTCCCCTGTTCTCTTCTTTGTTCTTTAGTACATCCCATAAGCGTGGTTTGCCTACTTGGAATTAAAATATGCATTATTCCTAAACAGCATGAATTTTTAAAATCTCTTGAATCATATTGATTTGGAATAAACATGTCCTTAAGTTCTAATTTAATATTCTCAGAAAATCTTGCCATTGTGAAAGTCACTTTCATATGTTCCTGGAGGAGTCATGGGAGAGATTTGAATTTCTACTTGATTTTTTGCTTCTACTCAATTTCCTGCTCAAGATGTCAAATTTATCTCTCACTTGTGACTTTCATGAAGAAGATATGGGAAGCAAGTTTGGCTCATTAATAGAGCATCCACCTACCACATGGGAGGTCCAGGGTTCAAACCCTGGGCCTCCTAACCCGTGTGGTGAACTACCCCACATGCATTGCTGATGTGTACAAGGAGTGCCGAGCCATGCAAGGGTGTCCCCTGCATAGGGGAGCCCCACATGCAAGGAGTGCACCCTTTAAGGAGAGCCACCCTGTGTGAAAAAAGCACAGCCTACCCATGAGTGGCACTGCACACATTGAGAGGTGACGCAGCAAGATGATGCAACAAAGAGAGACACAGATTCCCAGTGCCGCTGACAAGAATGCAAGTGGACACAGAGAGCAGACAATGGGGGAGGGAGGGAAGGGAAAGGGGAGAGAAATAAATTTTAAAAGTCTTAAAAAAAAAAGATATGATAACTCTATTGGCAGATGAAACCACTATATTTATAATTGTCAGTATTTTTAAGCCACAAGTTGTTAGATCAACAGAAGATAATATAGATTGAGCCATTTGTATTTTTGTAACAATAATTTATTTTTTAGGAGCCACATTTACCTTTCCATTTATGCTTATTTAGTTAGCTATGACTTTGGGCTTCTTTGTTGCTTTTGAATTGTGAGTTATTCAAGTACTACATGTGTGTGTTTTCTATGAAAACAGATATAATTTCTTTTTAAAAAGTACAGTAACTACAAAAGGAAATGATACTGTGTGAAAGGTATTAGTAAAATGAAGTGCTAAATGTCACGTTTCTAAAAGCAAGGAGAATATTACATTAGTCTCTAATTATACTTTATCAGCAAATTAAATATAGAGTCTAAAATTAAAATAAGTTCACAAATGAATCAAAATTCCTTTTAAAATGCCTTCTCTTTGTCAGATAATCAAAACATCTACTTTTCTACTTACGAAATGCCACATATTCTATGTAGTCATCTTGATTGGCTAAAAATGAAATTGAAAACTTTCCTCTTTCATATTCCTTTCATAGCCATCTCAGTCATATCTCTTCATTTTGCATTTTATAGTTCCTCATATTCTTTCATTTCAGAATCAGTTCTTTCTTGGTCTAAGTGTATATATCCTTCTGGCAGATTTTGAAGGATTTTTACATATTATGGTAATTATTCTAGATAATCATCCATTCCTTCTCAGAACAAAAGAGCAAAAAAAAAAAAAGGACAACTATTCTTATTGATCAGAAATTACATTAACCCATCAATTGAAGAGCAAACCTTATCAAATAATTTTTATTAATGTTTCCATGTAAGAGCAAATGTGACTAAACTAGTAGGCATATTGAGGATAAAGGTTATTTTATTATTTTCTTATTGCTAAGCAACAAAGCTTGTGGAATGTGAAGGAAAGATGGGAGACTAGGAATTAAAAGTTGGAACCCACCCCAGACTTTGTATATGACCTCGAATACATCAACTCTCTTTTTTTTTTTTTCAGGTTGGTATATTATGGAAACATAATACAATTTTTAGAGTTTTATGAAGCTCAAAAACAACAGAGTCTCCAACAAGTTTTTTCCTAAGTGTTAAAAGAGCATATAATTGAAATTCAAGCATGTAATTGACATGATACCTTACTCCAGACTTTTGCGTAGTTAGCTACATTGTTAAATTAAAGCTATGTTTAATTAGAATTGGATTGCTGCCATGAAGTTGGCCATCATTTTCTTCATGAGTGACTAAGACCATATGTTTTGATTACACTCTTTCAGTCTCACAGTTATCAGATGGTAATAGAAAGAACAAAGAGATTTCATCTCTGTATCTAACCATTTAGAATTATTGAGAAGAAGAGTTCAATAAACACATCAAAATACACTTCTTTGAGACAAGTTTCTTGGTATTGCCAGTATAACATAAACTAATAAAGAATTTCTGCAATTAGAACTATAAGTGGCCTTATGTTCTCAAATTAACCCACAAAACATCAGCTATGTCATTTCAGTCGTGTTGTGTAGGAGGTGTTTTAAATATACCAGGTAACATTACGAAAACTGTACTCTCATATCTAAGTTAAAATTATGCAAGAAACATCCATAAAACTTTTATTTCTAAAACTGCAGTAGCAGTGTATCTATTTTTATATTCTTCTGTATTTCTTTTACAAGTTTGAATAGTTTCTCAAATGATGCATGTTTCACGGTTA
The DNA here is from genome assembly GCF_030445035.2 of Dasypus novemcinctus. Lineage (NCBI taxonomy): Eukaryota > Metazoa > Chordata > Mammalia > Cingulata > Dasypodidae > Dasypus > Dasypus novemcinctus. The sequence goes on along the minus strand of NC_080676.1, from coordinate 21,986,945 downwards.
TTTGTTTTGTAAGGCATGTGAGTTATGAGATTCCACTGCATGTGTATGCATTTTCTTCCCTCCCTCTCCCATCTTTCTTGATATATTGTGTGCACTACTAATTAGCAGGGACAAATTTTTCTTTCTTTGGATCTTCTCTACTCTTCAACACTCTGGACACAGATTTCTCTTTAAATGTGGATTTATCTTCTATATATGATGATTACTTAAATATAAGACAAGTCACCAATTTAAATATACAGCTATAAGCAATCTATTTGTACACAGGCTAAGTATATCGCCCAAATTTTAAAAAAATTACTCTGTGTTTGGGCTTGCCCATTGACAAATAAGTATAAGAGGCTAGCTGAAATGTAATTTAATTCCTTTGGGATTGCTATTTAAGGAAAACAAAACAAACATACCTAAGTTAACCAATTCTCATATATTTCTCTCTGGGTACATAAATAATAAAAGCAGTTATGCCATATGGATAAATCCATGTTCCCGTCCTCAACTTCTTCCTATTTGATTAAGGGTAAAGTAACTAAAGAGCACATTTTCCATATAAATTTACTAATAGTTCTAAAAGGGTACAGGAGAAATTTTCACTATTTTTCTTAGGAAAATTTCTGGCTTGTTAGGATATAATCTACATATCAAAAATTCAAGCCTAGAGGGAAAACAGGTCAAAATAGTGATTAAAAAATATTCTGGTGCTTGCTTCAGCAGCACATATACTAAAATTGGAACAATGCAGAGATTAGCATGTCTCCTGTGCAAGGATGACACGCAAAGTCATGAAGCATTCCCTATAAAAAAATATAGGGAAGCAGATGTGCCTCAAGCGATTGGGCTCCTGTCTACAGGAGCCCCAGGTTTGATCCCCAGGGTGTCCTGGTGAAGGCAAGCTGGCCCTTGCTGTGGAGAGCTGGCACAGCAAGATGACACAACAAAGACAGACACAGGAAAGACAGTGAGAGATGGAGCAGACTGGGGAGATGAAGTGGCACAAGCACTTGAGTGACTCTTTCCCACACCAGAGGTCCCGGGATCAGTTCCCAGTATCTCCTAAAGAGAAAGACGAGAAGAAAAAAGACAAGCAGACATAGAAGAACACATAGAGAATGGGCACAGAGAGCAGACAGTGAGTCCAAACAACAAGGGGGGAGGATATATAGTCTACCTTTGATAGATTAACTTGTATCAGACAAACCTTCCCACCAAGAACTATTGTAAAATTTGGTTTAAAAAAATACCATTTTGAGGCATTAGAGAGCAATAAAGTAAGCCAGGATCGGAGGCATTGATGGCAGAAAGAAGGAAAACACACTGAGGGGAGCTGTATTTCCTTAGCCATGTTTCCCCAGACATTTGCCATTTTATCGTGTGGGGCACATTTCATGGGGCACAGTCTAAGCAGAAAGTAAATTGTTGACCACAATTTTTGGCAGGCCCATGGAGATGACTTAATGGTTATCAAAGTAGCTGGGTCTCAAAAGACCAAGATCCCAGAGAAGACAGGCTTATGGAGAAGTGAGGCCAATATTCTTTTCCTTGAGGCATTTGTCAAGCCTTAAACTGCCAGGGGTAAAAGATTGAGAATCAAAGAAGAGAGCAGGTAAAAAGGCTCAGAAAACATTTAGCAATCTCACAACACTGTGGAAACACAAATAGGAAACAAGAGACTGCCAAGGAAAAGAGGCCTTGGTAACACTCCAACTCTATAGGAATATGGGCAAACTGAGTCCTGACATGGCTTGAACCCCAGTCACAAAACATTTCAATCCCTGATTAGGTCAAGGGCATCTGCCCCCTATTCTCACTCCTGGCTAGAATGAATTAAAGTTTCTTTGTGAAAGATAATATCATGAAAAGCTTTTTCCCTTGGCCGTGTTCCGTATGTACAATATTCGGCATTCACTTAATGCACACACAAAGCAAGCCTAAAAGGAACAGTACTAAATGACCAAAAATCAAGAGAAGAAACACATACACTTACAGTTTATCTCACAGTTTATCCAGGTACTGGAATTATAAACCAGAGACTTTACCTGTAATTAATATGTTCAAGGAAATAGATAACAGGATGAGAATTTTCACTAAGAATGGGACATAATATATCAAAGAATTGAATGGAAATTCTAGAACTGAAGGGTATGGTAACTGAAATTCAGTATTCAGTGGAAAAATTGAACAGCAAATTAGATACAAAAAAAGAGAAATTTAGAGTACTAGAATAGAAGATAGGTCAGTAGAAAATAACCAGACTGAAGTACAGAGAGGAAAAAAGGAATGAAAAAATACGGAAAAGAATTTAAGAGACATAATTGATATTGCAAATGTTTTACATATGCATAGAACAGGAAGAGGAAGAGAGGAGAGGGTGAATGGGACTGAACCAGAAGTTTAAGTAATGCTGGCAAAATATTTTCCAAAGCTGAAGAAAGGTTTCAAGTCTCAGATTTACCAAGCACTACTACTTTGCAAAATAATAAATATAGGAAAACATTACATCTAGGTACATTGCAGTAAAATTGTTATAAATGTAAGGCAAAAGTTGAAATCTTAGAAGCAGCCAGAGTAAAGAATAAAAATCACACATTATCTGAGTTTTCACACTAGTAGTAAAGTACTCGCATATCCCTGCATCCTTGTAGTGACATATTTTCTATTTTAACTCTGGTCATCCCATTGTCCCTCACCCTAGGAACTTGGTAAACAACAGCAACAACAAAAGCTGAGGGCTAGGCATTTTAAATGACAGCGAATAGTGTTTCTCTTAAAATCAGCCTGAACATACCTAACTCAATTTCCATTTTCCAGGAAGAAACTTTTTCCCATTTGCAATTTTAGTTTGAAAATTAAGCGGTGACTCCTACTTCTTGATTGACTTGAAATTTTAATTTTGGGGATCAGCTCTCTGCTCCTGCTTGATTTGTTATTCTCTCATGAGGTCTTTAGACTCTTGCAAATCTGCTCTCCACATTTTCAAATTTATAGTAGCTGCTAAATTTGGATCTTTGTTTTCATATCGTAGTTCTGTTATAAAAGATTGATTCTTATTTTATCGATGGCATAGTTATTTTTTACTTAGGAATATAGAACTACAATTTTGAAAGTGGGGAACATTCTTAAACATTGATAAAGTGGCTCATCATCCTGGTCTCTTTTTAAATCAAATGTAAATGAGAATAATGAATAATAACTTTTACTTTCTTGGATCAGTATTTTGCTTGTTTCTCATTGAGGTTGACTTTCATTTCAATAAAACAGGACAGGATAACCACAGTGGTAAATCTGAGGGACAAGGCCTGGTGGAAGAGTAAAAGAAAAGGATAAAGAGGAAATAATATAGAAATTATGGAAGAGAAATTGGAAAAGTAAAAAAGAGGTGAAGAAGAGAATAGTTCAAAAACAATATAAGGGCGCTCAAGGTCAGAAGTAAAGGATAAGATTTACACCTTTAGATTTAACAAATATGTTTGAGCTTCTATTATGGGACTGCCAGTTAGCAGGGCTCTCAAAAAAATGGAAAAGGTCTCTGCTTAGATGTGGCTCAAGAGGTAGAATGCCTGTTTCCCACATGGGAGGTCCTGGATCCCATCCCAAGTGCCTCCAAAAAAACAAAAACAAAAACAAAAACAAAAACATAACAAACAACAAGCAAACAAATGAAAAAACAACTCAGGGGAGCTGACGGGGCTCAATGGTTGAGTGCTGGCTTTCCATACACAAGGTCCCAGGTTCAATCCTTGGCACTGGCACCTCAAAAAAAAAAAAGAAAAGAAAAGAAAATAAAAGAAAAGTTGACTACATTAAAATTGCTTAAAAAGTTAAAGATATTATTACTGTCATGAAAAATAAAAATGAGCATAACTCAGTGTTGGTGTGGTGATTCCATAATCACCACACTCATTCTCCACTTATATTTTTTCTCTATCATCAAAAATAGTAAATGGCTTCCATTCAAAAGACAACTCATGATTCAAAAGGGCAGTATTCATTTCTAGTTTCAGATATTAAGAAGGGGAGAGTGGGGAAAAAGCAACAGGGCACTCTTCGTCTTCAAGGAAACTTGCTGGGAGTCCCTCCCCAAACTTCCACTTGTAACTCATTTGCCAGAGCTTACTCATATGGAAAACTCTAGGAAGGAAGGTTAAAAACAAAATAATTCAGTCAGATGTATTATTTTCCCCAATAATACTGGATAGTTCCTAGAACAGAATAGACAATGGGTATTGTGGAGGGATCCAGTGGGCTCTGTCATGGTTAGGAACATGTAAACACAATTATTTTAATAAAATATTACTCAATAGCATATACCAGTAGAATTGTAATTAGCCTGTATTGCTTATTATTTTATAATTCTTTGCTTCTTGTGTTTTTCAGGTCATGAATATATTTATTATAACAATGGGGGAAAAAAAGAGAATCAGTTTGGTTGAGAGAGAGTTTGTTTTCTTGCAGCTGGCCCTGCCTGTAATTGTTCATTTAAATCTACTTCAATTCTTGCTTCATCCCCCAAAAGTGTATATTTTTTTGGTGAGATGGAAAAATTATTTAAACCCCAAATCTGACTCATTTGCAGAAATATTTCCTGATGTTGTCTTTAGATTTAAGACTAATGCAAACTATGTAATAATCTTATAAGCATATTTATAAATAAAAATCATAAATGTAACTTCTTAGTCTAAAATCCAGAGATTTAACATGAGTCATTACCAACACAACCTTATCTCTAGTTACTCATATTAGGGACATATCTAAATAAGTTCCAAATGTCTCTTAAATTTTGATCCCATTATCATTATCTCTTATAGCTAATTTCTCCTCTTTTACATGCTAGTATAAATTTAAAACATTTTAGAGTTTTAAGAAGGACCGTATCGGCTGCTTCTCAGCTCCTCTTTTCCCCTCCCCTACACTCTTTGAAAATAAGTTAGTGGATATCTCTTTTTCAGAATCAATTATTCAATTTCCTGAGTGGAGGTGCTTCACAGTTTGCAAAATGCCTTCCCATACGGTATCTCATTTTATCTCATAATAGTCCTATAAAGTAGACAATTTGCAGTTATTATCTCTGTTTTATAAGTAATTGAAACTCTGAGGGGATTGAGTGAGTTGCTCAAGTCACTTGGAACTTAAATAACAAAATTTTGACTATGACTTATTCTACTATAATTACTGCCATCCTTGCCTACCAATAAATAAAAAAACTCTTTTTCAGTTAAAATTGCTTTCTTTTATTGCTAAATGGAAAAAGAAAACTCTTCTACGTTGCTTCTGATCTCTTCCTTCTGTTCACATTCATACACACTCTAACATGCCACCTTTCCCTTCCCCTCCAGAACAATTTGTTCTGTAGCTATCCCTTAATTAATGCTCATTCTTCACTCCTTGGTATAAAGGGCAGTAATGAAATATCAAAACTTGCTTTGCAACTGTAGATTTACCCCTGCTGAGAGGTTCAATGAAAGGAATAAAATTTCAATTAAGCAATTACCTAAGAATGCCACTGAAAGCCTTAAGAGTGAAACTGCGGCTCTCTGTGATTTTTCCAGCCCTCTTTGACTTTTCTGTTGACATTCCCTTTTTCATGGTTTCCTCTCAGAGGGGAATCTCCATATATTGGCATGTGTAATGGAAGAACGCCACGTGAAGCCCCATTTTGTATTTATCCAAGTCCACTTGCTTCAGTGCCTGTGACAAGAGTAGAATGGAGACCAGCAAAAGGCCCTGCATACCCGATGTCTTGTCAAAGCCTGGTTGTTCCTGGTCCTGTGACATTATGGAAATGCCCCTCTTCTGACTGTGTAAGCCAAGCTCACATGCGGATTAGTCTTTCCAATGCCAAGTTCATTTCTTGGCTTTTAATGTGAGTACTTGTAAACCAGAACTTACAGAGAACACAGACACTCCTGTTTCCAACTGAGTAGACCAATTTATGGCAGACTAAGAGAGGAGACATCAGTGCTCCTGAGAGTCAGGTCCCCTATAAGGTGCCAGTGAAGCCAAGCTTGATCATGTTTTCCTGCCTTTTAACGAATGAACAGATTGCAGTTTTCACAAGTGGCTGAGCATGAATGCTCACTCCATGGGCACTCAAGGCACTTGGAATCAATTTGGAGTAGCAACATGTTCTGTGGATGTTTCTTAGATGTTTTCAGGGCTTTCTCCCCCCAAATTATTAAGTATACATTTTTAGAACCTTAATATGTTCAGACAAAATGCTAGAATACCAATAATGAATTTGCATCATGATTTAAATTGTTTATATACTGTTAGTACGGTTTTGAAGAATACAGTATATTATTTTCTATATGTTCAATAACATTTGAGTAAGGATGCAGAAAGTTACATCAAAATGTTTTAGAATGTGCATATCATTTTTTCTTTCTCTGCATTACTGACCATGATATTTAAGAAAAAGAAACACATAGAATCGGCACTGCTCTTCTGTATTTTTCTGTAAAAGAGGGTCTAGAATTCTGAAACATGACTATACCACCAGCAATATATTGCAGACTTTTAGACAAGGTAATAAGGAGGATTACATAAAGTTTGTGATTTCAAGAAACATAAGAAATAAAAATATATTAGCTGAACCATCTTCAGTCTCTTTCCCTGCTACTGGATCCTGCAGAAGTAAACATAGACAATGTTCGCCTTTGCCAATGGGATTTTGATGACTTGCTGTAGGAAAAACTCTTGGTCCTCACTGTTGCATCCCAAATCCTGATTGTCTGACTGTATTAGTTAGCCAAAGCAGTGCTGATGCAAAATACCAGAAATTGGTTGGTTTATATAAAGGGCATTTACTTGGGGTAAGAGCTTACAGATACCAGGCCATAAGCATAAGTTACTTCCCTTGACAAATTCTATTTTTAAGTGTTGGAGCAAGATGGCTGTGAAGGTTCAGGCTTCCTGGGTTCCTCCCTTCCAGGATCTTGCTTCTCTCTGGGTTCAAGTTTCCTCTCTTTCCAAGGCTTACTTCTTCCTTGGCTCAGGGTTCCTCTCTTCCTGGGGCTGGCTTCTTTTTCCTCTGTGAGCTTACTTCCTGGGGTTCCAGCTTAAGGCTTCGGCATTAAACTACAACATCAAAACTCCAACATCAAAAACCCCAACTCTGTCCTTTGCCATGCCTTTTATCTGTGAGTCCCCACTCACCAAGAACTCAATGCCCTAATGATGTGGCCCAATCAAAGCCCTAATCATAACTTAATTACGCCCAGGCACAGACCAGATTACAAACATAATCCAATAACTACTTTTGGAATTCATAACTATGTCAAACTGCTACACTGACCCATATTTTACTTGCCTATTCATTCTTATTCTTTCACGTGATGTTTTAGACATAACCTAATACTGAAATGTACCAAATAGTTTTATGCTTCTGTACCATTTTCCTTAAGTCCTCTCAGCCTACAGTGATCTTCCCTATCTCTAATGTTGTCTATCCAGTCTATGGAGTATAATTTAAGTGTAACCTCTGTTTTTCCTGAGTCCTCCCTAATAGGACCATTGCCTCCTGGCTCAGGTACTTCCTATGCCTTTCCCATACCATTCAGCCTATCTTTTCATTTTTCATTGCCATGGCAACCAACTCTCCCCGTCCCTCACCGTCTCTGGTGCAACCTGGCAATGCCTCACCTTAACCACAGTGCCTATCTGTTGCTTTCTTCCTCCAGCCTTGCCTGCCTCCCTCTAGTGTGACTAATGAAGAAGCTGCTCAGCCACACTGAGACATGCACACACCTGAAAGAGCAAAAGAGTATCACCTAGCTGGAAAAGCCTCAGGACCACGTGGACGTGGAATTCTGAAGTCCCAGGTATCTGGAACTTCATCTAGATGGGGCTGTCCATTCTCTAGGTCACAGATGGCACGTCACAAAGAATGGTCATGAAATGGCTCGATGGGAAGTTTGGTTCAACAAAAATTCACTGCCAACTTAAAAAAAAAAAGGCATTTGCAAAAACTTTGAAATCTTAGTGCACATCAGTGAGAAATGAAGTAGAAGATAACTCTAGCATAAAATAATCTCTGAAAACAGGGGACAGAACTTATTCTTAGCTTAATTGGGAGAAGATCATGTATTTAATACTTTGGGAAACATAAAAAATGTTATTTATTGCCCACTGCCACAGATCACCTTGGTCCTTTCATTGTCCTTGAGCAGTCCAGATCAAAGAATGGAAAAGAAGGGAATCCAAGACCCCAGTGGTAAAGAGGTAGATATGGAGAGGAATCTGCAGGCATGTCCCTTCCCCTGACATCTCCTAACATCTTCCAGCCTCAGATTACATCACCCTCAACAGCAAGATGATCTGGGCCCAATTTTCTGACTTTTTGGGCAATTCGTATATACATTTTATTTATCTCTTCATCAGCTGATGGAAACATGGGTTGCTGCCATCTCTTGGCAATTGTGACTAATGCCACTACCAACACTTGTGTGCAAGTATTTGTTCAAATCCTTGCTTTCAATTCCTTTGGGTATACACTTAGAATTGTGATGCTGGGTGTATGGCAATTCTATACTTAACTTTCTGAGGAAACACCAAACTATTTTTTTTTTAAAGAGTTATTTTTATTTATTTCTCTCCCCTTCCCCACCCTGCCCCGGTTGTCTGTTCTCTGTGTCTGTTTGCTGGGTCGTCTTCTTTGTCCGCTTCTGTTGTTGTCAGCAGCACAGGAATCTGTGTTTCTTTTTGTTGTGTCATCTTGTTGTGTCAGCTCTCTGTGTGTGTGGCACCATTCCTGGGCAGGCTGCACTTTCTTTTGCGCTGAGTGGCTCTTCTTATGGTGTGTACTCCTTGTGCATGGGGCTCCCCTACGTGGGGACACCCCTGCATGGCAGGGTTCTCCTTGCATGCATCAGCGCTGTGCGTGGGCCAGCTCCACAAGGGTCAAGAGGCCTGGGATTTGAACCGTGGACCTCCCATGTGGTAGACAGACGCCCTAACCACTGGGCCAAGTCCGCTTCCCTATTTGTGAAGGCTTAATCAATTCCATTGGTTTGTAAGTCTGCCCTTGTGCCTTGATTAGTGTGGCTTTGTAATAAGTTTTAAAGTAAACTTTATTTCAACTTCAAAAAATGAAATAACAGCTTCTCAAATTATGGAAGCATTACTTTAAAAAGTTCTTTCAAGGCATTCATCCTATTTAATCCTAAACACAAACTCAGTTGTTTCTTCAGTGTTCAGAAAGATAAATAAATGAATGCAGATTGGTTGAATGACATGACCAATGTCTCCTTGTTAATGAAGATGAAGGAAAAAAATGTTTGCTCACTTTCAAATCTCATAAAACTAAATTCCGTAATTATTTTTGACCTTTAGCAATTAATATAGTAACTTATTTGCCTTTTCTACAAAAATATTACATTAGTTGTACTTTTCCCATGTATTGCCATATTCTTAACACCTTGTAGTAGAGGAACATTCTTGTATATATATCATTTAATGTTATTTGAAAAACAGCTAGAGGATAATCTAGGGATTGTTTAACGTAGTGATTTTGGGGATAGGTGAGGATGGTGGTTAATAATATAAAAGAACTAAGTTTTAAGATTGGGAAGCTTGAGTCTTTCAGCTTCATTGTTCCTTTTCAAGACAGCTTTGACTACTCAGAGACCCTTACCCTTCCACATAAATTTGATGATTCACTTTCCCATTTCTGTTGGAATTTGAATTGGGATTGCATTGAATCTGTAAATCGTTTTGTGTGGATTGACATCTTAATATTCAGTCTTCCAATCCATGAACACGAATGTCTTTCCATTTATTTAGGCTTCTTTGATTTCTTTTAGCAATGTTTTTTACTTTTCTGTGTAGTCCTTTATATACTTGGTTAAATTTATACCTAGGTATTTGATTCTTTTAGTTGCTGTTGTAAATGGATTTTAAAACCTCCTCTTCATATTGTTTATTACTAGTGTCTGTAAATACTACTGATTTTGCATGTTGATCTTGTACCCACTACTTTGCTGTTTTCATTTACTAGTTCTAGTACCTTTGTGGTGAGTTTCTCACGATTTTCTGTATAACGGATCTTGCCACCGGCAAATTCTGGAAGTTTTATGTCTTCTTTTCTAATTTGGATACCCTTTATTTCTTTCTCTTGTCTAATTGCTCCATCTAGAACTTTCAGTACAATTCTGAATAATAATATTGACAGTTGATATTCTTGTTTTATTCTTCACCTAAGAGGGAATGTTTTCAGTATTTCACAATTGAGTATGATGTTACCTCTGAGTTTTTCATATGTGCCCTGCATCAAATTGAGGAAGTTTCCTTCTATTCTCAGTTTTCTAAGTGTTTTTATCAAGGTGGAGTGCTGAATTCTGCCAATGCTTTTTTCTGCATGAATTGAGATGACAATGTGGCTATTTTCCTTCTTTCTATTAATGCAGCCTATTACATTAATAGATTTTCTTATGTTGAATCTATCTGGAATACCTGGCATAAACATGAATTAACCATTGTGTATAATTCTTTGTGCTGTTAGATTCAGTTTCCTAGTATTTTGTCAAGGACTATTTTGTCTATATTCATAAGCAATATTGGTCTGTCATTTTCTTTTTTGTGGTATCTTTATCTGGTTTTGGTATTGGGGTAATGTTGGCCTCATAAAATGAGTTAAAAGAGTATTCCCTCCTCATCAATTTTTTGGAAGAGTTTGAGTAGGATTGGTGTTAATTGTTCTTGGAATGTGTAATAAAAAAATTTACCTGTGCAGTCAATTTGTCCTTTGCCAGTTTTTGCTAGTTTTAAAAGTTTCTCTGTGGGAACAGCACCCTGAAGCATCTTAGGCTGCCATCTTGTTGTTTTCATTTATGCAATGTTTTTCTTTTTTTTAAAGTTAAACATTTCAATATCATATTTTCCTGAAATAAGAAACTAAGCACATTTTTCATGAAGCACTGATAAAGATCTGATAATATTAGTCATGCTGCAGTTTGAAAATGAAGCAGGAGGAAAATCAGCCTGAATCTGCCACTGCATAAATCTCCCCCTGGGAGTGAGAGAAGCACTTGTAGAATAGAAAATGGGAAATCGTGACTCTTCCTGGCTAACTGTTCTGTCTGGAGAGAATTGCAGTCATGATTTTTCAATAACAGTTTCTCTGGAAACCAAAGTTCAATTCAATTCAGAGTAGAATTCAATTAAAAATTAACATTTTTATTGTATTCAAAATTATTAGTTTTGCATATGGCACAGTTTATTAAAAGGATGAATTTTGTCAGTGGAAACATTTTATGCAAATAGTTAGGATGCGGTTAGTGAGATCCCACAATTTAGAACTCACGTGGAACTGCACAGTCCAGGCAATAATTGTTCTAATGGGAGAAAGAAAGCATAGAGGTAAGTTCTCTGGCAGAAAATGAACACTATTTACCTGAAGACAACAAATACAAGGATGCTACTAGAGGCATCTCAACTCCCTAGCTGCTACTTTCCTGCCGAATGTGTTGGAGTATTGGAAAATTTCGAAGGGTAAACTAAAGGTCAAGTAGCTGAGACATAATCAATGGTTTCTTTAGAATTCAGATAGAAATTGCTGCAAAATACATAAACTGGGAAACCTTTAAGATTTGCTACAGCAGAGGTTCTCAACAGGGAGTGAGCCTCCCTGATCCGGGGAGGAAATTTAACAATATTTGGAGAAATGCTTGATTGTCATGATTGTGGGTGGAGGGTGAAGGCAGAGCTGCCATTTGGCATCTAGTGTTTAGAGGCCAGGGATGCTGCTAAAAAAAATCCTTGAGGTACAGGACAGCTCTACCCCACCCCCCAATAAATAATTATCCAGCCCAAAATGTTAACAGTAGCATTATTTGGTTTTATGGCCTGGTATATTCTAGACTTAAGATGAAATAGGAGAAAAATCACAGAAGTAGTCCCTATGCATTCATTTTCATGGATATCCTTAATTTCATGGGCATGCTTAATAATGTACTATATTCTAACTGGACTTAGTTTAGATATTGAAGTGTAGCTTTTTTACAGATGGATTTTATCTTTAAACGTGGCACTTCGATCAACTTTGTATATTCACATATATTCAAATGTTTTTCACTAAATGTTTATCCTTGTTTGCTATTCTATGGTCAAGGCATTTATCAGCACTGTTGCGATTAACTAATGTAAATGGCATGGGTCAGGGAAAACTGTTTTTCTGCCTAATTAATTTTCTGTTTTTCAGTACTATATGACTTATTTTTTGGCTTCACTTACTGTATAACCAAGATAGTTGCTATATTTGTGTGGCATTCATCTGATTTTTAAGATTTATTTTTATTTATGTCTTTCCCCTTCCCCCTGTTGTCTGCTCTCTTTGTTGATTTGCTGTGTCTTCTTCTGTGTCCACTTGCATTCTTGTCATGTGGCACTGGGAAACTGTGTTGCTTTTTCTGTGGCGTCATCTTGCTGTGTCAGCTCTCCATGTGTGCGGTGCCACTCCCGGGCAGGCTGTACTTTTATTGTGTGGGGCGGCTCTCCTTGTGGGGTGAATTCCTTGTGCGTGACAGGTGACAGGGCACTCCTTGCACTTGGCAGCACTGCGCATGGGCCAGCTCACCACATGGGTCAGGAGGCCCTGGGTATTGAGCCCTGGACCCTCCATATGGTAGGCAGATGCTCTATCGGTTGAGCCACAACCTCTTCCCCATTTGATTTTTGTTGCTAAAAAATTTACAGTTTTTATTTTAAATATTCTGTAATTTAATTTTTTATGAAACCAATTCAAACACTTTAAGCAAAAATGTAAGTCTTGTGAAATTTCAATCAGTTTAATCCTCTGCCTCTTAAACTGTTTACAAAAATAAATAAATAAGTAAGAATTCACTTCTAGGAATTCTACTGAGAAACTGTGCACTAGACTAATGGGTAAAATACCAGGTATGTCTTTGTAATGTGGCTTATGATTTGGGGTGAGATGATTAAGGAAAAGTTAAAAATGATTTGAGATTAATCTTAATTTGTACTTAAAAGTTAGATTGCTTTTAATCACCTTTGCAATGAATGGTTGATTAATCTCGACAATTCTGTTTAAATAAATAGTTACATATATTTTCAAGAACATAGATTAACAGGTCAGCTTGATGAATTTGCAGAATTTAGCATCTGTGTCTCTGACAAGTTATGCATCTCTTCATTCAAATCTAAAGTACGACTGGACACCTCATGGCAAATTTCTGGAATTGCAGCTTTTGCTTTCTAGAATAGGTAAATAAATTCCTTTGAAAAGTTTATCTACTAAACAGACTGGACCCTGAAGTCTCAGTTTTCTAGGAAAGTTGATAGTGCCAACATCTTTATTACACATGACATTAAGCCTCCGACTTTGGACATTGTTGGTGAAGACAACGTGGACTCCCCTGGCCACAGCTGCCTGGAACAGAAATGGGGCATATGACACAGGCATGCTGTGATCAAATACCAAAATACTGAAGGTAGCAGTTGACATGGTAGACTTCATAGTGATGGTTTTCAGCTTCCATACTGATGAAAAATTTGTGATTTTATTTCATTGCAGAACACATGACATTGTGGTTTAGATATAATAATTTAATAAGCTGGTTGACCAACTAACTTATTTATCACTATTAATTTTTTTCCCAGCAGATTCTCATGCTTTGCTGTGGGTTCTGCAGGAAAGCCAGAGGGAGCAACCATTCCTGAGAAGCTTGGCAAGAACTCTGCCCAACAGACATCTTTCTTGGAGGCAATGGAGATAAATAACTCAAAACAATATGTAAAGGGGAAGGCAAGAGTCTTAGGCTCAGGGCATAGTCTTTGAATATTATAAGGTATTTTCAAAGACAGTATAAATCCCAGGAATTCTGAGACCTTTTTCATTCTGCAGTTGATCAGACAAATTTCTATATTATTTCATGTTTCCAGGTATTATTTCAATGATCCTTTATCATTGAGGGTACATATCTCTTCCTCGCAATTCTAAGAGACCTGCTTTCTATAGGTTGAATTGGTGGAGCTGAACTTGAGACCTAGAACCAACATAATTCTTTGCATCTATGGTAAACAATACAGGAATTAAACATATTTTCCTGTATCATCTTAAAAATTCTATGTTTGAGCATACTTGCCTGGCCATGTTTTAAACAATACTAAGAACAAACGAAAATTACTCAGCTACTTGTTTCAGTATGAAACACCTAAAATAGTAAGGTGTTTGGTAATAAAGATAAGGTCGATAGGAAAGTCCCTATTCAACAGATATCTGCATGCTTTCTGAACATTACAGATACTTAAAGCTGACTTTTTCATTTCTTAGGGTCTTTAGTGGGTTCTCTGAAGATATCTCTGTTCAGCCTCTTTTTCTAAACTCCTGTGATATAGGCAATTTCTTTCCTTTGACAGCTATTTTCTCATCCTGTTGAATTTAATCCTGGTGGTATAATCTATATGCTTTTCCAGCTGGTGTTCCTCATTCCAAAAGGCTAACCGCTTGAGGTAGATCCCGCTTAAAATACCCAGACCAACATTTCTATGAGGAATCCATATCTGGTCTAACTTGTTAAAAAATATTACTAACAGAAATATAGATTCATACTTAACTGTAAACCTGTGAAATATGTGTAAGCATTCCCATGAAAATGACCAACAAGTTTAAATTTGCTCTGGTAGAATTGTTCAATTTTAATTAGAAACTAGAAAAAAAGTGATATAAAAAGTGGAAAGGAGGAGAAATAATTATAAAATTATTGTAAATAATATGACTGCATACCTAAAAAAAATCTTAGAGAAATATCTTATATACTATAAGATATAATAAGATAATTTAGTAAAATAGCTGATTTAAAATTTAATATTAAAAACAGTTTCCTATATACAAAGAGCAAATAACATTATACAATGAAACAATATACTGTTTATAATAACAACAAAGATATTAATACTTGGTAGCAAGAAATTTAATAGTCTGTAACAGGCTATAAAGAAAATGTTAAAACTCTACTAAAGGACACAATATAAAACCAGAATAAATGATAAAGCATATTTTCTTCCTAGATTGGACATCTCAATATTTTAAAAATGTAAACTAAGCTTAAATTACAATGTATGTAGTGATAATTAAATCTTTTAGAAAATTTTGATTGATCCTAAAGTTCATAGAGAACTACCAACATGAGCAAATTAGTGAAAAGAATAGAAATGAAGTGGAAACCTTCCTTATTAGGTAGAAAATTCTTCAGAAACATGGCAGATATGTGGCCTTTTCTCCCATGTTTATTGCACCTGTAGATTTTTAATTTAAGCCCATAATGGTTACTCTTATGTCTTTGCCTGTGATTAGCTCAGGGAAAGCCATGTTAGTCAATCAGGGGCAATGAGGAGCCTTGCTTGTGACATTTGGGAAAAGAAGCTAGTCCCACTAGTCTTCCTCAGGGGGTTTCCATGTGTCAGCTTGACTTCTAGAAACTGCTGTAGTCACCTTGCGACCAGCATGAGGATGAAACTACAGTAAACATGTCCTACCAGAGGGATGGAAAGAACAGGGTCACTGATGACATCATTGAGCTGCTGCATAAACCAGTCTTATGGCCCCTTGGACTCTGGAAGTGCCATTATATTATAATTTGAATTTCCTTTTTGTTTCTGCTTAAGATAGCTTCCTTCTAGCTTATTGTCTTTTTGCCACCAGAGCATCCCACTAAAATAAACCCACCATTAAAAAAATTGGAAATGGTACTTGAAAATGCAGGAAGCAAATGCAGAAATAATCCCTATTTTGAATGTTATGTGGAAGGCTGGTTTGGACATTATGTGGAAATTCTTTGGGTGATGAGGCACAAACACATGGCTGGCTATGAAAGAACAGCTTTGTTAGATCAAAGGCCCTGGAGAGGGAGAGGGGAGAAAGAGGGCAAAGAATGGCTCTGGGCTTCACTAACCTAGCTGCCCGAGAGGGCCCATGGAGGAGGGGGAGAAGAGCACATGTGGGTGTCAGGCTCTTGCCTTTATTGTTACCAGGAAGGGAGGGGTCGGGCTATCACACGGATATTGGGGAATGGCAGGTTTAAACTATGCAGTGTGAAAAGCAGAAGTGGCGGGAGCCATTTGGAGAAGTAGAGGGCACTTATCATCCCAGCTGTGTGGAGTACCTGCCTTCCTAGTAAATTATCCAGTGAGAAAGGGCAGAATGGGCAAAGGGCTATTTGGAGAAGCTGAGGATGGCTCTTGTCATCCAAATCCCATGGTGGAGCATGCCTTGCTAGTTGCATTTGAGTCCAGGGGTACTAGCTGGATTGGTAGCTCAAAAGGAGATCTTATGACTAGGCAAAATGATAAAGCACCAAATATAATTTCTTGAATGCATTACAGGCCCAAATGTATGAAATTTCCCACTTCAAAAAAGTGGGGAAAATATGGGTGGTCCATTAATGGTGAAGAGACAACTGTCTAGCATTTTGGAAACAGGCTGGATCTTTATCTCTATATTTACACTGAAGTAAATTCTAGGTGGATCATATAATTATAAAGGAAATAAAATTAAACTCTACAAATATAGAAAAACTCTTGTACATTTCTAGTGGGAATATAAAATGGTACAACTACTTTGGAAAATTAAATATACTTTGAACATGTCATTCCACCCCTAGGTATTTACCTAGGAGACATGAAAACATGCCCATACAAAGACTTGCACATGCATGTTCAGAGCAGCTCTAGTCAACTTAGTTCCAAACTGGAAACAACACAAATTATCAGTCAATAGGTGAATGGATGAAGAATGAGGAAAATTCATACAATGGAACAGTACTTAATAATAAAAAGGAACAATCTATGGAAACATGTAATAACATGGATGAATCTCAAAATTGTTATGCTGATGAAAAGAGGCCAGACATAAAACAGTACCTATTTTAAGAGTTTGCTCATTAAAATTTCGGAAAAATGCAAATTAAAAGATACTGACAAAAAATGACCACGGTGTGGGGGTGGAGGGAGGGATTGACTCCAATGGGCACAATGAATCTTTAGGGAGTGGTGGAAATGTTCTGGATCTCTGTTGTGGTAGCTGTTTCATGGGTATATATAACTGCCAAAATTCTTCAAATCACACAAACTGGATGCAGTGGTTCTTTTTTGTAAAATATAACTCAATGTAGTTAATAAAGTCATCCAAGGATCTTTAAATCATATTGGAAGAGAACTTGGAGGAATATTTTTAAAATTTTTAGATGGGGAAGGCCCAAAATTCATAATGGAAAAAGTAATAAATTAGGCTATGTAAATAAATTGTATAAGGAAGGAAAGAAGGACAGCAGGTAGGCAGGCAAAATACAATAGTAAGAGTAGAAAAAAATTTGCAACACTGTGAAAGCATAAAGAGCTAATTTCTTTAATATATAAGATCACTTTAAGCAAAAAGAAAAATGTTAACAAAGGACAGGACACCAGTTACCAGAAATAAAATCACAAATGGTTTATGGATCTATGAAAATAATTTCAGCATCTTAGAACTAAAACAACTGTTGCTTGTTTTCATCTAAAGAGCACCAGTTTCAAAAGAACTCAGAATTGATCGGGGGATCAGGTACTTCCACACATTCCCACATGTTCTTAGAGGGAACCTAATTTGGTCTGAGTGCTTTGGTGAGAAATTGACCATGTATTCCAAAATCAAAAAGACTCAGAACCTTTGCAATTCCAATTATACATCTCAGAATTTATCCTATATTGAAAATCAAATACACAAAAAGACACGCATGAATTTTATTGTTGTATTGTCTGTAATAGGAAGAAACAAAACAGACAAAAATATAAAATATGTATCAATATTCTGTTCATCAATAGCAAACCATTTTAAGTAAGTTATGGAACATACACACTTCATTCCATTACAAAATAAAATTCTCTGGAACATTTAAAAACAATGAGGTAGACCTTTTTTTGCTGATATAAACACTTTTCATGGTATATTGGCAAGTATAAAAGTAATATAAAACAATATGCTCCTATTTTCATATAAAAAGCAGGGAGATAGATATAAACGCATTGCATTTATACATTAATAGACTATTTCTGAGAGGAGATAAAAAAGAAATTGGGGGATCTTGGATTGGAAAAAATTTTGCTTTATATTCATTTTTTAATTTTTGCGTTATTTCAAAGCTTTACTAGGTGTAAATGCTACTTTCTCAACTTGCAAATTGAAGCCGAATATATATAATGTTGCTGAATAGAATTTGCTTTTCTATAAAATGTCTCTTCTTTATAATCTGATGTTCTAAACAGTGGTAATTTGAGAAACCAAAGGCTTCAATTGACAAATTCCAGCCATATGTAATGTTGCATAGAAACTTTGGAATTCTTCTCTGCTAGATCTTTCTCTGCTATTAAAAATGTGAACATTCAGAAGAAAATAATAAAGCTCTTTAATTGTTATTTCATAATTTTTACAAGCTTTTTAAACTTATCTCTTCTTGTACACTATTCCCCACTGCTTTCCTATTGGGTGAACATCTATATTAAAAATGCTTATACAATATTCATCTGTTTATCTATTTGTGTTTTTGGCCTTTGATCTCTGTTATGCAGCAAAACAACCTTCTTGGGAACAGGAATAATGTGGTTTCATCTGCTCTCAGTGAAAAGGCTATACATTTTAAAAAACGCTTAATTAAAGAAAAAATTTAAGTATATTATTACTTCATGATCTTAGTGAATTGTAATGACAGAATAGACAAATTCATATTCAGTCTTTATAAAATGTTAATTGTGTTCCTATTAAAATATCGTTTAGCTATATATTATTAAGAAAAAACATTTAGGTTTGATTTTGCAGCATAGGAATAAGACTGGCAGAATTTTAAGGTAGTAATAGATTTTTAAAAATTTATATTCATTCATCTGGAAAATAAAATTATATATTTTAACTGTAATGTTCAAATTGACATGTCTTCTGTTAAAATTCTATCTGTGCAATTATAAATCATATTTTTGTGTTTATTTCAAGTCTAGAGTACTTTTAATTCAGATCAGGCTTAAAAAACATATCACGCTAACTACACCAATGTAATTTGGTTTTTGAAATTTTGTCTTTTTAATGCACTTTCCATGTCATAGAACATGAGAAAAAAGCTTGATTCTCAAAAACTCTGTAGGAAAGAAAACTCTGCTTTTTAATACAGAGGTAAAATGGACAGAGGATTGAGTAGTAATGAATTCATATGGGCAGAATTCTGATGCCCTGGAGGGTGATCTTGGGTATTTACCTACTACTACTCTTGAACCTGTAAGCTCTAGAGGTATAATAGGAAACTCTTTCTGTGTGATATTTGAAGGAGAATAGATGTTCTGCTTCTCAGAGAAACTCAGAATATTTAAAAATGTTACTAAAATGCAGATTTACAAGCATGGCTATTGGATAGAATAAAATTACTGCTCTATTTTCTCTCATTTAACTTGCCTATCCAATAATTCCTTTCTTTTTTCACTCCTTTGCTTTTTTACTTAACTTCTTTTTTATTTTATTTTTTACTTAACTTCTTTACTTTAGAGTGTAAGACTTTTTATCCCAATCTAAAATGGCCCTTCTTCAATCACATCATTTATATATCTCAACTTAAAAATTGGACAGGTTGAAGATTGGTGGATAAATTTAACTTGTATAAAGGAAGACCTTGTGTGTATCTGGCACTGTTAGGGCATCTACACATGCATTTAATCCAACATTTAATGATTAATTTCTGAGTGTATTTCTTATATATGTCAGGCATTAGGATAAATTCTATGTACAAAATGGGAAATATGATTGATATGATTTGTGTACTCGTGAAGTTTGAATTTCTGGTCTTCTAATGGAGACTTCTATTAAATAATTGCATATATATATACACATATCAATAACAAATGGAGACACTTTCTGATTAAAAACCTAAGAGGAGGGCCTAATTCAGTATGGCAGCCCAAGGATTATTGCTTGATGAAATGTCTTTCAGTTGAAATATGAGGATGATTAGGAGAAGGCAAAGCCAAGAGTGGGGAGATGAGCCTTCCAGGCAAAAAAAAAAGCTCAAAGAGGGAAAGCTCTTGGCGCACATGAAGACCTAAAAGGCTGTGGTGTAGTGAGCAAAAGAGGAAGGGGGCATGGAGGTGAAGCTGGAGGGAAGCAGGGAGCGGATCACAGAGAGCCTTGGAGGCCCAGGTCAGAAATCTACATTGTATCCTAAATTGAACAGGATGGCTTTGACTTCCTAAGCTTTGCAGTAAAATAATAAAATTTGTGTTTTAGAAAACTCAGTTTGGTTTCAGGGTGAAAAAAAAATGATTAGAGTAAGCAGAAGTAGAAGCAGGGAGTGTGGTTAGAGTTTTGTTGCAATAGTCCAAGGTGTTCCAAACTGACACTCTCTTCATGGGAGCAGGACCCTGTCACCCCTCTGCTTAACACATAGTAGGTGCTCAGTAAAATACATTGAATTAGTGGATTAATGATTTAATGAAGGGATAAGTTTAGCGGGCCTGGCATGCTATTGTGCTATTTTCATGAATTCACTATGTTCACTATGAATAGTGAAGTCTGCTAACGATGTAAGCTTAGTAGAGATTAGTAGGTTAACCCATTAGCATAGCAACCTTAGGATTCCTATGGATTTATAACAGAAATTTATTAAAATAAATCTTAAGAAGTAAGGGGACATAAAAATGTACTTTGTGAAAATACATTTAATATGTAAAAACTTTCCTTTCTTTCCACCTCTCTATATTATATCCCCCAGTTGAGATCTAAACGATATCTTGAATCAAAATAAATGAAAGAATAAATGTAGAGAAGTGGACTTGGCTCAATGGATAGAGCATCCGCCTACCACATGGGAAGTCAGCGATTCAAACCCAGGGCCTCCTTGACCCGTGTGGAGCTGGCCCACATGCAGTGCTGATGCGCGCAAGGATTGCTGTGCCACACAGGGGTGTCCCCCACGTAGGGGAGCCCCATGCACAAGGAGTGTGCCCCATAAGGAGAGCTGCCCAGTGCTAAAGAAAGTCCAGCCTGCCCAGGAGTGGCGCCACACACATGAAGAGCTAATGCAGCAAGATGACGCAACAAAAAAGAGACACAGATTCTGGGGCCACTGACAAGAATAGAAGCAGACACAGAAAAACACACAGTGAATGGACACAGAGAGCAGACAATGGGGGGGGGGGCAGTGAAAGGGGAAGGGAGAGAAAGAAGTAAAAAAATAAATCTTTAAAAAGGAAAAAAAAGAATAAATGTAATCACCAAATATCCTAGAGAAGTGTTTCTCAAGCTTTCTTATTTTAGTTCCCATTAAGCAAGTCATCAAATATGCTGAATTCTTTGGAAACCAAAGGCCATATTTCTATATAAACAATCATATAGTAACAAAACTTTTGACCTTACTCATTATTTATGATATATGAGAAAAGTAGAAAAATCTTTTTTGGTAAGGCTTTAAAACACAAATTAAAATATTTTAACTGTTCAAAATAGTTATAACACAGTTGGAAAATAAATTTTACAGCTCTACTACTATAAAAGCACACCTTTTTCTCTTAAAGAAGTTCTCTGGTCTCATTGTGTATATGCATGGATGATAGTTGAAAAAGAAGAAGTACAGTGTAGTCTTTGATAGGTCGAGTCATCAGGGAGAGCCATATCAGAAGCTCTGACTCATGGGAATAAGAAAAGTACTCCATGGGCAAGGCTTTTTGGAAAAATGATATATAGGATCATCTACAAAGAGTGCTAATGATTTTTAGGCAGGAGGTTTGGAAAGATAATTTTTTAAAATTTAATTTTATGGAAGCACTAAGGTCTCCCAAAACTTATGATTTTCTTCCAAGGTCATCTAAATCCCATTGGTTAAAAACCAGAGTGTGACATGATATATATCCTCAGGATCACCATTTCTTTTTTTCTCCTTCTCTACATTCCAGAGATTGAGTGTTTTCAAGCAAGCACTAGATACAATTTCATTTGTAGTTAAGCCATGTACACCAATAAAATATGAGGTGCAATGTTGAATTCTGTGTTCTTTGATGTGTCATTAGTTGCCCCTTTTCTTATATTTATATATGAGAACAAATGGAGTACAGGTAATTATAATGCATTCAGCAAATAAGTGGTTGTTGAAACCAGTTCCTCTTTTTATTGTAACCCAAAGTACTGTATTTTTTGGAAAAAGGATGGTAAGCCATTAATAAAACAAAAGTAGATAAATAAAGATACACTCAAGTAGTAGGGTAAGCAATGGAAAAACAAACATTCATTCTGAAATAACCTCTGAGCTTTAAAACACTTGCTCTGAAGGAAAATTAATTATTTAACATTAGTCATTTTGCTTATCATTCAAAATACAAATTATTATGTTTTTTTGAGGGACTAGGATACAGAATTTGTAGCGCCAGATAGACATAGATATATTTGCACATATCTAGATAAGAACTATTATGGGCATGGAGTTCATATAGGAAGTAAATACTGTTCCCTTGAAAATTAGAGCATGGTGACAGTGATATTCTAGGAATGGGGTTAATTAAAACAAATGAATAATTTATGTTAGCAATGGAAAGGACATGGGTAATTTGTTTAATTGATTAATTGGCAGTAACAACTAATGTTAAATAAAAAGACCATAAACGATCCTTTGAACATCAATTTTGACGTCATTCTGAAAGTCAAGTCACTGATGGAGTCAGGAGAAAGATACTAGGTCTGCTGCTAATAGATGTGTGATTCTGGGAAGGTTATCAAGTCTGTGGGTTGTGAGTGACTCCATCTGTAAGTACATATGATATTCATCTCTTTGCTATAAGAGTTAATATTCTAGGTGCTTTCTAATTAATGGAGTGAAGAATGGTGCTAACTTAAGAGAGAATTAAAAAAAAAAACAACTTTTGGACCAAGGAATGATACAGTAGTAAGCTGTCAGATTTACCATCCTATGAAGGGATATAAAGGAAAAGAAAGCAAAAAAATATGTTAAGCATGAGAATTATGATTATAGCCAACATTTCCTAGTTTCCTAAGAGAGACTAATTAGAGATCCTAATGCAAAAGAAGAATCGATGCAACCCAGGATCTAATATCCAAATCCTGTTTTTTTCCAACTGCCATCATGCTCCTAGTTGTTCTTGGCCCACAGTAGGTGGTCAACCTACAGAGACTGAATAAATAACAAAACACACCACCTTCCCTATAGTTTCCTGGCACCTGCATCTTCTTTGAAGGTGAAAAAAATGTTCAATTTTGAGAGTTACGACATATGATAAAATATACTGTCACTTGTCATAGATTAAGTAAAAATTTGAATGACATGTGGTCTCTGATTCTGAAAGCTGATAGGGGAAGAGCATGTGATATCAGAATGAGAGGATGGAGGCAGCTATGGGTGGGGAGAGGAGAAGTCACGGGAAGAAATACCTATTAGTGTCCATGGTAATGTGATTCTTACTTCCAGTTTCACCTTCAGCTTAGTCTTGAAAATGAGTTTATTAAAAGTAAGGGAAATGAGAGGTAAATATTTGTCTGATATGTATATGCATCCAGATCATCAAAACTATCCATCATGGCACTGACCAAATGAACCAAATGCTGGGTCCCATGCAATGCTCGGGTGTACTGACTGAACAAGAGGCATGTGGCTTGGATGCTCCAGTCAACTACGACACGGTGCTTGATAGAATCCTGATCAATGGACAGATTACTCATATAAAATGCATTTCCATCTTCTGCTATTCATTTATGAAAAGGTCATCTTGTTCCCTAGATCATTGTACATTGCCAGATGAAATAAGACAGATTTCATGAATAATCGAGAAAGAAAGCACTTAGGAATATATCTGTGTATTATTAGCCACTCATTCATTATATATGAACTAAAAATGCATCTTCAAAATAATACAGATGAAAATAATAGAGTCCAATAATGGAGAATTTGAATAAGAAATTCAAGTGCCCTTTATCATATATTTGATGGCAAAATCAATCTGATGGTATTATGTGTTTTGGTAGCCAATTGTGACAGGCTGGAAAGATGAGCTTTTCTTTTAAAGTACAATTAAAAAATTTTCCAAATCTAGCCAACAAACCTGGCTCTGGGGTGTGGGGACAAATGCAAAGATGTCATTCTATCTATTCTTGCAAGCAGTGTTGACTGTACCGTACACCTGTTCACCAAGGCCTCTAGGAGATTGAAGTCCCACTAGAATTTGCTCAGAATCACAGAGATGGCTCATGAAGACAGAGGCTACCAAACCCAAAGAGACTGCAGGGCAAGTGCTCTTCCAGCAGGCTTAAATCCTCTGTGCACTTCTGATCAGATCCCACAGAGCATTTAATGCCAATTTTTAATGAGAAGTGTGGGGAGATAGCAATTAAACGGGAGAAACAAAACCTCACCTCACATTGGACTGTGTTCACTTGAACATCCTGAACACTCATTTATTTTAGTTTTGTTCTCAAAATTTATTCAATTGAGACTGACTTTCTTGTCAAGATTATGTTCTCTTCTCCAAAAGCTTGCCTTTAAATATGCTTTTAAATACATGATGCCTGAGGTTAGTAGACTCAGTGAAGAACAAACATTTTTTGTCTCAGCTTGATATTTGACTTACTGTTTTATATAAGCAATGTGACACCCATAGTTAAGCCTTAGCAAACTTTCACTTTAACAAATGTAATCTTTGCCTTTAATTCAAATGTAAGACTAAAAGCTCAGCCAATGGAATTACTGCCTTTGGCAGTCGTGTACGTGTGAAGGTTTGTATGTTTGAGAATGTTTGTTTTAGGATGGTTTTTACAGGCATCATAAATCATGGCTATAGTCGTAAATTAACAAAAATATTTTAGTAGTAAGAGTACAGAATTTGTACACTATGTACCACATTCATAAAAAATTTAAAGGAAAAAAAAAACAGCATTCATTTAGTTGACCATTTTGGGTGCAAGTTGAAACTAAGTCTCCCTCTGCTTTATGTGGTTTCATTTGTAATGCAGTCTCCAACCAAAATTAAACTTTCCTTTCTTTCTGCCATAAGCATTTTCTTGTAATGCTAGCATTTATAATCTGACTTGTAATATCAATATTTATGTATATGTCATTCTAAATCATAGAGAGATAACTGTTCGGGAGTGGGAATATTTCAACAGCTATAGATCACATAGGAAGACCAACTTTTAAGTTGATCATTTTGTTCAAAATAACTCATTGAAAATAATTTTTTAAAAATTTGCATAACAAAAACCCACTTAAAATTCATGTTCAATAATAAAAATATACATATTTTCATTCATGAATATTGATACATATTCATATATATAAATATATAAAATTAGTCCCTGGGTGAGGTCCTAAAGGAGTAGGGAAAATATAAAATGCATATGATAGTCTGTCTTTCAGATGTTGAAGTGAACAAATTAAAAACTGCAGGAAAAAAACCCCTGATAGGTGCTAAAAGTATTATACTAGGCCAAAGTAAGGTAGGTTAGATTAATTCCCCTTGGAGATATGAAGTGTCAAGACAGGCATCTCAGAGAGGATAGATTTAAATTGGGTCCCGAGGTGAGTCCAAAAGGGTAAGAAAGATTTTTCTAAGTAAATAGGGAATAAAGGCATTTCAGAGCTAGAGATTGGCACGTACAAAAACCTAATGACTTGAGTAAATAATTCATAGTGCATGAGATTGAACAAGGAATGTCTATGGGTATGACACACACACCAATGCCACAGGGGAGGCGAGAATGATGGGAAAGAGCAGCCTTGAGTTCTGGATGAGCCCCCTCCTAGAGAGTGAGTGTAGGAGTGGGCAGGGGCCTGGAGTGTCAAGGGGGCAGCCTTGGAACACCTCAGCTTAGTGGGCATGGCTAGAGACGAAGGGGGACTTGCTGGCTTCAGCCCGGCCTGACCGCTTGGGGTGTCCTTTCCTTGGCAGGAAGGACTCACTTCACATTCAGGTCCTGGGCAACTTTCTGGTTCTCCTTCTTCCCACATCAGACCTTCAGGGCAGAGGCTTGCAGGGAGTGGCCATAGGAGAAAGTCAGGGCCCATGGCTTTGGCAGGGGGCACTTGTTGATGGCCTTGAGGTTGATGGATGCCTCCTCCTCACTCTGGCTTCCAGAGCAGAAGGTGACTCCTGGGACAGCAGGGCGCACTGTGCAGTACAGCACTGTGACAGTTGACAAGGCACTGTGATCAGAAAAAAACTTGTGGGTGCAGGTGTGAAGTGCCTTCCAGGTAGTCATGGTGGTCAGTCGGAGCCTTGTAGAAGCAGCCAGCACCTTCTTGGTTACTGACAGCGCTTCATGTCACGGCCCCATCAGGGAAAATCTCTGGCTTCAAGATGGGCATGATGCCACTCTGCTGGCAGATGCTGACATAGTGGGCCAGCACATTGATGTTCTCCATGATGGTGAGGGTGGAGGGGATATTCTCAGTACATGGAAGGACCAGGCATAAAGCTGGGCCATTTGCATGTTTAAGTTAAGAAGTGACGTGGTATAGCTTGCTGGCCTAATGTGGACAAATATTAGAAGGACAAATGTTGGGGTCAGTGAGACCTGTTAGGAGGTTATTGTAAGAGAAAAGGCAGAAAGTGAGAGGCTGTGTGGCACAGAGATTAGGGAAAATGGAGCAATGAGGCAGTTCAGTGTTAGATCTGATGGATTGAAAAGTGTTTGGAGATGGGTAATTAGGATGAATGCAAAGACATTTCAGCAATTTCCATCTTGAGCATGTTGGTGGGATTATCCCCATACTGAAGAGGTCTGGATTTCTTTCTTGCCCTTTCTTTCTCATGAGGTAGGGTTCGGTTGATGGATATTAATGAATTTGGGCCATGAGTTTCATGTGCCTATGGGACATTGTAATGGAAATTTATTTAGTCTAGCCTAACAGATTGCATCCCCTTGACTTGCCCCCTTAATTTGAGCCATGCCTCTTCTCACATCAAATGGTTTTGAAGGAACTGCCATATTGGTACCATGGATTTTTTGATTGGCCACAATAAACTGATTGGCATAATAGACTGATGGGCCACTTAAGAGTCCTTACTTCAGATTTTACACTGGAAGAAAGAAAGCAAATTTAAACTGTCTTTGGATGTCTGAAATGGAGAATATGTAAATTTGGAGATTATTGGTTGTCACATTCCAACATGTGGACTTAAAGCTAGCTTACAGTATGAGAGAAGATGCAAACAAATACTCAGAAGGGATTCAAGGGAGAGATGGAAAAAGACTATGTCCTAAATTCCTCTTAGGGCTCTGGCCATTGGTGGGTACAATATTCTACTTCCTAGACTCCCTGAAATCCTCTAATAACTACTCTAGTAAACCTTCTTTCTCCCATTGTTTTTTCCCTAGCTAGCCAGAATCCACTGAGGTTTTTTAGTTTAAAAAACAGGCAGGGGAGTGGATGTTGCTCAGTGGTTTGAGTGCCTTCTTCCCATGTACTAGGTACTGGGTTCAATCCTTGGTACCTCCAGCCCTCCCCCCAAAAAAGAAAAACTAAACAAAAACAAAAATAGTCAAAGTAGTATTTTAAAAAATTTTATTAACATTTATCATTCAAACATGAACATACACAAATAATAAGTACATAGTAAAAGTTGTAAATGTATAAAACAAACATGCCTACATCATACAAGACCCCACCACCAACACCTTGCATTGCTGTGAAATATTTGTTATAAACTATGAAAGAGCATGTCAAACTATTACTACTAAGTACAGCCCATGTTTTCTATTTGGTGTATTTTACCCCCAAAGCACCCAATTATTGATACCCTGTATTCATATTATATATTTGTTATAGTTCATGAAAGAAAGTTCTCATATTTGTTCTAGCCACTGTCCTTCTTCTACCACTGGATTCCCTGTGTTATACTGTCCCATGCTTTGTACAATCCATTCAGAGTTTACACTCAGTGGCTCTCATTTTCATCACAGAGTTGTGCTGCTATCACCTCAGACAATTTTAGGATGTTGAATCATTATTTTATGACATCTGAATGGAGGTGGTTAGTATGAAAAGAAAAATATTCAGAATAAAAGATCAGGACTTGGGCATACATTTAGGCATTATAAGCATGGGAGCTGAAGCCCTAGGAATGAATAAAAATGTCCAGAAAGAGAAAGGAGAGAGGGCAAAACCTCAGCATGCACCAAATGAAAGGTAAACCCAAAGAAGAGAGAGAGATTTGTCAGATAAGGAGAGGAAAAAGGAAGAAGGAATTTAAAGTATGAGGTGTGGATTACTCTGCTAAATATTGCAAAGAGGTCAAATAGAATGAGGACTAGTAAAATGTTATTGAATTTGGCAAACAAATGACAATTCTTCACTTTGCTAGATATGACCGGTTTCTGTGGAATGAAAGAATGTTGCCTAAAAACAGGGATAAATAATAAATAGGAGTAACAAGAGAAAATTGCCTTTGCAAGATGTGTGAAGTGAGGAAAAGAAAGAGGTAGTAGTAGAAGGAACAATTGCATTCACTTTGGCAAAAGTTTAGTTCCTAGTATGTGCTAGGTACTAAACTAAGCTAAATGCTAAGACAGATATAGCTTCTGTCTGCAAAAATTACAGGTTAGTGAGGAAACTCATAATCAAAGGTGGGGAGAGAGACAGGGCTAGTAAAAAATATGCTTTTGACTCCTCAATAGTTATGTGGTCTTCTTGCATTTTATGTCTAAAAAAACACATCGTTTTGTGTGCCAGTGTTTTTGCATGCATACACACACACTCACACAAAACACATCTAGGCTAAATGAAAACAACTAGCTTGTTTTAGAGGAATCAGTGCTATAATCCGTTGTCTGAATGTGTAAACCAGCCATCCAAACCTGTTCTAATCCATGATGAAACAGCCATTCTGGGGGAACTGTTGATTAATCTGTGTTTAAGAGTAAGTTCTTACTCTTACATGACAATTACACCATATAAGGAAAGAGTAGCCTCAAACATCTTTCTCTCAGAAATTACACTTGTAGAAAGAGAATGCAACAATCAGTTGAATCACACTAGTGATATTATTTTGTTTTGTTTACTTTTTAAGCAACAATGAGAGTTATGTATATATATATTTCCTCACTTAAGAGTAAATATTTCTGAATAGTACTACTGAACTTTCCACAAATGGAAGATTTTAATTTTTTTTAGGGACACACCCCTAAGTAACTTTTTTTTCCAACGAATTGATGCCAAGAATGAAATTCTTTAGAAGGGAGGTTCTTGTTTATGAGTTACCCATACTTTATTCACAGAAATCGAAAAGTTGGCCCTTACTGTTTGAAGTTTTACTACCTTGTCAAGGTTTCTGATCTTAGCAACTTCAATCACTCCACCCCAGCATTGCTTCAATTAAACATTAATTAAAAAAAATAAAATGTGATAGATAACATTTTCAGAAAGAGAAAAATCTGAGATTAAATTTATATTGACAAACATGCACAGAATGAATGTAAACATATATAATCACTTTGGGGGAGGGTACGGTCAAATGGCATAATTGAAAAATTATTTTACTGACAAAATTTGAGTTGTGCAAGGCACGGACCCCTATCACTCTGGATTATTTTTTTGATTTGAGAAATTCATGTTTGTAATATTTTAAATGTTTTTTGAACATATTCTCGAACACTTAGCTGGATGCTCACAATTCAATCTTGAAAATTTTTATAATTTAGCTCTTGCATTTCAAATATTAACAACTCAACTTGAAATACGTAATCCAGAGTTTATGTCTTTGCGCTATTTCCCTCTGTACAAGATTCTCATTATTTTATTAGCTACTTAGCAAAAGCCTATTCATTCCTCATAATCCAACTCAAATATTTTCCTTTCTGTGTTTCTGTAACACTAATCTCTCTTACAATACTCATCATATTTTACTCTATTTACTTGTGTAATCTGAGTTTCCTCATACCTCACAGGCCATGGGTACAAATGGCATCACATGAATTAGCAATGACCAAATTGCTTTAGATTTTGCCCAAACTGCTCAAGTAGGATTTCAGTTCCCTGAGAATTGCCTGTCAAGTATTCTTAGTAAGACATAGGATTGTTCCACATGAACTTACAAGCATGTTCCGCAGGTCTTATCTACCATCTCCCACCAGGATGACACTGGATACTGCTGTTTTCCCCGGGGTTGTCCCATCCCCTCTTGAGCACCATGATCTGTGATGTTGCTCTGATACAGCTACACAAGACCATATCCAGATGTACCAGACTGAGTCTTCATGGGACTGAAGCAAGAGATACGCTCTGCAGAGTGGAAAGAATTCTTATCTCCCCTATTATGTTTAATGCTTTGCCACTGGGGCATAAACAGCTCTGCTTGTGTTCTATGTCTCAGTGGTTTTTCTTGAAAATAAATTCTGCAGCCTTTCTCCTCATGAGGCTCAGATCCCATTCCATGGGGATGGTATTCTCTTCATTTTCTCATCTCCGCAGTCAAAGCAGGCAACAATCTCCAATCTCTTCCTTTCTGCACAACAACTGCTGTCATAGTCACTGTGTCGCTTTCTATAGCTACCTTCCATCGTCTTCAGCTTTCCAACCAGCTTACATACATGGTCAGGCAGGACTGAATCTCACTTGGGCTGATTACTCTGTCTGTAACACCTCTTTACACATTTTCAGTCTCAGAAGATTGAGGACATGAAGCAAGACTCTTTCTGCTCTACTTTGAATCAGAACTAAAAAATAAATTTTAGGCAACTCATAGGCTAATCCCTCCTTTCAAAAATCAATAGAACTCTGATATTTGTCAAGAATTGTGTAGAGTTTCCCCAGCGTGCCACAGTATTATGGAAGCCAGCAGAAGTCACTAGACTCCTTGGTCAGAAACAATGCATTTCATTACTCATGACATAGGAAGAGCATGCGCTTCATGTTTACATTGAGACCCCTTGGCCCCAAAATCCCACATGTTGCATCACAGCTGAGAACCCCCAATATGAAGGATCCTGAATATTTTATAATGAGTTACAAGCAACCTGCCTGACTGCTGCCCTAGAGGAAAGCATAATCTCTCTTATATGGAAGAATAAACAAACCTGCCCTCTGCTCTTGGGGGAGATACTACCAAACTTCAAAGGCAGTTCGCTTTGCAAACAAAAAAAAAAAAAAAAAAAAAAAAACATCTTTGAAAAGATAATCTGGAACAAAGTCCGGCAGTGCCTCAGCTTGCAAGATGTGAAGAAGCCCAAGACACCCATGGAGAATTGCCTCCCAGTGGTATCAAAAACTAAATTGACTTTCTAATGTTCCCAGAGTTAGTTAATACCAGGACCAGAACTCAGATCATTTGGCACATAATCCAGTAACTTCTTTAAGTGAAACTGCAACAGAAATAGAATTGCATGGTATTAATTCAGTTTCATTGAATAGCACTGATGAGTACAAAAAAGGGAATTTCCAAAATATATTTTGAAAGTTCTGATATCACTGTGGTTATTCACATCTTGTAATGAATATTGTAATGTTAATTATATATATCTCCCAATAAAATATTTCAAGATTTTAAAGGGTAATGTAATGACAAAACTTAAAACAAACAAGCAAAGACAAACAAGCAAAGACAATTCCTTATACCTACTGCTGTAAATTAAGACCAAAAAAAATCCAGCTTTAAACCATCAAATCAGCATCCTGTAAATTATAGATTTTTATCAGAAATGTTCAAATCTAAACTGTGATATTTCCAAGTCCTGCGGCCTGAGAACCTCAAGTCTATTTTTCTACAACTGTATTTCTGAAAAACCTGTCAGAATGAAACACAAATTCATTAATTGAGGAGATCAGATTTTATGAAATAATGTCTGGAAAAAACGTACCAAAGTTAAACAGCTAATGTTCCTGTGAACAACACATTCATTTCAGCATGCTATTGGGTGTGGCCTCCATATTTTATTGTATGATGATGAAAAACATTGACATGGTTACCAGGCGAAATTTACTGTTAACTCATGTGTCCTAAAGTGAAGTACTGTTTTATGGTAGGTCACCCCACAATGCTTTATGCTTATTTCAATTACATTTTCTCAGATACTTTCCAGAAACAATATCTGTATGAAATTCAAGCATACAAAAGCAAAAACTATAAAAACCTTAGACGGTAATGTGGAAGAAAATCTTCTTGGTCTTGGACTCAGAAATGGATTTTAAGATATGGTACAAAAGCATGAGAAACAAAAGAAATGCTGCATAAAATGAAATTCATCAAAATTAAAGTTGCACATCAAAGGATCTTATCAAGAAAGTGAAAAGATAACCCACAGAATGGGAGAAAACATTTGCAAATCATAAATCTGATAAGGACTTAATATACAGAATATATGAAGAACTTTTACAACGTGACAACAAAAAGACAAATGACCCAATTAACATATGGGCAAAGGATCTGAAGAGATATTTTCCAAGGAGGATATAAAAATGGCCAATAAGCACATGGAAAGATGTTCACCATCATTAGCCATTAGCGAAATGCAGATGAAAACCACAATATGATACTCACACCCACAAGGATGGCTATTATTTAAAAATTGGAAAATAAGTTTTGGCAATGATGTGGAGAAATTGGAACACTCCTGCATTGTTGGTGGGAATATAAAATGGTACAGTCACTGTGGAAAGCAATGTAGCAATTTCTCCAAAACTTAAATATGAAATTGCCGTGTGAACCAGCAATTCCACTCCTAGCTATATACCCATGAAAATTTAAAACAGGAACTCAAATGGACACTTGTGCAGCAATGTTCATATATCATTATTTGCAATTTCTGAAAGAAGAAGACACCCCAAGTGTCCTTTGGCAGATGAATGGATAAACAAAACATGGTACATACACACAATGAAATATTACTCAGTTGTAAGAAGGAATGAAGGTCTGAGACATGCTGCAACATGGATAAACATTGAAAAACATTCTGCTGAGTGAAATAAGCAAGGCAGGCACATAGAGACAAATTTTACTGCATGATTTCACTTACATGAAATATCTGAAATAGCAAATTCATAGAGACAGAAAGCTAATTAGAAGTGAACATGTTGGGTTGGGGAGAAGAGAAGGTTATTGCTTTGTGGGTATGGAGTGCAAATGTTGATAAATTTTAAGAAAATCACCTGGGGAGATCTTTGAAAATCCTGACTCTAGTGCCTCCCTCCCCACTAAATATACTGAGTTTTTAAATCACAAAAGGGGAAGATGATTATATCTAATAAAAACTTCAAAACACTCTTTTTACAATTTTTTAAAGTTGTTGTTTGGGAGACCCATATTAGGATGAAAACGAGGGTGGTGGGATAATGAAACTTTCTTGTTTTACTGAGTCAGAAAGAAGTTATTCTAGGGGGTAGTATAAGTTTCTTTATGACAGAAGACCCAAATCCACAGACTGTTCATTTTTTTCAATATTATATATATCAGGCTTTTATTCAGACAAATGCTGAAATATAACAACAGGATAATGCTTGTTATTACTGGCTTCTGCTTACCCAGGAGAAATCAGGAGTGATTGTTCACCTCAGAAGAAGGATTTCCTCTTGTAAATGAGCCAGGAGAAAACAATCACTCATCTTGATTGCTTTAGTTGATGATGTGAACATGGAAAACATATCTGGATGAACTATACACAGATAAAAGAAAAATCAATATTTTGCATGAATTCTAAGTACCTCCCATTTGTAGGTTTAAGTTAATTTGGGGTTTGAATATAACAGCAGCAAACAAGGCCCCTGTGTTGAGTTAACACAAAAATCAGTTACTGGAAACAATGTGCCTATCATTGGGTGACATGTAATGAATTGTCTACACTGGGAAACTCTTGAAAATGAAATGGGGCACTAGTAATAATTACGCTGGGACAGTTCCAGTAAAACTGTGATATATGATCATATTTATATATAGGAATTATTGTCAGTGAATTTACCATATTTGAGAGAAATATGTTGTACCTAATTTTACCTATCTTAGTGTACTTTTTGGAATATAAAATGGAAATTAAATGCATTCAAAGCCAGTAACTTATCTCAGTTGATTTGACTGAAGAGCATTTTTTTTGTTTACATTGCAAGCTATGCTTAAGGAAGAACAAAATTAGATTTTTGATATGTCTTATCTAATGAAATCTCATTAATGGAAGTGATAATCAGACGTAGTACTAGATTGACTGGATCAGCTAAAAAATGAGGTTACCTGCCCAAACTAATTTTACTCCTTAAATTGATTTTTTCCTTCTTTAATTGCTTTTGATTCTACTGTCAGTGCTGCACAATTTAATTCTAGAGTTATCTAATCCAGCTTACTCATTTTACAAAGGGGCAAGTCAATTAAATTTCTCAGAATTGGGAACGGACTTTGGCCCAGTGGTTAGGGCGTCCGTCTACCATATGGGAGGTCCGCGGTTCAAACCCCGGGCCTCCTAGACCCGTGTGGAGCTGGCCATGCGCAGCGCTGATGCGCGCAAGGAGTGCCGTGCCACGCAAGGGTGTCCCCCGCGTGGGGGAGCCCCACGCGCAAGGAGTGCGCCCGTGAGGAAAGCCGCCCAGCGTGAAAAGAAAGAGCAGCCTGCCCAGGAATGGCGCCGCCCACACTTCCCGTGCCGCTGACGACAACAGAAGCGGACAAAGAAACAAGACGCAGCAAATAGACACCAAGAACAGACAACCAGGGGAGGGGGGGAAATTAAATAAATAAATAAATCTTTAAAAAAAAAAAAATTTCTCAGAATTGTAGAATGAAGAAGCCTGGATTGGAAGCCAGGTCCATTAGCTGCCATGGGAAAGTGCCTCTCTCTCTGTACTCCATCAACAGATGTCATTGCTTACTGTATTTTAACTCTACCCTCCATAGGGTGGGGCTTTCTGTACCTCGTCTGTGCCCAACAGATATGCAGAGCTCAGCACCTCTTTGAGTCCTGGTAAGGAATAAGAAGCATTAGTGAGGAGTATGCATTGTACTGAAGAGTCCATAGGAAAGACAAATAAGTTTGACAGTGAACAACCCAGCACATGAGTTAGGACTTCTCTACGAAATGTCTTAGAGTAGATATTTCTGAGGCTCATTAATATGAGGTTCTTCTTTCATTCTAGACATATGTAAATCCTCGCTTCCCAATCCCCTTGGGTTGGATGTGATCATACAACCGGTTAAAGTCAAGGATTTGTGACAGAAGTGACATGTCTTATTTCCAGGCTGAAGCATTTTATTGCAGGTATGAAACCTACTCTAGCATGCTTAGGACAGGTTTCTTCTCTGAATCAGGGATCCTTAACCAGGGGTCCACAGAACCTCAAGGGGTCTGTGGAAAAATTTCAGGGGGTCTGTGAGCTTGAACTGGAAAAAAAAACAAAAAACTTATTATCTTTATTTTCTCTGATCCCTAGCCGAAATCTTGCATTTCCTTCACTTATGAATGTATGCAATAAATTACAGTAGTAGTTATTTTATATCACATTACAGTTGTTGCATATCTTGAGAAATTGCTTATGCTCATCCTTCCTTCAAAATTAAGGTAGTTGTTAGGTAGGTGAGTGTCATAAAACTATCTGCCGTTACATTCTGAGAAGGTGTCTGTGGTTTTCACCTGACTGGCAAAGGGGTCTGTGGAACAGAAAAGGTTAAGAACCCCTGCTCTACATGTTCTTCTCTGCCTCACTGCTGCCTAGAATTATGGTTTTCTCTTCTTTTCTGAAAGGCCAATAGCCTTGTTGGCTCAGAATTCTTCCTCCCAAGTTCCTGCTCTAGCAATTCACTTTTCTCTCTCCTTTATTGGGCAGAGCCATTCATCTCCAACCCAGCTATAGTCAAACTTGCAAATAAAAAGTCATCATGATTCTCATCAAAATAATGAGGATTTCCAGTTCATTGGACACAGTCACCTTAGGGTGGAATATCTCTCTCTGTGTGGTTATACATACATGTGTGTGTAAATGATATAGTATTCTGTAATTATTCTATTAATTATTCTGTGAATTTTAAAAAATGAATTGGATTGCAAGTCTTGACAATGAGGGGTTCTTAACTAAGCATCCATAATGAGCTTCAAGTTCTATGAAACTCTTGAATGATTGCCTATTTTTTATGTATGTCTATGCATATGTGTATCTCTAGCTTTCATCAGATTTTCAAAGGGATCCTTGAGTTAAAAATGTAGGAGCCATTGGTGTAGAAGCAGCAGAAGTTGGAAAAAGAAGGGATAATTTGCAATAGTGAGGATTCTAGCACTGATACTTGCCAATTCTTATATAGATTCATGTCATTGCCCAGATTTGACAAGGCCAGAATTGATTACTAACTCTATCTAAAGCACAAGAGTGTGAAGTATATAAAGCAGAACACTAATTAATTTATATCAGCACTCTACCTATTAGAGAGCTAGGATAATTTCAGGACAGGGCATTGTCCTACTTGCTTATTCTCTCCATTTAAACAAATTACAGAAGGCAAATTATTAAAAGTTTCTTGCTGACCAGAAATCGGCAGATCCTGCACCACTAGAATCTGAAAGCTGCTTTGTTCTGAATCAGAAGTTAGTCTTGATGTTACAGGGATGTGGGATGGGGCAAAGATAGAAAAGTACTTTGAGTTGCCTGCATTTCCATGTTTTGGAGTGGCATGAATCTATGAGATCACTGTGGATGGAGAGTACTCAAGACAGCTGAGGCTTAAGGCATCTTGGGGGTATCCCAAGAAGGTTGTCCATAAGAGAAGCAAGAATAAGTGAGCAGCAATAATCTATAAAATGGAGCATCCTCTGGGAAGTGAGAGGGAGGAAGAGGAAGACTGTATCATATATGCTTGATAGCAGGCCTACCAGAGCCCCCTGATAAAATAAAAAATAAGTTGAGCTCATGAAAGAATCAGTCTGTGGGCACTGACCACACTATGACATCCAACGGCCCATGATGGTGACCAAGAGGAGGTCTGCAAACCCCTCCCACTGACAGGGATGTGCTGGACGTAAAGTAAGCAAACTTCTTTTCCCCCATGTCCTCTTTTAGCACCATAGTTACAGGGACAGAATACAATAGTAATATGACTGATTTATTACAAAGCAGAGATTTAGATTTTAATAATGTGGTTGGTCTTGAATTCACTAAACTGAATTGGACATATCAGAAGGACCTAAAAACCTGTTCCCTGGCAAAGATAATTTTTCTCACTGCTCAACCATACTACATCTAGCACTTGGGGATGAGGTCTTGACAGAATATAATTGCTAGTGATTATTTGAGATAAACTTGAGTTTCTTGAGTCAAATCTGTAGTATGTTTTAGAGATTCACATTCTTTATATTAAATTTTCTGTATAGCTTTAATTTTAATAGCCAGTTTACCAAATATTACTTTATATAGTAGATGTTTGCTGAATGAGCTATGCATGAAAATAATTTTGGATTAAGGAAGCCCTGAATAAAGTATTTGATAGAGTCAGGGACAGTTTGCAAATTTATTCATATCCTTATTGGGTAGCAAGTTCTTCTATAATGCACTAACGCTTTTGCCCCAATTAGTAAGTCAAGTAGGGAGTTATATATAACGCAATGGTTAAGAATATGATTTTGGGAGCCTGGCTGCCTGAGCAGCTGGACTCTGTTACTTCCTGGCTTTGAGATCTTGGGCAAGCTACTTAACCCATCTGTGCATCAGTTTCTTCATTAATATAATGGGATTATAAAGCACCTGCTTCATAGGTTTGTTGTGATGATTGAATTAGCATGTGTCAAATACCGTAACTGGCACCTAACAATGTTAGCTGTTATTATATTAATTACTATTATCATTACCAGCATTATTATTCTACATACACTTTTGCAATAGAAGTATTGGAATTGAGAAAATGTTGATCTTGCCCCTCCTTTGCTATTTAATTCTCTGTATGTAAGAAAACCATGATTTCTCTGGGTTTCAGTCTTCCTCATTCACCAAATGGGGTGAAATCACCAGCTTTAACATCCTCACTGGGCTGTGAAGAGGCTCTGAATAATTTCTCTATAAATGTGAGTGGTTAATGGAGGAGGGCTGAGAAGAGTCATGTTGAACTCTTCTTGAATTCCATAATTATTTAAGCATTTCTTCCTAATCAGAGCCAGTCTGCACAGGTAAGTAGAGGGCAGGGGTTGCCGAAATGCATCGTTCAATGTGCTATCCCCTGGCCACACGGGGTTGCACTTGATATATGACTAGTCTGAATTGAGAAGTACTTTAAGTATAAAATACACACCAAGCATAGAAGACTTAGTATGAAAAAAAGGAATGTAAACTATTTTATGAGTAATTTTTTATAAATGTTTGCATGTTTTGATGTGCTGCATTAAATAAAATATATTTTAAGATATGTTTTCAACTTTCCTTTTAACTTTTTAAATTAGATGCACTAAATAAATTGTATTTTACGATATGTTGTCACCTGTTTCTTTTTACTTTTTAAACTAGTGAATGGAAAATTAAAAATTATATTTTTGGCATGCATGTAGCATTGGCGTAGAATGTCAGGTAGTTGAACATCACCCTTCTCCACAAGTCACCGAATGGTAAGACTCGTAACTCCACTTTCACCCTGAAATTAGATGTGATTCAAGCTCAGGGAATGTGGCTGGGCATGGGTGGGGCCTGCGGGTAACCAGATAGCCAAGTGGCTAACCATGTCTGCCTTCCCACGGATTGAACGTTTGTCCCAGTGACAGTGCTCATAGGGAGTTTCTTGGATTCTTCATTACTGACCAAATGAGGATGAGTAGTTTGCCTGATTTTAAAATGAAAAATTCTTGGTTCTGGTCAAAGAATGAAATTGTATGTTCTTCCAGGACATTTTAAAAATTTCACTTGTTTTTACTGTAGTCTACTATAAAAATGAAGGCTTCCGCATGGTACATTTGGCTTTACAAATGTTAATGACTAGCTAATGCTTATTTTATGTGTTGTACATCATTATAATCTGTTGATCAGTAACACAGCTTCCACAAAATGTGAATCATGGAACTTTTACTTAGCATAACTTGAATACTAAGCTATGACTTCTAACTGAATTAGTTGGATCCATTGCAATATTGTGCTTATTTATCTCAGAAAATAGGCAACTAGCAAAAATACACATTCATTGCAATTCCCTACTCCAATGTTACACTATAAAAGAAATACATTATTCAGTGTACTTCCTAAGAAATAGCATTCCTTACAGCATCTTTTTCTCTCTCTCTCTCTCTATATATATATATCTATGCCAAAACAAAGGAAGAACACAATGCAGCTTTTAAGATTACCATTTAAAGCAAGTGAGGTAATAACACACTGGGACTGTCAGCACCTCCTGTTTAGAAAGTTCAGCTATTTATCATGAATGCTTTTCATTTTGGCTATGCATGAGAATAAAGGTCAAGGGGTGATTGCTTTGAACAGTTTAAGATACCACCTTCATCATTTTGCTAGATACCCTGCGGCATTAGCAGCATTTTTATTTTGAATGTATTGTCCTTAATAAAACCATTAGCTGAATTTGTTCACCAGTATAATTCATTGTGATTTATACACCGATTTCCATCCCATGACTTTCCACCATCAGCTCCTATTGGCTCAAGAGGGAACAGATTTAAATTGTAGCAAGTTAGGGGTTCCTTGATAGATGTTGGATAAGAGAATGTATGTGAGGACGCCAAGGCTTCTCCATCCCAGAGGACACAGAAACATAAGCCCTGTGTCTGAGCTGGGTTGTGGATGGACCTGTCTGGAAAAGGGGTACAGTCATTATATTGTATGGACTTTGTCAGCAGTACTAGCTTATACCATTGGAAAGTCTGGAGGCTTTTGTTCATACAAACTCCCTATGATGGAGATGACAGAAGTTTCTAATGTGAAAGAAGTTGGAACTTGGAAGCCTGCAGGCAGAATCCAGCCATGGAAGAGGTTGTTTAACCAGCAGTGTTTAAAATCTTTTTGAATCAGTCTCTGATCTTTAAAAATGTG
Organism: Dasypus novemcinctus; assembly: GCF_030445035.2. Classification (NCBI taxonomy): domain Eukaryota; kingdom Metazoa; phylum Chordata; class Mammalia; order Cingulata; family Dasypodidae; genus Dasypus; species Dasypus novemcinctus. The sequence continues at coordinate 21,947,004 of NC_080676.1, read as the reverse complement.
AATGTTTCTCATGAAAATTTGTATTCAATAAAGGTTCAGAGAATCAGTAACCCTGTTCTAGCATTGTTGCACGGCAACATGGAGCTGAATAGCGGGTGGTCTTTTTAAACGGGTTTGGGCAATTCAGTTTGCTACAGCTCCCACTGCTCCCATCTGTCTTACACCTTTTGAGGGGGTGACTTGTTTCACTCATTGATATAACCTGCTTAGCTGAGTTTGTGACCCTGGGGGTAAGCTTAGCTCTGCCTTTTTATGATGCTTAAGATCTGGGCTTTATTAACTTACATTCCTTCAAAATTTAAAAATGTATAATTGTTTGATAACTGATGAACACAGGAAGATTAAAAAAAAATAATTCAAAACAGGTGACACTTATGTTTTAAATAATATGGGAAAAGGGCAGAGGAAAAGCCATGTAGCCTCGAAATATCTGGACAAGCATAACAAGTCAAAATGTTTGCTTTCTAAATTCATGAGCTGTAAATCTTTGGCAGTCATAACTATAGCTATCTTTGTTCTCCACTATCAAGAGCGCGTTTGGAGAGCCATGTCAGTAGACCAGATCCTCCTCTGTATTGCTAAAGCTATTAAACAAGGTCATGGAAAGATAGGGAAAGATTGAATGTTCTTAAATAAGTCACCCGATCCTAATCAAACAGGCCATAAATCAGAGGTTCTGACTTAGCTGTACTTTTTTTTGTGACTTCTGAACCACACCCAGAGGTGGAGACTGGCTTAACTGAGTCTTATTTTCCTATTTTAAGTTCAAAGTTCATCTTGTTTATTAAAAACATTCCCATCTCAAAATAATTCTAGAAATATTCATTTTCAAGAGTGAAATCATGTACATGTGAGATTTTAAAAATTATCTAAGATAAAATAATAGAGATGTAAAAAGTAATTCAAGCACAATGAAGTGAGACTCACTGTTACTGAAACTTTGGGGGACAATAGTTTTGGTCAATGTAATTATTGACTTTGAGCTTTATAATGACCTCCTGACTAAATTTGTAATACTATTTTAATCTTTTTGGGATTTAGGAGAATATAATTATGTTCCTATAAAATTTTCTCTTGGTTCTGAAAATTGTTTATCGTAATACCACTTAAAATCTTTACAATAATATGTTCAGTTACTAGTAAGCATCCGCTAAAAGAAGGGTAGAAAAGAAAAGAAAACCTCAGAAAAAGACGTATTCTGGCTGCCTGTCTTCCTTGGATTCCCGTTAATTTCAGGGTTTAATTGTCTGCTAACTTGTACAATAGGTTTGTAATTTTTAAGTCTTTCTTTAATAATGGCAAGTCATTTTATATCAGATTATTAAACAGAATGAGAAAAGTAAAGGCAAATAAGTTTTTGAATACATTTTAAAACTTTGAACTAATTTTAAATATCAACCTGACATTTTGTACTCTAGGGCTTGGCCTCAAACACATTTTCAACCAGATGGCAAACAGGCACATTAGATTATGATGAATTCTTAGTGAAGCACCCAAAATATAATAGGATATAGTTATTTAATCAGTTTGCCATGTATTTGAGTTCTCTTCTGTGGTACATTCGACAAAGTGCATTAGGTAAGGTAATTTCAAAAATTTTAACACGGTGATAATTTATGTTTTAAATTTGTTAGATAATCTTTCAAATGTTAAAGTACATATTTAGAAATATCAAACTATTATATCGTTTGTAAATAAGCTTAACTTTTATCTACAAGAAGTTTAGTTTCAGCAGACTATAGATTATGCAAATTCATGCTGTCATTCTGTCTATTTTAAGAAATCAGTTTGGCATTCATTTCTTTGTTACTTAAAGTATGGGGTCAACCCATTTCCACAGTATTTTTCATTTTAATTTGTGTGTTTTCTTTGTAAGTAACAATGTATTTTCATTTTATGAGAGATTCACTATTAAATGGAAATGATCTAACCTAATAATAAATGCAGACCTTTCAGGAAAAATAATCACGTAACCAATGTTAATATAGTAATTTATTCAGAGAAGCGATACTGTTTGAAGATGGCTACAAATGGGAATGGAAAAACCGAGAGAAAAGAACAACACATATTTTGAGGATGAGTTGCCATTTCCTTTCATAAGAACTTGGTCATGCTGTAGGCATTATTTCTTTAAAAGGTCAAGTTAAATTTTATGTGTGATGCTCTGCCCTCTCCTGGACCAGAGTCATATAAAAAAGATCCATTTGACTTGTAAAAAGAAACTCAATTCCAAAAGAATAAAGTATCTCGTAAGTTAACCTAATGTTAAAATCCTAATATTGTATTCATGAATTTGATAACTTCTCAGAAATTGTAGTCCTTTTTCAAATATTGGAGGAGTTCTTAGCTGTGGTTAATCTATTAATTTCCTCCGTATATCCTCCCTTTACCCTTTTCTCTCTATTGCAAAATAAACAAAACTTGGTACTTGACATTTTCCTGACCTCTTTTTAGAAAATATTTTAAATATAACTCACAGGCATGAATAGAATTCCTCTCTTCGCCCACATATTTTCCTGTTACAATTTTATTACAGAAGTAATATAAATTTTTAAAAGAAGAAATTAGAGAATAGAAGTAAACATACTATTAATTGTAACTGAATCACAATGATGTAATCTCTATTGACATTTGGGAGACAAATCCTACAGACATTTTTGAAGGATATATATATAATATAATATATATTAAATATTAAATATGCAGTATATTAACCTAAAAAGGTTTTTTATTTGAAAATAGCTTACAGAATATATATTTTTGAAACCTTTTTAAGAGTCTGAGTATATGAAGAAAACATTTTTGTTAGACAATTTTGAAAATTTTATATTGCTATTCAATCATTGTAGAGCATTATGTCTCTTTTGCGCAAATAGATGATAATCTCATTTGGAAAAATGAAAATGTAAATTCCTTTGAATTTCTAGGGTTAAGTACAGGATTATGTACAAAACTATGTACACAATATTTTGGAACAATCTCTTATTTTTTCCTCTTTGTACTTTATTAGAGACTTTGTAGGTTTAAAGAAAAATCATGCATAAAATACTTCTAGGATGCTTTTCCTTCATTCGGCTTGTCCAGTTAATGCAGCCCTTTAACTGTATGGAGAAAGGGTGGAGTCTTTAAGACTCCTCTGCCTATTGGGTCTGGCACATTGGCCCCCAGCGGAGCCTGACCTCCAGGGTTCTGAAGTAGCTAATCAAAAGCAGTGATAGCAATCGGACGGCAAACCCCTGGGTTTGGGGGATCTAGGTTGTTGTATTGACCTTGGCACCAGCAAGTGGCACCAGGAGCCAAGGTTGAGGATCTCACTGCTGCCTGTGAGGTAATGCTGCCTGGAGAGGGCAATTCACCTGTATTTACTGCAATTTACCATCCTCTTCCTCTTGCTTTTCTCTGGCCGCTGCGCAGTGTTCTACAATATCCTAGAGTTTCAAAAGAGTTAATTGAGCCAATTCTTCTCTATCTAATAGTTCTTGTGGAGGGACTGATTCCTGGAAATTCCTACTCCACCATATTCCTATCATATATATTATGAAAATGAGTTTTCATTGGAAAGTATGTTGCAAAGGAACTCCTTGAACTATCTCCTTGATATGTGAGTGAAAGTCAATGAGCAAAATGGATCTAAGCAGAGGATATATCAGGAATTCAGCTGTAGTGATGATTGGAGAACGTGATGCAGTTTATGGTATACTCATAGCATTGACATGATAAAATAAGTATTGACATGATAGAATAGTTATTGAGATTAGCTTGAAGTTATTGAGTTAGCTTCAAACAAATTTTATTATTTTGACTAACCATTGAAGATCTTATTTATAATTCTTATGCAATTCTGTTTCACTGTTCACAGTTTTGAGGTGGGTAAATATCTTCCAGGATGTCTTTTTAGCTCACGAACCTTCTCTCTGGCATGAATTAGGCTAGATCTACTTACTGGTATAAAAATTAGATCCAAAATGTGTGACTCAAACATATTAAATTTTAGTTCCTTCTCAATCAACAGTAGTGAGTGGGTTAAAAGTTAGGCAAGAGAGCACTACTCTACCCTGCCTTTTAGAAATCCAGTAGGCAGAGTTTCTCCCAATTTCAAAATGTGGCTTCCAAGGTCCCTCTGTGGATTTTCTCCATTCCAGTCAGCCCTAAGGGTGTTGGGTGAGGAAACATGAATGAGTTTTTGAGGCCCGGGCCTGGAATTGGCACATATCCCTTTCAGCCACATTCAGCTGGCTGAAAGTCACTTGGCTACATGAGACTGTAAAATAGACTGAGAAATGTCCATCTGTGAACCCAGAAGAAAATGGAGATTTTGGTGAGCTGCAAGCAGTGTCTGCCCTGCTGGTTTTTATGGAATTGTTCTTGCCCTTCCAGGGATGAGTTGTGCCCTACTATAATTATTTTAGTGGTGTCTACCTTTCTTTTTCACTGAGGTTGATATATCAGTGGTGAACACCTGATATGTCATAAGCTAGATCAGTCAGAGACTCTTTAGTGAATGAGAAAAATAAATTCAGAGATAATCTCTGGTTGTGGGTGGAATCATAGCAGCTAAAATCCTGAGGTTCCAAGAGAAACAGAGGTGGAGACAGAGACAGAGAAAGTTGAGAAAGAGAGAGAGAGAAGCATGGGGAGAGATGAGAAAGAGCATGAGAGTGAAGCACAAGAATGCTGAAAACAAGAGGATAAGGGGGCAGAGATGGGATTTCTGCTGCCTTCCAGTTGCTGATACTAGTCCCTTCCAAAAGTCTGACTGGTTACTCTCACTACTTCAAGAAATGAGCTTATAATCTTTTAATTAATACCCTTTTTGATTAGGTTGACTCAAGTTGATTTTGGTGACCTGTAACCAGAATTTTAACCAACACAATATGATGATGGAAAAGTTTCTAATAGATGGAAAAGAGTTAGATAGACCCACTTTTATTCCTTTCTTGCATGTGTTAAGTGTCTAACTTTCTGCAAGTTATACCTTAGTGAGACTTTCCCCTATTAAGAAAATGTGAACAATAATTTGCACCTTTTAACATCCTTGCAGTTTTTTAAGAATTCAAATAAAGCACAGAGAACAGTGCCAAACACAGAGTATATGCTCGATAAATGATAGTTCTGAAGATGACAATGAGAATTATGTTGATGATGTTTATAGAATATCAAATGGTACTTGCTTTCTGGTATATTTATTTTTAGTTGAGCCAGTGCCCCACAGGCTGTCATTAAAGTTGTGTTTTCCCTGGATTGTTTGTTGGACCTAAATCAAGGGAAGTGTGAAGCTTCTAATTAAGGAACCTGAACCTTTGCACTGAGCTCTATAAACTGTCTATAGCTAAAGGTCAGCTAAAGACAAAAAAAAGTTTTAGAAAAACTCATTCTAAATCAAATGGTGCCAATTCATAAGGGACAATTTTTTTTTTCATTTTTCCCAAAATTGTTTTTGCCAGTATTGTTTTAAAGTCAGCTTTCAGAAGATGATTAAATCCATAACTCAACATTATTATAATCTGCCTTTAAAAAAACCCAAAAACTAACAATCAGGATACTATGAGATTTGAAAATATGTCTTTCTTTCCTAAGAAAAGTAAAAATGTTGGGTACAATTTAAACTGTCTTAATCTAAGTCCACCTAATCAACTAATTGAATTAACCATCATTCCCCATGGCAGATACCACTGAAGTGTACGTAATCTAATTCCTCTTAACCAGGCCACTGAGTTAACCATGATTCTTCATTTCCACAATATCACATGCTGACAGATGCCCACATAATGTTGCACATCCATAATGAATGAGCTATTTTCTACTACACACATATGCCTCTTCCTTCAATTGTATACTTAACAAAAACTAATTGTATAATCCACAAACCTTTTTATACAAACTATACTTTTTGGTGCCAATATGTAATTTAACTAAACAGTAGTTAAAACAGTAAAATATGCATCAGAAAATATAGTTTTGTGTCTATGATGTTGAATACTTAGCAAAGATTTTATAATGATGAATTGCTAAAAATATAAGCTTCTGAATGAGGACCAATAAAATATTGGAAAGAAGGAAAAAATTCTAGAAGAGTTTTGTACACAGAGTCTGTAGTGCATTTATTAAAAAAAAATTAAAAATAGACCAAACAGGAAAATGTTGGTGCTGACTTAAGGGTGTGGTTTCTGCAATAAGATGACTGTACTCTAATTAACCAGGCTATATTCAAAGGAAAAGTTATATACCAAGGGGTCAAAATTTTGTTCAAAGACTATGTATTCATATATATTTAAAGCTTTAAGGCCTAAAGTATATTCTATATGGAATGTGGAAAGCATTTTAGATGGTAGTATAGGAAAATTTCTCAATGGCCTTAAGTTGAAGGAGCATTTTTTTAAATGCAACATAATACAAGAGCTAAATATAAAGAAAAACATTGCTAAATTATGCTATATTAAAATAAAGAACTTCTATTTATCAAGATATAATGATATCAGTGAAAATGAAAAGGCAAACCACTGAATGGGATAAGCTATGACACTAACCATCAGAGGATTCAAATGTAGACTATACGGATGATTCTTAAATTTCTAAGGAAAAGATAAAAAACTCAATATAAAAGAAGGAATTTCACAAAAGAGGAAGTAGAAATTGTCAATAAAAATATGAAATAGTGTTAAAAGAAAGATGAAAATGGAAACTACAGTGATATTACAGACCTACTAAATTGGCTAAAAAATAGGAAAACAGACTTAGCGAACCAAGAAGTGGCAAGCATTTGGAGCAACTGGAACTCTCTTAGACAGATGGTAGAAATGTAATTTTGATGCAACCATTTTGGAAACAATTTGGTATTATCTAAATGAGCTGAACATATACACTAATATTTGTCTGTGCTCTAGGAAATACATGCAAGAAAGCCCATGTAGCAGTTCTTGAAATAGCTAAAGCTAGAAATAGCCAAAATTTCCAAAAATAGAGAAATCATGAACAATTAATTGTACTACATTTTTACAGTGTAATACTACATGGCATGGAATAGGAGTTACATATAGGAACATGTATGAGTTTTGCAAGCATAATGTGAAGGGCAAAGCAAGACACAAAAACTGCATATGGTATGAATCCCTTCTTATAACACTGTTACACAGGTAAAGCTAAGCCCTACTTATAAGAACATAAAAGAGCGATAAAACAATAAACCGAATAAGTCCATATAAACATTTGGGAAAACAATATGGTATTACCTAGTAAGTCTGATGGTGCTCATACCCCATGACTGAACAATTCCACTATTAGATATATTTTGTAGAGAAGTTCTAGCAAATATGCGGTAAAAGACATTTATAAGAACACCAATACCAAAAAATGGGAAAGAATTCAAATGTCCTACAATAGGAACATGGATAATTTTAGAGTGGCTTCTCTGTAATGGTGAAAAATAATGAACCACCATTATGTGGGTTAACAAGGAAGAATCACACACAGTGTGAAAAAGTGTACTGTAGAAAATTACATGGAGCATGATTTCTTCTTTCATTATTGTCCAAACACATGTAATATGAAAATAATTAATAGTATATCTACATGTATAGCAAAACTTTAAAGAAAGCAAGAGGGTGTTTAATATAAAATTTAAATTTGCTTTTAAACTCTGAATGGGAAAAACGAAGAAATTCGAGTAGCGAGTGATATACTTGGAGCTTCACATTTATTGGCTATATTTTGTCTTAAGCTGCAAAATAGTTACATGTGCAGCCAACTTATTATTCTAAATATCTTAGATATGCATTATACATACTTACATATGCATGACATAATCCTTACTTTAAAATGGGAAAGGAGAAAATAATGAGATGACTCTATACATTGAAATGGAATAGTCTTCAAGATAAATTATTAATTAACTAAAAGGATGGCAGAGGAAATATGCATAGGATGCTATGATTAGTATAAATAAAAGGACAAAATGCAAATAAATACACATTTTCCTTATTTGTGTATTGAGTATCTTTGGGAGGTTATATAGCAAACTGATAATTGGGTTACTGCCCAGGGGAACTGGATGTTTGGGATACCCTTTTATGGGAGGAAGAATTTTCATTGAATGTCCTTCTGTAACAATATACTATTGTGCCAAACGCATGCATTACAACAATAGTTGTAATTAGAAATTTTAAAATATAGTATAATATCCTACCCAAATTTCCTAATCAAACTGCATTCTGTTATATCCAAATGGATGGACGAGGAGTCTCTTATTCACATTGTACTAACAAAGAACTAAGGTGATTTTTCTCTGCGCTGTTTGAGGAATCTACCTACAGGGAGGGAAATAAGATAAAGAATGCATGATTATTATCTTTATAACTTGCTCATGACAAGCATGAAGTAGTAGAACGGAATAGAATTCAGTTAACATCTAACTAGAAAATCACATCAAATGTCGAAATTTTCAGATATCATTAACAACACTTATGCAGTCATATACATTGGCTTTCACAGAGAGAAACCAGAATTTCCAAGTTACTAGCAGTTAAATCTGATTCTAAAACAAAAAAAAAACCTAGCTTTTTAATAAAATAATTATTTTGTAATTTAACATTTAAACTTATATATTTTAATGCTTTTAGAACGGAACCAATTTCATCCTGTTTTGCTTGTCCTTCAATATAGTGTACTAGGACAAGTATGGTTACTTTAAACTTTCTGATGTAATCTCTGAAAATATCCAGGTACTATAGTTACCAATCTTGTTGGATTATATAAGTTAAAAACACAAATGTAAAACACTTTACCATGTGGTAGAAAGACACAGCTATAAAATAATATATATGTATACCTTGTGTTTTCCAACAGATGTGTTTGTCTGTTTATAGGGAGAGTCAAGCTACACTGTGATTGGTTTATGAAAGATAGGCAGAAAAATGTTAGGTAAATTATTTGGAGTGGTAAGTATGCAACATCATTGGTTTGCAGAGGAATATTATATTATTTGGAGCTACCTGAATTCCACAAGTCTTCAGGGCAGAAGAAACATTTAACTTGAATCCTGGAAAATGAGTATGATTTTTATAAAAAGGATAACAGGGAAGGGACTTCAAAAATAAGTAACAGCATGGGCTAGCAATGACCAGTAGTGCAGCGGCTTGCTCGGTCGGTAGAGGTGGGGTCTGGCTGCGGACGAGGAGTCGGTCCCGCTTTGGACGAGGGGTCGGTCCCGCTTGGGACGAGGGGTCGGTCCCACTTGGGACGAGGGGTCGGTCCGGCAGCAGACGAGGGGTTGGTCTCACAGGGGTTGCGCGGTTCGGCTGACGGGGTCGCCTGGAGAAGCAGGTGATGAACTGGGGACAAGGGAGGCCAGGCCCTTGTCAGGGGCTCTCAGGACTGGAGGGCGCACGGCAGAAAAACTACCGTGGAGACAAGGTAAACACGCAAGTCCACTTTATTGAGGGAGAGGCAACAGTTTTATAGGGACTGGGGAAGGCTGATTGGTGGAAGCCACGCCCTGCTCTGATTGGTTGCCAGAGAAAGGTCAGTGGGAGGTACTGGAAGGGGGAGGGGCGGTGGTTAGGGATTGGCTGTTGCTGTTGCTGGGGGAAGGGGCAGGGTTTAGGGATTGGTGGCTGCTATTGCTGGGGTAGAGGGCAGACTTGAGTTTCCCGCCCATGCCTGGCTGTTGCTGCTGTCGGGGGGAGGGAAAAGGGCAGACTGGATTTTTCCGCCCATGCCTGGCTGTTGCTGCTGTCGGGGGGAGGGAAAAGGGCAGACTGGATTTTTCCGCCCACGCCTGGCTGTTGCTGCTGTCGGGGGAGGGGAAAAGGGCAGACTGGAATTTTCCGCCCTGCGCCTGCGCAGGGAGAAAGAAGAAGAAGGGTGCCACCCCACAAGGCATCGTGTGGCGCCATCCGGGAGGAGGGGCGGCCACGGAAGCATGGCTGCCGAGAAGGGGAGACCCGAGGGCACTCTGCGCCCATGCCGAGCTTCCTTCAGGGGTGGCGGTGGGCCTGACCAACCACCCTATTATGGGGGCAGCGGAATTAGGCCTACCACGGCCGCTCCCCTCGCCAGGCCAGCAAACCACACTTCAGCCCGAGGGGTGACCGCATTTCCCCCTTCTTTTCAAATAAGGGCCAGGATGGCAGCAGTAGCAAGTAGCCGAGGCCCAAGAGGCAGCAAGCAATGAGGGAAGAGGGGCTGAAGAGGGAGGTGAGTATGCCGGGGATATAAATGTACAATTTGGGGGGTGGTATCTTGCCACTGCAAGCAAGGGTGGCCAATGTCCAATTCTCATTGATCTTGGCGGCTATAAGATCCATCTGCTGTTAAAAGTCCAGAGTGACAGCGCGCTACAGGTAGTTGATCTCTCCTTGGCAGCGAAGAGTGGTAGAGGCAGACTGTGTGGTGGTCTGGAGGATCGCAGCGGTGAGGACAAGTCGCGTCAGGGCACCAGCGACGGTGGTGGCGGCAGCGTCGGGAGTGATGGAGACGTAGGCGAGGACAACAAGAAGGCCAAAGTCTCCACGGGCGCGAGAGAGGCCAATGTTAATGGGGCAGGCCAACATGGGGCGGCTCAATCTGCAACGCAATGGGGGTTCAAACAAAAAAGGAGGGGGGTGGGGCACGAGAAAGGACGCTTTGGATGGCTGAGAAGAGGAGTGAGGTCGAGACAGGAGGAAGCTCTGCAGAAGTATGGGGAGGCAAAAGCAGAAACGTTATTAGATGCTAGAAAGCAGGCCGCGGGCCAGGGAAAGTGGGTTGTGGGCCGTTTAGCGGGGCTGGAGCTGCTTGAGAGTGATGGCGGCATGGGGGGGCCGCGGTTACAGAAGACTTGGGGCTGTTTCAAAGAGATCTTACACCGGTGAGTGTCTAGGAGACCGGCAAGGGCCCGAACTTGTGGGGCTTGCTTAGCAGATAGGATGTTACCCATTGCTAATGGCCTTTTGGAGCCGATAAGAAAAGGGGCCCTTACCTTGAGAGCGCGGCGATGGGAGCCGAGGTGCGTGGTAAGATGAGGGGTCGGAGCCGGTGGGGCTCTGACGGTGGTCGTGGGCCAAAGGAAGGCCCCGATGAAGGGAGGGCGGAACGACGAGCAGTGGAGCAAGGCAAAGGGGAGCAAGCACGGAGGGGAGGAGGCAGAGGTGAAGGCAGGGGTGGAGGTGCTCAGGCACGTGCTCCTGAGAGTTTTATTGGCGCCTCTTAATCATAGCGGGTCGGTATAAGCCCCCGACATGGAAGGAGAAAGCCATCCAGCGATTCTCCCAGACCGCCGTGGATCATATGAGGTCACCAAGGTTCAGGAGCAGCAATGCAGAGCGAAAAGGTAGGGGTGAGAAGAGAGGAGGGCGTAGGGCTGTGGTAGGGTTACTTCAGACGTGCAATCATGCGCTCCCGAGAAATCCAAGGCTCCTCTTAATCAAAGCGGGTCGGTATAAGCCCCCGACATGGAAGGAGAAAGCCATCCAGCGATTCTCCCAGACCGCCGTGGATCATATGAGGTAGCCAAGGCTCAGGTAGCAGCAATGTTGCACGAGAGAAGTCCCACGGTGAGAAGAGAGGAGGGGGGGTGCCGCCAGGTTATGGAGTGAGGCTGTGGTGGAGTTGCCTTGCCCTGCGTTGGGTGCCAACTGCGACAGTTTGCTCGGTCGGTAGAGGTGGGGTCTGGCTGCGGACGAGGGGTCGGTCCAGCTCTGGACGAGGGGTCGGTCCCGCTTGGGACGAGGGGTCGGTCCCACTTGGGACGAGGGGTCGGTCCGGCAGCAGATGAGGGATTGGTCTCACAAGGGGTTGCGCGGTTCAGCTGACGGGGTCGCCCGGAGAAGCAGGCGACAAACTGGGGACAAGGGAGGCCAGGCCCTTGTCGGGGGCTCTCAGGACTGGAGGGCGCACGGCAGAAGAACTACTGCGGAGACAAGGTAAACACGCAAGTCCACTTTATTGAGGGAGAGGCAACAGTTTTATAGGGGCTGGGGAAGGCTGATTGGTAGAAGCCATGCCCTGTTCTGATTGGTTGCCGGAGAAAGGTCAATGGGCGGTACTGGACGGGGGAGGGGTGGTGATTAGGGATTGGCTGTTGCTGTTGCTGGGGGAAGTGGCAGGGTTTAGTGATTGGTGGCTGCTGTTGCTGGGGTAGAGGGCAGACTTGAGTTTCCCGCCCATGCCTGGCTGTTGCTGCTGTCGGGGGGAGGGAAAAGGGCAGACTGGATTTTTCCGCCCACCCTGGCTGTTGCTGCTGTCGGGGGAGGGGAAAAGGGCAGACTGGAATTTTCCGCCCTGCGCCTGCGCAGGGAGAAAGAAGAAGAAGGATGCTGCCCCACAGGCATCGTGTGGCGCCATCCGGGAGGAGGGGCGGCCGCGGAAGCATGGCTGCCGAGAAGGGGAAACCCGAGGGCACTCTGTGCCCATGCCAAGCTCCCTTCAGGGTTGGTGGTGAGTCCGACCAGCCACCCTATTATGGGGGCAGCGGCTTGGCCTGCCGCGGCTGCTCCCCCGCCAGGCCAGCAAACCACACTTCAGCCCGAGGGGTGACCGCACAGTAGTATGAATGTAAATTACATATTTGGAAAACAAGGAAGACTGCACCTTAAATTATGAGCCAATTACAGGATCCCATGGAAATAAGATGAAATCAGAATATACAGGGCGATGAAAGCAATGCTAAGTCATTTACATTGTTGTTTTTATTGTTGTTATTTTCATGGAAAACTATCATACATTTTTTAAAATTGTTGCTTAAATTTGAAACGTATTTTCTGTAAGAGAAGAAATCCTTGGCCAGAGTAGATTGGTGAACAGATACTTGTATTTTGTAAAATAAAATAATAACAGGTATATAAAAGCCAAAAAAAATTGTGCTATGGTTGATTAAAAGATACAGGATTTAATAAATTGGATAATGAAAAGTGCAGAGGCTAAGGGCAGAATAGGACCGAATGGTAGGGGGTTGATTCTTTTAATAGGAATCCCCAGAGGTTAGCCATCATGGACCTTGACCAGTAGTTCTGGTCACTGAATATTTGATTTAAAGGCTTTGGACACAAAAGTATCATTTCAGCAGAGCAGAAAATGATCACATAAGATAATTCATAAGAGGGAATAGACCCACTTTGAAGGGTCACCTAGCCATGTATTGACAGCATGAGGACTCAGTGGCCGGGAGTGTAGCATTTAGTTATAGTCTCATAAACAACCCTCTGTCCAGGAGCTCCTTCACTTCCCACTGCCTGAAAGGTGACTCAGATGTCTGAAGAAACTAGGAACATTTCCAATTACCTTGTTTTGACCAACTTCCTTGGAAACAGGAGTAGCTCAGGAAATTAACTGAGCCAGAAGTCTTCACTGAGCACACACAATGTATTCAGTCAGCTCCTAAGTTTTAAAAGATTATAATTATATTGATGAATACTCAAGAAGGACAAAATTTTACATCTTACAAGAACATGTGGTCATGTCTAACCACAACATTCTGATGTTTCCATAGCTTACAATATCACTTTAGGAAAATGCAAATTTATTTTCTCGAGTTTACTACAAAATCAGCTGTCATATAGCCTTAATTTAAAGATAATTAGTTTCTTTTGTAATTAGAAACACTAGGAAAAATGTTGTAAAATACCCCAAAGTAAACAAACCCAGTTGGCAGAGTAAATTAGATTAGATTTGCATGAGTTTTTATATGCCTATAGATTTCTATTTGAAAGAAACAGACCTTTTTGAATTTTAAAATAATTTAGTTCATTTTATTCTTATCTTTGTCTAATATTGATTTTGTTTCTTTTTATTGCTGCCATTGACTTGCTCAAGTCTTTATAAAATTGTCTTATCATAGCTGTTACAGTCATTAGACTTTCCAAAAAGAGTAATTCAAATCTACTTGGTAGATGTGTTGGTGATCTTCAAATTATGTTGCAATAGCCTCATTTTGTGACAAATATAATAATGAAAATAATTTTAATTGGGGAAAATCATAGTTGTTATTGGATGCTATATGTTCTTGAGCCTGAGGATGACATTTCAGTGTAACGTAACTGAGGTAAAAAGACGTGAATCAACCGGTTAAGCGAATAAGCTGAATGGAGGATGGACTGGGCAGGGTGTGTGAAAGTTTATCTGCTAAAACTTTGTTTTGATATCACATTAGCAAGAAATAACTCTGGGCTCTCTTCCCTTGCTCACTCATCAGATCGAGACTTTCAACCCCATTTCTCACAACAATTTTATAATTTCGTCACATTTTGTTTATTGTGATGTAGAAGTGGAGAAAACTTTACACTAGCAGTTTCAAAATTTCTGAATAATGGCTGGTGACATTCCTTGGATTAAAGAACATCTGTGGACCAAAGTAGACACTATAATTGTTGTAATGAAAGAACTTGAAGCATTGCTATAAAGATAGTAGCTACCAGAGGTTCTGAGGGGAGGGGGAAGGAAGAAGAGGTGGAACATAGCACATTTTTAGGGTATTGGAATTGTTCTGCGTGATAGTGCAATGACAAATACATTTTGTCAAATCTGTAGCGAACTCTACAGTGAAAAGCGTAAACCATAATGTAAACTATAGACCTTGTTTAGTTACAGTGCTTCAATATTTGTTCATCAATTGTAACAAATGTACCACAATAATATCAGATATTATTAACAGAGAAAAATGTGGGAGGGGTTAGAGGTAGGGATATGGGAATCCCCATACTTTTGATGTAACTTTTATGCAAACAAAACTTCTCTATAAATTAAGTTTATAATACGAGAAAAAAGAACATCTGTGATTGATCCCTGACTGTAGGGCAATGATTCTAAAATATTTTTTTACAGTGTTGCTATTAAGAAGTTGTACTTTCAGAAAATGATGAAAGAGATGGGCACTTTTCCCAGATACACTTACACATGTACTTATATTCACAATCATATGCAACTTCAGGAGATCCACATATCCCCTGACCTACATTCATTTCTCTAAATGTAGAAGGTGAAGCTTAAAGCAAACAATCTACAATTTCATGCCTACCCTCTACAACTAGAGCATTTCCTATCTGTCTCAATCTTCTTTCCCACTATTCCGTAAAATTAAGCTTCTGCTCAAGTCACTATAACTTCCTCACTGTCTCCAAAACAAGCCACATTGATATTTATCTACACTCTGTTGTTGACATCCTCACTTGGCTCCTGTATAACATTTGTCTTTCTCTCCTTATATCTAAAAGCTATCAATTAAGTTCTTTTCTAATGAAAAAATTTTCTATAGTATCAATCCACAGTGAATTTACCCGAACCTGCAATTTTAATTTGCACCACAGTACATGTTGATGCGATGATATAACATCTTTAAAGCATGTAACATTTTCCTGGGTGTGTGACAGACAATTTACGAAGATTGTGAACTCAGTAGTGCAAGGTTAGCCTTCACACTTAGCTTCTTTCAACCGAAATCGCTGATGCTGTGGAGTTTACTAAGAAGTGTCTTCTTAAGGAGGATTCACTGTGGCGATATCCTACCAGAATTAACCTTTTGTTACCCCAGCAATTTGTTTTATCTTACGTTTATTTGAATCTTATAATTGATTTCCATCCCCTCTTTGTTTACTAGAAAGCTTAGAAAAAATTTTTTGTATTTCTAGCAATGATGTAGGACTTCAAGGCTTATTTTCATCTTGCTTTACCACATTTTCTTTCATGTTAATTTCCTCACAAGGCTTACTTTCTTTATAATATATTCATTTTTAAAACCAACTCCATATCCCTCTTGGAAAAGATCAGAACCAGCCCCCCACTAAAAGACATTCTGTGCATCCTCCACTGTGGTGTGGAAGTGCCTGAAGAGGAAGAATGATTGCCAAGGACCAGGGATGGAAGAAGGAAGGAAGGTGGGAAGGAAGCCTAATGTATAGACTGGTTTATGAGAGTCACTGATTTCAAAAGCAACAATTTTCCTTTATGCATTAAATAATTGGGATTAAAATTCCATTTCCTTCTCAGGCACTCCCCAGTTCCCTTTCCTCTCTTATCTGTATAAGATTTATCCTGGCATATATATTTATTTATTTGTTCATTGTCTATATACTCTCACTGGACCATCAGCTCCAAGAAGGCCAGTATTTGTTTTGTTCCTTACATATTCCCAGAACCTTGAACAGTGCCTGGACCAATTTAGATATTCCATAAATATTTATTGAATGAATGAACCATTTTTTAAAAGTACAGCATCATATGGATACAGTCTCACTAAAATGGAAAATTTATGTCTTTGTTCTAGTCTAGTTCTATGTGGTCCGATACTAGCTTTGTGGATTTCTCTCAATTACAATATCTTCCAATTTTATTTACTTCATTTATTTCCCTCATGGTGATTTTGGATTAGATGATCTGTAAGAAGTGATGTCTAGAAAATTTCTCAAATTGTATTAGTAAAGTTTTTTGCTTGTAATTTATTCCTCTAATAGAATTAATGGGAATAATGGCTCTTTCTGAAAATTTCTCATATTCTTTTTTGTAACCCTTCTAAAAAATCCTTTATTTCTGTGCCAAGGCTATTTTTCCCCTTATTTAAAGATGACAAAGCCTCATACATGCAGACCTGCAACTTAAATTGATAAGACAGCTCCAAGAGCATCATTTGTTAACAATTTTGAATGAATAATTTTTCTCGATTTGAAAGATATTAGCAATGACTCTAGATATAATGAGAGTCTCTCAGGCTGTGGAGGAAAGTGAAGTAGACATGGACCAGTTATTTGAGGATTTTATGAATGAGGACAGCTGTGTTCTAAAAATAAGACATGAGCAATTTACATTTACAATTCCTTTTTATTATTGGTGGACTTCCCCATATATGTAGATCATTTTCACATTTCTTTAGTTCATTTTCCCTGAAGCTTGGCATAGTAACAGACTGATGTTCTGTTTTATACAAGTTCTTCAAAAATTTAATCATTTCGACCTCAATTTTGTAGTAGGAAGTAAATGATTTTCTTTTCTGGCAATCAAAGACATGATATAGCTATATTCACTCTGAAAAATTATACATTCTAGCCTTTTATATAAACATTTTTCTTTTTTTACTATATGCTAAGTACTAATGGTATCCCAAGATGAATGTTCCCTTAAGGAGCTCAATCTAGTGGGAAAAAGAAGCACACAAACACCTATCCTTCATCTCTAAAGGTATGTGGTGGCAGTGGTACCACGTGGAGCTCAGAGGAAAAACTAACAAATATTTCTATTTATTTATGTATTTATTTATGTATGTATGTATTTATTTATTTATTTCTCTCCCCTTCCCCCCTGCCCTGGTTTTCTGTTTTCTGTGTCTATTTGCTGTGTCTTCTTCTTTTGTCCGCTTCTGTTGTTGTCAGTGGCACAGGAATCTGTGTTTCTTTTTGTTGTGTCATCTTGTTGTGTCAGCTCTGTGTGTGCGGTGCCGATCCTGGGCAGGCTGCACTTTCTTTCACGCTGGGCGGCTCTCCTTACAGGGCGCACTCCTTGCACGTGGGGCTCCCTACGCGGGGGACACCCCTGCGTGGCACAGCACTCCTTGCACTCATCAGCACTGGGCATGGGCCAGCTCCACATGGGTCAAAGGGTTTGAACCGAGGACCTCCCATGTGGTAGATGGATGCCCTAACCACTGGGCCAAGTCTGCTTCCCAACAAATATTGATATTCACTGAGATAAGGGTGCCTGGGAGAAAAAGTAGAACTTGGAGGATCACAGAGAAGCTACAGAGCATAAAGGATCACACTCTGTTTTGTAGAAAGTGTGGCTAGAAATGCATGTTGTAGCCAGAATGTGAAGGGCCTTCCTGGCCATGATATAATGAGGTGCAGTTTTCCTTTTGGATAATGAGAATATTCAGTGGTCTTCTAGAAAGGCCATTAAATCTATCCCAATTATAGTCTATTGGTCAATGAATATAAGACTATGTACTTGAGACATATTTAATGTAGTGAAATGATCTCACTTTTAGAGGAAAAAATTTGTTTTTAAATTTTGAATTAAAAAAATAGTAAAAGTAATGACATATACTATTCATTTTAAACATTAAACAAATTCATTATACACTAGAGAATGCAATGAAGAGAGATTCACTCCTGCTCAGACCCAAATCTCTCCCTTAAGACATGGTTCTTAGCAGACTTTTATTCTTTCTTCTTCTAGTTTTAATATATATAAAATCATATGCAGCTTATGAGATGGTGATATAGAGGACCTATGTGGAAACATTCCCCAACAAAACAAGCAAAGATGGTAGATACTATTTAAAAAATAAACAAGCATTTAAAAGTTTCTGGAAATTTTCCCTAGGGCATACAGAAAATGAAGAAATATTTATTGAGAAAAAGGTACTAAAACTCAATCAGAACAATAGGAGTCTGTGGCATGTGAGGCATGACCCTCTCTCTTCTTCCTCCCCACCTCAAATCAGCCTGATGGAAGCTCTCTCCTTGGTGGGTGTGGCCATGCAGAGGGATTTCCTTCTCCCCTCAGCTTCTATTCAAGGGTTTCCATGATTGGGAGCTGAGGGGAGTGGCAGGCCTCCAGCATTTCTCATCTCCTAAATTTCTCAATTGAAGAGGTTAAATTCCTGGTGACCATGTCAGAGATATCAGGAGCTCTTTTCCTTCACCCAGCACCTATCTATAAGATGAAGACTCTTCTGCAAGTGAAGTAGACTGAGAACACTGGGAACTGAACTGCATTTACCCAAACCCACTCATAGGGCATATTTTCCATACTGAGAGAAGCAAGCCAAGAAGACCAATAACTACCAACACCTCACCCTCCATCGCAGTTTACAGAGTAGTGGCTCAAGGATTTGGTTCGCTAGGTGAAGCAGTCCACGGAAAATAGAGAACCAATGTTCTTCCAAAAGAAATGGCTTTATTTGAAATGGTAAAAAGTTCAAGACTATGTAGCTTCTCTTAATTAAGAGCAAAAAGCTGAATCATAAGCCAGCTAGTTTACCATATACAGCTAAGGAAAGAGAATGCAAAGGAGATACTTCTTGAGGTAGAACAGACTCAAATACTCATCTCAAAAACTGCCCCTGGCCAAATTTAATTGGATCAGACTGCTGAACAATTTATACCCCCACTTTTTGAAAAACAATAGAGTGTTTAAATGGTAGTTAGTGGTATCTAAAAGACTAGGCATGATGACAAATGAGGAAGACAGCTTAACATAGAGATCAGAGAATGAGAAAAGTAAGCCCCGATAAAACCACTGTTATTGCAGAATGTTTGTATATTATACTAAAGACCACATCCTCCAAAGTGAGAGCAAAGGTTTCACACTTTGGGG
The DNA here is from genome assembly GCF_030445035.2 of Dasypus novemcinctus. Classification (NCBI taxonomy): domain Eukaryota; kingdom Metazoa; phylum Chordata; class Mammalia; order Cingulata; family Dasypodidae; genus Dasypus; species Dasypus novemcinctus. The sequence continues at coordinate 21,927,729 of NC_080676.1, read as the reverse complement.
GAAATGCAATTCCCAAAAATAGCCTATCCAAACAAATTTTTTTTAAAGTGAAAAAAAACAAGCCACAAAGAGGTGGGAGAAAAATCAATATTAGAGTTACTAAATAAAAATGTCCAATTTTTCAACAAAATGTATGAGACATGCAAAGGAAAAAGAAAGTATGACCCACACAGAGGAAAAAAAAATGCAGGTAAGAGAAACTGCCTGTGAGAAAACCCAGATGTTAAGTTAACAAAGACTTACAAATAGACATTATAAATATATTCAATGATATAAAGGGCACCATGATTAAAGAAGTACAGGAAGAATGAAGACAATCTCTCATCAAATAAAGAATATCTATAAAGAGATAGAAGTCCTAAACAAAGCTAATAGAAAACCTGTAGCTGAAAATGTCAATAACTGAAATAAAAATTCATCAGATATGAAAGTAGATTTGAACTGCCAGAAGAAATTGTAAGTGAACTTGAAGAGATCAATAAAGATTATGAAATCTGAAGCGCACAGAAAAAATAGAATGAAGAAAAATGAACAAAGCTTCAGAGAAATGTGGGACACCATTAAGCAAACAAATGCATGCATAGTGTGAATAACAAAAAGAGAGAAGGAGCAGAAATGGTATTCTAAGAAATAATACCTGAAAACTTTCCAAATTTATTTTAAAAAATTAATATGCACATCCAAAAGGCTCAACTATTCCAAGTAAGATAATTGCAAAGAAATTGAGAAATAAATGCATCAATATCAAAAATACTGAAAGACAGATAGAGAATGTCTTGCAATAAGCAAGAGAAAAATTATTACTCTTATACAAAGAAACCCAAATAAAATTAACGACTAGCTTTTCATCAGAAACAATGAGACTGTAGTTCTCATCAATCAAGATGGCGGTATACAGGGCAGATGGCTCCTCTTTGGAAATGGTGTTTATGTGTGATGAATCTGGACTCAGATGGGATCTCCCTTCATAAGACTTTCATGCTAATGTGCTGGAGGTGCAGTTAATGTTGGGGTTTAAGATATATTTAGGGGATTTGAATCTCTGGACTGACAATGTGATAGCCAGATCCTGAGCCTCAACAGACTCCAGCACCTACAATCTGATTTATTGGACTTACCACACTCAGCTAAGATGGAGTTGAAGAAGGACAACCACCACACCATGGAGCCTAGAGTGATTACAACTGAAAATGGGAGGATTGCATCCAGCATCCAGGTGGAATCTGAGCCTCCTCTTGACATAGAGGTGCAATGGACACAACCAATCCAATGTCCACATAGAAGAGGTGGCATTGGATTGGGAAAAGTGGACATAATGGACAAAGGGTATGGGGAAAGGCAGGAAGAGATGAGAGGTGGAGGCGTCTTCGGGACATGGAGCTGCCCTGGATGGTGCTTCAGAGGTAATCACCGGACATTGTAAATCCTCACAGGGCCCACTTGATGGAATAAAGGAGAGTATGGGCCATGATGTGAACCAATGTATATGAGGTGCAGAGGTGCCCAAAGATGTACTTACCAAATCCAATGGATGTGTCATGATGATGGGAACGAGCGTTGTTGGGGGGGGGAGAGGGGGGGTGGGGGGGTGGGGTTGAATGGGACCTCACATATATATTTTTAATGTAATATTATTACAAAGTCAATAAAAAATAAAAAAATTAAAAAAAAAAAAAAAAGATGGCGGTATAAAATGCTGCAGGGGGTCATCCTGAAGATGAGGAAGTATTAGATTCCTCTAGGTTCTTGGTTATGCTGCTAAAAAGAATTTAAGAACATATCAGTTTATTTAGGCAATAAAAAGAATTTACTGGGGAAGGGGAGAAAAGAACACAGCTTGCTAAAAAAATAGGAGAGAAGTGTGGAAATACACACCAAGATTTGGTGCGGCCTCCTCCTGGCAGAGAGGGTGAGCTCTGCCTTGTGTGGTTACCTTTTAAGCTGTTAATTATTCCTCCCCCTTGCTAATGTTAAGGGGAGGGGTCCCAGCTGTGATTGCTTATGCCACCAATGGAGGGAACCAATAGTCAGGCCTGTCTGGAATAACTGGGGCCAAGGGGAGGTCCCAGGAAGAGAAACCAGGCCCTCATATTTAAACTCAAGGTCTCAGCAAGGTCTTGCTGCCATGTTTCCTGTTGGCTACGTTGTCTGTCGGCCATCTTGTCTGTCAGCTGTGTTGTGGCTCTTCTCTTTGCTTCCCTAGCTAACCTGCCTCAGTCCCACCACAGAACCTTTGAACAACTAGCAAAACCTGTCAAAGCCTACTTCCTCAAAACCCTGAACATTTAAAGGGTTACAGTAGCTTTGCAAGCGCTGAATCAAGAAAGAGCAGCTTGAAATGGTGGGCAAAGTTCATGGTGCTCTTTCTAGCCCCTCTCCCACTTACTCCCCAAGATAGTCTGCACCCAGTCTGTACTCCCATTGTGAGTACCTTGTCTTGTTCTAGAGGCAGCAGGGAAACCCCTATGCACATACTGGGGTGCCTGCATGTCATTGCCAATCTATCTGGTGGAAGCCTAAAAGACTGGACTAAGAAACTTGTCTCAGACTTGCTGTAGTGGTCTGAAACTGTATGTTTTTAAATCTAATCCATGCCTGCTGATATAAGCTCATAGTAAGTAGGACCTTTTGATGAACTACTTCAGTTAAGATGTGAAAAGTTTCAATGAGGATGGGTCTTAACCTTATTACTGGAGTCCTTTATAAACAGAATGAATACAGGGAGAGAAACATAAAGCCACAGAGCAAGAAGCAGAAAGCAAGAAAACCCAGAAGAGAAAGGAGAGACCAGCAGATGCTGCTATGTGCCTTACCATGTGACAGAGTTGCCAGGAATCATGAGCGGCTGATCTTCAGGAATAAAGTATCACCTTGATGATTCCTGATTTGGACATTGTCCTGACTCTAACTAATACAGCCTCTGCATGAATTCAAAATTATTTAATTCTGTATCCAAGTTTGCCTAGTTTCTAGAAAGCCAATTAAGTGATACAGGTCCTATAGGTTTTAAATATTTAGAAAGGATACAGACTGAATGTGTATTCAAAGTTACATCCAGAGAGAATGTGGGTGACATGTTAATTCAGGCTTACCTGGAATGTGGGCTATATATTAATTCAAGCTTAGCTGGTATTCAAATGAACCCTTAAACCTCTCCTGGCCCCACCCCTTGTGTCTTTTTTATAAAAATAACCTAAAGCCCCTACTCAGGGCTTGGCTTTTTGGACAGGAGTCTGCCTGGCCTGTCATAATAAATCTTCCTTCTCAGAAAATTCCTGAGTCCTAGCCTTTAATACATGATCACTGATTCTTCTCTGCTTCCACTACATTTCTCAGGGGCTCGTCCAGAATCACAGTGAAGGCCAGAAATGGCAGCATTTCGTTGCCTCTTTTGTATACCTCTGAGGAAGCCAGGAAGGCCCAGGGGAGCCCCAGTCCAGGGTGCCCCTGGACCCCTTTTAGTCCTTAAAGAAATTGTTGGCTGCACCGGAGTCCCCCTTGGAAAAAAACGGAGACACTGAAGGGTCTAAAGGAAATCCTGAGATTGAAAAAGGAGCTCCACATGCCAGATAGGTAAGACCCCTGGGAGCATAGTATAAGAAAAGCCTAACTATGAACATTAGAAGAGAGACCTGATCAGCTCCCAAGAGGACCATTAGTACACCTAAAAGTTTGGGGGGAAGCCATCTTCTCCAGGTCTGAAAAGGAAAAAAAAATCCTGATGTTTTGTTTTATCTGACTGTGGGTTGGCATCTGGTTTGCCTTCATAAAATAGTGAAGGTTTGGTTACAGTGGGAGAGGCATGAATGGGTTTAAGTCCTGTTCCCTATGTCACTTTAAGAAAAAGGCTGCTGCCTCTTGTGCATTTATTTTGGCTGCTCCCTCTCTCTCTTTTCGCCACCAGAGGAAATGAGGCATCAGTATCCCAGTGATTTCCACTGGGATGCATCCTGAAGAATTGGTCCAAATTTGAAAGATCTTGATTACAAAAAAATGAATTGTTTTTTGTGATAAAGCTCAGTCTGAATATGAACTGAGCACTGAAGAAGTTTAGCCAGAAATGTCTTTTAATTTTAATGCTGGATTGCAATTGAGCTTGTTTTGTAAACAGCAAGGGTGGGCAAAAGTCCTGATAGAAGTTCCCCCTTGCTAAGGCTGCAATAATTAACTAGCTGTAACTCAGTTCCCCCTGAAATGCATTAAAGAAAGATAAGCTCCCTCCCCCCATAGCCTACAATGGCACTTCCCAAAAGTTAAACAAAGAAACCTCCTTAAAATAAAAGTAAAAAGTAAAAAACTTGGAAATGGCCATACCGGAGAAATGAAAATTATGAGTCAAATTGATGGGCTTTGTGTTTCTGTCTGTCTGTGTGCTGTGGTTCTTTAGGGTTTGTCCATTTGTTCAATGCCAGTGTATGTTTTCATGCCTCCAGAACATGGTACTGAATTGTGTGAAATGGTGAACTTTGGTTAGGCTGGAACTCTGGGACGCCAGGTCAGTTGGCTAAAAGGGTGTCTCTTCATTCTTCCTAGAATGATAAGCACGACTTCTGGCATGCCAGCAGGCTCCCCATAGGAGTCTTTTCTCAGGAATTGGGAAGTTCTGCCTGCTGCTGGTTCACCTGGCCACAGAGCAGCCTCTGTGTAACCCTGAACTCCATTTAAACCTGCATAAAAAAAAAGGAACAGATAGATTTGAAACATAGAAACCTTATGTCCTGTCTCCTTAAAGAAATGAGGAAATAAGTCTCAAACTTCTCAGTTTAAGCTCAGTCATGCCTATAAAAGGTGTGAATAATGATCAAAATAAAAAAACCTCATGTGCTATCAATTAAGGTCAAAGAATTCCTAGAAATGTTAAAGATATAAAATTCTTCTGTTTTAATCTGTGCATAACCTTGTGTTCAACTTTGAAATCTGTGTTTAACTGTCAGTTTGCTTGTGCCAAGGAAATCAGGTCTGGGGTTCACCTATTACAAGGTGGATAACAGTGAAAGGTGACTAAAAATGAATCTTTAAATGCCAATACTGTCTTGCTAATGGATTTAATGCATAAATCACAAGTGAAATTTATTTAATTGATGGAAAAGGAGAGAAACTACACAGAGTTCTTACTAATAAAATTGTTTTAATTGCTTAGTTAATAAATAAAGGTGCCCACATTGATTTTAAGTAAAAACTTTCTAGAAACTAAGAGTTGAAATCATTGTATAAGTGCCTTTATATATGTATTAAAAAATAACTGAAATTATTACAATGGAGTAAATGTAGACTAGATTTCAGCTATTGTAATGGTAATCTTAAACTAATTTACCTTTGTTTATGGCTACTTCAAGTCTCTCTAGTGCTTACTGTAGTAATGGTAATTATAACTTAAACTTACCTTTAATTAGCTTCACCTAGCCCCTAGACTTCAACTATTGTGATGGTACTTATAAACTGAATTTGCTTTTGTTTATGGTTGCTGCAAGTCTGGCCCCACCGCTTGCCTCTGCTTATGGTTCTGAAGCAAAGAAAAATTGTATCATAGCATTGGAAACATTTTGGTTATAAGCCATTAATTAAGAAAGCCACAAAGGGAGGAAATCCCAAACCTCTAGTCTGGAGAAGCCAGCAAAGAAAAACCCTCAGGGAGATCTTTCAAGTGTTGTTTTACAGTTGAACTTGTTTTGTTAAGTAAAAGGAAAGTTTTAAGTAACTAAGTTATGTTTCTGTGCCACACTATTCATGTCTGCCTATTTGCTCAGTGTATATCTTCATACATCAGGATAATATCAAATTAACAAATAATTCTTTTAAAAACTCTATTCAAATTGCTAAATTAAATATGCAGTTATATATGTAATAAATATTCCTGGAACCCAAATTAGACTAAGCAGTATGGAAAAGTCAAATAGAAATCTGATATAGAAACTATTGTGAAAGGAAAAAAAATTTTTTTTTTCTGAATTCTTTGACCTGCCCAGCCCCAGGGCCTTCTCTTTGCAAGAGCTCTGAGGGAGGGGCCAGATTTGGCAGATTAAAACTCTGTCTCCTAGGCTGGGGAATGAAGTCAGTTTTTTCTGTAGTTCCTCATTCCAAACCTTCTAACAGCCTTAAATAAGGGTAATTACTAATCCTATTACCAAATTTCAGTAAGTAAAAGTCCTTAAAATAAAAGCTATGAAAAGATGCTTTCCAAATTATAATTAAAGCAAATTAAATAATTATAATATATTCCATAGCCTAGAAGTCAGTATGCTTTTAAGATTATTCAGTTTTAGGATTTTATCAAAGACAAGAGGTTTTAGCCCCCTCTGGAGAAAAGAGGGGGAAAAAAGTCTTTGTATAAACAATAACAGTTTCAACTTATTTAGCTGGGTGTTTTATCTTTGGTTTATAAAATACCAGTTAATAAATTAACATTATATGTATTATGTCTTTAATATGATAAAAATTCTAAGTTCATATCTAATGTAATTAAGTTAAAGGCATGCCCTCTACTAATGCATAAAGTAAAATCCATCGGTTGCTAATTGTAATTTAAAGGTAAATTAACCAGCCTACATAGTTGTGGTTAATTATAAAAAGTTTGTAAAATCATCTTCTAAACTGAAGCATTTAAACAGTGAGTTCTAAAAAGCCATTATTTATTAAAAACCTAAATTAATGTTAACAGCAAAAAGTAACTTCACAGCAATAAAACCTGTCTGGAAGTCACCTCAATGTGGATATTCAAGTGGTGGTAATGAAAAGTTATCTTGATTCCATTGGGAATCTTCAGTTTTCATTTTAAAAATAGAAAAAGTAGTTTTTCCTATACTGCTAAAGTAAAATACCTATGTAATTAATGACTTCATGGTAAAAGTGTAAAAGTAAAAAGCAAAGTACTAAAAGTTCTTTTAATGTATAACACAGTGCATTAAAACATTTAAAAGATATATAAATATCAAGAGAGAGATTCAGCATTGTCAAACTCTCATGTGTATTCAAAGCAGGTGTCCAGAACATGCAGGGTACTTCTCCATGTGAGTTATTAACTAGATTGGTCACTGACCCCTAAAACAATAAAAGTATCTACTACATCTCTGGTCATGCTCCTGAAATGAATGGTAACTACTTTGCAGTTTCAAACTTTTGCAGCAGCCAACAATGGCTCAGTACAGCCAAATGAACAATGGATATCATCTCCAGACTGGCACTGTTTCATAGTGCCAAAAAGTGCTATTTGCCAGGCAAGTAAAATACTGGAATCTACTTTCCTAGCTTTTCTCCAGGGTCAGTGGCGCTGCAGCTTCTATGAAGAACATAGAAAGTGAAGCAATAAATACCAGAGTACTGTAAGTAGAAGTTAAACACAACTGGCACTATAGCTTGCTCCCATGGAGTGATAACCTGTATGATATTGCAAACCTGAAACTTAAAGCTATTAATTGCAGCTCAAGGAGAAACTTATGCATAAAGTAGTACATTAATTAATATTAAATTTTGTATATATATCCTATTGTAAATATATGCCTGGTGATTATGGTAATACTTCTAGTAAATCATATGCAGAAGGATATTGAAAATGTTAAAAGTCCTGGTCAACTTCATTTTCTAAGTAATTAATAAATATGTCTGTGAAATAAAAAAAATAGCCACCTTGCCTGAAAACAGTGGGGCCAACAGCCCTTTTAATTAAAAAACCACCAAATTAACTTAGGGGCAACCTCTCACAATCTTTACCCCACACCAGGTGAAGGATGTGCTTGAGCCCAGAGCCACCAGTAGCTTACAGGTAGCCTGTTAATTAATACCAGGCTCAATTACTAAAAATCCCTGAGGTGCAGATAAGGGTGTGTCAAACTCTCAACCCAGCCACCCCGCTACTGGTAGAGGGCCCAAAGTCAGATCCTGAAGAACCGCTTCTCCACTCCTGCCTTGGGACTCTTTACCAAAACAAAGCAGGTCTGATCTAAAGGAAAAGCCTCTTGTGAACCCAAACATTAAATGGTTCACAGATGAAAGCAGTTTTATTGAGAGATGAGTTCAGGGGGCAGGCTATGCAGTGTTTTCTCAATTTAAAACCATAGAGGCCACAGCTCTTCCCCCTGAAACTTCAGCCCTGAGAGAAGAGCTGGTTGCCCTTACCCAAAGTTTAAAGCCATCAGCTGAGAAATGGACTAATATTTACACAGACTCTAAGTATGCTTTCCTTGTCCTTCACACTCACTCTGCTATGTAGTGAGAGCAAGGCTTGCTTACGAGTGGTGGGTCAACTATTAAATACAGGCAAAAATCCTGGATTTATTTAGGAGTCTGTAGCAGTTTGATATAATTGATGAATTTCAAGAAGAAATATTGGATTATGCTTGTAATCTGATCTGTACCTGGGCATGATTAAGTTATGATTAGGGCATTGTGTCCCCACCCCTTGCTCGGTGGGGACTCACAAGATAAAAGGCATGGTGAAGAACAGAGTTAGGGATTTCTGATGTTAGAGTTTGATGCTGAAGACCCGGGAAGTCAACACACAGAGGAAAGAGAAGCCAGCCCCAGGAAGGAAGGAACCTTGAACCCAGAGAAGAGCAAGCCCCATGAATGTAGGAACCCAGGAAGCCTGAACTCTTACAGACTTTGGCAGCCATCTTGCTCCAAATAGACTTTGGTGAGGGAAGAAACTTATGCTTTATGGCCTGGTATCTGTAAGCTCCTACCCCAGATAAATACCCTTTATAATACCCAGCAGATTTCAGGTATTTTGTTTCAGCACCCCTTTGACTGACTAATGCAAAGCCATATGTTACCTCAAGAAATAGCAGTTATGCATTGTCCAGGGCATCAGAAAACAAACACTGCTATAGCAAAATAAAAAATAAAAAAAAAAATGCTCAAGCTAATGCAGCTGGTAAAGCAAGAGCACAAACCCAGGTCAGGTTTCCCTCCTGCCCCTTTTCCAACACCTGTACCAGTACTTGAAGTTCCACAGTGTACCCAGGGTGAACAAACCAGGGCAGCTAGCTTGGGGTTCACTCTGGAAACTGATGGGTGAGTTGTTGCATATGCTCAAGTCTACCTGCCAGGAGCAGTGGAAAGTCCTTCAAGAACTTATCCAAGGCACTCATCTGGGGAGGGATACCCTAAGCAACTTAGCCAAACAAGTTTCAAAAGACAAACTCTGATAAAAACAGTCAAAGAAACTACCAGGAGTTGCTCAATTAGAGCCAAAATATAAAAACTTTACTCTGTAGTTCTGATCACTCCCACAGCTATTAAAGCTAAAGGAATGTCCGGTTTGGTACATTAATCCTGAATAAAGTCAGCTGCCCAAGAGTGCTAGTTTACCAGAAGCACTTGATGGAATACAAGAGTGCCAGTCATTGGACAGCCTGAGATACTTCTTCAAAAGACAAGGCTAAGTAGTGTCTATGTCAAAATCAACTGTTTCCTCTAACTCTAGCCCAAATGCCTATTGCTAGGAAAAAGGCAAATCAGTTTCCCTTTAAAAACCTTGCCTCTTTTCATCTCCTTAAGCTTAGCTGAAAAGAGAAATGCCTCTTCTCATTCCTCTCCTCTACCATAGGAACGGATATTGACATTTTATACCTAACCCTGTTGTCTATTGCAATTTCTCTCTTAAGTTAACCAACAGTATAAAATAACAAATACATATGTACTGTTTCCCACCAACTTTAGGAAAATGCCCCCTTTGCAGGCATCTGACCTTCTCTACTTCTGTGGTCCAGTGTCCTCTTAGTGGGAGCAAATATTCTCAAAATTCTAATTGTTTATTTCTTCCAGAATCAACATCTTGTTAGCTATATGAAAACTTCATCCAGCTTTGCCCAGGATGCCAGATCCATCTCCCTCCAACAGAGATAAGATAACAAGAGAGTTTCACCCTTTGTCAGGTAGGGTCAATTGCTCCTGACCAGCAGGAAGTAGCTACAGAAAAAAGATCATCTCCCTTCAGCACCCCCTTTAAGATTAAAGATGTAAACTCTCTAAACAAAAAAATAGGGAAGGCTAGTAAGATAGGAAATCAGTAGACGGATCTGGAACCTAGCAAGAAATCTCCCCGAGATTCCACCACTCAGAAGAAAACTTCCTCCAAAAGCCCAGAAAAACCCTGGATGTCCCCAGAGACTTTATCATTAAGCATTCCTGAAAAAAATTAATGAGAAAAATGAACAGTCAAATTGGTGGACAGCTGAAACTCCTCCCATGTTCTCATCATACTTCCCTGCTTCCTCCTCTTAATAATAACTACAGTACATGCATTAATAAATAATACAGTAAGAACACAGACAGTCACCCACCCCATAACTCTGAAAACAGTGGTGCCAAAGCTTAACAAACTTAAGTAATGCATCAAAGGGGGGATATAATATAGCCTGTGCATGAATTCAAACTTATCTAATTCTGTATCCAAGTGTGCCTAGTTTCTAGAAAGCCAATTAAGTGATATAGGCTCAATAGGCTTTAAATATTCAGAAAGAATGCAGACTGAATGTGTGTTCAAAGTTACAACCAGACAGAATGTGGGTGATATATACTTCAAGCTTACCTGGAATGTGGGTAATATGTTAATTCAAGCTTAACTGGTATTCAAATGAACCCCTAAACCTCTCCTGGCCCTACCCCTCATGTCTCTTTATAAAAAAACACCTTATATATATATATATAAAAAAAACAGCTGTCCACCCAGAATTTGCCCTGAAGGCAGAGAAGCAGCTTGCAGATAGCTAAAGCAATATTAAAAACAATTAAGTTAAAGTGGCCAGGGGCAAAGAATTACCTCTTAAATTATATAATAGAGCACCTGGGAGGGTGTGAAGGTCTATTTCAAAGGGAGTAGAGGGGACATTCAAATTACTGTAAACTGTAAATGGGGGAATTTCTAAGTCCAATAGAAAGCACAAGCCCAGGAAAAGAAACAGGCTCCATGGCTCCACACAGGATCAGATAAGACAGAGAGGACCCTGCACTTCACATTCAACTTGGGTTGAACACCAGCCAATGCAGAGCAAATTTTCAAAGACTGTGAATGAAGATTTTTGCATTGATTTATTTGTTTTTGTTACCTAGCACTCAAAGAAATTTCTGTTATAATACTAGTTGGAAAAAAAACTTAAGGTACAGACAGCTTAGGGACTATATCCCAGAATTAACATTGTAAAACATTAATACGTACAGTATCAATATAAGATTACAAGACAAACAAAGATAAAGGAAATGGTGTTGGCCCATCCAAGGGAACAAGAAAAAAATCCAGAAACCATCAATGAAGAGGACCAGATTTTTGTACCATCAATATGCTCAAGGAGAAAAAAGAAAATAGAGAAAGAAATATAGGATATGAGGAAAACAATGAATGAAACTATGAGAATCTTTTTTAGATTATCAAAAAACCAAAAGAAATACTGGAGTTGAAGACAATAAGAACCGAAAAGAAAATAATTCCCTAGAGGGTTTCAAAAGAAGACTGGATCTGGAAAATAAAGAATCAGTGATCTCAAACACAATCATATTGAAATGATTCAGGCTGAGAAGCAGCCAGAGAGAGAAAAAAATACAAACAGAACTTAAAAGAACTTTGAGATATCATTATGCATTATATATATGCATTATGGGAGTCTGAGAGCAAGAAGAAAGAAAGAAAGAAAGAAAGAAAGAAAGAAAGAAAGAAAGAAAGAAAGAAAGAAAGAAAGAAAGAAAGAAAGAAAGAAAGAAAGAAAGAAAGAAAGAAAGAAAGAAAGAAAGAAAGAAAGAAAGAAAGAAAGAAAGAAAGAAAGAAAGAAAGAAAGAAAGAAAGAAAGAAAGAAAGAAAGAAAGAAAGAAAGAAAGAAAGAAAAAAGAGGAAGAAGAAATGTTGAAAGAAACAATGGCAGAAAACATCCCAGTTTAAACAAAAGGCATGTATATGCATATTTAAGAATTCCAATGAATCCCAAACAGAATAGACTCAAAGATAACTATGACCAGATAAGTAGTAATCACACTGTATGCTAAGGACAAGGAGAAAACTCTGAGAGCTGCAAGAGAAAAGCAAGGAGTTATGTATAAAAGAATCCCAATATGATTAAGTGCCAGTTTCTTGTAAGAAACCATGATGGCAAGAAAGAAATGGGATAGGATATTAAACTGAAAGAAAAAAAATTGCCAACCAAGAATTTTATACGAGGTGAGCCTTCCTTTAAAAAATGAGGGAGTGATTAGGACATCTTCAGATAAACAAAACATGAGGGAGTTCATCAACATTAGACCTGTTATACACGCAATGCTAAAGGGAGTTCTTCAGAATGGAAAGAAATTACACAATACAGTAGAAGGAAGTGGCATAAAGAAAAAAAAAAAAAAGACCTCTGGTTAAGGCAACCATATGAATAAATTTTAATTCCAGTATTACTTAGCAAACTAAACCCAAACTGAGCAGAAGGAAAGAAATAAAATTAGAATGGAAATTAATGAAATAGAGAGAACCAACAAAACCAAAAGTTGGTTCATTGAAAAGATTAATATTGAGCCTGCCTCGGCCTCCTCCAGCAGCTCCTCCGAGCTGTCCAGCAGCCGCGGCCCGCGCTTGCAAGGCTGAATCGGAGAGCTGGTGAGTATGCCTTTTTCCTCTTATTGATTCCTGGTGAATCTCATTAGTTTTCAGGGACTATTGGGTTTTCATTTAATAAAATAATTATAATTGACTGCTGAAAAAAAAAAAAAAAAAGATTAATATTGACAAACTTTTAGCTGGAATGACAAAAATAATTGAAATCAGAAACGAAGAGGGGGGGGGGGTGTATTGCTACTGACCCTATAGGAATAAAAAGGGTTATGAGAGGATATTGTGAATATCTGTATGCCAACAAATTAGAAAACCTAGATGAAATTGATAAATTCCTAGAAACACACAAACTACCTGACTCAAGAAGAAATGCAAGATCTCAACAAACAAATTGCTAGTAAAAAGATAAAATTAGTAATAAAATGCCTCCCAACAAAGTAAATCCCAGACCAGATGACTTCACAGGTGACTTTTCCAAACATTCCAAGAAAAATTAACACCAATCCTTCTCAGAGTTAAAAAAATTGAAAAGGAGTAATACTCCCTAACTCATTCTATCAGGCCAACATCACCCTGATACCAAAATCACATAAAGATACCACAATTACAGACTATATTCCATATAAACATAGATGCAAAGACCATTAACAAAATAATTGAAAACTGAATCCAACAACACTTTTAAAGAATTACACACCAAGATCAAATGAGATTTATCCTAGGTACATAAGGATGGTTCAACAGAAAATCATTTAAACGTAGTACACCACATTAACAGAACCAAAGGAAGAAAAATACCACTTGATTATCTCAATTGATGCAAAAAGGGCATTTCACAAAGCCAGCACATTTTCATGATTTAAAAAAAACTTAGAATACTAGGAAGAGAAGGAAACTTCCTCAATATGACAAAGGACATACATGAAAAGGCATTGCTAACATTACGCTCAATGGCTAAGACTAAAAGCTTTCTTTCTAAGATCAGAAACAAGGCAAGGACAAGGGTGCCCACTGTAACAACTGTTATTCAATTAGACAGAAAGGAATGATGGAAGGAGGAAGGAAAGAAGAGAAAAAAAGAAATAAAAAGCATCCAAACTGGAAAGGAAGAAGTGAAATTTTCCTTATTTGCAGAAGGCATGATCCTATATGCATAAATTCCTGAAAAAATTCACAACGAAGTCACTAAAACTAATAAATAAATTTGACAAAGTTGTAGGATACAAGAACAATAGCAAAAACCTGTAGTGCTTCTCTCTATATACTAGTAATTAAAAATCTGGAGGAAATTGAGAAAAAATGCATTTATAGTAGCAACCAAAATAATCAAATACTAGGAATAAATCAAACCAAATATATAAAGGACTAGTACACAGAAAACTACAAAACATTGCTAAAAGAAATCAAAGAAGACATAAATAATTGGAAAGACATTTATGTACATGAATTAGAAAAATAAATATTCATATGAGGTCAATTCTACCCAAAGTGATTCATAGATTCAACACAATCCCAATCAAAAGTCCTACAACCTTCTTTGCAGAAATGGAAAAGTCAATTATGGAATTTACATGGAAGTGTAAGGGGCCCTGAAGAACCAAAGCCATTTTGAAATAGAACTAAGTTAGAGACTCACACTTTCTGATCTTAAAACTTATTCCAATGCCACAGTAATCAAAATAGCGTTAGCATGAGGACAGACTTAGAGTCTAATAAAATCAAATTGAGTGTTCAGAAATAAACCCTCACATCCACAGCTAACTGACTTTTTAAGAGTGCTGTGGCAACTTGAGATTATTTATGAATCCCCAAAAGAGAAAGATTATGTTTGTAAACTAATCTATTCTGGGTGTGATACCCTTTGGTTATAATGGATTCAGTTAAGGGGCCCTTGATTAAATTACCTGTTAAGATTAGGGCTTTGATTTGCCCACGTCAGTAAGGCGTGACTTAGCTTGAGTCTCTACCTTCTTGGTAGGCCTAGATAAGCAGACACTCACTCAAAGAAGATACAGTGAGAGAGAGCTCCATAGATACCAGAGGAGAAAGCTTTATCATGGACAGAAAGGAGAAGGCTCAAATAGATAAAAGCCAAGGGAGACATGAGCCATTTGCCTGATAGCCTACAGAGGATCAACCAGGCAGAGATCAACAACCATCTTGCTTCAACATGTCGCTTGAGTTGGACTCTTTAGGGCCTTGTAACTGTAAGCTGTTACCCCAAATAAATACTTTGTATAAAAGCCAAAAGATTTCTAGTACTTTGCGTTAGCATCCCTTTGGTGGACTAATAAAAGTGCCAAGTCCACTCAACTGAGAAAGAGTAGTCTCTGTAATGTACGATGCTGGAAAAAATGGATGCCAATATGCAAAAGAATGAAGGTGGACACCTACATTACGCAATATACAAAAGTCAACTCAAAATGGAGTAAATACCTAAATACAGAATCAGAACTATAAAACTCTTAGAAGAAAACATAATGGAAATCTTCAGGACTTTGCATTATTAGACACTGATTTCTTAGACTTTGCACTCAAAGCATGAACAACAAAAGGAAAAATAGGTAAATAGGACCTCATCAAAATTAATATTTTGTGCGTCAAAGTACTTTATCATTAAAGGAAGAGGACAGCAAAAAGAACGGGAGAAAATATTTGGAAACCACATATCTGATAAGGGTTTAATATCCATTATATATAAAGAAATCCTGCAAGCCAACAAAAAAATGACAAGCAACCCACTTTTTAGTTTGACAAAGGCCTGCCAATGCAAAGTACCAGAAATGGGTTGGTTTTTATAATGAGGATTTTATTAGGGAAAAATCTTACATTTCTAAGGCCACGAATTGTCCAAATCAAGTCACCATCAGAGATGCTTTCTCATCAAAGTCAGCTCCTGGTAATCCTGGCATCCTGCCATGTGGTGAAGCAAGATGCAAGCTTATTTCTGCTGAGGTCCCTGCCTTCCCTTCAAGGCTCACTGTCTCCTGGAGCTCACCTGTGAGCAATCGGTCATATGGCTTGTCTTTTTCCAGGTCTCATCTCTCAACTTCGGCTGCTCTGCTTTCTCACCAAACCGAGCTGTGGGCAAGCAGGTATGTGGCTTGTTTCTTCAGTCTTGAGCTGCTCTGTAGGCCTAGCCTCTTGGGGGTTTCATGCTTCAGCCTCAGCTGCAAGCAATCCTTAAGTCCTCTATCACATATGGCCAGGTCAAAATGACAAAGTTCCCTTTTCTGTATGTTTCTCTCTCTCTCTCTCTGTATTCTCAGTTTATATAAGACTCAGCAAGAGGGCAGAGACCTAACCTTGATCATGCCTCACTAACTTAGTACAATCAAAAGCCCTAAAGTGATCTAATCAATGGATCTAATCAAAGGCTCCTTAACTCAATTTACTGCAAAGGGTCCCACAACCATGGGAATGAATTTGTTCAAGAACAGTCTTTTCTGGGACTCACAAAATTCAAACTGCCATACCAATTAAAAAATGGGCAATAATCTTGAATAGACATTTTCCAAAAGAAGATATACAAATGGCCCAAAAGTACATGAAAAGATGTTCAATATCATTAGAAATTAGGGAAATGCAAATCACAACCAAAATGAGATATCATTTCACAGCCACTGGAATGGCTACCATTAAATAAAACAGAAAATCATGTGTTGGAGAGGATGTGGGGAAATAGAAACACTCATTCAGTGTTGATGGAGCAGTTGCTGTGGAAGACAGTTTGTCAGTTCTTCAGGAAGTTAAGTCTATAACTGCCATATGACCCAGCTCTTCAAAACTTCTAGGTATATACTCAAAAGAACTAAAGGCAGGGACTCCAACAAATATTTGCACACTTATGTTCATAGCTGCATTTTTCACAGTTACCAAAAGATGGAAGCCATGAGCCAGTGAATGGATAAATAAACAGTGGTATGTACATTCAATGGAATATTATTCAATCATAAAAAGAAATGCAGTTCTGATAAATGCAACAACATGCATGAATCTTGAAACCACCATGTTGCGTGATTTAAAAAGTAACTGTAGGGAAGTGGACTTGGCCTAGTGGTTAGGGTGTCCGTCTACCACATGGGGGGGTCTACGGTTCAAACCCCGGGCATCCTTGACCCGTGTGCAGCTGGCCCACGCGCAGTGCTGATGCGCGCAAGGAGTGCCGTGCCACACAGGGGTGTCCCTGCGTAGGGATGTCCCCGCGTAGGGGAGCCCCACGCACAAGGAGTGCGCCCTGCAAGGAGAGCCGCCCAGCGCAAAAGAAAGTGCGGCCTGCCCAAGAATGGTGCCGCACACATGGTGAACTGACACAACAAGATGACACAACAAAAAGAAACACATATTCCCATGCCGCTGACAGCAACAGAAACGGACAAAGAACACGCAGCAAATAGACACAGAGAACAGACAACTGGGGCTGGGGGGAGAAGGGGAGAGATATAAATAAATAAATAATTAATTAATTTAAAAAAATCCTTTTCTAAAAAAAAGTAATTGTAAAATACAATAATATATGTACGATGGTATTTTTGCATATATATATAAAATATATTTGACAATAATAGCACAAAGTTGTTAAAAAGTAGCAACAGAGTAGAATTTTAATCCTCAGAAACAAGCGAAGAAAGTCAGAAATGGTAAATGAGAAGGTAAACTTAATATCTAAAAAAAATGCACAACTAACATCAGATTTAATGATGAATGATTCAATGCTTTCTTTCTATTAATGAGATCAGGAACAAGACAAGGCTGTCTGATCTCACCACTACAATTCAACATTTTACTGGACGATCAACATGCAAAAATCAATTGTATTTCTAAACACTTGGAATGAACAATTAAAAACTGAAATTAAGAAAACTATTCAATCTAAAATAAAAAAAATAATGACATACTTAGGAATAAGTTTAAGAAAATAAGTGCAAAACATACTCTGAAAACTAGAAATTGTTGTTGAAGGAACTTAAGGGAGTCCTAAATAAATTTTTAAAATACACATGTTTATGGATCAGAATACTTAATAGTGATAAAATGGCAAAATATCACAAAATGATATAAAGATTCAACACAATCTGTATCAAAATCCAGCTGACTTCTTGGCAGAAATTGCCAAACAGATCTTAAAATTCATATGAAATTTAAGGGGCCCAGAATTGCCAAAACAATCTTTAAAAAGAAGGAAATTGGAAGACTCACAGTTCCTGATTTCAAGACTTACTATGAAATGACAATCAAGATAGTGTGGTAGTGGCACAAAGAAAGATATAGATCAACAGAAAAGAATTGAGAGTCCAGAAATAAATCCTCACATTTATTGCCAATTGATCTCTGACAAGGGTGCCAAGACAATTCAGTGTGGAAAGGTTGATAATCTTTTCGATGACTGGTGATGGAACAACTTGATACCCACATGCAAAAGAATGAAGTTGGACTGATACCTCAAACCATACATAAACGTTAACTCAAAGTGAATCAGGGACCTAACTGTAGGATCTAAATCTATGAAACTCTTAGAAGGAAACATAAGGGTAAATCTTCATGACCTTGGATCAAGCAATAATTTCTTTGATATGGAAACCAAAGCACAGCAATAAATGAAAAATTAGATAAACTGGATATCATGAAAATAAAAAAATTTTTGCTCTTCAAAGGACACTATCAAGAAAGTGAAAAGGCAACTCATAGAAGATGAGAAAATTTTTGCAAAGTTTATACCTGATAAGGACACTGTAGCTAGAATATATAAGAAACTATTATGACTAAATAATAAAAAGACATACAACCAAATTCAAAAGTAGGCAAAGGATCAGAATAGACAGTTCTCTACATAAGATATACAAATGGCCAACAAGCACATGAAAAGATGCTTGAAATCATTAGCCATTGGAGAAATGCAAATCAAAACCACAATGAGATCACAATTGACACTGACTAGGACGGCTACTATATCAAGTGTTGGTGAAAATGTGGAGAAACTGTAACTCTTACACTGCTAGTGGGAATGTAAAATGATGCAGCAGCTTGAAAAACAAAATCTGACAGTTTCTCAAATGGTTAAATTTGAGTTACCCTATTATCCAGCAATTTCACTCCTAGCAATTTCACCCAAGAGAAATGAAAACCCACATCCACATAAAACCTTGTCCACAAATGTTCTTAGCAGCACTATTTTAATAGCCCCAAAACTGGAAATATTCTGAAGGCCCATCAAATGTTGAATGGATAAATAAATTGTGGTATATCCATACAATGGGATGTTACTGTACTATTATTTAAAAGAAAGTACTGATGCATGCTACAACATGAAGGAGCTTGGGAAACCTTATCCTAAGCGAAAGAAGTGGTCTGCCATAAATGACCAAGTATCAGTTTATGAATAACCACCTCTCATCCATTTATGGATAAAAATGATTCTTTCAACTCATCCTCTTTTGATTTGTGTTATTTTTTACTTTGTTTCAAAGCCTTTTGAATATAAATACTATTGTTTTGAAGTCCTTATCTACATTTCTGTCTTTGTGCACAACTGCCACAATATTCATAATATAAATTCCTGAAGTCTGAATTTTGCCATCATGTCCTCCAAAATGTTAGCCCAATTTAAATTACCATAAATATATCAGGTTTCCTCTTTTTCAGTTATATCATAAAACATTTTAATTCTTGCAATATATGAAAAATAGTTATACATTATGGAGATTTTTATTTGAATTGTTTTAATTATAAATTATGTTGTATGTTTTTCATATGCCTATTTTCTATAGTATTTTTGCCAGATTCATATTTATTTATTGGCCCATTTTATTTGCTGTTGTTGTTGCTTTTGTATATACATATTTTGCAAACTTGTTTTTAGGGTTTGCCTTTTGACTTTGCTCAAGATATTTTTCATGTCTTAATTATTATGTCATCTGCTTGTTTAGAAAGGGCTTCCTGTTTTCAAGATTGAAAAATAAAAGTAATATAAAGGTAGATGTAGAAATCCAGATTTTTCCACTCCAAATGATTGACTAATTGCTCCAAAACTTTTTTATTGAATAATCTATATTCTCCCTATTGTGTTAAAACACCACATTTAGCATACAGTCAATTCCTATGTTTTTAAAATGTTTCTTAAGGTTATCATATCTTCTTCTATTGATCTGCATAGGGAGAGATACTACAACATGGGTCCTGACCACCCCTGCATGATCTTGCAGATTGCAAAGGTTTATATAGCTCCCAATTCTGAAAAGTTTCTGTAGCTAGTTATAGGTCAACAATACCACGCAACTGTCCACTTGCTGTGATGGAGGCTTGAGGTGTTCTGGCTTATTTCTTGCTTGTCACAATATTTGCTGCTTACTCAAAACTGTTGAGTCCTTGGCTCTAGGTTCATTTCCAGTAATGAAATCCACTGTGTAAATGCAATAGTTTCCTGGGCCCTTTGCACAACCTTGTTAGAATTTGGGGGTAGGGAAACCAATGCAAATATGCTGATCTTCATGCTTCTTGATGTGATATGTATAATAAAGTCATTGTTTCTGACTCAGGAGTCTCATGTCTCGGCCAGAATTTGTAAAGTAATTCCAGATCCTTTATGGTTATTGACAATCTCATTATTTATATTAAACTATTTTAATTATAATATTTCTTTCTTTAGGAGGCTTCTTGGTCATTGTATGTCTTTATTTCCCTTGAAAAATAAAGTCTGTTGGAAAATTTATTGGGCTAACATTGAATAAAAATATAACAATTTAAGGAGAATGAACATCTCAAAAATCCTGTCTTTCTGTCCAAGAACTCTATATGTCTTACTGTCTAGTCATGTGTTTTTATGGTGCTCAATGGAATTTTAAAAATATAGGCCCTTAATTTTCTTAATTTTATTCTTTTTTAACTTATCTTTTGTTTTCTTCTTAAGAGTGGAATATCCTATAGATTATATCAGTAGATCTTCCAGTACAGATTGTATCTTTATCAGTCAGAGTAGGCTAGTTTATGCTGTGTAAAAAACATCAAAATCTCAGTAGCTTAAAACAGTTTTATTTCCTTGTACACACTATAATTCTACCACTGTTTGGGTTAAAAGGGGAAGCAGGATCTCAGAAGAAAACGAGTCTCTGGCTATTCAAAACGAGACCTTATCACTCTCCATCTGACTGCTAAGTCAATGCCAAATATTTTAGATTTTTGATTACAGCAGGATCCACTTCCAATACAGTTTTCTTTTTTTTTTTTTTTTGTATTAGATAGCATTAGCTCTTGTCCCAGTGAAACTCCCATAAATCAGTGGCTTAACACATACAAATTTTATTTTTTGCATAAATAACTGTTCAATTCATGTGTTCTTCTTAGGCAGAAATTCTCCAGATGGCAACTTTTCACTCTGTGGCTCCACCATTTTCAACACATGGCTTCTGTGGTGGTTTGAGTTTTTGTGGAGCCCAGAAAATTATGTTCTTAAGCTGACCCATGCCTGTAAATGGAAGACTATTGTAGGTAGGAACTTTTGATTAAATTACTTCTGTTAAGGGCCTTTGATTAGCTTGTGTGACCCAGGGTGGGTCTTCATCCTCTCACAGGAAAAAGCTGCAGAGATAACTGAAAAAACCAAAAGCTGAGAGAGAAGTCCCCAGGAGCTGGAAGCTGAAAGCAATGAGACCCAGAGGAGAGGGGAGTGAATGCCACTGTGTGCCTGATTGCCCACAGCTGCAGCTCAGCGAGAAAGCTTCTTTTGATGACATTACCATGTGCCTGATTATCCACAGCTACAGCTTGGGGAGAAAGTATTTCCTGTTGATGCCTTGAATGGGACATCTTTGCAGCCTTGGAACTGAACGTTAATAAACCTCATTGTAAAATCTTACCCATTTCTGGTATATTGTTTGGCAGTCTTTAGCAAACTAAAACAGCTCCCTAATTTGCTTTGGAGTTGTCTTCATCTGTTTGCAGGAAGAAAATGAAAGGCTGCATGTAGGAGGATTCTGTAGCCCTAGAAGTGGTACATGTTATTTTGCTTACATTTGATTATCTAGAATTCAGTCACATGCCACAACTAATTGCAGGAAAGGAGGAGAAAATAGTCTATCTGTCGGTTCAGGAAGAAAATAAAATGTACAAAGAACTGTGCAAGGGCAAAATATTTGTTAAAATTGGGAAGTAGATGTGGCTCAAGCATTTGAGCTCCCACCTACCACATGGGAGGTCCCTGGTTCAGTTTCCAGGGCCTCCTAAAGAAGACAGCAAACTGGAACGAAGGGCAGGTGCAGCAAGCTGGCACAAGAAGAAAGACATGGTGGAAGACATGACAGGGCAGGGAGAGGAGGTTCCTGGTGCCTCCTCGGGAGGATGAGCAGGACAGCAAGCTGATGCAATAGGCAGGTGCAGCAAGCTAATGCAGCAAGATGGTGCAACAAGAGACACAAGAAGAAAAATGTAATGAGACATAACAAAGCAGGGAGCAGAGGTGGTTCAAGCAATTAGGCACCTCCTTCCCATGTCAGAGGTCCTGGGTTTGGTTCCTGGTACCTCCTAAAGAAAACAGGGAAGACAAACAGACACAGCAAGTGCAAACAACGAGGGGGTAGGGAGAAATAAATACATAAAATAATCTTTTAAAAAACTGTCACCTGCAAATCTGAGAGTAGCCACATGACAACTGAGGTAATGACTATAGAAGAAGTAGTTGGAAAGACCTGCAGTGGACCTTAACACCTGGTCCCTAACCTGGTGTTGTAAGAAAGGTAGGTACTTAAGCAATAACTGCCAGGTTTTTAAGCAGAGTTTGAAATAATTAGAACAGAATCCAGAAGGAGCAAGAGAACATTGTCTAGAGGGAAACTGCCTGACTTCAAGTTCACTGTGAATCAATGCTGCATTTCCCATACTAACACAGCTGCCTTGCTGACATCAAAACCCCCTGAAAAGCCAATGGATACTTAGGTGATATTCTGTAGAATTATAGAACCTGAGTCTAGAGGTATAATTATCCCACTCTGCCTTGGGCAAGACTCTAGCTGGAAGGTGGTGTGTGACTCTGTGTGCCTTTTTACAAAAAGACACTGAGACTGGTTGTATGAGGGGTGAACCGAGTGATGAAAAATCTGGGGAACATTTTATAGGATAAATAGCGAATAGATCCCACACTATTTCATAAAGAAATGATATCATTTTGAGTTAAACATGGTAGTTGATGTGTTAAGATATTTAAAGGTTTGGTAATGTGGGAGATGAATTAGAATTCTCTACTTATAAATTATATTTATCTAGTAATATTGCTGATTTCTGGAGACGCCTCCAAGACTAACATTTTATAACTTTAAAATTCAAGGATTGTAATTAACCTATGAAAATGTATTCAAAATAATAATAATAAAAATAATAAGGAGTAATTTTGGGAAATAATGAAATAGTTGCTTTTTTAAAAAAGATTTATTTTATTTATTTCTGCCCCCTTCATTTTCACACTTGCTGACTGCGCTCTGTTTATATTCTTTTTTAGGAGGCACCAGGAACCAAACCCGGACCTCCCATGTGGGAGGGAGGTACCCAATCTCTGGAGCCACCTCTGCTCCCTGAAACAGATTTACACTCAATGTAAAAATTCTGGAGTAGACCACCAAGCTCAATCCCACCTCCACCATGTATGAGCTGGGTGACTTTTGGCAGGTCACTCTTTCCATGCCTAAGTTTCCTCCTCTGTCAATCAAGGAAATAATAGCACCTAAATCATAGGTTTCTCTTGAGGAGTAAATGAGTTAATATATGAGCTAAATTATGAGTTAAAACACTGCCAGGTTGCATGTGTGTTAGCCATTCTTATTATGATTAAAGTTGTTAGGAAATTCAATGGACTACCTTATAAATATTTACACTCATTAACGCTATTTTACTCAAGGGTGGGAGTCTATGATTCCATGATTTCTTCACAGAAACGAACCTAGTGGGAAAGATAGGCATATAGAAATAATGACTGCAAAGAAGTTTCTGTGGCTTCCTGCTTCTATCCACTGTGGAGGGTGGGAAGGGAAGGGAGAAGGGAATGGTGGTGTTAGTGGTGATTTTCCCACTGGTGAACTATTGATTTTTTAATAGGTAAAGTGTAAGTACTGCCTTCTAGGAAATTTCAGAGAGTAGACAGTATTTAAACGTAGGCAACTGGAGTAGTTGCCTATATTTTGCCCCATTTTGCTGGGGTTGTGGTGGCAGTGAGAGTGACACAGAGTGATTTCTCATCCCAGAATCAGAAGCAGCATCTGGATGTGTGCACAGGCAATGAAGGTATCTTCTGGGCTCTACTTTCTGGTGCTGTTGCCTTGCAACGAAACAATGGAACTCAATCACCTATCACAAAGAAAATCACTAGAGTTAAAATTATTAGATCTTCTCAAGATGAATGAAAATCTACCTACTTTCCTAATGAAGCAGTCATAATGCAAAAGCTAGGTTAATTTTCCCTTTCATTCTTGCTTTCATTGGCTTTTGCCTGTAACTCTCTTACAGCATGCATTGCAAACTCCCCAATAGATTTCTTGTCTCTTTGACAAGTGGTGAATTGTCATTTTCATATTGCCAGCCTCTTTAGTACAGCATCTTGCCCAAGGAAGGAATTCAAACATTTGTTGAATAAATGTGTGAACATATTTGTAAAAGCTGAAAGTACTGGATACTGTTAAATGAACAACAAAGACTTTGTCAATGCCTACTATATATCTTCATCAGAGCTTGATATTGAGGTGTATAAAAAATTAACAAGGTCCAATTAATGCCCAATCTGATATTGAAAATTATCCTATACAACCACTGATAATAAAAAGAATAAAAATAATTGTGGACATTCATTAAGGTCTTTCTGTACATAACTCTCTTTGGTAAGTACTTAAAATGAATTATCTTATTTAGTCCTCACAATGAATCTATGAATTATGTAAGTATTATTATTCACATTTTAAAGATAAAATATTGACATTTTGAGGCAAAATATCTTGTACTAGATCACTCAGCTGGTTTTTAGTTAAGTTTTGACTCAATACTAGATCTATCAGATAAAGTCCTTGCCTGTAGCCCTGCTATAATATTTCTATAAAATTTTACCTAAACATTGCTGAGCACCAAAATGGTACAAATGTGTCCCTAGGACTTTTAGCTTTTCCCCAAGTTTCTGATTTATTGTCAAGGAATTTTCTTAACAATAAAGCATATAAGAAGCCATTTATGGAGCAGAATAAATTTGAATTCTCAATGAAAAAATAAACCAACTTATTTCCCTGGGGTGTACTGCTTTTCATTTAGAGTATGAATAAAATTTCTCCAAGTAGTGTAGCTAAATGATTGAGGATCCAGGTTTGGAGATCTGAACTCAAATTCTTGCTTTTGTTGCTGTGAACATGAGTAAGTTACTTAACCTCTCTGTGTCTCAGATCCACCTCTGTAAAATGCAAATATTAATAAGCCCTCTCTCATAGGATTGTTATGAAGTTAAAAAAAAAAGAGTAAATGTGTGTAAAATACTTAGAACAGCGTCTGGAATATGATAGCTACTCCGTAAATACCACCTGCTGTTATTATTGCTATCATTGGGGTTCAAAGTAGCTCATGTCAGAGGCAATTTTGCCTAGGTTTGAATGCAGTTCTATTGTTACTAGATAAATAACCATGGAAAAGTTATTTAACCTCTCTGTACCTTAGTTTCATTATATGTAAAATGGAAATAAGACTTCTACCTACCTACTGAGTCTATTGTGAAGATAAAATGAGTTCATATTTGTAAAGTGCTTGGAATAGTAATTGGCACAGAGTAAGTACTACTTATTATGATCATCTATATTTACTACTGTTATCATTTCAGTAATGGTATTAGCAGGACCCCTACTTTCTTGCCTTTGTGATGCTCTTCCCTGAGAAGTCCAAGAACCACCTGGGATGCTTTCTTATGTGTGATGGGCCAGACCTGAAAAGGGCTTACCTCACTATGGGGGCCAGTTCCAAAGTCCTCCTGGGGTAGGGGATCTGTACAACTAACTGCTCCCAGATGCTGGTTGTTTCAGAATGAGTCTTGGTGTTGCTGCCACAAGGAGCATTAGTTTTTTATTGCTGCCATACCAAATTATAAATGTATTGGCTTAAAACAGCACATCCTTGTTATCTTGCAGTCCAATAAGTCAGAAGCCCAGCATGAGTGCAACTGGGAAAATGTTGGAATGTCTGTTGCTTCCTGGAGGCCTCTAGGGGAGGACTGGCTTTCTGGTCTTTTCCAGCGTCTAGAAGCTGCCTGCATTCCTTGGTTTGTGGCCTCCTTCCTTTATCGTCAAATTCAGCAACACTGCATCTCTCTGACCCTTCTGTCATCACATCTCTCTCTGACCTCAGCCAGAATAGGTTTTCTACTTGTAAGGACTCATATGATTAGATTGGGCTCACCTGGGTAAACCAGGATAATCTTCCCATCTCAGAGTCCTGAATTTAATCACATCTGCAAAATTCCTTGTCAGATAACATATTCACAGCTTCCAGGGATTAGACTGTGGCTATCTCTAGCGATCCCTTATCTGCCTCCCACACAGGCCTTTGGCCCAGTAATGCTTCAGAATCATGTCGGAAGATATATTTGAAGATTGGCAAATGCTATTGTCCTTGTAGAGCTGGAGTCAATGTCTTCATCGAGAGAAACACCAGACAAGCCCCAGACACCCAGAAGCATGTGTTCTCTCAGGGCCACAGCCTCTGCTGTGCTGGTTTTCTCTGCCTATTTCTTCCTCCAATGCTAGAGGTAAGCTCCAAGTCATCCTTACTGAAACACCAACATTCTGAAGTCTCTTCCGCTTCCCAGTAGTATAGTTCTTTAAATGCATTGACACAAGCATTTCCCTAAGCAGCAAGATGGCCACCACCATTCTGACGTCTTCTGACTCATAGAAATTGAACCATCTATGCCCTGTGACTTTGGTTTGTTGCCAGGGCAAGCCAGCAGGTTCTGTTTCTTTCCATAGATGCAATTCTTCCTGACTAGGGCCCTTGGTCAAGGTCATCCTGTTATAACTCAACAGGTTTCAAAAACTAAAGACAGGGAAGTGGACTTGGCCCAGTGGATAGGGCATCTACCTACCACATGGGAGGTCCACGGTTCAAACCCTGGGCCTCCTTGACCTGTGTGGAGCTGGCCCACGCACAGTGCTGACATGCGCAAGGAGTGCCGTGCCATGCAGGGTTGTCCCCTGCGTAGGGGATCCCCACGCACAAGGAGTGCGCCCCGTAAGGAGAGCCGCCCAGTGCGAAAGAAAGTGCAGCCTGCCCAGGAATGGCACCGCACACACAGAGAGCTGACACAATAAAATGATGCAACAAAAAGAGACACAGATTCCTGTGCTGCTGACAACAGAAGTGGACAGGAAAAAGAACACGCAGTAAATGGACACAGAGAACAGACAACTGGGGAGGGCGGGGCGGGAGGGAAGGGGAGAGAAATAAATAAAAATAAATCTTAAAAAAAAACCACTAAAGACATTGTAGATTGTATGAATCCAATTTCCTTTCAAACATTATTTTAATAATTTAGCTGTAATTGGCTTCTTTTGCATGAAACTCACCTGACTGCTACAGAAAGTTTTTCAGTCTGCTCAATATGCTGGGCTTTATTATAAGGAAAAGGCTTAGTATTTCAATGTGATGTTAATTCTCTCAGACACTTCCATTTTCCTTTCGTATATTGAAAGAATTTAATTATAATATTACTGTTTTCCATCAAGTTGCATGACCTACACTGTCATTTTACCTTTTGATTTCTAGCTAGGTATCTGACCTAAGTGGGCCAAATGACCACAGCATGTCAAAAGTGAAATAGATGGGCTATAGGAGGCTTTAAGAGAGTGGAACATGGTCTTTTGCAATCACCATCTGCAATTTGCTTGCCTTCTCAGGGGATTGGTTTTTAATTTTTTTTTTTTATTGTGACAAACAAGGGAGATTAGATAAAATATTCTGTGTGAAAAACACAGTATCATGCCTGTTATTTAGTAGGTGTTTGATAAATACCTGCTTGTTGAAATACAACAAATTTTAATAAAAGTATTATTACAATGTGATTATTTATAATGTTCAAAAGTAAACACTCTTATTTTGAAAGAGGTAAAAGTTTTGTAGAACAACTTGCCATCTTGTTCAGAATATTTGGTGTATACATTTGGGATGTTATGAAGACAGCGTAAGTATTCTAAAGTATTCTAAGATCCATATAGAAACTGGTCTTCTCACTGGGTATAAAAACGTGATTTTTTTTTTTACTCTTTAAAAAACATTTTTTTATTTTGGAAAAAAAGAACTATGAACTAAAGGGCTGCCTGGTGAACAAAAAAGCATGAATACTTAATGTATGATACTACTGTTTTCTTACTCCACAAAGGGCACCTCTGCACTGACCTAGAAGGGCAGACAAAGTCAAGCTTTTAAACAGTTGTAGCTTTTAAGATGCAGCTTTTAAACAGTTATCATTATTAATTCAAGATTTGGATTTTGAAGATTCATTTGTCACTTGGGGTGCAACCAGAAAAATAGAAAGCTCTCTTAAGTATTTAAAACAGGAAATTTAATGCCCAGATTTAGTTACACAGGTGACGGAATAGCCAAGAAGTCAAAGGGTACATGGAGGCAACTCAGAGTTTAGAAATAGTAAAAAGTTACTCTCAATGCAAAGAGAGGATTTATAAGGATGGAAATCAGTGAAAGAAGCTAAAACCACACCAGCCATATCTGGTGTGAGCTACAGCCATAGACGAGACACATGCATGACTGGAGACACTGCCCGAGGTGGAGAAAAAGGGTAGAATTACCTTGAGTTCTCCCTTCTCCTATCCTTCAGTCTCCTGCCATAGCCTCCAATTGGCTGGACCTTAGAAGTCAGTGGACACAGGAGCCAGGTAAATGAAGTCAGTATGGATAATTCTCCTGGGAGAAGTGCTGGGGAAGGCTAAAAGCTGATATAAACTCTAATAGCCCTGGACCAGCCTTCCACTCAAAGGAGTTGTATCAATTCAAGTTCCTACAAAACATTCCATATTGTGGGAAAGGAAGTAAATTATTAAAAGACATGGTACTTTTCTCAGCCAATCATCATGAAATCCTATTGATTTTACCTTTTTCTCCACTGTTACCCTCCTAAACCTTTCTTTTTAATTGTTCAGTAGCCTCCTAACTAGACCACCCACAGTTAGTATTGTTGAAAATTTGTTGGGTCTCAACAGAACAAAAATTCATCTCAAATTACAAATCTGATTATATCATTCTTCACTCATCAGTTAACCCCTTAATAGCTTCCTGCTGTTCCTAGAAAAACTATCCTTGTCCATAAGTTGAGTATAAGACCCTAGGTGGCTTGGTCCCCTCCTACTTCTCAGTATTCATCTGGATTGCTCTTTTTCTCACTCCATGTTTCAACTGTTATGGTCTATTTTTTTAATTGTAAAAAAATGTGTCATATTCTTTTCATCAAAATATCATTTCATGATATTCCTCCAACTTGGAATGGCTTTAACCCAATTAATTCCTATTTTTCTATATTATCATGACTTTTTTGATCAGAATTTCTTGGTCCCCGGTTATGTTTTCTTAAAACACAGTGTACCTTTCTTTGTAATTAGCTATTACATATTGTAATTACATGTTTGAATTGGGGGTGATGTTTCATCACTGCCTGTTCCATCCCAAAAAGGTCCTGGGAATTTATCATCTCACACTTTCAATGACCTTTTCAGGGTAGGGAGAACAAAACCTTACGTTTCATGCCTATAAGAAATGACTTGTGTTGCATACTTCTCTTTTGTCCTTGCAGAATATCTCTCTCCCATTCCCCTCCTGTTTGACACTCTGGCAGGCTGAATTATATAGCATATATCAATATATTTATCAAAGGATGAATGAGTAAAAATACATGTGGTATAGCCATACAATGGAATACGATTCAGCAATAAAAGTAAATCAACTATTGACACATACGGCATGTCTAAGTCACAAAATAAATATGCCAAGTTAATGTAGTAAGACCAGAAAGAGTATTCAGTATATGATTTTACATATACAAAATTCTAGAAAATGCAAACTAATTAGCAGTGATAAAAAGGTATAAATAAAACAAAACTGGGAAACGGACTTTGGCCCAGTGGTTAGGGCGTCCGTCTACCATATGGGAGGTCCACGGTTCAAACCCCAGGCCTCCTTGACCCGTGTGGAGCTGGCCCATGCGCAGTGCTGATGCGTGCAAGGAGTGCCCTGCCACGCAGGGGTGTCCCCCGCGTGGGGGAGCCCCACGCGCAAGGAGTGCATCCCGTGGGGAAAGCCGCCCAGCGTGAAAAGAAAGAGCAGCCGCCCACACTTCCCGTGCCGCTGACGACAACAGAAGCGGACAAAGAAACAAGACGCAGCAAATAGACACCAAGAACAGACAACCAGGGGAGGGGGGGAAATTAAATAAATAAATAAATCTTTAAAAAAAAAAAAAACAAAAACAAAAGAAAACTAAAAAAACCTCTAGAAAATAACATAAGAGAAAATCCCAGTGACCTTGGGTTTGGCAGTGACTTCTTAGATACAGCCTCCAAAGCACAAATTTTAAGTTGAACTTAATTAAAATTAAAAACTTCTGCTCTTCCAGAGCATGTTAAGAGAATGACAAGAGTGAAAAGAGAATGTTGAGAGATTGAAAAACCACATGCTGGGAGAAAATATTTGCAAAACACATCTGACAAAGGACTTGTATAAAAAATATATAAAGAACTCATAAAATTCAATAAGAAAAAAAAAACTAATTGAAAATGGGCAAAAGAGTTGAAAAGACACCTCACCAAAGAAGAAATACACATGGCAAATAAGCATATGAAAGGATGATCAACACCATGTATCCTTAAGAAATTTCAAATTAAAACAAGATATACAACTATGAGAATGGTCAAATACAAAATACTGACAACACCAAGTCATGACAAGTGTGTGGAGCAAGAGGAACGACCGTTCATTGTGGCTGGGAATGCAAAATGATATAGTCACCTAAGAAGACAGTTTGGCAGTATCTTACAAAGCTAAACATAGTCTTACCATATGATCCAGCAATTGCGCTCCTAAGTATTTACCCAAAGTAGTTGAAAACATGTGCATACAAAAACCTACACATGAATATTCAGAGCAGCATTATCTAGAATTGCCAAACATTGGAAACAACCAATATGCCCTTAATGGATAAACAAACTGTGGCACATCCTTGCATATTATTCAGCAAAGAAAAGAAATGAGCTATCAAGCCATGAAAAAACACGAAGGAACTTAAAATACATATTACTAAATGAAGGAAGCCAGTATGAAAAGTATATCTACTTCACGATTCTAACTATTTGACATTGTGGAAAGGCAAACTTACAGAAGAGTAAAAATATCAGAGGTTTCCACAGGCTGGGGGATGGGGGTATAGGAAAGAGATGAATTAGTGGAGCGCAGTGTATGTTTATGGCAGTGAAACTATTCTGTATGATTCTGAAATGGTGGATACATGACATTACCTGTTTGTCAAAACCTATAGAACTGGATACACAAAGAGTGAAACTTAATGTAAACTATAGCCTTTAGTTACTAATAATGTGTCGTTTTTGGTTCATCAATTGTAGGCAGTTACAACAAAAAAAGCAGATTGTAATACTAATGCTAGATGTTGATAATAGGGGAAATTGTGCGTGTTTTTGTTTGTGGTATATGGGAACTCATATTTTTGTGTACTTTTTTCTCTAAACTTAAAATTACTGGGAAGCGGACTTAGCCGAGTGGTTAGGGCGTCCGTCTACCACATGGGAGGTCTGCGGTTCAAACCCCAGGCCTCCTTGACCCGTGTGGAGCTGGCCCATGCGCAGTGCTGATGCGCGCAAGGAGTGCCCTGCCATACAGAGGTGTCCCCCGCGTAGGGGAGCCCCACGCGCAAGGAGTGCACCCCGTAAGGAGAGCCGCACAGCGTGAAAGAAAGTGCAGCCTGCCTGATAATGGCACCGCCCACACGGGGAGCTGACACAGCAAGATGATGCAACAAAAAAAGAAACAGAGATTCCTGTGCTGCTGACAACAACAGAAGTGGACAAAGAAGAAGACGCAGCAAATAGACACAGAGAACAGACAACGGGGGGGGGGGGGGGGAGGCGGGGGGGGAGAAATAAATAACTAAATAAATCTTAAAAAAAACCTACACTGAAAATAAGGTTCATTAAAAAAGAACATTCAAGATTCTCACATGAAAATGTAAACTTCTCACCTAGATTTTACATTCTACAGATCATAAAACACCTAAATGAAGTACCTAATAGGAGCAGAATGATGTCTTACAAAATAATAAAGTTCTCTATAGAAATACAACAGCCTCAGCTAAATTCATGTATTTAAGAATAATGGAAAATGGGACTTAATTTAGAACAGAAATAATCTTAGCATCCTTTTGAGGTTATGCTCATGTCTGGTCAGTTCCCTTATCGGCCTTGGTCTTAACTTACATTTTGTATCGGTGGATTTGGCACTATCTGGTTATGTTTTGTATTCATAATTTGGGGGTTGGGGAGGTGGGCCACGGGGCTAATGGCATCTAGTTGTAGAAGCCAGGGATGCTGCTAGAAACCTACTGTGTACAGAAAGGAAACCCACAACAAAGAATCATCTAGTCCCAAATGTCAGTAGTGCCAAGGTTGAAAATACCTGTAAACCAATGCCTGTGGATCCAGATCATAAAAGAGACCTGGACCAAAAGCCTCTTTCATAAGTACAAAAATTTCCCTATGTTGAGGCGTCTTGGGCTCAGAACTCTGCCTATCTGTGCGAATTTTCAGTGCAGGCCACCTTCCTTTCACACAGTTTTTATTCCTGAAATTTTGCATGGAGCTTGAACATATTTGCATATTTTTTTCACAAGACTTTTTTTCCCCCAAAGAGAAAAAGAGTAACAGAAGACAAATCCTTACTTATGCTTCTCTGGTTAGATGCAGTCATAGCATATGCATGTCATTTTATTTATGTCCTTTAATTTTACCTCCCTTCCACCAAGAAATAGGTGGTCAGCCCACTTAAGAGCAATGAGCATCCAACTCAAACCAAATTTTTTTTTTTTAATTTTTTAATTTTTTATTGACTTTGTAATAATATTACATTAAAAATATATATGTGAGGTCCCATTCAACCCCACCCCCCCACCCCCCCTTTCCCCCCCCCCAACAACACTCGTTCCCATCATCATGACACATCCATTGGATTTGGTAAGTACATCTTTGGGCACCTCTGCACCTCATATACATTGGTTCACATCATGGCCCATACTCTCCTCTATTCCATCATGTAGGCCCTGTGAGGATTTACAATGTCCGGTGATTACCTCTGAAGCACCATCCAGGGCAGCTCCATGTCCCGAAGACGCCTCCACCTCTCATCTCTTCCTGCCTTTCCCCATACCCTTTGTCCATTATGTCCACTTTTCCCAATCCAATGCCACCTCTTCTATGTGGACACTGGATTGGTTGTGTCCATTGCACCTTTATGTCAAGAGGAGGCTCAGATTCCACCTGGATGCTGGATGCAATCCTCCCATTTTCAGTTGTAATCACTCTAGGCTCCATGGTGTGGTGGTTGTCCTTCTTCACCTCCATCTTAGCTGAGTGTGGTAAGTCCAATAAATCAGATTGTAGGTGCTGGAGTCTGTTGAGGCTCAGGATCTGGCTATCACATTGTCAGTCCAGAGATTCAAATCCCCTAAATATATCTTAAACCCCAACATTAACTGCACCTCCAGCACATTAGCATGAAAGTCTTATGAAGGGAGATCCCATCTGAGTCCAGATTCATCACACATAAACACCATTTCCAAAGAGGGGCCATCTGCCCTGGTAGTTAACCCCATCGGCCATGACCATAACTCCCATGGGTCTCTTTAGCCCTCAAAGGGACCAATATCTGGGGGTTGTATCTGCTTTATCTGTCTCTCTGACTCTGCTCAGTTGTGCATGAGGGCAAACCTTCTGCCAGCCTCCAGACTCTTTTTTAGAAACTCGTAGCCATATAAACTCATTTCTCCTTTCCATTTCCCCCTTACTTTAGGCCAAACAGCATTTTAAAGTCATGGTATTTTATGTAGACATGGATATTCTGCTGATCCGCATTGAACCTTCCGTATAAGGTCATTTTCCAGTTGCATCATCAGTTGGTAGTTGATAGTGGTCCCTCGTTGCCAGGGAGGCTCATCCCCGGGTGTCATGTCCCACGCTGGGGGGAAGGCATTGCATTTACATGCTGAGTTTGGCTTCGAGACTGGCCACATTTGAGTAACATGAAGGCTGACAGGAGGAAATTCCCAGGCACAAAGTTGCTCTAGGCCTTGTTATTATTTTGGGTTTATCAGCTCACAAGCATAGTCATTAGTATCAGGGGCTCACTGTTGAACCCTCACTCCCTCCCGGTCCCCACCACTGTACCTGGGAGATTGTCGCTGCTCCCCTAGGGACCACGACAGAGCACCACTGGCCAGGAACCCAGTACCCCCCCTACTGTGGTTTTTAATTGTTGCCACTATGAGTATATCCAAACATTGCCATGCACCCTGGACATATGTTCTGTACCGCTCCCTGTCAGTCATATATCACCTGTCATTGGTATCCCATACCAGTATCCCTCCATTGCCATTGTTGAAACACTCTGTGATCCAGAACTCCCCGAAATTTGAAGCCCAATATAATGTCATGGTCCCTTACTAGGGAATGGCATATAGCGATGAGTTTAAAGGATAGATAAAGAACTTGGATAAAGTTAGATAAAGAACTTAGATAAAGAATGTTGACTTGAAAAAATTCCACATCCTATTTTTTTCTTTTTTTTTCCCTTTCCCCCCCCCCCCCCCTAATTATTCAGCTTTTCTTCACAGGAGTCCTAGACCACAGCAATGTATATATATAATATACAGCACTCCCACACATCCACCAGAAAACCTTTTCCCTTCCACAGTGATACTCTTACGCCCTATTCATATCATATTTACTTAAAGTGATGTACAGAGTCTGAGACATTAGCTTTCTAACAAGGTGACATCTGTGTTTACATTATGGTGCATACTTTAGGATACACAGTTCTTTACATTTTTAGTTATCCTATGTTTTACATTATGGTCAAACCAAATTTTGTTACCATTGGCATGCTTATTTATTTCTATCTTCACATCAATTTAAAATGTATTATACCTGTCGTTTTTATCGTGAGTCTCGACAGTTTTATTTTCCCATGTTCATTCTCATATAAAAAGGAACTACTTTTTGTACTCCTTTTACCCGTAAAAACATTTTAAAACAAAATCTTACCTGAAGTCCTAATACGTAAGTAAAATGTTAGACTTAGTGCCAAATCGCCTTTATTCCCTACTTTCTTCCCCCTTACTCCCTTGCCCCATCTTTCTAAACAGGTGAGAGAGTTTCAGAACTTTGGGAGCTACAGGAAGCAATGTTTGAAAGACATTATAATAGTATTTTAAAATATTTGCATTAACCATGACCTATTCTATTGAACAAGACATTGAAGCTGCTAAAATTAACTTTTTGGCTGGCAGGCAGACAGTCATGTGACAATTCCAGATGTTCCTTCAAGAGCAGATGTATGAAAGTTCAGATCTTGCATACAAGTCCCTTTAAGGGTGTCCATCTATAATATATGACAGTATGGATTACTACAACATATGAAACGAATAGTTTCTCTTTGTCTTGACCATTCCTGAACTTGACCCTTAACTATTATCAAATTGACCATTCTGAACTTGCTCCTTGCCACTGTGAGCCTATCCCCTTTCTGATAATGATCTAGACAAACTCCTCTTACTTAACAACACTCTTATTGCTGGTGTCCCTTGTTACTCACGTCCTACTTGGCATGTAGAAAAAATGACATTGAAATAATCTGATCAAGGGTAAAGTTTTAATTCTCATAGTGAGAATTATTATTGTTAAGTGAAAAAATGTTTGGCTACTTTTTGCCTATCAATAGTGTCTTTCGAAGTAAAAACATCTTAAAAGTAAGATCAAGTAGCAATTTAACCAAAAGGATGCATAAAATTTAAAAACACAACTATTGATTATCAATGAAAGAAGAGTTAAAGCCAATTTTCATTTTCATATCAAAACTTGTTTCCAGGTGAGGATTTAAAAGGAGCACAGCCATCCAAGACCCATGTATTTGTCTTTGTGCTATATTTCATCTCTGAAATATATATATACATTTATTGAGGTACTGGGGGCCGGGACTGAGCCTGGGAACCTGGGAAGCCAGCGCTCAACCACTGAGCCACATCACCTTCCCTGAGTTGGTTCTTTCATTTGTTTTGCTTGTTGTTCATTTTTGTTTTTCCAAAAGGTATCAGGAGCCAAACCCAGGACCTCCCATGTGAGAGGCAGATGCTCAACTGCTTAAGCCACATCCACTCCCCTCTGAACATTCTAAAACCTACTTCTTAAGTTTGACTTTTTACATGAAAGAACAGAGAATAGTCAAGATTGAAATATTTAGCACCACAATATGTCTCCTTTTAAAAAATTCACCTGTTCATTTGTCAGATATGTCATGAACATTTATTAAGTACTTTACAACACGGTAGGCAAAATTAGGCATAAAGTGTAAGATTCCAGTATTCAACCAATATATTATAACTTAGTGCCTAATTTGAATCAGGCACTGTTCTAGATATCTAGGACACAGCAAGCAGAACAGACAAAGTCCCTCTTCTCAGGGATTTACATTCCAGTGGGGGATATGATATGATTCCCTTTAATTAGGAGCTTCTAAGAAAACTCAGAAGAGAAATGAATACCCCCCCAAAAAAACAAAATTAGAAGCTGTGCCACTCTCATGCTCCCTTCACATATGTCTCTCATGACTTAAACAATTCTAATTATCTATCTCTTGCCTGCTCCTTCATTATAAAATAAAAGTAACTTTCACATTTTATTTTCTTAATCAGTACAACCCTTTATTTAATAAAATTGTGTGTACATGTTTTCCACTTAAAACAGGTAAAACGGATTGGGTTAGAAAGGAAGGATCCTATGTCACGACTATCTTGACCAATTAAAATCATATCTAGGTCACTTTCAAGGATCTTATTTGGCACAAATTGAAAACCACTATTGAAAATGCTGTGGGCAGGCATTATTTCTGACCGTAATGTGGAAAAGTGCTTTGGACTCAAATGTTTACTAAATGAATTAATGGTATTTAGAAGAAAGAGTGCTTATTGTATGTTGGAATGTTCTAGAAGCTTTTATAACAGATATGAGACTTAGCCTGCCATTTAGGGAACAAGTAGATTTTAGTTTGATGGAAAGACAACAAAGGGACGTTATCTTGAAAAACAGCATGAGATGAGAAACAGGCAGCAAATTACAAGGTGCATGGGGAAGGGCAGAAGCAGGTTACTGGGGCAGGAGAGGAGAACACATGTTGTAAAATAGTATGCTGATCCCCTTGGGTAGGTAATGAGCCTTTGAAGGTTAGATACTAGAAAGGAGGAAAAGGAATTACCCGTAGATTAAACAACTGCCAAAGGTTACTCACTAGAGTTACAAATCTGTATTGTTTTGTCATGATTATTTAAAAGCATTTTATATACTACTATGCATTCCTTACTTATGAAACTTAAGTCATTTTACAATTCTCTGTAGTTTACAGTCAGACAATTTCTGCTTGGTGATACTGAGCAATGGTCAAGTTCACTTCTAATTCAAAGATTTTATGATTTTTAAACTTAAAGGTGAGTAATCTTTACATTCATTATTCCTAGTAAAGATGCATGCAAACATTCCTTTTTTGACTTATTATATTCAAATAACCAGACAGCTTATTTTTTGAAAATAGAATTGCATTAAAAACGTTCAATAGCACTTCCATTCCATTTGAGGAGCCATTACTCATGAGGAAAATGGACTCTAAGAAGCACTTAGTAAGGTAAGGTACTGCAATATAAATTGTATACATGTCCTCCTAGGAATGCAGTTATGTTTAGAACTATTACAAATCATGGTTTATAGTGGTTGTTTTAGAACAAGAGATGAGTATATTACTGTACATATATTTTTATGACTCCATAAAACTAAGCACTGCTTAAACGTATAAAGGAGTTGTTATGTCAACTAAATGACTTTTCTTCCCCTAGAGTAGGTTTTAAAAACTTGAACTTAGCAAACACTTGCTAGCTTATATTTCTCCTGAATTTAGAGAGACAATTCTGAAAGAGGTGTATCACAGTGTCTGATCAATAATAACTAAAATAAAAATAAAACACCCTCTCCTTCTTCCTTTAGGAACTAGCTATTTGAGCTTCAGATAATTTTAAAAATGAGAACTTCTTAATCACTGACATGAGGGATTTTCCAAGTATGACGAAGACTTGCCCACCTCTTAATGAATCTAATCGATCTGTTCTCTACTGATTTTTATACACTTGAAAATTCTCTCTAGCACACATATAGGTAGCTAAATGATCATTATCTAGGAAGAACCTTATTTGTTCAGTTCCAAAAACTTAACAGATTTATTCAAAGCCTCTGAGCCCCAATTTAGTTCCACTTAACAAATATTTGCTGGACAACCTATTACATGCTGGACATTATTCCAGCTATAGGGATGGTGAAGAGAATATGTCTTAGTCCATTTACTAAAAGAGTTTCCAATCAAGACAGGAAGAATCGAGGCCAAAAGAGAGGGATAAAGAAGATTGCTTCCAAAAAGCTAAAGAGAAAACAATTACTTTTCACCACAGAGACAAGAGGAATCTGGAAAATTTGTGAGGGTTGCTGCATTTTAGTGTGTTAGGTTTCAACAGGCAGGAAAGGGTTAAAGAAGAGGTACCACAGACTGAAGGAAGAATCAGAGCACAAGCCTTGAGAGAGGATACTTCAGACACTTCCTCAACCTCAACACCAGCCTCTCTGGTAGACTTCCTCCCTGGTATCCCGTATAAGTCCTTCCCATCTTGCCCTGAGGCCAGTGGCCATGGCTTACAGTAGTGGCAAGACAGGAGCTTCTCAGCAGGACTGACTTAGGTTCAGATTCCAGCTCTACCACTTACTACTTACATGATCTTGACACATTACATACTATCTATCTGAGCCTCAGTTTTCTTATTTTGGGATAGGAATAATAATACTTACCTTAAATTAATTTTTAAAATTCTAGAGAGACGTGAGCACACGCTTAGAAAATACTCATTACCACTCCATCTGTTACTACATTATTATTTGAGAAGGAGAATTGATCTATTTCATTAAAGCCCACACTGATATAGGTTTCAGATTCTTCATGGGCTTCACTCCAGCTTCCACCCATCTGCTCCTCCCTTTTATAAATCCTACTGCTTTAGGCAGTGCCTTGAATTTTAGTAGCAGGAAGATGTTTGTCAGATTAGGTCTCTATTGCTCCACTTTGTTGTGTGCAGATCACAAACTGAACAGTTCAGTAGAGGACATTTTATGTATTTTTCCATTTAGATATAAGAAAATTGTTTCTTGATTTTAATAATAATTCTATTGTATTAATATGTCTCTTTTTATATGACAGAAAATTTAATCATCCAAGTATGATATGAAGATGATAAGTCTTCCCATCTTGTTGCTTGGATACACTGGCATTAATATTCTTGAGGTAATATAAAAATGGAAGCAAGTTATTTTTTCTCACACAGTAAGAACTACATCTAATGGAGAATTTTACTTTCTATTGTTTTAATGTGAAATATATTCAGTGTTCTTTATATTACATATTAATGCTACCATCATATATATCTTATCCACAAATGTTCGTTTATGTTAAAGAGACTGGACATTTTGCCAGATACAACCTCCTCATTGCTTACTCTTACATTTCTTGATGAAAATCTTAAAGGACATTAATATATAATTAAAATGTTCTATCATTAAATAAATTTTGGAAACACCGTGACAGCTTATGCAATAATATATACTTTTTCTCTCCAAGCAGAAGATATAATAAATGGGATTTTTAAAACTTAATTGACCATCCTACAACCTTTTTAAAAATTTAATCCTCTCATGATTGACAAAAGAGTCAATTCTGGAACACAGTACAATCTGGATCTGTGAATTGATGACAGCAGGACATACTACCCAAGAGGAAACTGGAAACCATCTTTATGCTGGTTTTGCCCCCAAAAGTGGGAAAGGCAAATGTTGACTTTTTCTTTCTTAGTGAAAATGTTGATGTTCTGGGTTGACTCTGGGAACATTCTGAGAAGGTTTGGGTGGTGATGGGGTGAGTAGCATTTAACAAGTGCCTGCAAGGCATCAAAGACACTGTCTTATTAGAGAAAGATAGTACAGAGGTAAAAAAGCGAAGGAGGTACACAGGATGGGGGAAACCTAATTTATTCAGTTGAATCTTGCGAAATTAACTTTCATTAATATAGCTCAAAGTACATGGAAGTTTTTAAGGCAATATTCCACAAAATTGAAAAAGAATAGGGACAAAGATATGATTACAATAATTAGAAATTATTACTTAAAATGTCATTTTTGGCGTCTTGTTCTGCTGTACGCCCGTGGTCCATGCTTTTCAGACTGTGTACTTTTTTAGTTTTCTTGTTTCTTAATGAACTCTACTTAATGAAAGTGAAAATACAAGTTTATAAGTAATAATAAGAAAGTTGTAACATTTAAACCCAAAGAAGAATAACAATGTATTAAGGAAATGTACATCCAAAAAGTGTGTATTCAATGTGTGATTGGTAAAAATTTTCTGCAGTGCTGTGTTGGAAAGGATGGAGATCAATATAACCATTTATATCTTTCTAGTGTGAGGGTATATTGATACAAAATCATTGGAAAACAACTTGGCACTGTCTGTCACTCAACTTTTGCCTACCCCATGACTCAGCCATTCTGCTTATAGTTTATATACTAGAGAAACTCCTATAAATGTACAAAGAATTTTGAATACTTGTACAAAGAGTGTTGATAGCAGTAGTCTCTACCACAGGAAAGCAATATATTTGGAAACAGCCCAAATACTCTTCACTAAAGAAACAAGTAAATGAATTGTGCAATATTACATAGTAGAATATTACACAGCAATGAAAAATTAACAAAGTACAGCTAAACACAACAAGTAGGAATCTTGGTATCCTAAATTTGAATGTGCAAAATCAATCCCAGGAAACTGAAAATAATATATCTAAAAAAATGCATAATATATTCTTTAGACATGCATATACATGGGATATAATTAACATTTATAAATCAAGAAAGTAAGAAATAAAATTATCAAGAAAATGGTTATCTCTGGAAGGAGGATGAGTGAGTAAGCATGGATGTAAGTTAGAATAGGAGCACAAAAATAAACACAAATTACTGGTAATATTATAGTTCTTGGGTTAGGTGTTCATATTTCATTTTCCGCACTATAAATGAATGAATGAATAAATAAATAATAAATGGCTACCAGTCAGCTATTTATATTATTTTGTCAGGAACCAAGAGATATTTCATTCAATTGCCTACTTGATTTCCCTAAGGAAAAAAATATCATATTTTCACATTTTGATGGCCCCTCCACACTTACTTAAACTTTTATTAGAGCAGAAGTGAGCTGACCGGCAGGCAACTCTAGTTCCAGGGTTTGGAGAGAGACTGCCTGTTCTGGTTCTACTATACATAAACCCAGGAGGTTGTTGGGAACCTCCCATTGCATCACTAACCTTTCCTGAGATGCTCAAAATCGAAAGAATGCTCCTAATGGCCAGCAAGACCTTCCTGAATGCCAGTCGGTGATACTTAGAATATCACCAACCTTCCTTCTTTTTAGAAAACCTTCTTTTTGCAACTATCACTCTGCATCGAAACATGAGATCTCTTAATCCAAACTTTTCAGGTCAGACCTTCTTCCTCTGGCTCCATGCTTCTAAATTCTCCTCCATTTGAAGAAATTCCTGCTTATTGGTGTGTTCTTCTTACTTCACCACTAATTCAGAGGACAGAATTGAGTGACACAAACATACTGAACTCCTGAAGTTACCAGTTAAAACAAAAAAATAGGCAAATTCTGATTTTTGACTATGCTGAAATCGGTGACTTTTCCTACTAACTTCATCATCTGAAATAGCCGCAGTGGCTGAAAAGGAATCTGAACTGTGGTTTTCATGAGTCATCAGTGCTAATCACTACTGGTTTCCAGGCAAATTCTAGTGGTCTTTCTGGCTTTGTTGGAATGCATTAAAATGTTCCTTTTTCTGACAGCATGTATACTCACTTTCCTGTATACTCACTTTCCACTGGGCACGTTCCAACCTCCATGGGTTAGTATTTTAACCACTACCTTCCTCAGTCAGGAAGCAGCTTAAGCTACAATTCATTCAGATTGGTAAAAATAGATCTTTCTGGGGACTACAATCTCCAAGTCAATTGAGGGAAACATCTGATTAGCAGAAGGCTGGAGAGAAAACATAACAGCTAAAGAAGGAAAATAAGGCATTTTACTTGATTGAAAGATGGTTTGCAGTCTTACTTTTGCAGTGCCATTAATAACTTGAAAATAAAAGAAAAAGGCCAATTTTGATCTCATCTTAAAGTTTTGATATTTAGGGTATACTGCTGAAACTGCAGAAATGTCATTTTACAAGGACAAAATGGTGGAGAATATGTGAGATAGATACTGCCACTGAATATCCATTTTGTTGAGTGAGAAAGCCATTTTGTATATATTCACTGATTCACTGATTACCAGGTGTCTTCAGTATACAAGGCAGAGGTGAGAACTAAGTGTTCATACATGTCTGTTTGAAACATAGCTCCTTTCTTCAAAGAGTTTATATCTAATAGAGTTCATGCCCTATAATAAATATAAGTCAAGATTTTAATGTTGAATAACCGAAAACATTTTTTTAAAACATTTGTCAGCCTATTTATTTAAAGTTTGAATGTCAAGCTATTATGAGAAATAAATGTAGGCATTTGCTTTTCTTTAGGGCTTTTACCTTGTGCTTAAAAATTTTATCTATAAATCAAGGTATTTTACATTTCAGATAATTATTAAAGAAATGAAACCTGGAATATCTTTGTGAATAAACATTACTGAAATATTTTTTCAATATTTCTCTTTATCCAAAACCATTAAGACTGTGAATTACCTTTAAAGCCATGGAAACTATTCAAATTGGAATAGTTCTCCAGGGAGAAAGAGCTAGCCCATGTTTTCTCAGAGCCCACTGTATGTGTGATTACAAAACTAATCTCAAAGGTCACATCTTGGGAAGTGCCCCTTTGAGCACAGGTAGATCATTCAATGACACTTCATTGTAAAGACGTTCATATTTGTCATCTGTTTATTATTAATCAAAAGAGATTCTGTGAAAGTATATGAGAAACTTATTGCTACTGGTGACTGGGTCTTAAGACCCTGAAGTAAAGGAAAATACTAAACATATATCCAAGTCAGAGAGTATGTAATTATGATTTCTTAAGACAGGTTTGAACCTCCTTTTAAATAGCTAAAGAGATTAGCAGAATATTTACTAATAAAAGAGACTAAAACACCAATATTGAGAAAACAAAGCATGTGAAAATAATGAGAACAGAGGCTATAATGCTCTTGCCAGTAAGAGCTAATTTTGTTACAGTTTTGTTAAAATGTTAAATAGGGGAAAATAAAAAGTGTGAATCAAGAAGGTTAAGAAATACGGCTTTGAAAATATTGCTCGGGCTTCCCACTTTGTTTGGTTACCTTTATATTTATCCTTATATCTTGCATTCAAATTGAGTTCACCATGAATTCTATGTGGTAAAAGAAATGGAGAAGGGTACAAAAACAAAATGAAATAAAAAACAAAACAACAAATATCCCAAGAGGAAGCTAAATATATATAGAACATTATTAATTTTTGACAATATATGAAGTGTTCTGTGTTCATGATACTATATTTACTGTTACATGGGTATATAAGCATGAGGGACAAAAATTTTCACTTTCCCAGCCTTTAATTCTGTTGAGAGCTGAGAGAAACGAACATGTGGATATAGAACCCAATGGATACTGAGTTGTTTATAATATCTCCAAAAATGCAAATAAATATTAGGTCCTCTGATATACTTTCTCAAACAACTTTGTACTGTTTTTCTCTTTATAGTGCTTATCACAATTTGTACTCATTTATTGACGTGTACTTTTTTGCCCTTATTAGGCTGTAAGTTCCGTAGCGGCAGTAATCATTGCTAGCCCATGTTTTCTCAGCACCTAGCATAATATCTAGCACTTGGAAGCATCCAGTAAATTTTTTTGAATGAATGACTGAATAAATGAATGCTAATGGAATGATGACAGTACATTTATTTGAAGAAATAATATGTAATACTAAAAAATAATAATAATGGCAAGCGTAATCATGTTGAAAATGTTCAGATCCTAATATTTAGGGAAAAATGAATGATGTAAAATTGTTCTGAATACAGATAGTGTTATTAGGGGTTAAAACTATTTTAAAAAACAGTTTGGGTTGCATATAGTCCATCTTATTTAGTAATTCCTACCCACAAGGAAAATTAGACTTAATTTTAAGTGATTTGACTTTGATGTATTTAATAGTCCACTTGTGAATTTTATTCACCAGCTAATGATTGTACATAAAAAATGATCTCTACTATGTAAAAAGATGCTTAAAAAGAGGAAATAAATAAAATGTCTCAAGGCTGGCTTTCTTTGCTTGACAAAATATGAATTAATTTCATTCTCTTCTTTCATATTGTTTTCTATATTTTCCAACTTTTCTAAAATATTTTCTTTGGCTGGCAAAATATGAATTGTTTTCATTCTCTTCTTACATATTCTTTTCTATATATTTCAGCTTTTCTAAATGATTGAGTTTTCCATTTAAGATAATGAATTACAAAAAGATACAATTAAGTGAAGTTTATTAATACATTAGGCCCATGACAGAACTTTGTGGTGTTTCAGTGAAATTGTAAAGGACTGAAGGAGATTATAACTAAGAGATTATAATCAGTCTGTTAACTCTAACTGCTGGGGAAATGCATGAGATTGATTCTGATTACAGGTAGT
The DNA here is from genome assembly GCF_030445035.2 of Dasypus novemcinctus. NCBI lineage: Eukaryota > Metazoa > Chordata > Mammalia > Cingulata > Dasypodidae > Dasypus > Dasypus novemcinctus. The sequence continues at coordinate 21,883,127 of NC_080676.1, read as the reverse complement.
TTTATTAGGGGTCAAGACTATTTTAAAAAAACAGTTCTAGTTGTATATAGTTCATCTTATTTAGTAAATTCTCACCCATAAGGAAAATTAGACTTAATTTTTAAGTCAGTTGATTTTGAATTTTTCATTCACCATATAATGAAGTCATTCTAAAGGAAGTAAAAGGTAGTTCTAATAATAGAATTGCCATGCTTAAATTCTTACACTCAATGTCCTACTTTCTTGAGAGATAGCAGGAAATTTTTCTGGTTATAAACTTTCTGCAAGCCAAAAGCTAGTATGTACATTCAAATTCTGGGGAATTTAATAAGACTTATCAAATACAGACTGACAAGAACAGCATTCCCTTTTCCCTCCAATATTGTAATATGCAAATTTTCAAACATACCACAAGCTTGAAAGAATTTTAAGAGTGAACACTCCTATACCCACACTTGGATTTGTAATTAACATTTTCACTTGCTTTATCGTACATCTATCTACTCATCCTTCTAAAATACATCAAATCTTATTTTTAATGCATCTCTAAGTAAATGGCACACTTTCCTCTAAATATTTCAGCATTTATTATTAACCAGAGTTCAATAGTTGTTGAGAGTATTTTCTTTTTGTGTAAAATTTACATCCAATGAAATGTACAAATCTTAAGTCTGTCTTAGTTATCCAGGGCTGCTGTAACAAATGCCACAGACCAGTTGGCTTAAGCAACAGGAATATATTGTCTCATAGATTTGGAGGCTAGAAGTCTAAAATCAAGATGTCATCAGATTTATGCTTTCCCTGAAGTTTGTAGTATTCTGTTGGTGGCTTGCTGTGCATCTCTATGTCAAACTCTGCCTATCCAACAGGGTCATCTATTTCCACATCTGTCTCCTCCCACTGTATCCAAATTTCCTCTGTTTATAGACTCCAGTCATATTGGATTAAGGCCCAACCACATTCAGTTTGGCCTCATCTTAACAAGATCTTCAAAGATCCTATTTACAAATGAGTTCACAATCATTGTATCGTAGTTTAGGATTTGAATATGTCTGTGGGGGACAAGGTTCAATCCATAAGGGTGTACATTTGCTGAGTTTTAATAAATGAATACACTTTGTAATCCAAATCCTATAAAGATCTAGAGCATGATTATCACTCCAGAAATTCCTTCTTGTCCTTTCCCACCCAGTCCATCCCCAACTCCTTCCTCTGAGCTTAATACTATTCTGATTTCTTTATACCATATATTAATTTCACCTCTTCTAGAATTTTATATATATAGGATAATACAGTATATATATTAATATTTTTGGATAAGGCTTTTGCCACTCAACATAATGGTTTTGAGATTCATTCTTATGTTTCATGTATCAGCAGTTTATTCTTACTGCTGCATAGTATTCCATTGTATGAATATACCACAGTTTATTCATTCTTCTGTTATTAGATCAAGGCTATTTCCAGTTTTGAGCTCTTATGATTTTTAAAGTTGGTATGATCATTCTTGAGCAAATATATTTGTAAATGTATGTTTTTACTTCTCTTGGGTAAATACATAGGAGGGGAAGTGTTGGATTCTAGGGAAGCTCTATTTCAAATTTTACATGAAACCGTGTTAATGTTTTCTAAAGCAATTGTGCCATTTTATTCTCCCACCAATAATGTGGGTATGTTCCAGTTGTTCCACCTCCTTACTAACATTTGGTTTTGTCAGTCTTTTTGGTTTCAGACGTTCTGGTAAAAGTCCAGTGAAATCTCTTTGTGAGCTCAGCTTTTTCTATACATTTCCAATGTGTTGTGGAATAACTGAAACCACTTAAAATAATTATGGTCTATTCACTGTAAGACAAAGTTACCTGAAGGACTTAAAATGTGGAAAATGTCAACCTGCTTAAACTGACATTTTGAAAGGTGACCAGGCTACCACGGGAAGTGTTTCAGAGTAGAGTTAGTGTAAACTTCACTGATAGGACCCAAGGCACATTATTTAGGGGGATGCTTAGGATGTGCAGAGCTAGAATTACAACTCTGAGTGAAGTTCTACTGGGAGAATATGGAAGTCTGTAACACATCAGGCCACAAGTGAATATTTTGGAGGAAGAAAAAAATTGTCCTAGTGTGAATTAATGCCTCTAAAAAAACATAATTCTATGGTCAACTTTACGTTTTCCCCAATAAAGAGGAAACAGTAACATGACTTTCTTATCAGAACTCTTTAACTTGCCCAGGGAAAGGCTGTCTAGAACCGCTTCATAGAGCTACTATGATGATGACTTTTAATAACCAAATGGACTACAGTGGTTTGCTTTTCAAGCAGTTGGCATTGAGCAATAAAGACTGGCAAGGGGAGGAACTGCATGGAGAGATGAGAGGCTAGATCTTAATTGGAATGGCATTCTTATTTTGACACCTGTATTAGTCAACCAAAGGGTGCTGATGAAAAATACCAGAAATTGGTTGGTTTTTATAAAGGGTATTTATTTGGGGTAGGAGCTTACAGATACCAGCCCATAAAGCAAAAGTTACTTTCTATTTTCATGTGTTGGAGCAAGACGGCTGCTGACATCTGCGAGGGTTCAGGTTTCTTGGGTTCCTCCCTTCCAGGTCTTGCTTTTCTCTGGGTTTAAACTTCCTTTCTTCCTGGGACTTGCTTCTCTTTCCTCTGTGTGCTTACTTCCCAAGACGCCAGCTTAAGACTTTAGCATCAAACTCCAACATCAAAACTCCAACATTATGTCCTCCCATGGCCCACTGGATAGAACGTGGGAAAGTGTGGGCTATGGTGTGGAACACAGGACATGGGGTGCAGCGATGCCCAGAGATGTACTCACCAGACGCAATGGATGTGACATGATGATGGGGGAGAGTGTTACTGTGGGGGGAGTGGTGGGGTGGGGGTGGTGGGGGCGAATGTGGACCTCATATTTTTTTAATGTAATATCTTTTAAAAAAATGAATAAATTGAGTAGAATTTGGGGGAAAAAAACCTCCAACATTAAGTATCTTAACTCTGTCCTTTGCCATACTTTTATCTGTGAGTCCCCACCCACCCTAATGCTGTGGCCCAATCAAAGCCCTAATCATAACTTAATCATGCCCAGGTTCAGACCAGTTTACAAACATATCCAATGTCTGTTATTGGAATTCATAACTATGTCAGACTGCTGCAACACCTTTAGAAAAGGTAATACAGATTAGGAACAGTTTCCTAAACCCCAGAGAACTTAATTCTTATAGCCTTCAGCTATTGTTTTGTGGGAGGATTTTATCAGAAAGAACAAAACTAAATAAAACAAAAAGATGTTGGTGAGCATTTGGGATTGTGGAGCAGAGATCTTTGGGATCTACATTATCCAACTGTAACTTGAGAGTATGTTTCAGTAGATAGGGTTCTCTAAGAAGTCATCCTTTTGGGCCCAGCACTTCCTTTCATTGGGATACTCAATGCCTGGGTTTGGACAGAACTTTTTTTCCCAACTAATTGCCAGAAAAACAGTTAAGGCCACTTGTGGTGTTCTGGAGTCCTTTTGATGTTTGCTCCTTGGCATGCCGAACAGTAATTCATACAAAGATAAAAAGCATCCGTAGCACTAAAAGGCTATTCTTAATAGATTAAAGCTTCATAGCTGGTTCAATGACAAAAGTCTTTCCTTATATATTTTCTTTCTTCTCTAGAGTAAATATGCAATCTCCCATGTAAATAAAAAGAGAAAATGACACCATAGAAAGGAGGTCACAGAGTTTTATGATCCAGAGGCCAATGATTTTGAGGCAATGGTTCAGAGGCCCAAATGATAGGAAGAGAGTGGATGTCTTCCTAGAATAAATTTAATTTCTTATCACCAGTATCTCTTCATAATTGTTTTAGAATACCAGACCTCTCTTCCACAGGCTCTTATTTTGTAGGTAGCCTAGGTGTTATTTATTTACTCCTGAGACTGCCTGACCCTTCACTTTCTACTTTTAGTTACTTTTACAAGAAAGAAAACTTAAGTGTGATTTTTTGCAGGAGAATGTGAGGCACTGGTGGGAGATATTATTAAGGATCCAAGAAGGGCTTAGAGTAAAAGCACAGACTTTAAGGAATTTACAGTGAAGTTGAGACTAAATTAATGTATTTGGAACTCCAACAAATGGGAAGAAGCCTGAATAAGAGCAAGTGAAATGTAATAAGGCATAGACTTTTAGTACAATAATTCAATAAAGCAGCAGGGCCCTAGGGTAGAGTCAGAAGAAAATCAGACCCAAGGATTTGATTAAGATTTAAAATAGGCCTTAGAAAATGAACAGTGTTGAAAGAAAGAGAGAGGGAGAATGGAAGAAAGAGAAGAAATCACAGTAGAGCCTGCACAGAAAGGAGAGATGTTAGGAGGATAGTATCCAAAGTAATTATCCTTCTATGTTCTTAAAAAGGAAGAGGGGGAGTAAGTGGAGAGAGGAGGAGAAAAAAATTTAAACGACTCTCTTTATACATGACTGAGTTCTTTCTTTAAATTTTGCTGTTATTCTTTCTGCGCATCCTCCACAAAATCAGTCATATCTTAGAGTAAACATTAATCTTTACAAAGTAATTAAAAATATTAACATTGCTTTAGATTTTACTTCTTCTGTTTCTTTTGTTTAGGCAGTAGCCAAGAATTTAAGAAAATAAGCTATCTTTCAAAGGTTCAGTTTTAATTTTTGACCATGTTAGTACATGAACAGGAAAGAATATTAGACACATTACATTGAAAAGGAAAGCACAAATAGAAGAAACCTATCGTTTTCTGTCTTTTCCCTGTTAAACCCAAGTTCTGCCTCTAACTACTACTGTTTTTACTACAGGAAGTGATTTAGCCCAATGGGTCTCAGTTTCTTAATCTGAAAATCAAAGATTCTTATTCTATATGATCTCTATATTTCCTTTTAGTGTTAATATTTCATTGTTAAAAGCACTTAATTTATTTTGAATATGACTATAAAATTCAGAGGGTTAAATGCCATCAGGTCATTGAGCAATTAGAGCTACATGGTGCAAATGTGAGAAATACACAGGAGTTGGTACATTAAATCACTTTTGCTCATATTTTTGTCCTAACTGTTAAAGTGAGAGACTAAAACTATATGCTTTATTTATTTAAAACTCTCATTGAAATTTTGTTGGTATAGCAAAGGAGATAAGATCTTATGATATTACTTATTTAAATACAATGCATTTCCCACAAGTTTACCCGATGTTAACTGCTATTTTTTCTTTTGGGGCAGGGGCATCTTCATTTGAGTATATCCCCAGGATTATTTTTTTCAAGAAAAAGATACTATATATTTTATAGTCTAAATGCCTCTTAATCCTATAGTTCCTTAGAGGCAAAATTTCATTGGAATCTTCCCTCAACCTAAGTCAGGCACGGTCACTTCGACAAAAACAAACGTTGGGCACCAGATGTTGGAGATTTGGACCCGAAGGGTATCAGGAATGAAAGAAAGAGAAAAGGGAGAAGGGAACAAAGAGAAAGAAAGAGCGAGAGAAAAAGAACGAGAGAGCTGGGATCAGGGGGTCTGCGAGTAATGACTCCTCAGACAACTTTATTGTTTACAAGGGGCTCTCTATATACCCCAGTCTATGTGACAATAAGCAGGTACATGTAGCCTACGTGCAATAAGCAGGAACATCAAGCAGCATTACCCATAGTTTAAGGAATTTTAAAAAATCTTATCTCAAGGTACAATGTCTAAGTGTTCTATTCACTACAAAAGGTATGTGCTCATCTTTTCTTTCAGCCTTTAACAGCTTCATCCCATTTGCTGGGAACTCTTAATTACCCCATTCCTTAGTTACAAGCTTAGCCATGGAGACAGCACTAGCATGGAGACAGCACATCTCTCCTTGTGAGGCCATTGTGCCTCAGTTTCCAACATCACAGGAAGAAAGAAGAAAAAGAAAAGAAAAGTCTTGCTGAAGTGTTCTTATTCTAGGTTTACAATTTCTGGCTGCCAAGGCTAGGAAGTGCTACAATCTATTTCCAAATGCCAACAGCCCAGCCCATAAATGGAAGGACCATGTACCTAGTTCAAGTTTCAGGTATATTTTATTTGGTTTTTGTGGACCCCACTGTGATATACTGCCAACATTGCTCCTCTTGTGTGAGGTACTTAGTCCCCTAACTCCTGAGAGTCCTACTGGAAAATGGTTCCCTGAGGTCTATCCTCTTTGGGAACTTTCTTGGCTAAAGAAAACTGCTCCTCTAGGAGCAGCCTGAATCCAATGGGTGATCAATGCAGAGAATTAAAGGTTGGTCACCTTACTCCAACTGAGGCTGATTGTGGATGGCCATCCTGACTAGAGGACTCGGCTTCCAGTTAGTTGAGGTCTTCAGTGAGACTGCCCCAGAACTCAACTTCTCCCTCTGCCCAGTTCTGCTTTCCTTCCCTCCCTTATACAGGTGTTGATCCTAAAAGTACTCCATAATTAATGTCCTATGTGTTAATATCCATCTCAGTGTCTGCTTCCTGGCAAACCCAACCTATGGCAGGGGATGGTCCAAGAAAAGATAATAAAAGAAAGCAGATGTTAATATGAGGTTTTGGAGTTGGATAACTTGAGCAAACCTTGCATTGGGGAACTACATTATTCATCGTACATAGAGTTCAGATAGGCCAGGGTAGCAATGCAATTGTTCACCAGTGGCGACCTGGGACGCTCTATCGGTGGAGAACACACTAGCTGATTTGATAACCAGGTATTTGAGAAATATACAGAAGACAGTAACCATAAGAATAGTGGTATTGAATGGCTATTTCTAAACTTAATTGAAGTTCTGGGAAATGATAACAAAAAGCTGAGAGTGATTAAGCAGCAATTAAAAACTAAGGGTGAAAGACTGAGTCATCTTGGAAACATGTCAAGAGACTCACATTTATTATATTGAGAAATTAAAAACGACTGTAGCTCATTCTTGGGTCTTAATTCTGAGTATCCAAACTCCAAGAAAAAATAAAAAGGTTAAGATTACAGCCAAGTTAAGTCTGTTATGCCATGGCTAGAGCCCTATTTGGGAAAGAATGGGACTCTAATACATGGGATGGGGACATGTGTGTTGATGCTTCTGAAAATCTTGAATTCCCAGATTCCTCTAGGCTCCTTGATCCTCCAAAAATGGTCACCTCTCCCAAAGAAAGGGCATCATTCTCCCTTTCTTGAAAGAAGAGCATTTTCCTGAGGTGAGAATTTAATATCCTGGAATGAACCTTGGGAGATGGTATGCATATCCAGATGGCTTCTAGAAGCATGGAAAAAGGTGGAAATGTTACCGACCTGGGATCTCTCCCTGGATGGCACCCTCAAAATGGACCGCCTATCTAGTGTTACTCACACCAATTGAACAAAACCAGATTTAGTAAAGCAGAATAGAAACTTTATTCCTTGATCAAGGAATGGAGAAAGGTTAACTTGTGTTTGTAAAAGTGCATTCTTCCTGAAGTGAGGTGAGTGAGGATATTTTATAGAGGATTCGGATGAGGTAAGAGGGGTTAGTTTGGGCAACTGATGATCCTCCTTTGCACTCAGCATTTTTGCACAGGGAACTTTTTGCACATGGAGCCCAGTCGCCATCTTGGGCAGAACCGGTTTGTGCTGCTTTTGTGCTTGCTGGCGGGCAGTTTGGGCATGCATAGGAGTATCTTCTTTGTACTCAGCACTTCTGTACAAGGCCCCTTCTACACACAACCACCCCTGGCCATACAGCAGAAAGGGTTAAAGCAAGTGTTGTAGTTACTGTCATCCTGCAGTTGATTTCTGAAAGCAAGTATAGCTCAAAGGGTTATGTGGAAATTTTCACGAGTAACTGACTGAGTGAAGCTTCATTCTGGTAACAGAAATACCAAAATTGATACAGCAGAAGGTGAAAGAAGGAATTCCAAGTCTCGTAGAAGTGGGCATTTCAGAGGAGACTCTTCAACACAATTGTCTGAGGAATGTGTTGATGGGAGGACACCAATATAACTAAGTTCAGTGGAGGCTCTCCGTTGTAGGCCAGGGCTGACAATGGGAGAAGTTTTCACAGAACTCGGCTAATTGATTACAATAGGAATAAGAACTGGAAACAATAGAGACCGCATAAAGGGTGCGATTGTCACAATGGATGGCAGCATGGTGAGTCAGAAGCGGATGTGGCTCAAGTGATAAGACCTCCACCTACCATATGGGAGGACTCGGGTTCAATCCCTGCAACCTCATTGTGGAAAAGAAGAAGAGAAAGTGTGCCGCACAGTGAGCCAGTGCCCAAGTGGTGAGCCAAGTGCCCACATGAGTGCCTGTGAACCAAGTGCCCATGTGAATGCCCATGTGGTAAGTCAATACCCGCACAGTGAGCCAGTGCCCATGCAAGTGAGTCACGCAGCAGGATGATGAAACAACAAAAAAGAGATGAAGGGGAGAGTCAAAGTGAAGCACAGCAGAGACCAGGAACTGAGGTGGCACAATTGACAGGAAACTTCTCTCCACATCAGAGGTCCCTAGGATCGAATCCCTCTGAATCCTAGAGGAGAAAGTTGAGAAAAGAAGACAAAAAGAGAATAGATACAGAAGATCACACAACGAATGGACACAGATAGCAAAAACAGTAGGGTGGGGGTGGGGGAGAGGAAAAATAAATAAATCTTAAAAAAAAAAAAAGAAAGAATATGGTCAAGGGGTCAGGGTTGGAGTTCCACTTCAGGCATAAGAGCATGAGGACCTCCAAAGACCTGTTCCCAAGAAAAGTGGGTCAAAATTATTAAAAGGAACCAGTTAAAGTCTGCAATGGTTCCAAGGGCATATAGCAAATAAAGAAAGATTTATTCAAGAAAATCTACTAAAACCCTCTCGCCCATTTCCTGGTTCAGTGAGATGGAATCTCCATTCCAGATTGATACAGCCAAAAAACACAGGGTTCCCTTTCCCTCCAGCTCCTAGTCAGAGGCTATTTTCCTAGCAGAGACAAGGCATCAGCATTTCTTATCCTTCTCCCAGCTGACTGTTGCTGAGTCTAAGTTCTGTGCTAGTGAGGCTGAGAGGTAAGGGCACTCTTCTTTTGCCATACCAACGTCTGTGGGACAGAGTGTCTACCTTGGAATGTGACATCATCAAGAATAGGAGGAACTGGCGGCAGACTTGGCCCAGTGGTTAGGGCATCCTTCTACCACATGGGAGGTCTGCGGTTCAAACCCCGGGCCTCCCTGACCTGTGTGCAGCTGGCCCGTGCACGTGCAGTGCTGATGTTGTGCAAGGAGTGCCATGCCACGCAGGGGTGTCCCCGCGTAGGGGAGCCCGACGCGCAAGGAGTGCGCCCCCGTAAGGAGAGCCGCCCAGTGTGAAAGAATGTGCAGCCTGCCCAAGAATGGCGCCGCCCACACGGAGAGCTGACACAACAAGGTGACGCAACCAAAAGAAACAGATTCCCGTGCCGCTGACAACAACAGAAACGGACAAAGAAGACGCAGCAAATAGACACAGAGAACAGACAACCGGGGTGGGGGGGGGGGAGGGGAGAGAAATAAATAAATAAATAAATAAATCTTTAAAAAAAAAAGAAGGAACTGAATGCACTTGCACTGTCTCATAAAGCAGAGATTCCATACTGAGAGGCAAGTGGAGAAGATCTGAGGCTATGGCTTTCCACTTCACAAAGTGCTTAGCTCATAAAGCAGAGGTATCTCTCAGAGAGAAGCATGCCACTGGCCCACCACTAATTAGCTGCAAAAGTAAAAAGAAGAGATTTTGCCTGAGGGGGAGTTGCAGGCCTTAAAACAAAGAGCTCCAAATCTCTTCCCAAAGGAATTGACTTCATTTGCAACATTATGAAAAAGTTCAGGCCTAAGGGTGATTTCAAAAACAGTGAAAGTTGTGGTGAAAATCAATTGGGAGGAGATTGGTAGAGTTACTGGAGATACAGGCTAAACTGTAGGCCCCCTAGTTTGTGGGAGAGAACCAGGAAAGGGCCAGCTGAGAGGCACTCTCCTGGAATCAGAACAAATCTTAAATGCTTGACTTTGAATCTATCCTTTCAAAGGAATCTGGATTTGATTGGATTAAATCTGTGGAGCAATTTATACCCCCAGAGCATTATTGAATGCAATAATAAAAATTAAAGAAGTATAATATGATATGATATATATTATATAATGTAATACGGTATATATACATACATATATATATACCATCACCCTAGAGTGACTATGAACATACCCAAGGCTGTGCCCTGTAAGGAGAACATCAGAAGTTTCACTCTGTGGGAGTGAAGGGTATCCACTTTACTAAAATAATCCAGCCAGTCACTAAATAAATAAGCAAGCAAATAATAACAACAAGCCTGGGGGTTTCAATACCCATAGTTGCCACATACATTATATAAAATGTGCAATTTACAACCAAAAAAACCCCCAAAGAAACAACTATGAGACACTCAAAGAAACAGGAAAGAATGATCGATACACTGGAAAAAATGACCCCAGAATCAGCTTGTGAGAGAGATGAAATATTTAACAGGTATAGACTTCAAAGTAGCTATTACAGATATATTTAAAGAACTAAAAAAAACCTGATTAAATAAATAAAGGTATGATGACAATGTGGTGTCAAATAAAGAATAGCGATAAAGAAAAAGTATACGTAAAAGAATCAATGGAAATTTTGGACTTGAAAGGTAAAAAACAGAAATAAAGAATTCATTACAGGTGTCCAATAGTAGATTTGAAGTGGCAGAATAAAGAGTTGGTGAATTTGAAGATGGAGTCAAACATTGATACTTGACAGCTTTGAAACTCTGAATTTGGTACTTGATACATTTATTTATTTATTTATTTATCTCCCCTTCCCTGCCCCCCCCCCCCCCAGTTGTCTGCTCTCTGTGTCCATTTGCTGTGTGTTCTTCTGTGCCCACTTGTATTCTTGTCAGCAGCACTGGGAATCTGTGTCTCTTTTTTGTTGCGTCCTCTTGCTGTGTCAGCTCTCCATGTGTGTGGTGCCACTCCTGGACAGGCTGCACTTTTTTTGTGTGGGATGGCTGTTCTTATGGGATGCACTCCTTGTGCGTGGGACTCCTCTATGCAGGGGACACCCCTGCATGGCACGGCACTCCTTGCGCATATCAGCACCGTGTGTGGGCCAGCTGACCACGTGGGTCAGGAGGCCCTGGGTTTGAACCCCAGACTTCCCATGTGGTAGGTAGATGCTCTATCAGTTGAGGCAAATCCGCTTCCCAATGCATTTTGATGTGAAATTTTAGTCCTGGTACTCATTGTTTATTTGGTACTCAATGCACAAGCTAGAATTTGTCAGTGTCAGTTGACTTGTGACTCGCTACCCTTTCCAGCCAACACCAAGTGTTAGTCAGGTGGTAGCTCTTGCCCTATACATATTCCATTGCAGTCTTATCTTAGTTTATGTGGTCATTTTGTGTATTTTTGCATTTTTTTTCTCATCACGGATCCTAAGAAAATGAGCAGTGATTGCTGAGCAGAAAAGAAAATTACTCTGCATTGCCATTGAGCAAAAAAAAGAAATAATAGATAAATATGAGAGCGGTATTTGCATTACTGATCTTGCTAGGGAATAAGGTATACCTAGAGCAACAGTCTCTACCATCATTAAGAATAAAGAAGTTATAAAAAAGCTGATGTTGTGAAAGCAGGTAAAGCAGTAACAAAGCCACGTTCCTAAATACTCGAGGAAGTTGAACCACTGTTGTTGATTTGGGTAAATGAGACACAGTTAGCAGGTGACAGTGTACTGGAAGCTATGATATGTGAAAAAGTGAAAACGATCGGTTGCATGATGATCTTTTGAAAAACAAACTGGAACAGAGTGATGAGAATGTTAAAGTTTTTAAGGCTAGCCAAAGCTGGTTTGGTAATTTTAAAAAGAGGACCAGAATCCATAGTGTCATGAGGCATGGTGAGGCAATGAGTCCACTAAAAAGTCTACTGATGAATTTGTCAGTTTCAAGACTCCCCACCAAGGTTTTGTGATGAGACTGGAGTTTTTTGGAAAAAAATGCCAGGTAGCACCTATAGCAAAAAGAGGAGAAGGCATTACCAGGCCACAAACCAACGAAGGACAGGCTCACTCTATTGCTGTGTGGGAATGCTAGTGGGAACCTAGAACTCAAGCCTCTCCTAAGTCTATCAGAGTGAAAACCCGTGAGTCTTCAAGAAGCATAATGTCATAAAAAGCAAATACCATGTGATGTGGAGGGCAACAGCAAAGCTTGGGTCACAAAGCAATTTTTCACCGAGTGGATAAATGAAGTGTTTGCTCCTCAGTGAAAAAATATTTGCTGGAGAAAGATTTGCCTCTGAAAGCTCTCCTACTTTTGGACAATGTGCCTGCCCACCCTCCAGGCTCGGTGGATGACTTACTGGTGGAGTTCAGCTTCATCACAGTGATGTTCCTGCCCCCCAACACTACCCACTCATCCAGCCCATGGACCAGCAGGTAATTTCAAACTTCAAAAAGCTGTACACCAAGACACTTTTCCAGAGGTGCTTTGAGATCACCTCTGATAACTAGTTGATCCTCACAGAATTCCAGAAGGAGCATTTCAATATCCTGCACTGCCTAACTTTATTGATAAGGCCTGGAACAAAGTCTTTTATAGGACAATGAACTCTGCGTGGAAGAATTTGTGGCCAGAAGCTACAACAGAGTGTATAGCTGTGCAGTAGATTGCATCTTTGAGCCAATCCATGGGTCTGGGGGTCGATGCTGCTGATGGTGAGGAGTTAGTGGAGGAACATCGTGAAGAGCTCAGCACTGAGACGCTGCAGAAACTATAGAAAGAGTAGCAGCAAGAGGTAGCTGAAGAGATTTCTTCAGGTGAGGAGGAGATAAGGGAGGATGTCCCCAGTTCCTTGATAAAAGAAATGTGTGCAAAATGGGCAGAAGTTCAAAACTTTGTGGAGAAGTACCATCTGGACCAAGCTCTGACAAGCAGAAATGTGAATTTATTGAATAACCAAACAATTTCACCTTTTTTAAAAAAGACTTATTTATTTTGTATTTATTTCTCTCCCATACCCCCCCCCCCCCAGTTGTCTGCTCTCTGTGTCCATTCACTGTGTGTTCTTCTGTGACTACTTCTATCCTTATCAGCGGCACCTGGAATCTGTGTTTCTTTTTGTTGCATCATCTTGTAGTTGTGTGTGCAGTGCCATTCTTGGGCAGGCTGCACTTTCTTTCGCACTGGGCGGCTCTCCTTACGGGGCACACTCCTTGCTCATGGGGCTCCCCTAAGCGGGGGACACCCCTGCGTGGCAGGGCACTCCTTGCACGTATCAGCACTGCGCATGGGCCAGCTCCACATGGATCAAGGAGGCCTGGGGTTTGAACTGTGGACCTCCCATGTGTTAGGCGGACCCCCTAACCGTTGGGCCAAGTCTGCTTTCCAATTTCACACTTTTGAGGAATTCCGAAAAGAAGACGGAAACCATCCTCATTGAATAAGTTGTTAGAGAAGCTGACAAAGAGTATGTCAAAGCCTGTGATACAAGTTGAAAAAAGGCAGAAAAGAGAAAACATCAACGTTCTATTAGAGGGGACTCTCCTTCTAAGTCACACTCCATGTAACCTCTCCTCCACACCTCTCTCCTCTCACCATCCCATTAGGCCATGGACTCTTCTCAGTAGAGGTAAAGTGAAGTTTTTATTTTATTTAATATAAGCCTATATTAATTTTTAGGTTTTTTTCCTATGTAAAGTAATGATATACAACCCAACCTTTTTACATATTGCCTTAAAAGTGCATTGTCTTTGGTTTGGGAACACATTAAATTTATGTGCATTATTCCTTACAGGAAAAATTTGTTTTGTACTTGTTGTTTTTGTCCTCATTGTGCCTCCCGGAACCAACTAATGATAAGTACAGAGGTATCACTGTAGATCATTAGAAATTATGTAACAAGAGGCAAAGAATGAAGAAAAATGAACAGATCCTCAGACAAATATGGAAAGCAATTAAATTCACCAGCATATTTGTTTGGAAGCACTGCAAGTAGAGAAGAGAGTGAAGTACTGGTATACCTGGTGTAGTATCTTTGCTGATGCAGATTAATACAGCCTCAGGTGAATGCTATACTTTGCTGTGCTGGAACCAGCTCTTCTTGGCTCATGTGAAGTTGGTAGCTTCATATTGACCATGGTGGAAATATTTAGGTAATGGAAATTTGCAAAAACTAAAAATCAGGGTCTTTTATTTTTCTCATTTGAAACCAGGTTGTTGGACAATTTCCATCTGAAAGCTTGTTGTTGACAGATGGTTATATGTCCATCTGATGTGGTGAATGTGTTCTTTTTATCTCTTATCAAAAAATAAAATATTCTTGCCAAATATATTAACCTTCTGCCTTCTTTAATAATAGACTTAGACTATTAGACATTTCACAGGACATCATACTGCTCCACTATATCAATGATATACTATTTAGACTGGATGAATAAGAAGCAATAGAGGCCTTGGCTAGGCACATGCCTAGAAGGTGAAATTATAAACCTTACAAAGATTCAGGGGCTCACCACATGTGTAAAATATTTAGGGGTCCAGTGATCTGGATCATGGTGAGGCATCCCCTTCTTCACAAAGAACAACTTATTGCATCTGCACCTACTATTCAGAAGTAGGAAGCACAATATGCCTCATACTATTTTTGAGTTCTGGAAGCAGCATAATCCATACCTGGGAATATTGTACTGACCCCTATTCTGGATGTCATGAAGGACTGTCAGATTTGATTGGGATCTAGGGCAACAAATTCCTCTAGCAGATCCAGGCTGTAGTGCAAGTGGCCCTGTTGCTTGGCACAGATGACCCAGCAGACTCTATGACAATAGTTATCATTTGTGGGAAAATATCTCCATATGGAATACATGGCAGCCTCAGTGGGATAATTATAACCCAGCTCCCTGGGATTTTGAAGCAAGACCATGCTATCTGTAGTGGAGAATTTGATACCTGTTGGAAAAAAAACAAAACACAGGGTGTTCTACTGGACCCTGATGTAGAAAGAGTGCATAACTATGTGATAACAAGTGACTGCAGTTACAACTGACCATTATGGGTTGGGTTCTTTTAGGCATTCTAGTTCATGATACTGAGTGGGTCCAGCAATAATCCATTATAATATAGAAGGGGCACATTCAAGAATATGTATAAACAGGAATGGAGGCCACAAAAAAGATGCATGAACAAGTAGCCCAGACCTCTACGTCATCCATCATATTGTACTGATGCCTCTCTCTCAGTTCATATGTATGATTACACAGGTATCTTTCATGATCAGAATGTGAAACGGGCAAAAGCCTGAGCTTGGTTCACATATGCATCAACTTGGTATAGTGTGATATTTTAGAGCTTGATGGACCCAGAAAATTATGCTCTTAAATCTGGTCTATTCCTGTGAATATGAACCTATTGTGAGTGGGTCCTTCTGATTATATTACTTCAATTAAGGACCTTTTTTAAAAATAAAATTTTTATGAAGAATATCATTCACACATGAGAAAAATAAATAATGTGTATAGTAAAATTGTAAACTTACAAAACAAACATACATATCATCATACAGGGCTCCCATACATCACTCCACCACCAACATCTTGCATTGTTGTGAAACATTTGTTACAGACTGAAATAACGTAATCAAAACATTACTGCTAACTATAACCCATATCTTACATTGGGTGTATTTTCCCCCAACCCACCTGATTATTAACACCCTCTATTAGTATTATACATTTTTTATAGTTCATGAGAGAATGTTTTCATATTTGTTCTGTTAACCATGGTCTGTCTGTCTTCCATCACTGGATTGCCTGTGCTATACAGCTCCATGTTTTGTACAATCCAAAGTGTATGCTCAGTGGTTCTCATTTTCATCACAGAGTTGTACTGTCATCACCTCAGTCAATTTTAGAATGTTTTCATTACTCCAGAAGGAAAAAACCTATACCCTCTTATAACTCCTGTGGCAGTTTGAGATTATTTTATGAATCCCAAAATGAGAAAGATTGTGTTGTAAACTAATCTATTCCTCTGAGTGTGATACCCTTTGAATGTATTAAATTAAGTTGAGGGACCTTTGATTAGATTACACAGTAAGATTGCTTTAGGGCTTTTGATTGTACTACATCAGTGAGGCAAGAGTCAGGTTGAGTCCCAGACCCTTGCTGGGTCTGATATAAACAGATTCACATGGACAGACAGAGGCAAAAAAGGAGACTGGCATATTTGATTCTACAATGTGAGAGACAGGATTGCTTAAGCACAAAACCCCGACGAGGCTGGGCCCACGGAGAAGCTCAAGACAACTAGCCCTGCTATATGCCTGATACCCCATAGCTGAACTTGGGAAGAGAGCAGAATAGCTGAGACTGATATATGAGGCTGTAAAGAGAAAAGCCCTATGCCAACTTGCAGGTGAAATTGGGAAGAAAGCAGAGAAGGTAAGTCTGAGAGAGGAAATCCAGAAGGGAAGGAGGAGGAGACCAGGCAGAGATCAACTGCCATCTTGCTTCAACACCTGGCAGCACCTCTTATAGTGCATTGTGCTGGCTTTTCATGCCTTGGAACTGTAACCGTTTGTTGGAGAAAATACAACACTTACTGGGACATGGAGACTGATTGACCATAAGCAAAGAATTTATTGAGAAGTTCTCCCAACGGAGGGGGGTCTGAAGAACAGACTTCAGCCCACTCCTGGAAGGGGGTGGGGGGACTTGAATTTATACAGAACTTTCCTAGGTGGGGAAATGATAATTGGTGGGAGGGGGTTGAAGGGTCTGAGTGAGGGGCAGGGACCAATAGGAAGCCCTAGAGGTGAAAAATTTCCCTGATAGTGACTAGAAGATAGTGGGTTAGGGAGTTATGGTTTCTTGGAATGCTGCAGGTGCAGATGTTTCTTTGTTCTATAGGAATTTTACCTCTCTCTGATATGTAGGTAGGGAAGGTTTCTATTTCCCTTTATTCCTGTCTCTATGTGGTTTTTTTATTTAACCTGTGGGGAAGTGCTGTGCCCTTAGGCATGTAGGCTTATGGGGGATGGGGTTAGCCTTCCCCCAGTGCATATCAGGGAAAACTGAGCTATAGCTTGTTAATTATTGTAAGCCTCTAACACCTTTTATCACAAATAAATACACTTTATAAAAGCCAACATTTTCCCAATACTTTGTATTAGCAACCCTTTGGCAATCTAAAACAACCCCCTATAGTTTTGTCTTAGAATTGATACATATTCTTTGCTATTGCTCCAAAAATATTATAATAATATAATAGTTAATATCCATAAGTTACCTTAGTTGTAATTTTGCCATGAATTCCCATATTCTTAACATTTTATAAAAGAACATTCTTACATTTATATTACTAACCACAATCTTCCACAATCCACAACTGAAATCACTGTTACATATAACCTAGGTTATTCTCTAGTTTCCTTTCAGCTGACATTTACACCCATAGACTATCCCTTTCAGTCAAAATCTCATTTTTAAACCAGCAGTGTTAATTATTCTCACTATAATGTGTTCCCATCATCTCTATTCATTTCAGCACTTCTGCAATAAACCTTATTAAAAAGTCTACATCCATTGAACATCAGGTCCCATTTTCAACCTACATTTTATTTCCTAATAACCTATACTCTAGAGTATACCTCCATGAGGTTACTCATTGTACTTAGTTCCTATTAATGAAACCATACAATTTTTGTCCTTTTGTGTCTGGCTTATTTCACTCAAGTTCATCCATGCTGTCATATGCACCCTGATTTCATTTCTTCTTACAGCTGAATAATATTCCATTGTATGTATATACCATATTTTCTTTAGTCATTCTTCAGTTGATGGACACTTGGGCTGCTTCCACATTTTAGCAATTGTGAATAATGCTGCTATGAACATCAGTGTATAAATGTCAGTTCATGTCCTTGCTTTCAGTTTTTCTGAATATATTCCTAGTAATGGGATTGCTGATCATATAGCAATTCTATATTCAGCTTCTTGAGGTACTGTCAAAGTGACTTCTGCAGAAGTCCCACCAACTGTGAAGTAGTGCTCATATTTCTTCACATCCTCTCCAGCACTTGTAGCTTTCTGTTGTTTTCTTTTTTATAATGGCCATTCTGTAAGGTGTGAAATGGTATCTCATTGTAGTTTTGATCTGCATTTCCTTAATAGTTAATGATATTGAACATTTTTTTCATGTGCATTTTGACCATTTGTATTTCCTCTTTGGGGAAATGTTTGTTCAAGTATGTTGTTCATTTTTAAATTGGGTTGCTTGTCCTTTTATTGTTGAGTTATAGGATCTCTTTATATAATATTGATATCAAATCCTTTTTGGATATGTGGTTTACAAATATTTTCTCCCATTGAATAGGTTGCCTTTTTACATTCATAACAAAGTCTTTTGGAGAACAAAAGTGTTTAACTTTGAGAAGGTCCTATTTGTTGCTTGTGCTTTGGGTATAAGGTTTAAGAAATTATTGCCTACCACAAGATCTTGAAGTCATTTCCCTACATTTTCTTCTAGAAGCTTTATGGTTATGGCATTTATATTTAGGTCCTTGATCCATTTTGAGTTAATTTTTGTATAAGGTATGAAGTAGGGGCCCTCTTTCTTTCATTTGGATATAAATAGGCAGTTCTTGGAGCACCATTTGTTGAATGGTCCAGCTGAGTGTTATGGCCCAGCTGAGTGGGCTTGACTGCCTTGTGAAAAATCACTTGACTGTAGATGTAAGGATCTATTTCTGGGTTCTCAAAGATGTAAGGATCTATTTCTGGGTTCTCAATTCAGTTCCATTGGTCAATGTCTGCCTTTATGCCAGTACCATGCCTTTTTTCCTCGTTGCTATATAATATGCATTAAAGCCAGGGAGAGAGAGTCCTTCAACTTCATTCTATTTTTTTAAAGACATTTTTGACTGTTCAAGGTCCCCTTACCCTTCCAAATAAATTTGATTACTGGCTTTTCCATTTCTGGAAAAAAAAAAAAGCTGTAGGGATTTTTATTGGGATTGCGTTTGGATAGAATTGATATCTTAATGATATTTAGTCTTCCAGTCCATGAACAAGAATGTCTTTCCATTTATTTAGGTTTTCTTTGATTTCTTTCAGCAATGTTTTGTAGTTTTCTTGATACAGGTCCTTTATATCCTTGGTTAACTTTATTCCTAAATATTTGCTTCTTTTACTTGCTATAATAAATGGCATTTTTTTCCTGACAATCTTCAGATTGTTCATCAGCAATGTATGGAAGCCCTACTGATTTTTGCATATGAATCTCATATCCCACCACTTTGGTGAACTTGCCTATTAGTTTTTGGGATTTTCTAGATATAAGATGTTATCATCAATGAATAGTGACAATTTTACTTCTTCCTTTCCTATTTAAGTGCCTTTTATTTCTTTATCTTCCTAAGTTGTTCTAGCTAGAACTTGTAGCACAATATTGAATAACAGTGGTGACAGTGGACATCCTTGTCTTGTTCCTGATCTCTGCTGGAAAGCTATCAGTCTTTCACTGCTGAGTACAATGCTCACTGTAGATTAACATGTTGAGAAAGCTTCCTTTCTTTTCCTATCTTTTTGAGTGTTTTTATTGAGAAAGGATGCTGTATTTTGTCAAATGCCTTTTCTGTGTCAATTAAGAGGATCATGTGATTTTTTTCTTCAACTTATTAATGTAGCTTATTACACTAATTGATTTTCTTGTGTTGAATCACCCTTGCATACCTGGGATAAAACCCACTGCATCATTGTTTATAATTCTTTTAATGTGCTTTTGGATTTGGATTTTATTGAGGATTTTTGTATCTATATTCAGTAGAGATATTGGTCTGTAATTTTCTTTTTTCATAGTGTCTTTATCTGTTTTTGATATTAGGATGATGTTGGCTTCATTGAATGAATTTGGTAGCATGCCTGCCTCATTTTTTTGGAAGAGCTTGAGCAAGATTGGTATTAGATTGTCCTTGAATGATTGGTAGACTTCACCTGTGCCATCTGGTCCTAGGCTTTTCATCTTTGATAGGTTTTTGATAACTGTTTCCAGGAGTATTCCTTAGCAGTCCTCCTCTTATCTC
The DNA here is from genome assembly GCF_030445035.2 of Dasypus novemcinctus. NCBI lineage: Eukaryota > Metazoa > Chordata > Mammalia > Cingulata > Dasypodidae > Dasypus > Dasypus novemcinctus. Next base: position 21,863,051 of record NC_080676.1, on the reverse strand, counting down.
CTACTAAACTATACTCTAAGTTTTGATATGCATTTACTCTTTGTATTTAGTTCATTTTAGTGAGATCATGCAGTATTTGTCCTTTTGTGTCTGGCTTTTTTCACTTAGCATTAGTCTTTAAGATTCATCCATATTATCATATGTGCCCAATTTCTTCTTACTTCAGCATAGTATGTATATACCATATTTTGTTTATCCATTCATTGGTTGATGGACACTTGTTTCCATCTTTTGGCAATTGTGAATAATGCCACTATGAATATCAGTGTACAAATGTCTGTTTATGTCACAGTTTTCAGTTTTTCTGGATATATTCCTAGTAGAGGAATTGCTGGATCATACAGTGCTTCTATATTTAGCTTCCTGAGGAACCACCTGTCTTCCAGAGAGACTGCACCATTTTACAATCCCACCAATAGTGGAAGAGTGTTCCTATTTCTCCACATCCTCTCCAGCACTTACTTTTTTCTGTTTTATTTAATAATGGCCATTCTAGGCAGTGTGAGATGATATCTCATTGTCATTTTGATTTGCTTCTCCCTGATAGCTAGTGATATTGAAATTTTTTTCATGTGCTTTTTGGCCATTTGTATTTCCTCTTTGGAGAAATGTCTAAGTCTTCTGCCCATTTTTAAATTGGATCGCTTGCTCTTTTGTTGTTGAGTTGCAAAATCTCTTTATATAGAATGATAATCAAACCCTTATTGGATATGTGGTTTCCAAACATTTTCTACCATTGAATAGACTGCCTTTTCACCTTCTTTATGAAGTCCCTTGAAACATGAATGTGTTTAAGTTTGAGTAGGTCCCATTTATCCATATTTTCTTTCATTGCTCATGCTTTCAGTGTAAGGTTTAAAAATCCACCACCTACCACCAGGTCTTGAAGATGTTTCCCTACATTTTCGTCTAGGAACTTTATAGTTCTGTCTTTTATAATTAGGTCTTTGATCCATTTCTCTTAGCACCATTTGTTGAATAGACTATTCTGCCCCAGAGAGAGGCTAGGGAAACATTAGGCCCCTTCTGTCTTATGGGAGTGGCTGGGGTAGAGATGAAATTGAAGGCTCTCAGCAGACCAGTTCATGTGGGCCAAAAGTGCCTACAGTTGCCCAGAGAGGACAAGGAAACATGGCTCCTTTCCTATCCTATTGGGGTATGGAGATAGAGCCCTAGGTTTCTGACTATTCAGTTTGTGCCAGCAGGAAGCACCTGCAGTTGCCCAGAGAGGCTGGTGCAGTTTCCCCCAGCCTCTTCCCTGCTGGAGATACAGCTGGAGTGGCTAGGGCTGCAATCTGATATGGGTGGAAAGACGCCAGTCCCTGCTATCACTCTGATTTACAATCAGCCCTTCTTCCCCTCATGCCAGGGCAAAGTTAAAATGGCAGCTACTGGCCTTTTTCTATCTTAGGTTCAAACTTTAGCTGTTCTTAGGATTGGACTTCAGCCAGATAAATTTACTAATCAGTAGCTGACATCAGTGCCCAACTCTCTCTTCCTCCCCCATTTTTTGGGATATGGAGCTTCCAGTTCCAGCCATGGAATAGCTTCTGAGGCAGCTTGCACAACCAGTGGACGATGGGCACCAGCCTTCATGGTGTGAAGTGCTCTCTTCATGCAACTTCACTGCAGATGGGCAGTCTCCTCCTTTCATTCTTTCAAGGGTGCTGCAGGATGCTCCTCTGGTTTCCTGGGCCCCCAAACAGTTGCTTTAGATAGCTCTGTTTGGATTACTACCTACCCTGTAGGAAGTGTTGAATCTCGATTGCCTTACTCAGTTGCTATCTTACCCTCATCTCTAAAACCTTCTGGATTTTAAGAAAGCATTGGATTAACTATTTCAAGTTTTGTGTATGTTGGCTTCTTATATTATTTTAAATCCCTATAAATGAAGGACAAGGAAAAAAATACAAAACAAAATCATTGTCCATAATGCTACAAATATAGAAAATTCCTCTGTCCCTCTTCTATTTTCCCCTTCTATTTTCCTAATAGTGTACAGTTTCTCAAGTAAGTGATTGGTGAGACTGATCATATACTTCTCTCTGGGACTAGTTCTGATTATGTCAAACAGCCTATGTCTCTGATGTCTTAAAGGTTGATTCAGGATGAATATGACTGGGGTCATGTGAGTTAGAGTTGTTGACACAATTTCTTTCTTTCACTGAGGAAAATGGTTTTCTCTTTCTCAAGGCTTGTAAATGAAAAAGCATAAGCCCTGTAAAGTACTTGCTTGAGAATGGAATCAACACCAAGACAATAATCTAAAAGAATGGAAAACCCATTTGAACTTTGGATAAAGCTTTGTATAAATCCATCCTTCTGACCTTGAGTCAATAAATTTTAGTCTAAAAGAAGAAAGAAAGAAAGAAAACATAGCTTCAAAAGACATATGTATTAGTCTGCCACAGGGGTGCTGATGCAAAGTACCACACATCTGCTGGCTTTTAAAAAGGGTATTCTGGGGGGTAAAGGCTTACAGTTACAAGATCCTAAAGAGTTCAACTCAAGGTACCATAAGAAATACTTTCTCATCAAAGTAGTTGCCATGTGTTGAAGCAAGATGCCCCCTGATCTTTGCCTGGTGTCTCCCTCCTGGGCTTCTTCTTCCTCTTAAGGCTCCGTGAGCCCAGCTTCTTCTGATCTCAGTTGGAGACTGGCATAAGGCTTGTTTTGCAGGGTTTCCAAAACAGTCTCTTGGCTGCAAGCTATCAGCAAATGGCTCACTCTCCCTAGGGTCCTAGGATCAAACATGACAGAGCTCTCTCTCTCTTCCTGCATGGATTCTTGATTGAGTGTCCATTTACACCACACCAGCACACCAAGGGGATGGGGAATCAACCTGAGTCATGCCCTAGTGACTTCTAATTAAAAACCCTAAATTGATTTTATCAAGTAAACTTAAATCCTTTGAATGTAATACAATCAAAAGGTTTCACACTAAGAGGAACAGATTAGTTTACAAACATAATCTTTCTCTTTTTGGGATTCATAAATAATCTCAAACTGTCACACCACAGAAGAAGCTCCTGGCACCCTTCCTGGCCCCTCTCCACCAGGGTGGACCCAGCTTGCACTACCATTGTGGTCCCTTGTCCTGTTCCACAGGGAGAAGAGTGACCCCTGTTTGCATACTGGGCTGCATATATGTCAGTGACAATCAATCTGGTTTAAGTCTGAGAGTCTGAGCCAGGGAAGGTGTCTTAGGCTCCCTTGCCAACGTTTGCCTTGAGCACAGAGAAGTCACTTTCAGACAGCTGGAGCTGTGTGAGAAACAATTAATTGTAAGCAGCCTGGGGCAAAGGACTACCTGCATTAAGTCACTCTCTTGAGTGACCCAAGAGGGAGAGAGAGTTTATTTCAAAAGGAGTAGAGGGGGCATTCATTCAAACTCTTATGAACTGTAATGGGGAATTCCTAAGGCCTCTAACAAGAACAAGCACAGGAAGGAAAAGAAGCAGGATCTTTGGCTCCTGCTCCATGCAGGCTCAGAGAAGACGGAAAGGACATTTGACTTCACATTTGACTGTCTGATCTTCATGAGAGGAGGGCTAGCTCTGAAGGAGACCACCAGCTAAAGCAGAGTCAATTTGCAAGACAGTGAAATGTATCTGAAAAAAATCCTGAAAAATCCGTAACTAAGCTGTTGGAACTTTTAAATGAATTCAGCTGAGGAGTGGGCTACAAGATCAACACACAAAAATCAGCAGTGTTGCTATATTCTAAAATAACAATCTGAAGGAGAAATCATGAAAAAATTTCCGTTTAAAATAGGACCTAAAAGAATAATATCTAGGAATAAATCTAAGTAAGGATGTAAAGGGCTTGTATACAAGAAACTATAAAACATTGCTACAAGAAATAAGCACCTAAATAAATGGAAGGATATTCTATATTTATGGATTGAAAGACTAAAATATTGTTAAGATGTCAACTCTACACAAGGCAACTTATAGATTCAATGTAATCACAATCAAATTTTCAAAAGTCTTCCTTGCCGAAATGGAAAAGATAATCTTCACATTTAAATGGAAGGGTAAGAAGTCCTGAACAGCCAAAGCCATCTTCAGTAAGAATGAAGTTGGACTCAAGCTTGCTGATCTTAAAACTTATTTCAAAACCACTGTAATAAAAACAGCATGATACAGACACAAAGATAGAAATATAGACCAAAGGAATCAAATTGAGAGTTCAAAAAGCAACCCTCATGTTTATGGCGTACTGATTTTTGACAGAGTAAAGTCCACTCAATTGGGAAAGAATAGTCTCTCCAACAAATGGTGCTAAGAAAACTTGATGTCAAAAGAATGAATGTGGACCCCTACCTCATACCATATACAAAAATCAACTCAATAGATCAAAGATCTTAATATATGAACCAGAATGGTAAAACTGCAGGAAAAATCATAGGGAGACACCTGCAGGTCCTTTTGTGAGGCAATGGTTTCTCAGACTTTGTACCTAAACCACAAGTAACAAAAGAAAATACAGGGAAAAGGGACCTTTAAAAATTTTTTTAATGTGCATCTAAATACTTTATTATGGAAGTAAAAAGATAACTTACACACAGTAAGAAAATATTTGGAAATTACATATCTAATAAGGGTTTAATATCCAGAAAATATTAAAAAATCCTACAACTCAACAATAAAAAGAAAAACAACACAATTTTTTAAATGGGCAATAGACTTGAATAGATATTCCTCCAAAGAAGATATGCAAATGGTCAAAAAACACATGAGAAGTTGCTTAACATCATTAGCTATTAATGAAATGAAAATAAAAACCATAATGAAATACCATTTCATACTAACTAGAATGGCAACTATTAAAAAACTGGCATCTTACAAATGTTAGGATGTGGAGAAATAGGAATACACATTCATTGTTGATGGGAATGTAAAATGCCACTGTGGAATAGTTTGGCAGGTCCTAAGAGAGTTAAGTATAGAATTACATATGACCTGGCAAACCCTTTTTTAGCTATATACCCAAAATAATTGAATGTAGGGACTCCAACAGGTATTTGCATACTGATGTTCTTGGTAGCATTATTCATATTGCATAAAGATGTAAGCAATTCACGTGTCCATCAACAATGAATGGATAAACAAAACGTGATATATACACACAATAGAATGTTATTCAGCTGTAAAAAGAATAAAGTTCTGAGACATGTGACAACAAAGATGAACCTTGAAGACATTATGTTGAGTGAAATAAGGGAAACATGAAAGGAAAAATATTGCATAATCTCACTGATATGAAATAATTAACATAATCAAATAGAGTCAGAAACTAGAATATAGTTGATCAGGGGCTGGGGTAGGGGTAGGAAATGCAGAGTTAATGCTTAAATTGTATGATGGTGATGGTAACACACATTGTGAATGTAATTATCAGAACTCAATTATATATTTGAATGTAGTTAAGAGGGGAAATTTTTGATGCATATATATGCTACTAGAATAAAAATTTTAAAAAACAACACAAAAGAAAAAAACATAGCACTGTACAACATAAACAATGAGTCTTATTATAAACAATGGACTATAGTTAATAGTACAATTATAAAAATGTTCTTTTATGAATTATAACAAATGTACCACACTAATGCAAGGTGTTAAAAATAGAGTGATACATGGGGACTCCATATTTTACACATAATTTTCCTATAAACTTATGTATATGTAGCAGTTTGATATGGTTCATGAATTCTAAAAAGAAATATTGGATTATGTTTTTAAACTGGTCTTTTCCTCTACGTGTATTAGAGTGTATTGGATTCAGAGGTTTTACTTTTACTTGATTAAGCAATGATTAAGGCTTTGATTGGACCATGTCAGTAGGACATTGAGTCCCTACCCTTTAGTGGGGAATAAAGGGTGGGGACTCACAGAGAAACTGTACCACAGAGAAGGGAGATTTAAGTCTTAAGCTGAAACCCTGGGAAGTAAACACAGAGAGGAGCTTGGTTGTGTGGAAAGAGAAGCAAGTCCCAGGAAGAGAGGAACCCTGAGGCCAGAGAGAAGCAAGCCCTTGTGTTAGAGGTCTATAACAATTAGCAAGCTGTAGCTCAGTTCCCCCTGACATGCACTGGGGAAAGACAAACCCCCTCTCCCATAAGCCTATATGTCTGACTGCACGGCACTTCCCCAAAGGTTGAAATAGAGATGGGAGTTAAGGGAGATGGAAACCTTCACTACCTGCATATCAAAGGGAGATTAAAAAAACCCTTTACTCCCTACAAATCAAAGGAACACCTACTCCTCCAGCATTCCAAGAAAGGCTAACTCCCTAACCCAATACCCTCTAGCCATAAAAGGGGAAAGTCTTACCTCTAGGGCTTCCTATTGGCCCCAGTACCTCTCTTGGACTCTCAAGCCCCTCCCACCAACTATCATTTCCCCTCCTAGGAAAGTTCTGTATAAATTCAAATCCCCTGCTTCCAGAAGTGGGCTGAAGTCTCTCTTCAGACTTTCATCATGCTGGGGGTGGGGAGGAGTGAAGTCTATTTTTCAGATAACTTCCATCAGGAGAGCTTCCCAATATACTTTCTGCCTGCAATCAGTGTCCATGTCCCAGTGAGCACCGTTCTTCTTCAACACCATGGAAGAGAGGAACCCAGGAAGCCCGAACCCTTGTAGACGTCAGCAGCCATCTTGCTCCAACACATGGCAAAAGACTTTGATGAGGCGTTATGGCCTGTTAACTGTAAGCTCCTACCCCAAATAAATACCCTTTATAAAAACCAACAGATTTCTGGTATTTTGAACCAGCACCCCTTTGGCTGAAAAATAGAAAATATCTACAACTTCTCTTAAAAAAAAATAAAGAAAATATGCCTAGCTGAGCCCTCATACCTCTCTAGATTACTTTCCATGACCCAGTGTCTTGGGATTTCTTTCCCCTAAAACCCTAAACCTTCTTTCATGTACTGCATAGACCTATTTCCAGTATCTGATCCTCCAAGGGCTCATAGCACCTGTGTGCATTCCCCTAGGTTTGAGTGGAGATTGCCAATTGGTGCTTACTGAATTGGAAGGGCACTGCATGTTTGGGCTGAGATGTCCACATGCATGTAAGATCCTTCACAGTATTGGATGCATTATGGTACTGGACAGATAGGAAGAGAAAGAGGTGGGCTCTGGGCTTCTGTATGTGCTTCTGCTGATTCATTCCAAACACTTTTCTTAGATCAATCCAAATATCTTTTTCTGATTGTCTTTCTGCAGCAATGTGTGCTTGGTGGAGAAAGTTACAAATACTTGTAGAATGCTGATATATGTTTACATTTTCAACCTCAGCTCGTTCCTCAATGCTGCTTTAGAAAACTTCTCCCCCAATACCCTGCCCCTAGTTTACTCTTTGTAGTAACTATTCAAACACTCTGCAGCCTCTGCCCTCTTATTCTTGGCAGATAACCTCACTTCCATTTTCAGATCCAATAGAGGGCATTTGGATTGATTTCCTTTCTCTCTATAATTATTTTTTTACTCTTTTTTCCTTCTACTTCAGAGAAATATGAGGTTTAGACTCATTTCTCACAAGCATGAACTTTGATGTCACATAGGCTCAGGTTTGATTCCTGGCTCCAATATATATTAACTGTGTGATTTTTGATAGGTTATTAAATTTCTTAAAATCAATTTCCTCCTGCATATGATAGAGTTCATATTAATAGCTACCACATAAACTTGTTAGATAATTTGAAGAGAGACTACTTCAAAGCTTGTTACAAAATGAATGGAATATCCAAAAGGCTTAATAGCTGTTAACTTTTAACTACAATGCAAAAATATTCTAAGGGCCACTACAACATGTATGCTCTAAATCAGTACCATCAGACCTCCTGAGTTAGTGTCTTGGAATCCATGCCTCAGGGTTCATCACGCTTTTGAGTGCCTTCCTCAAAATTTTCTAAGTATCTCTTGCATGTTTTAGACCAGTTAAGTCAGTACCATCTGGGTGGGACCCCCTGAGCCCACTCTTGGTCCTGTATGGATCCTGTTTGTTAAGAGCCTTGAACTTGAAATATTCTAAGTCTCTCTCCAGTGGCTGGGACTGCCCATAGGCCTGTAGTTCAGTCTGTGCTGGGTGTCCCATGTCTAGATCAGCCCCCATTTCTCCCCTTTAGGATACTCCCTGATCTTCTATCCCACAAATGAGGTTGATCAGATACTCCAAGGAACTCTTATATTCATGCTTATAGGGTTTTGTGACCAGGCTTCAGTTCCAGGAGCATGTCTTGATGGGCAGATTCCACCCATTGAATTGTGAGGTACTTCTTTTATGGAGTCATGCAAGATTGGTTCAATAGAATGGTGCTGGCATGCTGATTTGGGGTGACTCTAACTCATGTTGGATGCAGGATTAGTTTACAGTTCTGGGCTATCAATGGTTCATTTCTGACCTTGAGCCTTGAGAGGATGTGTGTGTCTATCTGTTATTGTTTCTCACTCTTCTCTGTTCTAGCTGAAGTGCTGCCTCTGGTCTATAGCACCTCAAGAGGGGGAGTGGCAGAAACCCTTTGCCATGTGTACCTCTCACCCACTGGCATCCTGGATGGTCATCCTATCCTCTGGACTATTAACTGCACTGAGCCATGCAGGTTTTACATGCACAATTGCAGGGGCCACCATTTATATGGATTTTAAGGTGAATGGTGACAAATAGTGCAATGGAGACTGACTAACCTTTTATGCTTTCTCTGGTACCCTGTTCTCTAAGTATTTCCTCTCAGGCAGGTATTTTTCCTCATTTTGAAAACACTTTCCTTTAAACATTGACTCTTCCTAAAAGAACACTGTCTTACTTCTCCCTTACCACCTCCGTACAGTCAGCCAAAAAACCAGATGATCCAACCTCAGCTGTGACTCCCAAATCCATTCCAACCTGCCCATAATCTTCAGTAACGACTAAGTTAATTAAATAGCCTCCTCTTCTGTATCTGTCACTTTCCAACTCCCACTCTTGCATGGAGGACGATATTGCCTTAAAATAACCTTCTGTAAGGTATGTCCAAATTCTCTAAAGACTTCAGGCTAAAATTTGAAGCCCCTGTCAAAGTACATGGGGCTTTTTATGATATTATCCAAACCTCCTTTTATTGTTTAATCTCATAAAGTTCACACTATTTACTTACCACTTTATCCCCATGGTCAACCTCTGAATAGAAGATAAACTTTAAATGTTGTGTGCATGCTTATCCTTTATCCCTAGAATGCCTTTCCTTACTTTGTATGCATGCCAAAGTCTACTCACCTTATAAAATGCAGCTGAGAAAAGTTTTGTTTTGTTTTTCTATGAAGCCTTACTGGTTTAACAGCTCCCTCCACTATACCCCCTATTATTATGCATTTATCACTCTACATGTGTAATTACCTGTTGGTATGTTTATGTTCCACTAGTCAGTAATCTTCTTGAAAGCTAAAATACTCTTGTATTCATATTTGTATTTCCAGTACATGAACAATGAGTACTCATTAAATACATATTAATGAATGAACAAAATGCCCCAGGGCTTCTCACCCACATTTTCCATAATCCTTTTTTTTGTTGTTGTTTCCCAGCCACATTTCTAATACATTAGTAAATCAATGTACTATAGACATAGATTTGTAAATTAACCTACTATAGACATTTTCACAAGTACTCTCACCAAAAATATTGTTAATGTACAATGAAAAAAAGATATACAGAAAGAAAGAAGAGACAAAATGAATGACTATTTCATAAAACATTTTAAATCAAATATATATATTTTTTGTTATAGATATTTCTGAAAGGCAGTTTCCTGCCATTTAACCTTTCTTACTGGGTCCTACTCATAATAATAGGTGACAGAGTTCAGACAACTGAGGCTAGGAGACCCATCAACAGACAAGTGGCCTTAATTCCAGGCAAAAATACAATTCAATGCTGAAGTAAAAAAGAACAAAATACCTCTCATAAGTCTAGCAAGAAGATAAAGAAGAAATGAAGTTATATGTAAATTTTAGTGCTTAGAATAAATGGTGATTTAGAAACCAGAAGGAATCTGGAAGACCACAAAAATAGTGAGGGGGAAACTGAATAAGGAAGTTGGAAAAAGCTTTAACAGGGATTCAGGAACTGAATGATGGATAGGAACCAAAGAGTGGGTACATATTACAAATTTAAGGCTTCAAAAAATCAAGACAATATTTTAGCCCAGCTTTTTATGTTCTTTTGACTAAAACAAAGCCAACTCTGAATATATAAGTGAATGGGTGCACTGATTAAAAAGATAAATTTGTTAAAGTGACTCAGAGTTAACGTTAATAAGAGGAAAGGAATTGCTTCATTTTTAAAATCTTGAGACTTCAAAGTAAGATAGTTCAGAAAGTCGACAATTTGATGCACACTTTCAACATGGGCTACAGCAAACTTGCAGTGATGACATATACATAAACAGAGACAACCAAATGTCACAACCAGGTTAAAAATCAAATAATAATGTATGAGGACCACAAAGAACTGAAAGGCAGGAATGAAGCAATGGACCTGCTTAACTCGGGTACGTGATATTAGTAATGGCAGCTAGATGAGAAACTCTTGTAGAACAATGATGATTCAAAGGTCATCTGTCAAAGATGGCAGTCTGGGACCAAGTGCACTGTGAAAGATGGGAGATTTTAGGCCTCTGTCATTCATAAGTGAGAAGGAGAAGGAAAAGAAGGTATGTTTGGAACTATGTCTTCTCAAGCCTGAGATTAGACACCGATTCAACCTTACGGCCAGTAACTGAACCACAGGTAAGTGATGTATCCAATTCACCAGGGGCAGTGCCACCATTTAAAAACCTGGTTCTGGATTAAGAACACTGGGCATTAGCTGAAGGCCACCACACATCTTCTAGTCAGGAGAGCAGGGAGTGAAAGGATACAAAAAGTAAACACCCAAATCCCAAAAGACTTTCCACTCAAAATGAGCTTACAAAACAAAAAAATTATAAAATACAAGAAATCTAATGATCTGAAAGATGACAAGCAAAATTAAATATAAGAATATTAAGTTATTCTCTGTAAAATCATATTGATGTGCCTGATAAAATCTAAAAGATAACGAAGATGCTCAGAGAGGTAAATGAGGAATGCATTTGGTTACTGAATGATGTCATAAGACACAAGATCTTTCTAGTTTTCTGTTGTATCATGCTTGATATATTTTTTTTCTTTAATGTTCATTATTTTATGCTCACAAAATGGCTGCTACATTTCTAGAATCATTTCCACACTCAAGGCAGGAAAATGGCCAGACTAAACAACAGGCTTTCCTTGTAAAACTTCCTATTTTAATTAGGAAGGGAAGATTTATTTGAATGATATCCTGATATATTTTCCTTCCCACAAATAATGCAAATGTCCAATTTTAGACCAATTATCAGCCAAAAAGGATGAGGTTATCAAGATTAGCTTTGACCAATCATGATATGTCATCTGGGGGTGGGGAGGGGCCAAGACTCCCTCTTCCACTCCTCTTCACATGTACTTTTTAACAAATCACATCTGGATAAATCAAGGTTCTGTTAGCTTTGAAGATGAAAATGGCTGTTGAGTATGTAACAGAGAAGAAGAAAAATGAATGTAAGAGAAAGAAGAAGAAAAAAAAACAGTGATCACAGACATTGATAAAATATATGGGTAGAATTAATTATTTGCTATAAAATTTTACTTTATTGGTGTTTGTTTTACAAAAATGAACGAGTAAATGCACAAATAAATAACAGAATTACTTTTTAATAGGAAAAAGGGGGCTTATAGATTGATAGTTAAAACACGCTAAGTTCCTTTTTCTGTTCGGGAGGAAGATTAAAATATTGAATAACAAAGATTTGATTAGAAAAATATGTAGATAAATATGCCATGCCAGGGATTTTAGTATGGAATCTATAGATTCCAAATGTGCAAAGTAATTGAAACAAGGGTATATTTAGAAAACTTTGTCCCTCCTACAGAAGTCCTAACAAGAGAAAAAAGAAAGAATGAAAGAGAATTAACAGAAGAAAAAATAACAGAACTCTACCTTTTAAAAGCCAGAATTTAGACTCTCTCTTCCTAGAGGAACCTGCACCAAATTACCATGAGTATTTCTGTCCTTTTCACCCATTTCTCAGCAAGCTCTGTTCTTTCCCTCCATTTCTCAATAAATTCTTTTTACCTGCCTAACTTAAAAAAACAACAACACAAGAACAAAGTTTACTAGCTTAGAGCAATATAAAAATCCTGTTAGAGTTATCTGTAAGAGAGAAACATTTTTTAAAAAGTAATAAAGCCATACTTGGTTTTCACCCTCACTGAGAATATTGAATATCCTTAATAAGATAAAAGTTGAAACATGTTTATAGATTTCTTCCTGATTCCATGCTTCACACAGTCCCTCCCATACTACCACTCTCCTGAAATGCTTTTTCAGCCTCCCTATGCATTTTGAGAGACTTCTGGCTCATATGTATGCACCTCTGAAGAATATTTTTATTGTTCCCATATCTTTAAACACTACATGAATGCAATGTTTTGCCCAACATTATGTTTATAAAATTCATCTATGAGGGACTTAATATTGTCACTTTTGTATAGCATTCTATTGTATGCCAACAAGATCATAAAGATATTTTTACATGTTTTCTTCAAAGTGATTCAAAGTTCAGAGTTTTATATGTAGCTCCTTTAATATATCTGGTGCAATGGGCAACACCAAGTCCACTGCTTTGGCAGATTTTATGAGCACAGAAGCAATGTCCTTTAGCAGAGTTATTTTTGGGAGTAGTCACTTCTAGCATTTTACTCATCCTGAATATAAAGTGCTGCAGCCTTTAGCAATCAGCTCTCTCTTCCTTTATCCAGGTGTGTTTCCTGAAGGCAAGCATGCTTCTAGAACTCTTGGCATTGTTTAAGTTTCCCCTCCTTCATAGAGCCACAATCCTTCTTTTTCCCTTAGTCTCTGTTAAGTGACCATTCTGATGGCAGGGTCCCTCTTTTCCTCAGGGTAACCCAGCTGTACTAGCCTTCTAAGGAAGATTTTCCTCAGGGATTCCTGTGTCCTTTTCTGTCCTTCTCTATAATGTGATTTATCTGACAACTTCACTCAGCAAATAGAGAGAGAAATCAAACTCCTTAGTTTAACTTCTGGGCTAGAGTGATGTGCTTCACTCTACAATACAGGGATGTTTGCTCAGGATCCACAAATAAATATTGTCAGGACTCAATCAATATAATTTTAATAGCTTTTATTATTTTTATCTCCCCAATCTCTAAAAATTAATGTAGAAAAATGTTCCTGTTATAATGGTGAGTTCTTATAGAGAGTAATTGATAAACCTCCTAATGTGAGGTGTTTCCTATTCTCTTCTAATCACCAGTGGTCCAGTACTGGTGCTCTTTGTACTCCCTCATATAACTCCATCACCACCGAAAAAGTCCTCGTATATACAAGGGTTTCAAACAATGTGAATGGAGGTTTATATGACTGTGGATGACCAGTCTGGAACCCTATCTGGCCCTATTGTTTTGCAAAGAATAAGAGGGAAGATTCAGACTGAGGTATATAGTGCTAGAAGGGAGAGTAGCAAATGAGAAATGAGTGCTTAAACCTCTGCCAGCAGAAGATCTTTACTAAAGAGAGAGGAAATAGGGTGGTGAATAGTAAAATTGGGTGCAAGCTGTTCATGGCAAAGAGATAATTTTCAGTGTTTCACAGAGTCTGGAGGCAAAAGAAAAGACTTTACTGGTTAGGAAAGAGTCTAAGTCTCAAAAATCACAAGTTGTTTTAAGTACCAACGCTTTGGAGACATCACAGGGTGGCATTTTGGGGCTAGTTACTGTGTACTCTACTGATGTGCTTCTCTCTTCAACACATGGCTGCTTTGCTAGTTGGAAATGCAGAAACTCAAACATGCTTTGCAAAATTAAGTCAGTTCAACCCAACTAGTGGCTCTTAAAACTAACCACTGTGGTTGTGCAACAGGAGCAGAGCATAAAAAGGGAGTCAATAAGGACCAGGCTGATTTGGAAGCAGAGGCTCTGGAAGGGCATGTGAGGAGGCAGGGAATGGGGGAGGAATTGAAAAGAAACCTAACTCTTCATTCAAATGAGGAAAGTATCAAGAACTATGGAGGGGATGAATCAAAGATGAGAACTTTTGGGATAAATGCAGTAGACACTTTGCAGTGCTTCTCAGATAGTTTCTTTCAAATCAGAGAGTGATGAAAATGTGTACAAGAATAGCTATTATGTAGGGCTCATGTTTTTGAAATAGATTTCAAAACACAATTTGTGTTCACTTTACATTTTCTTCATCCTTTAAATCTCTTAAGTTCAATGTTAATAATTAAATTCCAGAAAGCAGAAAAGAAATAAAAGTTGGGTGAAAATTCTTGGAAGGCATTTCATGAGAGATTCCAAAGGACTCATGTAGGAAAAAATAATTTTCCAAAAGAGACAGAATGGAAACTGATGCTGGTTCTTAATTGGCATGGAGAGCTCTCTTTGGACTTAAAGGTGCAGATAAAAGACATTTTAAGATAAAAGACATTTATTTTTTATGTAAAATAAACTAAAATGAGACTGAACAGCAAATCAACTCTCAGGATGTGAATGCTTAGTTATACTGAAAATAATTATTGTTGGAGGAAAATTGATAAAGATCCACATGACTGAATCTTTGGAACAGTTTGAATGATAAAATGTTTAAGTGAATTGGGATCTTGGGAAATGAAAGGATAATTGACAATCTCTTGATAGAGCTAAACTTTCAATGAAGGTAAAGGAAGCCAGATTAAAAGAAAAAAAAGTGAGTAGCTTAATGACTTGGGTAGCGCATTGCAAACGTATATGATAATTAAATGGAAACAAATGGAAAAAATAAGAGTGAGAAAACGCAACAGCTCAAGAGTATATGATACATAAGAATGTTAATTACCTAGAATAAAACAAAGAAATGAATTTGAAATTATGTATTTTTGTTTTACTGATTTTAAAAATTTATAATACACATGCAAAATTATCAGTTCCTTGTAACTTGCAGCTAAAAATCTCTCAGCAGTATATACTCAATAAATGCTCTGAAAGAAATATACATTTAATTAAATGCTCATATTTGATATAATGCTCATATTTGATATAATAGTAAGAAGCCCTCTCAGATATAACTGCTTATAGATAGGTAGTTGATTTAGATAATATTTGTAAAACATATTCTAAGATAGGCATTTACTAACCTAGGTGTTTCACCATGGAAATACTCTGTAAAGATTACCAAAGATGTTTTTACATTTTATTGAAAAATCAACATATAAAAACCTATTAGACTTATTCCTTGGTTCAATTTTGCTTCAACTGGTCCACAAGACAGTTTTCAGATATAAAATTATTGAAAATGGGGAAACATACAGTAAGTGAATAGCATTATCTATTAAAAATATCTTTCAGACATCTGATATAATATTCTGTACTCTCAAATCAAGTACATATCGTTTTACAGATGTATGTTCTAGTAAACTTAAATGTAAATTAGGTTTAAATATATGAAATTTAACTTTTTATTTTTACCATAAAAATTAAGTATATTATAATGGACAATACTGCCTTAAAGGATGGAATCTGAATCTTTTAGAGAGGGAAGAAATTTGAAAATGGCTAGACAATTATATGGTAGCTAACTATCATCATCCTGAAATTATATCAGCATTGCTTTGGAAAAGTTTATCACCATTAATACTTCTCCTAAATTCTCCTCTATCTTTCACAAGTATTATTTTTTATTTTAATTTTTAATTTGGCAATGCCTGTTAATTCATACCATCCTTAACTAGAATATAGGTCCCTTCTTTCTCTGTTCATACTTCAGCTATTTGGAAGTAGAAGTGGTACAGTTAAACTAAGAAATAATTTTACTACATGGGGTGGTTTGAAGCTGTTTGTACCCCCAGAAGAACATGATCTTAAAACTAATCCCTTTCTGTGGGTGTGAACCTGTTTTAGGTAGGGTGTTTGGACGAGGCTACTTCAGCTAAGATGTGGTCCACCTAATAAGTATGGGTCTTAATCCTATTACTGAAGTCTATTGTGAATGAAATGAATGCAGAGAGAGAGAGAAAGAGGAAAAGCCATGGAAGCAAGAAGCTGAAATCAACAAAACCCAGGAAAAAAAGGAGAGTCTAATAGACATGGCCGTGTGCCTTGCCATGTGGTAGGGGAAACAAGGACCATCAGCAACTGTTCTTTGGGAAGAAAGCATCGACTTATGCAAATACCAAAAATGTGGAAACAGCTTTAGAACTGGGTAATGGGTAGAGGCTAGAAGAATTGTGAGGTGCTTCAGAGAAAAGGCCTATTTCTTTATCATAGATGTATGGGTGCTAAAAGTACTTCCGATGAGTCCTTGGAAGAAAATGACAAATGTCTTATTGGAAACTGAAGGAAAAAATGATCCTTGTTTTAAAGTAGGAGAGAACTTAGTTAAATTGAATTCTTTATTTAATTTTTTATTAAATTGCTTTTTTTTAAAGATACATAGATCACAAAAAATGTTACAGTAAAAAATATGAAGTTCCCACGTATCCCCCCCCCCCCCACTTCTCCCACATCAACAACCTCTTTCATCAGTGTGGCACGTTCATTGCATTTGGTGAATACATTTTGAAGCACTGCTGCACTGCATGGATTATAGTTGACATTGTAGTTTACACTCTCCTGCAGTAGAGTCAGTGGGCCATGGCTAGATATATAATGTCCAGCATCTGTCCTTGCACTAGGATCATTTAGGACAACTCCAAGTCCCAAAAATGCCCCCACATCTCATCTCTTCTTCCCTCTCCCTGCCCTCAGCAACTACAGTGGCCACTTTCTCCAGATCAATGCTACAATTTCTTCCATTACCAGTCATAATAGTTCTATAGTAGAATTCCGGTAAGTTCACTCTACAAATTGAATTCTGATGTCATATGGAAGGCAGAATTTGAAAGCAATGAGCTTGGCTGAAGAGATTTCCAAACTAAATGAGAAAAATGTAGCCTGGCTTCTTGGATGAAGGACAACTACACATAGCAATATTAGTGATTCTCCCCAAATTGCAGATTGAATGGAGCACCCAAGGCACAAGAAATCTTAAAAGAGATGGGGGTTTATATTTAAGTTCAAAAATCATAGAGAGATATTCATCAGTGGTACAATTATTTAAAATTAAAAAATGAGATAAGCATCATAAGAGCTAATGATGAAACCTCTTAGTGGAAGGGAAGGATGTGATGTATTTGGGGATTAGCAAACAGGGGACTTCTAAAGACCTGGTAATTTTTTATTTCTTAATCTCTGCAGTAGATACATGGGTAAATACTTTATTAAAATTTTAAGCTAACATATACATTTACTTGGTATTCTGTATGTATGGCAAATTGATTATAAAACAAATGGAAATTTACACAGGGAAGTTTAATTATTTTCTGTGAAACTCCCAAACTGAATTACTATGAGCGTCAAATACCAGCATCTAGATATGGACTATTCGGTGATCATTTTTCTCACTCTAACATATTCCAGTTTTAAATTCTTGAGCTGTCTAAATGCCATCTATAATTGTAATATGGTGTTTTGTTTGTTTGACATGTGCACTTAAAAGGGAGCCATTGAATTTTGGTACTGCGTAATGTTTTTCAACAGCTAGAGGTTTAGAACATAATTTTACAGTGTGTATTTGCTCCTACCAAGGACTCTCTAATTCAACGATTTATGTATTAGAAAGCACTCCTTCATGCCACCATACTCTTGATCTGAGTTTAAAGATTAGAAGTGAATTATAGTTTGGTGCAGAAGTCAAGAGACGGTTTCCTGTGTGCTGGCACTTCATTTTAGGAAATGCTTCTCAGGCATAAAATGGCCAGTTTACAAAGCCAGGCTTGCCAGTACATTAGTACTTACTTTGTGTGGTTTGGTAAAAGTCAAGCATGTATTTGAGGCTATGCTGAGAAGAAAAAAATCCCTATCTACTTACTAAAACATGAGTTTTATTAAGTGGCAAGTAGAGAAAGTTCATAGGAACAGATCATAATCCCACTTTTTATTTTCTCCCACATTGCCTTTTACAAAAGTCTCTTTAACCAGCTATAAATTTTCACATTTTAGCAATTTCTCTCATCACAGGACATCTAATACCTGCTCTACTATTTAAAACTGGAGATGTAGCTTTGGGTCTTCCTTTCTAGGTAAATTAGGTAAAATTCGTACAAATTTCTGTGCTAAAGATCACAGGATCAGGACTGCTCTTTAGAAGATTTACTTGTCTTGCTACATCTTCTATTTTTATTTTTTATATTATTATCTTTTTTTTTAAAGATACATAGATCACACAAAATGTTACATTAAAAAAAATAAAAGGTCCCCATATACCCCCACTCCCTCACCAACCCGCCCCCTCCTCCCACATCAACAACCTCTTTCATCAGTGTGGCACATTTAGTGTGTTGCTACATCTTTTAAAAATATTTTTCCTTGCAAGTTTAAGACTACTTAAAAATAAGCACATTTATCTCAAAATTTAAATCTATCCCTATTTTGCCTAACATGGTAGAAATATGAACTTTTACTTTGACACTGGCAAGGGCTAGTAAATTCTAGGGCTAGTAAAGTCTAGCCCTAGAAATACATGTAAGTAGCAGTGTTTTCACCACATAATACAATAGTTACAGTGTTCACTGAAAAGTTATGCTCTGTGCATTTAGCGCAACCTGGCAGAAACCACCATTCCTTCTATGGGGGTTATATAATACTATGTACAGAAATTTATATAATATGCTTTTAGACCTTTTGAGCTACAGTTTAAAACTTAAAACCCAAACTGTATTGAGTTTTCAGTGAATATCTTTTTGGAATGAAAATATTTAGAGCAGAACTTTAACAATTTTTAAACAGGTATCTGTACACATATGAATGTATATTTGTGTATGCCTGTATATATATTTTTCTTTCTTCCAAACCATTCATCTTTAACATTCATTTGAGATAAAATCAGGCTGACTCAGAGAAGTCCAGCTTTCCATTTGGCACAGGTAATACTTGAAGGCCAGGCCTTGAAAAAATCTGAATATTAAAACTTATAAAACATATTATTTAGAATACTAAGGCATGATAATGCAAATACATGGATTTATGATTACATATTTGCTTATTTTCAAATAAATTTTATTGATATATAACATATCCATGCACAAATCATTGACGTATAGTTTACTGAATTTTCACAAAACAAACGGACCTGTGCAACCAGGACCTAAATGCAGAAACAGAGTGTGCCAGTATCCCCGAAGTCTCCCTTATATACCCTCTTCGAGTCACTACCCTGTCTCCAAAGGAAGCTACTAAGTGATTTTTAACACTTTAGATAAATTTGACCTGTCTTTGAACTTTACATAAATGGAGTTATATAAACATATAGTTTTTTGGTTTTTTTTAATAAGATTTATTTGTTCGACACCCCCCCCACCCCCCCGTTGTTTGTGCTCACTGTCTGCTCTCTGTGTCTGCTCATCTTTTCTTTAGGAGGACTGGGAACCAATCCTGGGACCTCCCCTGTGGGAGAGTGGCACTCATTTGCTTGAGCCACCTAAGCTCCCTGTTTTGTTGTGTTTCTCAGTATGTTTCCTCTTTGTGTCATATTATTGTGTCATCCTGTTGCATCAGCTTGTCTTCTCCAGGATGCACCAGGAACTGAAGCTGGGACCTCCCATGTGGTAGGTGGGCACGCAATCACTTGAGCCATATCCACTTCCCAAACATACAGTTTTATATCTTTTAACCAAACTCAACATTATGTTTGTCAGTTTTACCCATGCTATTTATATATTTGTATTTTGCTTATTCACATTGCTGTTTAGTATAAAACAAATTATTTTAAGTCATAAACTATCATGCCTATAAACTGTGCTAAACTCTTCATATTTACTTAATAATAAAATATTATTTTGACGGGTACTGGCTCGAACCCAGTGGCCTAACAAGACATAGGTCTGGCATCGAAGGGATTGGAAGAAAGTTAGTAGCAGAAGCTCTTTTTAACCCTTTCACCCTATATAGAAATGGACCAACTTTTCAGTTCATAGATTGATCCCCCATTACCAGGCTATTGGCATTTACCTTAATTCTAATTTAGCAGACCTTATTGGTTGGCTAATCCAAAAGTCAGTAACTCTATTGGCCTTTCCCACTTTCCTTTGTAAAAGCTGAATGGTTCAGATATTTTCTTTCCCCAGCTTCAATTACCACTAAGAGTGACCATGCTGCATAGTCCTATGTGGATGTAATTTAAGAGGATGCTTTCTGGAGGATTTCTGGGAAAGTCTTCACTTTCTTATAATAGCGATAACTGTAAGAGGAGACATCCTTAATTCCATTCTTTGCCTCATCTTGCTGTTGAATATAATGCTTGGAGCTTCATCAGCCCTTTTGGGATGAAGGAGTAATGAGCATAAGAATGAAAAGGTAACACACTAAAGGGGCAAAGCCAAAATATGATCATCAGAAACTTTGATAATGCCATTGATATACTGAACCAATTTTTAGAGTCATCATTAAGTAAAGTTTAAAAATCCCTTATGATTTAACCTCCTTTTTAAAAAAAATGTCCATTATTGCAGATAAAATATTTAACTGATACGTATTTCATCCAGATAATCAAGATAGAAGTGTGCACTTGAATAATCAAAATTATGTGTTTGGAATTCTGCTCTGTTTTATACTGATTTCTTAAAAAACAACTTGTCCAGATTTGAAGAGTGAAACTAGGTATCCATTCAGCAGACAAATCTTGTGTAGTTATCAAACACCTGAAACCCAAATTGTCTTTATGTCTCAAAATTTCAGTCTATTTCAGATGCTTTGTTTCTTTAAAACAATATTCTGAATTTCTTGCTATTGTAGCATAATTGAACAAACATTCAACATCTTTGTTAGTTATGCCCCTCCTGTTCCTCTGGAGAATTCTGATGGTAGGTTGCCAGGTGAGCACCAGCAGAAATCCCTAGGGTTCATCTATTTCTAATATGATTATTATCCTGGCAGTAACAGAACATTTTCTTTTATACCTTCCTTCAAGGAGGTAGGCTATTGTAATCACAGTTTTGAAATGATGTGTTATTTCATTTAATTAACAGTTTCCCACAG
This sequence comes from Dasypus novemcinctus, assembly GCF_030445035.2. Classification (NCBI taxonomy): domain Eukaryota; kingdom Metazoa; phylum Chordata; class Mammalia; order Cingulata; family Dasypodidae; genus Dasypus; species Dasypus novemcinctus. Next base: position 21,841,878 of record NC_080676.1, on the reverse strand, counting down.
ACTTTTGGGCTCTAGTTTTGGGGTTGGGATTTTGGGAAGGGAAGTGAGGATGGTAATTCCTTGTTCTTCTTGTTGAAATCTTATCATTACTTTATTTGCAGCTAATGAGTCATATTTTTACAAAACAGTTCTTTATATCTCCATTCTTGGTTTTTGATGGTTATATTCAAGTCATAAGGAACTGGGCATTAGGCTAAGTTTGATTTAAAGCAATTATAGTTTATCAAAATATATACAGATGTATTCCAATGGGTATTGAATGAGTATTTGAAATTTCTCTTATGACTGACTTCTATTAATAGCTTATATTTCTTACGTTTGCAATGAGACTATATGTTAATGTTGAGTTGTTTTATATAATGTGGTTACAGAGACTACTCAAATTATTGATTGTAATTTTTTAACAAATCAATTTTATTGATACATATTAATAAAGCATAAATCCATCTAAAGTGCACAATCAACGGTATTTGATATTATCAGATAGTTGTGCATTAACACTTGAATCCTTTTTAGAGCATTTTCATTATGCCACTAACAATAATAATAAAAATCATAAATCAGTAAAACAAAAACAGAAAACTCATCACCTCTCAATCTCTCTATGCTTCCCCTGCTGTACATTGCTGCTATCTATATACTTCTCTCTAGTATATTTGTATTTATATTTTGTTAAAGGTCTTAAATATGAAATATTAACCATATTTTAATTTTACATGAGATTTCACTAAGCTATACAGTTCCATGTTACATTTTTTAGCTTTATAATATTTTAATAGAGAAGATGAAGAACCACAAGAAAAATTAATGTTAAAATTCCTGAATTTATACAATTAAGGACATAATTAATCAATTTTTCTATTAATTTTGCATTCTATGGGAGGAAAACCAAGGTGTTGTCAGTTTAAAGAGTAATTGTATGGCATATGTGAAGCTGGAAAAATCTCTGGATAGTCAAACCTCCTGCTTTTGATCAGGATAGACTACTCCAATGAATCACATTCCCTTAAACTAAAAATCACATTGTGGTAGGAAAAGCATGAAGGATAGTTCCCAGGAAAGTCAAAATTGAATATATTCCCTTATTTATTTTCTTATAACCCACTGACTTAAATAGAGGGAAAGCATCAAAGAGAATAATCTAATCTTTTTTTAATGTACATTTTCCATTTATATTAAAAATTTAGTGTTTGAATAACCTTAGGAAGATAAGAAAATAAACATTCATATGGAAAGAAATACATCCAAGATGCACACTTCCCAAATGTTGAATAAAAATATACCTAAGTCTAGTGGACACACAGTGTTATTTATCAGACTACATCCAAAGATGATGTAAGAAATAAGTACTTATCTAGCATGTAAGTCAGTCTCTTACCAGCTTTGGCACTTAAACAGCAGTCATATTTTTGGAAGCACAAATTTGCTTTGAACAATGAACCAAATGTTTTTTGAACAGATAGGGTTTTATTTAATACCAGGGACATATCTTTTTCTACTTTCCTTTCCTGGAAAATAAGTACATGTTTTATAACTAGTCCATGAATAATCAAATACCTTGTCATGAATGGTGGACTTCAGAAGGGTCAGACTTTCAACCAGGATAAACAAGTATATATTTGGATGCCTGTCTCGGTTTATGTGGACCCATATTTCATTCCATAAACCATCTCACAAAAAAGTTTCTGAAGCCCTCTCCTGCCTTCCACTTTCCACATTTCATGGAGGTGGGGTGGGCTCTTCACAGAGAGATATTCTAGTTAAGTGTTTCTGTTCTGAGACCGACTACTACAGACTACATTACAAAACAGAGCATGCATTCTCTGAAGATGTTCCCCAAATCAGCAACTTTATATTGAAAGAAGGAAGAGAATAAGTGCTCTGAGTTTATTAGAGGAATGCTAGATGCTTCCTGCCGATGGAAAGTGTCAAAGAAGACTGATGATTATGAACTAAGGTGAGAAAGTCTTGTATGTTCTAAAAAAAGCAGAAGTATAAGTGGAAACCAGTTGTGCATGTTGGTGTGGAAGTAGATCATATCTCCCTGGAAGCCTCCAGCCACCTAAGAGTCCTCCTCCATGCTTTTATTCTTCTAAATACCAAGTCCCCTTTCCTCTACTTCCAAAATGTACTTAAAATTCTCACATGCTCCTCCATCTCCACTGCCACAAGTTCCCTTGTCTAATCCTCCACCACCTTGCACCTGGATTAATGCAACATCCTCCCCACTAGTTCCCCTGCTTCTGCATCTCTACCCCTAAATTGCCTCTCTCTATTTGACAGTGATTTATCATTTATGTAATCACTCACATCCCTGAACAAATATTTGTTGAGAACCTACTTTGAGCCAGAATTTTTCCAGGCCCTGGAAATATACCAGTGAACAAAACAGTTTCTCTTCTCACACAACTGCTTCTAGGTCCTGGAGCTCCCCAGACTTTCTCAGGCTGCCATGCTTTTGCTCAGGCCGTTATTTCTGCCCAGACGCCACTTTCCTCGTGGCTTTGCCTGGCTTACCAGCACCAGCTATTTGAAAATCAGTAAACCAGTCACCTCTTTAAGTGAGACTTCTCTGACCTCCAACCCCACGCCACCAGGCTGCATTGAGTGCACATCCTTCTGCTTCCAGAGATTCATATGCATCCCTGTTTCTCAGCATTACACTGTATTATCATAGCTAATTACCTGTCTATCTTCCTGCAATACTCTTGTGAACTCTTCCTAATAAGGGACTTTGTGTGTCTGCTCTTATTTATTATATTATATTATGGGCCTATACTATCAGTTATTGGAATTCTGTTGGGAAAAGACTCAGAGAATTGAAATTCAGTATCATGTAACTATGACAAAACATAAAAAAAATCTAACGAGGAGTCTCAGGCTCAGGAATCCTGTCTTGCCTCTTCCCTGTGTACTTTTGAAAGGGTTTTAGGATCTGGTTGGTTGGGAATTTAATGCAGAGTCACTTGACTGGGAACAAGTTTGTGGAGATTGAAAAGAAACACATCCAATATTAAACCCATTTTTAACCTTCCAGATGGGTGATTCTCTGAAAATTACATAAACTCTTTGAGGCTTATTTTGGTATCTAGCTCATAAACATCTAGATAGTATTCTTCCAGGCAGATGAAAATGTGGTATGATGCTAATGGTATGAATTTAATTTTTTCAATCATTGGCAGTTTTTCTTACTCAATTCTCCTTGAGGTTGGACCTTTCTTTTAGACTATTCATCTCCATCACTTCTATTTATCCAGACATAGGAATTTGGTAGGGTGTGTTAGGCAGTGGTTTACAGTCAAACATAATTGGCCTGATTTCTCAGAGAATATGTTTTTCTCAGATTCTGCCTGCAAAAAGAACATTAAATCCACATGTGTTGTTTTCTTTTGTTACAATTGACATCCAGCAGTCAACAGTTGGTTCACTTTTATTTTTTCATTTTTCTTTACTTTTTGTTTTAATTGGCTTTCCCATTTTTCTAAACTTATCTCAGATACCAAGACTTTGTAGCCTTTTCTCCAGGGCTTTATTTTTTATTGTTGATGGATCAGTGAATGATCGCTAACACTTTTCTCTGTAATATGATGGATGATAATCTTTATTTATGTTCTCTTAGGTTTTTTAAAAGATGAATTGGTTTAAAACAAAATGTTTAAAGTCACATTTAATGCTTTTCTAATTAAGGGAGTATTCTAAAATAATTTTTAAAAAGCTGATTTAACATATCAGAACAAGAATTTATTCTTCACTGTGGCTCAGGATGAATTGATTTGATTTTGTAAAAGCCAAAGAATGAATTTTGCTCGTGCTAATTCATTCACACTTAAAATCTTGATTTAGAATATATAATATTGTGTGTGGAGTAGAAGTTGGGCAACTAAAGATATCCTTTGAGTTTTAATAACAAGTAATAAAGACGCATATTAAAACCTGCCTTGAAGTGACTCACAGATTCAGTAGTGATCATCTTCCTTAATGAAATGGTCCTATGTTTAGAAAAAAATATATATGATCAGAAATTCTGAGCAGTCCAAGTTTCAATTCAAACAGAACCCAAATTCAATGTTTAACATTAACCCATGTGTGCTTCTTGAACTACGGCCAATTTAATTTTACCACTGGAAAATACCAGGACCACCCTGAAAAAAACAATTTTGCCTTTAAAAAAAAAAGATTCATTAAATAAATATTTATTTCTGAGGAGAAAATCTCAAGCCACAGACATCCACACCCAATAATTAGGTAATCTATTGTAAATGCCAAAGGCAAATAGAAAAAAATAGAAAAGGAAACTACAACGTTACCTGCAATTTGCTAGTTATGTGAAATACTATGGCCAAATTTCAGTTGCCTACACCTTAGATTGCCAAGTACTTTACTTCTTTGATTTTAAATTCAATGGATTTTTAATTAAAATGTTTGGATATAAGGTGGTGTAATAATTCCCTTTAGTGTTTTCATTCACCATTCCCTGTAACTAGTACTTGAGAAAACAATCATTTTCACTCAGATATTACTTGAAGCTACTTTACCTCAAAACTTATTATAAATATTGCCAACCATTCATACCTTTTCTTATTAAGAACATTTAGCCTGAGAAGGTAAAAAGGGATAGTAGGTGGTTTAGTTTCCTAGACTGCTCAAAACAAATACCATGAAATGGGTCAGGTTAAGCAATGGGAATCTATTTGCTCATGGTTTAGAGCTCAGGAAAATGCACAAATTAAGGCATCAACAAGGCAATGCTTTCTTCCCAAGGCCCAGGGTACTGGGACTGGCTGCCCGTGACCCTTGGCTCCTCTGCAACATGGCGAGGCATATGGTGGCTTCTGCCGGCTTTTCCCTTCTCTGCTAGGTGTCATTGATTTCACCTTCTTGCCTCTGTGGCTTCCTCTCTCTCATGTGTGAATTCATTCTGCTTATAAAGAACTCCAGTAATAGGATTAAGAAAGACCCATCCTGACTGAGTTGGGTCACACAACTGAAGTAGTCTCTTTAAAAAAATCCTACTTAGAATGTGTTCACACCCAGAGAATGCATTAGTTTTAAGAACATGTTTTTCTGGGGTACACACAGATTCAAACTAGCACTGGTGGTCTGTAGAATATTCCTATTTCAAATTGATGTGCAATTTTTGCAAATTTTTTATTGCTGATATGTCTACAAATCATCCTTTGCATACATTTACTAACATTTGGCACAATATTCCAGGATTTTCTCCTATGAAACTAATTAGTATGTGCAGTACCATGGAACTGATTATAGATAAACAAATACATGATCTTGGACACATCGTTAGGGCCTTATATATTGACTGATTGCTCCGATATGTGAATTTCACACCAGGGGGGAAGTCATAGTGAAATATTTTTCCATGATAGCAATGGAAGATTTTTGTCATTAAATAAAAAGAATAGCACTACCCAAAGATTTGTTTATAAAACACCTCCTTGTTCAGAAGTCAGCTCCATAACTACAATAGAGATGTAAAAGTTATTCAGCCTGCTCCTTAATGATGAAGGCCTCCTCAGTAACTGTGAGTCTGATTTGGTTATTTTTTTTAAAAGAGGGAAGTAGCAAGGATTGTCAGTAAGGCTAGCTTCATTTTACTCATTTTGTCTTTCCCATAGGAAGATACTTCTAAGGACAAACTCTCCTCAGGGTTTGAATCAGAATTGAACTTAAAGAGTCCAGTGTTCCAAATCATGCACTATAAAAAAATGTAACTCTCACAAAAGTCATAGGATTTTTGTAATAAACAATGAACAGTGAACATAGACAAGACCTGAGAAAGGTAAAAAAAGAATGCCTTTACTATTATGTCATAACCAAGTACTCTTTTATAAAATATTACTTACCTTTAAAGTAAACTTCTGATGGGATCTAGTCCCCTCTCAATTTAGAGGTGGAGTGGGCATTGCCATCCCAGGGTCCTCAGGATGGAGGAATAAAATATGGATTAGAGTGGACTTACTGGTATCCTACTACAGAATTATTGTGACTCTAGCAATGAAAGAAATTATATCATTGATGTAGAGACAGTGGCCATTGGAGTTGCTGAAGGCAGGGAGAAGGAAAAATATGGGAGTATTTTTGGGACTTGGAGTAGTCCTGAATGATATTGCAGGAACAGAGGCTGGACATTATATATCCTACCATAACCCACTGAATGGACTGGGAGAGAGTATAAACTATAATATAAACTATAATCCATGCTGTGTAGCAGTGCTCAAAATGTATTCATCAAATGCAATGAATGTGCCACACTAATGAAAGGAGTTGTTGATGTGGGAGGAGTGGCAGTTGTGGAGAATAGGGTATATGTGAACCTCGTACATTTTAAAATGTAACCTTGTTTTATGATCTTTGTATCTTAAAAAAAAAGATAATAAAAAATACTCCTTTAAAAAAAAACCAGACATTTGGATATTTAATCCAATTTCAAAAATTCTTTATTTCTATCCATCTTCAGAAGCTTCTCAGAACTGGGGAAATATGCCTCAGATTACAACAAATAGCTGGTAAGTTAGGCATTAAAAATCAAAACCTGCCAGACAAGGCCAATGACACCAGTAATGCCTATGAGGATCTTGATGTAAATATAAATATAATCCTGATTTGCTAAATGTTCTTGTATCTATGTTACTTCACCAGAATAAGTTTTCACCAACAAATCCAAATTGGTTACTACAATTGCTTTCCAGCAAATGATGTCCTACTGGTGAAGGAATATGTTATCCCTTGATCTGAAGTTTTGAAATCCTTTTCCTTTCCACATCAGAACATGAATGATAAAAATTACAAAATAGTATTAGCCTTGGATTCTTTCTTGTCTGTCCTCACAAATCTTTTTTCAATCTCGTGATTATTTCTTCTCGATGGGATATGGTTGACAGGACCACAGAACTTAGCTACCCATTTCCCTCCTTTGACATTTTATTTTTGAGTTAGAGAATACACAAAGAGGGACCTTAAGATCATTTTCTCCAAACCCCTTATTTCTAAGATGGAAACCATATCAGAGATCAGAGAGGTGAAGTCACCTGTTTAAGGTAATACAACTAGGCAGTTTTAGATTTAGTTTCAATTTTGGGAAGACACTTTTGGTTTTAAAGTCATTGGTTTATGCTTATTCTTCTGTTTTGTTTTGTTTTTAAAAAAATCATTTTAACTGTTTATTATATAGATGTTTAAAAGTGGCCAATTTTCCCTATTAGGTTTGACAGTGAGTGTGGAATTACCCATTTACTCCTGATATGCAGAACAATAGAATAGGGAATTGTGGGAAGATGGAGTAGGAAACTCCAGGAATCAGTCCCTTCACCAGACAAACTATTAAACAGGCAGAAAGTGGCTGAGTCAAGCCTGTCAAAATAATGGAGCACAGTAAAACACTGTACAGCATCTAGGGAAAAGTGGGAGGAGGATGCCGATAAATTACGGTAAATACCAGTAACTTGGTCTCTCCATGCAGGGGTTATCATCACCCATCCCCTACTCTTGTGGCAGGCAGCTGTGCATTTCAGCCCTTGGTGTAGCTTTCTGATATCAGAAAGGGACATAAAAACCTGGTTCCCCACGATCGAAGGAATGGGGGGGGAGGGGGAGAGGGCAACCCAATTGCTCATGGTTGCTTTTGACTAGCTACTTTGAACACTCAGGGTCCAGCTCTGAGGGTAGTCATTGTTCCAACCCAACCAGATATAGCTGGCAGAGGAAACTTAAAGACAGAATGCTTCCTTACTGCTGAGGAAGGGAGTTGCAGGACTGCATTTGCTGGGAAGGTGCCAAGGCAAGAAAGCACTGATTTGGGTAGCCATGGAAGGAGCTCCTGGTGTCCTCCCTATTTCCTCCCTCATTGACTCCCCAGGGCAGTTTGGAGCCAGCTGGTACTCCTATTGGGAGACCCTGGCCTTGTTCTAGCTGGGAAAGACTAACCTGGGTAACTCCTCTCTGGTGTGCCCCTCCCTCTCGAAATTTGCCTTACAGGCAAAAGCAGCATAAGCCAAAGAAAGCAATATAATAAGAAACAAATGAAGAGCGGCAAAGGCTAACCTGTTCTAAGTCCTAGAGACAAAATGCTAAAATGTTAAAATATAAGTATACATTATAAGACAAAAAAATGAAAGAGGAGATGATGGCCCATTCAAAGGAGAAGAATTAAAAATCTAGAAAACAACAATGAAGAAACACAGATTGATAAAGACTTTAAAAAATGATCTTTAATAGGCTCAAAGAGATGAAGGAAAACGCAGAGATAGAGCTGAGGGATATCAGGAAAACAATGAATGCAAAATATGAGAATCTCAATAAAAAGAAATTTTTTAAATGAACCAAACAAAACTACTGGGTTTGAAAACCACAATAACAGAAATGAAAAATTCCCAGAAGTGTTTCAAGAGCACATTAGAACTGACAGAAGAAACAAATAGTACACTTGAAGACAAGACAATTGAAATGAGTCAGGGAATGAGAAGCCAAAAGTAAAAAGAATTATACAAACCAAAAATAGTCTAAGAGATCTTTGGAACACAATCGAGCATACCAATGTATGATGCATTGTAGGAGTCCCAGAAGGAGAAGAAAGAGAGAAATGGACAAAAGGACTATTCAAAGAAATAATAAGAGACAATCTCCCAAATGCAGCAAAAGACATGACTATGTACATCCAAGAAGCCCAGAGAGTATCAAACAAGATATTTGGGAAAAAAATAAGCCCCATCACATACTAATCAAACTGTTGAATGGTAAAGACAAGGAATGAGCTCTGAAAACTGCACAAGGAAAGCAATGTGTTTCATACAAAGGTGTCCCAATTAGTTTATATGCCGACTTCTCATCAAAAACCATGGAAGCAAGAAGGCAATGGGTTGAAATATATAAAATGCTAAAAGAAAACAATTGTCAGGAAGCAGATATGGCTCAAGTGACTGAGATCCCACCTACCACAAGGGAGGTCCAGGTTTTGGTTCCTGGTGTCCCCTGAACAGGACAAGCAGGACAGTGAGCTGGCATGATGGTTTGATGCAGCAAGCTGACGCAACAAGAGACACAAGGAGAAAACATAATAAGAGACACAAAAGAGCAGGGGTGGAGGTTGCTCAGGTGATTGGGCACCTCCCTCCCACATCAGAGATCCCAGGTTCGGTTCCGGTGCCTCATAAAAGGAAGATGAGCACACAATGAACAGACACAGCAAATGCAGATGATGAATGGGTGGGAAGAAATGAATAAATAAAATAAATCTTTAAAATAAGAAAAAGAAAAAGAGAACAATTGCCAACATGAATTTCATATCCAGTGACACTTTCTTTCAAAAATGAGGGAGAAATTAAGACATTTCCAGATAAATAGAAGCTAAGGTAGTTCATCACCACTAGACTTGCCCTACAAGAAGTGTTAAAGGGATCTCTAAAGACTGAAAGGAAAGGACACTAGACAGTGGTTCAAAACAACATTAGGAAATAAAGAGTGCAGTAAAGGTAACTATTTGGGCAATTATAAATGCTTGTACTACTGTATTGTTTTATTTTTTCATATATAATCCCAATTCATCCTACAGGTGCTAAAATGCAATGAATATAAAGTAATGTTCAGGGAAGTGAACTTGGCCCAGTGGTTAGGGCATCCGCCTACCGCATGGGAGGTCCGTGGTTCAAACCCTGGGCCTCCTTGACCCATGTGGAGCTGGTCCATGCGCAGTGCTGATGCATGCAAGGAGTGCCCTGCCATGCAGGGGTGTTCCCCGTGTAGGGGAGCCCCACGCGCAAGAAGTGTGCCCCATAAGGAGAGCTGCCCAGCGCAAAAGAAAGTGCAGCCTTCCCAAGAATGGTGCTGCACACACGGAGAGCTGACACAACAAGATGATGCAGCAAAAAGAAACACAGGTTCCCGGTGCCGCTGATAAGGATAGAAGCAATCACAGAAGAACACACAGTGAATGGACACAGAGAGCAGACAACTGGGGGGGGAGAGGAGGGGGTGGAGAAATTTTAAAAAAATCTTTGAAAAATAAAATAAAATAATGTTTAATCTATGGGTTTGAAAATGGAATGTATAAAGATGTAATTTGTAACAAGTACAAAAAAGGTAGAAAAATGAAGAAGTACAGAAACAATTTGTGTGTATGCTATTGAAGTCAAGATGGTACCAAACCAAGTATGTTTGATCAATATTTAGGATACTAAATTTTAATGCCATGGTAACCACAAGGAAAATATAAGAAAAAAAACCATCCAGATAAAAATGAGAAGACACTCACTTCTATCTGGATATCTGATACTGTAAACAAAATCAAATAAATACAAAAGTACATAATAACAAAAGAATTGAGAGTCAAAAAGGTATAAGATTTAGAAAGACTAAAGAGCAAAATGGCAGAAGAAAACCCTGATTTATTAGTAGTGAATTTTAATGTAAATGGGTTAAACTCTCCAGTCAAAAAGTAGAGATTAGTAGAATGGATAAAGAAGCATGACCCAACTATATGCTATTAATAAGATACTCACCTTAAATTCAAAGGCATAAATAGGTAGAAAGTGAAAGGATGGAAAAAGTATACCATGCAAGTAGTTAACAAAGGAGAGTTAAGGTAGGTACACTAATATCAGATAAATCGACTAAGACAAAGAGAGTTATGAGGGTCAAATTAGTTCATTATGTACTGATAATTCAATAAGAAGATGTAATCATTATAAATATATATTCACCTAACAGCAATTCCCCAAAATATATGAAGTAAATATTGATAGATATGAAAGGAAAATTAGACAGTCTACATTAATAGAAGACTTTAATAAATCTCTTTCACTTAATAAATCACTTAATAAATCACTTTCAATAAAGGATAGAACATCGATATCAAGATCAATAGGGAAATGAAGACTTGAATGAAAGGCTAAATCAGCTAGACCTAACAGATGTATATAGAATACTTTTCCCAATAATGACAGTATAGTCATTCTTTTTGAGTGCATGTGGATAATTCTTTAAGACAGACCATATTTTAGATCACAAAAGAAGTCTCGAAAAATTAAAAAATATTGAAATCATGCAATGTAATTTCTCTGAACACAATGGGTTGATGCTAGAAATCAATAACAGAGGGAAGCATAGAAAATTCACAAATATGTGGAAATTAAATAACATACTCTTGAAAAATCAATATGTTAAAGAGAAAATCATGAGGGGAAGTAAGAAATATCTTGAAGCAAATACAAATGAAAATACGATATACCAAAATTTAAGGGATGCAGCAAAGTAGTTATCAGAAGGAAATTAATAGTTCTAAATGCTTACATTAAAAAAGAAGAAAGATTTCAAGCCAGAGATGTAACCATAAAACTAGAACAGAAAAAAGAAGAGCAAACTAAACACAAAGAAGCTGAAGGAAGGAAATAACAAAGATTAGAGGAGAGAAAAATGAAATAGAGAATAAAAAACAGTAGATAGAATCAACAACACCAAAAGCTGATTCCTTCAAAAGATTAAAAAAAAAAAAATTGACAAATCTTTTTCCAGACTGATGAAGAAAAAAGAGAGGACAAATAAAATCATAAATGAAAAGGGGGACATTAATACCAACCCTATTGAAATAAAAAAAGACTACGAGGATAATCTGAACAACTGAGGCCCACAAATGAGATAAGCCTAGTTTAAATGGACAAATTCTTAGAAACACACAAAGTTTCTACCCTGACTAAAGAAGAGAATAGAAGATCTTAACAAACCAATTACTAGTACAGAGATTGAATCAGTAATCAAAAACCTCCCGGGAAGCGGACTTGGCCCAGTGGTTAGAGCGTCCGTCTACCACATGGGAGGTCCGCGGTTCAAACCCCGGGCCTCCTTGACCCGTGTGGAGCTGGCCCATGCACAATGCTGATGTGTGCAAGGAGTGCCCTGCCACGCAGGGGTGTCCCCCACGTAGGGGAGTCCCACGTGCAAGGAGTGCGCCCCATAAGGAGAGCTGCCCAGCACGAAAGAAAGTGCAGCCTGCCTAAGAATGGTGCTGCCCCCATGGAGAGCAGACACAACAAGATGATGCAACAGAAAAAAAGAAACACAGATTCCCGTGCTACTGACAACAACAGAAGTGGACAAAGAAGACAATGCAGTAAATAGACACAGAGAACAGACAAGTGGGGTGAGGGGTGGGGGAAGGGGAGAGAAATAAATAATTTTTTTTTAGAAAGTTAAAAAAAAAACCAAAACCTCCCAACAAAGACAAGCCCAGGACCAAATGGCTCCACAAGGGAATTTTTCCAAACATTCCAAGAGGAATTAACACCAAATCCTACTCGAACTCTTCCAAAATACTGAAGAGGAGGAATATTCCCTAATTCATTATATGAGCCAACATCACCCTCATAACAAACCAAGATAAGGACACCACAGGAAAATAAAATTATAGACCAATATCTTTTATGAGAATAGATGCAAATATCCTAAAATATATTAGTAAACTGAATCCAACACCATAGTAAAAGAATTATACACCATGATCAATTAGATTTGGCCCTCATATATAAGGGTGGTTCAACATAAGAAAAGCAATTAATGTAATATACTACACTAATGGAATGAAAGAATGAAAACAACAAGATCATCTCAGTTGATGAAGAAAAGGCATTTGAAAAAATCTAGCACCACTTCTTGATAAAATACACGTAGAACACTACAAATAGAAGGAAATTTCCTCAACATGATGAAAGGCATGTATAAAAAATCTATCACTAAATCATATATAATGGGAAAAGACTGAAAACTTTCCCTCTAAGATCAGGAACAAGACAAGGATGCCCACTATCAGCACTGTTATTCAATATTGAAATGGAAGTTTTAGACAGAACAATTAGACAACAAAAAGAAATATAAAGTCATGCAAATAGAAAGGAAGAAGTAAAACATTGCTTCTTTGCAGATGTTATGATCCAATATAGAGAAAATCCTGAAAAATCCACCGCAAAGCTCCTAGAGCTAGTAAATGAATTAAGCAAAGTGGAAGGGTAAAACATCAACACCCAAATACCAGTAGTGTTTCTGTGCACAAGCAATGAACAATTGAAAGAAGAAATCAAGAAAAAAATTCCATTCACAATAGCAGATAAAAGAATAAAATATCTATGAATAAATCTAACCAACTATGTAAAGGACTTGTACACAGAAAACTATAAAATATTCCTAAAAAGAAATCAAATAAGTCCTAAATAAATGGAAGTACCTTTTCATGTTCATGGATAAGAAGACTAAATAATATTAAGATGTCTATTTACCAAATCTGTTTATAGATTCAATGCAATACCAATAAAAATTTCAACAACATTCTTTGCAAAAATAAAAAAGCCAATCATCAAATTTATATGGAAGGGTAAGGGGCGCCAAAAAGCCAAGGCCTCCTTAAAAAAAGAACTAAGTTGGAGGACTCACACTCCTGATCTGAAAACATTACAAAGCCACAGTAATAAAATTAGCATGGTAATGGTTCAACCACAGATATATAAACCATCTAATTGAGAGGCCAGAAATCAACCTTCACATTTCCAATCGCTTCTGACAAGGAGGCAAAGACCACTCAATTGGAAAAGACCAGTTTCTTCAACAAATGTGCTGGGAAAACAGGATCTCCACATGCAGAAGAATGAAAGAGGATCCCTATCTCATACCATATAAAAAAATAAACTCAAATTGGCTCAAAGATCTAAATATAAAAGCAGGACTATAAAGCTCCTAGAAGTGAATGTAGGGAAGCATTTTAGATTTTACACCCAAAGCCCAAGCAACAAAAGAAAAAAATAGATCACTGGGACCTCATTAAAAGTAAAAGCTTTTCTGCCTCTAATGACTTTATCTTGATGTGAAAACAACCACCTACCCACTGGGAGAAAATATTCGGAAAGCACATACCTGAGAGGGGTTTAATATACAGAATATATAAAGAAATCTTTCAACTCAATAACAAAAAGACAAAGAACACAATTAAATAATGGGCAAATGACTAGAATAGACGTTTCTCCAAAAAACATACATGAATGGCCAAAGTGCACAGAAAAGACCCTCAACATCATTAGCTTTAGGGAAATGCAGATCAAAACCAGAATGTGATACCATTTCACACTCACTAGAATGCTATTATTAAAAAAAACAACAGAAAATTACAAGTGTGGGAGAGGATTTGGAGAAATAAGAATACACATTTATTGTTGGTGGGAATGTAACAGGAGCAGCTGCTGTAGAAGACAATTTGGCAGTTCCTCAGAAAATTAAGTGTAGAATTACTGTGTGACCCAGAAATCCAACTTCTAGGAATATACCCAAAAGATTTGAAAGCAGGGACTTGAACAGGTATTTGCACACCAATGTTCATAGTAGCAATATCCACAATTGCCAAAAGATGGAAGCAAATAAGGGTCCATCAGCTCATGGATGGATAAACAAAATGTGGTATATACACAAAATGGAATATTGTTCAGTTGTGAAAAGAATGAAGTTATAATGTGTGCAATAACATGGATGAAAGTTGAAAACATCAACAGGTGCTTTTGCCTGCATCCCAGGAGCTAGTATAAAGTCATGTAATCTTGATATTGCCAGGCACATGCTCTCAGGAAATCCACTCTGGACCAAGTGATGCAAAGATTCAGGGATAAAGGAAATTTTTGCCTTAGTGCGGGGAGCAGAGATAGATAATAAGTTCTAGTGGCAGCCTGTTGTGGTAGTGCCAATGGCAGGCAATATCCAACTTTGGAAGGGGCAGCATCTGGCATCCTGCCGCTGTGGCCATAATGTCCATCCTAATGGTTCTTGAGGTATAATTTTAACTGTGTTCCTGGTACCTTTGTTGGTTCCAGCCTGTTTTCTGAGCATAATAGTCCAGTCTTCATGGAAATTCTGTGAGTACCCAATTTGGGGAAATTCCTTTTGGACTTAACTTATCCAGAGTTAGTTTTGGTTGCTTCGAAAGAAGAATCCTGATAATTACATGGTTTGAATGGAAAGTGGGTTTAGCTTTCTGGACCTGGGAAATATCCTTAAAAATGCTCGCTTTGGCAGATTTCACTAGTAGTGAGATGAATCCAGGGCCAGGTCAATTCCTCAACTGCCAATAAGTCTTAGCCAACCATTCCAGCCTCTGCAAGATTTTCTTCACACAGTCAGCAAACTATTATGCATAAAATGTTTTCATATCTTTTTTTTTTCACATGGTAGTCCTTCCCTCCTTCATGTAAATTTTCCATGGGCTTTGCTATAAAATGTTATACATTGCATAAAGATAGAAAGGAATTTACTAAAGTTTTGGTACAAACATAGCAATGCCCCTCCCACAATCATTCCAAGTGACAAGGGCACTGAACCAGAAATCCGGAGAACATAGGTCCCAGTCCTTATTCTTTTTGCTGTAGATGTGTAACCTAAGCAAACCACTTCACTTTTCTGGGGCTCAGTTTTCCAGATATGAAGTGTGAAGATGTGGTTGTAGGAGAAAGAGACCTGAACAAGGTGGACTGTATTGCCACGGCTGTTTTACAGAAACTGATTCTGTGAGAAACTGTTGGAACATTGAAAAATTTGCCCTGTTCTCTTCTTCCCAACCACCCCTAAAGAGGCATCATTTTCCATATTTTAATAAAATACACGAGGAAAAGGGGCAATGAAAGTGAACTTGAAAAACGAACTTTACTTGCTTTTAGTAGAAGTTCATGAAATAGAGCAACTTGGTTTCAATTTTCTGAAGCTTTGCACAACCAATTAATTAATCTTAATTGTTGCCTAGAGAAACCAAATATGCACAATTCCAAGTTTTCAAAGAATTCCATTCATTAAAATAATGGCAGAAGTCAAGTGTAGGTAGAATAATACTTTTATTAAGCACTAGACTTGTAATTTTCCAACATCTGTAGGAAGTTAAAAAACAATCACTGCAATCATGTCAGTTATTCTGAAGCCAGCAATATATGAGTCATCTTTATGCACTTTATGGGTACTATAAAATCATCAGATAGATTTTCAAAAGTATTTGCAGTAAGAACCACACCTCTTTTTTTCTCGGCATGGAAAAACCATGTAAAACTAGACTCTCAATGAAGCCAGCATTGTGAAGTAACAGGCACAGAGTTTATTTTTAGAGGCTGGGTTGCTATTAGTACATAATTGGACACGTTTTAGTCCGACTCAAACATGCAAAGAACATTTTCCTGATCATTTACAGAGCAAGGTCTCTTTCTCCACTGTACACTGAACATAAAACATGAAGATTCTAAGAATAGGTACATACTTAATAAATGCATTGATGAATATTTTCTCTTTCAACAGGATTAACTTGCCCTAAGCAGTATCTAGTTAATGGGGTCTTAAACGGTCAGGAATAAATACGTGTGCTCTGCCCTAACTGCAACATGAGGCAATGGCAGACACAGCCCTTTTCATCCATTTAGGTTTATTTTGGACTCTTTTCCTACCTATTCAATGTCCCCTTGGTGAGAATGGTCCACGGACTGCCAGTTTCCTGTCTCCCGACAGCCTGCTCTGCTGCAGCATGAGTCCTCCCCCTACTGGAAGCTGACCCTGTGCTAATAAAGAACTACTGGAAAACAGCTGCCATTAGGAAATTTAAGCTTTGGAGTATTATGAAGAGGCAGCTTAGATCTGCATTACCCTTGAGCATTTTTAGAAGGTGTGTGGTACTTTAAAAAAAAATTAAAACCAGGGGAAACACTGGATGAAGGCCAGCTTTACATGTCATAAAGTAGATGTACATTTAGACAAGCTTTCTCCCTAGCAGTTCCTTCATTTATATCCTGACTTTTCTCATTTTGTTAATAGGAGAAAACTGCTTTGATTCAACTTTTCAAACTCAGAAGTGAAAATGGTAATTTCCTCAGAAGACTTAGCACATTGATTTAAATTCCCATTAAGTTATACATAACTGATGTCAGAGTATTTTCTAATGACTGGTTAAGATAAGAGTAAAAAAGAAACCATATGAAGACACCAAGATTCTGAAAGAAAAAATCGGCTTGGGAGTTGGGCAGTAAGTATAACGTGTCCACAAAGACACCATGTGCCAAGTACTTTCCAGGTGCTGGGGATCCAGTAGTGAATAAAATATTCACATGTTCTACCCCCCAGGAGTTCACATGCCAGAGATGAAGGAACATAATAAATTAAAAGTCCTACTGGCATATCTATTGCCAATGTTTACCTGCCCTATTCTTTGGTCATCAAGCCAAGCCTGACCTAGCACCCCCGTTAGAAGAAAACTTGTCTCCTAGCCTCTGTAAGCCTATTGAGTAAGACTCAGACTGACTCACAACTCCCTCTGAAATAACTACTTGCTGGGACTAAATAACTATCTGTTCCAGGAAGAAAGAAAGGCAGGCAGGCAGGCAGGAAGGCAGCCGAGTTCTTTTGGGAATGCCCAGGGGTAGGAAATCTAGGGTGCTTGATTTTCAGGAATCAGAAGTCTGTGGTATGTAGAGATGGATTCACAACAGCCCATGAGAGGGTGGTTATAAGATAGCTGAAACAACAAAAAAGTCAATAAAGTTTGTTCCACCTTGTCCACTCTTCCCAAAGCTCCCTCTAGCTTCCAACTTAACTCCCGCTTTTTAGTTTCTCCCAATAGAACACCAATATGTGTTTGTATCATCCATTGTACTGCCCTTTGACTTGCATGGGGCTGTTGGTCCCCAACTGTGATCTGACCTTTATGCCTGTAATTCACCAGGGAAGCTGTGACTGGCACTTAGCCATCAAGTCTGCACAAGACCTCCCCAGACTACCCAGAAGTTTCAAGTTGGGCAGCAAATTTTCCTTCTCAAATATCTCTCCAGTCTGGCCACAGCCTGGCCCCTTTAAGTCCTGTGTTCACACTGTGGTCTATAACTGAGCGGGGAGATTAAGTCTTCAGAGGAGAAAAATAATGGGGCCACCTGTGAGGAGCTAACAACATCAGAGACTGAAGAGAAGGGAACAGTAAAAAGAAAGGAGTTTCACAGGATCTGGCGTCAGAGAGAGGGAAAGGAGCAAAAAGCTTTCTATACTTCAAAATTGGACCCTGGATTTGTCCTGTCCTGGGCGCCGACTATACCAGCCTGTAAAACATTTAGAGAGATGCACAACTGTGCAAGCAAAAAAAATTGCAAACCACTTTTAGCACTTTCTCAATGAAGGGATTATCTTGTAATTCTCTGTGGGCCTCCCATTTTACAAGCTCAAAGAGAAAATCATTTGTTCTAGACAAGTCGATTATTGCCTGTTATACCCTCAGCTATTTGTAAGGGCAGTTGCTTTTGCCTTCAAGTTCCTGCTGAGTGTGCACAACCATATGCACTTTCTTCATCCATAAAATTTGGCCAAAAGAGTGTCTGCCTCACAAGTTGTTATTGGCATCAAGTGAATCTTGTCTGATGTGTTTAGGTATGTAGTAAGCACTCAACAAGTGTTAACAATGATTCAATGATGATGCTAAGAATTGACAATGGTAATGATTATGATCATGGACTGTGACTGACTGGATAAGAAGTGCACTTATCTGCCAATCCAGAAGCTATACTATGGTGTATAGCTTCCATGGCTGGTTTCAAAAGATGATATAGAACAATCGGAGGTCTCTTTCAGAGAACCAATCAATGGTGGCTGGCTTACTTTGCCAGGGCTGCTATAATAAATACCGCAAACTGGTTGGCTTAGAAAACAAGAATTTGTTGTCTCACAGATTTGGAAGCTAGGAGACAAAAATCAATCTATTGCCTGCCCATGTTTTCTCTGAAGTCTGTAGCATTTTGGTGGTAGCCCAACCTCTGACTCCATTGCATGGCAATCTGTCTCTTTCTGTCCCCTCCTCTGGTTTCCATTTCTATGTCTATTGCTTATGAGAACTTCATCTATATTGGATTAATTTATCCACGTCTTCACAGATCTTGTTTACAAATGGTTCACATCCACACTCTAATTCACCTTAACAAATAACACCTACTTATGAATGGGTTCATACACAGAGAACTTTATTGGGGACATAATTTAATTGTCAGTAGCTGATAAATGTCACAGACTGGGGTGGCCATTATGTGGCAATGTGAAGGTTAACATCAGGAAGGAAATTCGTTGAGAAAATGGTGACTGAACAAAAGGCTTTACAACAAGTGCCCAAAGAAGCAGAAATATTTTGAGATGGTGGGAAAGAGAGTCCAAGTTCCTAGCATCCTGACTGCCTTTTAATACTTTATCTCTCAGTTACAGTTTCTTAAATGATAACCTAGATTGTAACTTTCATACCCCATTTTTTAGTTTTCAATCCATTCAAGTCACAGCACTGTTTACATTTCTTGAGCAGCCCAGATAATACTGAATAGATTTTTAAGATACCTTTTATATTATAATTAATCATACTAAAAATATGAGTCAGAAATCATCTGATTTCAAGACTTCCTTTCACTGTGGTTTACAAATTTTAGAGCAGATCAATTATTACAAACACTTATTAACAGAGTTGGCTGTTCATGAATATCATCAATTCTATGAATAGGCCCTCTATGCAATTCCATCCTATAGGCCATTGTAACCGAGATGGCTGCGTGTCAGTGTTTGGAACAACAAAGTGTCAGAGAAAGTGTCAGGGAGCAGAAACACAAATGCCTTTGGGCCATTAATGCACAGATGGGGCAGGCAATAAAATAGAGAATGCAGGGACCTCTCCAAAACTGAAGAGGTAAACCTAAGATCAGTCTTCTATTATTGATGGAAGTATGTTCCCAATTAAATAGCTGGAAATCAAATTTAAAAATATGAAATCTGATGTTTTAAATGTTGGAAACAAATGTAATTTTTAAAGAAGAGATATAGTCAAAATAAAATATATCTGCAGACTAAAATTTATCTGAGAGCAGCCACCTTGCATTCACTGATATAGTAGGATGGGAAACGCACTCTGAAAAAGAACAGGATGCTGCACATCTTATCACATCTTCTAAGGCCACAGCAGACTCTGTGGTTATACAGTGAAAAGACAAGTGGAGGAGACTTATTTTCAGTCTTTTTAAAAAGCTCCTATGTGTTATTTATAGATTTTTAATAACTTGAGAAGTTACTTATGCTATGTATTTTTTCCTTATTAGAGATGTGGGTCTACAGAACAATCATGGACAAATACAGGACTCCCATACACCATCCCAACAACAGCAACTTGCTTTGGTGTGGAACATTTGTTACAGTTGGTAACAGCATACTTTTATAAGTATAATATTAATTAAAGTTGATAGTTTTTCTTAGGGTTCACTATTTTTGTATTGTAGTTCCATGGATTAAAAAAATTGTTCTGTTACTATATATGTGATCAAACATTCCGCCTTTTAATCACATTTCAGATACATTATTTCAATACTGTTAATTACATTCACAATGTTGTTTACCCTCACCACCACCCATTACCAAAACTTTTTCATCATTCCAAATAGAAACTCTGTATATTTTAAGCCTTAACTTCCCATTCACTATCCCCACCCCATCCCCTGGTAAACTATATTCTAGATTCTCACTCTATAAGTTTGCTTATTCTAATTGTTTCAAATCAGTGAGATCATACAATATTTCTGCTTTTGTGTCTGGCTATGTCACTAAACATGATTTTTCCAGGTTCATCCATTTTGATGCATATATCAGGACTTCATTCATTTTTACAGTGGAATAATATTCCATTGTATGTGTATACCATAATTTATTTCTCCATTCATTGGTTGATGGACTCTTGGGTTGCTGCCCTCATTTGGCAACTGCGAATAATGCCGCTATGGGGTGCAAATATTTGTTTGAGTCCCTACTTTCAATTCTTTTGGGTATATAATCAGCACTGCGATTGCCAGGTCACATAGTTGTTCTATACTTATGAGGAACTGTAAAATTGTCTTCCACAGCAGCTATTCCATTTTACATTGCCACCAGCAATGAATGAGTGTTCCTATTTCTCTGCATCCCCTCTGCATCTAACACTTGTTATTTTTCACTTTTTAATAGCAGCCATTTTAATGGATATGTGAAATGCTGTGTCATTGCGTTATTGATTTGCATGTCATAAATGGTTAATGATGTTGAACAACTTTTCGTATTTTTTCTGGCCATTTTTATATCTTCTTTGGAGAGATTCTTGTTCAAGTATTTAGCCCATTTTTTTTGTAAAATATATATTTTTATTGAAGTATCTCATTCATACATGAACACACATAAACAATAAGTGTTTAGTAAAGATTGTGAACTTACCAAAAAAGCCATACATAGCATCACTCAGGGGTCTTATACATCACCCCTCCACCAACTCTTTGCATTGGTGTGAAACATTTGTTACAAACTATGCAAGAGCATTGTCAAAATATTTCTATCAACTAAAGTCCTTATGTTATACTTGGTGTATTTTTCCCTCAAACCATACTATTTTTTAAATGTATTTTTGTTACAGATATTGTGGACTTGCAAAACAATCATACAGATGTGTAGATTTCCCATACAACTCCACACCTTGGTGGAACATTTGTTACAGATTATGAGATAATATCATCAGACTATTACCACCAATCATGGTCCATAGCATACATTTGGCACACTTTTTCCATACACCTCCATTATCGACACAGTAGAGCTTGGCATTAATGCAAGAATATTACAGTATTGCTGTTAATCACAGTCTATAGGTCACACCAATTATAGTTTTCCCATGTTTCTCCATATTCCCATCATCCTGAAATAGTGATGTGCATCTTCTCTAGCTCACAGAAGGACTCTCTTGCATTTGTACCGTTAACCACAATTCTCAGCCACCTCTGGGTTCACTGTGTTATTCAGTCCCTAGATTATTCTTTAACTATCTTTCTACTGACATTTACTTCTCCGGACTGCACTTTTCAGTCACAATCCCATTTATAAACCAGTTGTTACTCACCATAATGTCTTACTATCAACTCTATCCATCTCCACACTTTTAGGTCAAGTTAATTAAAATTTCTATGTACATTAAGCATCTATAGTTCTGCTCAACCATCCTCTTATCTCCTTATAACCTATACTCTCAGTTCTAATTCCATGTGTTTATTATTTGTATTTAGTTGATATTAACAAGACCATGCAATATTTGTCCTTTTGTGTCTGACTTACTTCACTTAGTATAATATCTTCAAGACTCATCCATGTTATCACATATGTCCCAATTTCATTTCTTCTTATTGCAGCATAGTATTCCATCGTACATATGTACCACATTTTGTTTGTCCATTCATTGGTGGATGGACACTTGGGTTGTTTCCATCTTTTGGTAATTGTGAACAACGCTGCTATGAACATTGGTGTGCAGATATCTGTTTGCGTCATAGCTTTTAGTTCTTCTGGATAAATTCCTAGCAGAGAAATTGCTGGGTCATATGGCAGTTCTATATTTAGCTTCCTGAGGAATTGCCGAACTGTCTTCCACAGAAGCTGTACCATTTTACACTCCCACCAACAGTGAAGGAGCGTTCCTATTTCTGTACATCCTCTCCAGCACTTATTTTGTCTGTTTTTAATAATGGCCATTATATGTGGTGTTAGATGATATCTCATTGTTGTTTTAATTTGCATTCCTTAATAGCTAGTGATACGGAACATTTTTTCTTGTACTTTTGGCCATTTGTGTTTCTTCTTTGGAGAAATGTCTATTTAAAAATCTTTTGCCCATTTTTTAATTGGATTGCTTATTCTTTCTTTGTTGAGTGGTATGATCTCTTTATATAGAATGGAAATCAAACCCTTATCAGATAAGTGGTTTCCAAATATTTTCTTCCAATGACTGGGCTGCCTTTTCACCTTCCTGATGAAGTCCTTTGAATCACAGAAATGTTTAAGTTTGAGTAGATGCCATTTACCCATATTTTCTTTTGTTGCTCATGCTTTTGGTGTAAGGTTTAAGAATCCACCACCTACCACCAGGTCTTGAAGATGTTTCCCTACATTTTCTTCTAAGAGTTTTATTGTACTTCCTTTTATATTCAAGTCTTTGATCAATTTTGAGTTAATTTTTGTATAAGGTTTGAGGTAGGGGTCTTCTTTCTTTCTTTTGGCTATGGATATCCAGTTCTCCCAACACCATTTGTTGAATAAACTGTTCTGCCCTAACTGGGAGGGCTTGACAGGCTTGTCAAAAATCACTTGGCTATAGATGTGAGGGTCTGTTTCTGAACCATCAGTTTGGCTCTATGTGTTTATCTTTATAACAATACCTTGTTGTTTTTACTACTGTAGCTAGGTAATATGATTTAAAGTCTGGAAGTGAGAGTCCTCCAACTTCACTTTTTCTTTTTAAGATGTTTCTGGCTATTTGGGGCCTCTTACCCTTCCAGATAAATTTGATAATTGTGTTTTCCATTGGCTTAAAAAATGCTGGTGGAATTTTTATTGGGATTGCATTGAATCTGTATATCAATTTGGGTAGAACTGACATCTTAATGATATTTAATCGTCCAATCCATAAGCATGGAATATTCTTCCAATTATTTAGGTCTTTTTAAAATTTCTTTTAGCAATGCATTATAGTTTTCTGAATACAAGTGCTTTGCATCCTTGGTTAAGTTTGTTCCTAAATATGTGATTCTTTTAGGTGCTATTGTAAATGGAATTTTTTCCCTGACTTCCTCCTCAGATTGTGCATTATTAGTATATAGAAACACCACTGATTTTTGCATATTGATCTTGTATCCTGACACTACTGAAATCATTTATTAGCTCTAGCAGGTTTGTTGTAGATTTTTCAGGATTTTCTAGATATACAATCATATCACTTGCAAATAATGAAAGTTTTAATTCTTCCTTTCCAATTGGATGTCTTTTATTTCTCTTTCTTGCCTGATTGCTCTAGCGAGAACCTCTAGCACTATACTGAACAACAGTGGTGACGGTGGGCATCCTTGTCTTGTCCCTGATCTCAACAGGAAAGTTTTTAGTCTTTCACCATTGAGTACAATGTTAGCTGTGGGTTTTTCATATATGGCCTTTATTGTGTTGAGAAAGGTTCCTTCAATTCTTATTTTTTTGTAGTATTTTTATCAAGAAAGGATGCTGTATTTTGTCAAATGCCTTTTCTGTGTCAATTGATAAGGTCACGTGATTTTTCTTCTTTGATTTATTAATGTGGTGTATTATGCTGATTGATTTTCTTGTGTTGAACCAGTATTGCATGCCTGGTATAAAACCCACTTGGTCATGATGGATAATCCTTTTCATGTGTTCTTGAATTCGATTAGCAAGTATTTTATTGAAGATTTTTGCATCTGTATTCATTAGAGAAATGGGTCTGTAATTTTCTTTTTTTTGTAATATCTTTTCTGGCTTTGGTATTAGGGTGGTATGGCCTTCATAGAATGTGTTTGATAGTGTTCCTTCTTGTTGAATTTCTTGGAAGAGCTTGAGTAAGATTGGCATTAAATCTTCTTTGAATGCTTGGTAGAACTCACCTATGAAACTATCTGGCCCTGGTTTTTCATTTTGGGGAGCTGGGGAACAGATGCCTGTTTCAATTTTTTTTTACTTATGATTGGCTTGTTGAGGTCTTCTATTTCTTCTAGTGTCAGTGTAGGTTGTTTTTACATTCCTAGGAATTTTCCCATTTTATCTACATAGTCTAGTTTTTTAGCATAAAGTTGTTCATAATATCCTCTTATGATTTCCCTTATTTCTGTGGGGCCAGTAGTAAGGTTCCCTTTTTCGTTTTTAATTTCATTTATTTGCATTCTCTCTCTTTTTTTCTTAGTCTAGCTAAGGGTTTGTTGATTTTGTTAATCTTCTTGAAGAACAAACTTTTGGTTTTGTTAATTTTCTCTATTATTTTTTTTTGTTCTAAATTTCATTTATTTCTGCTCTGCTCTTTGCTATTTCATTCCTTCTACTTGCTTTATGATTAGCTTGCTGTTCTTTTTCTAGTTCCTCCAGCTGTGTAGTTAGGTCATTGATTTTAGCACTTTCTTCTTTTTTAATGTAAGCATTGAGAGCTATAAATTTTCATCTCAATACTGCCTTTGCAGCATCCCATAGGTTCTGATATGTTGTATTCTCACTGTCATTCATCTTGAGATATTTATTGATTTCTCTTGAAATTTCTTCTTTGACCCACTGATTATTTAAGAGTGTGTTGTTTTATCTCCATATATATGTGAATTTTCCCTTTATTTGCCGCTTGTTGATTTCCAGCTTTATTTCATTATAATCAGAGAACGTGCTTTGTATAATTTCAATTTTGCTGAATTTATTGAGATCTGCATTGTGTCCCAACATATGGTCTATTCTGAAGAAAGATCTATGAGCATTTGGAAAGAATGCATATCCTGCTGTTTTGAGGTGCAATGTTCTGTATAGGTCTATTAGGTTTAGTTCATTTATCATATTATTCAAGCTCTCTGTTTCTTTATTGATCTTCTGCCCAGATGTTTTATCCAATGCTGAGAATGGTGTATTGAAGTCTCCAACTATTATTGTAGAGACGTCTATTTCTCCCTTCAGTTTTGCCAGTGTTTACCTCATGTACCTTGGGGCATCCTGAGTAGATGCATATGTATTTATGATTGTTTTTTCTTCCTAGTGAATCATCCCTTTTATTAATATGTAATGTCCTTCCTTGTCTCTAATAACAGTTTTGATTTTAAAGCCTGTATCATCTGATATAAGTATAACTACTCCAGCTTTTTTTTGGTTACTGCTTGCATGGAATATCTTTTTCAGACATTTCACTTAAATTTATTGGTATCCTTGGGTGTAAGGTGAGTCTCTTGCAGACAACATATAGATGGCTTGTATTTTCTTAACATTCTGCCAGTCTGTCTTTTGATTGGGGAGTTTACTCCATTAACATTCAGTGTTATTACTGTAAAGGCATTTCTTATTTCATCCATTTTGATCTTTGCATTTTGTCTGTCATTTTATATTTGGAACTTTTAGTTACTATTGCTGATACAGTTGTCATTTCTAGACTCCCTTCCAGGCCTCTCTCTCCTGTCTTTTCTTTTCAGGTTGTAACATTCCCTTTAGTATTTCTTGTAAAGCTGGTCTTTTTGTTATAAACTCTCTCTGTTTCTGTTTATCAGTAAATATTCTACTCTCACCCTCATCTTTAAAAGATAATCTTGCTGGGTATATAATCCTAGGCTGGCAGCTTTTCTCCTGCAGTATCTTAAATATATCATACCACTGCCTTCTTGCCTCCATGGTTTCTGATGAGAAATTGGCACTTAATCTTATCGAGTATGCCTTAGACATTATGTGTTGCTTTTCTCTTGCAGCTCTCAGAATTCTCTTTGTCTCTGACATTTGACATTTTGATTAGTATGTATCTCGGAATTAGTCTATTTGGATTTATTTGGATGGCAGTATATTATGCTTCTTGGACATGGATTTCTATGTCCTTCCCTAGGGTTGGGAAATTTTCCACCATTATTTCTTCAGATATTCTTTCTGCCCCTTGTCCCTTCTCTTCTCCTTCTGGGACACCCATGACACATATGTTTGCATGTCTCTTGCTAACATTTAGTTCCCTGAGACACTCTTCAATTTTTTTCACTCTTTTCTTCATCTGTTTTTTTTTGTTCACTTTCGGAGGCCATGTCTTTGTGCTCACTGATCCTTTCTTCTGCTTCCTCAAATCTGCTGTCATATGTCTCCAGTGTATTTTTTATTTCATTTATTGCACCTTTCATTCCCATAAGATCTGCTATTTTTCTACATATGCTTTCAAATTCTTCTTTGTGCTCATCCAATGTCTTCTTAATATCCTTAATCTCTTTAGCCATCTCACTGAATTTATTAAGAAGATTTGCTTAAGCATCTAAGATTAGTTGTCTCAACTCCTTTATGTCCTCTGCAGGCTTATCTTGTTCCTTTAATTGGGCCATCTCTTCCTCTTCTTAGATATGTATTGTAATTTTTTGTTGGTGTTTCTGCATCTGGCTTGTTAGATGTGTTTACTTTGGGTGCAGTTTCTCCCTTTAGTTTAGGGATTTCTTATCTTTACTCCCTTGCTGGTTGTGTAATAGGAGCCAAGGATGTAGTTGGTGCTGTAAGTTATGGAGGCTGAAGCTGCCCACGTTGCCCTAGGAATTGATGAAGTTTCTCCCACCTTTCTCCTCTGTCAGGGGTAGGGACAGAGCTGTAGCCATGTATAATAATCCCAGTTGGGCATAAGACTGTCTGTAGTCACCTGGAGACACTGATGAAGCTTCACACCCCTTCCTCCCCTACTTAGGCAGGAATGGAGCTATAGTTTTGGTCAGCAATCTATGCTATGTGGGTCCAAAATGACAACAGTTGCTCAGGTAAACTGATATATCACCAGACCCTCTCCCTACCAGGAGTGGGAATGGACCTCCTGGATTGCCCAGCAATCTAATCTCTGTGGGCCAGATATGCCTGCAGTTGCCCTGAGAGGCTTAGCGAGTACTGTCCCTTCTGTCCTTTAAGGGGTGGGAACAGAACCACAAATGCTCAATAGTTCAGTCCTGTAGGCTGAAAGTACCCACCGTTGCCCAGAGAGGCTGAGGAAGCACCAGCTCCCTTCTGTCCTATTGGGTGGTAGGGGTGGTTCTATGGGTGCTCAACAGTCCTGTCCTTTTAGGTCAAGAATACCTGCCATTGCCTGGAGAGGTTGAGGAAACACCAGCCCCCATCTATCCTCTTAAGGCATGGGGATGCACAGGTACCCAACAGTTCAGTCCCTGTTGGTTGAAAGTACCCACCATTGTCCAGAGAGGCTGTGGAGACACCAAAACCCTCCTATCCTATTGAGGGTGGGGGTGGATTCATAGGCATCCAATAGCCCAGTCCATGTAGGCTAAAGGTCTTCTGTTGCCCAAAAAGGCTGTGGAAAGATCAGCGTCCTTCTTTCCTACTGAGGGGTGAGGGTGCATCCACAAGTACCCATCAGACAAGGCTGTGTGGGCCCCAAACACCTGAAGTTACCCAAAGAGACTGGGAAAACACAGTCTGTCTCTTGTCCTATTGGGGATGGAGATGGAGCCACAGGTGCCCAACAGTCAGACTTGTGCAGCCCAAAACTGTTGCCCTGATAGACTGAGGCAACATGCCAGCCCCCTCCTAGCCTGTGAGGAAACAGAAGTGGAGAAGGGCTCAAATGCACTCAACAAATCTGTGTGGGCTGAAAACTCCTGCCATTGACTGGAGAGGTTGAGGATACCCAGCTCATCTCCTGTTCTCTTGGGGAGTGGGGAAGCAGCCCAGGTGTCCGACTATTCATCCTTTGCCAGCAGAGATAACTTGCAGTTGCCTGGAGAGCCTGGTGCAGGTCCCACCAGCTACCTCTCTGCTGGAGGTGGGGCTGGAGCCTAGGCTAGGGCTGCAGTCTGATCTTGGGGGAAAGAAGCCTGTCCCTAACTTCACTGGATTTAAGTCAGCCAGGCTCCCCCTCTTGCCAGGGGGTGGGGTCAAAATGGCAGCTACCAAACTCTTTCCCACTTGGACAGGCTCAGATCCTAGCTGGCTCTAGGATTATAATTTAGCCAGCTGAGTCCACTAATCAGTAGCTGTGGCCAGTGGACATCTGTCTCTTCTCCACCATTTATGGGAAATGGAGCTTCCAGCTCCAGCTACAGAATACCTCCTGAGGTGACTCATGCCCCTAGAGTAGGATGGGCACCAGCCTCTGTAGTGTGGCTTGCAGCTTCCTGGAGAGGTATTGCAGCTTCCCCCAGCTTCCTCCCTGCTGGAGGTGGGACTGAGGTTTAGGCTGGACCTGCAATCCAACCTGGATGGAAAGAAGCTTGTCCTTTCGGTCAGCACTGCTTCCCCTTGTGCCCAGGATGGAGTCGAATGGTGGCCACTGCCTTCCCCCTGACATGGACAGGCTCAAAGTTTAGTTGTTCCTAGGATTCTACTTCAGCCCACCGAATCCACTAATCAGTACCTGAAGTCAGTGCCACATTGTGTTTTCCTCCCGTTTTTATTGGGGGAGATGGAACTTCAACTCTAACCATAGAGTAGCTCCTGATGCAGCTTGCATGCCACAGGCACCGACCTCCATGGCGTGGAGTGCTCTACTCATGATTCCTCTGTGCAGATGGGTAGTCTCCTCCTTCCATACTGTCAAGGATGTTGCAGGATACTCCTTTGGTCTCCTGGGTCCCCAAAAAGGCTTTAGATAGTTCTGGGTGACCACCAACTGCCCTGTATCAGGAGCTGACTCCAGGAGCACCTTAATCTGATGCCATCTTGGCTCCACCTATTTAGCCCATTTTTTAAAATTGAAGTGTTTGTCTTTTTGTTGCTAAGTTGGATTTCTTTATATATTTCAGATATAATCCTTTATCAGATATGTGGTTCCCATATATTTTCTCACATTGTGTAGGTTATTGTTTTACCTTCAAAATAAAGTCCTTTGAGGAAGAAAAGTGTTAAAATTTGATGAAGTCCCATTTACCTGTTTTTTTTTTCTTTTGTAGCTTGTGTTTTGGATGTAAAATCTAAGAAACAATCACCTAATACAAGGTCCTGAAGGTGCTCCTCTATGTTTTCTTCCAGGAGTTTGATAGTTCTAGGTTTGCTGTTCAGGTCTTTGATCCATTTTGAGTTGATTTTTGTACATGGTGTGAGATAGGGTTCCTCTTTCTATTCTTGCAAATGAAGATCCAGTTTCCCCAGCACCATTTATAGAAGAGACTATACTTTCCCAATTGAGTGGTATTTGCCCCCTTTTCAAAACAGTTAGCCATAAATGTGACAGTTGATTTCTGAACTCTCAATTCTATTCCATTGGTTTATATGCTTATCCTTGTGGTGGTACCATGCTGTTTTGATTATTATGGATTTGAAATAAGTTTTAAGACTAGAAAGCATAAGTCCTCAAACTTCATTCCTCTTTTTCAAGAAGGTTTTAGCTGTTTAGGTCCCCTTACACTTCCATATAAATTTGAAGATCAGTTTTTCTATTTCTGCAAGGAATGTTGTTGAAATTTTTGTTGGGATTACATAGAATCTATAAATAGATTTTGTAAAATAGACAGTTTAATATTTCAGCTTCCTATCCATGAACACAGAATATATATCCATTTATTTAGGGCTTATTTGATTTCTTTTTAGCAATATTTTATAGTTTTCTGTGTACAAATCCTTTACATAGTTGGTTAGATTTATTCCTATTTGATTCTTTCATCTACTATTGTGAATGGAATTTTTTTCTTGGTTTCTTCTTTCAATTGTTCATTGCTTGTGCACAAAAACACTACTGGTATTTGGGTGTTGATCTTTTACCCTTTCACTTTGCTTAATTCATTTACTAGCTCTAGGAGATTTGTTGTGGATTTTTCAGGATTTTCTCTATATAGGATGATAACATCTGCAAAGAAGCAATGTTTTACTTCTTCCTTTCCTATTTGGATGACTTTATTTCTTTTTGTTGCCTAATTGTTCTGTCTAAAACTTCCATTCCAATGTTGAATAACAGTGCTGATAGTGGGTATCCTTGTCTTGTTCCTGATCTTAGAGGGAAAGTTGTCATTCTTTCATGATTAAGTAGGATGTTAGCTGTGACATTTTCATATATGCCCTTCATCATGCTGAGGAAATTTCCTTCTATTCCTACTGTTGTAAGTATTTTTATCAAGAAGTGGTGTTGGATTTTGTCAAATGCCTTTTCCTAATCAATTGAGATGATCATGTGGCTTTTCCCCTGTCATTCTGTTAATGTGGTATGTTATATTAACTGATTTTCTTATGTTGAACCTTGCATACCAGGGATAAATCCCAATTAATCCCAGTGCATACTTCTTTTAATATGGTGTTGGATTCAGTGTGCTAGTGTTTTTAAAAGATTTTTGCATCTATACTAATAAAAGATATAGGTCTATAATTTTCTTTTCTTTTAATATCTTTATCTGGCTTTGGTTTGAGGGTAATGTTGGCCTTGTAGGAAATATTCCCTTCTTTTTATTTTCTTGGAAGAATTTGAGCAGAATTGGAATTTAATCTTGGAAATTTTGGTAGAATTCCCCTGTGAAACCACTTTTCCCTATGCTTTTCTTTATTGGGGAGGTTTGATTTTTGTTTCAATCTCTTTATTAATTATTGGTTTATTGAGCTCTTCTATTTCTTCTTGAGTAAATGAAAGTAGTTTGTGTGTTTCTAAGAATTTGGCCATTTCTTCTAGATTATCTAATTTATTGGCATACAGTTGTTCATAGTATTCTCTTATAGTCCTTTTTTATTTCGGTGGTGTTGGCAGTAATGCTCTGCTTTGCATTTGTGATTTTTGTTATTTGTATCATCTCTTTCTTTTTTTACTTCATCAGTCTAGTAATGGTTTGTGGATTTTATTGATCTTTTCAAAGAACCAATTTTTTTATTTTGTTCATTCTATTGTTTTTCTTGTTGTTGTTATTTGTTTTTAACTTCATTTATCTCCACTCTAATCTTTGTTATTTCCTTCCTTCTGCTTCTTTGGGTATAGTTTGCTCTTCTTTTATTACTTCTTCCAGTTTTGAAGTTAGATCTCTGATTTGAAGTCTTTCTTCTTTTTTAATGTAAGCGGAGTGATAAATTTCCCTCTCAGAACTGACTTTGTTGCATCCCATACATTTTGGTATCTGTATTTTCATTTTCATTCTCCTCAAGATATTTCCTAATTTTGCTTCTGACTTTCTCTTTAACCCATTGGTTACTTAACAGTATGTTGTTTAATTTCTGCATATTTGTGAATTTTCCATTTTTCCTTCTGTCACTGATTTCTAGCTTCGTTCTGTTGTGGCTGGAGCGTATGCATGGTATGATGTCAATTTTTTAAAATTTATTGAAATTTGTTTTGTACTCAACATATGGTCTGTCCTGAAGAATGATCCACATGCACTTATGAAGAATGTGTATTATGTTTTCATTGGGTGCAGTGTTTCATATATTTCTGTTAGGTCTATTTGGTTTACTGTATCATCCAAATCCTGTACTTTCCTATTGATCTTCTGACTAGATGTTCTATTTATTATTGAGAGTGGTATGTGAAAGTCTTCTACTATTTTTTTTTTACTGTGAAGAAAGTGCTCTATTAAGCTTCTCTCTATTACTTATATATTAAAATAAAGGAATCCACTTGAAAATTTAACATGCAAATGATAGTACCCCTTTTAATAAAGAGCAGTCCTCAATATTGCTGTGGGAGAGCAATAATAATTCTCAATGGTCATTTATATCATTTTTAATACAAACCAGTCTACATTCAATATAGAAACATCATAGCAAAATATGTCATAATGAGAAAACACTGGCACATTATGCCCACAATCCATTTTGCTATTATGATTGCTTCACAACTATTCCATATTTAGAGGAAGATCTCCTGTCTTAATGTGCAATACTTCAGCTTTGGGGCAAGGATAGTCCATGATGATAGCCAAAAACTGCATGGCTATCACACTGGTTATACATACAATGCCAAATTCTGGAAAGCAGCAAAACAGTATTCAGGGCCTTTTAGAGGCCAACAGGAGTTGGCATTCACAGTTGTCATCTTGTGCCTAACAGCATCCAATGTGAACTCAATCACAGTGGAATTGAAGTGTGACTTGAGCCATGGTATCATCTCAAGGACTAAATCCACACTCAAAAGTTCTGCAAATAAATTACAGGAGGTGGTGGCAAGGTGTCCTGACAGTATCTGGTCTTCCTGACCATTGATCCCCAATACTAAGTTCAGACCCTGGTATATAGTTGCCCATTTATAGTTCCATCGAATGAATGCTGAGAGGCATGCTTGAAACAGAAGCTCATACAGTAAAGGATCAAACTTCTGCAGGATAGGACTCTCCTGCTTGCAGTTGTAGACTATCTTAGCCCTATGCAATCGCAGGCTCCTCTTAATTAGAGATGGAGTGGACATCATTATCTGAGAATCCTCAGGACTGGGGAATGAACTATGGACTTAAATAGACTTACTGGAGTCAAGCACTGGCGTCTCACATGTGAGGTCCTGTGTTCAACCCCCAGCCCCCATTATGTCAAATAAATAAATATACATATAGAAAAAAATAGAGTTACTGGTATTCTGCTATAGACTTGTGATTCCAGCAATGGAAGAAATTATATCACTGATGTGGAGGCGGTGGCCACTGGAGGTTCTGAGGGCAGGGAGAGGGAAGAACAGGTGTAATACGGGAACTTTTTCGGGACTTGGAATTGTCCTGAGTGACATTACAATGACAGGCACAGGCCATTATATAGCTTGCCATAGCCTACAGAATTAGGTGGGAGAGAGTGTAAACTATAATACAACATAAACTTTAATCCTTGTTCAGGGGCAATGCTCCAAAATGTGTTCATCAGTTGCAATGAATGTACCACACCAATGAGAAATGTTATTAATATGGGTAAGTGTGGAAGATATGGGGAGCAGGGCAAATGGGAATCTCCTATATTTTTTATGTAACACTTATGTAATCTAAGTATATTAAAACAAGCAAAGAAAAACTTCTGCAGGAAAAGGAAGAGCAGAGAGCTATGCTCAGGGCTTCAAGTGAAGTCCGTGCCAAGCCAGAATGAGGTTGGGGACATAAACATAGAATGGGACTGCTTTGACCAGGCAAAGTCTATACATTTTTTATTTAAAAAATTTTTTTAAAAGATACTTAGGTTGCATAAATGTTACATAATAAATATAAGGGATTCCCATATGCCCTGCTCCCCACACATCCCACATTTTTCCAAATTGACAACATTCTTCATTAGTGAGGTACATTCATTGCAGTTAATAAGCACATTCTGGAGCATTTCTTTTTATATTTGTATTTTTTATTTTGTCTTTATTTATTTTTTTAATGCTACATTAAAAAAATATGAGGTCCCCATATACCCACCACTCCCCTCACCTCACTCCTTCCCCCATAACAACAACCTCCTCCATCATCATGAGGCATTCAATTGCATTTGGTGAATATATCTCTGAGCACTGCTGCACCTCATGGTCAATGCTCCACATCATAGCCCACACTCTCCTACAGTCCACCCAATGGGCCATGGGAGGACATACAATATCCAGTAACTGTCCCTGCAGCACCACCCAGGACAACTCCAAGTCACGAAAGCACCCCCAAATCACATCTCTTCCTCCCACTCCCTACCCCCAGCTGCCACCATGGCCACTTTCTCCACACCAATGCCACATTTTCTTCGATTACTAATCACAATAGTTCATCAATAGAATATCAGTAAGTCACTCTAATCCATACTCTATTCCTCCATCCTGTGGACCCTAGAATGGTTGTGTCCACTCCACATCTATATCAAGAGGGGGCTTAGATTCCATATGGATGCTGGATGCAATTCTCCTGCTTTCAGTTGTAGGCACTCTTGGCTCCCTGGTGTGGTGGTTGACCCTCCTCACCTCCATTTTAGCTGAGTGGGGTAAGTCCCATAAACCAGAGTGTAGGAGTTGCAAGTCTGCTGAGGCTCAGGGCCTGGCTATCACATGATCAGTTCAGAGATTCAGGTCCCCCGGGCATACATTAAACCCCAGCACCAACCACAGTTCTGGCAAAAGTAACAGGAGAGACTTGTGGACAAAGATCACATCTGAGTCCAACTCCATCACACAGAAACACAAACTCCAAATTAGGACCAACTGACATGGCACTGAACTCCATCTGCCAGAACCTCAAGGTCTCTGCAGCCCTCAGAAGAACCAATACTTGGAGTTGTATCTACTTTATCTGTCTCTGGGACTCTGCTCAGGTGTGCATAAGGGCAACCCCTCTGATAACCTCCCAGCTCTTTTTGGAGGCTCATAGCCATATAAACTCATTTATCCTTTCCATTTCCCCCTTTTATTCAGGTCAAAATCATTTTTAACTCCTCGTATTATATGTAGACTGAGATATTCTGCTGGTCCGAGTTGACCCTTTTCTTCAAAGTCATTTTCTAGTTACATCATCAGATGGTACTTGGTAGTAATCCTTTGGTGCCAGGGAGGCTCATTCCCAGGAGTCATGTCCCACGCTGAGGGGAAAACAATGCATTTACATGCTGAGTTTGGCTTCGAGACTGGTCACATTTGAGCAAAATGGAGGCTCTCAGGAGGCAACTCTTAGGCACCCTGCAGCTCTAGGCCTTGTTCTTATTTCAGGTGCACAGGCTCACAAGCATAGTCATTAGTATCAAGGGCTCATTGTTGGACCTTCCTTCTTTTTTGGTCTTTGCTGTTGCACTTGGAGATTGTTGCTGTTCCTTTAGGGACTGTGATAGAGCTCCCCTGGCTAGGAACTCAGCACTCCCTCAGTTATTGTTTTTCATTGTAACCACTATGAAAATATCCAAACATTTTTATGGACCCTGGGTATATGCCCTGTAGAACTCCCTGCCAACCATGCGTCCCCTGTCAATAACATCCCACACAGTATTCCTCCCTGCCATTGTTGAACCTCTCTGTGATCCAAAATTTCTTAAAAAGTGAAGCCCAATATATTACCAGGTTCCAATAACAGTAAAATGGAATATAGTGATGAGTTTAAAGTTTAGATATAGAATACATATTAATTTAGAAAAATTAAGGTAAAAATAAATTGGGGTTCCAAAAAATAAAAAATGCAAAAGCTTTGTTTTTGATGTTTTGCCTTCTATTGCTGCACTAAGTGTTGCCCTGTATGCAAATTGGCAAGGCAACTTCTTCCGTCTTTTCCTCAGTGTCTACGTCCTTTTTCTTTTTTTCTAATTATTAAGCTTATCTTCACAAAGTTTTAGATCACAGTAATCCATATATTCAATATACAGTTCTCCCACATACCCAACATAAAACTCTTTTCCCTTCCACAGCAATAATCTTTTTACATATTCATACTATATTTACTGAAACTGATGTACATATATTGAGACAATAGCTTTCAAACAAGGTAACACTTGGGTTTACATTGTGGTTTATATTTTACTCTATACAATTTTCTAAATTTTTAGTTATCTTACATTTTACATTATGATTTACATTTTGGCCTATCAGCCCCTATACATTTTTGGTGTAATTTAACATGTCTTATATCCATTCTTGTGTAATCTTGTGGAGCACTTCTATTGCCCACACAGTTACAATGGTTCCATCTATTCAATATCTCTTTCCCCCTCCCCTCAGGGCCCACAGTGACAGTCAATCTTCATTGCTTGAAGGGCCAGTGTTGAGGGTTTGACATGCTCAACTGACCTAATGCACTGGGAGCCACCATTTCTCTCAAGAGATACAATTCCCTCTATTTGAGAACATCAGTCCTCCCCAGGATGTGGGTGTACCTTCAGTCTCATTATATGGGTCTGTATCCAATGATATAACCCACTATGGCCAAATGAGCATTCACATAATCCCTAGGAGCTTGTCCTGCATCAGATTATCCACTTTAAGCATCTTAAACAGGTAACCTTCCTTATTATATTTTTGAAAAAGTTTTCTCAGCATTATACTCTCAACCAAATACCTGACAATCTCCTATGTTCGTATGTTGCCCCACTCTCCCCCCAATTTCTTGGGCAATATTACCCATCCTCCCATCCCTAGCCCCCTCGAGCCCACAAAGCCCCACCCAAATGTAACCCTATTCCCCCATTTTATCCCTTTCTTGTACAAATACTTACCTCCAGCTTATCAAAGATTTCACCCATGTAGGTGTCAGCTTACATCCTTCCTCTACCACCCAAATTTCCTTTAAGCCTATCATCCAGTCTCTAGCTCTCTGAGGCAGCTTGGTTTACTTATTTCATATAATTGAGGTCATGTAGTATTTGTCCTTCAATGCCTGGGTTGCTTCACTCAACGTAAGGTTCTCAAGATTCACCCATGTTATCACGTGTGTTTGTAGTGTATTAATTCTTAAAGCTGAGTAATATTCCATTGGATGTATATACCACATTTTATTTATCCTATTCATCTGTTGATGGGCCTTTGGGTTGATTCCAACTTTCGGCAATAGTGAACAATGCTGCTATGAATATTGGTGTGCATATATCGGTTTGTGTCCTTGTTTTCAGTTCTACTGGGTATATACCCAGCAGTGGAATTGCTGGGTCATATGGCAAATCTATAGCTAGTTTTTTGAGAAACCATCAAACTGTCCTCCAGAATGGCTGGATCCTTCTGCTTTCCCACCAGCAGTGGATGAGTGTTCACATTCTTCCACATCCTCTCCGGCATTTGTAGTCTTCTCTTTTTTTCATAGCTGCCAATTTTATGGGAGTAAGATGGTATCTCATTGTAGTTTTTATTTGCATTTCCCTGATAGCTAGAGATTTAGAGTATTTTTTCATGTGCTTTTTAGCCATTTGTATTTCTTCTTTGGAGAAGTACCTGTTTAATCTTTTTTCCCATTTTTTAAATGGGTTGTTTGTCTTTTTATTTTCAAGATATAGGAGTTCTTTATATATGCAGGTTATAAGTCTCCTATCAGATATATGGTTACCAAATATTTTTTCCAATTGTATAGGCTCTCTTTTTACTTTCTTGACAAACTCCTTTGAGATGTTTAAAGAAGACTTTAATTTTGAGGAAGTCCCATTTATCTATTTGTTCTTTTGCTGCTCGTGCTTTTGGTGTGAAGTTCATGAATACATTTCCTATTACAAGGTCTTGTATATGCTTCCCTACACTGCTTTCCAAAGTCTTTATCATCTTGGCTCTTATATTTAGGTCTTTGATCCATCTTGAGTTGATTTTTGTATAAGGTGTGAGAAGGTAATTCTCTTTCATTCTTTTACGTATGGATATCCAGTTCTCCAGGCACCATTTGTTGAATAAGCCATTCTCTCCCAGTTGAGAGGGTTTGGTGGCTTTATTGAATATTATATGACTATATATATGAGGATCTATATCAGAACTCTCAGTTCAGTTCCATTGGTCTGTGTGTCTCTCCTTGTGCCAATACCATGATGTTTTCACTACTGTAGCTTTGTAGTATGTTTTAAAGTCAGATAGTGTGATTCCTCCAAATTTGTTTTTCTTTTTCAATATGTTAGCTATTCGGGGTCTCTTTCCTTTCCAAATAAATTTCATAGCTAGTTTTTGTAGTTTCTTAAAGAAGGCTGTGTTGATTTTTATTGGGATTGCATTGAATGTGTAGATCAGTTTTGGTAGGATAGACATCTTAATAATATTTAGTCTTCCTATCCATGAACAGGGAATATTCTTCCATTTATTTAGGTCTTCTCTGATTTCCTTGAACAGTGTTGTGTAGTTCTCTGTGTATAAGTTTTTTACGTCTTTAGTTAAATTTATTCCTAGGTATTTGATTTTTTTATTGACTATTGTAAATGGCATTTGTTTCTTGATTTCCTCCTGAGCTTGTTCATTATTGGTGTACAGAAATGCTACTGATTTTTGTGCATTGATCTTATAACCTGTGACTTTACTAAACTCATTTGTGAGTTCTAGAAGCTTTCTTGCAGACTTCTCAGGGTTTTCTATGTATAGGATCATGTCATCTGGAAATAATGAAATTTTGACTTCTTTCTTTCCAATATGAATGCCTTTTATATCTGGTTCTTGCCTCAGTGCAAGCAAGTACTTCTAAGACAATGTTAAATAGAAGAGGTGATTGTGGGCAACCTTGTCTTGTTCCTGATCTTACAGGGAAGGATTTTAGGATTTCACCATTGTAAACAATGTTGGCTGTGGGTTTTTCATGTATACTCTTTATTGTGTTCAGAAAATTTCCTTGTGTTCCAATCTTTTGCAGTATTTTTATCAAGAAAGGGTGCTGTATTTTGTCAAATGCTTTTTCTGCATCTATAGATATAATCATGTGATTTTTTTCCCTTCAATCTGTTTATATGGTGTATTACATTGATTGATTTTCTTATGTTGGACCATCCTTGTGTACCTGGAATGAATCCCACTTGGTCATGGTGTATAATTCGTTTAATGTGTTGTTGAATACAGTTAGCAAGTATTTTGTTGAGGATTTTTGCATCTAGGTTTATTAGAGAAATTGGTCTCTAATTTTCCTTTCATTAGGTGTCTGTTTGGCTTTGGTACTAGAGTATGTTGGCATCATAGAATGAGTTAGGTAATGTTCCTTCTGTTTCAATTTTTTGGAAGAGTTTCAGCAAGATTGGCATTAGTTCTTTCAGGAATGTCTTGGAGAATTCACCTGTGAAGCCATCTGGTCCAGGGCTCTTCTTAGTTGGGAGGTTTTTAATGACTGATTCTATCTCTTTACTTGTGATTGGTTTGTTGAGATCGTCAATTTCTTCTTTCACCAATATACACTGCTTATATGTTTCTAGGAATTTGTCCATTTCCTCTAAATTGTCATTTTTGTTGGAATATAGTTTTTCAAAGTATCCTTTTATGATAGTCTTTATTTCTGTGGAGTCAGTAGTGATATCTCCTTTCTCATTTCTTATTTTGTGTATTTGCATCTTCTCTCTTTTTTCCTTTGTTAGTCTAGCTAAGGGTTTGTCAATTTTATTGATCTTCTCAAAGAACCAGCTCTTGGTTTTATCTTTTCAAGTGCTTTCTTACTTTCTATTTCATTTAGTTCTGCTCTTATCTTTGTTCTTTCTTTCTTTCTTCTTCTGGTGGGGTTACTTTGTTGTTTTTTTACTAATTCCCCCAAATGTGCAGTTAGTTCTTTAATTTATGCTCTTTCTTCTTTTTTGATGTGTGAATTTATGGCTATAAATTTCCCTCTCAGTACTGCTTTTGCTGTGTCCCATAAATTTTGTTATGTTGTGTTATCATTTTCATTAGTTTCAAGGTAGTTATTAATTTCTTTTGAGATTTCCTCTTTGACCCACTCTTTTTCTAAGAGTGTGTTGCTTAATTTCCATATCTTGGTGTGAAATCTGGCTGCTGGCCCTTGCAGATTTCCAGCTTCACTCCACTGTGGTCAGAGGTATTATTTTGTATGATTTTGGTCTTTCTGAATTCATTGAGCCTTTCTTTGTGGCCTAGCATATGGTCTATCTTGGAGAATGACCATGTGCATTTGAGAAAAATGTATATCCTGCTGCATTCGGGTGTAATGATCTTTATATGTCTATTAGATCCAGCTCCTCTAATATATTGTTCAAAGTTTTTGTTTCTTTAGTGATTCTCTTTTGAGATGTTCTGTTCAAAGTTGATAGTGGTGTATTAAAGTCTCCCACTATAATTGTAGAGGCATCTATTCT
The DNA here is from genome assembly GCF_030445035.2 of Dasypus novemcinctus. Taxonomy (NCBI): domain Eukaryota; kingdom Metazoa; phylum Chordata; class Mammalia; order Cingulata; family Dasypodidae; genus Dasypus; species Dasypus novemcinctus. The sequence continues at coordinate 21,801,741 of NC_080676.1, read as the reverse complement.
TTCACTTAGTTTTTCCAGTGTTTGCCTCACATATTTAGAGGTGCCCTTGTTAGGAGCATAAATATTTATGATTGTTCATTCTTCTTAAGAGATTGTCCCTTTCACTAATATGTAGTATCCATCTTTGTCTTTCACAATTGTTTTGTGTTTAAAGTCTATTTTGTGTGATATTAATATAGCTACTCCTGCCTTTTTTGGTTACAGTTTGCTTGTAAGATTGTTTTCCAGCCATTTACTTTCAACCTCCATGAATCCCTGGTTCTAAGATGTGCTTCTTGTAGACAGCATATAGATGGGTCATATTTCCTTATCCAGTCTTCCAGTCTGAATCTTTTGACAGGTGAGTTTAATCCATTGACATTCAGTGTTATTACTTTCAAGGAATTATTTATGTTAGCCATATTTTGTTTGGACTGTGTTTGTCATATTTTGTTTGTTTGTTTGTTTCTCCTTCTCTTTTTGTCTTTTTTGTTGCTGTTACACTCTCCTCCAACTCTACCTCTCCTGTTTTTTTTCTTTCTTCCTGTAGAACTCCCTTTAGTATTTCTTGATGGGCAGGGTTCTTGTTGGCATACTCTCTTAGTTTCTGTTTATCTGTGAACATTTTGAACTCTCCATCATTTTTGAATGCTAATTTTGCTGGATAGAGTATTCTTGGTTGGATTTTTTTTCTTTAAGTACCTTGACTATATCATACCACTGCCTTCTTGCCTCCTTGGTTTCAGATGAGAAATCAGCACTTAATCTTATGGAGCCTCCCTTGTATGTGATAGTTCTTTTTTCTCTTGTTGCTTTTAGAATTTTCTCTTTGTCTTGAGCATTGGATAATTTGACAAGTATATGTCTTGGGGTGGGCCTGTTATGATTTATGGTGTTTGGGGTGTATTGTGCTTCCTGGACATGTACATCCATCTCTCTCAGTAGATTTGGGAAGTTTCCAAACATTATTTCCTCCAATACCCCTTCTGTCCCCTTTCCCTTCTCTTCTCCTTCTGGGATGCCTATAATATGTATGTTTGTGTATTTGCATTGTCATTCAGGTCCCTAAGTCCTAGCTGAATTTTTTCTATCTTTTTATCAATCAGTTCTACTATCTGTTTGATTTCAGATGTACTGTCTTCCATGTCGCTAATTCTCTCCTCTGCCTCTTTTAATCTGCTATTTGCTGAGTGTATTTTTGATTTCTTGAACTGTGGTGTTCATCCCCATCATATCTGTTATCTTTTTTCATATGTCTGCAATTTCCTCTCCAAGTGTTTTCTTCATATTGTTAAACTCTTCCTTTACTTCATTAAGTTGGTCTCTAATATATGTTTTGAGATCTTTAATTACTTGTCCAATGTTCTGCTCCCCTTCCTGGTTTTTAGTTTGTTCATTGGACTTGGCCATGTTTTCCTGATTACTGGTTTGGTTTGTAGTTTTTGTTGCTGTCTGGTTATCATTTTATATTGATGGGTTTAATCTGTTCCTTAGCTTTTTTGTCTAGTCTTGGGGATTAATTAGTTGTTGTTTGTGTGTAAGTGTTATGTCTTCTCTTTGTCACTTTGTTCTTCTTACTCTATTTTCTTGTTGCTGGCTAAGTTAAATTTGAAGGAAAATATTAGGGCCAGGGAAAGCAAAATGAGTAAGAAAAGAAAATGTATAAAGTAGTATTGGTAATAAATGTTAACAGAGCAATAATGTGAGATCTAGGAAAATGGGTATTAGACTCATGTAAGTTGTGTAGAGGTATAGCAGTAAGTAGAGTACCTATAATGAGACAGTCAACTGAATATGGGGAGGAATATAGTATGAATTAAAAGACCAGTATTTTCATGAGAGAGGGAAAGAGAAAAGAAAGAAAATAATATCAAGAGGGGATAAAACACAGAAAAAAGAAAGGTATGAGAAATAAAAAGTCAGACAATTTTGGGGCCAAAGAAAAGGAGATGGAATGTAAGAGACAGAGTAGATGATGGAGGATAGAAAGATGTGGAGGAAAGGGAATAGTGTAGGTGGCCAAAATCAATACACACAGAAAAGAGGAAATAGAGGATGAGGAAATACATCAAGTGTGAAGCACTCCCTGCAGCAACTATTATATAAAGAAAAGAAAATAAAAAAAGAAGAAAAAGAGAGAAAAGGAAAAAAATAGAAGAGAAAAGGGGGCAAAGAAAAGGGGGGGGGGGCGGGAACAAGCAAGAACAAGAAAAAGAGGGGAAAAAAACCTAAATAAATGAAAAAGGACCTTGGGGAATAAAATGGGAGAAAAGACCAGGAGACAATGCATTATTAGCAACCACAAACACACACAAAGAACCAACGTTTCAAGCTAGGAATCCTCTTTGCAGTTAAATAATACACTTAGGGATCTGACCTTCCTCCTTTCTCCTTTCCTCACTTCTCTCTCTCCCAGGGCAGCAGGAAAGCTGCCTGAGAGGTCCAGTAGGAGATTCAAGTAGGTCCTTGTTGAACCAACTCAGCACAGAAGACTATGGCTCTTTATTTCCAGTGTGAGAGCACCTGCACCTCACCAGAAACCCCAAATATGCTATTGGAAGCTTGGCTAACACCTCTTACAGTCCCTCCCCCTTAGGTGTGCTAGGAGAAGTCTAATTGATTTTCTGACTCCATCTTCTCCCAGACCTAGTTTCCTATCCCAGGACATTTAGGTAATTGGGCTTTCTCAGCAGATTTGCCTCCCCTTTCTTCCCAGACTCTCCCCAAGTCAGCTGGTACACTCCTCCAAGTTCAAGGAGAGAGAGAAAAAACAACAACAACACAAAACACCCAGGACTAGGGTAATCAAGGACCTCAGATGGACCTCAGGGCGTGGTGGATTCAAGGATGGGAAGTCCGTGATATTGCAGACTCAAGGTTTGTGAGTCTCTGGAGTGTGGGCCACCAGGGTTTAGGGGACACAGATCTGGGAACCATGCATCCAGTTAACATGGGGCCTGGGAACACTGCAGCACAACAAAGCCTTTAGGGATAGCTGCAGCCGTGCTGACAGCCCTGGGGGGAGGGGTCCCGCCCACAACTTCTGACCTTTTTGTCAGAAACCCAAAATTCCACCTCTCACAAGAATCTCTTCTGTCACTGTCTCACCAAATCGACATCCAGACACCTCCTGCCCTGCAAGCCCCCGAAACAGCCCGCTCAGGGTTTGGGAACACTGAAGCACAATAAAAATCCCAAGGATCACCTTGGCTGGGCCACCAGCCCTAGGGGGAGGGGCTCCACCCACAACCTCTGACCTCCCTGTCAGAAACCCAAAATTTCACCTCTCGCAAGAATCTCCCCCATCACTGTCTCACCAAATTGACATCCAGACACCTCCCACCCTGCAAGCCCCTGAAACAACCCACTCAGGGCTTGGGAACACCCCAGCAAAACAAAGCCTTCAGGAATCGCTGCAGCTGGGCCGCCAGCCCCAGGGGGAAGGATCCAGACCATAATCTCCAACCTCCACGCAAGAGACTCAAAATACTACCTCTTGCAAGAATCTCCTTTGTCACCATCCCACCAAATTGATGTCCAGATACCTCCTGCCCTGCAAACACCTGACACAGCCTGGTCCAGCAGGACTCCGACCCTACTCAGCTGCTTCTTTGCAGGAGAGATTATGAGATGCACTCACTCAGATGTCATCTTGCCCCACCTCGGGATGGAGCATTTCCACTAAACAAGGATTAAAGTTAATATTATAATTTACACTCTCTCTCACCCAATTCTGTACGTTATGGCATGATATATAATGGCCTGTACCTGTCGTTGTAATGTCATTCCAGACAATTCCCAAGTCCCAAAAATGCCCCTGTATTACACCTGTTTTTCCCTCTCCCTGCTCTCAGAACTTCCAGTGGCCACTGCCTCCACATCAATGGAATAATTTCTTCCATTGCTAGGATCAGAATAAGTTCATGGTAAAATACCAGTAAGTCTATGTAAGTTCATGGTTCACTCCCAGTCGTAAGGATTCTGGGATGGTGATGTCCCCTCCATCTTAATTGAGAGGGGGCCAAGATCCCATAGGGGCAATGGATGGGACTCTCTTGCTTGCAGTTGTAGATTCTCTCAGTTCCTTGGTATGGTAGTTGTCCATCACTACTTCCTTGTTAGTTGTCCTAGGCGAGACCAATGAACTGCAGAGTAGGTGCTGCAACTCTATTGAGATGCAGGGCCCAGCTTGCACATGAACAGCCCAAAGATTTAAGCTTCCTGGGCATACACCTACCAATTCTAGTACTAATTATAGGTTCAAAGAGAAGGACAGAAGAGCCATGTGCAGGGAAACCACAACTGAGTCCAATGCTGTCACACTAGGAAGCATAAATTCCAAAGTAGGGCCCACTGGCAAGGCACAAAACTCCTGAGCTATCTGCCCTGACTATAGAGTCTGGCTATCTCCAGAGCCCTCAAAAGCCCAGTTATTTTTTGTAGCATCTACTTTGGCAGTCAATGAAATCTTGCTGAGATGTGCATAAGTGCAACCTCTGGAATGATTTCCTGACTAATTTTCAAGTCTCTTAGCCATATAAACTCATTTGTCTTTATTTTTTCCCCTTTTTGGTCAAAGTCTTTTTCCAATTGCATTGCTAATTGGTGCTTGGTAGTAATCCCTTCGTGCCAGGGAGGCTTATTTCTGGAAGTCATGTCCCACATGGGGGGAGGGGGAAGATAATGTATTTATATGCTGAGTTCGACTTAGAGAGAAGCCACATTTAAGCAACAAGGAAGCTCCCAAGAGGTAATTCATAAGCACTCTTTTTGGAAAAACTACCTATGAAACTTATTTGGAAGGGCAAGAGGCCCCAAAGGTCAAAGACATATTGAAAAAGAAAAAATGAAATCAGACAAATCACACTACCTGACTTCAAAACATACTATAAAACACTCCAGTAAAGCTGGAGTGGTCAAAACTGCATTGTATTGGCACAAGGGTAGATATACTGACCAAGGGAACCAAATTGAGAGTTCTGATATAGATCCTCACAAGTACAGTCAATTGATATTTGACAAGGCCACCAAGCCCTCTCAACTGAGAGAGAATTGCCTCTTCAACAGATGGTGCTCGGAGAACTGAATATCCATATACAAAAGAATGAGAGAGGAAAACCATCTCACACGTTATAGTGTAATTTGAGTGGAATCACAGAGCTAGAATTTGGAAGATAGGTTTACAGGAAACAGAAAGGGAGAAGAGGTTGTGAGTCAATGCCCATATGGACAAAATCTATGATAAGGTGGAAATGCGCAGTTGTTCAGTGGAAGGTCATGACAGTGGTGCAATGATACTATTGGGTTGGGTGGTGGTGCTTTCCCAGGGGGGTTGGACTGTTATATTCTTCTATTATTAATATAGAACTGTCAATTTCTCTTCCAAATCTGTCAGTATTTGCTTCATATATTTTGGGGCTCTGCTGTTTGTGCACATATATTTAAAGTTGTTACAACTCTCTATTGAACTGACCCTCATAGCTATTTTTGACTTAAAGCAGGGGTTCTTAACAAGGGGTCTGTGAGCTTTAATTGAAACTAAAAAAAAATAAACATTTTTGTGGGGACGTATTGGTGTGGATGTGATATATTTATTAAATAATACACAGTATAGTGTGGACTTGGGAAGGGGTCCATGGTTTTCACACTACTGGCAAAGTGGTCTGTGGAACAAAAAAGAAGCCCTGACTTAAAGTCTATTTTATCTGATTTAGTATAGCCACCTCTGTTCTCTTTAGGTTACCACTTGCATAGTATTTTTCCCCCCATCTTTTCACCCTCAACCTACTTGTACCTTTGGCTTTAAGGTGAGTGTCTTACAGAGAGCATATGGTTGGGTCATGCTCTTTTTATCCATTCTGCCAGTCTCTGCCTTTTGACTGAAGGGTTTAATCCATTTACACTTAAAGTCACTACTTGACTTTATTCTGCCATTTTATTATTTAGGCTTTATAAGTCTTATACCTGTTTAGTCCCTCACTTCTGTTAAAGCCATACTTTATCAGTCTCTTCTTCCCTGTATGCTTTACAGTGTTCTTCTGGCCTACCGAGCTTCAAAATAGTTGTTTCAGATAGTTCCTTCCTATTTAATAGTTGTTTTGGCGGAAGAACTGAGTCCTGGCACTCTCACTTTTTTTATTTTTAATTTTTGGTCAGAGGAAAATGTACCCAGATTTGTCCAAAAGAATCATGAAAGAGTTAATATCATCAAATTGTAGATCCCCATGATCAATAAGACACACATATATTGGGATGAAATAATGGTAAGTTTCCTAGCTCACCAGCATACCATCTTGCAATTGTCTTCTCCATCATGTATATTTCAGAAACAATACTTAAGAAGTCAAGGTAGGTGGGCATTGAGAACTTTTTCTCTTCCTAATACTCTTGGCTTTTGCAGTTGTTTTTAAATTCACTTTGACTATAGTAACAAAGTAGTTTAAATGATGTATACTCATACTTTAATTTCCCTAGAATAATGTGCTTGAAGGTTTGTTTTATTTTAAAGACTAGCCTAATTCATTAAAATAGAATATCCATTTTGGATGAAGTTCAAAATGTACTTTAAAGAGCAACTTCATAGGATACAAGGCAAGATTTTCAGCTTACAATTCAATAATTATTTTTTCTCTATCTGCTGCAATTTTCCTCATTTTCAAAGGACTACACAGATACTCTCTGTGAAATATGACTCTTTTGTATTCTGTCTTTTGCTCTAAATTCTTCAAACTTATAGCAAATGGAGAGATTAGTTAAAACTCATGTATTTAGACCTGGAGACAAAAAGATGAAAGGGATTTGATCACTGTTATTTAAGAGCTTTAGATCTAGTTTGAAAAAGTATTCACAACTTCCCATTTTAGCCTAACATGTAAAGAGCTTGCATGTTATCATTTCAGTCTTTGAAATAAGGAAAAAATTGAACAAATTAAAGATCAGACTTTTCTTGAATTTATCAGAAGATTGAGATTGCACAGCCAACCACCACTGAAATCTGAACAGATAAGCTGTTTTAGGCAGAATAATCATCCTGCAAAGAAATCCACATCCTAGTCCCTGAAGCCTGTGAATACTTTAATTTACACAACAGATGGGAAATTAAAGTGCCAGATGGCATTAAGGTTACTAATTAGCTGACCTTGAAATAGGGACTGTATCCTGGATTACCCCTTTGTGTCTAATGTAATCCCAAGGATCCTAAAAGCAGAAGGGGGGCGGGGCAGAAAAGAACTCTAGTTCTGGCAGTGTTCAAAGGACTTGGCCAGATATGACTGGCTTTGAATATAAAAGAATGAGCCCATAATCCAAGGAATGCAGGTGGCCTCTAGAAGTTAGGGGGGAGTAAAGGACAAAGATTCTCCTGTAGAACATTCAGAAAGCATGTAGCCTGCTCACTCTTTGATTTTAAAGTGAGATTTTCTGTAAGATAACACATTTGTGTTATTTTAAGCCACCAAGTCTGTGGTAATTTGTTGCAACAGCAATAGAAAAATAATACACAGATGGATCAAAAAAAACCACAGCTGAGCAGTTTACCCAGATCAGAAGCCACTGGAGCCAAAAACTGGTAGGATCACTAAAATGGTAATATTGACAAATTGCCAAAGGCTGAGTGTGGACTAGCTTGAGAATGAGAAACTTCTGCGGCCACAGCCTGAGAGACTCCTCAATCCTTTGTAGGTTTTGCCACTAGAAATTCTACCAGGTTCTCATGGGAAAAAAATCCAAGAAATATTCCACTGTGGCTATGGTAGGGGAAGGGGAAGACTAGTCAAAGTAAACTATACCCAGATCGTTTTCTATAACAAAGCTCTATTCTGCAGGGGAGAAAATGACTTTACCTGAGACTTAGCCCACCCTGGAGAGGGGCATTGGTTCTACTCTAGCATTTTGTCTCACCTAAGTAGAAAAGAAAGTTATCCCACCAGAAAAATAATTGGTGAAGGTCACAGTTCAGAGACACTGGCTGACTAAAAGATTGATATTTATTTAATCATAAGGTTATAGAGTATTTCCCCTCTCAAACACCTTACCCCCACACCAATAGGACTCAAGTATAACAATAGTGGATTACAGCATAAACAGTTGTGAGGCCCAAACTTTCTATGAGGAGAAATACTTGGGGAAGCTCCAAGTCAAGAGAAAGAAACAAGGAGGGATGTGAATCTTCTGGAACCTACAGCTACAACAAACACTAAACATAGCCCAAATTCTAGCCAGATTAACATAATTCTTCACATTACAGGCCTATTTGCCTCAATTCTAATTACCCAATACAAATTTGACTTTCAGCAAAAAAATTACAAGGTACATGAAGAGGCAAGAAAAAACACTGTGTGAAGGGACAATGCAAATATCAGAATCACACTCAGAAGGATGCAAATGTAGAATTATCAGACAGGGAACTTAAAATAACTATGATTAATATGTTAAAGTCTCTAATGGAAAAAAAATGGACAACATGCAAGAACAGATAGGTGATGTAAGCAGATATATGGAAACTGAAAGAATCAAAAGGAAAAGCTAGACAATTTTAAAAAATCATTTTGTGACAGAAATGAAGAACACCTTTAATGAGCTCCTCAGTAGGTATGACATGGCTAGTGAAAGAAGCAACTACCTTGAAGACAGATCAATAGAAACTTCCAAAACCAAAATGCAAAGAGATAAAAGAATGAATACAGAACAGAACATCCAAGAACAAGGACAGTGAAACAATTTTAAAAGGTTTAATATATACATAATTGAAATACCAGAGGGAAAAGAAAGAGGGAATTCAGCAGGGGAAATATTTGCAGTAATAATGATTGAAAACTTTCCAAAATTAATGGCAAAGATCAAATCACAGATTCAGGAAGTTCAGAGAGCACCAAGCAGAATAAATACAAAAGTAACAACAAAAATTTTTTTAAAACTATACAAAGACATACCTATTCATATTGCAAAAAAAAAAAAAAAAAAGGTAAAATCTTGACAAAGCTGGGGGAAAGGGAAATCTTACCTATAGAAAAGTAAGCATAAGAATTACGTAAGACTTCTCATCAGAAACCATGCAAGCAAAAGAGAGTGTAGTGAAATGTTTAAAGTGCTGAAGGAAAAACACTCCAACCAGCAATTCAATATCTAGTAAATTTACCCTCAAAAGTGAAGAAACACTGCAGGGTACCTCCATGCACCTGAAAGCCTCCATGTTGCTCAAATGTGACCACTCTCTAAACCAAACTCAGTATGTAAATGCATTACCTTCCCCCCAGCATGGGACATGACTCCCAGGAAAGAGCTTCCCTGGCACTGAGGGATTACTAACAATCACCAGCTGGTGATGCAACTAGAAAAAGACCTTGAATAAAAGGGGGAAATGGCAGTTACAAGTGAGTTTATATGGCTAAGAGACTTCAAAATGAGTTGGGAGGTCATCAGAGGGGTCATGCTTACACACATCTCAGCAGGATCCCAGATATAACCCCAGGTAGTGGTGCTCCTGGGGATACAAAGACACCCAGACCCTACAGTCATGACAGATGGCTCTGGAGTTCAGTACCCTGCCAGTGGATCCTACTTTGGAAGTTGTGCTCCTGAGTGTGATGGAGTTGGACTCAGATGTGACTTTTCTACACATGCCTCTTCTGTCACTTTTACTGAACCTGTGTTTGGTGCTGGGGTTGTTGTATGCTCAGGAGACTTGAATCTCTGGACTGGCCATGTGCCAGCTGGGCCCTAAACCTCAGCAGAGTTGTAGCATCTACTCTCTGCTTCATTGAACTTACCCAGGTCAGCTAATGGGGAGGTGAGGATGGTCAACAAAAACACCAAGGAAGTGAGAGAATCTAGAGTTGTGAGCAGGAGAATTTCATCCATCGACCATGTGGGATCTAAGCTCCTTCTTGATTTAGAGGTAGAGTGGACACTGTCATCGCAGGGTCCTCAGGATGAAGGAATAAAATATGGATTAGAATGGACTTACTGGTATTCTACTACTGAAATATTGTGACTCTAGCAATGGAAGAAATTATAGCATTGATGGGGAGACAGTGGCCATTGGAGATGCTGAAGGCAGGGAGAGGGAAAAAGAGGTGTGATATTGGGGCATTTTCAGGACTCAGAGTTGTCCTCAATGATATTGCAGGACAGATGCAGGGCATTATGTAGTCTGCCATAGCCCAATGAATGGACTGAGAGAGAGTATATACTACAACATAAACTATAATCCATGCTGTGTAGCAATGCTCCAAAATGTACTCATCAAATGCAATGAATATACCACACTAATGAAAAAAGTTGTTAATATGGGAGGAGTAGGGGGTGTAGCTATATGGGAACCTCTTATATTTTTTAATGTAACATGTTGTGTGATCTATTTTTTTTTTTAAAGATGATAACATTTTTTTTTTAAGTGAAGGAACATTAAAGATAGTCTCAGCCAAGGAAAATTTGGCAACAGACTTACCCTCTTAGAAATGTTAAAGAAACTGGTTCAAGGGGAAAGAAATAATAGACCACAAATTTGGATCTATATAAAGAATGGAAGCATGTCAGAGAATGAACAAATGAAAGAAAAGTAAAATCTTATCTATTTCTTATTTTAAATTGAGATGAAACATAATTGCTAAAATAACAGCAACAATGAATTGGACGATTATAGCATATGGATAATTGAAATGACTGACAGTCATATCATAAGGGATGGGGAGGGAAGAATTGGGAATTCTGTCTTAGAAAGTGCATGCTCCACATGTGAAGTAGTCTAGTGTTACTTGAAGGTAAACTTAGATTTAAAATGTGTTTAGACCAATAATGTGCAATCTCAGGAGAAAATCAAGAAACAAATACCATTTATAATAGTAAATTAAAAAATCAAATATCTAAGAATAAATTTAACTAAAGATGTAAAAGAGCTATACATAGAAAACTACACAACACTGTTCAAGGAAATCAAAGAAGACCTAAATAAATGGAAGAATATTCCCTGTTCATGGATAGAAAGACTAAATATTATTAAGATGTCTATCCTACCAAACCTGATCTACAGATTCAATGCAATCCCAATAAAAATCAAAACAGCCTTCTTTAATGTACTAGAAAAACTAACTATGAAATTTATTTGGAAAGGAAAGAGGCCCCAAATGGCCAAAGACATATTGAAAAAGAAAAATGAAATTGGAGGAATCACACTACCTGACTTCAAAACATACTACAAAACTAGAACAGTGAAAAATGGCATGGTATTGGCACAAGGATAGACACACTGACCAATGGAACCGAATTGAGAGTTCTGATACAGATCCTCATATATACAGTCATATAATATTTGACAAGGCCACCAAACCCACTCAACTGGGAGAGAATGGCCTCTTCATCAAATATTGCCTAGAGAACTGGATATCATATGTAAAAGAATGAAAGAGGATTACCAACTCACACCTTATAAAAAATCAACTCAAGATGCATCAAATACCTAAATATAAGAGCCAAAAACATAAAGACCTTGAAAAGCGATGTAGGGAAGCATCTATAGGACCTTGTAATAAGAAATGGCTTCATGAACTTCACACCAAAAGCACAAGCAGAATAAGAACAAATAGATAATGGGACTTCCTCAAAATTAAAGCCTTTTGCACCTCAAAGGAGTTTGTCAGGGAAGTGAAAAGAGAGCCTACACAATAGGAGAAAATATTTGGTAACCATATATCTGACAGGAGACGTATATCCTGCATATATAAAGAACTCCTATATGTTGAAAATAAAAAGACAAACAGCCCATTTTAAAAAATGGAAAAAAGATTTGAACAGATGCTTCTCCAAAGAAGAAATACAAATGGCTAAAAAGCACATGAAAAAATGTTCAAAATTACTAGCTATTAGGGAAATGCAAATCAAAACTATAATGAGATACCATCTTACTCCCATAAGGCTAGCAGCTATCAAAAACAAGACTACAAGTGCTGGAGAGGATGTGGTGGAATGGGAACACTCATCCACTGCTGGTGGGAATTCAGAAGGATCCAGCCATTCTGGAGGACAGTTTGGTGTTTTCTCAAAACACTAGCTATAGATTTGCCATATGACCCAGCAATTCCACTCCTGGGTATATTCCCAGAGGAACTGCAAATAAGGACACAAACCGAAATATGCACACCAATGTTCATAGCAGCACTATTCACTATTACCAAAAGTTAGAATCAACCCAAATGCCCAACAACAGATGAATGGATAAGTAAAATGTGGTATATACATACAATGAAATACTAATCAGCTATAAGAATGAATACAGTACAAACACATGTGATAACATGGATGAATCTTGAGGATCTTATGTTGAGTGAAGCAACCCAGGCATTGAAGGACAAATACTACCTGACCTCTCTGATATGAAATAAGTAAACCAAGCTGTCTCAGAGAGCTCAAGACTGGAAGATAGGCTTAAAGGAAGTTGGGGGGCGGGGGAGAGCAAGGTTGTGAGCTGAGACCTACATGGGTGTATCTATGATAAGCTGGAGGTAATTATTTGTAGAGGGAAGGGATAAAATTGGGGCATAGGGATACCTTTGGGTGGGGATTTGTGGGCTTGAGAGGGCCTAGGGGTGGTAGAATGGGTCAGATGGCCCAAGAGATTGGGGGGAGGGGGAGGGAACATTTGAACATAGGAGATTGTCAGGTATGTGTTTGAAACTATAATGTTGAGAAAACTCTTTAGAAAATCTAATAAGGAAGGTTACTTGTTTAAGATGCTTAAGGGGGCCATCTGACACAGGCAGGCTTCTAGGGAGTGTGTGAGTGCTCATTTTGTCATAGTGGATTATATCATTGAGTGGGGACCTATACAATGAGTGTGAAGGTGTACCCACATCCTTGGGAGGACTGATGCTCTCAAACAGAGGGAATTTTTTCTCTTGAGAGAATTGTGGGTTCCCAATGTGTTAGGGCAGTCAAGCATGTCAAGCCCTCAACATTGCTGCAAGTATCTGTGGATCTGGTCCTTCAAGTAATGAAGATTAATTGTCACTGTGGGCCCTGAGGGGAGGGGGAAAGAGGTTTTGAATAGATGGAATCAGTGCAACTGTGGGGCAATGGAAGTGTTCCACAAGATCTTTCAATGATGGATATAGGACATGTTAAATTACACCAAAAATGTATAAAAGTCTATAGGCTAAAATGTAAATCATAATGTAAAACATAAGATAACTAAAAATTCATAAAATTGTATAGTCTAAAATATAAGCCACAATGTAAACCCAAATGGAACCATGTTCGAAAGATATTGTTTTAATATCTGTACATCATCTGCAGCAAATATAATATAAACATGTAAAAAGATCATTGCTGGGGAAGGGACAAAGTGTTTAATGTTGGATATGTGAGAGTGCCATATACTGTATATGTGAATTACTGTGATCTAAAACTTATGTGAAGACAAACTTAATAATTAGAAAAAAAAAGAAAGGATGCAGACACTGAAGAAGAAATGAAAGAAATTGCCTTGCCACTGTACAGACAGGGCAACACCAACAGTGATGAAAGGCAAAATGTCAAAAACAAAGTTTTTTCATTTTTTTCATTTTTGATACCCCAATTTATTTTTACTGTATTTAATTTTTCCAAATTCATATGTATTCTCTATCTAACTTTTAAACCCATCACCATATTCCATTTTACTATTAATAGAACTTGGAAATATATTAGACTTCATTTTTGAAGAAATTTTGGACCCCAGAGAGGTTCAATTATGGCAGGAAAGGAACATGGGGTGAGGTTTTATTGATGGGGGTGTACATGGTTGGGAGGGAGTTCTCCAGGGCATGTATACAGGGTACATAAAAATGTTTGGATATTCTCATAATGGTTACAGTTAAAAATGACAACTGATGGAGAACTGAGTTCCTAGCCAGGGGAGCTCTATCACATTCCTCAATGGAATAGCAACAATCCCCCAGGTGCAATGGCAAAGATCAATAAAGAAGGATGGTCCAACAATGAGCCCTTGATACTGATGACAATGCTTATGAGCCTGTGTGCCTGAAATATGAACTAACCCTAGAGCTTCAGGGTGCCTAAGAGTTACCTCCTGAAAGCCTCCATGTTGCTCAAATGTGGCCACTCTCTAAACCAAACTCAGTATGTAAATGCATTACTTACCCCCCAGCATGGGACATGACTCCCAGGGATGAGCCTCCCTGGCACTGAGGGATTACTAGCAAGCACCAGCTGGTAATATAACTAGAAAAAGGCCTCGAATAAAAGGGTCAACTCAGACCAGCAGAATATCTCAGCCTACATGAAATATCAGGAGTTAAAACTGCTTTTTGACCTTGAATAAAAGGGGGAAATGGAAAGGACAAATGAGTTTACATGGCTATGAGTCTCCAAAAAAGAGTTGGGAGGTCATCAGAGGGGTTGCACATTTGCACGTCTCAGCAGGGTCCCAGAGACAGCCAAAGTAGATACAAACTTTGTATCTCCTGGTTCTTCTGAGGGCTACAGAGACCCACAGGTTCTATGGTCATGACAGATGGCTCTGGAGTTCAATGCCATGTCAGTTGCCCCTACTTTGGAGTTAGTGTTCCTGAGTGTGATGGAGTTGGACTCAGATGTGACCTTTCTACACATGCCTCTCCTGTCATTTTTACTGGATCTGTGGTTGGCACTGGGGTTGGTGTCTACTCAGGAGACCTGAATCCCTGGACTGTCCATGTGACAGCCAGGCCCTGAGCTTTAGCAGACTTGCAACTCCTACTCTCTGATTTATTGGACTTACCCTGGCCAGCTAACAGGGAGGTGAAGGTCAACCACCATACCAGGGAGCCAAAAGTGCCTACAACTGCAAGCAGGAGAATTGCATCCATCATCCATATGGAATCTAAGCCCTCTCTCGATATAGAGGTGGAGTGGACATAACCATCCCAGGGTCCACAGGATGGAGAAATAAAATATGGATTAGAGTGGACCTATTGATATTCTACAATGGAACTATTGTGATTAGTAATGGAAGAAATTGTAGCAGTGATGTGAAGAAAGTGGACATGGTAGTTGCTGAGGGTAGGGAGAGGGAAGAAGAGATATGATGTGGGGGCATTTTCAGGACTCGGAGTTGTCCTGGGTGGTACTGCAGGGACTGATGCTGGATATTGTATGTCCTGCCCTGACCCACTGGGTGGACTGGGTGAGAGTGTAAACTACAACATAAACCATTATCCATGTGGTGGAGCAGTGCTCCAAAATATATTCACCAAATACAATGAATATCCCATGATGATGAAAGAGGTTGTTGATGTGGGAGGAGTGGGGTGAGGGGAGTGGGGTTATATGGGGACCTCTTATGCTTTTTTAATGTAACATTTTTAAAAAATAATGAAGAAAAAATAAAATAAAATAAAATGTATTTAGGAATCTCTAGGACAACCAGAAAACATTTTTTAAAAATATGATTGTTATAATGAGAGATAAAATGGAATCATGTAAAAAATGTTCAGTTGAAATCAGAGAAAACAGAAAAAGGTGGGTAAAAATTAAAAATAAAGGATAAATGCAGCAAAGTGAAAACAGTTATTGACATGGTAGATATTAATTTACTATAACAATTATCACTTTAAATGTGAGTCATCTAAATACTCCCATCAAAAGTAGAGATTGTGAAGAGAAAAAAGGAGCGAAACTCAACTATACATTGTCTACAAGAAACCCACTTTAAATATAAAGACTCTGGTAGGTTAAAACTAAAGAGATGAAGAAGATACACAATGCTAACACTACACAAAAGAAAGTTCCATTAGTTATACTAATTTCAGACAAAATGGACTTCAAACCAAGGAAAATGTTCAGTGATAAAGAGGCATAGTATGTAATGATAGAGGGTTCATTTTTCCAAGAAGATACAGCTATCCTAACTCTGTATGCAGCTAACAGAGTGCCAGAATATATGAAGCAAAAACTGAGAGAACTAAAAGGAAAAATTGTCAAGTCCATTATTATAATTGGAGACTTCCACAACATTCTCTCAATAATTAACAGATTCAGCAGACATCAGTAAGTATATAGTTAACCTGAACAGCACTGCCAATCAACTTGGCAAATTAGATAGAACACTCTATCTAACAACAGTAGAACACACATTCTTCTCAAACTTACTCATATCATTCACCAAAATAGATCAGATTCTAGGTTATAAAACACACCTTAACAAATATAAATGAATTAAATTCATACACAGCATATCTTCAGACTGCTTTTGGAATAAACTAGAAATCATTAACAAGACAAAAAGTGGAAAATCACCCAATATTTGGAAAATAAACAACACACGTAACTAAAACATAACTCAAAGAAGTTCTCGAGAGAAATAAACATTTTTGAACTAAATTAAAGTGCAACTTTTAAAATGTGTGGCAAAACTACACATAAAGGGAAATTTATAACATTGAATGCACATATTAGAAAAAAGAAAGATCTAAAATTAATAATCTAAATTTTTATCTAGAAAATTAGACAAAAAAAAGAACAGTTTAAGTCTTAGAAAGCAGAAGGGTAAAAATAATAAAAATTAGAACAGAAATCAATGATGCTGAAAAAAGGAAAAACAATAGAGAAAATCAATAAAACCAAAAGGGGACTCTTAGAAAAGATCAATAAAATTGACAAATCTCTAGTCACGCTAACCAAGAAAAAAAAGAAAAAAAAGAGAGGGGACACAAATTATCTTTATCAGAAATGAAAGAGGGAGATCATGCCATTCCCATATATATTAAAAGGATAATAGAGAAATACTATGACAAATTCTATGCCCACAAATTTGATAACTTAGATGAAATGGACTAAATTTATTGAAAGGCACAAACTACCAAAACTTACACAAGGATAGGTAGGTAATCGAATATATATATGCACATATCCTCCTCTCCTTTCCTTGGGTGAACTGTACTAAACACTTAAAGAAGAAATGATATGAATACTTCACAATCTCTTCCAGAAAAAGAGAAGCATAAGGAATACTTCCTAAATCATTCCATGAGATAAAAATTACCTAATATCCAAACCAGAAATATCAGGGGATGGAGGGAGGGAGTAAGAGGATTTGCAGCAAGGCCTAAAGAGTTTCCTCAAGTTTTCTCAAATTTAGGAAGAGAGATTCAAAATAGACCCATTGATTTTCCTGCAGTCCTAGAGTGCTATGAGAGAACATCCAAAATTTCCCCTGGCCTGTGATAAAGGAATATGAGTGGACACAGAGAACAAAACCAAAGAGGCTTTATTGTAAGATCCTCTCCCAGGGACCAGATTTGACTCTGAAGATGGTGCTTGGTATTTATTCCAATTATCCTGGGAACAATGTGAACAAGGATAGAGTAGAAGACCCCAGTGGAGACGGAGACTGATGATCATGGACTGACTAGTGAGACCAGGAGATGACAGCAGTAAGATCATGGAACGTTCATGACCAAGAACCAGAAACTTCTGCTGATATCTTCATACTATTTGTGAAACCATTCCAAAATTTAAGTGCAGTCCTGTTGAATAGCTGGGAAGGAAATTTTTGAATGGAAGTGCCTGTGCTTACTCTCTATTACTAAAATTCATTATAATCGGTATTTGGATTAACAAAAAGTTCAAGGTACAAAAGAGAAAAATGTTATTCTATGTTTTTCCTCACTTGAGTAAAGTTTGAACCTTGTTCATATAACTAAAGAACATAGGTTTATCAGGTCATACTTCTACGTACAGTTGCCCAGCATGTATACTGTGCAACTCTAAAGAATGACATTCACGTTATAGTCTGTAGCAGTTTGTATTTTTTATGAATTCCAAAAATAGATATTATATTATGTTTGTAAGCTGTTCTGTCCCTCTGGGCATATTAGATTATATTGGATTCAGAAGTTTCACTTTTACTTGATTAACTAATGATTAAGGTCCTACTGGGCCACTTCAGTAGGACATTGCATTCCCTCCCCTTGGTGGGTGGCAATTCACAGAGAAAAGACATGGCAGAGAACTGAGTTTGAAGTTTTGATCCTGGAGTCTGGGAAGTAAGCACACAGAGGAGCTTGGTTGTGAGGAAAGAGAAAAGGTCCCATTAGACATGGTGGAGACCCTGGGAAGAGAGATGAGCCTTTTGCCTGATCGTTCGTAGCTGCAGAGACCAGAGGCCTTAGCAACTGAGCCTGGAGAGAAACAAGCCCTGGGAGAGAGACAAGATTTATCCCAGTCCACAGCTGATATTAGAAGAAGCTGGGACCACAGAGCCTTCAGAGGAAGAGGAAGCCTGAACCCTTGCAGACATCTGCAGCCATCTTGCTCCAATATGTGGCAACAGACTTTGGTGAGGGAAGTAACTTACGCTTTATGGCCTGGTAACTGTAAACTTCTACCCCTAATAAAAAAAAGCCAAAAGATTTCTGGTATTTTGCATCAGCACCCCTTGGACTGACTAACATGTAGTCTATGTTACTAACAGGGGAGTGATTTTTTAAACTGCTTCCCAATGTATGTCATACTTGGATGTTTCTAAGATCACAGAAAGTGAAGGGGGGAGAGGTAAAAACCCTCTTAAAAAAAAAAACAGAGAATATGATGCATATTTGATTTAAAATGACAGATAAGAAAAAGAAGCAAAAGAAAGCCTTTCATTTCCAGGTAAAGGAAGAGAGACAAGAGATCTTTCGGCTGTGTCCCTGCTATTCTTTGTCTCTGCCCAGGTACATAAACCCCAAGAATTGAAAGGGAAGCCAATAGCAGAGTGGGAGTGCCTCTCGTCATGGAGCATCTGCTGCAGAGGCACGATGGAAAGCAGATGGTTTAAGCCGGAGCTTTTCTCACCTGTGTTGTGGATGGGTATAGTGGTGCTAGGAGACATAATTTCTCATAGACCCAGGTCACGTAGGCAGGTCCTGGAACACCTTGATCCCACGGGGCCAATAGACTTCAGCCATTAGCAGCCTCGTGTGGGGGTTTGGGATGGAGCGTTGGGGTAGGTGGTGATGTAGGGAACCTGGCAGGAAGCCACACATGGCTGTAGCTCCAGATGATGGCTCTGAATTTCTGCCTTCACAAATATCAGAAACAGCTGTCCTTTTGGAACTGATGTGCCTTTTCAGTGGCATCCAAACTGGCTGCAAGCTGAGTGCTCTCACAAGGCATGTGCATTCTTATTTGGAACATTTGATATAAAAAGTTCCATTGGATTTGAAATCCATTTCCATTATCACAAGGAATTTCAAAATTAACCTTTTCAGTTAAAGAAAAGGAAAATTCGTTGCAGTCTTTAAGTAAATTGTCAATCATGTGCAACATCTGAATTGTTGTAAAACATTTTCATCACTTACATGTGGAAATAAAGTTTTTGTTTATAATAACTCTAAATAATTTGAAGTCTTGGTTAGGTATCCCTGTAGCCATTTCCAGCACAAAGCTTGATATTAATGAGCTATATTTCAGACATCAATCATTAAAATATTTGAAAATATATGATTTAGATGTATTATCAAAGTTAATGGTTGATATGTTCTCTAACATCTTGTACTTTCTCATAGACACATAAAGTATAAGGAATGCTTTTATCACTATCTGTATAGAGACCCCTATATCCCTTCCATTTACTCCTATGTGAAATATAAATTTCATTTTATTGTATTTACATGTAAAAAAACAAACAAAGTGGAGGAAGTAATGTTTTAGCCCAGGGATTCTTGAAGTGTGGTCCCCAAACCAGCAGCATCGCCTGGGAACCTCTAGAAATGTAAACCATTGGGACCCCCCCCCCCCAGGGCCTATGAATTAGAAACTCTAGGGAGGGGGCTGCTTTTAACAAATCCCCCAGGGGATTCTGATATATGCTAAAATTTGAGCAGTAGGAGGTTTCAGCAAAAAGAGGACCCAGGTAGATCCCTTGTGTCAACATGAGCTTTCTAGTAGGGTGAAGTTGTTAGACTTTCTTGGGAGTGTGGAGGGTGGGGGTGGTGAGAAGCAGGCCTGGGATGACCCTGTCAAGGAGGGGAAAAGTGACCCAGGTGCAGAAGCTGCAGGCAACTTCCTAAAGTTGGGGGTGCAAGGAGGGCAGGGGATAAGACACGGCTGAGACTCAAAGGTATGGCAGCATCAGGAAGAACCAAGGAGAGGCCAACAAGGAACATCCTGGACCAACCAGCTAGTCTTGCACTGTGAGCTGCCTGCTGCGTAAAACCAGACACCCTCTCGTGGGGTGGAACTGGAAAGAAAAACAGCACAGACAAGGTATTCAAGCTGAGACCATTTTCAACTGCTTAGTTTGGAAGATGAAGTTTTCTCTACATGCTTTTCATACCACAAACCCTAACCAGCTGATTTAGAGCTTAGGAGGAAGTTACAATTAGATTTTTAAAAAAATTTCTCTCCCCTCCCCCCCCAAGTTGTCTGATCTCTGTGTCCATTTGCTGCGTGTTCTTGATTTTTCAGTCCACTTCTGTTGTTGTCAGCGGCACGGGAATCTGTGTTTCTTTTTGTTGCATCATCTTGTTGTGTCAGCTCTCCCTCTGTGCGGCGCCATTCCTGGGCAGGCTGCACTTTCTTTCGTGCTGGGCGGCTATCCTTATGGGATGCAGTCCTTGCGTGTGGAGCTCCCCTACGCGGGGGACACCCCTGCGTGGCAGGGCACTCCTTGCGCGCATCAGCACTGCGCATGGGCCAGCTCCACACGGGTCAAGGAGGCCCGGGGTTTGAACCGCAGACCTCCCATGTGGTAGACGGACGCCCTAAACACTGGGCCAAGTCCACTTCCCACAATTAGATTTTAAAGAGTACCAAATCAACATAATTTTGCAAATCTGTATATAGGATACCTATTTCAACCTTGACTGCAAAATATCCCTTTTCCCATTTAATCATTTGAGTACTTACAAATTATCTCAGAATAAAAAAATAATCACTCCAGATTTCCTTTTTCAAGTAGCCTTTAAGAGATGAAGGTCTAAGGGGATTTTCTCAAAATAGTTTGTAACTAGAGTTGTTGCAGTAATAAACTGAAACCACTTGAGGGCAGTAAAAGAACATTTCTTGCCTGTATATTGCCGCTGACTTAACTACAACCTCCAAAATCAAACACAATCAAAATGCCTTTTTCTTTTATACTTTTACCTCTGTTTTAAAGATTAGTATCCACTCCTCCCACCTTCCTGATTCACATTCCTAGCTAGTTTCATGTAAGTGGAACAACAACAAAAAATTTTAACCTCCACATTCTTTTCTAATTTTCTTATCAGCTCAATTTTTATTGTGGCTTATAACAGATATAATTTTGAGACATTGCTCAATTAAGTCACAAGGTCTATTTCTCCACCTCAAGCAATCTTTTAGACTCATGTATGTATATTCCAGTGCTCATCCATGTATGTGTGCTCCACGCACATATATGTCTATGCTTACTCAGGGAAATTAGAGTAGATAAATGAAAATAGCTGTAACTGTTATGGTGAACAAGCAGAATTCTTTGGGGGCACATTCATAAAGTACCTTTATTCTTTTCCATTACTGCCCTTCAAACAAATTATATCAGATTCTTTTTCCTCACCATCTCGGATAAAATCTTGACCATGTCCCAGGATTTCTTAGTCATTAAAAAAAAATCTAATAGTCACAAAATGTTGCCTTGTTTCACGGATTAAGAGTCCATATCTGTATAGCAGTTAAAATTCCAAAGTTTTCCTTTAAAGTTAAACCTCTCCTCTCCATTTTTGTCTGCGTTCCACTAGAAGCCTGCAGTGAGGAGAAGTGATGGGTAATCATCCAGGTTCTGGCCTATTTCCCTACCTACTTTCTACCCTTCTCTGCCATTCAGTAGGCTGCCTCTGATTTCATGAGGACTGAAAAGAGGGAGAGGAAGGCAAAGGGAGGGATTGTCTTCATTCATTGACATCTTCTGTAATCTGACGTTGAATCTTTTCTTGTTGGGGCAGAAGTTTAAACCTGCCTAATTCTCTTGTAGTCCCTAATTCTCTTGTAGTCACTTTTTGTCTGTTTCTGTGAGTTGTTTGATTCTACTTCTGGGCTCCTCCAACTGCAAGTCAGTACCTCTCCTTCAGCTGCAATTTATAATCTCCCCTCAGCCTCTTTTGCTCAGATTTTGCTCCCAGCAGAAATCCTATTGGGCAGAATCCCTTGAAAGGAGACCAAAAGCCAATGTTGCTACTTGGATTCTTTCTTCGACTCTGGAAAAACAAGCACTTTTTGGGAGTATAGCTATTGTAAATCATTATGCGAATCACAGGCTTCCTCAGTCAACTCTCCCTGGACATTTTTTCTCCTGTAGGCAACATTTTGCTGCCCCTTCCAAATCCCCAAGGAAGCAGGAGGACTTGGGTGAACCCCAATCATCAGGGTGCCCCTGGATTAAATTCAATCCAGAAAAGATGTGGGCTCCACCTGGAGTCTTCCTGATGAAAATCGAGGCCAATGGAAAGTCTGAAGGAAAATTCTGGGAAGGAAAAAGAACTCCAGATGTGGAGGAAGGTAAGACTCCCCGGGAGCACAGTCGGAGAACCCTAGCTTTAATTGCTGGGGAGGGAGGCCGATCACCTCCCGAAAGAGGACTCTAGTACTTCCAGAAATTTGGGGAGGAGCCATTCTCTCTAGGTCTGGAAAAAGGAGGAAAAAGGGAAAAAGCCTGGTGTTTTGGATTTGTCTAACTGCATGTTAGAATCTAGTACTGGTCTTATCTCTGCTGCAAAGAGTGGAGGCTTGATTACAATGGGAAAAGATGTTTATAGGTTCGAGTCCTAATGTCCTGAAAATCGGCCTGGATTTTGAAAAACTTGGTTACAGGAAAATGAATCAGCTTTTCTAATGAAGCTAGGTCTAGGTGTAAAATTAAACAGTGAAAAGATCTAGCTGGAATCTTTTGTTATAGTGCTGAATTGTGAATGAATTCACTTTATATCAGATGTTAATGTTAAGTGTTCTCTTTCTAAAGTTTGTGATGGCTGTGGGGGCAGCTGTGCTGAAAAAGATACATATAGAACTTGTGAGTCAGATTAATGACCTTTGTGTTTCTGTCTGTGTCAGCTCAATGCTGGTGTTGGAGTTGTGTGGTTATGTAAAGTGGTGGAATTTGGTTGAGCTGGAACCCTCCCTTGCCATTGGCAAGGGAGTGAATTGATTATGAAGCAAAACTGCAGAGTCTAGATGTTTGTGCATGCTCTGCTGTCTCATCTCTAGTCACCCCTTTGCCGGGGCTTGGATGCCATCCATGTCTGCGCCACATACCCGGGTTTGTCGTGGCTACCCCAGTCAGGGTGGCTGGGTCCCTGGGAGGGGGCCCAAATTTGAGTAGATTCTTCCAGTTTATTTCGGTGGAAAGCTGTAAAGGGGGGAGTGGCTCGTCCCTTTCCAGTGAGTCCACGCCTTCTATTCATAAGCCGCACTCTTATTTGATCGCTGTGCACCCAACTGCCTAGAAGGGGGGAGGTGAAGAAGATGCAAAGCAGGATCAAAATAAATGCAGTCAAGTTCCCTCCCTAAGGTGTCAAAGGCCAAAATAAATTTGCATTCTGCCCAGTTTCTGTCTAACTGTGTAAAAATACTTTAAAATGTTTTAATGCTGTAAACTTGTCTAAAGAGAGGAGGCTATGGATTGAAAACAATGGACCTCTGATCACTTGATAGCCTCTTTAATGGTCTGGCTGTGAACTTCAGGGTTGTAAAACTACAAAAAAAAAAAAAAAGGGGATGAACCTCCACTTTGGAAAATGTGTTTGGCTTTTGTCAGTTGCTAGCACCTGATGGTAAAAAGTAGTTTAAAAATGAATCTTTAAATGCCAGTACTCTCTTTCTGGTGACTTAAATGCATAACTTGCTGATGAGAATTTGTTCCATTGCTAGGAAAAAGCAGAACTTCACAGAATTGTTACTAATAAAATTCCTGTAACTTCGTTAATGAAAGTATCCAATTCACCTTAAAGGTAAACCTTAATAAAAACTGTAACTAGAAGCTAAAAATCATTTATAAATGCATTTATGTTATAGAACAGCAGAAGGATAATAACTGAAATTGTGACTGGGTGAGTTTGGCCTGAACCTATTGTTGTAAATGTAAATTCTAGGCTAACCTTGCCTTGGTTTGAGAACACTTCAAGCCTGAACTTTCCCCTTGCCTTTGCTTATGGTTATTTCATAACAGCTTCTGCTCCTATGATCCAGGGAAAAGCAGACGTGGGACATCTCTGCCTCTTGTCCTACTGGTATTGGTGGCTCTGCTTTCTCTCATAATTCCAAGTGTGAACCAGATTTCTGCCTGGTAAAACTCTTAACTCTCGAGATTAAATGACCACTAGAGTTTTATTATCTCCAAGAACTGGAAATAAAGGAGGTCTCCTGCCTTAACTGCCAAAGTTCCTGAGAGTGGCAATTCATGAAAAAAAAACAGTCTCCCTGAGGCTTTGACAGCCTCGGTAAATATACATAAAATTAATCTTGTTGCTCATCCAAAATTCTGCTCAATTCAAAATAAAATATAAAGTTCTAAAACAACAAAAAAAATAGTGTTAAAGCATTAGAAACATTTTAGTTACAAGCCATTAGTTAAAAAACAAAATTCTTGTGTAAAACTGCATGGCTATAGTGCAAATTTTAAAAAAACCTTTAAAAATCTTCGATTATTTTGCAGTCACACTTGTTTTGTAAAAAATGAAAGTTTTAAGTAACTAAGTTATGTTTCTGTGTCAAACTATTCATGTCTGCCTATTTGCTCGTTGTTGGTTATGTTACAGAAGTTGAGAGAGGTTCAATTATTCGTGTATAGAAAGGCCAGGACTCAGTAACTTCATTTTCTAAGTAATTAATAAACATGTCTGTAAAGTAAAGTAGCAGTCTTAGCCAGGCTCAGCCAACTTACTATTCTACTGTGCTCTACTGTGTAGCAAAAATAAAGCTTACATGCTAATAATAGATCACCTACTGAACACTCAGAATTACCAGAAATTGTACAATTAAAACAAAAATGTAAAAAACTTTATTCTGTAGTTCTGATCACTCCCACAGCTGAAAAATAAAAAATTTCCAACTTAGTGCACTAATCCTGAATAAAACCAACTATCCAAAAGGTGCCAGTTCACCAAGAGCATCTAACAGAGCACATACAAATGCCAATAATTAAACAGCCTGAAATGTATCTTCAAAACAAAGCTAAGTATCTGTTGCAATTTCTCTCTAAAAATAAATAACATATATATATATATATATATATATATATATATATACATATATATACTGTTCCCACCAGCTTCTAAAGAGGTGCCATCTTTATAAGCACCTAATCTATGAACATCTTATTAACCATATAAAAACTTCATCCGGTTTCATACAGAATGCCAACTCCATCTTCCTCCAGTTAAAATAAAAGTTTTACACTGAAGGAGGTGAAAAGCAGAATCAGAATAAATGCAGTAAAGTTCCCTCCTTAGGGTGTCAAAGCCAAAATACGTTTGCATTCTGCTCAGGTTCTTAGAAGGTATTGTAGTAACCTTAAGTAAGAGAATGTTCTGTGAAGGTAAAATTTGTGTTAAAGGTATAAATATAAAAGTTTTACAAAGCATTGTTTAAAGTATTTAAGTAGCTAATTGCAGAAAGTCATTATTTAACAAAACTGAATTGATAATAATAATAATAAAAGGCAATTTTATAACAAACTTATTCGGCAGCCAATCTCCCCTGCCAACTTGCTTCCAAAAAAACTGTTTCTGGTATTACATGCTACTAAGTATTTAAAGTGAAGAAAAGTTCATTATTTTAACAAACTTGTTTAGTATTAATGGCAATTATATGTTGTAAGAAGTTTGCCTGGTAACTCAGTATGTGAGATATATAGAATGTGTTTTTATTGTTAAAGAAACAGAAGATGATTTTGTCCTAAGATAAAATAATTGATTATTAAAAAGAATAAAGTGTGAGACAGAACCTGAATGAATACTGAAAGTGTAAAAAGTTTGTAGAAGAGAAATTTTTATGATTAAATTGAGTAAAATCAATATATAAAGAAAATCATTTATCAATAGCTTCTTGTGCTTTAACCTCATCATATCCTCAATGTTTGAAGAAGAGTCTTACCTCTTTTAAAAGAACATTTTATCAAATCCTGAAAAGTAGCCTTTTATTTCAAACTAACTGCAAGAG
Source organism: Dasypus novemcinctus (assembly GCF_030445035.2). Classification (NCBI taxonomy): domain Eukaryota; kingdom Metazoa; phylum Chordata; class Mammalia; order Cingulata; family Dasypodidae; genus Dasypus; species Dasypus novemcinctus. Next base: position 21,775,635 of record NC_080676.1, on the reverse strand, counting down.
ATTTATTCTTTCACTTTAAAAGAAAAATTAAAGTAATAGTTAAGTTCATTTAATATGTTATAAGTTAAATGAAAAGTATTTAAAAGTGTTATAAAATTAATAAGTTTTAAAAAATTAATAAAAACTGTAACTAAGAGTTAAAATCATTTATAAATGCATTTATATTGTAAAACAGTAGAAAGACAATAACTGAGATTATAGCTGGGTGAATTTAGCCTGAAACTATTATTTAAGTGTAAATTCTACACTAACCTTTCCTTTGTTTATAGTTGCTTCAAGCCTAACCTCGCCCTTTGCCTTTGCCTGTGGTTATTTCATAATTGAGAAGAGCTGGGACATCACTGTCTCCTCTTCTGGTATTAGTAACCCTTTCTCTCATGAATTCAAGTGTAAACTAAATAAATTGCTGCCTGATAGAATAAGGTTAAATGGCCACTGGAGTTTTATTATCTCCAAAATCAAAAAGGGGGGTGGAGGGAGAGAAGTCTCCTGCCTTGACAGTCAGTGTTCCTAAGAGTGGCAATTCATGAGAGAAAGCAGTCTGTCTCCCTGAGGCTTCAAATAGCCTCAGTAAATATATATAAAGTTAATCTTGTGGCTTATCCAAAATTCTGCTAATTTCAAAGTAAAATATAAAGTTCTAAAACAAAATGGTGCTAAGGCATTGAGAACATTTTGGTTATTACAATCCATTAAGTAAGAAAAAAAATTCTTGTAGTAAACTGCATGGTCATAGTGCAAATTAAGAAGAGTTTCAAAAGTCTTTGAAAAGTTTAAAGTAACTAAAGTCATGTTGTTGTGTCAAACTATTCATGTCTGCCTATTTGCTCAAATTGTTGAAGTTAAATATGCAGTTATATAAGTAATATGTATTTCTGGACCCCTAATTAATTAAGTTAAACAGTATATAAAATAATGCAAATTACAAGTAATATCAATGAGTTGTGTTTGTGTCTAACTCTTTGTGTCTGCCCATTTTTAAAAAAAAGCTCAATGTATGTCTTCATACATCAGGATAATATCAAATTAACAAATAAAAATTCTTAAAAGAGGTCTATTCAAATTGTTAAAAATTAAATATGCAGTTATATTTATAAATATTCTTAAAGCCCAAATTGAACTAAGCAAGATAAAAAAGTCATAGAAATCTGATTATGGAAACAATTGGGAAAAGGCCTCCTCTTTGCAAGAGCTTTTAAGGCAAGACTAGGTGTGGCAGATTAAACCTATCTACTAGGCTAGGGAATTAAGAATCAGTTTGCCTGGTAATTTCCCAGTTTAAACCTTTGTCAGCCATAAATTAGAAAAAAAAAAAAAAAAACAAAACAAAGATTAGGTTAATTTTCACAAAAAAAAAATGTTGATGTAACCCGGCGGCCTGCTGCCTCAGTCTCCCACTCCCGGGTTGGACAGCAGTAGAGGAGACCAGTTTAGGCCAGTCCTATGGGCAGTGGAAAGATGCCCAAGAAGGAGCTAACTAAGTCGGTGCCATTTCAGCACTAAATTCTATTCCTTATTTGACAAAGGGGGGGAGCAAGTAAAAACTAAAATGGTTAGAATGTGATAGAAAAAGCAGTTAAATCAAACTTTTGCATGAGAAAGTTAAATCTCAGATAAGCTGTAACTTCTGAAGTATCCAATCTATAGAAAAACAAGAAGAGCTTGCATGCTAGGCTTAAGAGTATAAATTGTGTCATTTTTCTTTGTTCGGGGCACCAGCCATATCTGGCTCTGCGCCCCTTCTTGCAAGATTAAGAATAAAGTATTTTCTTCTCCACAATCTAGTGAGCCTTATTTTCTTCCAGAAGATTTCTTTCCAACAAAATAAATTTCAGTAAGTAAAGGAAAGTCCATAAAAACTATAGAGAGATCTTTCCTGGGTTATGATTTTAAAAAATTAAGTAATTGTGTAATGTGTTTTGAAACCTAGAAGTCAGTATGCATGTGTTTTAAAACCTGGTAGTCAGTTATGCTTTTAAATTAATAATTTTCATAACTTAAAGAAAAGAAGTTTTTAGCTTCCTGTAAGGGAAAAAGAGAACATTCCTTGCATAAACTATTATAGTTTCAATTTTATTTAACTTGAGTGTAATCTCCCATAGTTAATTTATAAACTAAATTAACATATGTACAAAATCTTTACAGTAATAAAAATTGTAAGTAAAAATTGTAAGTTCACATTAGTGAAATTAAGCTAAAAAGAAAAGATTGTAGATATGCTCTCTTAAATAGAGAGTAAATTTCTTTCATTAGTAATTGTAATTTAGTAAGTTTATTTAAACATGAAGTGTCTAGTCAATGCAGTTATAGTCAATTATAAAGAGTTTGTAAAACATCTTCCAAACTGAAAATGTTTAAATAATTCTAGTTGTAAAAGTCATTGTTAACTAAAGAAACTTAGATTGGTATTAGTAGCAGAAATAACTTCATGATAATAAACCTGTCTGAAGGCCACTGCAAAATACACATTTAAGTAAATAGTAATAAAAAGTTGTCTTAATTCTATTGAAAATATTCTGTTTTCATTCTAACAATGAAAAGTATTTTTCCTCTATTACTAAAGTAAAGTACCTACTGTTATCTTCATAGTAAAATTGTGTAAGTAAATAGTCATTTGATATATGTATTGCGTTAAGTTGTTTAAAATATATATAAAACAAGGAATAAACTTTAACATTGTCAAACTCTTGTGCATTCGAACCAAGCCTTGTATACATTACAAGTGGCCTCTCCATGTGAGTTATTAGCTAGGCTGGTCACTGACCCCTCAATTAAAAAAATGTGCTATATCAGTCTCTGGTTCTGCTCCTGAAGTTGATAGAAACTATATTGCAGTTTCAAGCTCCTGCAGCCAATAATGACTCGGTACAGCCAAGTGTACAATGGATATCGCCTCCAGACTGGCACTGTTCCATGGTGCCAGAGAGCACTATGCACCAGGCTAGTAAAATACTAGAAAATCTCTGGAATACTGGAAGGATGCTGCAACTTGCTCACTGCGTTGAAGAACATGCTGAGTAGAGCCATGATACCAGGAGACTGTAAGTAAAACTTGAGCACAATTGGCATTATGGCCTGCTCTCATGGAGAGATAACATGTAAAGTATTACAAACCTGAAACTCAAAACTAATAATGGCAACTCTGAATCCTTATGCATTAAGTAATACATTAGTTAATATTAAGTGCTGTACTTTTATCCTGTACTAAATATATGCCTAATAATTGTAATGTTATCTTTTCTATTTTGGATCAAGTGCAGAAGTATATTAGACATGTTAAATTCCTGGTAAAATCATTTTCTAAACAGTTAATAACATGTCTATAGAATAAGGTGGCAGTCTCAGCCAGTCTCAGTTAGCAAAAGTGAAGCTTGCTTGCTGATGGTGAGTCACCTATTGAACAAGTCAAAATTGCTAAAAATTGTACAATGAAAACCAAGGTGTAAAAATCTTTATTCTGTAGTTCTGATCACTCCCACAGGTGAAAACTAAGAGTATTTCCAAATTAGTGTTCTAATCCTGAGTAAAGCCAGTTGCCCAAGGAGTGCCAGTTCACCAGGAGCATCTGACAGAGCGAATGAGTGTCAATCATTGAACAGCTTAGAATGTGTCTTCAGACAAAGCTAAGTGTCTGTTGCAATTTCTCTCTAAAAATAAATAACTTAAAAAAAAATATATATGCTGTTCCCACCAGCTTTTAAAGAATGCCATCTTTATAAGCATCTAATCTTGTCTATCTCTGTAATCCAATGTGTCCTCTTTTAAAAACGGGTATTCCAAATTTTTAATTAAGTTTGTTTCTTTCAGAGTGAACATCTTATTAACCATATGAAAACTTCATCCAACTTCGTACAAAATGCCAGATCCATCTTCCTCCAGTTAGAATAAATTAAAGAGTTTTTACACCTTATTAAGCAATGACTACAGCCCATGGCCAGCAGGAAGCAGTTACAGAAAAGAGATCGTCTCCCTTCAGCACCCCTTTTAAATTAAAGGTGTAAACTCTTTAAGAGTAAAATAAAAGTAATAGATGGATCTAAAACCTGACTGGAAATCCACGTGAGTGCCAGTGGCAGCAGAATAACTGCGGGAGGCCCCTGCCCAAGATTCTGCTGTCCAGAATAAAAAGTTCTAAACTTCTAAAAATGGTCCTTGATGCTGTACTAAAAACTGATAAATAATCAGTCAAGACAACAAAAAGTCATCCACCTCATAGCTACAACAATAATTATGCCAAAGCTTAGCAAGTAAACTTTGACAAAGGAGGGGAATGATGTGGGCTATGGGTAGAAGGCTCTTTGTCTCTTCAGAGATAACTAAGTTGTTTGACTTGTGGGTGTGAAACGGTAAGAGGCTGCAGTCCTGCTCTTAGGGACCAGCAAGCTCCAGTCCCAGGAAATGTTTAACAAAGCAAGGGCTATAAACTTTAAGTATTTAGGAAAAATGCAAAAACCAAGGCTTATCTAAAATGTCTGGAGTCCTTGCTAAAAGCTTACCTAAGATGTAGAAGAGATATATGCTAATTGAAGCCTATTGAGAACTGAAACAAAGGGACGATTTAGCCTTTCCTCTCTGTATAAAAGACGTTTGAAAATCTTGTTCCGGGCTCAGGATTCAAACAGAAAGCTCCCGAGTCCGGCCGGCCGTCAATAAACCATTTTTCCTTCTCAAAATCATTCCTGAGTCCTGGCCTCTCTATACTCAAATAATTAAACTTCTCTTAAATTCCACAACAACACCTTGTTAAACAATAACTACAGCCCATAGCCAGCAGGAAGCAGTTACAAAAAATAAGATCATCTCCCTTCAGCACCCCTTTAAAATTAAAGGTGTAAACTCTTTAAAAGTCAAATAAAATTAATAAATAGATCTGAAGCCTAACTGGAAATCCACGTAAGCGCCAGTAGTCCCAGGATTACTGCACGGGGACACCACCCTTGGGATTCTAGTGTCCAGAACAAAAACTTATAAAAACAAAAGCTTTGTCTTTAAGTCCTCACTAAAAATTGATTGTAATCAATGAAAACAACAGTCATCCACCTCATAACTCCAGCACTTTATCTGTATGTAAATAAATCCTAATTCACTTAAATTCAATTATGGAACAGTACAAACATATTTTTCAAATTGGGCTTTGTTTTACATAATATATCCAGTGTTGGGTGTGGTAACTAGTTTGCCCTTTGCCAAATCTTATTATTTAAATTTCCAGGAATTTAGTGTAGATAGATAAGTTGATTGTAACAATAAAATCCAAATAGAGAAATTCCTTTTGTTTTATAACTGTTACAGTAATTTAATTAAAAATTTAACAAGGGTTTACTGTATGCTGAATGAATTGCTGGTGGGAATGTAAATGGTACATCTTTGGGGAATTGCTTGGCAGTTTCAAGTAAAGAAAAACATATGCTTACCCTATTAATGCAGAAATTCTACGTCTAGGTATGTACCCAAGAGAAATGAGAACATATGTCCACAGAAAGACAAGAATGCTTATTGGCATTTCATTCATAACAATTAAAAACATTAAAACTCAAATAGATAATGTCTGGAGAATAGAATGGATAATACGTTGTTTAATTGCCATAGACTGGAAACTATATAGCAATAAAAACGAACTAGGGAGTGGATGTGGCTCAGTTGAGGTGCTTGCTTCCTACTTGGGAAGTCCTTGGTTTAGTTCTGGTGCTTCCTAAAAACAAACAAGCAAACAACAAGCAAACAAAAAAAGCCCACCTCGGGGATGCTGATGTGGCTCAGTGGCTGAGTGCTGGCTTCCCACTTAATGAGGTTGTGGGTTCAATCCCTGCTCCTGTACCCTAGAACAACAACAACAACGACATGGGGAGCGGATGCAGCTTGATGGTTCAGTGCCTGCTTCCCATGTATGAGGTCCAGGGCTCAACCCCCAGTACCTCCAAAAAAAAAATGAACTAATGATTGTTACATATAAAAATGTGAAAACATGGATGGACAGTATAGATATGCTGGGCAAAAGAAAGTCAGGCTCAAAAGAATAAATATTAAATAACTCCTTTAATACGAAGTTCAAGGACAAGAGACACTAATCGATGTATTAATTTTCTATTGCTGTGTAACAAATTACCACAAACTTAGCAGCTTAAAAGAGCACACATTTGTTATCCCAGAGTTCCCAGGGGTTGGAAGTCTGAGAATGCTTACCTGGATCACTGCTTAGGGCCTCATAAGGCTGCAATCAAGGCGTCATGTTCTATGTTCGCACACAGAGACTTGATTGGGGAAGAAACCTCCTGCAGTTTCACTTAGATTCTTGGCAGAATCATTTCCTTGAGGTTGAAGGATTGAGCCCCTGGCTTCTTTCTGACAGCGGCTGGTGGACACCCTCAGTAACTCAAGACCACCTGTAGGTCCTTGCCCACTTGGCTTCCCCAGTATGGCTGTTTACTTCATTAAGCTAGCAAGGAACATCTCTAGAGCAAGTAAGCTAGCAAGACAGAGTCATCTGTAACACAGTGTGAACAGGGGATAGCATCCCATCACCTTTGCCATATTTGGTTAAAAGCAACTCATCACAGATTGTCCGCACACTTGAGAGGAGGGATTACACAAAGGGGTGGATACCAGAAGGTGGTGATCAGTGAGGCCACCTTAGAGTATATCTTCTACAGATAATGACAGAAGCCAGAATAAGAGTTACCTCTTCTTAGGGACTGAATATGGATTTAGAAAGGGCCTATGGAAACTTGGATGGTGGCAATAGTCCATATCTTCCTTTCAGTGATGGTTACAGGGCATATAGTTATGTAAAAATTCATCATGTTATACAAATATACATTTTACTATGTATGTAAGCTATACATCAATAAAAATAACAATAGATGATTCTGTAATAGTGGTTATTGTAGTGTTATATTGATAGAAAGCAATTATACTTGTGATTGCAATTTGTAATTTATAATTATTGATAGAATAACTAGAGAGAGAGATAGTTGGCAGGCAAAGGAGGTATATGTCACCTGAGTTCTGTGCTCTCACTATATTATTTTCATCTTCACCTGGATAACCTAGGTGTCTCAAACTCCATACATAGTAAAGAAATCATTACTGAGCTCTTAGAGCTTCTCTTCTTCCTATCCTCCTTCTTTTGGTAAATGACATCACCATCTACCCAGTCAGACAAGCTGAAACCAAGGGTAATTTCTTTACTAGCTTCATTCAAAGATTCTCTATCCACACACATCCTTTTCCTCCAGCCATCTAGTTGGTCTCTAAGTCTTATTTATTGCAATGACTAAATATCTCTGGTTTCTTTGTTCAGCAACTGGCCAAAAATTATTACCATGAGGTTCATAGTTGAAGTCATGCCAAAGGAGCAATTATAGAGGGAGCAGTAACAACAAATGAGGGAGCATTTCAAAGAAAGTGTATTGAGAGAATGATGCTGCATTTGTTTACAAAGAAATAAATACGGTTGAAAAAGACAATGGAGAATCATCCCTAGAACTATGACTCCTATCTCTCTCTTAGATCAAACCTATCCTAAAAGAGCTAGATGTGGATTAGCCAAAGAGTTTATTGAGAAAGTAACTATGTAATCAGAGGGTGGGAGGTAAATTTCTTGGATTTTCTAACAAAGGCTGTAAAAGAAGAATTTCCTGGGACTGTTCCTTCAAAACTATTGTGAAAATCTTCCTCCAAACCTCCCAAGACTAGAGCACTTATTTAGAATGAATTGTAGAAGTATTAACAGTCTGGAAGAGAGGTATCCTGTTGTTGATGCTTCTTACATCCTTGATGATATAGACTGATCCAGCAAGTTTTATTCTGTGTAAGAAACAGTCTAAGTAACTTCATTCACATGTACATTCAAATTTCTAGGCACGTAAGTCCACGACCCTCAGAACATCTTTATTGTGCTCTACCCTATAGACTTTGCTGATCACCTAATAAAACATTTGGTCATAAGCCTTATCTAGTTTTCTAAGCTTCCTTTGAGAGAGAAACCCATTAGTCTATACTGATTCAGGTATTAAGCCATGGTTCTTTCTGCTATGGCCAAGGAAATGGGGTTACATGACCCTTCATCATTTAAGAACTTCTCCAGGAGTAGAGTCTCTAATCATGGGGTTTGGGCTGATGCACTAAGACCAAGTGAGGAAGTCTTGAAAGGGAATGATTTCATGTCACTACACCTCTCAAGTCTAATTCTGAGGATTCTAATTCTCTGGAAGGTTTGGTGGTACATCTTAAGATCAAAATGTGGGAAGACCACAAGGTTCAGGTGATAACTCATTATCCAGACAGCAAATAAAACGTAAACTGCCAACTCAGCTACACTGGACAACAGGGACACTCTAAAGAAGCTGGTAATATTAGGGGCATATCCCATTTTCTATCATTTACACTATTGTTATTACACATAGCATTGCTCATATAATAATACTGTACATGTATCATCTCACTTATGAGACTTTAAAGTTCTGAAAACATGTGTGATGGTGAAGTTCATGTGTCAATTTGGCCAGATTATGGTATCCAGTTGTTTGGTCAAGCAAACACTAGCCTGGTGATTACTATGAGGACATTTCATGGACTTAAATCATCAATAAGTTCAATTGCATCTCTGGTTGATCACATCTACAATCAACTGAAGAGATTGTCTTCAACCATGAAAGAAGTCTCATAAAATCAACTGAAGTCTTTAAAAGGAGAAGTGATGATTTCAGCAGTCAGAAGAGAGAATTTCCTTCTCTAATTGAGTCAGCCAGCCTGTTCTGGGGAAACTCATTGAAAACCTTGATCAGAGTTCCCAACTTGCAGGCTGCCCTATGGAATTTGGACTTACCCATCCCCACAGTCTGCTGAGACAATTCTCATAAAAATCTCATAATATTAATATTTACAGATATCATCTGACAGTTCTGTTTCCCCAGAGAACCCTGACTAATACAACATGAATCCTAATTCATCTCCAAATCTTCCCAGTATTTAATATGTGCTTTATAGACATTTGCTGAATGAGTGAAAAGGATGAGGGAATAGGGTCAATCTGAATCCTATAGAAAATTCTGACATTCAGGGATAGCTTATTTAAAAACAAAGAGAATATCCTTAAAAGACTATCTTTAAAAGAAGCTGGTATCTTACATATAGAACAGTGGTTCTTAACCAGGGTGATTTTGCCCCCCAGGGGGTATCTGGAAATGCCAGGCAACAGTTTTGATTGTCCTGAGGGGGTGAAGGGGCTACTAGGCATCTAGTGGGCAGAAGCCAGGGATGCTGCTAAATATACTACAGTATCCAGGAAATCTCCCCACGCCCCACCACGTATGAAGTGTCCAGTCCAAAATGTCAATAGCATTGCTGTTAAAAAACACTGAGTTGGAGTTTCCTCTGTTCAAAGGTTTATTATTGCTGACTGGAGCAGGAAGAAAACTTCTAAGCTTCAGTATTAAATCACTACCCCGGGCCAGAGACTGCTATTTGTCCTTTTCTAGTAATCCTTCCCTTATTTCTTTTAGTAACCCAACATTCTGACTTTTTGCTGGGCCCTTGGACACCAAGTAGAGACTATATTTTCCCTCCTCTCTTAAAGCCAGGAGTAGAGATGAGACTCAATTCTTACCAAAAGAAAGTAGTGGAAGTGAGATGTGTGTGATGTCCTTAATAAGGAAGCTTCTTTTTTTCCTTCCTGAGGATCATAGCATGAATGTGGAGGATGAGAATTAGCTTTGTCCTTGTAGATGTGGAAAACATTACAGGGTATGATGGGACAATGGGACAGAAGGAATTTGGGCCCAAGAATGACCTCATGGAAACGAGTCACTTGCCTGCTTTGTCCTGCTTATCTACCTCTGGATTGTAATATGTGAAAGAAATATACTTCTTAGTTTGAACCACATTGTTGTTTAGACCTTTGTGTTAGCAACCTGGTTTCTAACCTAACTAATAAAACCAAATACCCTCTTTATTGTCCTGGCTGGCTGGCTGGGGGTGAGCGGCCGAACAGGAGACAGCCACACCCAGATGGCTCAGCATTCTGCAGACATCATTATTTAAAACTAGCAAATACCTGGTATTAGAAGATAGAAGGAAGTAGATCACATCTTAAGAGGGACAATATTATCTACATGCAGTGGCCTTTGTGTCTGTCTCATGGACCACATAAGCTGTAGGACACAGCAGGGCATGAGGATCTTAGTGTGATTTGTCAGTTGTAGAATTTAGAAAATGCATTGTTTTTCCTCTTTCCCTTATTCATATTATTTTAATTTATTTCTTTATAAGCATGGATCCTGGGACTAGGATACATGGATATCAAAAAATATTCCCAGTTTCATTTGAGAATGTCCTATAAGAAAAAGATCAATATTTGACTCTTAAACACTAGTGATTATACAAATAATGCATGCATCTTATTTAGTAATTTGAGGAAAAGATGGGGATTAGGTGAAACTAATCATTGAACAGCTGCTAGATGCCCAATAGTGATTTAAGCCTCTTATTGTATGATGAAATTTGGAGTGGATAACGATTATTTTTTTATTCCTACACTTTCAGTTTGCTGCTTCAAGCTTCATCCATCAAGTAAGTAGCATTCATCTACTTGGGGAAGGTCAAATGCAGCTCAGAAAGGAGAAATCAATTGAGTTACTGAATAGATATGTTAAAATTCATATGATTCAGGCCTTTTGAAAGTCAAGCCAGGTAAGAGCCAAGCTTTTTGAAACCACAAAGGGTTTTGAGCTATGAAAAACTAAGAGTCTAGAGACTGCCAAACATGAACTTGGAGTTTTGAAGATAAAATTTTGGGAAAAATGCATCCTGAGATAAAGTTATTTTCCCCACAAAAAGGAGATAAGGTTTAGTGAGTGAGAAGAAATTTATCAAAAGAAAAGGGGCTAGAGTTAAGAAACAGAAGCATATTGAGATGAGATGTCATGCCCTACATTTATCCTCAGCTAAGCTCTGCATGGAGTAAAATGGAAACCCAGATAGATTTTGTAGGAATCAGAGTAAAGGTGACAACTTTTCAGTGAAAGCTGGGGGAATGTAAGGCTTAAAGATAAGTCATCTCAGAATAGACATACTCAACAAAAGCCATGATCATCATCATCATCTCATAGCAATAGAATAGTAGAATCAGAGATGGTGTTAGGAGTTAAATTGTGCCTCCTAAAAATGTCTGTTGAAGTTTTAACTCCTGATACATGTGAATGAATCCTTACTTTTTTGAAGCAGTATCTTTGCCGATGTATTTAAGTTAAGATGAGGTAATACTGAATTAGTCCAATACAACTAGTGTCGTTGTAAGAAGAGGAAGAGAGAAACAAGAAGGCCATATGAAGATGGAGGGGGAGGTTGGAGTAACTAATCTACCAGTTAAGGAAGAGGATTAACAGAGATGGTCACGTATGCCCTTGTCCCATGGGAGAGTAGGGCAGGGGGAAGGATATTCTGCAACAGTGAGTACAGGGGGATCAGAGGCTGATAATTAAATAGCCACAAATCCCAGCAAAGTACTGAGAGAGAATGAGGAGGAGAAGTGGAAGCGTCTGCCTTTCACTGTATACCAATGGAAACTGAGTCCTCAACCCCCAAATAACTTGTCATCCTCTACAGAAAAGAAGGAGGATGAAAACTATCTGGAATTGACTATTTACTTTAAAGAAAAGGAAAATATCTTATAAGCAACTGAGTTTAGATTTTTGTTTTTTTTGTTTTACATTTTTATTATCTTTTTTTAAAAGATACATAAATCACAAAAAAGGTTACATTAAAAAATACAAGAGGTTTCCATATACCCCACATCCCACCCACACAAAGTCCTCACACATCGACAACTTCTTTCATCACTGTGGCACATTCGTTGCATTTGGTAAATACGTTTTGGAGCACTGCTGCTCTGCATGGATTATAGTTTACATTGTAGTTTACACTCTCCCCTAGTCCATTCAGTGGGTTATGGCAGGATATATAATGTCCAGCATCTCTCCCTGCACCATCATTTAGGACAACTCCAAGTCCCTTTTAAAAATTTCCCCACATCACATCTCTTCTTCCCTCTCCCTGTCTTCAGCAACTACTGTGGCCGTTGTCTCCACATCAATGACACAATTTCTTCCATTGCTAGAGTCACAATAGTTCTATAGTAGAATACCAGTAAGTCCACTCTAATTCATATTTTCTTCCTTCATCCTGTGAACCCTGGGATGGTGATGTCCACTCCACCTCTAAATCTAGAGGGGGTTTAGATCCCACATGGCTGATGGATGCAATTCTCCTGCTTGCACTTGTAGGTACTCTCAGTTCCCTGGTGTGGTGGTTGACCATCTTCACCTCCCTGTTAGCTGAGGTTCAGGGCAAAGCTAGTACATGGCCAGTCCAGAGAGTCAAGTCTCCTAAGTATACACTAACCCCAGCCCAACCACAGGTTCAGTAAAAGTGCCAGAAGAGGCATGTGTAGAAAAGTCACATCTGAGTCCAACTCCATCACACCCAGAAGTACAAATTCCAAAGTAGGGCTCACTGACAAGGCATGGAACTCCAGAGCCATATGCCATGACTGTAGAACCTGTATGTCTCCGTAGCCCTTAGGAAAACCAATAGGTGGGGTTGTATCTACTTTGGCTGTCTCTGGAAACCTGCTGAGATATCCATAAGCACAACCCCTCCGATAACCTCCCGACTCATTTTGAAGTCTCTTAGCCATATAAACTCATTTGTCTTTACCATTTTCCCCTTTTATTCAAGATCTTCTTATAGTTGCAATACCAGCTGGTGATTGGCAGTAATCCTTCGGCACCGGGAAGGCTCATCCCCAGGAACCATGTCCCATGCTGGGGGGAAGGTAATGCATTTACATGCTGAGTTTGGCTTAGAGAGGGGCCACATTTGAGCAATATGGAGGTTTTCAGGAGATAACGCTTAGGCACCCTGCAGCTCTAGGCCTAGTTGAAATTTCAGGAACACAGTTTAGTTTAGTTTTAATTGTTCAGAATTAAGTTTAGGGCCATCAGCAGAATCTGGATAGCAAGGAAAGGGAGAGAAAGTTGATAATAAGATTACTGGTTATGAAGAAATTATAAAAGGTCTGTTTTGCATCCCTCTCTGTGACTAAAAATTCAAATTCTCCATTTGTGGGAACTTACTGGAATATCAAAGATACCCCACACCATGCATACCTATAACATAGCTTACAGTTTGCTTAGAGCAAACTTACCTTTGGAAGTAACTGATATCCTGGGAAAGGGGAGGGACGGAAGTTGATTTTAATAGTCTTAACATGGAACCTGAAAGCTGGATATATTGAACATCTGTGTGAGACAGCTAATCCTGGATGTAATGTCTGTGGTCATAAGTGTGATCAAAGCAGGGCATAAAGGAAGAGTTGAGTCATCAACCCAAATTAACTCCTGACTTAAAATTTTAAAAATTTTAAAAAAGTAGATGGCCCAGTTCTTTTTTTTTTTTTTTTTTAACATGGGTAGCCCAGGCTGAACATCTAGGAGTTGGGGTGGATTAGGGAAGGATTTGGGGCCAGCACTGTGAAGAAACAGAGATTCTTACGTATGTTTACAGCAACCTCTAGTGCAGGCAAGTGAGAAATACTTTTATTACCCACAAAATCTTTGTTAATCACAGGAATATTTTGAAGAAATGGATTCTGAACAAAGACAATAGTTTCCAAATACTAGGAAAGAGTTAAAAGTGAACTAAAAGTAAATATTCTATGAAGAGGGAAGAGAGGAATAAGTTTGGTAGGATTAATATTGAGGATGATATCTTAAGGGTCTACCCTCTTCCCCAATTTTTGAAGCCCCAATCATGGAGACAGGCATGAATTGCCTGAGAAGGGGAACAGATAAAATTGAAAACAAAATCAATTTGTTGCTATGTATGGTTAAAAAAAATCCTCACTGCACAAACAAGAATGCTGAAAGCCAAGGTTTACTACTCCACGAGCCAGAGTTATGTGAAATGAATGCTATTTAAGGATCAAATTTCTAAAAAGCAAAGGCAGCCAAGCTTTAAGTTTAACAATCAGAAGAGAAAGAATGCATGATGATGTAAGGGTAGTTTTCTCAATCCAAAGAGAGAAGTTCAACCAGCGGCTTACAGGAGGAGCATCACAGGATACAGGACTGAAGCATATAAACTGGGGTACTTTCAGCCTGTTTCCCCACCTGCATTGATCTCAGAACTCTGTAATAAGTAGAGTCAGTGCCCCTAGACTGATATAAACTGCATACTACAAGAAGCCACGCTCATGAAAACAACCACAGCACTAAGCTTATATGGAAAGTCAGGTGGAAAGTTGAATAAAAATATTAAGGCACCTGTAAAAAAAAGTTTAATTATGAAGTTTTAAAACAGAGAAAAATACAGAAAACAAAAAGACACTGGTGTACCCATCACTAAATTGACCAAAAATGAAAAATGTGACTTATTTTCATTGCATTCTTTAAAACATTAGATGTAAGTAATTCAGCGACACCTCTACTCCATACCATTTCAGCGCTCCCTTTAAAAACAGATCATGTTTGCCCTAACATGGATGTGAATTCTAAGGGAACAGCACAATGACTGGAAGCTAGAGCCCAGGAGCCAAGCTGTGGGACCTGAGTCTGGGTCTAGGCTTGGGGCTGGGGCTGGGGCTTAGCCTGGAGCTGGGGCTGTGGCTGGGTTTGGGGAAGCAAGCCCGGAAATGGGGCTTTATCTGGGCCTGAGTCTGGACTGAGCCAGGCCTGGAGATGGGACTACCTCTGGGTCAGGACTGGGTCTGGGACTCTGGCTGGGTCTAGGGCTAAGTCTGGAATTGGGCCGGGGGCTGAGACTGAGGCTCCAGCTGGGACTAAAGCTGGGGCAGGGCCTGACTCTGGATTGGAGTTGGAACTTGGGGTAGGACTAAGACAGGGCATTGTGTAGGCCTGATACCAGGGTCAGATTTGGAGCTGGGCTGAGCTGGCAGCCAGGGCTGAAACCATAATTGATTCTGTCTATAAAAAGGAAGTTGGAGCAGCTGCTGCTTAGCTGCAGAGGCCTTCCTCCTGCTTAACTCAGTAGATAATCTAGGAGTTAGCTCAGTAGAAAATTAGGGGTCATGCCTAGGCTGAATCTGATAAGGTTCTGATGTTGCAGTGACTAAGAGTTACTAACTGGCAAAGGCATTAACCCCTTGCAGCCCTAGCCTTGCCTTTCAATTCAGAAATCTTGATATCTGAATTAAAATATGTTAGTCAAGTGAAGAACAAAAAGTGAAGACAGAGCATTAGTTATGGCAGAGCATCCTAATCACTTTGCAGTTAGAAGACATGTTGATTTGCAGTTCTTCCAAATTTTGAAAAAATGTCAGTTATTCATATTTTATACATTTTAGATAAAAATTTCATTTTAACAAAGCATGTTGGCATTGGTGATGTTTATGAAATTGAGTGATTATTAGTCTAACTTTTATTTCTGAAACTTATGGGCTTATGATTTTATAAAAATGGATCTTATAGTTATCCATATTAGGTGGAGATGATGCAATATTCCTTAAGAATATTCTTTTCTTTCAATTCCAGTTCTGCCTTTAACTTGGCTTTGACCATGCCATGTCAGTAAGCTCTCAGAACTTCAGTTTTGATATTACTCTATTGCCTCATGGAGTTGTTGTAAGTGATATGTCAGCTAGTAAGACCAATATAAGAGGCCTTAATATCAGAATTGTTCTAGAGAACACACACTTCTTTCAGCAACTTTGTTTTTTGAGTTGAGAAAAAAGTGGTTGTGAATAAACTAGATATTATAAAATATCCTGTGCTAAGTTCTGAAACGTAAGTTTCTATCCCAGTTTGGGTTTGTTTTACCTCTTCTGTTTGATCCTGGGAACGGAAAATAACTACTACTGTGTTTCTATTAGGCCTGGCACTTGATACTCATTTTCTCACTTAATTTTCATGATGACCTTCCAAGGTTTGTATTATTCCTACTTAGCCCTAAGGAATATGGTTCTGGCAGAGGTTTAATAACTTGTGCATAGCTATGTAGGTATACCTGACAGAGGCAGGATTTGACGTTATCCTCCCTTTGACCCTACAATAGGAGGGTGTTCTGATCTCTTCTTGCTCTCTGACTGCTGAGGCACTTACAAAAGTTCAATGGTTTGCTCTCTGACTCATCAATCGCCTGCCTTCTAGTTTCTGACACCTGTAAATCTCCCCTGACCCTCGCCTTTCCTTCCCTATTGTGATTTGCCTCTTCTGGTCTTGGATCTGCACCCCATGTCTGTGATTCACTGTTAGCCATTCTTCTGGTGGAATGCCTAAAGTTTGAGTTTTTAATGTATGCAAAAATTGCTTCAGTTTGAAATTATAATGATGTAGAAATTAAGAGATATGGTACACAAATTAATAAAGAGAATTATAGTAATTCTTGATTTTCACAAGAAGGCTCATGTTGTGTGTGTGCGCGATTGAAGACCAACTACAACTACAAATCCTGGCCAATTTCTTATCTCCACCTAGCATATATGCTGTTGCCTCCTCTTGTCTGTTTTCTAAAGAATTAATTTTAGTATTGGACTAAGGCATTTTTGAGGAAGGAAAATCTGTTGTTAAAAAGTCATATATTGGACTTACCACACTCAGCTAAGATGGAGGTGAAGAAGGACAACCACCGCACCATGGAGCCTAGAGTGATTACAACTGAAAATGGGAGGATTGCATCCAGCATCCAGGTGGAATCTGAGCCTCCTCTTGACATAAAGGTGCAATGGACACAACCAATCCAGTGTCCACATAGAAGAGGTGGCATTGGATTGGGAAAAGTGGACATAATGGACAAAGGGTATGGGGAAAGGCAGGAAGAGATGAGAGGTGGAGGCGTCTTCGGGACATGGAGCTGCCCTGGATGGTGCTTCAGAGGTAATCACCGGACATTGTAAATCCTCACAGGGCCTACATGATGGAATAGAGGAGAGTATGGGCCATGATGTGAACCAATGTATATGAGGTGCAGAGGTGCCCAAAGATGTACTTACCAAATCCAATGGATGTGTCATGATGATGGGAACGAGTGTTGTTGGGGGGGGGGAGAGGGGGGGTGGGGGGGTGGGGTTGAATGGGACCTCACATATATATTTTTAATGTAATATTATTACAAAGTCAATAAAAAATTAAAAAAAAAAAAAAAAAGTCATATAATTCAAATCTAAGTTTCTTTGACTTTGAATAGCATTACCAGTATCACTGTGTCATCTAGGAGCACAGATGGTAGACGTGTGTTTATACATTCAAATTTTTAATATTTTTCATCATATTCATGCATAACCTTTAGTTCTACCAATTGAGGGAGTTTTAATTATTGATATTCTAAGATATATATAGAAATGACCTGTTCAGTTGCTCTGAGGAAACAAGGACAGGAAATTCTGTCATAAGAAAATCATTAGTCATGACCATGAAGAGGTAATGTACCAAAAAAAATGAGGAAGAAAAGTTTTATTGACAACAAATTATTACTCATGGTCACTTCTAGTTAAAAGTCAGAAATGAAAAGGCAAAGCAGAAAGCCTTATCAGCACTGTTCCTCATTAACGTACTTGGCTTGGCTGACAGTGGTATTGGTGGTCCTGGCAATCAAGTGTTTGTGCAACTGTGCTTGGTGTGCAAGAAGGCATCCACACCTGGACAGCTGGCATTAACACTAGGAAAGAAAAAGGAACTCTATTCCCTTTTACTACTTTTCATGAAATGCAATTTTTGAGCAGTAAGATTTAAATTAAATGGGCTAAGCATTGGCTATTAAAAACAAAGTGCTAAGGAATTATGAGAAAGAAAAATAAGCAGAGAGATTTGATAAATATCATCAAATCTTATGAAGGTAGCAGTGAAGAGGAATTTTCCATTCAAAGTTGACTTTAAAAAATAAAATAAATTGTCTAAATGCCAGCCTGTTATAAACACTGTGTTGGAAAATCGAATAAAAAGTTAACCAGTGCCTAAAACCTCATGCCATCTTTGTGTGATCCCATCAGATTCGAGTTTTGAACTACCATAAGTGCAAAAACTTTCCCAGAAAAGTATCTTGTACAAAGTTGCTTAAAGAAGAAACACAGCAGAGGGCTGTGAGTGAACCCATGTGTCAGAGTCGCCCCTCAAATCCATGTGTGCTGATTTGTTTGGAGGGCAGCTGGTTAGTTATACCAGCATGAATGGGCCCTCTGAGACAGGTTTTATTAGAAGAGAATAAGCAAAAAGAGTGTTAGAACCACACCAAAAGAAAATAATGGCATGAGGAAGATAGACCATGGGTGCCCAGAATGGAGAACAGTAATTAAAAGGGACAGATGTTTTAGTACCACACACTCCTGGGCACAAATCCTTCCTCCATAAATAGTTGTAAAGATGAAATCCACGACTGTGATATGGTTCATTCTCCTCGGGTGAATATCCTAGGGTTGTAGGTAAGATTAAATAGGATAGTATGTATTATTAGAATGGTAGAGTACTTCACTCTAAAAATCATAGAAAATGTTCAGATAATGGTAGCCTTTATTAATCCCACTACTATTAACATTCACCTCCATTGCCCAATGAGGAGTGTAGACTCTTAAGTCATACTACTTAGGTCCAAATCCTGTTTCTGGAATCCTTGACAGAATACTTATCCTCAAAGTACCTTGGTGCCCTCATCTGTCCAATGGGAATTGTAATAATACCTATGTTGTAAATTTGTTAGGACAATTCAATGATTTAATACAGATGGAGCGATTAGAACCATGCCCTGCAAATCCTAAGCACTCAATAAATGTTACCTGATATTCCTTATGTATAGTTTTAAATGATGTGAATGGACTCTGAACAGGAGATCAATGGAGATAAGGACACAAGAACGCCTAATTTTTTTAATGACTGTCCAAATTAACCTCATATGCCTGAAAGTTAGGATTAATTTCTGTCCAGGATGTCTTGTTCCTTTTCTTTGACCAGTACCTGCAGGCAGAGAATCTCCAAGTGAGAGGAATTCCAGAGATCACCAAGACCCATCTAAAACATGGGCCATTTTTACAGTTCCTCCAACAGCATAGGACAGAGCCACTTTATTCTCGAGGTATGCCATTCACATTTCAGGTAGTCATAAGGATAGAAAATTTGATCTTACCTGGAGCTGAAGATAACTTCAATTCCCTTCTATCCACTAGACAAATTCTGCCTTCTGATGAAATACAAAACTAAATCTAATTTCTCTTCCTTATGAAAATCTTTCAATTATCCACAAATATCATCCATATTCACCTTCATCCTCATCCATATCAGGCTATTTTCTAGAAGGTAAGTAGGTTCCTTTGGCTGTTACTTATATAAAAATGATAGGATATCCAGGAAAGAACCTGGACTTTGGAATTAGACTGAGTGGCCATTAAATCTCCATGTGAAAACTATTAGTTGCCTTAACTTGAGCAGGTTATTAGATCTCTCTGACACTTTACTGCCTCACTTGGAGACTAGAATGATAATTTTGCCTTTGATGGTTCCACAGGGATTAAATATATGAATATATGCACAAAACTGGACAAAATATGGACACTCAATGGCAAGTAATTATCCTGATAATCATTGTTTTTACATTTGTTTGGGGGGCTGCTGGTTAGTTACATCAGCATGAATTTTATTCCTCTCCATTCTGGGCCTTCTTTTATGAAAGTGTTCAGTGTATAAATATGAAGAAATAAGAAATTGGACTATTCCTACTCGAATGTGGTCTAATCTTAGATTTTAAGGTTCTTATAGAAACATTTTAAATCACTTATAAGTAATAAATTTAGTGAACTTCACTGAATGCTTATTTCCCAGCATTCACTGTGCTGTGTGTCTTGTGCCCTTCTCCTTTTAATAATGGTATAAAATGCCATTGTTAACCCCATTTTTAAGTAGAGCAAAATAAAACTACGAACCATCCATGAAACCGTAATTGCTATGAAATTTATAATCCAGATTTCTCTAATTTCCTCTCAACTCTTCTTCTATGTTACCTTCCCTTTACTTAATGGTACAAGTTGGTTAACATTCAGAGCAGCAAGGATGGTGACAGCTCCCAACTTTGCCCCCCATAAAACAGATAAAGTAACTAGGTAATAAAACCAAATCCCATGTAAAACATCTAAAATAAAGCTGGGAAACAAAGTATTTGCACAAACCCAAAATATGACTGACAAAATGATGACACTATACCAGTGGAAGGAAGCATATGGAAACAATGCAATGTCTAATGGATTTGAAAACAGCAGAACCTCAAAATTGCCAATAATCACTTACTGAATAGAGTGTAGGACCAAATTGAGAATAGCAGCTGCAACTGTGGAGGTGGGTGTATTAAATTATATATCTTGGGTGAGCACAAGGGGTCAACAGTAAGGTATGAAAGAACTGGAACAATTCAGGGTCCTATGCATTTCTAAAATTAACCAACTGGAGTTGCCTTCCAGGACAAATTCCCACTCCTCTCAGGAGAAACTGCTGGGAATAGAATTTAAATTGAGAAAAACTCAATGGGATTAAAGGAAAGAAAATTTCCAGGTAAAATTCAGGGGGTGGTAGAGAGCCAGGAGATCTCAGGAAATCTGTGACCATTTTTAATTTACATCACAGAATACACAGAAGAGTAGGCTCTAAACCTAGGGTACTGGAATAACTGTAAGGTACAAAATGGCTACAGTCATACTGGTACTGGCTATCTGCTTAGTCAAAGGCCTTTATTTTCAGTACAAATACAAACACGTCTTCTTGGGCTTCCTCAAGCATAAAGACTGGGTTCTAAGAAGTTCCCAGAAGAAGAAACTGAAAGCTCAGAAATCCTAAGAAATCTTTTCTGCTGTGTTTTACTGATCAAAGCAGTAGTAAGGCCAACCCAGTTTCAAGGTGTGGAGAAATAAATTCCACTTGTCAATAAGAAAGTGACGCTCATGTACAGGAAGGAAGGAACAGATGGAGGTCATCTTTAGAGACCGTTTACCATATATGCTTATTTTAAAATCAAACAATGGAAGGATAAATTCTAAACTTTTAAAAAATAGTTACCTATAGTATGAGAGAATAATTAGGGTGGAATGGACAGCAGTAGAATCTAGACTGCAAATATCTTATGTGATGGTTAATGTCATGTGTCAACGTGGCTAGGCTACAGTGTTCAGTTATTTGGTCAAGCAAGCACTAGCCTGATAATTATTAAGAGTATAGTATAGATAGACTTGAATCTATAATCCATTCATTGCATCTAAAGCTGATTGATTCTACAATCAACAAGGGGGATTGCCCTCAGTAATGAGGGGTCTCACCTTACCAGTCAGTTGGAGATCTGAAAAGGCAGACTGAGGATTTCAAAATCAGAAAGTATTTCTGACTCAACTTCAGTTAGCCAAATTTACCTGGGGAATTCAGAGTCAACCTCAGCATCACCTTTATCAGAGTTCCCAGCTGTGGCTAGCCCTCCAGAATTTGAACTTGCCAGTCACTAAATCTCTTTAGTGATAGATAGAGATGATATAGATATAGATATATGATTCATTCTGTTTTTCTGGAGAACTCAGACTAATATGTTTTGTTTTGTAGATTTGACTTTAGAACCATCAATATTCTTACAATTATAACCGAAATTAAAATAAAAAAGCAAATCTTAAAAATTTAAGCTAAAATAAAACCAATTAACCTAAAAGCCGATCCATTGTTGATATAACTACACTGAGAAACTTTTCCAAATGACTTTATTTATTTATTTATTTTGTATTATCCGTTGTTTTATTGACAGGAAAGGAAACACTCTGATTAAATATTCCTACTAGATGTTATTGACTGGTACATGAGTTTCATGAGGAAATGGAGTTGATATTTTCCAATTTGAAGGGAGGATAGGGTCAATAAGGCATCATTGTTCATTGTTCACTTAATCTGGCCTTCTGATGGTGTGTCAACACATGCCCACACACAGATCAGAAATACTCCCCGTATGCATATTCATAGAGCAGTATAATACAGTTTCTCCAATCTGCATGTAAAAACAACCTTATGCTTATGGAAATGCAGTTGGTCTATTAACAACAAAAACAATCGAAATAACAAAAAATAACAAATTCTAAAATTACATTTTCAATGGGAAAACAACATTTAGTTATTGAGGAGACAAAATCTAATTTCACAATTTTTAAGTAATACCCAGTAACTTCTAACTTTGTGTTTGCCATGGCAATATTCTGTACCTTTGCATGTGATGGTATGTCAAATATCATCAGCACACTACATGCAATACAAAGTCTGGGTTTAGCTACTGTTTTTTTTTTCTTCTTCTTCTTCTTCATTTTCTATATTAGCAAGGAGACCTTGATCCATTTAACCAATTTGTGTTCATTGGCATATTCTTTTTTTAAAAAATTTTTATTGTCTTTTTTTTTAAAAAAAAGATAAATAGATCACATAAAATGTTACATTAAAAATCATAAGAGTCTCCCATATACCCCACTCACCACCCCACCCCAGCTCCTCCCACACCAACATTCCCTTTCATCAGTAAGGCACATTCATTGCATTTGGTGACTGCACCCTGGAGCACTGCCACATTGCATGGACCATAGTTTACATTGTAGCTCACACTCTCCCCCAGCCCATCCAGTGGGTTATGGCAGGATATACAATGTCTAGGCTTGGATCCATGCAATATCATTCAGGACAACTCCAACTCCTGAAAATGCTCCATATCATATCTCTTCCTCCTTCTCCCTGCCTTCAGCAACTTCCATGGCCACCATCTCTGTATCAATGGTACAATTTCTTCCATTGCTAGAGTCACAACAGTTGTATAGTAGAATACCAGCAAGTCCACTCCAATCCAAATTATATTCCTCCATCCTGTAGACTTTGGGATGGTGATGTCCACTCCACCTCTAAATCTAGAGGGGGCTTAGATCCCACATGGCAGTGGGATATGATTCTCCTGCTTGAAGATGTAGACCCTCTCGGTTCCCTGGAGTGGTGGCTGACCATTCTCACCTCCCCTTCAGCTGACCTAGGCAAGTTCAATGAAGAAGAGAGTAGGTGTTGCAACTCTTCTGAGGCTCAGGACCCAGCTGGCACATAGACAGTCCAGAGAATCAAGTGTCCTGAGCATACACAAACTTTAGCACCAATCACAGGTTCAGTGAAAGTGACAGAAGAGGCATGTATAGAAAGGTCACACCTAAGTCCAACTCCATCACAATCAGGAGCACAAATTCCAAGGAAGGGTCCACTAGCAAGGTAATGAGCTCCAGAGTCATCTGTTATGACCATAGAACCTGTGTGTCTCTGTAGTCCTCAGGAGCACCTGTACCTGGGGTTGTATCTACCTTGGCTGTCTCTGAGATGCTGCTGAGATGTGTGTAAGTGTAACCCTCTGATGAACTCCTGACTCATTTTGAAGTCTCTTAGCCCTATAAACTCATTTGTCTTTTCCATTTCCCCCTTTTATTCAAGGTCTTTTTCTAGTTGCATCATCAGCTGGTGATAGTGGTAATCCCTCAGTGCCAGGGAGGCTCATCCCCAGGAGTCATGTCCCACACTGGGTGGAAGGTGAATACATTTACAAGCTGAGTTTGGCTTAGAGAGTAGCCATATTTAAGTAACATGGAGGCTCTCAGGTGGTATCTCATAGGCACCCTGCCTCTCTAGGCCTAGTTGAAATTTTAAGCACACAGACTCATAAGCATAGTTGTCAGTATCAAGGGCCCATCACTGGACCATCCTTCTTCACTGGTCTTTGCCCTTCCACTTGGGGAATTGTTGCTGTTCCATTGGGGAATGTGACAGAGCTCCCCCAGATGGAAATCAGCACTCCCTCCGTTGTCATGTGTAACTCTATCCACTATGAGAATACCCAACAAACATCTGAACATATCTGTATGCTCTAAATGCATGCCCTGGAGAACTCACTCCCACCCAAGCATCCCCAATCAATGACACCCCACATCAGTGCTCATCCCCTGCCATAGTCGAACCCCTCTGGTAATCCAAAACTTCTTAAACAATGAAGCCTAATATATTGCCAAATTCAATTAGTAGGAAAATGAAATAGTATTGACAAGTTTAAAGATTAGAAATAGAATACATAATAATTTAGAAAAACTAAAATAAAGTAAAACATAAATTGGGGGATAAAAAAAGAAAAATATCATTAAACTTTGTTTTTGACATTTTGCCTTTGATCACAATAACAGGTGTCCGGCATTTACAGTGGCAAGGCAATCTCTTCCATTCCTTCCCAAATGACTTTAAAATATATTAGTAGATGTTCTTCCTTGGTAGGTATATTCTAAGGACAAAATAATTGCAAAATAATATGTATATCTTAAAACAATTTTGGAAATCATATTATCAGTATTAGCATTTATATTGATATTTTGAGACTTCTGTGTGTAGGCTGGGAAAAAATGAGAAATTATATGATATTATAAATCTATCATTCCTTGTGCTATTGAGAATCAGTTTCCCTGGCATGGGAGAAAATAAAGAAGACAGTATAAATTCTTGATGTATTTTCTCCTAAATTTTTTTCCTCATGACCTATTTTATCTTAATAAAAATATTTTCTAGAAATATTTTCTAGAAATAATGAGCAACCTAGAAGAAATACATAATCAACATATTGCCTGAAATATTTTTTTCCTCTAAAAGAAAACAGAGTTCCCTGGAGAAATGGCTGGGTCCAGGAGTAAGAAATGTACATGATGAGCCTGATAAGTTTTGCATACCAAATAGCAAAGAAACTATCAAAGACAACAACAGCAAAAAATCATGTCAAAACTACTTAGGAGTCAACTTGCAAAGGTTTTCACTGGTCAAAGAGAAAAAAAATGCTCGTAAGTATGGATATAACCCAAATGGATTTAAACACTGAAATCGTTTAAATCCATTAGTTCCTAATGATAGTTTTAAAAAAAGAATCCAATAGATCAATATTGAGGATGCTAGGGAATCAGGCTATTATTTTGAAAAATGTAAATAAAGGAAAATAAACATTTGTGCTTGCTTTTCTGTATGGGTTTGTTTACTCCTGGGTATACATATTATGTATATGTGAAATGTCTCTTTATAGAAGTATTCTAGCTAATAAGTAAAGAATAAATGTTATTGTATTAGTCAGCCAAGGAGTGCTGATGCAAAATACAGAAATCTGCTGGCTTTTATAAATGGTATTTATTGGGGTAGGAACTTACAGATACCAAGCTATAAAGCATAATTTACTTCCCTCACCAAAGTCTATTTCCATGTGTTGGAGCAAAAATGTCTGCCAATGTCTGCCAGGGTTCAGGCTTCCTGGATTCCTCTCTTCCCACATCTTTGCTTCTCTCTGGGCTCAGGTCCTCTGTCTTCTCCACAAGGTCAGCTGTAGTCTATGAGGCTCTCTAGACTTTACCTCTCTCCACAAGATCAGCTGTAGACTATTAGGCAAATGACTCTATCTGTCTCCCTGGGGTTTCTGCCATGTCTAAGGAGTTATCTCTATTCCTCTGTGTTCTTCTCCCGGCTCAGGTCCTCTCTTCCCAGGGCTTGCTTCTCTTTCCTCTGTGTTCTTACTTTCCAGGGCTCCAGCTCAAGACTCCAGCATTAAACTCCGAATCAAAACTCCAATATCAAAATTTTCAACTCTCTTCTTTTGCTATGTCCTTTACCTGTGAGTTCCCACCCACAAAGGGGCAAGGACTCAACACCCTACTGATGTGGCCCAATTAAAGCCCTAATCATAATTTAATCATGCCCAGATACAGACCAGTTTACAAACGTAATTCAATATCTATTTTTGGAATTCATAACCATATCAAACTGCTATAGTTATATTCAGCATATTTCAGTCTTCCAAAGAATTAATGGAGCTAGTCACTGATTATCAATAACAGTCACAGAATGCAGACAATCATTTATTACATACCTCCTAATGAAAGAACAGCAGCATCTAAAAAGTAGTCTTGTGGAAACAAACAAGCAAAAAATGATTAAGCCTCCAGATGTAAAATGCAATTTGTAGGAAATTCAGTGATAAAAGAGATGAGAGGTGGAGGCGTCTTTGGGACATGGTGCTGCCCTGGATGGTGCTTCAGGGGCAATCACCGGACATTTTAAATCCTCACAGGGCCCACTGGATGGAATGGGGGAGAGTATGGGCCATGATGTGGACCACTGACCATGAGGTGCAGAGGTACCCAAAGATGTACTTACCAAATGCAATGGATGTGTCATGATGATGGGAATGAGTGTTGCTGGGGGGGGGGGGAGAGGTGGGGTGGGGGTGGTGGGGTTGAATGGGACCTCATATATATATATTTTTTTTAATGTAATATTATTACAAAGTCAATAAAAAAAAAGAACATATGAAATCAGCAAAACTCACAGGGACATAATCAGAAAAATTCAGATCACAGGAAAGTCAATACGATAAGCAATCTAGCTTTACAATAAATTACAATAATTATGAAAAAGACATGGAGATTTTAGAAGTAACCAATTACAATGTGTGATTAAAACAAAGAATTAGATAGTGATAAGTAGAGATAGATATATAGATATCACAGATTTTGAGAACTGGTAATGTGAACACACTGAATATGTGATGATATTAAAAATATTGAGTAATTTAAAATATAATTTCCCCTAAATCTCTATTATCAGCAAACACACTTTTGCTTCTCTTGCCCTGAGGTTTGTGTATTGTTCGAGTTGTTTGGTTCAGGCGGTGGCTTGTGTCCAAATGTGTTTTAGGATTACTTCCGTCTCTTCAGAGAGCATGTTTTTCTCACTGAAAATGGTAGGAGCACATAACCAAACTTAATCACAATATTGTTACCACCAATGACACTCTAAGTTGGACTCCTAGCCAAGTCTAATATTTACAGGCAGGGACACAGACTTTGCCCACAAGGGAAGGCTGCAAAGTCACAGAGCAAAGGGCATAGACACATAATTCTATACTAGAGAAGAAGTGAAGAAATGGAAACTAAAGTCCATTCTACCACAATGCTTATAAGTGTTGAAAAAATGAGTTAACAATAACGTCAAAAAAGAATTTAAAAGAAACAATTAAGAAAGAGTTCTAGAGATCAGTATTCAAGTGTTATTAAGTCTGGCATTTATAGAATAATACAAGTGAGGGAACAAATAAAAGATCTATGAGTTGACAAATATTGAAGACAGATCATAGCAACATGTTAGAGAGGGAAGGTTATTTTACTGTTTTGTCTATTTTTAAGTTTTTTTTCCTTCCAAAGTAAACAGTTAAAAATTTCAGAATAATTGAAAAACAAATACAAAATATTCTTTCACCATTGTTTATAGAATGTAAAATTATGAGCAAACATTTTCTAAACATTCTTAGATATACAAAGAGTTTTAAATACTGCCTTAGGGAAGAGGAGTTTCCTAAAAATGAAGCAACATCTGAATTATGAAAGGCCAGATGAGAAACCATGTATATTTGCTCTTTATGTAAAACTTTTTGGTAATACCTGCTAACAAATTAATGATTAGATGTTTCCTAACAGAAGAATTTCAGTCCTTTTATCACAGTATTTGTATAAGCACCTATTTAGTGAGTACTTGGTGACTTGGCAAAATGAATGATCATATATATTTTCAGTATTTTACAATGACCTCAACTCAACAAAAATAAAATTCTGATCCCCTTCTTTCTCATCCTTCACATAATCAAATTGGTGCTTAGTTTATAAACAACTGTTTATAAACTGTTCCTAAAATCATCCACTTACTTCAATTTCTGTTTAATGACGTATCATTAGAGAGATTATTTAGCCCTTTTGTTTTCCTTATTTAAATGTCAAGGTATGATATGTATTAGTTATAACGGATTTTAAACTCAGATAAAACCTTTACTTATCTTTGTATCATCTTTATCTTCATTACTCTGAGGAAACCTTCCATAAAAAAGAGAAAGCAGAGATGAAAAATTAAGAAAGGTTTTATAAAGATTGCCTTTCCTCTTTAACTAGATAAGCATTTGATATTACTTTCCAACTCATTGTACCACAATATCTTAGATGACAGTAAAAAGAATTGTAAAAATTATCCAATATTCTAATAAATTAAAATATTTCAATCCAGGAATATTTGGCATAGTGAAATTATTTGAATACTGATAACTTGAAAATTCATTAGACCCTTGACTTATTTCCATATGTGATTTCCATATGTGATTTAAATATGAAAAGACTTCTTTATATTAAATATTGATAACAATGCGGTTTTGGTGATATTTCTAAATTGTAACTAACTAAGCTGGAATACATTGGAACTGAACTTTTAATAGTCAGGACACTTATCCAAAAAAGAAATACAAATGGCTAAAAAGCACATGAAAAGATGCTCAACATCACTAGCTATTAGAGAAACGCAAATCAAAACTACAGTGGGATATCATCTTATACCCATTAGACTGGCAGCTATTAAGTTAACAGGACCACAAGTGTTGGAGAGGATGTGGAGGAATGAGAACACTTATCCACTGCTGGTGAGAATGTAGAATGGTGCAACCATTGTGGAGGACAGTTTGACAATTCCTCAGAAAACTAATTATAGAACTGCCATTTGATCCAGCAATTCCACTGCTGGGTATTTACCCAGAAGAACTGTAAGCAAGGACACGAACAGATATATGCCCATCAATGTTCATAGTGGCATTATTCACTATTACCAAAAGCTAGAATCAACCCAAATGCCCTTAACAGACGAATGGACAAGCAGTTGTGGTATATACATACAATGGAATGTAAGAAGGAATACAGTATTAACACACGGGATAACATGGATGAATCTTGAGGGCCTTATGTTGAGTGAGCAAGCCAGGCACCGAAGGGCAAATCTTACATGACCTCACTGATATGAGTTAAGCAATATGAGTGGACTCATAGAGTTAGAGTTTGGAAGATAGGTTTACAGGAAATAGAAAGGAAGAAGAAGTTTGTGAGTCAATGCCCATATGGGCAAAATCTGTGATAAGGTGGAGATGCCTAGTTGTTCAGTGGAGGGGCATGACAGTGGTGCAATGGTACTCTTGGGTTGGGTAGTGCTGGTTTGTCAAGGGGGTAGGGTAGGGAGGGTGGGTTGGATTGTCCATGGAACTGGGGGGAGGTTTGCAGGAAGGAACAGGTGAACACTGGGGTTTGGCAGGTACATGGTTAAAACCACAATGTTGGGAACACTCTTCTGGCAATATGGCAAGTTAGGGTTACTGGTTTAGGGTGTTGGATGTGGGGGGCATTTGGGACAGGCTGCACCTTGGACAGGCTTCTAGGGAGTGTGTGAGTTTTCATCTTGCCATAGTGTGTTATTAACAGTGGGTGGAGACCCATATAATGAGTTGGAAGGTATTGGATTTCCATCCTGGGGAGGGCCACTATGTTCTCAAATAGAGGGGCAGGAGTCTCCTGAAAGCATGGGCAGTACCTAATAGAGAAAGACAGACCAGTGTGTCAAGCTCTAAATGTTGTTGCAAGTAACTATGAATCTTGTCTGTCAAGAAGTGAATCCTGATGGTTGTTGCAGGCCCCAAGGGTCCTGAGGGGAGGAGGAGGGAGGAATAGAACAGATGGAACAGGGGGCATTTTGGGTGTGATGAAAGTGTTCTACATGATACTGCAATGATGGATACAGGTCATGTTAAATCACATTCAAAATTCATAAAAACGTATGGTCCAAAATGTAAACCATAATGTAAACCATTGACAATGGTTAACAGCTATGTTGCAGTATTTGTACATTAGTTATAATAAATGTAGCATCCACATTTACAATGTTATTAATAGGGGAAGAGGGGAAAGGGAGAGGATGTTGGGTGTATGGGAGTCTGCTGTATTCAGTATGACTTTTCTGTAACCTAAAACCTCATCGAAGACAAAATTTAAAAAGTAAGACACTGAGGGAAAAAAAACAGAAGAAAAGTCACTGTACATATAGGTCAACAGATCTTACAGTGATGAAAGGCAAAATGTCAAAATTTTTAAATAATTTTTCATTATTTTTTATTATCCCAACCCAAATTTTAAAAATTTGTATTATTTTTTATTTTTTGGTATTATATTTATTATTTTAAAAACTATCATTAGTATTTCATTTTCTTATTAATTGTATTTGGCTATTTTATTGGTTTAATTTCTGAAGATTTGGATTGCAGAAGGGTTACAACTGTGGCAGGGAGGATCATAGGTACGGGGTGTCAGTGATAAGAGATACAACACAGGAAGCTCATCTGGGCATACATTTAAGGCATATAAATGTGTTCAAGTGCTCATCATTGTCACATGGCTGGAGAGTCATACAATGACTGAAGGAATATCAAACTTCCCATCCTGGGGAGTTTTGTCACATTCTTTAATGAACAGGTAGAGTCCCCTGAGTACAGGGGCAAAGACTAGTGAAGGAAGGAGGATGGTCCATTGACAGGCCCTTGATATTGATGACTGTGCTTATGAACCTGTACTCTCGAAATTGAAACTTAGACTAATATTACAGGTTGCCTAAGAGTTGCCTCCTGGAAGCCTCCTTTTTACTCAAATGTGGCCTCTCTCCAAGTGGAATTCAGCATATAAATACATACCTTTCTCCCAGCATGGGACAACTCCCAGGGATGAGCCTCCTTGGCACTGACTAACAATGCAACTGGAGAAAAACCTTGACAAAAAAGGGAAAAAGGTAAAGACAAATGAATTTATATGGCTAAGAGACTTCAAAATGAGTCAGGAGGTCATTTCAGAGTTACACTTATGCACATCTCAGCAGGATCTCATTGACTGCCAAAGTAGATACTACCACAAATAGCTGGGCTCCTCAGGGTGCTGGAGACATCCAGACAGTATAGGCAGTGCACATAGCTCAGGAATTTGATGCCTTGCCAGTGGGGCCTACTTTGGAATTTATGCTCTCCAGTGTGGCAAGAGTTGGACTCAATTGTGGTTTCCCTACACATGGCTCTTCTGTCCTTCTATTTGAACCTATAGTTAGTACTAGAGTTGTTAGGTGTATGTCCAAGAGACTTAAATCTTTGGGCTGACCATGTGTCAGCTGGGCCCTGAATCTCAATGGAGTTGCAACACCTACTCTCCAGTTCTTTGGTCTCACCCAGGACAACTAACAAGGAGGTAATGATGTAAAACTACCATACCAAGGAACTGAGAGAATCTACAACTGCAAGCAAGAGAGTCCCATCCATCAGCCCAATGGGATCTCAGCCCCCTCTCAATTAGGGGTGGAGTGAACATCACCATCCCAGAATCCTCAGGATTGTGGAATGGACTATGGACTAAAGTAGACTTACTGGTATTCTGCTATAGACCTACTGTGATTCTAGCGATGGAAGAAATTATATCATTGATGTGGAGGCAGTGGCCACTGGAGGTTCTGAAGGCAGGAAGAGGGAAAAACGGGTATAATATAGGGGCATTTTTGGGACTTGGAAATGGTCCTGAATGACATTGCAATGACAGATACAGGTCATTATATATCTTGTCATAGCCTAAAGAATTGGGTGGAAGAGAGTGTAAACTACAATGTAAAATTTAACCCACGCTTAGTGGCAATACTCCAAAATGTGTTAATCAATTGCAATGAATATACCACAGTAATGAAGGATATTGTTAATGTGGGAAAATGTGGGAGGTGTGGGGAGTGGGGCATATGGGAATCCCCAATATATATATACATATATATATATTTTATATAATTTTTATAGTTCCCCCCCCTTGTTGTTTGTGCTCACTGTCTGCTCTCTGTGTCCATTTGGTGTGTATTCTTCTTTGTCTGCTTGTCTTTTTTCTTCTTGTCTTTTTCTTTAGGAGGCACTGGAACCAATCTTGGGACCTCCGGTGTAGAAGAGAGACACTCAATTGCTTGAGCCACCTCATCTCCCTGTCTGCAATGTCTCTCACTGTCTCTCCTCTGCATCTCCCTTTGTTGTGTCATCTTGCTGCTCCAGCTCTCCAAGGTGCAGGCCACCAGCTCTCCAAAGCTTAGGCCAGCTTGCCTTCATCAGGTGGCCCAGGGAAACAAACCCAGGGCCTCCCATATGGTAGACTGGAGCCCAATTGTTTGAGCCACATCCACTTTCCAATTCTCTATATTTTTTTATGTAACATTTATGTAATCTAAAGGGCCTCCCATATGGTAGACTGGAGCCCAATTGTTTGAGCCACATCCACTTTCCAATTCCCTATATTTTTTATGTAACATTTATGTAATCTAAGTATCTTTAAAAAAGAGAGAGAGGCTTATGAAGCATATTAACCAACTGAAATGTATGGGCATTATTTTAATCCTGAGTTTAAAAAGTAAATATAATAAAAAATTTCCAAGACAGAAAAAAAAAAGTTAGTGCTCTCCACAGCTCTTTCTTAACTCATTTAATATGGATTGGGAAGAAAAGAATTTGAGCAGCTATCAGTGATTCATTTCTCTCCAGTTGTAGGGAAAAAAGAAAGCCACTAGCTGCCTGGTTTAGCCTCCTTTTAAACATGGTAGCTGAACCTCTTGACAAATAGAAAAATGATATTTGTTAAAAAAAGAGTCCTTATCTAAGGATTTATCAAAGAACTTAACTTATGTTTTTAGCATAATTCCCATGGCTTATGATTGATTATGGTAAACAAACCCATAATCCGGATTTGTTAAGCATAGCTCTATGCAAGATGTCACTTATAACTATCTGGAGCATATATTTTTAATCTGTCATAACTTAAATGCTCCCCACCATTTAAAGGGACCTGCATACTTAGAGACCTCATCTATTACTCTGGTCCAGAGAGTACTTGTCCAATGAGAGTAGGAAGGACCTGAGAAGGGCCCTTGAAATCCCGGAGCTCTCCCTGCTTTGCCTGTGTCTCTTGATTGTTCACAACCTTGAAAATTTTAATGAAGCTTGATACTGGATATTTTATTTGTGTGAGGTTGATTTGTCAGTGTTTTAAAGTACTTAAACACCTTCTGAATTAAATTATGGGATTTCCTGATACCTATTCCGACCTATGTGACTGAGAAATAGACTAAGGGATGCCAAAGCTCTGCATAGTTAGCTGCAAGGCCAAAACAAGTATCTTTCTTTCTGTCAGCAGTTAAAAATGATGATCAGCAAAAATATTGGTAACTACTCCTAAGAAATATAAATTGGATTGATAATTGCACCTACACTGATAAATCAGAGGATTATAAGAATATTTGTCTGTGAAACTCTATAAAGGATAGCCATATAGTTATAAAACAGGATTGCTTTCTACAATTGATAATGGATAGGTAATTACATATTTTGGCCTTTACCATATGGAGGTACACATTCTTGAATGGTCCATATATGCTGCCTTAGAAGTGGAAAAACATTACACGTAAATACGCTACTGATCATATCATCTATAAATGCACACTTGGACAAGACTGATCCTCCGCTGGGTTTTCCCAAAAATGCTCACCTTCCAGACATGTGGCATCTGCCTTTGTATCCTGACGCCTCCCTCTGGCCCTGCTTGCCACGTGCCACCCCTCAACAGGAGTAGCATCACCTTCGAATCATCGCCTATACCCTATGCAGAATTACGACTCCTCTTTCAGGTGCTTAGCAACCAGGTCACATCTCTACTTTAGCCCTTAGGGCTTTAGATATGACTGTTTACATGCTGTTTTCCCTATAAGATGAGATAATTGAAGACAAGAAATAATTGTCACTCATAGCTTAATCAACAGGAAATTTTCTGATAAACACTGGACTTTCAATGAATAATTATTGAGTAAGTAGCTTTCATATAGAAATGGCAAGTTGCCACACGATTCTGCCTGTTTACACAATTTGATTTTTATTTTCATTTTGAATGCATTTAGAACTCAGACACATCTCAGCAACTTTTTGCAAGTCTCACCCATCTCTAGTATAGACAAAATTTAGTGAGCAAGCATGACATAGGAACTAAATTATGACATGATCGATGCAGTGAACCTTTCTTTTTAAATGTACTAAATATGTATGGTTCTCTACTAATGTAGCAAATTTATATATGTATAACAAGACTTTCTGTAGGTCTGCCAGCTTGAGAGCACAAAAGGAATCATAGTATACCTATGTTTTTTCTTGCTTATGCTCCATCTACTCAGCATGCCTAAATTCCTGTCAAGTGTGTATTTATGTGAGGCCACTAGGATGAATATGCCCATGTTTCCTTCAGAAAACGAGTTCTGACTAGCCATTTTGCTTCAGATGGGTACTTCTCCTTTGATTAGGCACCACAAGTCCTCATGGGCACCATCTCAATTGCCAATGGATACTATACCAATAGGGTTTCAAAACTGCTTGATGTTCAGAGGTTGAGTCTGGGACAATCTTTCTCCTTCATATTTTTTTTTTATCCCCCCCCCCCCCCCCCAGTTGTCTACTCTCTGTCCATTCACTGTGTGTTCTTCTATGACCACTTCTATCCTTATCAGTGGCACCGGGAATCTGTTTCTTTTTGTTGCATCATCTTCTTGTGTCAGCTCTCCGTGTGTGCGGTGCCATTCCTGGGCAGACTGCACTTTTTTTGCGCTGGGTGGCTCTCCTTATGGGGCGCACTCCTTGCACATACGCGGGGCACACCCCTGCGTGGCAGGGCACTCCTTGCGCACATCAGCACTGCACGTGAGCCAGCTCCACACGGGTCAAGGAGGCCTGGGGTTTGAACCGCGGACCTCCCATGTGATAGGCAGACACCATATCCATTGGGCCAAATCCGCTTCCCTCTCCTTCATTTTTAGCTTGCACATTGCTGAAGTTTTCCAGGGGCATGCACACAAAGCTATTCTGCTTGGGCCCCAATGTTTTCTAAAGCTCTTAATGAAACAACTCTTTATGAATCAATTTACCTCCACTCTTCTCCACAGAACTCAGAACTGAATCTATGGAGTTTGAGCCAGAAGAAAAGTCCAAGTGAACTACATTAAGCTATAGTCGGTATAGTCCACCTCCTCTGTCTAAGACTTTGTCCTGAGCAAGGTCTGCCTGATTTTGCCTTCTTGACTCTGTTTTCTCCTTTGATGAGTTCTCCCCTGGAAAGCCCCTTATATACATGAACTGCATGCTCCTTTTTCCCAAGGCTTTCCAGGCATGTCTATCTGGGCTATGGACATAATGAGCATTCAAGTGAAGTTCCTGATTTCTTATGCATACATATAAACCTTGTAGAATACACTAATTTTCCAAAACACAAAAATATTTATGACTTAGTTTGTGATCCCTTAAAATCCACAAGAAGTGCTTACAATGTAAATGCAAGCTGACATATCAACTGTTTCAGCAGCTGCTATAAAGATTAAAAATGAATCACTTCCTCTTTTTCCCTACAAACTGAATGACATTGCAACGATGACAGATAAAGGCCATTATATACTTTTTCAAAACTATAAAATTGTGCAGGGAAGAATGTAAACTATAATGTAAACTATATTCCATGGCTAGTATAAATCCTTCAATATATGCTCATCAATTGTAACAAATGTATCACACTAATGAAAGATGTTAACGGGGGAAGTCTCAGAGGGGGAGGAGGTGGGCTATATGGGAATCCCCTGTATGTTTTATGTAACATTTATGTAATCTAAAGCTTCTTTAAAAATAAAATTTAAAAAATAATTTAAAAGTTTACAGCAAATTAACTTGAATGTAGACTTTTAAAATGTGTACTTTAATATGTTTTTAACTTAATGCACCTTGGTCAGAAAGCTTTGAAGTTCTTATTAATTGCATTAATCTGGCATTCTCTCTATTCCCAAAAGTTCAATACTAAATGAAGAAATCTACATTTTCAGGAGGAGAAAAAATGAAAAGTCTCCCCTCCCCATATCAAAATAATGTTCCATAAATAGTTTATAAACAGCTTTACTGTTCACATCTGAGTGTATTAAAATTTGGGGTGATCTCTTGGACTTAAATTCACAGAAGATTGTCATGGACAGTTCATATTTCTTTGGAGTCAAGCCGACCTAGGTTTGGATCACTGCTCACACACTTGTGGGAGTTCCATGACTAAATTTCTCAAAACCTGTTACCCCATAAGTGCACTGAAGATAATGCAAGTGAAATATGACAAGGCTCTTGGGGGAATCTAATGAGATACTCTATCCAGAACTCAAAATTTTGTACAGCACATTTACTTGCTCCTTTTCTTTGTGTGAACTACACACACACACACACACACACCTCTATAGCATTATATATTTCAAATGCTAATCTACATAGATTTAAATGTGAGATGAAAAAAGATTGTATCTTTGCAGCTTTAAGAATCAGGCTAAATAAACGTTTTTTACAACTAGGGCTAATAAATCTAATTACACATTATATTAGTAGAACATGAGCAAATTTTATAATTGAATACAGTGTTATTTTAATAGAAAATTACCCGTGTCAACTTTCTAATCAGATGCCCTTCATATTATCAGCATTTATAAGAAATATGACCTTGACTCACTGATTCTGTCTAGAATCTCACTGGGTTCTGTGTCTTAGAATTAAATATTATATTACTAAAGAAGGCAGCTTCCTATAAACTTTACACAACTTGTTATCATTTAGAGAAATTTCATGCATTCCATACTATAATGATTAAAGATTATACAAAAGAGAACATCTACATAAACTAAATGTGACTGTGACTCAATAGCCTGTTCTGAAACTCTTCACATCAAACTGCAGTTGCCTTTCCTAGAACTAGGAATGGCTCTAAGATGACCCTG
This sequence comes from Dasypus novemcinctus, assembly GCF_030445035.2. Classification (NCBI taxonomy): domain Eukaryota; kingdom Metazoa; phylum Chordata; class Mammalia; order Cingulata; family Dasypodidae; genus Dasypus; species Dasypus novemcinctus. Next base: position 21,738,895 of record NC_080676.1, on the reverse strand, counting down.
GGAACAAACCATATAAGAAACTGTAAAATAAACACTCTTGGAAAGGATCCACAAATGGTCTTACAGTATATCAGGACCTACACAATTGTGGTCTACTGTCTGGTGGTTAAGAGTGGTGGTTGAGAGGGTGGGTTCTGAAGTCCTAGCTACACAATTACTGGCTATGTGACCTTGGCATGTCTTTAATAGTTACATTATTTATAAATAGAAATTTATCTAAATGTATAAAATACCTCTATATGGGTTGTTTTTTTATTCTGATATGTTCAATACTTATAGTTAAAAGCACTTGACACCTGACAGAAGAGAGGAACTAATAAGAAATGAGAGGAAACTATTCTGGGCCCAAATTTACCAACTTAGAAGTGAAATTCTGATATCATTAGGGGAGGCAGCAAGTAGTTACAGGCAACAAGTCGGAGAAGACTTCTTGGATGCAGGACAGATAGCTCAAACACCTGTGACTATTGAAGATACTCATAAACTTTCGCTGAACCCCAAAGGCTAGATTTATCATCATTGTTTTTGTGACATGTTCTATAAATAAACTCAGCTCAAGAGTCACATGCTAAAACCATTTGTGAGGGAAATAGTGTATTTTTCTATATCTGGCAATTTATTCTCTCAGGGAACACAATTAACATTCATAGCAGTGAGGAAGGTTGTTTTACACTCAATGGTGAATGTGACACAGATCCAGAGGGATGTTTCCCAGTTTCTCGCTCTAGCACTTTCGTTGTATATAGATAGGATTCACTGAAGTGGCCTTTACACTTGAATTCTCATCACTCTAGTATTTTGTCTGGTTTACCTCATTCCTCTACCTCCCCTCCCTTCCTGGAATAACAGACAAGAAGATTCCTAAAATCGTTCTCACAGAAAAATTATCGGTACATCCGTGAGATGGAGAAATTTTAATTCACCTAGGAGTCAATGTAAGAAAAGGTTACATTGGTAGGAAAGAAACTCCTTGTTAAGATCACTAGGGTAGACAAATATTTTTCATGCCAAGTTCTCAAGTGAGGCAAAACCACTCTCCATGAGTCAAGGAATGGGAGGTGAACTTGAGAAAGGGGTGAGAGGCAAGAAGAGGCCTCTACAAGAGGCAGGAAGATGGACAATGAATGATGTTTGTCATTAGTATAATTACAAAATTGCACAAATGATTTTTTTTTTTTACTGTGTTTAGTTAGAGGCTGGGTTTAAATTCTAGACCAGTATAAAGGAAATGAGAAACAACATGAATGATTGTTAGCGAGTAAAGATGGGCAAAATGAAAAAAGCCCTAAGGATTTTTAGAAACTTTATGTGAGAACTTAACTATTACGGGATATAGAGGTATTTAATTCTATTTACTTTTAAGGGAGAAGAGTTCTACATCTGGATATCTGATATTGATCTATAACTCTTATTGAACCACACTTCACACAAAAATAACTCTGAACTCTAGCAACATACAAAAAAACAAAAACAGGAATAAAAAAACACCACCTGTGAAACCGCACTGAAGAGTGAACAAAAACAAACAGACAAAACATATTTAGCCTGGGTACAGGTCCTTCTGGGCATGTAGGGTGCCTAAAACCCGGGGAGAAACCTGGAGTCTATCTGGCATGAAGAAGCAAAGGATAATTTCAACATGAACGCTGCAACCAGAGAGTAAATGGGGAAAAACGCTGGACAAAGCCACAGAGAGGGAGCCACACTTTTGTGTACAAACTCTGCTCAACCCTTTAGCTGAACTGTGGAAGTACTTTATAGACTCAAAGATCCTCAGCTAAGGCTAAAAAAACTCAGCTGGGATTTCAGAGTGTAGAGCCTGAGTTCAGCTGTGAAACAGAAGTCCCATACTTTACGTGGCCCTTTCCCATAAGGATATTCAGATTCATTTTTTCAGTTTTTTAGCAGGCAGTTGTAAAATTATATTGAAAATTGTTAAATGTTGACAATAAAGGCAAGATAAGACCAAAAATATCCTAAAGCCTAGTGCTAAGTAGGTAAGAAAATATATACTTTGTGAACAATGTTTTTTATAATATTTTAGTTGCTTATAGTCTAGAAACTTAACTAGGAATATTTTGCAGTTTTGGAGTCTCATAATGTAATAATACCAGAATACCTCAGGAAGGACAATGTCTGTGTCTCTACATTCAAAATGCTTACTTTATACTTCATGTTACCCTTGATGAATAATGATTAAGGAAAAGAGCATATACATTTGTCTGTGGACACATTTTTTGCATATAATAAGCAAATTGTAATGTAATACTTATTTGGTTAGCTTTATAAAGCTAAGCAACACCCAATATTTTTCCTCTATTCCTCTAAATTTGCTTTGTGGCATCGAATGGTACCTAAATAACCCTCCTGGGAGAATTTATCTTGATATGCACATAAATATTCCTTACGTTCTCAAACTTCATAAAGTAAATTTTGTTAAGAACATTTCCTCCAATTGTCTTATGTAATGCTCTATGTAAACAGAGCTCACTCCAAATTTGAGTCATTCAATGCTCTCAGACAAAGTTGTCCTTGTAATTATCCCAATGGTTACAAAAAAGGGGAAAAAGAGAAAAACTATGATTTTCCCTCCAAACAGGGAAAAATAATCAAGTAATTTCTGATATTATCATTCCATTTCCTCTTACTTCCCAGTTTTATGATACTTATATATTTTAAATTTTACTCTTTAATTGAGAACAGCAACTCTAGTGAACTTCAGTGTATTTCCATGGACTGGCAATCAAATTGTGTTAAGAAAATGCTAGATAGCATTGTTATGTTGAAAACAGTACACCCACATTTTGTCTTGTTTTGTTCTGCTTTGTTTTGGGTCTTCTGATAAGCTCTTTTGAATTCTATAACTAACATTTTTGCAACTATCCTTGGGCATCTCTATTTAGGATTTTGATATAACTGTTCACATTTGAATACCCTGAGAATCATTTTCAAACATTTCTCTCCCTTTGCTGAACTATCTCTTTATGAGTCTTTCCACAATAAACTGCATAAGAAGAAAAACATGATAAATTAGAAGTTGATGCCAATTATATGATTGATATAAAACTATATTGTATAGATGTCCTTGAACTTGTTCTGTTGCTGTCCTTCTCATTGCTGTAAATGTTTAAATTGAAGATCATATGGATATGAAGAACTTAAAGAATGTTCTTAACACATTATTTTTTTACATACTGACTATTTTAGTTTCCTGGCTGTTAAAGCAAATGCTATGCAATGGGTTGGCTTAACCAACAGGAATTTTTTGACTCAAGTTTTGAGACTAGGAGACATTCAAAAGCAAGGCATCATCAAGGTGATGCTTTCTCCCAGAAGAACACCAATTAAGGCGTTCTGGGGTTGGCTGCCAGTGGATCTTTGGTCCTTGGCTTTTCTGTCACATGGTAATACTGATGGCAGCCTCTCCTGACTTCTTGGTTCCACTGACATCTGACTCTTAGGGAAATCAGGCACCAGCTGGTTTCTTGACCCACAAACCATTTATCCTCCGGCCTTTGCTACTCCCACCTCCTATTCTATTGTGTGCTTTCCCACAACTTGGGGAAAACGTTAAGTCTAATGAAAAGGCCCTGCTGGGAAACGAGGGAAAAATAGCCCCAACTGCTTATCAGAACAGGAATTCTCAATGGCAGGGTGCCTTTCCCCTGAGGTATAAAAAAATATACTCAAGCAGTGTAGATGGATCTAGCTTCTCTGGTGCAAAGTGGGGCATGCAGAGCTGCCTTCTCTTGACCCCAACCTGAGCCACTCCTGTAGACCAGTCATGATGGGATTTCTTGCCCTTTTCTTTCGTACTTTTTAAGATTTATTTTATTTATTAATCCCCATCTCCCTCGTTGTTTACACTTGGTGTCTTCTCTCTGTGTCCATTCACTGTGTGCCTTGTCTGCTCGTTTTCTCTTTTAGGAGGAACTGGGAACTGAAGCTGGGTCCTCCCATGTGGGGGAGAGACACTCAGTCATTTGAGCCACCTCCACTTCCTACTTTGTTGTCTCTCACTGTGTTTCCTCTTGTGTGTCACCTTGTTGCATTATCTTAATGCATCAGCTCGCTATGCCAGCCCATTGCACCAGTATACTGTCTTGCTTGTCCTCTCTAGGAGGCACTGGGAACTGGACCCAGAATTTCCTATGTGGTAGGTGGGAGCTCAATTGTTTGAGCCACATCTGCTTCCCTCTTTTGGACTCTAAGTTGTATAAGTGACAAGGAGATTACTTGCCCTTTCTGGACTCTTTATTATGAGCAAGTAATAAAAGGATCATTTGCTGAAAGTTTCTGTTGTGCCCTAGACTTGTGTTTCCAGGATGCACAGTTTTAACAAGTTATTACAAAGAATTTGGTATAGTGAGCAGGGTGCACCTGGAAATATGGAGCAGGTTAATTTTTTGGCTGCTTTTCTTACTGTTCTTGCATTTCCCATGCCCCTGAGATGGCTTCCTCATCTGTTTGCTAGTTGTTTTTTGCTTGTTGTCTGCTTGTTTTGGGTTTTGTTTTTTTTGCTCATTGTCTGCTCATTGTTTGTTTCTCTTCTTCAGGAGGCACCAGGAATTGAATCTGGGACCTCCCTCCCATGTGGAAAGTGAATGCTCAACTTCTTGAGCCACATCTGCTCCCCTCCTGCATTCTTGTAGTTCCAGATTGTCTCAGGCAACACAGGCCTCCGGGCTGTGTGATTCAGGGATCCCCTTCCCCTTGTATGGGCAGAGGCACTGATGTATGGCTGGGATCCTTGGGCATGCTGTCTCCACCTCTGGGGAAGAGGTGGGGATAAACGGGATTTTGAAAATCACCCAATGAATGCCAGCTAGAGAGCTGATGAATTGGTTTCACATTGAGATCAGAGAGGCTGGGGCTTCCACTGCCCAAAATACACTCCCCTGGCTCATGGTTTCTTACATCTGTTCTCATTCTGGAATCAAGAAAACACATTGTATTAAGGCTACTAAGACTGATTCTGAGGTTAGAGTGAGATCAGTTGTTATTCAGGAGACTATTAGAACTGAAGAAGGGGAATCCGAGATGAAAACAAATGTGCAAGCTTTTTCAGAGACATGAAAGCTAAATATGGGCAGAAGCCGGGAGAGGCTCTCCTGTCATGGCTGTCCCAACTTTATGACGAAGGGGTGACTAGTGCTCTGATTCACCAAACTGAGGGGAGAGATTTGGGCTGCTTCATATCTAGCCCTGTCTTCCAATAGACTCTCAACCAGCTAGAGCTGAGAGCAGTAAAGGGGGAAGGTCAGAAGGAAGTTCAGGGGCTGAATCTCTAGGCTGAGGCCCTACCTTTGTTTGGGTCCCAAAAGGAGTCAGGCAAGCTTTGCCTCCCTCTGGGTGACCTCCCCCAAATGCCAACTAAGCCTTGGAGTAACCAGGAGGAAGCTGCGGCTACACTGAGGCAACTGGGTATTGGTACATGGATATTCCATACACAACAGAAGGATTTAACCCCCAACCAGATCCCCATTTCATGAGGGGATACCGATGATTTTATTAGAAAAAGTTCTCCTGTCCCCCACCAATGGGGTGACAAGTAGATTTTGCTCCTCACCCCAGGGCTACTCCTGGGAGATGTGATTGAGCAAGTATTTCACACTGTCTCTGCTTGGGGGAGGGGTCCCCTGCTAAGGAAATGGCTCCTGTGGTGGCTGATAGGGGAACAGCTAGTGTGGTAGAACGGGTGGCAGCTACCTGTGCCTCCAGGGGGACCACTCACCAAACTACATTTTCATGGTTATCAAGCAAGGTGTCCCCAAGGACTCCACAGACTGGATCTCTCTTGAAGAATTCTTAGAGAGGAAGTCCAGGCTTAGCGGGGACAGTCAGGTCTGCCCATCTCCTTCCCATGGTCCTCAACAATGGGTGGTGGAGGAGGAGGCGGAGAATGCAGATGCCCCACCTCTTCCTTCACCAGGCTGAGAAGTCCAGCCTTTAGGAGGGTCCTCTCTACCCAGACATGACTAATTTAAAAATGGCCTAGGGGCTGGGCTGAGTCCCAGTCCACTGCCAGGGGCCAAAGGTTTTATGATGCTGAGGGGAGCTGTCGGCAAGTCCTGTTGGGAAGTTTTTGGGCATTCCACACTGGGGTAGCAGGAGGTTACTGCCCCCCTCTAGGTTAGTTCCCATGGCTTTTTAGCCATCTCTGTGGCTGTTTCCCACTGAGGAATGCACTGTACGAGTTGATATCCTACACTGCTGCACCTCCCAGCCCTGACTACAGGGATGTGGTCCCCCATCCCCGCAAATTCTGGCCAGCATGTTTGGGCACGTGGCTAGCTGTGCCTTCTCCTCCCCGCAGTGCACCCATCTCCTAGCAGCACTGTCCAGCAGCAAAAATATAGCCTCCCTGGTGGAGAAAAGGATATTACTAAACTAACAGGGGACCTTCTGTTTGCGAGTGTCCTCTGCTGCACTATCTCTTTGCTGTGCTTGAATGCAGTAGCGCCCCCTTTGGCACCTATAGTCCCAGACATTGGGCTATTTGTATTTTGGCCTCATCTTGGTATACCCCTGACACCCCTATATTAGGTGACACAGAAATTTGATGATTTCCACTGAGAAACAGGAGTAGGTGAAGATGGCTCTTACAACTTATCTGCCACTGGGACCTTTGGATCCTAGACCTCCATTGGAGCTGCAGGTTCCTGTCACCCAGACTCACTCCAACAGGTCTCTCCAGTGGGAGGAGGGAACAACAGGAATTCACAGGCCCATGGGTTTCTGGACCAAGAAATTCCCAGATGCAGCCCAGGACTACTCTCCCTTCAAGAGGAAACTTCTGGCGTGTTATTGGAACTTGGTAGAGGCTGAGGGGATCACCGCAAGCTCTCGGGTCGTTCTGATGCCAGAGATTCTCATCAAGTCCTGGATCCTGGGCAATCAGGGCACTCACCCAGGCAGTGTCCAGGAACAGACCACCATCAAATGGAAGTGACATTTTTACTCACCTGGGTGCCTGGAAAGTGACATGCTTGCATGAGTGGGTGGCTGCTGTCCCCTCAATGATGATCCTGTTGCAGCACCAGGTAAGGACCCTTCCCTCCCTGCATTTGCATCCTGGGATCCTCAAATCACAGATGCCCCACTCAGGTGTTCAGTACTCAGTGCTGATTCACTGATGTATTGATGAAGCTAAAGCCACCTGGCTTCCACTGGGCATCAGGCATTGTTCCCCTTGCCTTGGGCAGATTTTATATCACCTCTGGCACTGGAAAAAGTGTCCAAAGGGCTAAATTGTGAGCTGTCCTCTTAGTTCTGGAACTGTCAGACTCAGAAAGCCTCGTGTACCTATTTATTGACTCATGGGCTGTGCTGGACTGAGTCTTTTGTGGACTGCAGGAAATTACATTTTTAAGTTAACCCATTCCTGTATGTGTAAGCCTATTGTATATGGCTGAGAGCGGCCGGAGGCTGAAATCAGTGGACCAGCCAAAGCTGAAGTACCTAGAGGAGAGAGGAGCCATATGACTGACTGCCACTGCTGAGATTGGGGGAAAAGTGAACCTGGATGGGAAAACAGAGACCAGCCCCCGTTTTGCCTTGCCATGTAGTAGGAGTCCAGGATCTCCATCAGCTGACCTTTGGTGAGACACCGTCTCTGATGATTCCTTGATTTAGACATTTTCACAGCCTCTGAACTGTAATATTTCTAATCTAATAAATTCCCACTATAAAAATCAATCCATTTCTGGTATTTTGCATTGGCAGCCTTTAGCAAACTAAAATATGGGCCATTGCTAATGGCTTAGCATTCTGGAGAGGTTTCTGCAAGGAATATGACTAGAAAATTAAAGGTTCCCTGGTGTGGGGATGGCACCTTTGGAAATATTTGGCAGCATGGAAAGGCACCATCTATGTTACACATATTGATGCACATGGTAAGGACCCATATCACAACAAACATCATTGGAATGACCTAGCCAATAAACAAGGTACCATGCTACTTTTTGTATATGATGAGATTGGAGTTCCTTCTGGAGGAAAGGCAGAGGATGAACCCTGCCTGGGGAATGAGGACAATGAACTTAGCCATAGTCACATCTGTTAAAGTGTTGAATTTCCTTTGGATGTACCTCTTTCATTAAAAGAGGTCCAATTTGCCATTTACCAATTTGAAAGATGTCAACCATAAGCCAGAGTCTAAAAGAGACATTTGCAAGCTATTCCTAGAGGGGTCACACCAAGCCACTTGTGGCAAATGGATTATGTAGAACTCCTTCTCCCATTCCAAGTTACGTCCTATGCTTTGATTGCAGTGGACATCAAATCATGCTATAGCTTTGCCTTTCCAACTTGTCATGCATATGCAGTATATACATGGGATAACTTGGAAAAGTGGCTTTGCCATCCCTTTGGATACTGAGATGACACTCCACCCAAGATGAACCCAGACCTATGGAATTAGATAGACCTTTCATTTCACCCATCATCCACAGGCAGCTGGAATTGTGAAAAATTTTAATGGCTTCCTAAGGACCTTCAATATCTATGCCCAGACAACTCTTTTACTGGAAGACTACCCATCTTACACCTGGCAGAAGTTCCTCAGAAGGAAAACATGGCCTTATCCTACTTCCTAACCCAAGGAGGGGTAAGAGAGGTAGAGGAATCTAGGCTTTGCGGTGCTTCTGCCCTTATACCCATCAGGATAAAGACTGGCCTCAAAAGGGGGACCAAGGATCTACTGCTTAGGACTCTACTTTTCATTATTTTTCAGGGCCTCATCCTGCTTTATACCCTATCACACCTTCCACAAGATTCTCAGAATGGTGAGAGGTTAAGGCTACCAGGTAGGGTCATGAAGAAAGCAGGTCTAGCAGTGCTTAACCCACATAGGGTGGCAATCCCTGGGACCTGACACATGCATATGGGGAGTTAGCGAGCAATGTCTAACCAAGGTTGGGTCACCAGTGCCCATGGAAATCATCATGGGATACCTTTGAGGAGTCCTGACAGCTCTGATTGTTAGAAAGAAAGCTGTACCTAAAAGAGAATGAATGCTTATCCGATTGTGGAGAAGAAAAGAATTTATTCACGATCTTGCAAGAAAGGGCACACAACCTGTGTAAAATAGCTGGTGCACCCAGCAATAATACACAACGATATTTATATCCTAAACTTAACATGAAGGTCCCTCCCCTGTTCCCCATTGATTGGGTACTTCAGAGGTTACAGCTTATCCGAGAGGTCTAACTAAGTTACGTAGGTTCCACTCTTAGTTACCACTCCCATTCTCTACCTTCCAGCGACTTGGTAGTTGGCACCAACTTTAAATTGGCGCTAGAGTCATTAGAGCCTTTGTTCTTCCTTCCGTTAACTGCAGAGCTGGTTTTAGCTAGTTCCCCTATTAGGGTATGGGTGGCTGATGTAATAAACCATGATGTTGATTTTAGGTTTTCTTTTCTCTGATTCCACATCTCCTTCATGTGAAAGCTGAACTTAACCCTTTTCTTATACCATCTATCAGGAAAGGGTGGAAGTTGGCCAAAAGGTATGGGGTAAGGGACTGTGATAAATAGAAAAGCGGTGAAGTTATGACTCAGGGAAAGGGACAGACAGACTGGGTGGCTTTAGAGGGAAAAAATAAGTTACTGCAAATGGGCCAAGAAAAGTGTCTCCAACAAGAAGCAGCTGCATGGACCACCCTGTCAGGACTAATTACTGCTCCCCTCTCCTTCCTCATATCTAACCCCACAGCGACCTAAAAGGAAGACAGCTTCACCCGGCTGACCCAGGCTATCATGGTGTCAAGGAACATGGATCTGCCATATGATCCCTTATTCTCTCTCTCCACTTTGCTGAGCCCAGATTAACACATGTGGAGCTGATCCTTCCTGCCTCATGCCTGGACTGACACCAGGAAGTCCCTGTGACAAGGATAAGAGCACTGCTGGTGGTTGTGCATTCTTCTTCTGCAACCAACCTGTCGCGATGAAACAACTCTCAAAACAATGACACAGATAAATGGCTCAGTCATCTTTCCAGTGTTGTCACCAGTGAACACATGACACACAATCCATCAGCCACCTTAGCAGACATTGCTGAGTTCACAGCACGAGTTCTTCAGGCTCAGCCAAAATCATTAGGGTCTCTAGCCAGAGTAGTGTTTGATAATGAGCATTATCTTACACTTACTTCCTCCTAGCTAACAAGGACTCATAGACGTTGTTGCCAACACTTCCTGCCATATATGGGTTAATAGCTCAGACAGGAGATAATTGAAATCCAAAGGCAAACCCATGGACTGTAAAGGATACAAAAGCTTCTATATAGAACCTTTTCAGCTGTCTCCTGGGGGCAAGGGAGTATGGCTGCAACCATTACCTCACAGAGGCCTGATCACCCAGGTCTGAGTAATGTTTTGCATAAGTGAAGCCTTCCTAATGTGCTGCAGCTGTAGATGTTCCCATACCTTTCCTGTCACCACTGCCTTCATTACCAAGGCAGGAGATGGGCTTTTGTTGTAGAAGATAATATGGTGGAGTAGGGGAGGCCTGGTTCAAAGTTTGTGGGGTGGACTGTTAGGGAAATCACAGATACCTGTTAAGCGGCCATCACCCAGACGTCATCTACCCCCAGCTCCTTCTGTGGGGAAATCACAAATGCACACTTTGGCTATCCTCCAGCCTTCCGCAGCTCCCACCTCATCTTCTATTGTGTGCCCTTCCACAGCCTGGGGGAAATGCTAAGTCTAATGAAAAGGCCCGGCTAGGTCTTAAACCCAGAAACTAGGAATAAGCAGCCCCAGGTGCCTATCAGAACAGGAATTCTTGATGGCAGGGCACTCTTTCTCAAGGTTGATATTAACCACACTCAGACAGTATAGATTGGTCTCTCTTCTCTGGCACAAAGTGGGACATGCGAAGATGCCATCACTTGGCCCTGAGACAAGCAGTTTCCCATTCAGCCGTGATGGGATTTCTTCCCCTGCTCTTTTGAACTCTATGCTGTGTAACTGACAAGGAGATTATTTGCCCTCTCTGGATGCTTTATTTTGTGGAATTAATAAATGGATCCACAGTCCTTGGCTTTTTGGTCATAAGGCAATGCATAGAGCTGCTGTTCCCTTGACTTCAGCTTCTGGCTAATCCCCGTGTGGCTTTCCCTCTGTCTGACTTTCACTCTGCTCATAAAAGATGCCAATAATCCAGATTAAAGGCCAACCTGATTCACCTGGGCCACACCTTAACTGAAGTAACACCCTGAAGAGATCTTATTTATAATGGGTCCGCGTCCACAGGAGTGGATTAAGTTTAAGAACATGTTTTTCTGGGGTACATAGTGCCAAAGCACCACACTGACCAATGATTAAATGTAGGCATTTATACTGACTGAGAAGATCTCATTACACCTAGGATTTGGGGTTTGCATGCCAAAATATTAGACAGTGAGAGTTTAACTTCCTTCAATTTTTAGGAGAAGAAACTGGTGATTTTTTCTCATCCTCTTCTTTTCACTTACTCTGGGTGCACTATGTCTTCAAATCAGGGACAGATCTGTGATCATCTCTGAATTGCATCTATGAGGTAAGTCAAACTCCACTTGGTGACAGCTGCATTGCAAAACTTGGTTTTACAAGCACCTCCCTTTTTCCCGAATGAAAACATGAGTCCGTGACCTCATTTTCTAAAGGATGTAATGAATTTGAAGTAGTGCCTCAGCTTATTTATCAACATCTCTCTGAAGTGATCTCCCACCAGGAAATAGAAGATGGGGTTGATGACACTGTTCAGAAAGGCCCACGGCCGAGTCATAATGTACAGGGTGCTGATGATGGCTTCAGTACATTGGGACTGCGTCCCGCTTCCCAGGCGTGACGCAATCTTCACGTTCCTCATGATGTGATAGGGAGTGAACAGCACCGAGAAGATCACCACTGCCATGATGACTAAGGTGAGAGGTTTTTCGAGAGGCAGAGCCATGGAAAGCTGCCTGCTCCTCTCTTTTAAAAAGACAGCAATCTTGAAGTAAAAGAAGCACATCACAAAAAGAGGAATGAAGAATCCCAAGAATGTTAGACACATGCTGTAAATGAAGTTGTTTCTGGGGTTCCCAGAATTTGCATAATCATTACAGCCTGTGCCATTAGCAACTGTAGCAGGGTTTATAAGAGAAAGTATGGGCAGTAGCTCTATGGTTACCAAAACCCAAATGGCCAAGGAAATTAAAATAGCAAATTCCTTCTTTTGCAGAAGATGTTCCCGGAACGGATACTTCATGAGCAGGTATCGATCAAAGCTGATAAATGTGAGGAAGAGAATGCTTGCGTAGAGGTTGGCATGAAGCACATATCGGTTACTTATGCAGAGCACACTCCCATATATCCAGTTTCCATGGGCATAACTTCTCATCAGCATTGGAAGGGTACATAAAAAAGCCAAGTCAGAGATAGAGAGGTTAAAAAGATAAATATTACTGCTATTCCAGCTCTTCAGACAGAAAAGGTAGCCAAAAACAACCACAATATTCCCAAGGAGTCCCATGATGAACTCAGTCCCATAAAAAATGGGAAGATAGTACTTTTCCAGGGCATCCGGTGCTGCAAGCCATTTTATGCAAGTTGCATTCCCTGCCTAAAAAAGAGAGAGAAAATGAAGTGATGAAACAGTGGGCTATGACTCAGGACAAAGTTAGGCAATGTTACAGAATATAATAGAAAATTAAAAATAACACTTGAAAGCTGAACTATAGAGGATAGGTTATATTAATGAGTAATATTAAGCGTGCCACTCTGTGGTTTCTGCTTTTGTCCCTATCCTTTCCTCCTTCCACCATCTCCTGTGACAACAGAGAGGGCCTGTTCCTCTGGGATCACTCTAGATTCAACCTTAATGCCAAATTCTTAAGAATCTTATGTTATTCATTTTCTCCTCTTTTCTCTCTTTAGTCTAGTTCTGCCTCTAACTGCGGCTTTTCCTCAAGCATTTAAACACACTCATCTTGACAGACTTAAAATAAGGTACAGACAGAAACAACTCTCTCGGGTTTTACCCGTTTGTTTTTTAAAAAGAACTCTTTCCTAATTGTTTTGACAGCTCACATTCCATTCCATTTTCAATTTATTCCAGTTTCACTTCTGGCCCCACCCATCCAGGAAAATGACCTCTACATTGCTAAGTCCAATGGTCATTTCTCACTGTTCTTCTTATTTAATTTCCCAGCTACTCTTCATACTATGATTGCTGGAAGCATTCTCTTTTTGTGTGTGTTACTCTCTTTTTATAATTCTGTGACATGACAATTTCCTAGTTTTTCTCCTTTCTCCTGACTGTTCTCTGTAGGCTCTCTTGTGGTAGAAGCCTTCTTGGCCCAAATTTTAAATGGTAGGTTTCTATGGGACTCAGTCTGGGCTCCTTCTTTCTCTCTCTAGAATCTCTTCCAGTATCTGCTTTCAGAGCTGAAATGACCACCCATACACTAAGAACTTCTAGATTGATACCCAGCATTGATCTGTCGCATAAGCTCTACTCATCCATTGGTTTATTGCCATTGATTGCACTCTCACAAGCACCTCTACCCTCTGAAATCCCAAATAATTCTTTAGTTTTCTATACCTCCACCTTCACTGTTCGTATGTTAGTTAATGACCACACCTGTACCCCAGAAATCTTAGCATATATCCCTCATCTCCAATAACTAATAAACTCCCAAATCTTGTTGTCTATAATGTCAAGATATTTTTCAACTTCAGCACTGTTGCTTCATGTCCTTCAATTTTTTTTTTTAATCTTTTCTTTTGGCTAGTCCCAGCCACCATCATCTCTATTGTGTGCCATATTCCCCTAAGGTCTCCTTACATCTTCTCTGGCCCCTTTTTCAAGCCATCTTTGACAGTATAGTCAAAAAGTCCTCAAAAACCTACAGTAAAAAAACTGATCACTTATTTTCCTTGATCAAAACCCTTAAATGTCTTCCTCTTTCCATTTTCCCAGGAATAAAGTCCCCTTAACGGGGACTCCAAATCTGCATTTTCTGTCCCCTGTACAGCGCTTGAGCCCACCTAGCATCACCCTGCTTCTTGTTCACCTTTCTTCCTGTTCTGTGAATGCACAGAGAACCTTTCTGCCCAGATCTCTTTTCACTGCCCTTTCCCCCTGTGTTCCTTCAACATCTCATACTTTGTCTTACATCTGCATTCTTCAGGCTTCAGTTTAGGAGGCTTTTGGACACACCAATCTAAATTAGGTCCTCCAATTTATGCTCTTGTAGACTGAATTTAGCATCACTCACAACCGAGTCTTAATGTTTATCCTCTGCTTTGGCATGGTGCCTAGCAGATGGTAGCTGGTCTATAAATGCTTGCTGTAGGAACAGATGAATGTAAACACTTGGATATTTACAAAGCATTTTTATAAATATTTTCTCCCAGGTCATATGTGTAGTAAATCCACCAAATTAAAACCCATTGCTGTATTTCATTATAAAAGCTGACATTATGTATAATGTGATCAATATTTAAATTTGTTGGAGTTTCTCAGGGCTCAGCACTGGGTCCCTTCGTTATTTTCTGGAACTCAAAAAAACTGGGTGCACATTTTTAAAATTTCCTCTTTTTTCTAAGTCATAGCCCTTATCTTTCTGCCTAGTGAGTGCTTAAGTGTTTAATGTAGCTTATGTGCAGCAGAAGGGGTTTTCTGCATGGAAAGAAAATATAGCCATTGAGATTTATGTCTTGTGTCATATTCCCAATGATGACCACTCTGGCAAGTTAGGGGCCATACAGAAGCCACGGAAAATCCATCTGCTTTTGGGTAACCCAAAAAGGTTAGGGAATAAGGTAGGCAGTGGGATCAGAATAAGGAAAAATGAAAGACTTAATAGTCACTTTTGTCCTGCTTCTCAGAGTGGTTGCTTCCTTCTTTAAGTAAAAGTAAGTTAAAAATACATCTACAAAATACACGTAAATAGGGTAATACTCAGAAAATGCAGATAGGCAGAAAGAAGAAATAAAAATGTAAACTGTACTCCAAATATTTGGATACCTTGCTAAACTATTATTTGTTTTAATTTATTTTTCCAAAAATGAGAATCTGTTCTTTATGATGTTTTACAATCTGCTTCTTTGACAAATTTTCTTTCAATCTTAAAATATTTTTTCTAAATCCATAATCGTAAAAAACTGTGATTTTTAGAAAGGTAGGCAATAGTTGTAGACCAATGTAACTTCACTAGGTCCCACAATTTTGAGGGTATTAGATTCTAAATTAGATAATGTTTATAGTTGAGAGTGTTTTCAGTGTTGCCATTAGAGCTCCCCAAAATAAGGATGTGGCTAACTCTTTATGGCAGAAATCCCAATTAAAGGGGAAATTGTTTTATGAAAAATTAATATTCACTTGTCCACACCACAGTATAACTGGTTTGGAAGAATTATTTTTAACAAATTCTTTGAGATTTTGGCAATTAAAGTGAAATCTTTAGTTCCCAGTGGAAAAAGATACCTAAAATGATTAGAATCATTAAATTAGAAGCCATAACCCACTTAATCACATAAGCAGATCAGTGATATTTTTCATTTGGAATAATGCTTTCTTCACTTTAATTTTATTCAGCATTTAAAAAATTTGTATTTTTAAAACTTTATAATCTTTAATGACATAAATTTGATAGTTTCTTAGCTATTTAAATTGTTTTTCTTTTTCATTATAATAATTGAACAAAAATATTTGTGAAATTTTCATTATTAGCTGCTGCCTTAAGGTAAATTTACATTGTAATAGGATTTTTAACTGCTTTTTTCATATCTGAACAATTTGAATGAAAATATATATTCACAATGAAAATATTTTAAAAATTAATAAAAAATCCAGAACAAAAGTTCTGAAAGGTAAAGTAGCAATGGTTTCTGAAATTTTCCACTTTTCTTTTGAATTATATTCTTGAATATTGTCCTTATAACAAACTAAATGATAAATTTACTTTTACAATGTCTTAAAATTCCCTCTAATACATTATTTTCTAAGCATGAATATATTATATATAAGACCAATCATTTAAGAACATTCCATTTTTTTCTGAAAATAGTTATTTCATATTTAAACACATCCAATTACTGCTTCATTGTTGACTAGTAAGTTATTAAGACTTTAGCAAATATAATAAGGCTTTTTCAATAAAAGAAATTTACTATTTTAGTGTTTGGTAATTTAAAACGACATTTCATTTGATAAAACATCTATGCAACAGTCAAAATTGTAACTTGCTTTTAGCATCTCTTGCTGTTACGCACCTACTTACGAATGACAGTTCATTTAAACCTTTCTTAAAACCTGAAATACTTCCAGGCCACTTTTAAAAGAAACCCCAATGGGAGGTCTGACATTACTTTAAATACCTAGGTGACTTGAGTTGTATTCTAGCTTACCATTCTTTTGGAAGTCCCTGATCTCTTCACAGGAACTCTTTGCCAGTAACTTGATGCAGCTTCTGACCTAGTGCTGTGCTGCTGGAAATGGTTAATGCAGTCCGATTTGCATATCATGTAGCCAACATTAATAATTCAAAAGTTCAGGAACAGTTTATTCAGTTAAACCTCCAAGTCAGATGTACAAGTCGGGGAACTTCCTGTGAAGTGGAGACAAAAACCAATTACTCATTTTGCAGAAAGCACATTTGATAAATAGATCTTGAAAAGATTACTGTTGAAATTATTTTATTCACTCTCAAAACAACAAGAAAGCATTCCTTATTTTCATCTATATTTGTATAGTTAAAAAATTATAAAAGATAAGCAGTTTTGCATTGGGTGTACACTCGCTTCTCTTTCTGCATTTCTCAACTTCTCAATTTCTGATGAATTCTATACTGGGCTTCTATTAACTAAACATCTGTTACCAGCAAATTTAGAAGGAACTGACACTTCGGAGGAAATTCTGGATATATACTCTGTGTGCTAGGGAAAGGAATACTAAACTTCAGGCATTTCTAACTTTATTTTCTGTGATTAAAATCAAGAGACACATAAAAATGCATCATAGGGGTAGGGATTAGGGAGAGGGGTGCTGTGTAAAATCCCCTGGATAAATGGAATTCATATAGCCCAATCTGTGTTCTGAGAATCACCTGGAAGCACATCACAACCATTTCAGACAGGGAAGCACACTTGCCTTTCCCCTAGATTACACTGAATTTATGTTCAAGCAAACGCTCAATTCTGATTAATTCGAAGCATAGGGATTATGCCGAGAAAGTCTTTAATTGTGTATGTGGTAGTAATCCAATTTGAATACCATAAAAGTTTAATGTTTATTTATCAGTGACAGGCAGGAGCCATAAAAAACTCTGTCATAGCCAGTCCTTCTGGCCAAATATTGACCCTTTCCCTAATATCTGAGAGCCTAAAACTTCAGAAACAACCAGCCAAACAAACAAAAAAATACACACACACATGGATATATACTTAAAAGAATATCCATGCATGATATGTATGGATTTATGTATACCTAAATATTTACATATGAAATATATGTTTAAATAAATTAATGTCTATAATTTGTTGAGCTCTTGTGATATGACAGGTAGCTTGCTAAGCACTTGTATTTATTGAATGCTTATAACAATCCTCTAAGGTTATCATTTTAAATTTTTTTCTCATTTTACAGTTTAAAAACTGAGGCTCAGAGAGGATACTTTTTCTGAGGTCATAGAATTAGTAAGGAGAGGAAATGGCAATTAGACCTATATACTTTGATTCCAAAACCACATGCTCTAACTCTTGATTGCCTAAAAGATGAAAATACAACCCCCTTGATGTACCCAACAAAGTAAACCAAGGTCAAGAATTAATAACAAGTGCTTTTCAGAAATATGGCTATTTTCTATGTTCAGAGTAGAGCAAGACTTAAAACAACATTTTGTTTATAATTGAAGAAATGACTAAAAGCAAAACACTTGAGTGACCAGTATCAGTTCTAGCAACTTTTAACATAAATGTTTATGGACCACCATCCACCAAAAGCATATGGCTCTACCTCATAGGTTGCTGCCACCAGTCTGGTGGAAGCCAAGGGCAGTTCTCTTTTTTTTATGGTGATAAAGCTCCTCAGAGCTGCTTCTTTCTTCTCCGCACGTCCTACTTACCACCTGACTCTGGGGTGCTGTGATGAAAGTGGTCTATGCTTCTCCTTTCCCACGGCACCAGTAACCAAGGTCTCGTGGCCTGAGAGTTGTGCTTCCCTTCCACCTACACAGAGAGGAGAGTACCTTCACCTCAAGATGCTCTCTATGAGAAAATAGCGTGATTCTGGCACAGGGTTAGAAAGAGGTCTTCAGCCTCCTCTTCTTTTCATCCCATGAAGCTTTAGTCACATCTATGGAAGTATAGGTGCTTCAGGTCAGCTTCAGGGTTGTGTACCCTGTGAGCAGAACTGGCGTCACGGATATGCCATGTGTGCAGTTGCACAAGGTCCAGTTATTAAAAGGACCCCCCGCCCCTGCTTGATTTAATGCTCTCCTAGGGTTGTTTTGAATTTTTTAATTTTTGAACGAGGGGCCCTTTGTTTTCATTCCCCAGTGGGCCCCACCAATTGTGTAACAGGTCCTGGTCCTGAGAGTACAAATCTAGAAAGTTATTTATATTCATCACATAAAATTTCAATGGGGCAAAGATTTTGTCCTTTTTTTTTTTAAAGAAACAATGTTACATGTTGAAGTTCACTACTCTGGGAGCAATACAAGTTTGAAATGCAGTAGAGTATGCAGTATAATTTGCTAACATGCACCATTGCATAGTCATGAAGACAAACCCTGGAGGCAAACTGCCTCCTCTCTGAATCTTGGCTTGACCACTTACTAGCTCTCAGTTTTCTCAATAATAGAGTCGATCTCATGGAATTATTGTGTTTATAGTAGAAGTATATAGAATATATGTATAGTATATGGTCTGCAATACAAAATTATTGCTAAGTAAATATTGGCTTTTATATATATAAAAATTTATAACAAATGAAAAAGAGACTCTGCAAAATGAGAAGGTTAATCTAACGCTATATACATTAGAATATTTACTGCCCAGGCAAGATTAGTGAGTTCTTGTCCTAACTTTTCCATTTACTAGTAATGTGATCTTCAAAATAAAAATCACATACTTAGTTTCCTCACTTGCAAAAGGTAATTCCTACCCCACATACCTTATAATGTTGTTCATAGTGTCAAATGGGATAATCTGTGTGAAAATGTTATGGAATGGGGATGTGGGAACAATTTATGTAAACCAGGAATATTAATCAAGAAATTCAAGAAGAAAAAGGAAAGGTTAGGAAAGATAACCGAAACATTCATTAAATCCATTGCTAAAAAATAACTTCCACTAAAATTCTTTGAGCACTCATTATCTAATAAGAACCATGCATGCATTAACTCCTTTGTCATAAAAACATGATATAATACAAACTATTAATCTCTTTTTTTTTTTCAGACAAAAGAGCTGAAGCCAAACAGAAGTATATAAAGTACCCTCACCCATGCAGCGAGTAAGTGACTGGGTTATAATTTGAAGACTTGCTTGCTTGGCTCGTGAATATAACCAGTATTCTGCCTCTCTCAAAAGAAGAAAATGTTAGGTCTAAATAAATATTATTGCTGATATTTAATAATTTTTACTTTAAATATAGCAGTTTCATGTGGCTTACCCTAATAAAAGTAAGTTTAAAACCAACGTTAAATTTTACTATTGGCTAGCACCAGATTATTGGTTAGCAAATTTAGTTATTCAAATCTTCCAGCTAAATAGAATGAAAAATTTTAAAAAAGAAAACAGACACTTTGAAAGTAAAGAGTTAATGTGATTGTGAAATGATTCTACTAGCAACATCCCTGGAAATGTTACAAGATGCATTTTTTTTAACAGCACAAAAAAGTCTGTAAGGAAAGCAAACTGGTCTAAGGGTCACACTAAGTTTCCAGAAATCCCAAGCAGGAAAAGGATAGAACAATTAATTCAATTCAAGGATTCCCTCCTAAATTCTTAAAAGTAAATAAAAAAATAATAATAATAGAAAAAATAATAACAATAATAAAAAGATCCCAAGGAAGTTGAAATGATCAAAAAGAGAGTTGAGGAAGATATTTATGGGGAAGTAGATGTGGCTCAAGAGATTGGGCTCCTGTCTACCATATGGGAGGTCCTGGGTTGGGTTCTCAGGGCCTCCTTGTGAAGGTAAGCTGGCTTGCCTGGTAAACTGGCCCATGGGGGCACGTTGGCCCACATGGATAGCTGGCCCACATGGAGAGATGACACAACATGATGATGCAACAAAAAAGAGACACAGAGGAAAGACAATGAGAGGCACAGTAAAACCAGGGAGCTGAGGTGGCTCAAGCAAATTAGTGCGTCTCTCCCATGTTGGTGGTGCCAGGATCAGTTCCCGGTACTTCCTAAAGAGAAAACGAGAAGAGAAGACAAGCAGACACAGAGGAACAGGTAGTGAATGGAGACACAGAGCAGACAGCGTGCAGGTGGGGGTGGGGGAGGGATAACTAAAGCAAATCTTTAAAAAAAAGAGTTATTGGGAAACGGACTTTGGCCCAGTGGTTAGGGCGTCCGTCTACCATATGGGAGGTCCGCGGTTCAAACCCCGGGCCTCCTTGACCCGTGTGGAGCTGGCCATGCGCAGCGCTGATGTGCGCAAGGAGTGCCGTGCCACGCAAGGGTGTCCCCCACGTGGGGGAGCCCCACGTGCAAGGAGTGCGCCCGTGAGGAAAGTCGCCCAGCGCGAAAGAAAGAGCAGCCTGCCCAGGAATGGCGCCGCCCACACTTCCCGTGCCACTGACGACAACAGAAGCGGACAAAGAAACAAGACGCAGCAAACAGACACCAAGAACAGACAACCAGGGGAGGGGGAAAATTAAATAAATGAATAAATCTTAAAAAAAAAAAAAAAAAAAAGAGTTATTTACGTTTCCAAGCTGGGTGGATATACTCAAACTTATGTGGTAATTTCCGTATTCAAAGAATGGATTTAGGTAGGGAAAAAAGAGAACAACACAACGGGAAAAACAGTTGAAAGTATTTATGGTTTGTCTCTAGACTCTTCCAGATTCTAGAACCAAACAAACTTCTATTGACCAAATTTTCTCATCAAGAAAAGTAGTCTGTGCAAGAGGTACATTTAAACTGAGGCAAGATAATATTTTCTCTCTTTATATAAAAATCTTTGCTGGCATTTGTGAGTTAAATTAATAGCACAAGCTTTAAGAATCGTTGCTTCTCTTTTTCTTCTCCCAGGAGTGAGAACTGACATGTTTGTTAATACTGGGCATAACTCAGAAGAATTATTTCCTACTGAATTAAAATATTCTAATGTTAAAAGTATTTGGCTATAGTTGAAAGATTTTAAGTTCACGAACTATTAATAGCTAATTTAGAAACACAGTCCACTCACCATTTATCGTTCAGTTTATGCCCAAATTTCAATAGCAAAATGATTTTTTAATGATATGTGGGAATCCTTAATCAGAGGTGCTTCCCTACAAAAATAATTTTGTTATTTCCCTGATATGAAATCAAGGTTTATGAAATTCAAATATAGAAGTGAAATCTAGAGAGAATTTTCATTATTTACAGTCACTGATCAAGGTATGGCCTTTTTGGTTAAAAAACAAAAACAGAAAGAGGGAGAGTGCCTGAAATTTTGAAACAATTTATTCATTTGCTAATTGGCTATTCATATACTATATTTTGTACAAATTTGCTTGATTCTCGGAATATTTTGCATTATTTGTGAAAACAAAAAAGCAACAAATTCACTTTGATGTCCATTTAAGCACTTTTAACTGACTACTAATTAACCACTCCCATCTTGCACCCTTTGCTTGATCTAATATATCACTTACCCTTGGCATTAAGTACAAGAAGTCAGTGTGATTGAACCTCACTTAGCATTTTAGTAATTGAATTGAGAGTTTTCCAGAATTCCCTAGAGTACAGGAAGTATGTTCATTAGGAGAGCTAAGTGCTTTGTGACTGCATTATGAGTTAAATTCAGGGAATTGCCTTTTCCCATTAAAATATTTAGTGTGATTCTCTTGTATTAGTATTTTTTTACCTGTATAACATACTCATAATGCAATTGTTTAAATTTAAAGTTATGTTTTATGCTGACTTACTACATTGCAAAGCTGATAAAATTGACTTCACTGTTAGGTCAATATTGTGATATAGTAAATGAACTTTCAGACTGCAGCTGTTCTAACACCTACAACAAAACAATGGCAAAGGGTTAAGAACATATTTCTAACACTGTCATTTAAAGTATTTGCCCCCATCCTGTATTAATTATTTATGTGTCTATAAATAGTATCTTTTTCACTTTATCCTTATTTTAAATCTTAAAGCCCCTGTATTATTTCAAAGACCATGCCATGATTACAATTGTTCATTGCTGGACAAAACTCCTAGCATGCAATATTAGATGTGGAAAAGTGCTTAGAAATTATTTTGTGGACTGTCTCATCCTAAGGCCAAGGTACTGAGAGTTGTTAGGAGGAAAAAGGATGGAGAGGTCTGATCTTGGAAAATGAGGGCTATTCTGTGCCCCCAAGGAGCCCAGAAAGCCCATGTTGGGGGAAGAGTGAGTCTTGGGAAGCCTTCTCAAATGCCACATATGCACACAGTTTCCTGTGGGAAGAGGAGACAATGAC
Organism: Dasypus novemcinctus; assembly: GCF_030445035.2. Lineage (NCBI taxonomy): Eukaryota > Metazoa > Chordata > Mammalia > Cingulata > Dasypodidae > Dasypus > Dasypus novemcinctus. The sequence goes on along the minus strand of NC_080676.1, from coordinate 21,716,239 downwards.
TCCTCGTCCATCCATATACTAGGGCCTATAGTGTTTTCTATTTTAAGTAACAACAACAACAATAAAAGCAGGGAAGAAAGAATTCCATGAGAGAAAGAGAAGGCTAAGAGGTCTGGGCCTCCATCATGCTACCTTCTCCTGGACAACGATATAACAAACCTTGAACTAGCCAGGACTTTCTCACTGCCAAGGACCTCAAAACACAAAAACTGTGACAAAAGGCTGACAAAATTATGTAGAGAAAGGTCTGGGGACTCATCAGAGTAAAAAAAAAACAAAAACAAAAAACCACACACACAAACAAAAACTGAACTCTAATTCCTCTTTGATCTTCGTTCTTGAGTTTCTTCTTGATACCTTTTGATATTTGAAGTCCCTACCAAGGCAGCTGATGCACATAGCCAACGAAACTTCTAATTCATTACCCTTGACCAAATATAAAATAAAGACTATCTGCCCTAAACCTACCCCTGTAAGATGGACAAGCCCCTACCTGATCAATAGGAGTCAAGCCAAATTCCTATTTATGCCTATAAAAATCACCTGTCATCCCTAGAAGCTTGAAACTGCTTCTGTTTTGCTGCAGCAGAACTTTTGGTATCCCAAATAAAATGCTGTAATTTGCAAACTCAACTCTGATTTTTCTTTCACCAAGGCCATCTATTCTAAACAGAACTGTTGTGTCTCTCATAGTCCATGGGCCCACAATGAAATACAGCACCTGCATAAAATTGTTGTGCTGCTATATATCAATGGGGATTGTAACCCCCAAATTTCAACCAAACTTTTTGAATAAAAATTACCTATTCCATTTATTCCACCATGCCCACTTCCTCACCCAACATCTTTTAAAAACTGGGTATGTGTGTTTGGAAATGGAGAAATGCTAGTTTGTAGCAGAGATTAGAATATAGGGAAAAGAAAAATGAATTGACCTTTTTCAATGTCTTGAATTCTTGAATGTCAAAGACCAAGTATCAGGAGAGGAGGAGAAGCAGCAGAGATTACAAAAGAATTCCAAAAAGTCTCTTATATTTCTCCTCTGCTCTCCTAATTTCTTTTCAATCCCCTAAACCAGATATTTATCTTCAAAAATAATCAACACAAATGTATTAATCATCTACTATTCAAGGAAATATGGGAAATAAAAGGATACATAAGCAGGAAACTTGTCCTTAAGAAACTTGTGACCTGTTTACACTCAGGTCTTTTGAAAACTCTCAAAAAAAGTCTCATCCCACATGAAGCTTCTCTTTTTTGCCTTCCGTATCACTAGCTGGTCTACAATATAATGTTTGTTTTCAGTTGAATTCTTAGAATATCTCCCCCTTTTTTGATCTGCTAAATAAAATATAATTTAATATGAGATCTTGAAAATTGTACATCATTTATTTGAACCTTGATATTTGTACCTATAAAGCAAATAGTTGCACTAAGTTATGGGTGGCAAATAAGGGGCATCAGAGCAACCTCTCTCCATATTTGAGTCCATGGTCAACTTGATTAGTCAATCATGCTCCTGTTTTCTACAGTGCCCAAACTTCACCTCATACTACTCCTCGATGTAGTGCTCTAGAATATCCCTTCCAATTAAAGACATTGCTCTTGATATGTCTTTACTAGAAAATATAGAAGCTTTTACGATGATTTCCTACTAAAAATGTAGTATCCACTAAGAATTCGGTTTTTCCATTCTTTTCTGCCCTTTCATGTTCCCTATAGTCCTGGGCTATAAGAAATCTGGCTGTGGATTCAACTACATTTGACAGCATTAGTTAAATTCATTTACACTTGTTTTAATGGTTTTATTACACCTGAAACTTTTTATTGTAAACTGCTTCAAATCTTTTTTGCAGGGTGTTTTAGTTTGCCAAAGTGCTGCTGATGCAAAGTACCAGAAATGTGTTGACTTTTACAAAGAACATTTATTTGGGGTAAAAGTTTACAGTTTCAAGGCCATGAAAAGTCCAACTCAAGGCACCGTAAGAGGTGTTTTCTCACCCGTCACCTGCCTGCCATGTGTTGAAGCAAGATGGTGGGCAAAATGGTGATAGCCACCTGTTCTCTGCCTTCCAGTTAGGGCCGTACTGTCTCCCGGAGATCAGCTGAGGGCAACCAGGTATAGGGCTTGTCTCTTAGTGGGCCTGTTCTCTCAGGCTTGGCTGCTCCACTTTCTTCAAATTTCAGCTGCAAGTTATCAGGCAAATGGCTCATCTTCCCCTGGAGCCTCAGCTGCTTGAACCTCTCCTTTCCATCACATGCAGGATGAAAGATGGAAGAACTCTCTTTTACTGGTGTGTCTCTAATTTTATCAGACCCAGAGAAAGGGCAGAGACCTAACCTGAGTCATGCCTCACTGAGAAGTCTAATTGAAAAAAAGTCTCCTACCCACAGGAGTGGACTGGCCCACAAACATCTTCTTTCTCTTTAGGGATTAGTAAAATAATTTCAAACTACCACACAAGGTGAATTAATATTTTGCAGGGTGAATTAATGTTTTGGTGATTATTCTCAGTAGGAACTTTATACCCTTATTCAAGAGTCAGAGTCATAGAGTGAGTGACTTTCAGCTTAAACTAATCCAGGATATTGGTGTGCTGATTGATTTGGAATCCAACACAGAGTGCTTGAAATTTTCACAATTCATTTTTTCCCTAAAGAAATTAAAATCTAGCCTTTTAGATAATCTGTGGTGGAAGGCATGTAGGAAAATTTTTTCTATCACATACTACTATGTTTTGTAAACCCAAGAGAATGAAGAAGAAAAATAAATAATAGAAATGGGAGTAAAATCCTCTCAGAATCCAGGATATAAAAGAATGGTGCTGACATAAGGGGGATGTTTGGAACATCAGTATGTGCATGCCAAGATCAAAGAACAAAAATTAATGGGAAGAACAAGCACCTCACTGAAAGTGAGCAATACATTCATTGCTAATGTAATAATTAGCAAATTTCATGGAATCTGACTTATTTTTCTCTTAACTGGATCCATTTCTTATTTATTTTAATTTAGACAGTCTGCTGCCTCCATTACTCTTATAACAACTCTGTTTTATTTATGCAGATGAGGTTGTGCAAAATTTCAGTGCTTTTTTGGTTAATCCTAGTTTGCATGCTATACCTTTAAAAAGTTGATAATAACATTTGCCAGTCATAATTTCTAAAGTTTTTTTTTCCATAGGTACTCTGAAATGGTCTAAAGTTCTAACATTTGCAAATACAATTTTATTATTTTTGGTGCTGGGGAAATACAAAAATAATAAAATATTATTTCTCTAGAAAGAAAACCAGGAATGTAAAATCTGTTAGAGCAAGAAGTAAAGGAAAAGGAACAAAAGTGTGCATTGCGTGACACGAAAGTGGGGGTAGGACGATACATTATGGGTGAAGAAAAGATTATGAGTCAAAAAGTGAGTGTCCCCGGGCGGACTTGGCCCAGTGGTTAGGGCGTCCGTCTACCACATGGGAGGTCCGCGATTCAAATCTCGGGCCTCCTTGACCCATGTGGAGCTGACCCACGTGCAGTGCTGATGCGCACAAGGAGTGCCCTGCCATGCAGGGGTGTCCCCGCGTAGGGGAGCCCCACGCCCAAGGAGTGCACCCATAGGGAGAGCCGCCCAGCGCGAAAGAAAGAGCAGCCTGCCCAGGAATGGCGCCGCCCACAGGGAGAGCTGACACAGCAAGATGATGCAACAAAAAGAAACACAGATTCCCGAGCAGCTGACAACGACAGAAGCGGACAAAGAAGATGCAGCAAATAGACACAGAGAACAGACAACCTGGGGGGAAGGGGAGAGAAATAAATAAATAAATAAATCTTTAAAAAAAAAGAAAAGGAGTGTCCGCCTTAGGGCACTAAAGCAAGTAATATGAGAAGTGCTCACAAATAACAGAAATATAGTTGAATAGAGAGCATTTGTGCTTTACATTCTCTGGTTCATTTAACACTTTAATTTTTAAAATTAAACATTTTATTTAAGGTAATTGTAAAACCACATAGAGTTATAAGAAATAATGCAAAGAGATCCGAGGTACTCTTTACCCAGTTTCTGCACATGATAAAATCTTGCAAAACTAGAGTGTAGTTTTCTAGTATAGATAAAATCTAGTATCATAACCAGGATATTGGCATTGATAGTCATGATACAGGACAATTTCATCACTACAAAGATGCCTCATGTTGCCCTTTAATAGCGATACCCACTTCCGACCCAGCCTCAGCCCCCTTGTAAACGCTGGCAACCACTGATCTGTTTCCCTTTTCTATAATTTTCTCATTTCAAAAATGTCATATAAATGGAATCTTACAGTAAATAGCCTTCTGGGATTAGATTTTATACTCAGCCTAATTCTCTGGCGATTCATCCAGGTTGTTGTGCATGGCAATAATGTGTCCCATTTTATTGCCCAGTAGTACTTCATGGTGTGAATGTATCATAGTCTGTCTAACCATTTGTCCATTGAAGGACACCTGGGTTGTTTCCAGTTTTGGGACCACTAGGAATAAAACCGCTATGAACGTTTCTGTACAGATTTTTGCATGAACATAAATTTTAATTTCTCTGAGGTAAATTCTCAGGAGTAAAATTGCTGGACCACGTGATGGTTGCTTGTTTAGTTTTTTGAGAAATTGCAAACTGTTTTTGCAAAGTAGCTGTATAATTTACATTTCCACCAGCAGTGGATACGTGATCCAAGTTTCTCTGCATCGTCACCCAGCATTTAGTTCTGTTACTATTTTTTATTTTAGCCATTCTGATGGGTATGTAATTTGTATTTCCATAATGGCTAATGACAGCAAACATCTTTTCATGTACTTATCAGCCATCTCTATATCTTCTTCAGTGAAATGTCTGCTCAAGCCTTTCAACCATTTTCTAATCGGACTAGTTGTGTCTTTTTTTTTTTTTTTTTTTTAACTCTTGAGTTCTTTCTATATTCCAGGTTCTAGCGCTTTGTCAGATAATATGGCTTGCCAATGTTTTCTCGCCGTCTGAGGCAGGAGTGCTGTGTGGCCGCTCCCGCGTGGCCTCTGCGCGCGCTGCAGCGGGCGTGGGCTCCTTACGGCCGGGCAGTGGCGGCAGGGGCAGGCCTGCCTCCCCTCCGAGTCTCCTCTGACGCCACCGCAGAGGTGAGGAGGACGGCGCCGTGTTACAGCTCGTGGGGTGAAGGTCCTGGCTAGCTGCCTGGCCTGTTCTAACACTTCTCGGGGGAGGCGGAGGGAGGGGTAGGGTTAGGGCACCTTTGTTCAGCCTGGCGAGGGTGGAAGTCTAGGCTCCCCACCTGCCTTTGCAGGTGTGGCTGGGGTGAGCCAAGGTTTATGCTGTGGTGTTTGGCTGGAGAAGAGTGGGTTTTGTTTAGACATTTTCTCTCTTGCTGGGCCTTTTCTGTCCCTTCGGCTAACAGCCATTTCTTGGGGCTTTTTTCGGTCTGTGTGTTCCGGGTGGCTGGATTCTTTAGCTCCAAGTCTGGATTTTATGAAGAGAAAAGAAAACCCAGGGAGGTTCCCACCGTGTCATTCCTTGCTTGGGTCCCGAGACCCTAGTTTCTCTGTCTTCTCTCTGAGACTTAGGCTTGTTTTATATATACTCTTCAGGGTTTTTAGCTGCACTGAGCAGGAAGAATAGGAAAAAGTATATCTACTACATGTTACTGAAAACAAGTCACCCAACACATAATTTAAGTTAAACATAAATTAATCTGTTTTTTTAAAATTTACAGTAGGAGTAAGTCACACTTTTAGAATATGTTCTTATAGTTCCATATTACAGTTATTTGTAGTGACTACTTCAATCTTAGAAATAAGAGAATATTGCCTGGTTGGCCTCTGTAGATGTTCTTTTAACAAAATTTGCAGAAATATAAGTGATAATAGAAATAACTTAAATTGCTTGGAGAAAAGTCAGTGCTCAAATTGATAAATTTTTTCCTTGACGTTATCATTTCTTCACATTATATTTTAAATCCGTCTAAAAGGTACTTTTAAACGTTTCAGAGATGTATCAAGTATAAAATGAGAATTGTTCTGGACAGAAGACAGTTCAAATATATTAACCATTTCCTCCTTTAATTACAAAGATTATCATCGTCATAGATAATCTGAGGGGAGAATAGGTACATGAGTTTGAAACATGAGTTCTTGAAGATAATGTTAACAAAAGATGAGAATAGTAGTTATATTTTAAATAATGAATTTCTTGTGTCACTAATACAGTACAGTTTTAAAATATAATATATAAGGAAACAATTCTGAATTTCTTTCACTGTTCATATGAGGAATTTCCAAACCAAATTGTATGCATATAATAAATACATGCCAACTAAAATGAAAAAAGATTTTGTACCTTATTCACTGAGGATTGGGTCCAAGTTACAGCCAACTAATAAGAATAATGATAAACTGTCCAAACATTTTCCAAATATAATTTGATTAATTAAAATGTGATACAGGTATCACAGAAAGGCAATGCTTACTTAGAAGACTAAGATCCAGAGTAATCGGAAACAAAATGTAATTTCTCCTGAGGTTCAGAAAACATTTTCACATAAACAGATACCTTACATGCTACCTACATTCATATATAAACAGAAACCTAAATAACCAGGCTGTAGTGTGAATGAAGATTCTGCTCATACCAGCTCATAAGACCCTATTGTTAAATTTTCAGGAATTTTGTGAGTTGCTTGAGGTCAAGGTTGTAGCTTAAAATTGTCCATGGTAGAAATATTTATACCATGGAAATTGGCAAACTCTTCAAATAAACACCCCAATCCTTTTCACAAATAGACATTAACCAGTTGTTAAATATTTACCAGTAGACCAGTGCACAAATCCTTATATCTCCCATCATTACAAACTGGCACTTTAAAATACATATAGTTAAAGATTATTTTTCCTATTGTTATACATTTAAAAACTACCCTACCAGATCTGTGCTATATTAAGTCAGAGAAGACCCTTACCTGCTTACTTGATCTTCATGAGAGTGCCTAGTTTGAATATATATATATATATATATATACTCTCATGAAGATATATAGATATATATATACCATTCTCATGAAGATATATATATATATATATATACCATTTTCTCCCTTGTCTCTGACTCATTTGTTCCTTGGAGCCCCTTGGGAGAAACAAATATTCCTTGGAAACAGCTGGCAATTCAAACAGCTGGAGAATGATTGCTTGAAAATTCCCTAACCCCTTTGATGTGTACACTTAGGTCCACTCCTGAGTTACAAACAAACAGTGACACAAAACACTATACGATATGTTCCAAGAATGTTGAGAAGCCCTCCCGTTCTCCCAAGCGTCCACTCATGAGCAAAGAATAAGGAGTCTCTTGCATCTGGATGCAGCAGGTAGAGGCAGCAGGCCTTTTATGTGTGCTTATTGTTGTGGCTTTCAGGAGAAGCTGTGACAAGAGTCTAGGAATCTGCCAAGACAACCTTAGCACTTTCTCTTGCCTGTGGTATCACAACCCACCACACTTCCCAACCCTTCTTCATGGCTTCACTTTTAAGACAGAAGGAAATAATATTTGTTAATCTGATTCAGCTCAGTAAAGTGGAAGGAAGACAGCTCCTCTTCTCACTTCCTGACTGCAATAAATGTATTTTTAAATCTCTTAGTACAGACTTAAATTGCCCATCTAAGCCTAAAGGGAGAGAAAACTACATGAAATAAAGGTTGGGTTGTGGATTTATTCTGTTCCTGGTTTACTTCAGGCATTTATCAGCTGAATGGAGAACAATGAAATATCTGTACAATGAGAAAATATGAGTCATGATGAGTATCATTAAGCTTGATCTGATCATGACTCTTTCAGTGGCTTACTGTTATCTTTTAGGGGTAAAATGATAAATGACTTGAAATTGTATAACCTATTTGAATTATGAAATTTAGAAGACTACCTTCTATGTCAGCACATAAATAATTGCCACACAATCCCCGAGGGAAATTGTTAGGTACATCTAGATTTGCACCTGTCTTAGTTTAGTTTAAAGTTACATATTACTGTTAGATGCAATCATAATAGCAAATAAAATATTCTCTTGATAGTGTCATGAATGTGTTGTCTATCATTTGTATGGCTGTGTTCTTAAATTTCTGCCAGTTTAATGTATCTCATTTCAAACTGCAAATACCATAAAGAAAAAGAAATGAAATATAAAATGAGTTGTCTTAATAACTGGTAATGAATGTTACTTTGTTGTGCTTTAAAAAGTGCCCATCTAATAGGGAAGAAACACCCCTCAAAAGCTCTTCTTTGTCCCTGCATGTCCAAGGAACCTCTCCAGGCATGATTTTAGGGGTGAGGAATGACACAGCCTTATCAAGACAAGAGATAAGGGAGTTCTATCTTGAGGAGTTGGTGCTCTTCAGCTTGAAGGATAAAATTATGCCCATGCTTAATTCCAAGAGAGTCCTGGTCTACAGCAATTCCACCATCCCATGTACTCTGTTGCAGGCATTCTTCATTGCATAAAGGGATAAACACTTGGGGTTTCTCCCTCCGTCGCTAATGGCTCAGATGGTAAGAGCAAGGATCACGTACCCACCTCACCTCTCAATGACCATTGCCCTTACAAAAACCACATTAGGTCATCATATTTAGTGGTTAAAAAAAGACGAATTTTAAACCTATGGTAAATCAACAGGGTATTTTCAAATAACCAATTAATATTGCTCTAAAATAAAGTCTGTGTGGCTGTGCACAGAGGCTGTTACACAATTCCTATGGAGCAGAGCATGCATAATGCTTTTCAAATTCTGGATTTGAGTTAATAATACTAAGAGGAATTTACTTAGTTATAAATGCTTCCTTTTGGCCCTGTATATTTCCTCTGAGAGTTAAAAAAATTCCCTGAGATCTAATGTTTACAGGCTAAAAATTGCAACTCTTTTTTTTTTCAGGCCAGTAAAAAGAATTTATTTGGGAAATGGGGAAAGGAACAAAGCTTGCTGAGAAATGGGAGAGAAAGACAAAATACACACCATGATTTGGTCTGGGGTCCCCTAGGCAGAGAGAGTCAAAATTGCAGCTCGTCATAAGACCCATGATGAAAACCCATTAAGGACTATGATTTTGAATAATCAGCATTTTCTTATTACTGGTATAATAAATCTTGTGAGCTTTTTCTTAATAACACATTCATATATTAATCTTATTGACCAGTAGTTGAAGTTTTGCATGATGCTTTCAAAGATAATTTATTCACCTGCATTTTTCATGTTCTATATATGTTTTCTTTCAAAAAATGTGTTTTCTTGTGTTTCCTAACTGCTGTGTTTCCATGACCTATGAGAGCCAGTTCCTTGACCCCTTATATCTTTAAATTCCCACAGCCCACAATTCTGAGATTCTTTTTCCAAGACCATGAATTCTGGAGCTTCCATTAATGAGTTCCAAGTAAGGAAAGCAGTGGAAGGTCTTGTTTGAATCCTCGAGCCACAGATGTTTGTTATAGATAGCTTATTTTTGGCAATGTCCTTAAAAATAAGTGTGCTTTGACAAAGCACACCAACTTTTCTATAACAAATAACACATTAGCCATCACCTTATGTAAATAGAAAAGTGCTATCTTTTATAAATATTCAGCAGCTAATAAATAAGTACATTGATTAATGATTGTTTAAAATATCCCTGTTATGGTTAAGTGCAATGACACCCTTGGAACAGATTAATAAGTCAAAGTATCTGCCTTTTAAAAATGAATTAGTTAATAATGTACTTGAAACTATCAGTCATGACCCCAAGGATCTGGACTGAGGATGTAATAGAAGTTTGAATGGAGGCTTCATCTTTCTCAACTTTCCTCAAAGACTAATTCACTTGTGGAATATTACTTTTGGAGCTTAGAAAAACGTAGAATCATTATGTGACTCTTGGTGTCCTAAACACTGCATTTCATACCCTGTAATGCTTTTTCCTAATTTTTTTTGACATTTATTACTAGTGTTTGCAGAGGAGTAGCAAAAGTGTCCATTTAGTGATGCACTTTCTTGGATTTCTGGGATGGAGATTAGATTAACTGGCATCTAATTTCACCATCCATGAAATGACCATGCCCTTCATGTCAGGCCAGCTATGAAAAGAGCAACATATATATTTGAGTTCAGAGTACCTGATTGTGATAGGAACTTCTCTGCATCAGCAAGTTTGGTAAAATAGATCATCTGTGAATTTTATTGACATATGTGTAATGACCATATTAGAGCCCTTTAGGGATTATATAAAACAGAAACATCAAGTGAATAGTTGGCTTTACCAACAGTATTCTGTTCATGACATATAGGGGTATAAGGAAGAGAGAAGCACTCATGTTAGCTCAAGAACAGGGACGATTATTATAAGGATGCAATCACAGAGGAGAATACAGATGCAAGTACAATTAGGCTTCACTGAAAACCTGAAATTTAAAAAGCCAGAAATTAATGAATGGAGGTTATCCTTCTAGCAGTATATCTATGCATCTATCTTTCATCTGTCTATTCATCTATCTATCTATCTATCTATCTATCTATCTATCTATCTATCTATCTATCATTTCTCAGTATTTGCCCCATCATCCTCTCTTTCTCTGGAGGCTTTCTCAGCTTATTTATATTTATATGACAGATGGTCCTCTTGGCCACTTAGGCTGCACACTCTTTCAGAGCAGCTTCCCTAGCTTAATAACCTCCTTCCCAGTTTTGGAGTGGAGTCTACCTGTCCCAGCCCATCTTTTACAGCCAGGTGAATGGGTCTTATAGGCAGAGGCATAGGGTCATATGGTATATGTCAAGGGTAGTTGTCCTTAGAAAGTGTGTGGATGGAGCAGGAAGTGAAGGGCACCTCTTATGTAAGTACCTTAATCACAACATATCTAAAATTAGAATTATCTTTCTGGTCTCCAGATTCTTCCTCAATCCACATCCTTATCAGACCTGTTCTCCCTTTCCCCTATTGTCATGAATGGCATCACCATTTATCTAGTTATCTAATCTGAAAGGATAGGAGACATGATTGGTTTCTTTTGCTTATCTTACCCATACCCATTTAGTTATTGAAAGCTTATGATTCATTGATATTAAGATGTAAGTGCCATTCTCTTGCTGAGAACTTCGTATGTGTTTATTTCAATTTCTAAGGAAAAGTACAAATTTAATATGGTATCTATGTTTTCTAGATGAGGGAACTGAAGCTTAGAGGGGTTAAATAGCTTCCTCAAAGTGACCTAAAGAATAAAACACAGAACTGAGTTTTTAACCTAGACAGCGTCTCCACTTTTCTTTGTAAATATTTCTTTAGTCTTCCTCTCAACTCTATTGCAAGAACTAATGCCTTAAATGAAACTTCATCATATATATTCTATATCACTGCAGCAGTCTCCTGCCTAGCGTAACAGGATGGAGTGTTTATAAGCAGGACAGTCTGGAAAACCTGGACTTGCTGTCATTATTTCACTCCTAGTGCTAACGCTTTAACGGACAAGTTACTGATTAATTCCTACCTTAATCAAGTGCAAGGAAGTCAGCCAGTTAATGGTAAATGAATGACTACCCAGCTCTTCTGTCCGTATTGTCTCTGACCTTAGTTCCCTTTCCAATCCAGGGCTCCTTACCATTTCTGGTTCAATGCCCAGGCCCCTGTTTTATGGGGATTGAAAGGCTAAGTTCAAATACATTTAACCAACCAATATTTATGCAAACTCATGAGTACTTGTTAACAAGATAAGAAGTACAGAGAAAGGGGGACAATTTATTAACATGTCCCATATTTTAACGAAAAATTGTAGGTTAAGATAAGAAATTTTTTCTATACTTGGTTTCTACAATTTTATTTTGTTCTTTCAACTAATTTTTTTCACATCCAACAGGGTTCTATTACAGATTTGATTAATCACTATTTCTTTCTCAATATCTAGAATAGAGTAGTATTTGATCTCTAAATATTTGCTCACGATCATTATGTCCTGGGTCTTCATGTCTATCTTTGTGTATATGAGTGTGTGGGTAGGAAGGGGATAAATTGTATAACTGTAGTAGGAATCCTGCTTACTTAACTTGAGAAATGAGCATATAATTTTTGTATCTTTGGGTTTATGACGTTAATGGTCAAAGCTATGATTTATTAGATGGTAGTTCTTGGTCAGATTCATATAGAAATCTATAAACCATTTTATAATATCACACTTTCTGATTCATTTCACAATAATTTATTTGCAGACATAGTAAGAACTGCAAATACAAAATATTTTCAACATTATAAGACCTTGATTTATGATCTCTGTTACTTATTTTCTAGAGGAAATGTAATTGCTTTATTGGCTACTGTTTTGCACTGTGCTCTCAACCTTCCCTCTCTTTAACCAATTCAAAATTGAGACTTCCCAAAGCAATTTTTAATATCTCTAAAAGGACCCATAACACATCCTGCTGTATGAGTATAGTCAGTTAATCATTTTCATTGTTAAAACTTCTAGAGCGTCTCTCATGGTGACAGCACACAATTAGAGTTCAATAAATGTTACCTAAATTAAATGGAAACACTATTAAACTGATTGAGTCTTGCGTTTCTTTTCCTTTTTCCTAGTTTAAAACAGTAATTCCCCATGTTCTATAAGTGCTGCTAATTATCTTTTGGATATATTCATTGAGAGTACCAAGGTACGTATGGTACATGTTAGAAAATCATGCTGATTTTAAAGCATTCCATAGTTTTGTTTACTGATTCTAGAAAAATGGAAACTTTGAAACCCAACTTTTTATATTTACTGTAATAAAACATTCCAAACAACTTTAGTGTTGAAGTTTCCTCTCATTCTGCAAAAATCACATATTTAAACTCCTTGATAAATATTCTCCTTAATTCCTAAATTAAAAACAAATTCGGCCTGCTGGTGTTGCTTGTCTGGCTAACCTTAAGAAATAATAAAATTAGGTCAAATAAATGGCAAGTTTAAAGCAGTCCCTTCTCTTCAAAGTACAACAGTTTATTCCAAGTAGCTTAATTACGTGAAAATCTAACCCAGAATATTAACATAGTAACACACTATGTTCCAATAAAGACTTATTTTCTGATTGTCAACTAATTAGCACCCTACTCTTCGTTGTTGCTGTTTAACTTGCTTTCCAGTGAAAAGTGATAAGAAGTCGTTCATTAAATTTAGCATTTGAAAAGCTTAGTGCTAAGTTAGAAAGATCTCCAAAATTTCAGGCTTCTCCCATTCTCATGCTATTTATTGTTAAATACTTGTTGAGTTTTTCATTACGTCAAAGCAGATGTAGGAATTTTGCGTGGAAATTAAAGGAGATACATACCGTGCATCTTTAAGGCATCTTCAAAAAAAGTAGGCATTTAGTCATATTAATTTGTTCAATAAATATTTAATGAGCATGTATTATTTGCAAGCTAGAAATGGGCATGAATTTAAAGGAAAAAAAGCACATAAATATTTGTGATAAGAGAAGGTAAAGTGGTGCTTTTAGAGGTCATAGAAAGGACTGCTGACCTGGCCTGGGGGTTCAAGGAAGACTCGTTCTGAAAAAATAACATTTTAGATGCTATTTTTCTTTCATTCATTTATTCTTTCCCTTATTATAAAAGTATCTATTGAATGTCTGCTGTGTGCCAAATATTCTTCTGGCCACTGAGAATACAACAGTGAATAAATCTGACATGGTCCCTGTCTCCATCAGGGGAGGCCCAAAACACAAACAAACAAGTGAAATTTATAGTATGTCACATAATCATACGTGCAATGGGCAAAAAGCAAGCAGGAGAGGGAGATGGAGAATGGAAGAAGGAAGGTCACTATTTTAAATAGGGTGGTCAATGGAGACTGCAAGGATAACGTCTGCACAGAAGCGTGAAGGTGGTGAGAAGGAAATCATGCAGCTATGTAGGGAAAGAGCATTCCAGGAACAAGTGGCTGCATGTTTAGTATGTTCCTAGAAACAGCGATGAGGCCCCATGTAACCAGAGCAGAGTGCATGAGAAAAGAGTGGGAGAAGAAGTTTATAAATATATCAAGGCAACTTGTGGCCATTAGCTTTTATTCCGGGTGAGACATAAAGTCATTGCAGTGTTTTGAGCAGAGGGATAAAAAGATAGATTTATGTTTAAACAGGAACACTCTGGGTATTGTTTGGAGAAAAGATGGAAAGGGAGTAAGTGTGGAAGAATGGGTACATATAGGAGGCTACTGCAATATACCAAAGGGCGGTAACAGCTTCTACCAGATTGGTAATGATGGAGATGATGAGAAATGGTTGGACTGGGATAATTTTGAAGGTGGAGTCAACTGGATTTGCCACTGATTTTGACCAGGGTGTGTGGATTGACGTATCCTCGAACTCCTCAAGGGAAAATGCATAGACCCAGAAGACTATAGATTATACCAATAAAGAGGGTTAGAGGGTGGGATAGTTTGGAGACAGGAACTTTAATGCTGATGGAGAAGAGGGAGGCATAATGGCCTGAAAGAGCATAAATAGTTGCCATTTTTCAGACCTAATGGTTCAAGAGATACATTGACAGAAAGACCTGGGATTGGGTCTTGATTGCCCTTAAATCTGTTTTTTCACCTTGAACAACCTCTTTTTCTTTATCTGTAAAATAAGGTTTCTGTGACTGTCAAATCAGACACTCTATGATATTTGAAGTTGCTTTTAGATTCTAAAGTACTTTAACTTTGTTCTCCTATCACTGAAATTAACAGTATTTTATCAAAAAATGCTATGAATAGTGATGAGAATTATAGCTTATTAAAGGATTTCTTACAACTGAAGATACAAATCAGAACAAAGGTTGCCTCTGGGACAGTAGGGCTGGGATTTACTTGAAAGAGGCATGAGGGAATTTTTGGAGGTGTGATAGTAATGTTTTGTATCTAAATAGAGACAGGGACTTGGGTTTCCTAGATAAATGTATTTGTCAGAACTCACTGAATAATATATTTGAGATTTGCACATTTTGTATTATATAAATTTTGTCTCAAAGAATACCAAAACAAATACTGTACCTTGCTTAGTGAACTACATGCTAAAGTGTTTAGAGGAGCAGTATACTGATGTCTGCAACTTTGAAATGCCTCAGAAAATAAAGACAGATTGATGGATAAATAAAGAATGAGTGAGTGAATAGAGAGTTGGTGAAGCATGTCTAATTAAATGTTAATTGCTGAATATAGAAGGTGAGTATATAAGAATTCATTGTAAAATTATTTCAACTTTTATGTATGTTTGAAAAATTGACAAAGAAAGAAAGAAACAACTGAAGATACAAACGGCATTTTCCAGAATCCATATCACCATATCACCAAAGCTTCCTTAAAGGTCAATGGATTTTTAAAAGAGGTAAAATGTTACTACTGCCAGTATGTCTACATCTAAAGAAACCAGAAGAAATTCTGAAAAAGAAATAATGAAAGAATAGAAGCAAACAAAATTGAAAGCAAATAAAGTCAGATGTGGACAAATATACACCAGACTAATGAAAAACAAAATGTGACATTAAATAGATTAAAAACTTGAGAAAAGTTATATAATAAACATTTGAAATATTAAATTTAAATTATATCATTTCTATTTCCAAATTGAAATGGGAAGCTACCAACAAAAAAACAAAATAGCAAAAATGATAATATCAAATAGAGAACATAGCAGGAACAATAAAGGAAGAATTAATGAGGAAAAGGAAATAATAACTTCCAAAAAGACTGCAGGGAATTTTTCAATAATTTCTATGTTACAAATATTTCTTTGAGATATTAAAAAAGCATGATTGATTGCCTGATTTCTTTTATGGAGGAAAAGAGTGTGCCTTTTCTCCCAGTCTTGACCTCAGCAGAATCAAAAGGAAAATATTAGCTAGAATGTATCTTGAAAATAGATCCATGGAGATGAAATAAAATCTCAGGAAATATTAAACATTTTTTTAATTCGGTGTTGAAAATAGCTGAGGAAATAGAATTTTAACCTATGACTAAGAATTTCATTTAGAAAGTGAGATGGAAAATAAAATTTCATGAGAAGTGAACACGTTTACTTGAAAAACCTAATAAGCAAAATTCAGGTTCTACCTTGTAGTATGTTCACATGGATACATGCTTATCTACCTCAGCAAAATCATAAATTTTGGAAGGAAATATGCAAGAGATCCCAGTCATTGCCTACCCTGCTCATACTCGGTAAGAAAGATGAGGCTCACCCCCAGACCGTGCTAAATGAGCCAGACCTTATTCTCAGTCCTGCTCAGGGGTAGTCAGATACAGGTCAAACTCAGGTTTAAATGGTGTGGTTTGGAAAAGCGAACCTCTACAGTTAGATTTGTCTTTGGAAAATCTCAAATTGGGAAACTGAGAGACAGCATCAATAGCAGAAGCCAAAGAATACATCAAGGCTTTTCATGATGTGGAGAGTGTTGCTGTGCCATTTACTCAATTTGAAATCCTGTTTCCCAGTTGTCTCCACCTTCACATGTCCAGGAGCTCCCTCTCTCTGCAGTTCCTGCCTTAGCTTTTCCATGCAGGATACTCCTTGGTTTTCATCATCACTCTCCATGAACCACTCTTACTTATTTGGCTAAAAGACCAAAGCAGAATGGACAAATACTAATTAATCATTAAATGTTTGAAGTGCCTGACTCCTAAAAGCCGATTCAATATTTGGTGAATAAATAAATGATAAAAATAGAACATCTGCAATTAATTAAAATTCCAAAGCGGAAACAATTCACCATTTTAGACATGTTTTTAAAATAACACAAATATGGAGAATGATTAACTTGATTCATATCTTACTTGGTAATAAATTATATCTAAGCCAATGAGAAAAACATTTTCAAAAATTGTGTTAGATCTGCAATAAAACAACTTCATAAACTTTAACCCCTACTTCTGAGCATAAGTTGCTATTACATAACATAGAGAGTTGTGTTAGTTTTAATTTATAAAAGAATAAATTTTGGTCAAATAAATTTCGTGAGCAATAACATAAATTCTATTAAATAAACCAAGGATAATATTACAGCTTTTTCCCATTCTTCCTGACCAGTACTTTTGTATGCAGAATACCATGTCATCTTTGTGAAAACGGTACACTTTGGATTTTAAGATACAAAGTTGATCTCCTAAATATCATACTTTCAAAGCTCATTTTCCTTATAGCTTCAATAATACATTTGCAAAAAACAATTGACAAATTCTTCCTACAAAAATCAATATATTATTTGTGAAGGTTTTAATAGAGATTTATTTGAATATAATCACTTTTTATTTACTCATTCATAAATTTATTCACCAAGCATTTATTACATTTTTAAGTATGAAACCATTGTGATTGGCACCATGGAGAAATACAGAAATGAAAATTAGGTAAACTATTGCTAATGAAAAAGAGGACAAAATTAAATGTTATTACAAATTAATAAGTAAACTGCTTATTGGAGAGATAAGAGTTCAGCCTTGGAGAGTGAAAAGTAGTATGTTCAGCCAAGAGTACTAAATTGACCAAAATCTTGATATAATTTGATAGTTAAGATTATCAAATTTAATCATTTGTTTCTAGAAAGGGAATAGGTTAATCAGGGGCAGATTTTGGAGCCAAATGGAGATGGATCATAAATGCTCAAGAGTAGATAAAACTGAGGAGAAAACTAACAAACAATTAAATAGAATTAAAATAAATAATATTATTTATTAGTATCTTTTTTTTAATTACATTCATGACAAGCCACACTTTTTCAATTGATGATAGTGATACGAAGTTTCCTTTTTAAAAATAAATGTATTTAATTTAAGAATAGCCAATTAATAGACAAAGATTAAGAAAATTAATTCTATCTGGCACATAGATATGAGGCTGTTATGCAAATTATTATGGAGACATTTCTCTGAGCTGAGGGACACTGTTAGAGAGGGCGCTAAAAAGAAAACGGCACTCAGTCAATCAGAAGTCCCCAGAACAGAAAATGATGTCCTTTTTCTGTATACCTTCTACTCAGTTTATGAGGCAGCCTTCTTTCTCCGCCAGTGTTAGGCAATCGCGTATGTGATGGATGGCATCAGGAAGGCAAAGCCATCTGTTGCTTTTAATTTCGTGTGCTGCGAAAGCAGGGAGAGAGATGTTTTGCTCTCTCTTTTACATGTGTGAACTTCATAATAGAATATGTCATGTTCTTCTGTTTTCTGACCTACAGGTCAGTCGTATCTTTTCCACAAAGTTGTTCAAACTTGTTATTTTTCCATTATTGACAAGGTGGGAGGAGCAAATCCGTTTTAAACAGGCAGGGTATTATTACCCAAATTATTGGGCTTTTATTTTTATTGTGGCTGTGATTGATCGTGTATGAATATAAGAAGTCATAAAGAGTCCTCTTTAGGATTTAAAAAAGTTATAAATAAATATAAAAATTTTTAGTAAACTTATAATGTAAATACTAATTACAAGTATATCCCCTCATTATACATCAAAGAATAAAGCATATGCTAATAAGAAAGAAATTAATTAGGGGATTAATGACATATTTATAATAAAATACTTATTTTAGTTAAGAATTTTGAATCAGTTATAATTATTTAATGAAAACTTACAACTATTAAATACCTTCATAACAGGCACATGATTTTGTTATGCTCAAATTATCAGATCAAATAAAATAATGCAGGAAAATAACATTAATATACTAAATAGAATAGTTTAGTAACTATCAAATGTATTGACTCCAAAAATAAGACCTACTGTATTTGAAATCTTTGAATTCTGATTTTGTGCATGTGTGCTCTTGACAAATATTAGATCTTGAACTACTTGTTAATGGAGACAGCCTGTGAACCCATCATTTTTATTGGTAGATCACCTTACTAATAATCTGATTAAAATAATTGAATATATAATTAGAAGCCGAATAGATAGTAGTCTTTGCATTTACTACGTATATCCTTCTGTCCAGAGTTATTCCAACTAATTATTCCAAATACTCTGAACCATTTTCTCCTTTGGAGAATGATCATTTTGACACCGGTCAACAACCAAGCTGTATTTTGGTTGATTGCTCTTCTTAATGTTCAGTTGATTTGTTTAAACCATGTCTTTGCATTCTTACTATTTTGATGCCCTGCCAGAGAGGCTTTTGTACTTGAAGAGTGTATTTCCTTGAAACTTTCAAGATTCCTGGATTTAGTATCCTTGATCATGAAAATATTTTTTACTTTTGGCTTTTGTTTTCCCTCAGAGTTCATGACAGGCCTTTCCATCATCCAGCCAAAGAGCTCTGCAGATGATCACCATTGGGTTAGAAGATGTAGCAAGCATTTTGTGGAGGTTGTCAGTTTTCTTTCACAAACATTATTGCAGCTTTGCTTTAGACACCATAGGGCTTGCAGTTTCCTAAATTAGTTTGCTTCTTTTGAAATGTTTATAGGAGC
This sequence comes from Dasypus novemcinctus, assembly GCF_030445035.2. Lineage (NCBI taxonomy): Eukaryota > Metazoa > Chordata > Mammalia > Cingulata > Dasypodidae > Dasypus > Dasypus novemcinctus. The sequence goes on along the minus strand of NC_080676.1, from coordinate 21,696,817 downwards.
TCTCAACAAATAATAGAAAAATCAATCTTGTGTTTTATTTTGCAGGATTCTGCCTTTTGGTGGTAGCTCCATTTAAAGCAAGTGAATATCAGATTTTAAAATAAATATTAAATGCTGAAAGGAATCTGAGAAATGTTTCTCAGATTTGAGCAGTGTGGACTATCAAGAATACGTTTGAGGACTTCAAAGCTTCTTGGACTGCATATTGGGAAACTCTTAAAAATCCAAAGTCTCTATTCTAGGGATTGGCTACAGCACACCCACAAAAACAAGGGAAACACGGACTCTAAAGCTCCCTGGCCATTCCTGTTTCTATTGGTGTCACCTAAATTATCCAGAATTTGCATGCATGTTTAGGTGATCATAACTATGAAAGTAGATCACTTAAAATAAAAACTCCCTTAAAGGGCTTGTGGACAAGTCCTCCAAGGAATAGATCTGCAGAACTCGGTTTGAAAAATAATGATCAGTTCCCATGCTATTGTTTCACAGGTGAGAGAGCCAAGTCCAAAAATGTAAAGGGCGGTGTCCAGGATTACCCAAGAATTAGAGGCAGAAATCTTGGAAGGAACATAAGTGTGAGCATATGTATTTAGCATTATTTCTGCCCATAGAGTATTCCTTTTCTTTCAAATTTGAAATAATATAATGAACTTTACTTAAGGGTTGTGATCATACTGAATCCTGAGATACTACTTGGGAAAATGGCGTTGTAATTAACCACAGTGTTTTTATTTACTTTTTTCTCTATTTATTTCCTTTAAAAATGAAAAACAGAACTGTACAACACAAATAGTAAACTCTAAAGTAAACTATGAGCTACAGTTAATTGTGCAATTATTTTTTTTTTTTTAAAGATTTATTTTTATTTATTTAATTCCCCTCCCCTCCCCCGGTTGTCTGTTCTTGGTGTCTGTTTGCTGCGTCTTGTTTCTTTGTCCGCTTCTGTTGTCGTCAGCGGCACGGGAAGTGTGGGCGGCGCCATTCCTCGGCAGGCTGCTCCCTCCTTCGCACTGGGCAGCTCTCCTTATGGGTGCACTCCTTGCGCGTGGGGCTCCCCTATGCGGGGGACACCCCTGTGTGGCAGGGCACTCCTTGTGCATCAGCACTGCGCATGGCCAGCTCCACATGGGTCAAGGAGGCTCGGGGTTTGAACCGCGGACCTCCCATGTGGTATAAGGACGCCCTAACCACTGGACCAAAGTCCGTTTTCCATAATTGTGCAATTATAATATACTCACATCAGTTGTAACAAGTGGACCACACTTATGCAAAATGTTAATAATGGGAGTGGCTATATGGGAACTCTATTTTCTGGATGATTTTTCCATAAATCTATAACTTCTCTAATGAAAAAAAAGTTAAATCCATTCAATACATTCGAATGTGGAAAGCTAAAAATCCCTTACCTTGCCAAAAAGGAAACAACAACCAAAAAACAAAAACCTTTATGGAAGAACTGTGTATAATGTAGAAGGTAGAATGAAACATGGAATAAGTAATTGAATAATGAAATCAAGTAAAATATCGGTTAATATTATTACAGTTTTGAGATTTACCTGTTTTTAGTACATAAAACTTGAGAACTTAAAATACATTAGGAATATTGAATTATTATCAATCAAAATATGCCTGGACTTAGTTATCATTGAACACTTTTTATAAACACAAGTATTTAAAACTTAAGCAAATCAAAGAATGACAACATTGCCAGCGGAGTTCGGAGCTGGCTTGCAGTTTCTCCATCAGCACAATTTCCAGTCCCAAGACAGCAAGCCACAGTAGCTACTTAATGTGTCCCTACCCCCTTGGGTTATAATAACTGAGTATTAAGAACTGAAAGAGAAAATCTTTAAAAATCTATTTATGGGACATTGAATAAAGCAAAAAAGCCCCTGGCCATATTGTTTCAGTTAGCATTTTTTTGACAATTACTTCAGCATTCTAAAGCCTATAAAATTTATAAAAATAGATATTTTTGAAATTTCTGAAAGATGAGTAAACATACACATACATATGAAAAAATATATGATAAAAATACTATATATACATATGCATATAAGTGCAAATATAGTATTTACTCACATTTATGTAGTATTTTTCATGCTAAAAAGAATTTTAGAAATTAAAGGAAATACTTTCCTTTCTACAACTTTTTTCAGGAATGTTGGTTTTGAGGTATTTAGTTAAAAAAATTTCTTTTGCTTGCTTAATTAAAGCAGGCTTAGATGCTTTCTAAACCACTTAAAAAGGAATATTAAAACAGATCCTGATAATAGATTGGATATGTATTGCCAATATATTACCAAATGCTGATTTTATGTTGCCATCTTAGTTTATGCTGCTTAACAACTACTTGGAGACCAGACAGGGACAGACTAAAACAATAAATAAAATTGAAAGGAAAGAAAATAATCCTCAACCAGTAGCCTCCTTTACTCTGTTGAAAAGTTATATTCACTCTGGACTGACAATGTGATAGCCAGATCCTGAGCTTCAACAGACTCCAGCACCTACAATCTGATTTATTGGACTTACCACACTCAGCTAAGATGGAGGTGAAGAAGGACAACCACCACACCATGGAGCCTAGAGTGATTACAACTGAAAATGGGAGGATTGCATCCAGCATCCAGGTGGAATCTGAGCCTCCTCTTGACATAAAGGTGCAATGGACACAACCAATCCAGTGTCCACATAGAAGAGGTGGCATTGGATTGGGAAAAGTGGACATAATGGACAAAGGGTATGGGGAAAGGCAGGAAGAGATGAGAGGTGGAGGCGTCTTCGGGACATGGAGCTGCCCTGGATGGTGCTTCAGAGGTAATCACCGGACATTGTAAATCCTCACAGGGCCTACATGATGGAATAGAGGAGAGTATGGGCCATGATGTGAACCAATGTATATGAGGTGCAGAGGTGCCCAAAGATGTACTTACCAAATCCAATGGATGTGTCATGATGATGGGAACGAGTGTTGTTGGGGGTGGGGAGGGGGGGGGTGGGGGGGGTGGGGTTGAATGGGACCTCACATATATATTTTTAATGTAATATTATTACAAAGTCAATAAAAATAAAAAAATTAAAAAAAAAAAAAAAGAAAAGTTATATTCAAACTAAATGGATGCCGTTTTACTTATTTTCTTCTTACTACATTTTTATCATATTTTCTCCTGACTGTGAAAGCAATTTCACTGCTTCTTCACACAGTATTGGAAAACTTAGGGAAACGGACTTGGCCCAGTGGTTAGGGCATCCGTCTACCACATGGCAGGTCCGGGGTTCAAACCCCGGGCCTCCTTGACCCATGTGGAGCTGGCCCATGCGCAGTGCTGATGCGCACAAGGAGTGCCCTGCCACTCAGGGGTGTCCCCCGCGTAGGGGAGCCCCATGCGCAAGGAGTGCGCCCCGTAAGGAGAGCTGCCCAGCACAAAAGAAAGTGCAGCCTGCCCAGGAATGGCGCCACCCACATGAAGAGCTGACACAACAAGATGACGCAACAAAAAGAGACACAGATTCCCATGCCGCTGACAACAGAAGCGGACAAAGAAATGAGATGCAGCAAATAGACACAGAGAACAGACAACCGGGTTGGGGGGGAGGGGAGAGAAATAAATAATTTTTAAAAAACGCAAAAATTGAATATGTTTTTTGAAAAAAGAAAACTTATTGCACACTAAAAATCTAAACTAATTTGAACTGTACCAATCTTCTTTCTTTTTTTCTCTTATGAGATAGAATAATAACTGTGTTGACATTGTGAATTATGCTGGAGGAACAAATTGTCATAAGTCTTATTCCTTTATTTTCCCATTAATTATTTTCCTTGTAATCATTAGTTATTTACAAGTGAACATTGGAATAGTAACCATAACTGGAGACTAATTTTCTTTCACACCATCTATATAGGTCAGTATTTTACCAATAAACTATTTGGATACTCTTGCATTTCTTTTTCCCTTATCGTAACCTTAAGATTGGATTGAAACTTTTGAACATTTCTCAATATTTACTTGACGATCATGCAGTCTGTTGGGAAAATGTTTTCTGAAAGGAGCCCTTTGTTCAGAGAATTATTATATTAGTATGTGCCCATATATCCACAAAAGTCATTGATTGGCACAAGAAGGATTAAATTCACTTTTTGTTAATCCTTAATAGTCAAGTGAATATTCAAAATATTAATAGCTTCATTTAAGATAAGTCAATCCTTTGATCTACTATTAATAAACGAAATTTATTTAACAGCCTGCATACTTAAATATATTCAAGAGAGATGTTTCACTTAAATTATTATAGCAAAAGTATGAACTTTCCTATTCACATAGCCTCTGTCTCCAATTCAAAATTGAATTCTGGCCTCCTACAGATTCCAGGTAGTCACAACTTAACTTCATTGCCACATTTTCAGTTGAGATTTTTAAATATAAACTTAAATTTGGTATTGAATGCATAGAATGAAGATTAGATGGAGGAGAGGTGGCTCAAGCCATTGGGTGCCTCCCTCCCACATGAGAGGTCCCAGGTTTGGTTCCTGGTGCTTCCTTAAAAAAAGACGAGCACACAATAAGCAGAAATGACAAGGTGGAGGGAGAAATAAATAAAATAAATCTTACAAAAAAAAAAAAAAGGATCAAAGGGAACAGATGTGGCTAGAGGGGTTGAGTGCCTGCTTCCCCCACAGGAGTTTCCAGGTTTGGTTCCCGTTGCCTCATAAAAACAAACAAAAAAAAGACTAGAAAGTTATAAAATTGTGGTTAGATCTCTAACTAGATACCAGGCTTCTTAACTTCGGGATATAGTGCAGGCAGGAGCCATTAGTTACCAAATTGGAACTGTTTAAAGCCAAAGGCCAGCCCACAGGAATCCTGTTAAATCCATCCATTCCTCCCTCTCCATATCAGGGTTTGAAAAGAGAAAAAAACATATTCTGAACTGTAAGCCTTTACAGGCATAGCATTTTGAACCCCTCCCCTCCCTCCACCCCAAAAATGTCATTGCATAAGATCAGCCGCTTTTTAGAGAAGAGATGTTAATCACCTGGTAGGATATTCTGGGGATTCTGCAGGATCAGAAGAAAATAACTTTTAGCTTTAGTCTCTTAGAGCTTAAAAAAAAAAAAAATTAAGGTTTTTTGATTTTGATTTTGATTTTTTTGTTTTTTGTTTTTGGAGGGGGTTGGGTGTGATGTGAACTGTTGCTGTTATGCCTGGTTCACCCAGAAGTGGTCAGAACATGTCTTTGCAGGTCTCAGAATTAGAAGAGGCTACTGGTTGGGTCATAACACTGGTATAAGAGTGGGGTTTGCTAAAGTGTGAGTCACCTCATTAGGATTTTGTGGGAAGTGGCAGTCTCAAGAGAATCTGAGCTTAGAAGAGAGGGCCTCAGCTTAGAAGAGTGATAGCGTGTCATCAGAAGATAAAATAAAGTATGTATTTGTCCAATAAAGACTCAAGTCATCAGGATTTCACCTGGGAGAAAGAGCTCTTGCTCAGATACACCCTCCAAATAAAGTCAATAAGATGTTCATTGGGAGAAAGTGCTAGAATGAAACATTCAGGCTTCTTACACAGGTGTGGCATCTCTTTCAGAGTCTTAAAAGTATCAAAATGGCATCACTTGCTTTAAAAACTGGCAACGGGATGAGAAGCCCACCCTCAGCCTCCTCTCAGAATTCTACCATCTTTTATAAGAGGCTTGAGTTCCAGGGATCGTCACTCTCCAAAATGGTTATATTTTTATTTTATAATGATGCCCTAGCTTAGGACCTAGAGGAAGGGCAGAGCTGAGAATTTCAGAACTACCACTAGAAATAATTCCATCCCTTATCTTTCTTTCCTTGGCATCAAGAGAAAACGTCATGAATACCCATGCTAGGTAGAATAGCACCTACCAAGGTTTAAATAATGATATAAAATAAACTTTTCAAAGGCATATCAGGATATAAAATGTTTTAAAGACTAGAAGGGTAGAAATAAGCTATGGGGCAGAATCAACAGGATTTGATGATTTCCTGACATTTGATGACATTTTTGTGATAAAATATTCCAAGTCCTTTAGCCACCAGTGCCTGGCTTTCCCACACTGCTTCATTTTGATAGGATGCTAGGCAGATTTTCCTCAGGTTCAGGTCACAGAGCTTAGAGCACAAAGAACAGAGAAAAACTACATCTTTTCTTGTGGTTCCTGTGCCTCGTGTTCCCTCTGGAGTCCAGTGAGTTCCTAAATACCCGAGCATCTTCTCGGCACAGTGGTCTTTGTGCAGCTCAAAATCCTCTACCCCTCCCCGATACATACATACATGGGGCAAGTGGCAGCCTGTCTATTAGGAAGAATACTGACTAAAATTTGCAGTAGTTCTTTTGCAGAATGTTAAATGTTCTTTACAGGGTTGATGTACCTCAGAGATATGTGCTGAAAGATGATAGTGATTGGTATTTATGCTAAACAATTAAGCCTAATTAACTCCTGCTTATCTATAATGGCAGACTGATCACAATAGAGCTGTGGGTCTTTGGGACAATCCCAGAAACAAGAAGAAAAGAGACATGTGTGAGGTCCCCTAAGTAGTTAGCTGTTTTACACTTCTCTGTGTTTTCTGTGGCCCAGCTATTCTCCATCACTCTCCTTAAGGAAAGAAAGAGTATCTTCTTATATCCCAAGGTAACTGACAACACAGACTTTGGAACTGCCCTGCCTCTTCGGATTTCAAGCTCAGCCATTTACTAGCCACATGACCTTGAGAAATAAGCTCCATTCCCTCCTTTCCTTCTCAACAACATGTGGATTAATATTATCTACCTCATGAGGTTCATTTGGTGGTTATATATCTCTGAAAATAAGGTCTGACTCATTTTATGTTCTCTATAACTGATAACTATTATTACTGAAAATTGAATCATCGAAATAGTGTTGGAGCTCTGTATATGAATAAGGAATATTCCTTATTCTTTAAGACACTGTGGCCAGTCTGGAAGCCAAAGTCAGCATGTAAATGTGTTGCCTTCCCCCCAGTGTGGGACATAACTCCTGGGGATGAGCTTCCCTGGCACTGAGGGATTACTACCAAGTACCAGCTGATGATGTAACTAGAAAATGACCTTGAATAAAAGGGTCAACTTGGACCAGCAGAATATCCCAGTCTACGTATAATACCAGGAGTTAAAAATGCTTTTTGACTTGAATAAAAGGGGAAATGGAAAGGACAAAGGAGTTTATATGGCTATGAGACTCCAAAAAGAGCTGGGAGGTTATCAGAGGGGTTGCCCTTATGCACACCTCAGCAGAGTCCCAGAGACAGATAAAGTAGATACAACACCAAGTATTGGTTCTTCTGAGGGCTACAGAGACCCACAGGTTCTATGGTCATGGCAGATGGAGTTCAGTGCCATGTCAGTTGGCCCTGCTTTGGAGTTTGTGTTTCTGTGTGATGGAGCTGGACTCAGATGTGATCTTTGTCCACAAGCCTCTCATGTTACTTTTATCGGATCTGTAGTTGGTGCTGGGTTTAGTGTATACCTAGGGGACCTGGATCTCTGGACTGATCATGTGATAGCCAGGCCCTGAGCCTCAACAGACTTGCAACTCTATACTCTGGTTTATTGGACTTACCCCACTCAGCTAACATGGAGGTGAAGAAGGTCAAACACCATACCAGGGAGCCAAGAGTGCCTACAGCTGAAAGCAGGAGAATTGCATCCAGCATCCATGTGGAATCTAAGCCCTCTCTTGATATAGATGTGGAGTGGACACAGCCATTCTAAAGTCCACAGGATGGAGGAATAGAGTATGGATTAGAGTGGACTTACTGATATTCTATTCATGAACTATTGTGATTAGTAATCGAAGAAAATGTGGCATTGGTGTGAGAAAGTGGCCATGGTGGCTGCTAGGGGTAGGGAGTGGGAGGAAGAAATGTGATGTGGGGGCATTTTCGGGTGTTGGAGTTATCCTGGGTGGTGCTGCAGGGACAGTTACCGGACATTGTATGTCCTCCCATGGCCCACTGGGTGGATTCTGGGAGAGTGTGAGCTATGGTGTGGACCATTGACCATGAGGTGCAGCAGTGCTCAGAGATGTATTCACCAAGTGCAATGAATGTCTCATGATGATGGAGGAGGTTGTTGTTATGGGGGAAGGAGTGGGGTGAGGGGCTAGGGGGTATATGAGGACCTCATATTTTTTTAATATAACATTAAAAAAATAAATAAAGGCCAAAGAAAAAGACACTTTCTGAACCCTCCTGCACATAGAAATCTCATGAAGAGCTTTAAAAATACTGATGCTTGGGCCCTACCCCAGAGACTTGGACTTAATAGCCTGGGTGTGACTTCAGCATTGAGTATTTGAGAGCTGCCTAGGTGACAGAAATATGAATTCATGCCCTATGTTAGGAAAACTTCTTTTGACTTCACCGTTATGACTGGAAATGAGAGAGAGAGACACACACAGAAAGTATCTGGCATGAGTCACAAATTTTTAGTAGTCTCTCTGGAACTTTCTCATTTCTTATCTTGAGCAGTGACACAACTGACCACTCTTCTCCCCTTGAAATTCTTTAGTTCTTGCAACTTCCTCAGAGACACTCCCTAGTTTTCTTGCTATTTCTCAGGCTGCATCACCACTCAGGAGCAGTTAACTTCACTCTTGTTTCCATTCAACTTCACTGCATCCATCCACCATACTATGGACATAGAGATTATTTCACATACTAACTTAAAATCTTACCTGCACCCTGAGACTTTCAGGGCAAAAGTGAAAGTGTCTGTTTTAGCAGCCAAAGCTCAACATGGTCTCATCTCTTTAGCTCTGCTTCCATGCCATTTTCCTCTCCAGTGACAATATCAAAGCATGAAATGAATTATATGGTTTACTCTCGTCTCTGGTCTCTCCAAATCACTGTTTCTCCTACCCAGAATGACTTCCCACAATTGCTCTCTTCACAGAAGACTTCTGTTTCTTTTTCAAAATCCGGGGTAAATGTCAAGTCTCCTGTGGAGTTTTCTTGTAGCAACATGTCTCCTTCCCTCTCTCAATCTGAGCAACAAAATTCTTGCCTGTAAGTAATAATCTAATTGGTTGGTATATTTATACTTCTGTCACCAGATTGGTTTTAGTTCAACATTTTCTTTACTTGGAATCAGCTGAAGGACTTCTAGAGGAAGGAAATCCCTGGGTGGTGATACCCTGGAATTTGTTCCTTAAAATAATTCTCTCAGATGATTCTTATTCACTAAATGTGAAGACACAGTGTGTTCAATAGTCACTGAAGTATGGTCCTTGGATCATCAGCATAAGCATCACACAGGAACTTGCTAAAAATGCAAACCCACTCAGATTCTGGGTTGAAGCCCAGGGATATGTGTAAAATAAACTCTCTGGGTTATTCTGCTGTTTGCTAAATGTTTAAAACTATTATTCTATCTTATATGCTCCTTCTACACAAATACTTAGCAAAAGATCTTGTCCTATAAAATTTTTTTTTAAAATTAGAACTGGGATTAGAGCTAATATTTAGGGTCAAAAGAACAAAAAGTGCCATAGAAATCATAAATTCTGATAGAATAAGATTGATAAAATCTTGTCATATCCAAAGAACATTTGTTTAACTCCTGGTTATAGAAGACCTCAGAAAAGAATTCCTTAAACGTGACCTGAAAATATTTCCTTGTGAGCAGGGTTATCAGACCAGCTATTTCCGATTTTTCTTTAATAATATAGACTGAAGTCTCTATGCACTTCCAAAACATTGGAATGGGGTTCTTAGAATGCATACTATGTTAACAGAATTTATTGTGGCTGACAAATGTTCCATTTTCAATATATATTCCAATTTTTTGAGGCAGACTAGAAAATAGGGAATCAATAGATAGATCTGGAGCCTGGCAGGAAACCCACGTGGTCATCAGATCCAAGACGGCTGTTGAAAGAATTTATGAGAATCCCATTCAGAACAAGATTTCCTCCAGAAGCCAGGAAAAGCCCTGGATAGCCTCAAAGGGCGTTATCATTGGGGCCTCCTGGAGATTGATGGGTGGGGTAATCAATCAAAACAGCAAACGGTTGGGACTCTTCCACTGTCATTAGCAAAGGGGCAGAATAATTAATGATTTAAAAGGCAAGTGCCAAAGCAAGACCCCCTGCTCTTGCCTTCTTCCCCCCTGCCTTGAACAACATGCAAGTAAAACCTGGGGATTTGTAATCTGAAATGGGCATTTATGTCTGTAAATCCGCCCTCTTTATCACTTTTCAGCTCCTTCCCTTCTACCTGGGACCCTTAATCTAATATGTTCTCCCATTTTTCTTCTCTCCAGTCCTTAATAAATTACTGGCCTAACTAACCTTGCTTGCTTTTTAAATTCATTTCTTGTAGCTTAGCTAAGAACCTATGGAATCTCAGGCAATGTATTGACATCATTATGGAAACAATTCAGTCAATATTTTGAATTTTATCTTTATTTGTGGCCAATTTTGAAAGAAGTCCTAGGAAAATTTCTAACTTAATGATATATTTGTTAGCAATTTTTATTTGTTAGTTGAATTGCTGACTTGGTTTTGTCACTTGCAAAATGGGAGGATTGGTGAGGAGAGGTAAATTAGTTAAAAAATAGGACATTCTTTGTTTCTAATCTGAAGAACAATAGATTAAAGTATGTGATAAGTCTCCTCTTATAAAGAAATGCCAAGGTATGCAAATCATAAATACCTATAAAATTAATCTGAATGAATAAAGAATCAAATTAATCTCAAAGATACATGCTATGAAGAAATCAAACAAGTGGGATTAAGTTTGACCTGTTTGAAAATCAGAATACAAGTCCAGGTGCTGTGGTTAGGTTCAGGGTGAATGGAATGGACTTTTAAATAGAGTGATTGTGAAAGGCTTAAAGGAGAAAGTTAACTTTGAGGAGGTTAATATCTGAAGAAGAGGCACAGAAGACAAAGGGACTGCAGATGCAAAATCCTTGAGGCTGGAGATAGAGGAACACCAAGTGGTTTCAGAACAGTTTCAGTGCAGAAGGCAGGTATAAAATGAAATGATGTTAAAGAGAAATAGCAGCCTACATTGTGTGGAATGCATAGGAGACTATTAAGGTTTTTAGCTTACAATATGCTTGAGATAAGAAGATTTGGGAGCCAAGGAGTGACATGATCTGTCTTCCATTCAAAGCAATCATCCTGTCTGGTCTCTTAATGCAGCAGGGTAAAGGCAGAGGGACTGCCTTGGAAATAATGAAAGTGGAAAAATGATGGTATACTGTTTTTAGTTTCCTAGGCTGCTCAAAGCAGATATTATGAAATGGTTGGCTTTAAACAATGGGAATTTACTAACTTACAATTCGAGGCCATGAGAATATCCAAATCTTCAAGATGATGCTTTCTTCCTAAAGACCAGCTGCCATTGGCTCCTCTGCCACATGGCAAGGCACATGGAGGCATCTGCTGGTCTCTCCCTTCTCTTCCAGGTTTCACTCCTTCCAATTTCTTGCCCCCATTGTGCTCTTTCTGTATCTCTGTATCATGATTCAATTTATAAAGGACTCCAATAATAGGACCAACAAAGAAGGATGGTCCTATGATGAGCCCTTGATACTGCTGACTATGCTTATGAGCCTGTGTGCCTGAAATATGAATTAGACTTAGAGCTGCAGGGTGCCTAGAAGTTACCTCTTAAGAACCTCCATGTTGCTCAAATGTGGCCTCTCTCTAAGCCAAACTCAGCATGTAAATGCATTACCTTCCCCCCAGCATGGGACATGACTCCCAGGATGAGCCTTGCTGGTGCCAAGGGATGACTACCAATCACTAACTGGTAATGCAACTAGAAAGAGACCTTGAATAAAAGGGTCAACTCAGACCAGCAGAATATCTCAGCCTTCATAGAGGATCATGTGGTAAAAACTGCTCTTTAACCTTGAATAAAAGGGGGAAATGGCAAAGACAAATGAGTTTATATGGCTAAGAGTCTTCAAAAAGGAGGTGGGAGGTCATCAGAGGGGTCACACTTATGCACATCTCAGCAGGATCCCAGAGACAGCCAAAGTAGATACAACCCCAGGTACTGGTACTTCTGAGGGCTACAGAGACAAACAGGTTCTATGGTCATGGCAGATGGTTCTGGAGTTCAGTGCCTTGCCAGTGGGCCCTACTTTGGAATTTGTGTTCCTGAGTGTGATGGAGTTGGACTCAGATGAGAACTTTCTACACGCACCTCTTCTGTCACTTTTACTGAACCTGTGTTTGGTGCTGGGGTTGGTGTACACTCAGGAGACTTGAATCTCTGGACCGGCCATGTGCCAGCCGGGCCCTAAGCCTCAGCAGAGTTGCAACACCTACTCTCTGGTTCTTTGAACTTACCCAAGCCATCTAACAGAGAGGTGAAGATGGTCAACCACCACACCAGGGAACTGATAGTGCCTACAACTGCAAGCAGGAGAATTGCATCCATCATCCATGTGGGATCTAAGCCCCCTCTTGATTTAGAGGTGGAGTGGATATCACCATCTCAGAGTCCACAGGATGGAGGAAGAAAATATCAATTAGAGTGGACTTACTGATATTCTACTATAGAACTGTTGTGACTAGTAATGGAAGAAATTGTAACATTGATGTGGAGAAAGTAGCCATGGTAGTTGCTGAGGGTAGGGAGAGGGAAGAAAAGATGTGAAGTGGGGGCATTTTCAGGACTTGGTGTTTGCCTAAATGATATTGCAGGGACAGATTCTGGACATTATATCTTGCCATAACTCACTGAATGGACTGGGGGAGAGTGTAAACTACAATGTAAACTAAAATGCATGCAGCGCAGCAGTGCTCCAAAATGCATTTACCAAATGCAATGAATGTGCCACAATGATGAAACAGGTTGTTGATGTGGGAGGAATGGGGTCAGGGGTATGTAGGAATCTCTTATATTTTTTAATGTAACATTTTTTGAGATCCATGTATCTTCAAAGAAGTACAATTAAAAAAAAAGGATGGGTGGGGGGTGGGGAGCTGGTTATATGGGAATCTCTTATGTTTTTTAATGTAACATTTGGTGTGATCTATTAACTTTTAAAAAAAGATAATTAAAAAATTAAATTAAATTAAAAATATAAAACACTCACTTCAAATGAGGTGGATCACACCATACTAAAGTAGCCTCATCAATTATCTTGTAATATTTAACAAATGTTTCACCATGGTGTGATATATTAGTGAAGGGGTAGTGTGTGGGAATTCTACACATGTGCATGGTTGTTTTGTAAGTTCACATCTTCTCTAATAAAAAATATACTTAAAAAATAATAATAGGGTGGTTTGGGGGAAAAACACACCAACTGTAAGATATAGACTACAGTTAGTAGTAATATTTTGACAATACTCTTTCATAATTTGTAAAAACTGTTTCAAAACAATGCAAGGTGTTGGTGGTGAGTAATGCATGGGACCCCTAAATGATGTTATGCAACTTTGTTTCATAAGCTCTCAACTTTTATGATACACTTATTTTTTATGCATGTTCATGTATGAATGATAGACTTAAATAAAATTTTTAAAAAAGATCCTACTTAAAATAAGTTTATACCCACAGGAATGGATTAGTTTTAAGAACATAATTTTCTGGGTACATAGAGTTACATACCACTACATGTATGGTGCCAGGGTATTAGCAATGGGAGTGTTAAGAAATTCTTGAATTCTTGAAATACTTTGAAAATTAAACTGAATGAATTTGATAATGCATTGTTGTGTGACAGAGTGGAGCCAAGTTTGGCTTTAAGGTTCTTTTTTTTTTTTAAAAGATGTATATTATGTATTTATTTCTCCCCACCCACTCATTGTTTGCACTTGCTGTGTCTGTCTTCCTTATTTCTCTAGGAGGCACTGAGAATTGAACCCAGGACCTCTGATGTTGCAGGGAGGCATGTAATCGCTTACGTCACCTCCACTTCCTGCTTTGCTGTGTTTCTCATTGTTTTCTTCCCTGTGTCTCCTGTTTTGTCATCTTGTCACATCAACCTGCTGTGCCTGCCAGTCACGTGAGCTTGCCATCATGCTCGTTCTCCCCAGGAGGCACCTGGAACTGAACCCATGACCTCCTGTGTGGTAGATGGGAGCTCAATCTCTTGAGACACATCTGCTTCCCAGGTTCTTTTGACCTGAGCAATAAGAGGGATTATGGAGTTACATTTACCGAAAAGAGGATGTCTATGAGTTGTGGTTATTTGCTGGAAGGTCAGAGATTTATGATTGATATTTCTACTTAAATTCAAGTATAGATGTCTAGTAGACAGGTGGATATAAACTAATTCTGAGTTCAGGAGGTCCAGGCTGGAGGATCCAGGTTGAAGAACGAGTTTGGGGATTTTAACATACAGGAGAAGAGAGTGTGGGTAGAGAAGAGGACTGAGTCATGGGACAATAGTTAAGGGTTTTCTTTTCCAATATTCTGTTGATGTGAATAATGCTAAAGTGAATACACCAGTACCATTCTTTTATTGTGAACTTATGTTTCCATTTATTTTACGAAAATACCTGGAAGTGGAATTGCCTGGAAATAGAAGTTGATCATTGGAGTTTTGTTTTGTTTTGTTTTTTCTCAAAGGGATCGCCCTGTTTTAAAATTGTATCACTGACACTCAATTTTACTAAAAGTTAAACTGCTCTAAAGACTTTATCACCCTTATCAAGATATAGTTCAAACTTTTGGGAAGTTAATTTCACAGACTTCAGTGCATTGATACTCTGGTTCACTCTTCTTGTCTGCTATGCACCCATTATCAAAAAGAATATAGTTTAATGTGAAAATATCATAGATGACATTCAAGTACACATGTCTCCGGTCTAAATGTTCACTTATATTGCAGGTATCCAGGTTATTTCTTGTCCTCTACTATTGAGAAGGGAACAGGAGAAACAATAGCCAGTACCAACTATGGATGAATTAAAGAGAGATTATTTCAAAGCAACTGATGCATTTTTTTTAGTATGTACATGGTACAGAGATGATCAATTTTTGGCCATGGATTCAACTTCTATATCTATTCATTATATTTAATATTAACTCCCATGTCACCTTACTTATTTACTCAAGAAATAACTCTCCCGCAATTGCTTTTAATAATTTAATGGTGTAGATAATTGTGGCATGTTCTGCTAGTTGCGCATTTGTTCTTGTTTACTTTCTTAGACTGAGAAAAAGCAGTATACTCAACTATCAAACCTCCATTTTCCAGAATTCCGTGTAGTTAGTGGTGGCCATATTACAACAATCCTAGAAAATGAGATATAAGAAGTGTACTGCTGGGACTTCTGGAATTGCTACTATTTTCCTGATAAAATGGAGAGCCACAAATGCACTCCATCTTTTGCTGTATCCAGTTTCTGCTTAGATAGGGTATTCAAGTGAGAACCAGTTTTGCAGTAATAATCTTATGAGTGCAAAGACAAAAATAAAACAAAAAACAGACATTGAGGATGGTGAAACATAAAGGTCAAAAAAACCGTGGTCCCTGATTGTCATCTGAAGACTACTTATGACTTGCTTCTTCATACTTAGAATATATTACACAACTACTTGTTGCAACTAATACAACAAATTCTGCCAGCACCTGAAACAAAACCCTATTTATTTTAACTTTTGTAATGAATAAATTCATGTGTTGACTTGGCTTGGATATAGCGTCCTTTTGTTTGCTTAAGCAAGCATTGGCCTGATTGTTACTGCCAGGGTATTTTTGTGGATTTAAATCATCAGTAAGCTGAGTGCATCTATGGCTAATTACATGTACAATCCTGCCCGAAACCGGCGGGGGCGAGTCCAGGGGCCTGTGGGAAGAAGCAGGGTGGGGCAGATGGGGTCTTTTAATTAGATTCAGTTAAGGACCTTTGTTTAGATTACTTAATTAGATTGCTTTAGGGCCTTTGTATGGACTATGCCAGGTTGGGTCTTTCCCCTCTTGCTGGGGTTTTCTATAAGCTGAGAACTGGAAGCAGAAATACACAGAGAAAGGAAGCCACCGTTTTGACCTTGCCATGTAAGAGAGAGGTCTTCAGGAACAGCAGAGATCAGCCTTCATCTTGCCTTGCAATGTGGCAGGACTCCAGGACCTGCCAGCAGCTGATCTTTTGTGAGAAAAGCATCTCTGATGGTGCCTTGATTTGGACATTTCATGGCCTTGGAACTATAAGTTTTTACACCATAAACTTCCCATTATAAAAGCCAACCCATTTCTGGTATTTCTCATTGGCATCCTTAGCCAGCCAAGACAGTAACAAGAAAACACAATCCAAAAAGTTAAGATTACCAGTGTAAGAAGGAAAAAATCTAATAGAAATAGCAGATAGATAATGTGGAAAATTGAATGAAATCCCCCGGAGCAAGAAATAAAACAGAAAGGGACTGTTTACAATAACAACTATTATGCATATTTTGACCTTAACTAGACAAATTCCAAAAGAGATCAATTTCTAATATCTGGATTTTCTTATGTTTTGAGATATATTTCATTTTAAAAATACATTCTTGATAAATGTTTTTCTATAGATTTTCGCTTAGCCAACTAATATACTGATCCATCACCCTGTGGCTAATTTCAAAAGTCCGGAGTGAAAATACTCCATGAAATCCATCCTCAATGTGGTTATGGGTCACCTGAACTCCAGCATTCTGGAGTCGGGTAACATACATGAGTCCATCATCTCTTAAAACATCGTATTGACAAGTGATGACATAGGTTGGGGGTAAACCACGTAACTTGTTATCATCAGCCAGCAGGGGGGCAGCTCTCACATCTAGGAAACCTGGATATTTTCTAGCCAGTTCAGAACTACCATAAGCTGGATTTTTATAAACATATCCTTTTTTAAACCTCTCAGGGAGCAAGGAGCTCCAATTAACAAGCTTGAGTACATGACTTGATTCCAGAGGTATATGTTGGTTGGAATACATGGCTTTTTCGAGTGATCTGTCTGTAGTAAAATATTCGCTCCAGAACCTGACCATGAGTGATTTAGGCAAGATTGGAAAATGCGAATTTTCTTGATATGATGGTGTATCTACATCAGAAGTCTGAAGGGCAGGATAAATTAAAGACTGAATCTTGAGTTTGATCTTGACATCTTGGTCATCTAAGAGCTGAAAAATAATTAAAATAACTTGCAGAAATTATTTTCATTTTTTAAAATAATAAAATATCAATAACAAGGTAATCTATATATGAATCCATAATCTCAAAAAACCCAATAATAGAAATATACCATCTCAACAAATTTTCAAATATTCAAATTGGGCTTCCATAACTAGATGCTTCTTAATTAAAGGATGCTTTAAATTTGAAGAAAATTGTCTTTCCTGTTCTTCTTTTGGATAATTAAATAAGATTTAACCACTAACTAGAAATTTATTGTCCTACCCTCTCTACCAAGAATGACAACCAGAAATCCATAAATTTGACTTTATTCCTCTCTTTTGTTCATAAAAAAATTTGTTTTGATATCTTAGTATACCAGTAGGCTTTGCCATAGAGAGAAAAGATAACTTAATAAGGATTTATGACTTGACTCTGATGCTACAGTGACATGACTTTCAGTGATTTGCAAGTTCTCTGTGTAAAATATTTTATTAATATCACTCTTAACTGTACCAGACCTAATGTACTAATGTTTATAAAAATTGGTGGTCTACAAAGAGGAATGCAAAAACACCAGAGTGGGAAGCAGATATGGCTCAAGCAATTGGGTGCCTGCCTACCAGGTGGGAAGTACCGGATTTGGTTCCTGGTGCCTCCTAAAGAAAATGAGCAAGACAGTGAGCTGACATGACAGGCTGGTGTGGCAAACCAACACAACAAGGCTATGCAATGGGATGATGCAATGAGGAAACACAATGAGAGACACACAAAAAAAGCAGGGAGCTGAGGTGGCTCAAGTGATTGAGCACCTCCTTCCCACATGGGAGGTCCCAGTTCAGTTCCCAGTGCCTTCTAAAAAGAAAACTAGCAGACACAGAAAGCACACAATGAACAGACACAGAGATCAGACAGAGAGCACAAACAACTGGGGGTGGTGGTGGAATAAATAAAAAAAATAAATTTTAAAAAGACAGGACACTATATATCCTGCCATAACCCACTGAATGGACTGGGAGAGAGTGTAGACTACAACATAAACTATAATCCATGCTGTGTAGTAATGCTCCAACATGTACTAAACAAATGCAATGAATGTATCACACTAATGAAAGAAGTTGTCGATGTGGGAGGAGTGAGAGCATATGGGAACCTCATATTTTTTAATGTAACATTTTGTTTGATCCATGTATCTTAAATAATAATAATAATAATAAAAATAAACAAAACAAAACAAAAAAACAAACAAGCAAAAAACACCAGAGTGGGGAAAAATAATTATCCCCATAAGTTGGAATGAAATATTAGAAAACATTTTAATTTTTGAAAACATTTAAAGTACTTTAAAATATAGTTTTGTATATGTTTCAAAGTATAAAATATACTGTAAAGGTTGTATTTAACTTTCACATAAAAATTAAGATATTATTGAATGTACTCCCAAATATTTTATAAATACTATTATTTCTCCACCTATTTAACTTTAGAGGCCAAGAGAGACTATTTCGGACATTTTGGAGATTACTTGTAAAGACCATAAAAGATTATCTGATATTTTTACATAAATTAACTCAACTGACCCTCAGAACAACTCTAAAGTCAAAAAAGTTCATTTTGCTTCTTACATGAGAAAAAACTGACACTTAATGATTAAGTGACCTGACCAATATCACATCTAGAAATTACTTTATTTCAACAAAATTCAAATCTCCCAATATTTAACTTAATGATTTTTCTGTTGCATCATGAGATTCATAGCAATGGTCAGATATCCACTTCTAGCATTCTGTACTGTGATTGGAACAAAGGCCAATAACTTTCCTTCCTTTTGAGAATATTGTCCAAAATATTCTAGAGGCCAAAGTTTTTGTTGTTTTTTTTTGGTGAGAAAAAATGTGTAAATAAATATAACCAACAAAACAAATCACTGCAATTTTTTTTAAAAAATTGCTTTAAATCCACAGTGTGTAATGAGATTCAAATAATAAAATCCAAACTTCTGCACCTGTAGTTCGTTGGTAGCTTTCTCTGCTGGCTCCCACTATTACATGGGTAAGTAGTATCTAGATATTAAACAATTGGTAACAATTTGTTTCTCTGTTCCTAAGAAAATAAAACCCACTTTGCATATAATCTGTTTGTTATGTTTCTAACACTACCATTATTAATATATCTGATTTTACATGGGCAAAAAAAAAAAAGAAAATCTTTTGAACCTTTTTTTATTTCTTCTTCCTGATAAACCTTGCAGGTAACAGAATCTTTGAATGTATTGTTAATTTTCTAAAATTAGTTTGATTATTCTGATAGTAGAGGAATTTATAGGAAATTCAGAATGCTCCACTGAATATTATGGAATCTATCTGGACCTCTGTTAGGGTGATGGGATTGTCTGACCTCATATATCCTCTCATTCCGCTGACTAGTACAGTATTTAACTGACACATACATAATTTTAAACCAATGATCTATGTGGAGAATTATCATTTCATTAAAAAAGAAAAAAATAAACCATGACACGATCAGGTCATTTTAATATTTAGATGTTTCTTTTCGATATTCTTTTTTAAATATTTTAATTATATTTTTTAAGTTAATAGATCACACAAAACATCACATTAAAAAATGTAAGAGGTTCCCATATACTCCACTCCCCACTCCCTCATCCCTATCAAATTTTTTTATTGTATTTTTTTGAAGATATATAAATCACAAAAAATGTTACATTCAAAAAATATAAGAGGTTCCCATATACCCTCCACCTCCCCTCACCCCACTCCTCCCACATCAACAACCTCTTTCATCATTGTGGCACATTCATTGCATTTGGTGAATACGTTTTGGAGCACTGCTGCACTGCATGGATTATAGTTTACATTGTCGGTTACACTCTCCCCCAGTCCATTCAGTGGGTTATGGCAGGATATATCATGTCCAGCATCTGTCCCTGCAAAATCATTTAAGACAACTCCAAGTCCCGAAAATACCCCCACATCACACCTCTTCTTCCCTCTCCCTGCCCTCAACAACTATCAATAATCATTATAGTTCTATTGCATTTTTATATATATTAATACTTGTTCTAAATATGCTTTAAGTAGAGTCAAAAAAGAGTAAATGACAAGCA
The DNA here is from genome assembly GCF_030445035.2 of Dasypus novemcinctus. Taxonomy (NCBI): domain Eukaryota; kingdom Metazoa; phylum Chordata; class Mammalia; order Cingulata; family Dasypodidae; genus Dasypus; species Dasypus novemcinctus. The sequence continues at coordinate 21,676,576 of NC_080676.1, read as the reverse complement.
TCATACCTGTTGCACAACTGCTGCAGCTAAATTTCCCCCAGCACTATCTCCAGAAACACCAATTCTCTCAGGATTCACGCCATATTTTTCAAGAATATTTTTGCGTAAGAACCACCTCAAGGCATTATATACATCTTCAAACTGAACTGGGAAATGATACATAGGTGCTAATCTGTAACTGTGGAGAGAAAATATATTTTCTGTCTCATTTACTTTTTTTCAAAAATTTTTCTACAGCACAATATTCAAAGAGGAAGGGTCCATATCACAAGGTCAAAACTGCACTAATATTCAAACTGAACATAGGCAAATAACCAGCACCCAGATCACTGAGCCGAGAATTATCAGCACCCTAGAAAACTTCTTTGTCCTCCATTCCTGTTGCTATCCACCAACCCCTGAAGTATGCACTATCTTAACTTTTAGCACCATAGATGAATGTTGGATGTTTTTGTCCTTTAAATGAATAGAATCATCCAGCATGTCTCCTTGGTGTCTGCCTTTGCTTGCTCAACATTATCTTTCGGAGAGTCATCCACATTGCTTCATGTAGCTGTATTTCTGTATAATATTCTGTTGTGTCAATATACCACGATTCATTTATCCAATAAAATGTTGATGTTTGCAGCCTTGGGCTTTCACAAATAGGGCAGCTATGAATTTTCTCAGGCATGCTTTTTTGGTTAACACATGAATGCATTTCTGTTGACAGATAAATTAAATGTGGTTGCTGGCCACAGAGTTATGCATATATGCTTAGCTTCAGTGAATAGTTTCAAAGAGCTTTGCAAAGTACCTAATTTATTCAACCAGCAGTGTTTAAAAGTTTCTATTCCTTCATTTCCTCACCAGCATTTGGTAATTTGTCTTTTTCATCTTAGCTATAAGATTGCATATATAGAGATTTCTCCTTCTGGTTTTGTTTTCTTGATGTTAAGTAACTTTTCATATGTTTACTGGCCATAAGGGTATCCTTTTTCATGAATTTTTTTCCCCTAAATCTTCTGCCTATATCATTCATACACCATACAAGTCACTCATTTTAAGTGTACAATTCAGTCATTTTTCATATATACTCAGAATTGTGCAACAATCACCACAGTGAATTTAGAACATTTTCATATCCCAAAAGAAGAAACCCTTCACTTTTTCTTTTTTGAAGAGCAAAAGATTGGTGATCAGCAAAGAGGGGTACTGGCGTATCCCCCAATCTACCCTTAAGCCTAAGCAGCCAGCAATCTACTTTCTCTCCCGCAGATTCATCTATTCTGGAAATTCCATATAAATGGAATTATATAATTTTTGGTCTTTTCCGATTGACTTCTTTCACTTAGCATAATTGTTCCAAGGTTTTTTCATATCATGAATAAAGTTTTTTATTGACAACTATTATCCGATTGCATGGCTATTCTGTATTTTATTTATCTACATGTTAGCTGATGGACCCTTTGTTTCTGCTCTTTGGGTATTATGAAAAAAGGTGCTATGAAAATTGTATGGAAGTTTTTTTTATAGACATAACTTTCATTTCTCGTGGTTATATACATAGGAATGGAACTGCTTGGTTGTATAGTAACTATACGTTTAAGCCTTTGAGGATGTGCTGAATTGTTTCTAAAGCGATTGCAACATTTTACATTCCAACTAGTAATATGGAGTGTTCCAATTTCTCCATATCCTCACCAACACTTTGATAATCTTTTTTTTATTATTATAGATATCTTAGTGGGTCGAAGTAATATCTCATTGTGGTTTTGAGTTGCATTTTCCTAATGACTAATGATGTTGAACATCTTTTCGTGTGATTTACTAGTCATTCTGATGACTCAAACACAAATTTATGACTTACAATGTCAATTGACCTGCCATCTCTAAGAAAATCATGTTTAAAAAAGAAAATTGGAGTGCAAAACAGCATAAGCATAGGTTTTCTGCTTATCCTTTTAAAATATAGTTCTAATTTCTATGTTTATTATTGGTCACTTATAATCCAGCGTAGAGGATGTTATTTTATAATGATGATCTAACGTAACAAATGGTCATAACTATCTTATTTCTTAACTTTTCCTGCATTTTCTGAAGTTTAAATCTAAATGGGGGCGGCGGACTTGGCCCAGTGGTTAGGGTGTCCGTCTACCACATGGGAGGTCTGTGGTTCAAACCCCAGGCCTCCTTGACCTGTGTGCGGCTGGCCCATGCGCAGTGCTGATACGCACAAGGGGTGCCGTGCCACGCAGGGGTGTCCCCCACATAGGGGAGCCCCACACGCAAGGAGTGTGCCCTGTAAGGAGAGCCGCCCAGGGCAAAAAAAGTTCAGCCTGCCCAAGAATGGTGCCACACACACCGAGAGCTGACAAAACAAGATGATGCAACAAAAAGAAACACAGATTCCCATGCCGCTGACAACAGAAGTGGACAAAGAAGACTCAGCAAATAGACACAGAGAACAGACAACCGGGGTGGGAGGGGGAGGGGAGAGAAATAAATAAATAAATAAATCTTAAAAAAAAAAGAAAGTCTAAATAGGTGCCTTCAGCGCTGGTGTGAATCTACCTAGCAACCATCTCTCCTGCTACTCTGTCCTACATGTTCTTTCTTCATACTGATCTAATTCACTGTTTGAAACTAACACATTTGTTTATTTGTTTAACTTGATAATAAATATTAATTTTTTAGACTTTGGACTAAAATCACTTCAGGAATGTTATCACTTAATCTTCACAACTCAGTGAGGTAAGAATTATTTATGATGCAGTTTTATAGATGATCTTCTGTTTCCAAGGCATTCGTTTTTAAAGACAATGAAAATTAAGGGTGGAGATGAAATCCAGTAAAAGTAATCATGCCTATGAATGAAAAAATTTAAATTAATGTGAAAAATGACTTTACTTTCAGCTCTCCATGACACACACAAACACACACACACACACAGATTTTTTTCTCTAATTCTATCAGGACAGGCCTAGCCTTTACTTTCTATTACTTACTCAGTGCCATCAGGGAATTTTGGCATAATCACACATCAGCCAAGAAAGCTGAGAGACTCTTGGTCTGTAAGGTATCAGATTTGAAAACAAAACAACGCAGTTCTTACTTGACTGATATGACAACAGCATCAAGTCTATCTGCTGTCTGTCTTGACTGCAGGTCACATTCAAATAAAGCTGAAATAAAAAGGATAAAAGTAGGATATTCATGATAATGGACAAATTAAGAGATACATGTTTCCTTTACAGAAATTCTACTGTACTTGTTGTATATTCCTGCAGTTCTTCACCAGCTCCACCTTAAAATAAGAAGGAGACAAATTAAAAACCTATCCGTGAGAAAACACCCATCAGCAATTCAAGGGAATTTGAGTTGCTCAGTGAACCTTCTCACTGACCTTTATTCCTTCTTTCTTTTATCCTGCACATTTCATCATTTGCTTTTCTCTATCAGCCTCACATTTCAGAAGACTACTAATTTGCTTACTGGAGAAAATAATGATTTTTCTCTTTGTTAGATAACGAGGATATAAAGGTGAAAAGACATGTTCTTGACTTGACCAGTGTATTGTCAGATATGTAAGCCAAAGATATAGAAGGAACCGTGCTAACACAGAATGAGGAAAATAGAAAAGACTGCTGAAAATAGGTAGGATAGAATTATGCTTCTTGAATTTACAAAACACATGAAGCTGTAACACTCTCATTTACTTTTCTTATCTCAACTATGTTTCTAAAAGTATATCTAGATGAGGCAGTCTTTGCCTCTTTTTCTCTTGCCTAGGATGAAGACTTTTCATCCACCTCTGACTTTCTTATTCATATCCAATTCTCTGAATCTTTTTCCTTTCTATTTCCTTCGGAGCATTGCTCTACCAGTCAAAAATCCTAGTCCATCTATTTTCTACCATATTTCTATTTATTGCCCTCATAGTCTTCAGTCTACCAATTTGTCCATGTTTCTCCTACATAATAAACTAATATGTTCCTACTTTACTCCTCTTTCAATCTGTCATTCTTTCACATGTTCCTTTCACAACTAAGTCACTTGGAGGCTAATCATTCTTTCCATTACCTCATCTCTTGCTTTTTGCTAACTTATCTGACTATGCATCTCTATGAAATTTAGTACTTTTTATTACTACCCCTTTCTTGAGAGTCTCCGCTTCTTTGGCTTCTTTTTCATTTTATTATCTCTGTAACTGATTCCTCTCAGTGATTTGCTGGTAGCTTATTCCTCCACTCAATTCTTATATCTGTATTCCCCAGGGATATGTCCTCTCCCTCCCTGTTATACTAAAACAAATAATACAGTCATCTTAGATCTCTCTTTTTCTCTCTTTCTCTCGCTCTCTCTCTCCTAACTTCCCACATGATTCAACACATATTGCTTAATTTCAACTCTGTGAAATTTCTTTTCATGTGTCTAGACTAATATACTCTTCCTCTGTGGAGTTCAGAGTTCTTATTTTAGACCACAATACACTCTCAGTCATCTCAGTTGATCAATATTCCATTCATATGAGGTAGACAAATGAATATCAAGGACACTTGGAATCAGGTGTCCACTTCTAAATATATTCCTATTTCTACTGGAATTCTGTACTTCAAGAAACCTGCCACTCAGGTATCCTTCCCTCTGTGTCCCACCAAAAAAAAAAAAAAAAAAAACGAAAAAAAGAAATCTGCAACCTGCACAATTGATCTTGATTACCCTGATCTACTATTTTCTATACTTATCACTTTGTAACACACTCTATGATTGATTGATTAGTGACTGCCTCCACTAGAATATAAGCTCCAGGAAGGCAGGGATTATTGTCTGTTTGAAGATATATCCAAAGCTCCTAGACTATTGCCTGACATATAGTAAATATGTGACTAAATGAATGAATGTATTAGGTAGTCTTTAAACATCAAATGGAGAGAGCTAGAAAATAGCCAGTTATGTTCTCTTAGAGTAATTGCAATAAATTGGAAAACTTTACTCTTTTCAACTCTACCTTGGTTAAGGAGAAGAACTTGGAAGACAGTGATTGGAATCTTCAAGGAAGAGTACAATTTTGCCAGAGAAAAAGGCAAGGAAAGATAAAGGAGATGGTAGTGCCTGAGCAGAAGGGTGTTATAGACCTACCAAAGACTGTATTTTCCTTTCCTTATTTTGTAAACTATCTCAGTGACAGTGATTTTTCCAAAGCATTCCCTTACCAGCACTTCCAAGGCACCAGCCACCACCGTGAATGTAAAACACACTCCTTCTTAGTGCTTCTGACTTCCTCTTTGGCACATATACACGGACAGGAATGTCATTAAATGTTGTCTCAGTCACAGTGACATTTTCATCTGAGGTTGGTGGTGTTTCATTAGGGCTCATGAAGTACCTTAAGGTATCCATATAATGGTTAAGTCCCAGCAGCTCTACAAAGGTAGCCTAAAAATAAAATTCACACAATTCAGGAATGAAGATTCTAAATGTCAAAGTGATTTAGGAACACAAAAGTACATATTAAACTTTAATATGCTCAAATTCTCACAAATGAACCCTCTTTGGTCACTTTGGAAGAATGAGAGTGCAGAGGTTTTATCTATAGAGATGGCTAAAAGGAGTACTCATTTGGACCTTATTCCACAAAAAGTGTGTCAGATTCTCTACTAAGCATTAGGGTTATACAGATGAACAAGAAAAATATTCTTCTCAAGAATCTCAAGAGTTAAATGGGAAAGACAGAGAAGTACACTGTTACAAAACAAGAGCCTGCTTCCTGTCCTTTCAAGCTAGAAAAAGTCAGCACTCTGAGCACTTTACACATACTAATCTTAGAATTAACTACGGGTTTACATATGTGTAGGTGATACTATCATATCCATTTTAGAGGTGATGAAATTGAATCCAGGGAGGGTAAATAAGTAGTCCAAGGTCAAATAGCTAGTAAGTGATATTTACCTGAATTCTTACTCTACCAGTTTTGAGGCATGTTGGAATACAGAACTAGGAAAAGGTGAGGTGGCAGGGGAGCAGTGAGCACAACACCTCAGGAGCAACAAAAAGCGCTGTAGGTAGCCAGGCATGAGATATGATGGGAAGCCAGGTCTGAGATATTGTGAGCAGCCATACCTGAGGTACTGTGGGCAGCCAAGCTGAGCTATTACATGTGAAACTCAGAAAGTAAGTGATAACATTATTCTGCCCAGTAATGTTACAGACAGAACACACTGGCCCTAACCCCTTTCCTATCAACTGAAGCTACAAGACAAGAAGACCCTCCCATTTCATCCCTATTTAAATCTCGACCCCAAGTCACCACGCATGCCTCTTTACTAGTAAAAGCATTCACACTCATGCCTTGAGTGTGTACTTCCACTTCTTTTACTTTTCAATAAACTCTCTGCTTGCTTAACTTGTGGTGCATTTTTGAATTCTTTCTGATGATGTGGCCACGAACCTGGAAGCTATACCTAGTAACATCTTCTGGCAAGCCAGTCAAGAGGTAATATTCTCTGCCATCCAACAAAGACTGGTGAGTCTAGGCTTCTACTCAGAATCTGTCTGTGCCTTCTATTGTTTTTCCACCATTTCCTCCTACCATTTCAAACAGTTTTCGGTTTTGGCTCCCACAGGACATAACCTAAGTCTACTCAGAGTTCTCTAGCTCTCTCCTTGGAGGTGATGGGGTTTAGTCCCTCTGCCATGCAGATTCAAGGAGACTCTGGGTAGCAGGTGACACCATTCTTGAGACCTGATGGGACATTCCCCAAGTCAAGTAGGAGACCAGTGGGGGCCCACCGTATCTGTTGTATTCCTCTCTTGCCAGTCTCCTCCCTGTTCATGACTAATTGGTCATGGCACATTCCCTTTTTCCACTCTTTTATCCATTTCTTCAAGGACTTTTCTAGTCTCTCCTATGCCTCCATTCAGAACATGACTATCATCTCCTCTTGTGCCTTTTCCAGCCACCCCAAAACTCTACTCAGAACTCTCTTGGAACTTGTTGGGTCTCCTTTTGCCTTTCAACCAGCAGAAGCAGTGTTTGTAGGTAGCCCCAGTCTGGCCCCTACAGGGACCTCCATCCATAGCCATACCTAGTTATTTGTCCTTTCTCTGGTAGTTTAAAAGCTTTATGAGCCCTTCTCCCTCTGTCAGAAGGGACCCTGGTTCTCCAGCCATCTTTTCTTTTCTCCTTGGCTCCTAGACATCTGGTTGGCCTTGTACTGCAGTCTCTCACTAAGGCTATAAATCATGTCCCAGATCTCCAATTCCTGGTCCTGTGGGCACTTATTAATATTCTCCTCATACCACTCCCCAAGTCCTTTAAGGCCATCCATGGAAAGAAAAAGTCCCTAGCCATCCCTTTTCTAGGAAGGAAGTTTGGCTTGGTAGCTTCAGTCTGGGAACCAGACCCAGGTGTCTCCCAAGACCTCAAGGGCCCTGGGGACACCCAGCAGCAGGGGCTCCTGATTCCTGGGATACTGGGACAGTGAACAGTTTCTATTCATTCAGGTCTAGAAGTAGGACACCACTACGACTGACTAATGCATTCTTATCTTCCTCTAGGATAACGGAAGGTTCCTAACTGGAACAACCTGCCTACTGATGGTCTAAAAAAGGAAGAGGTTAAAAAAGTAAGAGGTTTTCTGCAACACTGTGTGACCACAATACAAACTAGAGGACCGCCAAAACTGGTTATTAAACGGGACCCCCAATTACACCCCAATACTCCAGTTAGACCTCCTGTTAAAGAGGGAAGGAAAACTTTTCATTGCTCTGTATCAGAATAAGAGCCTAGAGAGTTCTTGTCAATTGTGCTATGCACAGGAAAAATCCAGAACTCAAAGAATACCCCCATCCAAAAAGGAGAAAAGTCATCTTAGATGACCATCTTGTTTGTAGTCCACCCCATAATGACCCTATCCCAGACCCAGAAGCACCTTTAGACCCAGCTCTGGCAGGAACATCAGCGCCCCCCAACCTGTACAGCCTAGGATCCAGTCTGGCAGGGCACACCCAGATTGGAGTCTCATTCACCCAGCTAGGAAGCTTGAGGATCTCTATCCTATAAGAGAAGTAGTCAGTGGGGATGCAGGAGCCATCAGGGTGCATGGCCCCTTTTCCATGTCCAATTTGACATAGAGCAAGAAATGCTGGTCAGTCCCCCAAAGACCCTGGCAAATTTATGAGGAGTTCCAGCACCTCACACTGGCCTTTGAACAAACCTGGAGTGATATGCACATTATTTTCTCAACTTGCTGCACTCCAGAGGAAAAGCTCTGCATCTGGACCAAGGGTCAGACTGGCCACCCAACACCCTAAGCAGTATGTGAAGGCAGTAGTGATCCCAAATACAGTTCCTGGGTGGAACTCTCAGAGGGGACGGGACAAATCTGAGGGCTAGAAACCATATGGTCACTTGTCTACTTGAAGGGATGAGAAAGTACTACCAAACTGGTCAATTATAAAAAACTTAGAGAAATGACTCAGGAGAAGAACCCAGCCCTGTTTCAAGGAAGGTTGGTAGAGGCAATGAAAAAAAAAAATACACCCTGGTGGAGCCTAACTCTAAAGAAGGACAAATCCTCCTGGGAACACATTTAATTAGCCACATTGCCCTGGATATCTGTAGAAAGCTGCAAAAATGTTCCATGGGTCCCCAGACTTCCATGAATACCCTTTTAGAAAGAGCCTTTTCAGGTTTCAACGATTGTGATCATACTGCCAAGGAGGAACAGGTATGGAGGGGCGGGCAAAGGGCCTGGGAACAGGCTCACCTTTTAGCTGCTACCATTAAAGGCATCTGTCACCTTGATGCCACCCAAACCCAGGCTCCATGTTAGCAGGAACCTGCTTCAAGTGCAGAGAGGCTGGCCACTGGAAATGCGACTGCCCGGAGCTGCCTCACTTTCGAGACCCACCCACTGCTGGGTGTGGAAAGGATGGGCACTGGGCTGGGAAATGCACCATTCTGTAGAGAGAGCACAGACCACAACCAAGGACGACTAAAGGGGCCTGACCGAGCATGGCTCTTTGGACAACACTGCAAACCATCAACCAGGAGGAGCCTTGGGTGACCCTTGACATGGCAGATAAGACTGTTAATTTTTAACTGACATGGGAGTCACCTACTCAGTCCTAACCTGCTGCTCTGGACTTCGCTCTTCTCAGCCATGCCCCATAGTAGGAGTTAATGGAAAATCTAGATCCAGGCCATTTACTAAAGCCCTCCCCTGCAGAGCAGAAAACTTCCTCATAAGCCACCAGTACCTAATTATTCCAGAATGCCCACCTCCTCTACTTGGAGGAGACCTACACGCCCTGGGAGCCAGCATTTGGTTAATAAACCTTAACCTGATCCCCCAAGTGTCTGGTGCCCCAGATGGAGAAACTGGCAAGCTGAGATTTGAAACTCTTTGCCTAGCTGTAGTTTCACAGAATCCCTTAAGAATCCTTTAAGTAGAATTCCCTCAGAAATGTCTAATCAAATAAATTTCCTATTGTGGGATATAGGAGTTCCGGGATGGGCGATCTGGGTCCCCCAGGTTTCCGTCTCTTATAATACCAACTAATCCTACTCCAATAGAAAACAGTATAGAGGAAGCTGTCAAATCCTCCTATCCATGGTTAAAAAGTTCCTGGAGAATGGCTTCCTCATTCCCTGCCAATCCCCTTGTAATACTCCAGTGCCTCCTAACACTCTTCTTCCCCTCCTTTCCTGGGCCAACTTAATTATTGCTCGCTCCTATGCCAGTAACTTCTGGATGACCCCTTAGTCAAACACTGAGGTATGCTGGTCACTTCCCTCCAAATCTGGGGGCCAAACGCCTACTTAATCTAGTGCCCCATCAATGCCACATGATCACCAGTACGACACATCCTCTCAAAGCTTGGTGGCTTAGAGAAGAAAGAGTAAGCAACTCAAACTCTACCCAGTACTGTTGGGGTCCCCCTGTCAGTTCTTGTGTTCCATACTTCTAAACACAAACTGTGCCTACCCAAACACCCCATGAAAGATGCCGTGGGCATGTAGTAAACTAGACCCCTAAGGCCTGGAGGGAGAAACCAACCTTGGCTGGGATGCCCTGAGAAGCACTCCTGCTTCATACCCCAGGGCCCAATGGATATATTTCAGTACTATCTACTAGCAGGTTAACCAGAGAGCTAGTAACAATAAGGTCTCAAAAGGGCTCCAGCTCACCAATAGCCAATCTCATACACCCCATACCCCCCCCACACACATATTTTTTAATGTAACATTTTTTGTGATCTATGTATCTTCAAAGACATACAATTTTTAAAAAGTGAAGGGGGTGGGGAGGTGGGGAGTAGGGTGTATGGGAACCTCTTATGTTTTTTAATGTAAAGTTTTGTGTGATCTATTTAACTTTTAAAAAAAGATAATTAAAAAATTAAATTTAAAAAATTAGCCGATCTCCCATTTACTGCTACCTTAAACTATCAAGACGGAATTTTCTTTCCCTGCATAGACAAGGCCTACCTCTCCTTACTGCCTGTCTGGACAGGCTTGTGCTCATTACATATCATTCACTCCATATACTATGGTTCTGGCAATCTCACCCTCCCATTTCCCATATTTGCTAATCATAGAATAACTAAAAGGGCAGTGCCTCTCCTTATCCCTCTCCTAGCTGTCTTAGGCATCGCCACCACCATGGGAACTGGAATTAGCATTTTATACCAAACCCAGCAGTTTTACCACAATCTCTCCTTAGCATTAGCATAGAAGAAAGTAGCTGCACCTCAGAAGCCCTTAGACAACAAATAGACACTCTTGCCCCTATGCTGTTGCAAAAACACGGAGCCCTAAACAGGTTGACAGCAGCACAAGGAAGAACCTGCCTGTTCCTCAAAGAGAAATCCTCTTGCTATACAAATTGCTCAGGAACAGTTCTAGACAGAATTTAAAGCTACAAGATCAAGCCCACCAGCTTCGGGAGGATGTGGCCTCTGGAGGTACCTGGAATTTCTCACTCTCACGGTTCACTTAGTCATTGCTGACCCCCTTTTTAGGGCCACTTACCACCCTCTTTATCCTCTTAGTAGGACCATGTAACTTCAAAATTCTAATTAACTTTCTCTCCTTCAGATTATAAGCTTTCTAGGACAAGCTAATGTTCCTGCATGAGTTCCATCCAGTGCCCACTGCTACCCAGGAACCCCTCTCACCCTAACAGAATAACAAGGAAGTCTTATACCACTTTAGGCAGGGACTAGTGCCCCTACGGAGCCGGAAGCATTTACAGGAGAGACCACCCACCCTCAGCACCCCTTAAGACTAAGGGTTAAAACTCTCTGAGGGGTAGGCGAGGCAGATCAGAATAGGGAACAGGGAAAGGGGAGGTGGTGATGGGCGGCAGCGGGCAAGAACACCTCGGGGGCTGCAAGAAGCACGGTAGGCAACCAGACCTTGGCTATTGTTAAGCTGAGCTGTTCCGTGTGAAGCTCAGAAAAGAAGGGATAACATCTTTTTCTGCCCAACTGGAAAGGACAGAACACACTGGCCCTAACCCCATCCCTACCAATTGAAACCCAAGACAAGAACACCCTCCTGTTTCATCGCGACTTAAACCCGGCGCCAGTCAGCCTAAAAGCACCCACACTGGCGTCCCGAGCGTGTGCTTCCGCTTCTTTCACTTTGCAATAAAGTCGCTGCATAGAGGCACGCCTTTGAAGCCTTCTAACGACATGGCCAAAAACCTGGTAAACACACCTGGAAACATCTTGTTTCTCTATTTAATGTCCATGGAACACTTCTTCAATTCAAGGTGCAAATAGGTACTCAAAGACTGTCAGACATTTGAGGAAAGCCAGCCAAATTGATCACAAAAACAAACAAACAAAAAGATGAACCAAGAGAATAAATGACCAACAACAAATTCCAGATAATTCACGAATGAGCAACAAAACATAAAAAATTTTGTTTTTAATTTGTACCCTTTAAGAGCTCCGAAAATATATTCATAAATTGTGGACAGGCTACACAAAAAGGCTACCAGATAAAAAGAAAATCTCAAAAAAATTAGAAATATATTAAATAAATTGGAAAGGGCCTGGAGGTAATTTGCCTGTACAAGTCTTTAGCAAAAACCAACTTATCTATATATGACTAAAATAAAAGCTAACTCACCTACACATATTGAAATTGCCCACACTTGCCTAAGATAAACATTTTGGTTTCCTTGCTGCTAAAACAGATACCATGCAATGAATTTGCTTAAGCAATAGGAATTTATTGGCTCACAGTTTTGAGGCTCGAAAAAGTCCAAAATTGAGATGTCAGCAAGGCACCACTTTCTCACAGACACGTCAGGTGTTCTGGGTCTGACTCTGGTGGTCCCTGGTACTTGGCTTTCCTGACACATGACAATGTCCACTAATGGTCTCCTCTGGCTTTTCTTCTCATTCCATCGACTTCCTTCTTTCTTTTTTAAAAGAAGTTTTATTGAGATACAATCACATACCATACATTCAATACAAAGTGTACAATCAATGGCCCCTAGTATAATCACAGTGTTGTGAACTTATCATCACAAAAATTTTTAGAACAACTTCATTACTCCAAAAAGAAAAACTCCTCACCTCTTAGCAGTCACCTCTCAATCCCTCTATCCTTTCCCAGCCCTACATAACCACTAATCGTATTTCATTTTTATATTTATATTTATATTTTATATAAATGGAATCATACAATATGTAGTACTTTGTGTCTGGTTTCTTTCACTTTGCATGTTTTTTGGTTTTTGGTTTTTGCCTGATATTAACAACTTGTAACAACATATATTTGTCAGGTTCAAAGTAAAACAGTCTTACATATGCAATACTATCCATTTTATATTCCACACAAGGTTTCACTATGCTACACAAGCCCATGTTACCTTTTTTAGCTTTCCTTCTAGTGATATACACGGCCTAGACTTTCCCTTTCGACCACTGCCATGCCCATATAATACCACTGCTAGTTACAAACACTATGATGTTGCTTTCAGCTTTTTTATCTATTTCCAAAGAATAACAAACAACTTCTTTATCAGTTCTGCCAGATTAACCATCAGCTCTGCTCGCCATTCTCTAAGGTCATTCTATTTTCTGGTGACCCATATGCTAATTATTAATTCCATGAGTTTACACAATATATTTAGTTCATCATAGCATAATCATACAGTATATGTCCTTTTGTGTTAGCATAATGTTCTCCAGGTTCATCCTTGTTGTCATATGCTTCACGACTTCATTTCTTCTTACAGCTGCATAATATTCCATCTTGCGTATACTCCACAGATTGTTTATCCATTCATCGGTTGTTGGATACCTGCCTGTGCTCTTTCCATCTTTTGACAAATATGAATAATGCCACTATGAACATTGGTGTGCAGATATCTGTTTGTGTCACTGTTCTCAATTCTTCTGGGTATATACCCAATAGGGGTATTGCTGGCTCATGTAGCAAATCTATATTCAACTTCCTTAGGGACTGCCAAACAGTCCTCCACAGGGGCTGTACCATTCTACAGTCCTACCAACAGTGAATAAGCATTCCTAACCACAACCTCTCCAACACATTGTAGTTTTCTGTCTTTTTAATAGTGACCATTCTAGTAGGTGTGAAATTATATCTGATTGTAGCTTTGATTTGCATTTCCCTAATCACTAGTGACGCTGAACATTCTTTCATGTGCTTTATCACCATTTTTATATCCTGCTACTTTGCTGAACTCATTTATAAGCTCAGGTAGCTTTGTTGTAGACATTTCAGGATTTTTAGATATAAGATCACATCATCTGTGAATAGTGATAGTTTTATTTCCTCTTTTCCTATTCGGGTGCATTTCACTTACTTATTTTTTGTCTAATTGCTCTTGTTTTAACTTCTAGCACAATGTTGATTAACAATTGTGACTGTGCATATCCTTGTCTTGTTCCCAATTTTAGAGGGAAAGCTTTCAACCTTTCCTGATTGAGCATAATATTGGCTGTGCATTTTCATATGCCCTTTATCATATTGAGGAACTTACCTTCTATTCCTATCTTTCAAAGATTTTTATCAACAAAGGATGTGGGATCTTTTCAAATGCTTTATCTGCATCCATTGAGATAATCATGTGGCTTTTTTCCTTCAATTTCTTAATGTGTTCTATTACATTAATTGATTTTCTTCTTAAGCTACCCTTGCATACCAGGGATAAAACCCACTTGATCGTGGTATATCATTCCTTTAATATGCAGTTATATTCAATTTGCAAACATTTTGTTGAGAATTTTTGCATGTATATTCATTAGAGAGATTTCTTTTCTTGTAGTATCTTTATCTGGCTTTGGTATTAGGGTGATATTGGTTTCATAAAATGTGTTGGGTAATTTTCCCTCCACTTCTTTTTTTTTTTTTTTTTTTGAAAAGTTTAAACAGAATTGCTGTTAATTCTTCTTGAAATGCTTGGTAGAATTCACATGTGAAGCCATCTGGTTTTCATATGTCATATCTTATTTTTGTCTCCTTTTTACTCTTTTGGTTATCTTTTCTGCTAGTCTTGCCTTCTATGCTCTCCTCCATGCCTCTCTCTCCTGTATCCTTCTTTCAGGCTGTAAGTCTCCTTTAATACATCCTGCAAAGGCAGATTCTTTTTTGGGAACTCTCTTAGTTTCTGTTTATTTGTGAATATTTAAACTCACCTTCATATTTGAAGGAAAATTTTGCTGGATAAAGAATTCCCAGATGGCAATTATTCTGGACTCTAATTATATCATACCACTGTCTTCTTGCTTCTATGGTTTCTGATGAGAAATCCACACTAAGTTTTACTGACCATCCCTTTTATGTGATGGTTTGCTTCTTCCTTTCTGCTCTCAGAATTTTCTCTTTATCTTTGACATGTGACATCTTGAGTAGCATGTGTCTTGAAGTATGTCTATTCAGATTTGTTCTGATTGGGGTATGCTACTTCTTGGACATGTGCATTCATTTCTTTCATGAGAGTTGGGAAATTTTCAGCCATTATTTCCTCGAATACTCTTTCTGCCCCTTTTCTCATCTCTTCTCCTTCTGGAGCTCCCATTGCAAGCCCTTTTCTCATCTCTTCTCCTTCTGGAGCTCCCATTGCGAGCCCTTTTCTCATCTCTTCTCCTTCTGGAGCTCCCATTGCGAGCCCTTTTCTCATCTCTTCTCCTTCTGGAGCTCCCATTCGAGCATGTTTTTATGTTTCATGTTATCATTCAACTCCCTGAGCCCCTGCTCTATTTTTCCATTCTTTTCTCTCCCTTTCATTTTATGTGTTTTGTCTTTTGTATCACTTATTCTCTTTTCTATTATTTTGAATCTGCTGTCTCTAATATATTTTTTATCTCACCTGTTGTGTCTTTCATTCCCATAAGCTCTGTTATTTTTTTATTCAGGTTTTCAAATTCTTTTTTGTGTTCACCCAGTGTCTTCTTGATTGTCCTTTATCTCTTTAGCCATATTGTCTTTCAACTCATTGATTTGATTTTAGAGATTTGTATGGACCTCATAGTTTAGTTGTCTCAAATCCTGTGTCTCATCTGGGGATTTGATATATTCTTTTGCTTAGGTCATTTCTTCCCTTTTCTTAGTATGACTTGTAATTTTTTGCTGATGTCTAGGTGTCTGATTATGATGGTAAGTTTAGTCCAATTCTCAGTTTCTCTCTTTCATAGAGATTTAGTAGTGAGAGATTGTGTGTTACTGCTGTTTTCTCATTTTTCATTCAACCTGTTCTTGGTCTTTATGGTTGTCCCTGCTAACTGCTCAAATCTAGACCATGGACCCAATTATGGGTTGCAGAACTGCTTGCAAGGTTCTTGGGGAGTGGGACTGTAAAGGCTGGAAAAAGCCCCTCTACTTATTTACTTTTAATTTTCTCACCTGCATTTTCTTGGTCTGCTAACAGATGGTGGTCTTTGACAGACCTCTCAGTTCAAAGCCTGGTTTGCAGGTGCTTGCCACAACAGGGACAGCCACTTGTGACAGAAGTTCCTGCCTCAAGGCTATTCAGAGCCTCACAATTCATACTTTCTCCAAGGCTCTTCTCCAACCTTTACTAGCAGCCCCCTCCCTTTTTGTGGCTTAGAAATAATTCCACTCCCTTCTGCATCCTCAACAGCCAGTCCCAGTCAGTAGTGAGGGTGACAGAGGGCCGGATCTCTTTAGCCCCATGCCAACTCCCAAGACAAACAGGGGCATGGCCCCATTTGGCCTGGAAATACTCATGGGACACAACAGACCAAGTTTGTTGGCCAAAAGCTGAATCAGCCTTAGGTTGCCTCCTTCTCTCTCCTGTTTTATGGGGAGGTGACCCCACGGGCCCCTCTGTCCATAGCCACTGGCCAAAGGACAAAGAATTCAAAGCTCTCTGCTCAGGGTGTTGGGTGCTAGTGGCTCCAGCTGCAGCTGCCACTCAGTCTTTCCATCGAGATTCTTTTCTTATGCCCTCTCTCTTCTGGGTGGTGTCCAGCCTTCCTCTAGTGTCCTAAACCCTAGAACATTTTTCCCTCAGGCACTTCCTGCCTGCTTCTAGTTATTTTTCTGGAAGAGAAGTGAGTTCTGTATCTCTCTAATCCACTATCTTCCCAGAAGTCTGAACTTCTTTCTTCTTTAGTGGCTTTCTCTCTATGTGTCTGAATTTCATTCTGCTTATAAAGGTTTCCAGTAATAGAATTAAGAGCCATTCTGATTCAATTAGGCTGCACCTGAATTGAAGTAACCTTATGAAAAGGTTCTATTTACAGTGGGTTCACATCTGTAGGAATGGACTAAGATTAAAAGTATGTTCTTTGGTACAAAGTTCCAAGCCTCCACAAAAAGTTCTCTCTTGTGAAACAAGTTATCTCCAGCTCTACAGCCTTGCTAGACATGCTAACATTATTTGAACTTGAGCCTTGAGTTCCCTAAAACCATGATTTAGTCAGGAACTGAGGGTGGGGGTTGGGGGTAGAAGTGGGGGAACAAAATAAGTTTCCATAGTAGTCCATTAGTATTCCATCTTTTTATAAGGTTTGTTTTTCTTTTTTTTTTCTTTTTTTTTAACCAATCATATTTTCTCTTGTGGAACTTCACTGTATTTACTACATAAGCTACTTCTTTCTCAGGGGAAAATGGAGCACTTCTGTCTTGGCATTGAGCATTCCACAATTTGCAAACTGTCTTCATTTGATAAACTATCTCTTCTCTAAATTCTTAAAATTTGTCTTTTATTTGACAAGTTAGATTATTAAACAAATAAAGCAAGTTCTTACTTACTTAGCAGGACTCTAGAAAAAGAAACAAGGCCCTCTCCTAAACTGTAGAGCCAAGAAAGCAAATATGAGCAAAACCATTTCCTTCTTAAAACTCTCCAATAATTTTACATTGCACATAGAATTAAATAAAAACCTACCACCATTGCTCACAAAGTGCTGTAACCTAACCTCTGCAAACTAAATTGCAGCACTTTATCCATTGATGCCAAATATCTCACACAATTTCTTGAACTTAATATTTTACAGCTGGGACTTTTGTACTTGTGGCTGCCTCTGCCTGGAAAAATTTTCCTCAACACTTACGACGGCTAGTTCTTTTCCATTTTTCAGTTCTTTAAGCAGACGTTTCCTCTTCTCTATAAAGACAGTGGTCTTGTCCCTACCATATGCCTGCATTACTCTCTTTTCATCCTGTTTATCTCCTTCAACTCACTTCTCACAATCTGAAACTAATCATTCATTTCATTCTGATTTATTGCTTTTCTCCACCACTAGAATGTAACCTCTGTGGAGACAGAGTCCTTCTTCACCTAATAGGATTTGACATAAATGAGAAATAAAAGGTCACCCAGGAGTTAGAACATCTAACCGATTTAAATTCTAGAAAGATGATAGAAAAAAGGTAGGAATAAAACATTCAAAGGACTAATAAGTAGCATTCCCAAGGCAGTAGGCACACCAAAGAGAGCCATGCCTCTCTTGCAGAACAGTACAAGAGACTGTTCCCCAGGCCCCTTCTCCCTCCATTGCTGCCTGCCTTGCCTCAGGGTCAACCCTGGGAACGTACCAACCAACCTGCTGGCAGAAATGTTTACATGCCCTTAGACTTTACCCTGAACCCTACACGACTGCATGGCAGTCCATTACTAACCCAGGGCTGCACCTCAGATGATTGCTGATTTCTTTATTAAATCTAAATAATAAACCACATCTAAGACAGGGATTTCAAACAACTGCCATCAACATGACATGAATGCTACTTGAACAAAGCATTTTTAGTAAAACTTACTCAAATGCCTCCTTGCTCATTCTTGATTTTCTAGAAATATCATTCTGAATATATACAATAGAAGAAAAAAAAAAGCAAAATCTTAATAGTACCATGTCTACAACACTTACTTAAATAGATGAATCAAACAATTGGTAAGACAAAATAAGTAAGCAGAATTCTGGAAAACGTACTCCTCTAGATTAAACGGTTACATATCTACACCGGAATTCACACAATTCCAAACTTACCAAATGTGAAAAAGTTTTCAAATATGTGTTCAGCCACATCATTTTCCATGGCTCCTCAAGATTGTGTGGAAGAGGTGTATAAGCATAATATGCTACAAGGACTCCCAAAATCAGAAGGTAGAGAGATTTTCTTCCCATGCTGTAATATATCTGCTTCTCCTTCTACAGGAACACAAAAAGTAAATGCTCTTGGCATGCAAGAATCATGTACAATAGCACGGTGTTCCACCTCCACCCAGAAATTTTATCTTACTTTTTGAATGCAGAGTTGCTGGCTTAGTTTTAGGACTGACATAATCAGGTTAAAATTTCATTGGTTATGCAAGGATAATCATGTCGAATAAAAGCTCAGAGTTCAGCAAGCAAACTGAAACTACAACACGCTTAATTTTATTCCAGTGAACAAGCATGCATAAATGAGTAAAGCATACTTTAATTCTAACACAATTATTCAAAGAAACTGTACAGTATACAAATCTCTGTTCTGAAAAACCTTTCCTTAGAATAGGGGAAAACAAATGGGCATGTTTTTAAAGTGTTGAGGCCAAAGGAAAAAATAGCCATAGTCTCTGCACTTACAGAATTTGTATTATCTTGTAGGAGACAGAAATGCTAACAATTAGGTCTGATAGACTTTTTTCATATTGGGGGATTTTTATTAACTCAAATTGACATTAATTTATTTGCCAAGTCCTTAGTAAATATGCCTTAATTTCATACAAACTTACAAAACCTACAGTTGCTTCTTTTTTTTTTTAAGGAGGTGCTAAGGATTGAACCCAGAACCTTGTACATGGCAAGTAAGAACTAAACCACTGAGCTACATCTGCTCACTTAGTTGCTTCTTAGTAATACACAGAATCTTGAAGACTTGCAGTTATAGTGTTTTGTAGTAATGAAAATGATGTTCAAATAATTAAATTCATTGAAATACTTGAAAAGAATATTCTAGAAGTATTTGAAAGCTCTGTTTATAAATGATTGATATATTTAGTATGTATTTGTATGTATTTGGCATTGAAGATATTGATAAAATTTTTTTGTGTTTTTTTATTGAAGTATATCACCCACACATAAACATACATAAACAATAAGTGTATAATAATATTTGTGAACTTACAAAACAAACATATATAACATCATACAGGACTCTCATAACTCACCTTATCACCAAAAAATTGCATTGTAGTTAAACCTTTTTAACTAATGATTAAAGAGCATTGTCTGATGATGGAGGAGGTTGTTGTTATGGGGGAAGGAGTGGGGTGAGGGGGGTGGCATTGTCAAAATACTACTACTAAACAAAGTATTTCTCCCCTGATCAACCCTATTATTATCTTTATATCATTTATATATGAACATACATAAACTATAAGTGTATAGTAAAAGTTGTGAATTTACAAAACAAACAAGCATTCCCATTATACAGGGAACCCACATATCAACCCTCCACCAACACCCTGCACTGTCATGAGATGCTTGCTACAAATTATGAAAGAATATTGTCAAAATCTTACTACTAATCATAGTCCTTATCTTACATTTGGTATGTTTTTCCCCCAACCCAACCTATCATGATTTTTTAAAATGTATTTGTTTATGACAGAAGTTGTAAGTTTATAAAACAATCATGCACATGTGCAGAATTCCCAAACAATACCCCTCCATCAACACATGACAATGTGATGTGTCATTGCTACAGATAAAATAATATTATCTGATTGTTACCATGTCCATAGTGTACATTTGGCTCACACTTTCCATACTGCCTCACTATCAACACAGAACCTCTTTTGCATAGATGTGAGAATATTGTATTGTTACTACTAACCACAGTCCATAGGTCACTCCAGCTGTATTTTTCCCATGCTTCTCCACATTCCTTACACCCTGATGTAGTGATATACACTTGCTCTACCTCACAAGGGACACTCTTGCATCTGTACCATCAACCACAATTCTCACCCACCTCCTGGTTTCTGTGCTACCCAGTTCCTAGATTATTCTTTCGCATTCTGTCAATTGGCATTTACAGAACTAGACTACCATTTTTTTTCTTTTTTAAAAAAAGATTTTTAAATTTATTTCTCTCCCCAGTCACATCCCCACTTATAAACCAGCTGTTACTCACTGTGTGTTATCATCCACTCCATACATTTCTACACCTTTACAGTAAAGCTAATTAAAACTTCTACATACATTAAACATCAGTAGTCCTCTCAGTCCTCCTCTTATCTCCTTTAAGAATCCACCACCTACCACCAGGTCTTGAAGGTATTTTCCAATAATTTCTTTTAGAAGTTTTATGGTTCTTGCTTTTATTCTTAGTTAATTTTTGGATAAGGTATGAGATACGGATCCTCTTTCCTTGTTTCAGCTATGGATATCCAATTCTTTCAGCACCATTTGTTGAATGGATTGTTCTGCCCGAGCTGTGTGAGTTTGATAGGCTAGTCAAAAATCACTTGACCATACCTATGTGGGTCTGTTTCTGAGCCATAAATTTGGTTCCATTGGCCTATGAGTCTGTCTTTAGGCTAGTACCATGCTGTTTTCACCACTATAGATAGGTATTATGATTTAAAGTCTGGAGACTTTTCCTTTTTATGATGTTTCTGGCTATTCAGGACCCCTTACCTTTCCAATAAATTTAATGATCGTGTTTTCAATTTTTTCTTTAATGCTAGTATAATTTTTATTGGGATTGCATTAAATCTGTATATCAATTTGAGTAGAATTGACATCTTAATGATATTTAGTCTTCCAATCCATGAGCATGGACTAGTCTTCCAGTTATTCAGGGCTTTTTTGATTTGCTTTAACATTGAGTTGCAGTTTTCTGAATACAGGTGCTCTACATCATTGGTCAAGTGTATCCCTGACTATATGAGTTTTATCTGTCATATTTTATTTTCACCACTCTTTTGACACTTTTAGTTACTTTTATTGATATAATCTTCATTTCTAGACTCTCTTCCAGGTCCCTCTCTCTTGTCTTTTCTTTTCAGGCTCTAGCACACCCTTTAGTATTTCCTGAAATTCTGGTTTTTTGCTTAGAAATTCTCTCAGTTCTGTTTATCTGTGAATATTCTAATTTCACCCTAATTTTTGAAAAAGTCTTGCTGGATATAAGATGCTTGGCTGGAAGTTTTTCTCTTGTAGTATCTTAAATATATCAGCCCACTGTCTTCTTGCCTCCATGGTTTCTGGTGAGAAATCAGCACTTAATCTTATTGGATATCCCTTATATGTTATGCATTGTTTTTCTCTTGCTACTCTCAGAATTCTCTCTTTGTCTTTGGCATTTGGCATTCTGATGAGTATGTCTTGGAGTTCATCTATTTGGATTTTTTGGATGGAAGTACATTATGCTTCTTGGACAGGGATATCTATGTCCTTCAATAGGGTTGGGAAATTTTCTACCATTATTTATTCAAATATTCCTTCTGCCCCCTTTCCCTTCTCTTCTCCTTCTGGGACACCCATGACACATACGTTTGTATGCCTTTTACTGTCATTTAGTTACCTGTTCAACTGTGAAAATTGAATATCTTAAGTGCTATTTGGTGATTGGAGTATTTTGGAAGGAAAAAAGATAGCTTTGCATCATCTGTCTTAGCAAGACTGATTATTTGGTAGACTGGTAAATGATAAACAATCTTATAAATAAAAGGTACTGAAGCAGACTTTGCAAGCCCAACTTTTAAAGTGATTTTCTCCATTTCCTATATAATTCCTTACTCTTTCAAAATTCTAACATGGTTAATAAATAACCTCAATTGCTGTGTTGTAGATTAACTGCGCTGAATCATATCAGAAATGAGGCCCTACGTGTTTTCTTTTTCTATTGATTTTATGCGAGATTTATTCTTCCTTTTCCACTGCTCTACTTTGTACAAAAGCAAGAAAAATATATGGATAACCATCTTTTTCTGTATTGTCAAAGAAATTCCGGCATGGAGCATGGGTGGTATAAAGGGAAAAACTTTCAACTTACTTCTAGCACTTGCCTAGAAGATATCAAAACTTAATATTGTGTTTCATGTTAACACTTTTGACACTAATGTCCTTTAAGAATCATGAACATTCAAATGACTCAATCCTGATGTGGCCCTAACCCAAGATTCTTTCCTGACCAGTGAACAATTGGAGTCATTCATACTATGAGAGAGCTAATTTTTAATTCTTAATTACCATAGCTTTCATGGATAATAACCCTTCACTTTGTAGTATTCACAATGATCTGATATTCCCCTCAGCAAACAACTCTGTGATTTTTTAGGGTACTGGTTTATGTACTATGCGTGGCAATAAACACAGCATTTAAAAAATTTTATGGAGTGTTTGTTTTATTATTTGACAGTAGCAAGAAGGCCCACAGGGATAAATGGCAGCTTAAGGCCCAGGACAAAAAGAAAGTGTCTGAAGAACAGTTATCAAAACACAAATTACAGGGAGAGGATGTTGGCTCAAGCAGTTGAGCTCCTCCCTCCCACATGGGAGGTCCTGGGCTCAGTTCCTAGTGCCTCCTGAAAAAACAAGAACAAAACAATAAGTAAAACAAATGATAAAACCAACTCAGGGAAGCCAGTGTGACTTCACACATAAGAGGTCCTAGGTTCAATCCCTGGCCCCCAGTGCCTAAAAAAAATTTTTTTTAAATAAATAAAGTACAGGGTTCTATGTTATATACCCTACATTAATTACCTCATTCAATTTTCACAAGTAACCTATAAGCTGGGAATGATTTTTCCCATTATGCTGGAAACTGAGGTTCAGGGAGATTAAGAACCTTGCCATGGTCATAATGGAAATGAAGATTTGTTTAGATGCCCATGATGATAAGAGTGTCTTACTTCCTTGTAAAACTCAGGAGAAGGAATGGAAAATTTTATTACAGAACTCTGTGTTTCATTTACTCAATGGTTTCTACTTCCATCCAGACCTACAAATCTAAGGGATACAGTCTTCCATTAATAATGGTGATTCCCAGCACAGGTGGTACTCAGCTGAGAATTTTACACACCTTTTGAACAAAGCATCAAGAATTTTAATATCAAAGGAAGTGAGGTGACCCATGGAGTGAAAACTATGATCCTTAAGTGATTCTGACCTGGCCCTACCCCCATATTGAGAATTACTGCTTCTATGAAAAACTCCAGTATTGATATCTAAATAATTAAATAGACTTAGAGTCTTTCAGGGAAATTATTAGAAAATATAATTGATTGGGTGGCATAAGGTAGTGGGCCAACTCTTAAGTAAAGCTAGATGATTTCAGAAAGCTTTCTTGACAATCATTCTTGGGCTGTGAAAGGAGCCTGGATACTGCAAAGGCATGTCCAGAAGTCTCAACAACTTCTATTCCTAATTGCATTAAGAATTATGATAAAATTGCTTATTTTGGAAAGCATACTTTTGAGTAAATCCTCTTGTCAAAAACTTGGCATTTAAGTTTGCCAGAAATGACTGAAAAGGAAAAGATTGACCCAAATAGATTGGGTAGAAGTGGAGCACAACACAGAAACTCATGTTTCTCCCCCATTTGTTTTTGTTGCCTTGTTCATAGCTCCTTTGAACAAACTTACTTTAAAAAACCATGAAGGTAAAGATTAGCAATGTCACAATTAACAAAAATTGTGAGATACAGTTTTAAGCTTATAAAAAAGTGAAATATTTTCACAAATAGATATGTGAAAATTAAACTCTTCATAGTTAAGGCTATTTTCTTAGCTGTATTACTAAGCATTTTCAAACACTGCCTCCTCATAGGGTAGAGATTTGCTGTTTTCTGTTTCCTTCTCCCACTACAATAGGTGTTAACCAGTGTCCCAAGGGCAGCAATTTTGGGTGCCCTTCTCTCCTGCTTAAGATTTGGTTTCATAGGAGAGAGAAGGGAGAAAAGTCCCAGTTGCCTTCTGTCCCCTTCTGCAGTAGCTGTTCTTGCCCTCCCTTGACTTACAACATAAGGAGAAAACAGTTTCAGGATCCTTCAGGATTCTCCCCAATTTTGTGTGTGTATGTTCACCTAGTGGGGGTTATGAAGAAAAAGCCTACAACAAGGAGCTTTCTATCTGTGACCCCAGGGGCTCAATGCACTTTTGCTGGCCCAAACTCAGTCTTGACCAATTTGTTAATTATTCTTACCAGTATCCAGCTGCATCTGTGCCATTAGCAGGTGCTGCACCCTGTCTCGCAGCGCCTGTGCCGGTCTCTCCACATGTTTTGAGGTTAGCTCGTTGCCCTCCGTGACCCTGCGGTTTGTCCAGCTTTTCCTGCATTGGCAATAGTGTGAGCAATGTTCTTTCCAGCTTTCTACATCCCAATGGAAACTTTTTCTAAAGCTCTAATTATCAAGACAACAGGCAATTATTATAAAGATAAATAAGTAGGTCAAACAAACATAACAGAGTCCAGAAACAGATTCAAACATTTATGGTCAATTGATTTCTGGCAAGGGTGCCAAACATTTTGATGTGGAAAAGATAGTCTTTCCAACAAATTATTTGGGAACAACTGGATATCAAAAACCACCACAAAAAAGAACTTCAATTCCTACTCAATATGGTACACAAAATGTATTTAAGATGGATCCCAAACACAAATGTGAGAGGCAAATCTACAAAGCTTCAAAACATGGGGGTATATCTTTTCAACTTTGGAGTAAGTAAGTATTTCTTAGGAGGGCACATAAAGCACTAGCCACAAAAGAAAAAAAAAATGTGTTTACATATAAATATACATATATACACACACAAAATGTATCTTCCATATATCTCTTCAATGTATATATCTTCAATATATTACAATATTGAGCAGATTGTCTTCTTGATGACTTTCACTGCATTGAGCTGAGTGCTCCACTGCATTCTATCTCATCCATCTTTATATTCCATTTACAGAATCCTAAGGAGGAAGAGATTTTAAACAAATATCAGGGAAAGTAATTTCAAAAGCAATATGATGAAAGAATGCTAAGGTCAACAGAGTTCAGCAGCATATCCAGCAGGACAAGTTCTTGCTTCATCATTTTGAAGCTAGTCCAATTTCCAATATAATCAAAAGGTTGCTATGCACAGAGGTCAAAGAAGGAGGAGTTACATCTGAGTAAGATAAAGGTGCAGGTAGCTAACTATACCCTCTTCTGTTCAATTGCAGCCCATGTGATAAAAATTTTAACTGTTAAAAGATATTCCATAGGAGTGGAGATAGCTCAGTGATTGAGCACCTGGCTCCCACGTGCGAGGACCCAAGTTCAATCTCCAGTATCGCCTTAAAAAAAAAACCAATATTTCATAGTAAGTCTTTATTGTGATGTTTACCATTTTAAAGGTGAGATAATCAAAACTTACCTAAATATGATATTTAGGAAAGTTTCTCAGACTGCTCTTTATGCAATCATGTCATTTATAATAAAGGCATGCTAATTCACATCTAATCAAGTTGTTTAATTTAAAATAGTAAATAAAGAGCTAAGCATAGCTTTTGACATCTAAGAGGTCATCAATAAATGTGAATGTTATAGATTCTATTGCTATCATGTTTCATATTAGTAGTAGTATCATTACTGTGAGAGACACAATCAAGATTCATGCCCAGATGGACCTGACTTAAATCCCCCCATCTCCCTCCCCCACTTAAAAAAAATCTACCCCATGATGCTGCCTAAATTGCTGAACTGAAATATATAAGAAGCGCAGCAATTTAATGTATAAACCCTAAGAACTGCTTCTGCAAGTTTGGTGGCAGCATAGGAAAGGCCAAGATTTTGCAGAGCAGAAAGTATGATAGAATAAAGACATAATGACCAAGGAGAGTCAGAGCATTTGCTTCCTTGGATGCTTATGGAATATTAATTCTTAAAAACAAATAGAAAAAAGGAGAAAATGTGCCAATAGTCATTCTAATTTATAATTTATAATATAAATAATATATAATAATAATTTGTAATATAAATATAAATTTATAATTTCTAATTCTATAAATTAAAGAACTGCAGCTTTTTCGCACAGATATGAAGTTGTTTTTTTTAAAGATTTTTTTTTTTAATTTCTCTCCCCTTCCGGCCCCCCACCCTGGTTGTCTGTCCTCTGTGTCTATTTGCTGCATGTTCTTCTTTGTCTGCTTCTGTTGTTGTCAGCGGCTCAGGAATCTGTGTTTCTTTTTGTTGCGTCATCTTGTTGTGTCAGCTCTCTGTATGTACGGCACCATTCCTGGGCAGGCTGCACTTTCTTTCGCTTGGGCGGCTTTCCTTATGGGGCGCACTCCTTGCGCATGGGGCTCCCCTACGCGGAGACACCCCTGCATGGCATGGCACTCCTTGCACGCATCAGCACTGCACATGGGCCAGCTCCACACAGATCAAGGAGGCCCAGGGTTTGAACCGCGGACCTCGCATGTGGTAAACGGATACCCTAACCACTGGGCCAAGTCTGCTTCCTGATATGAAGTTTTTTTTTAATTTATTTTTTAATTGTATATTTTTGAAGATACATAGATCAGAAAAATGTTACATTAAAAAAATATAAGAGGTTCCCATATACCCCACATCCCTACTCCCATCCCCACACCTCCCACATCAACAACCTCTTTCATCATTGTGGCACATTCATTGCATTTGGTAAATACATTTTGGAGCACTGCTGGACCGAAGTTTTTGATGATTTTTTCCCTCTGTCTACTTGGATCATACAGTTCCTTTTGAATAGCCCACAATATACAAGATTCAAGCAAGTCAGGCTCCTTGAGGGAGCTGATGGAAAAAGTCTTCTCCTTATCTATGAGCAAACATTGAATACAGAGAAGCATGGTGGGAAAGAGGTTAGGAAAGAATGCTGCTCACTGGTAGAAGGGCATTTTCCTTTAAATGGATCTGTGCACTGAAGACCAACAAAGGAAATGAAAATAATGGCACAAGAGAGCACTGTGTGCAACAATACTGGGACAATACTGACACAGGAGACTATCATTGAACCAAATTGACTTCTCATAATCAGAAATTCATGCAGCTTTCAAAAACTGATATCAAAAACCTGTGAAGGAGATGCATATGGCTTCCTGTCTTGTATCTGTGAACCAGTTTCAAAATGTTTGGTAGGGAAATGCTTTCAGAATTTAAATACTAAATAAAATCTAGTGCTATTTTCTGTGACCTAGTTAATTGTTACGATGTAAATATGTTTCCAATAGCAAATTAAAGCTTTTGCAAATGCCTACAAGGTGGTTGTGATTTGGTAGTACATGAGTTTTGCCAAATTCATCTAAGATTTTCAATTAATACTTAAATTTTCCCCTGAGTATCCAGAAATATGCTCATGAACTTGAAATAATTGTGTGGATATCAGAAAAGATCTCATAAGGGAGAGAAAACCATTATGAAAGCAGTTGCATTTACACTCTTCAATCTCCTCACTCCATCTGGGAAAAATAGCCTAACTCCAAGCAATCTATTTATCAAATGGGCTCTCATTTGCTGGTTCATATAGCAACTCTATGTTTAACCATCTGATGAACTGCCAAACTGTTTCCCAAGGTGGCTATTTTTTTTTCCCACCTGCAGTGTATGATGGTTCTAGTTTCTCCACATCCTGGCCAAAACTTGTCATTGTCAACTGTTTAATTAAGTGGTATCTCATTGTATGTGTGTTGTAAGATTTATTTTATTTACTACTCCCCCCACCCCTGTTGTTTGCACTTACTGTGCCTGTTCATTGTGTGCTCTCTGTGTCTGCTCATCTTCTTTTTAGGAGGCACTGGGAACTGAACCCGGGATTTCCTATGTGGGAGGGAGGCTCCCAATTGTTTGAGCTACATCTACTCCCTGCTTGTTATGTCTCTTATTGTGTCTCCTCATTGTGTCATCTTGTTGCATCAGCTTGCTACGCCAGCCCATTGTGTTAGCCTGTTGTCTTCTTACTCATCTTCCTTCAGAGGCACCAGGAACTGAACCCAGGATCTCTCATGTAGGCAGGCAGCCAACTGCTTAAGACATATCTGCTTCCCTCATTGTATTTTTGACTGGCACTCTCCTAATGACTAAATAGGCTGAGCTTCTTTTCATGTGCTTATTAGTAATCTGTTTATCTTTGTTAGAGAAATGACTATTCTTTCCTTATTGAATTTTCTTGGCACCCTAGTAAAAAATCAATTGACTGCAGATGTATGGGTTTATTTGTAGATGCTCAGTTTTATTCCACTGGTCAATATGTCTCCTCTTATGCCTGTTCCATTCCTTCTTGATTATTGTTGCTTTATAGTAAGTTTTGAAACTGGGAGGTTTGAGTCATACAACGCTCTTCTTTTTCAAGATTATTTTGACTATTCTGCATCCTTTGCATTTCAATATGGTTTGTAGGATCAGTTTGTCCATTTCTGCAATAAAGCACAGTTGGGATTTCAATAGGGATTGCACTGAATCAGACCACATTGGTTCACTGGCACCTGGTGAAGGCTATTTTGGTAGAAAGTCCGAATGGAAGTGGTAGAACTGCCTCTCCCAAGGAAAACAGTAAACCAAAAGCAATACAACATTCCTGGAGGGATTGCAGAGGTAAATGCTGCCATCAAGTGCTACCAAATTCATTGCAAGGATGGTGATTCTGACCACATCCCCACTCAACTCTCTTACTTGGCATGCGCAGAAAATAAATGGATCTTGGAGAATGGCAATAGATTATCAAAAACTTAACCAGATGGTGACTCCAATTGTTCTAAATGTGATTTCATTGCTTGATCAAATTACACGGTACTGATATGCAGCTATTGATCTGGCAAATACTGTTTTTCTCTAAATATCTTAGTAAAGACAACCAGACAGTTTGCTTTCAGTTGGCAAGGCCAGCAATGTACCTTCGCTCTTCTATCTCAGGGTTATATCAACTCTTCAGCTCTGTGTCATAATTTAGTCCACAGCGTCTTGATTTTCTTTCCCTCCCAAAATACATCACAATGCAGCCAATTGTTCCGTTACATTGATGACATTATGTTGATTTGACTTAGCGAGCAAGAAGTAGCAACTATTCTAGACTTACCGATAATTTAGTTACTGAAAATTTCAATTCCAGCAATTCTATTTGTTTCTTTTAATAATTTCTATCTTTTTGTTTTTTCCTTTATATTTTTTCTTGCCTTGTTGTATTCTCAAGGACCTCCAGTACAATGCTGAGTTGGAATGGTGAAACAGACTCTTTTCTTTCTACTTTAAGGGAAAGAATTATATTTTTTACTATTAAATATAGTGCTACTTGTAGATTTTTTGCAGATGTTCTTTATTAGTTTCCTATTTCTATTTCTTTGTTTGCTATTTCTAGTTTATTGTAAGTTTTAATATGAGTGGATGTTGAATTTTATAAAGTAACTTTTACACATCACTAAAATGATCAGGTTGTTTCATATGAACTGAATTTTGAATGTTGAATCATCTTTGTATAAGAAAGATTCACTTGATCATAATGTATTATTATCTTTATATATTGATGCACTCAATTTACTATTATTTTGTTGAAAAGTTTTTGTATCTATGTTCATGAGGCATATCTGTCTATAATTTTCTTTTCTTGACGTTTTTGCTTGGAGTAATGCTTGCTCCATAAAACAAGAGGTGAAGAAAGTGTTCCATCTTCTATTTCTGTAATAGATTGTCTATAAATGGCATACTTTCTTCCTTAAATGATAGAATTTTTTAACGAAGCCATCTGGGAATAGAATGTTATTTATTCAAATATTTTAAATAATTAATTCAGTAATTTCATTAGTAGGTATAAAAGCATCCAGGTTATCTGTTACTTTCTGTATGAGTTTTATAGTTTGTGTCATTTAAGGGCTTTACTAATTTCATCTAGTTTTAGAATTTATGAGCATAATGTTGTTTATAATGTTGCCTTTTTATCTTTTTAATGTCTATAGAGTCATCTGAAAAGGCATTTCTCTGTTTTTGAAAGATATTTTCACTGGGTACAGATTTCTAATTAAGAGATTCCACGCCCCGCCCCCAATCCCGATCCTTTTAGTACTTGAAAATGCGATTTATTGTAAACTGTTCACAAAATTTCTGAAGAGAAGTCTGCTACAATTCTTATTTTTGTTCCTCTGTATGTAATGTCTTTTTCCTCTCACAACCTACGAGATTCTCCCTTTATTTATTTTTTCTTGCTACCATAACGTATATTTGTATAATTGTTCAGTAACAAAGATTTAAAGTTAGAAGATTATTTTTCACAAGGCATTCTCCCTTTATTTTTGGTTTTCAACATTTTCAAGTGGAATGTTTAGTTGTGTGTGTGGTGGTGGTGGTTGCTGTGGCTGTTGCTGTTTTAATTGCCATTTCTCTTTCTAGGTATCCTCTGGGCTTCTTGGGTCTGTAGTTTGTCATCATACATTGTGTTTGTAGAATTAATGGCTGTAATCTCTTCAAATATTTCTTCTGTCCTATTCTGCCACTTTCAGCTTCTGAGATTACAAAATCATATAAGACATATCCTTTAAAATTCTCTACATTTCTCACATGCTCCATTCTTTTTTTCCTCGCCATTTCTCCCTTGTTTTTCAAGTTGGTGCAAGGGACCAAGTTTACTTGCTCTTTGCATAGTGTGGAAGGGTTTAGACAAGATTTTGTTCCTTTCTCCCAGTGGTGTCTGCTCTGCTCTTCCACATCTGCACCATGTAGGGTGCATCCTCTGGTCTTTTGTCCTGCACCTTATCTTTCTCATAATCACCCAGTAAGTCCGTGGAGAAAAGCCTGCAAATAGAAGACAGCTCCTCTAATGTCTGAGGTTCCCATTGGTTCAATATTCTCCTATTCCCTGTAACTCAGCCCTTAGCAGTTTATTAATACATTTATCTGGACTATTTTTCCTGCTATTACCATGACCTAAGCCCCTTCCACTTCCATGTGTGTCCCAAATATGTCTCCCAGGGTTGGTATTGCTATCTACAAATATACAGAATTGGAATTTCGTTTGCTCAACCTGCCTTTTTAACATCTAATCGCTGTTGTAGCATCCAGTTTTAATTTATTGTATAAGTTCTTAAAAAGGTAATTTCCATTATTTATACATCCAGTTGTTTATTTTTGATGAAGGGATGTGTTAGAGGTTTGCAATAATTAACAAGCTGTAGCATTGGGGAAAGACTAACCCCATCCCCCATAAGCCTACGTGTCCAGGGTCACGGCACTTCCCCAAAGGTTAAATAAAGAAACCACATAGAGAAGGGAATAAAGGGAAATGAAAACCTTCCCTACTTACATATCAGAGCAAGATAAAACTCCTACAGAACAAAGAAACATCTGCTCCTGCAGCACTCCAAAAAACCTTAGCTCCCTAAACCACACTGTCTTCTAGTCACTATCGGGGAAAGTTTTCACCTCTAGGGCTTCCTATTGGTCCCTGCACCTCACTCGGACCCTCAACCCCCTCCCACCAACTATCATTTCCCCACCTAGGAAAGTTCTGTATAAATTCAAGTCCCCCCTTCCAGGAGTGGGCTGAAGTCTCCCTTCAGACCCCAACCATGCTGGTGGGGGGGCTGAAGTCTGTTCTTCAGACCCCCTCCATTGGGAGAGCTTCTCAATAAATCTTTCATTGTCTATAGTCATGTCAGTCTCTGTGTCCCAATAAGCGCCGTATTTTCTCCAACATGTGGTGCCAAAACCTGGGACTGGGGTCATGTTGAGACTGATTGACTAGTGAGGAATCTCCCCTCTGCCACAGCCAAACACCCTTCCAACACTGGACATCAAATCTCGGCTGGGTGAGTTAAGGATTTCTCCACCGGAGGATCCTGCTGCCTCTCTCTTTCCTTTTCCGTTGTCCAGGACAACCCACCTGGAAAACCTAGCGCTAGGTCAGGATCCTCACCATTCCCCGAGGGCCACGGCGGGCTGTAGGCCTGCATCCTCATGGGAAGAAACCCCTTGGCTCTGGATATGTCTGGCTCCAAGAATGGTTTCCCATTTCCTTGGAGATATCTGACTGATTTGGGGATGCCTGTGTCACTCAGAATCTCCCCTGTTCTACAGATCCCTTAGTCTCACCCCAGCCACCTAAAATGGGACTTCAATTTCGCCCCCCCCCCCGCCCCCAAATCCATGCCTCTGGGCTGTCTCCTTCATAACCTTAAAACTTAGTACCTGGAAGGAAACATCAGACCTAAAAACTCATTTTCTATTCAACCTCTGTGTGGCCACAATACAAATTGGACAATGAAAGTCAATGACCAGAAAACTGCACTTTTTATTTCCAAGTTCTCCAAAACTTAGAGAACTCTATCTAGTGCACTGGCAGATGGTCAGAGATCCCTTACGTTCAGGCATTCCTTTTCCTTCTTTCTTTTTTTAATTTTTTAATTTTAATTTTTAATTTTTTTATTTTTTCCTCTCTCCTTCCCCCGCCCCCACCCCAGTTGTCTGCTCTCTGTGTCCATTCGCTGTGTGTTCTTCTGTGACGGCGTCTATCCTTATCAGTGGCACCAGGAATCTGTGTTTCTTTTTGTTGCGTCATCTTGTTGTGTCAGCTCTCCGTGTGTGCGGCGCCACTACTGGGCAGGCTGCACTTTCTTTCGCACTGAGTGGCTCTCTTTACGGGGAGCATTTCTTGTGCGTGGGGCTCCCCTACACGGGGGACACTCCTCCATGGCATGGCACTCCTTGTGCACATCAACACTGCACATGGGCCAGCTCCACATGGGTCAAGGAGGCCTGGGGTTTGAACCGTGGACCTCCCATGTGGTAGGTCGATGCCCCAACAACTGGGCCAAGTCCGCTTCCCTCAAAATCAGTTCTTGAACCCATCCCCCCTTCCTCCCCTTAGCCACCACCCGGACCCTGTTTCAAATGTGGAAAGGAAGGTCACTGGGCACGTTCCTGCCCTAGTCCAAGGCCCCCATCTACACCTTGCCCAGTGTGTCAACACAAGAGTCATTGGAAGTCGGAATGTCCTGAAAACCCTGTTTCCAGGCAAGTTCCTGCAGCGCACCCCACAGATCCAGAGCCAAGATCTTCCTTTCCAGACCTTCTCGGACTGACAAAAGATGATTGACAGGTCCCAGGTTCGGAGCAGCCCCACATCTCCATCAGCAAGTCTGAGCCGAGGGTTATCACCAAGGTTGGGGTAAGCCGATCTCCTTCTTAATTGACAAGGGGGCCACATATGCAGTCCTCCTAGACATTCAGGACCTTTATCTACTTCCTCTATCTCTATTGTGGGAGTTGATGGCATCCCTTCTCCTTTAATTACCAAACCACTCATATGCTCAATAGAAAATCATACGTTTTCCCACCAATTCCTCATAATCCATACCTGCCCCTCCCCACTTCTAAGTTGCGATATACTGTCTAAACTCCACTCCTCCATATCCTTTACACTCCCATCCTCCCAAACCAACCTCCTTCTCCTGCTGTCTAGCGCACCCTGCCCCTCCCAGCTCCCTGCTGACACAACCCTGTGCTGCAAACAGAAGTCCATCCCCAGGTCTGGAACACCAGCTCCCCTTCAGTCGCATCACACCATCCCCCGGTCAAAATAGTCTTAAAAAATCCCTCGTCTTTCACAAAGATTCCTCAGTGTCCCCTATCCATCACAGCCCGACAAGACTTGAAACCTACCATTAACAAACTCTGTAATGCTGGCCTTCTGCGTCCAACTAACTCACCCTTCAATACTCCGATTCTAGCAATAAAAAAAAACCAATGGGGTGGCGAACTTGGCCCAGTGGTTAGGGTGTCCATCTGCCACATGGGAGGTCCATGTTCAAATCCCGGGTCTCCTTGACCCGTGTGGTGCTGGCCCATGGGCAGTGCTGATGCGCACAAGGAGTGCTGTGCCACGCAGGGGTGTCCCCCGCATAGGGGAGCCCCACACACAAGGAGTGCGCCCCGTAAGGAGAGCCGCCCAGTTCCAAAGGAAGTGCAGCCTGCCCAGGAATGGTGCCACACACACGGAGAGCTGACACAACAAGATGACTCAACAAAAAGAAACACAGATTCCCGTGCTGCTGACAACAACAGAAGTGGACAAAGAAGACAGCAAATAGACACAGAGAACAGACAACCGGGATGGGGGGCAGGGAAGGGGAGAGAAATAAATAAATCTTAAAAAAAAAAAAAACACCAATGGAAACTATCGTCTTGTGCAAGACCTTAGAACTATTAATGAAGCTGCACAGCCTAGTGTTCCCCTGGTTCCTAACCCGTACAGTCTTCTGTCCCACACAGCCCCTCAAACTACACACTACCCTGTAATTGACCTCAAAAATGCCTTTTTCACTATTCACCTAGACAAAACTTCCCAAGACTTTTTGCCTTTACATGGACAGATCCTAAAAACCCTCTAAATCCCCAACAATTCACATGAACAGTTCTTCCCCAAGGCTTTAGAAATGTCACCATATCTTTAGACAGGCCCTACACCGAGATCGCTCTGACCTTCACCTCCCCTCCAGTACCCTTCTCCAATATGTCGATGACCTCCTCCTTTGTAGCCCCTCCTTACAAACCTTTATAACCCACAGTATCACCCTGCTTAACTTTCTCGGTAATAAGGGATATAAGGTTTCCCCAAGCAAAGGACAATTTTTAAAATCTGAAGTAACCTGTCTAGGGTTCCACCTTTCACCCTCACATATACATCTAACTGCAGACTGAATCCAGCTCATCAAAAGCTATCCTCTTTCACAGACTAAATCAGATCTCCTCTCTTTCCTAGGGCTTGTCAACTTTTTCGGTCTCTGGATTCCAAACTTTGACCTGTATCTAAACCCCTTTACCAAGCTGCTTCTGGCAACTCACATGACTCACTTAATTGCCTCCTATCATTCAAACTTCCCTTCAATCAGCTTAAAAAAGCCCTCTTAACTGCACCTGCTCTAGCTCTCCCCAATCCCTCCAAACCTTTCTCTCTCTACATAAATGCCAAACAAAAATATGCCCTAGGAATCTTAACACAGCATACAGCCCTAATAACTGAATTATTGCTTACATCTCCAAACAGCTAAATCCAGTAACTCTAGGCTGGCCCACCTACCTCAAAGTCCTCGCTGCAGCTTCTCTCCTAGTTCAACAAAGTTTTAAACGATCCCCAATAAATTATCTCAATGTTTTTTTCCTCACATTCCCTATCTCATATTTTAACTCACAAAACTACTGCATCTATCTCCTCCACCTGTCTTCAAACCCTCCATGCAACTCTTCTACAAAATCCTGGCGTCTTCTTACACTGTTCTTCTCAACCCTGCCACCCTCCTCCCCATTGATCTCAACCCATCCCCGGAAACACTGGACACAGATTACACTCATAATTGTGGTGATGTGCTTGATCTCCTCCCTAAACATCTTCCCAATATTTCAGATACTCCTCTCCCTAATCCTACTCACACATGGTTTATTGATGGCAGCTCCACTAAACTTAACATTTCCACCCAGTCTGGATACGCTAGTGTTACCTTGACTGACACCATTGAATCGGTCCCACCCACCCAGCACAACCTCACAACGAGCTGAGCTTATAGCCCTCACCAGAGCACTAGTCAGAGGCAAAGGGCAAGCCCTAAACATCTACACTGACTCCAAATATTCATACCACATCCTACAGTCTGGGAGAGAGGGTTCCTAACTTCTCTTGGATCCTCCATTGTAAATAAAGATCTCATCCTACAATTACTCAACGCGGCATCGCTTCCAACCCAGGCTGCTATAATTCACTGCAAAGGACACCAAAATTCAAATACCCCCGTATCTGTTGGCAACAATCTAGCCGATGCTGAAGTCAAAGCACAGGCTACCAAACCCTACTTAAGTGCACACAGCACTATCACACCCATTCTCCTAGCACTCCATATCCTGCTCCCCCTTATACACCTGAAGAAACTTCAACGCTTCCCCTTATTGGAGCAGAACAAAATGAAGGACGGTTCATGAACGATGGAAAAATCCTTTTACCTGAACTGCAAAGACATAACATTCTCACTTCTTTACGCAATCAATACCATGTAGGACACAAACCACTCTCATTACTCCTATCTAATTCTCTACGTTGTCCTGAGCTCTCAAAACTCTTAAAAATAATCACAGAAAACTGTTCTCTTTGCCAACAAACTAATATCCACAGATATTAAAACACACCAGTATAGAGGCTCCAAACCAGGACAAGATTGGCAATTAAAATTCACTCACATGCCACCAATAAAAAAAATCAAGTATCTCTTAGTCCTCATAAACACCTTTTCTGGGTGGGTTGAAGCATTCCCAGTAATCTCAGAAGGGGCAGAAATTATTGTTAAAATCCTATTATCAGAAATCATTCCCAGTTTTAGCCTTCCCCCTTCCCTGCAGTCAGACAACCAGAACGGCTTTTACTTCACAAATCACAGAAAGTATCCGTAGTGCCCTAGGAAAAACTTGAAAATTGTATATCCACTCTAGGCCCCAATCTTCTGCAAAGGTTGAGCATATGAATGGAATCTTAAAACAACACTTAGTCAAATTAACAATGCAGATAGGAGCACCTTGGGCTGAACTCCTACCCTTAGCTCTCATTAGAATCTGAACCCTTCTTCAAATGCCACATTTCCTTAGCCCCTTTGTCTTCACCACCATTTCTTTTCAGCCATCAGATTTCAAAAGAGACCCGCTTGGCTGAACCCAGATGTGAACACTCCTCCATCAGCTGACTGACTCTGCGCTTCCTGCACAGAACCCTCTGCTCCCTCCTACCTATTCACCCAGGTGACTGGGTGTACCTAAACACCTTACACCCTAAACCCTTATCCCAGAATGGATGGGTCCTTTTCCTGTTCTTCTAACCACTCCACTGCAGCAAAACTTTTAAACTTTCTGTCATGGATACACTTTTCCAGATTAAAACCTGCCCCACCACCTCCTGAGAACAGTAAAACATCAGATCCTAAAACTGCAGACAAGTACAACCCTAAAACGTCAAATGTACACCTGCAAACCTCTCGGAAACCTACAACTGAGGCTCAGAAAAAACAGAGCTTCTTCTCCAATTCATACACGGAATTGCACAGTCAATAACACAGGAATACGTACACAGCGTCTTTCTGCAGCGCGAACAACAATGTCAACCCCTGCAGAACTTGAAACCACAGCCCACAGTACAGGATAAAAGAGAACTTCCTTCTCCAACCCTTTACAGCAGGAAATAGCCAGACCGAACCAACGCCCCAAATCCCCTCACCCTCTCATCCTGCCCAGTACATCATACTCCAATACCCAGGTCCCCATATATATGTATAAACAAAGAGTTAGGAATGTTAGAGGTTTGCAATAATTAACAAGCTGTAGCTCAGCTTCCCCTGATATGCACTGGGGAAAGGCTAACCCCATCCCCCATAAGCCTCCATTTCCAAGGGCATGGCCTTTCCCCAAAGGTTAAAGAAACCACATGAGACAGGAGTAAAGGGAAATGAAAACCTTCCCTCCCTGCATATCAGAGCAAGATAAAATTCCTACAGAACAAAGAAACATCTGCTCCTGCAGCACTCCAAAAAACCTTAGCTCCCTAAACCACTGTCTTCTAGTCACTATCGGGGAAAGTTTTCACCTCTAGGGCTTCCTATTGGTCCCTGCACCTCACTCGGACCCTCAACCCCCTCCCACCAACTATCATTTCCCCACCTAGGAAAGTTCTGTATGAATTCACATCCCGCCCCCAGGAGTGGGCTGGAGTCTCCCGTCAGACCCCCACCATGCTGGTGGGGGGGCTGAAGTCTGTTCTTCAGACCCCCTCCATTGGGAGAGCTTCTCAATAAATCTTTCTTTACCTATAGTCATTTCAGTCTCCGTGTCCCAGTAAGCACCGTATTTTCAATTATTTGAAAAAGGAAAAATTACTTCCTGTCTTTCTGTTAAGGCTAATGATGTGATAATTATATTTTGATTTAATTAATTTTGACACACCACAGAAAGATGTTGACTGCGTTGTAGTGGTATTATTTTTAAATCTTTAAAATCTTTACCATGTTTGTACAATTCTCACTGCCTTTCCATTTAACAATTATCACTTCAGATAGATTCATATCACTCAACTGTGTGGGATCAATAAATGGTCCTCTTGGCAAGGACATCCCATTAATCAACATTTGCTTTCATACTTAAAAAATAGTTGAATGGTTGTTTGCTATTTCTACATATTTGAATGTCTGAAAATAATATTTTAAAAAAATAAATTTAATGTTATTACTCAGGATGGTAATCAGTGATATAATCATCATTCTCAATGTTCATAAAGAACAGAAAATGACAGTTAATGTAAGTAGAAAGTAGTAGATAATAAAAGTAAGAGCAGATATTAATGTAATTAAAATATAGAAC
This sequence comes from Dasypus novemcinctus, assembly GCF_030445035.2. Classification (NCBI taxonomy): domain Eukaryota; kingdom Metazoa; phylum Chordata; class Mammalia; order Cingulata; family Dasypodidae; genus Dasypus; species Dasypus novemcinctus. Next base: position 21,637,767 of record NC_080676.1, on the reverse strand, counting down.
AAAAAGCATCAATAAAAGACCTATTTTTAAAAATTTATTCCTTTCCCCACCTCCCAAGTTGTCTGCTCTCTGTGTGCATTCACTGTGTGTTCCTCTGTGACCACTTCTATCCTTATCAGTGGCACCGGGAATCTGTGTTTCTTTTTGTTGCATCATCTTGTTGTGTCAGCTCTCCTTGTGTTGTGGCGCCATTCCTGGGCAGGCTGCACTTTCTTTCGCGCTGGGCGGCTCTCCTTACAGGGCACACTCCTTGCGCGGGGGCTCCCCTACGCGGGGGACACCCCAGCATGGCAGGGCATTCCTTGCGTGCATCAGCACTGTGCGTGGGCTAGCTCCACACGGGTCTATTTTTTAACAAAATAAAATTTTAACAAATCCCTGGCAGATTTATTAAGCCAAAAAGAAATAAAGCACAAATTAACAATAATAGGAATAAAAAAGAAGTCATTATTAAAATTCTATTAATATTAAAAAGACAAGAGCAGGATATTATGGAAAATCCTTGGAAATCCCAACTAAATCCAACTAAACAAAAGTATCCCAGTATAAGTAAAATATCCCAATATTAAATAACTATTAAAGAAATTTAATTTGTAACTTTAAAACCTTCCTGCAATAAACACCACAGGCCAAGGCATCTTCTTTGAGAAGCTCTCCCAAACAAATATTACCCCAAGTCCCCTGGAGACAAAAAAAATTTCGAGTACTTGCCAAACTATTTTTTTGAGGCCAGCAAACCCTTGAAACCAAAATATGACAAAGATATTGTAAAAAAGAAAATTACAATATACCTCATGGAAATTCAAAAAATTCTAAACACTATATTCTTAACAAAGGGAGCCCATTAATATATAAAACAAATAGCATATCTTAATTAAGTTGCATGCCTGGCAATCTTTGATTAAATGCTAGGTATTATGAGTTTTACCTTGTCAAGTGTTAGATATTTGTTATTCCATTACACTGTTCTGAGATGCATTTAGGTAACAGTTCAGTCATTTTGGATATTGCTTTTATGACTTGTTAGGGAGATCTGAAGCAGCTTGGTCTAGGACTAAATAGTCCCCACTACTGATATAATGCCCTATGAATTATAAATAATTTTACCTTGGTATATTGGAACTGGCATTATTCCTAGTTTCGCAGTTTCCCTGCACATACACGGATCAGTATTCTGTTAAAATTCAAGAGAGACCCTGCCGATCTCCTGGGTTATTTCTCTTCTCAGTCCTCTCCCCTCCTATTCTTTTTGATTCAAATTGTAGCTGCCTGGGTCTTCCCAGAATCTCTGCTTAGTCTCATCAACTCAGGGAGTCCTTCCTGTACCAGGGCCTGGTAACAGGCTCTAAGCAGTAGGCTTGGGAAATAAAAGGGCCCATACTGTCTACCATCTTTCATGATCACTGCCTTTGTTCCCTAACTCTAATGTTATGAGGACTATTGTTACATTTATTATGTATGGTTTTTAAAAAAGATTTATTTTATTTACTTACTCCCCCCCACCACCACTTGCACTTGCTGTCTGTTCTCTGTGTCCATTTGCTGAGCATTCTTCTGTGTCTTCTTGTCATTTCTTCTTGTCTTCTCTTTAGGAAGCACTGGGAACTGATCCGGGACCTTCCGACGTGGGAGAGAGGCACTCAGTCACTTGAGCCACTTTAGCAACCTGGTTTGCTGTGTCTCTCACTGTTTCTCCTCTGTGTCTCTTTCTGTTGCATCATCTTGTTTCACCAGCCCTCTGCATGGGTCAGCTCGCTTTCACCAGAGTGCCCCAGAAACCAAACCCGGAACCCTCCGTATCGTAGAAAGGAGCTCATAGCTTGAGCCACATCTGCTTCCTGATAAGTATGATTTTTCATTTGTTTCAGGTGGAAGGACAAATCTGGTCCTGTTACTCTTCTTGATTAGATGTGGAAGTCTTGACATTTAAATTTTTAACAAAAATGCAAAGCCTATTATAAATTAATATCTTTATATTTACCTGATGAACTGTAAAGACTCTATAGAACTTTAAAACTCAGCTCTCCTTTTGCCGTATTACAAATTAATATTGGGTGATAGATTAGCTGTACTGCATTTTTACCGTATACCCTTCATAATTTGTTTGGTCAGTTTGTCTTCTTTCTTTGTCCCTCCTTTTTTCTACAAACAATAGAGTCTTGTATATCAATTTACTTGCTAATCATTGTTTCTTCCTTTCCATCCCTTCTTGAAAATGATTTTCTCTTTCATTTCGTATGTTTTCTATTAAAAAATCTTTTTGTTGTTTTTACTTCAGGCAAGGGTTATCCTGTTACTTCATCTTGAGCAGAAGCAAAAATCTCCTTACCTGGAATGTGTGTGGGTGGGTGTATGTGTGTAAAATGTAGCAGTTTTTCTGCAATATAACTCCATTTACTCCCTCCTCCTTTGTGCTTTTGTGCTCAGATATATAATATATGTATACTCAAGTATCTGTTCATCATTTATATGATGAATCTAGCAGCTCAGTGTCTTAAGCCATCTTATTATTTTTTAAAATTGAGAAAATGAAAAAATATGTACATACATAAATATAAACATAATATTTTCTCTTAAGTTTTTAAAAATAGTAAGGTGTTTTAAGGTGATAATTATACTCACACACATACATACTATTATATTCACCTGCATTTTTACAATTTCTGTGCCTCTTCATTCTTTATATTGAACTTACTACTTCATGTCACTTTGTTTTAGCCACAAGGACATGTGAAAGCTATGGTAGCAACACATTCCCTCAATTTTTGTTTATCTGCTAATGCACTGTGGGCAACTATCCACGTTGAGCCACAGCAGCATGTGGAACCAGTGCCTCATGCTGGCTCCTTGCCTACCTCAGTGTCCTTAATTTGCCACAAGAGTAGAGCTGCTTTTTCCTAAGGTGCCTAAGACATCTTTGGGATTCATTTTGGTGCCATTCACAGGAATAGGAATTTGAAGTGAATTTTATAGTAGTAGTAAATGGAATTATATTGAAGCAAAGAATTTTAATAAAAGAGTTGGTATGTAATTAATATGTGCCTAAAGGACAGCATTTCAAGGCTCTAAATCCATGCTGATTAAAGTTCTGGCATTTCACAGACTGATGTGTTTGTTTAAAATTTTCGTATCAAAGGTGAAATTAATAGATAATCAAAAAGTTAGGGCTGCATAGAGAAACTGAGAGTTGATAAGTTTTTGTTTGTTTTTAGTTTATTTTTATTGGAATAATGAAAATATTCTAAAGTTGATTGAAGTTATGAATATACAACTATGTGATTATACAGAATACCATTGATTATACACTTTGGAGGCATTTATGCTTTATTAATAAGTATCAATAAAATCAATTTGTTAAAAAAAGTTAGCGTTGTAAATTAGAGCAATAAGAAATGAGTAATGGCAGCAGGAAAAGCATCATAGGAAATTACATTTTCTCTAAAGTGCAGAAGTGAATGAATACAGAATAAGGAATAAAATAAAGAAAATATCTTAGTCAAAAAAAGATAAAAAGCAAACAAGGGCTATGTAGGACTTACAAAAGCTACAGATGATAAACATCAATTCATATATAAACTCTTTCATTCTCAATCATTTATTTCCTGTTCTGGGGTATATATATAATTAATAAACCATTGTTTGGAATATTGCTACAGATTTTCCTTAGCCAAACCATATATTGATTTTCTGTCCTATTTTGAATTTTAAATCCATAAGAGGAAAGTGCTCCATGGAATCCATCCTCAAGGTGATTATGGGTCACCTTAACTCCAGCATTCTGAAGGTGCGTGATATACATGAGTCCATCATCTCTTAAAACGTCATATTGGCAAGTGATGACATAGGCCGGGGGTAAACCCCGTAACTTGTCATCAGCAAGCAGGGGGCAGCTCTCACATCTAGGAATCCTGGGTATTTTTCAGCCAGTTCAGAACTACCATAAGTCGGATGCTTATAATCCTGGCCATTCTTAAACTTTTCAGGGAGCAAGGAGCTCCAATTAACAAATTTGAACAGATGGCTTGATTCCACAGGTACATGTTGATTGGAAAGCATGGCTTTTTCAAGTGATCTGTTCAGGTAAAATATTCACTCCAGAGCCTGACCACAACGATTTGGGGAAAAATGGAAAATGCGAATTTTGCCGGTAAGATGGTAAGTCCATATCAAGAGTCTGAACGGCAGGATAAATTAGAGACTGGATCTTGAGTTTGACCTTAACATCTGGGTCATCTAATAGCTGTAAAATAATTTAAAGTTAGTTGTTCAAATGAATAATGTTCATATAAGTGAAATATTTTCATTTAAAAACTAGATTGACAAGGGAGTAAATTTTAACTGTCATAAAGACAGTCAGAAACAACATGAAATATTATACCTTGGAAACAATTTCCATTTTCAATATTTTATCTAAGACTAGTTGTCTATAATTAGATACTTTCAATGAAGGCAAAATGATTTGCAATTCTTTCCTCAGGGATGGTATTTAATCAGTGATTAAAAGATAAAATCTCTGAACCAGCAAGGTGGCAGCAGAATAAGGAGCACCTAGAGTCAGCTCCTGCTACAGAGCAGTTAGTAAATACCCAGAGCTATCTGATGCACCTGTTTGGCTTCTCCAGGAGACCAGAAGAACATCCTACAACATCCTTGAAGGAATGGAAGGAGGAGACTGCCCATTTGCAGAGAAGATTCATGAGTAGAACACTGTATGCCACATAGGCCTGTGTCCATCCTCCACTGGAGGCAAAAAGCCTCCTCAGAAGCTGTTCCACAGCTGGAATTGAAAGCTCCACTTTCCATAAACAGGGGAGGAAGAGATGGCTGGGCACCAGCTTCAGCTCCTGATGAGTAAATTCAATGGGCTAAAGTATAATTCTAAGAACAGTTAAAGTTTGAGCCTGTCCAAGTCAGAAAGAGGCTGGGAGCTGCCATCTTAACTCCATGCCTGGTATGAGGGGAAGCAGGGCAGACTGAGAATCCCAGTGCTGGTGGGGACCAGCTTTTTTCCATCCAAATCAGAATGCATCTCTAACTTAAGCCCCAGTGCCACCTCCAGCAGTGAGGAAGCAGGGGGGACCTGCGCCAGCCTTTCTGGGAAATTATTGGCCACACCGTGGAGGCCAGGGATTATCCTACTTTGGCAGCAGAGACCGCCCCAGGAGCTATTCTGTGACTGGAATTGGAAGCTCCATTTCCCAAAAACAGGGGAGGAGCAGATGGTTGACCACCAATTTCAGCTACTGATTAGTAGACTCAGCTGGCTAAAGAATAACCCTAAAATGACTAAAGTTTGAACCTGTCCAAATTTGACAGTAGTTGCTATTTTGACTCCACCCTCAGCATGAGGGGAAGCTGGACTGACTGAAAATCATAGTGCAGTTTCTTTCACCCAGTTCAGCCTGCAGCCTCAGTCTAGGCTTCAGCCCTACCTCTGGCAAGGAGGAAGCTGGCAGGCCCTGCTCCAGCCTATCCAGGTAACTGCAGGTACATTTGGCTGGCACAGACTGAATAATCAGAAATCTACTGCAGCAACTGTAGTCATCTTGGACCCATACTGCATAGATTACTGCCCACACCTGCAGCTCCATCCCTGCCCCAGGCAGGGGAGAAAGGGGTGTGAAGCTTCATCAGTCTCTCTGGGCAACTACAGTCTAGACCTGCACAACTTGGATTATTCCACTCAGCTGTGACTCTGTCCTTACCCCTGGAAAAGAAGAAAGTTGGAAAAAGCTTCATCAGTCCCTGGGGTAAAGAGGGAAGCTTAAGCCTCCACAACTTATAACACCAACTACATCCTTGGCTCCTACTACACAGTCAGCAAAGGAGAAAGGGCAGGAAGCCCTGAACTAAAGACAATAGACACTCTAGTAAGCCAGATGCCAAGACTGCAACAAAAAATTACAATCCACACCAAGAAATATGAAGATATGGCCTTGTTAAAGGAACAAGATAAGACTCTAAATGACATAAAGGAGTTGAGACAACTAATCGTAGATGTTCAAACAAATCTCCTTAATAGATTCAATGAGATGGCTCAGGAGCTTAAGGGTATTAAGAAGACACTGGATGAGCACAAAGAAGAATTTGAAGGTATACATAGAAAAATAGCAGATCTTATAGGAATGAAAGGCATAAAAAATGAAATTAAAAATACATTGGAATCATATAACAGAATTAAGGATGCAGAAGAAAGGATTGGTGAGCTTGAAGAAATGGCCTCTGAAAGTGAGCATTCAAAAGAACAGATGAAGAAAAGAATGGAAAAAATTGAACAAGATCTCAGGGAACTAAATGACAGCAAGAGACATACAAACATACATGACTTGGGTGTCCCAGAAGGAGAAAAGAAGAGAAAAGAGGCAGAAGGAATAATTGAAAAACTAATGGTAGAAAATTTCTAACCTTATTGAAGGACATAGATACCCATGTACAAGAACCAAATGTGCTCTCATCTGAAAAACTTTGAATAGACCTTGTCCAAGACACATACTAATCAGAATGTCAAATGCCCAAAGACAGAGAATTCTGAGAACAACAAGAGAATAGCAATGCATAACATATAAGGGATACCCAAAAAGATTAATTGCCGATTTATCACCAGAAGTCGTGGAGGCAAGAAGACAGTGGTATGATATGTTTAAGATATTACAAGAGAAAAACTTCCAGCTGAGAATCTTATATCTAGCAAGATTGTCTCTCAAAAATGAGGGCGAGTTTAGAATAGTCATAGATAAACATATATGAAAGAATTTCTAACAAGAGACTGGATGTTCAGGAAATACTAAAGGGTGTGCTAGAGCCTGAAAAGAAAAGACAGGAAAGAGAGGCCAGGAACAGACTATAGAAATGAGGAATATATCAATAAAAGTAACTAAGAGTGTCAAAAGAGTGGTGAAAATAAAATATGATAGATAAAACCCAAATATTCAGGAATAAACTTAACCAAAGATGTAAAGCACTTGCTTTCCGAAAACTTCAAGTAAATGTTAAAAGTAAGTTTAAAAGGCCTAAATAATAGGATGAATATTCCATGCGCACAGATTGGAAGACTGAATATCATTAAGATGTCAATTCTACTCAAAATGATATACAGATTCAATACAATTCTGATAAAAACTCCACCAACATTTTAAAAATAAATTGAAGACATGATTATCAAATTTATTTGGAAGAGTAAGGAGTCCTAAATAGCCAGAAACATCTTAAAAAGGAAAAGTGAAGTTGGAGGACTCTCATCTCCAGACTTTACGTCATATTACTTAGCTACTGTGATAAAAACAGCATGGTACTGGCGTAAAGACAGATGCATAGACTAATGGAACCAAGTTGATGGTTCAGAAACAGACCCTCACATGTCTGGTCAAATATTTCTGACAAGCCTGTCAAACCCACCTAGCCAGGGCAGAACAGTCCATTCAACAAATGGTGCTGAAAGAACTGGATATTCATAGCCAGAAGAAGGAAAGAAGACCCCTATCTCATACCTTATGAAAAAATTAACTCAAAATGAATAAAAAACCTAAAAATAAAAGCAAGAACCATAAAGCTTCTAGAAGAAAATGTAGGAAAATATCTTCAAGAGCTGGTGGTAGGTAATGGATTCTTAAAGGAGGTAAGTGGAGGACTGAGAAGGACTAGTGATAGATATTTAATGTATGTAGAAGTTTTAATAAGCTTTACTGTAAAAGGGTGGAAATGAATAGAGTGGATGGTAACACATAGTGAGTAACAACTAGTTTATAATTGGGAATGTGGCTGAAAATCATAGTCTAGGGATGTAAATGCCAATTGACAGAATGCTGGAGAATAATCTAGGAACTGAATAGCACAGTAAACCCAGAGGAGGATGAGAATTGTGACTGATAGTACAGTTGCAAGAGTGTCCTTTGTTAACTAGAGCTAATGTACATCACTATTGCAGGGTAGTGGGAATACAGAAAAGCAGGTGGAAAATACAGCTGGAGTGACCTACGGAATGTGGTTAGCAGTAATAATGTAATATTCTTGCATTTATGCCAAAGAAGTACTGTGTTGATAATGGGGAGATATGGAAAATGTGTGCCTATGGACGTGATAAACATTGCATAATATTATCTTATAATTACACATTGCGTAATATTATCTTATAATCTGTAACAAATGTTCCATCACAGTGTGGTGTGTTGATATGGGGGTGTTGTTTGGGAATTCTGCACATGTGCATGATTGTTTTGCAAGTTTACAACTTATGTCATAAAAATATATTTTAAAAATAATATAGGGTTGGTTGGGGGAAAAATACACCAAATGTAAGATAAAGCCTATAATTAGGAGTAAGATTTTGACAATATTCTTTCATAATTTGTAACAAATGTCTCACAAAAATGCAAGGTGTTGGTGGAGGGTTGATGTATGGGTTCATGTATGATCTTATGTATGTTTGCTTTGTAAATTCACAACTTTTACTATACACTTATAGTTTATGTATGTTCATATATAAATGATAAAAAGATAATAATAATAGGGTGTGTTGGGGAAAATACTTCAGTTAGTAGTATTTTGACGATGCTCTTTAATCATTAGTTAAAAATGTTTAACAACAATGCAAGTTATTGGTGGTAGAGTGAGTATGAGAGTCCTGTATGATGTTATATATGTTTGTTTTATTAGTTCACAACAATTACTATACACTTACTGTTTTTGTATGTTTATATATGATTGATATACTTCAATAAATTTTTTTAAAAAGTAAAAAAAAAGTAAAATCTCCACTCTTACCACCTAGAATGGCAATCAGAGGAGCAATTCCTTTTGCTAATAAAAATGAATGTACATAATATTGTTATATCAACAGGCATTACATTTAGGGGAAGTATCATGTAACGGAGAATTCTCAGGAACATCATTTCTAAACTATCAATTCCTGATTTATTTCTTAGGTTAGAAGTACCAAAAACAATTTTACCCACAATCTTGCAGGTTAATTATAATTATGTTGCACTTTTAACTGATAACTAATAGGTGTCTAGTTTAAGCTAAACATCATAGAAATAATGTGAGTAATTGTTATCTGAAAATCATTAATTCCTTCTGTAATTAAATGATACCTCTGAATCTGCTAATATATTTTATGTGGGAGATCTGATTATTCTTATAGCAAAAGTTCTCATGCCAGTTTTATTATATTCCACTGATAAATACTGGAATCATCTGACTCTTTAGTTGTGGTGATTGGTATCATTGATTGATTTCATAAATACACACCCTAATAAAACCAAACAATATGGTGAATAGCCAAGTGGGTCATGTTTAAGGCAATGATTAAGAAAGATAATTTTATCCCTTTATTTAAAAAGAAAGGAAACCTGGCAGGAGGTAGGAATAGAAGTACTAGGCATGTAAATGATTTCTAAAATTGATATAGTTATATAACTATATATTATATTTGATGTTTAGTGTTTAAAATAAACATAATTAAATGTAAGATTTTTTAAAAATCTACCTATCATACCTGTTGAGTCACTGCTACAGCTAAATTCCCACCAGCACTGCTTCCAGAAATACCAATTCTTTCAGGATTTACTCCATATTTTTCAAGAACATCTTGGCCTAAAAACCACCTTAGTGCATTATAGACATCTTCAAACTGAACAGGGAAATGGGAATTTGGGGCTAGTCTGTAGCTGAAGTCAGAATAACAATGTTTTTAAAGCAATTATTTTTAATAGAAAAATATGTTTATATTTACACAGGTATGAGTGTGTATGCTCATGCATGCTCCAACCCTAAAGTCAAAGGTAAATTTTTCTTTAGTTCATCTGAAATTTTGAGTCTGTGAATCAAAAGGAAGACTTCTTCCTTATAAAGATACCTGATATGCCAGCTTTTACGAATGTCACTCTCACACAGGTAAAGGCTTGAATGCAAATTTTGGATTAAGTATGAGAAAAAAAACCACGACATAACTTTCCCTAGCTAAATTTTTCCTATAATGTTATTTTCTTTGTAGTCATTCTATCTTATTAGTAATCAATAAATGGCAAAGAAATTTTAGGAATTCTTTTATTCCAGTGTAGTCTAATAATCATGCTGGCAGCATATGATCATTACTATGTTTTTCATAACTTCTGCATTTTTCTACTCATTCTGGCTGGGTTTCTTTGATTGTTTGTTTGATTGATATCATTGATTGTTGATCTAGAATGTTCTTTGAGAATTGATTTTTGCCTGTATTTCCATGTGTAAATTGATGACAACTTGCTTTTAGTGAAAGATTATTAAACTGTGACAAACTGTGCTCACCACTTTAAATGTATTTTAGCACGTAATTCTCAAAGCAATATTATGATGTAAAAAATATTATATGATTCCTCATCTGTAAAGATGAGGAAACTGAGCTAGAGATAGTAACTTAGAGACACTCCATTAATCTTAGAAACACAATTTGAACCCAATTCTCTGCCTCTGAAGCCCTCATTCTTAATTACTCTGCTAATTAAGAGTTCCTAGAAATGCAGTTGAAATAATTATATCCATGAGGTGAAATTCCTATTTTTGATTCCTGCTTGACCTTATTATATACAATTCTTTTCTCTCTGACTCTGTTCCGTCATGTTCAACTTATTTTCTTAATTCTCACCCAGTCAATTTCATTTGGGACATTCTTGATATTAACAAACAATGGCCACAAAAGCTAAGAGCAGCTTATCTGACCTAAAACCAAACATACTGACAGTGTACTTACTTAGTTGATAGACAACAGCGTCGAGTCTATCAGCTGTCCATCTGGATAGTAGGTCATAATTAAACAAAGCTGAAATAAAAGAAAGAAAAATCTAAAAATTGATGAGAACTCACAAATGAATTGATGATATTTCCTTTTGCAGAAAGCCTACTACCTAACCTTGTTCCTCACAGAAATGTTTTGGAAGAAAATATTTCTAAGATTCATTGCAGCTATAGAACATGAATTCTTACAAAGACTCTTTTACCATTGCATGGTAAATACTATCTCGCTATCTCGTGATGCTTCCAGAATAATTGTGTTGAAAATATTTAAAATATCAAATATACATTATGTTTTTTTATGTTCCTTAAAATGGCATGTATTGACTATCTTGGATTCAATTTAAAGTGCCCCCTTCTACCTGATAGATGATAAGCAAATGAAAAGTCACTCTTATTTGTAGAACACCATTCTTAACCTATTTGTGTTTAGCAAAGAGGTTCAGAAAATGGACTTTGGAATCAAGCAGTTCTTGACTTGAGTTCTGGCTTTGCCACATACTAGTTAGGAAATTCTATCACTTCATTAATCTTTTTTATTTGTAAAATGGGGTATAATACATTTTCTTTCTAATTTAGGTTGGTTGTAAAGAGTGATAAGATATGGATATTTAGTACTTAGCACAGTAGCTGGTACATAGTAGATTTTTTTTAAACTACCAATTATTATTATTGCTTATTAATATTTCAAACCTCTAAGTAGTCATATCCAGTCCTAAGATATCTTCATATAAAATATTAGCTGAAGAGCAAGCTTTCCATATAACTGTTTTATGTCATTGGAAACAGAGTAGGTTCCCTATCTAATCAAGTAAAGTATTTATTATATAATTTCTCACTTTGCCTATTGCCACTCTTGCCTTTTGTCTACATTCTTTGCATAAAATAAAATTTTATTGAAGTATGTAATTCATACATGAATATACATAAACAATACATTTATAGTAAAATTTTTGAATTTACAAAACAAACATGCATATCATCATATAGGGTTCCCATATATCTCCCCACCACCAGCACCCTGCATTATTATGAAACATTTGTTACAAACTATGAAAGAGTATCATCAAAATATTACTACTATACTGACTATAGTCCATATCTTACAGTTGTATATTTTTCCCCAAACCCATGCAAATATTAACACCCTGAATTGGTAGTATATATTTATTATCATTCATGAGATAAAGGTCTCATATTTGTCCTGTTAAACACAGCCCATCATCCACCACTGGTTCCCTGTGTTTTACAGTCCAATTGCTTTGTACAATTTGTTCAAGGTGTACGTTCAGTGGATTTCATTTTTATCAGAGTTGTGCTGTCATCACCTCCATCAATTTTAGAACATTTTCATTTTCCAAAAGGAAAAATCCCATATCCCCATTTCACCTTTCCATTGTCCTTTAGTATTGAAAAAAATATCTTTTCATCATTGCTGCAAAATATTGCAATATTACTGTTTATTGTCCATAAGTTACGTTAGTTGAAATTTCCCCATGTATCACTATATTCTTAGCACTTTGTAAAAGAAGAGCATTCTTATATTAACCACAATCTTCATTTACACCTTTAAAATTAACCTTATTAATAATTCTACATACATTAAGCATTATCTCCCATTCTCAAACCACCTTCCATTTCCTAGTAACCTGTAATCTAGAGATTACCGCCTTGATTTTACTCATCACATTTAGTTCATATTAGTGAGACCATACAATAGTTGTCTTTTTGTGTCTGGCTTACTTCACTCAACATAATATCCTCTAGGTTCCTCCATGTTGTCATATGCATCCTGATTTCATTTTTTCTTACAGCTGAATAATATTCCACTGTTTATATCTACCCCATTTTGTCTACCCATTCATTGGTTGATGAACACTTGTGCTGTCCATATTTTAGCAATTGTAAATAATGCTGCTTTGAACATCAGTATGCCAATGTCAGTTCACATCCTTGCTTACAGTTCTTCTGAATAGATCCCTAGTAACGGGATTATTAGATCATGCAGCAGTTCTATATACAGTTTTTTGAGGTATTGCCAAATTGTCTTCAACAGAGGCTGCACCATTCTACATTCCCATCAACAGGGAAGTGTTCCTATATCTCCACATCCTTTCCAGCACTTGAAATTTTCTGTATTTTTAATAGTGACCATTCCATAAGGTGTGTAATAGTATGTCTTTGTGGTTTTGATTTGCATTCCCTTAGTAGCTCTTAAGGTTGAGCATTTTTCTATGTACTTTTTGGCCATTTGTATTTCCTCTTTGTAGAAATGTCTATTCAAGTTTTTTGCCCAATTATAATCAGGTTGCTTCTCTTTCTATCTTTGAGTTGTATGATCTCTTTATGTAGCATTGATCTCAAACCGTTAACAGATATCCGATTTACAAATATTTTTGCCCATTGAGTAGGCTACCTTTTTTTTACTTCCTTGACAAAGTCTTTTGGAGAACAAAAGTGTTTAATTTTGTGGAGGTTCCATTTATCTATTTTTTGCTTTTTTGTTGCTCGTGCTTTGGGTGTAAGGTTTAAGAAACTACTGCCCACCACAAGATCTTAAACATATTTTCTTACATTTTCTTCTTGAATTTTATGGTTATAGCTTTTATATTTAGGTCCTTGATCCATTCTGAGCTAATTTTTCTATAAGGTGTAAGATAGGGGCCTTCCTTCCTTCCTTCCTTCCTTCCTTCCTTCCTTCCTTCCTTCATGAATAGCCAGTTCTCCCAGCACCATTTGTTGAATAGACTGTTCTAAAGCAGCTGGTAGGGGATAACAGTCTTGTCAAAAATCACTTGACCATGGATGTGAGGGTATATTTCTGAGTTCTTGATTCAGTTCCATTGGTCAATCTGCCTATCTTTATGTGAGTACCATGCTGTTTTTACAACTATAGCTAAGTAACATGAGTAATATCAGGAAGTGAGAGTACTCCAACTTTGTTCTTTTTTTTAAAGGTATTTTTGGCTATTCAGGGCCTCTTATCCTTCCAAATAAATTTGATAATTGGTTTTTCCATTTCTGCAAAAATGGCTGCTGGCATTTATATTGGGATTGCATTGAATCTGTAAATCAGTTTGTGTAGAATTGACATCTTAAAAATATTTAGTCTTCCAGTCCATGAACATGGAATATCCTTCCATTTATTTAAGTCTTCTTTTTTCCTTTAAGCGATGTTTTGTAGTTTCCTGAATAAGGTTATCATATGTCTTTGGTTAACTTTATTCCTAAATATTTTATTCTTTTAGTTGCTATTATAAATGGAATTTTTTCTGATTTCCTACTCAGATTGCTTATTGGTAGTGCACAGAAATGCTACTGATTTTTGTGTATTTATCTTGTATCCCACCACTTTTCTGAACACGTCTATTAGTTCTGGTGCTTTTTATGGATTTTTCAGGACCTTTCTTGAAATAGGATCATATGATCAGCAAATAATGAAAGTTTTACTTCTACCTTTTATTTCTTTATCTAGCCTAACTGTTTTAGTTAGAACTTGTAGCACAATATTGAACAACAGTGGTGATAATGGGCATCCTTTTCTTGTTCCTGATCTCAGCAGGAAAATTTTCGGACTTTCATCCGAAATGAGAACAATGGTAGCTGTGGGTTTTTCATATATGCACTTTACCATATGGAGAAAGTGTCCTTCTATTCCTATATTTTGGAGAGTTTTTATCAAGAAAGGATTCTGTATATTGTCATATCCTTTTTCTACATCTATCAAGAGGATCATGTGATTTTTCTCCTTGAATTTATTAATGTGGTTTATTATAATAATTGATTTTCTTGTGTTGAAAACACTTGCATATTTGGGATAAAACCCATTTGATCATGGTGTATAGTTCTTTTAATGTGCTTTTGGATTCAGTATGCAAGTATTTTGTTGAGGATTTTTCATCTATACTCATTAGAGATATTGGTCTGTAATTTTCTTTTTGTGTTTGTGGTATCTTTTTCTACTTTTGGTATTAGGGTGTTGTTGGCTTCATAGAATGAGTTTGCTAGCATTCTTTCTTGCTCAAATTTTTGGAAGAGCTTGAGTAAGTTTGGTATTTGATTGTCTTTGAATGATTGGTAGAATTCACCTGTGAAGTCGTCTGGTCCTGGACTTTTCATCTTTGAGAGATTTTTTTTATCATTGTTTTAATCTCTTCACTTGTGATTAGTTTGTTGAGCTCTTCAATTTCTTCTAGGGTCACTGTAAGTTGCTCATATATTTCTAGGAATTTGTCTATCTCATTTACATTGTTTAGTTTATTGATGTACAGTTGTTCACAGTAATCTCTTATGATCTCTCCTTTTTCTTCAGGGTCATGGTAATGTCATTCCCCTGCCCCCCATTACTGATTTTATTTATTTACATCTTCTCTCTTTTTTTCTTTGTCAGTCTAGATAAGGGTTTGTCAATTTTGTTGATCTTCTTAAAGAACCAACTTTTGGTTTTGTTGATTTTCTCTATTGTTTTGTTTTCATTTGTTCCCAATATTATTTATTCCTGTTCTAGTCTTTATTATTTCTTCCCTTCAGCTTGGCTTGGGATTGGTTTGTTTTCTTTTTCTAGTTCCTGCAGGTGTGCAGTTAGGTCTGCAATTTTAGCTCTTTCTTCTCTTTTGATGTATGCATTGAGGGTTATAAATTTCCCTCTCAGCACTATGTTTGTGGTGTCCCATTTATTTTATTATTATTTTTTAAGATTTTTATTTGTTTTTTAATTTATTTCTCTCCCCTTCCCTGCCCCCGCCCCCATTTGTCTGTTCTCTGTGTCCATTCACTGTGTTCTTCTGTGTCTCCTTATATTCTTGTCAGCAGCACCAGGAATATGTGACTCTTTTTTGTTGAGTCTCATCTTGCTGCATCAACTCTGTGTGTGTGTGGCACCACCCATGGGCAGGCTGCACGTTTTTCCTGCTGGGTGGCTCTCCTTACAGGGTGAACTCCTTGTCCATGGGACTCCCCTATGTGGGGGACACCCCTGCATGACATGGCACTCCTTGCACACATCAGCACTGCATGTGGGCAAGCTTATCACATGGGACAGGAGGACCTGGGTTTGAATCTTGGACCTCCCATGTGGTAGGTGGACACTCTATTTGTTGAGCCAAATCTGCTTCTCCCATTTGCTTTAATATGTTGTAGTTTTGTTTTCATTCATCTTAAGATATCTAATTATTTCCCTTGAAATTTCTTCTTTGACCCACTGATTATTTAGTAGTGTGTTATTTAATCTCCCTATATTGATTTCTCTTTTTCCATCTATTATTTATTTCCAGCTTCATTCCATTATGATCAGAGAAAGTGCTTTTAAATTTATTGAGACCTGTCTTTTGACCTAACATATGGTCTATCCTGGAGAAGGATCTTTGAGTACTTGAAATATATATGTATATTCTGCTGTTTTAAGGAGTAGTGATCTATAAATGTCTGTTAGGTCTAGTTCATTTATCACATTATTCAAGCTCTCTGTTTCTTTATTTATCCTCTGTCCAGATGTTCTGTCCAATACTGAGAATGGTGTACTGAAGTCTCCAACTATTATTGTAGAGACATCTAATTTCTCCCTTCAGTTTTGCCAGTGTATGCCTCATGCATCTTGGCATACCCAGATTAAGTGCATAGATATTTATTATAGTTATTTCTTGGGGAATTGCACCACTTATTAATATACAATGACCTTCTTCATCAAACAGTTTTGCATATAAAATCTATATTTTTACAATATTAGTATTGTCACTCCAGATCTTTTTTGGTTACTATTTGTGTGGAATATTTTTCCCAGTATTTCACTTTCAGCTTGTTTGTGTCCTTGTGTCTGTGTTGCATCTCCCATAGACAGCAAATAGATGGCTTATTTTTTTTAATCCATTCTATCAGTCTGTGTATTTTCATGGAAAAGTTCAAGACATTAACATTGAATGTTATTACTGTAAAGGCATTACTTACTTCATCCATTTTATCCTTTGGCTTTCAGTTGTCATATCTTATTACAACCTGTCTTTTTACCCTTCCTAATAATCTTCATTTCTACAGTCTCCTCCAAGTCTCTTACTCTTGTTTTTTTCCTTTCAGGATGTAGCACACCATTAATATCTCTTGTAATTCTGGTCTTTTGATAACATACTCCTGCAGTTTTTATTTGTCTGAGAAGATTTTGAATTCACCCTCATTTTTGAAGGACAGTTTTTCCAGATATAGAATTCTTGGCTGGCAATTTTTCTCTTTTATTACCTTAAATACATCAAACCACTGTCTTCTTGCCTTGATAATTTCTAAGGAGAGGTCAGCATGTAATCTTACTGAGGTTCCTTATATGTGATGCTTTTCTTTTCTCTTGATGCTTTTAAAATCCACTCTTTACCTCTGGTGTTTGACATTCTGAATAGTAGGTGTCCCAGAGTATGTCTATCTGGATTTGTTTTAGAGTGCAGTGTCTTTCTTATCTATTGATAGTTATCTTTCGTAAGGCTTGGGAAGATTTCAAGCATTATTTCCTCAAATATTCTTTCTTTCCTTTTTCCATTCACTTCTCCTTCTGGACACCAATAAAGTGTGTATTTGTGCTTTTCATCTTGTCAATTCCCTGAGAACTTATTCCATTTTTTCCTTTCTTTTCTTTCGGTTCTGTTTTTTCATGTTCAGATGTTCTATCCTTGGTATCACTAATTCTGTCTTCAATTCATTTGTGCTCATAAGTGCCTCTAAGTTATTTTTAATCTCATCCATTGTGTCTTTCATTCCCATAAGCTCTGTCACTTTTCTATGCAGGCTTTCAAATTGTTCTTTATGCTCATCCATGTGTCTTCTTAATATCCTTTATCTCTTTTGTAATATTTTCCTTCAATTCTTTGACTTTTAAAGGAGATTTGGTTATCATTGATTATTTGTCTCAAATCCTGTTTCTCTCCAGGACATTTGGTTTGTTCCTTTGACTGGGCCATGTCTTTCTGTTTCCTAGTATGACTGTAATTTTTTGCTGATGTTTAGGTATCTGAATAGGTTGATGAATTTACTCTATCAGTCAATTTATCTCTCTTGCCTATGTTTTTTTTTTTTATGACTCTTCTTTAATTCTTGGTTTTAATTATTCTGAGTCTTTAAAATTGCTCAGCGTAAGTTATCAAAATTGTGCTGGGACTCATTAATGGATCACAGATTTTCTTCTAGAATTTGGGTTAAAAGAGACCTAAAAATAGTTTTCTCTTACAGTTTACCAGCTAGACCAGCAGTTTGGCAATCATAGGCCAACCTTTACATGGAGGTGTTTCTTCCAATCTCAGCTTACCTGTGTTTTCAGTCTGGCCAGATCCAAGATTCAAAGCAGGTTCTGCTGGTCAAATTCACTGAAGAGAAACTACTCTCCTTCCTCCAGTGTACCCTGCTTTTTCCCAGGGAGGATGATATCTGTTCCCCTCTCAGTTAACTAGAGTGGGCAATACATTTTATCCAGGTTTCCCACCTTGAAGGTGGGGAATTGGTGCCCTTCCCAGCTGCTGCAGGGGTTTAGTAACTCACAGTTGTCATTTTGGGTTATCTCTATGTCCCTAGGTATCCTGGGGGTTGTGCAGCACTGTTCTGGTCTACTGATCACAAATCAGTTCCTTTGGACAGATTTTGGCCCTTTCTCCATTGTTTTTGTGAGAGATCTGAGCCCTGCCTGTCTACTACAATCCCATCTTTCTGGAACTCTGTATACATTAGGTTTTAAGAGAAAAAATTTCATATAAAAAGCCCTGCTTATATTTCAGATTAGAATGCAAATTTTCATGTTTTTCTTTAATATTAACATAGAAAGCATCAGGCAAATATAATTTTGTTTTGGGACTTTTTAAAATTTGTTGTGGAAAAGTTTGTGAAGCTGTGCTTTGGAGAGTTTAGATTCATAGAAAACTAAATGAGAAAAGGCATAATCAGATTGTGTGTTAGAAGCATCATTTCAGTGTCAGCTGATGACCTTCCTGCCTGAATTTGTTGAAATGATTTACTGTACTGCCCACAATTACTGCTCCAATTTACACTTCCAACCTACATCAATATCCATCAATAATTCCTTTCCTCCTCCTGTGTTTTACCAATCTTTCACCAATGTGCTAAAAACAATTCCTTTCCATTTCTTTATGCCAGGAAATTCTCCATCCCCCCATGACCCACATTTCTCCAGTATACCTCTATTTACTGTCATCTTTACCTTCATTGTATAAGCATAGACTTTCCATATATAAAATAAAATACCCTTATTCTCTGTTTATTTTCCATCTAGCTCCTTTTTTCTCATTTCCTTCATAACTAAGCTGATTGAAATACTGGAGTCACTCTCTCCATTTTCCTCATTTCTCATCCACTATTTGAATAGCAGCTCATTTCACTTGGGTTTTAATGGTAACATTTCGCCAAGTCTACAATTTACAAGATTAGTAATTAATTTCTAAGTTCACAAAACACTTTCTGTTTTTACTCTTGATTTCCTTCAACTGTTGGTATTGAACTATACCCTTTCAGAAAGAGATTTAAGATAATTCCTTTAAACTGACATAGCTCCAAAGAAATCACTTTCAGACAGATGAAGTATTCATTATTTCTGATAATGTTAAACATATATACCTTGATATCCTAAAGTCAACATGTTAATAAAATGTATGTTATGTGATAAACTATATTTTTCATCAAGGGGTGCATACCAGCACTCCCCAAACACCAACCACCATGAATATAAAATAAGCTCCTTCTTAATATTTCTGACTTTCTCTTTGGCACATATACATGAACAGGAATGTTGCTGAAAGTTGTCTCCACTACAGTGACATTTCATCAGGTGTCAGTGGGACTTCCTGAAGGCTCACAAAGAAACTAAGTAGGTTAACTAAATGATTCCCAATAGTTCTGCAAACAGAGCCTAAAATGAAAGAGAAGGAGAATACCAGATTATAAATGTTGTTTATGGTCAGAGAAGTATGCAGAATACTTCTACCCCCAATATGTCTACATAATACTTCCCCCAATAGTTCTGTACCATATTCTCACAGGTGAGCCCAAATGATGTAATAAGAAATACTGGAGGTTCAGAGGCATTACTGAAATAGTTACCTCAAGTAAAAAAGGATATTTAAAGAATTATCTCATGCTAGGTACTTTGAATACAAAGATAAACAAAACAAGTTCTCTATTCTAAAGAAACTCAGAATTAAATGGGAGAGATGGACATATAAGTAGTTACAGAAGAGCATAACTACATGTCTGTAGTGGCCAAGGAGAAGATAAACTAGTGGTCTGGACATAAGGAATAGGAGGGAATTTTCAAACGGTAATTTTGATATGAGTATAGAAAGGGGAATAGACTTCATTCAAACAAAGGAGGAAATTTAATTTGAGGCCATAAGTACAGCCACTGGAAGGCTCTTACTGCAATCAGAGAAACTCAGACAGTTTGGTAAAGCCAGCCGGCACAGAGATTCATGAAAGAAAAAGAGTATTAAGAGGGGGTGTGAGCTAGATCATGAAGGGCCTATAATGATGAGAATCCAAGTATTAAAAATATTTGTTTTCCAAGCTTGAATTGGAAACATGTAGATTATGATCATACGTTATCAATTAATTATCTGGGCATCTTCATTTCCATTATGTCGAGATTAAATAAGTACAAAACGAATAAACAAAATTGTCTATTAGCAATATGGAATCACCACCATCCTGTACCTAAAAGGGAAGTCAGGGAAATCCATTTCCCAAAACTTGTTGCCAATGTGATTACAGATGAAATTCTGCCACAGAGACACTCTTAGAAGACTGAGGGGGCAAAAATGAAGGCAAAGCAATCATTTTTGCTGGGTCACCATGGGCATTCATACGAACACTGACAACATGTGGCTTTACCTTCTTCTGGTTACCCTCCTGATATTTACCACTACGGTGATGCAGGCAGCTGGAATTGTGGATGGTCCCTTTACTCACCCATCCTAAGGATAGTGTATGTCATAGTGCCTGTTCTTAATCTATTCCCATTGTTACTTACAGTAACATCTATGTTTTGACAAGGCTATGACTAAGAATCATGTCTAGAAGGAGTTCTCAGACAGGAGGTCATTGAAGACATATGTTGGAATTAGATCTCTGATCTTAGTATAGATTTAAAGACAGTAGTGACTTCATGGCTAGCATAAAAGAGACCTCGTTAAGGCACAGAATGCGGTAGCTAAACAGTCATTTAATTAACACCTGTGGGAGTGCATATTGACAGTGGGGGGACCATGTATCTGTTGCAATAAAATATAGTGAAAATGATAAGTTCAGGTACTGATTTGACTCAAGAGTTTACAGAAAGAAAAATTAGATTGTCAGACCTTTAGTTTTTACACTCTAATCATAGTCAGAAAGGCACATGCCTTCTAAATCTTCCCTGAAAGACATCTTGTTATCTCTTACCTCTCTGTCTGAAAATGTAACCAACATTTAATATTGTAATAGTGGAATTACAATGCAAGGTGAATTCACAGTGCTGTCAGATGTCTTAAATGAAAGTTAAAGCTTGGTCTAACCTTCATATCTAAGTGATATCCTTAGGATTGGATTAGAAACCTCTGTGTTGATTCTAATGTACCTGAACACCCTGATCTCCCCAATCCCACCAAGTCTCCCATGCCAAAAGCAGCAGCAAGTAGTCTCAACAGTTGATACTCAACAGTTGATAAAGGTGAGATGCTGGAATTTCCAAGGTATTATTGTAAAGGAAGAAGTTCAAAGGCTTAGGGAAATAGTATTGGAGCTAAAGTACTATTGTAACCCTTGACCCATCCTTTCACTGTGTATCTCAGGAAAGTCCAGAGGATGCTCTCTTTGCCAAGCTATTGAGAAATATATTGGTGAAAGGAATCCCAGCATCTTAGTAAAATTCCTGTAGTGGCAGTAATCTGCTATTCAGGCGTGACAGTGGAAGATTCTGTCATTGAAAGTGACCTTCTGATTTCAATGGGGAGGATGAAATCCCACAATAGTAGAGGGCAAGTAGCAGTGACTAACTATCATTTACAAGGTGGATGTGGTGATTGAAATGAGCAGCAGTGGTGAAACATTTTAATCTCAGAGGTGTCTGACAATAATAAGTGACCCTAATGTCATGAAGATGGAAATGGTTGGGCAATTGACTAAAGTCTGATGTAATCTATATTTTCATGACTTCTCACTCCATTCTTAGAGTTAAGTTACTTCATGGTATGAAAGGGAGGAGGGTTGCGTTGAGGGAGGTCTATGCAAGACTGCCACAAATACACGGTATAAATTTGCCTTCTAGCATTCTCAAAGGAACCAAGACCTTTGATCTGGGTGAATTTACAGGGGGGAAGGGGAAATATGTGGACTTTGAGTGTGCATATGAGGGAGAGTTGACGATGGGGCTTACTAGACTATAGTTCTGGAGTAATAAATATTAATTCCTATAGAACCCAAAGCTACTGTGGTCTACCAGAGAGAGTGAGGGCTCAAAGATTTCAGGTGAAAAATGGTGTCTTCTTTCCAGTGAGTCTGAAAATCTGTATTGTTTCTCTCCACACATAATTGAAGCAAACATATTTGGAAATTGACAGTCTTATATTGGCTCCTTTTTCCATCCACTGAGAGATATTATGGAGGTAAGGGCCAAGCAGAAATATCTGAAACTGCTCCGCCCTACTAAAATAGTAAAACAAAACCCATGGTGCATCTGAAGGAATAGTAAAGATTCCCACCACAATCAAATACTTGATGGATGGGCGGATGGGTAATATTGCCCAAAAAATTGGGGGGAAGGAGGGGCAACATACGAACACAGGAGATTGTCAGGTGTTGATTGAGAGTAAAATGCTGAGAAAACCGTATCAAAATATAATTAGGAGGGTTACCTGTTTAGGATGCTTGGAGGGGATGGTCTGATGCGGGATGGACTCCTGGGGAATATCTGAATGCTCATTTTGCCAGGGTGGGTTGTACCATTGGGTAGAGACCCAAGTACTGAGAGTGGGGGTGGACCCACATCCTGGGGAGGACTAATGCCATCAAATAGAGGGAACTGTATCTCTCGAGAGAAAGGGTGTCTCCCAGGGCATTAGGGCAGTTGAGCAAGTCAGGCCCTGAACACTGTTGCAAGTATCTCTGGACGTGGCTCCTCAGGAAATGGAGATTGGCTATCGCTGTAGGCCCCAAGGGGAGGGGAAAATGGATGTTGAATGGATGGAACCAGAGTAAATGTGGGGGCAAGAGAGGAGTTTTGCGAGAGTACACAAGGATGGATATGAAACATGTAATATTACACCAAGAACATATAGGGGATGACAGACTAATAATGTAAACCATAATGTAAAACATAGGATACTAAAAAATTTAGTAAATTGTATAGCCTAAGGTATGGACCACAATGTAAGCACAGATGTAACCTTGTTTGAAAGCTATTGTCTCAATATCTGTACATCAGTTTCAGTAAATATGATATGAATAAGTTAAAAGATTATCACTGTGGAAGGGAAAAGGTTTTATGGTGGATGTGTAGGAGTACTGTATATTGTATATATGAATTACTGTGATCTAAGGCTCTTGTGAAGAGAAGCTCAATAATTAGGAAAAAAGAAAAGAAAAAGATAGGATGTAGAATTTTTCCAAATCAATATGTATTCTATATCTTACCTTTAAACTCCTCGCTATATTCCATTTTACTAGTAAGGGAACCTGACATTATATTGGGCTTCACTTTTCAGGAAGTTTTGGATCACAGAGTGGTTCAACAATGGCAGCGGAGGAATACTGGTATGGGATGTTATTGACAGGTGATATATGGTTGACAGGAAGTTATACAGGGCATGTGTCCAGGGTGCATGGAAATGTTTAGATATACTCATAGTGGAAACAATTAAAAACAACACCTGGGGGGGGTACTGGGTTACTGGCCAGGGTGGGGGGGCTCTGTTGTGGTCCCTAGGGGAGCAGCGGCAGTCCCCCAGGTGCAATGGTAAGGACCAGGAAGGAATGAGGGTCCAACAGTGAGCCCCTGATACTAATGACTATGCTTGTGAGCCTATACACCTGAAATAAGAACAAGGCCTAGAGCAGCACTGTCAGGAGTTCCCTCCTGCCAGCCTCCATGTTACTCAAATGTGGCCAGTCTCGAAGCCAAACTCAGCATGTAAATGCAATGCCTTCCCCCCAGCATGGGACATGACACCCGGGATGAGCCTCCCTGGCACCGAGGGATCACTACCAAGTACCAGCTGATGACGTAACTAGAAAATGACCTTAAATTAAAGGTTCAATGCCAACCAGCAGAATATCCCTGTCTACATATAATAACAGGAGTTAAAAATGCTGTTTGACCTAAAGTAAGGGGGAAATGGAAAAGACAAATGAGTTCGTATGCATATGAGTCTCTAAAAAAGAGACTGAAGATTGTCAGAAGGATTGCCCTTTTGCACAACTGAGCAGAGTCTCAGAGACAGATAAAGTAGATACAACCCCAGATATTGGTCCTTTTGAGGGCTAAAGAGACCCACAGTTCTATGGTCATGGCAGATGGGGTTCACTGCCATGCCAGTTGGCCCTTCTTTGGAGCTGGTGTTTCTGCGTGATGGAGCTGTACTCAGATGGGATCTCTTTTCACAAGCCTTTCATGCTACTTTACTGGAATTGTAGTTGGTGCTGGGGCTTAAGATATATCTAGAGGATTTGAATCTCTGGACTGACAATATGATAGCCAGGCCCTAAGCCTCAACAGACTTCAGCTCCTACACTCTGATTTATTGGACTTACTCCACTCAGCTAACATGGAGTTGAAGAATGTCAACCACCACACTATGGAGCCTAGAGTGCCTACAACTGAAAGCAGGAGGATTGCATCCAATATCCCTGTGGAATCTAAACCCCCTCTTGACATAGATGTGGAATGGACACAACCAAGCCCAGGTCCACAGGAAGGAGGAATACAGTAAGGATCAGAGTGGACTTAATGATATTCTATTCATGAACTATTGTGGTTAATAATTGAGAAAATGTGGCATTGATGTGGAAAAAGTGGCCATGGTGGCTGCTGGGTGCAGGGAATAGGAGGAAGAGAAGAGATGTGGAGGCATTCTCAGGACTTGGATTGTCCTGGGTGGTGCCCCAGGGACAATTGCCAGATGTTGTATGTCCTCCCATGGCCCACTGGATGGAATGTGGGAAAGTGTGGGCTATGGTGTGGAACACGGGACATGGGGTGCAGTGATGCCCGGAGATGTACTCACCAGACGCAATGGATGTGACATGATGATGGGGGAGAGTGTTACTGTGGGGGGAGTGGTGGGGTGGGGGTGGTGGGGGCGAATGGGGACCTCATATTTTTTAATGTAATATCTTTTTTAAAAATGAATAAATTGAGTAGAATTTGGAAAAAAAAAAATTGAAAAATTCAGAGGTGGTGATGTTATGTTCTTAAAGGGTATGTCTACCATATGGCCCACACAGAGGACAGGTGAATGTTTGGGAAAGACCTGTGAATTATCTTAAACTTAATCAGGTACTCCAGACTCACCAAAACAGGGATGCTATTTTTCTCATAATCTGTCTTCTGAATTTAGAGGCTTTCTTAAATGCAGCTTAGATACTAGTAATCTTCTGTAAGTCTCCACATAGTTACTCTTAAATGCTGTTTACCCATTCTCCACTATCTAGAGACACCACATTCTAACGTCTAACTTTGACCTTCTGCTTTGACAGCTCGCACTATCTCTCTCCACATTCTTAAGGTCCGTCTCCACTTTCTTGGTAGTATTTCCTTCCATCAGTCACTTGCCCCACACGATGTATGTGTCTAGTTTTTGATAAAATCCTTATAGCCCAAGTTCTTTGTACTCTGAGCCCCAATTTATTGTCTGTTATAAAAGTCCTCCTTCCCAATATTCTTCCTGCTGCTCTTCTGATTCTCTGACTTTGAAACCTTGTTTTATTCCTTTTCTAGATGAGGAGGAAAAAATGGACTCCATTGTTGGGCTGCACCAAAATGGACAGTACTTACCTGTCTTTGCCCATATCTATCCCAGAACATTTTCCTCAAAAAGGGAAGAGCTTTCAGGGTCCTGCAGGGATAATACATCCAAGTCCCTAAATTGATGCTATCTATTGATAATCTTTCCTAGAGAAATATATATCAGAAATGACTGGAGAAAGAACTTGGGAATCAACATTCAACTTTTACATACCAAATGGCCGCCAAAATGAGGTGCCACTATTTGGGTACATAAAATCTATGAAAGCTTAACTACCAATCTGGTTAGAAACATTTTGTAAATCTGTGTGTGCTCTCCTCAGTGTGTTTCATCAGCATATTTTCCCTTCTGTCAACCTTTATTCCAGGATAAAGAGCTTTGCTTTTGTTAATAAGCTGGTGGGGTCAGTGGAAGGTGTAATCACTTGCCAAGCCACACAGTCCATCAGGGTGCAATCGAGAATAGTTGTGTCTCCATGTATTTACTTTATTGCAATGGCTTATCAAAGCCAGCAGCTGGGGCTTTAGAGGTGGTTAGTGTTGATGTGATACCACACCAGGTGGTTTCTTTTCTTTTAACTCAACTGCTATTAGACACAGTCATGATAATTTCTCATGTGCAGCTCAGAAGCCATATGAATTCCTTTACAAACCTCAAAGCACTTAAAACTGCCTGGTTCTGCAGGTCTACATCCCAGTCTGACTGTGACCTAAGCCCCAAGTGACAGCTTTTCTCCAGCTACAGGCAAGTTTTGTGTTTTCAGACTGTGTACAGGCTATTGACACTACATAGTGGCCCACTGAGGAAGTCGCCAGAAGTGACACCATAGAAAGAAACAAAGAATAGTCAAGTAAATTGGAAATACCAAGTGGTTTGCTTGTAAAATATTCTTGCTTGATATCTACACACTCACTCCACAGAATGAGGTGGTGGAAAAAGCAAACAGCAATTGAGGTTCTAGGATTCTTATTACTCTCTTGACTTACAGTAGTAAAGTACAAGTTTGAAAGTGGGAGAAAAACTGGCACCAGGAAAGAACAAATTGTCATTAAAATAACCATACTTTCACATTTCCGCTATTATAAAATGTATCATATTGCTGTATTTTTGGCTCAGTTTGGAAGTTTTCCTTTTTTTTTTTTTTTTACAGACTTCTAACTGAATTCACATTTTCTCTTACATAAGTTTCATTGTCAGCAACTTGCCTGGTTTTGCAAGGGGAGAAGAAAGATACAATGGAGTTACTTTTAACCTGAGTCTTTAATGGCTGAGCAGAGGCCTCTCTTTGAGCACTGGGGACAACAATTCCTCTGGACTCCAGGTGGGAAGAAATTCAAACGGAGTCTGGTAGCAACGAAGTCTCTGCAGGGACTCCCTTTCAGAAAACCTCAACAGAGTCCCTGAAAGTGCAAGTTTTTTTCTGGAGAGATGGGGTATTCAACGCATTTGAATGTGATATGACTTAAACATATGCTGAATTTTCACTGTGTGTAAAGCACAGTGTTGGAAAGCATGATTGATGCAAGGTGCCTATGACAGAGTTTCCACCTTCATGTACTTCCTGTTCATGGGTATTCACATGAATAAGCTCTAATACAAGGCAGAATGAGGAAAGACCTTGCATAAGGTGCTCTGAGAGGATGTGCAGGGGGCTGCAACCCACAAACTGACAAACATGGAGAAAGTTTCTTCTGAATGCTATGTGAGCTGAGTCTGCCAGAGCTGAAAAACTGTATTTCTGAAAGTTTGAAGTTTAATGGGAAAGGCAAGAGTAGTTTGATCAAAGACCTAAAAAAGGAAGTTCGCTTGTGTTTACAAAAAGCATTTTAGCCAGAAGCTAACTTTCTTAACTTATTTGGTTGAAATCAACCTGGAAGTCCTGTTGAGGTTACATTGAGAACACAGATGCCCATTCTTTATAAGAGTGGTAACAATATGGCTTGATATGTTCTAAATAGCAACAATGAAATAAAGAATTAAAGGGATTATCTTTAAAAAATAGAAAATGAAAAAAAATTGTGGGCATTTTGAAACAGAATCTAGGAGTTAAAATAGATAATAATCTATTCAAAAATTTTAATTCATATATTTAAATGTCATTCCTAGTTATAATTCTGAATTATTTAGCCTAATATTGTCCCAGACTAATTTGGACCAAAATCAATAATACTATGATATGGACATATATTCAGGAGTTGTTATTATATTTTCCTGAAATTATGTAGCTGGTGATAGACAAAAGAGTTGGCCAAGAATATCAAGCAATCAGCTAAATAATTATATATTAATAGTATATCTAGACATATAGATAAATGCATATACATACACTAACAACTTCATAATATATACGTTCACTTATATATAATGTACTATTATATTTATATTGATTTATATATCTTATTTAAATCCATATCTAATCCATATCCAAGTCTGTATTCATAAGCACCCATATCCATGTCTATATCTATGTCTCTGTCTTTATAAAACTCAGATATTTTTCTATGAATTTCATTTAGACAGGATTTTCAATATTTGGTTTTTTTAATATTGTCAAAGTTCAACCAGGAAAAATTTTCATATGATTATATCAGACAGTAATATCAGAAACAGCCAATGATTACACTGGCCTTTTTATGGAAATGGATCTAAATAGTAACTATATTTATTGAGTCTTTAATCTTTGCCAGGTACTGTGCTTTCCATCCATACACATATTTAATTCATGCTAGAACCTGGTAAGTAGTAACATATTTCCAGCATTTCAGATGAGTATATTGAGGTGGGAAAGGTTAAGAGTTGTGTGGGACTCCAGTCCGGATCTCAATCTGGAGACAGTGGCCACTACTGACTAGCCGTTTTGCTGTCCCTTAACTATCATCATTATGAAAGGCGAAGAGGAGAGCTGATGTGGGGCACAGTATTCAGTGGTCTCTCAGAATTAGCAGAAGTTTTATGGGTGGGAGAATCTGAGAAACCCTGTCCCTAACGTCACCTTAGGCACAGCCAAGGTCCAGTAGATTGCAGTGTTATTATCCATGCCCATTCATGCACATGCACCTCCTGGTAGATGCTTAAGCGGAGAACAAATATCCCTGCTTACCAGTGCCCAGGAATGGTCCCCAAAGGACTAGGAGTTAGATTCACAAAAATCACATACCTTTAAGAAATAACTGCCCCAAAGTTACAATTGCAGCCAATAGCAGTTTATTCCATTCATTGACTTCCATTTATTATCATCACTAAATTATTAAAAGTTTGAATGACCACTACATATCTTATGCTCACATTGATTGGGAAAGCACCAGATGACAACAAATTTAAGCAAGAAGTTGTTGGAATTTTTTTTTTCTTTTTTCAAGGGGGTAAGAAGTAGGGGAAAACTGGCTATTTCATCAATGGGTGATGGACCTTATACAGGTCTTAAAAGATGCCATATTGGGAAGCAGATGTGGTTCAACTGATAGAGCATCTGCCTACCATAGAGGAGGTCCAGGGTTCAAATCCAGGGCCACCTGGACTGTGTGATGAGCTGGCCCACACACAGTGCTGCTGCCCACAAGGAGAGCCACCCTGCGCAAAAAAATGCAGCCCACCCAGGAGTGGCACCGCACACAAGGAGAGCTGACACAGCAAGATGACACAACAAAAAGAGACACAGATTCTCAGTGCCGCCGAGAATGCAATAAGGATCACCTGACGGTGATCAGGGCCACAGTGTGTGACTGCCACGACCATGTGGAGACCTGCCCTGAACACTGGAAGGGGGGTTTTATCTTTCCCATCCTGGGAGCTATCCTGGCTCTGCTTTTCCTCCTACTGGTGCTCCTCTTGTTGAGAAAGAAGTGCAAGGTCAAGGAACCCCTCCTCCTGCAAGAAGATGGATGACTCATGTGACATCTTCTACTATGATGAAGAGGGGGTAGGAAAGAGGACCAGGACTAAGATATCATTTAACTCCACCGGGGTCTGGAGTCCTGGCCTGATGTGGTTCACCACAATGATGTGGCACCAACCTTCATCCCCACACCCACATACTGGCCACATCCAGCCATCCCATCCCAGATGAAATTGACAACTGCATCATTGAGAACCTGCTGGCGGCCAACACAGACCCTATGGCCCTGCTCTACGCTGCCTCTCTGAGTTGCCTCACTTCCTCGGCCTCCAACCATGACCAAGACTATGATTATCTGAAAGAGAGAGGCAGCCTCTTCAAGAGGCCTGCAGACATGTACAGCGGCAGGGCCACCCTGCCAGCAGGGCCAGGAGCTAACCCTCGGGCCACAGCACCATCTGCCAGGAACTGTCAGTCCCCTCTTCGGCCAAGGACTTGGGAGCTTGTGGAGAAGTGGCCTTAGCAACTTGGAGGGGAGAGTCCAGGCATCTGACAGGAAAGGGTTTTGTTAAGCCTTTCAGATTGGAGCTGAATTTTCAGGAATCTCTCCTGCCATGAACTGCTCAGCCTTGTGACTTGGACCCAGGCAGGCCTGGACATCCCGTGATGACTTTCTCTCTGGAATGGACCCTTCTTGAAAAAGGCCTCCTCTTGCAAAAAGAAAAAAAAAAGCAGACACAGAAGAATGCACAGCGAATGGACACAGAGAGCAGACAAGGGGAGGGGGGGCAGAGGAGAAGGGGGAGAGGGAGAGAAGAAATAAATAAAATAAATCTTTAAAAAACAAAAAGATGCCACATTTAACTTAATCTGTTGTACTCCAACAAATAAATTAGATTTACTTTATTTTAAAAATGAAGCAAGGACTTTTACTTCCCATAAATCCACACTTTCTTTATACAGGAAACTTGTGAGAGCAAAAAGGAGAACAAAAAAATGACCACAATGTAAACACGTTTCTTCCAAGAAACTAAGAGTCATGGAAAACCCATGAACTACAAATTATGTGGAGGACTAGGCAAAAGAAATGAAAACCATCAGAAACTGCACAGAAATCCATGCTATTAGGGCAATATGACAGATAAGAAAGGAGAGTGGGGGGTTCCAAAAGTGGCAGATAATTTTAGAAAGCCATAAATGTTTATTCTAAGAAGAAAGAACCTCACCATGATTAAAACTGCCATGAGCAGGACTGAAATATAATAAGGGTTGATAACTAGGAGAAGAATCCAAAGGAACTCAGAAATTACGCAGGTGGGTTCAGAGATGGCGATCTCAAAAGAACCCACTTCTAAAAGGGAGGACGTCACTGGGAAAGCATGGTTATATTCTTTGTTAACAATATACAGTGATGGAACTGAGGATTTCAGAAGGACTGAAGAGAAAAAAAAGGTGTGAGTATATATCTATCTATAGATATAGATATAGATATAGGTATAGGTATAGATAGATATAGATATAGATAGATGATGATGATAGCTAGTTAGAGAAATGAGAATAGGTGGTGATTACATAGGTACATGCATACATACATATGTACATATATAGGCAGACATTAGATGGAGATAGAGGTAGACAGAGAGAGAGAGAGAGGCAGAGAGAGAGAGAGATTCGTTATAGCAACAGAATAAGGAATCCTTGAGCACAAAAACTGGAAAAAAAAAATTGCTTTGACCCTACCTATATTCCCCAAGAATTTATTGAAATTGTTCGCCCAAGAAAACCCATTTCATTCAAATATGAAAAATGCAAATGTTGTACACAAGTAAATGCAAGTCATAAGAATATTAGCAATATTCTAATCAAAACAAACTAGGAAAAGTTTGCAAGAAAGCAGATGAAATATACTATACATCATTCTAAAATGAATTTTAAAAATCACATAAGCTCACAAAGCAGAAATACACATATTCAAGGAATAGACAGCCAAGATTTGGAGGTGACTGCAATTCAGAAGGAAGGGGTGACCACAAATTAGTTTTTGTAAAACTCAAAAAGGGAATTTAAAAAATAGACAAAATTATTTCAGAAATAAAGACCAAATTACAAGGAGATCAAAGTACTATATCTGATATAAAGACCAAATTACAAGGAGATCAAAGTACTATATCTGATATAAATACAAAAACAAACAAAAGGAAAGAGAAATGTAGAAAGAGATTAAAAATTATGAGAGAAAATCATATAGTTTAGAATACTTACAAAGACTGTGTTCATAAATGTGTGTATAAAAATAAATATACAGGGGAAACAGATGTGGCTCAAGCAGTTGGACATCCACCTACCACATGGGAGGTCCCAGGTTTGGTTCCCATTGCCTCCTAAAGAAGACGAACAAGACGGCAAGCTGATGTGAGGGGCTGGAGTGGAGAGCTGATGCAATCAGATGATGCAACAAGGAGACACAATGAGGAGACATAATGAAAGACAAAACAAGTAGTGAGTGAATGTGGCCCAAATGATTGGGCACCTCCCTCCCACATCAGAGGTCTTGGGTTCAATTCCCAGTGTGTCCTAGAAAGAAGATGAGCAGACACAGAAAGCACACAACAAACAAGTACAGAAAGCAGACAGTGAGCACAGAACAATGATGGCAGTGGGGTGGGGGGGCAAGAAATAAATAAATCTAAAAAAATAAATAAAAATACATATATGAATATAAGTATATTTGTATTGATCCAAATAATAAAATAAAGCAAAACAATGAACCAAAATAAATATTTTAAAATACCACTCAAGAAAAAATTTTAAATATAGACAATACTACATTCCAGTGAAAGTTGACCAAAAACCCAGCAAAAATATATGTGTTAATAAAATTACCAAAAAATGAAAAAATCACTAATAAGAAAATGAAAATAGGGCATGCATCACATTTATTCAGAGCTCTACTAAATGCCAGAAAGAAGTGTTGACCCACTTGAAATAAATATGCAAGAAAGAAAGAGTGAGTCAAGTATTAATAAGCTAAATGTCCTTGAATTATAAAAGCTATAAACAACCAATGTGAACATGCAAGAACTATTTCACTATTTTCAAGTGGTATAATTATATACCAGGGAAATGCTAGAAAATCATTTGAAAAATTACAGCATACAGAATGAGAATTTGAAAAGATAGCAGAAACAAAATTCAAAACCAGTGTCCTTTACATATTCACATAAAACAATTAAAAAACATAAAAAGACCACATTTACATTAAAAAGATAAAATACCTAAAGTAAGTTTAACAGAAATATGCAAAAGGCAATATGAAGAAAATTTTAATATATTTCTCAAATAAAAATTGAAGATTGAATAATTACAAATAACATTCTCCTAAATAAAAAGACATGAATTTAAAGACACCAAAGCTATCTAAGTTAATGTATGTAGGAGGAATAAAAGTGCCCAAGAGTACCCTGTGCACAGCCGACAAGGCATCGCTTATCAGTTGCCAACACGCTGTCTCTAAGGCAACCACACAGCTAAACAAAATAACTGCTAACCACAAAGTCAGACAGAATGGCGACCAGGCCCTGTCCAGCTACACCACGTCTTCTTCCTCTTCTCCGAGCCCTTCTCCCTTTGTTTGATCCCCACCAATCAGGCAGTATGGCGTGAAAAAGCTCAGCCTATGTGTTCAACCTAACCGTCCCCCATAGCTTACCCTTCTCCTTGTTTAGGCATATATTCGCCCCCGCCAATCAAATACTGCCTAGCCCCCCTTCCCTATTGCCCTGAACTATAAATTACAGTTCCTACGTAATAAAGTTAGACTTGGCCCAGAACCCTGTCTCCAGAGTGTGCACAGTCTCCATATCTGTCCTCACTCCCCCAGGGCCAACTAGTTTCAGCCCACCAGCCTGGGGGATGCCTCAGTCTGGTGAAAAACAGTAGCAGTGTCAAATTGCAACATCTGGCACCCAATGTGGGGCCTACGGACAGAGACAGTCCTGCTGATCAGGGACCTTGGGGAACAGCGTTGTACGCCACTGTTGGGTGAGTGACCCCCTGCCCTATCATGGGCAACCTCCCGACCTCCGCGAGGATGCCACAAGCATCCTCAGAAAAGGAACTCAATCAGTATTGGGATCTTATTGTACACTTTAACCCGTGGCATTCTTCTGCCTCTCTCTGAGACCACACACCTCGGCAAAACTGTTAAAAAGGGTCCGTTCTGCTGAGGTTCATGAGGGCAAAACTTTCCTGCTTGGTCTTATCCCTGCACTGCTCGCTATCAATGCCTGTCTTTCTGGCGTACCGCCAGATGAACCTCCCCCACGCCCCCTGATCTAATGGCCTCAGAGCAAATGCCACTGCTCAGGTTTCTTAATCCCCCCAACTTCTGCACCGATTCTCCCACCCCCCCCCCCACTATGCTTCGTGGGAGCCCCTTTACCCCTCGCTAACCAAGTTCTGGTCAGAAAAAATCAGTTTTACCGAGCGCAACTCACAAGAGCATACTAGGCAAGAGTTATCCCCTCCTCCTTGTCCAGCACAGAGCTCAGACTTGCTAACAGACCAAACAGACATGTTGCCGGAAAGCCCAGCCCCAGAGGGCGGGAACCACAGCTCAGCCTCTGAGAGCGGAAGCCACAGACCCACCTTTCTTAGAAACAAAGAGCCCACTCCTCCCCGATTAGATACTTCCCCTTATGTGAGCACTCCCTCATTTCCTCCCAACAGTCAGGATAGCTCCGCCCCTCTGCAGGCTAAAGCCCCCAAAGAAATACTCACTAAAGTCCTCATAACTATAAATTACCTTTCTTTTAATCAAAAAGGTCTTTCCCCTGCAGCCATACACTGGGGAGGCCTGCGCAATGTGCCAACGCCGTTGCCCTGGTACATAGAAAGATCCCCTAACAAATGACTGGCACAGTCCGCATGCATTGCTAACCCAAGGTAGAGGATATGCTTGTATCTTTCCAGAAAATGCTAAATATTCCATCTGGGTTCCTAGCTGGTGCGTCCAACCAGCAACATCCTTGGAGCCGTCTACGTCCTCCTCCTATGGTAACACCCCTACTACTCCTTCCCCTCCCATCTTTAAACTCCCTCCCAGGCAACTCTCAGCCCCACCAGAAAGAGAGGACTCAAAAGGCTATAGAAATGATATTAACCCTTTTTGCATAACAAGAAAAGAATCAGAAAGCAATGCAAATGACAACCCTTTTAGCATTTATTGGACTATCCCTATAACACAGCAGAAGGCCTGGCTAACATTATCAGTCCATGGTAAAGAAATAAAAAGACAAATAAACACAGGCGCAGATGTTTCTGTCCTAAGCGCCAAAGATGCTGATCCATCCTGGCCGTTAATCCTAGGCCCAATAATACAAGGGGTTGAAGGTTTAAGAACGTATCAACAATCACATAACCCACTCCCTTGGTCAAACTGAGAAAGTCATTCGGGTTCCTTTAAACCGCTAGTACTGCCTAATTTACATAATACTTTATGGGACAGAGATACATTTCAACAACTCAGAGCAGTTTTAACTACCAGCCAGCCCCCCCAATTCTAAAGGCCACTGCTCAACCATTATTAACTATAAGCAAACCAGATCCAATAAAACTCCAATGGGATACTAAAAGCCCCATCTGGGTGGAGCAGTGGCTGCTACCTCGACATAAACTTACTCACCTTTGTGATCTAGTTCAACAACTCACACATAGCCCCCAACCTTATCCACTGTTTCTTATGCGCCTCTTTTGCCCGCCCCCTTATGACCGCTGTCCCAATCAGCAATTACAATTCATCTTTCCCTCACAGAAACAACAACTCATGCACCGAGCCCATACTGACCAACATCCCCCTCTGGAACGTCAGCCTCATCAACATCACGTGCTTTACTTTTCCCTCTGCCGCCTCCACCCCTCCTTCCTCTAGCCCTTCCTCTCTCCCATGTATGCACAACCTCTCCATCACTGCACCCTATCCCGCACCAAAAGGCCTTTACTTCTGGTGCAACCACTACCTCACCCCCTGTTTAAACACATTTTTCAACACGCCTTGTGTCTTAGTTGCCTTAGTCCCTCAACTTACACTATATAGTGAATACGAGGTTAGTTACCTGCTCCCGCAATCCCGCTCTAAGAGAGCAGCGTTTCTTCCCATTCTAGTGGGCACCAGTCTTACAGCCACACTCGCTACTGTTGCCATCACTGGCAGCACCCTAGGACATAGTGTTATCACCGCTAACAACTTTAACAATGCACTGCAAATCACTATTGAAAATACCGCTCAATCCCTAGAAGCCCTCCAAAGACAGCTTACTTCACTAGCACAAATAGCCCTTCAAAACCATCATGCCCTAGATCTACTAACAGCAGAAAAAGGTGGCACATGCCTCTTCTTACAAGAAGAATGCTGTTTCTACATAAATGAGTCCAAAGTCATAGAACAAAACCTACAAACCCCACACAACTTATGTATCAAACTGTCCAATAAAAACCAAAACCAAAACACTCTTCTTTCCTGGTTCAGCTCTCCACTCCTAGCTTGAATGGCCCCTCTCATTACCCCCCTCTTTACCCTGTTCTTTTTCTTACTTCTAGCTTCTTGTATCGTGAAATTCATTAGGAAGCAAATACGAAGTATCTCCCTACTAACCTTTTTTCAATTGCAGCACCTGCCATATCAGCCGTTACCACAAACTGAAGCTCAAACCAATTTTTAACCTGCTACAACTCATGCCAACAAGCACCCACTCAACCCGGGTTGCCATAAAAACAACCAAACAGTCTTCATCAATCAGGTCATGTGACAAACGTGCTAAAAGTACACGCTAGGCCTCCCCCTTCTAAGAGCTTGGCTGGCAGCCAATGACGGGTAAGACCTTCAGAGGAAGGCAACCTAAAACAGGCGCA
Source organism: Dasypus novemcinctus (assembly GCF_030445035.2). Lineage (NCBI taxonomy): Eukaryota > Metazoa > Chordata > Mammalia > Cingulata > Dasypodidae > Dasypus > Dasypus novemcinctus. The sequence goes on along the minus strand of NC_080676.1, from coordinate 21,601,281 downwards.
GCCACCTTAGACCATTACACTTGCTTAGGCTTGACTGGCAGCCAATAACGGGTAAGACCTTCAGGGGAAGGCAACCTAAGACAGGCGCAGTCACTGCAAGTCTCTACTCATGAGGCCCTTTCTTTAAAAATATAAAAAAGGAGGAATTGTAGGAGGAATAAAAGCGCCCAAGAGCACCCTGTGCACAGCCGACAAGGCATAGTTTATCAGTTGCCGACACGCTGTCTCTAAGGCAACCACACAGCTAAACAAAATAGCCGCTAACCACGAGGTCAGACAGAATGGCACCAGGCCCTGTCCAGCTACACCACATCTTCTTCTTCCTCTCTGAGCCCCTCTCCCTTTGTTTGATCCCCACCAATCAAGCAGTATGGCGTGAAAAAGCTCAGCCTGCGTGATCAACAAAACCATCCCCCATAGCTTACCCCTCTTGTTTGGGCATATATTCGCCTCCGCCAATCAAATACCACCTAGCCCCCCTTCCCTATTGCTGTTCCTATGTAATAAAGTTAGACTTGGTCCAGAACACTGTCTCCAGAGTGTGCATAGTGTCCGTACCATCCTCACTCCCCCGGGGCCAACTAGTTCGAGCCCACCGGCCTGAGGGACACCTCAGTCCAGGGAAAAATGGTAGCAGTGTCAAATTGCAACAAATGTGTGAATTTAATATGATTACCAATAAAATAGCCAATAGGCCTTTTCATAAAACTAGACAATGTAAGTTTAAAATGCATATAGAAAAATAAGAAAACAAAAATAGTCAGAAATACCATAAAAGAAAGAATACTAAGGAAACCCTTGTCTGAGCAAATACTGAAATATACTATAAATCTCTATAATTAAGACATTTTGACAATAGTCACTGAAAGACAATAGGAAAATAAAATAGATTAAAAAGTACAGAAATAGACCTAAATATGTATGGGGATTTATATAGGAAAGAGATAACATTTCATAAGTGGGTGCAACAATGAGATTTTATAATAAATGATCCTGGGAAAACTAAGTAGATTTGTGAATAAGTTTGCCAGAAAAAATACCAGACACAAATTAAACTTGAATTTCAAAAAAACAACAAATATTTAAGGATGTGTCCCCCACATAAGACATACTTATAGGGAAACGGATGTGGCCCAGCTAATTGGGCTCTTATCTACCATACACGAGGTCCAGGATTTGATACCCAGGGCCTCCTGGTGAGGGCAAGCTGCCCCACATGGTGTGCCGGCCCACATGGAATGCCGGCCCATGTGGGAATGCAGCCCCATGCAGGAGCACTGCCCTGCAAGGGAATGCTGCCTTGGGTGGGAAAAGCCACTCCTGCACAGGAGTCCTGGCTGACGGGGAGAGCTGGCACAGCAAGATGATGCAACAAGACACAAAGAGGAGAGAAAATAGGAAGATGTAGCAGAACAGAGGAGCTGAGGTGGCGCAAGAGACTAATTGCCTCTCTCCCACTCTGGAAGGTCCCAGGATCTCTTCCCAGAGCTGCCTAATGAGAATACAAGCAAACACAGAAGAACACACAGAAGAGAGCAGATAATGGGGGACATGGGATGGGGGAGAAATAAATAAAAAATTAAAAAATTAAAAAATAAAATAAAAGACATACTAAAAGAAGTGCATTGTTTATCTTAAATTCAAGTTTAACTGGCATCCTGTAATTTTATTTGCTGAATCTGGCAATCCTCCCTCTACAGAATCATAAAAATGGACTCATACCTTAGAAAACATCAGGCAATATCCAAATGAAGCAAAGATTTAAATAGATAAGGAACCCATAATAATACTAGAAAGCAACATGGGTGAGATCACTATAATCATTGACTGAAGAAGATATTTCTAACTGACTTCAAAATCCAAAAACCATAAAAGGTAAGGTAGGTAAATCAAATGACATTGAAACTAAATACAACAAAACTTCTGAGTTATCAAAATCTGAATTATAAATCCAAAGGCAAATAGCAAACTGGGAAAAATATTTGAAATCAAAGCCTAGAGCTATAAAGAAGATTGAATAGAAAATGACCAAAAATAGAGGGAAAAAATTAAGTCCCTGAAAATAGATAGTTCTATTTGAAAAACAAATGAAGTGTCTCATTACTATATATCCAAAAACACTCATAACAAAGATTGCCTCTCATCTATCAAGTTTTTAAAAATTAAGATTTGTTACATTCCTTTGTCGAGATATGCAGAATCTTGTTATATTGCTTAGGGCATGCAAAATGCTACTATCATCATAGTGAGTAATTGGCAAGAATTTTAATAATTACAAATGCATTTAAGTTTTGACTACAATTTAGTTTCAGGGAATTTATCCTACAGATTTACCTGTACACATATGAAGTGAAGAATGCACTAAGCTACTAAAGACATCCTGGCTTATATCAGCAAATTCTGGATACATCTAATCACCTGCCAGAGGGAGTCTAGTTAAATAAACTATGCATTTACACACAACAGATGAGGAAAAGGTAAATGAAGATGCTTTCTGTGTGCTGATATGAAAAATTCTCCAGGATATATCATTAAGTAGAAAAGAAACAGCTAGTCAAAATCAATAAGTTATTATGTTATGTTTTGTGTAATCAAGGGTGAGAAATAAATATTTATCTATAGTGATAAATGCATATATTTTGTAGAAGGCAGTAATAAAAAATGTTTCCTTAGAGGAAGTGGATAAGAGAAATGGTTTGGACAGAGACTAGAATGAAAGCAGATTTCTCAATGTATATACTTTTTTATATCCTAAAACTATTTAAAATTTTTAAAAATGAGTGGGCTACCCAGTAAGGTAGTCAGCTATCCATTACTGGAAATATTTACCCAGTATCAATGTCCAGTTTTCTGCTTTAAAATTTACTATTTTCCTGCACCAATAAATAATTTTATGGCACCCTTAGGAAGACTGACCTTCAGATTCTAGCTATAGGAAGGCAATTTATTACTGAGAAGGTAAAGAGAAATGGCACATTTCCACTTTGAAATAATTAACTTCACTAGAGAGGAACCACAGGTCTTTGAGAGACAGCATGGTCACGGCATGGGCAGTCAGGCAGCCAGCGCCCTGTCATCACAGCAGCTCACCCTCCTTAACTGCAGAGCATGCAAGCCAGTTACCCTTGGCCATTTACCGGTTGCTCTGTTTACAAAATATTTCAGTAACTATCCATTTTCATGTCTGAAATGAGTTTATATGGCTCTGAGTTTCCAAAAAAGAGTCGGGAGGTCATCAGAGGGGTTGCGCTTACGCACACCTCAGCAGGGTCCAGAGACAACCAAAGTAGATACAACCCCAGGTACTGGTTCTCCTGAAGGATACAGAGACCCACAGGTTCTATGGTCATGGCAAATGGCCCTGGAGTTCAGCACCATGTCAGTTGGCCTTCTTTGGAGTTTGTGTTCCTGAGTGTGATCGAGTTGGACTCAAATATGACCTTTCTACATATGCCTCTTCTGTCACTTTTACTGGACCTGTGGTTGATGCTGGGGTTGGTGTATACTCAGGAGACCTGAATCTCTGGACTGTCATGTGACAGCCAGGCCCTGAGCCTCAGCAGACTTGCAGCTTCTACCCTCTGGTTTATTGGACTTACCCTGGCCAGCAAACAGGGAGGTGAAGAAGGTCAACCACCACACCAGGGAGCCAAGAGAGCCTACAACTGCAAGTAGGAGAATTGCATCCTCCATCCATGTGGAATCTAACCCCCCTCTTAATATAGAGGTAGAGTGGACATCACCATCCCAGGGTCCACAGGGTGAAGGAAAAAGTATGGATTAGAGTGGACCTACTGATATTCTACTATGGAACTATTGTGATTAGTAATGGAAGAAATTGTAGCAGTGATGTGAAGAAAGTGAACATGGTAGTTTCTGAAGTTAAGGAGAGGGAAGAAGAGATTTGACATGGGGGCATTTTCAGGACTTGGAGTTGTCCTGGGTGGTACTGCAGGGACAGATGCTGGACATTGTATATCCTGCCATAGCCCACTGGATGGAGTGGGGAAGAGTGTAAACTACAATGTAAACCATTATCCATGTGGGGCAGCAGTGTTCCAAAATGTATTCACCAAATGCAATGAATATCCCACAATGCTGAAAGAGGTTGTTGATGTGGGAGGAGTGGGGTGAAGGGGGTGGGGGTATGTGGGTGCCTTTTATATTTTTTTAATGTAACATTTTAAAAAAAAAATAGTGTGAAAAAATAAAAATAAAATAAATAAATAATTTTTTTTTTAAATTGTATAACTCATCCCAGTACAGCTCAACCTTGCCATTTCTGAACGTCATACTTTAAAATATATTTCTTCATTAAAATGTTTTATTTTGGCATCATTCATATCACTAAACTCATAATAAGATGTTTTGGTTTACTTAACCAGCATGTTGTATTGTTTAATATTTAAAATAAAAATTACTTGGGGGAAGCAGCTGTGGCTCAACCAGCTGGGCTCCCATCTACCATATGGAAGGCCCTGGGTTCGTGTCCCAGGGCCACCTTGTGAAGGTAGATTCACCCGCACACCGCAGGGTGCTGCCCGGCCCGCAAGCACCATGGAGCGCTGACTCAGCAAGGTGACACAACAGAAAGGGAGACAAGCAAAAATGCAGAAGAGCTTGCAGTGAACGGACATAGAGAACAGACAGCAAACAAGCCACAAGGGGGGCAGGGGAAATAAATAAAAATAAAATACAGACACAGAAAAAAAATTACTTGGATACTTCCTTCATATCTATTTTGTTAGAGATCCGCATAAAAGATACAAAAGAGAATTTAAAATCAACAAGCAAAAATTGAAAGCCAACTTTCCAAAACAGTAGAAATTTTTTCAAAAGCACACATAATTTTTCTCTCCTGGTCAAGCTGTTAGATATTCACAAAGTTTATATTCTGAACTTACCAAATCTGTTAGAGTTTTCATTGTGCAGAAGTCCACACAGCTCTCCATGGTTCCTCAAAATTATCTGGGAGAGGTGTGTAAATATAATATGCCACAAGGAACCCCAGAATGAGAAGCAAAACAGCCTTTCTTCCCATGTTTCCCTTCTGCTCTTTCTCCTTTGGTAAAACAGCAAATACACTTTTGAAACATTCAGATGGTATAATCTCTTAATAAGTGTGTACAAGCCCGAATGTAAACTATTTACTAACTTTCTGAAATCAAATTCCACTGCTCAGTTAATCATTTCAATGGGCCATCCAGAAATAAGTATATTTTGTAAAACTAGAAAGGACAACTGACTGAAAAACAAAGAACGCATATTGCCTGTAAGTCTGTCAAATCCAACAGCTTTATTATGTTGCTAGGCAGTCAGTAAACAAACATTTTTTGCACAATTTCTAAGTACAGCATCTTTTCTTTAGCAATAAAAGAAAGGTCAAAGAAAATACAGGAAGCCCAGTATATGCCTCAAATAAAATCTCTTAGAATAGGAGAGAGCAAGTAAATACTGGAAAACTTTTGACAGATTTTATGAAGATGGATAGGGTCACATGTATTGTACATTACTTTTATTCTCTTGCCACAAATACAATTATCAGTGAATAATACTAATTATATATTAATATTTCATAACAACCATGGAGATACTCTTGCCCCAGACAATGTACAAGATCAATATAATCTTATTTAATCCTCTCTAACTTTATTCCCATGAGAAAGAAGAAAGCTCCTTCAACGGTATATACATGGAAAAACCAGTACAATCTTCTATGAGAGCTCATTAAAAATCTCCCTTGTTCCAGCCCGTAGCCTCAAATTACAGAAAAGGAATTGAGATTAAGAAGATTAAGTAACTTGCCAAGGATACACAAAATCAAGCAGCATTGTCAGAGATAGTTCCTGCTCACTGAATATCCATATGCCAGTCTATAAGTTTTAGATGTCTTGTAGTTAAATGGAAATTATGGTTTGAAATGGTAGCATCACAAAATATAAATTATTTTCTGAGTGCCAAAGGGTTCAGTTCTTGAGGAACAAGTAAATTTTCTGCCCAGTTTAATATAATATAGCACTTAATTCTCAATCACTTTTTGTATATATCCTGTCACCTAACTCTCATATCAATACAGGAAGGTAGGGACTAATATTATAAGATGCTATCCTTCTTTCCTAAGGTCATGTCAATATCTATTGTAAAGTTTACATATTAGCCTGGATCCTCTGAGTCCCTATTTTATTTTCCTTTAGGTACTGTGGCCTCATATGTGAGAAGCGGGCACTCAACTACTGAGCCACATTGGCTCCCCTGAGTTGTTTTTTTCGCTTGTTTGCTTGTTGTTTGTTTTTTTGTTTTTAGAAGGTGCCAGGAACCTAAACCAGGAACTTCCAGGTGGGAAGCAGGTGCTCAGCCACTCCCCATGAAGCCTTATTCTTAAAACTGAAAATTAATGAGAAGTGGAAATCCAGAATGGATTGTTGTGTCCATGTGGTGGCACCTTTTACTTTTAACAACTTCTTGACTTTCAGAACTTCTCTTCCTCTTTAATTAGCTATGTCTCCTTTTTCTTTCTAATTCAGCTCTGATATCAGCTTCTTGTTCCACATTCAGCTTCATGTGGGACACAGATTTATTGTTGGTATAATAACACATTCAAGAAAGCTGTGAGTATTTTGGTGTGTAGAGCATCTGGCTCAAAACATAGCCGACAACTGTTCAAAGAACAGCCCATCAAGTCTGTCAACCCATCAAGTTTTTTTTTATCTAAAAAGAACTCAGGTAAAGCAAAATCAAAATATTAATGAGAATTAACAGATATAATTCTTCTTTGTCTTCAGCAGGAAGCCTACTATGATGATTTTACATTACATAGAAAACCCAGGAAGAAAAGTCTACTTGTGATCAAATGCATGATGAATGAAAATGCTACTCAGTGATTCTTTGATGTACCCATAATCAACTTCCTTTTCCATTTCCTCGTTGCCTATTTTAAACTTGCTTCAATCTCTCAACACCCATCCAAACCCTATTCCTGAAACTTAAGAGTTCTTCTATATGTTTGGCATTATGTTAGGTGCTAGGAATGCAAAGATGAAAATACATGTTCTCTGATTTCAAAGTTCACATTTATGGAGGAAATGCCTTTAAGTCAACACTCCTCCTAGAAGGGAAGTGCAAAACAGATACCATAGAAAGTTTTATGATCTCTTAAGGAGCAAGATATACTTAAGTGCTGAATAATAAATATTATAAACAGCTTAATAATAATGAACAAATTGCCAAGCAGCTTTGTGACAAAGGTTACATGGTGCTATGTGTTATGGGTTAGTAATTTAGAGAAAGCAAGACATTCTAGCTAAAATTCTTTTAAAATAGAACATGCAAGAAGGCTAAGTAATTCCTATTTTAATGTAAATTTCTCAGTCTAATACATAACTACATATTCTTTTGTATGTCAAGTTCTAGCTTAATTAATATGCAATCTTGTCTGATTGTATTTTATTCTATTTGTTATCAATTAAGTGTACCAATTCATATCACTAGGACTTATTTTATTTGTGTATATGCGTATGCTCCACTGACTCATCGTCCAGAAGTTGGATAACCTTCTTCTTCTGCATTAAGGGGATTCTTGCATGGAAGATGGGATGGTGTAAAATGAAAATGTTCATGTTACAGCATCACTTGCTAAATGCTGTACTTCACTGCAACTGTTCTAATACTAATGCTCTTAGAGAAATAGAGCTTTTAAATAATCCCACTAGTCAGATACTTACAGAATCTAATAAAATTCTTTCCTGACTGAGGGACAGTGGGACTTGTTTTAGGTAATTTTGTGTCGATCTATAGACCCATGCATCCTACCCATTAAGCTGGTTTTCGATCTTTAATTACCATTACCTCCATGAACCATGATTCACTTCTTTTTGAACACTTGAAATTCTTTGACCTTTTCCCTCAAATGAGAAGAAAAGTGCTATGTCAAAATACCATTAGCAGACTACAGGGAAGATGGAGGATTAGAGAGGTACAGGGCTCATTTCTCTCCCAGAAAAGTAACTAGAGGACAGGTAGAAACTGTCCAGATCAGCTGTTCTTGGGCTCAGGACACCAGAGGAATGCTAGACAGCACCAGAAGAGAGAGGGGCTAAGAAAAGGAGACTGCAGGGAGACTCTATGAGTAACTTGGGCCATTGCGGCAGCTGATGCCCACCCCCACTCTTGGAGCAGACAGCTTTGGATCCTCTGGTTTCTACCAGTGGCTATAGAATGAGAGGGCTGCAATGGTCCACTTTCCCAGTGAATGGGAGAGGGAGGAAACACAGCCTCCTGCTGATCCAGCTTTTTTAACCAGTGAATTTGGTCTGCCTTATCCCAGGCACCACCCTTCCTGGCTGGGCATGACTGCATCATTGTCTTCAGTTGGGAGCTGGCAGAGAGCTAAAGACAATCTGCCTTCTCAAATACCCTTCTACTGACCTGGAATGGTGGCTGCCAACACAGAGAGATGTGGGAATTTCTTTCTCTTCTTGGATAGTGACAGTGTGGCATAGGGAGGCGAGAGGCTTCTGATCAACAAGTCTAAACAGTGAGGCTTGGCTTTGAATAGCCCTGCCTGAGGGGAAACTATCCCAGACATTGATTCTACACAGCCAGACTGGGTGGGATTCAAGTGAACACATACCTCCACACTACGGTTTGAGTGGAATGGGTTTTCTGAAGAGCACTATCAGCCAGCAGACCAGGAAAGCACACTCCAGCAAGAAAATAAATAAAAGTAGTTTTTTGATACCATTACTACCCCTCTCCCCAAGGCCCTTGAAAACTGGTCTGCTCCTGATTAGTGGGTCCCTATCCCTATAGTGAGCAGTTAAACAGGTGTAATTAAAGACCTAGAATACATTGAACCAAGAATCAAAAAAGAACCCTAACACAGAAGCACTTAACACCAAATCCCTAACCAAGAGAAAGAAACTGATCACCAGAGTAAACTTGCCATCATAATCACATGCCTAGATATCAGCAAAAAATTACAAGTTATACTAAGAAACAAATATATGGACAAGGCAAATGAACAAATCAAAATGTCAGATGAGACATAAGATTTGAAAGAACCAATCAATGATATTCATACAGACCTCCTAAATTGATTCAAGGAGTTACAGGAAAATATGGCTAAAGAGATAATGGACATTTAGAACACCCTGGGTGAGCACAAAAAAGAATTTAAAAGCTTGACTAGAAATAACAGAGCTTATGGGAATGAAAGACACATTTGATGAGTTTAAAATACATTTGAGGCATAGACCAACAGATTTGAAATGGCAGAAGAAAGAATTAGTGAATTAGAAGATAGAATAGCTAAAATTGAAAACACAGAAGAACAGAAATTTTTAAAAAATAATGGAAAAATGGAGCAGGAAGTCAGGGAATTGAATAATACATGAGGTGCACTAATGTAAGTGCCATGGCAGTTCCAGAGAATCAGAGAAGGGAAAAGGGACAGAAAGAGTATTTGAGGAAAAAATGGTCCAAAATTTCCCAACTGTCATGAAACATATGAATATATGTATAGAAGGAGCATAAAGTACTCCAAACAGAATAAATCCAAATAGAACTTCTCTGAGACACATACTATTCAGAACGTTAAATGTCAAAGATAAAGAGAAAATTCTGAAAGCAGCAAGAGAAAAGTGAGCCATTACATACAAGGAATGTACAGTAAGATTTAGTGAGGATTTCTCATCAGAAATCAGAGAGGTGAGAGGATAGTGGCATGATATATTTTAAGATACTGAAAGAGAAAAACTCTCCAGCCAGGAATTCTTTATCTGGAAAAGTTGTCCTTCAATAATGAGGATGAGTTTAAATTAGGCACAGAAAAGCAGAAACTAAGAGAATTGGAAATGAGGTGAGCTCTAGAAGAAATGCTAAAGGAAGTTCTACAGCCTGAGAAGTAAAGACAGGAGAGAGAGGCTTGGAGAAGAGTTTAGAAATGAAGAATATCAGAAAAGGTATCCAAAAAGTTTAAAAGGCAGAGAAAAATAAGGTATGACCTATGAAAGCCAAAGGATAAAATGGTTAAAGTAAGTAGTGCCTATACAGTAATAACAATTAAAGTTAATAGATTAAACTCCACAATCAAAAGACACAGGCAGACAAAATGGATAAAATAATATGAGCCATCCAAATGTTATTGATAGGAGATTTACCTTAGACTACAAGAATGTAAATAGGCTAAGGAAAAATATTAGAAAAAGTTATTTCACACAGATACCAGAAAAGAGCAGGGGTAGCTATTCTAAAATTGGGCAAAACAGATTTTAAACACAAAAATATTATAAGAGATGCAGAAGGCCATAAAGATTAATAAAAGGGCAATCCACTAGGAAGAAATAGCCATCAATCTATGCACCTAACCAGGGTGCCCAAAAATACATGAAGCAAAATCTAGCAAAACTGAAGAGAAAAATAGATGTCTCTATAATAATAGTTGGAGACTTCAATATGCCAGTCACATCAATAGATAGAACAATGAGACAGAGGAACAACAAGGAAACAAAGAACTTCAACAGTATGATAAATAAGCCAGAACTAACAGACCTATACAGAACAGTGCACCCCAAATCAGCAGAATATACATTCTTCTAAAGTGCTCATGGATCCTTCTTCAGGATAGACCACATATTGGGTCACAAAACAGGTTTCAATAAATTTTAAAAGGTTGAAATTATATAATACACAGCATCTTCTCTGATTTTAATGGAATGAAGCAGGAAATTAATAATGGTAAGAGGGATAATTTGCAAATATTTGGATACTAAACAAAATATTCAAATCAGTGGATCAAAAAGGAAATTGCAAGAACAATTGAAAATATCTTGAGACAAATGAAAATGAGAACACAACTTATCAAAAATTATGGGTACAGGGGAGTCGATGTTGCTATCTGCCTCCCATATGTGAGGTCCTGAATTTGATCCCTGATACCTCCTAGAAATATATAAATATATACATGGGTGCAAAGAATGCAGTGCTAAGAGGGAAACTTAAAGCCCTAAACACCTACATTAGAAAGGATAAAAGAGCTAAAATCAAAGACCTAACTGAACACCTGGAGAAAGTAGAAGAAGATCCACAAACTAATCTCAAAGCAAAGAGAGGGAAAGAAATAACAAAGATTAGAGCAGAAATAAATGAAACTGAGAACAGAGAGAGAGAGAGAACCAACAAAACCAAACGCTGGTTCTTTGAGAAGATGAATAAAATCGACAAACCCTCAGCTAGACCAATAAAAAAAGAGAGAGAGAAGATGCAAATAAAATTAGGAATAAAAGTGGGGACATTACCACTGATCCCACAAAAGTAAAAATGATCATAAGAGGATATTATGAAAAGCTGTATGCCAACATATTACACAATCCAGACAAAACGGGCAAATTCCTCTAAATACACAAATGACCTTCATTGACTCTAGAAGAATAGAAGACCTCAACAAACCAATCACAAGAGATTGAATCAATCATCAAAAATCTCCCAACAAAGAAGATTCCAGAACCAAATGGCTTCACACATGAATTCTACCAAGAATTTCAAGAATTAATACCAATCTTGTTTAAATGCTTCCAAAAGAATTGAAGAGGAGGGAAAATTACCCGACTCATTTTCTGAAGCCAACATCTGCCTAAAATCAAAACCAGATAAAGGTACCACAAGAATAGGAAATTGTAGACTAATATTTCTAATGAATAGAGATGCAAACATTCTCAAAAAAATACTTGTAAACTCAATCCAACAACATATTAAAATAATGATACACCACGATTAAGTGGATTTTATTCTTGGTATGTGAGTTGTTCAACACAAGAAAATCCATTAATGTAATAAATTGCATTAACAAATCAAGGGGAAAAAACACATGATTATCTCAATTGATGCAGAAAAAGCATTTGCAAAATCCAGCATCCTTTCTTGACAAAAGCACTTCAAAAGATAGGAATAGAAGGAAAATTCCTTAACATGATATATGACAGATCTAAAAATCCCATAGTCAATATTGTACTCAAAAGGGAAAGGTTGAAATCTTTCCCTCTAAGATCAGATACAAGACAAGGATACGTACTGTCACCACTGTTATTCAATATTCTCCTAGAAGTTCTAGCTAGAGCAATTAGGCAAGAAACAGAAATAAAAAGCATCCAAGATGTAAAACTCTCAATATTTGCAGAAGAAGTGATTCTATATTTAGAAAATATCTATGAGAAAGACACGAGAGCTAATAAACAAGTCTAACCAAATGGCAGCATATAATATCAACATGCAAAAAACAGTAAGGTTTTTATACACTAGTATTGAACAATCTGAGGAGGAAATCAAGAAAAAATTCCATTTATAATAGCAACAAAAAGAATCAAATATCTAGGAATTAATTTAACCAGAGATGTAAAGGACCTGTACTCAAAAAACACAAAGCAGTGCTAAAAGAAGTCAAGGAAGACTTAAATAAGCAGGACATTCTGTGTTCATGGATTGGAAGACTAATTGTCATTAAGATGTCAATTTTACCCATGTTGATTTATAGATTCAGCACAATCCCAATAAGAATGTCAATAGCCTACTTTACAGAAACAGAAAAGTCAATTACCAAATTTATTTGGAAAGGAAAGAGTTCCAAATAACCAAAACATCCTAAAAAAGAAGAGCAAAGTTGGAGGACTCACACTTTCTGAACTTAAAGCATATTACAAAACTACAGTGGTCAAAACAGTATGGTATTACCATAAAAATAGACACATTGATCAATAGAATCAAGTTGAAATTCAGAAATAGACCCTCACCCATATGAGCAACTGATTTTTGACAAGACTACCAAGTCCATTTTACTTGGACAGAACATTCTCTTCAACAAATGGTACTAGGAAAACTGGTTAGCCATAACAAAAAGAATTAAAGAGGATCACTCTCTATGCAAGAATCAATTCAAAATGGATCAAAGACCTAAACATAAAAGCCAGGACCATGAAACTCTTAGAAGATAATGTAGGAAAACATCTTCAAGGTTTAATAGTAGGAGGTTGTGGGTTCTTAGATGTCACACCCAAACCTCAAACAATGAAAGAAAAAATAGATTAATGGGACCTCCTCAAAACTAATTACTTTTGTACCTCAAAGGGCTTTTTCAAGAGGATGAAAAGGCGGCCTACTAAGTGGGAAAAAATAGTTGGAAATCACATATCTGACAAGGGTTTAATATCCATAATATATAAAGAGATACTACAATTCTACAATAAGAAATCAAACAACCTGATTAAAAACAGGCAAAGGATTTAAATAGACATTTTTCCAAAGAAGAGATACAAATGGAAAAAAAAAATATGAAAAGATGTTCAATATCATTAGCTATTAGGTAAATGCAAATCAAAACTATAATATCATTTCACAGCTCTTAGAGTGGCCAACATTAAAACAAACAGAAAACTACAAGTGTTGGAGAGGATGTGGAGAAATAGGAACACTTATCCACTGCTTGGTGGGAAGGCAGAATGGTACAGCCACTGTAGAAAATTGTTTGGCAGTTCAATATAGATCTACCATATGACCCAGCAATACCACTACTAGGCATATATCCAGAAGAAGTGACAGCAGAGACACAAACAGACATCTGCTCCTGGATGTTCGAAGTGGCGTTATTCACAATTGCCAAAAGATGGAAACAACCCAGGTATCCGTCAATTTGTTTACCTATGAATGGGTAAACAAATTGTGGCATATGCATATGATGCAATATTTTTCAGCTGTAAGAAATGAAGTGGTGAAGCATGTGACAACTTGTATGAACCTGGAGGACATTATGTTGAGTGAAGCAAGTCAGATGCAAAAAGCAAATATTGTATGGTTTTGCTATTATGAACTAAATATAATGAGCAAACTCATGGAGTTAACAGCTAGAACACAGGTCTTTAGAAGATAGAGTAAGAACAGAAAATGGAAAGCTGAGGCTTAATCTGTGTAGAATTGTCAAAAAAGTTTTTTTGGAAATGTTTGGAAATGGATTAAAATGTTGAAAGCACATTTGTAATTAGAAGCCCTAATATTTAGGTAGAATAGTGATTAAAGGGAAAGTCTAATCTCACACGTGTTGCTAGATAAAAAGCTAAAAAATCAACATGGAACTATAGAGCACAGCGAAAACTCTCATGGAAAAAGAGTGTGGTTAATAGTACATATATAAGAAGTTTTTTCTTTGAAACAGAACAAATACATGTTAATGTTACAAGTAGTTAATAATAGGGTGATATTTGCATGAAAATACAACCAAAGCAAAATATGAAATGTAGGATATAGCAATATACTAATGTTCTCCCATCAACGGTAAAAAAAAGTGAAAGATACTAGACTCAAGGTACTATACATTGTTAGACTCCATCTATACAAAACGTGTAAATATAAATACATTTACAGAGATGGAAATAGATTAGCAGTTACTTATGGCAGAAGAAGGATAGAGGAACTGGGAGGTGACTATTAAGGGTAGTGTATTTTTCTTTTTGGAATATTGAAAATGCTCTAATATTGAATGCAGTGATGGATGCACATCTCTGTAATTATACCAAATGATAATGTATACTATAGAGTGAATTTTATGGTTTATGTATATGTTTTGATTAAGTTGATATATTTTTTAAAAAGAGTAATACTTTTAGCAAAAACCCTGGGACAATACTAACAAACAAGACTATTCTTGGGCCAAATTCTGTATGTTTTTGTGATATTCAGCTCTCAGCCATAAGATGTCTACACCTGCCATTTTTACAGCTGTGCATTTAGTCCATAAAACTGCTTTAGAAATTTAAACACTAAGTAAAATATAGATGCTTATTTGCTATGACTCCACAAGTTGCTAATATTTAAATGTGATTCTAAAAGCAAGTCAAAGCTTTTTCAAGTGTTTGAAAATTACTCCAGTTTGGAAGTACATGATTCAGTTAATCACTATATTTAGACTTCTTGATCCTTAGTCTAATTTAACAACATGCTCTTTTTAGATTAGCGATCAAAGCGTCTACCAAAAAAACTGTTCTTTATCACCACAGAAAAACCTAGAATCAATTCTGCTGTAAACAAGTAGCTCATCACTGAGGGCTTCAAGAAGGAGAAAATTAATATTGTATTCCTGCAGTCCCCACTGATAGATACAAAATGTGCAAAAGACTTGTAGATTAGGATGTCATTTGGCTGTTGATTTCACTGCCTCTAGTCTGAAATGTCTTTAGACAACCACCAAAGCAGCTTGGGAAATTCCTGTTTCCTCTGTCAGTCAGTCTGTTCAGCTCTTTTACACTGATGCAACCACATGCCAAGTCTGAGTGCTTGAATAGGTCACGAAAATAGCATGTCTTCACCTTTCTTTGTAACTCTTAATAGAGTGAATTTTGTGGCTTAGGAGACAGTACTTGGGCAATTGGGTTTCAGAATATGCCTCACTAAGGAGAAATGAAACAGGCTACACCCTGATTTATGCACCCACACACTCACAGATATATTGTTCACAGCATGTTTTATTGCAACCATTTGACTCTTTTTCTTTCCAAACTGTACTAGATTTAGCACTGAATATCCAGGCTCCAGGGAAACCCATCAGTCTACAGCAAATCAGGACGGGAGAGCTGATCACCCTAACAGGGATTACCCAAAAGCATTTTTCATGCGGTTGTACCTAATCCCTGGCCCAGACTGGTTGCTGAATAAATGAATTAATTTACCTCTAAGTGTGAGGGCATTTTGATAACTTTCTCATTGAGAAAGATTTTAATCCTTTATAATAAAAAAAAAAAAACACCTGTTTATTTCTAGTACCTCTTCCCATAAATTTTAACTGAATACATTGAATATATGAAATTATGAAGAAGATTAGGGAGAATTTTTCTAGGGGTTTCTAAATTATTACCAGGAGATTTCAAAATCTGTAAGGTTATATTTTAACAAATTCTCTAAAGGTCTCTCACTTGCTAAAGGTATTTAAATAATTTGCTAGAAATCCCCCACAGGCCAGCCAACAAAATATATACTCATTAATTATAACTAATTGATAAAAATAAAATGTTTAAGGAAACTTTCTAAGGAGTTACAATAAATAAAAGTTAAAATCTAGTAAGTTTCTGAGATTTTATTATTTGTCACACATTTTGATCTAAAATGGACAGCATTGTTTGATAAAATGCTATTTTAAAAGAGATAGATGGGAAGCAGACTTGGCCCAGTGGTGAGGGCATCCGTCTACCACAAAGGAGGTCCGCGGTTCAAACCCCGGGCCTCCTTGACTCGTATGCAGCTGGCCCATGTGCAGTGCTGATGCGCGCAAGGAGTGCCATGCCACGCAGGGGTGTCCCCGCGTAGGGGAACCCTACATGCAAGGAGTGCGCCCCGTAAGGAGAGCTGCCCAGCGCGAAAGAAAGTGCAGCCTGCCCAGGAATGGCACTGCAAGCACGGAGAGCTGATGCAGCAAGATGATGCAACAAAAAGAGACACAGATTCACGTGCTGCTGACAACAACAGAAGCGGACAAAGAACACACAGCGAATGGATACAGACAACTGGGACTGGGGGAAGGGGAGATAAATAAATAAATAAATAAATCTTTTAAAAAAAGAGATAGAAATAATGAGGGTACTTTGCCAAAACAGATACTGAAAGATAACAATTCTAAAATTTGAAGACTGAGTGGTCTAATGGCTTTATTGTAAAATGATTCGGTTATTAATGAAGAGGATATTCTAATTAGTATTAAATGTTTTGTGCTCTTCAAAAAGATACAGTTTTATAATGATTAAAATAGTCCATTATTTTGACAGTATTGGAACTGTAGTTAAATGAGTTTGTTAGATTTTGGAGTAATTTAATACTTTGTTTTCCTTTGCTTCAAATTTATTCAAAGGTGTTTCATAGTCAGTTGTTTACTCCATTTCCAATTCTCTCTCTTTTAAAAATAATCTGTATTGAAATATATTTTACACACAATAAAATTCACAGATTTTAAATGCATGGGTAAATGAGTTTGAAAAATATATACAATGCCATAAACTGCACCACAGTTAATATCATCTCCCCTCTGCCCTGGCTCTTGATAACCACTGAGCTGCTCTGTCACCATAGTTCTGCCTTTTCAAGAATTTTACGTAAGTAGAAACATGCAGCACATATTTTCTTGTGTGTCTGGCTTCTTCCACTTAGCAAAATGCTTTTGAGATTCATACATGATGTTACATCTATCAGTGGCTTGTTTTCTTTTTATTATTGAACAGTATTCTCTTGTATGAACACACCACAATTTGCTTATCAGTGGATCAATTGGTGGACAACTGGGTTGTTTCCAGTTACTGACTGTTATGAATAAAGCTTCTGTAAACATTTTGCTTACTAATCTTTGTGAGGACATATATTTTCATTTCTCTTGAGTAAATAGCTATGGGTGAGATTCCTGGTTCATAAGTTATACTTTACAAGAAAGTGCAAAAGTCTTTCCCAAAGTGACAAGACAGTTTTTTTTTTAAATGCCCATCAGCAATGTGTGAGAGATCTAGCTGCTTGCTTCACATCCTAGTCAACACTTAGTATTGTCATCATTTTAATTTTAGCCAATCTGGTGGGTAAGCAGAGATATCTGTGATTTTAAAGTGCATTTTCTTAATGACCAGTGAGGTTGAGCAATTTATCTCCTGTGCCTTTTGGCCATTCATGTGTCTCCTTTGATTAAAGGTCTCTATAGTTCTTTTATCCATCATCATACCAAGTTGTTATTAAATTGAAGTATTCTTTGTAGAGATTGGATACAAGTCCTTTTTCAGATATGTGGTTAGAAAATATTTTCTCTTTGTGACTTGCATGTTCTTTTTTATTTTTTAACACTGGCTTTAGAGGAGAAAATTTTTATTGAAGTCCAATTTGTTTTCTGTTTTTAGTTCATGCTTTTTATGTCCTTAAACAGAAATTTTTCCTACTCCATGATGACAAAAATTTTGTCCTATGTTTTCTTTTGGAAGTTTAATAATTTAATCTCTTAAATTTAGGTCTATGATCCATTTCAACTTATTTTTTTGTACATGCAGTGAGCATGGATTTGAAGTTCTTTTTTAAATATGTAACTACTCAGTAATTCCATCATCCTTTGTTAAAAGTCTATCCTTTCCATTGAATTTCCTTGGCAACTTTGTTAAAAATCAATTCTTTGTATGGCAACTATTTCTGGACCCTCAATTCACTTCTACTGATCTATATGTATACCTTTATGCCTATGCTGTACTATCTTTATTATATAGCTGTACCCTAAGTATTGAGACAGATAGGATTAGTTGTCTCATTTATTTCTTCTTGTTAAAAATCGATTCTTTTTAATTACATATTAGCTTTAGAACAAGCCTGTAAATTTCTACAAAACAAGTCTGCTGGCTTTTTTAATTCAGTTACATTGAATCTATAATTCAATTTGCAGAGAATTGATTAAAAATATCGCCTTCTGATTTTCCTATCAATTTATTTGGGTCTTTCTTTCAAAAATGTTTTGAAATTTTCTGTTTACAAATCACACACACATTTTACTGAATTTATCCCTAAGTAGTTCATGTTTTTTATGTAATTTTTCCCCAGTATTTGGGAAAACAATTTTTGTGTATAGTACAGGTATCCTAGAATCTTTCTAATTCATTTTTAGTACTACAGACTATGGAATTTCTTTGGAAACAATTGTAACATATTTGAAAAAGTCAGTTCTGATTTTCCCTTTCTAATTTATAAGACTTTTATATTCCTCAATTTTCTTACACTGTGATCCCCAGGATAATATTGCATGGAGGTGGTGAGGGTGGATATTTTTGTTGTTTTCCCAATCTGAGGGGGAAATATTCAGTCTTTCACCATTATGTATAATGTTAGCTCAATATTTTCCATAGATACTATTTACCATAGCCAGGAAGTAATGAAAGATTTTATTATGAATTTGTTTAAATCTTGTCAAATGTGTTTTTACCAAGTTTGTATTCCTGAGGTAAGTACAACTTGGTCAAGATGTAACTAAAATACTGTTACATATGCTTATGTCTATATTCATAAAAATGTTCATTTGTAGTTTTCTTCAAATGGCTTTGGCTAGGCTTACTGACATTATTTAATGTGATGAAGATATTAATATCTATGACAGAGTTAGTTTACAGCTGGACTAGGATGAGTCTATGCTGTATCGCAAAGAATTCTTAGAAATCTGGCTGTGTCTCTTGATCAAGACAGACTGAGCTAACTACCAATGAGCTAACTATTAATGGATGTGCTGTTTAAAATCTGAAATTGCCCTGCTGAAACCCAGGCCAAATTGTTTATTGATGCCTTTCCAATGGTGAGACCTGTTAGATAGCCCGACTTGGCTATGGGACCAAAGGGACATGAAAGACCCTAGTGGGAACTTCTGCCTTGAGCGCTGCTGGAACCAACATCCATTGCACAAATCTTGGCTGCTCAGTCTGGAGACAAAGCGAGACAGCTCTGTCTCCCTCTCTCATTTGTATCATCTACACCACCACAGATTCAATAGAGATCATATTGACTTATTAAATCTTATTTTCCTCGGAAGATTCCTTTTCATTTTTCTCTTTTCTTACCCTAAAAAGAAACATCAATTTTTCATTCTTTGTGTATATGCCATCGTTCCTGTTCCTCCTGTTTAAACCCTCTGCCCATTCTATTGATACTTGCCTCTAGTTTTCATTCCCCTGTTAACTGGGAAACTTTCTTATCCACTATAGTCTATTATGAACCTATCAATGAACTGGATTTTAAGTGAGTGCAAATGATTGCTAATTGCAATATTGTGCTATTGTGTGATATGTATCTTAATCTCTAAATTATCCCTATGTTCCCTGTAGACAGAAACCATGTCTTATACTTCATTTATCTCCTTCACAGGATCTAGGCTCTGCAAAAATGTTTAGTAAGAACTGTGAAATTATCTTCAGACTGATAGCTCTCTACCTTATCAAACTAGAATGAGTCCGAATTTTTATATAATATTCTTTTCTCTTTTTTAATGAACATATTTTGAGCAATAACAAATAATTGTTCATCAGAGTTTCTTCCCACAAGGAACTTGTTATACTACTTATTTAAATGAAAATTGCTGAATAGCTCTGAAATGAACACCATTGATGCAAACTCCAAAAATATGACAGTGAGATTAAATAAAATCAATATATATTTAACATATGAGCTGAAATGAGAAAAAGCATCTTCAATCTTTATCTTGGTTATTCTGAATTCCTGCACTGAAAACTTAAATTCTGGGTTCTATCAAATTTCGTGTTTTAGGAAATTTGCTAGAAAACCAGTGCTTAGTCCATAAAGAAGCATTTGTTAAATATGTATTATAAACTTGGCAAGGACATGAAATTAAGTACATGAAATAAACAGGTAAGGCAGAAAGTCATGTTTTTGAAGAACTTGTAAGTTAGGAAAAATTCTAAGTATATTAAGTTTGATGTAAGTGAGGCATAGTAATATGTGTAGCTAGCAACCCACTCAGTTGCTGGAATACAGGTCATTGATTTTCTGCAATTGATTTTCATGTAGCTTAGTGTGGTTTTCTTTATGTTTCTTAAGACTTAAATCGGTGGGATTACAGTTTTCATCACATTAGAGAAATTATGGATAATATTTCTTCAAATATTTTTCTGAGCCCTCTTTTCTCTTCTGCCTTTGATAATTCAATTACACGTACATTAAACAGTTTGATATTATGCCCCAAGTCATTAATATTTTTTTCTCATTTTTTCTATTATTTTATCTCTCTCTGTTTCATTTTATGCATTTCCTTGTTTTCAAGGTTATGGATCTTTTCTTCTATGGTATGTAATCTGCTGCTAATCCCATGTTTGTATTTTTCATTTCAGATATTATATTTTTCATCTTGCGATTTCCACTTGGGCTTTAAAATACATATATTTCCCCCTCTCTTTTTATCACTACCTTTACCTTTACCTTTTTGAGCACATGAAACATATTTATAATAGATGTTTTAAAGTCTTTACTAATTACATCACCTTTGTCTTTACTAGGTCTGTTTCTATTGATTGGTTTTTCTTCTGGTTTGAATCATAGTCTTCTGTTTCTTTAGATGTCTGCGATTTTTTTATTAACTAGCAGACATTGTACATTGTATATTTCTGGTTGCTAAATATGGTATATTCCATTAAATAGAGTTGGGATTATTTTGGCACACAGTTCACTTACTTGTAATCAGTTAGCTACTTTCAAGGCTTTCTTTCAGGCTTTGTTGGGAGGGAGTCTAACGCAGCCTTTACTCTATGGCTAATTTAGCCCCACAGCTCCAGTGATGGCTTACTAAGGACTCTACCTGATGTCTCATGTATTTAAGATCTCTCTACTCAGGCTTTTGGGAATATATAATATTCTCAGTCCTGTGTGTATTCAGGAATTATTTTCACTTTTCCTTTCCAGTGTGTCTTTCTTCAGGCTCTTGTAACAAGTTTCTTTTCATTCATGATTAGCTCAGTAATCAGCCAAAGACTCAAGGATCACCATTTGAAGAACTCTGGAACTCCTCTCCGGTAAAATAATCAGCAAATTCCAGCCTTTTTGGTCTCCCTAAACTTTGATGTCTGTCTCCAGAACTCAGGGAGATTGCTAGTTTGCTTTTGGGTTTCTCCTCCCTGCATTCAAACCTGAAAACTGCCTCCAATGAGTAAGTGGAAATAATTCCAGGGATCACTTTGTTTTGCTTCCCTTTTCTTAGACATCAGTATTCCATGCTTTCTGTTTTCCAATGGCTAAAAACTTATGTTTCATATATTTTTCTGTTTTTTTTAATGTCTAAGGCAAGAAAATGAATCTAGTATCTGGTGTTGCTCTTTGCTGGTAGGAAAAGTTCAGCCTTAATTTTTATAAAATTTTTATTTATTTGTTTATTTATTTACCCCCCCCCCCTTTGTCTGCCATCTTTGTCCATTTGCTGTGTGTTCTTCTGTGTCCACTTGCATTCTTGTCAGCGGCACTGGAAAACTATGCCTGCTTTTGTTGCATCATCTTGCTGCATCAGCTCTCCACATGTGCAGCACCACTCCTGGGCAGGCTGTGCTTTTTTCGTGCAGGGCAGCTCTCTTTGTAGGGTGCAGTCCTTGCACGTGGGGCTCCCCTATGCGGGGGACACCCCTGCTTGGCATAGCACTCTTTGCATGCATCAGCACTGCATGTGGGTCAGCTCACCACACGGGTCAGCGGGCCCTGGGTTTGAACCCTGGACCTCCCATATGGTAGGCAGACACGCTATCAGTTGAGCCAAATCTGCTTCCCCAGCCTTAACTTTTGAAAGAAAACTTTGCTCAATAATTTTTAAATAAAAAACACTTTTAATAGGTCATGCTATTGTTTTCTGGCCTGTATAGTTTCTGAGGATAATTCTGCTATTAAAATAATCTTTTCACCTCTATATGTAATGTGTCTTTTTTCTGTGACAGCTTTTAATATTTCCTTTTAATCACTGGTTTCCAGCCATTTGATTATGGTGTGCTTTAGTGTAATTTTCTTTTTATTTTTCCTGATTCAGGTGTGTTGAGATTCTTGGATAAGTGGTTTCATAATTTTCATTAAATTAGGGCTCAGATACCTACCAATCATTTGAAATTTGGGATTCATTCAGCTTACAGCTTCTCTGGTTAATTGCTTGGCTTCACAGAATTATAACCTACACATATATGGCTTAGAGTACAGCTAAGAGACAAGGACATTTACCCACAGATTTCTCAAGCTCACTTTTTATACAAATTTGTTCTCTTCAGAACTCTGCAACATGACTTCAAGCTGCCTCAGCCTCCCTGAACTTCTATTTCTGTCTCCTCAAATAAGCAGCAATACTTTGTTCTGCTTGGGATCAATTTACCTCATTGCTTTAGTTTTCTAGCTGCCAAAACACCTACCATATAATGAATGGATTGGCTTAGACATTGCGATTTATCGGCTCACACTTTTGAGTCTAGAAGAAGTCCACGATCAAGGCTTTACCAGGGCAATGATATCACCCCAAAGACGGTGGCCCTCTGGCCTCGCCTCCAGGGATCCTTGGCCCTGGGCTTTTCTGTCACATGGCCATGCACATCGGTGTCTTCTCCTTTCTCTACCAGGTACCATTGACTTTCAGTTTTTTCCCACTCCCTGTGTTTTTCTCTCTGTCTGGGTTTTGCTCTGTTTATAAAGGACTCCCATAATCCAGACTAAAGCCCAGTTGGGCTCAGTGGGGCCCTTCATTGATGTGACATCCTGAAGAGCTCTTATCTGCAGTGGGTCCACGCCCACCAGAGTGTGGACCAAGACCAAGAACGTGCCCAAACTGGGGCACAGAACTCAATCCACCCCAATGACCGTCATGGTCTAGATATTGCTTCCAGGCAGAAAACAGGAACATTCTTAGGACTCATATTACTTATTCCCCTTCTCTGAGGAAATGAACAAGGCCCGAGGCTGCCTATTATTCAATGTATGAAAACAGATGTTTAGAATATTTTGTATAATTTTCTAGTTGTTTAAAAAGAGAGATTAATCTTGTTATCATAAGGACTGGAAGTGGGAATCTTTTTTTTTTTAATTTTATTTTTAAAATTAATTTATGCTCAAATGGACTTTTTGTTATGTATTTCCATGGATTTTAACCCATATATAGATTTGCATAATCATTACCTCAAGTAGGATACAGAGCAGTTCCATCACCCTCCAAAACTGCTGTGTGCTATAGCATTTCCTCTCTCTATCCTTAACCCCAGATAACCACTGATGTGTTCTCCATTGCTGTAGTCATATTCTTTGTGAGAACGAATATAAATGGAATTATATAGTATATTACCTTTTTTTAAAGGTTTATTTTTATTTATTTATTCCCCCCACCCCCCCCCCCCCCCGGGTTTCATTTTGTTTGTTTGTTTGTTTTGTCCTTACTGTCTGCTCTCTGTGTCTGACACTGTGTGCTCCTCTCCTTCTTAGGAAGCACCGGGAACTGAATGGGGCATTCCATGTGGGAGGGAGGTGCACAATGGCTTGTCCCACATCACCTTCCCAGTATATTACCTTTTTAGACTGGCTTCTTACACTCAGCATAACGCCTTAGAGATTCACTCAAGTTGTGTATGTCTAAATGGTTTTTAAGCTAATAAATTATCTGAGCAAAAAAGTTCAGCTTTTGTTGTGTTCACATCAATTTGAACATCTTTCTCAGAGTAGAATAACAGAATTATTCTTACAGAAAATAGTAACTAAAAATATTTGTACATTAAGAGCATACGATAATGCTTATTTATTACCAAGTTCCAGGAAACAAGTTATTTTTACTTTAAATAACAATTGGTTGCTAGTATGAACACAATATTTTTATCTGCAATATACAATACTAAGGATTTCTTTTGCTCAATCTTTTAGTTAAATAGGTAGTTTCCACTGCTTTGTCTCATTAAAATTATTGCACAAGTTCCTGTCAAGGCCATTTCTATTATTTGTTCCTCATTGTTTGTCCTTGGCTAAAGATTGAGGGCAACAGGATTCTTCTGTCTTTCTGACGAAGGCCAGTAGTATTGTGACATTACATTGAGCTAAAATTATTTTTGTACATAAGCTGAAAGATGTTAACATTTAATTCTTGCAATTGTTAAATTACTGATATACATCATTTTTGTTCTATTCATTCAGATTTTTAATATATAAAAATGGTTTCTGATAGATTCACTGTATTCTTAATTGTGTGAGATCTAGAAATCAGTTGTTTACTAAATAAACCTAATTTGATTATGAAATAATTCCTCATTAATCCACACTGCTGTCAAGCTTTAAAAATTGAATAGCTGAGGGTTTCCAAGCAGCGCAGGTGGGAAGCAGTGGCGTCCCGCCTGTTGACCTAACTCCGCCCCCTTCCACCCTTCCCCAGGGCGGTGCTTTGGGAGCTCCATAGTCATGACATTATTTAATTCTTAAAAGCTATTATGATATGCTGCTTAGTAAAGTAAGCTTGAAATTTATCATTTTATCTTGAAAATTTTTTGCCTTACTGGACCAGCTAATATGCACACTAACAAGCATGACTTTTTAATCTGCTATCATGAAACAATGTATGGACCAGAAATTGAAAACTGAAGTAGTGGCCAAGTCAGAACAAACAGAACTGAAAAGCCAGCCAAGCTGTAAGAACTCAAGCCATCAATTTTAAAGCTATCCAGGGTTTAAATTATATGAAGTCAATTTACCCTGTTAAACGCATATCTTTTAATGTGACCTTATGTTTTAAAATATCATACACCTGGCAGTCTTTTTTCACCCTATGAAAATCAGCTCTGCAAAAGAAGCCTGATCCGTGTCACTGAATTTGAAGGAAAATGCTGTTAGTCCTTTCTGTTGGTTTGTTTTTGTTCTCTAATAAGCATGTCTATTGTCCTGTGCTTTTATTTCTACATCATACAGTATTACAACACTTTTAGTATTCACCAGCATATTCACTTTCTGCCTAAAATGTGTAACTTTTTCATTAAAATGTGAAGTAGGGGGGTGGGGCAAGATGGTGGCTAAGTGAGTACACCTGAGAATCTCTTCTGCAAAGAAGCGGCTGGGCAGCGTTGGCAATTCTTCGGGACCAGGCTGTTTCGGGATTTTGCAGGGCAGGAGGTGTCTGGACATCGATTGGGTGGGAAGGTAACAGAGAAAATTCATGTATAAGATATAATTGAGACTCTATTACATGGAGGTGGGAGCTGCACGCTGGCCGCTCCCTCCTGGGGTGGGCGGAGACTTCTGGAGGCTCTGCGGTACTGAGCGGGTTATTGGGGGGTTAACAGGAAAGGAGGCCTTCGCAGACAGATTTGGGGACACAAACGGGAGTTTTTTTTGCGAAGCGGGGAATTTTTGATTGCGGACACAAATAATAGCACTTCTGCCTAGAGCCCCGCCCCCTCAAGGCCGGCTGCCGATCTGAAGCAGCCTTAAATTTTTCACAATAAAGAGACATCACCAGGAGACTGTTCCAGGGCCTGCAGGGTGGGAGACGTCTGGAAGCCAATTAGGGGAATATTTTGCGAAGCATGGGAATTTCAGTTTTGGACTCTGTTATTGGTGTTTCCGGCTGGAGCCCCACCCCCGGGCCTGGCTACTGATCTGCATCATTAAATTGACTGCAGTGAAGAGGTGCCCCCAGGTGGCCGTTCTGGGGGCTTACAGGGTGGGAAGTGTCCTGAAGTCGAATTGGTGATACAGCCACAGAATAGATCCAGTGAGTGAGTGAATTGAGAGGTTCAGACACATATTAGAGTTTGCAGATGTGACCTCTCCCATAGGGCTGGCACCCAGCTGTGGGGATCCCTGAAGGCTGTGTTGCATTGTGGTGCTCCCAGGCTCCCTGTTAACCAGATTTGAGGTTGCCAGGTCTGAGTCCCCTAAACCCTGGTGGCCCACACCCCAGAGACTCACAACTCTTGAGTCTTCAATATCTCAGACTTTCCATCCCTGAATCCATCACACCCTGAGGTCCATCTGAGGTCCTTGAATGTCCTAGCCCTCAACATTTGCGTTTTTTTGTTTGGTTTGGTTTTGTTTTTATTTTTATTTTTTTTTATTTTTTAATGTCCTGATTGCTAACATTGCATTATCTCCTAGTCTTTTCTTCCAGCATATCCCCCAATGTCTTTTTTTTTTTCAGTTATTTAGTGTTTTTTTGTTGTTGCTGCTGTTGTGGTTGTTCTATATCTTTTTTTTCTTTTCCCTATTTGTTCCCCTCCCTTTACCCACCCCCTTTTTCTTTCTTCCTTTCTTCTCTTTTTTTTTTTTCTCTCCTCCCTCATTTTCTTCTTATTTTATTTTAATTATACAATATGTGCTACAGGGAACACCTCACATTTGCTGGGTTTCCTCATCCTACACTGCCTCATTTCTATGTGAATTGATTTTGGCTACCTACATTATCCCCTTTCCCCTACATCTTGATATTCTCCATCATCTAGTGTCTCTCCTATATTCCACCTCCCTTTCTTTGATCCCCAAAATGTCTAAATCTTAATTTCTAATACCTTTGCTTTGTTTTCTGTCTTTTATCCACTCTTGAAACTATTGCCTTTCTTTTCTCTTTCCCTCTCCCATGAAAACACTAGCTTTTTAATTCATACCATATTCCTCCCATATTCAGTCGACTACCTCATTATAGGTACTCTACCTACTGCTATAACTCTACACAACTTACATGAATCTAATATCCATCCTCCCAGATCTCATATTGTTGTTCTGTTAACATTTATCACCAATACTACTTTACACTTTTTCCTTGCTTACACAGTTGCCTTTCCCTGGCCCTAATACTTTCCTTTAAAGTGAGCTCAACCAGCAATAAGAAATTAGAATAAGAAGAACAAAGTGAAAAAGAGAAGATATAACACTTATGCAAAGACAACACCTAATTAATCCCCAAGACTAGACAAAGACGCTAAGGAACTGATTAAACCTGTCAAGATAAAATGATGACCAGACAGCAACAAAAATCTAAAACCAAACCAGTAATCAGGAAAACATGGCTGAATGCAATGAACAAACTAAAAACCAGGAAGGGGAGCAGAACTTCGCACAAGTAATTAAAGATCTCAGAACATTTATCACTGACAAATTTAATGAAGTAAAGGAAGAGGTTAACAACATGAAGACAACACTTGAAGGGGAAATTGCAGACATACGCAAAAAGATAACAGATATGATGGGAATGAACACCACAATTCAAGAAATCAAAAACACACTTGCAGCAAATATCAGCAGACTAGAAGAGGCAGAGCAGAGAATTAGTGATGTGGAAGACAGTACATCGGAAATCAAACAGATAGTAGAATTGATCAACAAAAAGATAGAAAAAATCCAGCTAGGACTTAGGGACCTGAATGACAATGCAAAATGCTCAAACATACGTATTATAGGCATCCCAGAAGGAGAAGAGAAGGGAAAGGGTTCAGAAGGAGTGTTGCAAGAAAGAATGGCTGAAAGCTTCCCAAATCTACTGAAAGAGACAGATGTACATATCCAAGAAGTACAGTGCACCCCAATCGTCATAAACCCCAACAGGCCCACCCCAAGACATATACTTGTCAAATTACCCAATGCTCAAGACAAAGAGAAAATTCTAAAAGCAGCAAGAGAAAAGAAAACCATCACATACAAGGGAAGCTCCATAAGATTAAGTGCTGATTTCTCATCTGAAACCATGGAGGCAAGAAGGCAGTGGTATGATATAGTCAAGGTACTAAAAGAAAAAAATTTCCAATCAAGAATACTCTATCCAGCTAAACTAGCATTCAAAAATGATGGATAGTTCAAAATATTCACAGATAAAGAGAAACTGAAAGAGTATGCCAACAAGAAACCTCCCCTTCAAGAAATTCTAAAGGGAGTTCTGCAGAAAGAAAGGAAAAAACAGGACAGGCAGAGGAGGAGGAGGGTGTAAGAGCAACAGAAAAGACAAAAAGAGAAGAAAAAACAAAATATGACAAAAACAAATCCAATCAAAATATGGCTAATATAAATAATCCTTGAAAGTAATAACACTGAATGTCAATGGATTAAACTCACCTATCAAAAGATTCAGACTGGGACATTGGATAAGGAAATATGACCCATCTATATGCTGTCTACAAGAGACACATCTTAGACCCAGAGACTCGTGGAGGCTGAAAGTGAATGGTTGGAAAACAATCTTACAAGCAAACAATAACCAAAAAAAGAGAGGAGTAGCTATGTTAATATCAGACAAAATAGACTTTAAATGCGAAACAATTGTGAGAGACAAAGAAGGATACTACATATTAGTGAAAGGGAAAATCTGTCAAGAAGATCAAACAATCATAAATATTTATGCTCCTAACAAGGGCTCCTCTAAATACGTGAGGCAAATGCTGGAAAAACTAAATGAAAGAATAGATGCATCTACAATTATAGTGGGGGATTTTAATACACCACTATCAACTCTGGACAGAACATCTCAAAAGAGAATCACTAAAGAAACAAAATATTTGAACAGTATATTAGAGGAGCTAGATCTAATAGATATATACAGATCATTACACCCGAACACAGCAGGACATACATTTTTCTCAAGTGCACATGGATCATTCTCCAAGATAGACCATATGCTAGGCCACAAAGAAAGGATTAATGAATTCAGAAAAATCGAAATCATGCAAAATAATATCTCTGACCACAGTGGAGTGAAGCTAGAAATTTGCAAGAGCCAGAGGTCCAGATTTCACACCATGATTTGGAAATTAAACAACACACTCTTAGAAAAACAGTGGATCAAAGAGGAAATCTCAAAAGAAATCAATGGCTACCTTGAAACAAATGATAGTGATAACGCAACATACCAAAATTTATGGTATGTTGCAAAAGCATTACTGAGAGGGAAATTTATAGCCATAAATTCATATATCAAAAAAGAGGAAAGAGCAAAAATTGAAGAACTAACTGCACATTTGGAGGAATTAGGAAAAAACAACAACAAAGTAATCCAACAGGAAGAAGAAGGAATGAAATAACAAAGATAAGAGCAGAACTAAATGAAATAGAAAATAAGAAAGCATTTGAAAAGATAAACAAGACCAAGAGCTGGTTTTTTGAGAAGGTCAATAAAATTGACAAACCTTTAGTGAGACTAACAAAGAAAAAAAGAGAGAAGATGCAAATACGCAAAATAAGAAATGAGAAAGGAGATATCACCACTGACCCCACAGAAATAAAGACTCTCATAAGAGGATACATTGAAAAACTATATTCCAACAAAAATGACAATTCAGAGGAAATGGACAAATTCCTAGAAACACATAAGCAGCCCATATTGACAAAAGAAGAAATTGATCTCAACAAACCAATCACAAGTAAAGAGATAGAATCAGTCATTAAAAACCTCCCAACTAAGAAGAGCCCAGGGCCAGATGGCTTCACAGGTGAATTCTACAAAACATTCCAGAAAGAACTAACACCAATCCTGCTGAAATTATTCCAAAAAATCGAAACAGAAGGAACATTGCCTAACTCCTTCTATGATGCCTACATTACGCTAGTACCAAAGCCAAACAAATACACCACAAGAAAGGAAAATTACAGACCAATTTCTCTAATGAACCTAGATGCAAAAATACTTAACAAAATACTTGCTAATCATATTCAACAACACATTAAACTAATTATACACCACGACCAAGTGGGATTCATTCCAGGTATGCAAGGATGGTTCAACATAAGAAAATCAATCAATGTAATACACCATATAAACAGATTGAAGGGAAAAAATCACATGATTATATCTATAGATGCAGAAAAAGCATTTGACAAAATACAGCACACTTTCTTGATTAAAACACTCCAAAAGATTGGAATACAAGGAAATTTTTTGAACATGATAAACAGTATATATGAAAAACCTACAGCCAACATTGTTTACAATGGAGAAATCCTAAAATCCTTCCCTCTAAAGTCAGGAACAAGACAAGGATGCCCACTGTCTCCCCTTCTATTTAACATTGTCTTAGAAGTACTTGCTTGAGCACTGAGGCAAGAACCAGATATAAAAGGCATTCAAATTGGAAAGGAAGAAGTCAAAATTTCATTATTTGCAGATGACATGATCCTATACATAGAAAACCCTAAGAGGTCTACCACAAAGCTTCTAGAACTCATAAATGAGTTTACTAAAGTCGCAGGTTATAAGATCAATGAGCAAAAATCAGTAGCTTTTCGGTTCACCAATAATGAGCAAGATCAGGAGGAAATCAAGAAACAAATACCATTCACAATAGTAAATAAAAAAATCAAATATTTAGGAATACATTTAACTAAAGATGTAAAAAACTTATACACTGAGAACTATACAAGACTGTTCAAGGAAATCAAAGAAGACCTAAATAAATGAAAGAATATTCCCTGTTCATGGATAGGAAGATTAAATATTATTAAGATGTCTCTCTTACCAAAACTGATCTACACATTCAATGCAATCCCAATAAAAATCAACACAGCCTTCTTTAAGGAACTAGAAAAACTAACTATGAAATTTATTTGGAAAGGAAAGAGGCCCCGAATAGCCAAAGACATATTGAAAAAGAAAAACGAAATTGGAGGAATCACACTACCGGACTTCAAAACATACTACAAAGCTACAGTAGTGAAAACAGCATGGTATTGGCATAAGGAGAGACACACAGACCAATGGAATCGAATTGAAAGTTCTGATATAGAACCTCATATATATAGCCATATAATATTCGATAAAGCCACCAAACCCTCTCAACTGGGAGAGAATGGCCTATTCAACAAATGGTGCCTGGAGAACTGGATAGCCATATGTAGAAGAATGAAAGAGGATTACCATCTCACACCTTATACAAAGATCAACTCAAGATGGATCAAAGACCTAAATATAAGAGCCAAGGCCATAAAGACCTTGGAAAGCAGTGTAGGGAAACATCTACAAGACCTTGTAATAGGAAATGGCTTCATGAATTTCACACCAAAAGCACGAGCAGCAAAGGAACAAATAGATAAATGGGACTTCCTCAAAATTAAAGCCTTCTACACCTCAAAGGAGTTGTCAAGAAAGTGAAAATGGAACCCACACAATGGGAGAAAATATTTGGCAACCATATATCTGATAAGAGACTTACAACTTGCATATATAAAGAACTCCTATATCTTGAAAATAAAAAAATAAACAACCCATTTAAAAAATGGGAAAAAGATTTCAACAGACACTTCTCCAAAGAAGAAATACAAATGGCTAAAAAGCACATGAAAAAAATGCTCCAAATCTCTAGCTATCAGGGAAATGCAAATCAAAAGTACAATGAGATACCATCTTACTCCCATAAGATTGGCAGCTATGAAAAAAACAGAAGAATACAAATGCTGGAGAGGATGTGAAGAAATGGGAACACTCATCCACTGCTGGTGGGAATGCAGAAGGATCCAACCATTCTGGAGGACAGTTTGGCAGTTTCTCAAAAAACTAACCATAGATTTGCCATATGACCCAGCAATACCACTGCTGGGTATATACCCAGCAGAACTGAAAACAAGAACACAAACCGATATATGTACACCAATTCATAGCAGCATTGTTCAGTATTGCCAAAAGTTGGAATCAACCCAAATGCCCATCAACAGATGAGTGGATCAATAAAATGTGGTATATACATACAATGGAATACTACTCGGCTTTAAGAACAAATACACTACAAACACACGTGATAACATGGATGAATCTTGAGAACCTTATGCTGAGTGAAGCAACCCAGGCATTGAAGGACAAATACTACATGACCTCAATGATATGAAATAAGCAAGCTGCCTCAGAGAGCTAGAGACTGGAAGATAGGTTTACAGGAAATCAGGGGGTGGAGAAAGGATGTGAGTTGATGTCTGCAGGGGTGGAATCTATGATGAGCTGGCGGTAAGTATGAGCACAAAGAAGAGATAAAATGGGGGCAAGGGGTTGCCTTTGGGTGGGGGCTTTGCGGGTTTGAGGGGGTCTGGGGATGGGCTAATGGGTAATATTGCCCAAAAAAGTGGGGGGAGGGAGGGGCAACATACGAACATAGGAGATTGTCAGGTGTTGGTTGAGAGTAAAATGCTGAGAAAACCGTATCAAAATATAATTAGGAGGGTTACCTGTTTAGGATGCTGGGAGGGGATGGTATGACACGGGACGGACTCCTGGGGAGTGTCTGAGTGCTCATTTTGCCAGGGTGGGTTGTACCATTGGGTAGAGACCCAAATAGTGAGAGTGGGGGTGGACCCACATCCTGGGGAGGACTAATGCCATCAAATAGAGGGAACTGTATCTCTCGAGAGAAAGGGTGGCTCCCAGGGCATTAGGGCAGTTGAGCAAGTCAGGCCCTGAACACTGTTGCAAGTATCTCTGGACGTGGCTCCTCAGGAAATGGAGATTGGCTATCGCTGTAGGCCCCAAGGGGAGGGGAAAATGGTTGTGGGGAAGAATTAAAAAAGGAAAGATGTTTTCCTGAACATTTTTTTTTTATTGGAGAAGTTGTAAGTTTCCAAAACAATCATCTATAAAATACAGGACTCCTGCATGTCACCCCACCACCAGTACCTTGCATTGGTGTGGAATATTTGTTACAACTGATGAGAGCACATTTTTATAGTTGCACTATTAATTAAAGTCCATGGTTTAACTTAAGATTCACTGTTTGTGTAGTATAGCTCCATGAATTTTTCAAAAAATTTTATCCTGTTACCGTATATACAATCTAACATTTCTCCCTTTTAATTGTATTCAGATATTTATATTTCAGTGCTGTTAATTTGCATTCGCAATGTTTTGCTACCAACACAACCATCCATTACCAAAACATTTCCATCATTCCAAATAGGAACCCTGTATAATTTAAGCCTTAGCTTTCCCATTCCCTATCCCCACCCTGTCCCCTGGTTACCTGTATTCTAAATTCTGACCCTATGAGTTTGCTTATTCTAATTGTTCCTACAATATCTGTCCTTTTGTATCTAGCTTATTTCACTCAAAATGATGCCTTCAAGGTTCTTCATGTTATTACATGCACCAGACTTTATTCCTTTTTATGGCTGAGTACTAATTTATTGCATGTGCATACCACATTTTAGGCAACCGTTCATGGGTTGATGTACACTTGGGTTGCTTCCACCTTTTGGCAATTTTGAATAATGCCTCTACAAACCATGTGCAAACATATGTTCATGCCCATGCTTTCAATTCTTTTGGGTATATAACTAGCAGATGGATTGCCTGGTGATATGGTAATGTTATACTTGGCTTTCTGGGAAAATACCAAACTGGCTCCCACAGCAGTTGCACTATTTTACGTTGCCATCAGCAATGAATGAGTGATTCCCTGGACAATTTTTAATCACAAGCCTAACCTTATGTGGGTTTAGGTTCACAATTCACACTTCCTCTGTGGGAATACAAACAAACAAAGAAACAAACAACAATGACTCCAAAGAGATGTACTTTAAATGAGTAAACAGTAATCCCAGGTGCAAATACAAGCCCTCTCAAGAAACGCTCCTTAATTCCAAGTCATAAAAAGAATTTTAAATAAAATTCCAATGAATTATTAAAAATTGCATAACAAGATTTATAGCAGTTTAATGTAGTTATGAATTCCAAAAATAGATATTGGATTATGTTTGTAATCTGGTCTGTACCTGGGCATGATTGAGTTACAAATGGGGCCTTGATTGGGCCACAGATAAAAGGTAAGGCAAAGGACAGAGATGAGGGTTTTTGATGTTGGAATTTTGATGTTGGAGTTTGATGATGAAGCCTTAAGCTGGAGCCTCAGGAAGTAAGCTCACAGAGGAGGATAAAGCCAGCCCCAGGAAGAGAGGAACCCTGAGCCCAGGAAGGAGCAAGACCTGGGAAGAAAGGAAACTTGAACCCAGAGAGAAGCAAGACTCTGGAAGGGAGGAACCCAGGAAGCCTGAACCCTGGCAGACGTTGCCAGTCCTCTTGCTCCAACACCTGAAAACAGACTTTGGTGAGGGAAGTGATTTATGCTCTATGGCCTGGTATCTGTAAGCTCCTACCCCAGATAAACACCATTTATAATAACCAACCAATTTCTGGTATTTTGCATCAGCATCCCTTTGGCTGACTAATACATGCTTCTTTGAGTGGGAGTCATATTTTTTGGGTGTTTTTATGTTACTTTGTTAACTTTAGTAAGTAACCAAGACATGTAAGTGTCAGTCCACACAATGTCCTTCTGCCCGGAGTCTTCTCACATGTACACCTCTGTCCGTGTTTCTTTAATGACCCCAGGTACTGAGCAATGTGAAAAAACAAGGGAATCTCTCCAGTCTCCTGAGACATCAAAGTGGTTTTCTAGTAGGAATTTGCATAGCCTTCTTAAATTTTGCCTTGGAATCTCCATGGAAATTCATTTCTCAACAGAGGGGTATTTTTTTTTTCAGGTACCAGGGCCTGGGATTGAAAGTGAGAACTCATAAGTGGGAAGCCAGCACTCAACTACTGAATCATATTGGCCCCCCCAAGTTATTGTTTTTTTCCATTTGTTTTACTTAGTGTTTGTCTTTGTCTTTAGGAGGCACTGGGAACTGAACCCAAGACCCACCATGTGAGAAGCAGGCACCCAACCACTTGAGCCACATTCGCTCTCCAGAGGTATTTTTAATTACTCTATTACCTAGGTCCCATTTACCCAATTGAAGAACAAGATCATTGGCAAGAGCTCATGAAACTGTCAATACCCAGACATCACCTGGAGGTGAGACCACAATTCTTCTTGCACTTCTAGACACATTGCCTTTAATTATGCCCATTGTGTGGATTTACTTACACTTACATTTTTCAATTTCATGAATGTTGGATAAAGGATGATAGATTCGTAAACTGTTTTTCAACTCAGGAATTTCCATTAGTGAACTAGGCAGCTTACTCTGCTTTAACAAGAAGAGATTTATATGGGTAAAACCATTTACCAGTAGGAGCTGGCAGCCCCTGAGGGGTCAATCATTGATCCTAAAGGTAGGGATGTGACCTGCTCATAACCATTACACATTTCCCCAGACCGGCTCCTTTATATACCATTTGCATGTTATCAAAGAGCTCTGCTCTGCTGTTCCATATTTCCTGGAATTTCTCTCTGATATTACCCACAACACAAATGCAAAGACTATCTGGTGGACTTCTGTGATGGGAGTGGTTTTCAGCAGGGCCCAATAATAAGCTGCCAATTGTAATGCGAAAAAAGCTCTTTCTCCTTCATCAAGAGACACCACTGGGGGGCGGTGCTTGACTTGTATCAGAGACTCCATTTCTAAGTGTCTTAGTGACTGCCTCCAAAAACATCTGTGCCTACTTGTTTTTGTTCTGGACCCTAGTCAAATTCAGAATTAGTTCTAGTAACTCAACATATAGGAGTTAGTGTGGCATATATAACTGCCAATATCCAAATAGCCCAGAAGGCATTGCTTCTTCCTTATTCATCCAGCAGAGGCAATGCTATTCTATATATCTGGGGAATGTTTCTAGAAGTCCTGGACCATGTTATTCTTAGAAATTTTGTTTTTAGGGTTGGGTCCTATATTTTAGGCAGTTTGATTAACCATCCTTAGCTATGAAGACTCAAATAGTTTCTGAGTCTTTGCTTTTTACCTCAGAGAGAAAGTATCATAATATTACTAATAAAATGAATTACCTTGCTTTTAGTACTGCTCAGGTCTAAATTGTTCCTAACACGGGAACAGATGTGGTTCAAGCAGTGGAGCACCCACCTTCCACATGGCCTTGCTTCTCGATGCCTCCAGAAAAAAACAAAAACAAACAACAAGCAAAACAAATGAGAAAACAACTCAGGGGAGCCAATGCAGCTCGGTGGTGGAACACCAGCTAGCCACATATGAGGTACTGAGTTCAATCCCCGACCCCTGGTACCTCAAAAAGGAAAAAATTGTTCCTAACATTGTTGTGAGGGTTTGAAGCTATTTGGACATATAATATCATGTTCTTAAAACTAATCCATTCCTGTGAGTGCAAATCTATTGTACATAGGGCCTTTCGATTAAGTTAGTTGCATTAAGGCATGGCCCAGGATGGGTCTTATCTTCTTCCTGGAGTCCTTTATAAGAGAATGTAATTCAAAAAGAGGAGAGAGAACGCCTGGAAGCAGGAGGCTGGAGGCAACGAAACCTGGGAGAGAAGGGAAAGACCAGGCTTTGCAGCTAAGTGCCTTGCCACGGAGTCCAGGATTGCAGACAGCCAGTATCCAGGGAGAGAGTATGGCCTGATGGTGCCTTGATTTGTACATTTTTCTCAGTCTTGGAAGTGGAAAGTTGTAAGCTAATAAATCCCGGTTGTAAGTGGAGCGAAGGTGGGTGTGGGGAGGCGAGCGGGTGAGTGGGGTGAGGCCGAGCTGGCACAGGGGCAGAGCGCGCAGCAGGAATGAAGGCCACGGGCTTCGTGGACTCCTGCACGGGGCCCAGCAGGAGATGCGTGGATTCTCTAAAACTCAACCAAGAGCTCCCAGATAAGGAACATTTGCCCCGAAGGTAAAAAGGTGATTGAGACAGGACCACTCTTCAAAGCGCTGTCTCTAGTGGGGAGACAATACAACACAAAGCTTCCTTAGGGAGGGGAGGGCCCCAGGAAGCAGGGCTGTGGAAGGTCTTGTCACAAGGTCTCCCAATGGAAGAAGTGGCTGGAAAACCAGGACTCCAGACTGATGGCTCCTGGTTCAGGGCTCATCTCCCCCACATTCCCTCTAATTACTGCCAGTGAAGATTGCTGCTAAAATTGATTCAACTCCTCACCTGAATAATGCCACACCTCTAGTGGACCCCTCGGTGTTTGGATATGGAACACACAAACAGCCCTTGGATGATGGCATTAAGCAGTTAGGGGCCTCCGTACATCAAAGGGCAGTAATAGAAGAATTCAAAGTGCCTGATAAAATGGTTGGATTTATTATCTGCAGGGGAGGTGAGCAGGTTTCAAGGATTCAAGCAGAATCTGGCTGAAAATTCAGATTGCTTCAGAGTGCTGGGATTCCAGAGAGGCCCTGTGTACTTGCCAGAACCCCAGAAAGTACTGGACATGCCAAACGGCACCTGGGACAGGTTGTGGACTGCTGTCAGAATGGACCTGGCTTTCCTAACAGTGTAGACAGTCACAGTACAGGTCAGGAGGTACTTATCCCAGGGTCGAAAGTAGGCCTGGTTATCAGCAAAGGAGGGAAAACAATAAAGCAGCTGTAGGAACAGACAGGTTTGAAAATGGTCTTGAGCCAAGATAACCCATTGCCCACAAGAGCAGACAAGCCTCTTCACATCAACCGGAGACCCATTTAAAGTACAACAAGCAAGAGAAACGGTACTAGAGATCATCCGAGCTAAACAGCAAGCAGACTTCCGGGATGTACGCAGTGATTTCATTTCCCAAATGGGAGGAAGCAGTATAGAGGTGTCCATGCCTCGGTTTGCTGTTGGGATTGTAATAGAAAGAAATGGGGAAATGATCAAAAAGATCCACAATGATGCTGGTGTGAGGATGCAGTTTAAACCAGATGAAGGGATTAGTCCAGAAAACCTGTGCTGCGCAGCATATGGGCCTTCCAGAGTGGTGTCAGCGTGCAGCGCATGTCATCAACGAGCTTATTCTTACAGCCCAGGAAAGAGACGGCTTCGGACGACTTGCAGTAGCCAGAGGAGAGGCTGCGACCGTGGTGGCTGGAGCGTGGGGACCCTAGGTGGCATGCAGCAGACAACAGGCACAGGGCCAGTGGGTGAGTGAGGCCTCGCCCCAGGCAAAGGGGGTGAGAATAGCACAAGTGTAAATCAAGTCAGGAGCACAGGTGGGGCTTCAGCGAAGCCCCCTCCGAGCACTGACCCCAGCCTGCGAATATTCACCACCAGGGGAATTCCTCAACAGACGCAGGTGGCCAGATACCTCACAGATGAGAAGGCTGGTGGTCAGTGTTGGGGCACCCAGAGCCTTTGGACAGAGCACCTTTGGCTAGCCACCTGCGACATCAAAACACTTCCTCCGAGGAGCTCAGGGGGCTTCCCAAATATTGCTGCTAAAGTGAATGGAACCTCCCTTGAAATCATTGTGGAAGAAAACCTATTTGTTACAGAGATTTTTAGATTCAGACCTTTTGATGAAAAATCATTTTATTCTGTGAAACACTCTTTATAATAGAATTTTTCTAAAAATCGGGAAAAATTCAATAAGAATTAGTGATAATTTTTGTTTCATTATTTTTGTTGTTATTTCAAATGTGTAAGCTCTGGGACACCTTTTGGAGCAATGCCTGCAAATTCAGGCACCAGAATGCTCAGAGCAGTTACATGTCAACAGAGTTTTTTGTTTGTGTGTCTTTATTTTATTTACAGCTTTTTCCATTGCAACAAAAAGTGGCTTAGAAGTCTTAGGTGGTAAGTAACAAGTCCTTTAAAAATTTTTTAAAACTGTGTTTAAATATTCTTAAATGTATAAATTCATTCAATGTTGTTTTACTTCTATGTTCTTGTACCTTGACCATCTGGTTTTATTGCATTTTTTTTTTTTTTAAAACTGAACTGTTATGTATTGTATGTATTGTATGTATGTATTGTATGTATTGTATGTATGTATTGTTATGTATTGTAATTAATTATATGAATTCTGAATTGAGACAGGTAATTGTATTGCTGTCCAAGAGATTGGGAGGGGACATTTCATAGGGTCTGTATAATTTTTAGAGTTCTAAAGGAGTAATATAAAAATGCGTTAATGTTTTAAGCATGTGTTTTTTTCATGTCTCCATTACCCAGTCAAAACTGTGTGTACCTCCAACCTTGTTTTGTTTTAAAAACAAAACAAGGTTTGTGGGATGATGGTGTCAGATTAGGCAGACAAGGCTCAGCTCTCTCAGAAAAACAGAGAAAGAACCAAAATCTGCTGGAGGGAACTGCTTTGGGGGTCAGCAGCCCAGGACAGTGCTGCACAGCTCCCAGGGTGGTGAGGGACAGAGAGATGAAGAGCCTGGAACAACAAACTCTTAGTTACTAAACCTTCCAGGTGCCAGGAAAGGCTCCCCTCTCCCATCTCCAGTGTATTAAGCAGGGGTAAAATCCCTGGTTCATTGCAGCTGACTGAGAGGGGAGCAGACGTCTTTCTCCCTGTCAGCTGTTACAAGGGAAAAGGGAGGGGGAGTCAGGGGACTTTTCTTCAGTGAATTTGGCCAGTGGAGTCTATTTGAATCCTACTAACACCCAGACCAAAACAAAGGAAAACCAAGAGAGACACATCCCTGGAAAGGTGTATCAAAAAGTGCCATCTACTGGCCAGTCTTGAAATTGCATGGACAGAAACTGCAGTTGCATGGACAAAACTTCTGGGGGAAAATCTGTGCCCCAACAGTGAGTCGCTGGTAAGATTTTGATAACTTAAGCTTGGAAATTTAAAAAACTTAGGGTGAGTTGAACCAATTATCAAGGAAGAGCTGTGAAAAAAATACTAACAATAGGCAAGAGAGAGAAATTGGCCATCTGAGTAAATTCACCAACATACTCAGCTGCCTAGACATCGACAAAAAATTACAAGGTATACTAGGAAATAGGGAAAGCTGAGCCAAAGGAGCAAACCAAATATCCTGAAAAGATACAGGATTTAAGACAATTAATCGATGATAATCACACAACTCTCCTAAATCAAATTAAAGAACTTAAAGAAAAATGACTAAAGAGATAAAGGTTATTAAAAAGACACCGAGTGAGCATAAAAAAACAATTTGGAAGTCTGCAAAGAAAAGTATCAGACCTTATGGGAATGAAAGGAAAGATGGATGAGATTAAAAATACATTACCGGCATATAAGAACAGGTTTAAATTACTTGAAGAATTAGTATTTGTGAAGATAGAACATCTGAACTGGAAATGATAGGAGAACAAAAATAGAAGAAAACGGAAAAAATGGAACAGGGTCTCAGGGAATTGAATGGCAACATGAAACACAAAACTATAAGTATATCAGTGTCCCAGAAGGAGAAGAAAATGGAAAAAGGGCGGAAAGAACATTTGAGGACTTAATGACAAAACTTCCTGACCCTTATGAAAGACATAAATATCAGTATCAAAGAAGAACAATGCATGCCAAACAATAAATACAAAAAGACCCACTCCAACACACCTACTATTCAGAATGACAAATATCAAGAGATAATAAGAAGATTCTGAAAGCAGCAAGAGAAACGCAAAGCAACACATATAAGGGAACGTTAAGATTAAGTGCTGACCTCTCAACAGAAACCATTGAGGAGAGAAGGAAGTGATATGGGGGATTTAAGGTACTGAAAGAGAAAAACTGCCAGCAAAGAATTCTGTATCCAGCAAAAGTGTCCTTCAAAAATGAAGAGTTCAAAGTCTTCACAGATAAACAAAAACTGATAGAATATGTTATCAAAAGACCAGATTTACAAGCGGTACTAAAGGCAGTGATGCAGCCTCAGAGGAAAACAAGGGTAAGAGACTTGGAGAAGAGTGTAGAAATGAAGATTATTAAAATAGTACATTAAAGGCTGAAAAAAAGATAGACAATTGTATGATATGACAACAGAAAGCCAAAGTCAAATGGATGATGTAAATAATGCCTTTACAATAAAAAACTGAATGTCAACAGATTGAACTCCCCAATAAAAAGACATAGGCTGATAGAATGGATAGAATAGAATATGAGCCACCTACATATTGTCTATAAGAGATTCACCTCAGATGTAAGGACACAACCAGGTTAAAAGTGAAAGGTTGGAAAAAGATATTTCACATGAATAGTAACCAAAATAGAGCTGGAGTAGCAACACTAATATCAGACAAAATAGACTTCAAATGCAAAACTCTTGTAAGGAATATAGAAGGTCATTATATATAAATAAAAGGGGCAATTCAGCAAGAATAAATACCTATACTAAATATTTATGTACCAAACCTGAGTACCCCAAGATGCATGAGGCACACATCGATGAAGCTGAAGGGAAAAATAGATATCTCTACAATAATAGCTGGAGACTTAGTACATCATTCTAAGTATCGTATAGAGCATCTGGACAGAGGATAAATAAAGAAACAGAGAGCTTGAATAATATAATAAATGAACTAGACGTAACAGACATCTATAAAGCATTGCACCCCAAAACATCAGGTTATGCATTCTTTTCAAGTGCCCACAGATCCTTCTCCAAGAGAGACTTCTATGTTAAATCACAAAACAAGTCTCAATAAATTTAAGAAGATTTAACTTTTACAAAACATATTCTCTGATCATAGCAGAATGAAGCTAGAAATCAATAATGGATGGAAAAAGGGAAATTCATCAATACATGATCATTAAACAACACACTCAAATAATCAGTGGCCCCAAAAAAGAAAATGCTAGGGAGTTAAGCAAATATTTTGAGATGAATGAAAATGAGAACACAACATATCAAAACTTATAGGACACTGCAAAGGCAGAAGGAAATTTATAGCCTTCAATGCTTACATTAAAAAAGAAGAGCTAAAATTAAAGCTCCAACTGCACATATGAAGGAACTAGAAATAGAACAACAAACTAATTCCAAACCAAGCCAAAGAAAAGAAATAGTAAAGATCAGAGAAGAAATAAATGAAATTGAGAACAAAAAACAATAGAGACTCAACAAAACCAAAAGTTGGTTCTTTGAGAAGATCAACAAAATTGATGAATCCTTAGCTAGACTGACAAAAAAAGAGAGACAACGTGAATAATTAAATCAGAAATGGGAGGGGGGCATTACCACTGACCTGCAGAAATAAGAGAGATCATAAGAGGATCCTATGAACAAGTGTATGCCAGAAGGATACTATGAACAATATTCCCAAAAAACTAGAAAATGTAGACAAGATGAAAAAATTCCTAATAAAAACACAAACAACCTACACTGACCCTAGAATAGAAGACTTCAACAAACCAATCACAAGTGAAGAGATTGAAACAGTCATCAAAAACCTCCCAAAGATGAAAAGCCCAGGATCAGATTGTTTCAAGGTGAATTCTACCAATCATTCAAAGACAACCTAATATCAGTCTTGCTCAAGCTCTTCCAAAAACTTGAACAGGAAAAAATTCTACCAAACTCATTCTATGAAGCCAACATCACTCTAATACCAAAACCAGATAAAGATACTATGAAAAAAGAAAATGATAGACCAATATCTCTAATGAATATAGATGCAAAAATCCTCAACAAATACTTGCAAATAGAATCCAAAAGCACATTAAAAGAATTATACACCATGATCAAGTGGGTTTTATCCCAGGTACACAAGGGTTGTTCAACAAAAGAAAATCAATTATGGTAATAAACCATATTGATACATTAAAAAAAAGAAAAATCACATGATCCTCTCGATTGATGCAGAAAAGACATCTGACAAAATACAGCACCCTTTCTTGATATAAACACACTGAATGATAGGAGTAGAAGGAAGCTTTCTCAGTATGGTAAAGTTCATATATGAATGCAAAACAGCTAGCACAATAGCTAGGTTGTACTCAATGGTGAAAAACTGAAAGCTTTCCTGCTGAAATCAGGAACAAGACAAGGATGCCCACTGTCAC
The DNA here is from genome assembly GCF_030445035.2 of Dasypus novemcinctus. Classification (NCBI taxonomy): domain Eukaryota; kingdom Metazoa; phylum Chordata; class Mammalia; order Cingulata; family Dasypodidae; genus Dasypus; species Dasypus novemcinctus. Next base: position 21,558,152 of record NC_080676.1, on the reverse strand, counting down.
CATTATTATTTGATATTGTGCTAGAAGTTCTAGCTAGAACAATTAGGCTAGACCAAGAAATAAAAGGCACCCAAATAGGAAAGGAAGAAGTAAAACTTTCACTATTCGTTGATGACATGATCCTTTATCTAGAAAATCCTGAAAAATCCACAAAAAAAGCTACTACAATAGATGAGTTCAGCAAGGTGATGGGATACAAGATTAATATACAAAAATCAATAGTATTTCTATACACTATTGATGTGCATTCTGATGAAGAAATCAGAAAAAAAATTTATAATAGCAATTAAAATAATCAAATATTTAGGAATAAATTTAACCAAGGACATAAAGGACCCATATTCAGAAAATTATAAAACTTTGCTAAAAGAAATCAGAGAAGACTTAAATAAATAGAAGGACATTCTTTGTTGATGGATTGGAAAAGTAAATATTGTTAAGATGTCAATTCTACCTATGTCAATTCTACCTAAACTGATTTATAGATTCAATGCAATCCCAATAAAAAATCCCAACAGCCATTTATGCAGATATCGAAAAGCTAATAATCAAATTAATTTGGAAGGGTAAGACACTCCAAATAGATAAAAACGTCTTAAAAAAGAAGAAAGAAGTTGGGAGTACTCTCACTTCCTGACTTTAAAGCATATTACTTAGCTACAGTGGTAAAAAAAACAACGTGGTACTGGCCTAAGGACAGACAGATTGACCAATGGAATAAAATCAAGAACTCAAAAATTGGCACTCACATCTACAGTGATTTTTTTAAAAAGCTTTATTTATTTATTTATTGCCCTCTCCCCCCACCCCACTTCCCTTTGCTTGTGCTCACAGTCTGCTCTCTGACTGTATTGTGTGCTGACTGTGTCTGCTTGTCTTTTAGGAGGCACCGGGAACTGAACCTGGGTCCTCCTATGTCGGAGGGAGGCACCCAATTGCTTAAGCGACCTTCATTTACTGATTGTTGTGTCTATCATTGTGTTTCCTTGTTGTGTCTCCTCATTGCATCATCTTGTTTCATCAGCTTGTTGAGTCAGCCGGTCATCTCAGTTCTCTCTCTTGCTTGTCTTCGTTAGGAAGCACCCTGAACTGAACCCAGAACCTCCAATGTGATAGGTGGGCACCCAAATGCTTGAGCCACATATGCTTCTCCAGTCAACTGATTTTTGACAATCCTATTAAGTTCACCCAGCTGGGCCAGAACAGTCTATTCAACAAAAGGTGCTGGGAAAACTGGATAGCCATATCCAAAAGAAAGAAAGAAGACCCCAATGTCATACCTTATAGAAAAATTAACTCAAAATGTATCAAAACCTAAATATGAAACAGCCATCATAAAATTCCTAGAAGAAAATGTAGGAAAACATCTTCAAGATCTTGTGGTAGGTGGTAGTTTCTTAAACCTTACACCCAAAGCACAAGCGACAAAAGAAAAAAATGATAAATGGGACTTCCTCAAAATTCCTCAACACTTTTGCACCTCAAAGGTGAGAGTTGAGGAATTTTCTTGTTTGTTTGTCTGTTTTGTGTTTATTATTACTGAAATAATGAAAATGCTCTAATAATGATTGAAGTGATGAATGTACAACTTTATGATTATGCCAAATACCACTGATTGTACACTTTGGATGAACTGTATGCTTATTAATATGTATCAGTAAAATTGGGGGACACAATTCAATTCATGACATGGACCTACTGAAAATGTTACGATAAATATAGAACTTCTGAATCCCTTAGAGTAGCATTTATTTTTCTTTATTGCTTTTATTATAATATCCTCTGATTAGCTATATAGTTTCTAAATTAACATTATTAATTGTTTCAAACCATTTAATTGTGATATAATTTTGCACTGGTTCATTAATACTGGGAGAATTATCCTTTATTAGTTTGAAGTTAATGTATATATTGCAAATTTGTTTAAATGATGCTTTGTTTATGTAATCTTTTAAATAATAGCTTAACATATATATTGTAAAAATAATAGGACCAAAATTTAACTTCACTAGAGGAACATAAAAACTCCAGTTTTTCTGAAGGAAAAGTCATTGGTCTTGGTCTCTGACATACCTTTATTCAATTTTGGCTGCCAGCTTAAAGATCTAAAGCACATGCTGTTAATTTACTCTTTGAAGCCTGGCTTTTCTTATTTATGAAATAATTTCTATCAAATAATTGACCCAAAATATATACGCCTCAAGTGTTAGCTGTCCTTCTCTCTCACTTGCCTTGAGAATAAATATTTGCATCTATTTTATGTTTTTGTTATGAAACAGGTTTTCTTAATACAGCAATTATTTAGTTTTCAATACTGTCTTTTCAGTATTTCTAACAGTCAGTGAATGGTGTCAATAAAAATTAAAGATGAAGAAATTTTATATATCATCTCTTACACAAGTAATATCTTCAATTTTAATTTTTAAAAAAGAGTGTAACTTTATGGGAGAAGGTAATAGTGTTATTTACTTTACTTACTCTTGTAATAAAATTTTAGGGAAGTGGATGTGACTCAAGCAGACAGGCTTCTACCTACCACATGGGAGGTCCCAGGTTCGGTTCCTAGTGCCTCCTAAAGAAGACAAGCAAGACCATAAACTGACACAATACCCTGGTGCAGCGAGCTGTCACAACAAGATGATGATACAATGAAGAGATACAACAGGTGATGCAATGAATAGACACAACAAGAGAACACAGTAAGAGACACAACAAGTAGGAGAGGAGGTGGCTCAAGCCATTGGGCACCTTCCTCCCACATGGGAGGTCCCAGGTTCAGCTCCTGGAGCCTCCTAAGAAGAGGAGCACACAACAAACAGACACAGAGAGCAGACAGTGAGTGCAAAACAATGAAGGGGGAGAAATAAATAAAATATTTCTTTAATTGTAAATAGTTCTACAAAAGAAAATGAAATAAAATTGTTAGTAACAGCTAATTAGTAACAGAGACTTCAGTACTACGAATAGGGTGTGCTTATAGGTGCAACTAATGCAGATCATTTTCTGCTAGCTCTATGCATGCCCGGGTAGATTGAATGCCCTGGAGCCATGTTATTCAAACAGGCATTTTTCTCCCCCTTTCTTGGAACACATACACACAGCATTTTATGCAATGTGCGTTTTAATATAATAAAAAAGTGTGGCAATATGAGATATAGGGGAAGGATTTAAGAGAAGGAGATATAGTGTGTCTCTTTGCCTGGCAATAAGAAGGTGTGCCACATCAGGCAGAGAAAAAAAAAGCCAGTTCCCTTGGAAATTTTACTTCTATGAGCATTTATTCTTGTGATTCCATGCATTATCTAATTTTCTCCTGTGAGGTGGTTTCCTGAAAGTAAGCTCTGCAATACAGAAAGCTAAGAATAATATTAAAGTTTTTAACAATTCAGTTGATTTATTTTAATCCAAATTTATTTCACTTTGAGTTTGGGATTATGCAAGAATCTACAAATTCTGAGAGGGAAACTGTAGCCTCTTCTTTGGATATTTTTCCTGGGTGTGATTGTGTATCAAGAAATCAAAACCCGCAGCTCTTTCCTAATTATAGAATGGTGTCCTTACTATGTAACAGGAAGATGTTAAGTAATTTTTTAAAAATCTTACGGTGATAAAAATGAATAGTAAAATAACAAAAATACATGGTTATCAAACCGAAAGTCAATTGGTAATGGCTAGAGACATTTTGGATTGTCACAACTTGGGGGTGGGTGCTACTGGTGTCTAGTACTTAGGTGCCAGGGATGGTGCCAAACACCCTACACTGAGTGTGACAGTTCCCAGGACAGAGTCATCTGTCCCAAAATGACACAGTGTCAAGGTTATGAAACTCTGTCCAATGTGGTTAGCTTTATATTGGATGAGAACACTGGGTTGTCATGTGTACATAATTTCTCTTAAATGCCTCAGAGAATAAACTGAATCTTACGAGCAATACAGAGACAGACATGTTCAAATAGACTCAGAGTAAATTGGAGGCCAGCAAGAGTAATGAAAGGTTAACAGAAATTCACCTGTTTACAAATTTTGGTGTTCAATAAAACAGAGTTGGGAAAGACAGGATCTAGTAAAGAGGGAAGAACGTCACTGATCATGGGCATGATGTATATAACAGAATGTACCTAAAATAATCTTTCATACATTCATTCAATTTATTTATGGAGGACTTACTAAATGGTAGACTCTGGGTTAGACATGAGAGATTTAGAAATGAATTAGTAATAGAGCCATGTGGATAGAAGACAGCTAAGGACCAGACACCTCTACAAGATGTGAATTTGCTCCACATTCTCTGTCCTTTTCCCCAGCTCTTCACCTACTCCCCAGGATTTTGGAGAAGGTAATAAAAACATAGAGAAAAATAATGCTAAGTTGACTTAACAGTTTCACAAAAAGACGTATTGAAACCAGAAATAATGCCATGAAGACTGAGAGCTAAGATAAATTCTCTACAGCAAAACCACTTCACAAGCTAAAAGTTGTGATAGGAAATTTCATCCTGATCTCATGTGTCAGTGTGGAGAAGGATGATATGTAGATCTTCCTTCAGACAATCACTGAACCCAGGTAGGTGTGTTTGTGTGTGTGTGTGTGTGTGTGTGTGTGTGTGTGAAATCACACAGAACAAGTAGCAGACAAGTATAAAATTAACAACAGAATCTGGGGATTCTCCCACATTTTATAAAAAGAAGCATAAAGTTGCTGCCAAGTCAATCAAAAGGTGAGGAATCAGGAGACACAGCATGGTGTTCACAATGTGAGGAATTCACGTGAGATGAGGATGGACTTGCATAGAACCCAGTGATTTTAACAACTCAGAAAAATTTGAGTTTTCCATGACTAGACTCAAAAGAGAGATGGAATCAGGTGCTAATGGGCTTGTTGATTTATGTGAATTGAGAATTCAGAGATAGTGAAGCAGGCTAGACAGGGAATGAATAGACAGATCTGAAACCTTGACAGAAGTCCACATGGGCACCAATAATGCCAAGATGGCTGCCGAAGACTCTCACGAGAAATCCAACAAGATTTCCTCTAGAAGCCAGGAGAAGTCCCAGATATTCTCCAGGGGTCTTATCATTGGGCCCTGTCAGGGGATTGATGGGTGGGGTAATTAATTAAAACAGCAACCAGATGGGACTCTCCCGTCATTAGCAAAGGGACAGATAATTAATGGTTTAAAAAGAAAGTGCAAAGGCCTCTTGCTCTCTTTCGCCATCGCCCTGTCCCTGTGCCTGTTCATGCCTTATTCTGGTTTCTTCACCCCCATCTGGATCAATATGCAAGTAAAACCAGGGATTTATAATCTGTAATGCGGAATTGTAATCTGTAAAGCAACCCACTTTATCACTCTTCAGCTCCTTCCTCTTTACCTGGGACCCATGACCTGTTATTTTCTCCCATTTCTCTTCCCTCCCTACCTGAATAAATTACTGGCCTAATCAATGTGGCTTGCTCTTGAAATTCATTTCTAGAAATTTAGTCAAGAACTTAGACAAAATCTGGTTACAATAGTAAATATAGAATACCTTTTCAAGTGGGTCAGTGGTAAAGGACAGACAGTTTCAGTCAGGATTTAGTAAGGTTTATGGTTTGGGAATAAATTTTCATTGGTTCACAGGTGGAAATAAGGGTAAGGAATAATTGAATTTTGAATAATTATAGAAAACAGTGAAAAAATGGATGGAGTAATTTTTCAGAGGGATAACCAGGAGGGGTGATTACCTTGGGAAATAAGAACAATTCACCCACATTTCAGGTTAATGGTTATTTTCCATTTTTAAGCTTAGGTCTAACCACATTCTAAGAAAGGTCAGCTCTGGACCTGGGAAGAAATTACTGAAAGGGATGTAAGCCCTTAAGGGATTTAGGTGGAATGTCAAACTATTACTTACATTGCTTGTCCCTGAAATTGCAAATGAAGATGTGAATTAAAAAACCTTGTGCATGGCGGTGGTTGAAGGGCAAAACAGGTGAGAGTTCAGTGTGAAGCAACATTGACAGGACCAGCATTCCTGGTTCAAATTCTCATCCCTCCACTTCACAGTAAGATAGACTTAAAGACGTGTAATTATTACTCTGTTCTCCAAATTTCTCACTGTAAATCGGGGATAATAACTTTGTGTGGCAATTGCATTAGATATTGAGTGTAAAGTAGTTAGTACACAGCCTGACATAAAATAAGGGTTAGAACATAATAACTGGCTATTACTGCTAGTAGAAAAAGTATAGGCAGAGAAGAAATACAGTGACAGAAACACAGGTAATGCTATTCTTATGGAGAAAAAGGCTTAAAGAAAGGAAATGAAAGAAGCAGAAAGAGTATTGTTATTAAATTTGAAAAAACACAAAATGTGTACTGGAGTGCATAGAAATCAATAGAGGAGCAATTTATGAGAAGCTACTTAGATATTTAATGCTACAAAAGTGCAGAGTAATTCCTAATATTTGTGTGGTTCTGTATAGTTTATAAAATTTCACATCCAATACCTTATTTAATTCATTTACTCTTTACTTAATTCTTAATGTATTACATCTAAAGAAAACTTTTATTAAATTAGTGGGAGCAGAAGCCAGAGCTTCTGAAGTGACTCTAACCTTAATTGTTGCCGTTTGTTTGTTCTATTGACCAGGCACTTGGCTTAGTTCTGTGTATGTACTATCTGGTTCAGTTTCCTCTAAAATTCTGTGATTAAATATTATGACCTCTACTTTTGCAAAATAAGGAATAGAGAAAAAATGCCCACAAGTTTGCACAGCTCCTATATGATGGAATAAGGCTTAAACCAACTCTGTCTGCTTCTAACTTGGTAGAAGAAACAACAGTACACTTTTCCTTCAGTAGGTATGATGGTTAAGGAGTGCTGCAATCATGCCGTGGCAATGGATGTGACGGAATGAGTGAGCCAAGAGGCTTGGAAGACACAAGTAAACTGTAAAAGATTCAGGTGAAAAATATAGAGAAGAAAAATGAATAAAGCTTCATATATTTGTGTCATACAAAGGCAAGTACCTGAGAAATGAGGAGAATATCAGAAACTACAACCAGAAAAAAAAAAAAAAAAGAATGAGATTTCTAACACACGCTAGAGAGTCAAAACTTCATGGTCTACCACTTAGACTTTTTACTCTGAAGTTATTTTAGTACAGAGTTCCCATATATTCTTCACCCATCTTTCCCTAACTTTCTATTACACAAATAATATTTGTGCAGGACAGAAAATATTGCTCCATCTTGTAAAAGCATAAACAGAGATTATGTAAACTATAGCCCACGGTTAGTGGCAATGCTTCAACATGTGTTCATCAATGGTAGCAAATGTGCCACACTAATGAAAATGATGTTAGTGTGGGAAAGTGTGGGAGGGGGAGAGAGTAGGACATATGGGAATCCCCTTTATTTTTTATGTAACATTTATGTAATCTAAAGCTTCTTTAAGAAAAAAAAATAATTTTTTAAAAAGGCTTTTAAGGAGAGAGAAAAGAAATTCCAAAAGTGAGAGAAAGAAGAAGCTCTAAGGGATAAGGGATTAATTGGTAACTTTGGGGCTATATCTTAGGAGGAAATAAATTATTGTAAAAGACGTTTTTGTATTAAGGCATGGAGTTTGTATTCTTGGCTCCAAATTTCTCAACTTACCAAGATTTTCTTGACTTCAGTGTGGCAGAAAATAAGCATAGCCACTGGTCTTGAAAGAATCATGAAAATTGGCATTTCTGTGAGAACCAGCATGCACTGACAAAGGGTGTCAAGAGAGTCCCCTTTTGTCCTAAGACCCTTCTTAGTATGACAAATGTTAGATAAATTTCAGACTTATAGAAAAGTTTTCCCATATACCCTTCACCCAGCTTTCCCCAATGTTAACATAGGACAGTCAAGGTACAATGATCTAAAACAGGAAATTAAAATTGATGCAACACTATGCCCTCCAATATTGTAAAACAATAAATTTCTATTGTTTTAACTGATCAAGTTTGTGCTAATTGTTACAGCAGCTACAGGAAACTAATTAAATTGCCTTGCTAATGTTTTCCTTATTTCTTTCTTCTTCCCACTTACTACTACAATTTCTGTGTCTGCCTGGAAGCTGTCCTTCCTCACTTGTCAATAATCATCCTTATTTCTCAATTTTAATAAGGGTTAATCTCTATTAGGGCCAACATAGTTATAATAAATTATAAATGGGGGGAAATGAAAAGAATTAAATACATGTTATATATGCAGGGTCTACAAATCACACAAAAAATAACTAGTTCAATGACACAAAGTAACTGTTAGAGCGGTTTCAATTCTAGATTTAGACGCTATAAAAAGATATTTTCTTTGCACTACAACTACAAAATATCACAAATTACAACCCACTAAGTGATGGCAATTTGCATATGTAAGGATGGGTAAAGTAAAGCCTGCATCTTGATTTTATGTTTTGTTTCAGGATCATTCTGCATCTGAAAAATATTATGATATTCTATAAGGAAAAGACTTCCAAAATACCAGGAGAATGAATTTAATTTTAATTATATTGAGGGTTGAATTACCCAGAAGAATGTTCAAGTTTTATTCCCAGTCCTTTGGGTATGGACTCATCCTGTTAAGATGAGGTCAAATTGAATCAAGATGAGCCTTCACCCAATATAATTGGAGTCCATATAAGCAAAGGATATTGGACTCAGGATCAAAAGCCACAGAAGGAGACAGATGGCCTTGTGAAGGAGGCAGAGGTTGAGTTATGGGTTAGCTATTATACTGGAGCTATGTATAAACTACACAGGTAATATAGAAATAGGCTTACCTGGAGGAGTATCAGGAGCTTAGAAATCTATCTGGATTTATGGATTTTAAACTCAGGACAGTGATCTTAGTGGAAGACATAGATCCAAGAGACTTCAGCAAATGAGAGTTGAGACCAGGCAAAGAGTAGAACTAAAAGACAGAAGACCAAGTTTTGAGCCCCAGGAAATGCCAGGTTTAAAGGAGTATACAGAGAAGGTATTCATCTCACATGAAACTGAATGGACAGAGAGGTGAGAGGAGAACCAACAGGGAATGTTATTACAAATGTCATGAGAAGAAAGGGTTTAGGCAAAATTTTAAATGATGAGAAGTAGTTATATAAAATGACAACAACAACAAAAATCCTTAGATTTAGAAGCAAGGAGGTAATTGACAAACTTAGCCTTGGAAAGTTAAAAGCACTGGCCAGGGAAGAACACAAAAGGATGAACCAATGAGGGTATGTATTGCATGGAGAAAAAGGGAATATTATTTCCTCTTAATTGAAATTAGCTATGAAAAAGAAAGACTAGTAATAGAAGATTGGATAGAGGGCAAGAGAGGCTTATTAGCTTTGTATTTCTTTTTTGTTTTTCTTTTAACATGAGAAAGCCTAGTCATAATTATATGTTGAAGTGAAAGAGCAAAGTTAGAGAGTTTAAAAATACTAGAAAGAACAAGAATAATTGTTAGAGAAAGATCCTTGAAGAGATGGGAGGAAAATAATCCAGCACAGGAGGATAATGATCTTGGATAATAAAAGAAAGAGAGAGAAGACAGTAAACATGTAAACGTATGCAGAAAAAAAATTTTTTTGATGGTTGGTTGGTTGGTTGGTCTGTTTTAGAGGTACTATAGGATTTCAAAGAAGCATTTAAATGGTGGCTATTTGGTGATAGTCTGTTTAAGAAAATATATTTAAACTTATTGAAAATAGACTTAAAAATAAATTTGTGAATAAAAACTAATTTTAAGTTGGAGATCTTCTGTGGTAAGGGGGGAATGGGGAGAAAGAGAGACACAGAGATAGAGATACATTGTCTACATTTTCTTCATCTGGCTAACATAAATGTCTTTTATCCTTATACAGTCATGTAAAAAACTGGCTCCTTAAGGAAAATAATGCTACATTAAAATTATTCTCAATGTAATCATAGACTACCAAGAATCCAAAATTCTGTAGCATTAAACTGATTTAGTCCCTTCATCTGTTAAGAGTTCATAATAAAAGATAAAGAGGTAAGTTAGTGACAAATTGAAATTGAGTGATAATTTTAAAGTTCTATAAATTTTGGCCTTAACTTGCACTATTGATAAAGTTGTTTTAGTTTCACAGACCTGAGGAAGTTAACCAGTCTTTTAAATATAGCAATCTTATTGAGATTTATTTTTCTGAAAATAGGATGTATACTCCAAGATTGTTGCTTTCTGTAAACAAATTCTCCACTTGACAGACATGGGGAGAGAAAGAGATATTGTCACTTGACCCCCAAATTACTGAAGGATCTATTTGTTCTCCTAATTCATAAGAACATATTTTAATATTGTGACTTCCATTATTTTTTAAATCTACATGGGAAATGGAAATCTAATATTTCCTGTTAAAGTCTTCTCAATGAACACAACAGAATTGATCTCTCAGTGGGGTATTCTTACTGAGTTTTTAAAACCATAAATCTATAACACATTATCACTCTAATGATCAGGAGACTTTGGGAAAAATAAGGTTTATAATTACAAAGAAAGAGTTGATTCTGATGACCCAGATCAAGAAAAAAAACCAGTATAGGGAGTAAAACATTTTGAGGAAAATGTAAATTAACAGAAAATTTTAGCAGTCCATGAAGAACAAGTAAATTAAGGTATTATCATAAAAATATCTAAGAAAGTGTAAAGGAAGCCACTTTTCATGTTATTTAAGCATACTTAGTTATGAGGCAGTAATTTTAGCTGTGGCAATGACTTTAAGCAGACGGAACAGTAATTTAAAAAGCTGTTATTTTTTGTATTGTTAATTCAAAGAGTATGCTAATGTCAGATTTTAATTTACTTTAAATGAATAATATGAACTGCCCTAAAACTTTCACTGATAACTGTGTCTCTCTTGGTGCCTCACATCTTCACAAATCATTATGGCTACATTGAATCATTTCAAGTATGGCATCTTCACTTGCAGAACCAAGCAAATAGTATAACATGCCAGTAGAAATTATATTGGTGGAAAGGTGTTGTTTGATCATTATTGTTGGGAAGTTTTCAGGCTTTCTACATTCACAGAGTAGTTTTGAATAAAATTCAATATCACTCCTACATAGTTTGGCATAGCAATTAGTGTAATAATCTCATAACAGGATAGTTCTCTGGTTTTCACTCTCCAACCCACTCTCCATCCCAGCCCAGAAAGATGCATATGGATACACACATATTTGAATGTGTATATATATGTATGTGTATATATATATATGTGTGTGTGTATGCATGTATGTGTGAATGTATGTTTGAGTGTGTGTGTATGAAAAAAAAATCTTCTGGATGCTCCAACCCTGAATATTTTTAAATTTAAGAAGATATTTTTTAAATGAATGGAGAGGAACCCTGTATAATGCTTTTGGATCTGTTTATATAATTAAAGTCATACTTTGAAAAGGACAATGCAGCAATTTACAAAAAAGGATTCTGAGGAAGACTAGTCTGTAGAATTTTTATATAACATTTTCTTGAACATCCACAATAAGACGATAAAATTCCAGAATACATAACCTTGGTTGATTTGCTTAATCCTTTTCCTCACAGCCTGGTCTTAGCGCCCTCTTTTCTCTATGCAGTCTCAAGAGATAGGCTATAAAAATGTACATAAATATCCTTTAATGCCATAGACTTTTATGGAAATGACATGTTAGTTTGCTATAGCATAAGACCTTGGGTGAAAGTGGAGGTCAAGCCCAGGAAGGTTGACCATGTGTTTCAATATTCCAAAGAAAACATGTGGGAGGCCAGCAGGTGTATTCATGCCTTTAATACTCACAGAACCCAGTGGCGGCCAGTAGGGAGATACTGGGCCACCTCTCAGGGGACAGGGGATTATAAAGTCATTACAGCAGAGGCAAGCAGGTTAGTACAGGGAACAGCTTCATGCTTGGGAGTTAAAGTTTAAGGATTTATGTGGGTGCCCAGTTTCAATAACAAGTTGACCACACTTTCAGTTCCGTATCCAAGGTTCAGGCAGCTGGCCAGGTCAACCCATTCCTTCCCTCTGTTTGACAAGCAAGGAGGAGGACGGGGTAAAGGATATTTATTAACTCCTCACCCTGTAGTATCTATGGCTCTCCCAAGTGTTGAGAAGGATAAATGAATAAATAAATTAATCTAATTAAGATTATTGAGGAAGCGGACTTGGCCCAGTGGTTAGGGCGTCCACCTACCACATTCAAACCCCGGGCCTCCTTGACCCCTGTGGAGCTGGCCCACGCACAGTGCTGATGCACGCAAGGAGTGCCCTGCCACGCAGGGCTGCCCTGCGTAGGGGAGCCCCACGCGCAAGGAGTGCGCCCCTTAAGGAGAGCCCCCAGCACGAAAGAAAGTGCAGCCTGCCCAAGAATGGTGCCACCTACATGGAGAGCTGACACAACAAGATGACACAACAAAAAGAAATACAGATTCCCGGTGCCATTGATAAGGATAGAAGTGGTTACAGAAGAACACACAGAGAATGGACACAGAGAGCAGACAACTGGCAGGGGCGGGGGGGAAGGGAGGAGATATAAATAAAAAATAAATCTTAAAAAAAAAAGATTATTGCACATAGGGGGCTTGGGTGGAGCTAGCAGTGGTGGTTTAGGAATACTCTCTAAAATATAAATCAGGGGAAGTGGACTTTGCCCAAATGGATAGGGCATCCGCCTACCACATAGGAGGTCCCCGGTTCAAACCCCGGGCCTCCTTGACCCATGTGCAGCTGGCCCACACGCAGTGCTGATGCATGCAAGGAGTGCCGTGCCACGCAGCAGTGTTCCCCACGTAGGGGAGCCCCAAGTGCAAGGAGTGCGCCCTGTAAGGAGATTCACCCAGTGCGAAAGGAACTTCAGCCTGCCCAGGAATGGCACCGCACACACAGAGAGTTGATACAACAAGATGATGCAATAAAAAGAAACACAGATTCCCGGGCTGCTGACAATGACAGAAACGGACAAAGAACACACAGCAAATAGACACAGAGAACAGACAACTGGGGTGGGGGGGGGAGGGGAGAGAAATAAATAAATAAATCTTTAAAAAAATAAAAAGTAAAATAAAATATAAATCAGGTTTATACTGAATGAAGAGGAAGGGAGGGAGGAAGAAGGAAGGAAGGAAGGGAGAGAGGGAGGGAGGGAGGGAGGAACAACTATTCCTTAGACAAGAATTCCAATTATTAAATACAAAAGCAATGAGGTTAATATAAAATACCCATTACACTACCATGGTAATAATATTCACAGGCAAGATCCATAGATTGATGCTAAACTTAGTGGGTGAAAGTTTAAGGAGAAACAGAATATTGGCTTTTTCAACATACCTCCCCTGAAATACTTATTAATTTAAAGAGAAAAATAGCTGTAGATGGGTAAACCTGGCAGTCAGCACCTTAACTGAGTGGTCAAGGACATCATCGTCGTTACTGAAACACATTGGCCTCACGTGTCCCCTGAAGAGATGCTCATCACCTCTGTGGATATGTATGATGCGTGTGAGAAGGGCTCATCACCTCTACAAAATCATTTCCAAAAATGTATAACATTTCTGAGCAAACATCAGGAACCCGAAAATAACTGACCAGCACTCTTTAAAAATGTTATCAAAGACAAGGAAAGACTAACAAATTGTCACAGATTGGAGGAGAGTAGATGCAACATGGTATTCTAGATTGATCCAGGAACAAAAAAGACGTTAGTGGAAAAATCGGAAAAATCCAAGTAAATTCTGAAGCTTGGTTAATAGTGTTGTACTATTGTCAATTTGTTAGTTTTGTTATTTATATCATGGTTATGTCAGATGGCAACCTTAGGGGACAGTGAGTGCAAGATATAGGAAAACTCTTTTTTATTTTTGCAGTTCTCCGTGAGTCTAAAATTATTTCAAAACAAAAAGTTAAAAAAGATTTTAAAAATGTTAACCAAAAGATATAACTATAAAGTTGCACAGCACTATTGATATCAAATAGAGTTCAAGACAATGTTTTCAGAGATAAAGAGATACACATTTCATAATGATTACAAATCATTTCATCAGGAAGACATGATTCTCCTACATGCTTATGTTCCTAATAACAAAGATTCAAAATACATGAAGGAAATCTAACCACAAACTGAAAACCATAGTTGGAATTTTTAACTCATTATTGTCAGTAATTGATAGATAGTAATTGGTAAACAGAAACCAGTTACAGTTCACTTTTGTTGAAGTGAACTCCGAAAATAAAAAGTTGGCCCTTATGCTGGCCTCTAAACAAGTCTCAATTAACTTTAGAAGAAAGAAAATTTTACATAATATATTTTCTAATCATAAGAAAATTCAATTGACAATCATTATAAATAAAAATTCTTAAAGTCTTAAAATTCTCCACTTTCTGAAATTAACATTTTAAATAAACTGCAGATCACAAAGTAAATTTGAAAAGATTTCAAATTGAATGATAATGTAAAATGAGCCATCAAAATCTATGTCATGAAGCCAAAGCAGTGCTTTCAGATTGATTTATAGTTTTAAATACATATATTAGAAAAGAATGTTTAAAACCATTTATCTGAATTTCCACCTTAATAAGCTGACATTAAATAAGATAGCAAACCCAAAGCCAGTTGAAGGAAAGAAATATTAAAGATAAGAAAATAAGACAATCAAATAGAAAACAAATATTAGAAAAGAATACTCCAAAAGTTGATATTTTGAAAAGAATAATTAAAATGATCAATTCCTGGCCAAACAAATCAAAACAGAAAACACAAATTCAAGTGAGAAAATACAAATGATCAATATCAGAATGAAAAGGAACTGGTATTGAGAAGCTTGTCTATAGCTTTAAAAATGAACAGAAAATAATTATGGGTGCATCTGACCAAGTAGATTTCAAATACCAAATAGATGCTATTCAACCTGACCCTATTGTTGAATCTTTCAAAAACCAAATCTGAGTTTCCTACTAGCACTTTATTAAAATGAAAACTGGTATAAAGTTTTTAAAATATTGTATCGAAGATCCATGGATGGGACTGTATGTGAGGTATAAGAGGAGTGTTACAAACTCAGTGAAATTGTACAGAAAACTTTTAGCCCAAATGCATTTTGGAGTGGAGATGCTCTATAGCTTACTTTTATTCACATTATAGCTGGTAACCTAAACATTTAAAAATAAAAAGATGTCTTTCTGTATTACTGCAACAGCACTGGACTTAGATATTTCCGGACAAACAACAACACAATTGATAAGGATTTTATAGAATATTTACGCCAGGCATAAACTTGTATCAGTATATTAAAACAGATTTTTAAGGTGATAAAATTATAAATCGCTTCAAAAGCTAAAGAGCTAAAAAGGAGACTATCCACATATTACAAATATGAACTGTTTCTGAAAACATGAACTTCTTGGTGCAGGGCTGTAAACAATCATAATGACTAGTCCGCAAATGCTTTCTATAGCTAATCAAATCTTTACTTAAGTTTTCTTATTACTCATAGCTTCCTACCTAAAAAACAAACAAACAAACAAACAAAAAACGCTGTAACTATTAATAGCTCCTTCTAGGACTATTGGATGGATTAGAAGTCTGTAAGTATTTTTGTTGTTACTCTGGATGAGGGAAGTAGGAGAAGAAAAAAAAAATTCTTCCTGAAGATGATGGCTTCAGAAATTCAGAGTATACCCATATGAGTAAGACAATACTATTCTAAGTTAGAGGGAATGTAAGATCACATTTTCTAAGAGTGGCCTAAAATTCCAGCTGGTCCCTACCTTCACACCTCCAAAATCTCTCCAAGGAAGAACTTTTCTTTTTATTACCAGCCCTAAAATGTGCAATGGTTTGTTTATTTTCTCCCATCCAGTGAGTTACTTGGGACACAACTAGGGTCTTAAGAGGACCTGAGTTTTATGTGCCTTGAGATGGCACAATAGGGTTTCCAGAAATTCTCACCCTGGATCTCCCTCAGAGGTTTGCACAATGTCAGGAGTGTAAAAGTATTCTGCACCCCCTTGAGGATTGAGGAGGAGTAGATACTGCAATGCCAGCAAATAAAATATTAGTTACAAAAACTTCTATTTGAGGCATAGCTGACTAGGTCTGGAAATCAACTTCTATGTGAAGAAGGCAAAATTCATAGAATTTTCTTACTCTACTCCCACATCAACTTCAAAGCTGTTTGCCATACATTCATGCAGGAAGTCATAACCCATCTGCTCTTAAATAGAAAAAATAAATTTAAAGTTGTTCCCTATAACTAAAAAGCAAAAGAAATGACTCCTATAGCTATAAACTTGGAAAGAAATGTGGTTTGTAAGTACCACATAAGAAATTTTATTTCCTACCCTTTTCCATGTAGAGGGACTTGAATCAGTATGAGACATTCTGCCTATCCCAGTTTTTGAGTCACTCCCTCCAAGGGTAAAACGATGACTTTGCTAGCTGGTATTTTGGTGGGGAGGAATTCGTTTTCTTTTGTCTTCTGCTCTCCACAAACAATGTAGCTGCTAAAGTCCCTGTGTGGCCGCGTTGCATTGGGCTCTGCTCCTCCAGGCAGCAAAGTGCAGAGGGAGGAGGTGGGTGATGAGTCATCAGGCTAGATACCATGGCTAGTAAATTTCTCCATCTCAAAGGTAAGACAGCAACAACATCCAAGCACACATTCTCCAAAGGCTTCATCAGAGATAATGGTGGTGTTTTGACTTTCATATATCAGAATCCTGTGCACGTCTCTCAATTGGTTAAGAATTCAGGGAAGGAAGAAAGAGACAGTACGCATCAACTCCCTAAAACCGCAACACTCAGGAACATGAGTGTCTCTATTCTCTTAGAATATGAAACGTTCTTGGCACTGAGACAGAATCTAAGGAATAGCAACAAGAATTTCAGAAAGCCCCTGACAAGTCTGTGTGGACTTGGTGTTCGTGTCCATTTTGACAGTCTTGGCACACGAGGTGTGTTGACTCCCAATACACGGGCCCAGTCCCACGTACATGGCCTCTTTTCTTAGGTACCCACAAGTCCAGCTTATAAGCCCTGGCCACAAGGCTTTGGCAGTTTCTGTGGCATCTGCTACTGTATTATTTACCAGAGGATCCTAGAAATTCAGAAAATCCAAAAGTCATGATCAAATTCCAGGCTTTCCTAAGGTGTTTTCTGCATATTAACAAAATTTCAAGTTAAAAACTATCTAAATACGGGTATGTAACAACTTTGAAAACAGAAAAGTATATCACCAAGTGTTTCAGGTCAAAATAATGTCTCTTTAAAAATTGAGTTGATAATTTGCAAGAAAAGTCAGTGTGTAGATGAAGACCAAAATGTATAAAATATACATTGACCTTCACATTTGTACAGCACAAAGTGGAAATCATAATGTAAACTATAGACTTTGGTTAGTAGCAATGCTTCAATATTGGTTCATCAATTGTAACAAATGTACCAGTAATTTGTTAATAATCTAAGCTGTTAATAATAAGGGAAACTATATGTATAGGTGTGAAAAGGGGAGGTTATATTGGAATTCCTTATACTTTTGGTGTAACTTTTCTGTTAATGTAAATCTAAATCCTCTCTAAAATTAAAGTTTATTATTACAGGAAAAAAAGGATGCCGAATTTTGTCAAATACCCTTTCTGTGTCAATCAAGATGATCATGTGGCTTTCCCCCTTTGATTTGTTAATGTGGTGTATTACGTTAATCGATTTTCTTGAGGTGAAGCACCCTTGCATACCAGGAATGAAACCCAATTGATCATGGTGGGAAAAAAAGAGTCCCTGGCCTTCATATTTAAAACCCTCAATGATAGATATCAGGACTATGTTTTCATTTTTAGCTCCCAATACTTTTGCATTCATCTTACAACAAGAGCCAAATTATACTCCTAGTTTCCCATTTTTATCTCAAACTGTCACACACATTTCCTGATACAGGGCCTGCTATGTTTATCTCTCCCTCCCTGCCCATTTGTTGAATTTAAAGCCCTTGAAGAACATGGGGACAACACGGAGATGTTAGGATAAATGTTGAAAAACGAGAACTACAGACGTGTGTAAAAGGTATACTAGAGAAACATTTCCCTGTATTTCATCATTCTCACAGCAACTTTGCTAAGTTTTAGAGAAGAAAAAAAGAGACAGGCTTAGAAAAGGAAAGGAAATTGAAATTTGCAAATTTACCAAGACATTTCTTGTGGCCAGGTCCTCATTAGTAAAGAAATAGCATCAAGTTCTTTCTAGTTTATCTAGTTTATGTATGTGTAAGTTCTGGGAGATCTAAAAGTAAATAATATCCAAATATAAAAACAAGACATGTAAAAAAGACACATTTGGAATTCAGCAGAGCAGAATGTTATACCTTGAATGGTTCTCATATGGCCTGAACTTCAACCAGAGCTCATTATTTTTTCAGGAACTACTGATCGCAATCATTGCTCTTTTCTGTGAGGGAGATATCAATCTAATAATCGGGGATATTTCTAAGTGTTTTCAAACAAAGGAATATTTCCCCATGTGTTGGGATTTCTCTTGTATTTATCAAGTAATAAATATATGAACATTTGGATATTTCATAAACCTTATAAAAACTTCAACAGCATTAGTGTAGGTCTTTGGAGAGGAGATGTACTCTCCAAACATAAATTAAATAGCAACTGATATTTAATTTATCTCATACAGAAAGCAGAGTCCTTTGATCATTCTAATGTCTGATATAAATCAAGTTATTGATGAAATCTAATTTACTGAATACATAAAGGAAGTGAAAAATACTAAAGAGAAAATTACAGGGAGAACATTTTGTATAATAATCCTTTGGAGATCAACACCAAAATGTCCCTCAGTCATTCAGTATTCTTTCTTCTCCAAAAGGCATTTTTTGAGCATTTGCTGTGTGGAAAAAGATTCAAAAATAAGAAATGAGGCCACTTACTGGAAAGATACAAAAGCAAATAACACAATTTTAAAACAAAATAACAATAGTTAGCATCAAGTATATACAAGCTACAATGGACACATAGAAAAATGCTAAAGTGTTTTAGGGTCAGAGAAGACTACACACAAAAAATATTGATACTTTATCTGACCATGAAACAGTCAGTAGTTTTCTTAAGTTAAGTTGGGAAGGACATTCTAGAAAAGACATAGTCCTAGAAGAATGAAAATGCATGGAGTGTTCAGGTAACTAAAAGCAGTTCAGGATGGTTGAAATTAACACAGGGAAGGGAGCATTGGCAGAATATAAAAATGTTAAAGAATGTAGGAGCAAGAAACATGAATACTACGCTAAAGAATTTTTATTTATTTCAGTGATGGCAGTCACTGAAGAATTGAGAGTAAAGGAATCATATGATTAGATATATATGTTAGAAAGATCCTCAGTATTAAGTATGAAAAGTGAAATGAAGTTGAGAAAGCGAAGAACAGAGACATCAGGAAGGAATATCAGTGGAACTACTAAATTGTGTTAATAAGGTCAGATGTTCTGAAAGTAGAATGAATGAGATATGGCAATTGAATGTGGTTGCTAGAGAACAGAAAGAGTTGGTCATAATTGCCATTTACTGAGAAAATTTATAAAGACGAGATGTTGGTTCGGATGGATGATTGTTTTTTGTTTGCATTTTCTGAAGGTGTTTAGATATAGAGGATAAGTTGTGTTTGGTCATCTTGAGCTTGAGATGTCTGTGGTTGATCTGGATATAGAAGTCTAACTGGTTATTGTTCATAAGCATCCAGAATTTAGGAATAGTGTCAGAGAAGGAAATGCAGAACTCAATATCAGCATCATGTGGGTAATTGGAGAAGAAAAGAGATTGGGAAAGAGCATGTAGAGTCAAAACCAGAAGGCCAGGGAGATAATAATCCTATGGGACAAGAACATTTAAGAAGCATCAGTATGGAGAATGTGGTAGTTTATTTCGAGTGTGTTTTTGTTTGTTTTTAAGTGAGAGACGGAAGAGAGAGAGGGAACAAAGAATTTCAGAAGAAAGGACAGAAAGCCAGGAGAACTTTTGTCATAGAAAACAAAGGAAGAACCAGTGAGTGTCAAGGAAGGAGAAAAGAGTGGTCTTTATCATATGTAATAGATTATAATATTTAAGGAATTAATTAAAGGCTGAGAAAACAAAAAGTAGAGAAGGACAAGAGCCTACAGTTTATAGAAATGAGTCTGAGAAGTAAAGGAAAATGGCGAAGGACTAACCAGAGAGAGGGATTTAGGGTCAAGTGTGGATTTTTTTTTAGTTGAGAATGACTGTAAAGTGTTCAGGAATCAATTTTTAAAAATGCAAAAAGTTTAAGATAGAAGATTAACAAAGATATACTGACAAAGTAAAATAACTGAGTAAGAGCCACAGGATCCCAAACAAAGACAAATTTTGTCAAAATAATATTAGAAGGAAGTGAGCTAGAAATTGGAATCGTTGGTAATGAATCTATAGAAGGGAAGGTTTGAGCTGGGGATGAGGGGTGAACAAGTTTGAGGGTATACCAGCTCTCACATTCTCAATTTCCTCTCAACTAGCAGTAAGCATGGTCTCTAGCTAATGAGCTAATGAGACAGGACTAGGAGGCCTGGGGAGACACAGATTCAAAATAGTCATTGACAGGATTGAGAGACAGAACCGCTTCGATACCCATTTCAGGATTTCTGACCCACCGTGAGGGCGCAGAAGCAGTTTAAGGAAGGGCCTGCCTGGGCCAGAAGCATCACCATCAAATGGGAACTGAATTGAAAGCAAATTCTCAGACTCCTCCCATAGGCCTACTAAATCAGAAATACTGCAGGTGGGGCCCAAAAATTTGTTTTAAATTGTTGATTATGATACATTGAAATTTTAGAACCATGGGCTTGAGGCTTTATACTTTATTGGCAATAGAAAATGACTGCTGCGCCCTTACTTGTCAGCATGTATGCTCAAGAAGTCAATTTCAGGTTCTTTCAGAATCTTAGAGGAGGAAAATACTTTTTATGAGGATTTAGTGCAGAGTGCCTACTTACCTTGATACTATTAAATTCACCTCTAAATCATACCACCCCAAATATTGCCTCCTCCTAGAATTGCTTTTACACTACATGTCATGGTGTCATACTAACAGCTTACACTTACAAGGATGGTTATAAAAATCAATAGCTTATTGCAAAAAACGGTTTTAAAATATTTGTTATATAATAAGTCTTTTTCAAAGGCTAAAGATCTGGATTCCTCCTCTTAGTACCAAAACTTATCTGGTTTTGTATTTTGTTTGCTTCTTTATTTTTTCTATCAGTTTTTACTTTATAGAATGTAAAAGAAATCAAATGCACATTATAGAGGGTCTCTGTTTCTCCCTTGCCTTCTTCTCTTGCCCCCTTACTTTTTTTTTTTATTCCTATGTACCTTCCCTACTCTGTGAACTTGTGCTTGCTGACATATTGTAAGGACTGCAAAAACAATTCTGTTCTGATGGTTTTCTGGATTGCACCAACCAAAACAAGCAAAAGCAGGACTGACCCCCAAGCACAATTTTAATTAAAGTTGAATACTGCGGCCTATACCAAAACTGAAAGGCAAAGTACTCATTTTTCCTCATTCTATAAAAAGGCCATAATCTTTCTTCAATTAGAGCACTATTTGATCTTTGGATGCTCCCTGATTTGCATCAGCTGAATAGTCTTTAACCTCTATTTGGGCAGTCCAAATAATTTTCTTTAGGCAATTCACCATGAAATCTGTAACTAATTATGTTGTTCCCATAATGTTAGTTGTTAGAAAGCTAGGGAGGAGAAAACTAGAAAGGCAAAATTACAGCCCACCCTTTTTCGCATTTTGTATATTAATCTGAGCTTTTGTCATTCATTAATTTTCCATGCTTATTTTCTTTGTCTAATCCTCGTTACCAATATTTGAATGCTTAGCTTACTATATTGCATGCATCTTTATAAGGTAAGGCTCTCAAAATATTTAGAAACAAATGGAGGTCTAAAGAAAGAGAGGGTAATTTTTTTAAAAAAGTTTCATTTATTACCTTTTCTCAAGTCTACTCATTTGTTTAATTTTATTACTTTAATTAAATAGATCAGTGGCTCCACATATACCAGCACAATTCTAAAATGGAGTTTTCATAAAAGTAAACTTATTCATCTTTTTTATGTTAATTCTGCTATATATGCCTCTTAGAATCATCACCACTGAGAACTAAGGAAACGACTTCCTGGAAAGAGTTTATAATTACGTAGTTCTATTTTGTATTTTCCTTTTAGAGTGAAAGAAAGTGACAGTATTCTGAGCTTTATCGCTGTTATTATTGTCACCAGTAACACAAACTTGTTCTTCTGACAATCACATGTTTCTGACTTGTTGTTTAAAACATCTGCTTCACTTTAATATTTCTACTTTAATCCCAATTAAAAAAAGGATTAGTACTTGACCCACTCATACCCTACTTTGATTTGACATAAATTTATTCAATCTGAAAGCTGGGAGAAGAAAATGTTTACCAAAAAACAAAAACTGAGTTCATCTACTCCATGATATTGTTTGCCAAAGTATATCAAAGAACGTATGTTTACATCTATTTCTGTCATCTATCGTTTATCTATCTATCTATCCATTCATCTATTACCCATCTAATCTGTTAGTTATTTAATAATTAGAGCTGCTCTAATATATACATCTGAATATTTATATAAAAATATTGAATTTTTTCTTATGATATTATAAATAACAGAAACTTCCAGAACAAAAAGCACTCATCATAAATGTACATATCAGCTCATTTCAGGGTTTCTGACTTCTCTTTGGCAAATATAAGCATACAAGGGGTTAATAAATGCTCTACCAGTAACTATGATGTTTTCATATGAAAGTAGTTGGGTAAAATCCAGCCTGAATATCATATCTCATAATACCAATTTTCTTCATATCTCATAATACCAATCTTTTCAGAAAAGATACTCTGTAGGAGGAAAAAAAAATGTTTTTTTAAACTTGATTTTTAAATAACATCAAATAACATCGTATAAAAAGAAAATAAAAAGGAAGGAAGAAAGCATAAACAAAACAAATAAAAAGAAATGGAATGTTTTATAAAATATTTCCAAATAATTCTACACAGATCTTATTTCATACATAATTTTGCTGTCTTTGAAAATCTCAAATATTCAGTATTTTAAATTAAGAGCTACCTCATTAAAAAGCCATTGATTTGCTAGAACTTTCTTTTATTCCTGTCCTAATCCATAATTATAAATTCTTATCTGAAAGATTTTCAGATCTCATATATAACGTTTCTTTTTTTTGTAGGCATGCTGCCATATTCTCCATTTTTTCATTGTTTATTTTATTTAATTCAAAATGTAAAATACCTTGTGATCACACTATTAATGATCCACATTTCACGGTTTTCAACTCCAAATAGATTTGTTTCCTTCCCAGGAGGGAAAACAAGGAGGAAAAAACTATATTTGATGTCACTGAAAAAGGCTCTCCTTGGTCATTCTTACCAGTTTCCCTAATACCGTTGTGATGTGTCACTGGACAGTTTACTGAAAAAAGATTCCTAGAAAAGTACATGGTCAATAGCACCTTAAATAGACTTTATGACTACAATTATTCCAAGGAATGTAAGATAATCTTAGAGGCCATCCAGGAGACCTTAACCCTTTTTGATCCACAGATCCCTTTGCAAGTCAGGTGAAAATCACAGACCCCTTACTAAATCCACACTATGTTGTATATTATTTAATAAATACATTACACCAGCTCCAACATATCCCCATAAGAATAATGTTTTTTTGAATTTCAATTCAAGCTCATGGACCCCTGGTTAAGAACCCCTGATTTACCCCTCATTTAATGACGAGGAAATATGCAGAAACTCTAAGTTGCAGGTAGTAAATATCAAAGCTAATGTACAAACTATGGCATGGAGTCTCCTGGACTCAATTCTCTCTGGGCTCAACTGTTCTCCTCTCTGCACAAGGTCAGCTGTAAACTCTCAGGTGAACGGCTCGTCTCTCTTTCCTGGGGCTCTGCCATGTCTAACAAAACCTTCTCTCATTCCTCATGTATCTGCTTTTCCAACATGTTTACTTCCTGGGCCCCAGGATCAAAAGTCCATCATGGAAACTCCAGCTAACTCCTGTGCCTTGTCCTACTAACTTGGCCCAATCAAAGTCTTAATCATTATTTAATCAAGTAAAGTGAACCCTCTGAATCCAAAACAATCTAATATGCCCAAACCAGGTCACAAACATAATCCAATATCTGTTTTTAGAATTCATAAATAATACCAAACTGCCACAGGTACCTTCTCTCCCTTCTCTGCAGGGGCCTTCTTAGGCTTAGGTTCTGGCTTTGGAGGAGCAGGTTTAGCAGATAACCTTGCAGATCTTCCTGTGGTTGTCCTCTACCTTGGCTTTTCTCCTTTAACATCCCCTTCCTCTTTCTCTTGGGTACGGTGGGGGTGGCGGGACATGGCCGCTGGACTCAGAGTACAGGGGTTCGTGGGTCTTTGGTGGCCTCTGCTTTCACACTTCTCCTGAATTTTCGTGGTTCTTTCAAGTGCAGTGGCTATGCTACTTTCCTTATACACCTCAGGCAATGCAATAACAGTAAAAACAAAACAAACAAAAGAAAATTCTTAGTGTGGGTGGGATCAGAGGACTAAAACTCAACTCCACTGGAAGCACCATACCTTTGTGGAGAATACCCCTACTCACAGAGACAATCATCATTTACTCACTTCACTGCCCTGAATCTCTAATCTCTCTCTAATTTACCCCGCGTACAAGGCCCCA
This sequence comes from Dasypus novemcinctus, assembly GCF_030445035.2. Lineage (NCBI taxonomy): Eukaryota > Metazoa > Chordata > Mammalia > Cingulata > Dasypodidae > Dasypus > Dasypus novemcinctus. The sequence goes on along the minus strand of NC_080676.1, from coordinate 21,533,383 downwards.
GGTTCAATTCCCAATCCCAGTACCTCAAAGAAAGAAAGAAAGACAAAGGTCCAGCAATCTGCTTGGAGCATGCAGAAGGGAAAGCACAGAGATCTAATGCATATTAGTGTACCAATTGATTAGACCACAGTCTCTGATTTGTCTTGGTTACCCTTTCATCTCCAGAGCCCAAAATCTGCCTGGATAGTTTAAGAGTAAAAATAAATCAAGAAGGAAGACAAAATAGTAATTTACCTTGATATGAAAAAGGAAAGAACCCCCCCTCCCTTTTCCTAGGGTATTCTTTAGAAAACTTGTCTTTGTAAATCCTTTTCCTGAAGTTTTGAGCAGTAAGTAAATGTTAGAGGTTTGCAGTAATTAACAAGCTGTAGCTCAGTTTCCCCTGATATGCATTGGGAAAAAGGCAAACCCCCTCCCACGTGTCTGAGGGCAGGCACTGTCCCGCAGGTTAAACAAAGAAACCCTGTAAGACATGAGTAAAGAGAGACAGAGATATCCACTATCTGCATATTAGAGGGAGATAAAGAAACCCTTTAATCCCTACAGATCAAAAGAAACATCTGCTCCTATAGCATTCCAAGAAACCATAATTCCCTAACCCACTATTCTCTAGTCATTATCAGGGAGAATTTTCACCTCTGGGGCTTCCCATTGGCCCCTGCACCTCACTTGGACCCTCAACCCCCTCCCACTAACTATTATTTCCCCGCATAGGAAAGTTCTGTATAAATTCAAGTCCCCCGCCTCCCAAGAGTAGGCTGAAGTCTGTTCTTCAGACTCCCTCTGTTGGGAGAGATTCTCAATATCTTCTTTCTCTGTCTGTAGTCATATCAGTCTCCATGTTCCAGTGAGCACCATTTTTCTCCAAGAAATACTTTTAAATTTTTAATAATTTTTTATTAGAGAAGTTGTAGTTTACAGAAAAATCATGCAGAAAATACAGAATTCCCATATACCCTATCCCCATTATTAACACTTTGCATTGGTGATAACTTTTTCACAATTGATGAAAGAATATTATTATAATGTGACTATTAATTATAGTCCATTATTTACAGTGGTGTTCAGGGTTTGTGTTGTATTGTCCTATGGTTTTTTTAATTTGAATTTTTATTCTAGTAACATATATACAACCTCAAACTTTCCTTTTAATATATTCACATATGTAATTCAATGCTCTTAATTTATATTCACAATTACCATTGCCAACATCTATTACCAACACTCTCCCATTACTCTGAACAGAAACTCTGTACCAATTAAGCATTAACTCCCCCTTTCCCTATCCCACCCTGGCCCTTGGTAACCTATATTCTAGTTTCTGATTCTATGAATTTGCTTATTCTAATTATTTCATGTCAATGAAATCATACAATGTTTGTCCTTTCATGTCTGGCCTATTTCATTCAACATGATGGCTTCAAGGTTTACCCATGCTGTTGCATGTAAATCTTTTTTAAAACTAAATAAGGCTTTGCCAGCTTTATAGCCCAGGAATGTCTGTTCAAGGACATGGGAACCATCTCTCTGTAAACATCAAAGAAGTTAGCCCACTTTTCCCCATTTCCATGGAAGTTTAGCTCAGGCATTTGGCTCCCAGTGTAACTAGCTATCATAGAGATATGAGAAATTTTATCATTACTTTGGGAATAGGCAATTAGCAAATGCAAAAACATTCCAAATACCAGGTGAATTTAGCATTTAACTATGAGGGGCAAATGGTGTTGTCAAGTCCTCTCATTTGAGGACAGGAGATCTTCTATCTTGCCAGAATATATGTAATGGGTTGTATCTGCATAGATAATAGGGTGAGATTTCTTTATTTGCAATCTCTTTAGCAGATTTCCTATCATGCTTCACATTCTGGTTGAATGTTTATGCAAAAATAAAATTGTTTATCTTTCTCTCTTACCTTTGTGGAGAGGTTTTCTGGGATGAGAGATTTTGATTTTAGTTATATTTTCCCAATATATTGGGAATAGATCCTTGATAAATATTGGATAAGTGCATTAATATTTGTATCTCCCTGTCCAAGTGTAAGCTGCTTGAGGACAGCAACTGTGTGTAATTATATGCCATAAATGCTTAATTAATATATTTTAAATGGGTGGGTGGGTGGAAGGATGAATGAATGAGTGGAAGAATGAATGCTTTCTTTGGCACACAAGACCCTTTAAGGAATTATATTGTCAGGAATACTCATGTATAAAGATACATTTCCTTATTTTATGGATAAAAGTACAGTGATATACCACTTAAGACTGAGCAAATGATAATTTCTATGAAAAATTAATCCTATAATCCATCACAATGATTTTGTCTACCTAAACAATAATGTGTACATTTGTACAAGAGAAAGAAGCTCCAAAAATAGTCAGAGAGCATGGACTTGTTGAAATCTCTCTATCATGTGCTGTCTAAGAAAAACTATTTGCCCTCCTTGAACCTTAACTTCTTTATCCATAAAATGAGTGCCTTTCAGCACTATCACACAGGTAAAAATCAGATTAAGTAAAGTAAAGAGCTTCTATAAACCATTGAAAACTATCTTAAAGTTTCTATAACAATAGGAACTTTAGCTCATGATTAAAGAGACATTTACTCTGTCCATAAGAATTTAAGTATGGGTGCAGTGTGAAAAGGATACTTTACAACTTCTAAAATGAATTTTATATTATTCAGTGATGTGAACTTTATCAAAGCTAGTCAAAAGAGGAAAACAGGCAGGTGGAAGGAATGAGAGGTGGGTGTCAGTTTTATGCTGCCCTTGACAAAGATTTTCCCCAGTTTCCCTGAATTTGAACTCTATGCAGAATTTTATTTCATTGCTACACAAATGAGAGATATGTGAATAGACACAGCAAAATGAGCAATATACAGAAATTGAAATAATTTCTCCACTAGGATGATTAAATGATAGTTGATTAAATTAATCCTTAACAAATTTATTTTCAATATAAAAAACAATAAACCTAAATATTTTTTATCTCAAATGATATGCTTTTTGGAAAGATTTCATTGCAATTTTATTTCTCAAAAATGGCCTTGTTATGCCTACTATCTCCACCACTAGCCAACATTGCAGTAGAGGTATTAATTAGAGACATGAGAATAGGTAAAAAGAGAGTAAAACCATCTCTATTTGTGGATGATGTAATAGTACCTAGAAAATCCTAGAGAATCAATAATACAATCTAAGCTATAAAAGATTTCAGTAAGGCATTGTTTATGCCTTCTTATATGCAAACAATAAACAGTTTGAGGACATAATAATAAGGATAACCCATTTACAATGGCACCAAAGAAAATTTAAATATGGAGACAAAAACTTAAAAGAAATATGGTCACTCTAAGCCAAACTCAGCTTGTAAATGCATTACCTTCCCCCCAGCATGGGACTTAACTCCTGGGGATGAGCCTCGCTGGTGCCAAGGGATCACTACCAAGCACCAGCTGATGATGTAACCAGAAAAAGACCTTGAATAAAAGGGTCAACTCAGACCAGCAGAATATCTCAGCCTACATGTAACATCAGTGTTAAAAACTGCTTTTTGACCTTGAATAAAAGGGGGAAATGGGAAGGCCAAATGAGTTTATATGGCTATGAGTCTCCGAAAAAGAGTCGGGAGGTTATCAGAGGGGTCGCACTTATGCACACCTCAGCAGGGTCCCAGAGACAGCCAAAGTAGACACAATCCCAGGTACTGGTTCTCCTGGGGTCCACAGAGACCCACAGGTTCTATGGTCATGGCAGATGGCTCTGGAATTCAGTGCCATGTCAGTTGGCCCTACTTTGGAGTTTATGTTCCTGAGTGTGATGAAGTTGAACTCAGATGTGACCTTTCTACACATGACTCTTCTGTCACTTCTACTGAACCTGTGGTTGGTGTATATTCAGGAGACCTGAATCTCTGGACTGTCCATGTGACAGCCAGGCCCTGAGCCTCAGCAGACTTGCAATTCTTACCTTCTGGTTTATTGAACTTACCCCAGCCAGCGAACAGAGAGGTGAAGAAGGGCAACCACACCAGGGTGCCAAGAATGCCTATAACTGCAAGCAGGAGAATTGCATCCATCATCCATGTGGAATCTAAGCTCCTTCTTGATATAGAGGTGGAGTGGACATAACCATCCCAGGGTCCACAGGATGGAGGAATAGAGTATGGATTAGAGTGGACTTACTGATATTCTACTATGGAACTGTTATGATTAGTAATGGAAGAAATTGTAGCACTGATGTGGAGAAAGTAGCCACAGTAGCTGCTGAGGGTAGGGAGAGGGAAGAAGAGATATGACGTGGGGGCATTTTCAGGACTTGGAGTTGTCCTGGGTGATACTGCAGGGACAAATGCTGGACATTGTATGTCCTGCCATGGCCCACTGGGTGGACTAGGGGAAAGTGTAAACTACAATGTAAACCATTATCCATGTGGTACAGCAGTGCTCCAAAATGTATTCACCAGATGCAATGAATGTCCCATGATGATGAAAGAGGTTGTTGATGTGGGAGGAGTGGGGTGAGGGAGTTGAGGGTATATGGGGACCTCTTATATTTTTTGAATGTAACATTAAAAAATAAATAAAGAGGGCAAAAATAAAAGAAATATGCAAAACTCATGAGGAAAACTTTAAAACACCATGAAAGACTACAGAGTAGAATTGAACAAAAAAGTATATAGGGCAACGGCTGTGACTCAATCAGTTGCGCTCCCGTTTACTATTGGGAAGCCCTGGGTTCGCGTCCTGGGGCCTCCTTGTGAAGGCAGGCTCTCCCACACGCTGCAGAGAGCCACTCAGCCCACAGGCACTGCGGAGTGCTGCCCAGCCCACAGGAGTTGTAGAGAGCCGACTCGGCAAGGTGACGCAACAAAAAAGGGAGACAAGCAAAAACACAGAAGAGTGTGCAGCAAATGGACACAGAGAGCAGACAGCAAGCAAGCCACAAGGGGGAGGATAAAAAAAAAAGAAGTATATCATTTATTTTTGGATAGGATGACTGACTATCATTAAGATGTCTGTTCTCCCTAAGTTAATTTATAAATTTAATGATGTTTTACTCTTTTTAATAAAGCTAAATGATGTTATACTAAAGTTCACAGGGAAAAACAACTATGCAAGTATATCCAGGAAAGCACAGAAACAGAAAAATATGAAGGGAGAATAACCCTACCAGACATCAAAAGATACTCCAAAGAGTGGACAACACCATCTTGGAATCCTCAGGTTTGGGGAGTTAACTATGGAATAAAGTAGACTTACTGGTATTCTACTATAGACTTATTGTGATTCTAGCAATGGATGAAGTTATAAGACATATTGTGATTCTAGCAATGGAAGAAGTTATATCATTGATGTGGAGGAAGTGGCCATAGGGGGGCATTTTTAGGACTTGGGAATTTTCCTGAATGACATTACAATGATAGATAGAGGCCATTATAAATCTTGTCATAACCTACAGAATTGTGTGGGAGAGAGTGTAAACTACAATGTAAACTTTAGTAGTGGCAATGCTCTAAAATGTGTTCTTCAACTGAAATGAATGCACCTAATGAAGGATATTTTTAATGGGGGAAACTACTTTTTGTGTATTTTAGGATTGAGCAAAAAGTAAATATTTTTATTAAAGAGAGCTTTATTTCTCACTGTCAGAAACGAGTTATTAAGGAAAGGGGAGGGAAGCGGACTTGGCCCAATTGGTAGGGCACCTGCCTACCACATCCACATGGGAGGTTCATGGTTCAAACCCTGGGCCTCCTTGACCCGTGTGCAGCTGGCCCACGTACAGTGCTGATGCGCACAAGGAGTGTCGTGCCACGCAGGGGTGTCCCCCGCATAGGGGAGCCCCACATGCAAGGAGTGCACCCTGTAAGGAGAGCCACCCAGTGTGAAAGAAAGTGCAGCCTGCCTAAGAATGGCACCACCCACACGGAGAGCTATCCCACACAGAGAGCTGATACAACAAGATGACACAACAAAAAGCAGCACAGATTCCCAGTGCTGCTCATAAGGATAGAAGCGGTCACAGAAGAACACGCAGCGAATGGACATGGATAGCAAACAACTGGGGGGTGGGTGGAGGGATAAGGGGAGAGAAATAAATAAATAATAAACCTTTAAAAAAAGAAAAGGAAAGGGGAAAACTGGAATTAATTCTGTGGTGTCAGATTGGTATCAGCAAGAACTTAGGTTTTTAATATAAATAGTTGGATGATAGAGACAGAGAGTGAGGGAGAGAAATAGATGGGTGAGAGAGAGATTTTTTGTATAATACATATTTATGAGTGTATGTATATGGGTATATAGGTTAGAGAGAGAGAGATCTCCTGGTCTGTCCACTAAGAGGGCCAAGAAACAATGAGCAGGCCTAAATACAGTTCTCCAATAAAAGAAAGCCAGGCTTTGGAAAATATGGATAATTTCAAGGCAGATGCAGGGAAAATACATAATGAGCCTGGAATATCCTGTGATGCAAGACAGTTAAGGATGTGCTCAAAAAAATGGGGCATGTTGAATGGACACAGGATTCAACTTGAAAGGGCACCCAACAATCAAATTTGGGACTACTGGAGCATCAAAATAAATAGGAGTGTAATGAACTATAACCCATAAAATAAGATAAATACCCATGATTTCATACTGATATAAATAAATATTTGAAGAAATAAATGAGAGAGAATTCTTCTTGCAGTAGAATTCCAATTAATTAATATAGAAGAGGGAAGCAGATTTGATTCAACTGATAGAGCATCCATCTACCATATGGGAGGTCCAGGGTTCAAAGCCCGGGCCTCCTGACCCATGTGATGAACAGGCCCATGCGCACTGCTGATGTGCGCAAGGGGTGCCATGCCACACAGCGGTGTCCCCCGTGTAGGAGAACCCCACGCGCCAGCAGCCTGTCCAAGAGTGGCACCGCACAGATGGAGAGCTGACACAGCAAGATGACACAACAAAAAGAGGCACAGATTCCTTTGCTGCTGACAAGAATGCCAGCAGACATAGAAGAACACACAGCGAATGGACACAGAGAGCAGACAATGGGGGAGTGGGGGGGAAGGGAGAGAAGTAAATAAAAAATAAATCTTTAAAAAATATATAAATAAATAAATATAGAAGAATGATGGAAATAGAAAATCACCATTTGGCCAACACCACAATGATAATTCTTTCAGGACAGAATAATTAACAAATACTAAGATAGGTAGGCAAAATATGATTAGAAAGAGGATATTTTCATATTTTCAAAGTTACCTCCCTACGAGATATTTATTAATCACAAAGGGGGAACTAGTAACCTTACAATGGAGAAATCTTAACCAGGTGATTAAATTTAGCATGAAATGTAATGCCACCAAGGACACAACATCACTTCTTTGGTATTTCTTGTGTGAGGGAGTGGAAATCATTAGGAAACAGCAGACAAATTGAAACTGAGGTACAGTCTACAAAATACTATCTTATACTGTTTAAAAATTTCAAGGTCATTAAAACAAAGAAAGATTAAGGAAATGTCCCAGATTAAATAACATTGAAAAAAGGCAACTAAATGCATTTTAAGATCTTCAGTTGGATCACTACCAGTAAGGCCATTAGCGGACAACTGAATATATTTGAATAAGATCTGTAGATTAGTTAGCAGTATTGTATTAATGTTAATTTCCTGGTTTGGTGATTGTACTGTGGTTTTGTGAAATATTGACATTTAGGGAACAATGAACGATATATACGAATTATTTGTATTATTTTGGGATTTTTTTTTTTTGGTAAATTTGATATTATTTCAAATGAAAAATGAACAGTTTATTGGCTTTCATTTCTATTAAGAAAATGGAAAGGCAAGCCACAGCCTGAGAAAACATATTTATGATACACATATCTGAAAAAGAACTAGTATGCAAATTGTGTATGGAATCATCACTCAATAGTAAGAGAAACAGCTGAATTTTAAAATCTGACCATTTGAATAGACACAGAAATAGATTACAAATACCCAATAATCATGAAAACACTCTCAATATCATTAGTTATCAGAAAATGTAGATTAAAACAACAATAAGTGTATTAGCCAGCCAAAGGGGTGCTGATGCAAAATACCAGAAATCCGTTGGCCTTTAGAAAGGTATTTATTTGGGGTATAAGCTTACAGTTGCCAGGCCATAAAGCATAAGCATAAATTACTTCTCTCATTAAAGTCTTTTGCCACGTGTTATAACAGGAACAAGATGGCTGCCAACATCTGCCAGGGTTCAAGCTTCCTGGGTTCCTCTCTTTCCGGGCCTTGCTTTTCTTTCCTCACAACCAAGTTCCTCTGTGTGCTTATGTCCTGGGGCTCCAGCTGAAGACTCCAACATCAAAAACTCCAACTCTGTCCTTTGCTATGTCTTCTATCTGTCAGCCCCCACCCACCAAGTGGCGGGCACTCAACACCCTACTGACCATGGCCCAATCAAAGCCCTAATGATAATTTAATCATGACCAGGGACAGACCAGTTTACAAACATAATCCAATATTTCTTTTTGGAATCCATCATTAATATCAAACTGTTATAATAAGATATACTCTTTAACTTCTGGAATGATTACAATTTTAAAAAAGCAACAATAGCAAATATTAGAAAAATGTGGAGCAACTGGAATGCCCATACATTGGTGATTGGAATATAAAATAGTTCAATCACTTTGAAGAACAGTATTTTGGTTTGCACAGGGCAGCAGAGGCAAAGTACGAGGTATGGGTTGGCTTTCGTAATGGAAAATTTATTGGGTAAAAGCTTACAGTTCTGAGACTTTGAAATGTCCAAATTAAGGCACCATTAGAAGCCCTTTCTCACCAAAGTCAGCTACTGTTGTTCCTGTTGTCTAGCCAATGGTGAAGCAAGATGGCCACCAATCTCTCTGCCTTCTGCTCCAGAATCTACCATCTCCCTGGAGCTCAGCTGTGAGCAACCAAGCATAAAACTTGTCTCTTTCCAGGCCTCCTCTATCAGTCTTAGCTGCTCAGCTTTCTTCCTGAGTTCAACTGGAAGTTATCAAGCATTTGGCTCATCTCCCTCTGGGTCTTGGCTCCTTGAGCCTCCCAGGGCTTGTTTTCCTACAGTCCTCTCTCTCATATGACAGAATCAATATAGTAAGGCAGCTCCCTTTTCCTGTGCATGTCTCAGTTTATATCAGACCCAGCAAAAGAGCAGAGACTCAATCTGAGTTACGCCTCACTGATTAGTTCAGTTGAAAGGGTTTTACACCCATAGGAAGGGATTAATTCACAAACATAGTCTTTCTCTTTTGGGGATTCATAAAAGAATTTCAAACTGCCACAAACAGTTTGACAACTTTTTATAAAGTTAAACATTCATATACCATATGACCCCACAAGTCCACTCCTTGGATTTCCCAAGAAAATGTATGTCCTCATTGAAGACGTGCACGTGAATGGTTGTACCCCCAAATAAAAAACAATCCAAACATTCATCAACAAGATAACGGATAAACAAATTTTTGTATATTAGTTTGGGCCCTCTGAGAAGCAGACACCAAGATGGGAATAGATGTACAAGAGATTTATTGGGAGAGACTCCCTAAAAGATAAAAGAGAGGATGTAGGAATAATGAGGGAGAGCTTTCAGACCACACTGCAGCTCTAGCATCCATGAAGGGAGAATTTAGGAAGAGTGAGCAGGAAGAGTGTCACACTGAAACACGGTTCTAAGAAAGATCCAGCCTGATCAATTGGAATTCTCTGAGCCAAAGTTGTTTATTTGTGGGATCCTGCATCCTGCAGGAATGGGCTGACACTAACACTGTGTTATACTTTAGCCATTTGCTGGGAGAAGTATGACCTCAGCCAGCACGAATGTTATTAGTGGATCCAGAGGGTAACAGGCAGAGCTGGTTCATTTAAGAAGGTTTGAGTGGTACATTTCTGTGACTGTCACAAAATGATTCATGGCTGACACATAATGGCATACTGTTCAGCAATTAAAAGAATGAACCTCTGATACATACAACCAAATGGGTGAATCTCAAAAGCAATATGCTGTGCAAAATAGGCCAGACACAAAAGAGTACAGAATGGAGGATACTCTGTATATGAAATTCTAGACAATTCCTCTAGGGGCAGATAGCAGATCAGTGATTGCTAAGGCCAGGAGAGAGGGACAGCAATTGACTGCAAAGGGTCATGAGAAACCATACTGTTGATTGTGGTGATGGTTAGAGTAGAATGCACATTTGTCAAAACTTGTACAACTGCACACATAAAATGGATGCATTTCATTTTAGGTGACTTATACCTCAACAAAGTTGACTTTTTAGAGCCACCTCCTCAGTGGGCTGCTGCTACCTTGATTTCTTCAATTAAAAAAATTAAACTTTTACTAACACTGCTACTATTTGGCAACATTCAGAAAATTGTATAAAACGTGTACATTTTAAAGAATAAAAAAGCAAACACTACATACCCACCAACCAAGATAAAAGAGAGCCATTACTAGTCCCTTATAAAAAGTCCCTGTGCCCTCCCTGTTCACGAGGATCCCTACTCTTCTAGTTTTGTTCCAACACTGTCCCTTCTCTGAAACTGACATTTAGGACCACAGGATTCTATCTTTTATCCATTCCTTGTCTTCTACTGTGATGTTGCTCATGATGTGACCTCTTTTTCCTCAGTGACAATCTACCAACTGATTCCTCTCCAAAATATCTGGATATTTCAGAAAAGAAATAAATTTATTGTTATAATTGCAAGTATTCTAAATGTAACTCTATTTGCTGTAATGAAATTCTATTTAGCCCTTATCCTCTCATAATTGCCCATGGGAGAAGTTTTGTTTTGTTTTGTTTTAAGATTTTTTAAATTTATTTCAGCCCTCCCTTATTGTTTGTGCTCGCTGTTAGCTCTCTGTGTCTATTCATTGTGTGCACTCTGAGTCTGCTCGTCTTTATTTTCCAGGAGGCGCTGGGAACCAAACCCAGGACCTCCCATGTGGGAGGGAGGTGCCCAATCACTTGAGCCACCTCTGTTCCCTGCTTGTCATGTCTTTCATTGTGTCTCCTCATTGCGTCATCTCTCTGCATCATCTTGTTGCATTAGCTCACCACGCCAGCCTATCATGTCAGCTCACTGTCTTGTTTATCTTCCTTAGGGGGCACCAGGAACCATGGGACCTCCCATGTGGTAGACAGGCATCCAACTGCTTGAGTCACATCTGCTTCCCAAGAGAAGTTTTATTCTTTGTAATTCAGGATAAAAAATTACTTCTTGCAGTTTAAAATACATTCTCTTTCAGGTAACCTCTCAGTCAAACTAGATTATCTTTCTTTGAATTATCTTTCCCTTATTATCGTGTGGTGTTCTATGTCCTATGTCAGAGGCCAGCAGTAGAAATGTTTGGTTTCAGCTGCCTTCTGCCAATACTTGTTTATTTCTGATCTATTGGTCTCCAGTGCCAAGAAGTGTACAAGTGTAAAAGGTTGGCTAAGATTATCTTTTCAACCCCCTGGTAACCTTCCAGTTAACTTAAATCTGTTTTGAAACTTTTAAACTTTGATGGTCTTGAATAAATTATGTCTAGAAGATCACTAATCAATTATTATGTCTGTAAGTTCTTAAATCAGTTTAAGCACTGAGACATTTCTGAGAAACCTTAATCAACACCACACCATGCGTCCTCACCCAATATAGAACATCATAGACTTTAGAAATCTGTTTTCCTCTTTTTTAAAATTTGCCATTTTTTTAACAAAACATCTCTTGGCTAAAGTGTAAAGTTCCCACTATTAAAAGGAGAAATGTTTGCCAGTTTTGATTACAAGTATTCAATGCATCAATAAATGCTGGGTAATGTCAAGGAAACAAAAATAAAATATTCCCTTTGTTACAACGATGAATTCCTTGATGACTGAAAACTAATTTTATTCACTCTATCTAGAAACAAAATAGTTTAATTAAGCAACTTAACAGGCAAAATCTCAAAGTGAACTTTTAACTCTCCAATTTGATGGATTCACTGTTAGGGCACCAAAGTATACATCAAAAAGCAATTTGGTAAATGCCTGAACAGTAAATGTTCACAGAGGTGCATTTTTCCGAGTTAATTATGCCTCTACTCAGTCTTTTTGCATGTAAAACTCATTCATTCTTGCTTTCAGGAAAGCATCCTGTGAAACTCCCTCTTGTAGCTCATTATGACTTCTGGATGCTTAATTAGTAAGGACAAACACACGTATAACAAAAGATATTTTACATTACTGCTACTCTTAGGAACTCAGTGAAATCAAGATATTAAAAAATCTACTATTGCTTTTTATTACTTTACAAAATATGTTGCTTTTTATTACTTTACAAAATATGTTGCAATAGAAATAGATATTAAATGAACCACTGAGAGGCAGTATAGTTCCAAAATTTATCTTTGTTCCCATAGAAAGACAGATTTAAATGTTCCTTTTGAATCCAGAGCACACTAGAATTACAAGTATTATTAAGTTTTTAGTGCACCAAAAGGATGAGAAAATCATCTGCTATATCTCATTCTTTCTACTGGCTCTATTTCTGTACAACTAGAAAACTAACCAGTTTGGAAATACAGACTGGAAAATTGAAAACTTTGCTGTTAAGAAAAATGAAGATCAGTGCAAACTGTAAAATGAAAAAATATATTTATTATCATAGGGGACAGTAAAGGGATAGATCTAACATTTGTCAAGCATCTTTTTGAGTCAAATTTTTATTTTTAGCAAGTAAGTTTATTGAAACAAAGTCAGTGGAAAAACTGGGAAGCAAGGATTAAGTGATCTACTGTGAAGGCATAGGCAGGTATGTAAAACTAAATAAAAGCAAACTCATATCACACTTTTTTTAAAAGATTTATTTATTTATTTATTTCTCTCCCCTTCCCCCACCCCACCCGGTTGTCTGTTCTCTGTGTCTATTTGCTGCATCTTCTTTGTCCGCTTCTGTTGTTGTCATCGGCATGGGAATCTGTGTTTCTTTTTGTTGCGTCATCTTGTGCCAGCTCTCCGTGTGTGTGGCACCATTCCTGGGCAGGCTGTACTTTCTTTCGTGCTGGGCGGCTCTCCTTACGGGGTGCACTCCTTGCGCGTGGGGCTCCCATAAGCAGGGGACACCCCTGCGTGGCAGGGCACTCCTTGTGTGCATCAGCACTGCGCATGGGCCAGGGAGGCCCCGGGTTTGAACCGCAGACCTCCCATGTGATAGACGGACACCCTAACCACTGGGCCAAGTCCGCCACCTATCACACTTTTAATTGAACCAACAGAAAGAGCTTTTTAGCCCCTGCTCAATCTATGGGCAACATGGGTCTCTTACAATGTCACCTACCACATGGGCTCTATGAAAGTAAAACTCAGAGGAACATTTTTCTCTCACAGTGTTTTGCAAAAAAAATATGTCCAGACTTCAGAAGAATTGTTTCTTCTATTAAAAAAAATAATAACACAGTAGGTACTTGAAACATAAAACCAAAAACTAAATAAAACAACATTACCAAAGTTGCAATTGTTCTGTTCAAGATGGGAAAATAACAAATTGCTCAGCTGACTTTGTAAAAATATGTATTTTATTAGAGAGGTTATGAACTCACAAAAAATCATGCACATCTATGGAATTCCCATACAACACTCCTCCACCAACACACTACATTGTTGTGGAACGTTTGTTACAGATGAGATAATATCATCAGACTATTACCACTATTGCCTATAACGTACATTTGGTATATATTTTTTCCATACCCTCTATTATTAACACAATACATCTTTGGCATTGATGCAAGAATATAAGTGTACTGCTATTAACTATAGTCCCTAGATTACATTAATTGTATTTTCCCCATGCTTCTCCACATTTTTACCACTTTGTAATAGTGATGGACATTTGTACATCTGTTCATAGAAGAACATCCTTACATTTGTACTATTAACCACAACTCTTACCCACCTCTGTGTTCACTGTGTTATTCAGTCCCTAGATTATTCTCTAGCTTTCTTTTCAATTGACATTTACATCCCTAGACTACCCTTTAAGTGTCATAATCCCATTTATAAACCAGCTGCATTAGTTCTACTCACTATAATGTGTTACCATCAACTCTATCCATTTCCACACTTTTACAGTCAAGTTAATTAAAACTTCTTCACACATTAAGCATCAATACACCTTCTCAGCCCTCTTCTTATCTCCTAATAACCTAAACTACAGGTCTTAACTCTATGCCTTTATTCCTCACATTTAGTTCATGTTAGTGAGACCATGCAATATTTGTCCTTTTGTGTCTGGTTTATTTCATTTAACATAATGTCTTTCAGGTTCATCCATGCTATCATGTGTCCCAATTTCATTTCTTCTTACTGCAGCACAGTATTCCATCATCTCTGTATACCAGATTTTGTTTATCCATTCATCAGTTAAAATGGGCACTTGGGTTGTTTCCATCTTTTGGCAATTGTGAATAATGCTGCAATGAATACTGGTGTACAAATGTCTGTTTGCATCACATTTTTTCAGCTCTTCTGGATATATTCCTAGTAGAGGAATTACTATGACAATTCTCTATTTATATCCTGAGGCACCGCCAACCTGTCTTCCACATAGACTGCACCATTTTATATTCTGCCCAACACTAGAGTGTTTCTATTTCTCCACTTTCTCTCCAGCACTTGCTGTTTTCTGCTTTTACAAAAAAAAAAAAATATATATAGCCATTCTATACCATGTGAGATGATATCTCATTGTTGTTTTGATTTAAACTTCCCTAATAGCTAGTGATGGTGAACATTTTTTCATGTGCTTTTTTGCCATTTGTATTTCCTTTTTTTGGAGAAATGTCTATTTAAGTCTTTTGCCCATTTCTATAATTGGATTGCTTGCTCTTTTATTGTTGAGTTGTATGATTTCTTTATATAGAATGGAAATCAAACCTTTATCAGATATGTGACTTACAAACATTTTCTCCCATTGAGTGGGCTGCATTTTCACTTTCCCGATGAAGTCCTTTGTTTAAGTTTGAGGAGGTCCTCTTTATCCATGTTTTCTTTCATTGCTCGTGCTTTCGATACAAGGTTTAAGAATCTACCACCTACCACCAGGTTTTGAAAATGTTTCTCTACATTTTCTTCCAGGAACTTTATGGTTCTACCTTTTATAGTTAGGTCTTTGATCCATTTTGAGTTAATTTTTGTATCAGGTGTGAGATAGCAGTCCTCTTCCTTTCTTTTGACTGTAGATATCCAGTCCCCCAGCACCATTTGTGGAATAGACTGTTCTGCCCCATTTGGATGGATTTGACAGATAGATGTGATGGTCTGTTTCTGAACCATCAATTTAGTTCCATTGGTCTACGTGTCTATCCTTATGCCATACCATGCTGTTTTTACCACTCTAGCTAGGTAATATGATTTTTTTAGGAGGTATGAGGGATTGAACCCAGGACCTCGTATATGGAAAGCAGGCATTCAACCACTGAGCTACATCTGTTTGCCAATAAGAATTGTTTTTTTCATTTGTTTGTTGTTGTTGTTGTTTTTAGGAGGTACTGAAGATGAAACAGGGGACCTCATATATGGGAAGCAGTGCTCAACCACTTGAGCTACAACTGCTCGCTGAGGTAATATGATTTAAAGTCTGGAAGTGAGATTCCTCCACCTTCACTCTTCCTTTTTAAGATGTTTCTGGCTATTCGGGGCCTCTTACCCTTCCAAATAAGTCTGAAAATTGGGTTTTTCATTTCTTTAAAAAACACCAGTAGAAATTTTATTGCAATTGCACTGAATCTGCATATAAATTTGGGTAGAATTGACATCTTAATGCTTTTTAGTTTCCAATCCATGCTCACCTGATTTTCAAATTTTCAAATATCTACAAGGACCAAACATTACCACATGTCTCTAGTCATCAGATTTCAAAAGTGAAGGAGGGAAGCAGACAGGGTTCAAGCAGTTGGCTGTCTGCCTACTGCATGGGTTTGTGTCTCAGTGCCGCCTAAAGAAGATAAGCAAGACACTTAGCTGATGTGACAGGCTGGCACAATGAGCTGACCCAATGAAGAGACGCAACAAGGAAACACAATGAGAGACACAACAAGGAGGAGCAGAGTTGGCTCTAGCCATTGATTGCTTCTCTCCCACGTGGGATGTGCTGGGTTCGGTTCCCAGTGCCTCCTAAAAAGAAGGTGAGCACACAACAAACACAGTGAGCACAATCAACGAGGGGGGTGGGGAGAAATAAATAAAATAAATCTTTAAAAAAACACAAAAAAGTGAAGGAGTACAATGTCAGGTTGTATATATGGTAATAAAATAAAAATAAAAAATAGAATAGAAATCCATGGAAGCCACAACACAGTGAACCCTAAGTTAAACTATGGACTTTGCTAATTTAAAAAAAGTCAAGGAGTTAGCAACTTAGAGAAAGGACTCAAGCCTTCACTTATTTAGGAGCTACAGCTAGATAGAATGCTTTTGCTTTGTTTGTTATATCTGAGGATACAAAATGTCCTGTTAGAAACTATTTTGTGAGGTACTTAGCTAAAATGGCAGCAAGGCAAGTGTTCATTTTGATCTCTCAATCCTTGCTTCTGGTCAATTTCATCCCTAAATTCATGTTTGACCACCTATATTTCTTTTGCCATTTTCCAATTCATTATCAATACTCCAATGTTTTGTTTATTTGGCTGGCTTTATTTATTCTTTTTATTATGACTAATAGACAAAACTGCCCTTGTTGATACAGTTAACCAAGCTACAGCTATATGAAACCACAACTTGACATTTAATTTCAGCCTGGAGGCTTTGTAAAGTCCCCAGGGTGATAAGGTAATCACCTTTATTTGCCAGAAGTATTTTTATTGCCCTTATAAGCTTATGTATTCTAAAGCCAGGATCCAAGAACTTTCCAACACATCCTTATTAAGTTTTGCCTGTAGTACTTAGAAATGTACAGGCATCTCTAATTCTCCAAGATCTCCTAATGTGCCAATGTTCCTATTCTGCCAAAAGTGACATTCCTTTCTACCTATAAGTCTAGAAACTCATAAATTATAAGGCAAATAGCAGGGAAAACATTGGAATATCATTTCCATATGAGAAGTGTACTCCTTAGTCCTCAATAGTAGAACTTATCGTGCTTTATTGTAAAATGTGGCATTTCTGACATGTTCATAGCCATAAATTTGATTTGTCAACATATATCTTGAAAAAATGAAAGATTGTTATTGAAACTATGCAATGAAACTATTGTAGTAATAAGCAACAGGACGCAGTATTTTGCCTAATATCTAATACTTGTTCTGAGCAATTTTGCTAACAGAGACAATCAATGTGTCTTTATTTTATAGAAAGTCATGATTTTTTAAGATTTTCTGATGATTTATTAGTTCATTATGTATATTGAAATACTTTATAGGATTTTTTCTGATTTCTAAGTGGTCAGTTGAATAGATTCTCTTCTAAGTTTCTCCAGTTTGTAAAAGCACAGTCTAATAAATTGATAAAGAGGAAAGAAAGGAATGTTCTCAAATTTTTATTAAAAGATAAAAATTAACCACAATTAAATTTTCTCATCAATTTCATTAAACCTGGGATAATTAATTCTTGCTCATTTGATCTTGTGTTATTTTGTGGTCTGCTTTCACAAAGTCATCTGTATCTGGACCAAGAGTCCTGGAAATCCTCAATCTGACTGGTGTCTCCTAATGGGGACAAGGTCAGGTTATACTGGGAATCCTCTATGCCTAAAGCCTCCATGCATAGAGAATCAATAGCTAAGATTATCGATATAATCCTTTACTGAAGTCATCATTCTTTTGATGGTTCTTACGGACGTTTCATAGCAGGGGCATTGGGGTAAAGGTGAGGGAAAAACAGAAACCACTTGTTAACTACAAGGACTGAAAGGCTCCGGTTATTTTATTATAATAATGAACAAATTAAGAATAGAGAAGAGTGAAATGACCTTGCTGAAGTTTGGTATATAATAATTTTATAAGAATTTAATAAATGTTGTTATCCTTAAAGTAAGAACATATTATTGACAGTGAAGCCACTTATAAGTCCCTTGGTTCTTCCTAGGTCCTTTGAATTTATCCCATAAAAAGCAAGTGAGGTGGTCACTAATTGGCAAACTATTTTTTTTTTGCTTTTTCTTTTGTTTTATTTTTTATAACACATTTTCTTTTTAATTGTCTTTTTTTAAAAGGTACATAAATTACAAAAAAGTTACATTGAAAAATATAAGAGGTTCCCATATACCCCACACCACCCTCACACTCCTCCCACATCAACAACCTCTTTCATCACTGTGGCACATTCATTGCCTTTGGTGAATATATTTTGGAGCACTGCTGCACTGCGTAGATTATAGTTTACATTGTAGTTTACACTCTCCCTCAGTCCATTCAGTGGGTTATGGCAGGATATATAATATCCTGCATCTGACCCTGCAATATCATTCAGGACAACTCCAAGTCCCGAAAATGCCCCCACATTATACTCTTCTTCCCTCTCCCTGCCCTCAACAACGCCCATGGCCACTGTCTCCACATGAAATGATATAATTTCTTCCATTGCTGGAGTCACAATCGTTCTAGTAGAATACCAGTAAGTCCACTCTAATCCATATTTTATTCCTCCATTCTGTGGACCCTGGGATGGTGATGTCTACTCCACCTCTGAATTGAGAAGGGGCTTAGATCCCACATGACTGATGGGTGCAATTCTCCTTTTTGCAGTTGTAGACACTCTTGGATCCCTGGTGTGGTGGTTGACCATCTTCACCTCCTTGTTAGCTGACCTGGGTAAGTCCAATGAACCACAGAGTAGGCATTACAACTCTGCTGAGGCTCAGGGCCCAGATGGCATGTTGTCATTCCAGAGAACCAAGTCTTCTGAGTATACAACAACCCCAGCGCCAACCACAGGTTCAGTAAAAGTGACAGAAGAGGCATGTGCAGAAAGATCACATCTGAGTCCAACTCTATCACACTCAGGAGCACAAATTCCAAAGTAGGGCCCACTGGCAAGGCACTGAACTCCAGAGCCATATGCCATGACTGTAGAACCTGTGTGTCTTTGTAGCCCTCAGGAGCACCAGTACCTGGGATTATATCTACTTTGGCTGTCTCTGGGATCCTGCTGAGACGTGCATAAACATGACCCTCTGATGACCTCCCAACTCATTTTGAAGTCTCTTGGCCATATAAACTCATTTGTCTTTACCATTATCCCCCTTTTATTCAAGGTCTTTTTCTATTTGCACCACCAGCTGGTGATTGGTAGTAATCCCTCAGCACCAGGGAGGCTCATCCCCTGGAGTCATGTCCCATACTAGGGGGAAGGTAATGCATATAGTTGCTGAGTTTGGCTTAGAGAGTGGCCACATTTGAGCAACATGGGGGCTCTCAGGAGGTAACTCTTAGGCACCCTGCAGCTCTAGGCTTAGTTGACATTTCAAGCACACAGGCTCATAAACATAGTCATCAGTATCAAGAGCTCATCATTGGACCATCCTTCTTCTCTGGTCTTTGCCCTTACACTTGGGGGATTGTTGCTGTTCCATTGTGGGATGTGACAGAGCTCCCCTGGCTAGGAGCTCAGCCTTCCCTCAGCTGTCACGTGTAACTCTACCTACTATAACAATACCCAACAAATATCCGAACACTTTTATATACCCTATATGCATGCCCTGGAGAATTCCCTCCCAACCATGTATCCCCCATCAATAATATCCCACACCAGTGCTCCTCCCCTGCCATAGTTGAAGCCCTCTGTGATCCAAAACTTCTTCAAAAAATATATTGCCAAATTCAGTTAGTAGGAAAATGAAATAGAAATGATAGGTTTAAAGATTAGAAATAGAATACATACTAATTTAGAAAAGCTAAAATAAAGTAAAAAATAAATTGGTGCATTAAAAAATGAAAAATATCATAAAACTCTGTTTTGATGTTTTGGCAAGCTATCTTAACCTAAAAACTAATTTAAAACAAAATCAGCTTGTTTAGGTTGTCATGCCAACCTTTGCACATGAATGTGACTGTTTGTTTTCATCCTAAAAGGTAGGTATTTATTGGACGATGTTGTATATGATTATCATAAGGATTTTGAGCTCTTGTTATTGAATTACAGTTCTTCTATCTTGGGCTTGGCAAATAAAATAGTGTTCACAATAGTGTTAAGCTAATTAAAATTAAAGCATGAACATAGATACATACACAAATATTTTTAGCATCCTCCTTTTACAAAGTCAGAGTAAATTTTTGGTGTTTCCTAGAAGCCTTCTGGACTAGATTTATTATTTTTCTGGAAGCCTGAATTTGTCAATTTCTAAAGGAGACAAGGTAACTAAAAAATGTTTAGAGGTTACAAGTGGTTATAGTAAATGGTTTATAGTCTTGATTTAGACTGAAAATAAACACAGCAATGAGTAAAAAAATATTAGAAACTGTATGAATGTTTTGTTAAACATTCACTCAAAGTCATTAGAGCACACATGAAAGCACACATGAAAAATAATAGGCCCTCAGTTGAGGAGTTTTTGATGATTATAAGAAACGTTTGCTATCCAACAATGAAATAACGTAGTGCTTCTTGTCAAGAGCAGACTGTATATTCAAAGACCAATTTTCCTTTGAACTATTTTCTCTCTCTTCTTTATTATCTATATGCTTCTTTGTTTAATAACTTTAATATCATCATATATATTTTTAGACATAGATCAATACACATATAGTTACAGGCTATTTTAGATTATCTCAGGATGAAAGCACTTTTTTTACTCTCTGTGGCAAGTGATACACTTGGTCAAAATGGCTAAGAACAGAGAGTCAGTTTTTCTTCTCATCTTAGGGACAGGGAAGTAAGGGCTATAACAGGAGGACTCCAGTACAGTTTCTTGTCCAGAAAAGATCACACACTTAAATTCATGAGGGAAATATAAGTTTCCTTTCTTAATTTCCAAACACAGTAGACTTACATTGCATTATTAATTTAGCAGAAGAAGAACCCAACCGTAAAGGAGATAAGCATAGCTCAGGCCAAATTTCTTAAATATTTATCCTGTTTTAAAATAGTAAAAATCTGAATTTCTATGCTTTTTTCTAGTAACAGCACATTGTTTAACATGTTAACAATTAAGGAATAAATGATATACATTAACCGTCCTGGGAAAGATCAAGAACAATCATTTGGCATAATCTGTACAACACAAAATCATGTAAGAGTTGTGTCCTTTGAAATCCTAAGAGGTGGAATAGAATGAAGTTGGCAAATATGTTTAAGAAGGGTTAAAAGGATGACTTTAAAATGCTGTTTGACCTAAAGTAAGGGGGAAATGGAAAGGAGAAATGAGTTTATATGGCTACGAGTTTCTAAAAAAGAGTCTGGAGGCTGGCAGAAGGATTGCCCTCATGCACAACTGAGCAGAGTCAGAGAGACAGATAAAGCAGATGCAACCCCCAGATATTGGTTCCTTTGAGGGCTAAAGAGACCCATGGGAGTTATGGTCATGGCCGATGGGGTTAACTACCAGGGCAGATGGCCCCTCTTTGGAAATGGTGTTTATGTGTGATGAATCTGGACTCAGATGGGATCTTCCTTCATAAGACTTTCATGCTAATGTGCTGGAGGTGCAGTTAATGTTGGGGTTTAAGATATATTTAGGGGATTTGAATCTCTGGACTGACAATATGATAGCCAGGTCCTGAGCCTCAACAGACTCCAGCACCTACAATCTGATTTATTGGACTTACCACACTCAGCTAAGATGGAGTTGAAGAAGGACAACCACCACACCATGGAGCCTAGAGTGATTACAACTGAAAGTGGGAGGATTGCATCCAGCATCCATGTGGAATCTGAGCCTCCTCTTGACATAGAGGTGCAATGGACACAACCAATCCAATGTCCACATAGAAGAGGTGGCATTGGATTGGGAAAAGTGGACATGGTGGATGATGGGTATGGGGAAAGGCAGGAAGAGATGAGAGGTGGAGGCGTCTTTGGGACATGGAGCTGCCCTGGATGGTGTTTCAGAGGCAATCACTAGACATTGTAAATCCTCACAGGGCCCACTGGATGGAATGGAGGAGAGTATGGGCCATGATGTGGATCATTGACTATGAGGTGCAGAGGTGCCCAAAGATGTACTTACCAAATCCAATGGATGTGTCATGATGATGGGAATGAGTGTTGCTGGGGGGGGGAGAGGTGGGGTGGGGGGGTGGGGTTGAATGGGACCTCACATATATATTTTTAATGTAATATTATTACAAAGTCAATTAAAAAAAAAAAAAAAAAGAAGGGTTAAAAGGGGTGGTGGACTTGGCCCAGTGGTTAGGTCATCCATCTACCACATGAGAGGTCTGCAGTTCAAACCCCGGGCCTCCTTGACCCGTGTGGAGCTGGCCCATGCGCAGTGTTGATGGCCGCAAGGAGTGCCGTGCCACACAGGGGTGTCTCCACGTAGGGGTGCCCCACGCGCAAGGAGTGCACCCCATAAGGAGAGTCGCCCAGCGCAAAAGAAAGTGCAAGTGCAGCCTGCCCAGGAATGGCACGGCATACATGGAGAGCTGACACAACAAGATAACGCAACAAAAAGAAACACAGATACCCATGCCGCTGACAACAACGGAAGCAGACAAAGAAGATGCAGCAAATAGACACAGAGAACAGACAACTGGGGTGGGGGGGAGAGAAATAAATAAATAAATCTGAAAAAAAAAAAAGAGAGAAGGGTTAAAAGAACTTTGGGAGTGGAAATTTCAAACTTGCTATTTTTAGAATCTATACTTTGCTGTAGTCATGCTTTCTCTTAAAAACATCCTGTAAAGCTACTGCTAGGGTTAAAAAAAGGAGGGGAGGGTATATAACTAATTTTTCTGATGCATTTGGACATGCCCTATACACTTAGATTCCTGCTCATCCAACATCACCACAAGTATATATTTTCTTACAACATATGCCTGGTAATTACAATGAACCACTCAAGGTAACCCAGTTATGTCAGTAATTAAAGTATGTGCACCACTAGTTTATGGTAATTTTAAGGATCTTAACAACATGCCTTGGGGTGGGGGTGTGTGTGATAATGGAGTGATGGAGGGGGACTTAACCAGAGATAGTTTGTAGGGACAGTTGTTCCCCAGAGAAGCCCATTTAATGTGACTTGCTTTATTAGCGAGTCTTTCAATGGGGCCAAAATACCAAAAATGCTCCTTGAAATGTTTTAATACAAAAGAGAATGATTTTCTTCCTCATCTGCTATTAATTACCAGATCAGGACTAGCACAAATGGAAACAAAGGACTCTATTTCATAAACCATCTTTTAAATAAATACACAACTCCATAAAAGAAAAGTAATCCCAGATTAAACTTCTCACTTACTTGAAGCAGGCTTGGGTTAATGTACCTTTCATCAAAAGAAGAACATTACATACAAAAGCAAAGAAACATGTGCCACATAGATAAGAATAATTTATGCTGCTCAAAATTTTTCCTTTTTTGTATGTAACATTACTGTGCATTTATAAATTAGTGTTTTCAAAGTCTAAAAGGCAATTTTTGAGACACCCCAAAACAGAAGCACTGTATCAGATGGGTACAAAGCTAGAAAAAAAACACAAATATTCAATAATATATTGTAAGGTATCTGAATTCCAAGCACTCAGAGTATTAACTGACAGTGTTTTAAAGATGAATTTAAGTAAAAACAGTTTTGATGTTATACAGATGGCAAAACTTCCTGCAAAAATCTCTCCTTATGTTTTCGTGACTTTTAGATTAGTTACTTGGGAGCCTAAGAAAAATCTCAGGCCATATGATACTCAGAAGATCTAAGCAGAACATCATCAAGGGAAATAAAACATGTTTAATTGTCCTACCCTTGAAAGAAAAGAGCAGAGTAATTGAAAATTTCATTTTAAATCAACAATGTATTTAATTTGTCAGTACAAACAATTGTGTGTACATATACTCATAAAGTTTTCTAGCTTTGTCAGCTGAAAAAGCTTAGAAATCATCTACAATGACCAACCCTTGAACGATGAGCATTCCTAGTGTCTGGACTGTGACATTGAAATACCATTTTAAAGTGAAAGAAATGAGAATTTCTGAAAAACGCCAGATTCCAGTGTAAAACATGTGCAAATTGAACCTAGAGCACCTAGTCACACCAGATAGTAAGTAACCTGTCAAATACTTTGAAGGTCATGTCAAAAGGACACAGGAGACAAAAATGAAGAGGTTCCCACTGACCAAATACGGAATAATTTTAGCTATGATATAGAGAAAAGTTGCGGTGGATTGAAGCCCATGAAAAAATGTTTAAATCTATGGATTGATAGTGAGATTAGTAAAATAAAGCAACAAAGTAGTCAATTCTGAGAAGACAAAACTGTACATAAAGGGGAAGAATCAAGAATCTATCCTGACTTTTCTATACGAACTTTAGAGGTCTAGGTGCTAAACAACAATGGTCGCTCACAACAAAAAAAGATAAAAACCAGCTGTGTCTTCCAATGAGAAAACACAACCCCAACTACAGTCTGACAAAAGAGAATCTAAGTTTGAGCAAGATTCTTAAGTCAGGTGTCCACTGTCAGGGAGTACGGAGGACAGAGGAACACACTGAACTCACCATGGGTGTGCCAGCAGCAAAACCAGACTGCAGGAACCTCTAGTGGTCAAATTTTTCTTCAACATATAAACTTAAGGATAAGAAAGGGATGGAAAAGAGAACTTGTAGATTAAAAGAGACTTAAAAGGCATGTAAAGAAAAAAATGGGCATAACCAAATTAAAGTTCCTGAAGATGTATCCTTATTTGTTAACATTATAAACACAGAAAGTGATACTATGAAAGTCAGAATAGTATTTAGTTCTGGAGGGAGGAGAAAAAGCTGTGATTAGGATGGGCACATGGAGGGCTTGTGTGATTGGCAAGTTTTACTTTATTTTTTTTAACCTGACAAGTTATAACACCTTATAATAATCACTAGGCTTATATTTATTTTGTGTGGTTTTCTCAGTAAGTTTTTTTATTTTATAATAAAAAGGTTAAAAAATAAACATTTTTAATGTGAAAAGACCAGATGCAGAATAGAATATGGTTCTAATCTATTTAAAAATAAAATCTATTTAAAAATATATGTGTGATTGTGTAAGCACAGAGAATCTCTAGAAGGATACTAAAGCAAATGCTAACGATAGCTGACTCGACTGTAGAATTGGGATGTGGAAGACAGGTCAGAAAAGACTCACTTTTTCACAGATTATTCTTTAATCTATCATGAACTTCGAACCATGGGAGTGTTTTGTCTAGATCAGGGTTTCTAAGCAGAGGTACTACTCACATGTTGACTGATAATTTTTTGTTGTGGGGTCTGTCCCATGCATTGTACGATGTTTAGCAGCATTCCTGGCCTCTTCCCATTGATTAAATGCCAATAATAACTCTCCAATTGAGACTATGAAAAATGCCTCCAGACACTGCCAAATATCCCCTGGCAATCATCCTCCCTTGGAAAACACCAGTCTAGAATTTTAAAAGTAAATTAAAAATAACAACTCTTGGAGAACAAGATGATCTCATAAGCTCTCTTTTTACATTGATAATTCACTTAACAAAACTACATTTTTAAAGATCATTTAAAGTTAAAATTTAGTCCATCCCAAGGATATTTTCATGAATTCTAAATGGAAATCAAATAACTGAAGATTTCCTTAAGTTACATAATATCCTATTTACATTTAGTGAGAACAGAAAGACATGACTGTTTCCCAGGAAAGAACTCTAAGGGAAGTCTTTCTACTTCTGACTCTAAGAGATTTTGCTGATCAGAATTTTGCAGTGTTTGAATTTATTTAAACTGCTTATATTGAATTAAGCTAAGTTAATGGCCCTTTTTTTAAAAAGATTTATTTATTTATTTATTTATTTCTCTCCCCCCCCACCCCAGTTGTCTGTTCTCTGTGTCTATTTGCTGCGTCTTCTTTGTCTGCTTCTGTTGTTGTCGGTGGCACAGGAATCTGTGTTTCTTTTTGTTGCATTATCTTGTTGTGTCAGCTCTCCGTGTGTGCGGCGCCATTCCTGGGCAGGCTGCACTTTCTTTCACGCTGGGCGACTCTCCTTACGGGGCGCACTCCTTGCGCATGGGGCTCCCCTACACGGGGGACACCCCTGTGTGGCAGGGCACTCCTTGCACGCATCAACACTGCGCGTGGGCCAGCTCCACACGGGTCAAGGAGGCCCAGGGTTTGAACCGTGGACCTCCCATGTGGTAGACGGACATCCTAATCACTGGGCAAGTCTGCCGCCAATGGCCCTTTTTTTAGTTTATCTGCATTTTTGAGGGAAGGGATGTATGTTGTTGGTTACACATTCAGGCTTTGGAATCAGATAGAAAAGTAGATTGCTGGCTGAATGATTGATTTATCAGCTATATTACCTTTGTGTTCCCCACTAGATTATAAACTCTAAGAGGACAGAGACTGTGTCTGTATGGATCCTTACAGAATCTCAAGAATTCAGTTAAAGTGTTCAGTGCAAAGAAAACACTTGATGGTTTTTTTTTTACAGATTTCAAAAAATATAATACCAACTAGAGTGATTGTAAGAATTAAACTAGACAATTCAAGTGCATGTTTTAGCATGATGTTTAATATATAGCCAGAGTACAATTAACGTTTGCTTTTTTATTCTTCTTCTCAGATTTACAAAGGGTCCATAATAATGGAAGATTAAGAAACATGACTCTTAAATATGGCCTTTTCACACCACCCTGGCCTCCTTGCTCTTCCAGGGACCCTTTTAGGGCATTCACACTTTAAGTTCCTGGCCTAGATGCTATCCCTCTATCTCCGCAGGGCTTGCTCCCCCTCCTCCTCCAGGTCTCTTTTCCAATAGTTCAGCTTCAGTGAAACATTTCTAGCTCTACCTTCTTTTAAATTGTATAACTTCTCTCCACACCTTCATCTCCTATACCCTTTCCTGACTTTACTTTTCTCCCTACTTCAACACTAACAAAAATTCCATATAGTGTACTATTTTATTTATTTCTTGAATGTCTCTCCCCAGAGTGAGTTCAGTGAAGGCAGATATTTCTCTCTACTCTGTTGACTTCTTTATGCTACAGCCTCGAATAGGGCCAGGCACATAAGTGCTCAATAAATGAGCTTCCATAATTCCTTTATTTCAAGACCTAACCACCTCTCACCTAGACTATTACAAAAGGTAACTAGATGAGGGAGATTTCTGGAATGGTGGTTTGAAAGCTCAGGATAATCTCTATCCTTAAAGGACAATTGTTAACATGATTAAATAAGCAAAGAAAATCATTCAAGATCTCCAAATATTAATGAAAGGACTTATAAGAAGTTTTTCAAAATAATCTACAGAAATTCCATAGAAGGCCATGGCATTTGGATTGGCAATTATACCCATCTTCCCCAACTCTGTCTTGTGGGGGAATTATTTCATTAGACTCAGTGCTAATTCCCATCTGCCTTAGCACCCTAGGGTACAAGAACTATTCAGAGTGGATCCAGCAGCCAGGGATATTTACAATTCCATCTTCTAAAATTTCTGTGCTACAGATGGCTTATTTCAAGTGGGAGGTTGCAGCCTGGTGGCAGTGCCCATTCTTCCACAACTAGTTCCAGCTAGGATCTGGACAGAGAAGTTGGTGAAGAATGTGGCCCACCTTTCCCATACAGCTCTGTTTTGTGGGAAACACACTCTAGTTTACGGAGGTAGAAGAGCTATTAGGATATATTTAGCATCAGCAAATTGCATCCTTGGCTGTAGGATATATATACTGGGTGTTGGTGGCAGCCAAGAGGTGGCACAAGTTCTTCCCTTCACTCCCCACCCTACAGCTCATGTCTCATAGAGAAGATCCATGTGGGGTGTTCACAAAAGAATGAATTCCAATCCCATCCCTTCATTTCTGCTCCAGGGAAGGACTGGAGCAAGCCCCAAGTGGTCAACTTTATTTGGATCAGACTTTGAAAAACAAGTTATGCTACAGGGCAATGTCAAAGACAATAGAACAATCAATATGAATTGGTGGAGGGTGAGAGTTAAAAATGACATCAATAGAGGCAAACTAGCCAGAGGCTTAATGGGGAGATCAAGGTAAGAGATAACCAAAACCCTGATAAAACTAGTTATTCTGATGGTCTGAAAGGCTGCAAATGGCCAAAGCTGTGACTTCTGAGGTGCAACCAGAAAGGGCACTTCTGAGTTACTAGTCTCTACCTGAATGTAGGACAAACTCATAAACTCCCTAAAAAATAGAAGTGGTTTCTAAATGACATGGTAAGAGGTGAAAAACCTTTCTTTTTCAGGGGACAAGCACAACCTTTGACCATTTGCTGGATAACCACTAGACAGTGCTGACTAAGGTGACTGTAGGAAGCCAGGATTACAGATAAAAATGATGAAAAATAATTTGAGCAGAGACAACAGGGATAGTCACTGTGAGAGGAGCTGGTCCAGTCACATCACCAAGCAAACAAACAAACAAGAGCCAAAATAACGAACATCTGGTGTAGATGGAAAGGTTGTGTTGAATTAAGTGTTGCTGAAATATGTGATATAAATATCCAGTTTTTAACAAATATTTATGAGACAGCCAGAAAAGTCTGACTCATAATGGGAAACCAAACAGAAAATAACATTTAGAGCAGGGGTTCTTAACCATTTTTGTTCCACAGACCTCTCTGCCAGTCCACACTATACTGTGTATTATTTAATAAATATATCACGCCCACACCAACACTTCCCCACAAGAAAAATGTTTTTTGAATTTCAATTTAGCTCATGGGCCCCTGGTTAAGAAACTCTGATTTAGAGGGACCAGATATTGGAGTTAGCAGCATCAAAGTGCTATTATAAAAGAAATGATGTTTAGAGAATTAAAGGAAGGTATGATGACAATGTTACAGCAAGTACAAAATATCAACAAAGAGAAAAAATTCATTTAAAAATAACAAAGAGAATTCTGCAGTTGAAAAGTACAATAATTGAGATGAAAAATTGACTTGAAGGATTCAATCATAGATTTGAACTGGTAGAAGAAAGAATTAGTGTCATCACTATTATTCAACATTGTACTGGAAGTTCTAGTCAGAGCAATTAGGCAAGAAAGAAAATTAAAAGATTTCCAAATTGGAAAGAAAGAAGTAAAATTTTCACTATTTGCAGATGGCAAGATTCTATATAGAAAATCTACACCAAAGCTACCAGAGCTAATAAATAAAGCAAAGTGGCAGGGTATAAGATCACCATCTCAAAATCAGTTGTGTTTCCATAAACTTACAATGAGCAATCTGAAGTGAAAATCAAGAAAAAAAAATTCCATTTACAATAACAACTAAAAGAATCACAAATCTAGGAATAAATTTAACTGAGTATGAAAAGGATTTATAGACGAGATGGTGGTAAGTATGAACACAAAGAAGAGATAAAAGGGGGGCAAGGGGTTGCCTTTGCTTGGGGCTTTGCGGGTTTGAGGGTGGCTGGGGAGGGACGGATGGGTAACGTTGCCCAAAAGTGGGGGGAGGGAGGGGTAGCATACGAACCAGGAGAGGGTCAGGTGTTGGTGGAGAGTAAAATGCCGAGAAAATCATATCAAAATATAATAAAGAGGGTTACCTGTTTAGAATGCTCAGAGGGGAGGGTCTGATGCAGGACGGACTCCTGGGGAATGTCTAAATGCTCATTCTGCCAGAGTGGGTGACACCATGGGGTAGAAACCCAAGTAGTGAGAGTGGGGGTGGACCCACATCCTGGGGAGGACTAATGCCATCAAATAGAGGGAACTGTATCCCTCGAGAAAAAGGGTGGCTCCCAGGGCATTGGGGCAGTTGAGTAAGTTAGGACCTGAACACTATTCCATCTATCTCTGGAAGTGGCTCCTCAGGAAACGGAGGTTGGCTATCACTGAGGACACCAAGGTGGAAGGGAAAATGGACGTTAAATGTGTGGAACCAAAGTAAATGGGGGGTAAGAGAGGAGTTTCTTGAGAGTACACAAGGATGGATATAAAACATGTAATATTACACTATAACATATAGGAGATGACAGACTGATAATGTAAACCATAATGTAAAACATAGGATAACTAAAAATGTAAAGAACTGTGTATCCTAAAGTATGCACCACAATGTAAGCACAGATGTCACCTTGTTAGAAAGCTAATGTCTCAGACTCTGTACATCACTTTAAGTAAATATGATATGAATAGGGCGTAAGAGTATCACTGTGGAAGGGAAAAGGTTTTCTGGTGGATGTGTGGGAGTGCTGTATATTATATATATACATTGCTGTGGTCTAGGACTCCTGTGAAGAAAAGCTGAATAATTGGGGGGGGGGGGGGAAAGATAGGATGTGGAATTTTTTCAAGTCAACATTCTTTATCTAAGTTCTTTATCTAACTTTATCCAAGTTCTTTATCTATCCTTTAAGCTCATCGCTGTATGCCATTCCCTAGTAAGGGACCATGAAATTATATTGGGCTTCAAATTTCGGGGAGTTCTGGATCACAGAGTGTTTCAACAATGGCAATGGAGGGATACTGGTATGGGGTACCTATGACAGGTGATATAAGGCTGACAGGGAGCTGTACAGAACATATGTCCAGGGTGCATGGTAATGTTTGGATATACTCATAGTGGCAACAATTAAAAACCACAGTAGGGGGGGTACTGGGTTCCTGGCCAGTGGTGCTCTGTCGTGGTCCCTAGGGGAGCAGCAACAGTCTCCCAGGTACAGTGGCGGGGACCGGGAGGGAGTGAGGGTTCAACAGTGAGCCCCGGATGCTAATGACTATGCTTGTGAGCTGATAAACCCAAAATAAGAACAAGGCCTAGAACAACTTTGTGCCTGGGAATTTCCTCCTGTCAGCCTTCATGTTACTCAAATGTGGCCAGTCTCGAAGCCAAACTCAGCATGTAAATGCAATGCCTTCCCCCCAGCGTGGGACATGACACCCGGGGATGAGCCTCCCTGGCAACGAGGGACCACTATCAACTACCAACTGATGATGCAACTGGAAAATGACCTTATACGGAAGGTTCAATGCGGATCAGCAGAATATCCATGTCTACATAAAATACCATGACTTTAAAATGCTGTTTGACCTAAAGTAAGGGGGAAATGGAAAGGAGAAATGAGTTTATATGGCTACGAGTTTCTAAAAAAGAGTCTGGAGGCTGGCAGAAGGTTTGCCCTCATGCACAACTGAGCAGAGTCAGAGAGACAGATAAAGCAGATGCAACCCCCAGATATTGGTTCCTTTGAGGGCTAAAGAGACCCATGGGAGTTATGGTCATGGCCGATGGGGTTAACTACCAGGGCAGATGGCCCCTCTTTGGAAATGGTGTTTATGTGTGATGACTCTGGACTCAGATGGGATCTCCCTTCATAAGACTTTCATGCTAAAGTGCTGGAGGTGCAGTTAATGTTGGGGTTTAAGATATATTTAGGGGATTTGAATCTCTGGACTGACAATGTGATAGCCAGATCCTGAGCCTCAACAGACTCCAGCACCTACAATCTGATTTATTGGACTTACCACACTCAGCTAAGATGCAGTTGAAGAAGGACAACCACCACACCATGGAGCCTAGAGTGATTACAACTGAAAATGAGAGGATTGCATCCAGCATCCAGGTGGAATCTGAGCCTCCTCTTGACATAGAGGTGCAATGGACA
Organism: Dasypus novemcinctus; assembly: GCF_030445035.2. Classification (NCBI taxonomy): domain Eukaryota; kingdom Metazoa; phylum Chordata; class Mammalia; order Cingulata; family Dasypodidae; genus Dasypus; species Dasypus novemcinctus. Next base: position 21,501,657 of record NC_080676.1, on the reverse strand, counting down.
CAACCAATCCAATGTCCACATAGAAGAGGTGGCATTGGAGTGGGAAAAGTGGACATGGTGGACGAGGGGTATGGGGAAAGGCAGGAAGAGAGGAGAGGTGGAGGCGTCTTTGGGACATGGAGCTGCCCTGGATGGTACTTCAGAGGCAATCACCGGACATTGTAAATCCTCACAGGGCCCACTGGATGGAATGGAGGAGAGTATGGGCTATGACGTGAACCAATGTATATGAGGTGCAGAGGTGCCCAAAGATGTACTTACAAAATCCAATGGATGTGTCATGATGATGGGAACGAGTGTTGTTGGGGGGGGGAGAGAGGGGGTGGGGGGATGGGGTTGAATGGGACCTCACATATATATTTTTAATGTAATATTATTACAAAGTCAATAAAAAATAAAAAAAATTAAAAAAAAAAAAAGAAAAGGATTTATACACAGAAGACTACAATACATTACTAAAAGAAATCAAAGAAGATGTATTAATAAATAAATGGAATGATATCCAAGTTCATGGTTTGGAAGATTAAGTATTGTTAAGATGTCAATTCTACCCATAATGATTTACAAATTCAATGAATTCCCAATCAAAATTCCAACAGCCGGGAAGGGGCTGTGGCTCAATCAGTTGGGCTCCCATCTACCCTATGGGAGGCCCTGGGTTCACATCCCAGGGCCTCATCGTGAAGGCAGGCTCACCCATACACTGCAGAGAGCAGCTGGCCTGCAAGTGCCATGGAGTGCCAACTCAGCAAGGTGACACAACAAAAAGGGAGACAAGCAAAATCACAGAAGAACATGCATCAATGGGCACAGAGAGCAGACAGAAAGCAAGGTGCAAGGGAGGGTGGAATAAATAAATAAATAATAAGTACAGACACAGAAGAACGCACAGCAAATGGACACAGAAAGCAGATGGCAGGCAAAACAAGCTGCAAGGGGAGGGGATAAAAAAAGATTCCAAAACAGCCTACTTTTCAGAAATGGAAAAGCTCATCATCAAATTTATTTGGAAGGATAAAGGGCCCTAAATAGCCAAAATTATCTTGTAAAAGAAGAATGAATATAGAGGAAGCAGTGTTTCTGGCTTAAAAACTTATTACAAAGCTGCAATGGTCAAAACATCATGGTACTGACACAAGGATAGATATATAGACAATTAGAATTGAATTGAGAGTTCAGAAATAGACTCTCACATCTATAGCCAATTGATTTTTGAGAAGGATGCCAAGTCCACTCATGTAGGAAAGAATAGTTTATTCAACAAATGATACTGGGAGAACCAGATATCCATATGCCAAAGAATGAAGGAGGACCCCTATCTCACACCATATATAAATATTAACTCAAAATGGACCGAAGACATAAATATAAGAAATAGGACAAGGAAACTCCTACAAGAAAATATGGGGAAGCATCTTCAGGCTCTTGCATGAGGCAATGGTTTCTTAGTCTTTACACTCAAAGTCCAAGCAACATTAAAAAAAAAAAAAGAAGAAGATAACTGGGACCTCATCAAAATAAAAAGCTTTTGTGCATCAGAGAACTTTATCATGAAAGCAAAATGAAAACCTACTCAATGGAAGAAAATATTTGGAATCTACATATCTGATAAGGTTTTAATATTCAGAATATACAAAGAAATCCTACAACTCAACAATTAAGAGACAAACAACTGGACTCCCTGGCAGAGGGCCTCAGAAGAAGGGCAAAAAGCTGTCTGAAGGAGCTGCTTTGGGAATCTGAAGACCAGGAGAGTACTGCACATCTGCCAGGAAGTTGAGGGACAGAGAGATGAAGAAGCCAAAATTAAAACCCTGAGCTACTGGCCTAAAGGACCTGGAATGGCACCAACCTCCCACCCTCAAGGTGAAAAGCCTAGATAAAACCCATGGATCACTGCAGTCACCTGAGAGGGGAACAGATGTCTTCCTCCCTGTAAAGACAGAAGGTGTGAAAAAGAGCAGAGAGTCGTTTTCCTTCAGTAAGTTTGGCCAACAGCCAATCTCAGCTCTGGCCAGACCAGAATAATGGGCAAGTGGAGGTTGAAAGAGACATATCCATGGATAGATTTGCCAATGAGCATCATCTGCTGGCAGCCCAGGAAACTAGAAGAATACAAAAACAAAAAAAAAATGCTTTGGGGAGTCTCTCATGTCCCAGACTCCTTGGATCTGATCTGTGCCCCATTAGTGGGTCCCTGGCCCTATTTTGATAACTTAAGCTGGGTAATTTTAAAGGTTTAGAATATTTGAAACAAAAATCAAAGAAGAGTCATGAAAGAAAACTGCTAGGAAAGAGAGAGAAATTGACCATCAGAGTAAAGTAACCAACATAATCAGATGCCTAGGCTTCAGCAAAAAATTACAGCCATAACAAGAAATAGGAAGATATGGCCCAGCCAGAGGAACAAACCAGAAATCCTGATGAGACACAGGATTTAAGACAACTAATCAATCATAATCAAACAAATCTTCTAAATCAATTCAAGGAGTTGAAGGAAAATATGGCTAAAGAGGTAAAGGATATTAAGATAATGCTGGGTAACCATAAAGCATACCAATTAACTATATGTCCCAGAGACTTAAAACTTCCAGTTGTTCATATGCTGGATGAGTCCTGAATCTCAGCAGAGTCCAGTTCATCAGACTCACCCAAAACAACTGACAAAAGGATGACAATGAACAACACCCATCCCAATGGGTAGAGAGTATCTGCAACTGCAAACAAGAAAATTCCATCCATCTGTCTCATGGCATCTAAGCCCCATCTCAATCAAAAGCAGAGTGGGATCCCCATCCCCAAATCCTCAAGATTAAGGAATGAAAAACATAAGGGAGGAATATAGACTATGGACTAAAGTAGACTTATTATTATTCTAGTAATGGAAGAGCTTCTAACATTGATATAAAGACATTGGTCACCAGAGGTTCTGAGGGGAGGGAGAGGGAAGAATAGGTGTAACAGGGGGCATTTTTGAGACATTGGAATCATTCTGCAATATATTCAATGATGGAATCAAGCCATTTTACATTCAACAAAACCTATAAAATTGTGTGCTGCAAAGTGTAAAGCATAATGTAAACCATGGACCATGCTTAGTAGCAATGCTGGAATGTGTGTTCATCAACCATAAAAAATGTACCACACTAATGAAAGATGTTGTTAAAGGGGGACAGTGTGGGAGGGGGAGGGGCATATGGGGCTCCCCAATATTTTATGCAATATTTATGTAATCTAAAGCGCTTTTAAAAATAAAGAAAAAATAAACATATAAAATACATTAAAAGCAGATTTGAAATGGCAGAACAACAAATAGGTGAAATCAAAGACAGAACATCTAAACCTGGAAAGAAAAAGAGACAGTGAAAAGAATGGAAAAAATTGAACAAGGTATCAGGAAACTGAATGACAACACAAAACACACAAACAAATGCATTATAGATGTTGCATTATAGATGTTCCAGTAGGAGAAGAGAGCAGAAAGGGTGCAAAAAGGATATTTGAATAAATAATGGCTAAAAATTTCCCAACACTTATGAAAGAAAGAAATTTAAATATATAAGGACAACACTCCAAACTGAATAAATCTGAATGCACTGACTCTGAGACACCTACTATTCAAAATGTCAAATACCAGAGATAAGGAGAGGATTCTAAAAGCAGCAGGAGAAAAACAATGCATTACATACAAAGGAAGCTCAGTAACTCTAAGTAACAATCTCATCAGAAACCATGGAGGTAAGAAGGCAGTAGTAGGATATATTTAAGGTATTGAAAGAAAAACTGCCAAACAAGAATTCCTTATCCAGCAAAACTGTCCTGCAAAAATAAAGGTGAGTTTAAAGTCTTCACAGACAAACAAAATTGAGAGTATCTTATCAAAAGATCAGAATTACAAGAGCTATTAAAGGGAATGCTGATGCCTGAGAGGAAAAGACAAGGGTAAGAGACTTGAGGAGAGTGTAGATATGGAGATTATTAGCCAGGGTAATGTAAAGGGTAAAAGGACAGACAATACTGTGATATAACAACAGAATGCCAAAGGAAAAATTGGACAAATTAAGTAATGACTTTGCAGAAATAACATTGACCATTAAAGGATTGAACTGCCTGATCAAAAGACATAGACTGACAAAATAGATTTTAAAAATATGAGCCATCTATATGCCATCCACAAGAGAATCACTTTAGAGGTAAGGTTACACTCAGGCTGAAAATGAAAATTTGGAAAAGGTTTTCCATGCAAATAGTAACAAAAAAGATTTGGAGTAGCAATACTAATACAGGACAAAAGAGATTTTAAGTCTAAAACTGTTATAAAGATGAAAAATGTCATTATATATTAATAATACATGCAATTCACCAAGAAGAAATAACTACAATAAATAGTTATGCACACATAGTCTGGGTGTCCCAAGATACATGAGGCATACACTGGTAAAACTGAAGTGAGAAATAAATGTCTCTACAAAAATAGTAGAGACTTCAATACACCTTTCTAACATTGGGTAGACCATTTAAACAGAGGATAATTATGGAAACTAAGAGCTTGAATAATAATATGATAAATTAATTAGCCCTAATAGACATATATAGAGACTTACAGCCTAAAACAACAGGATATATATTCTTCTCAAGTGCTCACGGATCCTTCTCCAAGATAGACCATATGTTGGGTAAAGAGACCGGTTTAAGTAAATTTTAAAAGTTTGAAGTCATATAAAATACTTTCTCTGATTATAATGGAATGAAGCTGGAAATCAATAACAATGGAAAAGTTAAAATTCACAAATACATGAAGGTTAAACGCACAGTTTTAAATAATCAGTGGATCAAAGAAGAAATTGTAAAAGAAATCAGTAAATATCATGAGAAGAATGAAAACAAGAACAGAACCTATCAAAAGTTATAGGATACAGCAAGGCAGCACCAAGGGGGAAATACACAGCCCTCAATGCTTACATTAAAAAAGAAGAAAGAGCTAAAATTGAAGACCTAACTGCACACCTGCAGAAACTAGAAAAAGCACAGCAAACTAAACCCAAACCAAGCCAAAGGAAAGAAATAATAAAGATCAGAGCAGACATAAAAGAAATTGAGAACAAAAAGCAATTAAGAGAATCAACAAAACCAAAAGTTGATTCTTCAAGAAGATCAATGAAATTAACAAACTTTTAGCTAGACCGACAAGGGAAAAAAGAAACAAGAAGCAAATAAATAAAATCAGAAATGAAAGGGTGGACATAACTACTGACCCCATGGAAATAAGAGAGTTAATAAAAGGACACTATGAAAAACAGTAGGCCAACCATCTAGAAAATGTAGATAAGATAGATAAATTCCTAGAAGCAACAATGACTCTAGAAGAAATAGAAAATCTTAACAAACCAATCACAAGCAAAGAGATTGAAATAGTCATCAAAACCTTCCAAAGAGATAGGAACACCTATTCACTGTTGGTGGGAATGTAGAGTGGTACAGCCACTGTGGAGAACTGTTTTGTAGTTCCTAAGGAAGTTGAATATAGACTTGCCGTAGGACCTGGCAATACCATTGCTATATATATATATATATACACACCCAGAAGAACCAAGAACATGAACAAATATCTGCACACCAATGTTCATAGCAGCATTATTCATGATAGCCAAAAGTCGGAAACAGTCCAGGTGTCCATCAAGTGATGAGTGCATAAACAAATTGTGGAATAAACACACAATGGAATATTACACAGCAGTAAAAAGAAATGAAGCCATGAAACATATGAAAACATGGATGAACAGAAACAGAAGGACAAATACTGTATGATTGCCCTATTATGAACTAAATGCATTATGTCAAATAAAAATATGTTACGTGAAATATGAATATGGGTAGAATTGCATATATAAGACCATTTTTCTTTGAAGCTGAACAAATGTAAGTTAATAGTACAAATGTTAATATCAGATTAAAAACAAAAAACATTATACTAAGTGAAGGAGACCAGACACAGAGTACTACATATTATATAATTCCATTTATATAAAATGTAAATATAGATCAATTTATAAAGATGAAATTAGATTAATAGTTACATAGGTCTGAGGAAGAGATGCTAAAAGGTGTGGAATCTTTGTTTTTGGAGTAATGAAATTGTTCTAAACTTTTTGAGATGATGAATGTACAACATTGTGATTATACTAAAAGCCATTGAATATACACTTTGGATAGAATAGCCAGAAACAGCAGCTATGTACAGTGGGAGAAACAGAGAGAGATTGAGAGGTGAGGGATTTTCTTGTTTATTATTATTATTATTATTGAAAAAATGAAAATGCTCTAATAATGATTGAAGTGATGAATGCACAACTATGTGATTATAGCAAATATCATTGATTGTTCACTTTGGATGAAGTCTGTTTATTAATATGTATTAATAAAATTGATTTGTAAAAAATAACAACAACAAAAAAATCACCTCCCAATCACCTCAAAGCCCAAGACCAGATGTCTTCACAGGTGAATGCTACCAATCATTCAAAGATGATCTAATGTCAATCTTTCTCAAGTTCTTCAAAAAAATTGAACAGGAGGGAATGCTACCAAACTCATTCTATGAAGCCAACCTTACCCTAATACCAAAATCAGATAAAGATACTATGAAAAAAAAAAAGTACAGACCCATTTTTCTCAAATGAATATGATGCAAAATTCTCAACAAAATACTATCAAAATGAATCCAAAAGCACAATAAAAGAATTATACACCACAACCACTTAGTTTTTCCCAGGTATGCAAGGATGGTTCAACACAAGACAATCAATTAGGGTCATAAACCACATTAATAAATCGAAGAAGAAAAATCACATGATCCTCTTGATTAATGCATAAAAGGCATTTCAGAAAATATTGCAACCTTTCTTGATAAAAGCACTCCAAAATATAGGAATAAAAGAAAGCTTTCTCAATACCGTAAAGTGCATACATGAAAACCCCAGAGCTAGCACTGAACTCAATGGTGAAAGATTGAAAGAGTTCCTGCTGACATCAGGAACAAGACCAGGATATTCACTGTCACCGCTGTTATTCAGTATTGTGCTAGAAGTTCTAGATAATGCAATTAGGCAAGATAAAGAAATAAAATTCACTCAAATAGGAAGAGAAGAAGTAAAACTTCCGTTATTCACTGATGATATCTTGTATCTAGACAACCCCAAAAAATCTACAACGAAGCTACACAGTCTAATCGATGAGTCAAGCAAAGTGGCAGGATACAAAATTAATATGCAAAAATCAGTAGTGTTTCTGTACACTAATAATGAGCAATCTGAGGAAGAAGTCAGGAAAAATTCCATTTATACTAGCAACTAAATGAATCAAATATTTAGGAATAACCTTAACCAAGGACATAGAGGAGCTTTATTCAGAACACTACAAAACATTGTTAAAAGAAACCAAAAAAATACCTAATTAATGGAAGGACTTTCCATGTTCATGATGGGAGACTAAATATCGTTAAGACGTCAATTCCACCCAAGCTTATTTACAGACTCAATGTAATTCCAATAAAAATACCAACTTTTTTTTACAGAAACATATTTTAAAAAAGAAACATGAAGTTGAAGGACTCACACTTCCTGACTTTAAAGCCTATTATTTAGTTACAGTGTTAAATAGAGCATGGTATTGGCATAAAAGTAGACATATTGACCCGTGGAACTGAATTGAGAGTTCAGAAATAGACACATCTATAGTCAAGTGATTTTGGGCATGGCAGTCAATCCCACCTGGCTGGGTCAGTACAGTCTATAACAAATGGTGCTGGGAGAACTGGATATTCATAGGTAAAAGAAAGAAAGAGGACCTCTACATCACATCTTACATAATAATTAGCTTAAAATGGATCAAGGTCCTAAATATAACAGCTAGAACTATAAAACTCCTAGAAGAAAATGTAAGAAAATATCTTCAAGATCTTATGGTCGGTGGTGGCTCCTTAAACTTTACACCCAAAGCATGAAGAACAAAAGAAAAAAGAGTAGATAAATGGTGCCTCCTCATAATAAAACACTTGAACTTCAAATGACTTTGTTAAATGGTGAAAAGGCAGACTATACAATGGGAGGAAATTTTCAGAAATCAAATATCTGATAAAGGTTTGATCTCCATGTTACATAAAGAGATCATACAACTCAACTATCTAAAGACAAGCAACCCATTTTAAAAATGGGCAAGACTTGAACAGAAATTTCTCCAAAGAGGAAATACAAGTGGACAAAAAGCACATGAAAAAATGTTCAACATCACTAGCTACTAGAGAAATGCAGATTAAAACTACAATGAGATACCATTTCACAACTTATAGAATAGCTATTATTAAAAAAAAAAAAAACAGAAAATTCTAAGTGCTGGAGAGAATGTGGAAAAATAGGGACACTCCTTCACTGTTGGTGGGAATGTAGAATGGTACAGCCTCTGTGGAAGACAGTTTGGCTGAATATAGAACTGCCATATGATTCAGCAATCCTGCTACTAGTAATTTACTCAGAAGAACTGAAAACAAGGAGGCAAACTGACATTGGCACACTGATGTTTATACCAGCATTATCCACAATTTCTAAAATATGGAGCCTGTCCTAGTGTACATCAACGGATGAATGATTAAACAAAATGTGGTATATAAATACAATGGAATATTAGTAGCTGTAAGAATTGACATTGGGATGCATATGACAACTTGTATGAACCTTGAGGATATTATGTTGAGTGAAATAAGCCAGACACAAAAGGACAAATATGTATGTTTTCAGTAACATAACTTACAATGAGTAAAGTCATGGAGGTAAACTCTGGAGTATAGGTTACTAGAAGATAGAATGTGGATTGAGAAGGGATTGCTGATGCTGAATGTATGTAGAATGTATGTAGAATGTTTAATGCGGTGGATGTGGGAAAATGAATTGAATTGATGGTAACACATTATAGTGTGTATATTGGGGTAGTCTAGGGAGTTTAATGTCAGCTGAAAGAAAGCTAGAGGATAATCTAGGATCTATATAAGAGTGATTTTGGTGGTAGATGATGATTGTGGTTCATAGCACAAACACAGGAATATTCCTCTATTGCAAGGTCTTAAGAATGTGAAGATACATGGAAAAATACAACTAATGTAATGCATAGACTATAGTTAACAGTAATATTGTAATATTTTTACAGCAATGGGAAAGAAGGAACTATATCAATGCTAACTGTCAATAAAGGGGGTTTATATGGGAGATGGGGGTTTTCTTTTGCAGAAATGAAGATGTTCTGAAATGGACTGAGCTGATGACAGCACAAGTCTGTGATGAAACTGAGAGCCAGTGAGGATACAGTTTGGATGGATTGTATAAGGCAGGCAACTGTATAATACAGTGAACTCTATGGTGAATGATGGACTGTGGTTAACAGTACAAATATGAAAATGTTCTCTCCTGAACTATAACAAATATACAATACTAATACATGGTGTTAATAATAGGATGGTTTGTGGGAAACATACACCAAATATAAGCTGTGGGGTATAGATGGCAATACTATAACAATGTTTTTTCATCAATTATAACAAAAATGTTGCAACACTATAAGGTGGTATTGTTGTAGAAGTCGAGAGGTTCAATTATTTGTGTATAGAAAGGCCAGGACTCAGGAATGATTTTGAAAAGGAAAAAATGATTTACTGATGGCCAGCCAGAGCTTTCTGTTTCAAACCTGAGCCCTGAACAAGATTTTTGAGTTACTTTTATACAGAGAGGAAGGGCCAAATGGTTCTTTTGTTTCAGTGCTCAATAGGCTTGAATGAGCATATATCTTCCATATCCTAGGTAAGCTTTTAGCATGGACTTCATACATTCTAGATAATCTTTTAGCACATTTGATCTGCATTTTTACAGAGTTTGCATTGCTAAACTGTTTCTCCGGGACTGGGGTTGTTGTCATAGTTACCAAGGGCAGGGCTGCAGTACTCACTGTGCCAAACCCACTGCACAGAAAACATACCACTCAGATTATCCAACATATATGAACAGCCCCCCATGCATAGCCTACATCAGTATAGGAACATTGTATAGGAATACTATTTGGCATGCATTATTGTTTTGTAAACACACAACATCTCAAAATTAAAAAGAAAAGAATACATCTACTGAAAAAAAAAAAAGAGCTCTATTTTAAAATGGGTAAAAGGTTTAATAGACGAAGAGGACTTGGCCCAGTGGTTAGGGCTTCCGTCTACCACATGGGAGGTCCGCAGTTCAAACCCCGGGCCTCCTTGACCCGTGTGGAGCTGGCCCATGAGCAGTGCTGATGTGCGCAAGGAGTGCCCTGCCACGCAGGGTTGTCCCCCGCGTAGGGGAGCCCATGCGCAAGGAGTGCACCCCGTAAGGAGAGCCGCCCAGTGTGAAAGAAAGTGCAGCCTGCCCAGGAATGGCGCTGCACACACGGAGAGATGACACAACAAGATGACGTGCAACAAAAAGAAACACAGATTCCTGTGCCGCTGACAACAGAAGCGGACAAAGAAGACCCAGCAAATAGACACAGAGAACAGACAACCAGGGTGGGGGGTGGAGGGGAGGGGAGAGAAATAAATAAATAAAATAAATCTTAAAAAAAAAAAAGATTTAATAGATGTTTCTCCAATAAGAATATACAAATGGCTAAAAGCACATGAAAGATGCTCATCATCACTAGCTATTAGGAAAATGCAAATCAAAACCACAAAGAGATGCAATTTTATAACCACTAAAGAGGCTACTTTAAGAAATCAGAAAATTAGAAGTGTTGGAGAGGATGTGGAGAAATAGGAATACTCATTCATTGCTAGTGGGAATGTAATATGGTAAAGCCACTGTGGAAGAGAATTTAGCAGTTCCTCAGGAAGCTAAGTACAGAATTACTAGATAACCTATATATCCCACTACTGGGCATATACCCAAAATAATTGGGACTCAAACAGATATGAATGCTCATAGCATCATTATTCATATTTGACAAACAATTGAAAAAAACTCAACTGCCCCTCAACTGATGAATGGATAAACAAAATGTGCTATATATGCACAATGGAATATTAATCAGCTGTAAAAAGGAATGAACTTCTGATACCTACAACAACATGGATAAACCTTGAAAACATCATGTTGAGTGAAATAAGCCAGACACAAAACAACAATTGTATGACCTCACTAATATGAAATAATTAGAATAAGCAAACTTAGAGAGTCAGAATTTAGAATATAGTTTACCAGCAGCTCAGTTAGGTGTAGTGAATGGGGTATTAATGCTTAAATTGTACAGAATTCCTATTGGGGTTCATTATCAAGTTTTGGTTTGGATGGTGGTGATAGTAGCTCAGCTCTATAAATGTAATTAACAGCACTGAACTATATATGTGACTGTGATTAACAGGAGACATTTTTAGTTGTATGTATGTAACTGGAATAAAAATTAAAAGAAAACAGGACTGTACAATACAATGAACCCTATTGTAATCAATGGACTATGGGTAATAGTATTACACAATAAAAATGTTCTTTTGTGAATTATAACAAGTGTATCTTATTAATGCAAGGTCTTAATAATAGGGTAGTATATGGGAGCTGTGTATTTTATATTTTTTATGTATGGTATTTCTGTAAATGTAAAAAATCTCTAACAAAAATATTAATTTAAAAAACTGTGGAAAATACTTAAAGGAGTGGATTTCCCCATCCAAGATAAGATGGAGTAGACTTACTTCTCCCTATTTCTTCCACTAGGTACAACTAAAAACTCTGGTCTTTATATACAAAAGAATCATAATACTCCAAAAGTGGAGAGCAGAAGGCATAACACCTGGGAAACTTAGGACCCAAGGAACAACATGGTGGTGACTTCTGAGTTTTCTTTTTGCCCCATATATCCCAAGTTTTCATTAAAGAAGCCAACAAACTAGAAATGCCAGGGAGTACAGAGGGAAAAAACATACCTGCTCTCTCTATACAAAGGATCAGGAAAGGGGCATCTTAGAAAGACAGAAATATATACTTAGTAACCAATCTACTCCAGCAAAACACACATACAAAAATACTGTGTCCCACCACTACCCAAACCAGAGAAGGCTGTGTGGTGAGCCTAGACCTCCACCCTAATAATACGGTAACAAGGCACCTCAACACCCCTGCCAGGGTGTATCAGAGAAGGTTAAGTGGGGAGCCAGGACTTTGATCCCTACTGGTTGGTAACAGGCACCCCCACACTGCAATGCCAGTGTAGAACATGTGGAGAGTCTGGACTTCTATCCCTAGACTCCAGTAACAAGGAGCCTCTCTTCCTCCCCACCTTGGTGGTAGCAGAGGAGGCCCCGTGGAGAGTCAGGATTTTCACTCTTTTCAGTGTGTCAGTTGAGACTACGTAGGGAGCTAGAACTTCCACATCAGCACAACATTAATTAGGGAACCCCTCTCCCACGGGTTTCAACAAAGGCTGAGTAGGGAATATGGACTTTTACTTTTACCTCCACATGGCAGATATGAGGAGAGACACCTCCCTTTCCCTGAGGGAGAAGTTTTAAAAAAATGAAAACAGAGGTTTAAAGAAGATCCAGAATCTCAAACCACAATAAGAATATCTTCTGCAAGATACATCATAATTAAACTTCTGAAAACTAGACAAAAAAAAAATTGAATGCAGGCAGAGAAAAATGACATATTATTTATAAAGGAAAACAATTCAAATAACAGCAGATTTCTCATCAGAAACCATGGAGGCCAGGAGAAAGTGGCATAATATTTTTCCAGTGCTGACACCAAAGAGCAGTCAATCCAGAATTACATACCTTTTGAAAATGCCCATCATAAATGAAAGGGAAATAAAACAATGCTGATGTAAAAAAAAGTGTAAAAAATGGAAAGACATACCCTTTTTGTGATTTAAAAGACTCAGCATAGTAAAGCTATCAACTCTGCCCCAATTGATAAACAGATTTATCATAATGCCTATCAAAGTCCTGGCAAGATTTTTTGTAGACTGAAATAACATTATTCTAAAATTTATATGGAAAGGTAAAGGAACAGGAATAGCTACAATAATTTTGAGAAAGAATAACAAAGTATGAGGAATTAGTATATTGTTTTCTAAGTAAACCCCTCTCACTCTTCCCTTTACTATATTTTGATATTGAAATTTCAAAAATATGTCTGGCTAATGACATTATTTTTACCTCCCCTGTCCCAGGTTACTCAACTCTGGCTTCTACACCCAAAACTGCACCATAATTGTCCAAACTAAGATATCAATAATCTCTATTGTTTAATCCAATGGCCAGCTTTTATCCTTCACCTTTTTAAAGGCAGTTTTGATACTACTAACAATGTATTCTCTCTGTTTCTTCCAACCATCTTCATTTCCTTGCTACTTACCTCTCCAGACTCCTCTCAGACTTCTTTGCCTGCCTTGGTTCCTTCTCTATTCTTGGCTCTGTCCTTTGGTTTTCATTGTGCAGACTTTCCATAGCTAATCTCATCCTTTCAACTACCGTTTCTATGCCAACAACCTCCAAACAGATTCCTTTCCTTCCCTTCCCATAAGCTTCCAGTTAAAATATCCAACTACAGCTTGCATATCTTTACTTACATTTCTTATAGGTTATTAAAACAAATATTTTAAAAAACAAATATTTTCTAAACCAAACTCATAACTAATATATATGGCTCCTCCTTCCATTTCTCAAGTTCCAAATTCAAGTCAGCTAGGACACTTTTATCACCTTCCCAAATAAAACCAACACTAAATCTTATTAATATGTATTCAGTCACCTAAATGCCTCTCAATACTCTTTTCCCATTGTCATCTCCCTAGCCAGAATGACTGCAATTACCTCCTAACCTAATCCTAGTCATACCTTTGTGCTGCTCGTTATACAATTATGATCTTTTGAAAATAAAACTGATCACCTTATTTGTAGTGATTAACTGACTCCCTTAATCAACTCTGCTGACTTTCCATTGCCTTTAAAATAAAATTCTAAATTGATAAACTGGATCTTTCTGAAAGCTTTATCTCATGCGACTTTCTCCCTCATCATGCCCATTTCTGCAATATGAAACTCATTTTCATTTTCTCTAATATAAATGACTGATGCCAAGTCTTCATATCCAAAAGCCATCCTCCTATCACTTTTATTTAACAATTAGGTCTTACCAAAAATGTCACTTCTTCATAGGGTCTTTCATCACCTCTTCAGGTAAGTTATATAATCCTGGTATGAAGTTCCTTATTTCTACTTTATTATTATTGTAATTATTTTTTAATAAATATCTTCCTCTTTAGGCAGGAAATTCATTTATGAGGGTAATTTGATCCTTTCTGGTCACTGTTGTACTTCTAGCACCTAACAGAACACCTGGCAAATGTCAGTGGTTCAATACATATTTTTTGAGGAACAAAGGAAAGAAAGAGAGTGGGAGCAAAGAAGAACTTCCCACATTCTGTGAATTTTCATTAATTAAGCAGACATTAGTGGATAGCCAGTTGCAGTCTTCCAACTCCAGACCTACCCTGATGGCTTCCACATTCCAAAATTACATACAAAATTATACAAAGTTTCTAAATAGAATATAACTTTTTATTTCCCTTGTTTTAAAAGTTGTTGGAAAAATACCATTTTGACTAGAGTACTTGTTGAAAGGGAAAAAAATCCTTGGAAAAGAAATAAAAGCTAATATTCAACACATGTTAAAAACCACAACCACTAAATACCTGAAAGTTATTTGCTTATATAAGGGAAAACTTCAACCAGACTACTGCAAATAATTTGCAAATGATATTGTATAATAACATTACCAAAAATTGGGAATTAGAGTTAAATACTCATTTTCTGATTGTGTGAGATATCTCAAAGAGATCCAGACATAGTGTAAAATCTCTTTGGTAAAGGTTATATTAAAAAATATTTCTAGATTGCTCAAAAAATCAGTACTGTTTCACATGAGATGAAATAAAGTACTACTTGATTTAAGAAGCAATGCAGTATTTGTACGATCTGCTCAACTATAAGTTTACTTCAGGATAATACTTTTATAAAAAAAAAACCCACTGCTTTACCTTATTAACTATCCTGTCTTATAATTCTTACTGTTGCAATATTCATTAATTAAGATAGAGTTTAGGCACTAATCATCCCCTGAGTCTTGCATCTCTTTTCTTCTTACTCCACTAATGTCTCCTCTTCAGTATTATTCATTCACATCTTTTAACCATCAATTATGCACAAATAACCTCAACATTTCAGCCCATTTCACTCCCCATAGCTTGACTTGACTGCTTACTGTACACCCCCAGATATTTTAAACACAATAGGTCTGCAATTATATTATCCAACACATCTTTTGTCTAGCTTGGTTTGTAGTACCTCACCCATTCGGTTTTTTAAGTCAGAAACTCTTCTCTCTCCCATCCTAAAACTTTATTTCTACTTCAGTCAACTTCTTTTCATCCCACTTGTCACTGGACGCTAATTTTTTCTCCCTGGAGTCATAAAATATTTCCTCAGGGGCTCCATGCCTTTCATTTCGCCTCTCTCCCTCTTATCTATCCCCCCAAAATGTTTCCACTGTGATTTTTAAAAAATTCATTTCTCATCTGGTTTCCTACCCAGGTTGTGTCATCAATGTCTCAAGTGACCAGGATAAAAGTCTAGATTTCTTAGCAGAGTCCTTGTTTACCTTTCTGGACTTCTCTCTTATTACCTTTCTCTCATGGAGAGGAGCCTTTTAAAATTATCTTTGTATCAATGAACACAATGTTTGGCAAAAGCAGGCACTTAATAAATGTTTTTGAAATGAAAGAATAAAAGAATGAGGGTTTTTCCTTAACAAACAATATTATTTAGTGTTTCTTAGTCATTTGCACAAGCCTAGAAAAACCTCACACCCCACATCATACAACTGCTTCCCACTATTCCTAACACCCCATGCCATACAAATGCACCCCACTATTCCTATCTAACACTTGTTTGTCCCTACATACCCAGCTCAAGTGTCATTTCCTCTACTATGTCTTTACTGGTCCCTCCCTATTGAATGAAATAAACCACTTCGCCATCCCTGGTACCAATATACTTAATCATGGTGTTATTTTCCAGTCAGCCATAAGAAAGCATAATCAAAAAAAGAAAATTACAGACCTATTTCCCTAATGAATATGGATGCAAAAATCCTTAACAAAATACTTACTAATCAAATCCAAGAACACATTAAAATTATTCATCATAATTAAGTGGGTTTTATCCTAGGCATGTAAGGGTGGTTCAACACAAGGAAATATATTGGAATAATATACCATATTAATAAATCAAAGAAGAAAAATAACATAATCATCTCCACTGATGCAGAAAAGGCATTCAACAAAATCCAGCATCCTTTCTTGATAAAAACACTCCAAAATATAGATATCAAAGGAAGCTTTCTCAACAGGAAAAAAGGCAGGTATGAAAAACCCATAGCTAACATTGTACTCATTGGTGGAAGACTGAAAGCTTTCCCACTGAGATTAGGACCAAAACAAGGATGCCCACTGCCATGATTGTTGGTTGGTATATTGCTAGAGACTCTAGATAGAGCCAACAGTCAAGAAAAAGAAATAAAAGCATCCAAATTGGAAAGGAAGAAGTAAAACTTTTGCTATTCACAGATGATATGATTGTATACCAAGAAAATCCCAAAAAACATACAAGCTACTATACCTAATAAGCAAATTCAGCAGAGTGGCAGGATAAAAAATTAATACGCCAAAGTCAATAGTGTTTCCATACACTAGAAGTGAGCAATCTGAGGAGGAAATCAGGAAAAAACTCTATTTACAATAGAGACAAACAGAATCAAATATTTAGGAATGAACTTAACCAAGGATGTAGAGCACTTGCATATTCAGAAAACTACAATGCATTGCTAAAAGAAATTTTAAAAGATCTAATTAAATGAAAAAATATTCCATATGCATGGATGGTATAGCAGTTTGATATGGTTATGAATTCCAAAAATAGATTATTGGATTGTAATCTGATCTGTACCTGGGTATGATTAAGTTATGATTAGGGCTTTGATTGGGCCACATCATTAGATCATTGAGTCCCACCTCACAGATAAAAGGCATGGCAAAAGAGGGCTCTTAATGTTGAAGTTTTGATGTTGGAGTTTGATGCTGGTCTTAAGCTGGATCCCCAGGGAAAGAGACAAAGCTGTTCACCTGATAGTCTACAGCTGACCTTGTGGAGAGAGGCAAAGCCTAGAGAGCCTCATAGTCTACAGCTGAGCTTGTGGAGAAAACAGAGGAGCTGAGCCCAGAGGAACCCAGGAAGCCTGAACCCTCGCAGATGTCGGCAGCCATCTTGCTCCAACATGTGGAAAGAGACTTTGGTGAGGGAAGTAACTTATGCTTTATGTCCTGGCATCTGTAAGCTCCTACCACAAATAAATACCCTGTATAAAAACCAACTGATTTCTGATATTTTGCATTAGCACTCCTTTGGTTGGCTAATACAGAATTTGGTACTGAGGAGTAGGGAAGTGCTTTTGCAATTACCAAAATGCTGGAATGGATTTATAAACGGGTAAGGGGTATTTTTTGGAGGAATTGTGAGATGCCTGCTGGAAAAGGCCTAGATCACTTTGAAGAGACTGTTGATAATAATGTGGATGCTAAAGAAACTTTTTATGATGCCTTAGAAGTAAATGATGAAACTATTATTGGAAACTGGAGGAAAGGTGATCCATGTTTTAAAGTTGCAGAGAACTTAGCAAGATTAACTCCTGGTGTTTTATGGAAGTCAGAATTCAAAAATGACAAGCCTGGGCATTTAGCTGAAGAAATTGCCAAAGTAAACCCCAAGAATGTGATTTGGCTTCTGCTTGCAGCTTATAGAAAAGTGCTAGAAGAAAGAGATAAGCTGAGGACTGAACTGTTGGATACAGAGAAAACAGAAAGGACTTTGATTCTGCAAAGTCCAAGCCTCTGGAAATCAAGCTCCCAGATGAACGTGCCCCATTGCAGGACTTAACTAAACTTTGCACTTGTAAATCAGGATCAAAGATGCAGTTATGTTGGAAAGACTTGTGGAAAATCTTACTGTCTGATGGCTTGAAACCTTAATTCATACATGCTAAACCAACAAGGTTCTTGAGAGAGCTGTATGAACAAAACCACTGCCCGCTTGGACTAAAAGGGACATGGAAAGGAGAGCTTGAAGAAGAAACAGCTTCAATAGGAAAACCATGGAAGCTGAGATCTGGAATTAAGACATCACTCTGGGCCAAGAAAGGAAACCTACCCATGTGTACAGAGAGGGTGAGTTTGCACCAGCATTTGAAGAGGGTAGATGTTCCCACCCAATGTTCTGGGAGAGTTTTGCCACCCCAGAGTGCAGAGAGGGTGGAGCACATTTCTCAAGGATTATGGCAGTTAAAGTCAGCACCCCACACGTCTGAGAGGGGTTGACCTGTCCCCCAAAGGTTAGGGAAGACCATGTGGTCAACTCTTTGCTCTGAGAGGGTTGAGCCTGTATGTCAAAAGTTAGGGGGAATGTTGTCTTCACATTTCTATACTAGGGGGATTAAGACTCTAACCCAAAGATTGGGTAAGGTGTGGCAATCACCCCACACTCTTGGAGGGTGAGGTCTGGAGCTTGGTCAACATCCAGATGTTTGATGAGGGTGGAACCAAGAAAATGGCCATTGGACAAGTATGTGGAAAGGATGGGTTCCCATAAGGCACCAAGGAGAAGAAACGATCATCTTAAGAGTAACTCTCAGACTGAAATCGAATGGAGGATGCCCTGCAGGTTTACTGAACTCTAGAGAACCTATGACTCATATTTCCCTCCCAATTTCTCCTTATTGTAATGAAAATGTTTATCCTTTGTCTGTCCATTTGTGTATCGGAAACATAAATTGTTTTGTAAGTTTCTGAGGTCTATAGCAGACAGGACTTTGCAAGACAAACTATATTTCTTTAAATTGATTGTGATATGATTTAGTACTTGCATTGTTACTGATTTAAGGTTTTCTTTTTTTTCAAATATTGTAATGTCTTTTTAGAATTCAGGGGGTGGAGTATAGCAGTTTGATATGGTTATGAATTCCAAAAAATAGATACTGGATTATGTTTGTAATTTGATTTGTACCTGGGTATGATTAGGTTATGATTAGGGCTTTGATGGGGCCATGACATTAGGGCATTGAGTTCCCACTCCTTGGTGGTTGGAGCGCACAGATAAAAGGCATGGCAAAGGACAGAGTTGAGGGTTCTTAATATTGGAGTTTGATACTGGTCTTAAGATGGAGCCCCAGGGAGAGAGACAGAGCCATTTGCCTGATAGTCTATAGCTGACCTTGTGGAGAAAACAGAAGAGCTGAGCCCAGAGGAACCCAGGCAGCCTAAGCCCTCACAAACATCAGCTGCCATCTTGCTCCAACACGTGAAAATAGACTTTGATGAAGGAAGTAACTTATGCTTTATGTCCTGGCATCTGTAAGCTCCTACCCCAAATAAATACCCTTTATAAAAACCAACCAATTTTTAGTATTTTGCATCAGCACCCCTTTGGTTGACTAATATAGATGGGAACACTAAATATCATTAAGATGTCAATTCTATCCAAATTTATATACAGACTCAATACAACCCCATAAAAATTCAAGAGGCCTTTTTTAAAAACTGGAAAACCCAATAATCACATTTATTTGGAAGGTCAAGAGGCCCCAAATAGCCAGAAACACCTTTAAAATGAAGAACAAACCTGGAGGACTCTCACTTCTGGAATTTAAATCATATTATCTAGCTACAGTGGTAAAAAGAAACAAAACAGCATGGTATTGGCATAAAGGTAGATATATAGACCAATGGAATTAAATCAATTGTTCAAAAACAGACCCTCACGTCTACAGTCAAGTGATTTTTGATAAGGCTGTCAAACCCACTCAGCGAGGCTATTCAACAAATGGTGCTGGGAGAACTGAATATCCATATCCAACAGAAAGAAAGATGACCCCTACCTCATACCTTATACAAAAATCAACTCAAAATGGATCAAAGACCTAACTATAAAAGGAAGAAGTATAAAATTTCTAAAAGAAAATGTTGGGAACCCTCTTCAAGACCTGGTGGTAGGTGGTGGTTTCTTAAACGTTACACTGAAAGCACAAGCAATGAAAGAAAAACTGGATAAATGGGACCGCCTCAAACTTAAACACTTTTGTGCTTCAAAATAATTTGTCAAGAAGGCAAAAAGGCAGCCCACTCAATGGGAAAAAACATTTGGAAACCACATGTCCATTAAAGGTTTGTTTTCCATGCCATATAAAACTCAACAATATCAGAGCAAGCCACCCAATTGAAAAATGGGCAAAAGACTTAAATAGACATTTCTCACAAGAGGAAATTCAAACAGCAAAAAAGTACATGAAAAAATATTCAATATCATTAGCAATTAGGTATGCAAATAAAAACTACAATGAGATATTATTATATAATGGTCTCATAGAATGACCATTATTTTTTTAAAAACACACAAAACAAGTGCTGGAAAGGATGTAGAGAAATAGGGGGACTGTAGAATGGAGCAGCCTCTGTGGAAGACAATTTGGCAGTTCCTCCAGGATCTAAAAATAGAACTGCTTTATGATCCAGCAATCCCTCTCCTAGGAATATATCCAGAGAACTGAAAAGAGTAACACTAATATTTGTACACCAATGTTCATAGCAATGTTATTCATAATTGCCAAAAAAAAGAAACAACCTAAGTATCCATCAACCAATGAATGGATAAACAAAATGTGGTATATACATATGATAGAATACTGTTCTACTGTAATAAATGATATATGATAGTATGAATGAAACTTGAGGACATTGTGCTAAGTGAAATTAAGCCAGAAACAAAAGGACAAAATTGTGTGGTCTACTATTATGAAGTGAATATGAAGAATAAACACATGGAGTAAAACCTAGACTATAGTTTACTAGGAAATAGGATAAGGACCAAGAGGGGGTACTAATGCTTAATGTATGCAGTATTTTCAATTAGCTTGACTGTAAAAGTGTGGAAATGATAGAGTTGATGGTAATACATTATAGTGGTATAACTAACATGGCTGGTTTATAAATGGGATTGTGGCTGAAAAGGGTAATCTAGGGCTATAAATGTCAAATGAAAGAAAGATAGAGAATAATCTAATGACTGAGTCACATAGTGAACCTGGAAGTGGATGAGGATTGTGGTTAACAGCACAAATACAAGAATGTGCTTCTTATGAACTACGACAAAATGTACGTCGATATTACAAGGTGGTAAGCATAATGATGCATGGGAAAAAATACAATTACTGTCACTTATGGACTATAGTGAACAGCAATTTTGTAATATTTTTGTAATATTCTTGCTTCATTGTCAAAGAAGGTACTATATCAATGCTAAAGGTCAATAATAGTGGGTGTATTAGTCAGCCAAAGGGATGCTGATGCAAAGTTCCAGAACTCTGTTGAGTTTTATAAATGATATTTATTTGGGGTAAATCTTTCTGTCACAAAACCCTAAAGAGTCCAACCCAAGATACCATAAGAGGTACTTTCTCACCCAAAGTCACTGGCCATGTGTTGAAGCAAGATGGTGAATGATGTCTGTGAGGGTTAAACCTTCCTTATTCCTCTTAAGGTTCCATGGTCGCAACTTCTTTTGATCTCAACTATAGGCTGGCATAAGGCTCATCTCCCTCCCTAACTTGCTTCTTTTCAGTCTCAGCTTCTCTGCTCTCTTCACAACATGGCCATAGACTATTAGAGTCATTTTTCTTCCCACGGTCTTTGTATGTCTAAGGGAGCCCTCTGTCTTTTTGAATTCATAAATAATATCAAACTGCCACATAGGGGTATGGGATTTTTTTCTTTTGGTCTAAGGAAAACATACAAAGGTTCACTGGGGCAATGATTGCACAACTCTGTGATGAAAATGAGAGTCACTGAGTGTAAACCAACAAAGAATTCGTATTTTTAGCTCTTTTTTTTTTACTTTAAAATAATGATTCTTATGCTGGGTATGTGTAAGAAACATCTGTGCTTCTACATAAAATATAGACACTCAGAATCTAGAATATAGGATACCATGGTTTGAGGTAGGAATAGGGAATGGGAAGTTAAGGCTTAAAATGTGCATGGTATTGTTGTGGAAGCAGAGAGATTCAATGATCACATATGGAAGTCCAAGACTCAGTAATAATTTTGGGAAGAAAAATTTATTTACAACTGGCTGGACTCAGTGGACTCTTGTCCTAATAAAAACCGAGCCCTGAATAGGATCTTTGGGTTCCTTTTATATAGAGGATGTAGGAGTGAAGAGTCAAATGGTGCTTTGTTTTAGTACTTGATAAGCTTGAATTAACACGTATTCCCCACATTCCCAGTAAGCTTGAATTCACATATTTAGTTTGCATTCTCCCTGAATATCCAAAGTCTATAGAGACTATATCGCTTAATTGGCTTTCTGGGACTGGAATGGATGGCATGGTTATGAAAGGTGGAGCTGCAGTTCTTATTGTTTGACACACATAGCCCAGGTTATTCACGAAGAAGTGTACAGCCCCACACGTAGCCCATATCATTCCCCTCTTGAAGCCAGCTTAACTTGCTAAGCTTTGGCATCACTATTGGAGTTATGAGGTGGGCGGCTGTTTGCTGTTTTGATTGATTACCCTACTTATTCATTTTCCAGTGAGGATCCAAAGACAAAGCCCCTGGGTAATATCCAGGGTTTTTATCTCTTTCCAAAAGAAATTTTTGTCCCAGACAGCAGAATCCTGGGGGTGGGGGCCCTTCAGCAGCCACCCTGGGGGTTACCGGTGCTCACGTGAATTTCTTGCCAGGCTCCAGATCCGTTTATTAGCTTTTATTTTTCCTTTAGAGAGTTTACACCTTTACTCTTAAAGGGGTGCTGAAGGGAGATGATCTTTTTTCTGTAGCTACTTCCTGCTGGCCATGGGCTGTAGTTCCTACTTCCCTACTTGACAAGGTATAAAAACTTTGTTATTTTATTTTGACTGGAGGAAGATGGATCTGGCATTCTGTATGAAGCTGGATGAAGTTTTCACATGGTTAACAAGATGCTTATTCTGAAAGAAACAATTAGAATTTTGGGAATACATGTGTTGTTGTTTTTTTTAAGAAGACACTGGATTACAGTAGAAAAGGTAAGGTGCCTGCAAAGACAGCTCCTTTCTAAAGTTGGTGGGGAAGAGTATACATATATATAAAAAGTTATTTTATGTTCCTAGTTAACCCCAGAGAGAAATTGTAATAGACAACAGTATTAGGCACTTAGATTTGTTTTTTGAAGATGGATTCCAGGCTGTCCAATGACTGGCACTCACGTGTTTTGTCAGGTGCTTCTGGTGAACTGGCACTTTCTTGGGCAGCTGGTTTCATTCAGGATTAGTGCACCAAGTTGGAAATTCCTTTAACTTTAATAGTTGTGGGAGGGATCAGAACTACGGAGTAAAGTTTTTTACATTTTGGCTTTAATTGAGTAACTCTTGATAAATTTCCCGACTGTTTTTACCAGGCTTTGTTTTCTGAAAATCCATTTGGTTAAGCTGGCCAGGGTATTTTTCCCCAGATGAGTGGTTTGGTGAAGTCCATGAAGGACTTGCCACTGCACTGCTCCTGGCAGGTAGACCTGAGTATCCTTAACAAGCCACCCGTCAGTTTCCAGGGTGAACCCCAGGCTAGCTGCCCTGGTTGGTTTATCCTGGGTATACTGTGAACTTTAAGTACTGGTACAGGTGTTGGAATAAGGGGTAGGAGGGAGGCCTGGGCTGAGAGTTTGACACACCCTTATTTGCACTTCAGGGGTTTTTAGTAATTGAGCCTGGAATTAATTAACTGGTTACCTGTAAGCCACTGGTGGCCTCCGGCTTTAAGCATAATTTTTACCTGGTATGGGGTGAAGACTGTGAGGGTTTGCTCCCAAGTTAGTTTGGTGGCCTTTTAGATTAAAAGGGCTGTTGGCTTCACTGCTTTCAGGCAAGGTGGCTATTTCTTTATTTTATAGACATGTTTATTAATTACTTAGAAAATGAAGTTTACCGGGATTTTTAACATGTTCAATGTGCTTTTGCACATGATTTAGAATAGAAAAGATAACACTATAATCATCAGGCATATATCTAGAACAGGATAAAGGTACAGTACTTAATATTAATTAATATATTACTTAATGCATAAGTTTTTTGAGGTGCAATAAATAGCTTCAAGCTTCAGGTTCGCAATACCATACAGGTTATTTTTCCATGGGAGCAGCTATAATGCCAATTGTGTTTAATTTCTACTTACAGTATTTATTGCTCCACTTCATATGTTCTTCACAGAAGCTGCAGAACCATTGACCCTAAAGAGAAACTAGGCAGTAGATTTTACTGGCCTGGTGCATAATGCTCTCTGGCACAATGAAACAGTGCCAGTTTGGAGATGATATTTATTGTACATTTGTCTGTACTTAGCCAATGCTGGCTGCTGCAGGAGTTCGAAACTGCGAAGTAGTTCCCATTCACTTCAGGAGCATGTGGTAGGTATTTTTATTGTTTTAGGGGTCAGTGACCAAACTAGACAATAACTCACATGGAGAAGTACTCTGCAGGTATTGGACACCTGGTTTGAATGCACAAGAGATTTTGACAATGCTGAAGTTTATCTCTTGATTTTTATATACCTTTTAAACATTTCCAATGCACTGTGTTACATATCAAATGAACTTAACTTTTCAGTACTTTGCTTTTTTATTTCTACACTTTTATCATGAAGATGTTAATTAGCAAGTATTTTACTTTAGCTGTAGAGGGAAAAATAACTTTTTCCTATTTTTAAAATGAAAACTGAAGATTCCCAATGGAATTGAGGTAACTTTTCATTATCACCACTTGAATGTTCACATTGAGGTGACCATCAGACAGGTCTTATTGTTAGGAAGTGGTTTTTTTTCATTAATACCAATTTAGATTTTTAATTAATAATGGCCTTTTAGAATTAGCCATTTAAATGCTTCAGTTTGGAAGAAGCTTTTACAAACTCTTTATAATTGACCACAACCACAGACTGGCAAATTTACTAGATTACAATTACCAACCAATGGAATTTATTTTATGCATTTAAGAGAGGGCAGTCCTACATTCAACTTAATTTTATTAAATATGAACTTACAGCTTTTATCATTTTAAAGATCCAATATATATATAATGTTAACCTATTAACCTGGTATCCTATAAACCAAAGAGGTAGCACTCAAGCTAAATAAGTTGAAATTGTTATTGTTTAAAAAAGAATGTTGTTTTCTTTTTCTTTTACAGGGGCTTAAAACTTTTTATTTTTGATAAAATTTTAAAACTGTGAATAATTTTAAAAGCATACTGACTTCTAGGATTTGAAATATAAAGCAATCACTTACTTTGTTCCAATTATAATTTACTAAGGATTTTTTTATAGCTTTCCCAGTAGTTTTTATATTTAGATTTTTATGTGATTTTTCATACCACTTAGTTTAATTTGGGTTTTAGGAAATTCATCACCTATATAATTGCATATTTAATTTTAACAACTTGAGAAAATAGGCAGATATGAAGAGTCCCATGTGGAAACACAACTGAGTTACTTAAAACTTTCCCTCCTTTTTTTTTATAAAACAAATTTAACTGTGAAACAATATTTGAAAGATTTTTCTGAAGGCTTTCTTTTGCTGGCTTTTCCAGATTAGGGGTTTGAGGTTTCCCTCCTTTGTGGCTCTTTTTAATTAATGATTTATAACCAAAATGTGTCTAATGCTATGATACATTTTTTCTTTGCTTTAGAACCCTAGGCAGAGGCAAGGGTGGGCCAGACCTGCAGTAACTGTAAGCAAAGGCAAATTCAGTTTATAATTACAGTTACAACAGTTGAAGTCTAGGGGTGAAATTAGTTATAAAATACCTATAAGATAAGTTTAAGTTATAATTACTATTATTATAGTAAGCACTAGATAAACTTGAAGTAGCCATAGACAGAGGTAAATTAGTTAAAGATTACTACTACAATAGCTGAAATTTAGGCTACATTTACTCTACTGTAATAATTTCAGTTATTAGTTTTTATATATGTATAAAGGTACTTATACAATGATTTAAACTGAGTTTTTTAGAAAGTATTTCTTTAAAATGAATTTGGGTATCTTTATCAATTATGCAATTAAAATAATTTTATTAGTAACAATTCTGTGCACTTTTTCTGCCTTTTTTAGTAATTAAATAAATTTCACTCACGAGTTATGTATTAAATTTACTAGCAAGACAGTATTGGCATTCAAAGATTCATTTCCAGGTTACCTTTTACCATCATCCAACTTGTAACAGGTGAACTTTAAATTTGATTTTTTAGGCACAAGCAAACTGATAAAGCTAAGCAGATTTCAGAGTTGAACACAAAATTTAAGCACAGATCAAAACAAAAGAATTTTATTCCTTTGCATTTACAGGGCATTGGGAGCCATGCTGACTAAATTTAGCATGAAGCTGCTAAGTTGAACAGTTTGGGTTTTTTTCCTATAGTTTAAGTTTATGACTTTATTTTTCTGACAGTTTCCCAGTTAAATGAGCCATCAAAAGGCCATTAAGTGATTAGAGGTTCATTGTTATAGTTAACAGGCTCTGGGTTTCTGAGGCAATAGTTCATTTTTGTTTTTGTTTCTAGACAAAGGCACTTTACCAGTTTTACAGTTTTTAAAACATTTCAAAGCATTTTTACACAGACCTGGAAAGGGATCCTGGCCTGTGACGACCCTGGGGAAGGAATTTCCATTCCATTCATATTGGCTCTGCCTAGTACCTTTTAACCCACTTTTTTTCCCCTCAGGTAGCTGGGTGTGCTTAGATAGGAATGTAGTTTACAAAGGTGTGGGCCCACTGGGAGGGATAAGCCCTCAGCTCTCTGCCATTGCCATGCATTCCCCTAGGGGAGGGGGCAGGAGAAGGCAATGGTGGGCAAGTCCCAGGATGCTAAAATGGTTTGAAGAAGCTTCTCAGGGCTTGGAGCTTTCCTGGGGGACCTCTGTCTTGGCAGGGCCATGATTTAAGCTATTGTTCTATGATCCAGACATCCTGACTCGGGCCAGATTTAATAAACCTGGACACGGACACAGACATGGAGAATTCCTGAGCACACACACATTCAGACTCCATAGTCTGCTTTATAAACTACAATCATTCCACTCCTTTGTCAATGGCAAGGGAGAGCTCCAACTTAAACAAGTTTACTACTCCACACAATCACACAATTTAACGTTACCATCTGGAGACATGAAAACACACACCAGCATCGAATACAGACAGAAGCACAAAGCCCACTAATCTGACTCATAATTTTTATCCGTTTGACACCAAACTTTCAACAGGATTTTTTGTTCAGCTTTGCTGTTTACAAAGCAAGCTTATTTGCCATCCAGCACCAAAACAAAGATTTCTTTCTGGTTAAACTGTTCCACTGTTTAACTCATATTTAGATCAAGATTTATTACAAACACCAATCCATTTTTCTGTAAACAAGATTTTCCAAATCTAGACCAATTTTTCAGGATGCATTAGGACTTAAACCTGTCAATGTCCTTTGTCACTGTAATCAAACCTTCGCTATCTTAGTGAAGGCGGAACCAGATGCCAACTTGCAATTAGCTAAACCTAGCCATCAGGCTTTTTTTCTCTTTCCTTTCAGACCTGGAGAAGACAGCTTCCCCCCCAAATTTTGGAGGTACTGGGGTCTTCTTGGGAGGTGATCAGGCTCCTCTTCTAATGTTTAAAGTTAGGTTTTCCTGACACTATGCCCCCCCGGAGGAGTCTTACCTTTTTTCATGTTTGGAGTTTTTCATTCCCAGAATTCCCTTTTAGACCTTCCATTGCATCTGATTGTTCCTGGGAGGACTCTGGTGGAGCCCACATCCTCTTTCTGGACTGAAAGGGGTCCAGGAGCACCCAGATTTTGGGCTCACCTGAGCCCTCCCGGCTTCCTTGGAGGTATTTGAAAGGGGTGGTGAAGTGCCACTATCTCTGGCCTTCATTGCGATTCCAGATGAGCCCCCAGAAATGCTGTGGAAGCAGAGAGATTCAGTGATTGCATATGGAAGGCCAGGACTCAGTAATAATTTTGGGAAGGAAAATTTATTTACAACTGGCAGGACTCAGCGGACTCTTGTCCTAATAAAAACCAAGCCCCGAATAGGATCTTCGGGTTCCTTTTGTACAGAGGATGTAGGAGTGAAGAGTCAAATGGTGCTTTGTTTGAGAACTTGATAAGCTTGAATTAACACATATTCCCCACATTTCCAGTAAGCTTGAATTAACATATTTAGCTTGCATTCTTCCTGAATATTCAAAGTCTATAGAGCCTATATCACTTAACTGGCTTTCCAGGACTGGAGTAGTTGGCATGGTTATGAAAGGTGGGGCTGCAGTTCTTATTGTTTGACACACACAGCCCAGGTTATTCATGAAGAGGTGCACAGTCCCCACACATAGCCCGTATCAGTATGATGGAAATGTTTTGGTAATGTTTGGTGGTATTATAACATTGTGAATGTAATTAACAGAACTGAAATATATATATATATGAATGTGATTAAAAGGGGGAAATGTTCAATTGTATAAATGGTAACAGCATAAATTTTTTAAAGTCCATAGAACACACAGTGAACACTAAGTTAAACCATGAACTATAGTTAATAGTATAATTAGAAAAATGTGCTATCAGCAATTATAACAAATGTTCTATACAATGCTATTTTATGCATGATTGTTATATAAACCCACAACTTCTCTACTAAAGAAAAAAATTAAACATATATATATGTACACACATACTCAGAACCCATTGCAGGATTACTGAATCTCCAAAGATGGGAATCAAGCATTTGTATTTATTTGAAATGAGATAAATAAAATAAAATAAATCACAGGTAATTCCGGTACACATCTTGGTTAAAAATCCAGTATTCCTAATTGAAAGGTGACTGCTAAGGGGTGTGGAGTTTTTCTTTTTGGAGTAATGAAATTGTTCTAAAATTTTTTATGGTGATGAATGCACAACACTGTGACTATACCAAAAGTCATTGACTATACACTTTGGATAGATTGTATGGTATGTGAATATGTCTCGAAAAAACTGCTTAAAGGATTAAATAGAAACTTCAAAATGCTTCTGAGATTCACAAGAGAAGACAGGAGTAAATGGAAAAGTCTCTGTCCTCTGAAAGGATCCACCACCATAAAAATGTCCAGTATGAGGTTTTAAAAATAAACAAACTGGTTCTAAAGTTCATCTATTAATAGAAAAATAACAAAGAAAAATCCTGAGAAAAATGCTGAAAAGAAAGAGCTTTGAGGGATTATCAGTTTTTCAGAGGTCAAAATATATTAAAAAGTAAAGGCTTAAATCTTTGGTCCATTCTTGTGTGCCAGTTGAGCCCTAAATCTCAGCAGAGTTGAGTTTACTGGACTCTTTACCCAGGACAACTAACAAGAAGATGATTCCATCCCAAGGAATAGTGTCTGCAACTGCAAACAAGACAATCTGTCCATCTACCCCATGGGATTGAAGCCTCTTTTTAAACAGAAACAGAGGAGGCATCACCATTCCAAAATTCTCAAGATTCTGGAATGAACAATGGACTAAAGAAGAGATTATTATTCTATTATAGACTTATTATTACTCTAGCAATGGAAGAACTTTTATCGGTTGTATAAAGGCAGAGGCAACCAGAGTTTCTGAAGGGAGGGAGAGGGAAGAATAGGTGTAACATGGGGACATGGGGTATTTTTGAGACATTGTAATTGCCCTGCACTATACTGCAATGATGGATACAGGCCATCATACATTTTGTCATAACCTATAAAACAGTGTGGGGCAAAGTGTAAACTATAAAATAAACTATAGTCCATGGTTAGTAGCAATGCTTCAATATGTGTTCATCAGTTGTAACATACTACCACACTAATGCAAGATGTTATTAATATGGGAAAGTGTGGGAAGCGGTAGGGGTGCAGATTATATGAATCCCCTTTATTTTTTAAGTAACATTTATGTAATCTAAAGCTTCTTTAAAAATAAAAATGATTTACAAAAATTAAAAAATAAAGTACTGATAATGAAAAAAAAAAAAGTAATTAATCCACTATGAGAATAGTATGAAACAGCAATAGAAAGGCATATATTAACATATTATGGAATAATAATAAAATCTGGTAGTTAGAAGAGGGAAGAAAATCCACAAATCTATCAATGACAAGGGGGTTTGGTATATAATAAAAGTGGAACTTCAAAGCAATGACTACAGTATGGTTTATTTAATAAATGTTTACATTAAAAACAACATAAAAATTTCAACCTACTAGATGAAATATGGGTGCAATGTGATAACATGGATGAATCTTGAGAACCTTATGTTGAGTGAAGCAACCCAGACATTGAAGGACAAATACTACATGACCTCAATGATATGAAATAAACAAGCTGCCCTAGATAGCAAGAGACTGAACGATAGGCTTGCAGGAAATCGGAGGGTGGAGGAAGGATATGAGCCGATGTCTGCAGGGGTGGAATTTAAGACGAGATGGTGGTAAGTATGAACACAAAGAAGAGATAAAAGGGGGGCAAGGGGTTGCCTTTGCTTGGGGCTTTGCGGGTTTGAGGGTGGCTGGGGAGGGACGGGTGGGTAACGTTGCCCAAAAGTGGGGGGAGGGAGGGGTAGCATACGAACCAGGAGAGGGTCAGGTGTTGGTGGAGAGTAAAATGCCGAGAAAATCATATCAAAATATAATAAAGAGGGTTACCTGTTTAGAATGCTCGGAGGGGAGGGTCTGATGCAGGACGGGCTCCTGGGGAATGTCTAAATGCTCATTCTGCCAGAGTGGGTGACACCATGGGGTAGAAACCCAAGTAGTGAGAGTGGGGGTGGACCCACATCCTGGGGAGGACTAATGCCATCCAATAGAGGGAACTGTATCCCTCGAGAGAAAGGGTGGCTCCCAGGGCATTGGGGCAGTTGAGCAAGTTAGGCCCTGAACACTATTCCATCTATCTCTGGAAGTGGCTCCTCAGGAAACGGAGGTTGGCTATCACTGAGGGCACCAAGGTGGAAGGGAAAATGGACGTTAAATGTGTGGAACCAAAGTAAATGGGGGGTAAGAGAGGAGTTTCTTGAGAGTACACAAGGATGGATATAAAACATGTAATATTACACCATAACATATAGGAGATGACAGACTGATAATGTAAACCATAATGTAAAACATAGGATAACTAAAAATGTAAAGAACTGTGTATCCTAAAGTATGCACCATAATGTAAACACAGATGTCACCTTGTTAGAAAGCTAATGTCTCAGACTCTGTACATCACTTTAAGTAAATATGATATGAATAGGGCGTAAGAGTATCACTGTGGAAAGGAAAAGGTTTTCTGGTGGATGTGTGGGAGTGCTGTATATTATATATATACATTGCTGTGGTCTAGGACTCCTGTGAAGAAAAGCTGAATAATTAGGGGGGGGGAAAAAAAAAAAAAAAAAAAAAAGAAAAAAATAGGATGTGGAATTTTTTCAAGTCAACATTCTTTATCTAAGTTCTTTATCTAACTTTATCCAAGTTCTTTATCTATCCTTTAAACTCATCGCTATATGCCATTCCCTAGTAAGGGACCATGACATTATATTGGGCTTCAAATTTCGGGGAGTTCTGGATCACAGAGTGTTTCAACAATGGCAATGGAGGGATACTGGTATGGGATACCAATGACAGATGATATATGACTGACAGGGAGCTGTACAGAACATATGTCCAGGGTGCATGGTAATGTTTGGATATACTCATAGTGGCAACAATTAAAAACCACAGTAGGGGGGGTACTGGGTTCCTGGCCAGTGGTGCTCTGTCGTGGTCCCTAGGGGAGCAGCGACAGTCTCCCAGGTACAGTGGTGGGGACCGGGAGGGAGTGAGGGTTCAACAGTGAGCCCCTGATACTAATGACTATGCTTGTGAGCTGATAAACCCAAAATAATAACAAGGCCTAGAGCAACTTTGTGCCTGGGAATTTCCTTCTGTCAGCCTTCATGTTACTCAAAGGTGGCCAGTCTCGAAGCCAAACTCAGCATGTAAATGCAATGCCTTCCCCCCAGCGTGGGACATGACACCCGGGGATGAGCCTCCCTGGCAACGAGGGACCACTATCAACTACCAACGGATGATGCAACTGGAAAATGACCTTATACGGAAGGTTCAATGCGGATCAGCAGAATATCCATGTCTACATAAAATACCATGACTTTAAAATGCTGTTTGACCTAAAGTAAGGGGGAAATGGAAAGGAGAAATGAGTTTATATGGCTACGAGTTTCTAAAAAAGAGTCTGGAGGCTGGCAGAAGGTTTGCCCTCATGCACAACTGAGCAGAGTCAGAGAGACAGATAAAGCAGATACAACCCCCAGATATTGGTTCCTTTGAGGGCTAAAGAGACCCATGGGAGTTATGGTCATGGCCGATGGGGTTAACTACCAGGGCAGATGGCCCCTCTTTGGAAATGGTGTTTATGTGTGATGAATCTGGACTCAGATGGGATCTCCCTTCATAAGACTTTCATGCTAATGTGCTGGAGGTGCAGTTAATGTTGGGGTTTAAGATATATTTAGGGGATTTGAATCTCTGGACTGACAATGTGATAGCCAGATCCTGAGCCTCAACAGACTCCAGCACCTACAATCTGATTTATTGGACTTACCACACTCAGCTAAGATGGAGGTGAAGAAGGACAACCACCACACCATGGAGCCTAGAGTGATTACAACTGAAAATGGGAGGATTGCATCCAGCATCCAGGTGGAATCTGAGCCTCCTCTTGACATAAAGGTGCAATGGACACAACCAATCCAGTGTCCACATAGAAGAGGTGGCATTGGATTGGGAAAAGTGGACATAATGGACAAAGGGTATGGGGAAAGGCAGGAAGAGATGAGAGGTGGAGGCGTCTTCGGGACATGGAGCTGCCCTGGATGGTGCTTCAGAGGTAATCACCGGACATTGTAAATCCTCACAGGGCCTACATGATGGAATAGAGGAGAGTATGGGCCATGATGTGAACCAATGTATATGAGGTGCAGAGGTGCCCAAAGATGTACTTACCAAATCCAATGGATGTGTCATGATGATGGGAACGAGTGTTGTTGGGGGGGGGGAGAGGGGGGGTGGGGGGTGGGGTTGAATGGGACCTCACATATATATTTTTAATGTAATATTATTACAAAGTCAATAAAAAATAAAAAAATTTAAAAAAAAAAAAAAAAAAAAAAAGAAATATGGGTGCAGGGATTTTAAAATAACCTTGAAGTGAAGACTATCTTTCAAATTGTGACACAAAATTCAGAAGCCAAATAAAAGATTGATAAATTCAACTTTAAAAATTATTCATCAAGGCCAAAAAATCTATAAATGGCAAAATACAAACTGGAAAAAAGATTTCTAACTCATATCACAATTTGCTAGTTTTATTAATAGATAATAAACTGTTACAAATCAATAAGAAAAGGTCAAAACACATTTGAAATTTCAGCCAAAGACATGTGCAACAGCACCAGAAGGGGAATAAAAACTCAAAATAGGTCTTAACCACATACAGCTAGACAAATTTTCCATTTGTCATGCTAGAAAAGATCGCAAAGTTTATTAAACAACAGCAACATTAAAGCTGCTGGCAAGAATGTGAAAAAACACACTCTGTAGGCATGATTTTCTGTAAACCCAAACTTCTCTAATAAAAACAAAATAAAATAAATAGAATGGACTGCTCCCGTACACACACACACACACACACAAAAGAATGAATGTGATAAAGGCAGGCACTTTCATACATTACCTGTAAGAGTGTGGATTGAAAAAGCCCCTGAGGAGGGTGGTTTAGAAATAGCCATTCAAATGAAAAAAAGCGCATGCCCTTTGACCAATTAAAGCCAATTCTAAAGATACAGCCTCATTTATATTGGTAACTGATATATGTAAAATTACTCATTTTAGCATTTTAATAGGAAAAAATATTGAAAGCAACATAAATACCTATAAATGAGAGGTTAGCTAAGCAAATTCTGGGTAGACTTCTATGCAACAGAAATAGTTGGCCCCTGTTTAAAAGAACAAGGTAGATCTATGTCTTCTGTTATATCCAAAAATAAAGGTGCAGAACATTGCATTTATTCTGCTAATGTGTTTATGTAGAAAATACGAATTTACCTGTTTTTATATTAATGGGATATAGCCACCAAAGTACAAAAGAAAGTGGTGCTAGTGATTTCCTCTTGGGAATTGAGTGGTGTATTGGTCAGTCAAAGGAGTGCCGATGCAAAGTACCAGAAACCTGTTGGTTTTTTAAAAAGAGCATTTATTTTGGGTAGAAGATTACAGTTACAAGGCCCTAAAGAGTCCAACTCAAGATACCATAAGAGTTACTTTCTCACTTAAAGTCTGTTGTAACATGTTGAGCAAGATGGCGGGCGATGTCTGCGAGTGGTCAGCCTTCCTCTCCCTCTTAATGCTGACAGCCGGCTTCTTCTGTGTTTCTTAGCTGTAGGCTGGCATAGGGCTCCGCTGCTCTATTCTCTTCAACTGCAAACTATTAGGTGAATAGCTCATCTATCATCTTGGGGCTGCAGGATCAAAATTGACAAAGTTCTCTCCTCTGGCATCTATGGAGCTCTCTCTATTCCTGTGTGTATCTTCTTCTGTTTATCTACTTCTATGTGTCTTCTTGATTGAGCGTTTACAAAGCCCACAGAGGGGGCAGGGACTCAACCTTGAGTCTCATCCTATTGACAGTGGTCAAATCAAAGCCCTAACCTTAACGTTATTTAATCAAAGACATCTCAGCTGAATCTAATACAATCAAAGTGCATCTAGCCCAAAGGAACAGACAAGTTTTCAAACATAACCTCTCTTTTTGGAATTCATAAATAATCTCAAACTGCCACAGGTGGCTACAAAAAAAGGTGGGAATATTTACTTTGTTTATGACTTTGAGCATTTTGATTTTTATAACATGTATTCAATTTTAAAAGTGAGACAGAACTCTAAAAATTAACACCCTACCTCCAGCCTGAGGGTTTTCCTGTTTGCTCTTCAACCATAATTCCTGTAAGAGGAGAGACAACACTCAAGACAAAGTTGCCCAGTAAATGCCAAATTGGCTCATTAAAACACCGAACTGGAGTTACACACACTCTGCTACTGTGCATGACTGACTCCATCATTGCCTGGCCCCCTTTCAGCTTTTCTGGCTGAGATGACTCCCAATGATCCTGGCTCCTTGGCTACTAGAAGCAGGAATGCCCTGGCTCCCTAAGTCAGCTTGTTTGCTCCAGTAAGAGCCTCATTCTCATCTGCATCCATGAAGGATGCATGCACTTCACTGCACCATTGGATTTCCAATCTTGGGGTCCAGAACCTTTGACCCAGTATAAACTCAGTTTTCCCACCCACATCTATAGATTACTTAGCTACAACTGTCAGGCAATCGACCCTCCTTTAGAGATTACTCCTGCCTCAATATGCCCTCTCCTAGGGATGCATTCCACTTTTCAGTTCAAAAGAGATTCCTTTTTTATGAGAACCAGAGTCTTAATAGAATATTAAGGACACTGAGGCTCTCATCCAATCATTCATTCTAAAACTATTTAGTGAATGGATACTATTTGCTAGGCATATTGTTAGAGGCTAAGAATATAATGCTGAATAAAAATAGCATTGTACCTACCTTCCTCTGTCATACATTCCAGGGGGAGGGACAATACATATGAAAGTGAAATAAATAGACAAAATAATTCCTGAAGGAAATGTGGTAGAAAATAATGAGGCCGGGTGGGTGGGATTACTTCTGACAGGGTGGCCAGGAAAACCTCTCTAAGAAGAGATATCTGAGTTGATACTTGAAGAATCAGATGATCAAACAGTATGAAGAACCAGGGGAAGAGTGTCCAGGCTCAGAAGTGTGACTGGAACACAATGTACAAGGAAGTAAAAGGCCAAAAATGACACTGGGAAGGTAGGCAGGAGCCAGATCACACAGAACTTCATCCACCATGGTGAGGAGATAAACTTTGATATCAACAAACAGGAAATTCATTGAAGAATTTTAAACAGGGAGATGACATATACTGATGAGATATAAAGTATTACTCACTGCAGTATAGATAATGGACTGAAAGGGTGAAAAGGAGGAGTCAGAACTCATCTGCAATTGTCCAGAATGTAACAGATTGAAGCTTGATTATAGAGGTGGAAGTGACAATAAAGAGAAGTGAGTGTCTCTAAAGGAATTTTGGAAACAAAGAAAATTTACTGATATCTGGAATACCAAGAATGAGGATGAAGAAGTACTGAAAGATGATCCTTGGCTGCTAGCTTAAATAACTACATGGAAGTTGGTGCTTTCTTGATATGGGAAAGAATTAAGACACAAAAGAGTAAGGGGAGAATTAGAGTTTAAGATGCTGAAGTACACATTTGGGTATAATAATATCTAACAGGTTTTTTTTGGAGTTGAGTTTTTTTATTTTATTTTTGAAGAAGTTTTATTTTTTTTAATTTTTAAAAAAAGATATTTAGATTACATAAATACTACATAAAAAGTATAGGGGATTCCCATATGCCCTGCTCCCCACACAGCACAAATTTGTCCCCATTAACACCATCCTTCATTAGTGTGGTACAATCACTGCAATTGATGAACACAGTTTGGAGCATTGCCACTAAGCACGGATTAAAGTTTACCTTGTAGTTTACACTCTCCCACCCAGTTCTGTAGGTTATGATCTTGCCATATATAATGACCTGAATCTGTCATTGCAGTGTCAGTCAGGACAATTCCCAAGTCCTGAAAATGCTGCCATGTTACACCTGTTTTCCCTCTCCATGCATTTTATACTATTATTAAACCCTACATGCTTTATACTATTATTAAAACCACTTTTTACATGAAAAAAAAAAAAAGCTGAAGCATACTAACTTGATCAAGTTTACATGAATAATGAAGGACAGAACCAGGGTTCAAATTTGGGCAATCTCTAAATTGAACTCAAGAGGGAGGTATGGAATGGAGAATTCATAAGGAGTCAGTTGATCCATGATGGTATTTATAGCCAGGATGATACTGGCTAAGGAGATCGGGTAACTTGAGGAGAGGCAACGCCCAGGACAGAATCCTATGGAATGCTAATATTTTTATGTCACTTAGAGGAGCAGGATCCAGAGAAGACTAAGAAAAAAAGACCAGAAAGGTGGGAAGAAAAACAGGAGATTTGGCATTTTGCCACTCCAATATCACGGTGAGTGTGTTCAGAATGGTTGACTTTACTTAAAGTTTCTGGTAGAGGAAAAGGTAAAGGAAGAAGGAAAATAAAGGGAAGAAATGTATGAAAAATGTAATCAAACCAAATACATTGTCATAATTAGGGGTGGGCAAGGGGTGGAATCTCAACTCTCAATTAATGAGTCAGAAACCTGATTATTTTTCAAGTGAAAGCTGCATGTTCAGCATAGATCCAGTAACCATATTTTCCAAAGTATGTTGCTCTTATGGAGAAAACTGAATTGAAAGGTAGTCTAGAAAATCCAGAGAACACAGCAGTGGGAACAACTTGAAGGAGGGGATCCAAATTTTACTTTTTATTCCCAATTTCTGGAAGAGAGGAGGCCCTCAAAAAGTGATTCATTGAATGTATATTTGAAGTAATTTTGAGAAAAAAAGTCTATTTTTTTAATGTCACTGTATTTGCAAAATTTGCAGTCTCCTAGTTAGACTAGTCTTAAAAGGTTTTCCTACTCACCTTTGCCCAGTTATCCCAGTCAAATAAAATAAACCTTCAGACGGCTAACACAGCTTGAACCATTGGGTTTAGACCTTATTTACAGAGCAGAATTCAACCTTTGAAAGAGCTTTACCACTACATCATGTAGTAATAAATGTGCAGTAGTATTTGACATTTAGAAAACTATTATGTAGACTTGTAAAGTTCAGATTTACAAGAGGAAAACATACATTTTAAAAATTCTAATAGCTTAATTAAATTCCAGGTGTTAATTCAAAGACACAAAAACATTTCTTTCTTATAGAGTTCATTTGGAAACCACAAAAAAAAAAAAAACAAGCATAAATGATCACAATCTTCTTTAAATGGAAATACTGAGTCTCTAAGAGAAAAAATGTTTTCTTAAGTACAGAAACATTTTACTGATACTCCACAAGATGTTTTCATTGAAGTAAAGAGAAACTTGGATTTTAAACCTGTCCTTTTTTTTTTAAGGTGATGGAAAAAATGTTTAATGCAAAAACACTAAAAAATTTGTAAAAGACTTTCTCCGCCAATATTTTAAAAGTTCCCAAATGACAGATTTGATAGTTTGTTGTTTTTTGGGGTTTTTTTTTTTTTTTTGTATGGGACATAGGAAGCTGCACAAAGGAGAAAAATGAAGAAAATAAATAGAGTAAGCCTGTGCTTAGCCCATCTCCAGAACATTGAGTTGAGATGTGAGCCTTAACAGAATCCTCAAGAAGCCAGTCTCTATTTGGGCCCTCATACACCAAATGTGCCCAAGAGAAGAAGGAGAAAAGAATAAATACTCATGACAAAAAAGAAAAATGCATAATTAATACTTTGCCTCTAAAGTAATTATTCTAGTTAATGCAGGAAAAAAAAAAGTATTTTTCCTCCATTCCTTTCTTCGAAGCCTCCTCAAAACATCAAAACAATGAAAAATAGACGAGGAAACTCCATCTTC
Source organism: Dasypus novemcinctus (assembly GCF_030445035.2). NCBI lineage: Eukaryota > Metazoa > Chordata > Mammalia > Cingulata > Dasypodidae > Dasypus > Dasypus novemcinctus. The sequence goes on along the minus strand of NC_080676.1, from coordinate 21,462,787 downwards.
AATAAATCAAGGAAATAACTATGTCATGTTTCCAGTATACAACTTGGTATGTTGTAGAATTTGAGAGAGGTTCAATTATTTGCATATAGAGAGGCCAGGACTCAAGAATGATTTTGAGAAGGAAAAATGGTTTATTGACAATCCCGAGCCCCAAACAAGATTTTTGAATCCCTTTTATACAGAGAGGAAAGGCCAAATGGTCCCTTTGTTTCAGTTCTCAATAGGCTTTATTAGCATATATATCTTTCACATCTTAGGTAAGCTTTCAGCATGGACTTCATAGATTCTAGATAAGCTTTTAGCATATTTTGTTTGCATTTCCCCTAAATACTTAAAGTTTATAGCCCTTGCGTTGTTAAACTGTTTCCTGGGACTAGAGCCCTTGCCATTGTTACCAAGGGCAGGACTGCAGCCTCTTACCATCACACCCACAAGTCAGAGAGCTCAGGTTATCTCTGAAGAGACAAAGAGCCCCCCACCCATAGCCCACATCAGGTACACACACTTGCCAAATAGTGTAGGACAATGAATGAAAATTTGTGTTATAGACTTGAAGCAGGATAGAGTTCTCTCCTAAAATGAGTATCATGGCCCCATAATGCATATCCAACAATTCTTTGATTACAGCCTCGTCAGATCATGGGGACTAAGAGAGTCACAGGATGACACTGCAGAACCATGGAGCAGAACCAAAGAAGAAACCATGCTAACATGTGATTTTGTTGTCTGCAGATGGGCCTCTCAGCTGAGGAAGATGCGTACATGTGAAGCAGGGGGAAGTGGAGTGGGAGTGAGAGGACAATACAAAGAGCATGTAACTTAGAAGGGTTTTATTGCATGAGTATACCAATCTCTTAAAGGGAGTTACCTACCCCCAGCATAAAGGAAGTAAACTATTTGTTGAGAGGGTGTTTGCAGCTACACATCTAAGTAGAAGCTAACAGTGACTTGCATAAATTTTAGAAGTGCATAAAAGCATTTAGTTTCAGAATACACTGTCTACAGGAGAACTCGTGAGTTGTAAAGTCCTACTGAAGGCAATTAGAATGACCCTTTTCTGATAGAAGTGAGTTCGGGGATAAGAAGAAACAAAGAAAGAAAGAAAGAAAGAGACCAACTCATCCTGTTTAGGCCAGGACTATCCATAATTTTAGCACTAAGAATCCTACAGCCTGTAATACCACTCAGTCCTGGGCAAACCAGGATGATAATTACGCTAGAAAGGGACCACAATTGCTCCAAGATTCCTAAGTGAAGGGAATCCTAAAGATAGTGTTTTGCTTTAGGTTGGAAACTGAAATAGGAAAGAAGAATTAATCAAGAGAATATGTGCTGGGAAGAGATGGGACTGATAAAAGACAAGAAGCATCAAGTTCACAGGAATCTATAATCATACTGAGTCCTTTAATTTACTTACTGGTAGACAGTTTGAACCCAAGAAGCTTCATATCTATAGTAAAATGATTGATTGATTTCTAAGCAGCTTTTAAAATGTGATCCTGTTGCTGAAAAGAAGCACCAGGGACGTACAGAACCAGAGAAGTCTTCAGTTCTGAGATCAGGGTTCAGAAAAGAGGCTGCCACATTCTAGTGTGGTGACAGGGGAAATTTTAGCAGTGAAAGCAGTGATTTTGTTTAAATGTCCAAAAATATTGTACCTTGTATGACTAATTTTATTATTCCATTAGCTACCTCCCAAGAATTCTCCTCTGGGGAAATATTGTTGTAGAATTTGAGAGAGGTTCAATTATTTGCATATAGAGAGGCCAGGACTCAGGAATGATTTTGAGAAGTAAAAATGGTTTATTGACAGCCGGCCAGACTAGGGAGCTTTCTGTTTCAATCCCAAATCCGGAACAAGACTTTCAAATTTCTTTCATATGGAAAGGAAAGGCCAAATGGTCCCTTTGTTTCAGTTCTCAATAGGCTTGAATTAGCATATATATCTTCCACATCTTAGGTAAGCTTTTAGCATGGACTTATAGATTCTAGATAAGCTTTTAGCATATTTTGTTTGCATTTCCCCTAAATACTTAAAGTTTATAGCCCTTGCATTGTTAAACTGTTTCCTGGGACTGGAGTCGTTGCCATTGTCACTAAGGGCAGGACTGCAGCCTCTTACCGTTTCACACCCACAAGTCAGACAGCTTAGGTTAGCTCTGAAGAGACAAAGAGCCTCCCACTCATAACCCACATCAATATCAGCCATCATTAAACAAATTCCTGCTGCTACTAACCCTGTAGGACACTTTGTGAAGTGGCTCACATAAGTCACTGATAGTCCATGCCTACATTAAAGCACTGTAGAGGATTTAGCCATAATTGAAAATCATGAATTTATGATGACATCAATTAATCTGCTTATGTGTTTTCTTTAGCATTTGCCAATCCAAGGAAAACAGATCGTGTGGTGGATCCTGGTTTGAGGATTGGCACTGGTGGGTTTGAAGGAGGTTAACATGACTGACCATGGGGTCCAGGCTGGATAGGGAAAGGCATGAGGGAGCTGGGAAAATGGGACTTCAGGTAACAATCAAGGTAACAATGAGATGGAAGAGAGATTTAAATGGGTGAAAAGTTATGATCAGTCCCCTTCTGTTTAAAATGGAGTGACATGCTTCAGGGCTCTTGCCCCCAATAGAAGATTTGAACAACCAGCAAGAATTCACAGAAACATCTTCCTCAAAGCTCTGGAAAACAGTTAAAAAACTGCAGTAACAGAATGAGCACCAAATCAAGAACAAGGCTACCTAAAGTGGTAGGACCTCCCGGTGACCTGGCTGATTCCTCTCCCATCCCTTATCAGCTGACCATGCTCACAGTGTGAGTCCCTGGTCCCAGTTTCACAGGGATCAGAGTAAGCCCTGTGCATATACTGGGAACAAGTATGGCCCGATCTATCTGGTTGTGGCTTGAGGGACTTGCCATCTCAGAACTTGTCCTGCATGAGAAAGGCAGCTCATGGAACTCTTCTACAGAACACTGTGGGTGAAGTCATGCAGCCTGGGGTGATGGATGGCTATAGGATTCACAGTGCAGTGTCTGGGATGATGAGGAAACTGTTTCCTAGAAAGAGGGGATATTTGGAACTATGTAAATGGGAGAATTCCTAAGGCCACATGCACAGGTCCAAGACAAGATGTCTACATAAAAAGGATGAGGGAGGCCCTTAAGCTTTGGCCTGGAGCTATTCTCTAAACTCATTGTATGAATAAGCCCTCTTCCTTCCTTCCTCCCTTCCTTCCTTCCTCCCCCCTCCCTCCCTTGCTCCTTCCTTCCCTCCCTTTCCCTCCCTCCCTTCCTTTCTTCTTTTTTTTTCCCCCTTTTGTTATTAGCTTCTGGCAATCAAGGAAAGATCTGTAACTGGATACAAGTTTAAGGAGTAGATACCCCAGAGTATAAATTCCAGTGATAAAACATTATAATATCAAAATGTCAGGCTTTCAACAAAAGGTTACAAACCATACCAAGAACAGGAAGTGATGACCTAGGCAAAGGAAAAGATTTAAGCATTAGAAATCATCAGTGAGGAAGACAAGACCTGTGCAAACCAAAGAAAGACTTAAGAAAATGTCTTAAATATGTTCAGTGAGCTAAAAGAAAACTAAAGAACTGAAGAAAATTAGGAAATCAATAGAGGAACACAAAGAGAATATGACTAAAGAGATGGAGATTATGAAAAGGAACCAAAAGTGCTGAAGACTACAATACAGAAATTAAAAATTCCCTAGAAGGTTCAACAACAGACTGGAGCTGGCAGAAGAAAGAACCAGAGAACTTGAAGAAAAGACACCTGAAATTATTTTACCTGAGGGGCAGAAAGAAGAAAGAATGGAAAAAAGTGAACAGAGCCTGAGGAACCTGAAGGACACCATCAAGTGCACAATCTGTGCATTGTGAGAATCCCAGAAGGAGAAGAAAGAGAGAAAGGGGCAGAGAGAATATTCAAAGAAATGGCTAAAAACTTGACAGATTTAATGAAAGGCATGATTATGTACATCCAAGATACTCAATAAACTTCAAACAGAATAAATCCAAATAGACCTATGCCTCAGCATATTATAATCAAATTGTTGAGTGCCAAAGGTAAAGAGAGAATTTGAAAGCTCCAAGGGAGAAACATGTCATGTACAAGAGACCTCAATAAGATTAAGCAGTGATTTTTCATCAGAAACCATAGAGGCAAGAAGGTAGTGGGATGACATATTTAAAGAGCTAAAAGGAAAATATTTCCAGCTGTTTTTCAAAAATGAGCAAGAGATTGAGACATTCCCTGATAAATATACACTGAGGGGGACTGTTGTCAGATTTTCTCTAGGTTCTTGGTTAAGCTACAAGAAATGAATTTCAAGAGCAAGTCAGGTTAGTTAGGCCAGTAATTTAATAAGGAAGGGAGGGAAGAGAAACAGGAGAAAATAACAGATCCTGGAACCCAGGTAGAGATGAAGGAGCTGAAGAATGATAAAGGGGGCCAAGTTACAGACTACAATTCTATATTACAGATTACAATGCGCAGGTTTTACTTGTATATTGATCCAGGTGGGGGGAGGGGGAGAGGAATGGAATAGGTGGCAGAAGGCAAGAATAGGGGAAAGAAGGCAAGAACAGGGACCAGTTTGGCCTTTGCACTAGTTTTTTGAACCATTAATTATTCTGCCCCTTTGCTAATGACAGAGGAGGAGTCCCAGCTGTTTGTTGTTTTGAATAACTACCCCACCCATCAGTCTCCCAGGATGCCCAATGATAAGACTCCTGGAGAATATCCAAGACTTCTCCTGGCTTCTGGAGGAAATCCTGTTCAGAATGTAATTCTTGCAAGTTCTTCCTGCAGCCATCTTGGGGGTGCAGATGTCCATGTGGGCTTTTTGCCAGGTTCCAGATCCATCTATTGATTTCCAATTTTACTAGCAGCCTCAACTCCCCCCTCAGAGAGTTTACACCTTTATTCTTAAAGGGGCACCAAAGGAGAATGGTCTTTCTTCTGGAATTAGAATTCTGCTGGTTAGGGGTAGTAGGCCCGACCTGACAAGGTGTAAAACCCTCTGGCTATTCTTGTGGTTGGAGGAAGACTAATCTGGCGTCCTGGGTGAAGCTGGATGAAGTCCCCAAATGACTAACAAGATGTTGATTCTGGAACAAATAAGTTTAATTAGAACTTTGAGAATATATGGCCCCACTAAAAGTAGAAAAGGCCAGGTGCCTATAAAGGCTGCATCTTCCCAAAGTTGGTGGGAAACAGAATACTTCCTTCAGTTATTTTATGTTGTTGGCTAACTCTAGGGGGAGATGCAATAGATAAAGGGCTTGTTATAAATTGCCAAGCCCAGTTCCTATAGTGGAGGAGAGGAATGAGAAGAGGCACTGTCCTTTTAGTTATTGTATTGGAAGAAACACAGGAAATGAAAACAGACAAGATTTCTTAAGGGGTGTCTGGCTTGCCCTCCCCCTGACAATAGGCATTTGGGCTAGAGTTAAAGGGAACAGCTGGCTTTTACACAGACACTGCTTAGCTTTGTCTCTTGAAGAGGTATTTCAGGCCACCCAATGATTGGCACATGTATGTCCCATCAGATGCTTCTGGTGAGCTGGCACTTGCTTGGGCAGCTGGCTTCACTCAGGATAAGTGTATCCAACTGGCAATTTCCTTACCTTTAATAACTGTGAGAGTGATCAGAACTACAGAGTAGGTTCTCCTTCCATTTTTGCTCTAATTGAGAGCAATGCTTGTTTTCTTGCCAAGTTTTGGTCAGAGCATGGTTTCCAGGTCCTGCATGAGGAAAGATCGTCCATGGACCATCTCAAAGGGAATAAGCTGAAATGGGTCCTAGCCACCTCATTTGCTGTTTCCCTTCTGGTGGGAAATGCTTAGCCCTGGCAGGATGACATGTGGGTCTGCCAGTCCTTCCCAGGATATGAGTGGGACAGGTTCTGGAATAAGGGCTAGGAGGGAGACCAGGGTTAAGCATGTCTTTCTCCTGATGTGGGGTAAAGACTGAGAGGTCATCCCCAAGGTAATTTGATGGCTTTTTTTTAATTAAAAGGGCTATTACCCCCCTGTTCTCAGGCAAGATAGCCTTTTTTTTTTTTTTTTAAATCTTACAGGTACATTCATTAACTATTTAGAAAATGAAGTTTACCAGGATTTTAACAGGTTCTATATCCCTTTGCTTGTGATCTAGAATAAAAAGGATATTACCAAAATCATCAGGTATATATCTAGAGTAGGAGAGATATAGGTACAGTACTAAATACTAATTAATGCACTACCCAATGCATTATAAGTTTCTCTTTGAGCTGCTATTAAATGAATCTGAAGCTCTAGGTTTGCAATACCTTATATGCGATCTCTCCAAGGGAGCAGGCCATAATGCCAACTGTGTTTATAATTTCTACTTACATCACTCTGGTAATCATTGCTCCACTTGGTATGTCCTTCTCATAGCCAGCAAGCTGCAGTGCCAATGGCCCTAGAGAGAAGCTAGGAAGGTAGGCTCCAATATTCCCAACCTGGTGCATAGTGCCCTTTGGCACTATGAAACAGTGCCAGTCTGGAGGTGATAGCCATTGTACATTTGATTTATTTTGAGCCACTGTTGGCTGCTGCAAGAATCTGAGATTGCTACATAGTCTCCAACTACTTCAGGAGTACAACTATCAGTGTAGTAGATACATTTATTATTTTAGGGGTCAGTGACCAAACTAACCAATAACTCAAATGAAGAGGAAACTATGCAGTATAGTGAAGGCCTGGTTTGAATGCATAAGAGTTTAACATGCTGCATCAATATAATGATCTTAACTCTTGGTTACAGTTTCTAACAAGTTTTTACTTTAAGGTGAATTGGGTACCTTTATTAACTAAGCCACAGAATTTTATTGTCAACACCTTTGCTAAGTTTTTCTGCTTTTCTAACAGTTGAACCAATTCTACTTGTGATTTATACATTAAATTAATCGGCAAGACAGCACTCTATTTAAAGGCTCATTTTTAGGTTACTATTCACAGTTATCAAATTCATAACAGGTGAATTCCAAATCTGATTTCCTAGGCACAAGCAAATGGACAAAGTTAAGCACAGATTTCAAAGTTGAAAACAAAGTTAAGCACAGATTAGAACAGAAGCTAGAGCTTTATACCCTTAGCATTTCTAGGAACTTTTTTTTTTTAATTGATGGCTTATGAGGTTTCTTGTTTTCCAAGAGAGGTTTAGTAATTGTTTTGGATCTTGATTCCTATTCACACCCTTTAATAGGCACAACTGAGTTTAAAACTGAGAAGGCTGTCTCTAAGAGGGAGATAAAGGAAGTCTGTTGTATATTTTCTCATTTTTTAAGGAGACATGACATGAGGTTTCTGGGCCTCAGATCTATCTGTTCTCCTCTCTTACACTGGTTTAACTGGAGCACCATACAGAAGCTGCTCTCAGCTATACTGCAGCCACAAAGACCAGCAGTGGGCAAATTTTCCCAATTCCTGAGAAGACACTCCTATGGGGAGTCTACCAGTGGGCTAGAGTTCATGCCCATTATTCTAGGAAGAATGAAGCGGTGCTTTTTAGTCAACAGATCTGGCATGCCAGAGTCCACGTTTGACTAAAACATTCACGACTCCAAATAATTTGGAGCTGATGCTCTGGTCTCAGTGTCCTGAGAATTTAATCCAGAGCCCTGCTGACAGGTGTCCCTGTGGCCAACCTAGGTCTTGGGGGATGCCTGAAAACTCTGAATTTCAGACTAAAGTGCCCAAGCTGAAAATTAGGAGACATTGGGAGCAGTTGCCCAAACTGAAGTGCCTGAGCTGAGTCTCAGGGGACGTTTGGCTGCTCTCTGAATGGAAGGGCTGAAGACACATCTTAGGGGATGTTCAGAGTTTACTGCCTGATTCCTGGTACCCCTGGCATTCCAGGGTCTGAGCCTGACTGTACTGTTACCCAAACCAAAGTTTTTGAGCTAAATCACAGGGGAGTTTGGCTACTCTGTTTCCTGCCACCCCGGGAATCACAGAGTCCCTGCCACTGGGCATTTCGAGGGCCATTCTAGACTTGGGAGTCAGACCCAAGGATAGATTTCAGAAGGCTTCCAAGTCAAATATTGCTCCTTTTTGGAAAGGGGCAAAAAAAAAAAAACCTCTTCCTCTTCTTACAAAGGTCTTAAAAATCAATACTCTGCTGCTTGGGAGTTTCCCAGTTATACCACCCATCAGAGGCCATTAAGAGATTAGAGATCAACTGTTCCAGCTCACAGGCCTTGGGGCCCTGAGGCAATAACTTCCTCACACCACAGGTAGAGCTAGAACTCACCAGCAAATGCATTTTCAGGTTTACAGTTTCTAAGACATTCCAAAGCATTTTGCAAACCCGTAGTGAGAAATTCAGTAGTAGAAGGTGGGAAGATTAAACGTGGGTCAAGGTTAATTATCAAGGGAGCCCTGCCCTGTGAGCCCCCCGGGAAAGGGAACTTCCACAGTGTCCCCCTTGGCCCTGCCTGCTGCCTTCCCACCTTCGCGGACCAGGTAGCCGGTGTGGTCGACAGGAAGATGGGCCTGCAAAGACGTGGACCATGGGGAGGTGCAAGCCCCCGGTTCTCCACCATTGCCTGTGCCACCAAGGGGAGTGGGCAGGAGAAGGCCATGGCAGCCAGGCCCAAGGGCAAAGCCGGCAGCTGCTGAAAAGTCTTGAAAAAGCAGCTTTGCCGTGCCCAGAGCTCGACCTGAGAACCTCTGTCTTGGCAGGGCCCCGCTTTGAGCCACTGCCCTGCACCCCTGCCCTCCTGGCCATTGTCAGGCCTAACAAGCCTGGGCAGAGGGCGTAGACACAGAGACGTCCCGCACCCTGGCCTCCTCTCTCCTGGGATTATGTCCTGTGGGGGCTCATGGGCAAACCCGTTTAAAACGGATAACAGGCTGTAATTGATAGTTTCACTCACCAATACCTCTTTCCTCCTGGCTGGCAGTGCCAAATATGTTGTCAAATTTTCTCTAGGTTCTTGGTTAAGCTACAAGAAATGAATTTCAAGAGCAAGCCAAGTTAGTTAGGCCAGTAATTTATTAAGGAAAGGTGGGAAGAGAAATGGGAGAAAATAACAGATCATAGGTCCCATACAGAGAGGAATGGGCTGAAGAGTGATAAAGAGGGCTGATCTACAGACTACCATTCCCTATTACAGATTATAAATCCCCAAGTTTACCTGTGTACTGATCCAGGCAAGGGCAAATAAGGCCAGAATAGGTGGCAGAAGGCAAGAAGAGGGGGAAGAAGGCAAGAACGGGGACTGGTTCGACCTTTGCGCTTGCTTTTTGACCCATTAATTATTCCCCCTCCCTTTGCTAGTGACAGGAGAGGAGTCCTAGCTGTTTGCTGTTTTGGTTGATTGCCCCACCCATCAACCCCCTGGGAGGGCCCAATGATAAGGTCCCTGGAGAATATCGAGGTCTTCTCCTGGCTTCCAGAGGAAATCTCATTCTGAATGGACATTTCATGGTTCTTCCAGGTGCCATCTTGTGGGTACCAATGTCCATGTGGGCTTTTTGCCAGGTTCCAGATCCATCTATTGATTCCCTATATTACAAGCCTGCCTCAGGACTGTCACCACTAGACCAGCCTTACTAGAAATATTAAAGAGTTCTTAGGCTGAAAGAAAAAGGCAACAGATAACAGATCAAAGCCACATGAAGAACTAAAGATCTCCAGTGAAGGAAACAACATGGGTAACTATAAAAGCCAATGCTATTATGTTTTGGTTTATAACTCCACTTTTTACTGAAAGTACAAATGCATAAAATGTAATGTAAATGAGTGGTTTTGAACTCATAATGTATAAACATGTAATCTGTGATAAGAACTACAAAAAGTTGGGGGGGGATAGAGAGATACAGGAATACAGTTTGTGTGTACTAATCAAGTTAAGTGGAATCTAGGAGATTGTTATAGATTTAGGATGTTAAATTTAAGCCCTATGGTAACTACAAAAAAAATACTAGAGAATATGCAAGCTCATAGAGATAGATTTTGGAGTATAGGTTTCGAGGTGGGTGGGGGCAATGGGAATGGGACTTAATACATAATGGATGTGGAATTTCTGTTTGGGGAGATTGGAAAGTTTTAGTAATGTGGGTGGTGAGGGTATCATAATATATGGTGACTGTGGCTAATCCCACTGCCTGGTATGCTTGGGAGGGGTTAAGATAGGAAAGTTTAGGTTGTGGTATGTCCCCACAATCAGAAAAAGAGAGCGAGTGAGAGCACAACCAAGAAAAAAAGTTGTAATCAAAGGATGGAATACCAAAGTTCAAGATTTCAGAGATAAAGCAATTATAATTGAGGGAAAATCCATAGTATTAGCAGGTAAATGGGTTGCTGAAATAGAGCGAAGGCAAACATCCTTTAAGTCGATGACTGAAGGGATTCAGTTCCTAGCAGCTGAATGGGTCAATATGAACACTGAACATTTGCCCAGAATTATGCCAAAATATCCAATGAGCCATGCGAACTCCATGGGATTTGGAGAACCTATCCATCAAATTAGTCTTACCCATGTCACAAATCTTCACTGTGGTTTATTACTCTTGCTGAGGAAACCTTATTTATGTGGTGTGGGGGGGGAGACATATTTATACAGAGAACCTAAATTTAGAGTCTATTTAGATGAAATCATTTAACTATATGAAAGGCTCAGAAAACTACAGTAAATATCACAAATGCTGAAATAATTACTCTAACTCCACGTGTACATTTTCCTGGCTTTGGGGTGATTGAGCAAAGGCTTCAAGGATAAAGCAACCAAAGAATTACTTAACTGCTTAAATATCAACAGACCTGATCTTGAAAGTATGCCAGTCACTTCAGCCACAGGATAAAAGGCAAGTTTATTGAAGAAATGACTAAACGATCCCATCTGAACAGCTGAGAAGCACAAGGCAGAAGACTGCTTAAAATATCACATTTCGTTTGTGTGTGTGTCTGTGTGTCTGGAGGTGTTGTCCTGCATTTGTCAACATGACTTGGGGGTGGAAAGAGAAGCAAAGCACTGTACTTTGACTTGGCTCTCATTCTTTCCACCTGTTCATGACTGGATGTGCAGGTAACTAATTTCTCAAGTTCTGAAGTTTTGATCCACTTAACTTGTTTCATGAAACTTGTTATATTTCCCTTTAGGTTCTCGGTGTAAACATTAGCAAAAAATTGCAGGCATTAGGAGTGGAATTTTCCAGCAACTGAGAATCACTGTAACTGTTTACAATAAGGTTGTCATAATAAGAATAGCAAATATACATTCACCATGTGCCAAGTTCTGTTCTAAGTACTTTCTATACAACAATGTAGCTAATCCTCATAATAAATCTGTGGAGTAGATGCTATCTATATGCCCACCACATAGATAGGGAAAATGAGGCATGGAGAAGTTAAATAATTTGCCCAAGATGAAACTTTGATTTAAACCTGGGCAGTCTGGCTCAAGTCCATGTTCTCAAGCACTAAGCCAGGGGTTTTCAAAGGGCCCCAGCCCAGCAACAAAGCCTCCGCATCCCAAGGGAACTTGTTGGAAATGCCAATTCCTGTACCCCACTCTGGACCTACTGAATCAGAAACTTTGGGGGTACAACCTAGGAATCTGTGTTTCAACAAGCACACCAAGGAATTCTGATGCAATCTCGAGTTTCAGAACCACTGCAACACACCACCCTGCTCTGAAGCTGCCCTGTGGCATCAGAACACACATAGAGGGCAAAGGCTACATTGATAAATTCCCTACTCTTTGCAGGAGCCCAGAATGGCTGCAGCCTCTGATTGAATTTTTAATCTCAGGACCTGATTTCTACAAATTGAGATTTATATAAGAAACCCACCAGAGATGCTTTTCTTTTTTCCAGGTAATGTTCATGGCAGAGTCTGTCAGTGTGTGGGTAGAACAAATACCCCTTTGTCCAGCATCCTTTCCCCATCTGCCCAATTTTAGTTTCAGTTGGCAGGCATGCTACCAACCAACAGTGGGTTTGAAATCACAATGTCTTGTCCACGTAAAAAGTCACACAACTTCTTCAAAGGAGCAACGTATGTATAATCAGAGCCAAATCCAACTGGCAGAACATCCGCAGTATGACTCCAGGGGACACTGTGCAGATAATTTCAAAATTTTCATTTCTATAGCTAGCTATGAAAAAGTGACTTTCCACCATTCTTAGAGTTCCAAAGATTTTTTTCAAATCAAATTAAGAGATAAAAGTCATTACCTCTGGATAGGGTCACATCATTTTTCAATAATCGTTTTGCTAAAGGAATACAGCGTCACAAAAAGATAAGAAGGAAATAAACCAGCTTGATAACCAGAGTCTGTCTCTGAAAACTATGGTAAAATGAGTGTTTTTTCTTCTTTACACTTTTATATTTCAAATCTTGATCTCTGACCTGAACTGCAGACACATATCCAACTGCATATTTGGCAAATCCACTTAAATGTCTGAAAGGCAACACAAACTTAACATGTAAAGAAATGACCCCTTAATTCCTACTCCCAACACCAATCAAAACAACAATATAAAGTCCTTCATCCATCTTTCTCAGATTGATTGACACAAAACAACTTTCTTACAAATGTTTGGGACAAAAATCTTGTAGTTGTTCTTTAAATTATTCCCTTTTTCTCACAGACTGTATCCCATTTGGCAGGAAATCCAGTTTGGCCTACTATGTGCAGATGGGGGCCATCCCGATCAAGCCACCACCATTTCTCACCTGGGTCATTTAGGTTCTCCTTTCTGGTCTCCGAGCTTCTACCCTTGTTCTCTAAATCTATTCTCCACTGGGTCAGGATGACTCTCTTAAAACATGAGTAGATCTTCTTACTCTATTAATCAAAATTACAATGACTGCTAAGTACTGTGTAGAGCCGAAATTTGATTCTTCTACACTTACAAGCTAACAGTTAGCCTACTGTGGTTTTGTGGAAACTGGTGGAAGTCTCCTGGTGATGTGGGCTATGGGTGGAAGGCTCTTTGTCTCTTCAGAAATAACTAAGCTGTTTGACTTGTGAGTGTGGAAAGATAAGAGGCTGCAGTCCTGCCCTTGGGGACTGGCAGGGCTCCAGTCCCAGGAAATGTTTAACAATGCGGGGGCTATAAACTTTAAGTATTTAGGGGAAATGCAAAAACCAAATATGCTAAAGGCTTATCTAGAATGTCTGGAGTCCATGCTAAAAGCTTACCTAAGATGTGGAAGATATATGCTAATTGAAGCCTATTGAGAACTGAAACAAAGGGACCATTTGGCCTTTCCTCTCTGTATAAAAGACGTTTGAAAATCTTGTTCAGGGCTCGGGATTCAAACTGAAAGCTCCCGAGTCCGGCCGGCCGTCAATAAACCATTTTTCCTTCTCAAAATCATTGCTGAGTCCTGGCCTCTCTATACTCAAATAATTGAACTTCTCTTAAATTCCACAACACTGGGTCAGAGACAAAGGATTTTTTTACTCATAGCCCGTGTGAAATTGGGATGATAAATAATTTTACTAGCTATCTTGATTTTCTTGAGCTTGCATTTTACCAGGGGATTATAAAGAGGAAACGGAGACTAACTGAAACAAGCTGACATATCAATAATCCTTTGCAGTGCTGATAAAGACTCCTGTCCTGCTAGTAAAGAGGAACTGTAACAAACAAATCAGGCTGATGCCAGCAAATCTGCTAATTTTCACCAGATGACTGCAGTCTTGCACCAACATCCTGCTTACACAGATTGCTGATTAAAGGACTGGGACCCAAGGACATCCTGCCCCAGGCAACTCACATTCCCCTCACAACCTTTGTCTCGCTCCCTCCTCTCCATTCTCCCACACCCTCCCTTTGTCTCAAGCAGCCCTGTAAGCTGCTTCCCCAGCTCAGCCTTTTGAGCAGAAAACCTCCTATGGTGCTGCTCTAAAATAATGCTACTTTTGACTCAATTAACTTGCTCTGTGCCCTTTTATTTTCAGCAAAACACTCAGCCATCAGCAAGAGCATCAGCAGGTTTGCATCAGTTCCCCATCCCCCCAAGTCCCTGAGGGCAATGCAAAGCGCCTACATGAATACAAGCATATGCAAAGGGTTGTGTCACCTCGAGGAACACTTAGCTTGGAGAACCTACCATTGTATAGCAAGCACTAAGTAAGTCTGTTCTTGGTCCCAGAGAGAGACATCAACTTCAAGATTGCTCATTACAAGCATGACCCCAGGTAAAGACTGGCTTGCATTCTTGGCATACATTGCAATACATGTAGGAGCGATGGAGACCCATGGAAGATAGTTTCTCCCAACAAAGCCATTCTATGTTAATCAGAGTAAAAACCAAGGTCCTTATAAGGGTCTGCAAGGCCCCACACTACCTGCATTCTTTCAGATCCATATCTCTCTTCTTTACATCCTACCACTGTATCCATCACTCACCCCACCTTAGCCATATGGACACACATGCCAGGCATAATTCTGCCTCAGGACTCATGGACTTGCTCTTCCTCTACCAGGAATGCTCCTGGTATGATAATGGTTTGCTCTCTCAACTCCTTAAAGGCTTTGCTCAAATGTCACCTCCTTAGTGAGGTCTTTCCCAACCACTATTTAAAATACCTATCTGCAAAGCTCCTTGCATTCCATAGTCTATATCTCTCTTCTCAGTTTTTCACTAACACCATTTGGATATTCATACCAGACACACACACACATCTATCTATATATAAAAATATGTATTATTATAATTACTGTATGTCTCTCCTCACCAAAATATTTCCTTTGAGAAGACAGGGATTCTATCCATTTTGTTCACTGCTGGATCACCAGTGCTTAAAACAGTGCCCCAGCACATAGTAGGTGCTCAATAAACATTTGCTGAATAAATTAATGCTCTAATGAATTTTTCAAATTTTCTAGAATATACATTTTTATAATCAGACAAAAAAGTATTACTTTTGGTATATCAGAATTTTCTTGAATGCAGCAAGTTGTTTATACATACAAACCCAGACCCCACCCATATCCCTTTTGGAGGCAAGAATAGCACTAATGGTTAACATTACCAATCATTTATTATATGCTGGGCATTTTGTAAATTAGTTCACATACTTTTCATGTATTATAACTGTATGTAACTGCTACAGCACTGATGGTCCACTCTGGGCACATGGCTTGAGCCCCATGTGTGGGTACTCCCATCAGCTTCCTATTGGTCTGTTTCACCCATGGTGCCACGTACCGTCTACTGCACTGGAGGACGATGGGGGTAGGGGCAGTGGAGTGGTCTTTTGCACTGTGTGCCCTACTATGGGCTCTCAGAGCAGACACACCACCCCTGCCTCAGTGTCAGTGACCCATATCAGGCAATCCTCTGGGGTCTTTAGAGACCGTTGCTCTGTAATGCCAACACACCCTTCTCATCGTCTTCTCTCTTGCCTCTGGCTGATGTGGTGGTACTTTCCTCCTCTGGATCAATTTTAATCCACGCCAGATGAGAGATGGACATTTCTTGTGCAAATGGAATGGCTTTTTTCACCCTGCCCTTGGGCCCCTCTCACCTGTCCTCCCAATGGTGACCATGTATGGAAGGCACAGATGGAGTCTGTATTAAAAGGGATCATATTCTCAGAACACAATAATTACAACCTAGAAAGTAAAAGAGAAGATGTGGTTGGATGACGTGTTGTTCTAGTTTATGTCATAAAATTCCAGTCAGGAAATTTAACATAAGCAGAGAATGAATTATCGTTCACATTTCCCTGCATACTTGGGTAAGCCTGATGTTTGTGGGCATCACAAATACGTATGTGGAACTGAACAGAACACAGTTACACCTTTGAAACTGTCCTTGGAATCCATATTCACAGGGGACATGATGGATAATGCAGTGCCATGAGTAACAATGTAATCGGTAAGTAAATAAGTGGTATTGGAAAACGACTTTAATGAGCACTGGTTCCAAAGGACCATAGCATTATGCACAATAACAGCACTGCTATCTTTTTCTGGTGGTGTAAGAAAAAACGACATGAAGAGATGATTCCCAGAACTTAACGGGAAGAAATGGTGCCTGGACACTACAGAAAACTTTGTGGAGCCAACTTTTAAAAAAATATCCAAATAAAATATCAGCACAAACTAGCCACCCTCCACATTTTCAGTAGTCACCCTTTTCTAAAATATTTTTTTTTTGAGGTACTAATCCTAGCATGCACTTTAGCTGGCTTCCCTGATGAGATTTTCACAATATTAAATAATAAGATTGTTATTTTCTTCCACTTGGTACCTCCCTCTGTGTGATGGTTAGACTATTGTGTCAACTTGGCCAAGTAATTGTGCCCAACTGTGTGATCAAGCAAGTACTGGGCTAACTGTAATACAAGGGCATTTATGGGCTTTAGTCACCATTGACTTTACTGAAGTAGTAAATCATAGATAATTGATTACAATTACATCCACCAGGGAGATTACCATCAGCAGTGAATGACGTTTAACCCAATCAGCTGAATGCCTTAAAAGAGGAAGTAATTCTGACATTGAGAGAGCATTTCCCAGCTCGTCTTTGGGCAGTCAAACACGCCCAGAACTCGTCAAGAACCTTCCCTGGACTTTCATTGCAGCCCCTGGTTGCCGCCTGCCTGCGGAACCTGGACTCGTGCATCCCCACGGCTGTGTGAGAGACTCTTATAGAATCACATACTATTGACAGATATCTCTTGTTGATTCTTTTTCCCTAGAGAACCCTGACTAATACACTCTGTAAACCCCATTCCCTATCTCAGACATCCAGCCGCTTATCTTTCTAGAGTCTAGCAGGCCAACTTTCTCAGTTCTTCCCCAAACTACCTACATTTTCCTTTATCCTATACTGTTTAACAATCTTTCTCTTACTCACTTTCTCCTTCTGTGAATAAAAAGTTAAACCGGAAACAGAAATTTCATTATTTTCTAGTCTCTCTCATGTGTGTGTCAAACTACCTTAAACAAAATCACAGGGAGGTTTTTAAAAACACAGGTTCCAACCCCACCCCACTCCCAGATCTACGGAATCAGTCCCTCTGGGAATATGACTGAGAGTCATGCATACCAACTCAGACTGATTCTTTTGTTTTTTAAGGAGGTATCGAGAATTGAGCCTGGGACCCTGTACATGGGAAGCAGGTGCTCAACCACTGAGCTATACCCACTCCCTTAGATTGATTCTTATGCATGCTAAAGCTTGAAACCATCGATGTAACCCCAAAAATGAAAGAAAATAAGCATAGAACTGTACAATACAAAAAATGAACCCTAATATAAATGATGGATTATAAATAATATAATAATATTGCTTTGTCATTTGTCACAAAGACACCACACTAATGCAAAATGTTAATAGTAGGTAACACTAGGCGGGTAGTATGTGGGAACTCTGCATGATTTTTCTATAAACCTACAACTTCTCTAACCAAAAAAAATTTTTTTTTAGAAAACAAGCAACATATATCGTCGTGAAACTGTCTCCTCCAAACTGTGAGGCTTGTGAGGGCTGAGGTATCTTTATATCTCCCACAGTTTATCACTATTCTTGTTCCATAGAAAGTGCTCAATAAATATCATTGAATTAATGAATGAACAAGAAAGTGATGAAGCACAGACATGAATGATTTTGCAAAGTTTTGAATGAAACAGTTATAGCATTTACTTGCAATGATTTAAGGGCTACCTCAGAACAGAGAAGTGTTATTTGAATCTACCCCCAAATTTTATTGATTAACTTTTGAAAACATACACCAGGTTCAAAGTCAAAGGAGATTTAAATGCAGGTCAGATCATTCTGCAAAATCCTTTGGAAGTAACATTGACAGTGAGGAGATGGTGCAGTGTTGTTACATTATAAATAAGTCTAAAAATATGTGCCTGGTATCATTCAGTCTTTAGTCTTCCACCCAAACTAGCTATATTTGGCATTTAAATCCTGTCTCGACTTTTCTTCTTTCAATCTGTTCTGTCCGGCTATTTGTGAAACACCCCAGTTTACCACTTCAAGGTAACATAAACAGGAGTAGGATCTCTCTGTTGAGAACATTTTAGTTCCGACTATGGGAGGGGCAGTTGTCTGTAGAAATCAGATGACTGCCAGGGGCAGCTGGCGCAGCCACAGGTAACCGAGAGGAATAATTCGATCTTCCTGGTTCTTTTCCTCAGCCGAGAACTCCTGCTCTAGCTTCCCATCTCTTCCCTCCCCCATTGGCTCCTTCTTCTCGAGTTCTGTCTCTTCCCAAATCCCAGCACAGCCATCTTAAACTGAAAAGATTTGTGTTTTTAGGTATCCTAAATATAAAGATGCACTTTTTAAAAAGCACAAAGTGCTTTAGGAACCCAAAGGAGAGAGGCACTAATTCTGTCTAACGTTTTATAACTGTCAAGGCAAAATTAACTATATAAAAAGAACACACACCCCAAAAAACATAAACAACTGGAGTTTCTTCTATACAGAATTTATTGCTTTCTGAAGATCTGATTATTGCAATCCAGGTTCAGGTCAGGCTATGGTGGTGATAAGACCTGACACTGTCCAAAAATTTCTCCCTCAACCAACTCCTTCATGCCCTGCATTCCACAGTTAGATATTCATTTGTGAGTTTATTTACTTAATAATCCCCAAGAGTGTTTACATATCAAGACCTAACAGGAGTATCTCAGAGTGAAGAATTTCTTTCAGATCTGTTTCTGAGGGTAAAAGACATTGGTGAAGGGGAGGGGGTGTGGAAGAGGATAAGGAATGGAAAAGAAAATCTGGGCTGTTTGGGCTACTTGGAGTGAGAGAATCAAGGGAAGGCTTCAGAATGATTTTACTTACTCACAATTTCCCCCCGTCCAGCCCTAGTCAGAGTTCATGCAAAACAGCACAGCTTTTCACCATATGTTCTCTTCACTAGCAACAAAATGCTTTTGAAGTTCTTTAAGATCTTAATGCTCTTTAATATTCTTTTTATTAACTGCAGCACACAAATCCAAGTTGGGAGAGAGACCTAAAAGCACTCTGGGCATCCTCAGTGAATTCGCAATAGCACTGGCAAGAGCAGTAGAAACAGCAGAAAGAAAAAGAGACAATGCATCACCAGTGCGATACATGAGATTTCCATGTCACAAGCTGTGCACAAGTACGCATTTTCCCAAGAAAGAAATGCCATCAAAAGACCCCAATGTATATGCTTCCATTTGCCATACTTCCCCATTCCCTGTTTCCACAAATGGTTTCAGCAAATTAGTACCTGTGAAAGTTTACCATGCTGCCCCTCGGAAGTCCTTCCACAGCTCTTCTTCTCCACCCCTCAGGCCCAGCACCAAATTCCTTCCACTGCCTTTTCATTACCAAAGCCAGTGTTTCAATGTTCCTTATTATCCATGAATTATCTGAAACAAAAAACAAAAACAAAAAACAAAAAACTGGGGTATGATTAAAATTAAATTCCTCTGAAACAGTTCTAAAAATACTGCACATAGGACTTAATTAGACTAGGAAATGCTTGGATTATCTACCATATTGAAGATGTTATAAATGAAAGATACAGGAAGAATTTACAGTCTAGAATAAAAGAGAGAGGGGCAGATGAGACAAATGTGGTCTTTGTTATTGGAAAGCACAAAGTGCTGGAGGAACCCAAAAGAGAGAGGCACCAATTCTGTCTGAAAGGAGAATGGAACTCCTCACAAAGGAGGAAGATGGTGACTAATTGAGATAACCACTAGTTTTGAGTGTTAATTGTAAGAAATATTTATGAACCAGATTTTTCTCTACATAGAAGTTTGAACAAAGCATTAATTGAAAGGTATCTAGTGGCAGGCAGGGGACTTAAACTGCTGAATGAGGACAGATGTATTTTTTGCTATGTCCTAACATCCATTGATAAGATAACACTTTGAAATATTTAAGTTAAATGCCATATGCAGTCATTTACAAGTAAATCCTGTATACTTGTAGAAGATTATCTTTGAAAAGATTGTCCAAATGTCAAAGTCATGTACCAAAGCTAAGTGAGGCAGACTGTTGTCCTGGAAATGGTATATACAGGCTTTGCCAATGGAGAGGCCTGAGTTCAAATCCCACCTCTGCCACTGATTAGCTCCGTGTCCTTTGGTTCAGGTACTTTACCTTTTCCTCAAAGGTTTTAATTATTTTCCCTTAATTGAAAAACCTTGTATAGATCTTACTAGTATACGCACATAAATGCAGTCATGCAATTTCTGGGGGGAAAAATCACTGTCGAGCTTAATTTTGTTAATTAATTCCATTTTATTATTTTATAAACTCAATCTCCCTCTCTCTCTCATTCCTTTTCTCCCTCTCTCTCCTTCCCTTCCTTTCTGTTTAATATAATCTGCAAATATATCCCTAGACAGACTGGCTTGCAATCCTACTTAGTGAAAATTTTACTAATAAATTCTCAGATACTTCATGGATAATAGAGAACATTAGAGCACTAGTCCTAGAAACAACGAAGCAGAGGAAGGTATTGGTGCTGGGCTTGAGGGTTGGAGGAAAGAAAAGGAGCTACAGAAAGGTTTCAGGGGAGCAGCAAGATCAACTTTTCACAAGTCCTCTAAGATCTTTAAAAGCTCATATTTTTCTTAGAGGGTTCCTATGGCACACCTGCCAAATTCCCAGGGACGTCGATGGCCCTCCATATGCTAGTGTTCATGATTTCTGTGCCTGATGTTTTACCTCTTCAAGGGCTTTCATATTTATGATGACGCTTTACCTTCGTTACACCACAGAGCACCCGGGGCAGTGATTATTCCCTTCTTATGTAGCATTTGTTAGGAAATTAAATCCCACCCAGGCCAAGCTGACCCAGCTAATCAATGGCAGAGCCAAACCTGGCAATTCCAATCCCTGAGCACACTAACCTCAAGCTTGTGGGGTTCCTCTTCTCAGCTTTCTTAATGACGATATCACCCACTTGTCCTTGACCAAGTGCCAAGTGCTTCTCGTGTGTTCTCATGAATGGTTAGAACTGTGCTGCAAGTTAGGGAAGGGTAGGCTTACTTTACAAATAAGGAAATAATGAGGCTCAGATAGAGAAGCAGCTTGCCCTACCTCACACAGTTAGTGAGCACCAGAGCCAGGATACAAACCCAGTCTTCAGGGTACTTCTCAAACGTCTTTCCCAAACTGAAGAACTTCGGTCCTGCTCTCCATTGGACTACTGTTGCATTCTGCTTCTTATTTGGAATGAAGTCTATGAACTCCTTCCCTTCTGCACCCACAATTTCAGTATAAGGCCCTTAAAGCCCGTGATTGCTTTACTCTGGTTTTCCTACCTAATACTACCTAATACGGAAAGAGTTTAAATATAGTTTTACGTGATTAACCTTCCAGAAGCCATACCAAAGAAATCAAAGCCAGGCCTGTGACTCCAGGCACTCCACTCCTATCAAAAATTAGTAAATAATTAATGGATGCATCCAAAATATTAGGATGCTCAGACTCCCATAAGAAGCAAATAGGTAAGCCCCCTTTTGTTTGCCTGTGAAGTGATGAGTGCTTGCTTACAGCCACTTTAATGCCCAAACTCTTAGGAAAGCCGGAGGAGGGCCTTCCGTTTAAGGAGGAAAGGCCTAGTGTGAACAGGCAGCCACAGAAACTTCTAGGTGGTGATGTTTTCCAATCCTAATGAGTCGATAAAGTACAGTAAGTTTTAAAAATTTCTTTTATGACATAGAGGCCTTTTCAACCATCCTCCAATTAGTTGATTCTCTTCTGTAGATACCAAGGTAACCACTGGTTGTGGCAGATCTCTCTCTAGATTTAACCTCCACCTGCTTTTCTTCCATTAATGTTCTTAGGATTCTCCTGTCCTTCCTGGAGCTCAGAGCAGCAATGTGCGAAACTCCAGAGTTGGCAAAAGTTTGAATGGTCCTTTTTCAAGGTGGGCTGTGGGATATTTTGTTTTCCCAGCTGCTAAAACAAATCCCATACAATGGGTTGGCTTAAACAACAGTCATGAATTGGCTCATGGTTGTGGAGCTTGGAGAAGCTCATTTTGATTTTCTGTCAGGTGGCAATGCACATGGCGGCTTCTTCTCCAGCTTCCGTTGGCTTCCACCTTTTGACTGCTCCCTGTGGCTTCTTGCTTACTCTGACTTCTGCTTATGAAGCATTCCAGTCATCCAGACTAAAGCCCAACCTGATTTAATCGGGCAAACTTTACTGAAGTGGCATCTTGACAAGATCTTATTTACAATAGGGACACACACAGGAATGGAATAAGAACATGTTTTTCTGGGGTATACAACCCCAAGACACCACAGGGGGAATATCTCAAGCCAACACACAAAATCCATTATCATAATATTCTGAATGATTGGTTTCAAAACCAAATGAAAATTTTCTTTTTTTTTCCTGAAGAAAGAAGGTCACAAAACAGCATAATCCTTTATTGGTCACATTGTGGAGAAGTAGGAGCCTGTGAACACCCCCACCCGAGAGGAAAATTCCACAGCCCCCTAACCGCCTATATCTCGCTTCTGTAACAAGCTTGCTCGACTGTAAAACCTTATCTCAGAGCCTCCTCCTGTAGAAAGTGTCATCAGCCCCTGCCAAAATAACCAACCTGACCCAGACCCTTGTAAATAACACGAACTCCCCAACCACCTATCTGCCCTGATAGAGTTCCCAGCTCTTGATTAACCGCAAACACCTGCTTCTGTAAGTGCTTGCTTGCTGAGCTATTGCCCCCCACCCTGAACCTAAAGGCCTATATAAGCAAACTCCCCCCATGACTCGGGGCTGCTCTCCCCTCTGCGTAGGAGAGGCAGTCGCCATGCGGCTAATAAAGCTCTCAATTGGAACTTTATATTCAGAGTCTGAGTCTGGTTGATATCGCTGGTCTATAACATTTGGAGGCCCCAGCGAGATAGATCGACAAGACCCCCCACTCCAGCGGGGTTGATCTCCTCAGACTCAGGGAGACAGGTACATTCCGGGGACGGGCTGGCGGTCTAGGGGAAGGCCTCGGAGAGACGTTCCTCTGCCCCGGACACCGCCCGGCCCTGGAACTTGTCTCCACCTAAATTCTATCTGGAGAGCGTCAGGAGTTCCTGGGCCCAGGATCAGCAAACGGGACATCCCTCAGTAAGTCTGTTTTCTGGAAAACCTCTGCAGAGTCTGTGGAATGTGGGTAAGGGGATCTGCTGGACGCAGCAAATAGATCCCACCCACCAGTCAGAGCGAGACGTCGCTCTTGACTTCGGTTCAGGCTGTCTGGTTTGTCTCTTCGTCTGTCTTAATTGTTTGTCTTTTTGTATTTCTGTTCTGTGTAATTTGTGAAGAATTATGAGTCAATTGTAAACTGTGTTTCTGCTAGTGTGTTGTAATTGTTTTGTATTTATCTCTTTGTTCAATGTCAGTGTGTATTTTAATACCTCCGGATGGTGATATAAATTAATGAATAAAGATTTTTAGGAGAGCTCTATTCAAATGGCCAAATATTAAATAAGCGCTTATATTAATACATAAGTTTGAATGTTAATGGCATTTCTACAATAACAAAAATTGTAAGTCTTAACAAAATTCCTGTGTCTTTTCATTAAAAAATAGTTCTTGCCTAAATTAAAATGAATAGTTTATTTTTCTTCACAG
Source organism: Dasypus novemcinctus (assembly GCF_030445035.2). NCBI lineage: Eukaryota > Metazoa > Chordata > Mammalia > Cingulata > Dasypodidae > Dasypus > Dasypus novemcinctus. Next base: position 21,439,181 of record NC_080676.1, on the reverse strand, counting down.
AATAAAATGAAGGATATAAAAAAATGAATATTAAAGAAAGTTAAAAATTTGTGGGAATACTAACTGAAATTTAATAAGTTTTTCAAAAAGGTGTGTTTTGCCCTAAAATAGGATGGCTAATTTTCATAAACTCATGAAACTTAAATGCATGTGGTGAATTGTGGAAGATATCGTGGTGATTTTAAGTAAGAAAATGTGTTCTGTAAAAATAAAATTTATCTTAAAGTAATGTGGGCTATGAGTGGGAGGCTCTTTGTCTCTTCAGAGGTAACCTTAACCTGGACTGTCTGTCCTGACTTGTGGGTGTGGGATGGTAAGAGGCTGCAGTCCTGCTCTTGGTGACCATGGCAACGACTCCAGTCCCAGGAGGCAATTTAGCAATGCAAACTCTATACATACCAGTCAGTCCAGGGAAACTCTGATGGTGGTGATGCCGAAACTTAAGAGAACTTGGACTTAGCCTCAAATAAAAAATATAATATAGCCTGTGCATAAATTCAAAATCATGTAATTCTATATCCAAGTGTGCCTAGTCTCTGGAAATCCAGTTAAATAATATAGGCTTTAAATGTTCAGAAAAGATATATGACCGAATGTGTATTCAAAGTTGCATCCAGACAGAATGTGGGCAAGATGCTAATTCAAGCTCACCTGAAGTGTGAGCGATATGTTAATTCAAAACCTACCTGGTACTCAGGCAAAGACTTAACTAACAAAGAAAGTAGTTTTCTTTGATTTGATTAAAAGCACCATTAACTCCCCACCCTGTATAAAAAGAACTTAAAAATCTTGTTCGGGGCTCGGGTTTGGAACAGAAAAGCACCTGAATCTGGCCAGCCGTCAATAAACCATTTTTCCTTCTCAGAATCATTTCTGAGTCTTGGCCTTTCTATATGCAAATAATTAAACCTCTCTCAAATTCTACAACAAAAATAGTATAATTATGATCTATATAGTTATAAATAATTATAAGAAGTTTAACGAAGCATTGTTTAAAGTGTTTAAATGACTAAATCCAGAAAGTCACTATTAAACAAAAAGCATTCTTTAAATTAAAGTGTTTAAATGACTAAATCCAGAAAGTCACTATTAAACAAAATCTGAATTAATAATAATAATAAAAATAATTTTATAACAGGAGGGTTTGTCGGCGGCCAGCCTCCCCTGCCAACTTGCTTCTGGGAGACTGTTTCTGGTATTGCATGTTACTAAGTTTAAAGTAAAGAAAAGTTTAATGTTAATAGTAATTATACATTATAAAAAGTTTGCCTGGTAACTTATGTATGTGAGATGTATGGAATGTGTTTTTATTGTTAACGAAACAGGAGAAGATTTTGTCCTGAGATAAAATAATTAATTATGGGGAACAGTAGAGTGTAGGATGAAGCCTGAGTGAATGCTGAAAGTATAGAAGGTTTATGAAGGGGAAATTTTTGTGATTAAGGTTGAGTGAGATTTAGTGGGTCTGTCCATAAAGTTTTGAAAGGTTTAGTATCGGGTAGTATACTGATTTCAAGGTTGGAAATTTTGTTCTTTCTCAAAATTTCTCAAGTCATTAGTCTGTTTTGGTCAAAGTTTTCTGAATAATCAGTATACAAAGAAAATTTGTTTTACCAAAATAGCTTCTTGTGCTTTAACCTCATCATTTCCTCAGTGTTTGAAAAAAAAAAAAGGTCTTATCTCTTTTAAAGGAACATAATGTTCAAACCTGCTTTCTCAAAATCAAATCCTGAAAAGTAGCTTTTTATTTCAAACTAATTGCAAGAGATGTGTTCTTTTACCTTAAAAGAAAAATTGAAGTAATTGTTGAGTTCATTTAATATGTTATAAGTTGAATGAAAGGTGTTTAAAAGTGTTACAAAATTAACAGGTTTTTTTCTTTAACCCACTGTTAAAGTTGTATGAATAAAAGGTTCAAATGAATACTTAAGAGTGTATAAATTTACCAATATTTCAGCATAATATTAAACAGAAGTTCAATGTGGTTAATTATGGTTTTAATTATTATAAAAATGTATCATAGAAACAACCTCTTATCATAAATTAAAATAACAACACTGTAGTATGCAGCAGTCCAAATATTGTTAGTTTGTTGCAAAAAGTTAATGTCCAGCTGTGTCTCTATCACTTTGTTTTAAAACTTGCTAAAACTCTTTAGTGTCTTCTTGGACAGATCAAGCCAGCCTGCATTCCTCTATCTGTGAAAAACCCAACAATGGACTTTTTGCAGTGCTTTTCGGGGCTATGTGCATAGCCCAACCATCTCTCCTGGCATGATGATAATAATCTGGCTGTGTAGAAAAAATCTGTGGCTAAAACCCTACTGATAATGTTACTAACCAGTAATCCTTTTTTCAAAATTAAAGGAAACATCAGAGACAGTAATATCTTATCTTAAAGGTCTGAACTACGCAAACAATTAAAACAAGCTGCAAAGTACCTGCTGCTCTATCAAATTCTTAAGTGTTGTTTGGTTAAGTAAAATAAAACTATACTTTCTGCTATAATTGATAAAGTACAATGTAAAAAAGCAATTATGTGCAGCATAAGAGGTCCTGCTAAAAGTGAAAGATTTAACCCAATAGTGTCTGGTCACTCTGAAAACTGCCATCCCTATCCAGGGGTGGATTGCAGGTACTGAAAGCAAGACAAAAATAGTAAACTGTTGTAAATCCTAAACTCAATGAAGGAACATCCGGGATGCCTGCTAATAGTAACAAGTGACTGTCTATCATATCCCTGCCCACCCCACCAACATTCCTTTTAAAACTGTTAACGCACATGCCTTTATAAAGATCCACGGCCCTATCCCTAAAACCTGGAAAAAGGCGGGGGGGGCGGGGGGGGCGCCACTGAAAAAAAACAAGCATCGTGAGTACCGAACCTTGTGATGCCTAGCCCGGCAGTTCTAGCTACCTGTTAATCGCCAACGCCAATAACTAACGTCGAGTGCCTCCAGCTCTTGAGAAGAATGGGCCCTCAGATAACCTGTGGCAATTGCTGCATGCATCACATTGGCTTTGCAGATTCTGGAAATGTGAGCTTGCAGCTTGTGTCTGCCTGTGGGCTTTGGGCCTGTGTGCTCTCTCCTTATGTTATTGTAGCAAGAACTGTTAACATTGCAAAAAAAGTAGATACTGGCCCCTTGAACTAATAGCACTCATAATCCTGATCTGCAAAAGAGGTTGTAAAAAATATTTCTTGGAATTGCCCCTCCGTATGAATGCCTGAGAAATAAAAACAAAACAGGACTGTATTTAACCCTTAAACATATAATTTTAAAGCCTGTATTAAAAATCCATGTGTTTTCATGACTCATAAAGTAACTATTAAGAATAACTCATTGTTTAATGAAAATAGTGCCTTGTATACATGTCTACCAAAAAGTGTGTTGCAGGATGGAGAAACAATAGCGATGGCCAGAAGAAGAAAAGGCATCTGGATACCTGTGAGAATAACGCAGATTTGGCAGTCATCTCCTGAAAGTCAGTTATTGCTACATATAGTACAAGAATTCTTGAAATGGACTAAACGCTTTATTGGACTGCTTATTATAAGCATTTTGAGACTAATTAGAATCATTACAGCTGCTGCTACCACTATAGTAACTTTACGTAAAAGTACAGACTCAACAATATATGGCATGATTAGCATAAAATGCTAGTAATTTATGGCATAGCCAAGATCACATTGATAAACAGTTAAATAATTAAGTTAATGAGTTAAAATCGGCTGTTTTGCATATTGAGGATCAATTATATAGTTTAAACTTGTTGAAAGGATTAAAGTGTGATTAAAATGAAATTTTCTGTATAACTCTGCATGTAATTCATCAGATATAGTATAAGGGTTAGGAATCATTTGTTAGGCCATGAAAGTAATATCTCTCTGGAAATAGAATTACAAAAATATATATATAAAAAGTCTCAAAATCAAGTTCATGTAACCAATGATAAGAATATTTTCTCAAATATGATTTCACATATTGCAGGGTTTAACCCAGTCAATTAGTAGAGGTCACGGCATTTCCTGTCAGCTTTGAAAATAAGGCTGATCGTGTTTGTTCTGTTGCTCATAATTTTCACCTGTGCTGGACGGTGTTTTCGGAGAAAATTGCAAAGGGTAACGGCCATAAAACATGTAAGTAATCTGGTGCTGGCAAAAGCACTTCAGTAACTTCCCCAAGTTGAAGAGCTTGGCCGGTAGCCAATGATGGGTAAGTCTCTCAAAGGAGGGCAACCTAAGACAGGCACGGTCACCTCAACTAAAACAAAAAGGGGGAAATGCTAAAAACTGAGGCATAGTAGCCCATACATTACTTCTCTGAAAAAAACTGAGAGAAAATATCTTGAAACATCAAGTCTTAAGCACCACCGGTACAAGAGGGCCCCAATCCTAGTTCCCCTTCTAATTAGGCTGAGCATTGCTGGGTCAACCACAGTAAAATCGGCAGCTCTCGTAAAAAGTCACTCTAATGTCAGCCACTTGTCAGCCCTAGTTACCCAGGACCTCAAGAACCTTGAATATCAAATTTCACATTTAAAAAAGGCACTTAATTCCTTAGCCGAGGTAGTCCTCCAGAACCAGCGGGTATTAGACTTATTCCTCCAACAAGAAGACCTCTGTTTAGCTTTAGGAGAAACTTGTTGTTTTTATGCTAACCACTCCGGCATCATTAAAGAAAGCTTAAACTTAGTCTGGAAACGATTAGAAAAATGAGAAAAGGCTCAGTCAGCCACCAAAAATTGGTATGAAAGTTTATTTAATTAGTCCCTGTGGCTTACAACCCTTATCACTGCCCTTTCAGGCCCCTTACTCCTCCTATTGTTGCTGTTAACCTGCAGCCCACACATAATCAATCGTTCAGTTCAATTTATCTGAAAGAGTGCAAACCATTAAGCTCTTAATCCTGAACACCCCATACCAAAGCTTGCCTATGCAGGACACTGGAGAGTACTCAGATTCAAAGGTTTGAATGTCCCCAAAAGAGAAGTAGAGAATGTGAAGTAGGAGCCTGTGACCACCCCCATCCAAAAGGAAAATTCCACAGCCCCCTAACCGCCTATATCTCGCTTCTGTAACAAGCTTGCTCGACTGTAAAACCTTATCTCAAGTCCTCCTCCTGTAGAAAGTGTCACCAGCCCCTGCCAAAAAAAAACAACCTGACCCAGACCCTTGTAAATAACAAGAACCCCCCAACCGCTTATCTCCCCTGATAGAATTCCCAGCGCTTGATTAACCACAAACACCTGCTTCTGTACATGCTTGCTTGCTGAGCTATTGCCCCCCGCCCTGAACCTAAAAGCCTATATAAGCAAACTCCCCCTGTGACTCGGGGCTGCTCTCCCCTCTGTGTAGGAGGAGGCAGTCACCACACGGCTAATAAAGCTCTCAATTGGAACTTTATTCAGAGACTGAGTCTGGTCGATATAGCTGGTCTATAACAACATGTATTTGAAGCAAGAGTTATGTAAACTTATCTCAAATGTACAATAATCCTTAAGCACCAGAAACTCAGCATAATCTCTTCTTCTAAGAGGGAAGAGGCTGACACTGGGCTGTGATTCACTGGCTCAGAGCAGCAGTCTGAAAAATCTAGAGAAACATTTATAAACTACTGTTCCCCCAAATGTCTGGAAATGCCTACTTCCTCACTCTCTCTGGAAATATTATAGGTGAAAATGGCATCAGTGGTTGCTCATGTCTGCATTGGTGTCAGTAATATATAGTCATACCTCATTTTATTGTGGATTTGCTTTATTGATTTTTTTCTTTACAAATTGAAGGTTTGTAGCAACCCTGCATTGAGCAAATCAGTCATCACCATTTTCCCAACAGTGTGTGCTTACTTCATGTCTCTGTGCCTCATTTTGGTAATTCTCCTAATACTTCAAACTTTTTTCATTATTATTATAACTGTCTTGGTAATCTGTGAGCAGTGACCTTTGATGTTATTAATGTAATTGTTTCAGGGCACCACGAACTGCACCCACTTAAGACAGCAAATCTATTCAGTAAATGCTGTGTGTTCTGACTGCTGCACCAACTGGCCATTCCTCCATCTCTCTCCTTCCCCTTGGGCCTCCGTATGCCCTGGGACACAACAATATTTAAATTAGGCCAATTACTAACTCTACAATGTTCTCTAAGCAGTCAAGTGAAAGGAAGAGTTGTACATCTATCACTTTAAATCAAAAGTTAGAAATGATTAAGATTAGTGAGGAAGGCATGTCAAAAGTCAACATAGACTAAAAGCTAGGCCTCTTGCACCAAATGGCTAGCCAAATTGTGCATGCAAAGGAAAGCTCTTTTAGGAAATAAAAGTGCTGCTCCAGTGAATGCATGAGTGATAAAGTAAATCAGCCTTATTGCTGCTATGATGAAAGTGTTAGCTGTCGGATAGTTTTAGTTGTCTTTATCTAACCAGCCAGGAACATTCCTTTAAACCAAAGCCTAACCCTCTTCAATTCCATGAAGGCTGAGAGAAATAAGAACACTATAAAAGAAAAGTTTGAAGCTAGCAGGGGTTGTTTCATGAACTTTAAGGAAAGAAGCCATCTCCATGACATCAAAGTACAATATGAAGCTGCAAAGTCTGATGAAGAAGCTACAAGTTATCCAGAAGATTTGACTAAGATAACTGATGATGATAGCTACACTAAACAACAGATTTTCAGTGTAGATGCAACAGCTTTCTATTGAAAGAAGACACCATCTAGGACTTTCACAGATAGAGAAGAGAAGTCAATGCCTGGCTTCCTAGCTTCAAAGGACAGGCTGACTCTCCTATTAGGGGCTAATGCAGCTGGTGACTATAAGTTGAAGCCAATACTCACTTTCATTCTGAAATTCTATAGCTTTTAAGAATTATGCTAAATCTATACTTCTTATGCTCTATAAAAGGAATGACAACACCTGGATGACAGCACATCTATTTACAACATGGTTTATGAATATTTAAGGCTATTATTGCAACCTACTGCTCAGAAAAATACTCCTTTCAAAATATTACCACTCATTGACACTGCACCTGGTCACCCAAGATTTCTGATGGATATGTACCATAAGATGAATATTGTGTACATCATGCCTGCTAACACAACATCCATTTTGCAACCCATTGATAAAGGAGTCATTTTGAATTTCATCTTATTATTTAAGAAATACATGTCATAAGCCTATAGTTGCCATGGAAAGTTAGTCCTCTGATTGATCTGGGTCTAGTAAATTGAAAATCTTCTGGAAACGACTGACCTTTCTAGATGCCATAAGGAACATTTATGATTCATGGGCAAAGGTGAAAATATCAATGTTAACAGGAGTTTGGAAGAAGTTGATTCCAACCTTCATGATTGACTTTGAGGGTTTCAAGATGTCAGTGGAGAAAGTAACTGGAGATGTAGTGGAAATAGCAAGAGAACTAAAATTACAAGTGGAGTCTGATGATGTGACTAAATTGCTGCAGTCTCATGAATAAAGCTTTAAAGAATAAGGATTCATTTCTTATGGTGAGTAAAGAAGGTGGTTTCTTGAGATGGAATCTTCTCCTGGTGACAATACCATGAACATCATTGAAATGACCACAAAGGATTTAGAATATTACATCAACTTAGTTGATAAAGCAGCACAGGGTGTGAGGATTGACTTTAATTTTGAAAGAAGTTTTACTGTGGATAAAATGCTATCAAAGAGCATCACATGCTGCAGAGAAATCTTTCATGAAAGGAAGAGTCAAGCAATGTGGCAAACTTCACTGTTGTCTTATTTTAAGAAATTGCCACCCTGATCAGGAAACTATAAGAATTGTGGCAAGAGCCTCCCTAGCAAAAAGATGATGATTCTCTGAAGGCCCACCCAGGTGATGGTTAGAATTTTTCAGTAATAAAGTATTTTTTAATTAAGGTACACATACTATGTTTTAGATATAATACTATTGCACACTTACCAGACTACAGTATAATATAAATATAACTTTTATATGCACTGAGAAACCAAAAAATTTGTGTGACTCACTTTATTGGGATATTTGATTTATTGGGGTGGCCTGGAACCGGACTCATAATCTCTCCAAGTTATGCCTGCATAAATTCTCATCCACTTGAGCAATTGTCTTAGAGAAAAGGAAACCAACTTCCAATGCTTTGCTAATCTCCTTCAAGGCACATCTGTCAATGATTCAGCCTGAAGGTTTAAAGAAATGTTCATATTGTTTTTCGTTGCAATGAATGAAACTCTCTCACCCTAGGAAGGCTGGCTCCCTCACATCCTTTAAGACTTTTCTAAAAGTCACTTTCTCAAGGACGCTTTCCTCATCACCCTATTTCAAGCATCCCCCACCACCTATCTATCTTCTTACCCTGTTTGCTTTTCCCTTTTTATCTTCTTTCCCTGTCAGCTTATTTCCCAGTGACAAAATACATAATTTACTACTTTTTTTATATTCTTTGCCTCTCTCAACTAAATTGTAAACTCCGTGAGGGCAGGAATGTTTTTTATCTGCCATACTTCAAGTGCTTAGACTAGTGCTTTTTGTACTCAGTAAATATGTATTGAATGAATGAGTAAATGAATAAGTAATCTAGGATAAGACTCATTAAAATTACAGCCATAAACTCAGAGCTGTGAATTAATAATGGCTTTTTCTATAATTTTTATGGGCCAGAACTTATTTCCAATAAAACCACACATTTCTTTTTAAAAAATATATATGCCTACATTCCATATACTTGGAAAGCAGTAAATAAAACAGAATGTTTCAGGGATAAAAACACAGCTTCTGAAACTTATCCTTTCTCTTTCTCAAGCAATTGCTGGATTTGAATGGCTTGAGTATGCAAACGCAAGATGCTTTCTGTGCTGTGGTTTAAGGGGAGAAGCACTGAGCGAAAAAAAACAGGAAGAGTCATTTCCTGTGGAAATGTAAAGAACAAACTATGGGATGGAGAGAAATTCACTCAAAAGTAAAGTTCTGTGCTTCAGTTCCCCAGACTGAAAACCCCTTTTTCTATTGGAGAGGGGGAATGCTACAAGAGTAAAAGTAAATAATAAAAGAAAATCAATTTGCAAAACATAAATATTCAGTATTATTATTGCCAGTTTTACGTTTTTTATTGACAAAAACAATGTGTGCCTTGGCAATAACAAATTTAACACTTGATTTAAGAAACTGTTGAACACAAAATATTTGAAAACATATCAAAGGTAGACATGGTTCCATTCATGTTGTCATGAAGAAAAGATGAAAAAGGGAAATCTTGACTTGGTTCTGTTGCATTTTATGAAAACAAATGATCCAGCCAACAAATATAAAAAGAACAAGACTTCAACATACCTTAAGTGCATTCAAATGAATAATAATAAACTGAGCTATTAAGATTTAGTTGACTATTTTAACTTGACCATAGTAAGATTATATAGTATAGATTTTTCCATGAAAACTCAGAAATGATAGTGATTTTATATATATATATATGTTTTATGTGTATAACATGTCCTCTATAAAAATGACTTCAGAATTATAAATTAAATTATATCTGTCAAGAAATATAAGAACTCACAATCCTAATAAATATGTACATTGTTGCCATGGCAAAACATTCAGCCAACAATTTGGTAGAAAAATACTTCAGAATTCTTGTCTTCAATAGAATGGCTGGCTCAAAGAAACATCTCTAGAAACCACAAAATATGCCAGGGCATTAAGAGCCCTGCTTCTAGTTTGGCTCTGCTACTAACTAAATACTGTATATGGTCTTGACCAACTTGTATTCTCTGGGACTCTTTTCCCACTCTATTAAAGGAAGGGGTTGGATTAGATTATCAAAAGAGAATCACAGAATGTCAGACCTAAAGGAGCTTTGGAGATCATTCAGTCCAACATCTCTGATTTACAGAAAAAAAAAAAAAAATTCTGATGAACCTATATCTGTTGGATATGATGATTCTATTGCTAATCCTTCCAGTGAGATTTTTTATAGTAACTTTTCCATTCTCCACAAGAAAATTAAAGTAATTCTTCTATTTTAAAAAATGGCAAAACACATTTTCCAAAATAAGTAAAATGTGTTCAGGAGTAAATTTCTGACCTTAACTAGCAATTATTAATAAACAATTACCCTAATTTAAAATGTTTCACTTTCCTATATACTCCAATTAATTTTTGTTGTATTGAGAAATAAAAAGCATAACCTTGCAGAAAAATATCTAACAAGCCACTCCTGTCCCACACTTCTGTAAATCAGCCTGTAAAAACATGGACTTGCAGGAGATTATCAGACGAACCACTCCTGGCCCCTGCTTCTGTAAATCAGCCCATGAAAGCATGACCCTGTACCTGCATCTGCTTCTGTAACCCCACTTGCAAAATTTCACCCAGAAACATGTTAGCCAATGAGCAAAAGCCATGCTGGTCCCACATAAAATCCTATATTAACCTATGAAAACTGAAAAATGGGGCTCAAAATTTGGGGATTGACTCTCCTCTGGGTCCACATGTAATAAATCTGTTCCTCTGTCTCTCCTAGTGCCATTTGGATTTCTCAGCAGTTCAAAACTCCTGGTTTTGCTGCAACAATTGAGCAAGGGATGATGGTAAGGTTTACTGAATCCCTATATTTGGGAAGCATTTTACATTCAATATCTCACATAATCCTTAAAACAACAGTAGCTATCATAATTCCCATCTTATAAAATCAGTTTCAAGGAAATTAAATAACTTGCCTTAAAATAGATTACTAAGCAAGTGAGTTGCAGAGCTGGGATTCAATTTTAAGTCTTACTGGCCTCAACGCCTATGGGTATTTTACCTATTCCATGTCACCTGACTAAAGAGAGAAAGCTTTGCCTCATAATTCCTGGGTGGACTAGAGCTAACAAGCTTTTGGATAAAAGTCACACAACAACTTAACAACGCACAAAGACTCCTGGGTCTAGATAGAGGAGTCGCTAATTCAGACATCTCTTTCCACACCAGAGTAGAAATAAGTGATATAATGTATTTGAAATATTAGGAAATATAGGACTGAATTCAGAAATAAAGAATGAAAATATCCATTTTCCAGAAGCAGAGGGAACTCAGAGCAACAGTGGAGAGGAAAGCCTTACAACAAAGATGAAGCTGGAAATGTGTCAGCCCACTAGAGATGGTACTTCAAGGATTGTGAAGGCCTGGAAGACAAACCTGCCACACACAGGACAAGGAAACCGGGTTCCCATGAGAACCCAGGAGGCAGGACCATTCTGACTGCCACGTATAAGGGCTGAAGTAACTCCAGCCACCTCCAGTGTTACAACTTGAAACACTAGTTGTCTGAGCACAGAGAGATCTGCATGAGCTCTGGGCCTCTTTTCATGCTTAACGGTCACAGATGCCGAAATAACATTTGATAAAATTCAATAACCATTCTGGATTAAAACCATTCATAAAATAGCAATAGCTGGATGTTTTCTAGTTATTTATAAATCTATTTGTAAATACAAACTCTAGTACCAGGCTTAACAGGGAAACATTGAAAGAAGATAGCTTCTAGCTAACTTCTAGCTAACACTCAGACAAAGAAAAGAAATACGTGTTAATAGAACTTCAGGCAAAAGAAGCAAGTGATTAACATGACTTGCAAATGATACGATTGTGGAGCTTAAAAAACCAAGAGACTCAAAGTAAAAACTAAGAACGTAATGCAGTTATAATCAGCATTGAATAAAAATCACAACCATTTCGAAAAAACAAGAGAAAAGCTCATATGCAATATTTTAAAAGCAAAGATAATATAACTAGATAATGATTAGCAAGAAAAGTGAAACACTCCCAAGAAGAAAACTTTAGAATGCTCCTGTGAGAAAAACACTTAAAAGAAAAAACCTACATTGTTCTTAGACAAGAATCATCATAAAGTTGTTAATTTTCTCTAAATTAATCTATAAATATAAAAAAATCCCAACAAAAAGGAGAACTGATTTTTTGGAAGTAAACAAGTTGATTCTAAAGTTCATATGGAGAAATAAGCAAGCAGTAACAGTCAGGAAAGTATATTTAGTTTAGTATCATTGACCCACAAGCCCCTCTGAATTAAGCAACATTTATTAAGCAAATTGTCTTAGTTTTGCCAGGGTGCAATCACAAATGACACAAACTGGTTTTGACAGGAATTTATTGGCTCACAGTTTCAGAGATTAGAAGGATATCTCCCTCCAAGGCTGGGAAGCATTCTGGATGACTGGCAATCCTAGGGTTCTTTAACTTTCCATCACTTTGTAATTCCCTCTCCTTTCTCTTCCCAGTTTTGCTAACTTCTGTCTTCCAGCTCAGCCCCTTGACTTTTCTCTCTGAATTTCTTCTACTTTTAAAGGGCTCCAGTAATTGCATTAAGGCCCAACCTCATCAGTTGAGCCATACCTTTTCTAAAATCACATCTTCGAGAGATCCTATTTACAATGAGTTCATACCCATGGGAATATAAGTCAAGAACATGTCTAAATTGGGGTACATAATTCAATTCTCTACACAAATATTCATTGAAAACCTAATAAGAGCCATATACTAGCTCCTTGTTGATTATTTTAGTAAGGAATGTTTTTCCCCACAAGGTATGAGGACCTGACTAACAGTGTTTTAACAATTTAATAATCTTCCCTAACAAGAACTTTGGAGCTCAGCAGCTCAACAAAGTCCTCAGGAACCCAGCCTATGTATGTCCTCAAGTTCAGCCATCTTTGGTTAATTGGCTTTTTGTCTCTACGGTTTTATCATTTCATTGAAACAATTCAGTGGCCAGAGTTCCAGGCATAACCACACCACACCAGATCCCAAACTGTAAGGAAGGAGGAGAGCAGACCTCAATAGTTTTGTCTTTTTTAATACACTGGAAAGAAAAGCTTTCCCAAAAGCCCCCAGCAGATTTCCTTTCACATTTCATTAGACTTTGTGCTAACTGCAAAGTATCCTAAGAAAGTGAAGCTCTTTCAATGCAGATCCCCAGGATTGGCTTAGCCCTATCACGATTAATTCCCAGACACAGTTTTCATTGTTTCCCTGATCAAAGTCAAACTTCTGAAAGCAGAGAAGTGAAGAAATGGTCATCACTGAGTAGATAGCACAGTCTGAGACACCAGAGAGAGAGATGAGTAAAAAAGCTCCTTTGCCTTTAAGCATCTTCCAGTGCACCAGAATGAGCATTGCAGAAAAATGTAGCCATGACATTTCCAAGTGTCCCAGATATGCCATCATATCCATAAAGAATAAGCCAGAAGAGGAAACTTAAATACATCAAAACTCTATCTAAATATAAAAGAATCAGTAGAATAAAATGCTTAAATCAAAAACTACTTTCTTGCAGAAACAATATATTTAAAACCTGTGTGTGCACTCTTTGTGCATTATATACAATATCCATTATGCCTACAACTCCCCTGTAAGGAAGGTGTCTTAGTTTGCCACAGGTTTACTGATGCAAAGTACCAGAAATGGGTTGGCTTTTATTCCAGAAGAGATGTGGGCTCTGCCGGGTCTTCCCGATGAAAATTGAGGGCAATGGAAAGTCTAAAGAGAAGGATTCTAGGAACGAAAAAGAACTCCAAACATGGAAGAAGGTAAGACTCCCTGGGTGAGCACAGTCTGGAAAGCCCTAGCTCTAATTGCTAGGAAGGGGAGGCTGATCACCTCCTGAGAGAACCCTAGTAGCCCCAGAAAATTGGGGGGAAGCCATTCTCTCTAAGTCTGGAAAAAAGAGAAAAACCAGGAAAAAGCCCTAGTGTTCTGGGTTTGTCTAACTGCATGTTAGAATCTGGTACTGGTCTTATATCCACTAAAGGAGCAGAGGCGTGATTTTAATAGCAAGGGCTGTTTATAGGTGCAAGTCCTAATGTCCTGGAGAAAAATCAGGAAAAAGCCCTGGTATTTTGGGTTTGTCTAACTGCATGTTAGAATCTGTTACTGGTCTTCTATCCACTAAAGGAATGGAGGCTTAATTTTATAGGAAGGGCTGTTTATAGGTTTGAGTCCTAATGTCCTGAAAATTGGTCTGGATTAAAAAAAAAAACAACTTGGTTACAGGAAAATGGATCAGCTTTTCTAGTGGAGCTTGGTCTGGGTGTAAAGTTAAACAGTGGAAAAAGTCTAGCTGAAATCTTTTGTTATGGTGCTAAATTGTGAATGAATTAGCTTTATACCAAATGTTAAGTGTTCTAAGGTTTGTGATGGCTGTGGAGGCAGCCATGCTGAAAAAATATATATAGAACTTGCGGGTCAGATTAGTGACCTTTGTGCTTCTGTCTGTGTCAGCTCAATGCTTGTGTTGGAGTTGTGTGGTTATGTAAAGTAGAATTCAGTTGAGCTGGAACCCTCCCTTGCCATTGGCAAGGGGGTGAAATGATTATGGGGCAAAACTGAGGAGTCTGGATGTTTGCAGAGTCTAGATGTTTGTGCTTGCTCTGCTGTCTTGTCTCTGGTCTGCCCCTTTGCCAGGGCTTGGAGGCCATCTGTGTCTGCGCCATGCACACAAGTTTGTTGGGGCTGCCCCAGTCAGGGTGGCTGGGTCCCTAGGAGAGTTGCCGAATTTGAGTAGGTTCTGTCTGCCCATTTTGGCCAAAAGCTGGAAAGGGGGGAGCGGCTTGCTCCTTTCCAATGAGTCCATACCTTTTATTCATAAGCTGCATTCCTATTTGATTGTTGTGCACCTGACTGCCTGGAAGGGGGGGAAGTGAAGGGGGTGAAAAGCAAAATCAAAATAAATGCAGTAAAGTTCCCACCCTAGGATGTCAAACCAAAATACATTTGCATTCTGCCCAGGTTCTTAAAAAGTATTGGGGTAACTTTAAGTAAGGGAATGTGTTCTCTGAAGGTAAAATTTGTATTAAAATTAGAAATAATTATAAAAAGTTTAACGAAGCATTGTTTAAATTAAGGTATTTAAATGGCTAATTCCAAAAAGTCTTTATTAAAAAAAACCTGAATTAGTAATACTACTAATAAAAGGCAATTTTGTAACAGGAAAACTTGCTGGTGGCCAACTTGCTTCTAAAAAACTGTTTCTGGTATTACATTGCTACTAAATATTTAAAGTGAAGAAAAGTTCATTATTTTAACAAGTTTGTTTAGTGTTGATGGCAATTATATGGTACAAGAAGTTTGCCTGGTAACTTAGTATGTGGAATATATGGAATGTGTTTTTATTGTTAAGGAAACAGGAGATGATTTTGTCCTAAGATAAAATGATTGATTATTGGGAAAGAGTAGAGTGTGGGACAAAACCTGAATGAATACTGAAAGTGTAGAAGGTTCGTGGAAAAGAAATTTTTGTGATTTAAGTGGAGTAAGATTTAATGAGTCTGTCTATAAAGTTTTAAAAAGTTTAGTATCAAATAGTATACTAATGCAAGGGTTAAAATTTTGTTCTTTCTCAAAGTCTCTCAAGTCATTAGTCTCTTTTAATAAAAGTTTTCTGAATAATCAATATACAAAGAAAATCTGTTTTATCAAAATAGTCTTGTGCTTTAACTTCATCATTTCCTCAGTGTTTGAAGAAAAGGGGTCTTATCTCTTTTAAAAGCACATTATGTTCTAGAAATCAAATCCTGAAAAGTAGCTTTTTATTTCAAACTAACTGCAAGACATTTGTTCTTTTACCTTAAAAGAAAAATTAAAGTAATAGTTAAGTTCATTTAATATGTTATAAGTTGAATGAAAGGTGTTTAAAAGTGTTGTAAATTACTCAAATGTGGCCACTCTCACAGCCAAACTCAGCGTGTAGATGCGATGCATTCCCCCCAGCGTGGGACATGACACCCAGGGATGAGCCTCCCTGGCACCGAGGGATCACTACCACATACCAGCTGAAGAAGCAACTATAAAATGACCTTGAATTAAAGATTCAATGCGGAACAGCAGAATATACCTGTCTACATATAATAACATGACTTCGGGAAGCTGTTTGACCTAATGTAAGGGGGAAATGGAAAGGAGAAATGAGATTATAAGGCTGTGAGTCTCTAAAAAAGAGTCTGGAGGTTGTCAGAAGGAATACCCCTATGTACAACTGAACAGAGTCTAAGAGACAGATAAGGTAGATACAACCCCAGGTATTGGTTCTTTTGAGGGATAAAGAGACCCACGGGTTCTATGGTCATGGCAGAAGGGGTTCACTGCCATGACAGATAGCCCTTCTTTGGACCTGGTGTTTCTGCGTGATGGAATTGGACTCAGAGGGGATCTCTTTTCACAAGACTTGCATGCTACTTTATTGGAATTGTAGTCGGTGCTGGGTTTAAGATATATGTAGGGGATTTGAATCTCTGGACTGATAATATGACACCCAGGCCCAGAGCCTCAACAGACTTCAGCTCCTACACTTTGATTTATTGGACTTACTCCACTCAGCTAACATGGAGTTAAAGAAGGTCAACCACCACAACATGGAGCCTAGAGTGTCTACAACTGGAAGCAGGAGGAGTGCATCCAGTACCCATGTGGAATCTAAGCCCTCACTTGACATAGGTGTGCAATGGACACAACCAATCCAATGTCCACAGAGAAAATGTGGAATGGGTGTGGGAACGGTAGCCATGGTGGCTGCTGGGTGTGGGGAACGGGAGGAAGAGATGAGATGTGGAGGAGTTTTCGGGACGTGGAGTTGTCCTGGATAGTGCTTCACGGACAATTACGGGACATTATAGATCCCCCCAGGGCCCACTGGATGGAACGTGAGAGAGTCTGGGCTATGATGTGGACCATTGACTATGGGGTGCAGTGATGCTCAGAGATGAACTTACCAGGTGCAATGGATGTGTCATGATGATGGGAGAGAGTGTTGCTGTGGGGAGAGTGGGGGGCGGGGGCGGCGGGGTTGAATGGGACCTCATATTTTTCATAATGTAATTTTAAAAAATAAATAAATAATTTTTAAAAAAGTGTTGTAAAATTAACAGGTTTAAAAAAATTAATAAAAACTGTAACTAAGAGTTAAAATATTTATAAATACATTTAAATTATAAAATGGCAGACAGATAATAACTGAAATTATAGCTGGGTGAATTTAGCCTGAAACTATTATTTAAGTGTAAATTCTAAACTAACCTTATCTTCGTTTATGGTTACTTCAAGCCTAGACTCACCTCTTGCCATTGCCTATGGCCATTTCATAACAGCTCCTGTCCTACTGGTATTAGTTACCCAGCTTTCTCTCATGAATCCAAATATAAATGAAATTGCTGCCTGGTGGAATTCTTAACCCTTGGGTTTAAATGACCACTGGAGTTTTATTATCTCCAAAAACTAGAAAGAAAGAAAAAAAGGGGTGGGAGAAGAAGTCTCCTGCCTTGATGGTCAGTGTTCCTAAGAGTGGCAATTCATGAGAGAAACCAGTCTTTCTCCCTGAGACTTCAAATAGTCTCAGTAAATATACAGAAAATTAATCTTGTTGCTTATCCAAAATTTGGCTAAATTCAAAGTAAAATATAAAGTTCTGAAACAAAAAAATGGTGCTAAAGCATTGAGAACATTTTGGTTACAATCCATTAATTAAGAAGGAAAATTCTTGTGAAACTGCATGGTCATAGTGTAAAACTGCCCAGTCATAGTGCAAATTAAGAAAAGTTTCAGTTGTCTTTGAAATGTTTTGCAGTCACACTTATTTTGTAAAAAATAGAAGTTTTAAGTAACTAAAGATATGTTTTTGTGTCAAACTATTCATGTCTGCCTATTTGCTCAAATTGTTGAAGTCAAATATGCCATTAAATAAGTAATATATATTTCTGAACCCCAAATTAAACTAAACAGTATATAAAATAATGCAAATTATAAGTAACATCAATGAGTTGTGTTTCTGTGTCTAATTCTATTTGTGTCAACCATTTGCTTGGTGTATGTCTTCATGTATCAGGATGATAGTATCAAATTAACAAGTGAGAATTCTTAAAAAAAAAAACTATTCAAATTGTTAAAAATTAAATATACAGTTATGTATGTGAATAAATATTCTTGGAGCCCAAATTAGACTAAGCAGGATGAAAAAGTCATATAAAAATCTGATTATAGAAACTATTGGGAAAGGACCTCCTCTTTGCAAAGAGCTTTAAAGGCAAGACTAGGTGTGGCAGATTAAGCCTATCTACTAGGCTAAGGAATTAAGAATCAGGATGCCCTGTAATTTCCCAGTTTAAACCTTTTGTCAGCCATAAAATGTAGAAAACCAAAGATTGGTTTTCACATAAAAGAAGAAAATATTGATTAAAGTAACCTCGCAGCCTACCGCCTCAGTCTCCCACTCCCGGGTTAAACAGCAACAAAGGAAACCAGCTTAAGCCAGTCCTATAGGCAATAAAAAGATGCCCAAGAAAGAGCTAAGTCAATACCAATTCAGCACTAAATTCCATTCCTTATTTGACAAAGGGGAGCAGGTAAAAGCTAAAATGGTTGGAATGTGATAGAAGAAGCGGTTAAATCACAAACTTTTGCGTGGGAAAGTTAGATCTTCTCAGATAGGCTGTAACTTCTGAAGTATCCAATCTATGGAGAAACAGAGGAAGAGCTCAGGTGCTAAGTTTAGGAGTATAAACTGAGTCATTTTTCTTTGTTCGGAGTGCCAGCCATGTTTTCTGGTTGTGCACCCCTTCTTGCAAGATTGAAAATAAATTCTTTTCTTCTCCACAATTGGGTGAGCCTTATTTTCTTCCAGAAGATTTCTTTCCAACAAAAATAAAGGTAATTAGTGGCTCTGTTGACAAATTTCAGTAAGTAAAGAAAGTCCATAAAAACTATGAAGAGATCTTTCCTGAATTATGATTAAACAAATTAAGTAATTGTGTAATGTGTTTTAAAACCTGGTAGTATGCTTTTAAAAATTATTCATTTTCATAACTTAAACAAAGAAAAGAAGTGTTTAGCTTCCTTTACGGAAAAAAGAGAACATTCCTTGCATAAATTATAATGGTTTCAATTTTATTTAACTTGAGTGTAATCTCCCATAGTTAACTTATAAACTAAATTAACGTTACATGTACAAAATCTTTAGAGTAATGGAAATTGTAAGTTCACATTGGTGAAATTAGGCTAAAGAAAAAAGATTGTAGATATGCTCTCTTAAATAAATAAAGTAAATTTCTTTGGTTAGTAATTATAATTTAATAAGTTAATTTAAATATAAGGTGGCTAGTCAATGTGGTTATAGTCAATTATAAAAAGTTTGTAAAACATCTTCCAAACTGAAAGCATTTAAATAATTCTAGTTCTAGAAGTCATTGTTAACTAAAAACTTGGATTGTTATTTATTGCAAAAAATAACTTCGTGGTAATAAAACCTGTCTGAAGGCCACCGCAAGGGGCATATTTAAGTAAATTGTAATAAAAAGTTATCTTGATTCTATTGGGAATCTTCTGTTTTCATTTTAACAATGAAAAATAATTTTTTCCCTCTATTACTAAAGTAAAGTACCTAGTGTTATCTTCATGGTAAAATTGTGTAAGTAAACAGTCATTTGATATATGTGTTGCATTAAATTGTTTAAAGTATATATAAAAACAAGAAATAAACTTTAACATTGTCAAACTCTTTTGTACATTCAAACCAGGCCTTGAATATATCGCAGGTTGCCTCTCCATGTGAGTTATTGGCTAGGCTGGTCACTAACCCCTCAATTAAAAATATTTGCTATATCAGCCTCCAGTTCTGCTTCTGAAGTCAATGGAAACTACATTGCAGTTTTAAGCTCCTGCAGCAGCCAAAAATGACTCGGTACAGCCAAGTGTACAATGGATATCGCCTCCAGACTGGCACTGTTCCATAGTGCCAGAGAGCACTATGCACCAGGCTAGTAGAAAACTGGAAGATCAAGGATGCTGTGACTTGCTCACTGCGTGAAGAACATGCTAAGTGGAGCCATGATACCAGGATACTGTAAGTAAAACTTAAACACAATTGGCATTATGGCCTGCTCTCATGGAGAGATAACATGTAAAGTATTACAAACCTGAACTTAAAACTATTAATTTCAACTCTAAATCCTTTGCATTAAGTAATACATTAATTAATATTAAGTGCTGTACTCTTATCCTGTACTAAATATATGCCTAATAATTATAACGTTATCGTTTTTATTTTGGATCAAGTGCAGAAGTATATTAGACATGTTAAATTCCTAGTAAATTCATTTTCTAAACAGTTAATAAACATGTCTATAGAATAAGGTGGCAGTCTCAGCCAGGCTCAGTCAACTTACTATATTCTACTATACTCTACTGTGTAGCAAAAATGAGGCTTGCTTGCTAATAATGAGTCACCTACTGAACAAGTCAAAATTACTAGAAATTGTACAATTAAAACCAAAATGTAAAAGAACCTTTATTCTGTAGTTCTGATCACTCCCACAGCTAAAAACTAAGAAAATCTCCAACTTGGTGTACTAATCCTGAATGAAACCAATTGCCCAAGGGGTGCCAGTTCACCAGGAGCATCTGACAGAGCACATGAGTGCCAATCATTAAACAGCTTGAAATGTGTCTTCAAACAAAGCTAAGTATCTATTGCAATTTCTCTCTAAAGATAAATAACATAAAAAGTGTATATATATACTGTTCCCACCAGCTTTTATAAAGGAGTGCCATCTTTATAAGCACGTAACCTTGTCTACCTCTGTAATCCAATGTCCTCTTTTAAAAACGGGTATTCCAAATTTTTAATTGTTTGTTTCTTTCAGAGTAAACATCTTATTAACCATATGAAAACTTCATCCAACTTCATACAGAATGCCAGATCCATCTTCCTCCAGTTAAAATAAGAGTTTTACACCTTGTTAGGTAATGACTACAGCCCATGGCTAGCGGGAAGCAGTTACAGAAAAGAGATAACCTCCCTTCAGCACCCCTTTTAAATTAAAGGTGTAAACTCTTTAAAGGTAAAATAAAATTAATAGATGGATCTGGAACCTGACTGGAAATCCATGTGAGCGCTGGTGGCCCCAGGATGACTGTAGGGGGCCCCCACCCCAGGATTCTGTTGTCTAGAATGAAAAGTTCTAAACTTCTAAAAACAGTCCTGGATGCTAAACTAAAGATTGATAAATAATCAAAACAACAAACAGCCATCCACCTCATAGCTCCAACAATAATTATGCCAAAGCTTAGCAAGTTAAACTTTGGCAAAGGGGGGAAATGATGTGGGCTATGGGTGGGAGGCTCTTTGTCTCTTCAGAGATAACCTGTCTGACTTGTGGGTGTGAGACAGTAAGAGGCTGCAATCCTGCCCTTAGTGACCATGGCAACAACTCCAGTCCCAGGAAACAGTTTAACAATGCAAGATCTATAAACTTTAAGTATTCAGGGGAAATGCAAACCAAATATGCTAAAAGCTTATCTAGAATGTGTGAAGTCCATGCTAAAAGCTTACCTAAGACATGGAAGATATATATGCTAATTCAAGCCTATTGAGAACTGAAACAAAGGAACGATTTAACCTTTCCTCTCTGTATAAAAGGAACTCAAAATTCTTGTTTGGGGCTCGGGATTGAAACAGAAAGCTCCCAAGTCCAGCCAGCTGTCAATAAACCATTTTTCCTTCTCAAAATCATTCCTGAGTCCTGGCTTTCTATACGCAAATAATTGAACCTCTCTCAAATTCTACAACATTATAATGGGGATTTATTTAGCGTAAAAACTTACTGTTCCAAGGCCGTGAAATGTCCAAATCAAAGCACCATCAGATGCATTCTCATCAAAGTCAGCTCCTGTTGATCCTGGTGCCTTGCCACATGGCAATCAGACAAATGGCAGGGCTCATCTCCTCAGCCTTGAGCTGCTCCACAGGTGCAGCCCCTATGGGGCCTCTTTCCCCGCCTCTCTGCTCTTCTAGTTCCAGACTCAGGGACTTCTCTCAGTCTCTCAGGACTTCTCTGTTTTCCTTCAGTCCTCCCTTTCTCAAGAGGAACAAAAATAGCAGTACTCCCTGTCTCTCTCTGTCTCCATTTGTATCAAACCCAGCAAGAAGGCAGAGACCCAAGCTGGCTCATGCCTCCCTGACATAGTTCAGTCAGAAGACTCACATCCACAGGAATGGATCAGTTCAAGAACATAATCTTCTTCTTTTTGAGATTCATAAAATAACTTCAAACTGTTATAGTGATATGAGTTATGGGTGGTGGCTGTGTGTTTCTTCATGAATAACCTGGGCTGTGTATGTCAAACAATAAAAAACTGCAGCCCTGCCCTTTATAACCATGTCAACCACTCCAGACCCAGAAAGTCAATTAAATGATGTAGGCTCTATAGAATTTGAATGTTCAGGAAGGATGCAAACTAAATATGTTAATTCAAGCCTACCTGGAATGTGAGAAATATGTGTTAACTCAAGTTTATCTAGCACTCAAGCAAAGCACCGTTTGACTCTTCACTCCTACATCTTCTATATAAAAAAGAACCCAAAAATCTTATTTGGGGTTCAGGTTTTGAACAGAAAAGTTCCCAAGCCCAGCCAGTTGTAAATAAATTTTTTCCTTCCTCAAATTATTACTGAGTCCTGGCCTTCCATATGCGATTATTGAATCTGTCTGCTTCCACAACATTTCTGGGGGCACATCCAGGATCACAAAGAAGACCAGAGGTGGGAGCACTTCACTACCCCTTCTGGGTGTCTTCCATTAATTAAAAGGAGCCACAAAATGGGGAAACCACAAACCCCTAATCTGGAAAAGCCAGCAAAAAAAAAAAAAGCCTTCAGAAAAATCTCTCAAATATTATTTTACAATTAAACTTGTTTTATAAAAAAAGGTTAAAAAAATTTTTAATAAATAAGTGGTGTTTCTGCATCAAACTATTCATGTCCACCTATTTGCTCAAATTTTTAAAATTAAATATGCAGTTATATAAGTAATAAATATATCTAAAACCCAAATTAGGCTAAGTATTAAGGAAAAATCATATAAAAATCTGAATATAAAAACTATTGAAAAAGCTATAAAATCCTTATTAAATTATAATTGGAACAAATTAAGTAATTGCTTTGTATTCCAAAGCCTGGAAGTCAGTATGCTTTTAAAATTATTCACAATTTTAAAATTATCAAAGACAAAATGTTTTAAGCCCCTGTAAAAAGAAAAAAGAAAAAGAAAACAACATCTTTGTTTAAACAAAACCATTTCAACTTATTTAGCTTAAATATTATCTCTGGTTTATGGGATACCAGGTTAATAGGTTAACATGATATGTATTGAATCTTTAAAATAATAAAAGCTGTAAATTCATGTTTAATAAAATTAAGTTAAATATAGGGCTGCTCTTTCTTAAACACATAAATTCCATTGGTTACTAATTGAAATCTAAAATAAATTTGTGGTTGTAGTCAATTGTAAAGTCCTTCATGGACTTCACCAAGCTACTTCCTAACAGAAGCATTTAAATGGTTCTAATTCCAAAGCGCCATTATTAACTAGAAACCTAGATTAATACTGATGACAAAAAGTAGCTTCATAGCAATGAAACCTGACTGAAGGTTACCACGATGTACATATTCAAGTAATGGTAATAAAAAGTTACCTTAGGGAAGCAGACTTGGCCCAGTGGTTAGGGCATCCATCTACCATATGGGATGTCCGCAGTTCAAACCCCGGGCCTCCTTGACCTGTGTGCAGCTGGCCTATGTGCAGTGCTGATGCGTGCAAGGAGTGCCGTGCCACACAGGGGTGTCCCCGAGTAGAGGAGCCCATGCACAAGGAGTGTGCCCTGTAAGGAGAGTCACCCAGCATGAAAGAAAGTGCAGCCTGCCCAGGAATGGTGCCACACACACAGAGAGCTGACACAACAAGATGACACAGCAAAAAGAAACACAGATTCCCAGTGCCGCTGACAATGACAGAAGCGGACAAAGAAGATGCAGTAGATAGAGAACAGACAACTGGGGCAGTGGGGAGTGGGAAGGGGAGAGAAATAAAATAAATTTAAAAATCTTTTTAAAAAAATGTTACCTTGCTTCCATTGGGAATCTTTCATTTTCATTTTAACAATGAAAAATAGTTTTACCTCTACTGCTAAAGTAAAATACCTACTAATTAATGTCTTCATGGTAAAAGTGTAAAAAGCAAAGTATTAAAAAATTAAGTTCATTTGATATGCAGCATAATACATTGAAAATGTTTAAAAGATATATAAAAATCAAGAGATAAATTTCAGCATTATCAAACTCTCTTGCGCATTCAAACCAGGTCTTGAATACATTGCAGGTTGTCTCTCCATATGAGTTATTGGCTAGTTTGGTCTCTAACCTCTAAAACAAGAAAAATATCTACTACATCTCTGGTTGTGCTCCTGAAGTGAATGGAAGCTATTTTGCAGTTTTGAACTCCTACAGCAGTGAACAATGGCCCAGTACAACCAAATGTACATTGGATATCACCTCCAAACTGGCACTGTTTCATAGTGCAAAGAGTGCTATGCACCAGTGGAATACTGGAAACTGCTTTCTTAGTCTCTCTCTCTCTAGGATCAATGTTACTGTGGCATACTCACTGTGTGAAGGACATACCAAGTGGAGCCATAATCACCAGAGAACTGGAAGTAAAACTTAAGTACAAATTGGCATTATGGCCTGCTCCCATGGAGAGATAACATGTAAAGTATTGCAAACCTGAAACTTAAATCTATTAATTGTAGCTCAAAAAAAACTTACGCATTAAGTAATACATTAATTAATCTTAAGTATTGTACCTTTATTCTATTCTAGATAAATGCCTGATGATTATAGTATTATCTTTTCTATTCTAAATCATGTACCAAAATACATTGAACATGTTAAAAATCTTGGTAAACTTCATTCTCTAAGTAGTTAATAAACATGTCTATAAAATAAAGAAATAGCCACCTAGCCTGAAAGCAGTGGGGCCAACAGCCCTTTTGATCTGAAAAGCCACCAAACTACCTTGGGGACACCCTCTCACAGTCTTCACCCCATACCAGCTAAAAGACATTCTTAAAGCCAGAGGCCACCAGTGGCTTACAAGTAACCAGTTAATTAATACCTGGCTCAATTACTAAAAAGCCCTGAAGTGCAAATAAGAATGTGTCAAACTCTCAACTCAGCTTCCGTACTACCGGTAAAAGGCCCAAAGGCAAATCCTGAGGAGCCCCTTCTCCACTCCTGCCTCAAAACTCTTAGCCAAAACTACTCAAGCAGTCCAAATTTTTTAAATGAGCCTCTTGTAAACCTAAATATTAAATGGCTCACAGATGAAAACAGTTTTATTTAAAAAGAATTAAAAAGGGAGACTGTACAGTGGTTTCTCAACTTGAAACCATAAAAGCCAAGGCTCTTCCCTCTGGAACTTCAACCCAGAAAGCAGAGCTGATTACCCTTGCCCAACGTTTGAAACTAACAGCTGGGAAATGGGCTAATGTTTGCACTGGCTCTGAGTATGCTTTCCTTGTCCTTCACACTTGCTCTGCTGTGTGGCAGGATCAGGGCTTGCTTGTTAACAGTAGGTCACCTGTTGGGCATAGGCAAGAAATCCTATATTACTGAAAGCCATGCTCTTGCTTCAAAAAATAGCAGTTGTACATTGTCCAGGGTATCAGAAAACAAATGCTGCTATGGCGAGAGGAAATGCTTGAGCTGATGCAGTTGCTAAGGGGCAGCACAACCCAGGTTTCCCTCCTACCCCTTGTTCCAGCACCTGTGCTAATACATAAAGTTCCACAGTATACCCAGGATAAACAAATCAGGGCAGCTAGCCTGGGGTTCACCCTGAAAACAGATGAGTGGCTTGTTAAGGGTATTCAGGTCTCCCTGCCAGGAGCAGTGCAATGGAAAGTCCTTCATGGAATTCACCAAGCCACTCATCTGAAAAAGGATGCCCTATCCAGCTTAGCCAAACTGGTTTTCCAAAAAAAACAAAGCCTGGTAAAAACAGTCAAAAAATACCAGGAGTTATTTAAGTAAGGCCAAAATGTAAAAACTTTACTTGTAGTTCTGATCACCCCCATAGCTATTAAAGTTAAAGGAATTTCCAACTGGGTGCACTAATCCTGAATGAAACCAGCTGCCAAAAAAGTGCCAGTTCACCAGAAACACCTGATGAAACACATGAGTGCCAATCATTGAACAGCCTGAAATGCATCTGCAAAAACAAAGTTAAGTACCTAATACTGGGAAGTGGAGTTAGCTCAATGGTTAGAGCATCCGCCTACCACAAGGGAGGTCCACAGTTCAAACCCAGGGCCTCCTTGACCTGTGTGGAGCAAGCCCACATGCAGTGCTGATACGTGCAAGGAGTGCCATGCCGCACAGGGGTGACCCTCGCGTAGGGGAGCCCCATGTGCAAGGAGTGCGCCCTGTAAAGAGAGCCACCCAGTGTGAAAGGAAAGTTCAGCCTGCCCGGGGGTGGCGCTGCACACACGGAGAGCTGATGCAGCAAGATGACTCAACAACAAAAAAAATGGGACACAGATTCCCAGTGCCACTGCCAAGAATAAAAGCAGACACAGAAGAATGCACAGCAAATGGACACAGAGAGCAGACAACTTGGGGACAGGGGGCAGGGTTAGAATGGGAGAGAAATAAAAACTAAATCTTGAAAAAAAAAGTATCTAATACTGTTATGTATTACAATTTCTCTCTGGGGGCTAACCAAGAACATAAAATAACTTTATATATATATGTATATACTATTCCCTACCAACTTTTAAAAAAGGGTGCCATCTTTGCAAGCACCTAACCTTTTCTATCTCTGTGATCCAATGTCCTCTTTAAAAAACCATGTATTCCAAAATTCTAATTAAATTTGTTTCTTTCAGAATAGGCATCCTATTAGCCATGTGAAAACTTAATCCAACTTCATACAGAATGCCAGATCCATCTTCCTCCAGGCAAAATAAAATAACAAAGTTATTATACCTTGTCAGGTAGGGACTACAGCCCATGGCCAGCAGGAAGTAGCTACAGAAAAAAGATTATCTCCCATCAGCACCCCTTTAAAATTAAAGATATAAACTCTCTAAAGCGAAAATAAAAATTAATAGATGGATCTGGAGCCTGGAAAGAAATCCACAACAGCACCGGTTAACCCCCAGGGTGGCTGCTGAGGGGTCCCCACCCCCAGAATTCTGCTGTCCAGGATGAGGACTTCTTCTGGGAACAGGAAAAAGGCCCAGAAGTTGCCCAGGGGCATTAGGCCCTCACTGGGAAATTAATAAGTGAGGTAATCAATCAAAACAACAAACAGTCACCCATCTTGTAACTCCAACAATGTAACACTAAAGCTTAGCAAGTTAAGCTGGCATAAAGGGGGGAATGATATGAGCTATGGGTGGTAGCTGTGTGTCTCTTCATGAATAACCTGGGCTGTGTGTGTCAAACAATAAAAAACTACAGCCCTGCCCTTTGTAATCATGTCAACCACTCCAGACCCGGAAAGCCAATTAAACGATATAGGCTCTATAGACTGAATATTCAGGAAGGATGCAAACTAAATATGTTAATTCAAGCCTACCTAGAATGTGAGAAATACGCGTTAACACAAATTTATCTAACACTCAAACAAAGCACCATTTGACTCTTCACTCCTATATTCTCTGTATAAAAAGAACCCAAAAATTTTATTTGGGGCTCGGGTTTTTGAACAGAAAACTTCCTGAGCCCAACTGGTTGTAAACAAATTTTTTCCTTCCCCAAATTATTACTGAGTCCTGGCCTTCCATATGCAATTATTGAATCTCTCTGCTTCCACAACAGCAGAACGTATTATTTCATTTTGCAGCTGAGTCTTTAAGAAGGAGGAGGATGTGCCCAAGGCTACACAAGAAAGTGGTAGAGCTGGAATTTGAACTCAGGCCTTCTTGACCTTGGTAACTATGTTTTGACTTAAATAAATAAACCTGACAAAATCAATACCACAAATAAATAAATAATAAATGTGAAAGTAGATGGTAAGGTTAATGTGACATATGTGCATCCATTCATTCCATACAAAATTACTGAGCATCAGTATCAGGTACTCCTCTTTTTATGAGTTAGGTTATTAAAAATAAAAATTGATGCTAATAATCTGGCCTCAAGTGTTGGATATCATCCTGAATGCACAGTAGAGCTGAGGAGAGCTACTTGCTTGAGCTACTATGAGAATACCCTAAGTATATTCTGGCATGTGAAATCCAATAAAAATAACAGTAATCTGTTAAACTGGTTAAATAAATAACCCAACCTGCAATATTTTTTCTCCTGGTCTTCACAATTACCATTTATAAATAAACCAAAGCATTAATTATATACTCCCTATGTACAGATCTAGATAATATGAAGAAAATAAAACAAGACTTCCTGTGCATGAGATTCTTTCTGTTTAATTGGGAAAATAAGACATATACTCTGGAAAGAAAGTATGAACAAGAATGAGCTATTTCTCTATATGAATTATTACTTATAGATTTTAAATTGCCATTCTGATTAGCTGGCAATCTCCCAAACTTTCACACCTGTCCTTTTAATCTCTAGTTCCCGTCTTTTTTTTCCATCTCTGCCTCTTTATCCTGAAACTCAATACAAGGGTTTGCTCCTATAAAACCTGTCTCACAGGCAGCGGACTTGGCCCAGTGGATAGGGCGTCTATCTACCACATGGGAGGTCTGTGGTTCAAACGCCAGGCCTCCTTGACCAGTGTGGAACTGGCCCATGTGCAGTGCTGATGTGCTCAAGGAGTGCCGTGCCATGCAGGGGTGTTCCCGCTTAAGGGAGCCCCACGCGCAAGGAGTGCACCCCATAAGGAGAGCTGCCCAGGGCAAAAGAAAGAGCAGCCTACCCAGGAATGGCGCCACACACACCGAGAGCTGACACAACAAGATGACACAACAAAAAGAAACAAAAAGAAACACAGATTCCCGTGCCGCTGACAACAACAGAAGCGGACAAAGAAGACGCAGCAAAATAGACGCAGAGAACAGACAACCGGGGTGGGGCAGAGGGGAGAGAATAAATAAATAAATAAATAAATAAATAAATAAATAAATAAATAAATAAATAAATCTTTTAAAAATTAAATAAAATAAAACCTGTCTCACTACTATGACACCCTGTAGATTAGCTGTTTCCTCTTTCGGGTTTTGTGAATGCTCTGCAAAATGTTTCAACAGCACTTGCTATAGATACTTGCATATATTTTTATATATGTATACAAAATTATAAAGCCATTCAGACAAGAGACAATGTGTAATTCAACTTTATATACCTGGCACTCAGCACAATGCTTGAAACAGAGAGATACAATTGAATAAATGATTAAAAGAATAGAAGTTCGACAATTTTACAGGAGTATAGAATATTATACTGTATGGAACAAAAGAATTAGAGAATCACCAGTTATCTGAGATCTCTTCATGGTGAAAGTGTGACCTAGATCTTGAAGAAGGATGCTTATCTAAAAAGAAAAGTACCTGGTTATGTGCTGTACGTGGATTACTTTTAAGCCACTTGTAGTGAGAAGTGAAACCAACATCGTTTTACTTTAAGATTTGGGGAACAAATACATTTTCCAGTTTCTGTGCTAAACTAAACTGGGAGTAAGGAAAAATAACTTAGCTGCTTGCTAAGTGAAATACCTGCTCAGGAAGATAAAACTGTGACTCAACCAAAATAGTTTATTTATACAGACTAATAAATAGTTCATTCAAGATCCACTCGTTGCCATATTCACTACACCAAAGCTATTAGGTCATAATTCTACCCAATCTCACCCAGTTCCCTGCCTTGAAATTCTGTGTATTTCCTTTCAGGACATCCCCTCCTTAATAGACTTTATAAGTATCTATCATATTGGTGTTCTTTACTATAGTAAGTCTAATCAACTCAGCTTTGCTTAAGGAACATGTATTTTTTTTTAATTTTTTATTTTTTGTCTTTATTTTTTTAATATTACATTTAAAAAAATGAGGTCCCCATATACCTCCCACCCCCCTCACCCTACTCCTTCCCCCATAACAACAATCTCCTCCAACATTATGAGACATTCATTGCATTTGGTGAATACATCTCTGAGCACTGCTGCACCTCATGGTCAATGGTCCACATCATAGTCCACACTCTCCCACAGTCCACCCAGTGGGCCAGGAACATGTATTTCTTGTGGTCTGCTGGGGGAATTGAAAGCCAATAGAAGACTTAAAATGAATTTAATATACTCCCCAGTTCTGAAGTTAATTTGAAGCTAATTTTGTGTTATCTTAGACTCTATTCTTCTCCTCCCAAAAAATGAGGAGGTTTGAGCTGATTTATAATATATAGAGTTCTTTTATTCATTTTTTAAATGACAGATAAGTTATTAATCTTTTCATTTGCTTCACCTTGTAAGAATATTCCCTCAAACTCTTAACTTTATTGAATACTTTATCTAAAAGGCAACCATTTATTTCTTTTTGTTTGTTTCTTTCTTTTTAATTTTTCATTTATTTCATTTTTTAATGCATTTATTAAGTATACTTAATTATTTTTCTGGTATGTTTTGGGGGCTGATTACATAGTACATATGCATCATAGAAAATGTGAAAAATATACACAAACATAAACTCAGAAACTTCAAAGAGCCACCCTCTCCAAATTCTAGTTTGTTATCATTTTTCCTCTGCAGATATATTTAAAAGCAGTTGGGTTAATATTGTATGTAGATTTTTTAATAATTTGCTTTTCACCTATTATATCATGAAAATTTCACATTTCATCATAAATCTTCAAAAATATACTTATATTTATATGTATGATGCAATGATATAATGTTTGAGGTTTGCTTCAAATTAAATTAGCCAATTATAAGATAGCCTATCTGTTCAAGGTGAGTGAGTGTGGGTTGGTGAGAGATGGAGTATGGGCTGAGAAGGGGGAGATGATAATGGATATTCATAAAATGTTAAATAAGGTCAATTGTATATATGTGGTAATGGACAGACTTGATGCTAACCCATCATAAGCAGTGTAATAAACCACAGTTGATTTATGAATGTGATTGTGGCTGAAATGAGTAGCTTAAGGAAGTTACTGTTAGTTGGAGGACTGCTGGAAAATAATATAGGGAATGTATAACAGTGATTTTGGTGATAAATGAGGATTGTGGTTAATAATATAAATACAGAATGTTCTTCTACTACAAAGTGTTAAGAATGTAGTGATACATATAACTAATGTAAATTATAGACTATAGTAAACAATATTGTAACATTTTTGTAGCAAAAACAAAAAAGATACTATATTAGTACTAAAGGTAAGAAAATAAAATAGGGTTTGGTTTTGTAAGATATGAATATGAATAAGCATTTTTTCTCTTCTTTGTTTTTATTTTCATTAATAAGAGACCTTGACTGTGTCATTTAATCTGTGTTCATCTTTATATGTTTCCTGAACATTGGAGGGACAATTGAGTTTGTTGTTGGAATTACATGAGATAAAAGTGCCTGGACAATGTGCCAGCTGAGCCCTGAGCCTCAGCAGAGTTGCAACACCTACTCTCTGGTTCATTGGACTTACCCAGGTCAGCTAACAGGGAGATGAGGATGGACAACCACCACACCAGGGAACTGAGAGTGTCTACAACTGCAAGCAGGAGAATCACATCCATCAACCATGTGGAATCTAAGCCCCCTCTCAATTTAGAGGTGGAGTAGACATCGCCATCCCAGGATCCTCAGGATGGAGGAATAAAATACGGATTGGAGTGGATTTGCTGGTATTCTACTATAGAACTGTTGTGACTCTAGCAATGGAAGTAATTGTATCATTGATATGGAGATGGTGGCCACGGGAGTTGCTGAGGACAGGAAGAAGGAGAAAGAGGTGTGATATATGGCATTTTTGGGACTTGGAATTGTCCTGAATGATATTGCAGGGACAGATGCAGAACATTGTATATCCTGTCATAACCCACTAGATGGACCGGGGGAGAGTGTAAACTACAATGTAAACTATGGTTCATGAGGTGTGGCAGTGCTCCAGGGTATATTCACCAAATGCAATGAATGTGACTAACTGATGAAAGGGGATATTAATGTGGGAGGAGTGGGGTATACAGAAATCTCTTATGTTTTTTAACATACTGTTTTGTGTGATCTACTTATCTTTCAAAAAAAAAATTTTTTTTTAAAGTGCCTGGATAGAACTTTTTAGGAGTAATGCTTCCACAACTTGTTGAGTTGCCTTTTGTCTGTTATTTTATTTTTTGAATTTGAAATAAAGTTTTAATTAAAAAAAAAGAATTACTGTCAATATTTCTTTATGTTTATCCCACAAAGGAGTCATCACCACTCTTGTGTGCTATTTTACTCACTATTCTTAATGCCCATATTTTTATCTGCCCTTTTTCTTTATAGTTTCCTGTCAGCATTTCATATTTGCTTCCCTTTATAGTTGATTTGATCCATAAAGACTTGCTAAAAAGATAGTATTAATTCCATATTGCTAGATTCCCCTTAGCTTACTTCATATGCCTACCGTCAGTTTGATTTATTATTTATTCCTGAAATTTCTTCACTTCCTCAAAGT
This sequence comes from Dasypus novemcinctus, assembly GCF_030445035.2. Lineage (NCBI taxonomy): Eukaryota > Metazoa > Chordata > Mammalia > Cingulata > Dasypodidae > Dasypus > Dasypus novemcinctus. The sequence goes on along the minus strand of NC_080676.1, from coordinate 21,406,695 downwards.
TCACTAATTTTTAATTAACTAAAAAAATAAGAGTAGAATGATTATAACACAGCATAAAACAATAAAGGAAAAACTATTTCTTTTTAGATACTAGTTTGTAATTGTGATAAGAAAAATTTTTTAATGAAAAGTACATATATATTTATAAAAGATGAAATAAATTTACAAATGTTAAAGGAAAACTAAATAAAAAGAGTGATACAGACATTAAAGACATAAAAGATTCCATAATTTTAAGGGAATCATTTTTCATTGCTATAAATCACAAGGCACAATTTGGCACCCAGCCTTTAAATAAAGTAGTTTTCAATTATCTTGCTCAAATATAAATCAGAGCCTAGAATCCTAATAGTAGGGGCCCAACACATGTTTTTCTTAAAATATGTTTTTTAAATTATGATAGTAAAATGTTCTGACCTCAGCAACAGGTTTCAGAAATCCATCAGTTTCTGAAATACTATATTATTAAGAGAGCAACTGTCTTTTTTCTTTAGTAAGTGGTTCATTTTCCACTGATGTAACCAAAATGATTAGGTTATGGAATTCAAATACCCAATGTAACCTGATTATTTTCAAAGTCCTTACAAAGCTATTTTTCTGTAGAACCAACACAAGAGTTTAGAGAGTTGACCCCAACAGTTAAAGCAAACTGAAATGCTGACATTTTCCAACCCCTCTGTAGCAGTTTGGTATTATTTATGAATTCTAAAAAAGGAAGGATTATGTTTGTAAACTGCTCTATTCCTCTAGGTGTGAGTCCCTTTGGTTGTATTAGATTCAGCTTAGATGACTTGGATTAAATTATGGTAAGATGAGGGTTTTGATTCTACCGCTTCAGTAAGGGGTGACTCAGGGTTGAGTCCTCACCCTCGTGGTGGGCTGATATAAACAGACACTCAAAAAGATATATGGGAAGAGAGAGAGCTCGATAGACTGAGGAGAGAACTTTGATCCTGAGGCCCTGGGAAAAGAGATGAACCATCTCCCTGATAGTGTGCAGCTGAGCCTGGAATGAAATAAACCTGTGCCAGCCTGTAGCTCAGAGAGAGGAAGGCTGAATCCTTGCAGAGATTGCCTGTCAACTTGCTTCAACATGTGGCAACAGACTTGGGTGAGAAAGTACTTCTTATGGTACCTTGAGTTGGACTCTTTAGGGCCTTATAACTGTAAGCTTTTACCTAAAATAAGTACCCTTTATAAAAGCCAACAGATTTCTGGTACTTTACATCACCACCTCTTTGGCTGGCTAATATAACCTCAGAGGGAGTCCTCCCCTTGGCAGTTGACTTGAATCAAGAAAGTCTGATTTCAGTTCAATCCAGCAAGCATTCCTCAGTCCCTTTCATTTATAAAGCAGTGAGCCTGGCACTGAGGGGCTATAGAAACTTGAAGACACAGAATATGATCTCTAGAAACTTGCCCTCAAAGTGTTTGCCACCAAGTAAAAGAATAAGAAACATAAATAACTGACTGCAGTTCAAAGTAAGCTTACACATTTGTACAAATATAGAAAAAAGAAATGTAATAGGGAAACACAGGATATTATTTATAAATGTGAGACTGGAGAAAGCTTTAGAACTTGCCAGTGCTTGAATAAGAATTCAATGGAGTAGACTTGGACTGTGGAGAAGGGATAGATGATATTTTAGGCTGAGCACAGACAACAATACATGAAAGTTCATGCCTTCATCAGAGACTGGTGAATTTGGGGGAATGTGGACACATGCAATGCAAGGTTAAACTTGAAAGGTGTGTAGGGGCCAGATTGTTAATATATCCTATAGATATTATGAACCTCCTTGCCACTCTCCCCCCACACATACATTCACACATGTGGAAAGTCAGTAGCCAAGATCTTAGCTATACTAGAATCACTTCAATAAGATCATTGTGCTCCAGGATTCGTTTATTCCTTGGTACTGGAGTGCCAAATACAATTGTATTTTTTTTTGTACACATTGTCTTTATTTATTTTTTAATATTACATTCAAAAAATATGAGGTCCCCATATACCCCCCACCACCTCACCCCACTCCTCCCCCCATAACAACAATCTCCTCCATCATCATGGGACATTCATTGCATTTGGTGAACACATCTCTGAGCACCACTGCACCTCATGGTCAATGGTCCACACCATAGCCCACACTCACCCACATTCCACCCAGTGGACCATGGGAGGACATACAATGTCTGGTAACTGTCCCTGCAGCATCACCCAGGACAACCCCAAGTCCCAAAAATGCCCCCACATCTCATCTCTTCCTCCCACTCCCTACCCCCAGCAGGCACCATGGCCACTTTCTCCACACCAATGCCACATTTTCTTCGATTACTAATCACAATAGTTCATGAATAGAATATCAGTAAGTCCACTCTAATCCATACTCTATTCCTCCATCCTGTGGACCTTGGAATGGTTGTATCCACTCCACATCTATATCAAGAGGGGGCTTAGATTCCAGATGGATGCTGGATGCAATTCCCCTGCTTTCAGTTGCAGGCACTCTTGGCTCCCTGGTGTGGTGGTTGACCTTCTTCACCTCCATGTTAGATGAGTGGGGTAAGTCCAATAAACCAGAGTGTAGGAGTTGCAAGTCTGTTGAGGCTCAGGGCCTGGCTATCACATGGTCAGTCCAGAGATTCAGGTCCCCTGAGTATACATTAAACCCCAGCACCAACTACAGTTCCAGTAAAAGTAAAAGGAGAGACTTGTGGACAAAGATCACATCTAAGTCCAGCTCCATGGCACAGAAATACAAACTCCAAAGTAGGGCCAACTGAGATGGCACTGAACTCCATCTGCCATGACCATAGAACATGTGGGTCTCTGTAGCCCTCAGCAGAACTAATACCTGGGGTTGTATCTACTCTATCTGTCTCTGGGACTCTGCTCAGGTGTGCATAAGGCAACCCCTCTGATAACCTCCTGGCTCTTTTTGGAAACTCATAGCCATATAAACTCATTTGTCCTTTCCATTTCCCCCTTGATTCAGGTCAAAAAGCATTTTTAACTCCTGGTATTATATGTAGATTGAGATATTCTGCTGGTCCACGTTGACCCTTTTATTCAAGGTCATTTTCTAGTTACATCATCAGCTGGTACTTGGTAGTAATCTCTCAGTGTCAGGGAGGTTCATCCCCGGGAGTCATGTCCCATGCTGGGGGGAAGGCAACACATTTACATGCTGAGTTTGGCTTTGAGACTGGCCACACTTGAGCAACATGGAGGCTCTCAGGAGGTAACTCTTAGGCATCCTGCAGCTCTAAGCCTTGTTTTTATTTCAGGTGCACAGGCTTACAAGCTTAGTCAACTACTGTATTTCTATAGAATTGATTCATGATTATTCATGATCACATTTTCAGACAAAGAAACTTGTTTTAATCTTAGCTTTAATATTTTGTATCTTTGCTTTTAGTAATGATGATTAAGCCCTTCTCCCACTTATTAAACCACTGGACTCAAAGATAATGTTTGGTTGACAATGGAATATATTCTGTAACTGGATTCCCTCACCTTGGCCCCATGCAATAAATCTACATGATTCCCATGAAAATTATGTAGCAACAACACTTTACATTTATATAGTGATTTATAGTTTACCACCTATTTTCAAATACATTATGACTTTTCCATGTATTGTAACTAACATTTATTGTACCTTTATCATCTGGGGGGTATTGTGCCAAGTTCTTTATAGACAGTATTAGTCAGTCAGAGGGGTCCTGATGCAAAGTACCAGAAATCTGTTGGCTTTTATAAAGGGTATTTATTTGCAAGCTGCACCCAATGCCCTATTGGCACAAGAGGTTTACCTGATTACTTAATCAAGTAAATGTCCAAATCCAATATAATCTAATATGCCCAGAGGAAAAGATCCATTTACAAATATAATCCAATATTTCTTTTTGGAATTCATCAATAATATCAAACTGCCACACTGGGTCTATTGGGTCTAAGGTGAACCTCTTGTAGACAGCATGTAGATGGCTTGTTATTTCCTCATCCATTCTGCCAGTCTGTCTTTTGATTGGGAAGTTATACCCATTAACATTCAATGTTATTACTGTAAAAGCAGTTCTTAGATCACCCATTTTGACCTTTGGGGTTTATCTATAATATTTTATTTTCACCACTCTTCTTACACTTTTAGTTACTTTTACTGATATTATCTTCATTTCTAGACTCTCCTCCAAGCCTCTCTCTCCTGTCTTTTCTTTTCACACTGTTAGCATACTCCCTTTAGTATTTCTTGAAAATCTGGTCTCTTAGTTACAAACTCTCAATTTCTGTTTATCTGTGAATATTTTAAACTTGCCATCATTTTTGAAAGATAGTCTTACCAGATATTAGAATCTTGGCTGGCAGTTTTTTTCTTGCAGTGTTTTAACTATATCATTACCACTGACTTCTTGCCTCCATGGTTTCTGATGAGAAATCATCCCTTACTCTTATTGAATAGCCCTTGTATGTAGCCCATTGTTTTTCTCTTGCTGCTCTCAGAATTCTTTGTCTTTGGCATTTGACATTCTAATTATTTTTTGTCATGGAGTAGGTCTATTTGGATTTATTTGCATGGTAGTACATTGTGCTTCTTGGACTTGGAGATCTATGTCCATCAATAGGATTAGGAAATATTCTACCATTATTTCTTCAAATATTCCTTTTGCCCATTTCCCCTTCTGAGACACCCATGACACATGTTTGCACATCTCTTGTCATCATTTAGTTCCCTGAAACCCTGGTCAATTTTTTCCATTCTTTTCTTTATTTGCTCTTTTGTATATTCACTTTCAGAGGCCATTTCTTCAAGCTCACCCTCCCTTTCTTCTGCCTCCTCAAATCTGCTATTATATGATTCCAATGTATTTTTTATTTCATTTATTGTGCCTTTCATTCCCATAAGATCTGCTATTTTTCTATGTCTGCTTTCAAATTCTTCTTTGTATTCATCCGATGTCTTCTTAATATCCTTAATCTCTTGAGCCATCTCATTGACTATAATAAGCTGTGAGAATGGTATATCCATATTTGAAGGAAAGAGAGAGGACCCCTATCTCATACCTTATTCAAAAATTAACTCAAAATGGGTCAAATACCTAAATATAAAACATCTTCAAGACCTGGTGTTAGGTGGTGGTTTCTTAAAACTTATACCAAAAGCATGAGCAATGAAAGAAAACATTGATAAATACAACAACCTCAAACACTTTTATAATTCAAAGGACTTTGTCAGAACATGAAAATGCAGCCCACTCAATGGGAAAAAATATTTGGAAACCACATATCAATAAGGGTTTAATTTCTATTCTATATAATGAGATCATACAACTCAACAACAGAAGAGCAAGGAATCCAAATTTAAAATGGACAAAAAGGATCAGGTATAGCTCAATGGTTTGAGCACCTTCTTCCCATGTATGTGGTCTGGGTTCAATCCCCAATACCTTCTATAAAGAGAAAGAAAAAAAAGTCAAAAGATTTAAATAGACATTTCTCCAAAGAGGAAATACAAATAGCCAAAAAGCTCATGAAAAAAATGTTCACTAAGTATTAGGGAAATGTAAATCAAAATGACAATGAAATATCATCTCACATGGCATAGAATGGCCATTATTTTAAAAACAGAAAACAATAATTGCTAGAGAATATTTGGAGATATTGGAACACTCCTTCACTGTTGATGGGATTGTAAGTGCATCCTCCTCAGTGGAAGATAGTTTGGTGGTTCCTCAGGAAGCTAAATATAGAACCACCATTCAATTCAGCAAATACTCTACTAGGAATATTTCCAGGAGAACTGAAAACTGCAAGCAGACATTTTCACTCTGACATTCATAGCAGCATTATTCACAATTGCCTAAACATGGAAACAACTCAAGTATCCATCACCTGATGAACGGATAAACAAAATGTAGGACATACCTACAATGGAATACTATGCTGCTATAGGAAGCAATGGTTTGGGAACATATGTGATAACATGGATGAACTTGAAGACATTATGCTAAGTGAAATAAGCTGACTTAAAGAACAAATATTGCATGGTCTCTCTAATACAAAGTAAATATGAAGAATAAATGCATGGAGTTAAACCTAGAGTATAGTTTATTAGGAGACAAAAGGAGGGCTGAGAAGGGGTACATATGCTTAATGTATGTAGAAGTTTTAATTAATTTGACTGTAAAAGTGTGGAAATGAATAAAATTGATGGTAACACATTATAGTGAGTAGACCTAATGCAGCTGGTTTATAAATGGAATTAAAGCTGAAAAGTGTAATCTAGGGATATAAATGTCAATTGAAAGAAGCAAGAGAATAATCTAGGGACTGAATAGCATAGTGAACCCAGATGTGGATAGTAATTGTGGTTAATGGTAAAAATACAAGAATGTTCTTCTATGAACTAGACCAAATGTACCTCACTATTACAAGGTGGTAAGAATATAGTGATGCATGGGAAAAATATAATTAATGTAACCTATGGACTAGAGTTAAAGCAATACTGTAATATTCTTACATCAATGTCAAAGATGTACTGTGTTAATAATAGGGGAGTGTACAGTTTGATATTATTAATGAATTCCAAAAAGAAATATTGGATTATGTTTGTAAACTGATCTTTTCCTCTGGGCATATTAGATTATATCGGATTCAGAGGTTTGCTTGATTAAGTAATCACATAAACCTCTTGTGCCAGTAGGGCACAGATAAAAGGCATGGCAAAGGACAGAGTTAAGGGCTTTTAATGTTGGAGTTTTGATGTTGGAGTTTGATGTTGAAACTGGAGCTCCAGGGAGAGAGACAGAGTCATTTGCCTGATAGTCTAGAGGTGGCCTTGTGGAGAGAGGCAAAACCTAGAGGGTCTCATAGTCTACAGCTGACCTTGTGGAGAAAACAGAGGAGCTGAGCCCAGAGGAATCCAGGAAGCCTGAACTCTCACAGCTGTCGACAGCTATCTTGCTTCAATAGACTTTTATGCTTTATGGCCTGGTATCTGTAAGCTCCTACCCCAAATAAATATTCTTTATAAAAACCAACCAGTTTCTGGTATTTTGGATCAGCACTCCTTTGGCTGACTAAAACAGGGAGTATGGAAAAAATATACCAAATATACACTATAGACCATAGTTAGTGGTAACAGTCTGATATTATCTCATAATCTGTAACATATGCTCCACAATGTAGTGTGCTGGTGGAGGGGTTTTGTATGGGAATTCTACACATGTGCATGATTGTTTTGTAAGTTCACAACTTCTCTAATAAAACTATATTTTTTAAAACCACAGGAGAGTTATTTAACTGAATTTAATTAAACGTTTCATTAGGAAAGATGAAAGTCCTCCTCCTATTTGTCAATGAAATATGATTTTGATGTTATCATAATCATACCAAGCAAGAACTTCTAGCCCTGGAAATGAATTAGAAACCTGGTAAGGTTTTACCAGAAAAAGATGAAAAATGCACTTTAAGAAGTTTTTACACTATAAATTAATTCTAAATATCTCAAACTCATATATGAAACTTTTAATGATAGCTGGAATTTTGAAAAAATACCCAGGAAGGAAGATGAGGTAGTAATTTTGTAACTGAACAAAGGCCTTTTGTTCAGGGCAAGTTTCCAACTCCTCCTTAGCCTAACTCTGAAAAGAACAAAGAAATACATGGAGCCACTGAATGATCAGAGAGAAGAGAAATAAGATGAGGGAGAAACATTATACATAAATTATTCTTTTTTAGAAAGAGATAAAAGTGGTTTTGCTGCTTGGAGATAATATGAGCCAAAATAACTTTAATGGCCCTGTTAAGAAACATGATTGGCTGAGTAACAGAGTTAAACACTCTCTGCAGAGAATTGAACAAGCCTTAGGAACACACTAAATAATATTAGATAATAATTATGATGACAATTTATTTACACTTTTTGACCTTAAGGATCTATGCGGGCAGCAGCGGGCCTCCGGGAGGGTCGACGCGGATGGTCGGGCGGGCTCTCCGGACGGGGGCTGCCTCACGGTCGAAGGAGAGGAGGGGGGTCGGCACGAAGCCGTTGGGCCCTCGCTCTCTCCGCTCAGGCACGGGGGACGCGTGGTGCAAGCAAGAACACCACAGAGACGAGGTCTGGGCACAAGTCTGCTTTATTGTAGAAGGGGACATGGTTTTATAGGGTCTAGGGATACGTAAAGGGACTTGATTGGTGCCGGCGGGTGCTGTTGCTTGCGTAGGCGGTTACTGGACAGTAGACGGTTACTGGACAGTAGGCGGTTACTGGACAGTAAGCTGGCTAAGGGGTTAGGAGCAAGGGAGGGGAAGGGGAAAGTGTGGGCTGTCTAGATAATGGCTAGGCGGAAGACGGAGAAGGGGAGAAGGAGGGGCAGTGCCGGCTGCCAATACTGGGCGGGAAGGAGACGGGGACAGATCTACTAAAGGAAATAGATGTGTTCTTTCAAAGGAAAGGGGATTTGTTTCAAAAAAAATTAGTTGGCATACTGTAAGTGATCACATTTATGATTTATAAGCATGTATGTTCTAGCAAGGAGTAGCAAGAAAGCTTGAGCAAAATAAGTTATAAAATTTATTCCCCTTATTTATAATTAGCACTAGGGAAAACGATGACTGTTTTACATTTTCAATGAAGTTTAAAAAGACAATACAGAAAATCAGCCAAAATATTATTTTTGAAACATTTACTTGTAAAAAACTGAAAATTGGCATTCCTTTCATTATTTGGCATTCCTTTCATTATTTGGCACACTTTGAACTTTCTCCTCTTCTAAATTTTTTCTGCCTTTTTTCTTCTCTCTGTTTCTTTATTCTCATTCATGTAGAATATCAAAGGATGAGGACAGATAAGCATATGAATATAGATACACTAGAAACCCATAGCACTGAATGGCAGGCGCTTAATATATACATATTCTCATCTAGTCATGCTTCCAATCTCTCACATCACTGTGCAGTAACCAGGGGTTTTTAATCTTTTTTATTCCATGGACCCCTTTGCCAGCCAGGTGAAAACCACAACCCCTTACTAAGTTCACAATATATTGTGTATTATTTAATAAATATATCACACCTGCACCAACATGTCCCCACAAGAACAATGTTTTTTTGAATTTCAATTCAAGCTCACGGACCCCTCATTAAGAACCCCAGCACTGAACAGTGTCTCCTAGTGTATAAAAACATTACATTGAATGTGGTTTTGGTTATCTCTTGATCTATGCATCTAAGTTCCTTGAGGGTGGGACCCTGTAAGCACTATTGGACCAGCTCAGTGCCTGCCTCTGAACAAGCAGTATCAATGAAACCTATATTAATAGCTCTAACAAACTCTTCCTTAAAGGATCAGTAGTAAATATTTCAGATTCAAGGAATATCCGTCTCCATAGCAACAACTCACCTCTGGCATTATAGCATGAAAACAGCAATACAGGATACATAAAGGGATGGGCATGGCTATAGTCCCATAAAACTCCTTTACAAAAAAGGCAGCCAGCCCATGGGCCATAGTTTGCCAACCCCTGCTAAAGAAGGGGGTTATATGTTTGTAAATGTGCATAAACATAAAAATGGAAGGCCTAAAATCATTTTAGCTTAGGCGAGGATTATTGTACCTCGTTCAGTGTATCCATAAATAAAATATTTGTCCTTCAGATTTTTTTTAACTTTAGGTAAATGGTATACAGTACAGGTCCTTCTGCAACATTCTATTAATGAGAAAAATTCATGTTGACTCATGTAGCCCCTACTTATTACTTTTTTTTTACCCCCCTGCCATGGATCTTTTTGTGTGTGCTATCTGCTCTCTGTGTCCATTCACTACACGTTCTTGTGTGTGGCTTTTTTTGCTTGTCTCCCCCCACCCCTTTTTTGTTGTTGTTGCATCACCTTGCTGAGTCAGCTCTCCACAGCGCTTATGGGTGAGCCTGCCTTCACAAGGTGAGCCTGCCATATGATAGGTGGGAGCCCAACTGATTGAGCCATAGCTGTTTCCCTTGATTACTTTTAACTATTGTATTCTATCATATAATAGACTACAATTTATCTCTGCTGCTGGTAGACATTTGGGTTGTTTCCAGTTTTACCTGTCTTAAACAATGATGCAACTGTCTTATATACATTCTTTAAATATGTGCTATATTATTTCAAGGGAATATACCTCGAAATGGAATTGTAAATCACCAGTAAATTTTACTAGTGCTGTGGTAAGTGGAATAATGATCCCCTGAAGAAGTACATGTCTAATCTCTAGAATCCCCATGGATATGTCAGGTTACATGGTGAAGGGGAATTAAGGTTGGTAATCAGGTGACTGTGAGATGTGGCGAGAATCCTGGATTGCCCAGGTGGCATAACATCATCACAGTGGTCCCTAGAAGTAAGAGAAGGAGGCAGGAGTGAAGAGAGCCAGACAAATGGTAGCATGAAAAGGACCCATTGCTGACTCCGGAGATGAACGAATGAGGCCACAGCAAAGGAATACAGGCAGCCTTCAGAGGCCAGAAAAGGCAAGGAAACATTCTCCCCTGGAGCCTCCAGAAGGAAGGCAACCCTGCCAACACCTTGATTTTAGCCCAGTGAAATCCGCTTTGGTCTTTTGGCCTTCAGAACTGGAAAGATTATAAATTTGTGTTGCTCATGCCACTAAGTTTGTAGTAATATGTTACAATAGCAATAGAAATGAATACAGTGTCATATTGCTATCCAAAATTATTACATCCATTTATAAGCTCACTGGCAGTGGATAAAATTTCCCCTTGCTCCCTATCATTGCTAACACTTGATATTAGCAGACAATATTATGTGCCAATCCGACAAGCATGAAGAAATACCTCAGTGCTGTTTTACAACATTTATTGGACCTTTTCTTTTCCTTTTCTGTGAATTGTTGGTTTGTATCCTTTAATGATTGTGGGGGGGGGGGGAGGCACAGCGGGGTGATTGCTGTTTATTTGCTTATTGGCTTATAATATGTCTGTATGCATTTGGCTATCCATCCCTACCATTATGTGCATGTGAAAAAACCTTCTTTTGTGAACTTGTCTATTTGATGTGTTCATGATGATTTGGGTTAAATAGTAGATTTTAATTTCAATGCAGATAAAATCATCATTCTTTTCCTCTATGGTTATTGCCTTCTGTGTCCTATTTAAGATACTCTTTCCTAATGCAAGGTGATTCTCCTATATGGTCTTCAAATAATTTAAATTTAAAATTTCTACTTTTTACTTATAGATAATACCTCTAATTTTATGTATTTGTTTTATGGGTAAACATAAATTCATACTTTAAAATATGAAGAATCTCAGCACAATTTTTAAAAAATATTCCCCTAATATAATATACAATGTCAATTCAAATATTATATGAAATTTCATATATAGCTGGATCTGTTTCTTAATTTTCTATTCTATTCCATGTCTCTATCTAGCTCTACATCAACACCATATTGCACTAGGGCAAAGACCAGTGACAGTCCAATGATGAGCCCTTGATACTGATGACTATACTAATGAGTCTGTGTGCCTGAAATTTCCACTAAGCCTAGAACTTCAGGGTGCTTAAGAGTTACCTCCTGAGAGCCTCCATGTTGCTCAAATGTGGCCACTCTCTAAGCCAAACTCAGCACGTGAATGCATTACCTTCCCCCTAGCAGGACAAGACTCCTGGGAATGAACCTCCCTGATGCTGAGGGATTACTATCAATCACTAGCTGGTGATGCAACTAGAAAAAGACCTTGAATAAAACGGGGATAATGGTAAAGACAAATGAGTTTATATGGCTAAGAGCCTTCAAAAACGAGTCAGGAGGTCATCAGAGGGGTTGTGCTTACACATGCCTCAGCAGGATCCCAGAGACAGCCAAAGTAGATACAACCCCAGGTGGTGGTGCTCCTGAGGGCTGCAGAGACACACAGGTTCTATGGTCATGGCAGATGGCTCTGGAGTTCAGTGCCTTTTGCACTTTGTACAAAAGGCCCTACTTAGTAATTTGTGTTACTGAATGTGATGGAGTTGGACTCAGATGTGACCTTTCTACACACACCTCCTCTGTCACTTTTATTGAACCCGTGGTTGACACTGGGGTTGGTGTATACTCAGGAGACTTGAATCTCTTGACTGGTCATGTGCCAGCTGGGCCCTGAGCCTCAGCAGAATTGCAACACCTACTCTCTGGTTCATTGGACTTACACAGGTCAGCTAACAGGGAGGTGAAGATGGTCAACCACCACACCAGGGAACTGAGAATCTTACAACTGCAAGCAGGAGAATCCCATCCACCAACCATGTCGAGTCTAAGCCCTTTCTCGATTTAGAGGTGGAATGGACATCACCATCCCAGTGTCCATGGGATGAAAGAATAAAATATGAATTAGAGTGGACTTACTGGTATTCTATTATAGAACTATGGTGACTCTAGCAATTGAAGAAACTGTATCATTGATGTGGAGACAGTGGCCATGGTAGTTGCTGAGAGCAGGAAGAGGGAAGAAGAGATGTGTTGTGGGGGCATTTTTGGGGACTTGGAGTTGTCCTAAATGATATTGCAGGGAGAGATGCTGGACATTATATCTCCTGCCATAACCCACTGAATGTACTGGAGGAGAGTGTAAATTATAACGTGAACTATAATCCATGCAGAGCAGCATCGCTCCAAAATGTAGTCACCAAATGCAATGAATGTGCCACAATGAAGAAAGGGAGGTTATTGATGCGGGAGGAGTGGGGTGGGGTGTGGGGTATATGGGAACCTCCTATTTTTTTTCATTTTTTTTATTTTATTTTTTAATTATCTTTTTTAAAGATCACACAAAATGTTACATTAAAACACATTAGAGGTTCCCATATATCCCACTCCCCATCCCCCTCTTATATTTTTTTAATGTAATATTTTTTGTAATCTATGTATCTTTTTAAAAGAGGCAGTTAGTAGCTGGCCACGCGGACGCTGGGGTGCGGGCTCTGGCACCCCCACCTCCAGCCTCACCTACCGCGGGGCCAGCCGCAGCAGGGAGAGGCCGGGCCGGGGCGGAGTGCGGGCTCCCGGGGCAAGTGAGCGCCGAAGTCACCAAATGGATTCCAGTGAATCGAAGACCCAGAAAACGGAAACGAAGGGAGAATGAAGAAGGTTTGAAAAGCTTCCTCCAGACCAGTTCGTCTTGCTTTTGGAGCGGCTTTTGGAGCAGAAGACCCTGCGCCTCCAAACTCTGCAAAGCCTCCAGAGGACATCCCGCCTGGAGATGCATCGCGAAGCACAAATACGCAGAAGCAACAAGACCGTGGAGCGGGTCCTTCAGGAGGGTCAGGCCATGAGCGCGACCTCTGTGGGGAGCTGATGTGCGTGAGGACGCCAGGTGGCAGCAGCTCGCCCACGCCTGCTTTGAGCTGACCGAGGGGACAATGGATGGAGCCTCAGCCCAGGCGGTGGCCGAGACGTTATTCTGAAAAGGAAAGATCACAGAGAAATTACTTTTTCATCCATCCATTCCTTGCCCTGGAGGGCCCAGGATTGTACCGACCCTGGACATCAAAGGAAGGATTAGGTGGCTGCTAAAGCCATCGGCCGGCGTCACGCGTCTCGGTCCTTCTCTTTCCCAGAGGCTGGTGTCAGCCACACGCGGAAAATCCTCAGGCACCAGCCTCCCTCGCAGGCCTTGTGCCCTACTGGACGCGCCGCCTGACACCAGGGAGCTGCGCTCCTCCGGGATTTAAGGCAGTCCTCGGGTGAACGGCCCGAGGGACCCGAGGCGGCAGCAGCCTGCTGAACGTTCTGCATCTGTCCCCTCAGCACAGGCCTCCACATGGATGTCTCTGTAATTCCAGGAAGTCCCGCATTTCTGTATACTGAGCCAACAAGCCCCATTTGATGTCCTCTGGATCATCTCAGACCAATTCTGCAGATTTATTGTGATTTAAAAATATTCAACATTTAGATTTTCCCCAAGATTTTAATATTTTTTTTGCAAATGCACAGGATAAGAATCTAAGCTGTATTAATAAAATACACAATGGAAAAAATAAAAAATAAAAAAATTTAAAAGGCAATTAAATTTTAAAAATTTTGAAAAATAACGTATTGTACTATTATTATTTTTTAATTAATTTTAATATCTCATGGGGAGAGAATAGTCTGTTTAACAAATAGTGCTGGGAGAACTGGATATCCATATCCAAAAGAATGAAAGAGGATGACTATCTCACACCTTAAACAAAAATTAACTGAAGATGGATCAAAGACCTAAAGACCATAAAGCTCCTAGAAGATAACATAGGGAAGCATCTATGAGATCCTATATAAGGAAATGGTTTCAAAAACTTAATACCCAAAGTACCAGCAATGAAAAATAAAATAAATGGGACCTCCTCAAAATTAAAGACTTTTGTGCTCCAAAGGATTTTGTCATGGAAGTGAAAAGGAAGACTACTCATTGGGAGAAAATATTTGAGAACCACTTATCCAATAAGGGTCTAATATCCAGCATATATAAATAAATCTTACACCTCAACAATAAAAAGACAAATAACCCATTTTAAAAATGGTCAAGAGAGTTAAATAGACACTTTTCCAAAGAAGAAACACAAATTACTAAAAAACACATGAAAAAGTGTCCAACATCACTAGCTATTAGGGATATGTAAGTCAAAACTGCAAGGAGTATTATCTTACACTACTAGACTGTCTGCTATTTAAAAAAAAAACAAAAACAGAAAGCTTCAAGTTTTGGGGAGGATGACAAAGAATAGGAAAACTCAGCCACTATTTGTGGGAATGTAGAAAGGTGCAGTCGCTGTGGAGAATGGTTTGGCGGCTCCTCAGGAAGCTAAACATAGAATTGCCATATGATCCACCAATCCCACTACTAGGAATACACCCAGAATTGAAAGTAAGGATGCAAACGGATTTATGGACACTATTGTTCATCACAGCTTTATTCACAATTGCCAAAAGGTGGAAGCAACCCAAGTGTCCATCTATGGATGGATAAACAAAATGTGGTATATATATATGATGGAGAATTACTCAGTTGTAAGAAGGAATGAAGTAGTGACACATGCAACAACGTAGGTGAACCTTGGAAGACCTTATGTTGAGTGAAGTAAGCTAGTCACTAAAGGACAAAAACTACGACCTCATTGATATGAACTAATGATATAAAGCAGATTCACAGAGGTAGAGTCTGGAATATAGGTTACCAAGAAATAGAAAGGGAAGAGAGTGGTAAGCCAATGCTCAGACTGGGCAGAATCTATGATAAGGTGGAGGGTGGCAGTTTGACAGTGAAAGGGGGAAATGGTTGGGTGCAGCAGTGTGAGTGGGTTGATGGTGCTGGAGTGTGAGTGTGAGCAGGGTTAGGGATAGGGTTTGGGCCATCCATGGAGCTGTGGGGAGGGATGGAAGAAAGAACAGATAAACTCTGGGGAGGATACAGACTGTGATTAAGTATACAATTGTTGGGGTTTTCTTTTGTTATCTGTGACAGGGGTACAGGCTGTCAGTGATGAGGGAATGTATAGGGAAGGGTACACCTGGGGCATGCCTGTATGAAATGTGTTCAAGTTGTCATAGGGTGTTATCTCAGTGGATGGAGACCTACATACAGTACACAGCAAAATGTTGAACTCCTATCCTGGGGAGTCCTGCTACATTCTCAAATAGAGTGGCAAGAATCTCTAGAGTACATAGGCAAAGCCTAAGGAAATGTAAAGAGACCAATATGCCAAGCCTATGATATTAATGTATGTACTTATGAACGTTACCCTTGTAAAATTGAAACTTAGCCTAATAACAACTAATGCCTAAGAATTACCTCCTGAAACCCTCCCTGTTCTCAAATGTGGCCTTTCACTAAGCCAAACTCAGCAAATACATTCAGTACCTTTCCCCAGATGTGGATATGACTCCCAGGGATGAACTTCCCTGGCACTGAGGGATTAATAGCAAACACTAACCAATGATGTATTTGTAAAAAGACCTTGATTAAAAGGGAGAAATATTAAATACAAAGGAGTTTCTATGGCTAAGAGATTTCAAAGTGAGTCCAAAGGGACTCTCAGAGGTTACGCATGTGCACGACTTAGGCAGATCTCACTAACTGCCATAGTAAACAAAACTGAAACATAGGTGCTCCTGAGGACTCTAGAGACATCCAGACACCATAGGCATGTCACACAACCTATGAAATCAGCACCCCATCAGTGGGCCTTACCTTGGAATATATGATAATCTATTTTCCCAATGTAATAGAGTAAGACTTACTTATAATTTCCCTTCTCATGATTCTTCTATCCCTTTTATTTGAACCTACAATTAGTACTTCACTTATTAAATATGTGTCCCAGAGACTTAAATTTTCAGTCTGTTCCCATGTTGGTTGAGTTTCAAATCTCAGCAGAATGATAATGATGGACAATCCCCATCCCAAAACACAGAGACTATCTACAACTGCAAGCAAAACAGTTCCGTCCATCTACCCCATAATATCTAAACTCCCTCTCAGTCTGAAGCACGGTGGGCATCAGCATCCCAAAATCCTCAAGATTGAGGAATGAACAAATGTAAGGGGGGAATACGAGTATAGACCAAAGTAGACTTATTATTGTTACTGTAATGGAAGAACTTGTACAATTGATATCAATTGTAGATAGGTAGTAGTTGCTAGAGGTTCTGTAAGGAGAGGGAGGAAAGTATGGATGGAACATCAGGAAATTTTAGGGCATTGGAATTGATCGGCAGTATATTACAATGATGGATACAGGCCATAATAGATTTTGTTAAATTCTATAAAACTGTACAACACAAAGTGTAGACTGTAATGTACACTATAGACCTTGGTTGATAGCAATATTTGTTCATCAATTGTAACAAATGAACCACAATGAATGTAAGATGTTATTAATAAGGGAAAACAGGGAAGGGGAAGGGGTGGTATATATAGGAAGCCCATATACCCTCAATGTAACTTTTATGCAACTTCTCTATAAATAACGTTTGTTATATGGGGGGAAACAGATAAAAACAACAAAAGGTGATGCTCATGCTGCTCTTCCAGGTACTTAGGAGAGCCACTGTCTCAAGTAGATAGATGTGGGAGTCACAGGAAGGGAAGACAGGAAACAATTTTAACCAGTTTTTCTGGTCATGTCTTAATACATTTGAGTTCCAATTAGATTTGAACTTTGACCTCTGCGGTAAGTACTTGATTATGCATTTAATTTAAACATGACTACGTAAGCAACCAATTCAATTAATACATCACATGCACCTGTGTTAACTTTGCAATCTCCTCATGAAGGGCTTGGTGAAGCGCTCCATTGTGTTATCCAGGTGTGATAGGCAGAGTAATGGCCTTCCAAAGACGTCCAAACTCTATATGGCAATATGGATTTGGCAGGTGTGATTAAATTAAGGATCTTGAGATGGAGGAAAGTAATCAGATGAGTCCTTAAAAGTAAAAGAGACAGTGATGATGAAACTAGAGGTTAGAGTAACTGGATGGGCTACAGTCTTTGAAGATGGAAGGTGGTCATGCAACTAGGAATGCAGGCTGCCTCTAAAAGCTGAAAAATGCAAACAACAAATTCTCCCTGAGAGCCTCCTCCTAGAAGGAGCTCAGCCTTGCCAATTGTGGTTGTTTTGTACAGCACCAATAGAAAACTCTAATATACCTGGAAAATCAACATGCTTTGATCCAATTCAACTCCTCCCTCCCTTTTGTTGATTGGATGTAGTTTCCTAATTCTAATGAGTATCTGTTTCAGAATTTGTTTCTTTATATCCCATCTTTAACACTAATTGCAGAGAATTTTCTTATGGAATTTTCTCTTTTTCTGATAGATCAAAGTCCAAAATTTAAGTACACAATTATAATATACAGGCCCTTCTCTCTAATTGTTTTTCTTTTGTTCATGTCTGTGTAATGAAATTACTCTCCTTTAATGGAATTCTCAGCAAACTGTTGGCTGCAGATAGCTGTATTCTGGGAAAGGCTTTTTCCCCCCTGTCCCTTTTCTTCTACCTCTGATACTCTTTCATTGCTCTCTCTCTCTAGCATGCCTTAAGGAACAGGTTTATATAATCCATTTCAGCGTTTTGCTGAAAGAGAAAAACTTGACTGCCTTGAAAAAGCATTTTCTTTGCTGTTGAAGTTACTGGTTCTGTGGAAATTTGTGTCACATAATCAGACCTCCTCTGTGATTATGACGTCTGGATTTTTTTTGTGAAATCATCACATTCACACTGTGTGTGGGCCACATCCAAGGGACGTGAATGAAAGGAACTGTTATCAATTTGTCTTCAGATACTGGAGGAATGTACTTTCCTTGGCGAGCAGAGATTAAGTTTATGAAGTAGGGGAAGAAGGTGTGGTGTGAACTTCATGGGAACTTGAGAGGTACACACCAGGTGCAGGAAGAAAAGATGAGAAATTGGAAGATGGAACCTGGAGCAAAGAACCACAAAAACATTCATTCTGGAAGAGGGAAAGAAGTTCAAAGGAGTGTGGGGATGAGGGAGGAAATAGTCCTATAATCAATTCTGTTGAATTTCATACTGTATTAACATTTCTTCATAACTGTTGGAGAAAAACAGTGCTCACTAGGACATGAAGACTGATATGACCACAGGCAGAGAAAGAATTTATTGAGACGCTCTCCCAAGGGAGGGGGTCTGAAGAACAGACTTCAGCCCCCCCACCAGCATGGTAGGGGTCTGAAAAGAGATTTCAGCCCACTCCTGGAAGGGGAGATTTGAATTTACATAGAACTTTCCTAGGTGGGGAAATGATAGTCAGTGGGTGGGGGTTGAGGATCCAAGTGAGGTACAGGGACCTATAGGAAGCCCTAGAGGTAAAAATTTTCCCTGATAATTACTAGAGAATAGTGGGTTAGGAAGTTATGGTTTCTTGGAATGCTGCAGAAGCAGATGTTTCTTTGATCTGTGAGGTAATGGGTTTATTTCCCTCTGATATGTAAATAGTGAAGGTTTCCATCTCCCTCTGATATGCAGGTAGGGGTAGTAAAGATCTCCATCTTCCTCTGATATGCAGATAGTGAGGATCTCTATCTCCCTTTATTCCTGTCTCTACGTGGTTTCCTTGTTTAACCTGTGGGAAATTGCCATGCCCTCCAACACCAGGGAGGGGGGTTGCCTTTTCCCAGTACATATCAGGGGGAAATGAGCTACAACTTGTTAATTATTGCAAGCCTCTAACAGTAATCATCCAAGATTCTATGATTTCCACATGTCACCAATTTTCATATTCATTAGCAGAATGTATTAAAACAATATTAGTCAGCGGCTCAATCTAGAAGGAAATTTCTGACTGTTCCTCATCAACTAGTTAATATTTCTTCTCTAGTTCAGTACTTACTATAGTTATCCAAGTAACATGTCTTTAATTCTGAAAAAGGAAGAAAAGCAGAAGTCAGGTTAAACTACAAGTGGCAAAATGAGCACACAATTTAAGCTGCTTTTATATTAATACATGCAGCTAAAATTTTAGAGGTAGAGTTTGTTATTATTGGGCTAGCACACATTATGTCAGGAGTTATTTATAATTCTGGCAAGCAAGAAAGCTGATGGAAAAATCTCTGGCTAATGAAAATCCTTTTCTTTTTTAAAGATCCATGGAAGAGATCCATGACAGAATGAAAAGTCATGAGGGAAAGGAAACATCATGCTATTTTTGTTCTGCTCTCATGTTTTTTCTTTCTCTCTTTTTCCTCTCCTTACAGAAAGAAAACAAAGGATTTCTTCCTTTACAGGTCAATGAATCAAGGAACTGGGTCTGTGGAAGCTCACAAATTAATGCTTTGCCCATGTGGTCTCAGACAAAAGTAAACAGTTCTTACATTCAAAATGGATGAATAATAAATGGCCATAGACTTGATAGTTTTGGAAACTTAAGGTAAACATTTGGTGAATTTTCACTGAAAACATTAAAATATTATTTCAAGGTCCTATTTTTCACAAGAAATTTGAAGACTGAGAAATGTTTATAGAGGTTCTCATTTGCTAGGTTTCTTCAAATATATGTGAAATTTTTTGTATGGAAATCTATACTACTAGAAAACATATTCTCAGTTATTTTTCCTTCAACTGATTTACAACAACATCACAATAATCAACAAACTTTTTCCTTTATAACAAATCTACCATGGCCACTTTTCAACAGAGTCTAGGTTAGCCCAGCTGCCTGAGGCCAGCAGAACAGAAACCCAGTAAAGAGAAACCTTGAGATTCTTGGAAATATGCATGTTTTATCTGGGCTTAATTAAAATATTTTATATTCATCTTTGGGTAAAGCGTTCAAAGTTTCTATAATTTATGCATCTGACTATTATGCCATAAAGACAATTCTCACTATAAAAATGACTAAAGAGAAATCTGTGGAAGTCTGCATATCTATTTATAATGCCCCTCCCAAATAAAGCTCTTCCTTCAGCTTGAGTTAACTTGCTCCAGACACTCACTATTAATTGGACATAGGAAAATCAGGATCTGTAAGTTGCCTTGGTGCTCAGTATCTGGAAGGGGGGAAAAGGTCTGTCGATGTTTGAGTGACCAATTCGAGACTCAGATTCTCTTTCTTAGGAAACTGGGTACGAGTTATGTGGCAAGTCCTATCAGTTACTCTTCCAAAATGTTTCTCACATCCATGCACTCCTATTCCTTTAGCCCATGACCACTCTATCCAAGCCCCCATCATCTTCCTGTTAGGCCTAGGCCACAGCCTCCTTACGGAGTCTTTCCACTGCCCCTGCTGCCCTCTTAAAATCCATTTTCCATGCAGCAGCCAGAGTGACCTTGTGATCTGCTGAAGTACGTTTAACATTACCTTCCAAACTCCAGGATTTCCAAAGTCAAACATTTTACTCTTCTATATTGTCTGGATATTCTTAGGAAGTCTTAAGACATATAGGCCACTATTTTAACAGAAGTCCTGACTTTTTCCCCCTTTTTATGTCTAACTGGACTCTGCTTCCCTTGACAATGCAGTCTCTGCCTTTACCAGCACTCTCTCATCTTGCTTCTAGTTTATATCCAACCATTCAAAGGCAATGGCATTCTAGTTTATATCCAACCATTCAAAGGCAATGGCATTCATTTTCAAGAGAAAAGTAACTACAGACCCACAGTAGTTCCCAGACTTGGCTGTGATTATAATCACCTGGAGAATTTCAGAATCACTTAATTGATTAGTTGCCTGCCTTCTTCCTCTTCCTAAAGATTATGATTTAATTACCCATGGGTGTGGCCAGGGTATTGCTCTTGTTTTTGTTTTTGTTTTTGTTTTACTTTTCAGGTTTTTTAATCTAAGAAAGCAAAATTTTAAAAGTTATGTTTGAACAGGGGGTATTGTTTTTATACATTTTTTTGGTGTCTGGGAGTTCTTTTTTTTTTTTAAACAACTTATTTATTTATTTTTAAAGATTTCTCTCCCCTTCCCTGCCCCAGTTGTCTGCTCTCTGTGTCTATTCACTATGTGTTCTGTGTCCGCTTGTATTCTTGTCAGCAGCACCCGGAATCTGTGTCGCTTTTTGTTGCATCATCTTGCTGCGTCAGCTCTCCGTTTGTGCGGTGCCACCCTGGGCAGGTTGCACTTTTTTCACGCTGGGTGGCTCTCCTTAAGGGGCGTACTTCTTGCAGGTGGGACTCCCCTACACAGGGGACACCCCTACGCGGGGACACCCCTGCATGGCAGGGCACTCCTTGCACACATCAACACTGCGTGTGGGCCAGCTCATCACACTGGTCAGGAGGCCCTGGGTTTGAACCTTGAACCTCCCATGTGGTAGATGGATGCCCTAACCTTTGGGCCAAATCCGCTTCCCTCTGGGAGCTCTTAATACACAGCTCATGTTGAGAATCACAGTGCAAAGAATAAATCTGGAATGACCTGAACTTCCTCCCTATTTCTAGGAGTAATTGTTCAAGCAGTCTTGACCCTTTCCTTAGTTTTGCCATCCCCTTAGTGTCCTTCGCTTGAATACTGCTTTCCCCAACACATAGCCCCCAAAGTTATATGTGGCTCTACTTTAAAGTTTCAGCTGTAGCAAGGGCAAGCTCCATTTTCTTTATTGTCCTTTCTACCTGAGAATATTAGAGCTGAAAGGGATTTTTTAAATTAGTCTAATCTAACCCTGTCTCTTGATAAGTGAGAAACTTGAGGCAATGAAGGAAGTAGCCTAAGGTCCATTTAGCTAGTTCTTGCCAGTGGTAGAACTGCTGATTCTCCATTCATTGTCAATTATGAAACTGTCCCTGAGGAATGACAGTGTTACTGTGACCCTATTAGACCCTATTAGAATTGTCTTACAATTCTATAAATTGTGGGGATAAACAAGTCCAAATTCCATAGGGCGGCTGCAAGTCAGGAACTCCAATGTAGGTCCTCCTTGAGTTCCCCAGAAGAAGCTGACTGCCTAAAGGAGAGATAGGAATTCTCCATTTGAATGCTGAAATCACTTCTCCTTTAAAAGTCCTTCAACTGATTGGATGAAAGATCTCTCATTGCTGAAAACAATCTTCTCAGTTGATTGCAGATGGACTCAGCCATTGATGCAATCAACTCACTGATGATTAAAGTCTACTAAAATGTACAGCTAACCCAGTGATTGCATAACCTAACAACTGGAGACCATTACCCGGTGGAGTTGACACCTTAGTCTAACCATCACAGACTCTAAGAGCCTAAAGGCTCTTAGTCACAGTTTGAATACATAAAAAAGGAAATTCACCTCAATGATATAATTTCTTCCATTGCTAGAGTCACAATAATATAGTAGAATACCAGTAAGTCCACTCTAATCCATATTTTATTCCTCCATCCTGAGCACCTTGGGATGGCGATGTCCACTTCACCTCTAAATCAAGAGGGGGCTGAGATCCCACATGGCTGATGGATGGATTTCTCATGCTTGCAGCTGTAGACTCTCTCAGTTCCCCAGTGTGGTGGTTAACCATCCTCACCTCCCTGTTAGCTGACCTGGGTAAGTCCAACAAACCAGAGAGTAGGAGTTGCAACTCTGCTGAGGCTCAGGGCCAAGCTGGCACATGGAGACAGTGGCCATGGGAGTTGCTGAAGGCAGGAAGAGGGAAAAAGAGGTGTGATAATTGGGGCATTTTCAGGACTTGGAGTTGTCCTCAATGATATTGCAGGACATTATATATCCTGCCATAACCCACTGGATGGACTGGGAGAGAGTGTAAACTACAACATAAACTATAATCCATGCTGTGTAGCAATGCTCAAATACATAACTCATCAAATGCAATGAATGTGCCACACTAATGAAAGAAGTTGTTGATGTGAGAGGAGTGGGAGGTCTGGCAAAGGGCATATATGGGAACCTCTTATATTTTTTAATGTAGCATTTTATGTGAGCTCTATATCTTTAAAAAAAAAAAAGATAATAAAAAAATGATTAAAAAAATAAAAGGAAATCCTTTTGACTCAGCAAAACTCAAACAGAGACCATTAGAAGGAATCAGGATTGTCTTCTGGTTATATAGTCAAGCCTTCCTAGGACTATAGTCAGCAAATGGCAGAGGCACAGGAACTCAGACAATCATTCCCCCTCCATTTCCTTCCCTGCCCCGGTATGTGCACACAGGCGCACATGCATATCTGTCTGTCTCCAGGCTATTTTCTCTGCTTCACCTGGCAACTTGATGATAGATGACTGCCCCTGCACCTGTCTATAAATGTCCCCAAGGTTTGAGCACTAACTGAACATAACAAATACCTCTTCTCCATTTCAGGTTCTTAAGAGCATGAATCTGTCAGTCCCTTAGGTCTGATGTCCACCCATTCTCTTCCAGTAATGAGCAGGGAGCAGTGTCCAGTTGTAAGAATAGGGGTAAAGGGTAACATTGTAATTTGGAAAAGTTCAGAAAGCAAGTCTCAGAAATGAGGATATGTAACATACATACTAAACAATAATCTTAACTTCATTTGTTGGAACAAACTATCAAATTTGCATAATAAGAACACTTCAAAGTTAGTTTCTCTTTCCCCATATAACATTGTGAGATTGATAGCTTATGTAATTGGGATTCCTGGCCGGTTCCGTATTAAAAACTCTATTCCAGAAACATTGATTTTTTAAATTGCTCTCAAGAGATATTAAGGAATTCAATAGCTCAAAGCTGAATTGGATCAGAGAATACGTTTCCACTTGCATGTTTAATCCAGCTAACAATACAGCAGAGTAGCAAGCCCAAGCTTTCTTCTTTCATCAACCTCACCTGAAAACATTGACCAGTGAAATTGATTCAAATGGAATAGTGTTTCTCAGAGTGGTTTTTTGGACCAGCAGCATTAGTGTCACCTGGAAACTTGTAGAAAACAATCTGACTCTAGTCCAAACCTACTGAATCAAAAACTGAGGGGGGAAGGCAAGGGAATATGTGTTTTAAACAGCACTCCAATCAGTACTGATACATTCTAAAGTTTGAAAACAACTAGAACAGAAAGCTAATAAGGTCAGTGCTGCTAGTTCAATCTAGTATAAGCTAGACATCTATTCACACAGGTAAAGGGATGGAACAAGCATGGAAAATGTCATGAATAAACCTAACCTTATTTTGGTTTTGCCTTTACTAGTACTTTGGTATTGAGCAAATTACCTGATATGTCAAAAACCTTAGTTTTTTTCATCTTAAATTATAAAATAAAGAAAATGATATAATAATGTTTTTGCAAATCAAAATATGGAGTGATGTATAATTGTGGTTTTTTTACCAAAATTTTTTAAATAGTTGGTAACATAATTTTTATACCCCTAGACTACAACCATCCCAATCCTGATGAAGAGAAATAGGAAATATAGAAAGAATAACTCAGTTTCAAATTAAAAGGAAATTTCAGGGAAGCGGCTGTGGCTCAATCAGTTGGGCTCCCTTCTACCATATGGGAGGCCCTAGGTTTGCATCCCAGGGCCTCCTTGTGAAGGCAAGTTTCGCTCACAAGCACCATGGAGAACCGACTCAGCAAAGTGACGCAACAAAAAGGGAGAGAAGTAAAAACACCAAAGAGCCTGCAGCGAATGGACAGAGAGCAGACAGCAAATAAGCTGCAAGGGGGAGGGGAATAAATTTTTTTTTAAAAAAAGGAAATTTCAACAAATGTTACTATATGTATATACATTTATATATAACTCCCAGATGTTGTCGAGTGTTGGAACTTTTTGTTATAGAAGCCACATATACAGCTGATGATAGGGCTAACTCTTTGCAATATTTATTAAAATTCTCTCTCAAATTCCTTAAGAAACATTCAGAGATATTAGTACAGAAAGGTCTAAAAATAAATTTCACCAAACAAGCCTTTGACAGCAAGCAGTTTTATTTTGTTTGTTGGTTGGTTGGTTTTTTAATAGGAGGTACCAGAGATTGAACCCAGGACCTCATACATGGGAAGCAAGTGCTCAACCACTTGAGCCACATCCACTCCCCAGCAAGCAGCATTTTGAAGACCGTTAAAATATGTGTGTGTGTTTCTGTGTGTATATATGCATGTATGTATGTATATAATATATGTATATATAACAGCCATCTTTCAAGACTAGTTGAAGAATGGATTCTTGCTGAATGTGGGAGGATTTTTCAAGTCTAAGATTATGTGATGATGTTTGTTATTTTAACTCTCTTGTACTTCCTAGATGATTTGTGAGTATGAATATATTGAATGAACCAAATAGAATATTTGCCAAGGCAAACTAAAAGACTATTTTTATATCCATTTTTCAAAGGATATAAATACTAGGTTAACTTTTAAATGCATGATGCTTTCTGCACCAGCACATTGCATTAGAAGCTTGCCACCAAGGCAGTTCGGGGAATAAAGTCTGAATCTGTAATTTTGATTAAATAGTTACCATTCTATAAGCAAAATGATCTTAAGGATGATCTTTGCTTCTAGACAGTTTACTTACTATATGTCAGAGTATTTACCTAGTATTTTAGATATTTTGGGATTTTTATATTATTTTAAATAGCACAGGCTTACAATTACTGATTAATTGACCAATCATGTAACAAGCATTTATTGAAAGCCTATCATGTGCCAGGCCCTGGAATAGGTACTAGAGATAGAGTCAACCTAACACATGCATCCCTGAACTCAGCTCAGACTATAAAGACAGAAAGATCATCTCAGGAGCCAGGCACACTTCCCCAAAGGTGTGACTTCAACCTGAGACTTGAAGGAGTAAAAATTATTCAATAATGGTAAGATTACAGCAAACAGCCCTTAATATATTCTAAATTCCCTTTATATCTTATCTCATTTAATCCTAATTACAACCCCTGAAGTCGGTTCTGTTATTATCCCAGAGTACAGGTGAGAAAACTGAGATATAGAGGGGTTCAGTAACTTGCCCAAAGTCATACAGATGGCACATGGTCGAGCCAGGCTCCACAGCAAGCCTTCTGTCTCCAGAGTGCACACTCTTAGTCAGCGCCCCTACACTACTCCATTGGCTGGTGGTAAAAATAAATGCAAGATCATAAAGAACCTTGGAAGCCCCGTCCAGGGATTCAAACATTTTCCTAGGAGCAACAGGAAACAGAGAAGGATTTTAAGCAGGGTAGTGACAAGATTAGATTTTCTTTTTTAGAAATGTAAAGTAAGTGTTAAATAATTTCATGAAGAAAAATGAAATGGAGGGGAGGATGACAAATGGTTTTTTGTTCTGATTATAGATTTCTCATTTAACATTTACTTAAACCTCTAAGAACCGTTTAAATCCCTCCAGAAAATATCAAAGTAAGAACTCCAGACAAACTCTTTTAGTGTAATCCCTTCTTAACAGGATAGTCACGATGTCATTCCCTTCCATTATCTTAGGATGCTGCACCAAGAATGTTCCAAAAGGTTCCTGGCAACTTAAAAGAGCAATGACAGGAAAATGGACCCTGCGCTGTGCTGGGAGGACAAGAGGTGTGCATGAAGATGCAGGCCTTGGGTCAGGAGTTTCAGAGGCCAGGACGCTGAGCAGAAGATGACAACAGGAAAAAGGAGGTGATGAGAAATGATACAGGTGAGAAAGGAGATCATAAAAAGAAAATGTTGTATAAATATGATAGACCAACAGTATGTATGTGATAAGCCCATTAAAACCAATTGTGTATTTGGAAATTAAAAATTAGCCTTCTCTGTTACCTACAAATGAAGCAGAAGGCCACACATGTAGCACTGGGCCACTTGAAATGGCAATTTGCCAAGATAAAGTTCAGCTTCTTAGATTCTGCACATGATTGAGCAGAGGAAATCAAATAGAGGGGTTGAAGCTAAATTTTACATGAGGGTGAAAGTATAAACTATTAGAAAAGTCTGAAAAGATAAATATTTTTTTCTTTTAAAATGCATGAGGGATTATCAACTCAATAAAATCTGCATATGCAAATAATGAATCAAAAGTTCTATTAGAGGAAAACATAAGAATAATCAGTCCTGTACTGAACTGAAAACATCTAAGAGAATCCACAACAAAGCCTTTTATTAGTGGAGAAATTCACATTAAATATGCCTCCAGGGTACTTCCAGTTTTGTTTCTGTTTTACTCATTGGTAGTTAAAATACCAATGGCAAAAGTAAGAAATTCTTGCCAAGGTTTCAACTTGATTTATAGCAGTGCTCCTTAAGTGATGACATGTGTTTGACATCCCAGATCCCGTAAGAAAGATACCTGTGAGGACATTTGGTGGCCTTTCCCTGGAGGAAGACACAGTTTCTGAAGACTGTCTCCCTACCACAGGGGACATACGTCAGAGTGAGCATCTCCTGAGGGTCCTTCTCACATAAGCATAGAATTTGAGTCCATTTAGCTCAACGCCCACGTGTTCCTGGGTGTCTGATACTGGGCTCTGTGTCTACTGATGTGCTTATGGGGATCTCTATAATTTTTCAACAAATCATTGACAGAAAGAAGCCTAAAGATACTGGGCTCAGACTTATGCTTCTGAGGAACTTTACTTTGGATTTTAGCCTATGTTTAAATCTCATGACGTTTTATTCATAGGCAAAGAACACTGGTCCCAAGGAAAACAGTTCTGTTCTTGAGGCTCTCTTTCTTTTAGCACATGTAGTTCAGGCCAAAGGACCAGGTCCTATTTGGTGACAATGTTTTTTCAAGGCAGTTAGAGACTTGACTTTGAAATTTACTCAAAGTGTGTGTGTGTCTATGGGTACACGTATCCATATATAGAGATATATATACACACCCGTATTTTAATTCAGAACTTCGTTTTTCTTTTGAATATATAATTTTGTGGTTTTCAGCTTTTCAATATGAATTAAAATTGGCTATGTTTGTCTTCTCTTTTCATTACTATTCCAACCCTCTTGAGACTAGCTCTCTTACATAAAACAGATTTTCCTTTACTGTTCCTTCTACTTTGGATTTGAGCCTCTGAAATTTGGGGCCGGTAACTGATTCCTCTATGCAAGAATAGACCACAAAATGATGATGATCATAAATCACATGGACTGGCGTGAATCTCTCTCGGTATGTGATAAAAAAGGAAACTGAGTGGGGAAATTTTGTATTTTCTGGTAAAGTAATTGAAATCTTTGAAAGCCTGGAACAATAAGAAGTTTTTTCCACCTATAAAGTTTGGCTTGAATAAAATTTCTTTCCTTGATATAGTACTTCAATAATTTGTTTTATTTTTAAAACAGAACATGAACTCCCAGAAAAATGAGCCAAGAACATGAACAGACAAAGAAAAGGAAATGACCTTTGGACACATGAAAAGATGTTCAACTTAATGATAATGAGATAAAAGTACTGTTAAGACTACAAAGAAAAGCCTTGTTTTATCATCTATTAGTCTGGCAAAGATTTAAAAGCTGCCTATAATACTATTTTGGCAAAGAGGTAAGAAGATGCATTATTATCTATTGCTGGTGACAATACAAATTAGTTCAACTTTTGGAGGTTAATTTGACAATATATGTCAAAATTAAACGTACATGTATCTCCTGTAGTGAATTTTCATCTCTAGAAATTTATCTTACAGAAATCCTATAATACATACCTAAATACGTATATCCATAGTTATTTATTGCAGCATCCATGTATTGGCTATGCAGCTATTAATGAGAATAAGGCAGAACTATAGAAGTTACATTAACTGACAAAAGCAAGATGCAGAACAGTATGTAAAGTACATCGCTGAGTGTGTAAAAGAAAATGAAGCTATATAAACATGTGCGTGTTGTATATGCATGGATTCGAAGTATGAGAACCTGGCAACATCATTTAGCACTGAGGAGGACTGGACATACTAGGAGACTTAAGTGAATTAAAAGTTCACTTTCACTTTGTACATTTGGGGGAATTTTTTTAACCATTTTCACAATTACTTGTTTTTTGTTTGGTTTTGTTTTAGGCTTGTTTTGGTTTTTTTTTTTAAAACGAAACTTAAAAACTAAAAATTGGGAAGCGAATGTAGCTCAGTGTTTGAGTGCTTACTTCCTATGTACAAGGTCCTGGGTTCAATCCCCATATCTCCTAAAAATAAAAAATATAAAAGTAAAAAATTATGTCTTTAGTTTCTTGAGACCTAAAGGACATAGCTCCCTTTTAGGAGTAAAAATGTCAGTTTAGATGAAGGAGCTTTATTCCTCAGCTTTAAATTTGATGAAAATAGCATAAAGAAGCCCTTTAAGAAACACATGATTTATCTTATGACTATTTCATGATATTGCAATTGACTGAAAATAATTAATTTAGAAAATTTATTTTTTTGTCTACATAGCAACAAAATATTACACTCCAATGTTTCCCCAATCAATACATATCCTGATGATGATTATCCACTTATAGCCGCTCTCACCTGGATGGTGCTAATTCTGACCCATTTCCTCTTCTCCTGTATGAGTTAGATAATAAATATTTTAGGATTTGGGGCCAATGAGCAAAATTGAGAACAGTATTATATACTTATATAACAAAAGAGAAAACAAATTTTCACTAATTATTTATTGACAAAATTCAAATATAATGACAATAATAGAAAAATTTTTTAAGTCTACTAATGAGGAGAATAGAATTCTGTTTGGGGGGGATAACATTTTCCTAATTAGTGTTCAAAGTTAGTATTCTGTACCATCAAATTAATTGAACATGTTCATCAGTAAAAACGTTCCTATCTTGTAGGTAAAACAAAAATAGTTTGATCTGTCAGATTTGACTCATGGGCTATAGTTTGCCACGCCCTGATTTCAAGACCATTGCCCTCATTTCCAACCTACCTTCTTGTACCTTCAGGATACTCTCAATAGCCAAATCCTCTCAGCCTCAGAGATAGTGCTAATCTCTAATCTGGCCAGTCCATCCCCTGCAACAATTTCACCTCACTTAGAGGAGAGAACAAAGCACAAGCTCCTAGTCCTGCGTGCCAGATCACCCTGGTCTGGTCCTTGTCTCTCCTCAAGGCTCATCCCATCCTCTCCAACCCTCAGCCCCTCTCTCATCCCAGTCTCACAGGCAATTTTTGCTTTCCTGACTCTGAACTACCTCCCGAGACACAACATGCTGCCTTATTGCTTTACTGTCTCAAATCTGTTCCTTCTCTGCCTGGGGCACTTCCCTACCTTTCTGTCTGATGAGCTCCCAGCCAGCACACTCTGCGCAGCACTCCCTCTTTCTGGGAGCCTGGTTCCCCTCCACCTGCCTCAACCCATCAGAATTAGTCATTTCACCACTCATGCAGTTTGCCTGCACTTCTACTTCTGATTGGGTAGCACTTTATTAAATTTGTTAATACTACTTGTCTGTTGTCATTCCTATGTCTAGTTTATCCATGTCTAGCCCTTAGAATACTCAATTTTTGTTAAAGTTAAAGGTAACTTTTATCAATATATAGCCATTTTGATGATAAATACAAATGAGCCCACCACCCAGTCATTTGGCATTTATGGTGCTAATAATGTCCCATGTTTTGTTTTGGGGTTAAATAAGCAAATCCTTCAGACTGCCATCTTTCAGTTGTGTTTGAACAATCAAGAGTTCTCCCTTTTGATTGAGTGTCTAGACCTTTGCAAGCACAATTATAGGTAAAGGCTAATGCTTATTCTCAAACAGCTGCAAAGTCCAGCTCTCCATTGTGAGGCTTTGTTCATGTACATGTACCATACTTGCAGGAAGGGTTAAAGCATAAGTGCCAAGTACTGCTATAAAATTTAATCCAAGCTCAGGGTAGGGATGGAGGGTTGGTATGGAGGAAGAGGTCATGAATAAATCCTTAGAAAGTGCTGAAGACTCCATCCACATGCACACTCACACATACACAGTCACACAAAAAAATTATTCATTTGCACAAGTAAAATTTTTGTTAATGCTGTTGCTCTCTTCATGGGTTCCCAGAAGAATTTTCCACCAAAGCATCTTTAGTTTGTGCCTCTATATTGATCTGCCTGTATTGTGTATAATTTTTAGGACTGCAGCATGCCAGAGTACTTCCCTGCAGTTGTGGGTTCCTGTGAGTCAGCTTACAATAAAATGGCACACAACAGAATTTTCCAAATGAGCCTATTTTCTGATGAAGACTGATAAGGAATTTGATGACTTTTGCTGAGGTTGAACCTTGTGTATGTTAGGATATTCATCCTCATCTTTACTTATTCATCAACTCTCTGAGCTCAGATCTTATAACCTCAGGGAAACAGCTTTGACCTCACCCCAGAGCAAAGTGGATCCCCTGTTTAGGTGCTGTGCCAGCTCTCTGTTCTTGTCCTTCATAAGGGAGAATATTTGATTAATCTGTCTCATTCATAATGAAACCATTCACCCGCTTGCAAAAGTCTCATTCTTCTCCTTTCACTAAACCACTCCCTTAACGTACTTAAGAAAGCCAACTATAACTGGCCCTGACTGAAGGCTCCTTGTTCCAAGGACTAGGGCATGTGCAGAAGTATACAAACTTTAATCTAGGGAGTGAATGTGGCTCAAGCAGTTGTGCACCCACCTCCCACATGGGAGGTCCCAAATTTTGTTCCCAGTGCCTGCTAAAGAAGACGAGCAAACACCACAACAAGCAGATGCCACAAGAGCAAGACACTGCAACTAGCAAGATGTCACAACCAGCAAACTCCGCAACCAGCAGGGAGCAGAGGTGGCTCAAGCACTTAGGCACCCACCTCCCATATAGGGACCAGTTTCTGGTACCTCCTAAAGATGATGAGCAGACAGACAAGGGAGTCATCTCTTGGGGTGGGGTGGGGGGAATAAAAATAATAGTAATAAAAAATAAAAACTTTAATCTAAAGTAACCTACTTCAATCTAAAGTAACCTAATGACATCCTGCCTTTAAAATCCCCACCCATTTATCATGCTAAGGATGCCATTTTCTCATCATGTTGTATGAGTTAGTGTGATGGACAACTGTGTGTGCCCTCCTTAACTCCACCGCAAACACTGCCCATATTACACAAACTTCCAGACCTACCCCCAACAAAAACCCTTCTTTAGCTCAGGAAGACAGACTTGCACTTGCTCCTATCTCCTTGTTTGCCTGCCTTGCAATAAAAACTCTTTTCTTGAAATCCTGGTGTTACGGTATTGACTTCTGTGTGCATTGGACAATGAGCCCTCTGTTTGGTAATAAGTCCATGAAAGCAGAATCCAATATGTGTTTTCTTCATTGTGTCCACACACCTACATAGTGCCTAGAGATGTATATGCTCAAGAAATACTTGTTGAATTAATGGATAAATGAATGTTGAATGTCTTTAGTTCATTTAGCTACTGGTTCTTAAGAGGAAGACCACTATTTCTTAAGTAGTTTACATCAGAGACAGTCTTATTATTGGGGGACAGAATAGCAATATAAAATAACGATAGAGTTTCCCACGTTCAACTCATTTATTTTACTTAAAAAAGCAAACAAAACAATGGAAACCCAGAGAGCTTATTTCACTTACCTGGATTCCTATAAGACCTATTGAAAGAGTTTGGAGGCTACATCTCCACCATTCAATTTGGTGATAATTTATCATACCACTTACCTTTCCACAGTTTGAGACTTCACTCACGGTTTCCAACTCCCACCCCCACTTTGGCTTGCATGTCATGGCTTTGGCTCACTTACTCCAGCTCTGACTCTAACATGTCCATTTAGTTTATTTGCCCACCATCATCTCATTCACTCTTTCTCAGTGACCCAATTCCAACCCTTAAGAGTGAGACAAAATCTGATGGCCATAAAATGTGTCTGTTGTCCAATCTAGTCCAAACAGCTGTAGTCTTAAGAAGGAATGCATCACAAGGTACCTGAAGGGATAGAAAGAATTTCTAAGATGCTTGTGTGGGAGAGGGTGTAGTTACATGAGAAACGCAATTTTAGGCAATTTTAACAACAGATGCCATATCTTTGTTGGGAATTAATTTAGTCTGAGCCTCATTATGCAGGAAACATTCTTAGCTTGTCATTGTCTATTGTTTTGTTTATACTTTAGCTGGTAAAAAAAAAAAATACATCCTCATCCACAGTATCTGATACTAAATAACCTTTATAAGAAGGATTTGGGCTCATAGACATGCCTTTTGATGACATGGCCTCTCACATATCAATATTGTTTTGCCTATTGCATCAAGGAATTGTTTTTAAAAAGTGACAGTAGCAAACTAATTGCCAATCAAAATGGAATGGCACTAAAGAGAACTAGGATGAACATATAAGCACTGAGTAAAACCCACTGAACTACAGATATATCATGAAGCTTGGTTTGCATGATGAGTGCCCTAGTTTGGTGCTTCTCATAACTTCTGAGTGTACACGGAAATAGTCAAGGGAGTTTTTATTCAGTTACATAATGGAACCTCAAAAATCCAATCACAGTTCTCTTAAAAAACAATCTCTGCTGACAGGATCATTCACAGACATGTCTCCTCTAGCTCAGCCGGCAAAGCTTGCACTCTGAATCTGGGTTTCTCATTTCTCAGGATGTGGAGTTCCAATAAAAACCTTCCAAATAGCTTTAATAATGATGAGTCAGTTTGAAATGTAGTGCGGTACAAACCACATAGGAGCCACTTAAATTTAACCACAGAAAAGAACTGAAACCAGAGAACAAACAGAGACAAAGTGTCCTTGATACACCTGAAAGTGGATCTGCAGGAGAACAGTGTCTCCCATCTGCCATATTCATTCCTTCAACCCTTTTCTCAAGTATTGGTATCTTTTTTTCTGAGATGAAATCCTAACCGGTATTCATATTTGTTCTTAATATTACCTTTTCATCGAAGTTTGTGCAAGTAGTCTCCCCTTCTTTTTCTTAAAAACTTCTCCTTAAGAAATAACTTAAAAAGCAAGTCCCCCCAAATAGTACATTAGCAGTCTCTTTAGTCACAGCTCTTAATTTTGAATTGTCTTTTATTATTAAAACTTCTCCAAGACCAGGGATACAGGAACTCTGCAGTGGAGTGGGAGCATGGCCAGGGGACCAATAGCAAGCATCTGTAATGGGTTCTAGAAGGGGAGGAAAGTGATTCCTCTTGCTCAGCAGCTTTGCCCTCCCTCACTCCTTGCTTATGAAAAGATAGAAGGTGAGCCCAGATTGGGACACTGGTTCCCATTTCATTTCAAAATTCTACAGGGCTTTACAATAGCACCAGCACTTTAGGGGCACTTTGGAATTTTCTTTCTTTTTGGGGGGTGAGGTGGGGGCTGGTGGAGAGAGATAAAAGCACAAATAAAAAATACGTAATTTTTAGGTAAGCTGAAGAGCCTGTCAGGGATTTTTTATCAATAGGATTGTGAACCCTCATTTTTGTTTTAGAGTTTGGGTTAGCCCTTTAGAAGGTAAGGGAAATAAAGTTTGATTCCTGGCTAGGAATGCTGGAAATAACGAGATAGTTCTTCTGCCTTGAAGAGGAGACTTGAAATGATTTCTGAAAAGGCTTGGTTGTTAATAGGCATCTTCATACTTTTGAGATTTTTTTTTCTTTTATATATACAGTGGTCTGCATGTGTATGAGTTTATTCCGAAATACTATTAATTAAGGTGGAAAAAGTGTAAGGGAGCTGCCAAGAAAGAATGTTTTTGTTTTGTTTGCATACCGTCAAAAGCATCCCCTAGATTTGGTGCTTTTTCAAGTACACAAGGATGGTTCTAATGTATAATTTGACAAGAGAGTCTGAGTTAGAAGCCAAAGTCAAAGCCAAAATATATTTTTAAAAACATTTAGTTCTAATCTTTCTTCAAGAGTCACCCACAACTTTTGAAGGAATGGGTTTGAAATTACTCTTCAAATAATTTAAGCAAAGATGGGTCATTAATTTTAGTGTTCTGTTTTTGGTTCTGTTTTAGCCTCAGTACATTCTCTGAACTGCTGATGGAATCTGATTTATATGCTTTGAGCTTTGGTTACATTGATGAATTAAACATTCAGATGGCTTTAATCAAGTCTTTTAATTTTTTTAACATCGCATTTCAAATTTTCAAAAATGAAAAAACAGACAAAAGACAGCTCACCAAGTTATGGAAACATTACTCCTAAAAAGTTCTTTTTCAGGCACTCTTATCTCATCTAATGCCAATTGCTAAGTCAGTTGTTCAGAACGATACACAGATAAACACAGATGAGTTAAATGACATAGTCAAGGTCTCCTTATTGACAGAAAAAAATGCTTAATAATATTCATATCTTATAAAACTGAACCCCTTATTCTTTTTTTAACATTTAGAATTAATATAAAATATATCAAGTCTTAAATGTGCGACAAAGCACTGTTTTATTTTGCCAAAGGCTTTCAGAGCAATATATCAGAAATGGGTTATCTGTTATAATGGGAATTCATTAGGTTAAAAGCTTACTATTCTGAAACTGTGGAAGTGTCCACATCAAGGCATCATCAAGAGATGCTGTCTCACCAAGTTGCAGCTGTTGGCAATCAGGCACATGGCAGTGCCATCCAAGCTCAACTGTGGGTGATCAGGCATATGGCAGGGCTCTGCTTGTCTCTCCTGGCTTCTCTGCAGGGTTTTTTTGTGTCTCTGTGAGGTTTCCTCCATTTATAAAGGACTCCAGGAAGAGGGCCAAGACCCACCCTGGGTCATGCCTCACAGAAATAGTTCAATCAAAAGCCCCCAACTGAATTCAATCCAATCAAAGGGTCCACACTCATAGGAATGGACCAACTCCAAGAGCACAATCTTTTCTGGGATTCGCAATCTCAAACTGTCACAAATACCTTACCCCATTTTACAAAGGAACGGGAGAGTCCATTAATTTAGTTATTTGTTAACCTGTGCTCCATATAGGTTGTTAGTGAAATAACACTGTGTGAGCTCTGTACCCCAGGAAAAAAACCTGTTCTTAATCTGCATCCTGTTGTTTCCAACCCATTGTAAATAGGTCCTTTTGAAGATGTGGTTTATAGTTAAGGTATGGCCCAATTGGATGAGGGTGGGTCTTACTCTGGAACTGGAGTCCTTTATAAACCCAAGAAATTCAGAGAAAGTCATGGGGAGCAGTCAGAAATATAAAGTCAGTGGAACCTGGAAGCGAAAGGAGAGGACATCACTGTGTGTCTGAACAGCCAAGGAATCAAAGGATTGAGAACCAGCCAAAACGCTAATGACACAAGCCTCCTAGCCAAAGTCTTGACTTGTACTTCTGGCTCCTGAAACTGTGAGCCAATAAATTTCTCATTATTTGAACCCCTCTATAATGCAAACTTCTTCAAAAATGAAGTCTAA
Organism: Dasypus novemcinctus; assembly: GCF_030445035.2. Classification (NCBI taxonomy): domain Eukaryota; kingdom Metazoa; phylum Chordata; class Mammalia; order Cingulata; family Dasypodidae; genus Dasypus; species Dasypus novemcinctus. Next base: position 21,369,977 of record NC_080676.1, on the reverse strand, counting down.
AATATATATGTGAAGACAGTGGCCATGGGAGTTGCTGAAGACAGGAAGAGAGAAAAAGGTGTGATATTGGGGCATTTTCAGGACTTGGAGTTGTCCTCAATGATATTGCAGGAACAGATGCAGGACACTATACATCCCACTGTAACTCACTGAATGGACTGGGAGAGAGTATAAACTACAACATGAGCTATAATCCATGCTGTGTAGCAATGCTGCAAAACATACTCATTAAATGCAATGAATGTACCACTCCAATGAAAGAAGTTGTTGATGTGGGAGAGGGGGGGAGTGGAGTATATGGGAACCTCTTATATTTTTTAATGTAACATTTTGTGCGTTTTTTGTCTTTTTTTAAAAAAAGATAATAAAGAGAAAATCTAAAAAGCAACCAGAAAAAAAATTCATGTAGTAGCTGCAGCTGTATGGATTTCAAAACTGCAGAAAAGGAATAGTCAGCCTTGTGACCCTTCTTGAAAATCATCAAAGAAGTTATTAAAAAAAACAATTGTTTTCAACAAAGAGTTAAAAACTATCAAGAAAAAAAATTCTCATTGTTTAAGCTAGGCTACTGTGAGGTATTCATCAAAGCAGCCTGAAAAACAAAAACGCACTGTCTTATTACTATTAATACAGCTAAAGTGGTTAAAGATTAGGATGCTCTGTTTTTTAAGAGGATTTTCTGGAAATGAGATACTTTTAGGAAATCCTGTCAATGCTTACAGTTATATGGTATATCATTTTCTGGATTTTTCTAGATTTCAATTTCTTTCTCATCAGAATATCAGATTATATAAGCCCTTTGGCAGATAAATGTTTATATGATGGGGAATAGGAGTCTAACTCAGTTGTTACATCCATTCCTAAAATTAGACAACACATTTTGAAAGGGAGTCTTGCTGCTGCTGGATTTTCTCTAGGTTCTTAGCTAAGCTGCATAAAATGAATTTCAAGAGCAAGCCAGGTTGTTAGGCCAGTAATTTATTAAGGATGGGAGGGAAGAGAAATGGGAAAAAATAACAGATTAAGGGTCCCAGGTAGAGGGGAAGGGGCTGAAAATTGATAAAGAGGGCTGATTTACAGATAAAATTCCCATTACAGATTACAAATGCCCAGGTTTTACTTGGATGCTGATCTAATCAGGGCAGAGGCAAGAACAGGGGGGCTGGTTTGGTCTTTGTGCTTGCTATTTGAATCATTAATTACTCGACCTCTTTGCTAATGGCAGGGGAGGAGTCCCAGCCATTTTGATTGATTACCCCACCCTTCAATCCCCTGGGAGGGTCCAATGATAAGGCCCCTGGAGAATATCCGGGGCTTCTCCTGGCTTCCAGAGAAAATCTCGTTCCTGATGGGGTTTCTCTCAAGGGTCTTCCAGCAGCCATCTTGTGGAGCATTGTGGCCACATGTTCAATGGCAGCAGGTTTTCTGCCAGATTCCAGATCTGTCTATTGATTCCTAATCTAGCCTGCCTCAACTCCCCCCTCAGAGAGTTTACACCTTTATTCTCAAAGGGGTGCTGAAGGACGATGGTCATTTTTCTGTAATTACTTCCTGCTGGATAGGGGCAGTAGCCCTTACCTGACAAGGTATAAAATCCTCTTGATATTCTATCATGGTTGGAGGAAGATGAATCTGGCATCCTGGATAAAGCTGGATGAAGTGCCCATCTGGCTAACAAGATGTTGATTCTGGAAGAAATAAGTTTAATTAGAATTTGGAGGCTATATGGTCCCACTAAAAGGATACTGGACCAAAAAAGTAAAAAAGACCGGGTGCCTATGAAGGCAACATCCTCCCAAAGTTGGTGGGCTTTATTTTGCAGGTTTTGAATGCTGTTTAGGACTATCTCAGAGTGATTTATATAGAGATGGCATTTTTCCTTAAGAGACACATTCGTCCATATGCTGCAGTTAGCACGTGCTGTGCCCTGAGATTTTGTAGCACCACAGGTGCAAGAGAGTCTGTTTGCTGTTTTACAACTTCTAAGGCGTGGCGGGTTTCTTTGATGCTGTTAGTTAGCTCTAAGGAGACATTGTAGAAGATAATGGGGCTTGGTATAAATTTCCAACCCCAGTTTTCCATTGTAGTGGTTATGCCTAAGACAGCTAAGAAGAGGATGAAAAGAGACATTGCCCTTTAGGTTATTGTATAGGAAGAAATTGCAGGAAATGAAAACAGACACGGTTTCTGAAGGGCTGCCTGATTTGCCCTCCCCCTATCAATAGGCATTTGGGCTACAGTTAGAGAGAACAGCTGGCTTTGACACAGACACGACTTAGGTTTGTCTCTTGAAGAGGTATTTCAGGCTGTCCAATGACTGACACTCGTACATCCTGTGAGATGCTTCTGGTGAGCTGGCACTTTCTTAGGCAGCTGGCTTTACTCAGCGTAAGTGCACCCAGCTGGCAATTCCTTTAACCTTAATAGCTGTGGGAGTAATTAGAACTACAGAGTAGGTCTCCTTCCATTTTGGCTCTAATTGAGAACGAGGCTTGTTTTCTTGCCAAGTTTTGATCAGAACCTGGTGTCCAGGTCCTGCATGAGGAAAGGTTGCCCATGGACCATCCCAAAGGGGCTAAGCTGAAGTGGGTCCTAGCCACCTCATTTGCTGTTTCCTTCTGGTGGGAAATGCTTAGCCCTGGCAGGATGGCATGTGGGTCTGCCAGTCCTTCCCAGGATATGAATGGGACAGGTTCTGGAATAAGGGCTAGGAGGGAGACCTGGGTTAAGCATGTCTTTTACCTGGTGTGGGGTAAAGACTGAGAGGTTTCCCCCAAGTTAATTTGGTGGCATTTTTAAATTAAAAAGGGCTGTCACCCCCACTGCTGTCAGGCAAGATGGCCATTTTTTATCTTATAGGCATGTTCATTAACTACTTAGAAAATGAAGTTACCAGGATTTTTAACATGTTCAGTGTCCCTCTGCATATGATCTAGAATAGAAAAGATACCACCATAATCATCAGGCATATATCTAGAATAGGAGAGATATAGATATAGTACTTCAAACTAATGAATGCACTACCCAATGCATAAGTTTCTCTTTGAGCTGCAGTTAAATGGATCTAAGCTCCAGGTTTGCAATACCATAGATGTTATCTCTCCATGGAAGCAGGCCATAATGCCAATTGTGTTTAAGTTCTACTTACATCACTCTGGTAATTATTACTCCACTTGGTATGACCTTTACACAGTCAGCATGCTATAGCACTGTTGATCCTAGAGAGAAGCTAGGAAGGTAGGTTCCAGTATTCCACTGCCTGGTGCATGGCACCCTTTGGCACTATGAAACAGTGCCAATCCGAAGGTGATATCCATTGTATATTTGGCTATATTGAGTCAACATTGGCTGCTGCAAGTGTCCAAAACTGTAACATAGTCTCTATGGACTTCAGGAGCACAACCAGAGATGTAATATATACATTTATTATTTTAGGGGTCAGTGACCAACCTAGCCAATAACTCAAACGGAGAGGCAACCTGAAGTGTACTGAAGGCCTGGTTTGAATGCACAAGAGAGTTTGACAATGCTGAAGTCCATCTCTTGATTTTTCTACCCTTTTTAAACACTTCTGATGCATAGTGTAACATATCAAATGAACTTAACTTTTTAGTAGTACTTTGCTTCTTACTTCTACAGTTCTACCAAGAAGACACTTCCATTCTTCCAATTAATAGGTATTTTACTTTAGCAATATAGGAAAAAATATTCTTTCCATTATTTTATGAAAAATGAAGATTCCCAATGGAATCAAGACCATCTTTATTTACCACCACTTAAATATGTAGGTTGAGGTGGCCTCTGATAAGCTTTCCTGCTATGAAGTTATAAATTTTTTTTGCCATTAGTATCAATTTAGGTTCCTAATTATAATGGCTTCCTGGAATTAACCATTTAAATACTTCCATTTAGAAGAAAACTCCTTATAATTAACCATAGCCAAAAATTATAATTAGCAACCAATGGAATTACTTTACCCATTTAAAGGAAGGCAGATTTGAATGTCTTTAACATTCATTTATATACTTGATATTAATTAAACCTAGGGAGATAACACCCAAGCTAAATAAAATTGAAACTGTTATAGTTTATGCAAGGACAAGTCCTGTAAGGGAAAGTTGACTATCATTCTCATGCTGGTATTTAGTCTTAGATGGAGTTTACCACCCACTTTGGGCTGCACTCTCAAGCAACCCCACTCTGGGAAGACCCACTGAAGACTGCTACCAGCCTCATGTATCTATGGGCTGGGCCTTGGTCAGGAGGACTTGGGGCGGGCCCCCTCAAGCTGCACAGGGGAGTGGGTCTTCCATACACCACATTTCCCATGCCCCACTGCGGGGTGGGGATTCAGTGCTGGGCTCTTCCCTGTTCACTTGCCGTTACTGAGGGAATCTTGGTTTGTTTCTTTTTCTTTCCTTTATAGGAGGCTAAAATTTCTTTAATAAATTCCAAAACTGAATAATCTTAAAAGCACACTGACTGCTAGGTTCTGGAAAACTGTTTATTTTAAAGATCTTTCCATAGCTTTCAAGGACTTTTTCTGTACTTTTTGAAATTTGAGTTGACACAGAAACACAGAATTCACTGTTATAATTTTCATTCTTTTACAGAAGAAGTTTGATTGTAAGATAACATTTAAAATATTTCTTTGAGGACTTTTTAAAATTACTTTAATTTGCACTCTGATTGTATTAGTCAGCCAAAGGGGTGCTGATGAAAAATACCAGAAACTGGTTGGTTTTATGAAGGGTATTTATTTGGGGTAGGAGCTTACAGATACAAGGCCATAAAGCATAAGTAACTTCCCTCACCAAAGTTTATTTCCACACATTGGAGCAAGATGGCTGCCAACATCTGTGAGCATTCAGGCTTCCTGGGTTCTTCCCTTCCTCAGCCTTCTTTTTCCTGGGCTCAGTGTTCCTCTCTTCCTGGGGCTTGCTTCTGTTTCCTCTGTGAGCTTACTTCTTGGGGCTCCAGCTTAAGGCTTCAGCATCAAACTCCAACATCAAAGCTCCAACATCAAAAACCCTCAACTCTGTCCTTTGCCATGCCTTTTATCTGTGATCCCCATCCACCAAATGGTGGGGACTCAATGCCCTACTGACCTATTTTGCTTGATCACTTAATCAAGCAAACCTCTGAGTCCAATATAATCTGATATGCCCAGAGGAAAAGATCAATTTACAAACATACTCCAATATTTCTTTTTGGGATTCATCAATCATATCAAACCACTAATGTGCCCATGTAGTTTTGTACAAGAATTTTGTTCTTTAACTATTGACTTATAACTAAAACGTCCCCAATGCTATGATACAATTTTCCTTTGCTTCAGAATTTTGCTTATTTCCCATTTTGATTTTAGCAGACCTTATATGAGAAAAAGTAATTCTATGTATACTCACTAAGGCTATTAAAGCCTCTCATGAATTGCTGCTTTTAGGAACCCTGACAATCAAGGAAGGAGGCCTTCTTCACTTCCCAGTCCTTGGAGATAGCAGGACTCTGGCGGCCACTGGGCTGGAAGAGTAACTGTTCAACCTGGAGGGTCGAGACCTCCACCAGGCAGCAATTTAGTCCACACTTGGAGCCATGAGAGAAAGCAGGGTTATTAATACCAGGAAGACAGGAGACAGGGATGTCTCAAGTCTGCTTTCCCCTGAGCTATAGGGGCAGAAGCTGTTATGAAATAACCATATGAAAAAACAAGGGGTGAGACTAGGCCTGAAGTGACCATAAACAAAGGTAAATTTGGTTTGAGATTACAGTTACAATAGTAGGTTTAGGCTAAATTTACCAAGTTAAAATTTCAGTTATCCTTCGGCAGTTTTATAGTATAAAGGCATTTATAAATGATCTTATAGTTACACTTTCTAGTAAGATTTTACTTTAAGGTAAATTAGGTACATTTATTAACTAAGCCACAAGAATTTTATTACTAACAACTTTGTTTTCTCCTTTTTTTAAGCAGCTGAACCAATTCATCATGTGACTTATACATTAAATCCAATTGCAAGACAGCATTGACATTTACAGACTCATTTTTATGTTACCATTCATCATTATCCAATTTGTAACAGGTGAACCCCAATTCTGATTTCCTAGGCACAAGCAAAGTGACAAAGTTAAGCTCAGATTTCAAAGTTGAACACAAAGTTAAGCACTGATTAAAACAGAAGAGAAAATTTTATACCCTTTGCATTTCTAGGATCTTATTTGATGGCACATGAGGTTTCTTATTTTTCAGGACAGGTTTAGTAATCAGTCTGGATCTTGATCTCTAGTCACACCTTATATAGGCACAACTGAGTTTAAACTGAGAAGGCTGCTTCTAAAGGGGAGTTATTCAAAGTTTGAAGTTTATTTCCTCATTTCTTTGACCAGACATGAAATGAGGTTTATGGGCCTCAGATCTATCTGTTCTCCTCTCTTACACTGGTTTAACTGGAATGCAGTGTTCCATTCAGAGGCTGCTTTCAGCTATACTGTGGCCACATAGACCAGCAGTAGGCAAATTTTCCTGACCGGACCGCTGAGAAGACACTCCTATAGGGAGTCTACTGATGAGCTAGAGACCATGCCCATTATTTCAGGAAGAATGAAGAAGCGCTTTTTAGTCAACTGATCTGACATCCCAGAGTCCAAGTCTTACTAAAACATTCACCACTCCAAATAATTTGGAACTGATGTTCTGGTCTCTGTGTCCTGAGAATTTAATCCAGAGCCCAGCTGACAGGTGTCCCTATGGCCAGCCTAGGCTCTTGGGAAATGCCTGAAAATCCCAGAAATTCAGACCAAAGCTACCAGGCCCAATTGGTGGGAGACATTGGGAGTTGTCCAAACCGAAGCACCTGAGCAGGGTCTCAGGGGACATTCAGCTGCCCTCTGTACTGAAGCACCCAAGGAACATCTTGGAGAATGTTCAGAGTTACTGCCCCAGTTCCCACCACCCTGGGAATCACAGAACCCTTGCTGTGGGGCATTTCTGGGGTTATTCTGGATTTGGGAGGCAGACCAAATAGATTTCAGATGGAAGCTGCCAAGCCGAATATTGCTCCTTGGAAAAGGGGCAAGAAAACTTCTTCCATGTATTCTAACAAAGGTCTTAAAAAGCAATCCTAGCTTATGCCTGGGAGTTTCCTACTTTTACCAGCCATCAAAGGCCAGTAAGAGATTAGAGATCAATTGTTCCAGTTAACAGGCACTAACTTCCTTGTGCCATGGATATGGCTAAAACTCACTAGCAAATGCATTTTCAGTTTTACAGTTTCTAAGACATTCCAAAGCATTTTACAAACCCACAATAAGAAATTCAGTAGTAGGAAGTAGGAAGATTAAAAGTGGGCCAAGGTTAATTATGAAAGGAGCTGTATCAGTCAGCCAAAGGGGTGCTGATGCAAAATACCAGAAATTGGTTGGTTTTTATAAAGGGTTTATTTGGGGTACGAGCTTACAGATATCAGTCCATAAAGCTTAAGTTACTTCCGTCACCAAAGTCTATTTGGAGCAAGATGGCTGCCAACATCTGCGAGGGTTCAGGCTTCCTGGATTCCTACGTTCCTGGGGCCTGCTTTTCTCTGGGTCCAAGGTTCCTTTCTTCCTGGGACTGGCTTCTCTTTCCTCTGCATGTTGACTTCGTGGGGCTCCAGCTTAAATCTTCAGCATCAACCCCGAGTCAAAACTCCAACATCAGAAACCCTCAATTCTGTTCTTTGCCATGCCTTTGATCTGTGAGTCCCCAGCCACCAAGGAGTGGAGACTCAACACCCTAATCATAACTCAATCATTCCCAGGTACAGATCAGATTACAAGCATAATCCAATATTTCTTTCTGGAACTCATCAATAATATTAAACTGCTACAGGAGCCCTGGTCAATGACCCCCCCGGGAAAGGGAACATGGGCTGCCCCACAGCATCCACCTTGGCCCTGCCCACTGCCTTCCCACCCTATCCCAGACTAGGTAGCAGGGTGTGACCAATAGGAAGGTAGTTCTGCAAAGACCTGGACCCACAGGGAGACACAAGCCCCCAGTTCTCCACCATTTCCACTACCACCAAGGGGAGTGGACAGGACAAGGCAATGGCTGCCAGGCGCAAGGGCAAAGCTAGTGGCTGCTAAAAGGCTTGAAAAAGTGGCTTCACAGTGCCCAGAGCTCAGCCCAGGAAATCTTGTCTTGGCAGGGCCCTGCTTTGAGTCCCTGCTCTGAGTCCCCACCCTCCTGACCAGGGTCAGGTCTAACAAGCTTGGGCACATGGTGTGGACACAGAGAGGTTCCATGCCCTGGCCTCCTCCCTCCCAGGATTACGTCCCATGGGGGCTCATAGGGGAACCCATTTAAAACTTTTTTTTTCTCTCCCCTTCCCTCCCCCCCCCCGCCAAAGTTGTCTGTTCTCTGTGTCCATTTTGCTGCGTGTTCTTCTTTGTCCGCTTCTGTTGTTGTCAGTGGCATGGGAATCTGTGTCTCTTTTTGTGGTGTCATCTTGCTGTGTCAGTTCTCCCTGTGTGCGGCACCACTCCTGGGCAGGCTGCACTTTCTTTTGCGCTGGGCAGCTCTCCTTACGGGGTGCACTCCTTGCGCATGGGGCTCCCCTACATGGGGGACACCCCTGTGTGGCACGGCACTCCTTGCATGCATCAGCATCACGCATGGGCCAGCTCCACACAGGTCAAGGAAGCCCGGGATTTGAACCGTAGATGTCCCATGTCATAGACGGATGTCCTAACCAGTGGGCAAAGTCCGCTTCCCTGAGATTAGTTCTTGATAGGGCTTCTCCTCCATTTTACCCCTCTCCATTCCTCTCTTTTTATTTGGCCCAGTTCACAAATAGTTATATTAGGCTTAAAGTATATTTGAAAGAACTAGCCAAATTTTAGAAACCAAAAAGTATTGTGATTTATGTTATAATCCTGGTATAAGTAGGTTTCAGGATTTTGAAGTTTTTCAGTGAGATAAAATGGTTGAAATCTAACTGAAGCCAAGGTTAGCAGCCTTCATTGAGAAGCAAGCCTAATATATGTCAGAAGATTCCCTGCCACAAGGTTATTTGTGTATATCTGACCTACTGAACAGGCAAAGTTGAGTAATATTTTTTTACACCCAAATATAATTAAGAATTGAATGGTTATTTTGAGGGGGGGGGATGGAAGGAAAATCAGTTTTTTCTTTGTCTTTTTAGAGTTAGAGAATGATTTTTGTGTAGCAATTGCCATGGTCCTCTTCAAAGGCCCTGATACTGCTTTCCATACCCTGGGGGCCCACCCTGTAAATCAGTAGTTGAGGGTGTACCATATGAAACACAGAGGGAGGCAAACACTGTGCTTTCTGAAACACATCGAGTATTTTTAATTACCTCCATTCTCTAGAAGAGAGGATACAGCAAAGCAAAACGTCTGCTTATGTTCTCATTACAATGGAGGGAAACTAATGAGGAAGGTGGGGAGTGAGGGTGACAGACTTTCTTTTATGTTAGCACCTGGTAGCAGTGCAGATATAAATTTCTTCTTTTCTTGTCACATGAGGAAGCCATCTCAAGTCACCGTCCCTAGGGTATTAAACCTTAAGATGAAGTGAAGCGGGGCGGGAGAGTCTGCGGACGTCCGAGGAGGGGCAGGCAGCTGTTCCTTTCAGCGACTGGTGCATCTCGTTTCTGAGGGTGCTGCAGGGAACGGGTTAGCCAGTCTGCCCATCCTGAAAGGTGGCTGGCTGGGAATAGGTGTTTCAGGCGAAAGAAGTTGCAGAGGGTGAAGACAGTTTGTTCAGTGTGATTCAAACAAGTCATGCTATGAGATTTTAAAAGCCTCTGTGAAGCTCCAAGCCTGGGTAACTGAAGGCTTCAGCTGGGATCATGAGGGCGGGTGATGCTGATGTGGTAGAAGAAGCTGAAAGATGCCCCGGCCCCGGCTTTGTCAGATATGGAGATGGAAGGGAAAATGTTTGTCTCAGTGCCGGCAATTAGATAAACCTGTTAAACGGTTGTTTCCCCCAAGCCTGTTTAGTATTTCATCAGTTTTCCCCTTTTCAGAGACTATGGGAGTAGGATTGTTAGAAAGATGGCTACTTCTATTGTTTAAATTACTTTCAAATTTTCATTTTCTGTTAGGGTGTACTTTGTTCAAACTTAATTTCCTTTTTTTCTTTTTCTTTTTTTTTAAATGATTTATTTATTTAATGACTTATTTATTTTATTTCCCCCTTCCCCTCCTCCCACCCTGCTGTTTTTGCTGTGTCCATTCGCTGTGTGATCTTCTGCATCTATTTCTCTTTTTGTCTTCTCTTCTCATTTTTTCTCTTCTAGGATTCACTGTGATTCGATGTTGCAGACCTCTGATGTGGAAAGAGGTTCCCTGTTAGCTGTGCCACCTCGGTTCCTGGTTTCTGCTGTGCTTCACCCTGACTCTCCCCTTCATCTCTCTTTTGTTGTGTCATCATCTCACTGCATGACACACTTGCACGGACACTGTCTCACCACGCAGGCACTCTCGCCATGAGGGCATCAGCTTACCAGATGGGCACTCAGCTTGCCGCGTGGGCACTGGCTCGCCATATGGCACTGGCTCACCATGCAGGCATGCTTTCTCTTTTTTTCACTGGGAGGCCCCAGGGATCGAACCCAGGTCCTCCCACATGGTAGGTGAAAGCCCTATCCCTTGAGCCACATCCGCTTCCCCAAACTTAATTTTCTACCCTGCCTTTGTGAAGGCCTTGAACAGAGATTTTAATTTTATCATTACTATAACACTGTGAGGGTTGGATGGTTATATTAAGCCATTTTACAACTGTGCCTGGGCCCACCAAGTGGTTGGCACCTAAATCAAGTCTAGGTCTCAGAACTCCTGGCTCCAATCTGCTTTTTAAAATAGCAGCTTGGTCTCAGGGGACTTAGCATTAAATGCCCTATGCCTGCTTTAAAAGCAAACCAAATACTCCCCAAGAGAACCAGCAAGATGGCAGCAGAATAAGGAGCTCCTAGAGTCAGCTCCTGCTACAGGGCAGTAAGCAAACACCCAGAGCTCTGTGGAGCTAGCTGAAGCACCTGTTTGGGGGCTCCAGGAGGCCAGAAGAGCATCCTGCAATGTCCTGGGGGAGTAGAAGGAGGAGACTGCCCATCTGCAGAGAAGACTCATAAGTAGAGCACTCCACACCCTGGAGGTCGGTGCTTATCTTCCACTGGAGGCACAAGCCGTCTCGGGAGCTGTTCTGTTCCTGGAATTGAAAGCTCCACTTCTCCAAAATGGGGTGGGGGGGGGGAAGAGACGGTTGGGCACCAATTTCAGCTATGATGAGGAAATTCAGTGGGCTACAGTATAATCCTGAGAACAGCTAAAGTTTGAGCCAGTTCAAGTCAGAAAGAGGCCAGGAGCTGCCATCTTAACTCCACACCTGGCACGAGGGGAAGCGGGGTGAATTGAGAATCCCAGTGCTGGTGGGAACTGGCTTCTTCCCATCCAGATCATATTGCAGCTCTAGCCTAGGCCCCAGTGCCACCTCCAGCAGGGAGGAAGCTGAGGGGACCTGCCCCAGCCTCTTTGGGAAATTACTGGCCAAGCCGCAGAGGCCGGTAATCATTCTACTATGGTGGCATGAGCCACCACAGGAGCTATTCTGTGGTTGGAATTGGAAGCTCCATTCCCCAGAAATAGGGGAGGAGGAGATGGTTGGCTGCCGATTTTGGCTACTGATTGGGAGACTTGGCTGGCTAAAAGATAACCCTGGGAACAGCTGGAGTGAGAACCAGCCCAAGTCAGAAAGAGGCCAGTAGCCACCATTCTGACTTTGCCCCCAACCTGAGGGGAAGCCAGGCTGACTGAAACTCTCAGTGTCAGCAGGAACCAGTTTCTTCTGTGCAGATCAGCCTGCAGCTGACCTAGGCTTCAGCCATGCCTCTGGCAGGGAGGAGGCTGAGGAGCCCTGCACCAGCCTATATAGGTAACTGCAGGTAACTTTAGCTGGCATAGACTGAAAATCAGAAATCTACCAGGGCAACTGCAGTCATCTTGGACCCACAATGCATAGATTGCTGCCCACACCTGCAGCTCCATCCCTGCCCCAGGCAGGGGAGAAGGGATGTGACGCTTCATCAGTCTCTCTGGACAACTACAGTCTAGGCCTGCACATGAATTATTCCACATAGCTGTAACTCTGTCCCTAACCTTAGCAAAGGAGAAAGTTGGAAGAAGCTTCATCGGTCCCTGGTGCAATGAGGGCAGCTTGAGCCTCCACAGCTTACAGCACCAACTACATGCTTGGCTCCTACTGCATAACCAGCAATGGAGAAATGATAGGAAGCCCTAAACTAACAGAAAAACTGCACCAAGAAAAAATACTGTAGTAAGCCAGATGCAAATACACCAACAAAAAATTACAATCCACACCAAGAAACAGGAAGCTATGGCCCAGTTATAGGAACAAGATAAGCCCGCAGATGACATAAAGGAGTTGAGACAACTAATTATAGGTGATCAAACAAATCTCCTTAATAAATTCAATGAGATGCCTAAAGAGATTAAGTATATTAAGAAGACTTTGGATGAGCACAAACGATTTTAAAGCATACGTAGAAAAATAGCAGATCTTATGGGAATGAAAACTGCAATCTATGAAATTTAAAAAAACATTGGAATCATATAATAGCAGATTTTAGGAGGTAGAAGAAAGAATTGGTGAGCTTGAAGAAATGGCCTCTGAAAGTGAACATACAAAAGAACAGATGAAAAAAAGAATGGAAAAAATTGAACAAGGTCTTAATGACAGCAAAAGGCATGCAAACATATGTGTCATGGGTGTCCCAGAAAGAGAAGGGAAAAGGGGCAGAAGGAGTATTTAAAGAAATAACGTTCAAAAATTTCCCAACCCTATTGAAGGACATAGATATCCCAGTCCAAGAAGCACAACATATTTCAATCCAAAAAAAATCCAAATAGACCAACTCTAAGACACATACTCATCAGAATGTCAAAGACCAAAGACAAAAAGAGAATTCTGAGAGCAGCAAGAGAAAAGCAATGCATAACATATAGGGATATCCAATAAGATTAAGTGCTGATTTCTCACCAGAAACCATGGAGGCAAGAAGACAGTGGGCTGATATATTTAAGATATTACAAGAGAAAAACTTCCAGCCAAGCATCTTATATCCAGCAAGACTGTCTTTCAAAAATGAGGGTGAAATTAGGATATTCACAGATAAACAGAAACTGAGAGAATTTCTAAGCAAGAGACCAGAATTTCAGGGAATACTAAAGGGTGTCCTAGAGCCTGAAAAGAAAAGACAGGAAAGAGGGGCCTGGAAGAGAGTCTAGAAATGAAGATTTTATCAATAAAAGTAACTGAAAGCATCAAAAGAGTATTGAAAATAAATTATGACAGATAAAACTGAAATACTCAGGAATAAATTTAACCAATGATGTAAAGCACTTGTATTCAGAAAACTGCAACTCAATGTTAAAATGAATCAAAAAAGCCCTAAATAACTGGAAGAACATTCCATATTCATGGATTGGAAGACTAAATATCATTAAGATGTCAATTCTACTCAAATTGATATACAGATTTAATGCAATCCCAATAAAAACTCCACAGCATTAAAGAAAAAATTGAAAACATGATCATTAAATTTATTTGGAAGGGTAAGGAGTCCTGAATAGCCAGAAATATCATAAAAAGGAAAAGTGAACCCTCATCTCCAGACTTTAAATCATAATACCTACCTATAGTGGTAAAAACAGCATGGTACTAGCCTAAAGACAGACACACTAGACCAATGGAACCAAATTTATGGTTCAGAAACAGATCCTCACAGGTATGGTCAAGTGAGCTTTGACTAGTCTGTCAAGGTCACACAGCTCGGGCAGAACAATCCATTCAACAAAAGGTGCTGAAAGAATTGGACATCAATAGCTGAAAGAAGAAAAGAAGACCCCTATCTCACACCTTATCCAAATATTAACTCAAAATGGATCAAAAAACTAAAAATAAAATCAAGAACCATAAAACTTCTAGAAGAAATGATTGGAAAATATCTTCAAGACCTGGTGGTAGGTGGTGAATTCTTAAAGGAATAAGAGAAGGACTGAGTGGACTATTGATGTTTAATGTATATAGAAGTTTTAATCAGCTTTACTATAAAATTGTGGAAATGTATAGAGTAGATGGTAACACATAGTGAGTAACAGCTAGTTTATAAATAAGGATGTGACTGAAAATGGTAGTCTTGTTATGTAAATGCCAATTGACAGAACACTTCAGAATAATCTAGGAACTGGATGGCATGTTGACCCAAGAGATGGGTGAGAATTGTGGTTGATGGTATGGGTGCAAGAGTGTCCTTGTTAACTAGAACAACTGTATATCCCTACTGCAGGGTGTTTGGAATGTGGAGAAGCATAGGAAAAATAGGCTGGAGTGACCTATGGACTGTGGTTAGCAGTAATGATATAACATTCTTGCATCTATGCAAAAGATGTACTGTGCTGATACTGAGGCAGAATGAAAAATGTGAGCCAAATGTACTCTATGGACATGGTAATAATCAGATGATACTGTTTTATCTGTAGCAAATGACACACCACATTGTGGCATGTTGATGGAGGGGTTGTTTGGGAATTCTGCACATGTGCATGATTGTTTTATAAGTTTACAACGTCTGTCATAAAAAATATATTTAAAAAATAATAACAGGGTGGGTTGGGGGAAAAACACACCAAATGTAAGATAAGAACTATGATTAGCAGTAAGATTTTGACAGTGTTCTTTCATAGTTTGTAACAAACAGCTCATGACAATGCAAGGCATTGGTGGATGGTTGATGTATGGGACCCCTGTATGATGTTATGCATGTTTGCTTTGTAAGTTCACAACTTTTACTATACACGTGTTTATGTATGTTCATATATAAATGATATAAAGATAATAATCGAATTGGTTAGGGGAAAAATACTTAGTTTAGTAGTAATATTATGACAATGCTCTTTAATCATTAGTTAAAAAGGTTTAAAAACAATGCAAGTTATTGGTGGTAGGAGATTTTGTTGTAGAATTTGAGAGAAGCTCAATTATTTGCGTATAGAGAGGCCAGGACTCAGGAATGATTTTGAGAAGGAAAAATGGTTTATTGACGGCCAGCCGGACTCGGGAACTTTCTGTTTTAATCCCGAGCCCCAAACAAGATTTTTTAGTCCCTTTTATACAGAGAGGAAAGGCCAAATGGTCCTTTTGTTTCAGTTTTCAATAGGCTTGAATTAGCATATCTATCTTCCACATCTTAGGTAAGCTTTTAGCATGGACCTCAGGCATTTGATAAGCTTTTAGCATATTTTGTTTGCATTTCCCCTGAATACTTAAAGTTTATAGACCTTGCATTGTTAAACTGTTTCCTGCTCACCAAGGGCAGGACTGCAGCCTTTTATCATCCCACACCCACAAGTCACAGATAGTTTAGGTTATCTCTGAAGAGACAAAGAGCCTCCCACCCATAGCCCACATCAATTTTATATATGTTTGTTTGATTTTATATATGTTTGTTTTGTAAGTTCACAATTATTATACATTTGTAGTTTATGTATGTTTATGTATGAGTGATATATTTCAATAAATTAAAAAAAAAAAAAAAAAACTCCCCAAGATCATTTTTCTGGTGTTGAATGACTAAAACACCAACTTTCTGAAATTATCACTTTATCAATATTATCTCTCTCTCCTATTCATTGTTTCCCATGTCTTTTCTCCTTCCTACGTGGTCCCTGACTTTCTTTTCCAAATATTTGGTAGGAATAAATCTTTGCCCTACTCTAGTCCAAAAAAAAATTTACTGACTTTTGTTTTCTGATGAATTTACATTTCTATACCTGTGCAACCATTTGTGAAATATTCTGTAAACCTAAAGACTTAGGCAACACTATAGTCAAACTTGAAAACCCAGACATGATTTACTGTGGCAAATAGCCCTACTTTCTGGGGAGTACACAGCCACATCTGGTGGCCATCACCCGGTCCTCACTACCCTCCCTCCTTTTTGTGTGCGGCTGTTTCAATATGTTTCCATTCTGTAGCACAGGGTAAGGTCTAATGGTGCTGCCTGACAAGGAACCTTAATCTAGAAACGGGAAGCACTTGCAGCTGCTTATCAGGGTAGGAACTCTCACTGGCAGGGCCCTCTTCCCTTGGGGTTGTATAAGTACCCCCACCATAAGGCAGCACAGAGCTGACTCTCCTCTATGGTGCTAAGTGGGGCTGACAGAGCTGTTACCCACCCACCACCCACCCTGGGGAGACCCGCCATGATGGGATCTCTTCCCTTGCTCTTTTGGACCCTTCAAGGCTGTGTAAGTAACAAAGCAGACATTTGCTGAAAGTTTCGGTTTTATGCCTGAGCCCATGTTTCCACCATACATCATATGGCAACTCACTCAGTACCTCCCTCAAAAGAAGCCATCATAAGATTAATAGAGCCATTTTTTATCTTCTCAATGTTATGCTTTGGGTTAAGTAATTAAATATTGACAGACTGTTTAAACTTCTGTCAAATTGACTAATGGACCCAAAGCAGTGAAGTGCTACTGCTTGGGAACAGAGTTTCTAATTTGTTCCAATATACATATAAATCCAGATATATCTTTCAGAAATGTGTTAATATAAAACACATTTCTCTGTAATTCTTTATTATTAAATATATGCTAAATATTGCAATATTCAAGTTTACATTTTAAGTATAATTATTACATAATTATGCTTTCACTGCAGTAGCATTTAAACATTTATATAGCTCAAAGATAGTTTATGCTTATTGAGAACTCTTCATTTGTGCCCAGCTTTGTTTCTAAGTGCCTTACCTTGTTAGAGTCTGCCCTTCATGGGTCTCTCCTGCGCTCAAACATCTTGCAGGGTATTACTGCCAAAAACGCAAGGCCTTAACTGCTCTTACCCAGGTCATTTCTCAGGATTGTGTTTACAGCAAGTAACACTTGCAAGTTACACTAAGACAAGGAGCAAGTCTGCTTACAGTCCTCTCTAAAACATGTAAATTCCCGAAGCTCAGGGTTTCTTGGCTGCACAGCAAACACTGTGTATGTAGCATCACCCCCCGCCCCCAGGGCTTGGAGAGCAAGGGAGCTAAAATAGTCCTGATACTCATGCTACTTCCTTGCCATTAATAACCACAGCCTTTGTCTCTGACCCAGATGTTTCCTATATTCTGCCAATATCAATGAAACATAACAGGCTAATTTGTTCTTTTGTGTGTGGGTAAAATCAAACCCCAGATTCCTAAATAAATAAATATATATATATATGATTATCTCATTTAATCTCAAAACAACTTTTAAGGTATTTGCTACTCTAGCCTCCTTTTTAAGAGAAGGAAAACAAAACCCAGAGAAGTTCTGTAATTTACCCGAGGTCACACAGTTGGTAAGGGGTGGAGCTGGAATTTGAACCCCAGCAGATTGTCTCCAGAGTTTGTTTTTAACCACTATACTTTGCTACTACTTTAGGAGGTATATGAAACTACTGATCTTATTTCCCTTTTGTATTATAAAATATTTTTAATTCCTCCTCTTGGGGGTATAAACTGTATTAAAAATGTATTAAAACATTTGCTCTTACTGCAGTATTCTTAAAATAATGGAAAATGACATATTTGTACAAACCAAAAAAGAAAATTATACTTATTTCCAGAATTTTTTCATCTTTCATGAAACAGTAAGTAGTAAAAGAATAATGCATAGAAAAATTCTTCCTCTCTCCAGATCTGCAAGTCAATCTTAAACATTCTTCAAGTCAGGCTCAAGTGCCATTTCTCCATCAAGCCTTCCCCAAAGACCTAGGTAAGATCTCTCCCACCTATTTAACATTTTATTTCTAATGGGAATTTAGTACCTTAGTCCTTGCGTTCTCCTTATCCAGGTGCAGGTAATATCCTACAGGCAGTTTTTGCTTGTGATTCCCCCTTTCTCCTCCACAACTATGAGCATGAAACATTGTAATTGGCAAATACCAGTGTTAAAATAAAATATTACAGAAGATATTATCTCCAGGAGCTTATTTGAGCAGTTTACAATTCATGAATCAGGCAGCATCATGACCACACATGGAAAGGAATGCCACCGAAGGGGTGAGAAGGTGGAAGCTTATATAGACAAACATGGAAGTAAGGAAATATTCTGATTGGATATATAAACTGCAATGTCATATTTGGCCTATTTCCTGTGGAAAACCCCTTCCCAGGTTGCCTGTTCCTGATTCGTTAAGTTTCCATTTTCTTAGTACTGCAGGCATTGACAGGAAAGGCAGCTTTTCTTAAGTTTCAACTTTGTTACTTGGGTTTCTCAGTCAGGGATTGGCTAAGGCTAGTCACACCACTCTAATTTTTATTTTAACAACAGTTAAGGACTCTCTTTAGTATCTGGTATGACCTGGTTTTCAGTAATACAAAAGAAAATTTCAATTATTTTTAAAAGAGTATTGAGGCAAACTATGACATTCGAAATTTTTAAATCTCACCTCTGGTTGCCTGATGGCAGAATTAATGATTTTGTCCTTTTTTCCACTGTGTAAATATTTCATATGAAAATTGACTGAAATATTGCACATTTCCTGATGCATTATTCCAAACTATGTTTTACCTTAGTTGAATTTTCAGTGATTGTTAGTCAGAACTGTGTGTTTTCATCATGCTTTCCCACTGACAGTGCAAGATGGACATCTCCAGGCGGGTTCTTCGCATTTCTCTTCTATTCTGCCACTAGAGCCCATATCTGCCCTCTAAAATCCATTTTTTTCTCTAATCCATTCTGCTATCAGACGCATCTCCCTAATGTCTTACTTTATCAACAACTTGACTTTACTCAAAAATCTTCAATAACTCTCCATTGACCATAATATAAATCAGAACTCCTTACCCTGGTATTCAAATCCAAATATAACCCCATTCTACAAAATGATTTCTATTGTCTACTTTTTTGCTCCCTGAAAATATTACTTTGGTCAAGGTGACCTACTCCTTGTCTCACACATATACCTTGCATATCCCTGCTTCTGTATTTCTGCCCACAGGAAGGGATAAACTTTCTTTTCTACACATCTAAATCTTACCCTTTCTTCAAGAGCAAAATCTAAAGCCATCTCTATCATGGTGCTTTTCCTGACCACCTGTAGTCACATGCTCATATTTTCTCTTGTGGCACCGTATTCCATATTATCTTCCTTTACTTGAAGTATGACTGTGATGTAAGTTAAAATGTTTGCATTTAATAAAATATTAGCACTGAGATTAAAGTATAACTAGGCTCAGACCTACAGCCATTTACTTTATTAACTAGAAGTTCACATCATTATGCAGAGCCATTTAGTGTTCATTTGCATCAGTTTTGGTAGATCATGTGAGAAAATTGCTTGAGTTTGAACGTGGGAACCTGGCTTGAAGTTGAAACGTTTCCATAACACAGATAAGAAGTGTGGGCTTAGGAACACCAACTTGACTAGATAGAACGCTGTCTGGTCAGCACAAAAATTGTTTACGTGAGGAAGCATTTGCACTTTGAATGGCCTGTTTCCTAGTATTGCAGGTGTTGCAGCTTTAATAACAAGCAGCCTTGAAAGTAAACATAGATAGCTACTGCCTTGTAATCTCTAATAAATACGGTGTGGAAACTAGGGTTGAGCCTCTCAATTCCAGAAACTGTGACTCCCCTGGTCCCATCTTTATATTCTCTCTTGTGTCTTTCTTTTTGTCCTTTTATTTCTTAAGTTCTGCGTCACCTTCCCTTCGTGCAAATCTATTGCTGAGCTGGTCTCAGCAAGTTCAGGCAATGGTTTTCCCTTCAAAAACTTTTTACAACTGGCATGACATAAAAGGTGCAAAATTTTGTAATATTTCAGACATTGTGAAATAATAAGAGAGCACACTCCATTGCCTGAAGTTGCAGACAAATGTAGATGCAAATCCTGCTGCTGCTGCCAAAAGATTTTTACTTTGGAAGGATTGACTAAGGATTTCTTCAGTGTTTCTGACACTTCCAAAGTCACCAAGGTCTTCATGTCCACACAGGGGCTTTGTGGTCATCTGGGTTAAATACACTAATGATGTATGTCTATGTGTGCATGTATGTAAGGTTACAGCCAAGTACATCTTCAGATGGAAAATCAGCAACAATACATCTGCATTAAATAAAACCCAACTTCATTGCTTTCTCTGAACAACTGTAGGAAGACAATATGTTTCAACTACCATTTTCCAATTGGTTTTATTTCTGGAAACTAAGACTCTTCCAGCTTTTAAGTGGTCTCTGACTCTACAGAAGCCAAAAGTACAAGTTAGTAAGACTTTTATCTCAGGGCTCATTGCATTTTTCATAAAATCTTACTTAATAAAATCTCGTAAACATGATTTTTATTACTTCTGAGTTTCCAGAGAAATTCACATTTTTTTAGATTTACTTAAGTTACTAAATAAAGGGCTTTAGTAAAAGATTTTGTGATTCCTACACCTTATGTTCCCAAAAGTATTGAGATCATAAAAAAAAATATCATAAAATTTTTAAAACTTTAAAAATCATTAAGGAAACTTTTGTATTTGGTTTATATTCACATGCTTTTTTTACAGTATGCCCTATTATTTTCTATCCCCTGGCCCTGCTTTATCTTCATTGAATGTATCCACTATCATGGATATAACAAATGACTTTGTCTTCATCAGCATACTTCTAACACCCAGAGCAGTGCCTGTATGTCCTTAGCAAATATTTACTGAATGTGTAGATGATTTACTTAATTTCTAGTAAGTCCTTACTGACATAAATTGTATAAGCCGTATCAGAAACTTGGCTACAACCTTCTAATAGAGCTCATAACCAGGATGCTCCTGAGATTATAGAGAAAATTCGCATGTTATATGCATTTCATGACTTTCATAAGATTATACAACTAGCAGGTAATCCCCAAAAGGATTGAGGATTACTGCTCTAGGGGAAAAAAAAGAAGCCAAAGTGTAAACCATCCCACCAAATATCCTGGATTAAGCCAGGGGGCGAAATTCACAGAAGAGACTGTAATGGAGCCAGAGTCTAGGTTCTTGGTTATGTCACATAAAGGAACTTAAGGACATGCCATGGGGAGGCAAGGGAGTAAAGAGTTTATTAAGGAACTAAGAAAAGAGATAAGTACACACCCAAGGCGTGGGTACCGGCAGGACCACAGGATGAGACTCGTGCACCCTCTCTAGGGGTTTCTGGTTTTACAGGCTATCTTTGGGCGTTAGGGTTTATGCTGATTGTAGTATTTAGGACAAAGAGAACGAAAATTCATTGGGTGGTTTGATTTCTAGGGGTCATTGGCTTCTGGCTACTGCCCTTGAGCCCTGAGCTGGTATGAGGTGTTTACCAAAGTATGCGGGTAGTGACGGTGCGGTCCTTTCTGTTTTTCTTTCTTTCTGGCGTGTGACAAGGTTGCGCTTCATTCTGACAGCGGAGCTGCTGGGCGGGAGCTGCTCGCTGTCTTCTGATCACTCGTCTGTGATAACTTGTCTGTGCGAGTCGCAGGCTGAAGGCTTTTCTTCCCCAGGATTTTCTTCCGCGTTGTTTGTGTAACTCACTGGGACTTCTGCGCCTCCTCTTGAGGTCTCTGTTCTCTCCTGCCAAGACCACGGCCCTGTCCCCTTCCAGGTATTCCCCAGGGACGTTTTCTGGAGATTTAGGATCAGATTCAAACACCATTAGGATGGAGACATACAGCAGTGAGTTCAAAAATCCTAGAACAGGTCTATACGCTCACAGAGTTCCTTTCATTTCTGTCTCTAATAGGTGAAACTAGTTGAAACTGAAAATAGTTGATACGTGATGAGCTGAACTCCCAAATCCTAAAGCTTTAGAGTCTCAACTTAGTTTACACTATTTAACACTAGGCTGTAATTCATTTTTAGCATGTTCTGGGGCTTTTGACCTTAGCTTCTTTAAAGATTGAAATGTGTTCTGACTAATATGTTACTGTAGGAGTTTTGCAAAAATTAACCAAGAAAAATAATAAAGTTTCAGTTTGAAAACAAATCTGTAATACCATGCAAGCAATAAAAACTGGAAATAAAAAGTCTTACTCAATGCCGCAAAAGACAAATGATCGATTCAAGCATTGCAGGTAGTGAAAGTTAACTCTTTTTTAATTAAATCAAAACATCACCTTACTTCAGTCAAAAATGGCACATTCTCAGCAAGAATTCAAATTTGTGTATTAATTCATAGCAATCTATAGGATAAGATGATGTTAATCCAATGGAATCTTAAAATGGTATGGTCTTCAAAGGGGAATTTCCTATTTGTTTCTCAGGAAAAAATTTGGACCCAAAGCTATTCCTGTATATGAATCAGGAGGTTTTTGATTGCAGGATCTGTGCTTCATTCACCTTTTCACTACCTCAGTGTCTAGGATAGAGTTGCTCCATGTATGTTGAACTGATGAAAGAATGTCCTTAAGTCATGAGTATTACTTATTCTAACACACTGGTAAAACAAATTTTTTCAGCTGTATTTCTTACTGAAATCAATACTGCAAAACAGTATTATCAAGTGAGACTTGTGTGTTGACCCTCTTTTTCCTTCCATGTAGATTGATGTTTTAATTAAGTTATCTATCCCTACCTTTAAATAACCAAATGCCTCTATGTAAACTGAAACCATGATCAGCTTCAAGGTACAGCCTGATTTATGCAAGTGTTCTCTCATTGTCTTTCCTATCAGTCTTTTTCCTATTAAATTAGAAATTTTTCTTATGTTAATAGTTGCACAATATTAGGGAACAAATAGGATAATAAGAACTCTCAAATTCCATTATACTACATCATTCTAAAATATTGCCATATGTTTAAAAGCTATTTGCATTTCCTTTTTCAATAAAATGTCTTCTTTCATCTTTTGCATTTTTGCCTTTTTCATCTTTAAAGGAGTTCTTTACATATTAAAGAAATTAGCCCTATTAAGCTAATATTGCCTATGAGAAACAAGTTTTTCCCTAGGTTATTTAACTTTTGATTTAGTTTGAGTAAAAATTTTTCCTTATTGCATTTATTTTTTTTTAAGGATTTGTGGACTGGGCGGCACTCCACTGTGCTTGCAGGCTGGCGGCTCTCCATGGCTTGCGGCTCTCCATGGCTTGCAGGCAAGTCTGCCTTCACAAGGAGGCCCAGGACACGAACCCAGAGCCTCCCATATGGTAGACAGAAGCCCAACTGATTGAGCCACACCTGCTTCCCCCTTTTATTAATTTCTTTTGTAAAATCACTAGCTAGACATTCTAGTACAATGTTGAAGTACAGTGGTGACAGTGAGCATCCTTCTCTTGTTCCTGAACTTAATAGGAAAGCTTTCAGTCTTGAGTATGATTGAGTATGATATTAGCTGTGGAATTATCATAGATGCCATTTATCATGTTGAGGAAGTTTCCTTGCTATTTGCATGGTATATATTTTTTCATCCTTTCACTTTCAACCTTCTAATGTCTTTGAATTTAAGATGAGCCTCTTGTAACAACATGTGGGTGGGTCATGCTTTTTTTTTTTTTTGAGAAGTTTCAGATTACATAAATGTTACATTGAAAATATAGGGGGATTCCCATATATCCCACTCCCAACCCCTCCCACACTTTTCCCCATTAACAACATCTTTCATTAGTGGCATATTTGTTATGACTGATTAACAAATATTGGAGCATTGCTACTAATCATGATCTATAGTTTACTCTTTGCACTGCACAATTTTATAGGTTTTGACAAAATGTATAATGGCTGGTATCCATCATTGCAATATCATGCAGGACAATTTCAATGTCCTAAATATGTCCCATGCTATGCCTATTCTTCCCTCTCCTTCCCCTCAGAACCTCTGTTGACCACTACCTTTATATCAATAATACAAGGTATTTCATTGCTAGAATAAGCCCATTTTAGTCCATGGTTGCATTCCCACCTTATGTTTGTTCATGCCTCAATCTTTTCTTTTTTAGCAATTCTAGAATTTCCATTTCTTTTGTTTTTAGGGTGTCCATTTCTTTGCTGTCATAATATTATTATGTCCATCTTTTAATTAATTAAATCTATTTATTGTAGTTGTTTTATAATTCTTTTCTGCCAATTCCAAACCTGTTCAAGTTGGTTTCTATTCAAATAACTGATTTTTTTAAAAAATCTATATCATGTTTAAATTTTCTACTCTTTTTGCATTTCTAGTATTTTTTGTTACTGTTATTGGGCATTATTGACCATTGTAGGGCATAAGGGTTAGATTTTCTTCTTTAAATGGTTGCTAATAGTAAATATTATTATTATTTTTTATTTTGAAAGAAGCTTTAGATTACATAACTGTTACATAAAAATATAGGGAGACTCTCCCTATACCCCATACCTCTACTTTAGTCCATAGATGCATTGCCCCTTATGTTTGTTCATTCCTAAACCTTGAGACTTTTGGGATTGTGATGCCTGCTTAGGCAGATGAATAGAATTGTCTTCTATTCTATTGTAGATACTCTCTTTTTGGGATGGGTGTTATCCATCATCATCCTTTTGTTAGTTGTCCTTGGTGAGTACAATGAACTAGAGAGTAGGTGTTGCAAAACTCTGAGATTCAGGGCTCAACCAGCATATGTAAGATCAAAAATTCAAATCTCTGAGATATATATTTAATAACTATAGTGCTAATAAAAGGGGCAGAATAATGTGCTGGAGGTGCAGTTAACGTTGGGATTTAAGATATATTTAGGGGATTTGAATCTCTGGACTGACAATGTGATAGCCAGGTCCTGAGCCTCAACAGACTCCAGCACCTACAATCTGATTTATTGGACTTACCACACTCAGCTAAGATGGAGGTGAAGAAGGACAATCACCACACCATGGAGCCTAGAGTGATTACAACTGAAAATGGGAGGATTGCATCCAGCATCCATGTGGAATTTGAGCCTCCTCTTGACATAGAGGTGCAATGGACACAACCAATCCAATGTCCACATAGAAGAGGTGGTATTGGATTGAGAAAAGTGGACATGGTGGACGATGGGTATGGGGAAAGGCAGGAAGAGATGAGAGGTGGAGGTGTCTTTGGGACATGGAGCTGCCCTGGATGGTGCTTCAGAGGCAATCACCGGACATTGTAGATCCTCACAGGGCCCACTGGATGGAATGGAGGAGAGTATGGGCCATGATGTGGACCATTGACTATGAGGTGCAGAGGTGCCCAAAGATGTACTTACCAAATCCAATGGATGTGTCATGATGATGGGAACGAGTGTTGTTGGGGGGGGAGAGGGGGGGGTGGGGGAGCGGGGTTGAATGGGACCTCACATATATATTTTTGATGTAATATTATTACAAAGTCAATAAAAATAAAAATAAAAAAAATAAAAAATAAAAAAATAAAAGGGGCAGAAGAGCCATGTGTAGGGAAAATATAATTAAGTCTAACTCTGTTACATTGCAGAGGATATATTCTAAAATAAGGCCCACTGGTAGGGTGCCAAATTCCTGAGATTGTCTGCCCTGCCTATAGTGTATAAATGTCTCTAGAGCCCTCAGGAGCCAGCCTGTGTAAGGCAGTTTATTGTGACTGCCAATGAGATCCTCCTGAAACATGCATAAGTATAACCCCTTGAATGACCTCCTGACCCATTTCAAAATCTCTTAGCCATAAAAACTCATTTGTATTTAATATTTTTCTCTTTTGGTCAAGGTCTTTGTCCAAATGCATCACTAGTTGGTGCTTGGAAGTAATCCCTCAGTGCCAGGAAATTTCATTCCCAGGAGTCGTGTTCCACCCTGGGGGAAGGAAATGAGTTTATATACTGACTTTGGCTTAGAGAGATGCCACATTTGAGAAACAAGGAATCATTCAGGAGGTAATTCTTAGGCACTATATAAAACTAAGATAAGTTTCAATTTCACAAGAACAAGGTTCATAAGTACAACAATCAATATCAAGGACCTGGCATAATGGTCAGTCCTCCTTCACTAGGCACTGCCCATGTGCCCAGGGGATTCTTGCCACTCTATTAAAGAATGCAGCAGGACTTCCCAGGATGGGACATGAATATTCTTTCAATTACCATGTGGGTCTCCACCAACTGAGACAAAAACCCATGACCCCTTGAACATATTCATATGCCATAAAGGCTTGCCCCAAGTGTACCCCTCCCCACACATCACTCCGTCACCAACACCCCATAGCAGTAATCCTCCCCACCATAGTTGTGGCCCTTCTGCAACCCAAAACCTCTGCAAAAGCAAAGCCAAAAAAAAAAACAGAAACAAAAATAAGAAAATAAAATAATTAAAAAATGAAAAATAAAATTTTATTCATTGTGCCTTTCATTACCATAAGATCTATATCTTGTGTACAGTGACAATTTCTTCCGTATGTTCCCCCAGTGTCTTATTTATTTTTGCTATATCTTCAAAGATTTAAGTTACAGAAAAGTCACATAGAAAATACAGAGGATCCCCATATCCCCAATCCCCTTCCCTTCTCCCGCTCTCTCTATAAATAACATCTTACTTGAGTTTGGTACATTTGTTACAATTGATGTGCAAATTTGGAGGCAGTGCTACTAGCGATGGTCAATGGTTTACATTTTACACTGCACACTTTTATAGGTTTTGACAAAATTTAAAATGGCCTGTATCTCTCCTTGCAAGATCATGCAGAACAAGTCCAAGGCCCTAAGAATATCCTCAGTTCCATTTATTCTAGTCTTCCTTCCCCCTCCCTCAGAATCCATAGTAACCAACAAGTTTCAATTTTTGAAGAATAAGATTCATAGTTGCATGAAATAATATTGAGGGCTTGACATATTATTCTGTTTTCTTTTATTAGGCACTGCCTATGCCCTTGAGGGATTTCCCCCCGTCTAACTGAGAACATAGCAGGACTCACCAGGATGGGAGTTCAATATTTTCTTGTTTATTGTCTGGGTCTCCATCCACTGAGATAAGACACTATGACAAGATGAACCACACCCTTCCACCTTTTCAAAAGTTTTGCCCATATTGAGCATCAGCTTACCACTTTCTACTTCCTTTCTATCTCTTGATTGAGTCTGCTCATATCAGTGAAATCATGTAATATTTGTCCTTCACTGACTGGCTTACTTCACTCAACAGGTCTTCAAGATCCATCCCTGTTGTCCCATGTGTTAATACTGTATTCCTTCTTACTGCTGAATAATATTCCATTGTATGTACATACCACAATTTTCTTATCCATTCATCTGTTGATGGACATGGGTTGCTCCCAACTTTTGACAATAGTGAATAATGCTGCTATAAACATTGGTGTGCGTATATCTATTCATGTCCCTGCTTTCAATTCTTCTGGGTATATACACCAAAGTGGGACTCCTGGATCATATGGCAGTTCTATAGTTAGCTTCCTGAGGAAGCACCAAAATGCCCTGCTTAATGAGTGCACCATTCTATGTTTCCACCAGCAGTGGAAGAGTGTTCCCTTTCCTCTCTATCCTCTCCAACACTTGTTAGCTCTGTCTTTTTCCTAATAGCTGCCAGTCTAATAGGTGTAAGATGAAATCTTATTGTAGTTTGATTTGCATTTCCCTAATAGCTAGTGATGCTGAGCATCTTTCATGTGCTTTTTAGCCATTTGTATTTCTTTTTGGAGAAGTATCTCTTCAAGTATCTTGCTCATTTTCTAAATGGGTTGCTTGGCTTTTTACTTTCAAGATATAGGAATTCTTTATAAATACTACATATTAGGCCTTCATCAGATAAATGGTTACCAAATATTTGCTTCCAATGAGTAGGCTGCCTTTCACTTTCTTGACAAATTCCTTTGAAATACAAAATTTTTAAATTTTGAGGTGGTCCCATTTATCTGTTATTTTTCTTTCATTGCTTGTGCTTTGGGTGTAAAGTTCTGAAACCATTTCCTGCTACAAGATCTCATAGATGTTTCCCTACATATTTTCTAGGAGCTTTTTTTTTTTTTTTTTTTTTTTGGTGGTATGGGGGATTGAACCCTGTGTATCATAATACATGGGAAGCAGATGTTCACCCACTGAGCTACATCCACTCCTCAACAAAAGTTGGCTCTTTTGCTCATTTTTTTTGTTTTGTTTTGTTTTGGTTTTGTTTGTTTTGTTTTTAGGAGGTACCAGGAATTGAACCAGGGACATCATACATGGGAAGCAGATGCTCAACCACTTGAGTTACATCCACTCCCCTTATAGGAGCTTTATGGTCTTGGCTCTTATATTCAGGTTTTCAATCCATCTTGAGTTGATTTTTTATAGTGTGTGAGATGGCAATCCTCTCTCATTCTTTTGAAAATGGATATCTAGTTCTCAAAGCACTACTTTTTGAAGAGGCCATTCTGTCCCAGTTGATTGGGTTTAGTGGCCTTGTCAAATATCAGTTGACCATATGTGCAAGGATCTATATGAGAATTCTTAATTCAGTTCCATTGGTCAGTATTCTATCCTTGTGCCAATATCATGTAGTTTTTTGTTTGTTTGTTTGTTTTAAGATTTATTTTATTTATTTCTCTCCCATTCCCTCCCCACCCCGGTTGTCTGTTCTCTGTGGTCTATTTGCTGCATCGTCTTCTTTGTTCACTTCTGTTGTCGTCATCGGCACGGAAATCTGTGTTTCTTTTGTTGCATCATCTTGTTGTATCAGCTCTCCATGAGTGCGACGCCATTCTTAGGCAGGCTGCACTTTCTTTCACGCTGGGCAGCTCTCCTTATGGGGCATACTCCTTGCGCGTGGGGCTCCCCTACATGGGGGACACCCCTGCATGGCACAGCACTCCTTGCGTGCATCAGCATTGTGTATGGGCCGGCTCCACACGGGTCAAGAAGGCCCAGGGTTTGAACCTTCTATGTGGTAGACAGACACCCTAACCACTGGACCAAGTCCGCTTCCCTACCATGCAGTTTTGACCACTGTAGCTTTAGACTATGCTTTAAAGTCAGGTAGAGTGATTCCTCCAATTTTATTTTTCTTTGACAATGAAAATGTTTTTGGCTATTCAGAGCCTCTTACCCTTCTAAATAAATTTCACAATTAGCTTTTCCAATTTAGTAAAAAAAAATGATGTTGTAATTTTTGTTGGGATTGTGTTAAATCTGTAAACCAATTTGGGTAGGACAGACATCTTTTTTTTTTAAAGATTTATTTATTTATTTCTCTCCCCTTCCCCACCCACCCTGGTTGTCTGTTCTGTCTATTTTGCTGCATCTTCTTTGTCCGCTTCTGTTGTTGTCAGCGGCAAGGGAATCTGTGTTTCTTTTTGTCGTGTCATTTCTCCATGTGTGCGGCACTATTCTTGGGCAGGTTGCACTTTATTTCGCGCTGGACGGCTCTCCTTACAGGGCGTACTCTTTATGCTTGGGGCTCCCCTACGTGGGGGACACCCCTGCATGGCATGGCACTCCTTGCATGCATCAGCACTGCACATGGGCCAGCTCCACATGGAGGACAGACTTCTTAATAATGTTTATTCTTCCAATTCATGAACATGGAATATTCTTACATTTATTTAGGTCTTCTTTGATTTCCCTTAATAATGTTGTATAGTTTTGTGTACAAATCCTTTACATCTTTAGTTTTTTCCTAGGCATTTGATTCTTTTAGTTGCTATGGTAAAGGAAATTTTTTTCTTGATTTCCTCCTCAGAATGCTCATTATTGATGTACAAAAATGCTACTGATTTTTGCATATTGATCTTATATCCTGCCACTTATCTTGTTTTTCAGCTCTAGAAGCTTTGTTGTAGATATTTCAGGGTTTTCTATGTATAGGATCATGTCATCTGTGAATAGTGACATTTTTACTTCTTCTTTTCCAATTTGGATGCCACCTATATATTTTTCTTGCCTAAGTGCTTGAACAAGTACTTCTAACACAATGATACATAAGAGCAGTGACAGTGGGCACCCTTGTCTTTTTCCAGATCTTAGAAGGAAAGTCTTTATCATTTCACCATTGAATATGATGTTAGCTGTGAGTTTTCATATATACCCTTTATCATTTTGAGGAGGTTTCCTTCTTTTTCTGTCTTTTGGAGTGTTTTTATCAGGAAAGAATGCTGTATTTTTTCAAACACTTTTTCTGCAAAAATGATGATCATTTGATTTTTTTCTTTGATCTATTAATGTGGTATATTACATGATTCTTATGTTGAAACATCCTTCCACACCAGGGAAGAAACCCACTTGGTTATGGTGTATAATTTGTTTGATGTGCTTTTGAACATGGTTAGCAAGCATTTTGTTGAGGATTTTAACATCCAGCTTCATTACAGAGATTAATCTGTAGTTTTCTTTACTTGTGGCATCTCTTTGTCACTTTGGTATTAGGGTGGTGTTGGCCTCATTGAATGAATGAGGCAATGTTTTCCACTTCTGTTTTTTAGAAGAGTTTAAGCAGGATTCATGTTAGTTCTTTCTGGAATGCTTGGTAGAATTCACCTGTGAAGTTATCTGGTCCTAGGAGGTTTTTAATGATTAATTCAATCTTATTACTTGTGATTGGTCTGCTGAGTTCATCAGTTTCTTCTTTTGTCAGTGTAGGCTCCTTGTGTGTTTCTAGAAATTTGTTCATTTCATCTAGGTTATCCACCTTGTTGGCATACAATTTTTCAAAGTATCCTCTTATGATACTCTTTATTTCTGTGGGACCAATGGTGACCAGCTTTTGGTTTTGTTACTTTTTCTAGTGTCTTTTTATTCTCAATTTCATTTAGCTCTGCTCTGATCTTTGTTGTTTCCTTCTTTCTGCTTGCTTTCAGATTAATTTGTTGTTCTTTTTCTAATTCATCTAGGTATTCAGTTAGGTCTTTGATTTTAGTTCTTTCTTTTTTAATATAGGCATTTATGGCTATAAATTTCCTTCTCAGCACTGCTTTTGCTGCATCACATAGGTTTTGATATGTTGTGTTCTCATTTTCATTCATTTCAATGTAGTTACTGATTTCTTTTGCAATTTTCTTCTTGACCCACTGATTGTCATCGAAGAGTGTGTTGTTTAACTTCCATATCTTTGTGCCTGTTCTGGTTCTCTGCTCCTTATTAATTTCATTCCATTGTGGTCAGAGAAATTACTTTGTATTATTTCAATCTTTCTGAATTCATTGAAAGCTTCTCTGTGATCTAAGATGTGGTCTACCTTGGAGAATGATCCATGTGCACTCAAGAAGAATGTATATCCTGCTGTATTTGGGTATAATGTTCTGTACATGTCTATTAGATCTAGATTCTCTAATGTATTATTCAAGGTCTCTGTTTCTTTATTGACTTTGTGTTGAGATGTTATGTCTAATGGTGATAATGGTATATTAAAGTCCCCCAGTAATTATAGAAGCATCTATTTCTCCACTTAGTTTTTCCAGTGTTTGCTTCTTGTATTTTGGAGCACCCTAGTTAGATGCATAAATGTTTATGTTTGCTCTTTCTTCTTCATAGATTATCTCTTTTGTTAATATATACTTTCCTTCTTTGTTTATTACAATAGTTTTGCATTTAAATTCTATTTTGTCTGATATTAGTATAGCTATTCCCACCTTTTTTGATTATTTTGGTTATTGTTTGCATTTAACATCATTTTTTGATTCACCTGCAACCTCCTCGCATCCCTGGCTTTAAGGTGAGTTTTTTGTACATGGGTCATATTTTCTTATCCATTCTGCCAATCTATGTCTTTTGATTGAAGAGTTTAACCCATTAATATTCAATGTTATTACTCTCAATGCAGTACTTACAGTAGCCATATTTTGTTTTTATTTCTTTATATCTTTTTATTTATTCTTACTAACAGTATTCCTTTCTACACTTTCCTCCAATCTTCTCTCTCCTGTTTTTTCCTTTCAACCTGCAGAACTCTAGTATTTATTGAAGAGTATTTCTTCAATTCTTGTTGACAAACCTTCTTAATTTCCATTTATCTGTGAATATTTTGAACTCTCCCTCATTATTTTTTTGAAGATGTATTTTTTATTTATTTCTCTCCCTTTCCCCACCCCCCCATTTGTCTGCTTTCTGTCTCCATTCACTGTGTGTTCTTCTGTGTCCACTTGTATTCTTGTCTGCAGCACCCAGAATCTGTGTCTCATTTTTTGTTGCATCCTCTTGCTGCATTAGCTCTCCATGTGTGCGGTGCCATTCCTAGGCAGGCTGCACTTTTTTTGCATTGGGCAGCTCTCCTTACGGGGTGCACTCCTTGTGTGTGAGGTTCCCCTATGTGGGGGACACTGCTGCATGCCATGGCACTCATGCACACATCAGCACTGTGTGTGGGGGCCATCTCATCACACAGGTCAAGAGACCCTGGGTTTGAACCTTGGACCTCCCATGTGGTAGGCAGTCACCCTATCAATTGGGCCAAATCCACTTCCCTCTCCCTCATTTTTGAATGCCATCTTAGCTGGATACAGAATTCTTGGCTGACAGTCTGTTTTATTTTCTTTTAGCACCTTAACTATGTCATACCACTGCCTTCTCACCTCCATGGTTCCAGATGAGAAATCAGTACTTAATTTTATTTTTCCCTTGTGTGTGATGGATCTCATTTCTTTTGCTGCTTTCAGTATTCTCTTTGTCTTCTTGACAAAATGATAAGTATATGTCTTGGGGTAGGTCTGTTAGGATTTATACTGTTTGGAGTTTGCACACTTCCTGGACATATACATCCAGGTCCCTCAAAAGAGTTGAGAAATTTTCAGCCGTTATTTCCTCCAACACTCCCTCTGTCCCCTTTCCCTTCTTTTCTCCCTCTGGGATGCCTATAATGCACTTGTTTGTGTGTTTCTTATTGTCGTTCAATTCCCTGAGTCCATGCTGAATTTTTTCTATCTTTTTTCTATCTGTTCTATTATCTGTCCAACTTCAGTTGTACTATCTTTGATGTCACTAATGCCTTCCTCTGCCTGTTCCAATCTGTTGTTAGATGCTTCCAGTGTATTTTTCAGTAATTGCATTTTATAATTCATCACCATCAGATCCATTATCTTTTTACATGTTTATGATTTCCTCATTATGTTCCCCAAGTGTCTTCTTAATATCCTTTATCTCTTCCTTCACTTTATTAAGTTGATTCATGATATCTGTTTGGACATCCTTGATTAGTTGTTCCACATTCTGCATCTCCTCCTGTTTTTCAGTTTGTTCATTAGGCTGGGCCATGTCTTCCTCTTTCGTAGTATGGCTTATAATTTTCTGTTGGTATCTTAGGCATCTGTTTATCTTTATGGGCTTATTCAGATGGTTAGCTTCTCTTTCTACTCTGCTTTATTTTGTTTTGTGTTAAGGTTCTTCTTTATACTTGGTTCCACTTACTCTATATCCTGTGTAGTATTCTGTGTCCCCTTGAAAAAAATATTAAGACCATAGAAAAGGAAAAAGAAAAGAATAAAAGAATAATAGTAATAATGAAAATATTGAAAAGGAACCATAAGAGAGTCAGGAAAATAAATAAGTAACAAGAGTGAAAAAATCATAAAAAGGAATAAGAATACAAAAGGTGAAACTGAAATGAGAAAAAAAATAGAATAAAATGAAAGACCTGAAGGATGAGGAGAGAAGGAGAAAAAAAGAAATGAAAAAAGATAAGGTGGAATGAAAGAAAAGCAGTGGAAAAGGGGAAAATGAAATAAATAAAGAAACTAAGAGAAAAAATAGGAAAAGAAGAAAAGGAAACAAAGAAAGACAAAAAAACAATAAACGAACCAAAAAAAAACTATTTTCCTGGGAAATAGGCTTCTCTCTTAGGCCCCTAAGAACCGTTTCAGGCCGCCAGTGCTCATCAATTAATTACCCTGCAGCCTGCCCTCCACAGGTAAGGTACCCAGTTTTAGTGAATATTTAATTTTTAAAAAATATAAAATATAAAATGACATTGGAAAACCTAAAACAACAACAAGAAATTTGTCTATAAGTTCCCTCTCATAAGGTGCTGGCTAGGTTCCTGACAACCCACTGGTTCATTCTCTGGGTTCCTTCTCTTAGGAGGTACTGGGAATCAAACCAGTGACCTAGTATATGTAAGGCAAACATTTCTCCACTAAGCTGCACCTACTCTGCAGGTTAGTAGGCTTCTGAAAGTTTATCTGCTCTCTCTGCCCTCTTTTTCCTTAGGCAAGTTGGGCTTCTGTTTGCAGGCTATGTCTCCTGACTTAGTTTGCTCCTTTGCTGTTAGGAGCCTAACCCCTGACTAAACTAATTCTTCATCCAAGGTGGTTGGGTGTGACAGCCTACCTGATCAGATCCCCCACTTCCCTTTCCCTAGGGCTACTTCAGTGCTGGCTGGGGTCTTTTTTGAGAGTCAAAGGGGGCTAAGCTGGCCAACCTCATTGAAGAGAAAACATTCTTCACTCTCTGCCAGACCCCGTTTCTTGCCAGGGAGGAGAATGTTCTTTCCTCACTCAGTTGGCTGCAGTGAGCAAGGGATTTTACCTAGGATATTTGCCTTGAGGGTGGGGTACATGTGTCTTTTACAGCCACATGAATGAGTGACTCATGGCTTTCCTTTGGCCTCTTTGTCTCTCTGTCTCTATTACTCCTGGATGATGTGTAGTACTCTCCTAGTCTGCAGAAACCCAAAACAGCTCCCTCAGATAACTTTTTGAACTTTCTCTGTTGTTTTTGTGAAAGAGTTGAGCCCTGCCTAGCTACTCTGGCACCATCTTCCCCGGGTCATGCTTTTTTATCCCTTCTGCCAATCTCTGCCTTTTACCTGAGTAGTTTAATCCACTTATATTTAAAGTAACAACTGATAATACAGGACTTTCCTTTGCCATTTTGCTATTTTTGTGCATAAGTCTTATAATTTTTTAATCCTCAATTCTTCTTTAATGCCTACTTTCATATTTATTTGTACCATTTTGAGACCCTTTTCATTTCTTTCTTTAATATATTTTCATGTATTTTCTTTGTGGTTACATGGGTTAAAATTTAACATCCTAAATCTATAACAATATTTGATACCAAGTTATCTTAAATAACATACACTATTCCTATATCCTTCTACCTTCCCACCTTTTTATTTGCTACCAATTATATCTTTGACACTGTATGTCCAGAAACATCAACTTATCATAGTTTTTATGCATTTGTATTTGCATTTGTATGAAGCAAGAAGTGGAGTTATAAAACAAACAATGCAATACAATAGTACTGGCATGTATAATTATCCATATGGTTACCTTTGCTATGTTTTTTATCTCTTTATGCTGTGGTCTTTATCTCTTCATGCTGCTTTGATGCATTTCCTTTCATTTCCTTTCCTTTAGCCTGAAGAACTTCCTTTAGTATGGCTTTGGAACAGGTATAGTAGTGAAAAATTCCTTCAACTTTTGTTTATCTGGGAATATCTTAATCTCTTTCATTTTTGAAAGGAAGTCTTGCAAGATATAATTCTTGGTTGACAATACCTTTCTTTCAGTACTTTATTTCATTCTGCTGGCTGCATGCCTCCATGGCTTCTGCTGAGAAACTGACACTTGATCTTATTGGAATTCCCTTGAATAAAACTTGCTACTTTTCTCTTGCAGCTTTTGAAAGTCTCTCCTTTTCCTTGGGAATGGACAATTTGATTAGTGCGTGTCTGGCTGTAGTTGTCTTTAAAGTTATCCTGTTTGGAGTTCATTGGGCTTCTTGACTGTGCATATTTGTCTTTCATTAAATTTGGGAAGTGTTCTGCCATTATTTCTTTGGAGATTCCTTCTGCCCTTTCTCTCTTTCTTCTTTTGGGACTCCCATAATGTGTATATTCATATGCTTGATGGTGCCCCAGAAATCTCTTAGGCTGTGTTCATTCCTTTAATTCTTTTATCTTTCTATTCCTCAGTTTGAATTATTTCAGCTTTCTTGTCTTCAAGCTCACTGATTCTGTTCTGCCATCTGCAATCAGTTGTTGAAATGTTACAGGGAATTTTTCATTTCAGTGTTCTTCAATCTCAGCATTTTTGTGGAAAGATTCCCATATAGTTCATTCATTGTTTTCATCATATTCTTTAGTTCTTTAGTTCTTGCTTCCTTTTTCCCTTTATCTCCTTGACCATATTGAGGATCATTATTTTAAAGTCTTTGTCCATTAATTCCAACATCTGGTTCTCATCAGATGGTTTCTGGATTTTTATCTCATTCCCTTGAATAGTCCATCATTTCCTGTTTGTTTATCTTGTAATCTTTTGTTGCACACTGTGCATTTTAATATTTCTAATTGTTAACTTTGGGATTTAGCCTCTGGACTGTCCCATAAGAATATATCCAGCTGGTGATATGACAGAGATTTTCTTGAATGCCAGGAAATAATCAAAACAAACAAGGCAAAAAACACTTGTCACTCTCTTCAAAAATTGACTCTCCTTTGTCTTGTGCTTTCCTTCAGAGTTTAGCCCTCCTACCAAGCAGATCAGCCAGAGGCAAATGGTAATTAGTGCAGGATCCTCTTCGTCTTATCTGAGCCTACATGGAATTGGAGCAGAGGAGCCTGCTTCTTCGCCTGGGCTGTGCTTCCTAAGGGCTCCAGGAATTCCCTGTGTACAGGACATGGAAATTTGAGTGAATGACCTCTCTACCCTTTTGGAACAAAACTCCTTCTCTTTTGAATGACTTAATGCAGCCAGTCCTTTGCCTCAGACCATTTCAACGTAAATTGTTTCTCTCACTGTCCCAGCTGTCTACAATTGGTTTCTCTTTCCTCAGGACAAACACTGAGGATGAAACTGAGAGACACTCCCAGGCTCAGTCTCTCAGACTAAAGTGAATAATAAAGAGTGTTCTTCAGACAGAAGAAAAATAATCCCATATGGGGTAAGGAAATGCAGAAAGGAATGAAGACCAAAAACAGTGACAGTTAGCTTTGGGGTTTAAAATGTATGTACAATTAAAAATGGATGTCAACAATAACACAAAATATGGGAGATAGTAAAAGTAATTCTAAGGTTGTAACATTGTCTGGAAAGTGGTAAAAGTACCAATTTGCATTATATCAATGCTATCCCATAGAAATATAAGCCACCTAGGTAATTTTAAATATTCTACTAGTCGTGTTAAAAAAGTATAGCTTAGTGGTTGAACACCTGCTTCCCATGTACAAGGTCCCAGGTTCAATCCCCAGTACTGCCTAAAGAAAAAAAAATAGTATAAGAAGTAGGTGAAATCTATTTTAATAATTTATTTTATTTAACCTAAAATATGATCATTTCAATGTGTAACCAATATATCAATATAAAAATTATAAATGAGACTTTACATTTCTTGTTCTATATCTTCAGAATTCAATGTGTATTTTATACTTACAACACATCTCAATTCATATCAGCCACATTCCAAGTGTTCAATAGCTACATGAGGCTAGTGGCTACAACTACTATGTTGGACAGAAAACTTTTAGACTCTAATAAGCCAAGGAAGCAGCTTGCAATCTTTACAGTAACTGCTAAAAATACTAAATTTAAAAAAATATATAACAGAATATATTAATTACAAATGTTATTTTCTTTTAAATAGAAAATACTATTAGAGGCAAATAAAATTACTAGATATCATAAAAACGGATGGTTCCTCTTTAGCTGACCAGCACCTGTACTCTTGCTCCTCTGAATGTTAACTGCTAATAGCTTACAGCTTTCCTAACTTGGAGAATAGCCCTTAGCCCAAGAGGAACCCATTGTCCCTGGAGTTTATGCTTCTCTCAATCACCATCAGGCAGGCCCAAAACAATGACCAATGTATACGGGTCATAAAAATCTAGCACCACCACCAAATGGTGGGACCAACTCTGTGATACAATTCATGCCCCAGAGCTCCCCTGGAGTCTGACTGAAGCAAGTCTCCAACTGACCACACTTGGCTCAGCTCCTCCTCTACCTTATCCTGCTTCCTTCACTCTCTTTCTTCTGGAAGCACTGCCTCAATAAATCACATATATTCTAATTCCTATCTCAGACTCACCTTCTAGAGAATCTGATCTAAGACACTTGATTGATCCAAAAGAAAGTAAGAAAGGAGAGAAAAAAGCAAATTGAGTGAGTCAAATAAAACACAAATATTAGTAAGAGAGTAAATGTAAACCCAAATATATCAGTAACTACATTAATATGTAAATTGTCTAAATGTTCTAATTAAAATATAAAGATTGTCATAATGTATAAAAATACGTTCTAAAAAAACCTCAACTCTAAGCTGCTTATGAGAATCACGTATATATAAAAGGACACAAAAAGGTTTACTATTCAAACATGTGTCAAAAGAAAGCTAATTTTGCTATAATAATGTCATGTTAAGTCTACTTTAAGGCAAGAAATACTAACTAGAGATGAAAAGGAATATTTCACATTAATAAAAGTCTCCATCCACCTGGAAGATATAAAAATTCTAAATTTGTAAAAATATGTTTCACAATATACGAAGCAACAGTTGACATATTTAAAAGGAGGAATAGACAAATCCACAAAGTGGGAAAATTAACATCTTTTTCCATAACTGATAAAACAAGCACCCTGAAAACTAGAAAGCCTATAGAGCCGAGGAACACAATTAATAAAACAAAAACATAAGATCCTTAACCATATATATATTTTTGTTTATATATATATATATCACCAAAGAATGACAAAGTATATATTTCCACAAATATACACAGATCATTTACAAAAATAGGCCATATGTTGGGCCCAAAAGTCAGACTTATTAAATTTAAAACAATTCTAACAATTCATATATTTTCTTTGATCATGGTTGAGTATAGCTAGAAATCAATAACAATAAGCTAAGTTTTAGAAAATCAAATGTTTAGAGATTAATCAGCATACTTTTAAACAGTGGGTCAAAGATTAAATAAAACGAATATTAAAGTTACTTTGAATTGAGTTCTAATTAAAATGTAACATTTAAAGACATAGAATTTCACTATCATTGTGCTTAGAGGGAAATTTATAACCTAAATCCACATATTTAGAAAAGCAAAATGGCTAAAAGTTTTCTAGGTAAAAGATAGAAAAATACACTATGAAAAATCTAAGAAAAATAAAGATAAAGGAAAAATAAATAAAAAGATAAAAGGGCATAAAGAAATAGCATATATGTAATTGTGAAATCAATAAATCAAAAAGTTGATTATTTGAAAAGACTAATGAACTGATAACACCATAGCAAGACTTAAAAATAAAAATCAGAAGACACAAATAACTTATCAGGAATGAAACAGGGAACATTACAATAGATCTCTATAGGTGCAGAAAAATATTTGATAAATTTAAGACTATTCAACAAAAGAAAAGTTCCCCAAAGAATAAAAGAGATTATCTATAATAAAATTCTTTACCCTTAAAAAAGCAAATTAATAAAGGAATTTCCTTAAATTGATAAAGAATATTTACAAAAAATATATATAGGGAAGTGGATGTGGCTCAAGGGATAGGGGTCTCCACCTATCATATGGGAGGACCTGGGTTCAATCCCTGAGGCCTCCCAGGGAAAAAGGAGAAGAGAAAGCATGCCTGAGTGGTCGGCCAGTGCCCACATGGCAAGCTGAGTAGCCACATGGTGAGAGTGCCCACACAGAGTCAGTGCTTGTGCAAGTGAGTCATGCAGCAAGATGATGATGCAACAAAAGAGAGATGAAGGGGAGAGTCAAGATGAAGTGCAGCAGAAACCAGGAAATGAGGTGGCAGAGCTAACAGGGAATCTCTTTCCACATCAGAAGTCCCTAGGATTGAATCCTGGTGAATCCTTGAGGAGAAAAAATGAGAAAAGAAGACCAAAAAGAGAAATAGATACAGAAGATCACACAGCAAATGGATACAGACAGCAAAAACATCAGGACATGGGGAGGGGGGTGGGGAAGGGGGTTAAATAAATAAAATCTTCTTTAAAAAGCGTATATAACATCATACTTAAATGTTAAATATTAAAAACTTCTCCCCTGACTTTGAGAATTAGAAAAGGATGCCCACTATTACCATTTATTTTTAGTATTGCACTAGAGGTCCTATTAAGGCCAAATGAATAAATACATAGATTGATAAAAGGTAAAGATTAAAAATGAGAAATCAAACTCATTATTTGCAGATGATATCATGTTTAGTCAAGTTATTAGAATGAGTGGCTATAATAAGTTACTGGATACAATGTAAAAATATAAAAATCAATTGCATTTATATAAACAATCCAAAAATTTAATTTAAAATAAACAGAAAAATTAAGCAATTAGAAAATAAACCATTTTTTAAAATGCCTTTTTCCCTATTATCAAAATCATCAACTACGTGTCATGTTTTATTAAATTAAGTGTAAGAAACATTCACAGGACCTGCACAGAAATATTAGAAATGTTGTAGAAAGAAAATAAAGATAACAAAGAAATGGAGGGATCTACCATGTTCATGGATTGGCTACCCAAAAGGTCAGTAAGTGTTTGAAAATGTTCTCAACTTCATTATTTATCATGGAAATGGAAATCAAACCCATAAATTAATACCACTACACATACCCACCAGAATTGCAGGAGTTAAAAAGATAGAAAATACCACGTTGTGAAGATGCTATGAAACTTGAATTCTCATACAATTTGGTGAGACTATACAACAATTTTCAAGAAAGTGTAACTGATTTTGTAAACTCTTTGCCAAAATCTTTTAAATTGAACAATACTAGCTAAATTTAACAATCCCACTCCTAGGTTTATACCTAACAGAAATGGATTCATATATGCACCAAAATACATATGCAAGAATATTCATAGTAGCTTTATTTATAACTCCAAACTGAAAACAACCTAAATATTCACCAATAGTGGAATGGATGAACATATGGTATTGTATTCATATTATGCTGCAATGAAATGAACAAGCTAATGCTACACACAACAACATGGATCAGTCTCACAACATATATACACACATGTATATAATATTTTAATAAAATGCTATGATTAATTTTTGTTTCTAAATATCTGTTAGATATTGGGATCTATTCAGAAGTCAATGAAATGCCTTCTCTTTTGGAAGGCAGATTCAGTTTTTAAAAGATAATCTATTGAGTCATTTGTCCCATGTACATTTAGAGATACAATTTAAGGCTAGTATTTCAGATTGATCAAAACAAATAACCACTATTTAATAACAACTGAAATGTACAGACTTGTAAGAAGCTATAAATTAGTAAAAATGATTTTATATAACTCTTTTTATTAACTTTTATTATTTATTACACTATGGACCTGGTCTTCAGATCCTTCTAGTAGTGGAAAGAAAAGGGGAAAAGTTTAGAACTATTATTAAGTGGAAGCATCAGAAATGTTTTGTGGTGTGAATGAGGTGAGCTAAGTGATTACTTTAATGAGAATCCTAGCACTCCTTCAGAAATCTATTCTTGTCATAGGTACCAAAACAAAAAACAACAACAACAAAAAACCCATAATAGAACAACAGTCCTCTAGAGATTATTTATTAGTGATAGTGAGCACAAAAAGAAAGAAGAGATTTTTTTAAATCTTATTCCTCCCCCCCCCCCTC
Source organism: Dasypus novemcinctus (assembly GCF_030445035.2). NCBI lineage: Eukaryota > Metazoa > Chordata > Mammalia > Cingulata > Dasypodidae > Dasypus > Dasypus novemcinctus. Next base: position 21,328,472 of record NC_080676.1, on the reverse strand, counting down.
TTTTTCTATTGTGAGAGAGATCATTCTAGGTTATATGATGTCTAGAGAGAGTTGTGGGTTGAATTAGAAAGCAAGACTTAAAATTTTTTTTTTTTTTTAATGAGAACTGTTGGTTTCTGCTGAAGTATCTGGGGTCTGAGTTGAATGGAGTTTCTGATCTATCACCTTACCTCATTTCTGGTTGTATCAAATTTATGTTTACTAAGCAGCAAAAAATTTTTGTGGTAGACCACTTTCATCCACTGTCTAACACAGAAACATATGAAAGCTGAGTTAAATTTTCGTTTAACCTAGAAATATAACAGCCAATTTATACTCACCAAAGAAGATCCAAAAATGTGCATGATAAAATATCAATCAAGTTTGTTCTTTAAAATCTGTTTCAGTCCAAAACAATGAAGATTATACAGTGGGTTTTTTTCTGATTAAGTAAAGGCCTTGAATTTTTTGTTTGTTTATAAATCTGATTTTTTAAAGAACTGAATTGTAATTTGGATGGTGTGGGAAAAGATAAACAATGGAAATGCTACATTTAGAAGGCACTATTGGGGAAAAAAGTCTGGTTGTCAACAATTGGAATGCTTTTCTTAAATCAAATTTGGGCAATTACACTTTTTTTCTAAGATAAAAAGATGTCAGAAAAGTAATAATTCATTCTTTGAGGTTGAACCACAATAGAAAATTTTCCATTAATATTCACATACTAAGTTCCCTTTTAGAAGATTTTTTTTAATGTTAAAAATGCCAGAAATGTGTTTATTGATTGGTTTGTTGGATGGTTGGTGGGTAGATAAAAGACATTCTGAATAATGATCTCGTGTCATACAAATCTTAACAATGTTTGAAAATAATCAAATGTTAAAATGGGCACAATAAATATTTATGCATTGTATATACCCAATGCATTGCTAATATTTTTGTTCTGAACAATTTTTTATATTGGATTAAAAAAAAGAAAAGAAAAAAAATTGAATTTTACCAGCACTTTTCATTTCTTTATATAGATCCAAGTTTCTATCTGGTATCGTTTTCTTCCTGATGAACTTTCTTTAACACTTCTTATAGTGCAACTTTGCTGATAGTGAATTCTTTTTGTTTTTGCTTATCTGAAAAAGCCTTTATTTCTCCTTTATTTTTCAGTGATATTTTAACTGGGCACTGAATTCTGAATTGATGGTTTTTTTCCTTTCAACACTTTAGAGATGCCATTCCATTGACTTCTGGCATGGACAGATTCTAATTAGAAATCTGATGTAATTATTATCTTTGCTCCTTTGTAAAATATTTTTTTTACTCTGCATGCCTTGAAGTTATCTTTGATTTTTATTTATCTTTGATTTCCAGCAACTTAAATATGATATGTCTAGGTGATTCCTGTCTTTTAGGCTCTATTTCCTTCTTTCTACTTAACACCTATTTATTTATTTGTTTGTTTGTTTATGCAATTTATCCTACTGAGTGTTCTCTAAGCTTCTTGGATATGTGTTTTCATGCCTTTAGTTATTTTTGGGAAATGCTTGGCTATTGTCTTTTGAAATATTCTGCCTCATTCTCTCTCTTTTATTATTCTGGGATTCCAATTGCTCATATGTTAGGTCATTTGATATTGCTTCACATTTCTTGGATCCTCTTTCCTTTATCTTATGCCTTTTTTCTCTTTTGGTTTAGTTTGGGTAATTTCTTTTCATTGGTCTTTGTCTTTGTTACTATATATTTTTTATTTCTACCATTTCCATTTCACACTTTCTTATGGTATTCCCAGTTCTTCTTTTATACCATCCATATTTTAAACTAGATCCTTTAATATGTTTATCAGTTTCTTTTTTTTTTTCCTTAATAGCTCCAATAGCTGGGTCATATTGGAGTCTAGTTGATTAGGTTGCCTTTTTACAGAGAGTTGTTTTGTGTTGTTTTTCATGTGTCTTATAATTTTTAGTTGTAAGCTAGATATCATGTGTTGAAGAATAAAGACTGATGCAAACAGTACTTTATCTGGAATTGAACACACCTCTTCTTTGGCTATACATTTAGTGTTCAGAGTTTAGTCAATCCAGTCAGGAGTTGAGTAGGGTTTCAGTTAAATTATTGCTATGGTTAGTACACCAGCACCTTCAAATTCTTCTACAATTACCTTGTGCTTAGGGTAGGAATTTGATTGCTGGGGGAATTTTTTTAATGTTTCTGTTCCACTCTCAGATTTAGTCTTTCACTGTTAGCCAGCTCCTCAGAGAGAGCCTCTCTTCATCGTCTTGCCCTTCACACAGGGATATTCTGCTGTTACTTGTTATTCAGTGTTTTCTAGTTTGTTGATTGAGGGCAGGATAGGAACATTCTCTGCTGTATTCCCTCACCCTCAGTCTTAGGCAGGACTTGTGTCTCTGTGTCATAGGAAGAGCTTTCTCAGTGATCCTGCCCCTCAGTGAGCAGCAGTTGAACTCAAATGGCCTGGGCCCAAGAGTAGTAGTTTTTAATGGTGTGGGCACAGGACAAGTTTTTTGTCCTTCCTTCAGTGGTAGAATGATTTTTTTTCTGTTCTTTTCCCCTATCTACAATGGTTCTTTACCTATGTCTGAGAGAGGTAGTGTTTGCTGTTCTCCCTCCAGTGGTTTAATGTTTTTGTTCCACAGGTAAGAAGGATCTTGGCAGGTCTTCCTGTCTTTTGTTCTGCTGTTCCTCTGCCTATGGCCTATATCACAAAGGAGGCTCTTCCTGGTTTACTAACTTGCCCCAATCTTTCTTGTGAGCACCCTATCAGATCCGTGGAAAAGATCCTGCAAGTGGTTATAAACTTCCTTCGTCTCTGAAGTTCCAAGGAATTCTACATTAGCATTTACAACCTACAGCCTATGGGCCAGTCACCTGTTATCATAAATAAAGTTTTGTTGGAACTATTCCCATTCCTTTACATATTTTATATATTTGCTTTCACACTATAATGGCAAAGCTTAGTTGCATCAGAGACATTATAGCCCACAAAGCCTGAAGTAGTTGTGGTCTGGTCTTTTAAGAATAAGTTTGCCAACCCCCTTTCCCTACTCTTATACTAGCCTATAGTGAGTCTTCAGCAATTCGTTAAAAATTATAGCTAATTTCTTCTTACCCCCTTGTTTGGTGGTCCCATCTTCCTCCCATTCTCTACCCAAGATAAGCTCACTTCCCCATCTTTTCTTGGAGTCTTCTGTCTGTCCTTAGTTTTTATACTGATTGTCCATGATCTCAATTTTTGGACAACTTTTTTAAAATTATGATTTCCTTGGTTATTTGTCTTATTCTTGTTAGATTGGGAGTGATCAATTTCCCAGTGCTCAGAATTCTAAGCAGAATCCCCTCAGTAAATTCTTAGTATATGTACTGTGGTTTGTTTTTGGAGGGGAAGTTGCATTTTTGTATTTTAATCAACAGAATGTTGGCCAACAGTATATAGTGCAGATTCTACAACTAGGACATAGTTACATATCTCCATGGGGAACATATCTAAAATTTGTGGACAATTCAGAAAATTACACATTCTGAAACTATGGAAAAATGGAAAATTTTAGCTCCTAAAGAGAAGATTAAGTATGTAAGCCTACTGAGTATTAAACCACTGACTTCTTTTTTTTACTTTTTTATTTTTTCAAAGATACTTGGATTATACAAATGTCACATAAAAAATATAGGGGATTCCTGTATGCCCCACCCCATACCTCTCACATTTTCCCACATTAACATCCTTCATTAATGAGGTACGTTCATTGCAACTGATGAACACATTTTGGAATATTACCACTAAGCATGTATTAAAATTTACATTGTAGTTTACACTCTCTTCCACTCAATTCTGTAGGTTATGTTAAGATTTATAATAGCTTGTATCTGTTGTTGCAGTGTCATTTAGGATAATACCCAAGTCTTGAAAATGCCCCCATATTATGCTTGTTTTTCCCTTCTCCCTGCCCTCAGAACCTGCAGTGGCCATTGCCACCACATCAATGATATAATTTCTTCCATTGCTAGAATCATAATAAGTCTATAGTAGAAAACCAGTATATCCACTCTAGTCCATAGTTCATTTCTCAGTCCTGAAGTTTCTGAGATGGTGATGTCTACTCCACCTCTAATTGAGAAGGGACTGTGATCCCAAACGGCCAACGGATTGAACTCTTTTGCTTGCAGTTGTAGACTCTCTCAGTTCCTTGGAATGGTAGTTGTCTATGATCACCTCCATGTTAGTTGTCCTGGGTCAGACCAATGAACTGGAGAGTAGGTGTTGCAACTCTATTGAGATTGAGGGCCCAACTGGCACATGGACAGCCAAAGATTTAAGTCTCTTAGACATATACCTACCAACTCTAGTACTATTTATAGATTCAAGTAGAAAGACAGAAGAGCCATTTGTAGGGAAACCACTGCTGAGTCCAACTATGTCACCCTGGGGAGCATAAATTTCAAACTCTGGAGCTACATGCCATGACTGTAGTGTGTGGATGTCTCCAGAGCCCTCAGGAGTGGGCTATTTGTGGTAGTATCTACTTTGGTAGTCAATGAGATCCTGCTAAGATGTGCATAAGCATAATCTCTGGACTGACCTCCTGACTCACTTTGAAGTCTCTTATCCATATAAATTCATTTGTCTTTGCATATTTTGGTCAAGATCTTTTTCCAGTTGCATCGCTAATTGGTGTGTGGTAGTAATTCCTTGATGCCAGGAAGGCTTATCCCCAGGAATCATGTCCCATGCTTGGGGGAAGGTAATGTATTTATATGCTGAGTTCAGCTTAGAAAGAGGCCACATTTGAGCAATAAGAAGGCTCCCAGGAGGCAACTCTTAGGCACCCTATAATACTAGGATAAGTTTCAATTTCAAGAGTAAAAGTTCATATGCACAGTCATCAATATCAAGGGCCAGTAAATGAACCATCCTCCTCCACTAGTCATTGCCCCTGTACTGAGGAGATTCTTGCTGATCCATTAGAGAATGTGGAAGATCTCCCCAGGATGGGAATTTGATATTCCTTCAATTATTGTGTGAATCTCCACCCACCATATCAATGCCCCATGAACATTTAAACACATTTATATGCCTTATATGTGCTCTGACATCTTGAACACTGCAGGACCTGAGATGCAGTTCCAAATCCTGGTTCTACCACTATGCTTTCTTGGGCAGATTTTCTTTCATAAAAATTGATGTTAGGATTAAAAATAATAAAGGTAACTACTGGAAATACAAGCCTTCCTAAATACGAAAAGAAATGATGACAAAAAAAGAGCAATTATACCTTGTGATATTGCTTATGTAGGTAGATGCACACCTATATGTAAAACATATATGCAAAATGAATATAACATAACCAACAGATTAAAGATAATGGTTGTTTGATTAAATGTAAGTAGGATTTCATATCCAAAATTTTCACATTGGCTAATAAAAGAAAATACAACCCTATCCAAATATCCAAAGAGATTCAGAAAGACTAAAGATTAAAAGATACAAGTATAAATGCATATAATAAATCAGTAAGGGTTGAACCTTGATTTCAGACAAGGCATAATTTAGGTACCCCTTCTTAAAGAAAACATGAGATTAGACCAAATAAATCTCAAGTCTAATATTGGTAATGAAAGTATGTTATCTATATATTTATGCATAAGAGACTATAGCAGCTACTTTATAAAGCAGAAACTAGAGGAGATGAAAGAATAGACAAATACATACTAATAGTAGACTATATACCCATCTGGAAGCTAGAAAAATCAAATGGGAAACTTAGGAAAGGTGTCAAAGATCTAAATAACAATCAATAAAGTAGATCTTATAGACACATACTAAATTCTGTATCACAATAAAAGAGAACATGTCTTCTTTTCAAATGAACATGGAATATTCATGAAAATTGACTATATTATTCCACAAAGAAAACTTCAATAATTTTTCTTCATAGATATAATTCTATCATGTCTTGAAAAAAAAATCACAAATTCTTTGAAATTTCTCACATTAAGAGAGAGACTATATGTTTCCTCCCTTTGAACTAGGGCAGGCCTTTATGACTATCTTAATGAAGAATGTGGAGGAAGGAGGCTGCTTGAGTGACTGGAAAAGATTAGTTTCCCTTGGGATGCTTGCTCTGCCAGTTTCAATTTGGATGCTTGCTCTGGCTGGCCATCATGTTAAATGTCCAGCTACCCTGAGACTATGATGTAGAGAGAATACACACACACACACACACACACACACACACACACACATGCCTGAGGAGACCAAACTGTTCCAGCCCCAGCTCATTGAGTTTTCACAGCACAGATGGAAGATCTGCAGCCCCAGCTACCATCTGCTAGCAAGATAACAAGTTAGAACTCCATAGCTGAGCTCAGTCAATGCTCTGAGTCATGAGCAAAATAGAAAATTGTCACTGGTTTGAGCCATTGTTTTGGAGTGTTTTGGGGCAACAGGGCAACACAGATGACCAGAAAAAATACAAACAGAATTATTTAACCATAATTTAATACAATAATTCTTCATCTGCAAATTCCTTATTTAAATAACACTCAGGTAAAGGGGGAAGGCCAGAAATTTAAAGCTGCAGAATTTTTAGAAAATATAAATAACAGTATATTAGAATCTATAGGATACATATAAATCAGTGATCACATGAAAATTCACAGCATTAAGTACCTATGTAAATAAAAAATGAAATTAAGTGAATTAAAATCCTACTGACCTCCTCTCAATTGGAAGCAGAGTGGGCGTCCAACATTCCAAAATCCTCAAGATTGAGGAATGAACAAACATAAGAGGGGAATGCAACTGTGGACTAAAGTAGACATTATTATTCTAGTAATGGAAGAACTTGCAACATTGATATAAAGGCAGTGGTCACCAAAGTTTCTGAGGGGAGGAAGAGGGAAGAATATGTGTACTATGGGACATTTTGGGGACATTGGAATTGTTCTGCATGATATTGCAATGATGGATACAGGTCATTATACATTCGGTCAAAATCTATAAAATTGTACTGTATAAAGTGTAAACAATAATGTAAAGTATAGACCATGATTAATAGCAATACCTCAATATTTGTTCATCAGTTGTAACAAATGTACCATGCTAATGAAAGACATTAGTAGAAAAAAGTATGGGAGCAGGAGCAGGTGAGATATATGGGAATCCCCCACATTTTCAATGTAACATTTATGTAATCTAAAGCTTCTTTAAAAAAATTTTTTTAATTTAAAAATCCTGAAAAAGCTAGGGAAAAATAAACTGAAAAGCAGTAGTGAGGAATTAATATAAAAGAGAAATTAATGAGTCTGGAAACAGAAAAATAGTATAAAAAATAAATAGTACAGAAATAAACCCAAGTTCTTAACCAAATTTAGTTAATGATATAGGTGGTATCTCAATAAGTAGAGAAAAATATTTTTTAAAAATTATTTTGGGACAACTAGGACAGCTGTAGAAAAAAACGAAATTGTACCTGTAATTCACACTATATGACAAGGTAAAGTCCAAATGGATCCAAAATCTAAAAGTAAAATGAAACTGTACACCTACTAGAAGAAAATATGGGTGAATGCTTTTATAATCTGGGAGTGGGGGAAATGTTCCTAACTATGATTCAAAAATCCAGAAGAAAAAATGATACTGAAAAAAATCAACTAAATAGAATAAGAGTTCTGTATGACCAAAAATCTTACCATACACCAGCTGAGTCAATATATTTACAGCTTAGATCACAGGTAAAGGATTAATACCTCTAATAGAGAGATTTTTCAAAAATTAAGGAGAAAAATATCATAATCTGATAGAAAATTAGGCAAACCACAAGTACAATGAAATGAAAATGGCCCTTTGAAATCTGAAAAGATGTACAACATCATTCATAATTAGAAAAAGTTCTAATTTCTCATCTACTGAATTGGCAAAAATCTAAAAAACTGACCATATATTGCTGGTGGGAATATTGCTGTTAATTAGCACAACTGCATTTGTGTTTACCTTTGCACCCAACAATTCCATTTCTATAAATCTGTCCCAAAAAGGACCCTAGAAAACTACAAATGATTTTGCTTAAGGCTCTTCATTATGACATTTCTCAATTAAAAAAAGGTGGAAACAACTGAATATTTGTTTAATCTGATCAAACTAGGGCACAACCATGTGAAAAAATACTATGTATCAGTAAAAAGGAAAAAGATGTTTATATAATGATATGTACAGATCTCCTTGTTCTCTTCTTCAACTAGCTACACTACAGTTTTCTTTTCGAGGTTGAAAACAGACTGATAGCAGGACAGCTATAGCACGCAGGAAGGAGTGGTAGAGTCCTCCGTATGTTTAGTATGTTTTACTACACAGCTCTACACTGGGGTATTAGACACTGTCCTAGCTAGTCTTTGGTGGAACGACATTTGCCATTATTATGGCTCCTCTTATATACAGATTCTTCAGAAAATCCACAGGGAAGTGAGAGGAGAATAGGTGAATTGAAGGCATGACTTGAGTAGGTCAAGTGTAATAATTTTACTGGTGTTGGGTTTGCTGCTCAAAATTCACAAAAGCAAAAATTGTTTGGAAGTTTAAAATATCCAAATGGATGATTGGAGTATGCATTTTAATCTTTAAGCCTTTGGAGAAAGCATTTGTCTCTGGGTAACAAGGCATTACTAATATCCTGATAAAAATAGTATGACAAGTTATCTTTTTGCACTCAGCGTGACTTCTGCCCCCTTTCACACTCCCTTCCTGTTTCACAAGGCTGGAAACCTGGCAACTACATTTCTCCTATTAACTTCCCATCAGAGCTCTAGTTCAGGTAACAGATGAGAGACACTTGAATGACATTCAAAAAGTGGAAAGGAGCCAAATTATACTCTTGCTCCAAAGTGCTGGTGGAAGACTAACAGCAGTGACCTGCCACAGCCATTTGAGACTCCACATTCCATTTTACTCTCCAGTTAGGGGGCTGTGAGGTCCCTTTGACATCAGTAGCAGCTTCCTTCACTTTCCAGTAGTTTCCTAAATCCCTTTATTAAATTGCTTTCTGCTTGAAATATTTGAAGTAGTTTGTGAGCTCATGACTAAACCCTGACAAACAGACTTGGTAACAGTCATGGGGCCCCCTTACCTAGCAAGTTGAGCTTGTGTGGCCCATGCTTCCTGTACCTAAAAAGAAACAACTCAGTGCCTGGGAACCCAAGACATCTAGGATACAGTTTTATGCATTATTTGCTCCTTGTTTTTTTGATAAGCATGATATCTTGGAGCACATTCCATTATCAGTACATGTCCATCTGCGTCATTCTTTTTAATGGCTGCATAGTATTTGTTTTAGTCTGCTAGGCTGCTGAAATGCAATAAACCAATGGGGATTGATTGCCTTACAAGCTTAGAGTTCTGGGGCCATGAAAATGTCCAAGTCAAGGTACCATCAAGCAACACTTTCTCCCTGAAGACTGGCTGCCAACAATCCTGGACTCCTTTGTCACAGGGCAAGGCACATAGCAGTGTCCCCTCATCTTTCCCTTTTCTTTAAGGTTTCGTCGCTTTCAGCTTCTGGCTTCTGTGGCTTCTCTCAGTTCCTGTGGATTTTTTCTTCTGTCTCTCTCTTTCTCTCTTTCTGAATTCACCCCTTTTATAAAAAGATACTAGTAGGAGGATTCAGACAAACCCTGGGCCATTCCTTACTGAAGTAGCCTAACCAAAATACCCCACTCCACAATGGGTTCACACCCATAGGAATGGACCATCTTTAAGAACATGGTTTTCTGGAGTACATACAGTCTCAGACTACCACAGCATTCCATTACATGGATATTCATAAATAATAAAGTTATTCTTTACTAATGGAAACAACTTTTTGTAACTATGAGCACTGCTAAATAAACACTTCATAGAGATGAGACTGGTGAAGGTGAGGAGAGTACTTGGTTTTCCAGGGACTCTCGGACTCTTCAAAAGAAGAGTTAAAAAAGGAGAACCAGCATGTTTTTGCCTTAGAAAGTCTGCTAAGTTCTACTTAGTCTATGTGTCTACTTTAATCTATGTGTCTCAGACAATATTTTTTTTTTGCTTTATTTTAGTAGGAAACAATCTTAAGTTTTGTCTTTTTAAAGAAAATGTTTATCTCAAACCCTTAACTCTCATAAGAGGATGTCAAAACTCTCTTTGGGAAACTGCTTATTATTCTGATTCCAGTCTGTCTTGTCTGGCTGTTTTTGACAAAATCGCACTATTGTGTTTGATAGGAAACAAAATTCCCCAAAAATGATAACCAGACTTTATAAAAGAATGTACATCCTCAGGATATCTCAGGCTGAAATATTTTGGCTCAATTTATAAAGAAAACAAGGATTCCATCCTTTTTTTTTTCTTGGAACAACTACTATAGCTAGTTTTGTTAATCCTAAACAACACTCTCCAACAAATCAACCAAGGTTCAGAGCCCATCTAATTTTAAACTGCTGGACCAAGAAACCAACATAGTTAAGAAAAGCACTCCATATGTGTTTTTTTCTCTCTAGTTATTTTGATCACACATCTTACAGCTTACATAACATTCTACAGGGGCTAAAATTCCAAGAGAGGGTATCACTATAAAGAAATACACATATCTTTTACTTAAGGTACTTCAGGGAATGGGGCAAAGCAATCCATAATTTATTACAGGTCTATAACTTGAATATCCCTAGACATTACCAGCTTATGTTACAAATAGGATCAAAGTAACACCAACCAAAAAAAAAAACTTACATTTCATTGACTCTAGCCCATCATGCAAAAGACATATATCTTATGGAACATCCCCTGTCCCCAATTGGACATCTGCCCCCAGCTCAGAAAGACTTGAGTTCCTGGGAAGTACTTCCGATCCATTCATATATGTCCTCCTCTACCTCCTTTGGCCCACAGTCATTGTTTAGACTGCCTGAGAAGCACCTGGGTGGGCTGGGGCAGTAGTGGTGGCTGTTTCTGTCTTACTGCTATGCACATCCCAGTTTTATGAAATAAGCAAAACCTACAAGAGTCCAAGAAGCCTTCTTGGTGCCCTGGAATATTGTCAGAGTGCCTGGTTTATACAGCATTCCCACAAAATTCTCTTCAGTTCTGTGTTGGACTTGTTCATCTGAACACCACACCATTGCCTCATAATACCAATCTGACAACATTTACCTGGAGCTCTCTTCTCCACGACTTAGAGGACCATCTGGGGCATCCAATATCTTACACACATACCAGATTGTCTTCCCCTCTATGCAATTGTTCCACCTCCCAAGCACTCATATAAAGTCTTTTCCTCCAATAGAAACTCTTTTGTTGACAGCCATTCATCAAACTACCCAAAGTAATCTGAATCTTTTTTCAGAATAGGTTGGGGTCACACACACTCACACACACGCACGCACGCATGCACACACCCCTCTCCAACCCTCCCATCTATAACCACCATATTATATATCAGAGTATGCCTTTATTTCACACTAATTAATGATTAGTTTAATCTTCTTAAGAATGTTTAACACCTTTCTGCAGTAAAATGAAAGAATTTTCCCAAATGCACAATGTTATCTCTACAACCGCTATACTTTTCTTTTAGAGTCTTAGTTTTTCAAACTCCTTATTTTTCATACCTTCATGTGACAATTATTCTTCCAATAGTTGTTTCCTAGCATACCAATTCCTTTTTAGTATTTACTCTTGGTTTTACAACATTTGTATAATCTGGGCTTTATTGAATTATTATTCTAAACTCCAGTGGTCAAAACTTATATTTGGTGGATTCCCACATCATGGCACACTATAAAGGGACACTGCTGTTTTGAATTGGCAGCTACCATATACTAGAAAATGTTCTGCCTTCAGGCACAGGCTTATGCTTTCACATATGTTAGCAAAATATTTTGACCCAGTCATTTTTTGTTCTTTGTTTTTTTTTTCTTTCTTCAATCATTCTTCTAGCCTGTTAGATAAGGCTTCTTCTGTTTTGTGACTATAATTAGCCTCATGGAACATAGGAGCTGAATTGTCTAAATCTCCTTGACTTATTCCCTTCAGTGCAATGGAAACTATTTATTCCCATTGGTTGGGTCCTATAACTGAACCCTAAGCCATGTCTCATTTCTTTTAAATGATGCTCAACCAACCTTGACTTCAGCATTACATTCCTATAATTTAGGACGTGGATAACATGTGACTGTCCATAAAGAATATACATGAAAAATAGAATCTATCCACTGGAATTCTTCAAACCTCCTGGTAACTTCATTCTTGCTCATGAATGACTCACATGTGCCATAAATCAGGAGACTTCAGCAGAGATGACAAATCTCCTATGTTCTGCCATAGTATGCCAAACATTTTCACTGGCAAGCTCTGGGATTCCGGTGCATGACCTGCCTAAACCAACTTCTGCATCCAGCAGTAAGAGAAATATCCATGGGGAATAGTTCCTAGGTAATTTGACGACAGTTAGTAAGCTCCAATCCTACAGCAAGGGTGTGTGCTTGGCAGTCTTTTGGGTGGGCATGATCTATATTTATGGTCTTTCAGCCAATTTATTTACATCAAGCCTGGATATTTCCTGTGATCGTAAAGATATTGCAAGACAAGGTTATAAAAAATATTGAAGAGCCCCACCCCTCTCCAGTGCCTTCTTTGAATATATTAAATTTGAGTAAATGCAAAGTGTGGAGCAAAGCCCATGGAAATCTTTTTTATAACAGCTACACTCCAATAGCTAAATGGATCCCTAAAAGACCCCCCTCATCCCATCACTTTATAAGACAGATTCGTTCACACATTGAAAGAATGTATGTTTTCTCTGCACACTCAAATTCTCACTCTTCATTTCCCTCTAATAGCCTTTCCAAGAGCCCTTTCTGAGGATGGCCTTATAAATATATATTTTTTCCCAACTGGGTTATTTTAGAAAGGACACATGATAGACTAGACAGGACCCCAAGGCATTAAGCATAATCCATGACTATTCCATGAAAAATGGAACTTACATCACCTTCTCTACACAGCTTTACTTAAGTAAACTAACACCCCACATCATTAACCTAAAATTCAGCTTTTCTTTGTATCATTTCCCTTATCACTCTCTCAAAAGAATGCTCTGCATTTTCTTCATCACACATTCTAGAGGGAGGAGCATGTGTCAGAATCCCTCTTCTCCCACAGTACTAGTCTACTAAAATCTTGCTTCTTTGAAACAAATCCCAGGAGTCTTTCTCCTTAATACTGCCTTTCTCTCCTACAGAATTTCACCAATTCTATTGCTATTTACCAACTCTTCTTGCTCATTATTTTCTCCCTATTTTTTGTATGACTTTAATATCTAAGTGGAAAATCTACTGTGCACCATAATCTCTTTTTCTTGTTTTCCTCAAGCCTTCCATGACAATTTCCTAGAACTTGTTTCACACATGAAACTGTAAATTCAAAGATGCTATTCTCTGATTATAGTTTTTTACTATCCAAGCTCCTTCATCTCATTACTTCAAGCACATCTGCTTTTTCCCCACATCAAACTCTTTGGCTTCTTTTCTTTTATGTCAGTTATCTATTTACCACAGTAATGCTTCAAAACAAACAATCCCAAAACTTCTCAAGTATTTTTTTTTCCTTCTTAAATTTTTATCATGAGTTTATGCATCAGCTTGGCAGTTCTGATAATCTGGGCCAGACTGGGTTGACAGCTGGTATTGCTCAGCTATCTACAGTCAGCTCAGGGTTGGCTGAGGACTATTTAGGATGCCGAGGTAGTATAACCTGCTCCACATCATCTCTCAGTCTCCAGCAGCCTAGCCTGGGTTTGTTCTTGGGGTAATCAAAAAAAGAGAAAGTGGAAATACAAGTATTTTTTCAAGCCTCTTCTTGAATCAAGTTTGCTCTGTCCCATTAACCAAAGGAAAACTAAGCTCAGAGTTGGTACAAGAAGACCCTACCAAAGGGCTCAGATACAAAAAGGCATTAAAAAATGGGGAAGGGGCAGATGTGTCTCAAGCAGTTGAGCACCCACCTCCCACATGGGAGTTCCTGGGTTCAGTTCCTGGTGTCTCCTCCTGAAAAAAAAAAGGCAGGGGTCATTAATGCAATCTACCACAATCTGCCCCCTGACTGGAACTTTTCATATCCCTTTCCACATGCAAATACACCCCATCCCAGGGCAAAGTCTCATCTAATCAAGGTATCAGCTTCAGACTTTAGGGTCTCATTATCTGTGTTGAGAGACTCATGAACTAAAAAGATAAGTTATTTGTTCTTCACTTAACTCATGCACATTGGTAAGGCAGGGATAATATAATCACAATAGACCTATCATTAGAAAGAGAAAGAAAGTGAGACACATGGCAGTTTCTCATTCTTAGAAGCTCTGAGATACAGTTGGGCAATGTTGCCAGACCATTCTCCTCGGGGGGTGGGGACTGTTCCCTAAGGAGGCTCTGGAATATCCCTGGGAGTGCCTTCCCAGGCCACTGTTCTCTACCGCTACAGGCTCTACCCTCTGGACTTTATTCTTTCCCCCTCATTCTTCTTGATCATTTTTTTAATATCAAAAATTTCATTGTCTTTTTTTAAAGATACATAGATCACACAAAATGTTACATTAAAAAATATAAGAGGGTCCCATATATCCTACTCTCCACCCCCACCCCCCACTCCTCCCACACCAACGACCTCCCTCACCAGTGTGGTACATTCATTGTATCCAAGAAACACACTGTGGAGCACTGGTACACCACATGGACCACAGTCTACATTGTAGTTTACGCTCTCCCCCAGTCCATTCAGTGGGTTATGGCAGGATATAGAACGTCTTGCATCTGACCCTGAAATACCATTCAGGACAACTATAAGTCCTGAAAATGCCCCATATCACATCTCCTTTCCCTCTCCCTGCCCCCAGCAATTTCCATGGCCACTGTCTCCACATCAGTGACACAATCTCCTCCATTGCTAGAGTCACAACAGTTCGACAGTAGAATACCAGTAAGTCCACTCCAATCCACACCCTAGTCCTCCATCCTGCAGACCTTGGGATGGCAATGTCCACTCCACCTCCAAATCGAGAGATGGCCCAGATCCCACATGGCCAATGGATGAGACTCTCCCTCTCACAGCTGTAGACTCCTTCGGCTCCTACGTGTGGTGGTTGACCATGCTCACCTCCCTGTTATCCGACCTGGTCAAGTCCAACAATCCAGACAGTAGGCGCTACAACTCTGCTGAGGCTCAGGGCCCAGCTGGCACATAGCCAGTCCAGAGATTCAAGTCTCCTGAGTATACACCAACCCCAGTGCCAACCACAGGTTCAGTAAAAGCGACAGAAGAGGCATGTATAGACAGGTCACATCTGAGTCCAACTCCATCACATTCAAGAGCACAAACTAAGGAGGATGAAGGAAACTAAGTTCCCTAATCAACTTTTTGTGCCTGCTTTCTGCTCATAGAAAGTCATTACTACAAAGGCCTTTTTACATTTCAAATAGTTTCATATCCTTTTAGTCTGGGCTAGTGGCACTTTTACCTCTATAACTCCCCTACCTTTTTTTCTAAGTTTCCTATTAATTGATTAGAGTATACCTCAATTGACAAAATTCATACCCACATTCTTTTGAAATAGATCTCTTTCTCTCTAAATTTAATAAATGCTACCTTTGTTGGGTCAGACTGCTGTGAGACAATGCTTTTATGGTTCCTGGAAGCCTTTTCAGAGATCTTAATAAGGGGTCTTTCAACCACATCCTTGATTTGATAATTTCCTTAATACCTATATTACTTTGAATTTTTTTTACTGACACAGGGAGCTAGAGATGAGAAAGGGCTTTAGTATCCAACCCAGCGAATCTTGGTCCCAGGACATTTCCTCCAAATTCTGCTTATAAACTGTCCAGTTTCCCCCCTCATCTCATCTCTTTCATATAGCATTTTACCATATACAGTTAGTAAGATATACTAATTATTTTAACACCCTCTGTGTAAATCTCCTTGATCAAATCCAGGTATTAAGAACTATATTCTATATTCCCAGTTATCACAGATGATAATTTTACAAATTGTTTTGCCACTATTTAACTTGGGACACAATTTTTGGCAGTCTGCTATAGCGTTTTCCATGTCTCTTTTTTCAGATTTTGTAATAGTATCCCTGCCACTTTTTTTTTGTCTTTATTTTTTTAATATTACATTCAAAAAATATGAGGTCCCCATATACCCCCCACCCCCCTCACCCCACTCCTCCCCCCATAACAACAGTCTCCTCCATCATCATGAGACATTCATTGCACTTGGTGAATACATCTCTGAGCACCGCTGCACCTCGTGGTCAATGGTCCACATCATAGCCCACACTCTCCCACATTCCACCCAGTGGGTCATGGGAGGACATACAATGTCCAGTAACTGTCCCTGCAGCACAACCCAGGAAACCCCAAATCCCGAAAACGCCCCCACATCTCATCTCTTCCTCCCACTCCCTACCCCCAGCAGCCACCATGGCCACTTTCTCCACACCAATGCCACATTTTCTTTGATTACTAATCACAATAGTTCATGAATAGAATATCACTAAGTCCACTCTAATCCATACTCTATTCCTCTATCCTGTGGACCTTAGAATGTGTCCACTCCACATCTATATCAAGAGGGGGCTTAGATTCCAGATGCATGCTGGATGCAGTTCTCCTGCTTTCAGTTGCAGGCAATCTTGGCTCCCTGGTGTGGTGGTTGACCTTCTTCACCTCCATGTTAGATGAGTAGGGTAAGTCCAATAAACCAGAGTGTAGGAGCTGCAAGTCTGTTGCGGCTCAGGGCCTGGCTATCACATGGTCCGTCCAGAGATTCAGGTCCCCTGGGTATACATTAAACCTCAGCACCAACTACAGTTCCACTAAAAGTAAAAGGAGTGACTTGTGGACAAAGATCACATCTAAGTCCAGCTCCATCAACAGAAACACAAACTCCAAAGTAGGGCCAACTGAGATGGCACTGAACTCCATCTGCCATGACCATAGAACCTGTGGGTCTCTGTAGCCCTCAGAAGAACCAATACCTGGGTTGTATCTACTTTTTCTGTCTCTGGGACTCTGCTCAGGTGTGCAAAAGGGCAACCCCTCAGAAAACCTCCCAGCTCTTTTTGGAGACTCATAGCCTTATAAACTCATTTGTCCTTTCCATTTCCCCCTTTTCTTCAGGTCAAAAAGCATTGTTAACTCCTGGTATTATATGTAGACTGAGATATTCTGTTGGTCCGAGTTGACCCTTTTATTCAAGGTCATTTTCTAGTTACATCCATCAGCTGGTACTTGGTAGTGATCCCTTGGCACCAGAAAGGCTCATCCCCGAGAGTCATGTCCCATGCTGGGGGGAAGGCAACACATTTACATGCTGAGTTTGGCTTCAAGACTGTATCCCTGCCACTTTTAAAACCTATACCTGACACTTGAATCGTAAGTCAATACCAGGGAAACAGACGTGGCTCAACTGATAAAGCATCTGCCTACTATATAGGAGGCCCAGGGTTTGATACCAGGGGCCTCCTGGCCTATGTGGTGAGCTGGCCCATGTGCAGAGCTGCTGCATGCAAGTACCGTGCCACACAGTGGTCCATCCCCCCCCCCCCAATAGGAGTGCCCCACATGCAAGGAGTCTGCCCCACAATGAAAGCTCTCCTGTGAAAAAATGCAGCCCACCCAGGAATGGCACCACAAACAAGGAGAGCTGAAGCAGCAAGATGATGCAACAAAAAAAGGCACAGATTCCCAGTGCCACTGACAAGATCACAAGAGAACACAGAAAAACACACAGCAAATGGACACCGAGAGCAGACAACAGGGGGTGGGGGGAAGGAGAGAGAAATAAATAAAATAAATCTTTAAAAAAAAAGATAGTCAATAACCACTAAAAGGATCTAAGATTATTCAAAATGTAAAATATTTTAGATTTTTGTTATGACAGCATCCTTTAAGATACCCAGTTCTGTATCATTATCTATTGCCATAATAGTACTATATAACAAACCATACTAAACTTAGTGGCTTAAAATAGCAACAATTTACTATTTTTCACAAATCTATGCATAGGCTGAACATCCTTGTCACCTAATAAAAATGGTGCTAGGGAAGCAGACTTGGCCCAGTGGTTAGGGCGTCCGCCTACCACATGGGAGGTCCGCGGTTCAAACCCCGGGCCTCCTTGACCCATGTGGAGCTGGCCCATGTGCAATGGTGATGCACTCAAGGGGTGCCGTGCCACGCAGGGGTGTCCCCCACATAGGGGAGCCCCATGCGCAAGGAGTGTGCCCCATAAGGAGAGCTGCCCAGCATGAAAGAAAGTGCAGCCTGCCCAGGAATGGTGCCTCACACGGGGAGAGCTGACACAACAAGATGACGCAACAAAAAGAGACACAGATGCCCGTGCCACTGACAACAACAGAAGTGGACAAAGAAGAAGATGCAGCAAATAGACACAGAGAACAGACAACCAGGGTGGGGGGGAGGGGAGAGAAATAAAATAAATAAATCTTTTTTTAAAAATGGTGCTAATATACTTGTTTAAAAAATTGTTCAATAAAAAGCTAAAAATTAAAAATTTGTCTGAAACTCCAGAAACATTCCTTCTCCATTCTACAGTACATGGTTTGAAAATTTAAACTCATTTTAAATATCTGTGATAGTAATTTGTCATAATTATGCCCATTACAATTTTTGCGCATAACATGAAAAATTATGAGTTCATTTTTGAATCTATTATTTCTATAAAAATTTTTATTGACAATTCTGGTAACTGCTGCCTCAGCAGAGTAATGTTTATCTAATTTTAAATTAATATCAACTAACAGCTCAAGAAAGTTTGTTGCCAGGCATTAGTTTCATTAGAATGTAAATTATGTGAAAATTTTTATTACAATCACAGTAAAGATTTTGCTGAAATAAGAGCAAGACAAACTTAATGGAATAAAATATAAAAAATCAACTTGCTTATTTGTCTTTGTCACTTATAGTTGCAGTAATTTTTTAAATGTTGCTACTTTTCAGCTCTAAAAACATCATAGATTTAAACATTGTGTCATTGTCATGGTGTATTTATATTATAATGATACATTCCTAATATTTTCAGTTATATAAAATCATAACTTTGTACTTTTTTCTTCAATTTTTTTGTTATGATGAGATTATGAACCCTCAAAATTAGGTCTGGGGCAGGAACTGGAGATAAGGATGTAAGAGTCATCAGTTAGATTCATAGACGTGGATGATGCATAAAATAGAGAAAGAATACAATTCAACCATCTCCTCTTGACATTATAGATTTGAATTATTGACTTGTCCAAAATATCACAATTTGCTTGACTCACAGCTAAGGCCAATATTCTAAATTTTTCTATGTAATTATGTTTGAATACAGTTCTATATTTTATAACTTAAAACTCCTTAAATTATAAGAAAGATCCTCAATTAATATTTAAATTTAGAAATTAGAATTCCTTAGATTACTTTAAGAAAAAAAAACTTTTCTGTGAAAAATGAAAATTTCGTCAACAAATATGCCTTCAGTTTCCACCTAAAAAGCAAATTTTAAGGAAATCAGTAGAATTGCAAAAATAAGCGTAGGCAAACCCTGGAGTTTGTTTTCTGTTTCTATTGTCTAACTTCCTTTAACTACGTGCATGTATGTTGTGTGTGTGTGATTCCCCCTGTTCTAAGACATTTTAGTACCTTAAATATTTAAGGTTTAACATTATTTACTCTGTTTGATATCTGATTAATGTTTTTCTCAAATTAAAATGATCCATTCCCAAAATAAAGCATACATCAGCAACCACAGTGCTGATTGCAGGATCATAATTACACATAAAAGAGAGTTGATATCTGTGCTTAAGGGAACAAAATAGACTGCATCCACTGTCCAACAAATTACCTTACAAACCAAGAAACTGCTCTTCATCGCCTTGTGGTCTAAATTCAGTTGGCAGTGCCAGATTAAACCTGGTAGACATGAAGGCAACTTGGGCAATCGTCAGATGGGGTTTCAGGGCCAGGCTGAATAATGCTGGGTTGATAGCCAGAGAGACCCACGCAAGTCCATGCTACAGGGTGAGAGCAGATGGAGGCCAAGGAGCAGAGCCAAGTTTCAGCATCAGGGGAGCAACATGAGTCCTCAGATTTAAGGGGTGACTATGAAATCATACTCAGGAAACCTGGCAAGAGGTCAGGAACCAAGGACGATGGGAACAGGTCAGAAAATGGGTGCCAGAAAGGAAGAAATTATAGAACTAAGAGGCTGCATCTGATCCACTCAGTGTTACACAAGACACAGTCTTATTTGGTACAGGTCACGTAACCCCAGAGATGGTCAGATCAGCTGAGGGAGGGGCGGAGAAAGACCAACATTTAAAAAATCAATCCTCTTAATGTATCTGGAAAAAGATTTAGTTGACAGCTAAATGACCAATCTCCATTCCCAAATCACCCTAAAAAGGACATTTAAATGGTCATTTATGAAATTAAATCCCTCATTCATTCTGCCAAGTTGGACGATTTCCCTCACTGTATCAAGATGTTACTTGTAGAAACCTCACATGCCCTTTTTCTTGTCTGTTTGCAAAGCTCTTGGAATTTTATTTCTTTATACTGGCACATGTACAGTAACACTCAAAAATAAATTCTTAATGAAAGATATAAAAGGCAATCAAGAAGCTTTCACAACATTTCATTGTTTTCAACTCCTTGATAACAAATGCAAATGAAGTCCAAATGTTTGACTGGATAAAATTCAAGATGAAACATAACAAACTCACTTCTTATGAGTTGTTAATGAAGAAATAAAAGTGGAACAAGATTTTCTTTTAACTGAGGCAAATTTTAAAGTTTTGTACAATTCTATGATTTTTTTCTCCTACTACTAGTAAACTATAAATATAGGGCAAACTGTTAATCAAGACTAAAAGTCATTTTTCCCTTTCCTTTTCTACTAAAAGTTATTTAATTTTATTTTTTATATTTAATGACCAGTTTCTCAGTTTAAAAATTTCCAGTATTTGACATTTTAATTTTTCTTAAATCAGGGCCTCATTACAGTCAACATGTATATATTGATGGCAAAACTTTTTCCTTTGGAAGCTGTTACTAATTTGAATATGTTTCTTAGAATTAAATTAGGAAACTATCCCATAAAAACTGCCATAATCGTGTAAGAAAAGGAATTCAAAGAAATACATCCAAATTGGCTAATAAATTATAAATTTTATTACAGAGATCCTTTTGATGTACACATTTTAATTTAGCATGTAAAAGTGGTAAATTGAGTCCATACAATTATTTTCTCTGCCTCCCTGGCTTTCATTAAAATCACAGTAAAAAGATTTCTAAAAAGGCATATCACCAAGGCAAAAAGAAAAGAAAATGGCAGTCACAAAATGTTGGAAGCTGTAGAAGAGATAAGTGATAACTGACTTAGCAAAAGTGATGCTAATTAATAAAAGCTAAATCTTAAGTTAGATAAAGTTAGGAAATACTTGAATTTATTCTGCAAACCCTTAAAAGCTCAGGAAGTGAGGGCACGAGGCACCTCTGAATGAGAGAAGGAAGGAAGGACGAAAACTGAAAGATTGGTTGAAAGTGTCTTTAATTTAGATACCAGGTCACCTCCTCCAATCCATTGCAGCTAAATAACTGTCCCCTTCCCCAGCAACCAGAGGTTTATTGTCTAGAGAGGGTATGCTAGAGGCTTTCTGGCTTGTAGAAAGCATGCAGACTTGAAAGTAAGTGTACCATGAAGAAAAGACACTCAACCTTTTTCCACATGACTCCCATAATGCTGACAGCTAGGCCTTTATATGCAGGCCAGCTGGAAAACCAGTCTCTTAGAATCTGGTCCGATTTTGAGAGATAAAAATACTGACTTGAAGGGAGGCTTTGCAAGGCCCAGGGTCCGGGAAGCAAAGCTGCATGGGCTGCTCTGGAGGAAGGACTCGCTGTGTACAGGCAACCGGGGGTGAAGGGGAGAGCGAAGTGGTGGTGTTCAGAATCTGGAGGCCAGGGAATCATGGTACAACATCCAGGAATAAGCAGGAGAGGGAGACCGAGGCCAACACAGAAGAACTGTGAGTCAATTGCTCCATGGCAGTGGCCGGTGCACATCCTGCACCCTCAAAATAGGCAGCTTCTGCACAGGCTGTGACTACCTGGACAGAGAACAGGGATGAGGGCCAAGTGAGGCTCCAGAGAGTTTGGCTGGACAGGTCAGGATTCCTTCTGGCCATTGATTTCAACCTCGCCTCAGATAAGGGTGGAGCCTGTGCATAGAGAAATTTTTTAAAAATAATTAAAAAAAAAAAAAAAACTCCCCTTGCTAAGGATATAGTGAAGAGCTGGCTGAAGAGCACCATCTGCTGGGCATGAAAGCACATGTTCAGGGAGCGAATATGGAAAAAAAAAATACCCACACAACCGTCTACAGTCTTTCCTGACCCTCTCCCAAGTACCCTTTGGAAGTGGTCTGTACCCTCTTCATAGTTCCCAGACCCAGGTTGGTCAGTCAAACATAGACAATTCTAAATATTTAGAATAAGTTGAACCAAGTGTCAAAGAATAGCCTTAACACAAGGCCAATCAACAATAAAACCCAAGGCAAGAGAGAGAACCTGACTATCAGAGTAAATTCATTTAGATAAACAGATTCCTAGACATCAGCAAAAACTTACAAACCATACTAAGAAACAGGAAGATATGCCCAGTCAAAGGAACAAATTAAAAACTCGGAGGACATAGATTTGGAACAACTAATCAAAGATATCCAAACAAACCTTCTAAATCAATTCAAGGAAATGAAGAAAAAAATAAAGAATATTAAGAAGATTGTACAATTCAAAGACATGAAGGAAAAAACAAAGGATATTAAGAACAACAATGCACACACACAAAAACAACTAGACAATGTAGACAAGATGAACAAATTATTAGAAACACACAAACAACCTACACTGACCCTAAAGAAATAGAAGACCTCAACAAACAAATCACAAGAGATTAAATCAGTCATTTTTAAAACTCCTAAAGATGAAAAGCCCAGGACCAGATGGCTTCACAGGTGAATTCTACCAATCATTCAAAGATGATCTTACACCAATCATGCTTTTCCAAAAAACTGAATAGGAAAGAATGCTACCAAACTCATTCTATGAAGTGAACATCACCCTAATACCAAAACCAGATAAAGATTTTTTTTTAAATTACAGACCAATATCTCTAGTGAATAAAGATGCAAAAATCCTCAAAAAACAACAACAAACAAACTTGCGAAAAGAATCCAAAAACAAGCTAAAAGAATTATACGCAATGATTAAGTGAGTTTTATCCCAGGAATGCAAGGATGATTCAACACAAGAAAATCAATTAATGTAATAAACCACATTAAGAAATTGTTGAACAGTCTGTTCAACAAATGGTGCTAGGAGAACTGAATATCCACACCCAAAAGAAAAAAGAGAGAACCCCTTATACAAAAATTAATCCTAAATGAATCAAGGACTTAAATATAAAAGTGACAACCATAAAAAACTCCCAGAAGAAAATATAATAAAACGTCCTCAAGATGCTGAAACCACACCATACTATTTATAACTAACAGTGCTATTATATGGGTATAACAGTAGTTGAAAGAGTAAGTCTAAGGAAATGTATATTACTAGAAGGAAAGCTCAAAAATGTAACATGGGTCTGCATTATATAGTGAAACCTCATGTGAAATATGAATATGGGTGATATTCCATATTTAAGGCTGTTTTTACAAAATATAAATGCAAACAAACTAGAGAGACAGGAACAGAATTTCAACTATGTACAGCAGGGGAAGCATAAAGAAATTGAGAGTTGATGGGTGTTTTTTGTTAGTTTTTGTCTGTTTCATTTATTATTATTATCAGAATAATGAAATGCTTTAATAATGATCAAGTACTGAATGCACAACTATGTGATTATACCATATACCCTTGATCATACACTTTGGGTGGATTTATGCTTTATTAGCATGTATCAATAGATTGATTTGTTAAGACACTGGGAGAGCATAAAGAAGAATTTTAAACCATACACAAAATAACAGAACTTCATGGTATTGAAAGTCATAGGAAAAGAGATTAAAAATACACTAGTCATCCAACAGAAGACTTGAAGAGTCAGAAGAAAGGATCAGCAAATTAGAAGACAGGACATTGTAAATTGCAAAGCTAGAACAGATAGAGAAAAACATGGAAAAATTGAGCAGGGTCTCAGGGAATTGAATGACAATATGAGGTGCACAAACGTAAGTGTCATGGGTGTTATAGAAGAAGTGAAGGAAAAAGGGGTGGAAGGAGTGTTTGAGATAATAATGGCTGAAATTTTTCCAACTTTTATGAGGGACATGGATATACATGTCCAAGAAGTGCAGCATATTCCAAACAGAATAAATCCTAACGGAAATACTCTGAGAATTTACTAATCAGATTGTCAACTGGCAAAGATAAAAAGAGAGTCCTGAAAGCAGCAATAGAAAAGTGATCCAACATATACAAATGATGTACAATAAGATTAAATGCTGATTTCTCATCGAAAATGAAGGAGGTGAGAAGGCAATAATATGACATATTTAAGGAACTGAAAGAAAAAACTGTCAGCCAAAAATTCTGTATCTAATAAATTGTCCTTCAAAAATGAAGGAAAGATTAAAATATTCACGGATAAGCCAACTGAGAGAATTCATCGAGTAACAAGAGCCTACAAGAAATATTAAAGGGAGTTCTGCAGGCCAAAAGGAAAAGATGGGAGAGAGAGGTTTGGAGGAGAGTGTAAAAATGAAGATTATTAGGAAGGGTAACTAAATGGGAAAAAAGAGAGACAAAAATAAGATATGACATTTTTTTAAAAGCCTATCGATAAAATGGTTGATGTAAGTACTGTTTTTACAGCAGTAACATTGAGTGTTAATGGATTAAACTCGCTAATCGAAACACACAGATTGGCAGAATGAATTTTTTTAAAAATCCAGTTATAGGCTGTCTACAAGAGACTCACCTTAGATCCAAGGACACAATTAGTTTGAAAATAAAATGTCAGAAAAAGATATTACATGCAAACAGTAACAAAAAAGAGTTGGTGTAGCTATACTAATATTGGACAAAATAAACTTTAAATGCAAAACTGTTATAATAGACAAATAAGGACACTATATATTAATAAAAGGAACAATATACCAAGAAGAAAGAATAATCATAAATATTTAACCAGGCTGCCCCAAAATACATTAGGCAAACACTGGCAAAACTGAGGAGAGAAATAGACACCTCTACAATAGTAATGAGGGAATTTGATACACCACTTTTAGCAATAGACAGAACATCTAGACAGAAGATCAATAATGAAATCAATCTTGAAAAATATGATAAATGAACTAGATCTAACTGACATATACTGAACATTACACCCCAAAAGAGTAGGATATACATTCTACTCAAATGCTCGTGGATCATTCTCCAGGATAGACTACATTTTAGGTCATAGAACAATCCTCAATGAATTTAGGAAAACTGAAATTAGACCAAACTCTTTCTCTGACCACAATGGAATGAATCATGAATCTGGAAATTAATAATAGAGGAAAACCAGAAATTCACAAATACATGGAAGTTAAATAACACACTCTTAAACAATCAGTAGGTAAAAGGAAAAATTGCAAGAGAAACCAGTAAATATCTTAAGACAAATGAAAACAAATATACAACATACCAAAACTTATGGGATAGACCAAAGGCAGTGATGAAAGGGAAATTTATAACCCTAAATGCCTACCTTATGATGATGGAGGAGATTGTTGTTATGGGGGGAGGAGTGAGGTGAGGGGGGTGGGGTATATGGGGACCTAATTTTTTTTAATGTAATATTAAGAAATAAAGACAAAAAAAAGAGAGTAAAAAAAAGAGTAAATAAATGCCTACATTTAAAAAAAAAAGAAAAAGCTAAAATCAAAGACCTAACTGCATACCTGAAGGAACAAGAAAAAGAAAAGCAAACTAATCGCAAAGCAAACAGAAAGAAATAACAAAGAATAGAGCAGAAATAAGTGAAACTGAGAAAAAAATAGAATTAATAAAAATCAAAATCAGTTTTTTTGAGATTAATAAAGTTGACAAACCCTTAGATAGACTGATAAAGAAAAGAGAGAAAATGCAAGTAAATGAAATGAAAGAGGGGACTTCACCACTGAGTTCACAGAGATAAAAAGGATCATAAGAGGAAACTATGAACATATGTATGCCAAAAAATTAGACTACTTAGATGAAATGGACAAATTCTTAGAAACACATGAACAATGTACACTGAACACTGAAGAAATAGAAGATCTCAACAGACCAATCACAAGTAAAGAGATTGAATTCACAAGAGAATTCTACCAATCATTCCAAAAGAACTAACACGAATCCTGATCAAACTCCTCCAAAGTATTAAAAGGAGGAAATATTACCTAATTCTATGAAGCCAACATCAACACATTACCAAAGCCAGACAAAGATGCTGGAAGATAAAATTACAGACCAATCTCTCTAATGAATTTAGAATTTTAAAAATCCACAGTAAACTACTTGAAAATTGAATCCAACAACACCTCAAATGAATTATGCACAATGATCAAGTGGGATTGATTGCAGGTATACTAAAAAATTAATGTAATACACCACATTAACAAATTGAAGGGAAAGAATGATATAATAATCTCTGTTGATGCAGAAAAGGTATTCAACAAAATCCAGCATCATTTCTTGATAAAAACACTTTGAAAGAAAGGAATAGATGGAAAACTCCTCAACATGATAAAGGGCGTATATGAAAAACCCACAGCTAACATCATACTCAATGATGAATTACTGAAAGCTTTCCCTCAAAGATCCAGAAAAAGACAAGAATGCCCACTATCACCACTCTTATTCAACATTGTGTTAGAAGTACTTGCTCAAGCACTTAGCTAAGAAAAAGAAATAAAAGGCATCCAAATTGGAAAAGAACATGCAAAACTTTTACTATTGGCAGATGACATGATCCTATAAAAAGACCTGAAAAATCAACAACAAAACTACTATAGCTAATATAAGAGTTCAAACAAGTGGTGGAATATAAGAGAAACATGCAAAAATTATTAGTGTTTCTATATCCTAGAACTGAGCAATCTTAGGAGGAAATTAAGAAAAACATTCTATTCACAATAGCAACTAAAAGATTCAAATATCTAGGAATAAATTTAACCAAGGATGTAAAGGACCTGTATTCAGAAAAGTATTAAAAATTGCTAAGGAAATCAAAGACCTAAATAAATGGAAAGATGTTCTGTGTTCATGGGTTGGAAAAATAAATACTATTAAGATGTCAACTCTATCCAAAATGATTTACAGGGAAGCAGATTTGGCCCAACAGATAGGGTGCCCACCTACTACATGGGAGGTCCAAGGTTCAAACCCAGGGCCTCCTGACCTGTGTGATGAGCTGGCCCATGTGCAGTGCTGATGTGTGCAAGAAGTGCTGTGCCACACAGGGGTGTCTCCTCTGTAGAGGAGCCCCACACACAAGGAGTGTGCCCCATAAGGAGAGCTGCCCAGCACAAGAAAAGTGCAGCCTGCTCAGGAATGGTGCCACACTCACGGAGAGCTGATGCAGCAAAATGACACAACAAAACAAGACACAGATTCTAGGTGCCACTGACAAGAATACAAGTGGGCACAGAAGAACACACCGCAAATGGACACAGAGAGCAGAAAACTGGGGCGGGGGCAGGGAAGGGGAGAGAAATAAATACAAAATAAATCTTTTTAAAAAATGATTTACAGATTCAACGCAATCCTAATAAAACTTCCAGCATCTTTTTTTTTTTCAAAAATGGGAAAGCCCATTATCAAATTTATTTGGAAGGGTAAGGGGCCCCAAACTGCCAAAAATGTCTTGAAAAAGAAAGAAGTTGGAGGACTCACATTACCTTACACACCTTAGCATATTACAAAGCTGCAGTGGTCAAAACAACATGTTTTTGGCACAAGGATAGACATAGTGACCAATGGAATTGAATTGAGAGTTCAGAAATAGACCTCATGTCCATGGCCTATTGATATTTGATGAAGCTACCAAGCCCACTCCCCTAGGACAGAATAGTCTCTTCGGTAAATGGCATTGGGAGAACTGGATATTCTTACCCAAAAGAATGAAAGAGAACTCCTATCTCACACCATATAAAAAATCAATTCAAAAATGATCAAAGACTTAAATATAAGAGTCACAACCAAAACTACTAGAAGAAAATACAGGGAAGCATCTTCAAGATCTTGTGGTAAGCAACGGTTTCATAATCTTTACATCCAAAGCATGAGCAATGAAAGAAAAATTGGATAAATGGGACCACCTCAAAATTAAAAATTTTTGTACTTCAAAAGAGTTTGTCAAGAAAGTGAAAAGGCTGCCTATTCATTGGGAGAAAATATTTTGAAAAAACATGTGGTAAGAGTCTAAGACCCAACATATATAAAGAAATCCTACAACTCAAAAATAAAAAGACAACCCAATTAAAATTAAAATTGGAAAAAGACTTGAATAGGAATTTTATCCAAAGAGGAAATACAAATGGCTAAAAAGCATCTGAGATGATGCTCAACAACACTAGCTATTAAGGAAATGCAAATTAAAACCACAATGATATATCATTTCACACCTCCTAGACTGACCACTATTTTTTTTAAAAAGACCCAGAAAACTACAAGTGTTGGACAGAATGTGGAGAAATAGGAACACTCCTTCACTGCTGGTAGGAATGTAAAATGGTGCAGTTGCTGTGGAAGACAGTTTGTCAGTTCCTCAGGAAACCAAGTATAGAATTGCCATATGATCTGATAACCCACTACTAGATATATACCCAGAAAAACCAAAAGCAGGGACAAGAAAATTATTCACACCAATGTTTATAGCAGCATTATTGACAATTGCCGAAAGATGGAAGCAACCCATGTATCCATCAACTGATGAATGTATATACAAAATATGGTATATACAAATGATGGAATATAATTTAGCTGTAAGGAGGAATGAAGTACTGATGCATGCAGATAGAGACCATCACAGTAGATTAAAAAATACTAAACTTCCCCTTCTGAAGAAGTCCTGCTGCTTTCTCAAATAAGATGGTCAAAATCTCTAAAACAGGTAAGCATTACCCTATAAAAATAAAAGGGCTAATAAGCTAAGCCCTTGATCTTAATGCTTCAACCTACAAGCCTTTTTCCTGTGATAAACTAAGCCAATTAATATCTAAGATTTTCCTCTTAAAAATTTCCTTATTACTCAAGTGTGGCCTCTTTCTAAGCCAAACACTGCAAATAAACTCATGGGACATGGGCCATAACTCCCAAGGATTAACTTCCCTGGCACCAAGAGATTTTTACCAAGCATTAATCAGTGATGCATTTAAAGAAAGACCCTGACAAAAAGGGGGAATTATTAATTAAAATGGAGTTTTTATGGCTAATAGATTTCAAAGTGAGTTGGGAGGTCACTCCAGAGGTTGCACTTATCCAGTTCTTAGCCAGATTTCACAAACTGCCATGGTAAACAAAGCCTCAAACAAAAGTGCTCCTGAGGGTCTTAGGGACATCCAGACATCATAGGCAAGCCTCATGTCCAATGCAATCAACACGCCCTTGGCAGGCTCTATCTGGGAATACATGAAAAGCCATTTTCCCAATAAAACATAGTTATTCTCCTTTATAAACCTCATTACTCATGATTCTTCTACTTCTTTTAGTTGAACCTATAATTCTCAATATACCCATTAAACATATTTCTTAGAAACTTAAACCTTCATATTGTTCATATGCCAGTTGAGCCCTGAATCCCAGCAGAGTTGTGGCCAAGTCCTACTCTCCAGTTCTTCAGGCTTGCCCTGGACAACAGACAAAAAGATGATGGATAAGTCCCACCCCACAAAACAAGTAGTATCTACAACTATAAGCAAACCAATTCCTTCCACCTGCTCCATAATATCCAAGTCCCCTCTCAGGCTGAAGCAGACAGAGTGGATATCATCCCAAATCCCTAAAGACTGAGGAAAGAACAAACATAAGCAGGGAGTACAACAACAGACCAAAGTAGATTTATTGTTATTGTAGTTATGATCTGATGTTAATGGAAGAAGTTGTAACATTGATATAAAGATACTGGTTGTCAGGGGTTCATAGGGGAGGGGGGAGGGATGAATAGATGGAACACAGGGCATTTTAGGGCAGCTAAATTGTTCTGATATGCAATGATAGATACAGGACATTGTACATGTATCAAGCCTATAAAACTGCACAGCACAAAGTACAAACCATAGCATAAACTATAGACTTTGGTAAGTTGCAATGTTTCAATATTGGTTTATCAATTGTAACAATTATCCCACACTAATGTAAGAAGTTAATAATAGAATAAACTATGTGTGTGTGCATATGTGGTGGGGTTAGATGAGAATTCCCTATATTTTGGTGTAATTTTTCTGTAAACCTAAAACTTCTCTAAAAATAAAGTTAATATTACCAAAGGGGAAAAAAAACTATTGAAATCAAAAGATATCATTAAAAGAGTAAAATGGCAACTAAATAAAACTCTAGAATAGAGAAAGAAGCTAATCAACTGAATAAACCCCTCAAGATGAAAAGATGACTAGACAGCAACAAAAAATTACAAACATTCCAAGAAACAGGAAGAAATGGCCCAGTCCAATGAACAAACTGAAAACCAAGAAGAGATGAAGAACATAAAACAACTAATTAAAAGCTGTCCAAACAAATATCATGGACCAACTTAATGAAGTGAAGGAAGAGATTAAGGATATTAAGAAGACACTGGGAGAACATGCTGAAGAAACTGAAAACATATATAAAAAGATAATGGATATGATGATGATGAATGGCAAAATGCAATAAATCAAAAAGTACACTAGGGAAGCAGATTTAGCTCAATGGATAGAGCATCTGCCTACCACATAGGAGGTCCAGGATTCAAACCCAGGGCCTCCTGACCTATGTGATAGATTGGCCCATACACAGTGCTGATGCATGCAAGGAGTGCCATGCCATGCAGGGGTGTCCCCTGTATAGGGTCATGCCATGCAGGGGTGTCCCCTGTATAGGGTCACCCCATGTGCAAGAAGTGCACCCCATAAAGAGAGCCACCCCATGCAAAAAAAGTGCAGCCTGCCCAGGAGTGATACTGCACACACGGAGAGTTGATGCAGCAAGATGATGCAACAAAAAGA
Source organism: Dasypus novemcinctus (assembly GCF_030445035.2). Lineage (NCBI taxonomy): Eukaryota > Metazoa > Chordata > Mammalia > Cingulata > Dasypodidae > Dasypus > Dasypus novemcinctus. The sequence goes on along the minus strand of NC_080676.1, from coordinate 21,297,178 downwards.
GACACAGATTCCCAGTGCCATGACAAGAGTACAAGTGGACACAAAAGAACACACAGTGAATGGACACAGAGAACAGACAACTGGGGCAGGGGGGACAGGGAGAGAAATAAATAAAAATATTTATTTATTTAAAAGTAAATAAAAATATTTACTTTTAAAAAGTACACTGGAAGCACGTAACAGCAGATTTGAACAGGCAGAGGAAAGAATTAGTGATGCGAAAGACAATACATCTGAAATCAAACAGATAGTAGAACAGATAGATAAAAAGATAGAAAAAATCAGGTGGGACTTAGGGATTTGAATGACAACAAAAAACACAAACATACGCATTACAGGCATCTCAGAGTGAGAAGTGAAGAGAAAGGGGACAGAAGGAGGGCTGGAGGAAATAATGTTTGAAAACTTCTCAATCCTATTGTGGGAGATGGATGTACATGTCCAGGAAGTTCAGCACACCACAAACAGTATAAACCCCAACAGGCCTACTCCAAGACATATACTTGTCAAACTATCCAATGTTCAAGACACAGAGAAAATACTGAAGGCAGCAAGAGAAAAGAGAACATCACATACAAGAGCAGTTCAATAAGATTAAGTGCTGATTTCTCATCTGAAACCGTGGAGGCAAGAAGGCAGTAGTATGGCATAGTTAAGGTACTAACAGAAAAAAATTCCCATCAAGAATTCTCTATCCAGCAAAGATGCATTCAAAAATGATGGAGAGTTCAAAATATTTACAGAAAAACAGAAACTAAGAGAGTATGCCAATAATAAACCTGCCCTTCAAGAACTACTAAAGGGAGTTCTGCAGGTTGAAAGGAAAAACCAGGAGAGAGTTCAAAGACAGTGTAAGAACAACTGAAAAGACAAAAAGAGAAATAAAAACAACATATGACATACATAAACTCAAAGAAAATATGGTTAATGTAAGTAATTCCTTCAGAGTAATAACACTGAATGTTAATGGATTAAACTCAACAGTCAAGAGGCAGATAGACAGAATGGATAAGGAAATATGACCCACCTATATCCTGTTTCTACAAGAAACCCACCTTAGACCCAGGGATTCAAAGAGGCTGAAAGTGAATAACTGGAAAACAATCTTACAACCAAACAATAACCAAAAAAGGGCGGGAGTAGCTATACTAATATCAGACAAAACAGACTTTAAATGCAAAATTATTGTAAGAGACAAAGATGGACACTATATATTAGTAAAAGAGATATCTTTCAAGAAGAAAGAACAATCATAAACATTTATGCACCTAACCAGGGTGCCTCAAAATACATGAGGCAAACACCGAAAAAACTAAGTGGAGAAACAGATGCCTCTACAATTATAGTGGGGGACTTTAATACATCATTATCACCATAGACAGGACATCTCAACAGAGAATCAATAAAGAAATAAAGACTTTGAATAATACATTAGAGGATCTGGACCTAATAGATATATACAGAGCACTACACACAAGTAAAAAGGGATATACATTCTTCTCAAGTGCACATGGATCATTCTCCAAGATAGACCACATACTAGGCCACAGAAAAATTCTCAATGAATTCAGAATGATTAAAATTATGCAAAGTAATTTCTCTGACCACAATGGAATTAAGCTGGAAGTCTGTAAGGACCAGAGAATCAGATTAGGCTCAAAGATATGAAAGTTAAACAACACACTCTTAGACAAACAGTGGGTCAAGGAGGAAATTTCAAAAGAAATCAGTAACTACCTTGAAATGAATGAAAATGACAACACAACATATCAAAATCAATGGGATGAAGCAAAAGCTGTAATGAGAGGGAAATTCATGGCCATCAATTCATATATCAAAAATGAAGAAAGAGCTAAAATCAAAAACCTAACCACACACCTGGAGGAATTAGAAAAGAACTACAAGCTAACCCCAAAGGAAGTAGAAAGAAGGAAATAACAAAGATTAGAGCAGAACTAAATGAAATAGAAAATAAGTAAGCACTAGAAAAAGTAAACAAAACCAAAAACTGGTTCTTTGAGAAGGTAAACAAAATTGACAAACCCTTAGCTAGAGTAACAAAGAAAAGAAGAGAGAAGATGCAAATACACAAGAAATGAAGAAGAGGATATCACCACTGATGCCACAGAAATAAAGAGTATCATAAGAGAATACTTTGAAAAAATATATGCCAACAAGGACAATTTAGAGGAAATGGACAAATTCCTAGAAATACACAATCTGCCTACATTGACAGAAGAAAAACTTGATGAACTCAACAGATGAAGCACAAGTAAAGAGGTAGAATCAATCATTTAAAAATTCCCAACTAAGAAGAGACTAGGACCAGATGGCTTCACAACTGAATTCTACCAAACATTCTGGAAAGAACTAATCTAATCCTGCTAAACTCTTCCAAAAATTAAAAGTAGAAGGAATATTGCCTAACTCATTCTATGATACCAACATTACCCTAATACCAAAGCCAAAGACACCACGAGAAAGGAAAATTTCAGACCAATCTCTCTAATGAACCTAGATGCTAAAAGCCTCAACAATATACTTGCTAATCATATTCAACAACACATCAAATGAATTATACACCATGACCAAGTTGGTTTCATCCCTGATATGCAAGGATGGTTTAACATAAGAAAATCAATCAATGTAACACACCACAAAAACAGATTGAAAGAAAAAAATTACAAGATCATCTCTATAGATGCAGAAAAAGCATTCAAAAAAATACAGCACCCTTTCTTGATGAAAGAAAACTTCAAAAGATAGGAATAGAGGGAAACTTTCTGATCATGATAAAAAGTTTATATGAAAAACCCACAGCTAATATCATATACAATGGTGAAATCCTTCAAGCTTTCCCTCTAAGATCGGGAACAAGACAAGGATGCCCACTATCACTGCTCCTATTTAACATTGTGTTAAAAGTACTTGCTTGAGCACTGAGGCAAGAAAAAGATATAAAAGGTATCCAAATTGGAAAGGAAGAAGACAAAATTTCACTATTTGCAGATTTTATAATCCTGTACATAGAAAACCCTGAGAAGTCTACAACAAAGCTTCTAGAACTTATAAATGAGTTCAGTAAAGTCACAGGTGATAAGATCAATGCACAAAAATCAGTAGCATTTCTGTACACCAATAATGAGCTATATGAGGAGGAACTCAAGAAAATACCATTTACAGTAGTAATAAAAATTTAAAATACCTAGGAATAAATTTAACTAAAGATGAAATTGACTTATACACAGAAAACTACATAACACTGGTAAAGGAAATCAAAGAAGACTTAAATAAATGGAAAAATATTCCCTGTTCATGGATAGGAAGATTAAATATCATTAAGATGTCTACATTAACCAAACTAATCTACAGATTTAATGCAATCCCAATAAAAATCAACACAGCATTTTTTACTGAGTTGGAAGAACTAACTATGAAATTTATTTGGAAGGGCAAGAGGCCTCAAATATCAAAGACATATTGAAAAAGAAAAATGAAATTGGGGAAATCACACTACCTGACTTTAAAACATACTGCAAAGCTACCACTGCATGGTATTGGCACAAGAATAGATATACTGACCAATGGAACTGAATTAAGAGTTGTGATATAGATCCTCACATATACAGTCAACTAATATTCAACAAGCCACCAAGCCCACACGACTGGGAGGGAATGGCCTCTTCAACAAATGGTGCTTGGAGAACTGGATATTCATATGCAAAAGAAGGAAAGAGGATTACTATCTCATACCTTATACAAAAATCAAGTCAAGGTGGATAAAAGATCTAAATATAAGAACCAAGACCATAAAGACCTTGGAAAATAATGTAAAGAAGCATCTACAGGAACTTGTAATAGGAAATGGCTTCATGAACTTCACACTAAAAGCACAAACAGCAAAAGAAAAAATAGATAAATGGAACCTCCTCAAAAGTAAAACCTTTTGCACCTCAAATGAGTTTTAAAGGAAGTAAAAAGACAGCCTATCCAATGGAAGAAAATATTTGGTAACCATATATCTGATAGAAGCCTAATATCCAGCATATATAAAGAAATCCTATATCTCTAAAATAAAGAGACAAGTAACCCATTTAAAAAATGGGCAAGTGATTTGAACAGATGTTTCTCCAAAGAAGAAATACAAATGGCTAAAAATCACATGAAAAGATGCTCAGCATCATTAGTTATTAGGGAAATGCAAATCAAAACTACAATGAGATACCATCTTACACCCATTAGACTGACAGCCATTAAAAAGCAGAGGACCACAAGTGTTGGAGAGGATGTGGAGGAATGGGAACCCTCATCTACTGTTGGTGGGAATGTAGTATGGTCCAGCCATTGTGGGGAACAGTTTGACTGGTCATCAAAAAATCAAATGGTCAATAAACACAAGAAGATACTTAACTTCATTAGTCACCAGGAAGATACAAATTAAAATTGCAATAAAGAAAATCTGCATACCCACCAAAAGGGCTGAAATGAAAAAATCTGAAAATACCAAGTGCTGGTGTAATAATTTTCTATTGCTGCTGTACACAATTATCACAAAATTTGGCTTAAAACAACACAATTCTGTTACTTTACAGTTCTGTAGACTAGAAAGTAAAGGGTCCTGCTGGGCTGAAATTAAGATGTCAGCAGGGCTTTGCTCCTTTCTGGCAGCTTTAGAGAAGAATCTGTTTCTTTGTCTTTTTGAAATTCTAGAAGTCAAACATATTCCTTGGTTCATGGCCCTCTCCTCCATCTTCAAAGCCAGCAACACTGAATCTCTCTAGCTGTTACAGTTCAGGTCACATCTGAACTCAGCCAGAAAAGGTATACTGATTTTAAGGACCTGTATGATTAAATTGAGCCATCTTGGAGAATGAAAGATAATCACCTCATCTCAAGGTCCTTCATTAATCATACGTGAAAAGTTCCATTGGGCTTATAAGGTGTCATATCCATAGGTTCCAGGAATTAAGACATGGCCATCTTTGGGATTCATTATTTTGTCTACTGCAGCTGATTAGGACATGAAGCAACTGGAATTCTTATACACTACTGGTGGGAGGATAAAGTAGTAAAACCCCTGTGGAACATTATTTGCTAGTATCTACAAAAGCCAAACATATGCACACTCTCTGACTTGCAAAACCACTGTTGACAAAGGCCCAACTAAAAACAAATGTGTGTGTCTAAAGATATGAACAAGAATATTCACATAGAATAATTCACATAAAACAATTCATAGTAGCCCCAAATTGTAAATTAAATATCATCAAAAGTAGAATGAATAACTGAACTGTGGTATATTCATACAGTAGTGTACTACGCAGTAATGAGAGTACATGATCTACAAATAAACAAAATTTTTTGTATAAATCTCACAAAAATAATGTAAGCAGAAGAAGCCAGACACAAGAACATATATTATATGATCCTATTCATATAAAATACAAAACCAGGAAAATTAATATATTTTCTTAGAAATTAAAAGAAAGTTACTCTTGGGTGGAAGTGACCAGAAGAGAACATGAGGAAGGTTTCTGGAGTACTGGCAATGTTCATTTTTTTATCTATGCGTTCAATTTGTGACAAGTTATTGAGCTGTACATACACAAGTATAAACATTTTTCTATGCTTCTTTACACATTTATAAAATTTAACATTATGCCACTTGGTTGATATGGATTTCTTTATTTAAAAAATATATTGGGTGCTATGCTCATGATTTGTGCACTTATTTTTTTTAACTCTCTCCTCTTCCCCCACCCCCCTCCAAAATGGCACCATTGACATTCAGCTAAGGAGACAAGACACTTCTCATTTAGGTCACTGGAGCTGGGGGAAAGAAAGGAAGGAAGGAAGGAAGGGAGGGAGGGAGGGAGGGAGGGAAGGAAGAGAGAAAAAGGGGGTGAGAGAGAGAGGGGGGTTGTTGAAATAACAATAAAAGAATTCCTACCTGAGAATCATGAATGTATGAATGCTCACTCCTCGTTATATGGCTACTGGGGGAATAATCAGTTTGAGAAGAGTGCTGATTACAGGTTCGTTTTGACTTAGTGCACTTCAAGGGACTTGAGACATCATTATGGCAGCTCAATTCTGTGACTATAAAATAGGGATAATATGTGCCCTACCTTTGACATTTTGCCTTTCATCACTGTAAACCCACTGAATGTACTGGGGGAGAGTGTAAACTACAATGTAAACTATACTCCATGCCGTGCAGCAGTGCTCCAAAATGTATTCACCAAGTGCAATGAATGTGCCAGAGTGATGAAAGATGTTGTTGATATGAGAGGAGTGGGGGTGTGGGGGGGTATGTGGGAACTTCTTATATTTTTTAATGTAACACTTAGTGTGATTTTTGTATCTTAAAAAAAAAAAACAAGAAGCAGACTTGGCTCAACAGATAGAGCATTCCCCTTACCACATAGGAGGTCCATGGTTCAAACCCAGGGCATCCTTGACCCTTATGGAGCTGGCTCATGAGCAGTGCTGATGCACACAAGGAGTGCCGTGTCACGCAGGGGTGTCCCCCAAGTAGGGGAACCCCACGGGCAAGGAGTGCACCCCGTAAGGAGAGCCTCCCAGTGCAAAAGAAAGTTCAGCCTTGCCAGGAGTGGTGCCCCACACATGGAGAGCTGACGCAACAAGAGACACAGATTCCTGTTGCTGCTGACAAGAGTGCTAGTGGACACAGAAGCACATGAAGCAAATGGACACAGAGAGCAGACAACTGGGGAGGGGGGGGAAGGGGAGAGAAATAAAATTTAAAAAATAAATCTTTAAAAAAAAAGACATATATATATACGTGTGCTCTGACTACTACCTAGAATTTGGAGACTTGATGGTTGAGTCCCTAAAACTAGGGACCAGTATCAGCAGGACCACACTTGCCAATGTCTAAGCCCCTTTCCAACAATGGTGAAATTGATATTTCAATCTCTTTCTTCCTGAAATGTTTGTTTCTCTATCCCAATATATTTAAAAGCATGTACAGAAAAGAGTATGTTAATTTACTGGGCTCCTTCAAACTCCAATAAAAACTAAAGTATTATTGCTACTGAAATGAGTTTTCATTTTCTGGACTTAGAGTTCCCACAATATGTGTTTCATTCTAAGTCCATTTCTTTTTCCCTGAACCTTTACTGCCTGCTGAAACAATCATAAATGTTTTCAATGTCCAAGACTTAACTCACATTCTTTTTTTGGCATATAAATTCAATTCAACAAACATTTTTATGTGGCTGTTGTGTGCCAAACACTGTATTAGGTTTATGGATTTGGGGAGTAAGAGAGTAAGGTTCTTAAAGCAGCACTTGTACCCTGGACATTTCTAATTAGATTTCTTTATGGAAATTCATTTTCACCAACATTAAAGGGGAAAAATCATCAAAGTCTTGTGGTTCAGTTTATTTAAATATTGGAAATAAATACTCTTTTCTCACTTTTATATTCCAAGGTACAATCCAAAGATTTAGAGTTCTCATTCCAGTTATGCTGTAATCTTATGTTCCTGCTGATATTACTTAATGGTGGGGTGAGATATTTACATGTAAATATGGACTTCCATGGACTTTTGTGCTTCTGGTCATGCCAGAAGTGAAACATCACAACTGTGAGAAACTCCTAAGAATATAAAATATTATACATTTATCAGCCCATGCCTTTGAATGAGCCTTTGACTTCTGAAGAGGATCTTTAGAAGACCTGTAACTAGATGTGAACTTTGGCAACTACCAAGTATCTCATGAGCTTTTACCACAGCCAAGTCATGGGGCCCAGAAAAAAGGGGAGAGTAAATATTCGCTGGCGTCATCTGAAACCCAGGAAGCAGAAAAGATCATGGTTGAGATTGCCGCTGCTCTGACAATTTCAAATCATTTGGCATAGCTAAACTACATCCCAAAGAACAGAGAGAAAGTATGGCTACAATTATGGAACCACTGTGGATAATAATTGAGAAACCATGGAAAACAGGAGGAATGCCAGGAGACTGAAGAGTGGAAAATGTTGCTCTAATTTTCAGAAGGGGAAAAAGGTAGATTTATTGAATTACAGATCAGAGTGCTTGACAAAAACCATGGAAGAGATTATTTTTAAAAACAGATTATGAGTACTTAGAAAAGTAAGCAGAGATGACTAGAGTTAGAAGGGCTTCATCAAGAATAAGTCATGGCAGACAAACTTCAGGGTTTTGTCTTTATAATTAGAGAATTTGTGGGTTTACAGAAAGATCACGCATAAAACAGAGTTCCCATATTTCACCCTATTATTAACACTTTGCTCTAGTGTGGCACATTTTTAAAATAAATTTATAAAAGAACATTTCTATAACTATACAATTAAGTATTGTCAATCATTTAAAATAGAGGAAACTGTGTTCTACAGTGCTTTGTGTTTGTTTTTTGTTTTGTTCTAAGAACATATATACAACCTAAAATTTCTCCTTTTAACCCTATTCAAATATATAATTTAGTGCTGTTAATTACACTCACAATATTGTGCTTCCATCCTCACCACTGATTACCAAAACTTCACAAACAACCCAAATAGAAACTCTGTACAGTTTAAGCATTAGCTTCTCATGCCCTACAGCCCCCCTCACCCCTGGTAACCTACTGTGATGGTCAGGTTAATGTGTCAACTCGGCCAAGTAATTGTGCCCAGTAGTTTGGTCAAGAAAGCACTGAGCTAACTGTAATACAAGGGCATTTATGGACTTTAGTCACCATTGACTTTACAGCAATGGTAAATCATAGATAGCTGATTACAATTACATCAATCAGGGAGATTGCCATCAGCAATGGGTGATCCTTTATCTAATCAGTTGAATGCCTTAAAAGGGGAAGTGATTCTAGCATTTAGTGAAAATTTCCCAGCTCATCTCCCAGAACTGGTCAAGAACCTTAAACTGGACTTTCACAGGAGGCCCTGGTTGCAACCTGCCTGAGGAACCTGGACTTGTGCATCTCCATGGTCATGTCAGAGACTCTTATAAAATCACATACTACTGACAGATATATCTTGTTGATTCTGTTTCCCTAGAGAACCCTGACTAATACAGGTTGGTACCGGGAGTGGTTCTTCAGGAACAGTCTTAAACATGGGGTATCTGAGGTGGTTCTGGGAGTTTTGCAATTGGCTCTCTACTCTAATTGGACTCAAGGGTATTGACAACTCCCTTTCCAGTAACAAAGAGGCTGCTAACAGTCCATGGCACGAGTTGGCAATAGAGATATGCAAAATATCATCACTAGATTCCCCTTCTTCCTCGCTTATAAGAAGTAAGGATCTGGGTGATATAAGATGTTGTGGGAAACTGGCTTACCTATTAGTTGTTTCTTGTTATTGTACAAGATGTTCCTGTACCTTATTGTAGATGTTGCAAGTTACTTCTTGTTATTGTTCAAGATGTTCCTGTACCTTATTGTAGATGTTGCAAGTTACTTCCTGTTATTGTACATTACCTTATTGTAGATATTGCAAGTTGCTTCCTGTAGCCCACAGCTGCTCATTAAGCTTTCAAATAAATACAATGGAGAAACTAGGGTTGAGCCTTTCAGCTTCAAAATCTGTCAAGTCTCCTGGTCCCATCTTTGTTTCCTCTCTTGTATCTTTCTTTATGTCCTTTTATTTTTTCAGTTCTGTGTCACCTTCCCTTCATGCAGACCTATTGCTGAGCTGGTCTCAGCAGTACGAAATGAAGATTAGTTTAGTTTTCACATAAAGGAAGAAAATATTAATCAGTGTAACTTGTCAGCCTACTGCCTCAATCCCCCACTTCAGGGTTAAGCAGGAACAAAGGAAACCAGCTTAAGCCTGTCCTATAGCCAGTAAAAAGGATGCACAAGGAAAAGTTAAGTCAATGCTAGTTCAGCACTAAATTCCATTCCTTATTTGGCAAAAGGAGCAGGTAAAAGCTAAAATGGTTGGAGTGTGATGGGGAAGCAGTTAAGCAAAAACTGGAAAATTTGCATGGGAAAGTTAGACTTCTTGGATAGGCTATAACCTCTGAAGTATCCAATCTATGGAGAAACAAAGGAAGGGCTTGTGTGCTAGGCTTTGGGGTATAAATTTCTTTGTTTGGGGCACCACCCACATTTTCTGGTCATGAAAATCTTCTAGCAAGATTGAGAATAAATTATTTTCTTCTCCATAATTGGGTGAGACTTATTTTCTTCCAGAAGAAGATTTCTTTCTTACAGGCAAGATGTTTTCAATACCTTAACAGTTTTCTGAAAGCAAAAGATATAATGATGTTGGCTGGCTCTTCCTAGGTACTCTGGATACTATTACAAAAGAAAGATGAGTTAAAGGCTTCAAATATGAAATGTAAATGCTGCATAAATGATGGAAAAATTTCTGTGTGCTCTGAAAGAAAATCTTGTCTCCTGTAGCCACAGGCTTGAGATATCTGAAAACCAAACTTAGACTCTCATTGTACAAGTAGCAGAGTTACAAAAGAAAGTAAAATCTCAACCCCCCAGGGTTTCTGCAGTTAAAGTGAAGGCATTGGTTGGAAAAGAGTGGAATCCTGAGAATTGGGATGGAGACATATGGGATGATGATAATATGGTGGAGACAATGGAACCCTGAATTCTGCTGAGACTTTACAAGATAAGCCTGTGGTGGCCTACACTGTCCAGACCACACCTTGTCAACCTTGTATCATCCAGTCTCCAGCCTGCCCCAGGGAGTCTAAAACAACTTGCAGCCCTGAGGTGGGTACTAGCCAGACTGAAGCCTGCCCTGCCCAGCCTCCAGCATGCCCCAGGAAGACTGGACCTCCTCCCACCCCTGAGGCATGTACCAGCAAACCCCAGTAAGCACTGCCAAGCCTCCAGTCTGCCCTGAAGCAACTGCCTTCCAAACCCTGCCTGAAGAGATTAATCCTATCTCACCAGAAGAAAATACAAGGGAATGCCCTGAGGTCAGTAGCTTGCAAGACATTTCTAATCCTTCTCCTTACCCACCCCCACCACCTCTCTTATCTTCAAGACCTATTACTAGACTAAAGTCACAAGCCCCCAAAGGTGAAATACAAAGTGTGACCCATGAGAAAGTAAGGTATAATCAGAAAGAACTGCCTGAGTTTTCCAACTTTTATAGACAAAAAATGGGAGAATATGTGTGGGAATGGATACTAAGGCTGTGTGATAATGGTGGAAGGAATATAAAGCTGGATCAGGCTGAATTTATTGAAATGGGCCCACTAAGCAGAAATTCTGGATTCAACGTTGTAGCTCAAGGGATTAAAAAGGGCTCTAACAGTTTGTTCAGGTGGCTGACTGAAACATGGACAAAAGATGGCCTAGCATGTCTGAGGTTGAGATGCCTGATTGGCCCTGGTATACAGTAGAAGAGGGAATTCAAAGGCTTAGGGAAATTGGGATGCTAGAATGGATTTATCATTTGAGAGCTGCCCACCCATTCCAGTAATGACCAGAGGACACACCTTTAACCAGGACTGTGAGGAATAACTTTGTAAAGACTAACTCCATCTTCCCTGAAGAGCTCTGAGGTTGCTTTTCTCTGTAGTCCAGATATTACTGTAGGGAGGGCTGCTTTGGAATTAGAATCCTTAAACATTATAGGAATGATTGAATGTTGGTCTGGTAAAAGTCAAGTATTGGCAGTGAATCGCCAAAGTCAAGGTGGGTGTGGCTACCACAATGAAAGGCAGATTCAAAAAAGCACTCAAAATAGTCTGAGTCACGTAGAGTTATGGTGTTGGCTAATACATATGGGGTACCTAGCAGTGAAATAAATGGGCAGTCTACTAAATTTCTTCTAGATCTGTATAAACAGAAGAGTTCTAGGTCAAGTGAACAAAACCCCAACTCAAATTACAGATGCAGAGAATCACAGTCCCATTAATCAATTCCCAGACTTGAGACAGTTTACAGACCCAGAGCCCCTTGAATGAGAAGGCCAGGGTCTCCTTGGGGATGGATCCTGTTAAACTGCCCAAAATTTATATTCTTAATCTTCCTCCCACCTTTCCCCAAGGAGACCTATGGCCTTTTACCAGAGTAACTGTGCTCAGGGGAAAAAGAAATGATCAGACATTTCAGGGATTGTTAGACACTGCTACAGAAGTGACATTAATACTAGGAGACCCAAAACATCACTGTGGTCCATCAGTCAGAGTAGGGGCTTATGGAGGCTAGGTGATTAATGGAATTTTAGCTCAGGTCCATCTCACAGTTGGTCCAGTGTGTCCCTGTACCCATTCTTTGGTTATTTCCCCAATTCCAGAATGCATAATTAGAGTCGACATACAGAAACTGGCATAATCCCCACATTGGATCCCTGACTTCTGGAGTGAGGGATATTATGGTTGGAAAGTGGAAGCCACTAGAACTGCCCCTGCCTAGCAAAATAATAAAGCAAAATTAATACCTAATTCCTGAAGGGATTGCAGAAATTAGTGCCACCATCAAGGATTTGAAGGATGCAGGGGTGGTGATTCCCACCACATTCCCATTCAACCCTCCTATTTGGCCTGTATGGAAAACAGATGGATCTTGGAGGATGACAATATATTATCATAACCTTAATCAGGTGGTGACTCCAATTGCTGCTGCTCTTCCAGAGGTGGTATCATTGCTAGAGCAAATCAACATGTCCCTTGGTACCTGGTATGCAGTGGTTGATTTGGCAAATGTTTTTTTCTCAATTGTTATTAGTAATGACCCCCAGAAACAGTTTGCTTTCAGCTGCCAAAACCAGCAGTATACCTTCACTGTCCTGCCTCAGGGGTATATCAACTCTCCAGCCCTATGTCATAATATTGTCTGCAGGGATCTTGATCATCTCTCCCTCCCACAAGACATCACACTGGTCCATTATATAAATGATATCATGTTGCTAGGACCTAATGAGCAAGAAGTAGAAGAGACTCTAGACTTCTTAGTAAGGCATTTACATGAAAGAGGATGGGAAATAAAATAACTAAAATACAAGGACCTTCCACCTCAGTGAAATTTCTAGGTGTCCAGTGGTGTGGGGCATGTCAAGATATCCCTTCTAAAGTGAAGGATAAGCTGTTGCATCTACCCCTCCTATGACCAAAAAGAAGCACACTTAGTTGGTCTCTTTGGATTTTGGAGACAACACATTCCTCATTTGGGTGTGCTGCTCTGCCCATTTACGAGGTGACCAGAAAAGCTGCTAGTTTTGATTGCAGACAGGAGCAAGGAGAGGCTCTGCGTCAGGTCCAGGCTGCTGTGCAAGCTGCACTACCACTTGGGCCATAGGGTCCAGCAGATCTAATGGTGCTGGAAGTTTCAGTGGCAAATAGAGATGCTGTCTGGAGGCTTTGGTAGACCCCTGTAGGGAAATCACAATGCAGACCCTTAGGATTTTGGAGCAAAGCCTTGCCACCCTCTGCAGATAACTACTTCCCTTTTGAAAAATAGCTTTTGGTCTGCTACTGGGCCTTAGTGGAGACTGAATGGTTAACCATGGGGTATTGAGTTACCATGAGACCTGAGTTGCCTATCATGAGCTGGGTATTGTCTGACCTACCAAACCATAAATTTGGGTTGCACAGCAGCACTCTATATTAAAGTGGAAGTGGTATATACACGATAGGGCTTGAGTGAGTGCTGAAGGCACAATTAAGTTGCATGAGGAAGTAGCCCAAATGCCCATGGCCACCACCCCTGCCATGTTACCTTCTCTTTCCCAGCCATGGCTTTGGCCTCTTGGGGAGTCCCTTATAATCAGTTGACTTAGGAAGAGAAAATTCGGGCCTGGTTTACAGATGTCTCTGCACAATAGGCAAGTACCACCTGAAAGTGAACAGCTGCAGCACAGCAGTCCCTTTCTGGGACATCCCTGAAGGACAGTGGTGAGGGCAAATCCTTCCAGTGGGCAGAACTTCAAGCCGTGCACCTGGTTGTTCATTTTGCTTGGAAGAAGAAATGGCCAGAAGTGCATCTGTACACTGATTCATGGGCTGTTGCCAATGGTTTGGCTGGATGGTCAGGGAATTGGAAGGAACATGATTGGAGAATTGGTGACAAAGAGGTCTGGGGAAGAGGTATGTGGATAGATCTTTTTGAGTGGACAAAAAACATGAAAATGTTTGTGTCCCATGTGAATGCTTACCAGAGGGTGACTTCAGCAGAGGAAGACTTTAATAATCAAGTGGATAAGATGACCTGCTCTATGGCTAATGCTCAGCCTCTTTTCCCAGCTACTCCTGTCATTGCCCAATGGGCACATGAACAAAGCAGCCATGGAGGTAGGGATGGGTTGCATGGGCTTAGCAACACAGACTTCCCCTTACCAAGGCTGACTTGGCTACAGCCACTGCTGAGTGTCCAATCTGCCAGAAGCAGAGACCCACACTCAGCCCCCAATATGGCACCATTCCTCAAGGTGACCAGCCTGCTACCTGGTAGCAGGTTGACTACATTGGACCACTTCCACCATGGAAGAGGCAGCAATTTGTTTTAATGGGAATAGACACATACTCTGGACATGGGTTTGAATTTCCTGCATGTAATGCTTCTTCCAAAACTACCATCCATGGACTTGCCAAATGTCTTATCTACTGCCATGGCATTCCACACAGCATTGCTTCTGATCAAGGAACCCATTTCACAGCAAATGATGTGCAGGAATGGGCATATGCCCATGGAATTCACTGGTCTTACCATGTTTCCCATCACCCTGAAGCAGCTGGATTGATAGAATGGTGGAATGGCCTTTTGAAGACTCAATTACAGTGCCAACTAGGTGGCAATACCTCGCAGGGCTGGGGCAATGTTCTCCAGGAGGCTGTGTATGTTCTAAACCAGTATCCACTCTATGGTGCTGTTTCTCCCATAACCAGGATCCGTGGATCCAGGAATCAAGGTGTGGAAATGGGAGTGGCACCACTCACTATTACCCCTAGTGACACACTGGAAAATTTTTGCTTCCTGTCCCTGTAACCACAAACTCTGCTTGTCTACAGGTTTTAGTCCCAAAAAGAGGAGTGCTGTCACCAGGGAACACAACAAAGATTCATTGAGCTGGACATTAAAACTGCCACCTGGCCACTTTGGGCTCCTCTTACCTCTGAATCAACAGTCAAAGAAGGGTATTACTGTACTGGCTGGGGTGATTGATCCTGACTATCAAGGGGAAATAAGACTGCATCTACTTAATGGGGGTAAAGAAGAGTTTGCCTGGAATAGAGGAGATCCTCTAGGGCATCTCCTAGTACTGCCATGTCCTATGATTAAAGTCAATGGGAAATTGCAATAACCCAATTCAAACAGGACTAATAATGGCCCAGAATCTTCAGGAATGAAAGTTTGGGTCACTCCACCAGGCAAAGAACCATGGCCAGCTAAAGTGCTTGCTGAGGATAATGGAAACATGGAATGGGTAGTGGAAGAAGGTAGTGATAAATATGAACTTCAACCATGTGACCAGTTACAGAAAAGAGAACTGTAATGGTCAAGAATCTTTCTTCCTTGTTTCATTATGATGATGACTGTATATGTACACAAAATGAATTTCTTTTTCTTTTTCCCCAAACTTTTCCCTTATCATATAGGAAGTTGTATCAGTTTCATGTCATAATATTTGAAGATGTCAAGTTTAAGAATGAATATTACCCAAGAACTTGCAGCTCATTCTGTATGGAATTAATGCATTTCCAGTTGTATGCAGGAGAGTTGAACATCATTAGGTGGAAATATATATATATGTATGTTTGTTATTGTTTTTTCTGAGAGATTAAGTATGGTTTAAGGTACTCTGTATGGTTGCCAAGTTGACAAGGCATGGATTGTGATGGTTAGGCTAATATCTCAGCTCAGCCAGGTAATTGTGCCCAGTTGTTTGGTCAAGCAATCACTGGGCTAACTGTAATACAAGGGCATTTATGAACTTTAGTCACCTTGACTTTACTGCACTGGTAAAACACAGATAATTGATTACAATTACATCAATCAGGGAGATTACCACCAGTAATGAATGATGCTTTATCCAATCAGTTGAATGCCTTAAAAGGGGAAGTGAGTCCTGTATTGAGTAAGAATTTCCCAGCTCATCTTTGGACAGCCAACATTTTCCAGAATTTGTCAAGGACTTTCTTTGGAGCCCCTGGTTGCAGCCTGCCTGCAGATCCTGGACTTGTGCATCCCCATGGTCATGTGAGAGACTCATAAAATCACATACTATTGACAGGTATTTCTTGTTGATTCTGTTTCCCTAGGAAACCCTGACTAATACAGCTATATTCTAGATTTTTACTCTATGAAGTTTGCTTATTCTAGTTATTTCATCAGTGAAATCAAACAATATTTTCCTTTTGTGTCTAGCTTATTTCAGTCAATGTGAAATGACTTCAGATTTCATTCATTTGCTTGTATCAGAACTTAATTCCTTTTTATAGCTGAATAATATTCCATTGTGCATATATAACACATTTTGTTTCTCCATTCATCAGTTGATGTACTGTTGGGTAGCTTCCATCTTTTAACTGTGAAGAATGCTGCTGTGAACATTTTTTGGTATGCAAATAGCTGTTCCAGATCATGCTTTCAAAAAAAAAATTTTTTTTTTTTTTGGTATATACTTAGAAGTGGGATTGCTGGGTTATATGGTAATTCTATTGTTAACTTTCTGAGGAATTACCAAGCTGTCTTCCACAGCAGCTGCACCATTTTACATCCTCACCAACAAAGAATCAGTGTCTCTATTTCTCCACGTCCTCTCCAACACTAGCAATTTTGGTTTTGTTTTGTTTTTTTTTTTCAATGGTGGCCTTCCCATGGTTGTTAAATGTTATCTCATTGTGGTTTTGATTTCCATTTCTCTGATGGCTAATGACGTTGAGTATCTTTTCATAAGATTTTTGGCCATTTGTCTGTCTTCTTTGGAAAAAAATCTACTGAAGTCTTTTGCCCATTTTTCAAATGTGTTGTTTCCATTCTAATTGTTGAGCTGAAGGATTTCTTTATATATTCTGGACATCAAACCCTTATTGGCTATCTAGTTTCCAAATAATTTCTCCCATTGTATAGGTTACCTTTTCACTTTCATATTAAAGTCCTTTGATGCACAAAAGTTTTTATTTTTGATGAGGTCCCATTTATTTATTATTTCTTATGTTGTTTGGGCTTTGGGTGTAAAGTCTAAGGAACATTGCCCAACACGTAGTCCTGAAGATGTTTCCCTACATTTTCTTCTAGTTTTATAGTACTTGTTCTTATATTGAGACCTTTGATTCATTTTAGTTGATTTTTGTATATGGTATGATATAGGGGTCCTCCTTCTTTCTTTTGCTTCTTTCTTTTGCTCCTTCTTTCTTTTGCAGTTCTCCCAGCATTTGTTGAAGAGACTATTTTTTCCTAATTGAGTGTACCTGGCAGCCTTGTCAAAAATCAATCAGCCATAGATGTGAGGACCTATTTCTGAACTCTCAGTTCAATTCCATTGGTCTATATATCTATCTATCTTTGTGACAGTACCATGCTGTATTGACCACTGTAGTTTTGTAATAAGTTTTCAAGACAGAAGTGTAAGTACTCCAACTTTTTCAAGATGATTTCAGCTAATTGGTGCCCCTTGCCCGTCCAAATAAATTTGATAATTGGCTTTTCCATTTCTGCAAAGAAGGCTGTTGGAATTTTGATTGGGATTGTGTTGAATCTGTAAATCATTTTGAGTAGAATTTAAATCTTAGTAATATTTAGTCTTCCAATTCATGAACAGGAAATTTCCTTCAATTAATTTAGATCTTCTTTGATTTTTCTTTTAGAAAAGTTTTGTAGTTTTCCAAGTATAAATCCTTTATATCTTTGGTTAAATTTATTTCTAGATATTTTGTTCTCTTAGTTGCTATTTAAAATGGAATTTTTTCCTTGATTTCCACCTCATATGGCTCATTACTAGAGTATAGAAACACTACTGATTTTGCTTGTTGGTCTTGTATCCCCACTAATATGCTGAATTTGTATATTACCTCTAGTAACTTTGGTGTTGATTTTTGGAGACTTTCTATATGTAAGACCATATTGTGTGCAAATAGTGACAATTTTATTTCTTTTTTTTCAATTTGAATGCATTTTATTTCTTTTTGTTGCCCAATTGCTCTGGCTAGAACTCACAGTACAATGTTGAATAACAATGATGACAGTGGGCATCCTTGTCTTGTTCCAGATCTTACAGGGAAAGCTTTCAATCTTTCACTATTGAGTTTATGTTATCAGTGGGCTTTTCATATTTGCCCTTTATCCTGTTGAGAAAGTTTCTTTCTATTCCTTGTGTTTTAAATGTTTTTATCAAGACAAGGGCTGGATTTTCAAATGCCTTGTCTGGGTCATTTGATATGGTCATGTGATTTTATCCATTTGTTCTGTTAACGTGGTGTATTACATTAACTTATTTTCTTCTATTAAGCCACCCTTGCATACCTAGGATAGGTCCCATTTGATGATGGTATTAATTATTTTAATGTGCCATGGTATTCAATTTGCAAGTATTTTATTGAGGGTTTTTGCATCTATATTCATGAGAGAAGTTGGTCTGCAATTTTCTTCTTTTGTAGTCTCTTTATTTGGCTTTGGTATTAGGGTGATGTTGGCTTCATAAATGAGTTAGGTAATGTTTCCTCCTTTTCAATTTTTTGGAAGAGTTTGACTAGGATTGGTACTAATTCTTCTTGGAATGGTTGGTAGAATTTACAATTCCCCTGTGAACCCTTCTAGTCCTGGGCTTTTCTTTGTTGGGAAGTTTTTGATGACTGATTCAATCTCTTTACTTGTAATTGACCCTGTTGAAATAGTCAATCTCTTCTACAGTGTAGGTTTTTTCTCTGTTTCGAGATATTTGTTGGGTTTTTTTTCCCATTATTTACATCTTCTCTCTTTGTCAGTCTGCTAAAGGTTTGTCAATTTTATTGATCTTTTCAAAGAGCCAACTTTGCTTTGTTAATGCTCTTTATTGTTTTTTAAGTCTCTATTTCATTTATTTATGCTCTAATATTTGCCATTTCTTTCTGTCTGCTTGTTTTGGGTTTAGTTCACTGTTCTTTTTTGAACTACTCCAAGTGTGCAATTAGGTCTATGGTTTTAGCTCTTTCTTCTTCTTCAATGTAAGCATTAAGACTGTAAATTTACAACTGAACACTGCCTTCACTGCATCCCATAAGTTTTGGTATGTTGTGTTATCATTTTCATTCATCTTATGATATTTACTGATTTCCCTTGTGATTTCTTCTTTGATCCACTGATTGTGTTATTTAACTTCCATTTATTTGTAGATTTTCCACTTCTCTGTCATTATTGATTTCTAATTTCAATCCACTGTGGTCAGAGAAGATGCTTTGTATAATTTCAATCTCATAAAACTTATTTAGACTTGTTTTGTGACCCAATGTGTAGTCTATCCTGGATTATGATCCATATGCCCTTGAGAAGAATGTGTATCTTGCCATTTTGGGATGCATTATTCTGTATATGTTTGTTAGGCCTAGTTCATTTACCATATTATTCAAGTTCTCTGTCTCCTTATTGATCTGTCTAAATGTTCTATCTATTGTTGAAAGTCATATATTAAAGTTTCGGCTATTTTTGTAGAGGTGTCTATTCAGTTTTGCCAGAGTTTGGTTCATGTATTTTGGAGCACTGTAGTACATAAATATTTCAGATTGTTATTTCTCCTTGGTGGATGTACCCCTTTATTAATATATAGTGTCTTCCTTTTTCTCTTGTAACTGCTTTTGACTTAAAGTCTCTTTTGCCTGATATTGGCATAGCTACCCAACTCTTTTTTGGTTCCTATTTGCATGGATTGTTTTTTCCCTCTTTTTACTTTCAACTTATTTGTGTCTTTGTGTCTAAGGTGAGTTCTCTTGTAAACAACATATAGTTGGATCATGTTTATTTTAAACCCATTCTGCCAGTCTGTGTCATTTGATTGGGGAGTTTAATCCATTAACATTCAGTGTTATTATTGTAAAGGCAGTACTTACTTCAGCCATTTTGTCCTTTGGTTTTTACATGTCTTCTATCTTTTTTGTCTCTTTTCCTTTATTGCAACCTCCTTTTCTATAAAATTGCTCTTTGTGATGTATCTGATTGATCCCATTCTCATTTATATTTCTGTATATTTTTAATACTTTCTTTTTTGTTACTCTGAGGTTTGTATTGTACAACCTAAGTCTATAACATACAATTTGTAAAAATACCAACTTAACTTCAATAGTATACAGATAAACTTTTGTGTGACATCCCAAAATGCAATCAGGAGAAAATAATAATCATATTAATATTTTTAAATCTTCTCCCTGAGTGTCAACAAAAGGAATATGTAATGTGTTTCTCCATTCAATGTAATACTTGGTGACAATCTTGCTAATTGCATAGTGATCAGGAAATGATGTTTAAACATTTTATTCCTATATAATAGTAGTTACTTACATATGTGTGCTTTAATATGTTTTGTTATGTTTGGTAAATTGGTTGGATATTTGGGGTTGACATATAACACACTGTAATTCTTTTTTAAACTCCTGGGAAATAGGTTTCCAGTTAGCATTTTCAAACAGAATATCTGCTTTCATGAAGAGATTAGTGACATTAAGCAGAAAATATGTTTTGGTTTTTTTTTTAATATAAATTCTGAATGTGCTCAGACACTATTTCTTCAAATATTACCTCTGCCTGAATGTCTTTCTGGAACCTCTGGGTCTCTGATTAAACATGTTACAACTTCTCAGTCCCAAAACTATGCCATGGCTTCTTTTTTGACTTTTTTTTTTCCCACCTTTTTATCTCTTTATGCTATATTCTGTATAATTTTTTTTTTCTAATATAGCACTCAGTGTACTAATTCTTTATGGCTAATCAGTTAAATCTTTACATTGAATTCTTAATTTTTATTCACTTTTTCATTCCTAGAAGTTCTGTTTGGATCATTTTAAAATCTGTCAGTTTTTATAGTTTTGGGTTCCTGAAAATTTTTCAAATTTGCCTTTTATTACAATATAGATGATAATTGTAGTGATTTATGATCTGTGACTGATAATTTTTTATTTATTTTGTAAAAATATTACATTAAAAAAAATATGAGGTCCCATTCAACCCCACCACCCCCACCCCACCACTCCCCCCCAGCAACATTCACTCCCATCATCACGACACATCCATTGCATTTGGTAAGTACATCTCTGGGCATCTCTGCACCTCATGGTCAATGGTGCACATCATGGCCCATACTCTCCCCCATTCCATCCAGTGGGCCCTGGGAGGATTTACAATGTCCGGTGATTGCCCCTGAAGCACCATCCAGGGCAACTCCAAGTCCCAAAGGCACCTCCACCTCTCATCTCTTCCTGCCTTTCCCCGTACCCATCAGCCACCATGTCCACTTTTCCCACTCCCATGCCACCTTTTCTCTGTGGACCTTGGATTGGTTGTGTCCATTGCACCTCTATGTCAAGAGGAGGCTCAGATTCCACATGGATACTGGATGCATGTGACTGATATTTTTAACACCTGAAGATCTTATGGGTCTGCTTCTGTTGGTTCTCACTCTTGGTGTGCTGTTTCCTAGTGAGCCTGATTATCTTTGACAGTACAGTGCTCACTGTACATGCAAATTTAGTTTTAGAACTATTTGGGAGCCTAAGATAAAGGTACTTTCCTCCAGAAAGGACTTACCTGTGCTTCTGTTCTACCTGCCTGGGCCCCTTAAATTTAAATTCAAGAATATGAATTCCTTTGTGATATAAACTCAGGCTGCAAGAGCTTATGAGGAATAGTTTATGTCTGTTTTACTCTTTCTAAGAGTGATGCTGGAGCACCAAATTATTTTGAAGAAAGTCTGCTATTAGACAACCACTTCAAGTAGAAATGGGCCTTTAATTTCTGTCCCTGTCACTGAAAAGACTTTCAAAATGAAAGTTCAAGTGTACTAAGGTTGCAAAAGCCCTCAAGAGAAAAGCAGCTTCCAGGTTGTCTTACTTCTCTGAGTCCCTATTTTCCTTTCATTTTTTAGCCAGTCTTTCCTTACTTATTGTCAGCTCTTCATAATTTATAAGAAAAATTATTTTAATAGTATTTTTGAGTCCCTAATCCCTATATCTCCCCATCCCCGGTGTATTAGTCTGCTAAAAGGGTGCTGATGCAAAGTACCAGAAATCTGTTGGCTTTTAAATGGGTATTTATGTGGGGTAAAAGCTTACAGTTACAAGGCCCTAAAGAGTCCAACTCAAGGTTGCTTTCTCACCAATGTCAGTTGCCAAGTGCAAGCAAGATGGTCACTGCTCTCTGCCCAGTGTCTCTGTTCTCTCAGCTGCAGGCTGGCATAGGGCTGTCTCTTATGCTTTTTCTCTCTTCTGGCAGAGGGCTCATTTCTTTCTGGATTTTCTGTATCAGCCTCAGCTCTCTTCCCAAGGTCAGCTATAAGCTATCAGGCAAAAGGCTCACCTCTCCCCAGGGCCTTAGCTGTTTGAGCCTTCTCCTTTCTGTCATGTGGCATGATCAAAATAACAAAGTTCTCCACACTTTCCATGTCTTGTGAGTGAGTATCCTTGTATATCAGCCCATCAGAGGAACTCAACTTGAATTATGCCTTATAGTCCTAACACAATCAGAATCCCTTTTATCAAGAAAACTAAATCAGAGGTCCTTCACTGAATTTAATACAATTAAAGCATATCACAGCTAGAGGAATAGATTCGTTTACAAACATTGACTTTCTCTTCCTGGGGTTCATAAATAATCTCAAACTGCCACACCTGGTAACCTATGTTTTAGATTTTTTTGACTCTGTGTTTATTTTCATTATTTCATATCAATGAGATCATACAATATTTGTCCTCTTGTGTCTGGTTTATTTTACTCAGCATGATATCTTCAGGATTCATCCATGATGTCACATGTATCACGTCATTCCTTTTACACCTGAATAATATTCCACTGTGTGCATATACCACATTTCATTTACCCATTTGTCAGTTGATGGACACTTGAGTTGCTTCCATTGTGAATAATGCAGCTGTGAACATTGGTGTGTAAATACCTGTTTGAGTGTCTGTTTTCCATTCTTTTGTGTAATAATTTATTTGACCTTTTTAGTGCTTTTCAGTTAGAAAGTTGGTCCAAAAAACCAAGCCTGCAATTACTGGAAACCAGAAGTCTTATTTCAAATTTCAAAATATTTTAGAATCAATAGGAAAAGTAATGATAATATATAGTAACTTCTTACTGTTTCAATTAAAATATAGAATTGGAACAGTACCTAAAAATAGGTTGAAATACCCAATACTCTGAGTTTTTCTTCACTGAGATTCGGCTGAAAACAGGCAGCAGCACAGTCTGCAGTGATGGTTTCCGTTTGCTTGTAAGTGGAGCTGAGAGTCCTGTGAACAGGTCAAGTGTTGGAAACTGGCTTACCTTTTCCTTATTGTAAATGTTACACCTGTTCAATTGTGGCTGTTGCAGTTGTTAGATGTTGCAGTTGTTCCCTATTATAGATGATGGTGCAGTTCTAATAGCAAACAGCTGCTTGGTAGTTTCCAGTAAATACAAGGTAGAAACTAGGGCCGAGGCTCTCAGTTCCAGAAGCTGTGAGTCCCCTGGTCCCATCTTTATCTCCTCTCTTGTGTCTTTCTCTCTGGACTTTATTTTGTAAAGTTATGCATTGCTTTCCCTTCGAGCCAAACTATTGTGAGCTGATTGCAGCAAGTAGCACCCAACATGGGGCATGAAGGGAAAAAGGGTTTGCAGCAACTGGTGCCTGAACAAGGACCTGAAGGGAAGAAGGAGAGCCTTGAGTGAAAGCTGGTGTAATGGCACAGAGCCCCAAATGGTTTGGAAAGCCTTCGAAGTCCCCAAGGTTTTGCTTGTATTTATTTCCCCAGGAGATGGAGAACATCCTGTGTGGGTATCAACTCATCAGACAAAGCCATACCATGAATGCTGAGAGACGATGAAAGTTCCTGTGGAACCCAGAACCTCCGGTCATGCAGATGGAGAGACAGATGCTGGAAACTGCACATCTGGGTCTTATTATGAAGACTAGAATGGCTTTACATCAAAGTATCTAAACTACAGAACTTGTTCAAGCATGGCATCATAAAGCAAGTATGACTTGGGAAGAGAAAGAGATTAAGAAGGAAACTGAGAGGAGGAAAACAGGAAAAGAAATGTTGAATTATAAAAGAAAGCAATGAAGAAATTCTAGATTAATAGATTTGGAACTGCTTTTGTGTTTGTCTGTTCAATATCAGTATGTGTGTTGTAATTGTTTCAGTATGTGTTTCAGGTGCCCAGAGCAGGGCGGGTGCCCAGAGCAGGGTGAGTGCCTGGAAAGAAAGAGAAAGAAAGAGAAAGGAAGGAAAAAAGAAAAAGAAATAGATAGAAAAAGAAATGAAAAAAGAAAAAGAGAGAGAAAAAGAAAGGAAAAAAAGAAAAAGGAAAAAATAGAAAGGAAAAAGAAAGAAAAGCAAAAATAGAGAAAAAGGAAAAAGAAAAAAAGCAAAAATAGAGAAAAAGGAAAAAGAAAAAGAAAACAGAAAGAAAGAGAAGGAAGGAAAAGAAAGAGAAAAGAAAGGAAAAAGAGAAGGAAGGAAAAAAGAAAAGAAAAAGGGAGGAAGAAAGAAAGATGTAAAGTTAAGTGAATATTGAAAAGGTAAAAAGTTTGTGGGAATGCTAACTGAAATGTTATATAAGGTATATTTTGTCAAAATATGCAGGACAGAACTAGTATACATATAGTAAGTTGTAAAAGTATTGTGATAATATTCAGTAAGATAATGTGTTTTGTAAAAGTAAAACAAGCCTGAATGAATACAAAAAGTACAACTGTGTGAAAAGGTCAGCAGTGGACTTTTGCGATTTTTCAAGGTTTTCTGTCCTGGCCTGATGGCAATGAATCTGTCTGCATAGAAGAAACCTGTGGCAGTGACCCTACTAAGAAACATCAGAGACAATGGTATCTGAAGGGCCTGGAATAGGCAAAAAATTAGGACAAGCTGTAAGGTCCCTGCTACTCTATCAAATTATTAAATGTTGTTTGGTTGGGTAAGATAATACTGTACTCTCCGCTATCATTGATAAACACAATGTTTTTTCATATTAATGAAGTTTATAATGACTTAGCCTGTGAATTGATGTAGCCAGCACTAGTATCAAGTACTGGCCTATATAGCCTTTTTGGTTGGGAATTTTAAGCCCATGAGAAATGAAAGTCTATTCATTAAATGTCTGCTACTTGGAAGTCTAATTGTTTGTTGTTGCAGTTATGGATTATGTATAAAATGCTTGAATACTAATCAGAACTTTAATAATGAAACATATTGTATACTTAGGTGATTTGATGAACTGTAAGTGATATATAAATGTATCTTGAAGTAAACGTATAAATGTATCTCTTAAGTTTGAACAGTCCTGGACTGAATATATTGAGGAAAAAAAATTAATGAGTGTTGTTCAAACCTAAAAGTGAAAATATGCAGGAAGCTTTGTTAATCAGTGAAACATCATTTGTGTAGACTTCGCAAAAACAAAAAGGGGGAATGTTGGAAACTTGCTTACCTGTTCCTTATTGCAAATGTTACACCTGTTCAATTGTCGATGCTGCAGTTAGATGTTGCAGTTCTAATAACAAACAGCTGCTTGGTAGTTTCCTAATAAATATGAGGTGGAAAGTAGGGTTGAGGCTCTCAGTTCCAGAAGCTGTGAATCCCTTGGTCCCATCTTTATCTCCTCTCTTGTGTGTGTCTCTCTCCAGACTTTATTTTGTAAAGTTCTGCATTGCTCTCCCTTCAAGCCAACCTATTGTGAGCTGATTGCAGCAGTCAAGAGTGACTAAAATCCAAGTATCACTATATAAGTGCTTCTCCTGACCACCTTCCCTTACACCAGAATCCACTTCTTCCTCTAAACTCCCACAAGATTAAAGTTTTTAGTACACAGAAGGTTTTATCATTTTTTTCCTCTTGAAAATGCTTTTGTTGTTGCATAGAAAACTTCTGACAAAATCATCAAATCTATATATACACACAACAAAAGAAAAAAACTTGTTGCTTGACTCTTTGAAATAAGAAAAACTTCAGTAAAAATTCTTCAGAAAAAAAACTTCAGGAAAAATTCAGTAAACTTACTGAATTTTGGGCTGCCTGGAGGCATGGCTATAGAGAGTCAAAAGCTTAATATGATCACTTAGACAAATCAAACAATCATATTCAGTCATGTGGCTGCATATACAGAGGGTACAAACTAGTAAGTTCCCACTATCTTCACAGTTTTAGGCCTTTAGAGAGAGATGAATCCAATCTGGGACTCCTTGATTTAAGTGAGAGAAGAACTAAAGAGAAACATGTAGATTAAATAAATGCTGAGCTGTTGTTATTACTTCATTGTATAACTTTACTGGCAAGAGCAGAAGAGAGACATTTGCCTGGGTTTTTTGCTCAATAAAGTATATATTTTCTAAACAATATTTCTGAAAAGATCAAGGAAATATATTTGTGAATCTGTACTTTTCAGATTTTTCACATGCACAAATATTCAGCATTCCTATAAGGGTTTAGTTAACCATTTCTGAGACAAAGATCCAATAATTATTATTTGGTTCATGTTGGTTGGTTTGTCTTATCTTTTGCCAGTTCATAAAGACCTGTTATCTAGGATTTCTAAAATTTCATCCAGCCATCTCATCTATCTGTCCATCCATCATCTACCCCTTCCTTCCTCCCCCCACATCTATTTGTCCACCTTCTACACACTTTGGCCAAACTACCAACTCAGCATTTCTTTTTCTTCTTTTTTTTCTTTTTGCTATATGACTTTATTTTTTTACACTTTTTTATTAAAGTTAATAGATCACAAAGAATGTTACATTAAAAAACATTTAAAAACATAAAAGACATAAGAGGGTCCCATATACCCCACTCCCCACCCCCACCCATCATTTTTGTAAATTGTATATTTTTAAAGATATATACATCACAAAAAAATGTTACAATAAAAAATATAAGAGGTTCCCATATACCTCTCACCCCCCCCCCCCCACTCCTCCCACACCAACAACCTCCTCCATCATTATGGCACATTCATTGCACTGGGTGTACACATTTTGGAGCACTGCTGCACCACATAGATAATAGTTTACCCTGTAGTTCACACTCTCCCCTAGTACATTCAGTGGGTTATGGCAGGATATATAAAGTCCAACATCTGACACTGCAATATCATTTAGGAAAACTCAAAGTCCCAAAAATGCCCCCACATCACATCTCTTCTTCCCTCTCCCTGCCCTCAGTAATTACTGTGGCCACTTTCTCCACCTCAATGCTACAATTTCTTTTATTACTAGTCACAATAGTTTCATAGTAGAATATCAGTAAGTCCACTCTAATCCATATTTTATTCCTCCATTCTGTGGACCCTGGGGTGGTGATGTCCGCTCCACCTCTAGATCAAAAGGGGTAGATTCCACATGGATGATGGATGCAATTCCTCCGCTTGCAGTTGTTGGCACTCTTGATTCCCTGGTGTGATGTTTGACCATATTCACCTCCCTGTTAGCAGACCTGGGTAAGTCCAATGAACCAGAGAGTAGGAGTCACAACTCTGCTAAGGCTCAAGTCCCAGCTGGCACATGGGCAGTCCAGAGATTCAAGTCCTCTGAGTACGTACCATCCCTAGCACCAATGACAGGTTCAGTAAAAGTGACAGAAGAGGCATGTGTAGGAAGGTCACATCTGAGTCCAGCTCTGTCACACTCAGGAGCACAAATTCCAAAGTAGGGCCCTCTGACATGGCACAGAACTCCAAATTCATCTGTCATGACCGTATACCCTGTAGATCTCTGTAGTCTTCAGGAGAACCGGCACCTAGGGTTGTATCTACTTTGGTTCTCTCTGGGGTCCTGCTGAAGTGTACATAAGTGTGACCCCTCTGATGACCTCCTGACTCTTTTTTGAAGACTCTTAGCCATATAAACTCATTTGTCTTTGCCATTTCCCCCTTTTTTTCAAGGTCAAAAGCAGTTTTTAACACTTGATCCACAATGTAGGCTGAGATATTCTGCTGGTTGGAGTTGACCCTTTTGTTCAAGGTCTCTTTCTAGTTGCATCACTAGTTAGTGATTGGTAGTAATTCCTCAGCACCAGGGAGGCTCATCCCTGGGAGTCTTGTCCCATTTTGAGGGGAAGGTAATGCATTTACATGCTGAGTTTGGCTTAGAGAGTGGCCACATTTGAACAACATGGAGGCTCTCAGGAGATAACTCTTAGGCACTCTGCAGCTCTAGGCCTAGTTTATATTTCAGGCACACAGGCTCATAAGCACAGTCATCAGTATCAAGGGCTCATTATTGGACCATCCTTCCTTGTTGGTCTTTGCTGTTGCACTTGGGGGATTATTGTTGTTCCACTGGGGAATGTGACAGAGCTCCCCTGGGTAGGAACTCAGCATTCTCTCAGTTGACATTTGTAACTGTAACTACTCCAACTTATCATAGACTTCACCCATGTAGGCATCAGCTTGCAACCTTCCTTTCCCCCCCAAATTCCTTTAAGCCTGTCTTCCAGTCTCTAGATCTCTGAGACAGCTCAGTTTGCTTGTTTGATATGAGAGCAACTCAGCATTTTTTGAACTGAGGGGTTTGCAGACATAGTGCCATGACATTCTTAGATCTCAAGTTTGAGTAGCACTCCTTTAATTCATAGGAGGAATTCATTTTCTGATGGATTTGAGTATAGTTTCTTGAATGATAATATTGGGAGCATTTTTAAATGCCTTCAGCATACCAAGCATTATACTAAGAGCATTATTGTCATTATCTCTAATCCTTACTACAATTCTAGAAGGTAGGTATTTCACAGATGTAAAAAATAAAAATTTAAAAATTAAAAACGTGGCTAACAGAAGCTATTTGGTAAACACTGTAGTGGCAAATAACTTGTCCCAGTTCATAAATGAGCTTCAGGCAAAGCTAAAAGGAAGACAAAAGCAAACGCAAAAATAAACTTGACCTCAAACTGCTTCCTGGGTCACCTCCATGGGTGTAAGCAGCCCTTGCATTTCTGGACAGGAATCTTTTTGTTTTGCTACTAGCTACAGGCTTGCAATCAAATCTGCTCTTCTAACTCCTGTGATAGGTTGTATTCTTGTTCAAAATATCCATGGCCCTTTCTTGAAGTGCCCCTCTCTATAGGAGGATTTATATCTATGCTTTCTTGAAATCAGGCTTGGCCTTATGACTTGTCTTGACCAGTGATAGATGAACAGAAATGACACGAACAGGAACCTGTAAGAGGCGATTCAAGATCTGCTATGAGCTCTCTAAATCCACGCCATGAGACTGACAACACCCAGACAAGAGTAGCTCCATAGCTACTCCATAGCTACATAGAATACCAGAGTGAAGATGACATGGTGTATACCTGCAGACAACACAAAATGGGCAAGTAATGTGAGTGAAAAATTAGTCTTTGTTGTTGCAGCCAGTAAGCTCGAGTTATTTATTATCACTGCACAGTTTATTGTAAGCTGATAGAATCCCATTCCCCTTGTCCCTAAGGCTCTAACTAGCTGAATTTCTAGACATTTTTTTAGCCAGCCATGATCTTTCACATCTGCTTTGCCATTGTCTTTTTCTGTCTGCCCTTACTTAACTTTTCCACCTGGAAAAGTCATAATCACCCTTCAAGATCCCATCCAAGTGTCACCTCCCCTATTCTGTTCTCCTTGCTTTTTTCAGACATTATCAGTTGCTCTATCCTCTGGGTTTCTGTCCCATCTGTTTCTCAGTAAAAACATTCAGCATGTTTGAGTGTTTGTTTGTCTACTACTCTGAACTATGAGCTCTTGGAAGGTAAGGATGTTTGCACCATGCTGAATTCAGTACTTGGCACTTTCTAGGAAGCTAAATCATTGCGACAGTTAATTTTATGTGTTAATTTGGCTAGCTTATAATATCCAGTTATTTGGGCAAACAATGGCCTAGATGTTGCTGTGGCAGTATTTTGTAGATGGGATTAGCATCCACAATGAATTGACTTTATATAAAGGGGAGTATCCTCTGTAATTGGGTGGACCTCGTCCAATCAGCTGGAAACTTTAGGAGCAAAGAACAGAAGTCTCCAGAGAGAAGAAATTCTGCCTCAAGGCTATAATATCAACTACCCCTTAGAAATTTTGAACTTTCCAGCCCTACAATTTCATGAGCCAATTCCTTAAAATAATATACAAATTATGTATAAATATAAACATTCTTTTGGTTCTTTTTCTCCAGAGAACCCTGATAAGAGAAGCATTCTCTTTGATAGTCTGACCCAAATTTATAGCAATAGCAAGTGTCCACAAATAGTACTCATGGGTTTTTAAGAAGGCAGTGTAATAAACCAGATCTAGGCTTGAATTCCAATGCTGATTTTTATTCTTATTAACCTTTGACCTTGTATGAGTGGCTTAGGCTTTTTGAGTCTTCATTTCCTCATTTGTAAATGGGATAATAATTTTGCCTTTATGAGCTTGTGGGAACTATCTAAGCAATGGATTTAAAGAGCTGGATACTGTGTTGTTTTTAATAGCCTGATAGTTATTATTACTCACTCTTTTGTTGAACCCTACAGTAATCAAAACAATTAAGTGATCAGATATATCTAAGCTTTCTTATTTCTGGGGTGGATTGCCCCCCAACAAAATTAATATATCATCTCCATGTAATATTTGGAAGCAAAAAATTTTTTCAGGAGTCAAAATAATAACAGGAAAATACATTTATTCTTCCCTCAAACATTTATATGTACATATCAGGTGTCCGAGACTGTGCTTAGTGCTTGGAACACACACACATACAAAAATCCAGGTTTTTTTTCTAAAGGAAATTAAAATCTAATGATTTTATTATAATCTGATGGTAATTTATAGCCTTACAGACTGAAAGAGAGATCTATTTTCTAAATTAGGAAGGAGATGTTGACAATTTTATTTTAATGCAGTTATGTTACCTTTCAGTAGAGTAATTCCAACCATCAAGATACAATTCCTAAGTAAACAACTGATTGGGTCTGCTACAATGAATAAATAGAATTCACTGGTAATTAATATCAGCATTGATTAAATAATTGTGCTAAAATTTTAAATGGTTACTTTCGAAAAGATAATGTGATTCTACCACCACATCTTATTTGCACTACAAATTTCTCTCATTCAAACTAAAAAGAGTTAAACTATAGTTCAACACAAATCAAAAGACACCAAAATACTCACTATACTAAATTATGAATTCACTGTAATTTGCTATTATATGTAACACAGCAGTGGACACCCATCAGCGAGCCATAAGGCCTATCTTGTGTTCTTTGGTTCTCACAGGAATAGCTCTTAAGGGACCAAAAACTTTAAAAATAATTCTAATTAGGCATCCACTGGAAACCCAGCACCCTGGTTCCTAGAGAGTTCCACAGTTGTTGAAGGCATACTTGCTGACCTCAAAGAACTCAGGGTACTGCTCTTTAGGCAGAAATTCTACTGTGATCCTCAACTGCTATCTACTCACAACAGAGTGGAAGGAAGCAAAACCGGTTTCTTGGATCCTTGAAAATATTTACTGTGTAATAACACATGTTTTCTATTGCAGGAAAAAAAATGCACAAATTTCCCTGCCAATGCCAAACTGACATCACTAAATCAAATATTCTAAATGTATGCTTTCACTAAGTTTCCTGTCAGCATTACCTTTTAGCAAAAGATCCCCTGTGACCACTGGCAAGCATTTTAAGTCAAATAAGATAAAGGAATTATTTGGAGTATAATGTTTTTGTTGCCAGATTCTCACAAGATTAATAGTTCAAATGAAATGCATTGCCAATGGAATCGTATGCTTTCTCTTATTTGAAAAAAAAAAAACGTTTAATTATCTGCAGATGTGCAGGAAATTGTGCACAAAACTAAAATGCACTCACTTGCTACCACTTTAAATGTAAATACATTCTATGAATTCCTTTTGCATATTAGGGAATTTTAAAAAGTTAATGTTTTAGGTTACAATCTCTCCAAATAAAATCCTAGTGAAAATAAATGCAATGTGAGCTAAAACGTCCATTTTAGCAGCTCATTCCTGAACCAATATTAGCCTCTGCTGAACAAAACTGAACTGTTGGAATTGAAATAATTAGTATATTTATTATTCAGTTCTAAATAGACTTTCTGAAGTACACAAAGGCAATGGTTATAAATGGTTTGACCTCTTTTTTCCCAATTAAAATCACCCTCCTAATTCTGCCTCTGAAACGGCCATCTGCTTTTAGCTGATTTTCCACCAAAAACTATAATGTATTTGAATTTCGAATTTGGCTGCTTACTCGTACAGTGTTGTCTGTCAAATATATCCTAGTATTTCTAAATACGGTGAAGCTAATAGTACTTGAATTCAGAACTGCTGACAACAGCTGTGTGGGCTTCAAGTGATACCTACATTACTGGAAGCATGCAGCCATGACAGAAAAGTAATCTGTCTCTTATTTAGGGGTCAAGATGGCTTCTAGAAGGTCCGTATTCAAAGTATTTCTTAAGTTCCTTCCTATTATGGCATCATGTACACACTGAAATATGCATCAGACTGAAAATTAATCATAGGTGAAGAGTGGCCAGTAGAACTGTAGATGTAAGCAGTTATGGTATTAATCCCCCAATGCTCAACACAAAGAACTTTAAGATTTTAACTAGAAGATGAAACATTGGTGATCTTACTCAGCCCAGTGTGGTAGATGAGGAAGTGGGATTATGTATCTTCAGCGGGTGGCAATGATTTTTTTCTTAATTGAAAAATACTTGACATTATCTTTCTCATGGCATTTCATGACTTTTTAAATGATATTTCATGAGACTGGAATATTTAAAAATAACCTGAAGTCTGGGATAGACTATCTTGCATATTTTTTAAACTTAGATTTAAAATCCATGCTGTTTTTGTTTGTTTATTTGTTGATTGCTTTGGTTGTTATCTAAATTGCATCCCCATAAACCAAAGGTATTATTCTATTTAGCCTTCTCAGTTTTACAGCTGCAATATCTTTTCAGTCACCTGGTATCCTGCTCTGACTGAAATGCCTTGCCTCTTCAGTGTAGAACCTCTCTGCTGGCTTTATTTTCCTTTTCTAGGTTTATTAGAATGTTTAATTGACTTCCAAAATGAGATTATGGTGTTTTAGTGTTGGGATTAAGAAGTTGGATACATCCGTTATCTATTGCCATGTAACAAGCCAACCCCAAACCTGGCTAAAGCAACAGCCATTTTATTTACTCACAATTTTGTGAGTCAGAAATTTAAGCAGAACTCACTGAGGATAACTACTGTCTCCTCTGCAATGTCTGGGGCCCCAGCTAGGATAGTGTGAATGGCTGGAGAATGACCAGAATTATGGAGCTGCTCTCTTTTTACCAAATCTGCTAAGGAGCTCAACTAGGGCTAGAGGGTAGAAGATGGCCTCATTCACACACTGCAACCTTGGTACTGGTTGCCAGCTAGGGTACCTTGGTTCTTCTCCATGTGGCCTTTCTTTCATTCCCATATGATCTCTCATTCCTATGCAGCCTCTCTCTCCTGCAGAATATCTTCAACTTCTTTACGTGGTGGCTAGGTTGCCACTCAGAGCGAAAACAGAAACTGTAAGCCCCTTAAAGCCAGGTTTTGAAGTTCAGGAAAATCACTTCTTTCCCCATATGTATTAGTAAGCCAAAGGGGTGTTGATGCAAAATACTAGAAATTGGTTGGTTTTTATAAAGGGTATTTATTTGGGGTAGAAGCTTACAGTTACCAGGCCATAAAGCATAAGTTACTTCCCTCACCAAAGTCTATTTTCATGTGTTGGAGCAAGATGGCTGCCGACAGCTGCGAGGGTTCAGGCTTCCTGTGTTCCTCCCTTCCAGGGTCTTGCTTCTCTTTCCTCTGTGAGCTTACTTCCTGGGGCTCCAACTTAAGGCTTCAGCATCAAACTCCAACATCAAAAACCGCAGCATCAAAAACCCTCAACTCCGTCCTTTGCCATGCCTTTTTATCAACACCCTAATGATATGGCCAAATCAAAGCCCTAATCATAACTTAATCATGCCCAGGTACAGAACAGATTATAAACATAATACAATATCTAATTTTGGAATGCATAACTATATCAAACTGCTATACCATGGTTAGCAAAAATAGCTCAAAGTGGCATGTATCTTTCCTGCCCATATTGATATTCTACATGTATATTTATATCACCATAAATAAGACATATTGTTTGGTGTCCTTCAAAACATTTACAAATATTATCCCTATAATTGATCATGCTTATATTTTGAGACTTCCTGATGTTAATATACATAAATCTAGTTTATTTTCAACTGCTGTAAGGTCGTCCATTGGATAAATAGACAATTTCTGAACCCATTTTCCTTTTGATGGACATATGTGTGGGTTCTGAATATTTCCTGTTAGAAATAGAGCTATAGTGAAAACCTAGTCTCTTTTCTGCCTGGATGTATATGGACAAGTTCCTTTAAGATAAACATTTATGAGTAAAATTAGAAGATTATGAAATGTGGGCATCTTTGACTTAAAATTTTACCAAAAAGCTGTATATACTTGTTTTCATTTCCCTTTTCTTCACATGTTTGACAAAACTTAGTAATTTGCAGACATTAACTTTGCCAACCTAATGCATGGAAAATGGTATCTAATTGTTACTCTAATATATATTTTCCTAATTACTAGAGAGCATGAACAATTTTATGTTGCTTATGAGTGATTTTAACCAAGTAAATTAATCAACATCTTTGGAATGCTATTGACTCTTCAAATGATCCAGCTAGGAAAAGCCTTAGGTCTCCAGAGTCCTGACTCAGATTCTTTTTGGCTACTGAACATTATCTTCCATGGAGAATCTCTTAGAGGGAAGAATTTGATCGTCTCTATATGTATAGGTGTGCTCTTCTAACATACAGTGGAAAAAGGAAAGAGAAAATATTTGTCAGAAGAGAATTATATTTATAATCTATATATTTATAATCTTATGTCTAAATATAGTTCATCAGTTCCTAGAAAAATGCATTATTTGGTGGTTTAGTATCCAATTTGTGAGCTTCCCATAGTTCTTGGCTCATGCTTCCCTTCTCCCCTTCTGGCTAAATTCCTTTTGGCCATTTCACTCCTTGGGTGTATTTCTAGCTATGGGTAGACAAGGAGAATTTAAAAGGTGAATATCAAATTAGTCATTTGTCCTCCTTGTTATTAGTTCTATGGTAGGTCAAATGTGAAAAATTAGATTTGGATATTATTTATCCATCTCAGTAATTTCTACACTTCACCCCTAATATTGCCATGGATAATGCAGAATTAGTGTTACTACCCAAATACCATCATTTCTATGCTTAATGTGTTTTATTAAATAAGCCGTGAATATTCATTGGTATTCATGGTAAATCAGATTGCCAGCCTTTACAGATTGGTTCCAAAGGTCCCTGTTTAGTTTTTACACAATGTGTGGGAATGCACAATTTTCATATTGCAACTGGGCTTCTGTGTTACACAAAAATAAAGTTAGGATTTGGCACTTCACTGAGCACAGAGAGTTTTCATTTTCAGTCATAATTTCTAAATTGCAAAGGTAGCAATTTTGGAGCGGCACATACTAAATCTGTTATGCCCAGACAATACGTTTTTCTCAAAAGAAATAAGGTTATAACATTTATACAAGTCTTAGATTGTGCTGGAAAGTATGAATGTCAGTTCCGTTTTCCAAGCAGATGGGTTGGCATCAGTGTTTTCCTCTAATGTGGTCAGACCAGGAGAATGTCCCTTCCCACCATGCATACACTGACTGTGCTCTCAAGCCAGTTCTTTCTATCCCCCTCAAAAATCCCAATATTGAATTACAAATGGTCCTAGGCCCTTCCCAGAAGACTATTGAAAAACATGTGGAATATTTTACACTAAGATGTGGTTGTGATTTAATGGCACTGCCTCAGAGAAAAATACAATTGGTAGACAAAGCCATGCTGATTATGTTGTTTTGCCAGCAAATCCTGGCATATGTATTTTATAGAGTTATAATGGATTTCATTACCACTGAAGAGCAAGAGAGTTGTAACATAAGGGAACTTTTTATTTTTTAGGCGGTATCGGGATTGAACCCAGGACCTCATATATGGAAAGTAGGCACTCAACCACTTGAGCTACATCCATTCCCCTGTAAGTGAACTTTTGCAGAACCAATGGACAAAAAGTAAAGTTTTCAGTATTTTCAATGTTAAAGGGTGACTATCCTGTAAATAAGTACAATAAAATGCAGATATAGTTAAGGTATGATTGATAAATACTAAACCAAAATAAAGATAATTATAACAATTATATATACGTATTTGCTCATAAAAATTACCCCCAATTTTCCATAAACAAATAGAAAAATCATCACCAAACTAAATGTTTTGGTTACTTGAATTAAGACTGCCTTTATGATTATATAAAGCAACTAGTGTTTTAATAGAATTTTCAGGCTATTCTCCTTCATACTATGCCTAGGATTTTTGCCACCTTTTCCCTTTCTCCCTAACTTGATAGAAAATTCCAGTTAAATTCAAAAGATATTGAAAATAATTTCTCCCTCTTTTTCTTTATTTCCTAGAAGAAAGTAAAACTAGTATTTATGTCAACAAAACGCATACTATTGAGATCATAGAACTCTAGACCTCTTTCTAAGGAATGTAACTTTGTAAGGAACTTTGAAGAAGCTGAAATATAGATGTGGCCGCCTCCTGCCCTCTCAGCCCAGGCAGAAGTACCAACCTGCCACTGGGGGACCTATGGTGTGTCGCCTCTGTTCTTTGGGAAGGTCAATGATAAATGGGCTTTTGAGAATCCCCCCCCATGAATTCCAGGTGTTGGTTAGCTGGTTCCACGCTGAGGTCAAAAGGTTGGGACTCCTACTGCCCGTGTCCACTCCCCTGGCTCATAGACTCTTCTCCGTTCTCATTCTGGAACCGGCATTTCCATACTCAGACTGGTTTTGAGGTTAATGTGAGGATTAGAAGGGGACCCCTGAAAGTGGTGACAAGCTAGTTCTCCTTATCCCAGGGCTTCCTCAGCAAGATGAGATTGAGTAGGTTTATCGGACCCTCCCTGCTTGAGAAAGAGCTCCTGTATTAGGGTGATGAACTCTACAGCAACTATCTGAGGAGCAAACAAGCAGGCAATAGGCAATCTGCCTATTCAACCCTGCAAATTCTGAGACTCTCAACATGGGTCAGTGACTACCCCATCCTCTCAGGGTCCCCATTCACTATGTTCTTGTGAGTGCTAGAGCAAAGAGTCCTGAAGGACACCAGATATGATTAACAATGAAGAACTTCAGGGAAAATATAAATTAGAGGGAAAACCACGGGTTTGAAAGGGACAATCTGCCCCTGTCTGCCCCCTCCCATAATCCCCAGGTACAGGCAATAGAAGAGCAGGAGGAGGATCCTGAAGATTGCCCGCCTCTCCCTTCAGCCCTGACTGACTTGACCATTGAAAATGGCCTGGAGTCGGGCCAAGGTTCCAATCACCCCACAGGGGACCAAAGGCCATATACCCCAGTGCGGGTACAATTTGGCGGCAGTGAACAAAGCTTTATGGTGCTTTTGGATATAGGTGTTCAAGTTACTATCATTCCAGGAGTTGCAGAGGTAGGGGGTAATGAGTTGTGTTGGGCGGTTTCGGGCATTCCTCACAGATATGAGGACCAGAGGTTACTCCTACCATGTGGATTGGTTCCTCTGGGCAATTGGATGCCCTGGAGAAATGCAATATAGTATCTGATATCCTGCACCACTGCACATCCCAGCAATGTTTGCAGGGATACATTCCCCCATCCAACAAATTCTTGCCATTGTGGCAAGTCATGAACTGCATACTCCCAGTGCTCCCACAGCCTCACCAGGTTGTCCAATAGCAACGGTACCACCTCCCTGATAGGGAAAAGGACATTACTGAACTCTTAAAGGACTGTGACAGTTTGAAGGTTTTTATGGATTCCAGAAAAGATCATGTCCTTGAAGAAAAGCCATTTCTGTGGGTGTGGGACCCTCGGATTGATTTGGGTTTGGTTGGGAGGACTTGGATTGGATTGCTTCAGTGAGGCATGGTGCAGGGTGGGTCTTGGTCCACTTACTGGATCCCTTTATAAACAGAGAAATGGAAATAGAAACACTCAGAAAAAAAGCCGAAGAGACAGGAAAGTCCTGGAGGCTGGAGCCAGAGGCTGGAATGAGTGGAGCAGAGAGGCATGGGAAGAAATCCCAAGAGACCAGGCCCACATAATAGCTAGAAGCTTAAGAGAGGCCCAGAGAAGAGGGGAAAGGGGAGCAGACCAGCATTGTCCGCTGCCGTGTGCTTGATTGCTCACAGCTGAGCTTAGAGAGAAAGTCTCTCAGATGGCACCGCCACATGCCTGATCACCCACACCTGCAACTTGGTGACACAGCTTCTCTTGACAATGCCTTGATTTGGTCATTTTCACAGCCTCAAAACTGTAAGCATTTAACCTAATAAATTCCCAATATAAAAGCCACACATTTCTGGTATATTGCTTTAGCAGCTATTAGCAAACTAAAACAAAGACCTTCTATCTGTGAGTATCCTCATTCCACCATCTTTGCCTGTAAGAGCACAGTATGGCCAGTGAAAAAAGCAAGGGGCCAGCATGGCAGCTGACCCTAGGTTTTGGGTGCTTGAATGCAGAAGTGCCCCTTGGGATGCCCACAATCCCAGGCATGATTCTCACTGAAGCCATCAGAGTTTAGTATGCGGTCATTGACCTGGTGAACTTTTTCTCCACCCACTCCAGAGGAGAACTAGGATCAGTTCATTTTCATGTGACAAGGCCTACAGTATATCTTCACTGTACTAATACAGTGGCATTTAAACTTTCCCACTAGCTGCCCCCCATGGGTGGGGCACAGGATTTGAGTAAGCTACCTCTACCCAAAGGACTCCAAGTGTTCCATGATATTGATAACATGTTGATGGGCCAGATGGAGGAGCAAACCACACAGAGATTGAAGGCTTTGCTACCTGGGCTTCAGCAATCTAGCTGGGCCTTACATTCCAATAAGATTCAAATCCTAGCTCAGTACGTCACCTTCTTAGGCAGCACATGGGCTGGAACCCAACGCCAGGTCCCTGACCCAGTATTGGACAAATTACTGTCCCTAAACTCATCAGCCTCGAAAAAGGAGGGCCCAGCAGTTGATTGGACTATTTGCATATTGGTGCCAGCATAGTCCTCATCTCTGTATCCTCCTGGCACCCTATACCAAGTGACACAAAAAGCAGGTGCTTTCCACTGGGGAATGGAGGAGAAACAAACCCCCTTCAAGAAGTTAAAGCAGCTCTGTCAGTCTCCCTGCCTCTAGCTCCTTTAAAGCCTACATCTCCACTCAAGCTCCAGGTTTTGGCCACCTGGACCCACACAAACTGGTCCCTCTGGCAGAAGGAGGGAACAATAGGAATTCGCAGACCTCTGGGGTTTTGGAAAAGAACTTTCCTGAAATAGCCTAGGTCTTGATCTATTATCCCAAGCAAAATGTAGTTAGCCCCAGGGCAGGCAGAGGTCCATGATTTGGAATTGGCCTCTTTAGGCAGGTAATTATTGCCTTGGTTGGGAATAAGCATCAATGAACACATAATTATCTAAAGACTTCTACTGCTAACACCTCCTACTGTACATGGGTTAATACTTCAGGGTAGGTGGAAGAAGAAGTGACAAAATCCAACAGCAAGCCCACTGGTTGCGAAGTGTACAAAGAGATTCTGTATGGACCTCTTCAGCTGACTCCTGGGGGTTAGAGAACATGGATACAGTCATTATTCCAGACAGACCTGATCACCCTACTTGAAATGAGTATGCATGAGAATCAGCAAAGCCCTCAATTTCCTAATGTGCTGCAGCTGCTTGGGTTCTCAAACATTTACTGTCAACATTACTGAGGGCTAATGGCTTGGGGGAACCCATCTTTACCTTCATGTCCAAAGTGGGAGGTGGGCGTATGTTGTGAAAGCTAATGTGGATAGGTACAGGCTAGGCCTGGTTGAGAAGACAAGGGGTGGACTGCTGAAGTTATGGACACACACAGTGGCCAAATTCTAGTCCTCATCTACCCCCTACTTTTGCCCTCTTGTGCGTTTGTATGCAGGTATTTCATGTTTCCATTTCTGCTTATTTGTGTGCAGGTATCTGATATGTTTCCATTTTCCAAGAGACCATAGGCAGCCAAAGGGAAATGTTAGATCTCAACCAGTCCCAGCTGCTTGCTGGGCCACAGGGATTGCCT
Source organism: Dasypus novemcinctus (assembly GCF_030445035.2). Lineage (NCBI taxonomy): Eukaryota > Metazoa > Chordata > Mammalia > Cingulata > Dasypodidae > Dasypus > Dasypus novemcinctus. The sequence continues at coordinate 21,256,862 of NC_080676.1, read as the reverse complement.
GATGAATGCTTTTTGCTCATTGGCAGGGCCCCCTCCTCCTTGTGTGTATAAAGTCCTACACTTGGGCAGCAAACAAGTATCCCTTATTTGTGACAGGCATGTGGAGCCACCATCTACTGACTCTAACGTGAGAGGTTGGCCTTCCCAGGGAATTTGACCTCTTTCCCTTCTCCTTTGGACGTTTTGTTCTGTGTAAATAATAAAGTGACACTGGCTGGAAGTCTTTGTCCTGCCTGAGCCTGTGTTCCCATGACACACCACATAATAACTTGCTCCACAATCCCTAAATGGAAAACCTAAACATTATAACAAAGTGTTTTTAGACTGAATTGACATGGAAACCAGTACCCACAGAATGCAAAGAAGAACCTACCTACAGTATGAACCTAACTGGGTAGATTGCCTATTAATCAAAACAACCAACATTCTCCTGAGGAATTTGATAGGACACAGAATCTCATGACATAATTAAAGTGTCCAGAATAAATTCCAAAATTATTCTAAAATAAATTGTTGCTTTTTAAGACAATATAAGTATCTACTTAGAAAAATAAAACAAAAATCTATTGGAATCAATTAGATAGCTAGGCAATGTAGCAGAATATAAGATCAAAATGCAAAAGTCAATAGCATATTATATAATAAATCAATATTTCTTGAAACTCTAAACATTCAAGTTATTCAAGGTCTATCACATGTGATAGTCCCTCTTCTACTTATACCTTCCCTAAGAGATGGCTCTGTTATTATGCAGACAATTCATAAATTTAAATCCTTACCCTATTTGTTTCCTCACATATTCAACTGCTCATTTGACATTCCTATCAAATGTTTTACAAATCTCTCAGACTTAACATATCTGTAGTTTGAGAGCTTCATGTACCTCAGAAAAACATGTTCTTCAGCTTAATCCATTCCTGTGAGTGTGAACCCATTTAAGTAGGACCTCTTGATGAGGCTATTTCTATTAAGGTGTCGCACAATTCAATCAGGATTGTCTTAATCCTATTACTGGAATCCTTTATCAAAGAATGGAATTCAGATAAAGAGAGAGAAAGCCACAGAAGCAGCAGCCAGAAGTTGAAATCTACAGACCTAAAAGAGAAGGGAGAAACCAGGAGATGCCGCCAAGTGCCCTAGAATGTGACAAGCAGCAGGGGCAGCCAGCCCCAAAACACCACAGTCTCCAGGGAGAAAGCATTACCTGGACAACACCTGGATTCTGACTTTTTCCCAGCTTCAGACCTTGAGTGCCTAAATTCCCATTGTTTAAGCTAACCCATTTCATTGTATTTGCTTAAGCAGCCTGGGAAACTAAAACACCTGGTAGAGGACTAGAATGGCACTGATGACCGTATTGAAGAAGGGGATATAAAATACATTGGGAATTCATACACAAACAGGTCTGTTTCCATACTTTGAAATCACTCCATAGGTGTGTTTTCCACTTTCCCTGGTGTTGTTAGAAAGCATCATATTTATGAGCTACATTTTTGGAGTTCTCTCTTCCAGTAAAACTCAACAAGGAAAGCTCTGTTCCATGTTTTTATTTCACTGGATGACAGAATATCTTTCCTTTCTAACCACTGTGCTGGCTGGTGGAGTGGTCTGTGTACAATATGCCCATGAGGTTAGTCAGGAGTTACATATACTGTATGGTTATCTGTTAAGTGGAGAATTTAGTTTTAAGTATTGAATAGTCAATGCTGATTTTGACTCAGAGTTATATTTCCTCTATAGTCAATAAATATGGATTGAGTATATAAAAGAGTAGAAAATGAACTGAATTAAAAGACATTATATATCTAACCTTTAAACTCATTGCTATATTCCATTTTACTATTAAGGGAACCTGGCATTATATTGGGCTTCACTTTTCAGGAAGTTTTGGATCACAGAGTGGTTCAGCAATGGCAGCGGAGGAATACCGGTGTGGGATGTTATTGACAGGGACATATGGTTGACAAGGAGTTCTACAGGGCATGTGTCTGGGGTGCATGGAATTGTTTGGATATATTCATAGTGGAAACAATTAAAAACAACAGCTGAGGGGGTGCTGGGTTCCTGGCCCAGGGGGCTCTGTTGCGGTCCCTAGGGGAGCAGCAGTCCCCCGGGTGCAACGGCAAGGACCTGGAAGGAATGAGGGTCCAACAGTGAGCCCCTGATACTAATGACTATGCTTGTGAGCCTGTGCACCTGAAATAAGAACAAGGCCTAGAGCAGCAGTGTACCTAAGAGTTCCCTTCTGAGAGCCTCCGTGTTGCTCAAATGTGGCCAATCTCGAAGCCAAACTCAGCATGTAAATGCATTGCCTTCCCCCCAGTGTGGGACATGACTCCCAGGGATGAGCCTCCCTGGCACCTAGGGATCACTACCAAGTACCAGTTGATGATGTAACTAGAAAATGACCTTGAATAAAAGGTTCAACTCAGACCAGCAGAATATCCCTGTCTACATATAATAACAGGAGTTAAAAATGCTTTTTGACCTAAATCAAGGGGGAAATGGAAAGGACAAAGGAGTTTATATGGCCATGAGTCTCTAAAAAAGAGCCTGGAAGTTATCAGAGGGGTTGCCCTTATGCACACCTGAGCAGAGTCTCAGAGACAGATAAAGTAGATACAACCCCAGGTATTGGTTCTTCTGAGAGCTACAGAGACCCACAGGTTTTACGGTCATGGCAGATGGAGTTCACTGCCATGTCAGTTGGCCCTTCTTTGGAGTTGGTGTTTCTGCATGATGGAGCTGGACTCAGATGTGATCTCTTTTCACAAGTCTTTCCCATTACTTTACCAGAATTGTAGTTGGTATTGGGGTTTAAGATATATCTAGGGGATCTGAATCTCTGGACTGACCATATGATAGCCAGGCCCTGAGCCTCAACAGACTTCAGTTTCTACACTCTGGTTTATTGGACTTACCCCACTTAGCTAACATGGAGTTGAAGAATGTCAACCACCACACCATGGAGCCAAGAGTGCCTGCAACTGAAAGGAGGAGGATTGCATCCAGCATCCATGTGGAATCTAAGCCCCCTCTTAACATAGATGCGGAATGGACACAACCAATCTAAGGTCCACAGGATGGAGGAATAGAGTAAGGATTAGAGTGGACTTACTGATATACTATTCATGATCTATTGTGGTTAGTAATAGTGTGGCATTGGTGTAGAAAAAGTGGCCATGGTGGCTGCTGGGTGCAGGGAATGGGAGGAAGAGATGAGACGTGGAGGCATTTTCAGGACTTGGAGTTGTCCTGGGTGGTGCTGCAGGGACAATTACTGGACATTGTAGATCCTCCCATGGCCCACTGGATGGAACGTGGGAGAGTGTGGGCTATGATGTGGACCATTGACCATGAGGTACAGTGATGCTCAGAGATGTATTCACCAAATGCAATGGACGTGTCATGATGATGGGGGAGAGTGTTGCTGTGGGGGGAGTGGTGGGGTGGGGGCGGTGGGAGGTGCATGGGGACCTCATATTTTTTGAATGTAATATTTTAAAAAATGAATTAAATAAATAAATAAATAAATAAAAGACATTAAAAATTCTTTTCACGGGGGAAGCGGACTTGGCCCAGTGGTTAGGGCGTCCGTCTACCACATGGAAGGTCCGCAGTTCAAACCCCTGGCCTCCCTGACCTGTGTGGAGCTGGCCCATGCACAGTGCTGATACGTGCAAGGAGTGCCCTGCCACGCAGTGGTGTCCCTGCGTAGGGGAGCCCCACACTCAAGGAGTGCGCCCCGTAAGGAGAGCCGCCCAGCATGAAAGAGAGTTCAACCTACCCAGGAGTGGTGCTGCACACAAGGAAAGCTGACACAACAAGATGATGCAACAAAAAGAAACACAGATTCCCGTGCCGCTGACAACAAAAAAGAAGCGGAGAAGGCGCAGCAAATAGACACAGAGAACAGACAACCGGGGCAGGGGCAGGGGAGAGAAATAAATAAATAAATCTTTAAAAAAAATTCTTTTCACATTAACCAGAATTAAAAGGCATTTTAAATATATTTAGGAGTCACTCAAGTTCCAACCATTTTCCTTATTGGGTGAATCTATTCCAGCTTATGACAAACATGCTGCTTTTCTCCTAGTATTGTTTTTAATCCATGTGCATAGGAAGGAAAAATTGATCAATGTGACCTCTTTCAACTTAAGTAACTAGCATTTCTTTAATCTAGCTTCTATACATTTTCGGGCATGACTTTTGTAATTTAAATTAGGTTTATCCAAAATCAAGGCAAATCAAATATCAAATAGTATATGCCTGAGAGCTCAGGTGTTGGAAGATTTTAAGGAATTAAAATACGTCTTAAATATTTGATGATTCTTACTCTTGATATTTTTGGTTTAGGTTATTATTTCCTGAGCATACATCTATTTAACTCAATATTAAAAGTTTTTTTTCTATTTCATCCAAAGCTACCCATAACTGCATTCCATACTTAAACCCTTCTTTCCATAGTACATTCTTTCTAAGTTCTTTAGGATGCCTCTTGGCCATGCCTTTATCTTTTAAGTTTTGCTATATGTTTAGAATGTAAAAGGATTTGTTTTTATAGAGCACTGGAATTTGATTGTCTATTCATGACAGTCAGGAATAAATTCTATCTTTCCCAAATATAGAATTCCAAAAAGAAGGAAAAGGGTAGACTGCAGGGTATTACTTTCTAGTTAGGCATCCTTATTAAGTACTACATGGAAACCTTGACAATGCTGGAGCATACCCCTGTTATTCTTGCAAGAGTCTCATGCAGTACTACACAAAGAAATTCCCAAATAGTTATGATCCTTCCAGAAAATAACTTTCACTTAAAGTGAAAGAAAATCCTCGAACTCTCAAAAGCCTTGATCTCTCATAGTTTCCTAATGTGTGTCTGTAGCCTATTCCAGGAGAAGAATATCTCAAATATTTTACAACTAATGACTTAAAATGACAATGATGAATTAAAAATAACTTCTATATTTTTGTGAACTATTATGTATGTGAAAACAAACACCAAAAATTCAACACACCCCGCCCCTAAAAATACTCCTTCACTTATTCTATCTGTAATTAATTCTGTGACAAACTTGAAAATATAGCTTCCCTTCTTAAAAACTCTGAATCCAATTATGAAGTATATAAAACATTCATGAAATATAGGGGAATTATTACCTTTCCCTCTCGTCACATAGATTAGCTTTGGAGAATCACAGCCTTTTGGTATTAGTGAAGAATGGGTAGCATTCTAAGAAAATATAATATTAGGCCAAAGACACAAACTGACATAATAAGAGAGGAATATAGAGGGGAGAGATAAGAAAATCAGCGTTGTAGACACTGACTTTAAAAGTCATTTTTTAAGACATTACCTGACAAGCATATGATTCTCTAGACTTCAATCAATCTATAATTCATACCACATGCGTATAACAAAAGTACCTTTCTCTAAAAACTCAATACCACAGAAGAGCCCAGTGGTGTGGAAAGCTTTATTCTGTGGCCCATGGCCTAGCCAGACACTGTGCATGTTCCACCCATAATTATGGTTTGGGACTCCTTCCCCGGCAGCTGACCTCAGAAACCACCTTGAATTTGACCCTTTTCTAAAATCAGTTAGTTAGGATGGCTATAGAGTAGTCAGGTCCTCCCCAAGTGCTTAGAGCTACAGTCCACAGTCTGCTTGCTCTTATAAAATGCTCATGAAATCCTACCACTACTTCACACACAAAGGACATTCACCTTTGGTCAGCTTCTGAGACATCATCTCAAAGAAATTGGAGGAGTTCCTTGATCTCTTAAGCATGCTTCCTACCCATGCTTGAAAAATCATGGTAAATTTGGCAAATCTCCACCACTAACGGCCTTTGATACAGTTCCTGTTACAAAATCGTCATGTAGCATTTACAGTGGCCGGAGTACCATATTAAAGCCAGCAGGGTCAAATGCCACCTCCTTACCACCTCCTAGCAGGCTTTTTTATTTTTAGGTCATGTCAAATTTTTTTTTTGTCTTTGTTTTGTTAATGTTACATTAAAAAAATATGAGATCCCCACACACACACACCCACCCCACACCCCACCCCTCCCCCCACAACAACAACCTCCTCCATCATCATGAGACATTCATTGCACTTGGTGAACACATCTCTGGGCACCGCTGCACCCCATGGTCAACGGTCCACACCACAGCCCACACTCTCCCACAGTCCACCCAGTGGGCCATAGCTGTAATGGTTAGGTTTTGTTTTAGAAAAGCTGCCTCCTGTCAAGTGAGTTCCAGGCAGGATCTCATAGCCCTGTTCTTTGCTGGGTTTCAGCTGTGATGGTGACAGCTTTGTTCTAACTGGCTGCCTTCCTCGTTTCCCTAACCTGCCTCACTGCTACTTGAAAAGAAATCCATGTTGGCAGAAATGGCAGCGATTGCAACATGACTTGGTCCTGCAGCCTCCAGCAAGGTAGCAAAAGAAGAAGGCACAGAGGCAGATGAGGAAAAGAAGAGCGAAGAAGAGATAAAAGAGAAGGAAAAGAAACCCAATCACCCAGACTAATTTTAAGCAAAACATCCTGCAACATGTGTACAGTTTCATTTTGATGGATCTGTCTCTAATTTTTAAACATCATCTTTTCTAAGTGTCCTTTCGTACTACAGTCATTTTCTATAGTTCTGTGTTGTGGAATTTTCAATGAATCCTAGCTATTTGCTTTTGTTTGTGTCGATGTTCTATTGTTTAGCATGCAAAAATTATTTCATTTTGAACATAATTTCAGTGTGTTTGATGCTGTGTCTAATTCATCGTATATGTCATTTTGCAGTACTTTATTTCCAACTTAAGTTATTCCAGTATCTCCTTATTTTCCAAGATTCTTCACTCAAGCATTTTACCAAGCCTGTATGCTCTCTGATTGCTTTATAATAAAACCTTTTGATTGGATATATTTCATTTATATAATTATAATAATCTTTTTGTCTGCTCATATACATATGGTTCATTTTAAAAAAAAAAGCCAGCAGGCTACTCTCTGACATCTGTTTCTACACTCTTTTTTTTTAGATTGTATTTTTTTTCATTTTTAAAAATTTTTTAATCTTTTTAAAAAGATACATAAATAACACAAAATGTTACAATAAAAAATATAAGAGGGTTCCATACACCCCACTCCCCACACCCCCCCACTCCTCCCACACCCACAATCCCCCACATCAGCGTAGTACATTCACAGCATTTGTTGAGAACGTTTTGGAGCATTGCTACACAGCATGGATCATAGTTAATGTTGTAATCTACATTCTATCCCAGTCCATCCAGTGGGTTATGGCAGGATATGTAATGTCCTACATCTGTCCCTGCAATATCATTCAGGACAACGCCAAGTCCCAAAAATGCCCCAACATACCACCTCCTTTTCCCAAACCATGCCTTCAGCAACTCCGCAGCTCCACCTCAATGACACAATTTCGTCCATTGCTAGAGTCATAGTAGTTCTATAGTAGAATACCAGTAAGTCCATTCTAATCCATATTTTACCCCTTCACCCCGAGCACTCTGGGATGGCCCTGTCCACTCCACCTCTAAATCGTGGAACTTGCCCAGGTCAGCTAGCAGGGAGGTGATGATGATTCTACACTCTTGGTAGCCTCTATGGCTTACTGGTCGTTATTGCGCTGTCTGCCTTGGTCTACCCTCAGGTCTGCATCTCATTGGGGTTCTCACTTTTATCCGCTCAAGCCCTGGCTTTCCCAGGATCCTTGGAAGTCATCAACCAAAAATGTGAGATTCTTGCATCATTTCTGTTTCTTTTATTCCCCACATACATTCTTAACAATGCTAGTTTCTAAATGCCTCTCATGTCTAATATCTTTATTATCACAGTCACTACTTTTATTCTTCATCTTGAGGCTGAACTATTGCCTTTCAAGCAGTTTTTCTATTTTCTATAACCTGGAGTCCATTGACTTATTGGCTGTAAACCATCCCACATCTTCCAAAATTGGACCCATACATGGTGTTGTAAATGCACCAAAGGGTTAGGGGCCCAAAATACTGTTAATTGATTAAGTGCCTTTGAGCCTGCAGTTTGACTTTGCTTGATTTAAATATATTGACGTAGGGCTGGCATATACTGATTTCTCTCTGCCTGCTTTCTCTGTTTTATTCCTTTTAATGGCACCTGCCCCTAGTGGTGTAACCACTAGGTTGCAACTTCATAAAAGAAGTGGCCAAGATTTTAGGTAGGTCTACTTCACTGCTGTTGGAATCGATAAGTAAATGATTTGTTTGGTTAAATGATTAATATACAAGTTATGGGGCTGGGAGCTACTAGTGATTGTGCCTAGTTTTTAAAAGAAATGTTATAGCTTTAGCATCTGTTTATCTGTTGACACACATGTGAGTAAGCTTTTAAATCCCTGGGTTGTCATGATTTGTAAATGCTTGGAGTTGGTTGGTTGGTAATAAATTCTTTGATTTGGGGGTGGAGTAGTGGGTGGCATAGCTGACATGGGAAAGATGAGGAGGAAGAAGCCAGGTAAATACCAGAAAGGCTAACAATAATGGCAACTGCACAGAGATGAGAGGAGATGAAAATTCTCAAGGGTCATTTATAGGGTGAAGAAGATATATTGTCTTGTTCACTAGAAAAAAATAAAACTAGCATATCAAACCCGTGAATTTACCAATGTTATTGTTTAGAGAAAGACAGGAAAAAGAGAAGATTGATTTAAAGAAAAATATTAGGTAAACTATAGTGGGCTGTGATTAAAAGGCGAATCATCCTGAAAATGTAGGTGAATGACAATAGTTCATGATTTTATGTCACAGGGGTCCTTAACAAGCAGTCAATGAGCTTGAATTTAAAGCAATGAAACCTTATTCTTGTGGGGACGTGTTGGTGTGGGTGTGACATATTTATTAAATAATCCACAGTATAGTGTGGACTTAGTAAGGGGTCCATGGAACAAAAAAGATTAAGAACCCCTGGTTTAGGAGTTCCGATTAACACTGAATTCCTATGCCCAGCTGTGAGACTTCAGCTAATCACACACTTACCCTAAGCCTCCTCCTCTATAAAAAAAGTTATCATCATTGAATATGAAATACTTAACATTAGATGAGACCACATTATTACAGCACAGTGATTTGTAAACCATAAGAATCTATAGAAACAAATTGCACTGTCAAGCGTGGTTTTAAAAAAAGAACAGTGAAACTATTAACTTTGATATGCTGTAGACTCTAAATTTTACAACAGTGTAAATGTAAACAGAAGCAGGAACAAGGCAGGATATGTTAGATTTAAGAGCACAGATTTCAGTTTTAAAATTAATTAGTTTTGTATTTTGGCTCTGAGTCATTTAACATCTTTTATCTTCAACAACCTCATTCAAAATATGGGTATGATTTTAGTTACTTACCTCAAAGAATAATTGTGAGAATTAAGCAACATGTAACATATAACAAACATATTTGTCACATAAATATTCTAAATATAAAAGCAATTTTTGACATTATTTTTAAAAAGGAAAAGTTGAACTAGAAGTCACCCAACATACCTGCCAAGGTTTTAATAAATATGGCAGATTATATCAAAAGTAGAAAATAGATGACAAATCCTGATACAACAAAGCAGTTGTAGATATTCCTCTCATAAGAATTGTTAAAATAAGCAAAAATTCCTAACACAAGTTTTCTTTCAGAGATAGCAAGGATGTGACCTCTAGTAACCATCCTGGAAATACAGGAGCATAACACAACAGCATCATCTTTCTGTGGTTCATTCTGGTTTGGGGTTTGGAAATCCAGATCTTGGTTGGAAACTGACTAAAGTATACATAGCTGTGAGGTTGATCGCCAAGAAAGTTAGGGTGAAAGACAAACTGTGGATCCTAAGAACCCACAAATACGCCCTATTTCCAAACCACGTATCCATGTTTGAACACCAAATGTTAATTTTTAACTTAAAAAAACTATGTCAGCTCTGCAGGAATAAAGATCATGTTCATATCATCATGCTTCAGAATTACTTGTAACTCTTAAGTCTCTGATTCTATAATTCTACTTTGGTAACCCACTTACTTATTACTAACGGTAAATCACTTGTGCGATTAGGCATTAGGTATGGGACATTTCCAATGTTTGGCTAAGTGAAGCCGGCCCCGCTTTTGTGGTTAAATGTTCAGGCTATAGAGCCAGACTGCCTGGGTTTGAATTAACTCTGGCTTCTCTACTTATTAACTTCACAAGCTGGGGTGAGTTACTTTCTGTGCCTCACTTGTAAATAGGAATGATAGGAATACCATTCCTTCAGGTTTTATTGGTGGCCCTGTGAGGTTTAAATGAGTTAAAGTGCTTCTAATAGTATTTGTCATACAGTAAGCCCTCAATAAATATAAGCTATATTTTGTAAAAGAAGTTATTTCTCTACAGCAGCAGTTCTCAAACTTAAGCTGCCTCAAAATCACCCGGAAGGCTTGTTAAAACACAGATCCCCAGGTCCTACCCCTACAGTTTCCGATTCAAAGCATCAGGGTGGAGCCCAAGAATGTGCATTTCAAACAAGTTCCCAGGTGAGACTTATTTTAAAGCCACAGGTCCAATTTAAGAACCGCTTCCCTAGACTGCTCACCCCAGTTGTCTTCAAAATCTTCAATACGTTAAGGATACCTAGAGGGTGTGAAACAAGGTCATTTCAGTTGTATTATTTAACCGTTTACGAGACAAAGTATTGGGAATCCCACCTAGAACTGCAGGATCCGTTACGGATGGTCGGAGTTGCCAGGGGCGCTTCTGGAGCCAGCTCTGTCTCCAAAGTGGAACTGAAGATGAAAGAGAACTCAATCCCAGCAGAAACAAGAGCATTTAAATCCGGTCCTCTCATAATCCCTTTCAAAAGATAGGTTCTCCAGTTGGGTCAAGCAGGAAATTCAAGCTGCTGGTTTCCCAACTCATCATCACCCTCAGCCTTAAAGCAGAACTTTGGCAGCCACAAAACTCAGGGGAGCCTCAGGGGAGCCCCAGGTGACGATGAAGATGTGAAAACAAACCCTTCAACCAAAGGCCCACCTGCCAAGGGGTGGAGCCCACGAGGTTCCTGCAGCCCCTGGAACTGCCCCGCCCACCCAGCTGGGATGGCCTGGCGAAGTCCCAGGGAATTAGAAGGCGAGGAGATGACCGTGAAGGACGGTCCCGCGCGATCTCAAAAAGGAAAAGGAGCTGGGTGGCCGTTTACCATCTGTGCGCAGCAGGGCCCGGGCGGAGACCCCCAGACCCAGAAATCAACGTCACCCCCGCCCCGCCCCAGTCGCTCGGTTCTGCCTCGGGACAGCGCCCGCGACCTCCGCTGAGCTGAGCGCAGAGCGCGGCGGGCGGGGAGAGCCCGCGGGCCACCGGCCGGGAAGGTGAGCGGCTCCACCGCGCCCTTCCCGGGGAGGGGCGGGAACCGGCCCCGGCGCGCGGGGCTCGGCGCGGGCAGGGAGCGGGTCCCGCCGCGGGAGCCGCCGCCGAGGCGAGCAGGGGGAGGGCGCGCGGCGGAGAGAGGGCCGGGGCTTGGAGGGCGAGCCGGGGAAACCCTTCCCCGGTGACTGATGCCAGGCAGGAGACTACTCAGAGGTAAAGGGGATAACTAGATGCGGGATCTTATTGTGGGCACCCGGGACAGAGAATTTTCTAAAAACGACAGTTTGAGGAGAGACTTCTGGGAGCCGGGGGTTAAAATGAAGGGATATCAATAGGTTTCTTTAAATGACAACTTTAGGAACTAAAGCACACTGTGGAGTGAGGAGAAAAGAAATTAGAAAGCCTCCACTTTGCCTTTTGTAACGGCAACAATAAAAACAATGATGATAAAGGGAGACTTTTGGTAGCCTCCAGGTCTCTCCAAGTCCTGAGCCGCAAGCCAAATAGACTTGCTCTCTTTGAGAGCAAAGTTTTCCTCACTCAGGTGTGGATGCGCTTTTTCTTTCTCTGGAAGATTTTGTCTTTCGGCCTTTGCTACGAGAGGATTCAGAACCAGAGAAGAGCTCAGGTATTGTCGATTCCTATCTGTTTCAGTATATACATTTTCCGTGTTTATCAACAGTGTGAATATGCTATCCATATGTCCTTTTATACTTTTGATTCTTTTTCAAATAACTTTCATGTGGGCATACACTGAATTCTGCTTTGCAGCTGAAGAGTAGTAGTGCACCCATTCTGCAGTTCCATTCTTTGCTTATCTAATGATAGCAAGGTTGGAAATGCTGTTTCTAATCATACAGAGCTTATTTAAAATTTTCGAACTGGGTGATTACAATGACAAAATTAGCTGTATGACTAAATCTGTATTGAATTTTAATCTGGACTAAGTTTTCTGATAATAATTGCACTAGTTTTATAGCTGTATAAAGATGCATGAAATCCAGCATCTATGCTAAAGGACAGTTGCTGATAGAATCCAGAATGATTCTATTCTGGCAAACATTAAGATTCATAAATTATAAAGGTCACTTTTCTTAGGAAAGCTGGGTAAGGATTTCATTGCAACCCTAGCCTGAATTTCAAGAGAATTCAGTCTGAATGCCTGGGCTTGCTTGCCTCACATGTGGGTAGCAGATAGCATTTTTCTGACAAAACAGAGCACATTTCTCCCTTGGTTATGCTCCCTTGCCCTTGTGGCAGACGTGAGGAGGTGGAGGAGAAGGGAGGGAGGAAAGCAGGAGAGGGACACACTGAGCAGAGAGCACAATGCCTGTGATGGGACACTGTGGCCCCTGCAGCCAGGACCATGGCTCACACCCTCTGTCAATCAGTTCCTGGGGCTTGTGGTCATTATTTGGCAGTGAAGTGTCCAATGTGGCTTTTTCGGCACAGATTTGAAGACATGTTAGAAAGAGATTTATTCACCATTACAGTGGATTATTACAGCCCTTAAAAATGTTTTTGAAGCATGTTTAACAAAATGAAAGAGATATTATACATTAAATGATGAAAACTTGTTATAAAATTATGAACCTTCACACACACACACACACAAACACTCACACACAAATAGACTAGAAGGAATGCAGCAAAAATGCTAATGGTTATATATCCGTGATGGGATTTTGAGTAATTTTCTTTTTTTCTACTTATTTGCAGTTCTCAAATTTTCTGTTGTGCACGCACAACTTTTACAATCAGCTTTTTGAAAGTCTAAAAGAACTAACATAGGAATGTGAAACTATTATGCATTTCAGTTGTCACAATATTTTTATTATAGTCTCCACTTTCCCTTTCTAGTGAATCTTGAAGTAGTAGGGATTGCAGTCTTTCATTAAGAAGTGAGATACTGTGAAGGCATTTTCACAATAAATATACCACTAGATCACAAAGCTCATTATGAAACCAGGCTCACTATTGTTTTGTAAAGAGCAACTTTTACCACAAATATTGAACGGCCCTTGCAGCACATTCCCCGGACCTCCAGATTTGTTGTGGGTGGTGACACTAGGTCAATGCTTGTGCCACATTTATGACTCCAAGGTGTGATGTTGTTTCAGGATGAAGGCCAAAGGCAGAGGAACGTCCTGCTTGCTGGTTTCCTTCACTGCCTTCTGCCTGGCGGCCACCCCCAGCACCACGGCCTGCCCTCGCCGCTGCACCTGCTACACGCCCACAGAGGTGCACTGCACATTTCGGTACCTGACCGCCATCCCAGACAGGATCCCGCCCAATGTGGAGCGCATGAATTTAGGGTGCGTGGGGCCCTTGTCTTGTCCTCTTCTCAAAGAGGAATTGATTGCAATGGTGACTCAGTCCCCAAAGCACTATGGCTTTGGGAAATTAGCCACAATTACTTTCTTTTTTTTTTTTTAAGATTTTTTTTTTTCTCCCCCCTCCCTCCATTGTCTATTCTCTGTCCATTCGCTGTGTGTTCTTTTGTGTTTGCCTGTATTCTCATTAGGCAGCTCTGAGAACTGATCCTGGGAACTTCTGGAGTGGGAGAGGTGATCATTCCCTTGGGCCGCCTCAGCTCCCTGGTCTGCTGTGTCTCTTCTTGTCTCTCCTCTGAGTCTCTTTTTGTTGCGTCAGCACTCCTGACTGGGGCGGCACTCCGCATGGGCCAGCTTGCCACATGGGCCAGGTCACTGCATGGGCTAGTTTGCCTTCACCAGGAGGCCCTGGGTATTGAACCCTGGACCTTCTATATGGTAGACAGGAGCCCAATTGCTTGAGCCACATCCACTTCCCCACAGTTATTTTTAATAATATTTCTCTTTTGAAATGAGCTTATGTGACTCTTGAGTTTGTTGGGGTCAGCAAGAAAAATTTTCCTGATAAACTTTTACTGGGAAAAAGTTCCTCTAGAAACTAAAGGCACTCTCGGTAGATTGTAAGGCCCATGGTTTTAGAAAAACTTCGTTCTGGTCATATTTTTTTGCTGGAAAATAAGATAGCTCCAGTTAACAATCATGAGTTAAAATATATCAGTGAGAGATGACAGTTCAACTGGAAGTGTTCTCCTGTGTATAAAAGGGATGTATGAAAAGTCTGCTAGATCCTTTTTAAAGGTCTTTGACATCTTTCAGTACAACATTTAAAACTTTTTCAAAAGTATACCTAATTTTAAAAGTTAATTTCTTGTCTTCTATGGTGTCTACGAAAAGCAACTGTATTTTAAAGGCTCATGAAAAAAAAAGTGTGTGTGTGTCAATGCACAGGTAGTCAGACTTGGCATCATTTTTTGACAATTATTGGGCACCTATTATGTGCCAAACCAACTGGCACTAGGGATGCAATGATGAAGACGATGCATATTAACTTCTAGAAGCTGTAGTTAAAGAGAGAAGACAGATGTAAAATCAATATAATTTAATAAGAACTGCAATAGAATGTATTTAATGCCTTGGTAACTACCACTAATAGTAATACTTACCATTGTATGCTTACTATGCGCTGGCATTGGGCTAAGTGCTCTACATGTATGCCGTCTGTTTAATCCTCACAATGCCTTTGGGATTGGTTCTGTTTTTATGTGCATTTTATAGATTAGGAAATTAAGGGAAGAAAGGTGACTGATTTTAGCCAGAGTCACTCAACTACTAGGTCCCTGAGCTATCACCATAATCAAGTCATTGGCTTCAGAGCTAGGTTTCTTAACCACTACTTTCTAATGATGAATTCCACCTGGGAGAGGGAAGGGGCAGAAAGCTGGGTCTCAATAGTGTTCACAGATAGAAAGGCATGGCAGTCAAGGTCATTCCAACCTCAAGGAAAAGTTTATACAATGTTATGGGTTGAATTGTGTCCTCCTAAAAGATATATGCAAGTCCTCTGGGCACATGACTGTGCCTGTATTTGGAAACAGGGTCTTTGAAGATGTGATTAGTTAACAGGTGACTATTTTTGCACCTCAAAGGAATTTGTCAAAAGGGTGAAAAGGCAGCTGAGGGCAGTGGACTTGGCCCAATGGATAGGGCGTCCGCGGTTCAAACCCGGGACCTCCTTGATCCATGTAGAGCTGGCCCATGCGTAGTGCTGATGCGCGCAAGGAGTGCCCTGCCACGCAGGGGTGTCCCCTGCATAGAGGAGCCCCATGTGCAAAGAGTGCGCCCCTTAAGGAGAGCCGCCTAGCGCGAAAGAAAGTGCAGCCTGCCCAGGAATGGTGCCGCACACACAGCAAGATGATGCGGCAAAAAGAAACAGATTCCTGTGCCGCTGACAACAACAGAAGCAGACAAAGATGCAGCAAATAGACACAGAGAAAAAACAACCGGGGTGGGGGGGAGGGGGAGAAAAATAAATAAATCTTTAAAAAAAAAAAGGGCAGCTGAGTCAAAGGGAGAAAATATTTGGAAATCACATATCCAATAAGGGTTTAATATCCAGGATATATAAAGAGATGTTACAACTCAGCAATAAAGAGAGTTAAAAAATGGACAAAAGACTTGAAAAAACAGTTGTCCAAAGAAACACAAATGGCAAAAAAAAAAAAGGAAAAATGTTCAGCATCCTAATGATTAGGGAAATGCAAATCAAAACCACAATGAGATATATCATTTCACACCTCTCAGAATGGCCCCTGTTAAAAAGTAGTAAAACTAAGTGTTGGAGATGATGTGGAGAAATGGGAATGCTTATTCACTGTGGGTGAGAATGTAGACTGGTACAGCCACTGTGCAGGACTGTTTGGCAGTTTCTAAGGAATCTGAATATAGACTTGCCATGTGACCCAGCAATACCATCACTAAGTATATACCCAGAAGAACTGAGAGCAAAGATACGAACAGATATCCACACACTAATGTTCATAGTGGCATTATTCATGATTACCAAAAGATGAGTGGATAAACTGTAGTGTGTACACAGGATGGAATATTATGCAGCTGTAAGAAGAAATGAAATTGTAGAGCGTATGACAACATAGATAAACCTGGAGGACATTACTTTGAGTGAAGCAAGTCAGACACAAAAGGATAGTGTATGATTATGCTATTATGAACTAAATATATTGTGTAAACTCATGGAGTTAGAATATAGGTTACCAGAAAATAGGAGGAGGTTAGAGAATGGAAAGCAGGGAGTTAATTTGTGCAGAATTGGTAAAAAGTTTGTTTGTAAATCTTTGGAAATGAATAGAAATGGGGAAAACACTAGCAGAGCTATTATTTGGGTATGACTGTGGTTGAAAAGGTAAGATCTAAGGTCATATATGTTACTAGAAGGAAAGCCAAAAAATGTATCATGGGGGACTGTATAATGTAGTAAAACCTCATGTAAAATACAAATATTGGTGATATTTCATATATGACTGTTTTTACAAATACAAATACAAATATACTAGAAAGAAGGAAATAGAATAGCAGCCATGTATGGCTATGGGGAAGCACAGAGAGATTGAGAGGTGATTTTTTGGTGTTTTTTTATTATTGGAATAATGAAAGTGTTCTGAAAATGATGGAAATGATGAATGCACAACTATGTGATTGTACTAGATACCACGGATTGTACACTTTGGATGGATTTATGCTTTCTCAATAGGTATCAATAAAACTGATTTGTTAAAGGAGGCTAAATAGAATTAGGTTTGGTCAGTCCTTATAAGTCCTTGTAAGACTGGTGCTCTTATAAGCAGAAATTTGGGCACATAGACACACACAGAGAGGAGAATGCCATGTGAAATTGGAGGCAAGAAAAATCCAAGTGGAGACAAAGGCAGTGATCAGGGTGATGCGCCTGCAAGCCAACGATTGCCAGCAAGCACCTGAAGCTAGAGGAGGCAAGGAGGATTCTTCCCGATAGATTTCAGAGACAGGCTGGCCTTCCCAACTCCTTGATTTTAGACTTCTTTCCTTTATATCTGTGAAAGAATACATTTCTGCTGTTTTTAGCCACCAAGTGTTTGGTAGTTTGTTATGGCAGCCCTAGGAAATTAAGGCATGCGAGAGGGTTGACAATGAGAAGGAATGTGACACATTCTGGAAATGTGGGTGGGGTGATTGTAACTGAGGCTGCAAGGATTGGGTAGAGAAAGGACCTTCTGTGGCATCTGATGCATTTCAATAATAGTCCAGGCAAAGAGAGATGGATTATCTCCTTGGAGCAGCAGTAAAACAAGAGAGGCATTGTGTGTGTATGTGTACATTTGCTTTGTCATTTAAACTTTCAATGACAGGCTAAACTTATGCCTACAATGAAATTTTTATTTCAGGTACAACAGCTTGGCTAGACTAACAGAAACAGATTTCTCTGGCCTGAAGAAGTTGGAGTTACTAATGCTGCACAGCAATGGCATTCACACAATCCCTGATAAGACTTTCTCAGATTTGAGAGCCTTGCAGGTGAGACCAGGACTGGAGGTGGGTGGGTGGTAGTTTAAAGAGGTGAGGTGGGACCTTTGAGATGTACCTCCAAAAGCCTCCCATGCTTATAGAATCCAAAAATAAACATCCTGCAAACTAGAGGTAGACATCAGGGGAAGACATCAAAGAGCTATTTTTTAATGCAGCTTTATGTGGAAATTAGAAGAATAAGAAAATCCTGAGGGAAATTTTCTTATACTTCAGGCTAATAGAAAATTCAGTACTCAAGGATTACTAATCCTTTAAATTCTAATACCGAAAGGCTTCTTCAGATCATGGTCATCTGGGAATTGTATGTGGTTCCTTAAAATTGCTATTTAGACAGAAGCTAACTTTCTATAATTTAATATGCTATTCTTATTTTCAATTTTTTTGCTCATTTATTCCCTGTCTTGGTCAAAAAAAAAATTTTTAAAGGTTATGGAGAATTACAAGAATGCATCAAATATTGCAAGAATTCTCAGATAGGAAGCTGAGAAATTAAAAGGTAAAAATACATACATGTAGGGATAAAAATAAGAGGCTTACAAAAAATGCATATGTAGAGACATTTATGTTGGCTTTGGTTAGGCTTTCTTTTTAAAAGATTTATTTATTTATTCCCCTTCTTCCCCTCCCCCCCGTTGTCTGTTCTCTGTGTCTATTTGCTGCATCTTCTTTGTCTGCAGCACGGGAATCTGTGTTTCTTTTTGTTGCGTCACCTTGTGTCAGCTCTCCGTGTGTGCGGCACCATTCCTGGGCAAGCTGAACTTTCTTTCGCGCTGGGCGGCACTCCTTGCGCGTGGGGCACACTCCTTGCACGTGGGGCTCCCCTACACGGGGGACACCCCTGCATGGCAGGGTACTCCTTGCGCGCATCAGCCCTGCGCATGGGCCAGCTGCACACGGGTCAAGGAGGCCTGGTGTTTGAAGCGCGGACCTCCCATGTGGTAGACGGACACCCTAACCACTGGGCCAAGTCCACCGCCTGGTTAGGCTTTAAGTTTTCTAGAAGCTAACTCCAAGGGGGAAATAGCAGCTATACAATTTAAGAATCTATTAAATGAATTTTCAGGAAAAACACATCCATATCTGATTTTCAGTCAGAAAGAAATGTCTCCCAACACTCCATGTAAAATAGAAACTGTGATAAATTAAATCAATAATACCCTTTAAAAAGATACAGTGCCAGTGTTCAAGAACATTTTGACCTCATACCAGAACGGTGGATAGGAGGTACATGGGGCGGGGAGCAATAGAATTCAGCCTAAGTGTAAGATCTTTTGATCTGGCTTGATGGACTCTGGAATATTTGCCTTTGGAAGAGTAGATGGATCTTATTTCCTTAATGGAATTCTCCACACATTTATTCTCTTGGTCAGGAGATATGGAGACCACTGAGTTTGAGACTAGACTCGCACATAATATTTGGGGCAAAGCTCTTCTAGGATGCCAATTTTTCTTTACTTAATTATTTAATTATTTACTTAATTATAATTTTTCTTTACTTAATTATTATGGAACTTGGCATTCCAGAAAAGCGTTGACAATAGAGCTGACAGCTTAAGCCAAATCAGGAAACTATGATGAGAAATCATTTTTTAAACTAGCACTACTTTTTCTTTTCTTTGGTGAAAGGGTATGTTTAGTTAGTTGCTGGAGAGGGAATTGGAGAATACCCAACCACTATTTTAGATACTCATTTATTTTAATTTCCATTTATAATCAATTAGAAGTATATTAGTTGTAATAGCCTAGAATTGAAAACAACCAAAATGTCCACCAACTGATGGATAAACAAAATGAATATTTGTCAATAAAAAGGAATGAGGTACTGTTTTACTTTGCCAAAGGGCTGCCAATGCAAAGTATCAGAAATGGATTGGTTTTTATAAAGCGGATTTAATTGGATAAAAGCTTGAGTTCCAAAGTTGTGAAAAGTCCAAATCGAGACACCATAAGAAGGTGCTTTCTTGCCAAAGTCAGCTGCTATGTGTCAAAGCAAGATGTTTGACAGTCTCTGTTGAGGTTGAGCTCAGCTGAGGGCAACCCGGCAAAGGGCTTGTGTCTTTCCCAGCATCTTCTGTTTGTCTCAGCTGCTCTGCGTTCTTCTTGAGTTCAGCTGCACCTCTTCTTGGGCATATGGCTCTTCTGTACCTGGGCCTCAGTTCTTTGAGCTTCTCAGGGGCTTCTCCCCTCTTGGGCTTCATGCTTAAGCGATCCTCTAGTCCTCTCTCAGGTGACAGGGTACAAAATGGTGGCTTCCTGTGTCTGTGTCACTCTCTGTGTCTTCGTTTTTATCAGAACCAGCAAGAGGGGAAAGATTGACCATGAATCATGCCCCACTGACCTAATCCAATGAAAGCCCTAAAGAGATCTTATCAAAGGACCCTCAACCGAATTTAATGCAATCAAAGCATATCAAACTCATAGGAATAGATTAGTTTAAAAGCATAAGCTTTCTCTTTTTGAGATTCTTAAAATAATCTCAAACTGCCACAAGTACCAATAAATGCTCCAGCATGGATGGCTTTTGAAAAGCATGCTGAATGAAAGAAGGCAGACACAAGGCCATGTACTATTACTCCATCTACGTGAAGTGTCCAGAGTGTGCAAATCCTTAGAAACAGAAAGTAGAATAGTGGCTGAATAGAACTGGGGGTGGGGGCGGGGGGGAGAGGTGGATAACTGCTAATGGTTGTCAGTTTTTATTTTGGAACAATGTTTTCTAAAGTTAGATAGTGATGATGGTTACACAACTCTGTGAATATACTAAAACCTACTGAACTATATACTTTAAAAAGGTGAAT
This sequence comes from Dasypus novemcinctus, assembly GCF_030445035.2. Taxonomy (NCBI): domain Eukaryota; kingdom Metazoa; phylum Chordata; class Mammalia; order Cingulata; family Dasypodidae; genus Dasypus; species Dasypus novemcinctus. The sequence goes on along the minus strand of NC_080676.1, from coordinate 21,236,271 downwards.
TTTATGGCATATAAATTATATCTCAATAAGGTTGTTATGAATGTTAAAAATATATAATTTATAAACATTCAGTCTCAAGAAATTTTAAAATCACTTGAAATATCAAGATGCCTTAAACTTTTATTAGGGGAATTTTCAACCATATACAAAAGTAGAGAGAAGAATAATGAACCCCAATGTATCATCATGCAATTTCAATAGTTATCAACACACGACATAACTTGTTTCATCTGTACCCCTACCCACTACTTTTCTACTCCACTGGATTGTTGTGAAAGAAATCCAAGATATCATGTTTCAACTCTAAGTACTTTAATATATACTTCAAAGTTAATCTTTTTAAAACAACCACATTACCATTATTATATCTTTAAAATGTGATAATTCCTTAATATCATCAAATGTTCATGAGTGCTGTAATTTCCCTAATATTTTCACACTGAATTTGCAACTGATTTGTTTGAATTAGGATCCAAACAGGGTACCCTCACTGCATGGGTTTAATCACAACATATATGTTTTGTTATTGATATACTTTTCCCTTTTGTGACAGTTCTCTTAACAAAACAAATGTGTTCCTCTTTGCATTCTTAGGTCTTAAAAATGAGCTACAACAAAGTCCGAAAACTTCAGAAGGATACATTTTATGGCCTCAGGAGCTTGACACGGTTGCATATGGACCACAACAATATTGAGTTTATAAACCCAGAGGTTTTCAGTGGACTCACCTTTCTCCGACTGGTACACTTGGAAGGAAATCAGCTCACTAAGCTCCATCCAGATACATTTGTCTCTTTGCGCTACCTCCAGATATTTAAAACATCGTTCATTAAGTTTCTGTACTTGTCTGATAACTTCCTGACCTCCCTTCCTCAAGAGATAGTCTCCTATATGCCTGACTTGGAGAGCCTTTATCTTCATGGGAACCCCTGGACCTGTGATTGCCATTTAACATGGCTGGCTGAGTGGATACAGAAGAAGCCAGGTACCTATCCTGTTTAATTCCTTGTCCTAATTAAGTAGAGGAAACCTGCGAGGAGGTGTTTTATCAGTAAAAGGAGAGGCCAGGGTACTTTAGCTGGAGGGAAAATCAATAATTCAGTGTTTCAGTGATAATAAATTCTCTTAATTTACTAATGATGTAACTTCATTGTTGTTGGATCAACTATCCTGGCTTTTGGCAAAATTGGGAAATAAGAAATGTAAGTGTATGTTATTCTTCACTACTTAACATGAACCATAAAAACTCAAGTGTGTATTATTCTTCACTACTTAATATGAACCATAAAAACTTCCCCTCTTCTCATCCTCTTTTGAGTCATTTTAATCAATACATATTTTCTAGTTGTTCTATCCTAGGCCCTGTGCCAGGTGCTGGGAATACCAAGAGTTCCATCAAAGTTGGGGACCCTAAGGTCCCTGCATTTGTGGCGCTTACAGTCTTGTGAGAGAAATGGGCAAACACCTGATTACATTTCACTTACATAACAATTTCAGTTAAGTTCTTAAGATAATGACTGAGTGCGAGGCAGGACCTGCAGTTGACTCTTTGAAGAGCTTTGGCTTGCAGTGAGGGAGACAGGGTGGCAGCCAGATGGACATATGGACTTACACAGAACTCTTGGAGCATGAGGGGAATTTGAGCATGTTCAAGGTGAGAAGAGATGGTTAAGAGGAGAATTTGAAATACGGCAGGAGGAGGGGAAAATCAGTTGAGCAAGTCCCCTGAGAAGGTTGAAGGATAAGAGATCCAGCCCTAGTTGGAAGGATTTTCCTTTGAGAGTGGAAGGGGAAAGGGAGGAATAATGGGCAACACAGAGGCAGGTGAGTTCCTAGATCTGGTGGAGGGAGACCCAGGGAGCTCTCATCAGATGGCTTTTTAAAATCTCTATGAAGGTAGAGAAGATGTCTGAGGAGAGTACTAGGAAGGGGTCAAGTTCAGAAGGTTGAGATAAGCAAGAAAGGTTTGAAGTTGCTGCTGCAAAACATACAGATATAACTAAATAGGTATAGATGATATAGATGTATGTGTGGGGGCCTGTCAGTCAGTCAAATAGTAGTCAAAAATACTCACTGAACATTGTAAGGTACAAAGCAAAATGTCAGAAACTTGGGGCAATAGTGCCTTTGCTTTCAAGGAGTAGAGAGTCTTTTAGGCAAATATAAGGCTATGAATGAAAAAACATCAAAATAAGTTCTATAGGAGCTCCAGAGTCAATATATATTGTTTCTGACTTGATTGAAAAGGAGAACTGAGCTGGAGCATAAGAGATGCATAGAAAAGAAAAGGAGAAAGGAATGAGAGAGAGCAGGGAGGTGACATGTACTAAGTTTGGCTCAGCGCTGTGCTAGATGCTTTTATTTAATCTTCTCAATGATCCCCAATTTACAGGGGAAGAAACAGGTTTAGAAAAGTTGGGTACCTCTGGCTGGTTGTTTAAGATTCTTTATGGTTCAGTTTTCTTACCTATAACATGGAAATGATAATAATTGGAAAGGATAATTAAGATAATACAAAGTGCTCAGCACAACGTGTGATGCAAAGTAAGCACACAATAAATGAGAGGTATCATCCCTATTTTCATCACCATTCCAGATCACACAGCTAGTACGTAGTGAAGCAGAAACTGAGAAGCCCAAACCAATTTCTAGACATAGTTGGGATAGAGAAACTGCTTTGTACATATGGTAGTGGTAAGAAAGCAGCAGGTGTAGGAAAGTGCAAGGAGAGGACAATAAACAGCCCGGTTTTTCAGGTGTAGCACCACGGTAGATGGGCAAGGGGTTCGGAACCCACCGGTGGGGCGCACTGAGTGCCTGGCTAAACTGGTTGAAAGGGCATTTTTACAGTGAAAGATTTTGAACATAGAGTTTCACCATGAGACGCCTTTTCGGGATGGCCAGTCTGGGAGCCGTGGACAGGGCAGACTGGAGTGGGGAGAAATGGGAGCCCAACCAGGAAGTACTCGTGGTGGTGCTTGTCTGGGGCGAGGACAGACAGAGCTGTGAGGTGGCCACACCTGAACTAAAAGGCAGTAGAGGGGAATGGGGGTTCTCAATACGTGCAAATGCCAAAGCGAGCGAAAGGCAAATGAGGAAGGATTTTCACAGTGCCTGGATTATAGGGGATAAGAAGGGAGAGGGTGATGTGCAAATAAAGGCAGCTTATTTGAGAAATAGAGCAGTGGGAGAAGACCTAAGAGAATCCATCTGAAGGGAGATGTGCATACCCAGAGAGAGAAGGGACCTGCAAGGTGCGGGACCTAGTTACCACTATGCTGATTACATTTTCTGACCATATTAGCCTGCTAATATATATTGCCAGCAGCTAACATTTCATCGAGTGAAATATGCCATGCAGTTGTTTTATGTACAAAAGGATTTAGGAAGCTTATCAGAGTCTAGGAGCCAACTAACGATGGCTCACAGGCCACATCCAGCTCTCTGCCTGGTTTGGGAAAGGTTTTTTCATTTTTATTTTTGCAACACAGCCAGACCCATTTCTTTCTGTATTGTCTATATCTCCTGTTGTGCTACAACGGCAGAGTTAGTAGTCGATTCTGAGACCTTATGGTCTGAAAGTTTAAAATTTTTACTCTCTGGCCTATTATGTAAAATGCTTGCTGAGCGCTGGCCTTCAGGAATAAAGCCCAAGTTCCTAGTCATGCATGCCAGGTCCCTTGGTCTGTCCTTGTCTCTCCTCAGCCTCAGCCCATCCTCTCCAACCTCAGCCTCTCTCCCATCCGGGGCACACAGGCCATTTTTGCTCTAATAACTTTGACTTCCTGACACTCCACACCGGCTCGTCGACCTGTTTCACCATCTCAAACCTGCCCCTTCCCCTGCCTGCGGCACTTCCTGTCCTCTTCTGATGAGCTCCCAGCCAGCAAGCTGTGCAGCACTGCCCCCTTCTAGAAGGCTGGCTCCCTGCCACCTGCCCTAACCCCATGGGAATTAGTAATTTCATCCCTTCTGTAGTTTGCCAACTTCCATTCTTGAGTGGGCAACATTTTATTATATTTATTAGTATTACTTATCTTTTGGCTTTTCTATGTCTATTTTTCTACCCGTAGGCCTTAGAATATGCCTGAACCTAGGTATTCAATTATTTGTTAAACCAAGCTTTTAACAATTAGATTAGACACCTATGTCTTAATAATGGCTCCAAATTATATGTGTGTCTGTGTGGTTAAATATATATATAATTTATATATATATGGTTAAATAGACAAATCCATTAGGGCTAAGATATTTCGGTCATATCTAAGCAATCAGGAGTTCTCCTTTTTGACTGAAATGCCTCAATGATAATTTTATAAGACACACAAATCAGTCACATCAGCCTCTTATGCTTTGAAATTTTTTCATCTGTTTGGAGGGAGGTGACAGCGTCTCAAGCCTTCAGTTGCCTGGCTTGGTGCCTGACAGGCAGTCCTTTTCCACATTCTCTGTAATGAAATATAACAGCTTCAGCTACTTGTGGTATCTCGCATTCTGAGATCGAATGAAGCTCTTGGTGATGTTTTGCTATAAAATATGCAATTGTTGCCATTTCTCTGACAGATATTTATTTCAGAATATTAAATGGATATCCTGTTGCTTTGTTTCCCTACTGTTTATACATACCTAATAACGTCTTTTAATACTGAATCCTAGTGTAATCTTAATAAAGACATTTTCAGTGGCAAACAGTATTTCTAGTACCAACAATGCTTGTAACTCTATTGAAGAGAAAACAATATAAATAGCTCTGGCAACATAGATGCATGTACAAGCCGTGATAGCTACATCAAGACTGCTACTGTAAAACTTTTCCAGTTATAAAGTCCATCCTGACTTCTATGTTTAAATGTGGAAAAATTTGGTCTTAATCAGGTACTCTCCAAAATATTTTATAGGTTCTAATTTAATCCTCAGAAATAATCCCATGATGCCAGTAATATTGTAGTAATATTGTTGCCGCGTTTCACAGGTGAGAACTGATATTCAGATAGGTTAAGTAACTTGCCCAAGATGACATAGCTACTAGGCGATGGAGGAGAAATGTGAAGTCTGGCAGACTGCCCATAGACCATATGCTTACCCACTGTTAAACCGTTATATTACCCTTCAAACATAGACTTTGTTAGTTTATATCTAACCTCTCTCAACAAATATTTAATTTGTAAATCTCATTAATTCAGTCATTGACACCTGTTATGTATTTTGAATTGTACAAGTCATACAGGGACATCAAAGTCCCTACCTTAGAAGAATTCTCAGACGTATACAGAGAAAATTTAGAAAGCAGTCTTTCAATGGTATGAAGAAAGTCCTCTGGGAACATAATGGTCAGAGCAATTGTTCTGCTGTTGGAATCAGGGAAGGCTTCACAAAAGTGGTGACATTTGACCTAGGCTGGAAGACATGGACAAGGTTTTGAGAAATGAAGTTGAGCTACTCCTCTCTCCTAACACGTCAAATCTTGGTTGTCTCTTTTGTGCAAGTGATATTTCTTAAGTCCAGTTTAGGCTATTTCATGAAAATATATTTTCTGTTCAACTCTAGGCCTCCAAACACTCTAGTCCTTCCCATTGGAATGCTTCCTTCTACTGTCCCCCTCTGCCTCTTTCTTCCCTCCCTCCTTCCCACCGCCTCCCTCCTGCAGACCAGTCCTGAGTGCCCCTTGACCAGGGCTGGGGACATACAGATGAACAAGCAGGTGTGGTTCCTGTTCTTTATGGAGCTGAAATTCTTGTGGGAGGACAGACAAGACAAATAATTCCAGTAATGAGTGATGCGGGTTAGGATAGGAGAAGTGAGAGGTATCAGGAGACCATGAAGCTGGGAGCCCACCCTGAGGAGGTGCTGTGTAAGCTGGGTCCTAAAGGATGGGCCTGTAGTTAGGCGATGGTGGGAAAGGGCGTGGCAGAGAGCAGCATGGAGGGACAACTCATTCAACTAATATTTACCGAGTACCAAATATATATTAAGCACCTTCTGGGCATGGGAAATAGAGCAGTGAAAAAGACAGAAAAAAATCCTTGTTCCTGGGGAGATTACATTGTGCAAGTTATATAGATAGTATATTTTTTAGAAATCAGTTCAAAGACAAAAAATGTAAAACAGTTTCTATTGAACACTAAGATTTCCAAATTGTTGCTTCAAATTCTAGCAAAAGCTATTTCTTCAAAATGTTCCAAACCCTATAGAAGTCACAACCAGTAATAATTCAATTGTGATTTCTCCCCAGAGGTAATAAAATGTAAAAAAGACAGAAGTTCCTCCATGCCTCAGCAGTGTCCACTTTGCATGAACCCAAGGACATCCAAAGGCAAGCCTTTAGCCATGGTGCCAGCTGCAGCTTTCCTGTGCACCAAGCCAACCATTGACCCATCCCTGAAAGTGAAGAGCCTGACTGTTCTGGAAGACAGTGATTCTGCCTCAATCTCTCCCCAAGATTTTATGGCACCCTTTGGTTCCCTCACTTTGAATTTGACAGATCAGTCTGGAAACAAAGCTAACATGGTCTGCAATATACAGAGGCCCTCAAGGACATCATTCATTGCATTCACTGAAAAAAATGACTACATCATGCTAAATACATCATTTTCCACATTTCTGGTGTGTAATATAGATGACAGTCACATTCAGCCAGTGTGGCAAATTCTGGCTTTGTACAGTGATTCTCCTCTGTTCCTACAAAGGAGCCACTTGCTCAATGAAACATCACAATTTTGTTACAAATATAAACAGGTAGCTCCTGAACCTGAAGACATTTTTACCAAGGTACAGGCTGATCTCAGAGCAGATCCTTCCTGGTTAATGCAGGACCAGATTTCCTTGCAGCTGAATAGAACTGCCACCACACTCAGGACATTGCAGATCCAGTACTCAAGTGATGCTCGAGTCACTTTATCAAGGACAGAGATGAGGCCAATGAAATACAAGTGGTCCATGATTACAAGGGATAACAATACTAAGTTGGAATGCACTGTTTTGGTTGGTGGGACAATTGTGTTGGACTGCCCAGGCCAAGGAGACCCCACCCCTCATCTAGAGTGGCTTCTAGCTGATGGGAGGAAAGTGCAAGCCCCTTATGTTAGTGAAGATGGACGAATTCTAATAGACAAAAGTGGAAAACTGGAGCTCCAGATGGCTGATAGTTTTGACACGGGCATGTACCACTGCATAAGCACCAATTACGATGATGCAGACATTCTCACCTATAGGATTACTGTGGTAGAGCCCTATGTAGACACCTATAATGAAAATGGGGCTCCTCACACAGTTTTCATTGGTGAAACACTGGACCTTCCATGCTACTCTGATGGTGTTCCCGATGCCTCTGTTAGCTGGATCCTTCCAGGAAATACTGTGCTCTATCAGTCCTCAAGAGACAAGCAAATTCTTAGCAATGGCACCTTAAAATTATTACAGGTCTCCCCAAAAGACCAGGGTCATTATCGTTGTATAGCAGCCAACCCATCAGGGGTCGATATTTTAATTTTCCAAGTTTCAGTTAAAGTACAAGGCCAAAGTCCAGTGGAGCATGATGGAGAAACATATGGCTCTGGACTTGATGAACCCAATCCCTTTGCTCACCCTAAGGAACCACAAGCTGTGCAACTCCCTACATCTGCTCTGAAGGTGGGTAAGGTAGGAAAAGAAGTTTCAAGCACAAGTAAAAAGCACAAGAATAGGGAGTTCATGCACCGACACCACGGAGACACAACAAACAGATATTTTAGGGAGCGTAGGAGGCAGTTCCCTCCCTCAGCACGGAAAATTGACCCACAGCACTGGGCAGCACTTTTGGAGAAAGCTAAAAAGAATGCTGCACCAAAGAAACAAGGAAATGCCATTGTAAGACCAACTCTACCAGTCACCCAACTCCCAAAACTACCTGGTGAAGAAGAAGAATCTTCAGGTATGCACCTTTCACATGAGGAATTTAACATCCTGGCCATGCTGAATGTTCCAGGAGTGACAGTGACTGCTGGTTCCAGAACAGTATCTAATAGTCCTGTGACAACTTTAACTTCTGGCACTGAAGTCTTCCCAGTTGTGAGTCCACAAATAGAACCACCTGAAAAATATATAGATTTCAATTTATCAACTTCTTTTAAAACTACAGACATGCCAATGAATATAAATCCAACCACATCAAGCAACATGCAAGGCACAAACAATCAAATTTCATCTACTGTCTTCCCTCTACAATCTGGAGCAACCGAACTTCAGAATGCTGACCAGATAGGGAGAAAAGAGCATTTCCAACGTGCTCTCCCAATAACATTGAGGCCCATGATCAAAGATAGCAATATCAAAATGCTTAGCACTAACAACAAAGCTGATAGATTCTTAGGGTCAGTAAATACTATGAATCATACATCTGTACCAGCAGTGAGTGAAACTAGAAGCAATCACTTTTATTCTCACGCTACTCAAAAGTTTAGCAAGTCCAAGCTTTCTTCAGTTCCACACACTACTGCTCATTCTCAGTTACATGTTCCTAGAAATAATACAGCTAACATCCCACTCTCCAGACGCTTTGAGAGAAGGAGGAAAATTTGGAGCAGGGGGCGCATTATTGGTCCATATAGAACTCCAATCCTCCGACGGCATAGATATGGCTTTGTGAGACCAAGATTCAGAGATTCATCTGCAGAAAGCACTACTACATTTTCTGCCACAGAACTCAATGTGATGTGCCCATCCTGTTCTCCCAGAGGGTTGCTTGCCGCTTCTATAGGAACATTGTCTTTTCCAAGTTCTTCCTCTGCAATCCTCCCTAAAGCTGACATTTCCAGAATTATGTCAGAAGAGTCTACAACTGTACTCCAGAATCCATTATTACTATTTGAGAACAAACCAAATGTAGGTCTTGAGAAAACAACACCTACAATAAAATACGTAAGTGCTGAAAGTACCCTAGCGACTTCAGCTGGGACAGTCATGTCTCATGCCCCAACATCCATATATGTGGAAAAATCTCATTTAACGGATGTGTCTAGCACCACTGAAACTAAAAGAGATGTAATGATGACATCACCACTCTCAGGTTCCATTACCAAGCCATCTACACCTAGTACCATAGCCATGACAAGATTTTCAAGAAGAAAAATTCCCTGGCATCAGATCTTTGTAAATAGCCATTTCCTTAAAGAAAGAATAAAGAATCTGCATAAATCTGTTTCACAAAAAAGCACATCCACTGTGCTTTCTAAAATATCTCCCACTTTACCCATGGGTAAAATTTCCCCTTTCCATTCCACAACACTCTCGGCAAGAGTGATGCAAATTCCATCTGTAACATTGGCAACAACTCAACACACTGCTACTGAAAGGCACAATCCTAGAAGTCTCCCAGTGATAAAAGAGCTGACCTCAAGCCTTTATGCTACACATGCTAGTGTCACAAGCAAAGAATCAAGTACAATGAGCTTCCAATCAATGCAAACAGCCATATTGACAGCACCTCCTACTGCTTCTGCATCTATAATTATCAATAAACTCCAAGCAGCAATACCTGGAACACACAAAATGCAAAGACAAAAGGAATCCCAGAAGAGCAGGAGTCACCCAAGTATCACTCCAAGTCAGAGTTTGGGCTTTACTACATCCACTACTCCAACAGCTCCTGTGATAACATCAGTCAATACTTCATTCAAACACAATGTCTTTGCTTTCACTCATTCTTCCCTAGAAAACACAAGAAGAATTTCAAGCACAATTGGTCTCCATTCACAAACTCTTAATGTGACGGATATAATTGAAGAAACACTTCAAGAGAGTACTCAGACTTTGAAGAACACAACTCCTGAAATAACTTTGTCCAGCAAACCACACAAGACTTCCACCACTAGGCAAACAATCATTAGACATTCAACTGTGCCACCATTCCTGAGCAGTGGTGCCACTCAACTACCGATTCCCAGTTCCCCTCTCTTTAGTCAAAGTGCAGTTACTGACAACGTGGCAACTCCCGTTTTCAGAACGATGACAAATACAAGAGTCGAAGTGCAGGAGTCTTCGAGGCACAATGCTAATCCACACCAATTAGCAGAGTTTACAGCACCTCCCACAGCTCACTCAAAGGCCAAGTTCACCATTGGAACCACTCATTTCATCTATTCTGATGTGTTACCTTCTATTCCTATGCCAGCACTAACAGTTAAGCCCCAGAGTTCTAAATTGAATCCCTCTCCCTGGCCAGAAAACCAATTTTGGCACAAATCATACCCAGAAATTGTTATAAAAGGCAAAAAAACAGTGAGTATTTTGCCTACTCCAGATTTGCCAGAGGACACCACTCATGCTTTAAAATGGGATAAACAGAGGAATACAAAGAAGAGTGACTTTGATAAGACCTCAGTTCAAAAAAAACCCACTTCTAAACTCCTTCCTTTTGACTCTTTGTCTTGGAATATATTTGAAAAGCCCAGAATAGTGGGAAGAAAAGCTGCAAGTGTCACTGTTCTGGCTAATTCAGATGCCTTTCTTCCCTGTGAGGCCGTGGGAAACCCTCTGCCCACCATCCATTGGACCAGGGTCTCATCAGGTATTTAAAAGTTTCTTTTCACTTAGTCTTCTTTAGCCAAAAATAAGGAACAGATTGTGTAATGTTTCAGGATTACACAACAAAAGAGTCAAAACCAGTTTTAAGTTTCTTCAAGATAGAGACACTGTTGTCATCCTCATTTGATATTTGCATTTTGTTTTTGCTCACCAGGTTTTAAATTGTATATTAAGTAAGAACATTTTTTGAAATATTCCAAAAGCAGACACAAATATGATTTGAAAAGAAGAAAATGATGATTGTGTTGACCCTCTAACTTTTAAATTAAAAGTACATGAGTAAGTACTTCCAAGAATAGTTTTAGTAATCAGAGGATGAGGTGTCCTAATTTTAAGTATATTTTTCCTCAGTAGCCTATCACATGGCAGCTTTCCTCTTTATCCACTTGAACAATTTATGTATTTTTTTGTAAACTTTGACCTATGGCTATAAATTTCTTTCTTCTTATCAGGACTTGATTTGTCTAAAAGGAAAGAGAATAGCAGGTTCCACGTGCTCTCCAATGGCACCCTGTTCATCCAGATGGTGGATATTCAGGACCGTGGACAGTACCTGTGCTCAGCATCCAATCCATTGGGCACAGACCACCTTCATGTCATTTTGTCCGTGGTTTCTTATCCCCCCAGAATCCTGGAGAGACGTAAAGAGCTCACAGTTCATTCTGGAAGCACGGTGGAGTTGAAATGCAGAGCTGAAGGTAGGCCCAGCCCTACGATTTCCTGGATTCTCGCAAACCAAACAGTGGTCTCCGATTCATCTGAGGGAAATAGGCAGGCTCTGGTGAAATCTGACGGAACATTGGTCATCCACAATCTCAGCATTTATGACCGAGGCTTTTACAAATGCATGGCCAGCAACCCGACTGGCCAGGATTCTCTGCTGGTTAAAATACAAGTCATCGCAGCTCCGCCTGTTATTCTAGAGCAAAAGAGGCAAGTCATTGTAGGGACTTGGGGTGGAAGTTTGAAACTGCCTTGTACTGCAAAAGGAACTCCCCAGCCCAGTGTTCACTGGGTCCTTCCTGATGGCAGTGAAGTGAAACCATTACAGTTCATCAATTCCAAGTTGTTCTTATTTTCAAATGGGACTCTTTATATAAGAAACATGGCGTCTTCAGACAGGGGCACTTATGAATGCCTTGCTACCAGTTCCACCGGCTCAGAGAGAAGAGTAGTAATGCTTATGGTAGAGCAAGAGACCGTTCCCAGGATAGAATTTGCATCCCAAAAATGGTCCGAGGTGAATTTTGGAGACAAATTACTACTGAACTGCTCAGCCACTGGGGAACCCAAACCCAAAATAATCTGGAGGTTACCATCCAAGGCTGTCATCGACCAGTGGCACAGGTAAACCCTTACCTTTGTGTTGGAATTATCTGCTTTATCTATTTAGTTGTACAAATTCTGAAATGGAAAAAGCAATATGGAGAGGCTAGCAACAGTTTCAGAGGGCCCATTGACTCTGCCTGCACCAAAAGTCAACTCTCTCTAGAGACGCAATCCTTCTGAAATCATCTGGAATATGAAAACCAAGTTATTTAAATACTTAGCTCTAAGGGCCAACTTCTTATTGAGTTTGAGTAGTTAAAAGTAGGATAAAAATCTCATTTGCCTTCATCCTTATGACAGTTTTAAAATGGTAACTGTGTAGATATATTTATACTGTCGCTATCCAAAAATAAAGGTTAGGGTATTTTTATGATGCAATCAGGACTCTGGGTAGACACACTTCATTACTTCATTCTCCAGAGTCTCCTATTAAACATTTAAACTCTAGTACAATCAAGGCATAACTTCTTTTTTCCTAAAGTATACAAAGCCCTTTATAAAAGTCACATTAAGACTCTCACAGGCTACATGTGTGCATCATCAACATCCTGATGTCAGCCATACACACACACAGAGTCTATCTCATACGCCCTGTTATGGGATTATGAATATTCATTTTATGGCTGGGTTTCTGCATAGATTTAATCCTAACTTTTAAAAGCAATAATTATAGATTATATTATTAATTTTTGGTTGTTTGCGTGACTTTATGCAGTGATCTTCCATGATATGCCAGAAAAACAGGGGACCAGTGTTTCCATTTTATTTATTAATTGAAAATATCCAAGCAATAAAAATGATACATAATAAATATGAATTTATACTCACACTAAAAGTTGAAGACTATTTTCTAGTGCCAGAAAAATGAATTATTAAATGTAGTTAATGAAGTCAACTTTCAATCTTTAATTCAAAAGTAAATGCTAATTTTCAAATTTCTCATCATCAAAATGACTCATTGAATTGAAATTATTTTTAGATTTAAAATTTTTTAAATGCATAGTTTTGAAATGTGAACTTCAGAAATCACATGTTTATGTTTGTTATCCACAATACATATGCCCTCTTAGGGCATCCAGAGTTTGCAATGCTTTATTTGTCAGTTATTGTGTTTAATTTCACAATATCAGCATACCTCGCTTTTTTGCCTTCAAGAACTGTATGCATGTTACTAATGTTGAATGCCAGTTATATTTTCTGAAATTAATACTTTGAAAATAAGTCCCATAGCTCATAGGCATGATTCTCAGTTACCCAGAAACTGCTCAATATTCTGTGTAATTCTGAATACAAATTTCACTAGCCATACAGAAACCAGGCAAAAAGTATTGACGGTATCACCCTTGTGATGGGAGGAATGGATAAGTTCAGAAATTAGGTTGTGAAGACAAGGTCCAGTACATTCACTGGGCAGTAAGTTTATTTTAGAAAATGTGTATCTTTGATTAGGAGTTAGGAAAAAATATAAGGGAATGTCTTAAAAAGTTAATCCAAATGAAGTCTGGAAAATGTTCTAAAACCTGTTCGTATGTCAGAATAAATCTTGACCAGGTATTCTAGCAAAATCCTTCAGGGTTAAACAGTAAAGAAATTAGAAGCCATTTTCATATTTTGTTTTGGAAAAATACATATGATACATAGAACGATTGTTTGTGTTGTGGAAGAGGCAGCAGAGAGTATACAATCACAGATGCTATGGTGAGCCCCCTGGAGGCACAGGTATTCTATTCCTTAGTTGATAATGATAGGAATCTATCATTGGTTCAGTTCAGTGCTAGCTGAACTCTTCTGTTATTTTGCTACTAACCTACTCAAAAAGGCAAGAATATTTTTTATCTGCTTTCACTATTTCAACTGAAAGACAAAAAGGTCCTTACTGTTCCCTCTTCTTAGTTTTAGAAGTTTGCATTTATTTTAGATTCTAAAAATGAGAAAACTTTCATCACAGCTATGCTGTTCCAAGTCTAACCGCCCCCCCCCCCCCTGCCCCAACACACACATACACACTGCTCGAATATATGAAATGCTTTCACTTTTCTTAAAGGCTGTTTGTCATCTGAGCCCAAAAGACTTTTCTTAATTTTAGTCAAGTGAGATGCATAACAAATAACCTCCATCTCCATACTTCTTATATGTTTGCTGGAGAATAAAATTTGACTTGAGGCTAGTTAACTTAGCAGTTGCACTGTGAAAGATCATCCACGCTTTTCTCTCCAGTATCCCCTCCTTACTTAAAATTTTTTATAGCCAAAAAATTATAAGCGCACACACACATAGATTCTTACCTCTGAGTATATTTGATCTTATTTTTAGCACTCTGATTTCCACTGGTCTTTCTTTTCAGTAATTCCAGCTCACCAATAAAGTCTGCCATCTGGTGGTTAAATACGGTAAGGGCAGGCTGTGTCTGGAGAAAGTGTTTTTCCACATTTAGTTCAACCTAATACAGAGACCACACAGGGTGATTTTACAGTGGCAGGTAAAGGGCAAATGCTGCATCAAGCTTCTAATCTGTCTTCTATTGGTACCCTCTCCCATTTTAACAAAGTAGAACTTATTTTCTAAAGAATACTTCAATAATTGTTTTCTTGCTTTTTTTTTCACTTTTTTTCAATTAGAAAAGTTGTGGGTTTACAGAATAATCATGCATAGAATACAGGATTCCTACTTACCACCCTATTATTAGCACCTTGCATTGGTGTGGAACATTTGTTACAATTAATGAAAGCACATTTTTATAATTGTACTATTAACTAGAGTCCATAGTTTAACCTAGGGTTCACTATTTGTGTTGTGCACATCCAGGGATTTTTTTCCAATTTTTGTTCTAGTACCATATATAAAACTTAACATTTCTCCTTTTAGCTACATTCAGATATATATTCCAGTGCTGTTAATGATATTCACTATGTTGTGCTACCACCACCACCATCCATTACCAAAATATTTCCATTATTCCAAATAGAAAATCTGTACATTTTAAGCCTTAACTCCCTATTTCCTATCTGCACTTCATCCCCTGGTAACCTATATTCAAGATTCTGACTCTGTTAGTTTGTTTATTCTAATTATTTCATCTCAGTGAGACCATACCTTATTTGTCCTTTTGTGTTTGGCTTATTTCATTCAACATGATGTCTTCAAGATATTCATGTTGTTGCATGTATCAGAACTTCATTCCTTTTTTGGTTGAATAATATTCCATTTATGTATTTACCATATTTTGTTTATCCATTGGTTGATGGACATTTGAGTTGCTTCCCTTTTTTGGCAATTATGAACATGACTGCTGTGAACATCAGCAAATATCTGTTTGAGTCCCTGTTTTCAATTCATTTGAGTATATACCTACTGGTGGGTTTGCCAGATCATATGGTAATTCTATACTTAACTTTCTGAGGAACTACCAAACTGTCTTCCACGACAGCTGCACCATTTTACATTTCCACCAGCCATGAACGAGTGTTCCTATTTCTCCACTTTTTCTCAAAGACTTATAATTTTCCATTTTTTGGTAATAGCCATTCTATTGGTTATGAATGGTACCTCATTGTGGTTTTTTCTGCTTCCCTGATGTCCAATGATATGCATATTTACATGTTCTTTTGGGTCAGTTGTACCTCCTCTTTGGAGAAATGTCTATTCAAGTCTTCTCTATTAGTTGAGTTAAAGGGTTTCTTTATATATTCTCGATATTAAACCCTTATCAGATACATGTTTTCCAAATATTTTCTCCTTTACATTGTCTTTTTACTTTCATGATAAAGTCCTTTGAGGCACAAAAGTTCTTAATTTTGATGAGGTCCATTTCTCTATATATTTTTTTGTTGCTTGTGCTTTGGGTGTAAATTCTAGAAATTCATTGCCTACCACCAGGTCCTGAAGATGATTCCCTATGTTTTCTTCTAGAAGTTTGATAGTCCTGGCTATTGTATTTAGGTTTTTGATCCATTTTGAATTTATTTTTTTGTATATGGCATGAGGTAGGGATCCACCTCCATTCTTTTGCAAAAAAGAGATGCAGTATATCCAGCACCATTTGTTGAGAAGCTATTCTTTCACAATTGAGTGGTCTTTTCCCCCTTGCGAAAAATTAATTGACCATAAATGTGAGGGTTGGTTTCTGAGTTCTCAATTTGATTCCATTGGTCAGTATGTCTGCCTTATGCCAGTACCATACTGTTTTGATTACTGTAACTTTTTTTTTTTTTTAAAGATTTATTTTTATTTATTTATTTCCCCTCCCCTCCCCTGGTTGTCTGTTTTCTGTGTCTTTTTGCTGCGTCTTGTTTCTTGTTTCTTTGTCCGCTTCTGTTGTCGGCAGCGGCACGGGAAGTGTGGGCGGCGCCATTCCTGGGCAGGCTGCTCCCTCCTTCGCGCTGGGCGGCTCTCCTTATGGGTGCACTCCTTGCGCGTGGGGCTCCCCTACGCGGGGGACACCCTGCGTGGCGCGGCACTCCTTGCGCGCATCAGCACTGCGCATGGGCCAGCTTCACACGGGTCAAGGAGGCCCGGGGCTTGAACCGCGGGCCTCCCATGTGGTAGACGGACGCCCTAACCACTGGGCCAAAGTCCGTTTTCCAGTGTGACTTTTTAATATGTTTTGAGATTGGGAAATATGGTTCCTCCAAAGTCTTTCTTCTTTTTCAAGATGGCTTTGGCTATTTGGGGCCCTTCCAAGTAAATGTGATGATTGGCTTTTCTATTTCTTCAAAGAAGGTTGTTGGAATTTTGATTGGGGTTGCACTGAATCTGTAAATCACTTTGGGTAGAACTGACATCTTCACACTATGTAGTCTTCTAATCTATGAACACAGAATGTCCTTCATTAATTTAAATCTTTTTTGATATCTTTTAGCAATGTTTTATAGGTTTCTGTGTATATCCTTTACATTCTTGGTTAGTTATTCCTAGATATTTGGTTCTTTAAGTTGCTATTGTAAATGGAATTATTTTCTTCACTTCTTCTAATATTCACTAGTAGTGCAAAGAAATAACACTGATTTTTGGGTGTTAGCCATGCACCCTGCCACTTTTCTGAATTCATTTATTAGTTCCAGGATATTGTGAATTTTTCAGAAATTTCTGTATGTAGGATCATGCCATCTGCCAAGAGGAAAAGTTTTACTTTTACTTCTTCCTTTCCAATTTCGATGCCTATTTCTTTTTCTTGCCTAATTGTTCTGGAATATTGAATAACAATGATTACAGTAGGTATCCTTGTCTTGTTCCTGATCTTAAAGAGAAAGCTTTCAGTCTTTCACCATTGAGTATGATGTTAATTAGTTATGGGTTTTTCATATATGCCATTTATCATGTTAAAGAATTTTCTTTCTATTTCAAGTTTTCTAAGTGTTTTTATCAAGAAGCAGTGCTAGGGAGATGGGCATGATGGAGGCAGAATAAGGAGCTCCAAGAGACAGCTCATTCCACAGAGCAGTTAGCAATCACCCAGAGCTATCTAGGGCACCTGTTTGGGGGTCCCAGGAGACCAGAAGAGCATCCTGCAACATCCTTGAAAAAATGGAAGGAGGAGAAATCTCATCTGCAGTGAAGTAGCATGAGTAGAGCATTCCATGCCACAGAGGTCAGTATTCATCCTCCACTGGTGGCCGAAGCCACGTCAGAAGCTATTCTGGGGAAGCAGACTTGGCCCAGTGGTTAGGGCGTCCGTCTACCACATGGGAGGTCTGCGGTTCAAACCCCGGGCCTCCTTGACCCATGTGGAGCTGGCCCATGTGCAGAGCTGATGCGTGCAGGGAATGCCCTGCCACGCAGGGGTGTCCCCCGTGTAGGGGAGCTCCACGTGCAAGGGGTGCACCCCGTAAGGAGAGCTGCCCAGTGCGAAAGAAAGTGCAGCCTGCCTAAGAATGGCGCCACCCACACAGAGAGCCGACACAACAAGATGACGCAACAAAAAGAGACACAGATTCCTGCACCGCTGACAGCAACAGAAGTGGACAAAGAAACAAGATGCAACAAATAGAGACAGAGAACAGATAACCGGGGGGGGGGGGCGCGGAGAGAAATAAATAAGTAAATCTTTTTTTTTAAAAAAAAAAGCTATTCTATGGCTGGAGTTAGAAGATCCATTTCCAAAAAATGGGAAAGGAAGAGATGTTTAGCTGCTAATTTCAGCTACTGATTAGTAAATTTGGCTAGCTAAAATATAATCCTAAACACAACTAAAGTTTGAACCTATCCAAGTTGGAAAGTAGCCACCATTTTAACTCTGTCCTTGGCATGAGGGGAAGCAGGGCTGATTGAAACAGTGACAATAGGTACTGGCTTCTTTCCAATCAGATCAGACTGCAGCCTTAACCTAGGCTTCAGCCCCACCTCAGGCAGGGAAGAAGCTGGCAGACCTGCACAGACCTCTCCAGGTAACTGCAGGTGCTTTGGGCTCACACAGACTGAATAGTCAAGACAACTGTAGCTCCATCCCTGCCCCCAACCAGGATAGGAGGAGAGCTTTTCAGCCTTTCTGGGCAATGGCAGGTACTTTCAGCCTGCACAGAATGGACTGTTGGGCACCTGTGGATCCACCCCACTATCCTAATAGGACAGGAGGGAACTGATGTTTCCTCAGCCTCTCCAGGTAATGGCAGGTGCTTGGGCCTACAGGGACTGAACTGTTGGACATCACACTAAAGCCCAGAAAGGACAGTACTCCCTCAGCCTCTCAGAACAATGAAAGGCACATTCACCCCACATGGATTAGACAATCCATGTGGCAATCCAAGGGTCCATACCTTTCCACACCAAGGGAGGATGGGGGCTGGTACTACATCAGTCTACCTGGCAAACTGTGGCCATTTTGGACCCACATGGTATAGATTGTTGCCCACACTTACAGTTCTATCCCAGCCCCAGACAGAGGAGGAAGGGGTGTGAAGCTCCATTAGTCTCTCCAGGCAACTACAGATGGTCTTGACCAGCATGACTTGGGTTATTACACATGGCTATGGCTCTGTCCCTACCCCTGGCAGAGGACAAAGGTGGGAGAATCTTCATTGGGCAACTTAGGCAGCTTCAGTCTCCACAGTGTACAGTATCAACTACATCCTCAGCTCCTACTACACCAACAGCCAAGGAAGAAAGGGGAAGAAAACCCTAAACTGAAGAGAGAAACTGCACCCAGAATAAATACATCTAGTAAGCTAGATGCCAAGATACTAATAAAAAACTAAAATCCATACCAAGAAATGGGAAAATAAGGCCCAGTCAAAGGAATAAGATAAGCCTCCAGATGACATAAAGGAGTTGAGCCAATTAATCATGGAGAATCAAACAAATCTCCTTAATAAATCAATGAGATGACTAAAGAGATTAAGGATATCAAGAAGACATTCAGTGAGCACAAAGAATTTGAAACATACATAGAAAAATAGCAGATTTTATGGAAACGAAGTGTGCAATAAGTGAACTTAAAAATACACTGGACACATATAACAGATTTGAGGAGTCAGAAGAAAGGATCAGTGAACTGGAAGACATGGCCTCCAAAAGTGGACATATAATAGAACAGATGAAAATGGAAAAAATTGAACAGGGTCTCAGAATTAAATGACAGCAAGAGACATGCAAACATATGTGTCATGGGTGTCCCAGAAGGAGAAGAGAAAGGAAAGGGAGCAGAAAGAATATTTGAAGAAATAATGGTAGAAAATTTCCTACCCCTACTGAGGACATGGATAACCTTGTCCAAGAAGCACAACATGCTACCAAATAAATCCAAATAGACCAAATCCAAGCCACATACTAATCAGAATGTCAAATGCCAAAGACAAAGAGAGAATTCTGAGAGCAGCAAGAGAAAATCAATGTATAACATACAAGGGATACCCAATAAGATTGAGGGCTGATTTTTCATCAGAAACCATGGAAGCAAGAAGGCAGTGTATGATATATTTAAGATACTACAAGAGAAAACTACCAGCCAAGAATCTTATATTTGGCAAGATTGTCTTTCAAAAATGAGGGCAAGTTAAGAATACTCATAGATAAACAGTGTGGTGGGAAACTGGCTTACCTGTTCCTTATTATAAATGTTATACCTGGTCTATTGTAGATGTTGCAGTTGTTAGATGTTGCAGTTGTTCCTATTATTTTAGATGATGTTGCAGTTCTAATAGCAAATAGCTGCACGGGAGTTTCCAATAAATATGAGGTGGAAACTAGGGTCAAGACTCTCAGTTCCAGAAGCTGTGAGTCTCCTGGTTCCATCTTGATCTCCTCTCTTGTGTCTCTCTCTCTGTCCCCTTATTTCATAAAGTTCTGCGTTGTCTTCATTTTGAGTCAACCTATTGTGAGCTGATTGCAGCAACTGGCACCCAACAGGGGCATGAAGGGAAGAGGGATTGCCTCAAGCAAAACTAATGTTGGTGTAACATTTACAATAAGGAACAGGTAAGCCAGTTTCCCACAACAAAACAGAAACTGAGTTTATAACCAAAGTTTGTAAGCTTTGCAGGAAATACTAAAGGAGATGCTACAACCTGAAAAGAAAATACAGGAGAGAGAGGCTTGGAAGAGAGTCTAGAAATGAAGATTATATCAGCAAAAGAAACAAAGTCTCTGAAGAGTGGTGAAAATAAAATATGATAGATAAAACCCAAAAGTCAAAATGGGTGAAATAAGAACTGCCTTTACAGTAATAACATTGGATGTTAATGTAGTAAACTCTCTAATCAAAAGACACATACATGTCTACATAAAATAACATGACTTTAAAATGCTGTTTGACCTAAAGTAAGGGGGAAATGGAAAGGAGAAATGAGTTTATATGGCTACGAGTTTCTAAAAAAGAGTCTGGAGGCTGGCAGAAGGATTGCCCTCATGCACAACTGAGCAGAGTCAGAGAAATAGATAAAGCAGATACAACCCCCAGATATTGGTTCCTTTGAGGGCTAAAGAGACCCATGGGAGTTATGGTCATGGCCGATGGGGTTAACTACCAGGGCAGATGGCCCCTCTTTGGAAATGGTGTTTATGTGTGATGAATCTGGACTCAGATGGGATCTCCCTTCATAAGACTTTCATGCTAATGTGCTGGAGGTGCAGTTAATGTTGGGGTTTAAGATATATTTAGGGGATTTGAATCTCTGGACTGACAATGTGATAGCCAGGTCCTGAGCCTCAACAGACTCCAGCACCTACAATCTGATCTATTGGACTTACCACACTCAGCTAAGATGGAGTTGAAGAAGGACAACCACCACACCATGGAGCCTAGAGTGATTACAACTGAAAATGGGAGGATTGCATCCAGCATCCAGGTGGAATCTGAGCCTCCTCTTGACATAGAGGTGCAATGGACACAACCAATCCAATGTCCACATAGAAGAGGTGGCATTGGATTGGGAAAAGTGGACATGGTGGATGATGGGTATGGGGAAAGGCAGGAAGAGATGAGAGGTGGAGGCGTCTTTGGGACATGGAGCTGCCCTGGATGGTGCTTCAGAGGTAATCACCGGACATTGTAAATCCTCACAGGGCCCACTGGATGGAATGGAGGAGAGTATGGGCCATGATGTGGACCATTGACTATGAGGTGCAGAGGTACCCGGAGATGTACTTACCAAATCCAATGGATGTGTCATGATGATGGGAACGAGTGTTGTTGGGGGGGGGAGAGGGGGGGTAGGGGGTGGGGCTGAATGGGACCTCACATATATATTTTTAATGTAATATTATTACAAAGTCAATAAAAATAAATAAATCTAGAAAAAAAAAAAGACACATACAGGTGGAACGGATAAGAAAATATGAGCCATCTATATGTTGTCTACAAAGCACTCACCTTAGATCAAGGACACCAATAGACTGAAAGTGAAAGGCTGGAAAAAGATATTCCACACAGGCAGTAACAAAAAAAAAAAAAAGAAAAACCAAAAACCTGGAGTAGCTATACTTACGTCAGATGAAATAGACTTTAAAAGCAAAACTCTTATTAGAGACAATGGAGGTCATTATATTTCAATAAAGAGGCCAATTCACCCAGAAAAATAACAATCATAAATGTATACACAACTACCCAGGATGCGCCTAGATACATGAGGCAAACACTGGCAAAACTGAAGGGAGAAATAGATGTCTCTACAATAGTAGTTGGAGATTTCAATACATTTCTCTCACCATTGGATAGAACATCTGGGCAGAGGGTAAATAAAGGAATAGAGAGCTTAAATAGCATGATAAATGCACTAAACCTAATAGATATTTACAGAACATTGCACCCAAAAATAGGAGAATATACATTCTTATCAAGTGCTCATGGATCCTTCTAAAGATAGACCATATGTTGGGTCACAAAGCAGATCCCAATAAATTCAACAAGATCAAAATTATATAAAGCATTTTCTCTGATCATAGTGGAATAAAGTTGGAAATTAACAAGAGGTCAAAAAAGGAAAATTCACAAATATATGGAGATTAAACAACACACTCTTAAATAATCAAAAAAGAAATTGTGAGAAAAATCAATAAATACCTTGAGATGAATGAAAATGAAAACAACATATCAGAACCTATGGGATGAAATGAAGGCAGTGCTGAGAGGGAAATTTGTAGCTCTCAATGCTTACATTAAAAAAGAAGGAAGCTAAAATCAGTAACCAAACTACACAGCTGGAGGAATTATAAAAAGAACAGCACACTATTCCCAAAGCAAGTAAAGGGAATGAAATAACAAAGATCAGAGCAGAAATAAATGAAACTGAGAACCAAAAAGCAAATAGAATTAACAAAATGAAAGCTGCTTTTTTGAGATTAACAAAATTCACAAAGCCTTAGCTAGATTGACAAAGAAAAAGAGAAGATGCAAATAAATGAAATAAAAATGAAAATAGGGACATTACTACTGACCCCACAGAAATAAGAGAGATCATAAGAGGATATTATGAACAACTGTATGCCAACAAACTAGAAATGTAGAAAAAATGGAAAAATTCCTAGGAATGTACAAACAACCTACACTGACCTTAGAAGATCTAGAAGACCTCAGCAATCCAATCACAAGTAAAGAGATTAAAGCAGTCATTAACTCCCCAAAATGAAAAGCCCAGGATCAGATGGTCTCACAGTTGACTTCTACCAGGCATTCAAAGAAGATTTAATTTCAATCTTACTCTAATGTAGCCTGTGCATGAATTCAAGATTATCTAATTCTGTATCCAAGTGTGCCTAGTTACTAAAAAGCCAATTAAGTACTATAGACCCTATAGGCTTTAATTTTCAGAAAGGATGTAGACTGTATTCAAAGTTACATCCAGATGGAATGTGGGTAATATGTTAATTCAAGCTTACCTGGAGGGTGGGTGATATGTTAATTCAAGTTTACCTGGAATGTGAGAGATATGTTAATTCAAAACCTGTCTGGTACTCAGACAAACACTTAAAACTCTAAGAAACTAACAAAGAAAAGTCCTTTTTTCATAAAAGCATAGTTTGGCTCCCCCTTATCTACATCCTCTGTATAAAAGGGACCCAGAAATTCAGTTTGAGGTTTGGGTTTTTGGACAGGAGTCCCCGGGCCCAGCCGGTCATTAATAAATTTTTCCTTCTCAAGAATATTCCTGAATCCTGCCCTTCAACATGCGATCATTAAATCTCTCTGCTTCCACAACAACTCAAGCTCTTCCAAAAAACTGAACAAGAAGGAATGCTACCACTCTCATTCTATGAAGCTAATTTCACCCTAATACCAAATATTATGAAAAAGAAAAATTACAGACCCAATTCCATACTGAATGTGGATGCAAAAATCTTCAACAACATACTTGCTAATTGAATCCAACAACATATTAAAAGGATTATTCATCATAATCAAGTGGGTTTTATACCATGCATGCAAGGGTGGTTCAACACAAGAAAATCAATCAGCTTAACACACCACAATCAAAGAAGAAAAATCATATCCTTTTAATTGACATAGAAAAGCCATTGAACAAAATATAGTATCCTTTCTTGTAAAAATACTACAAAGGAGAGGAACTGAAGGAAACTTTCTCAACATGATAAAGGCAATATATGAAAAACCCACAGCTAACATTGTACTCAGTGGTGAAAGACTGCAAGCATCCCTGTTGAGATTAGGGACAAGACAAGAATGTCCAATGTTACCACTGGTGTTCAATATAGTAGTAGAGATTCTAGCTTGCACAATCAGCAAGAAAAAGACATAAAATGCATCCAAATCAGAAAGGAAGAAGTAAAACTTTTGCTATTCATAGATGATATGCTCCTATATATTGAAAGTCCCAAAAAATCTACAACAAAGCTGTTAGAACTAATAAATGATTTCATTAGAGTATCAGAATACAAGATCAATACACAAAACTCAGTGATGTTTCAATACATTAATAATGTGCACTCTGAAGAGGAAGTCAGGGAAAAAAATTCCATTTACAGTAGCGACTAAAAGAATCAAATATTTAGGAATAAACTTAACCAAGATGTAAAGCAATTGTATTCTGAAAACTACAATGCATTGCCAAAAGAAATAAAAAAGACCTAAATAATTGGAAGAACATTTTGTGCTCATGGATTGGAAGACTAAATATCATTAAGATGTCAGTCCTACCCAAATTGATATATTCAATGAAATCCCGATAAAATTCCACTAGCACTTTTTAAACAAATGGAAAACACAATTATCAATTTATTTGGAAGGGTAAGGGGCCCTGAATACCCAGAAACACCTTAAAAAAGAAAAGAAAATTTGGAGGACTTTCACTTTCTGACTTGAAATGATATTACCTAGCTACAGTGGTATTAATAAAAACAGCATGGTACTGGCATAAAGTTTGGCACATAGACCAATAAAACTGAATTGATGATTCAGAAGCAGACCCTTACATCTATGGTCAAGTGATTTTTTACAAGCCTGTCAAACCCATCCAGCTGAATAAGAAGTCTGTTCAACAAATGGGAGAACTGGATATCCATAGCCTAAAGAAAGAGCACCCCTATCTCACACCTTCTACAAAAATTAACTCAAAATGGATCAAAGATCTAAATGTAAAAGCCAGAGCCATAAAAGTCCTAGAAGAAAATGTAGGAAAATGTCTTCAACACCTGGTGGTACGTGGTGGGTTCATAAAACTTACAGCAAAAGCACGAGCAATGAAAGGAAACATGGATAAACGGGACCTCCTCAAATGTAAACATGTTTGTGATTCAAGGGACTTCATCAAGAAGGTGAAAAGGCAGCCCACTCAATGGGAGAAAATATTTGAAAACCACATATCCAATAAGGGTTTGATTTCCATTCTATATAAAAAGATCATACAACTCAACAATAAATGAGCAAGCAATCCAATTAAAAAATGGTCAAAAGACTTAGAAATTTCCCCAATGAGGATATATAAATGGTTAAAAAGCACAAGAAAAAATGTTAAATATCACTAGCTATTAGGGAAATGCAAATCAAAAGGTCAATATGATGTCATCTCACACCATGTAGGATGGCCATTACTAAATAAAACAAAACAATAAGTGCTGGAGATGATATGAAGAAATAGGAACACTCCTTCACTGTAGGTGGGATTGTAAAATGGTGCAGACAGTTTGGTGGTTCCTCAGGAAGCTAAATATAGAACTGCCATATGATCCAGCAGTTCCTCAACTAGGAATATATCCAGAAGGACTGAAAACTATAACACAAACAGACATCTGCACACCAATGTTCATAGTGGCGTTATTCACTATTGCTAAAAGACAGAAACAACACAAGTCCACCAACCAATATATGGATAAGCAAAATGTTGTATGTACATATGATGGAATACTGTGCTACAGTAAGAAGAAATGAAATTGGGACACATAAGATAACATGGATGAATCTTGAAGACATTATGCTAAGTGACATAAGCCAGACACAGAAGGATATATATTGCATGGTCTCATTAATACAAACTAAATATGAAAAATAAATGTATGGAGTGTGAACTCAGAGTATAGGTTATTAGGAAATAAAAGGGCTGTGCAAGAGTACTAATGCTTAATGTATGCAGAAGTTTTAATTAACTTGACTGTAAATGTGTAGAAATAGATACAATTGATAGTAACACATAATGAGTAGCAGCTGATTTATAAATGGGATTGTGGCAGAAAAGGGTAGTCTAGGAATGTAAACGTCAATTGAAAGAAAGCTAGAGAATAACCTAGAAACTAAATAACACAGTGACCCAGAGGTGGATAAGATTGTGGTTAATAGTACAAATGCAAGAATGTCCATCTGTGAACTAGAATAGACGTAGGTCATTATTGCAGGGTGGGGGAAATGTGGAGAAGATGGGAAAAATACAATAATGTAAACTATGGACTATATAGTAAGAGCATACTGTAATATTCTTGCATCAATGCCAACGACATACTGTGTTAATAGAGGGGCATGGAAAAATATGCCAAATGTACATTATGAACCATAGTTAGTGGTAATAGTCTGATGATATTATCTCATAATCTGTAACAAATTTTCCACAACAGTGTGGTGTGTTGGTGAAGGGCTGTTGTATAGGAATTCTACACATGTGCATGATTGTTTTGTAACTTCACAATATTGTAATTAAAATTTATTTCAAAAAAAGCAGTGCTTGATTTTATCAAATGCTTCTTCTGTGTCCATTGAGATAATCGTGGTTTACACCCTTCATTCTCTTCATATGGTATATTACATTAATTGATTTTCTGAAGTTAAACCACCCTTGTGTACCTGGGATAAATCCCTCTTGATCATGGTGTATTATGCTTTTAATGTGCTGTTGGATTTGCTAGTATCTGAGGATTTTTGCATCTATATTCATGAGAGATATTGGTCCCTAATTTTGTCTTCCTATGGTATCCTTGTTTGGTTTTAGTATGAGGGTGATGTTGGCCTTATAGAATGAATTAGGGAGTGTTCCCTCTTCAAGTTTGTGGAAGAGAGTTTTAGCAGAATTGATGTTAATTCTTGGAATTCTTGATAAAATTCCTTTATGCCAGCAGGTCCTGGGCTTTTCTTTGTTGGGAGGTTTTTGATGACTGATTCAATCTTTTTACTTATTATTGGTTTGTTGATGTCTTCTATTTCTTCTTCACTCCGTGTAGGTAGTTTGTTTCTAGGGATTTGTCCATTTCCTCTAAGTTATCAAATTTGTTAGTATGTTCATGGTACCCACTCATAGTCGTTTTTATTTCAGTGGGATTGATAGTAATGTCCCCCTTTTCATTTTTAGTTATTTGTGTCCTCCCTCCTTTTTTCTACATCATTCTAGCTAAAGGTTTGTCAATATTACTGACCTTATCAAGGAATTATCTTTCACTTTCTTGATTCTCTTTTTTTTTTCTCTACTTCATTTATCTTGAATTCTAATCTATATTTCCTTCATTCTGTTGGTTTGGGTTTAGTTTACTCTTCTTTTTCTGGTTCTTCTAGTTTTGATGTTAGGTCTCTAATTTGAAATCTTTCTTCTTTGATAATGTGAACATTTAGAGCTGTAAATTCTCCTCTCAGCACTGTATCCCATAAGTAATGGTAAGTTGTATGTTCATTTTCATTTGCCTAAAAATATTTCCTAATTTCCCTTATGAATTCCTCTTTAATCCATCGGTTGTTTGAGAACATTGTTGAATTTCCACATATATGTGAATTTTCCATTTCTTCCTCTGTTACTGTATTTTTAGCTTCATTCCATGTGGTCAGAGACAAAATACTGTATGATTTCAATATTTTTAAAATTTAGAGAGACATGTCTTGTGACCTAAGAAATGATCTTGAGAATGATTCCATGTGCACTTGAGAAGAAAGTGTATTCTATTTGTTGTTGAAGAAAGCATTCTATGAATGTCTGTTAGGTCTATTTGGTTTAGAGTATCATTCAAGTCTTATATTCCTTTATTGATCTTTTGTCTATTATGTTCTATCCACTTACTGAAAGTGGTGTATTAAAGTCTCCTACAATTAGTGTAAAACCATCAATTTCTCCCTTCAAATCTGTCAATATTTACTTCATGTATTTTGGGGCTCTGCTGTTAGGTACGTGTGTAATTGTCACATCTTCTTGTTGAATTGACCCCTTTATCAGTATATAATGATTGCCTTTGTCTTTCATAACTGTTTTTGACTTAGAGTCTATTTTATCTGATATTAATGTAGCTACCCCAGCTCTCTTCTGGTTACTAATTTCATGGTATATTCCCCTCCCCCCCATCCTTTCACTTTCAACCTACTTAGGTCTTTGAATTTAAAGTGAGTCTCTAAGGGACATCATCAGTTGGGTCATGTTTTTTTAAAAATCCATTTTGTCAATCTCTGCCTTTTGAATGGAGAGTTTATTCCATTTACATTTAAAGTCACTACTGGTAATGCAGGACTATCTCCTGCCATTTTGCTATTCTTTTTAAGTCTTATACCTTTTTTGTGCTTTAATTCTTCCTTTAATGCCTACTTCTATATTTACTTGATTTTTGTTATACCATATTGAGTGTTCTCATTTCTATCTGGATATATTTTATGTAAATTTCCTTATGGTTACAATGGGATTAAAATTTAACATCCACAATATATAACAATCATATTTGATTTGATACCAACTTGACTTCATTAGCAAACACACACTTTTCTATACTCCTTGTTCCCCAACCTTTTTTTTTTTTTTGTACTTGTTACCAATTATAGCTTTGTACATTGTCAAAAATCATAGATTTATTACTTCTTATGCATTTGCATTGAGCACCTGTAGGAAGTACGAAGTGGAGTTACATACCAAAATTAATACATTAGTACTGGCATTTATAATTTCCCAAATGGTTAACTTTACCATAGTTCTTTATTTCTTTATGTTGCCTTGAATCACTGCCTAGTGTCCTTTCCTTTCAGTCTGAAGCACTTCTTTCGGCTTCTTTGTAGGGCAGGTCTAGAGGTGATGAATTCCTTCAGTTTTTAAATATCTGAGAATGTCTTATTCTCTCCCTCATTTTTAAAGAAGTCTTTGGGATATAAAATTCTTGGCTGGTCATTGTTCTTTCAGCCTTTTAAGTATTTCAACCCACTGCTTTCTTGCCTTTGTGGTTTCTGGTGAGAAACGGTGTTCAATCTAATTGGGACTCTGTTGTACATAACATTGCTTTTCTCTTGCAACTTTTAGAACTATCTTCTTGCCTTTTGCATTTGACAGTTTAATCAGTATTTTTCTTAAAGTTTGTCTTGCTTGGTGTTTTCTGGGCTTCTTGGATGTGCATATTCATGTCTCTTGCTAAATTTGGAGTGTTTTCTGTCATTGCTTTTTAAAATACTCCTTTACCTTTCTCTCTGTTCTCCTTCCGAGACTTCCATGATGTGTATATTGATGCACTTGTTGGAGTCCTGGAGGTCTCTTAGGTTATTTTCACATTTTATAATTATTTTTCTTTCTGCTCCTCAATCTGACTGATTTTAATTGTCTTGTCTTTGAGTTTGCTAATTCTTTCATCTGTCAGTTCCAATCTGCTGTTGAAATCCTCCTGGGAATTTTTCATTTCAGTTATTGTGGTCTTCAACTTCAGTAGTTCTGTTTGGTTCCTTTTTAAAATTCCTATCTTTATTGAGATTCTCATATTGTCCATTTGTTGCTTCCCTGGTATCCTTTAGTTTTGTCTGTATTTTCCTTCATCTCCTTGAGCATACTGAAGTTCATTTTTTTAAACGATTAGTCTGTTGTAGCCACATTCTGGTCTTCTCTGTTGGTGTTTTATAGATTTGTATCCTCTTCCTCTGGATGAGCCGTTATTTCCTGTTTCTTTGTCTGTAATCTTTTGTTGCACAATGCACATTTTAATAGTTTTAAATGTTAACTCTGGGATTTATTCCTCAAAATACCTGGTTCTTGACTTTGTAATCAGCTGATGTTATGACAGATTTGGAGTGTCAGTTTTCCTAGGAGGAAGGTCTTCCCAAGGCAATTGCAAAGTGCAGCATCCTCCCTGTTTTTTCTGGGCTTGTGTCTTGTCCTGGGCTTGTGCTTGCTAGTGGCCTTAAGTATTCCCATTTATAGGCGTCTGAATGCCCCCTCTACTTTCTAGGAGACAGACCTTCTCCCTCTCTGAGGTGTTCCACTGCTGGATTAAAAACAAGTAAACCTTGTCCCAGGCCATCTGCTTTAGTTGTTTCTTTCCTTGTCTCAGCTGCTTTTGCCTGGAGGGCAAATTCTGGGAGGATGGGGGACTGAACACCAGGGAGGAGCCTCCTAAGTCATTTTTTCCCAGCAGGAACAAAGCCAGGAACCCACAAAGGAAGAGCAGACCTAGCTAATTGCCCCGGAAAGGGGCTAAGCAAGGGCTGGGAAGCGCACCAGGAGCTTCTTCCACAGCTCTCCACAGCTGTGCTTTCTTGATCTGCCCAGCAAAGGCAGCCCTTCAACTCCCCCCTGCAGCTTTGAGGAAATGTAGCATCTTTTATTCTCCTCTGCCACCTTCATCCAGGGTGGGTTGGAACAATGGCCAACCTCAGAGCTGGGCCCCCAGTATCTTAAGTTGCTAATCAAAAGACAGTCAATGGTTGGTCCATGCCCACCCCAGACCTCGGGAAAGTGGATTTTTTTGTGTCCTCTGGCACTAGCAAGCTATATCAGGGGTGGGATTGCAATGCTTCCTGCTGTGAGCAAAGGATGGGCCTATCCCCTGATGAAGAGAGCAATTTACTGTAGTTTACTAGCGTCTTCCTCCTGCTCTTCCCTGGACAATGTTCTATTGGACTTTTTTTTGAAATTATTTTGAAATAATTCTGGTGTTGGGACTGATTGCTGGAGGTTCCTACTCTGCTGTCTTCCCACAGTCCTCCACCCGTTGTTAATCTTCTTTGTAAAGTATAATCTGGCATTTCTTTCTGACCAAGTAAATTAGTAAACGTCAGTGCTGTACTTGAAAGTTCTTTTTTCCTTTTCCCATATTACAAAATGCTCATTATTGTGAACCTATTAGTTTCTTTGATATGTAGAATGGTCAAGGAAGTAATGGTGTCTAGGAATCTAATATTCCTAGCATTTCCTTCACAATTAAAATGGTTTTTAAAAAAACAGGATATAAAAGAGCCTAATGTGAAGTTCTTTGGAGAACTACTAGTTGAGGCACTAAATTAAACCAATGCAGTTAATCTCATTGTTCTTCAGCAAATGGTTTAGAAGACAGTAAAAAAGCTAGTGTTAATATTCATTGCAACCATTTAAGAAATATCCAAAACACTAATCGCATATAAATGACAACTTTCCCCCCTATTAACAGCTGTACACTCACCTAAGTCTTTTCTCTCCTTAGAATGGGCAGCCGAATCCATGTCTACCCAAACGGATCCCTGTTCATTGGCTCAGTAACAGAAAAGGATGGTGGTGACTACTTGTGTGTGGCAAGAAACAAAATGGGGGATGATCTGATACTGATGCATGTCAGCCTAAGACTGAAACCTGCCAAAATTGACCACAAGCAAAATTTTAAAAAGCAAGTCCTCTTTGGAAAAGAGTTTCAAGTTGATTGCAAAGCTTCTGGCTCCCCAGTGCCTGAGATATCTTGGAGTTTGCCTGATGGAACGGTGATAAACAATGCAATGCAAGCAGATGACAGCGGCCGTAGGACCCAAAGGTACACACTTTTTGACAATGGAACCTTATATTTCAACAAAGCTGGAATAGCAGAGGAAGGAGATTATACTTGCCATGCCCAGAACACCCTAGGGAAGGATGAAATGAAGGTCCATCTAACAGTCGTAACAGCTTCCCCACGGATAAGGCAGGGTTACAAGACCTACAGGAAAATCAAGGCTGGAGACACAGTCCTCTTTGACTGTGAAGTCACTGGGGAACCCAAACCAGAAATATTTTGGTTGCTGCCTTCCAACGATATGATTTCATTTTCCAATGACAGGTTCACATTTCATGCCAATGGGTCTTTGTCCATCAACAAAGTGAAACTGCTAGACTCTGGAGAGTATGTGTGTGTAGCCCAAAATCCCAGTGGGGATGACACCAAAAAGTACAAACTAGATGTTGTTGCCAAACCTCCACTGATAAACGGTCTGTATACAAACAAAACTGTCTTCAAAGCCACGGCTGTGAGGCACTCCAAGAAACACTTTGATTGTAGAGCTGAAGGTATTCCAACTCCTCAAGTCATGTGGATCATGCCAGACAATATTTTTCTCACAGCTCCATACTATGGAAGCAGAATCACAGTCCATAAAAATGGAACCTTGGAAATTAGGAATGTGAGGTTTTCAGATACAGCCGATTTTATCTGTGTGGCTCGCAATGAAGGAGGAGAGAGTGTGTTGGTGGTACAGTTAGAGGTACTGGAAATGCTGCGAAGACCGACATTCAGAAACCCATTTAATGAAAAAACAGTTGCCCAACTTGGAAAGCCCATAGCACTGAATTGCTCTGTTGATGGAAATCCACCACCTGAAATAATCTGGATTTTACCAAATGGCACACGATTTTCCAATGGACCACAAAATTCTCAGTATCTGATAGCAAGCAATGGTTCTTTTATCATTTATAAAACAACACGGGGTGATGCAGGAAAATACCGCTGTGCAGCAAGAAATAAAGTTGGCTATATTGAGAAATTAATCATATTGGAAATGGGCCAGAAGCCAGTTATTCTAACGTATGCCCTAGGGGTAGTAAAGAGTATCAGTGGAGAATCTCTATCATTGCATTGTGTATCTGATGGAAGCCCTAAACCAAGTATCAGATGGACTGTACCAAGTGGTTATATAATAGATGGGCCTCAGATCAATGGAAAGTACATATTGCATGAAAATGGCACCTTAGTCATTAAAGAAGCAACTGCTTATGACAGAGGAAATTATATTTGTAAGGCTCAAAACAGCGTTGGTCATGCACAGATTACTGTCCCAGTAATGATTGTAGCCTATGCTCCCCGAATTACAAACCGCCTGCCCAGGAGCATCTTCACAAGGACAGGAGCAGCTGTTCAGCTACACTGTATGGCCCTGGGAGTCCCCAAGCCAGAAATCACATGGGAGATGCCTGACCACTCCCTGCTTTCAACAGGAAGTAAAGGGAGGACACATGGAAGTGAGCTTCTTCACCCACAAGGTACCCTAGTCATTCAGAATCCTCAGACCTCAGATTCTGGGATATACAAATGCACAGCAAGGAATTCACTGGGTAGTGATTATGCAGCAACTTATATTCAAGTAATCTGACATGAAATAAAAACTGTTTGAACCAAGTCAACATCTGGACAGAGTTTATTTTTTGGAAGAAGTTTAATCAAAGGCAGCCATAGGCATGTAAATGAATTTGAATACATTTACAATATTAAATTTACAATGGACATGCAAAAAAGGACTTTAAACAAATTCTATATGAACTGATACTGATTTCTTTTTATGGATCACAAAACAAACTTTTAACTTAAGGCACTTTTATTTTGCCAACAGAGAACAATGAACAGTAGGAGAAAACTATCCACCATAAAATAATAAGTGGCTAATGTACCTGAATTCTTTAGTAAAGAATGGGTGTTTTCTTTAACTACCTAGTGTCCATCTTCTATCAATGTTACAAGCATGGCACCCAACAGAGACAATGGAAAAATTAGATTTGTGGTTTTATGGTCTTAATGTATAAATATTTTATAGTTGGTTTATAAACATTTTGTTAAAACCTGCAGAAAATAAGCACTGAATTGTGTTATGATTCACCATTTGTTTACACTGAATTTTCACTGATGGGGAATACAAAAGTTTTAACTGCATTTAAAAATAAATGCAATCTAACCTTTTCACATGTAAAAATGCAACTCGATGGTACCACATCATAAAATGTGAAAATGGGGTTGATTATATCTTTGCCCAAATACACCCATTAAAAAGGTTTTTAAAATACAATGAAACTTCTTCAACTTTAAAATCTAGTTCAGGCACCCTTTGTTTGGAGCTGTTTATATGGAAAATTTTCTGAGGAGAAACCATTGCTTTACCAACACTTGAAATTATTAGCTGATAGTTCTTTGTGAGAGAAAAAATGTGTGGCAGGGCTTAGATCAATCACATAGAATGAGGTTTCACTGTCATTAAAATCTGATCAACCCTACATAAAATGTTGCTTTTTGTAATTCACTCAATTTATATTACATACTTAATTCAACCTGAATTAATTTGGGGGACATTATATGATTCATCTTTTAAATTCTGGAGGCTAGGATTTTCCATATTCAAATATGTGCCCATTATTTAAGATTTATGGGAACCTTAGCAAGTGGGGAAAAAAAGGAAATGCCACAGGTCTAGTTCAGTACACAAGACTGAAAGCTAAGTTAGCCCCTGCCAATTATTTGAGACATGGGGAAAGCTTCCTCCCCTGTGTTTTCATCATACCAATTTTCAGCTAGCCCTACCTAAGAGACCTGATTGCTACTAATCTCTGATGTTGGCACCAGAGGGGCTGCCAGAGGTCAAAGGATATGTATTCTAACAGTGAATTTGCCTCTACTTCCTGGCCTAGAGGAGTAAATAAAATGACAAATGCAACTCTATCAGGAAAGAGCCTAAAGGCATGATGAAGAAGGGCTTCCTACATCCAGGAATTGTGATAAATACGCTCAACTCCATTAGACTCTCAGATCCTAGCTCTAAAGGAAGCTGGGATCTTCATCTTATCCTAAAATAATTTCCTCTGTCTTACCAAGCGAATAATCAGGTTCTGCCATAGGAGAGGGCTTTCCCTTGTGATCATTTTAATGCAATCTAATGAATTTTCTAGAAAAGGAAAAAAGAAATCTCTCAGAATAGAAGATTAAATGGGGGGAAATATAAGACTAAAGTAAAATTCCAGTTGCTTTCTTGATAATGCACAGGGGAAAACCAGCTCTAGGTTTTCCTTGGCATTCCACAGGATCTTGGAATTATAGGGTCTTACCATGAATTAGCTTCCTCACTTAAAAAAGTGGACATGAATTTTTTTTTAAAAAAAGCATACCCCATAACTTCATGTGCAAAATGATTAATAAATTAACTTCTGCAAAATATAAAGTGCATACAAATGCTATGCTATTATAACACTCATTCTTGAAACAGTATTACTGCTGTTTGCAATATTGAGCTACAAAAATATATGGTTCCAACTGAAAAATGGCATTTTAAATACCAGTAATTCTTGGAAAAGGGGAAAAAACAAAAACAGGACATGACTCACTAGGCACAACATTCACATTTCAGTTGTTTTGCCAATGCAGTCATTATATGGATATATGACTTTGAAAACAAAATAACTTCATGAACTCTAAGTATGATGAGAGAGAGAGAGAAATCTGTTATACAAAACTAGCTGAAATGTAAAGATTCATCTTCTGAAAGCAGATAGCATATGTTAATTTAGTGAAAAGAACGGTCTTTAATGTTTTGGCAAAGTCTTTTCCAGCCCAGAGTAAACACAAAATGAGCAGGCTGGAGTGAAAGATTTTCACAGTGTACAAAGCAGTTCACGTGGATGTTGCCACAGCAAAGTAAGCTGACGTGTATTTGAGGTCATTTGCATGAGTCAAAATTTGCAATGAGTAACTCACCTAGGAAGATATAAATTTATATAATGATTTGCAAAAAAAGAAATTGTCTACTAAAGTTGTACTAGCTACATTTTAAAAAGTAATTTTACATAGTTTGCTCATTATAGACAAATCTATTCACAGTATGCTTGACTAGATTATATGGAAAACTATATGGCAAAAGAAAATGAATTAATACAGAACATGGGAAAATATCCCCCACATGTTTTTAAATGCCCTGCAATTTTCACATTCAAAATTTTATGCATCTAAATCTAAAAAAATATTATATGGAATACTCTTAAGTTACACAAACTGATAATAATTTACTTATTTTTACTCTAATAGGAGCAAATTACCACATACTTGAACAAAGTTAAAATAGTTACTATTTCTTTATAATAAATTTGATTATAATTTACTTGTGCTTTTTGCACCAATTTATAAATACAGTATATGCAATACACAACCAAGACTGACACCGACATTTAATAATTAAATTCAAAATAGCAAATACTTACCATACAAAATAAACAGCAAATACACCTTATATGAAAACCAGAGCCTTCTGGACTTTGGAGGCCAGATTCTCTGAAAACCATGTCAAGTTTGAGTGCTGTGGAATCTCAAGCCAGCTGTGAGACTTTTTTTCTCTCAAGTTGGCAAAAGGTTCAGGAGAACCAAAACTGGAGTCAACTTTTTGCCAAACCTAGCAATAAATGGTTGGGACAATTCCACTGTGATTCGTTCAGGATTTTAAAATTTATATTTTGTACCTTCACAAAGACTCTGGTCAAATATTTTGCCTCTGAAAGCACACTAGAGTACGGTTACTTCTAACGGGCTTCTACACATCTGAGAGTGGCTCCCACAGAAACCCTGGGGAGTTTAAAAGCACTAAGCAAGAATCTGTTTCAGCACCTTTTGACCACAATGAAAGCCAACAAAATCCTACTTAAATAAGAAAGTATATAATGTGCTTATGAAATTACAAACATTTCAAATTAAGGTGATGCAAATTAATGTCCATATCATCATCAAAGGCGAGTATAGAATAAATGGGTCAACTTTGCCAAAGTCCCACAGTCAACATCTGACATGCCTTTCAAATCAGTAGTTTGGTCCGGCACAGTTTGGGGAAAAAAAACCAACAATCATCATCATTAATTAATACACAAATATTTTAAATCCACCATAATTCATTCTTTCTGTAAATATGAAATTCAAAAAAGCACCAATTTCAAAAAGTCTGCTACCAAACTCTTCCTGTAGTAGGAATGCAGTTGATGCCACATTATTAAACCTACTTTAAAGGTATGTGCAACAAATCCAAACCACAGCTTCCCCTTTGCTTTTTTGTTAAAACACCTTCATATGAAATGTAACATAAAATATAGGAAAACTTCAACGAAATGAAAGCGCAAACGGACATTTCTAAGGATGACTAATGCATTAAATCTGATTTTCTGTTTTTCAGTGCAAACATAAAACTTCTTGTCTTCCCTCTTCCAGATTCAGAAGTGTGAAGGATGCCCATAGGGAGTTACTCCTTGTTGTGGCTGGTTACCTAAAGAGAAAAAATAAATTCAAATGAAATTACAGATTTAAAATTATGCCCATAGGTACTATCGTGATACCCTCTTTTCACTGCTTTCAGCCCCAGCCTGTGGAACAGGGGAACACACTGACTGGCTAGGAATACTGGGAGACGCAAGGGACGGGCGCCAATCACGGCCACTGAATTCACACCACGGGGGCCTGCTCCACATCACACTCACACTCTGCCAGCACAGGGCCTGGGGACTGGGTTAGGCTGCTCATCCGAAGTTTCCACATAGGGACTAAGAACTCACTACTAACACACAAAAGAACTAGAAGTTTCATAAGACACTGAGAGCTTTCAAAACATTTATAAAAGCAAGGCAGCAATTGTGCTTTAACACAAAAATGATCA
The DNA here is from genome assembly GCF_030445035.2 of Dasypus novemcinctus. Classification (NCBI taxonomy): domain Eukaryota; kingdom Metazoa; phylum Chordata; class Mammalia; order Cingulata; family Dasypodidae; genus Dasypus; species Dasypus novemcinctus. Next base: position 21,198,905 of record NC_080676.1, on the reverse strand, counting down.
CAGTTGAGAGAGAAATATAGAATGTTTTTCTATTACCCACCTTGGGTCTGTTCTGCAAAAGGGTGTGGGTGTGTGAAGGCAGATGCTGTGTGTCTATATGTGCACTGAATCAAGTGTGTGTATGCAAATATGCCCACATTCCTGTGCGTGCACACACACACAGAATAAATAAAAAACAAACCAACACACAACGAAAAAAACTACACAGGCTTAGACTAAGAGTTACCACTTGCACAGCTCCAGCAGGACTTCTCAAAACCATTATATTTGCCTGGAATACGATGTAAAGGGAGTCCTCTGCAGTTGTATAGTGAGGAGCTCAACTTGGTAGTCACTACTCAGGAAAGGAAGTTGGAATAACTACTATTATCAGGCAGCAGAGTATATATTGTGTTTTAGAGGTAGGCTCTCAAGGAGATGGTCTGAGTTCATATCTCAGCTTTGCCTCTTACTGTCAGCCCTGTTCTTCAGTTGCCTCCTCATCCATAAAATGGAAACAGCAGTAATACCTAACCTCTTAGGATGGTTTAAGAATTAAGAGAATTGATGCATATGAAGTCACCGTGCCTGAATCTAAGTAAGTGCTCTATAAAAGGTAGACAGGAAACGAGTAGAGATATGTTCTCCAAATTGAAATCATAGGTAAATATTTCTAAATATTAGGAAAAATTTCAAAATATAACCTGCTACCTCTGCCTCAAAATTATATGCCCTCTTTAGCCATGCAAGAATATGAACTCTGGAATTAATGAAATAAAATTTAAATTATACAAATGTGCTAAATAGACTATACCTCTTAAACAGTACTTGGGAAAGATGATTGATTTACATGATTTAAAACTGCAATTAGATGAGGCTGGAAGAGCTAAATACTTGAAAGAAAGGGAAAGAAAAACGACCTTGGGGTCTATAGTTGTGGAGACATCACGGTATAAGAGGTGCGTTCACTTTGCCAGGGCACCAACAGTGACAGCACCCACACAGCAAATCAAGACTAAAACCAAGCTGACCCTTTTCCTTACAACATCAGCAGATTACCAGATCCGTACCACTAACTGCATCACTAGCTGATCTTTACTCTGTACCTCAGAAGCACATAATCTAAGACCCAGAGAATTTGCCCACCTCACACCTCACTGCAGAGATGGAAAAACTCGATGATGGTGGATCTGCATCAGAACTTTGCTCTCTTAAAAAAAAAAAAAAAGAACTTTGCTCTCTTAACTTGCAGGCTAATATTCTTTGCTTCACAGGGGGCTCCCTCCCATTTCGACAGGAATTTCCGGTCCTGTGGCTATTTGATTCACTACTGGCATTGAGATGACAGAGGATGAAATGGGCTGCAGGTAGCTGCTCTAGAGAGGCAGGCCAACCTGAGAGGGTTCCAGAGGGCAGCACACCTGCATAGGAAGCACAATTAGCGGTGAGAAAACACTGCCCTGCCATGTTGCCTGTGTTGTTACAGGGTTTGATTTCTCCAAAATATTCTCTGGTAGGGAAGGGTGGGGCAGTGTCAAGAGCAGTGACAGTCTTAGTGCTGGCCTCTCTATATTTATAGACGTTTGGGCTGCCCCCTGTTTATGAAAAGGATACCTGCAATTCCACAAGGGGTCCCTAAAGGAAAAAAAAAACATTTCCAGACTTCAAGAAAAAAAAAAATTGTGGCTCTTCCAGGAAAGGAAGCATTCAAACTAAAAGCAACACAAAAACAAAAGCAAAACACCCTGGAACAAACTGAAGATTAAAAAGGTACTAAGAAACATGGTACAGTTTTTCAGGAGCCACTGCTTGTGTTTTGCTTGATTGTCTCTTTGCTTTTAATTTCCTGGTAGCCGTCTGCTCCATGGCAGACAGGAGTACTTACTAGAAAGCTGTTTCTGGAGCTGCCGCACCAAGGCGGCTGTCTGCTGCTGCTGCTGGGTCTGCTGCAAGCCTTGCCTGGGAAACTGCAATTGCAACGGGAGAAAGGATGGAAATCAGCCCACATGCCAATCACAGACAAGAACAAAGTCTAAACCCTGGGGTCAATGAGTCTGTAATGCACTTTTTTTGTTTTTTAAGGAGGTACCGGGGATTGAACCCGGGACCTTGTACATACGAAGCAGGCACTCAACCACGGAGCTCTACCCACTGCCCTTTTGAATACTTTTAACGTAATGTACCTTTAAATGTGAAGGTGCGATGATCAGGGTGTGCGCAAGACTTTTCATTCACACTTAGGTGGCAAGCATTTCTGTGAGGAGCCTTAAGGAGTTCACACTCCAGAGGTTTCCCAGTGGTTATCTCTGGCTTTACCCATTCGCTCATTAATGTCACGATATTATAAATAACTCTCATTGGCAAAATGAAAGTTCTCTGCTTGGAAGATTTGTTCAGGCACTACAGGCCTGGGCTTGCATGAAGGGGGAAAGTAAAGCTGGTGAGGCAGAGAAGCACCCTAGAGCTAGGACTCATGTGGGACCATGCCCTCCCTCTCGGGGGATCCGGCTGCCTATCCATTAGGAGGTCGGCTAATCCCACCAGAGCAAATCCTACAAGGACCAAGTCAGGGCCGAGGCACGTGAGGCACCCAGGGTGCCAACTCGACGAAGGTACTCGTTCTCAGGGCTGTGCAAGTGCAGGGTCGGTAGGCAGAAGCAGGACCGGACCGAGGCACAAAGTGGGGGCTCTAGTTATAGCCATTTGAAGAATAGTGTTGGTCATTAAAGAGAAAAAATATATATCACTATTTGGCAGAAGCAAAATTATTTTTGATTAGAATCGTCTGCAGTACTGATTGACTTTTTTTCCTTAACTTTCTCATTTCAAACTGTCACTCTTCCATTTTTCTTTCTTCCCATCTCCTTCCCCACCCCACCCCGCTTCTACCAGCCTTATTGCTGCAACAAAGGGAGTGTTCTGATATAAGACTATCTTGGCCATAAAAACATCAGAACTGCACTATTTCCTATTTGCCTTTACAGGCCCCCCCTCTACTCTGCTTTGTGCATGCGAGGCTGGCCTGTTCAGAAGGCACAACCGGCCGGTGTACTTGCTTTCCGACTCCTACCAGGGGGAGGAGAGGAGCAGAATGAGATGGTAAAGAGAAGTGGAACGCTTTACTTTGTTTTGTTTTTGCTAAGTCTCCCCTATAATGAGGCTCTCCTGGTTGACCACATCCCCCTTTGGGGAGACCTGAGCTCCTCTCAGGCAACTTCTCCATTCATTTCTCTCCCACTTCTTGCCCCACTGGGCCTAGGGGTGGTAACTGTTGCCAGCCCTGGGTGCTTCATCATCCCTAGCCAGTTTCTCTTAGCCCTAGCCACACTTTTGTAAATAGTCTCTTGACTAGATTCCTCAATTACCCAGTAGGAGTGCATTACCTATTTCTTCAGGGCTTGTCAATATTGCCTAAAATAGCCCAGGAACATAGGTAGGCTTCCAGACTTAACAAATGAAAATACAAAATGCTCAGATAAATTGTAATTTCAGATAAACAACATTTTTTTTTGTAAATGACTATTCCAAACATTAAAGGTGACAAATATTGTACTTACTATAAAAATGTCCCATGCAATATTTGAGACATACTAATACTAAAAAAATTACTAGTTGTTTGTCTGAAATTCTAATTCAACTAGTAGTCCTATAATTTATCTGGCATTCCCAATTATAAGGCATCACTGATTTGATTCCTTTAAAACTGAACATGGCACCTGGCTCAACTATTTCTTTCCCTCTAGACCATAAGCAACTTAAGGACGAAGATTTAGGCTTATCTAGCGCTGAATACCTCGTGCCCAGCAGAGCAGGCATACAGTAGGTGCTCAGCAGTTATGGAATTTCCATTTTCAGAGGGTTTTTAATTTTGGAAACAAATATAAGGGACTGTGAACTTTTACTGCTATTATTCTCATTTTACAGATGAGGAAACTGAGGCTTAGAGGGGTTAAGTGACCTGTCCACAACCCCTACTAAGTACTGGGGCTGGGATTCAAGTAAGTATTCTGGATCCAGAGTCCATGACCTTAACCACTATCCAAACTTTAATTGAAAATATTAGTGGTTGGCTGCAAAGATGTCTAATCTTAAATCATTAGCTGGTTAACTAGCATATTGGGATACACATTTCATAAGTATATAAGATTTGTTCATTTAACAAATACATAGATGCCTTCTTTATAGTCATTTAGGCTCCTTCAAAGAATAATTCAAAGAATGCAGTGTACTAAGATTCTGAGTAGCCCAGGAAGTAACTAGGCACCTGGGAAATTCCCGTGTGTATATATATGTGTGTTGGGAAGTGGGGGTGGAGGGGGTGGTCTGCTAGGTGGCCCTAAGAGGCAGTACATATTCAGAAGTTCTCAAAGTATCATCTACATACCTCCAGGGGGCCCCTGAGACTTTCTGTGTGCCTGCAAGGCCAAAACTATTTTCATGATAATTCCAAGACATTATTTGCTTTTGTCACGCTCATTCTTGCATTTAAGAGCAGTTTTCCTGAGACTACATGACATGTGATGTTACAACAATCTGAACCTCTTCCATGAATTTGGACATTAAAGAAATTTGCAAAAATTGCAAAATGATGTCATTCTTCTCACTAGTTTTTTACTTTGAAAAAAAAAAGCTATTTTCATAAAAAACATGTAATTTATGGAAATGTAACGAGTTCATGTTAAAATACATTACTAAATATTTTAATATTTCTGTTTTGATTTCTAATATAGTACATAATTTTTTAAAGTGAAGTGGTTCTGAGCCCAAGATGTTTGAGAACAGTTTTGTTAGGCTGACCAGAAGGAAGTAGTAGAACCAGTCTGACTGTTCTACGGTCTTCTCAGTTGCTGTGTTTTATGGCATCTGTTTCCTCTGAAGGTCACCCTGATGCTTATTTTAACTTGCTTTCACATGTATACGAACACAAACAGGTAAGAGACCCCACATGCAATTTCCTTGAGCACGAACCAACACCGGAAGAGGGAGGACAACAGACTTCCCCATATAAACCTCACTGCTGGGCATTTCAAATCAAGTCACTGAACAACTATAAAGAAGTGGACCTTGTACATAGCTGAGGGAGCATAAAACTATGGACCCTGTACAAGGCTGAAGGAGCATAATGCTATCAAGGGAATTTAAAGAATCACCCTCTTAGCACTGCTCCCCAGACTTCCTGAATTAGAAGTTCTGGGAGAAAATGAGCCATTTGTAAATGGCTCTCCCATGTGGTTCTTATGCTTGGCTAGACTTGGGAATCGTCACTGTAATGGGAATCTGATCTTAATTTACCAAAACTGGGCAATAAATAGGTACACTGAGGTTTAACAGAGGACCAAAAAGCCACAATCTGTGTATGTTGAATGCTGAATGTGATAAATGAAGATTCTTCAGGAATATATTCATACAAGGGATGAGCATGGTTTCTCTCACATCTGTGTCTTTGCAGATGTCATTCCCTCTTCCTAGAATACACATCTTCTCACTCATCCCAACCCATACTCCTGTAAAAATCTACCCATTCTTCATGGATGGGCTCAAGTAATCACCTACTTCCGCAGGCATTTAAAGAATTAACCATTTAGCCATATGGAAAGGATTACAGGTGGCTCCCTACCTCACACCATATACAAGAATTATTCAGAATGGATCAAATACCTAAATTTAAGAACTAAAACTATAAAACTCCTTAAAGAATACATAGGGAAACATCTTTAGGACCTGTGTTAGGTGGTGGTTTCTCAGACCTTACACCAAAAGTACAAAAGAAAAAAAGAAACAAAAGAAAAGTAGATAAGTGGAACGTCATCAAAATCAAAAACTTGAGCACCAGAGGACTTCAACATGAAAGAAAAAAAAAAAGACAACTTACGAAATGGGAGAAAATACTTGGAAACCATGTGTCTGATAAAGGTTTAATATCCAGAATTTATAAAGAACTTCTACAACTCAACTACAGAGAGACATATAACCCAATTTTTAAAAACGGGCAAAAGACTTGATGAATAGATCTTCAAACAAGATATACAGACGACCAAAAAGATGCTCAACATCATTAGCCATTAGGTGAATAAAAATCAAAGCCACAATGAGATGTTATTTCACACCCACGAGAATGGGTTAAAAAAGTGGAATATATGGAGTACTGTAGAGGATGTACAGAAATAGGAACATATACATTGTTGGTGGGAAGGTAACTCAGGACAGCCACTGTGGAACTTGTGGCAATTCCTCAGAGAGTTAGGTATAGAATTATCATATGACCTAGTGTAGCAGTTTGAGTTGTTTGTGGACCCCAGAAAATCCTGTTCTTAAAGCTGTTCCATTCTGTTCATGCAAACCTATGGTGCGTGGGATATTTTGATTAAGTCACTGCAGTTAAGGGCCTCTGCTTAGTGTGTGTGATCATGGGGTCCTTAACAGTCTTGCTGGAGTCCTTCATAAATGAAGGAATAAAAAGCCACAGATACAAGAAAAAGCCGCAGAGACAGAGAGGAGCCCAGAAGCTGATATCAATGAACACAGAAGCTGAGAGGAAGCCACTTTGGCAGCCAGAAGCTGTAAGCAACGAGGCTCAGAGGAGAGGGAAGAGACCGGTGAGGGACTTTCCAGTGGGGGGAATTCCCACAGATACTGCCATGTTCCTGATCACCCACAGCTGCAGCTTGGGGAAAGAGCATCTCCTGATGATGCCCCGATTTGGACACTCTCACCGCCTCAGAACTATATGCTTTTAATTAATAAATCCCCATTCTAAAAGCTGGCCCATTTCCAGTATATTGCTCCCAGCAGCCTTTAGCAAGCCAGAACGCCCAGCAAACCCACTTCTAGGTAACTCCCCACAAGAATTGAAAGCAGGGAACCAAACAGACATGTGCACACCGATGTTCATAGCAGCATTACTCACAATTACCAAAAGGTAGGAGCAACCGAAGTGTTCACCAACCAGTGAATGTATAAACAAAATGTGGTGTATACACACAATGGAATATTATTCAGCTATAAAAAGGAAAGAAATTCTGATGCATGCTATGACATGGAAGAACCTTGAAGATTTCATGTTGAATGAAATAAGCCAGGCACAAAGAGACAAATACAGGATGATCTCTCTTATATGAAATAAGAATAATATGCATATTCATGAAGTCAGAGACTAAATATAAGTTATCAGGTGCCAAGTGGGGAAAGGGAATGGGAAGTAATGTTTAATTGGTAGGGAGCTTCTGTTTAAGACTGTTTTAGTTTGCTAGAAACTGCTGGGAGCAATATATCAGAAATGGGTTGACTTTTATAACGGGAAATTTTTAGGTTAAAAGCTTATAGTCCTGAGGCTGAGAAAATTCCCAAATTAAGGCATCATCAGAGATGCTGTCTCACCGAAGTTTGGCTGCTGGCGATCCTGAACTCCTCTCTCAGATGGCAAGGCACATGGAGGCATCTGCTTCTCTTTTGGGGCTCACTGCTTCAGGATCTGGCTGCTCCATCTGTGGCTTCCTTTCACTGAGCTCCTGGCTTCCTTCTCTCCATCTCTGCTGCTTTGTCTCTGTGTCTATTTCAGTCTTCTGTTTATAAAGGATTCCAGCAAGAGGACCAAGATCCACATCAGGTCATGCCTCCCTGAAGTAACCCAATAAAGGCCCCCCAGCTGAATCCAATCCAATCAAAGGGCTCCATACCCACAGGAATGGATTAGCTTCAAGAACATGATCTTTTCTGGGATCCACAGCAAGCTTCAAATTGTCACAGGGGTGATGAAAAAGTTTTGGCAATGGACGATGGGGATGGAGGTACAACTTTGATTATGTAATTAACACCACTGAATTGCATATTTGAAAAGGGGAAAAAAAGAGAAATTTTAAGTTATATATAAGTTATCACCCTCCCCCAATCAATATAACTGCACAACACAATGTAAATAGCATGCTAAAGTTACTAGCATTATTATAGTTCATTGATTCATGCATTGTAACAAAGGCACCACACTAATGCCAAATGTTAATAATAGGGAAAACTGTGTTAATAATAAGGAAATCTGAGAGAGAGAGGTATATGGGAACTCTGTACTTCCTGAATGATGTTTCTATAAGCCTACAATGCTTTAATAAAATAAATAGAAGGCTAATCATTTTTTTGGCATGTTTAATCCTGTGGAGATGCCTCTATTACCAAACATACGCATGACACCGTTTCTCTAACTCCAGGATTTCGGGTTTTCTTGATCTGCAGCTGTGCCATTATCTTGTTGCAAACATAGAGCATGGAGCTCAGTAAATGTCAGTTAAGTAAAATTGTCAGTAAGCACCATTATCTGCTAAACTTAAAAAACATATATATATTTTGGGGAAGCGGCTGTGGCTCAATCAGCTGGGCTCTGGTCTACTATATAGGAGGCTCTGGGTTCATGTCCCAGGGCTTCCTTGTGAAGGCAAGCTGGCCTGCACCTGTGGAGAACTGATAGCCCATGCCCGCGAAGAGCTGGTGCAGCAAGATGACGCAACAAAGGGAAACAAGCAGACACAGAAGAACATGCAGAGAATGGACACAGAGAACAGATTGAAAGCAAGCCGCAAAAGGGAGATGGGGGGGATAAATTAAAAATAAAAACCTTAAAAAAAAGAAAAGTATTTTGACTGATTCCTAAATCCCTATTTTGACAGCATACATTTCTTTGTGAACATTTAATTTTTCACCATCATCACAGGGACAAAAAAATATATTACTAACTAGTGAGTTCTATTTATATAAATGATGTAGAATCACCTTTTGTCTCAGAAAAGCAAAGTATCTGGGTTGACTTGCTCTTTCAGCAGAACACTGACTAAATCAGCACCAAGACCTTCAAGCTAACTCACATAGGGTTTAACATCTCACCTTCAGAATTTTTTCCTTTTCTTATGGATAATGTATGAACTTTATATTTTGCCATTGCTATAATATTTAACAAATGAATCATTCAACAAACATTTATGAAAGTCTAGAACTTTTCTAAATTTCAGGGAAACCAAACTGAGTTAAAAAAAAAAAAATTCCCTGCCCTCAAGGACAGTCCCTGCTCCAGTTCTAGCTATTCCTGTGAGAAAAAAAGAACAAAAGCATAGAGGTAGTCTGTATCTTAGAACTGCGTTGTCAACTGTCAGATTCCATAGACAGTAGCGGGTTCGTCCGATGACTAAAACACAAACCTTAATCTGCACAATCTCAAGCAATAATATATGGGCCCCCCTGCTGAGTATCCGAAAAAAATTACATACTCAGCTGCACTCATACCTACAGAGGGTAGCACGTTCAGAAGAGCACTAGTAGAACAGAATCACAGAATAGATGATACATTTCAGAGTATTTATTGTGCTTTTACTTTCATGTTAACTAGGAGCTTTCACAGTCAGTTTTTTAAACTGATCTGCACACAATGTTTTATTTTTAAAAAACAGCAAATGTATTGGCTATATTATGAGAAATATCGCTAGAACATCTCCCTTAACCTCCTGTAAATATTAATTCTAATTTTCCTTCTCAAAAGAGAAAAAAAAATCCTAACTCCAAATTCATGCAAAGGAAGGCAATTCAATAAAGGTCTCTGGATCTAATTTCTTCCGCTTCTGAATTCCAGAAGCATACTGAATATTTTCTCAATTTCTCTGAGTGGGATATATGAATTCCTCTAGGAAAACTATAAAATTCCACGTGATCTTTGACTAAAAGTTAAAGCAATTGCTTAATATTGGTGCCATATGCAATATTTTTAAAAGGCAAATTAAATTATTCAGTGTAATATGAAACTGATGCAAGTATCAGCTAAATTAAAAAGCGAACTTTTTGAAGCTCTCCGTTAGGATATTTTCCAGGTGACCCCACAGCTTGAGTTTAAGATGAAAAGAAATGAAACAGCAGGATGGTGTGACATTTTCTTAAAAGTTGGACGTAAAAGACCATGGTCTGTTTTACATATTTAACCATAACAACTCATAAGCTTTAAACAATATTTTTCAAGACTAAAAATTAAGTTTAAAAACTAGAGATGCCAAATATATTTTCTCAGCACGGGCATCCAGTCTTTACTTCCAAATGTTCTTCCTCACAGAAGACAAGTGACTTGAGCCAGCCGAGGGCAACACAGGAATCGATACTAAGCAGAAACCAGATTTAACTAGTAAGGAAGGACTTTTTCTACTTTCACTTTACTGCTCTTTTTACAGAAAAGTTCTGTTTTCTGATGATGCAGTGGTTTGAATAAGCATTAACTTCTATTCTACATTTGTGCTGACCCCTTGATACACTTAAAATGGCAACATGGGCTTTACAATCATTGTTCTGTCTGTCGCTGCTGACAGTCACCTGGAATAGACCAGAAGCCAAAAAAGCAGCAAATCGAATCCTGCTGTGCCCCAAGGTCCACCACATTCGACCTCATTCACCAAGCCTTCCCAAATCTCTCTTATCCTTCTTGACCTCTCTTCCTATCAAAATCCAGGAACCACGCACAACCTGCCATGTGCAGTGCTGCCGTTCAACTGTTTCTTATGACAATTAAGTCATCCAGGAGTAGGAACCCACTATTGCTATTTCACTGGCATGCTTCAGAGCATCTCGCAGGGTGCAGGTCTCTGCTTACATACTGAACAAGCAATTGTTGAATTGTGCATGTCACCAGAGAGTGGTAAGACAAAGCACAGGGACGGCTGGGCTGTGTGACCGTGGCCGCTTCTCCCCTGATACCGCAAGAAAAGTCCAAATGAGTCAGAGCTGCCTGCTCTTTAATAGACAGCTTACCACTCCCACTCTTCTCCAGCAAAGAAAGAAACTGAAAGGAGAACAATGGTCAGTAACAAAAGTCAGATTTGTTGGAGATGTCTAAAATAAATATAAATAGACATATATAATACATATAATAAACCTTATTGGAGCTAATAAATAAAGTAAAGGAACAAAACCCAAAAGATAAAAAAGGAATATAAAATTTTTTGAAGAACTGTTGCTCTTCAAAAGATATACAATTGGAGGGAATACTGTTTCTATACTTCTTTTTTCTTTTAAGTGAGAAGACCAAAAAGAGGAATAGAATTTACACCAAAATATCCCTGCCTGCAATATTTTTAAAGTTGGAAACAACCTAAATGGTCAATAGCAGGTGGTGTGTTTAAGCAAATGATGGCAAAACAATATAATGAACTAACTTCATAGCTGTTAAAAATTACAAATATGTGGACTATGTTAATAAAAGTATACATACCCAAGAATGCTAAATAAAAGAGCTGAACTAATTACAATGATATGAAAATCCAACATCACTGACCATCTCTGTAATTTCTAACTCTGATATCTGAGAATTCTGAGTCTAAACATTTTAAATTTTCTAAAACCTTTAGATTTTCCTAGCCCATCCTAAGACTTCTGACATACACAATGCTTTCGCCTTTGTAGGAGACATTTCTGCCAAGATTACAATATTACAATATGGTGCTCTAAATATCAAAAGTAAGTCATTTGGCTTCTCAATGTAGATTTTAGGAAGAATCGAGCTTTATGGGAAAAAAATGGCCATAAAAAACCTCCTGTGGATTTTACTATCCATTGAAGTTGCTGTGAATAAATGCTTTTGTTTCTCTGGAAATATTTTCTTGTAAACACAATAGATAAAAATCATGTGTCATATTTTGACTAACTTTCTTTACATTAGGTATGCCTTAATTCTAGTTAAGCATGGAGTCAGTCTCCTCTCAGTTCTACATGAGCTGATCACTGCTTCAAATTGTTTAAAGACAGTTTCCAGTGCAGACCTGTGATGGAATGAAAGGATTATTTTTCACCCTACCCAAAATAACTATTGCAATATCAAGCACTTGGTATTTGCTTCTGACCATCGATATTCATCTGTGCTTATGTAGCATGACTTGCTAATAATTAACCTGTTTTTACACTTTTAAGGTTTATTTTATATATTTCCAATACATTATATTATAATCCAACTAAAGATTGTTAATAACAAGTAGGTGAAAAGCCAAGGGGAAAGACTAATAGGGAAGATCTTGTAAATGTTGCTTATTGTAAAGTTTTTAAAAATATATATTTAACTATTTTATAAGAACATGTAACATAAACGGAAGTCATAATTTTTGAAATGTAAAATTCATACAATCTTATGAATGGCAGCTATACATATGTATATTGACAATTAAATATATAGATTACTCTTCTATTTAAGCTACATATATGTATGCATTTTATATACAAGGTATTTATTTACATATCTGAATCAAAAGTTATAAAACAGGTAAAAATATGCAATACCTTAACATTACATTTAAAGTTTGTGTTTTCTTGTAAAAGTAGGTATTATTTAACCATTCTCTTACTGTCAGTGGCTGGCCAAAGTATCCATAGTTCTCCAATTATTTGGTTCCTTATAATTACCACTCAAGTGTTCATTTATGAATTTTCATTAAATCTCGGAGAAGTTATAATTATGCTAGTTATTTTCCCCAATTCTTTACATAATCCTCTGCTGCTAATGTGAGCTTCAAAGCATGAGAAGTCATCATTTTAAATTATAAAGAAAAAAGGCTAAAGATTTGCCATTTAACAAAAAATATTCCAAACACTCAATGTCCATAATTTGCAGGAACTTCAGTGTTTATTTCCTGGCATTCTGTCAAAATACCACAGGAAGGTTTTTCTTTATAAGAAAGAAAAGAAAAAAGAAATGGTATAGGGAGGAATGTGGGAATCGAAATGTGCTACCCTCTGAATCACTGGCCCTGTTTCTAAGCGTTTCTGATAGAATTCAAGTCTTATCATGTTGAAGTCACATGGTATACAGAGAATCTCCACGTTCAAAACAGTCACTTCTTCTGGAAAGTCTTCTCTGTATCTTAGACTCTGACAAGTGGCCCTACTATGTGCTTCCACAGATAATAGGGCAAATCTGAGAAATGTTTCAAAGAAATAATTGGTATGACGATGACTGATTGGCAATAAAGAGAGAGAAATAAAGAATAACTATTTTAAACTTTTTTACTGTCTTATTAATAATAAATCTAGTGGAAGTGAATTTTTAGATAGTCAGATTTAATTATGTTGATGCCATAAATAACAACAGTATAGTGGGTAAAGTTGGAGGAAGAATTTCAGCTCTTCACAGCAGTTGTACATTTTAAAATCAAATGCTAATGTAACAACATGGATGAATCCTTAAAGACCTTATGCTGAGTGAAGTAAGCCATTTACTAAAGGACAAACATGGTATGACCTCACTGATAAGACCTAAGCATATTGATCACACTCACAGAGATAGTCTGGAATAGAGGTTACCAGGAGACAGAAAGGAAGTAGAGAGTGGTAAGCCAGTGCTCAATGTGGGCAAAATCTATGATATGGTGGAAGGGGGTGCTTTGGCTATAGACGGTGATGGTGGGGCAGGGATGTGAGTGGGGTTGATGGTGCTCGAATGTGAGAATGAGCAGGGTTGGAGGTGGTATTGGACTATCTATAGATCTGAGTGGAGAAAAGAGGAGGGGAGGAAGGAACAGGTGAACTCTGGGGATCTGTAGCACTGTGGTTGAAACCACAATTGTGGGAATGTTGTTTTGGGAAATATGGCAAGGGAGAGTCATTGGTGTAGGATGTTGGTGGTGGGGGCATGTGGTGGGGTACATGTAGGGCATGCTTCTAAGGAATATGAATGTGTTCATCTTGTGATAGGATGTTATCTCAGTGGGTAGAGATCCACAAAATAAACAAAAAAATATTAAACTCCCATGTCCTGCTACATTCTCAAATAAGAGTGGCAAGAATTTCTAGACTACACAGGCAGAGCCTAAGAAAAGGAAAACAGACCAATATGCCAAGCCTACAATATTAATGAACCTTATTCTTATAAATTTGAAACTTAGCCTAGTAATATATATTGCCTAAGCATTACCTCCTGAAACCTCCCTGTTACTCAAACATGGCCTTTCTCTAAGCCAAATTCAGTCAATAGGCTCATTGCCTTCTGCCCCCCCATTACCCAGGTGTGGAACATGACTCCCGGGGATGGGCCTCCCTGGCACTGAGGGGTTAATACCAAGTGCTATCTACTGACACATTTGGAAAAAGAGTTTGACCCAAAGGGGGAAATATTAAATACAAAAGAGTTTTTACAGCTAAGAGATTCAAAGTGAATTGGGAGGACATTCCAGACTTTATGCTTATGCAGTTCTCAGAAGGATCTCACTGCCTGCCACAACAAACAGTGCCTCAAGCAGCAATGCTCCTGACAGCTCTAGAGACACCTGGACACTATAGGCAGGGCAGACAACCCCAAGAAACTGGTACCCCATCAGTGGACCTTGTCTTGGCATATATAATAACCTAGTCTTCCCAATGTATCAGAGTTAGACTTATTTATAGTTTCCTTACACATGGTTCTTCTGCCCCTTTTATTTGAACCTATAATTAGCACTATATCCATTAAATATATATCCAGAGACGTATAACTTCAGTTTGTTCATAAGCCTGTTGAACCCTGCATCTCAAAAGAATTGTAGCCAATACCTACTCTCCAGTTTATTGGACTTGCCCAACAAAATGATGATGATAGACAACACCCATCCCCCAAAACAGAGTATCTATAACTCAAGCAAGACAATTCCACCCACCTGCCCTGACCCATGGGGTCTTAAGCCCCTCTCAATCAGAAGCAGAGTGGGCATCACCATGCCCAAAATCCTCAAGACTGAGGAATGAACTAACATAAGGGGGGAATACAACTGGGGACCCTAAGTAGAGTTATTATTATTCTAGAAGGGGAAGAACTTGTAACACCGATATAAAGATAGTGGTCACCAGAGTGGAGGGAGAGGGAAAAATAAGCATAACTTGGGGCATTCTGGGGATGTTCCAAGTGTTCTGCATGATACTGCAATGACAAATACAGGCCATTATATATTTTGTCAAACCTATAAAATTGTACAGTGCAAAGTGTAAATAAATCATAATGCAAACTATAGACCATGGTTAATAGCAATGTTTCAATATTTCTTCATCAATAGTAACAAGTATACCACACTAATGAAAGATGTTATTAATATGGGAAAATGTGACAGAGGGAGGGGGGTAGAGTACATAGGAATCCTGTATATTTTTGATGTAACTTTTCTATAATCTAAAACTTCTTTAAAAATAAGGTTGAAAAAAAAAATCATATGCTACAGTTAATATTTAAGCAGACAATTGGGCCGGGTGCTCTTCCTCACAGCAGAATACCAACTGTCAAATGTAGGCAAAATAATGGAGTTTGAAAATCATCATTTATCACTTCCATAGTAAAAATGATAGATTCAGGCAAGAATAATTTAATAAATGCTAAAACTAGTGGATGAGGATTTGATGAATTACAGGACAGTTAGATGTATCCCCATAAATTATTTACTAATTACAAAAGAAAAAATAGTAACTTTACAGAGGCAAAATCAGACACAACCTAAACAAAGAGATTAAAATATATCACCAATAATGGGATTTACCAGTATCATGTATGTCTCAATGTGATACATTGAGGACACATTACCTCTATGATATCCTGTGAAAAGTACAATAACTTGAAACTAATCACAAGGAATCATCAGATAAATCCACTGAAGAACCTTCCACAAAATAAGCAGCTTATAAACCTTAAAAATGTCAACAACATGAAGATGAAAGAAGGCTGTGGAACTGTACAAGATTAAAGGTAAATAAAAAGACATGAAAACGAAATGTAATGTGCAATATTGGACCAGGGGGAAAATGCAATAAAGGGCATTATTGGGACAGTTGGCACAGCATGCAAATTTTACAGATTATAATACTGGATCAATGTTTAATTTCCTGATTTTAATAATTTTACCAAGGTTTTATAAGACAATATCCTTGTTCTTAAGAAATACATACTGAAGTATTTGGGGGTAAAGGGCATGTGACCGTAATTTACTCAACTATATAGACGAGAAAAAATATTTATATAGAGAGAATGACAAAATAATTGTGGCAAAATGTTAATAACTTAATCTGCGTGAGGAGTTTATGGCAAGTTTTTATACTATTCTTGCAATTTTTTTGCTAGTTTGAAATTATTTCAAAATAAAAAGTCGCATCATCTTTTTGGGAGATACTTTGGGTCAGCTAGCAGCAATCCATCCAAAGGTCTCCCTTCTGTAACATTTATAAGTAATGCTCAGCCAATTCCTTCTAATACATTTCTGACAATAAAGAAGTAGGCCGTATGTAAATGTTTATATATTGCCTCTACTTTCAAAAGGATTTTTAGGTGGTCTGCAATGAATATCACAGACACAAAAAAAAAAAACAAATAAAGAAAAAGAAATACTAGATCCATGATAAAGAAAATTTCCTAAAAATGGAGATTGAATTGGCAGAGATTTTTAAGATATACTAGAGATGCTATATTCTACTAAGGTCTTTCCTAACGTGTTATTGCCCAGGTTATTTTGTTCCTTTTCTACAATCTGTGAAACCACCGTGTGCAAAAACAGTTTACACCAAGGTTTCCCAAAGTGCGAGACACATAGGGTAAAGCCAGATGATCTCAGATGGTTCTCTCTCACTCAACTCCCAAGTCATTCACTCAGCTACATGGAGATTCTCTTCTTGATTCTTTTTCCTTCTAAGTAAATACTTACTTTCACAGGTATTTCCTATATGGCAAGTGATGGTAACATTGATGGTGGTGGTAAAACGTTTCCTTTTAAAGTATATTTAAATAAACAGAAAAAGACCCAATTTAAAGAAAACTAGTACTTGCCAAAATGAAGGCTATTATAAAATACTGAGATTTAGAAAACTTTGATTGATGCTATGCATAGGACATTTCCAAACTTGATTTACAAAGCTAGAGAAGAGAATCATAGGATCATGAATCACATGAAAATTACTGTAGCTAATGATCATAATAAAGATAATCCTTTAAAACATACACAATAAATTAGCATTTTATCATTACTTAGAAAAAAACAATGTCTAAATGTGAATGTTTTAGTTAATGGAGTAGTCTGAAAAGTTTGAGGGGAGAAAATGGTGCAACCTACTGAATCCCATATTTATACCTTCAAATGAAACTAGAGCTACCAACTACAACAATGACAAAACCCTACTCTGATAAAATTCTAGGGAAAAACCGCTAAGATATATTTAGGCAATTTCAATTCTTCGCAATATTATGGACATTCAAATGTAACCAGCCTTTAAAGAGGAAACCCATACATGGTTCTAAAATACCAGGCTCACCAAAGGCTGCTGGGGCTGCATAGCCTGGAGACCAAGAGTCTGGCTCTGGGGCTGCGGGGGCTGCTGGGGCTGCTGGGGCTGTGGGGGCTGCTGGGGCTGCTGCATCTGCAAAGAAAGAAAAGGATTAGACTCTTCAAGTTAGGGTTAATATTTACAAGTCACACCCCCAAACACACACAGCTTTTATATAGTTGTTTTGTCACAGCAAACATTTATACCTGCCCACATCATCTTTGCCCTGTCAAATATTCTTCACTCTTCAAAGGTCTGACCAAAGTCTGTGAAGCCTTCCCTGACCTCTCCAACTCCAAGCACCTATTCTACCTACAGTCATGACGCTTATTCTATACTACCCTGGTCATGTTTTCATACTGTCCAGGAATATCTTCATCACTTACTGGTTTAGCTCCTTTCATGTCATTTGCTTTTCCATAAGCTTTGACCTATCTTAACACCAGGTTAGACAAGGTCTGGTCAGCATTTACCTTTCATCCCCTATGACATCTAAAGAACTCCAGAAAATCAGACTAGGTTGGGGGTTTTTTTTTGCCTTTTTTTTTTCTTTTTTTTAAGGAGAAGATGTGGACTGGCCCTTATGAGAAGCTCTGGCATAAATTTCCAGCATAAAATCAGAAACTGTGTAAGTGACAATTCTGGCTCAGATGCATAGCTCTTGGAAAACACTTTCAAGTCACAGAACAGAGACCCTCACCAGTTGGGACAAAGAGGAGAGGAAAATCTTAATATGGGCTTTGCTTCAATGACCTTTCAAGTTTCCTCCACCCAAGCACTTCACTATCCTTTGACAGTATCCTGACAGTGACAGCCCAGATCTTTTTTCATCCTTTGCATTTTCCAACTTGGCTTGCACACTACCCTCAATTCATTTATCAAAGAGCTATTGCCAGTTGGCATTTCTGACTAAGTGACGATGCTCTTGGATATGGAATCCTAGAAAAGGCCTGAGTGGAGTCACTCTTGAAATGAGTAAGTCGGGCCAGAAGCACATGATTGCAATATGAAGTCAACTCTCCATCTGGCTTTCTCTGACGTTTTCTAAGAAAAATCAACCCAAAGTCAGAAGCCAATAACTTTTCTTTAATTATTTCCAGGGAATGTGTCGGTGATAAAGAAAATTAGCAGAAGGACATATTCTGCTAATTGGGAAAACAAGCACATATTATTTAATAAGGGAAAGTTTTTCAAACTTGCTGCCTTGAAAAACACCAGCGTCAGACAGGAAGTGATAAGTAAACAAATAATGTAAGACTTTCCTCAGTGATTTGGAAATGAGAAATGTTAAAATACAGGGAAACATAAATATCAATCCTTAAGGGTTCTGAGGCATAGCCTTAGAACTTGGAAAAAATTATTACGATTTAAGGAAAAATCACTATGAATATTAACAGTAAAAATTTAAAATTATTAATAGTAACATTACCAAAGTAGTTCTTTATTTCACTTTATTTAGTTCTCACTACACATTTAAGAGGTGGGTACTAGATTTATTTCCTTGTTTACTGATGACAAAAGTGAGGATTTTGGAGATATACAATGAATGGGATAGGCCACATACATATAAGCCACACTTGGCCCAAACCAATTACTATATTTTATCAATTTTTTGATGCAACATGTTTCACATTTTTACAGTCAAAAATTGGGATGCAACTATGACATTTTATGATTAATGACATCCTATAATTGTGAAGCCCATTTCTACAGAGGATTTGTGTTATTCTCCTTGTCAATTTAGAGCACTATCAAATGGAATTTTTTGAATCACACTGAATCAGACCTCCAACTAAATGAGGCTGCACTTCAAAATCTGAGGGGAGATATTTTTAGTTCCCACCATTCAGCATCAAGCTTGCGACATTCACTTTTTTTTTTGCTGTCCTTTTCTGCATGTCAGGTTTATTTCTCAATGGCCTCAAACTGAGCACATAGCCCTTTAGTACCTCAGCTTAATGCAGGGGCCTTTTATTAGACTCCCCATTTTTTGGCAGGTTTTTCTTTCCTTAGTGGTATATAAAAATAAGAGTGCATCTCAAGTTAGATTGCTGATAAGATTAGAGCTCACTGTAAAACCTCATCAGGAAATCTGAAATCCAATAACACAGGACAAGCTTATTAAAAATAAAGACTAATGGAAAATTAAACATAATGGCCTAGATTTCCTAAATAGGGATGTTAGAAGCCAGAATTTTTCAAAGAGAGGAACCTTTTACGAGAAGACTCTCTCTCTCTCTCTCTCTCTCTCTCTCTCTCTCTATATATATATATATATATATATATATATAATAAGTGAATAATAATTCTCTGGATTCTAACAGAGTTGCAATGACATATCCCTTTGAAATATTAATCTCTTACCAATGTTTCTCAAATTTCAAAGCCTAATGGAACCAAAAGTGTTACAGAAACTTTTCTTTGGATTATAGACTCCTAAGAATCTGATAAAAGCTCTGGACACAGCTTAATTTTGTCCGTTTGTCTTCTAAAGCATAGATATGAAATTTTGCATTCAATTGCAAGTCCCCTAGCTAAAGAGTGGCTGGTAAGCTGAGTTTTATACTACTGAAAGTGAAGGCACCATCTGCCCTCCTGAATCTTTGTTAAAAGGAAAGATACTCTGCCCCCTGTATGCTCCAGCCCATTGCCTGGCAGATGCACAGAAAGGTGAAGAATCTTGAGAAGCCAAAATTAAATTGCACTGGCTTAGCAACTAGTGTCAATACACAGGCCTCCTTGGAACTTGGCAATTAAAGTCTGAAGTACCTTCTATTTCTTATGACTGCTATAATATTTGTGCTATCTGAAGAGGGGCAGTGACCGCTGCAGGCCCATTATGCATTACTCTTATCTCGCTGCCACATACCTGGAGGAGTCTCTGCTGCTGTCGAACTTGCGGCTGTCTAGGCCTCATCGGGTCCTGTGGCAGGGCCACTGAAGGAAGGTTCGGATGTGCAGAAGTCAGCACAGCATCAATCCCTCCACCCACCAGAGGACTCTGCTGTAGTGACTGATGATTTAGTCTGGCAAAAGAATAATGAAACTTGTTTTTATGGCCAAACCTACTGTTATGTAATCATAGTCAGTGCCAAAGCACATTACACACGTTCACAAATAAACACGCAGTGGTCAATAACCACCTGTGCAATCCAAGCAATAAAGGCCAGTGGTTAAAGTAATCTAGATTCCCAAGGTAGATGGGACTGCTTGAAAAAGAAGAGGACGTACAGGCAAGCATGCTTACTACCTAAGTAAAAGGACAATCATGTATACTTTTTAATTTACTTATTTTTTTAAAATTTATTGAAGTATATCACTCATACATAAACATACATAAACAACAAATGTGTATTAACACTTGTGAACTTACAAAACAAACATATATAACATCATACAGGACTCTCGTACCTCACCCTACCACCAATGCCTTGCATTGTTGTTAAACATGTTTAACTAATGATTAAAGAGCATTGCCAAAATAGTACTACTAACCAAAGTAGTTTTCCCCCAACTCACCATATTATTATTACTACCTTTATATCATTTCTATACAAACATACATAAACAGTGTATAAGAAAAGTTGTGAACTTACAAAGCAAACATGCATAACATCATACAAGGATCCCATACATCAACCGTCCACCAATACCTTGCACTGTTGTGAGACATTTGTTACAAATTATGAAAGAATATTGTCAAAATCTTACTATAGTCCTTATCCTATTACATTTAATGTATTTTCCCCCAACTCACCATATTATTATTTTTTAAATATGTTTTTATGACAGAAGTTGTAAACTTATAAAACAATCATGCACATGTACAAAACTCCCAACAAGACCCCTCTATCAACACACCAAACTGTGGAACATTTGTTGCAGATAAGATATCATCATCTGACTGTTATCACATCCATAGTGTACATTTGACACACATTTTCCCATACTGCCCCATTATCAACACAGTACATATTTGGCACAGATGCAAGAAAATATTATTATTGCTTACCACAGTCCATAGATCACTCCAGTTGTATTTTTCCCAGGCTTCTCCACATTCCCACCATTCTGCAATAGTGATGTACATTTGCGCTACCTAACAAAGGACACTCTTGCATCTGTACCATCAACCACAATTCTCAAACACCTCTTGGTTTATTTACTGTGCTATTCAGTGCCTGGATTATTCTCTAGCATTGTGTCAATTGGCATTTACATACCTAGACTACCATTTTCAGACACATACACACTTACAAAGTAGCTGTTACTCACAATGTGTTACCATCCATTCTACGTATTTCCACACTTTTACAGTAAAGCTAATTAAAACTGCTACATATGTCAAACATCTGTAGTGCATCTCAGTCTTCCTCATATCTCCTTTAAGAATCCACCACCTACCACCAGATATTGAAGATATTTTCCTACAATTTCTTCCAGAAATTTTATGGGTCTTCTTTTATTTTTAGGTTTTTTAATCCATTTTGTGTTAATTTTTGGGTAAGGTGTGAAAGAGGGGTCCTCTTTCCTTTCTTTGGCTATGGATGTCCAGTTCTTTCAGTACCATTTGTTGAATGGACGGTTCTCCCCAAGTGTGTGGGTTTGAGATGCTAGTCAAAAATCACTTGACCAGGAAACGGACTTGGCCTAGCGGTTAGGGCATCCGTCTACCACATGGGAGGTCCGTGGTTCAAACCCCAGGCCTCCTTGACCCGTGTGGAGCTGGCCCATGCACAGTGCTGATGCGCGCACGGAGTACCCTGCCACGCAGGGGTGTCCCCCAAGTAGGGGAGCCCCACACGCAAGGAGTGCGCCCCGTAAGGAGAGCCGTCCAGTGCGAAGGAAGATGCAGCCTGCCCAGGAATGGCGCCGCCCACACTTTCCGTGCCACTGACGACAACAGAAGCGGACAAAGAAACAAGACGCAGGAAAAAGACACAGAGAACAGACAACCGGAGAAGGAGGGGAATTAAATAAATAAATAAATCTTTAAAAAAAAAAAAAAATCACTTGACCATAGATTTAAGGGTCTGTTTTCTGAACCATCAATTTGGTTCCAATGGTCTATGTGTCTGTCTTTATGCCAGTACCACACTGTTTTTACCACTATAGGTAGATAATATAATTTAAAGTCTGGAGATCAAAGATCTCATTTCCTTTTTAAGATGTTTCTGGCGTTCAAGACCCTTTACCCTTCCAAATAAATTGGATAATTATGTTTTCAATTAAAAAAAAATGCTGGTGGAATTTTTATCAGGATTGCATTGAATCTGTATATCAAAATGAGTAGAATAGACATCTTAATGATATAGTCTTCCAATCTGTGAGCATAGACTGCTCTTCCACTTACTTAGGACATTTTTTATTTCTTTGAACACTGAGTTGCAGTTTTCTGCCTATAAGTGCTTCACATTGTTGGTTAAGTTTATTACTATTTGAGTTTTATGTGTTATATTTTATTTTTACCACTCTTTAGATACTTTGTTACATTTATAGATATAATCTTCATTTCTAGACTCTCTTCCAGGCCTTGCTTTCAGTATTTCCTAAAAATCTGGTCTCTTGGTTAGAAATTCTCTGTTTCTGTTTACCTGTGAGTATTCTTAACTCGCCCTCATTTTTGAAACACAATCTTGCCGGATAGAAGATTCTTGGCTGAAGTTTTTTTCTTGTAGTATCTTAAATATACTATAACACTGTCTTCTTGCCTCCATGGTTTCTGGTGAGAAATGAGCATATAATCTTATTTCTCCCCCATCATTGTCTGTTCTCTGTGTCCACCTGCTGCGTGTTCTTCTATGTCTGCTTGTATTCTCATTAGGTGGCTCTGCGAACTGATCCTGGGACCTTCCGGAGTGGGAGAGAGGCAATTACTCTCTTGCGCCACATCAGATCTCTGTTCTGCTATGTCTTCTTATTTTCTCTTCTCTGTCTCTTGTTGCATCATCTTGCTGCACCAGCTCTCCGCATAGGCTGGAACTCCTGCATGGGCAAGTTTCCCATGCGGGGCAGCATTCCCACGCTGGGCAGCACTTCTGCACAGGGCTGAATATCCACGTGGGCTGGGACTCCACGTGGACCAGCTTGACTTCACCAGGAGGCCCTGGGCATCAAACCCTAGACCTCCTATATGGTAGATGGGAGCCCTATTGGTTGAGCCACATCCATTTCCCCCAATGTCTTCTTAATATCCTTAATGTCTTCAGACATCTCATTAAATTTATTGAGATTTGTTTGAACATCTATGATGAGTTGTCTCAATTCCTTTATGCTATCTGGAGGCTTATTTTGTTCCTTTAACTGGGCCACATCTTCCTGTTTCTTGGTGTGGATTTAATTTTTTGTTGGTGTCTTGGCATCTGATTTACTAGAATATTTATTCTGGATGCGGTTTTTCTCTTCAGTTTAGGGTTTCCTGCCCTTTCTGGTTGTACAGTACAAGCCAAGGATGTAGTTGATGCTATAAGCTATGGAGCCTCAAGCTGCCCTCATTGCCCCCAGGGACGAATGAAGCTTCTCTAAGCTTTCTCCTTTGCCAAGAGTAGGGACAGAGTCACAGCTGTGAGGCATAATCCAAGTGATGCAGGCGTAGACTGTAGTTGCCCAGAGAGACCAATGAAGCTTTACTCCCCTTCTTCCCCTGCCTGGGACATGGATGGAGCTGCAGGTATGGGAAGCAATCTATGTAATATGGGTCCAAGATTACCACAGTTGCCCCAGTAGACTTCGTTTATTCCATGTGTGCAGCCAAATGTACCTGCAGTTACCTGGATAGCTGTTTCAGGGCCAGCCAGCCTCCTGCCTGCCAAAGATGGGGCTGAAGCCTAGGCTAGGGCCGCAGGCTGATCTGGGTGAAAGAAACTGGTTCTTACTGTCATTGCGATTTTCAGTCAGCTCGACTTCCCCTCATGCTAGGGGCAAAGTCAAAATGGTGGCTACTGGCCTCTTTCTGACTTGGACAGATTCAAACTTTAGCTGTTCTGAGGGTTTCATTTTAGCCAGCTGAATTTACTAATCAGTAGCTGAAATCAGTGGCCAACCTTCTCTTCCTCCCCCATTTTTGGGAAATGGAGCTTCCAATTCCAGTCACAGAATAACTCCTAAGGTGGCTTGTGCTGCCAAAGTGGGACAATTACCGGTCTTTACAGCTTGGCCAGTAATTTCCCAGAGAGGCTGGTGCAGGTCCCCTCAGCTTCCTCGCTGCCGGAGGAGGGGCTGGGGCTTAGGCTAGAGCTGCAATCTGACCTGGATGGAGAGAATCCAGTCTCCACCAGCACAGTGATTTTCAGCGCCCCTGCCTCCCCTCGTGCCAGGCATGGAGTTAAGATGGCGGCTACAGGCCTCTTTCTGACTTGGACAGGTTCAAATTTAAGCTGTTCTTAGGATTATACTTTAGCCAGCCAAATTTACTCATCAGTAGCTGAAATTGTGCCCAACCGTCTCTTCCACCCCATTTTTAGGAAATGGAGCTTCCAATTCTAGCTGCAGAATAGCTTGCAAGGCAGCTTGTGCCTCTAGTAGAGGACAGGCACTGGCCTCCGTTGCATGACATGTTCTACTTACAAATCTTCTCTGCAGATGGACGGTCTTCTCCTTCCATTCCTTCAAGGATGTTACAGGATGCTCTTCTGGCCTCCTGGAACCCCCAAACAGGTGCTTCAGCTAGCTCCAGAGAGCTCTGGGTGTTTGCTAACTGCCCTGTAGCAGGAGCTGACTCTAGAAGCCCCTTACTCTGTCACCATCTTGCTGGCTGTCTGTACAAAGTACTTTTTAAAAATCCAGTAATATTTTTAATAAGTGACATGGCTTGAATATTTACTCTAGGGTAGCACTGTGCTAAAGATCTGAAATAATATGTGATCTTATTTATTCCCAACGGCTCTTTGAAGTTAGCAGTTTTGTTCTCCCCACATTAAAAATGAGAATGAGAGAGCTAGAAAAGTCATTTATCCCAAGTTACACATGTAGATAATGGCACAGGTGGGATCTGAACCCAGACCTTTGGGTTCTGGGTTCAAATTCTTAAGCCACATTATTATAAAAATAATAAACATAATACATGCTTTCCAAATGAGTTTATTTTCCCAAATGTGCTACCATCACTCTTACCAACTTTTTAAATGGTGATTCCTGAGATTTCAGTATACTGGGATGCAGCTATGGAGCTAGGCTCCTATCTAACACAATGCAACATTTTACATGAAAATTTAACTCTTCTGGACCAGGGCTGTCCAATGGAGCTTTGTTCAATGAGTGAAGTATTCTACATTTGTGCTGTCCAATAAGGTAGTCATTCCACTGGCCACCAGAACCACCAGGACATAATATGCAGGGCCCAGTGCAGGGGTCCTTGATGAAAAATTAGTAAGCATTTGAAGACAGTGACGTCATGATACTAAAGCAAGCCGCATCCCTTCTAAGCACAGGACCTCTGATGTGGAAAAAGGTATAAATGAAACTACTGTGGGCACCATGCACAATTAATATTGCAATTTAAACAGCAACCATAACTTTAAGGTCCCAACTGATGTATTCTAAGTAAGGCATTGCTAACAATAATCAACAATTTTATGTCTTACATATTCTTAGCCAAAACACCTGTTTAAAAGAAGAGAATAAAAAGAACACAGGAGCCAACAAAGTTGATATCTTCTGAAAACATTACATCCATACCCTAAAAGGTGTGCATCAACGCTACAGGGGCCTTAAATAAAATTAACAAGATGGGTCATTACTCATTGTGAAACGCTATCTTGTTGCCACTCCAAATGAGATGGCAAAATGTAAATTATATGCAAATTTAAAAGCTCACATAAGCAACTATAAAATACCATGTCCTAGAAGAACACATGCAAGAATGTGAGCAGTTACTAGTGCAATCATTATTTCTCCATGTATCACCTCTGAGAGCCAGTCAGGGGCTGCAGGTATGGTGAGGCCTGCTGCTGAACGTAGCCACTTGGCGGCTGCTGCATCTGCCTGAGTCTTTCCATTAGTGTGGGATTGGAATGTGTAGCCGGATAGGTTCTTGAGTTATAGCTGGGAGACAGGACCATGCTGCCAGCCTGCTGCTGTGGGGTCTGCTGCAAAGGCATCTGTGTTCCGTACATCGTATAACCCTGCGGCATGGTCTGCAGGCGACACAGGGGAAGAAGTTAATGTTTGGGTTTACCAGCCCAACTTTGCTACCATTAAGATGTACGGGGCAAAACAAACCCACGAGGATCTCTTGAAATTCACTGTTTCCAAATAATCTCATGGTTCCCAAATATGAGGAGGTATACTCTGGATGGTTTGAGTGGCTGGACAGTAACAAGAGTCGAAAAGCCAGAAGGCTAATCAGAAAGCTATAGAATGAACTGGTTGCATAGTGATTCACCAGAAATTTCAATCACCAGAAATTTCTATTTTAAAAAAATGAAATCCCTTATTTGGTTAAACTGGCTTTTAAGATGAGTTGCTTATATTCAATGGAAGGAAGGGCAGGTATCTGCATAGAAATAATCAGGTAAGCATCATGCCTTTTGCGAACACCAACATACAACACATGCAAAGCATCATTTATCTAATTTTTAACATAAGTCAGGAAAACTACCCATGCCCAATGTAAATAAAAACAATGAAGCTTATGTGACCTCGGATATAATGAATGTGTCGTGTCTATAGTAACTAACCAGTTACTAAACACTATTAACATCTTAAATAGGGAGTATGTATAAAACTGGTGACTGTTCAATACTTCTGGTGCTGGTTGGATTATAACCTATTTCACTACTCTATCAATAATCTGAATGCTTAAGTTTTTCTATATGAGTGCTTATTTCTCTAAATCCTGACACCTAGTGTAAATGAAAAACTTGAGGTTTTGCTAGATCAGTACCTATAATTTATAGAATAGGTGCTGATTAAAGTAGAGTAAATGCTCTTCCAATCCCCAAAGTACCATATTTTAAGATCAAATGGCTCTAACTTGGAAGACAGAGTTAGAGTAATACATAATGATGTTACAGAAGACATCATTAATACATCTAGGCTACAGGGCTTGATGCCTGTGTGAGCCTATCTTAGTTTTCTTTTCAGCAGTGGATAAAGTTTGAATTACTAGACTGAATTAGCAATGTTACAAACACCCTTAGGCTCCTGCTTACGAGAAGTATAGGGTAAGAACATATGGGTGCAGAAATAACCAAACTATTAGAAATATAGCTCAATGTTCACATTACATAAGGCAAATCTATTACTCAGTGAGGATCTACTGTGTGTATCTAGCAGTGTGCTAGTTCCTAACATAGACTGTCTTAATTTCTCACACCTTCAACTCTCTACAGATAAGAAAACCAAAGCTCAGAGGAATTTAGTAACTTGCACAAGGTAACACAGGTAGCAAGTTGCCAGGACTTGAGCCAAAGTTTGACTCCAATGTCCATAGTTTTATTCTACCATCATTTCTTTTCAAGGTCATCTTTGAACATAACTTCAAGAGGAATGGCATCATTATACGTTATGAACATAAACTAAGTACCCTAGCATTGTTAAGCATTTCAATATCAACCATCACCATTAACATAGGTGTTTCCATTTATTTATGTTTTAATTCAAGAATTTTCTGAAATTGTTTATGCTCTTTAATCAGTCCCAAGATGTGCCCAAAATTCACTGGTAATACTTCTCTGAATGTGAATTATAATCTATAAGCAGAAGAAATAACCATTCCCATATCCTATTTACTTGGTTTTTCACATCAAATAATGGCAGCATCTATGAAGCGAATGTGGTACCTGTACTTGCTGCAGCCCTGGATACTGAGGGAGCTGGGGGGAGGGCCGCGCTTGTGCAGCAAAGAGAGCAGCCTGGTCCCCTGGCTGACCCTGGAAAACAAAGCCAAGGCAAACACTTAATCATAAGAGTAAGGCTTTTGTTTAAGCTTCTGGACAATACATTCCACAACCCATGATGCCAAGTCTCATTACATAAATACAAAATTTGCAGACTCTCAAACTACATTAACTAGTATTCATCAATTAACTACTATTCATCAATTTCCCATGTGTAAATAGATTGCTACACTATTGTTTCTTCCTAAGAAGACTATAGATGTGCCCAAGGATAACAAAGACATGAGAGTAGCCAAAGCAGTTAACAGTTTGCTCAGCAGAGAAGCTCTGAGATGGTTCCCTGTACACTCCATAGTTAAATGGCCCTCTCCAGTGAAAGGCATGAATCTCTAAGTGTAAAATCTGAAACTACAGGGCTACACCATCCCATGCCCAAAAAGTGAAGAGAACATGTGATATATTCAAATGGTATAAAAAAATTTTAGGACTTTTTAATGAAGTTTCTCAAAATGACCTAAAAATTACCTATTTAGCCATGTATTCAAGGGTTGAATTTGGTACCTTTTATAACTCTGATCAATTAGAAAATAGTGGATATTAATAAGTTTATTAAAAATACAATTACAACCAACTATAATATAAAATAAAACCCACTAACATCTTTTCATCAGTGCTAATTTAATATATGCTTTGGACTTTAATATATGCTTTGGACATTCACCAAGAGTAGTTGTAAATGTGCTTTGTGTTTTATGTTTGGGTAGCAGAAATTATTTCAAGGAAGCTTGCAGTAATCATCAGAGGAAGAGACACAGCTTCGCCATAGGGTGTTTTTTTGTGTTTTGTTTTATTTTCAGAACTTATTAACGATAAAGAATGGGGATTATTTTACTTTCGTTTTATAATATATATCCTCATAAAGTAGTGGTAATTATGGTTATATGAAACCATTTTTAACGGTTTAGAAAGTGGAATAACAAGAAGCGATAAATATCTAGCATAAGAGGGAGAGCACCAACAATAACTAAAACTGGGCTTTCTGTTCTTATTTCCATTTATTTAAGAAATCTATCCAGGAGGAAGCATCATCCCTATATGCTTCAAATGAAAAGCCAGACTCAGAGGGTTTAAGAACTTACCAAAATCACCCAGCTAGACTTGGCCGAGTCACAAACTGAACTCTGCCTGCTGAGTTAGACTTCAAAGCATGGGCTTTTTACAGTACAACAAAATGCCTCCACATAGGGGATAGTAAAGATGAAATACTTAAATACTCCTTTGGTGTTTTTTCTTCAGGGACATTTAGTCTTTAAAAATTACTCCAATAGGAAACCAAAAGGAGAACCTCTATTATAACCTGTTAATGAGATAGTGGTATCTGTACATAAGAGTTTCAATAAGAATCTAACTTACCAAAATACAGTACACTTACAGACACTGTCAGCCTTTAGCCAACTAATCTGTGAAGTCTAACTACATCGCAGTTTGATTGTGTCAAAGAAAAATAGCCCACATTCCCTCTATGAGAACCATATCATGGTGGTACAGCCATCTGGAGCCTAAAATTAAAAGTATCCAAATGGCCCTTGGTCCTCCAAACACTGAGTCCAGGCATCCTTAAATAAACCAGCTCTTTAAACCTCACTCCTTGAAACGGACCTCCCTGCTATTAGAAGTGTACGAGGTCCCTGCATTGTCTCGTGTTTCTTTGTGGGACCAAATATATATAATCATTTTGCACAATGGAAGAAACATGAACAATTTATATGTGAGTCAGAATCTTGAGAGCCATAGGTAGTCTACAATACCCATGCCCCATTTTTACTCTGAGAGAAACAAGATGTGATCTCTATGTGATATCTGCCTGCAGAAAATACCTCAGTTACTGGGAGACACACTTCTACTGAAAAGTGTCAGTTGAGATCATGAAGACTTAAGAAATACAAATTTAGAACTATTTTTCTATATAAAAATCACAAAATTAACATTCAAGGAAAAGCACTGTAACTTTAGAAGAAGCAGGGAAGGAGGGATAAAATTTTTCCAAATACACTTTGTCTTTTGTTTTTTAACAAGCTGCTAGGGATTGAACACAAGACTTGTACATGGGAAACAGGCTCAACCATTGAGCCACTTCTACTCCCCAATGAGAGCTGGCTTTTTTGTTTGTTTGTTTGTTTTTTAGGAGGTACCAGGGATCGAACTCCAGACCTCATACATAGGAAGCAGGTACTCAACCACTTGAGCTACACCTGCTCTCCGCCAAATAGAGTTTTGATGATCTAAAATGCATGCGTTCTTTGTCAGTTATGTCTAAATATACATATTATGCCCCTCTTCCCCAATTTTTTCTGACTCACTACTTAAGACCAATAGGTAATAATACAGATATGCAACAACATCCCTGGGGAAATCACAAACTCCCCGAGTTCTCTGCAGAGCTTTATCATCATAAACTGCCCCTAAATGGAAAACACCCTAGTCTCGCCTGCCAGAGCGAAATAGCCTCAACGTGGATTTTTTCCCTAGAATAACACCAAAATCACATTTCAATATGTAGACATAGTTCAACTTGCTGAGGAAAGAATGACTAAGAAGAGTTTTTTATAGTAACTCCAAAGATATTACAAATGCTAAGCAAGGACCATAATGTTAGAATAGGTGAAAAAATTAAGACTGAGAATTAATGTGCTTTTAATGTCGGTGGGGACTATATAACGTATCATGCAAACAGGTATTTTCGTCAGAAACAAGGAAAACACCATTAATAGCAAGGTCAGGACAACAGGAGGAAACTAGAACCATGCCTGGGAAATTGGGACATAGGGTCACCTCAGTCATGCTATTTCTGGAAATTTGTAAGCTTTATTTATTTTTAATCAGTTTCTAGCACAGTATCTGGCACAAAGTAAAAGTTCAATAAGTATATATTGATAAAAAATAAAATGTAATTTTATTTATCCATTTACCAAGATATTCAGAGGTAAACGGGGATTTTTCAGCAGAAATTATTTCACCAAGTGTTTTCCAATTGCCACATACTCTTCAGCACATCTTTTGCTCAGAAAACTCTATTTTAAAATTAATTTCTAGAATCTATCATTCTAATGATTTCTGCTTTCTGCCTGCACTGAAAAAATAATTTCTCCTCAATTTATTCTGTAGAACTGAAAACTGAAACAATCACAGACAAAATTAATATCCTATTTTTATGTATGGAAAGGATAGTCCAAGAGATTGGTTTTTTGATGGAATATTTATGCCTAGCCAGGTACCATATGACTCTGAACACAACACTGGTAGAATTAATACGATGTTCATGCCCCTGTTGAGCATCTATGATTCAGATTCCTACCCTTTACATGCTAAGGGACGGAGCTACAGTTAGCTGAGAACTTCTGATTAAAAAATCCATCCCTTCACTGTTACCCGAGGTGGTGTTATCACTAAACTCTAGCAATAAATCCATACACACATTCTCTTTAGTTCATTTTATGTACTTCTTTTGGGCTTGGCTATAAAATAAATAGAACTCCACTATTTTCTAAAATTTCCACCTTCCAAAAATTTCTACAGAAATTTTGCTGTTCAGTAATTAACTCATTTTTCCAGCCTTTCAAAGAATTCTTCCTCTTACTGCTTTATTTTTAACTAGACTGGGAAGTATCCGGGATCAGAGAGATGTTGACTCAACAGCCTTTTGCAAAATTTGAAAATAACGCATCTAAGTTTTAAAATTAAATGACTCCTCAAACATAATTTTCATTTATCTGGGTCTTACTCTGCTACATTATCAATCACTCCCTAAGCCAACTGGGCAAATGTGAACTTCTCTTTTTAAAAAAAGCTTGATTATATCTACAATTAAAACATAGTAAGCATTACAATCAAAATCAGTATTTCAGACTCAGTTTTCTACCCACTGAATTTACTGGTGATTATTTTTTCAAATGCTTATTTTTTCAATAGTGTTTGGGGTCAAAAGTAGAGAAACAAGTTGTATCTGAAAAACCAAAGTCAGATTTTTTTATTTTATTTTATGCTAGTAACATATGTACAATGTAAAAGTGACTCTGTTTCTGAAAATACAAATTTAAGAAAACTAATATAAATGGACACAATGAAAACTAGTGGGTATTGTCTCATGAGTCACCTAGTAGAAAGAGTTTTAATTGAATGCTACAAGTTTGAAGTCATTGGGTAATAGTGCCCAAGGCTATACAACACACACTGTCAGCCAGAAGTTATGGTCTAATTATGTTATACTGGCTTAATTAATGACAGTAGACACAGGGAAAATTCTATAATTATAAGCAGTCCTGTTGACCAGTTATGCTTTATACTTTGAGAAAGTTTTCACTTGAAATAGAGCTTGCTTGGAAATCAATTAACAGTACCTTTAACTGCTGGAAAACACTGATTCATTCTAAAACATAATTCATGTAATTATAAGCTATCTTTATAATGTAATCTATTAACATGCTCATAAATGATGAATAAACCAACTGGTTGAATACAAACATTCATTAAAATCCTAATAATATTGGAGAATATTAAATAAAAATAAGAATGGTAAAAATGACAGCAAGATGTATACACATTTCCATTAACTTGAACACTTACAGAATCTTCTTTTAAATAGTTGACAAAAATATTTTTGCCAGTTAACAATACTTTAAATAAACTAAAATCAATGATTAATGTAAATTATTTTCTATCTGAATTTCATTATCATCTGACCCTACAGCAAACATATGCAGTCTCCAAAATATTTTTAAATTGAATAAAGTCCAATTCAAGCTTTTAAATAAATAAAAACCTCACCTACTCTCTGTATAGCATAAAGTATCAAGAAACATTTGTAGAAAAATTGAATCTTATCAGAAAAGTTTTCAAATTGTCCTTTACTGATACAACTGTTGGGAGAAATTGCCTATATGTAACAAACATTTAATAACCTAAATACTTCCAAAGTTTGAATATGCAGTCAAAGACAATTTTCCCAATATACAGAAAATGTTACCCATTTAACTGGCAGTGAAACAAGTTGACTTACATTCACATCTGAGATGTGTGCTCTTTTTATTCTAATGCTTCTTGGGTTTATGTTGTGGGTTGGCTACCTGATACAGAAACCTATAAGTAATTTAATGCAAAACATGCATTCTTAGCTAGCCCAGGCAAAGCAGTAGAGGTGAAGTCTTATGACATGCATGCACAAGACCTCTGCTCAAAAACATCTCCCCCCACCCCATACCAGCAAGAAGAGATGATGCGTTTTGTTGAGAATTTGGAAATAGCCAGTGAGTGGGATGTGATGAGAAGGGTATGTTTCATAACCACAGTTTTCATTATCTTGCATTTTGCCTATGAATTAGCATGCCATGCAATTCCTTCACTAATGAAGTAAGTTACCACAGAGAAAAGCAAGAGCTTAGGAATAGATGGTTAAACTGGGACTGAGATGAAGGATGCACAAACTGGTCTATACTTCCAAGCCCAGGCCATGAACACCTACTAGTTTCTAAACCAAACATACATATGATGAGAAACATGAGGCAATCAAAGAGAACATTTTCCAGAAATAAATTCCATTAAGTAGAACATGGTCAATGCATTCATGAATCTGTGTTACGATTTCAAACACAAACCAAGTAAGTAAGAGTGAAATGAAGAATATAATTATACCAGCTATAGAAGAATAACCCACTTCTCGTTCTGATGTTCAAAGGATAATGCTATAACAGTTTACTTAAAAAAAAAATAAAAAAGAAAAGGAAAGGAATGACAGCAGGGGTGTTACCATTATGTTGTCAAAGTCTTCTAGAAGGGAGACAGCAGAGTTACAGAAGTCCTACAGAGAGGGGACAGCAAGAAAACGGCAGA
Organism: Dasypus novemcinctus; assembly: GCF_030445035.2. Lineage (NCBI taxonomy): Eukaryota > Metazoa > Chordata > Mammalia > Cingulata > Dasypodidae > Dasypus > Dasypus novemcinctus. The sequence continues at coordinate 21,164,928 of NC_080676.1, read as the reverse complement.
CAATACAGATAAGACGTTTTAGCCTACTGGTGAGGGCAGCCAAAATATACATGAAATATTTCATTTTTACACAATATTTCAGGGAGTCAAAACTTGAAAACCCAGACCCTACAGAGATTTTATTAATCCACATGCCAAAAGACCTCACTACAGGCTGGGACACTGATAAACAACATGGTAATGTTCAAATAATGAAATCCCACCACCCGGTTATATGGTGACATGAAAGAAATAGGGAGTATATTCAGACACAGATACTCTTCTCCATCTCAGGGATGTCACTGTCCCAGAGTGAGCTGCAGATAACCAGGGTTCAATCCAGCTAAGAGCCAGTGGGAGAGCTCAGGTCATATTTAAACAGACAAGACATTAACGAACAAGTCAGTAGGCCATATACTTTTGAATACTATAATTAGCTCCAACCCCAATATAAGCATGTTAAAATTGGGCATCAGGGCAAGCACACATTGACTCAACCACAATAGACAACAAATACTTATTTATAGTGAAATGTATGTTTACATGTCATCAGGCAACCTGTTTTAGAAAAATGCAACTGAATGCCTGGGAAAATGTGCTATTTCTCAGGTAAACGATTCCCTTGTCTAATCATTTTTATTAAGCAGATCCAAGTGACATATACTGTTTGAGGTGTTGAAAAACTTCAGCACATTAAGTTTTGGATATAAATGATGAAACAAAGGATTCGCAACCTTAATATATTACTTATTATACTATATACTATATTATTATATAGTATATAATATAGTATATTACTTAATATATACTATATTAAGAACTAGAAATTTCAGGAGGCATTTCCCAAGAATATAATACCTATTCTTACCATTTTAGGTATAGCTACATAATTTACTGCATTTGTACATCCTTCTTTACAACCATTGCCCTCATATTAGTGGTCCATTTCTTCAATCCTTCACCCCAGTCCTCTCATAAAAACCAAACTGTTAAACTATCTTCTAGCTCATTACTGTTGCCTAATTATAATTTCAGGAAATGAAATCAGCAGCTTCTTCATCATTGAAATACACAGTAATACCAGAGAGTAAATCCATTAAGAATAAGCAAAACACCATCTTCCCAAGGAACAAAATGATAGGGTTTGGGATACATTTTCTAGTTTAGCGGTTTTCTCCTTCTAAGATCACTTTTGTCATTGGAGATATAAAAAATGATGTTTTAATTATGTACGTAATTTACACTTTCTGAATAAATACATTAACAATAATTGTCAGAAATCAAGATGTTTCAAAAAGACTATTTACCTACCATTAACAAATAAGAAAAAAATTATTTTGAAATACACTCAAATTATATGATCAGGAAATTTATAGAAGGGAAAACTTGGATAGCTAGCAAATTTATAGAAAGATGCCTTTTAAAAGTGTCACGATACAATACCATTTCACCTGTTCTGATAGAAAAAATAAGGTCTGACAATATCAAGGGATGGTGAGGATGCAGAGAAAGGAAAACATTCATTTACTACTGATGTAATCACCACCACTTTGGATATCGAATCAGCATCTCCACTTCCAGGTACATACCCTAGAAATTCTCCCACGTGTGTGGAAGAAATGTACAAGAATGTTTACTTTAGCACTGGTGACAATTAAAACAAATTGGGAATATATCGAATGGCCATCAGAAAACAATGTATAAAGAACATGATAATATTCATAATGGAATAACAACCAACAGGAAAAACAGAATGACTAAAACAAAATGTACCAAAATGGATTTAATCTATTATCAGAGAGAAATAAAAATTAAGTTGCAAAAGGATATGTGGCATGTGATACAATTTTTATAAAGTTCCAAATCTGTAAAATACTACTATTTAATGTATATGTCAATGGTGCAAAAACATGTAGTAAAAGTACAAAAATATTCCAAAGATTGAAAGACCTTTAAATTCAAGACAGTGATTATCCCTTTCAAAGATGGGAAGGGAATGACAGGATATAGAAGGAGTCTCATCTTACCTACAACATTTTATTTATAAAAAATTATCTAGAGCAAATATAGCAGAATATCACTATTTAGTAAGTACGTTAGTGTTTGTTATATTACATTCTGTTCTAGACGGGACATGTGAAATACACAATTACAGAGCAAGTGGGAGGGAGAGAAAGGAAGGAAACAGCTAATCCAAGATGATACCATATCCCCAAGGTGGAAGTCTTAGAAATCAATCATCAAGCAAAGACTGGATGCTCAATTTAACTGGGTTTCATCAGTCCCAAAGGGCAGGGTTCGTGAAGTCACAGATTCACTTTTGCCAAGGATCTAACAACTCTGGGAGTTTCTAAGTTAGTCATCCTTCCTTCATTACATTATCTAATTCCTTTATTTGCATACATAATGTTGGGCTCTGCTCTGTGGTTAATAACCTAAGTTCCTTACAGGTTACTTTCTGCCATAACTGGGTACACCATTTTATTCTCTGTCAGAAATCTTCCTCTTTACTCCCATGTAAATTCATGAGTCATTATCTGTAGCCTATAACCAATTGATTTTTTTATTTTCAGATTTGTCACAATCAACTTAAAGCAAGTCATATATTTGTCTATTTATCTTTCTTTGCATTCTTAAACTGTCAAACATTGATTATGACAAAGAAGGAAGAAGAAGCAAGGTAGTTCCTTTTGTCAGATAAAAATGATTGAGTATAAGAACTAGGAGACAGGAAAACAATTGAAGCAGCATTTTGCATTATTTTAACCAATATTATATAATCCATATCATATTTAAGAAAATAAACACCACTTTCCTGGGGCAGGGGTTTCCTTTGAAATAATAAAACCATAAAATTAATTCTAATAAAAAAGCAATGGTAAGTGTGGCAGCTAACATTTATTGAGCACTTACTATGGGCCAGCCATTCCTAAGGGCTCTTACATGTAGTAAATCATTAATTTCACAATGACACTCTAAAGTTAGTATTATATTAACTCCATTTCAAGGTGAGGCTGTGAGAGGTAAGGTTACCACTACACTGGGACCCTTCTAAATGAGGGACATCTGGATGAAGACTGGAAATTAATCATTCTGACTTTCCTAGGTGAGGATGGCAACTAAAAAGAATGAAAACAAGTTTCCTTGCCAGAACATCTTTCTCTATGTATGTCTGTATACACTAAAGTTGTAAGAAAATACACTCAATTATAATAACAATCATTACATCAAATAATTTGCTTCAAAATACATAACAATACCTATGCTATTCAGCACCTGTTTTCTAAACACTACAACACACTCAACACACTCCTAAGGAAATATAAAATGGTCCATAACAGAAGGTCCGTGACTGGATGACGCTGACATTCAGTCTCTGCAGTGGAACTAGAGGGTTACTTTATAAATGTATTCTAGTTTGCATCATGGACCACCTAAGGTTTAATGGTCTCTACCCATGCCAATGTGGGAAGAAGCTAAGGGGACTCCTGTAAACTCTGAGAATTTATGTTTCCCTGCTCTACCTAGGTTTTCAAAACAACCATAGCAGAGGTCACTGCCAAGTGTCAGTTTCTGGAAGCACTCAGTGGGATGGCTATGAGAAAAGCTGTGGATAGAAACAAGGTAGCTAATAAGTATTAAGAATTAATGGTGGGGGGGGGGGAGCTCTAGGTTTCAGGAAATAAGCTGCTGAAATGACGCATTCATTCACTTGATAAATATTTCATAAACTTCTACTGTGTGCTTAGTAGAAGAAAGGATGGCAAGAATATTAGGAGTCAAAGCCCAACCTTACAAGAGAAGGGGACAAAGAGTAGGTTATTGGACAACTAGCCTAGGAAGCAGTCACATTCAAGACCTGGAGAAACTAATCAGGCTTTATAAGTATCTACTGCAATCCCAAGATGAGTTCTGAAGGTTAATATGAACGCAATTTCTCCAACACATCTGTAACATCTAAGAAAATGGACTTCTAGAATAAGAAAATTGCCAGGATAAGGAGAAAAATGATATCTATTTAATTTTCTCAATAAAAAGCCATAAAGCTAAAAAATTACAAGTTCTTCCATAGCTAGAGAGAAGCACATCACATGGAAGTATTTAATCTAAGAAAATATTTCTGCCAGAATGAGAATCAAAACTTTTATGTTGTCTCTGATCATGAAGGATATGGCAGGACTTATTAGGAAAACAATTAATTTCCTTTAGCATCCTATATTAAAACAATTTATCAATATCACTTTATATTCCATATAATTATGTACTTATCCTAGATTTTTAAGGATTATCTCAAGAAGAATTTCTTTCTGCCACAATACCATATTTAGTTAGATCCCAGGTATACTGAGAGCGCACACATGATCTATCAGGAGAAAGGAGAGGAGCTATCATTTCCTCAAAACCTCTCAGGTGCAGGTACTGTATTGAATACTTGACATACCAGTTTCAGTTTTCTAAGTAGGATCAGTATACCCTGTGGTTGCAAGAAAGATTCTTACAAGATTACTATTTTCCTCAATTACCCAATCTGTGAATGATAGAGTGAAAAAGACATTAACTGCTTGTGAAAGTCCTTCAGAAAACTCCAAAGCAAGTTTCAACTGTTAAATAAGAATACAGGAGGAGGAGGAAGGTGACTTGTGCAATCATTGTTACAGATATGAGTTTCTATGATTTGAAGGCATTTCTGATGTTAAAAGGCAAGTGATTTTTAAAAATTAATCCAACATCCTGACAGGTGGCACAAAATAATCATTAAGAAAAAAAATGAACTACAGTTAATTACTATTAGTCAAAACAGAACAACTATAAACAGTGAAAAGAGGTATTTTGAGTGATTTAAGGAAGATAAAGGAGTAATGTGCCTTCCAAGTACATTTTAGATCATAAGTCCGCCTTCTCCAAATACGAAACTGACTACAGGTAGATTATTTTATTAAATTTCTTTTTAAAACCAATTTTGCTTTAGAGGAAATTGCTATGATGGCTTATGTCAGGAAGGGGACCTTTGGAGGAAACGTATGCTTTATCTGTAAATGTCTGTTTGGCTTAGAGGTATGTACCCCAGAAAAACATGTTCTTAAACTTAAGCCATTCCTGTGGAGGAGAACCCCTTGTAATAAGACTTTGATAAGGTTATTTTAGTTAGGGTGTGGCCCAAATGGATCAGGATGGGTCGTACCCCTACTGCTGCTGAAGGCCTTCTAGGCAAGGCTACTGAGGGAGAGAAAGTGACAGGAAGCAGCCAGAAGCTGGAAGTCAGAGGAACCGAGAAGGCAGGAGAGGCTGCCATACCCAATGCCCAGTGACAGAAAAGCCGAGCACCAAGGAGCACCAGCAGCCAACCTTGACCACACCTTGACTTTGGATTTCTCTAGCCTCAAAATCGTCGGAGAGCCGCCCAGCGCGAAGGAGGGAGCAGCCTGCCCAGGAATGGCGCCGCCCACACTTCCCGTGCCGCTGCCGACAACAGAAGCGGACAAAGAAACAAGAAACAAGACGCAGCAAAAAGACACAGAAAACAGACAACCGGGGGAGGGGAGGGGAAATAAATAAATAAAAATAAATCTTTTAAAAAAAAAAAAAAAAAAAATCGTCAGCCGATAACTCCCCATTGTTTAGGACAACCCATTGCAAAGGTTTTTATTTGCTTTAGCTGTAAAGAAACTGAAACAATGGCCCAGTGGGCTTTTCCCCAATTCTAGGAATGATTTAAAAGTAATTCAAAAATTGAATATAGCAGTAAGTTTGATAGTGAGTTATTAATAAGGCAAATTATATCTAATGATTTAAAAAAGTAGATATAAAAATAACTTATTGGAAGGCAAGTTTTACTTAGGCTTAAGTAATTTAAAAGGGAGCTGTATTCATTTTCTTGGATTAGTTTCTCAACTTTTTATAAATTTTCATTTTTATTTCTCTCAACAAGGATATGAAAAAAATGGCTCAAGTCTTCATTTTTCCCCATCCCTAAGAACAGGTAAAATCCCATTGAGATTCCAAACAATATTGTCTAAGCAAAATCAATTTTTGAATACTGAAAACATAAATATGAAAAATCAATTATTTTGGATATTTGAATAAAATTTTCATTATTTATATATAAGCAGCAGCTTAAGCCCAACTTACCCAACACCCAGGGAGTTAGAGTAATTGCTAGAAGTCAGAGAGACAAGCATGTAGTGACTGCAGTTTGCATTCTCATGCAGTTAAACCAGTTTCCTCGATTCTGTACTTATAAACTCGGTTAAAAAGGAACCATTTTCAAGAATTCATGATTAACCTCCTCCACGTTTCCCCAATAGCCACTAGTGAATACTGGGGGAAGGTGGAGGAGGTTAAATTATACAATGGAGATAAATCTAGAAAGTTATCCAAAATACAAAGGATATTTTAATAAGCATTAGAATCTTTTGCTATTTTGAAAGCTTTTGGTTCTTCTTACAGCAGGATACACTTCTAGATTGGCTACTTCCATTTGAGGAAGATAACAGTTACCTAACACATAGGATTATTGTTAAGATTGAAGATAAATAATACATTTAAAGTTCTTAGAAATGTTTTGGCATATAGTAAGTGCTCTATTAGTGTTAGCTATTATTATCATTAAGGTAGACATTCCCTTTTTGGAAAATTAGAAAATACAAAAAAGTATAAAGGAACTAGAAAAAAAGAAGTCACAATCTCATTTCCTTCTTTTTATTTATTTTTTAATATGTATCTATAGATATATGGGTTTCAGGAATCCATACTAAGTTCTGTGTGACTTCCATGGTTATTATAAGTATAGCCACTGCCATTTTTTTAAAAAGTTGGATAAACTAGGATATGAAGCATAACACTAAAAACAATGTAAGTCAAGAATTAAATTGAATGCACTAATATATTGACTGTTATTTGTAATTTATTCATTTCCTAAACCTTATTAAGTAAACACTAAGTATAGTCTGCTCTTGGCACTATAGGAGAAAATCTAAGAAACATCACGGGCTTCAGAGACACAACCTCAAAGCAATAAATTGAAAAATAATACATGAAACAGCATAAAAAGGCATACCGTATACAGTGGTAAATATAATGGGGAATGTGTACTCGGAGAAAGACACCTTGAGGATGAAAGGCTTGCTTCTTCTAATTGATTAAAAGCTCATTATCTCTTCTTTTTGTTTTGAGACACACTTTTAATAAACCTAAGACCTTTAGAGTTCTTATCTGATCAGTGACATCAGTAAAACATAGAGAAAAAGTATCTCTAAAGCTGTATAAGAAAGATATGCCCGCACTCACACGGGTACACATGGATGTGCACATGGCAAGAACAGGCTACATACTCTTCCCAAACTCTTCCCTAGCTAGAGGAGTATAAGACACAGATGACTCCATTGCTGTCCAGACAAACCTGTTGGAAAGGTCGAGTCTGGGCTTGCCTGAGAAGCCGCTGTTGCTGCTGCTGCTGCAGAAGCTTCATCTGTATCAGCTGCTGCTGCGAGGTGATTGCGTGGAGGGAGGGTGGCTGTATCAAGGCGCCTGAGCGCCGCTGCAGCATGTTGGAAAGAGCTTGTTTGGTATTAGTTGGGACAAAGGAACCTGCAGGATCCAATCGGGAGCCACCTGCAGAAGTGACCAGAAGGAAGGGCTTTCTGAGTGTGTTATTGCAACAAGTCTTCCTTTTACTCAAACTGCAAAAACCTCACATTCTGAAGTCATACTTTACGACCAAAATATGAAACAATGCACTACCCCACACCCTGAAAGTATTAAAGCTCTGTAAAGAGCTGCATAATTTCCAAGAGATTTGTGTTGGAGAAAAACGGCATTTACTGGGACACCGAGACTGATAATGACCACAGGCAGAGAGAGAATGTATTGGGAAGCTCTTTCAACAGAGGGGGTCTGAAGAAAAGACTTCAGCCCCCTCCTGGAAGGGGGGATGTGAATTTATACAGAACTTTCCTAGGCGGGGAAATGATAGTTGGTGGGAGGGGGTTGAGGGTCCCAGTGAGGTGCAGGGGCCAAAAGCAAGCCCTAGAGGTGGAAGTTTTTCCTGATAATGACTAGAGAATAGTGGGTTAGGGAGTTACGCTTTCTTAGAATACTGCAGGAGCATATGTTTCTTTGATCTGTAGGGATTTTATCTCCCTCTTATATGGGGTAGGGAAGGTTTTCATATCCCTTTATTCCCTTCTCTTTCTTTGTTTAACCTGTGGGGAAGTGCCGTGCCCTTAGGCTCGTAGGGTTATGGGGGATGGGTTAGCCTTCCCCCAGTGCATATCAGGGGAAACTGAGCTACACCTTATTAGTTACTGCAAGTCTCCAACAATTTGGAAGATGAGATAGGAGTGAATTATAATATTTCAATATAAATTCATGGAGGCACCATTTCAGTTGGTAAACTGAGAAGTCTGAAACAGAGTTGTCAGCGTAATGCTGGAATTAGCTGGGTTGTATATTATTCAAGGTCCTCAGAAACATATTGTATAAAACGTATTATCTTTGGAGTACCCTTTGCAAAGTATCCTAATCCAGTCACAGAAATCATTTCATAATTTTAAACAAAGTGAAAGCTCATGTTATTTTAGCTCCTTTGCCATGGCAAAATGAAAATGCCTCTTTTGTAGTAGAGAGGAATAAAATAATTCTTTAAAAACCTGAAGGACTCTGAAACTTCAAATACCATGATTCTAAAGACAAAAACATCATTTTTGAAGGTCAAAAAAGCAAACATGTTGATAATTACACTGACACTTAAGAAATCAAAGAAAATTCTTAATATATGTGTATGTGTAAGTATATATATATAATTTTTTTGTTAAATGCCTCTAAGAGCTGCAAACCTTTTTTTCAACATCTCCTGACTTCAAACCAGTTGCCATCCTTTTATTCACCACAAACACTCTATATTTTCTAAAGTATACAAATGATAAAGCCCCTTTAAAAGTATCTCACAAAAGACATTTTATCTTTTTTTAAAAGCAGATTATAGGATGGAAAAAATCAATTTACAGCTGTTCACTCAAAAATCCCACAATCTTTGAAAGACTTCAAGAACACAACCACCAATGTGATTTGAGAAGCCATTCAGCAGCACTTGACACAAAATTGGAAAAAATGGAAAATCAATTTGAATAATACATGGCATGGTAATATGCTGAAGCAAGAACTGGAACTATACTATCATATAAAAACTTAGCTCATTTTATAGAATGGAAAGCTCTTTCTAGAGATTAGACTATGGTGTATTTTCTTTTAATTTTCCTAACTTTTATTATAACCTTGCACCTTTGAGTCAAATAAAGAAATAAAATATAAACACAAATGAAACCCTCTGTATACCTAATTGCTTTCCCTTCCTTCCATCAAAGGCACTTCTGTACTTGCTGTTTATCATTCCTATGCAACAATGCCTTATAACTTTACCATATTGGTATGTGTGTGCTTGTGTGTTTGTGTGTGAAAGCGATTGGTAAAAATATGTGTGGGGTGTCATTGTTTTGTATTTTAACTAAATATGACTGGATTCAAAATATACAAACTCTTCTGCAACTTCAGAGGACTATGTTTTATGAAAATCCATTAAATCACAGTCATATAAAATCTTCAAAAATAATTTTCTCTAAAATATTTTCTCATATGTCATAACTAAGATCTACCTAATACCTAAAGGCTCCTTGACTTATAAACATCTTTTATAGTATTCTAGGGGGAAAGGTATGTTTTTTTACATAGTAGTTAGTCTTCAGCTTATAGATAGTCATGTTTCATCCGAATAGCTATGAAGAGTAAAACTAAGGCCAAATACACATGGAGCTTCAAATTTGACGTTAAAAATTTAGTATGATTTTCCACATTCATTATTAAGTCTAGTTTGCTCTTTGGAGTCTACATTCATCAATCATTCAATCAACAACATGTTTTTTTAACAGCCTACCACAAGTCAGACCCTGCTTTAAGTTCTAGGGACAATGAAGTGAACAGAAAAAAAATCTGCCCTTGCAGAGCATACATTATGGTGCAGACAACAAAGCAGTAGGTAAAAGGCATGATTTGTAAGCAAGTGCTGAATGCTGTAGAGAAACGAAAGGAGGGGACTAGAGAGTGCAGGGAAGGGGTGTACTTTACATTTTAAAAAAGGTTGTCAGTGGAGGCCTCCTTGAGAAAATGCTATATGACTAAATCCCAAAGGAGATCATGCAGTGAGCCTCGCAGGTACTTGAGGAAGAGGCTTGGGGACCAGTGGATACACAAGAAGTGACGTGGAAATAATGTGATTATCATTCACTGAATATGTACACTGCACCCGGCTATTTTCTAAGTGCTAAATTTATTTACTTTAGGTGATATATATATATAGATATACATACATATATGTGTACGTGTATAATATGAATTTTATTTCACCTTTTAAAAGAGAACAGAGATGTTTGCCCACTCTGTTCACTATAATATTGGAGCACCCAAAACATAGCCAGGCACATTGTGAATATCAATATATTTTGTTGAATGAATGAATACATGATCCACCCTATGAGAGTTGATATTAGTATGTCTATTTTACAGACAATCAAACAAAGGCACAGAGAAATTAAGGCTTGGACAATATTATACAGCAATGGAGTGGCAGAGCTGGATTTGAAACTAGATACCCTAATTTCCAGAACAGCTCTCTCTTCACAGCCAGTATAGAGGAAAGAATAAGTATTCTCCTCTGTTACAATTCAAGAATCAAACATTTTGATCCCTGAGCTTCAAAATATCATACTCAAGTTACAATAAAAATCACAGTATAACAGATTACAGTAACAAAGAAATTGTTACAATGTACACCTAATACAACACAAATCTTCATTTTGCTAAAACAGGCAAACTTTCATCTATAAAAAAATTAATCCATTTCTAATTAGGAGAAGTTTTTATTTAGAAACATCCTCATTTAGGAAATAAAATCTACTTGGGCTTAAACCAAAGTAATACTAAAATCATGCAAATTTACTATGGACATAGTAATTTTCATTGTAGAGATCTACTCTACTTGCTAAACCCAATTCCTTAAATGCATGATGTTATCAACAATTTAAAATTCAAACTAAAAGAAAACAATGGCACTGTACAATATTTTCTGATCCTTTAAAATGCTGGTAAGAATTATATCTGATAAAAATGTGCACAAATTTAACAACATAAAATCTTTATTTTTTAATCTCAAAGCTTAGATTTTGAGCAGTTGCTGATTTCCTTCCAACACTGGATGAAAATTCCAAATTAGTGCATAAACTCCAACTTGAACCTTATTTTAGGGGGAAAAAAAAGAAAATTTTGAGTGAAGAGAACTATGAAAATCTCAATTGAGTATTAAGGTCCTAAAATTCCCAAATTTTGTGATGGTTTCAGGTCAAAAGCAAACAGAACTTAAGTTATTTCTCATATTGGAGTGATCTGACAGTAATTTCTCTACACATACCTGGATTAAGAGATTGGTTCTGAAGGAAAAAGCCAGGCTGTTGGGGCTGGCCAATGAGGTTGTAACCCCACAAGGTAGACTGAGGATGATGCATCATTTGGGAGGAAATGGGTGAGTAATTAGGAGGCATTCGGTATATGTTGCTCTGTGGATACTCCTTCAATATAAAGTTAAAAAATAAAGTTACTTAATTTCATATAACACACAAATAATTAATGCAAATTCTTCATATTACATTATTTGAGGTAGTTTCTATGCCAATGTAGAAAGCTGCTTTTACAGAGAGAAAGATGGAAGGCCAGAGTGGAAATACACTCTCGGCAAAATATCTGTATGAGGTAAAACATTTTCTTGACTTAAAATTGTACTTAGATTAGGAAGGGTATGGGGGAGAGAGAAAGGGTTTTCTTCTGAACTCTCTTTGAAAAATATTAAAGTGTATTTAGAAAATCAATATTGACTATCACCCGGAGCTGAATACAGCATCTTCAGTTGCTAAGTGCCCACATGTCCTGATCATTTGGCCTTGGAAAGGCTTCTGGATACCTTGGGGCCAGATAAGAATTAGGCCAGAAAGGCCCAAGCTACTTTGAAACCAGGTCCTAGTTGATGTTACTTCTAAGATAAACATCCTGAAGAAGTAAATTACATGAGTCAATGCTCCTCCCTCCCCTCAGGGCTACCCCACTCCTTTCCTGCAACAGCTGCAGTTTCTGTGGATCACATCTGAATGTCTCAATTCGCCCACTGTCCCCCTTTCTATAAGCTACTCCTAGAAGACAAGGGGAAAAAAAAAAAATCAGTTCCATGTAATTTTACCAAAAAATATATCACAAAAGGAAGGGCAGTTTCAGGAGTATTAGGGAAAGAAGCGACACTTGGGGGATAAGATGGGCTTCATGGACTTTGCATTTGAAGAAAACAAACTCCCATCCATATGAAGTGGAAGGACAACAACAATGCAGGGAATGCCATCAGGACCTTAATGAGCATCCCTTGAGGGCAAAGGAATATGGCAGGGAGACTGAATGAGGAAGGGGCACTGAGGTTCATTTCAAAGGGCATCCAACTGTGATGGCAGTCATTTCTAGACTATTAGTCATCTAGATCCCATCTAGGAAAAGATACGTTTTGGTTTTGAGATGAGTGAACTATAACAATAATTAGTCAGAAATCTCTACACATGAAGTTGTGACTATTTCTTCTACTTTGCAATAATACCCTCGGATTTTATAGAAATGTCACAAATTCTCAAGTATTTTCAAGGTGAATTTTTAAGTGGCAAGATACTTTAAAGGTTAATTCTCAAGTTCTAAAACTTCTTTCCCTAACTTTCCACCTCATAGATTTCTGTTGTTTTGGAAAAAATGTTGCTTTAGATAAGGAATGCTTATAAAGAAGCAAGAAGGAAATCCGTTTTGTATTAGGTTTCTTTTATAAAAACTTTTATAACGTCTGAAAACATGTTGAAGGATCGTCTACCACATGGGAGGTCCACGGTTCAAACCCCGGGCCTCCTTGACCCGTATGGAGCTGGCCCATGCGCAGTGCTGATGCGCGCAAGGAGTGCACCCGTAAGGAGAGCCACCCAGCGTGAAAGAAAGTGCAGCCTGCCCAGGAATGGCACGGCCCACACTTCCCGCTGACAGACAACAGAAGCGGACAAAGAAACAAGATGCAGCAAATAGACACAGAGAACAGACAACTGGGGGGGGGGGGGGGGGCGGGGGATTAAAAATAAATAAATGAATAAAATAAATCTTTAAAAAAAAAGAAATATATAGGGAAGTAAGACTGAATGGTGTATGTGAATTCTCAGCAATATCCTATTGGATGTGTTAGACAGACCTCTAGGGAGGAGCAAATAGTTTTTTGATAAGAATTCACTGTTGAAATTAACTCCCCAAAACACATAACTATTTTAGACATGCCTAATAATAAAATATGTAAGAGAACGAAAATTTTTTAGCTTTAAAAAATTCAACTTTCAACACTGAGTAATTATGAGGCATTGAAATATTATCTAAATATTATTCACTACTGAAGCCCAAAGTTAAACAGTTACTAAAAATAGAGGAGGATAAACCAAACGCTATATTCTGGTCTTCTGTGACACGTCACTGTGTGACATACGTTAATTATAACAGGACCTTGATAGGACAGCTGTTATTACAAGCTAATACTGCTCTTAGTTATATTCCTAGGGATTTAATTTGGCCACAAATAAACCTTAAACCAGATGCTAATGAGCCAAAGTTCTCTACACTTCCTCACTTACATCAACTCTTGAGCTGGACTTGGTCTTCCGCTTCCTTCCCTTTGTTTTCTTCTCTTCATCCATTGTGGTTTTTCCCTGATCCGAGAGTTCGGCTGATTTCCTTTCTGGTTCCTGAGATATGGGAGACGTGGGCTCTTCCTCTTCCTCCTCGGGAGGCAGGGGCAGTGGCTCGAGGTAGTAACTTCGGGGCTTGGGCATGGGGTGCGTGTGATACAAAAGGAGATGATGCTGCTCTTCATACTTGATCACCTTTCTGTCCATTCGGACAGTCCCAAACCAGGCCCAGGAGAGAGGCGCTGGGTTCTTCTGGCCCTCGAACAAATCCCATGGGGATACTTTCTGCTTCGTGGAGACCTGGAGACCCTGTGGTAGAATAATATTCCATGACAACACATTTATATCTTTGCCTGCTTCAGAGGCCAGATTTGCTTAGGGCATGGAATCAGAAAACATTTTGGCTGGCATGGACCTTAGAGAAACCTAGCATATAGCAGAGAGGATATCTTATGAGGAGTGACACAGCTGGTTGGCTGTAGAACAGTAAGTTCAGATGTATGGCTCTTTATACCACACCATGCTAAGTTCAAGCTGTAACACCAGACAGTCCAGACTATTTTACTATACATGACATTTTTCTTTTAGTGTTACGGCAAAGTAGATCTTCCTATTTTAAATTATCATCAGTTATAAATCACTGGTTTCTGTTCATTATTTTTAAGACAACACAAATACTTCAAAGTCTAGTTTACATTTGGCCCTAATTAAGCTCATGTTAACGTCAATCCAAACCTGTACATACTTGATTCAGTATGGGGAACTTCTATGTACTTAATAAGCCAGTGTCTGGATAGTGAAGTAATATTACAGAGTTCACGTACAGAGGTACAACAGAGCAACAGGTACACAGAAAGTCTTTCAATTCAAGCTTATTTCTAATGAATCTAGAGGAGGAAACATTATTTCTGAAAACAACACATTCCGATTTTTAATATTAATTGGTGATATCTCATGGTACTTTCCTTGGAATACCAATTTGAAATTTTTTTCCTTAAAAAGGTCACCAAAGTAATTACTCAGTTTTTATCTATACATAATATTCCATTGTGGCTTCCTCTAAAACCAAGGATCAAATACCATCCACAAACTGTTTTCTAATATCTGTCTTGAGATTAGAGCTCTGTCCTGGGTCCCAAGACCACATAGCCAAATGACTTCTAGATGTTTCCCCCTGGAGAATTCACTGGCACTGGAAACACAACTTCACAACCCCACTGGTATGAAATACTCAAGCTGTTTCAAATATGTGCAGCACTGGATATCCCCCAAGAGTTGTACTCTTTCACATCTTTATGTTTTCCCTTCACCTGGCCAACTTATCTCCTTTAAAATGGTGCAAATGTCAGTTTTTCTGGTGATACCATTACTACTTCACCTTGTCTGAGTTTGCTGGCTCTGCCTCAGTGTTCTAAAACACTATCTCTATGTGGTAGCACACAAATCTTACCACACTGTACTTGTTTTTTCTATTTCCCCTTGTGGGTAGGAGCTCTGGCTTTCATCTCTGTGACTGGGAATGTCCAAGGCTGCTCAACATTCATTGAAAGAAAAACCAACAGCTCTTCTCAATTTTAGAAAACCTTGTTTAACAACTTATATAAAACAAGTGTTCATTAAATATTGTTGGATTAGAATATGAAGTACCATCACATTTAAAATATTTCTTTTTTTACTCTGTATAGCTTCATAACGAGAAATTTTGTCATGAACAAAGTTCTTATCTAAACATACTCTTCTTCTAATTATGAAATAAAATCAGAACTGGACTTTGCTCTCTATTTTTGTTTGTTTTTACACTAAGCTTTTATTTAGTTTACTTAGTTTTCCCTTGGTGAGTTTTATAAATTTAGCTAAAAATTTTAAAATAAGATCTTCACAGATCTGAACTATTTATATAACAGCAATAACTACTGCATTGGAATGACAAGAATAAGCTTTTTTAAAAAATCAAGATACTACAAAATTGAGATGTTCTATATAGGGAGACGAGAAAAATATTTTTCAAAAATTTAAATATATGAGAAAAAAACATTTACTCTTGCCTGTTTTTTATCTATAGAGTCAAATCCAGCAATTTTGTTTCCTTTTGTGTCAATCAAGGAACCCATAGGTTCACAAGTGATCACATCGCAGGTCTGTTTTGGCAAAGGTAGCAATTGTCGAACTTTGTCAATACTTTCTGACCGCTTGTCTCCTAGTTCTTTCTATAAAATGAAAGAGAGAGAAGTGGGTTAGAAATTACAATGAAGGCAAACGTTAACAAGAAGGAAGTGCCCCTATGAAACATTTCCCTTTCTACAGCTATGTTCTTTACTCTTGAACATGATCTTTGTGCAGCTCTAAATTACAGGGGTAAGTATGTTTCATTTCTTCTATTTAAGTGGGAAACAGAATATATATAAAGACACACTTGTTACACAACAAACTTCAGAGGGCTGAAATGAAAAAAATTTAGGGTAGTATTTGCAAACAGAACACAGGAACTGCAGCACAGAACACTTCCTTGCATCCAAGATCAGACCACAAGGTAATTAGCAATTATTTTATTCCTAAGGTCTTCATATATAGTTGATTCTCTTTAATATCATTTGTTAAGAGTTTATTTTGAAGGTTGTATTAGTGGTTAATCAAATGAATGGATTTAGAAATATCAATGAAAATGGCTATTTTTTTCAACTACACATATCACTCCAACTATAGATTTATCCTAATTCTAATGTTGGCATTTTATTTTTCTATTTGATCACAGACTTCTAAAGTTCCTTAAAAATTTAAACATGTTCTGAGAATATAAGTATGTTTTTATAAATATTTTTTAAAGATAAATCTTCAAGGTTATATGTTTGCAACTTTGGGTACTAGTAAGTTGAGGTGACACAAAGAGCAAAATAATCATTTAAATTAATATAAACTTGCTTGTTAAAAAAATACATGTTTAAAATTTAATGTGTAGTAAGTTAAAATAAAAATGCAATAAATAATTCATAAATAGTCTGAGGTAATAAGATAAGCAGATCACAAACTTACTTTCAGTTTCTTTACTAAATTCATATATGCTCGTTTATTCTCTTCGGATCCCCCGGGGGATGCATTTGATAGGTCAGAAGCTAATGTTCCATTGATTAAAACGCCCAGCATGTCAAGAACTGTTGTGAATAATTCACTAAGAGGTGAGAGAAAATGATTATTTTCATCTTGAAGCAAAACCAAGACACAATTAACTGAGGGCACAGAATTTTGAATGGTACCTAAGAATATAAGATGTGGCATGGTTTGTAGTCAGTTTATACCAGGCACACATGCAGCAAAAGAAATGTGAAGTGATAACAACATACTTGTTAGTGTGCATGTCAACAGTTCCTGAAGTAATTATCTGCAGGAGAAGGAGGGCCCAGTCTGCTGTCCACTGAGTACTCCTCTGCACCGTGTCAAACATTCCTCCTACCTAGCATGTAAAAGACAATTTAAAAAGTCTGCAGCACACTCAAGAGAAGATTATGCTAACTTATGCAGTGCCATCTAAGGTAGCCAAATTTTGATTAATTTTTAAAATTAGTTTATCCTGTCTTCTCTCTCTTCTAGCTAAATATCTGTCATTTCACTCTTTGTGGCATAGGAAATTGATCCTCCCCTCACCCTATCCCACAAAAAGGTGTGTGTGTGTGTGTATGGGTTTACCTGAGGGTTTTCTAGGAGTCGGTCTCTGGTATGTTTTTCAATTGAGGACCACGTGACCAGAAGTTCAATTCGGTGACTTCAAAAGGGCTAAGAGCTTGATGCCAACGCATGGGCACATTATCAATATGAATTATGTATCAGTGGTAGCTTTTCTCTTATTTGTAATCTTTCAGGATGTCTAGTTTTATGATGAGAATTTAGTCAAATTAAACCTGAACAGGTCAAACTGATATAAACCAACTAACTACAGCTCCAATTTAATTATTATTGAACTTAAACCTATATAAGTATTTGGAAATATCCAGTAATGCAGAAGGAATGAGGTACAGTAGCCTTGACCCACACAGACCTACCAGTTAATATGTGGGAATCAGGTTAAAAAAAAATGAGCCAAGGGTTCAGGCAAGCCATCCTTCAGAATCAGAATTAATTTTGGGCTTGTCTAATGAGAAAAGAAAACTTAAAAGGAATGTAAAATGGGTGAGACATTTTAAATTTCTGTTAAATCACACTGTGGAATATGTTTGTAAAAGATCAATATGATAGAAAGTTTGACAGTTTTTATTTAAAGGGCATTTTTACGATTTTTAAATACATAAGAAAAGCTAATAAATATCTCAAAATGGGAGTCCTCTCAGACCTATGCTTAGCACAAACGGAAGGGAAGGATTCTCTGAGATGGAGGGAGGGGAAGGGCAGGAAAAGGGCAGATCGATGCCTAAAATACCTCTGTCTAGGAAGTCAGATGAGACAGGAAGGAAACAGAATGCCTGAGAAACAGAGAAGTAGCTATAAAGAGCCAACAGTGCAAGGCCTCACTTTGCACACGGTGGGAATGGGATGCTGGAGTTATTTTCACATTTAGGTAAGTGTAAAGGAGGGAATACCCTAGAAATGCCTCTTACCAAATTTAGGCGGAGTTGCAATGCCTCGTGCATCATCTGCCGTGCTTTTATATCATCTTGGTATCGTTCTTCTCTCCAGTTACTTAAAATCTAAGATTATAAATAGAAGACACGATTTTCCCTGTTGAAATTGGAATTTTCTCTTATTTGAGGTTAAAGTGAATTTTTTACTGACAACCAAAAGCAATCTCTTTGCTTTAATAAATTAACAACCAAAACTAAAATAAAGTATATTAAGACGCCCTTCAAAAATTTTTGTTTTTCCCGTGTTCTTCCATGCAGACAGAAGTCTGGACATTTCTTTGCTCATCCGAATTTCTAAATGGGAGAAAAACTTCCCATCTAATTATGTACCCCATTATTAAGTCTGGGAAAATGTCTTGAGTGCCATTAAGTTAAACATTAATTAAAATAAATATTTATTTTAAAAATATATTCGTCTACTGGTCTTATGAACATAGGTATTGAACAGAGAGAACTACTGTGTCAATCTCTCCTGTATTTTATTTTCAGGAACATGTTTTAAGCCCAAGAAAATGTATTATTTTTTATCTTTTATTGAAGAGAATTGCTATTTTGTAGACTTGTCTTCCCTGATAAAGGGAGTGTGTACTATTTTGAAAAATATGGCACCTTGGACATCAGCCAAGTGGCATATCAATTTATAGAGAGTGATCCTTCCTCACTGACTCAGACTCATGCTGGGGTGTTTGTGGAAAAGTAAATAAAAAATGGGCAACACCCCAGAATCTGATGACATGAATAAAAAAACTTTGATGTTTTGAAATGTGGTTGCTAATGAGAATCAGCTTAAAAGAGCCGAAATGAGTCATATGCAGAAGTAACCCAATCCAACAGATGGCCTATACGTATACTGTATGGTTAGAGTACTTCCCAAATCTCATCCAAATTACAGACCTCTCTCAAGTCTGAAAGAAGGGCGCAAGGCAGCTAATAGAACACATAAGCTTTAATGGAGCTTACATTCTATTCTAGTGGTAGAACAAACAACAGGAAAAATAAGTCAAGTGTGATAAATGGTAGGAACAGAGCAAGGAATAGAGAATGGCAGTGGTCCCATTCAAGAGGGACAGCCTCCTTGAGGAGGTGACAACTGAGCAGCGACCCGAGGGCGCATGCCATGCTAATCTCTAAAGGAAAGACCCCCAGGTAAAAGATGTAAAGGCTTTCTTCCCAAGTTCAAATTCCAAGAACAGAGAACGCAAAGTGATGACTGATAGGAAATGAGGTATAAGAGGGAACAAAACCCGGATCATGCACAGCCCAGTAAGCCCAGACTTTGAAGTTTTATTCTAGGAATAAGAAGAAATATTTGGAGCATTAGATTTGGAGCATATCCAAAACGTGGGAGGTAATAAAGGGCCCAGAAAGGATTAAATGTCCTTATCCATGCACATCCAGTACAATTCAAGGGAAAGGCATGATGTCAGGTTCTATAAAAACAGTGCCACAAGGAGGAATCCATTAGGCTCTACAGCAGGATAAAACAACCCCCATGACCACTCTATCTACTTTGCCTAATTCCATGCTTTCTAGTTTCTAATGTAGTCACTCAGTTCCCTTGCAGTACATAGAATGCCAAGCGTCCCAAACAGTGGCCAAGCGAACTCTGGTTGGTGAAAAGGCAAAGTCTAAATTCTTTGTAAATGAACTAATACACCTTCTGTTTTATAAATGAGTATCATGTGTATTTGGGCTGGCATCTATCTGGCTATGAGGCAAATAAAATTGAACTTCTGACCTACAGAGCTCAAGCCCAGACCAAATGGAGGAGCTGCACAGAGCATCCTCTGTCTAGCGGCCACCCACACTGCAACACAGATTTCTCCAGGTCCTCTCCCAAGAAGAAATCGGGGGGAGAAGCAGCTCTTTCACAGTTTCATGTAATACAGAAATTTTTGTTTACGTCTATAGACATTCATTGCATGCATAATTAACATGGTAAAATTATGAATCTTGTGTTGACCTGAATGCCAGGTAAAAGAATAGGGCCTGGGTTGTCTCTCCCAGTATCTAATGAAAGCATGCTGTGCCCTTATTAGTTTAATCTCAATATGAGAAAGGAAAACAAATTAATACCATTAGAAAGGAACCTGCCTGGCTTAATATTATGCTACTCTTTACCTGATTAACTTGATTCTGAAGAGAGGTTAGCAGGCCTTCCCGTTGTTCATCTTGTCCCTTAAGGCAAGTAAGTACCAGTGAGAGGAACGGTTGTTGACTCAAAAGAGACATACTACAAAGGAAGTAATAATATATTTAGTTTAGATAGGATGGATTACTTCCTACTGCAACACTACTCCCCACACCTCCCTCAGGTTATTGGTTCTAACTTATTTTACTCTTCAGAAAAAGTCAAATATATATTTCTACTACTATGATTAGAAGTCTCTATCATGCTTCCAAACAACTTCATATGCTCTGTATTCCCTAACGGGCATTCCCAAACCAGCATAAATTGATACTGCATGTGAGAGATTGTGTGTGTGGCAAGGGGGGGTGGGGGGTGGGGGGTGGAGTTGGGGAGAGGGAGTTTGGAAAGAGATGAGGAATTTGCATTTTATACCAATAAGCAGAATTTAAAAATACATAACACAAGGAAAATTAATTTATACACAGAATAAAATGTAAGAATGAATAATTTCTCTCTCACAAAACTCTTAATTTGGAGCCCAGGAAATAGGCCTATGTGTATGTTGTGCCTTTTTTTTTTTTTGGCTCCTTTTGCTTTGTTTCCCAGCACATTAATCAGGATCAAACAGCGGGGTATTCCAAGAGCTAAGGTCTAGGAATGCCAGGCTGGAGACTCCACTAGCAGGGCACTTGCTGACGACCTCCACATGCAGCCCTACGGATCCCACAGCCCAACCTGCACACGGCTTCCAAGGCATTTGATAAGAACTCTATTTTAAATTGGCATTTTGACACTATTTCTTCAATTGTCAGAGAACTGACAGATCATGTTGGCAAACAAAATGCTACAGTGGAAAGAAAAACTTCTTAAAATGAGACTGAGGCCAAGGTATTCATTCAGTTTCATCCCACTGACTCTGGAAGAACTACCTTCACACGCTCTGTAATATTAGCTATCCTCCCTGAGGGATATAAGACAATGTAAGTTCAATCACCTTTTAGCAAATAAACTTTGAAAAGTAAAATTGAGTCTCTGGCTAGGTAATTAATTCTGCCAAAGATGGTGAAACAGTCACATGCAAACTAAAATACATACAACGCTTGGTCTTTTACCAAAATTTACTGTAGTTAAGAGCCCAGGCTCAGAAACCAGACACCTGGGTTTGAATTCCAACTTTATAACTTCTTAGCTTGTAAAGATTATGTCCATGAGCAACTTACTTAACCTTTTAGTGCCTTGGTTTCCTCATCTATGGAAAGGATAATTTTTGCTATGAGAATGTAAGAAGTTCATGCATGTAAAATGTTTTTTATCAGGTTTGGCATTTCATATGAGCTCAATAAACGACAGCTAAAAATATTAATTAGGGCACAAGAAACCTAAATGTGTTCAGGATTTTTAAAAGATGGAAGAAATGATTGTCTTCTCTTTTTCTTCAGGGTTGCAAAATTCATTGTGTTTTGGCTTTAGTGTGAGGTTTTCTTCTTTCTCATTCACATGGTCAGATTTCAAATATAATTACTTGAAGGCTCTTCGTCAATACAAAATGGTAAAAAAAAAAAAAAAAGACTAAATTTGTTGGCTAAGAAGTTTTACAATTTAGTCTAAAACAAGAGCCCTAAATATGAAAACTGTCATTAACTATTTCAGGATCCAGCATGACAAAATTATAAATAATTCTATGTATTTTAAACACAAAGTAGCTAAATAATAAAAACACAAATAATTAAAAATAAAATTCAGGGACCAGGTGGCTAGCCAGATCTTATTCAGTAAGTTTGAAGTGAGGTTCAATAGTCATTTTTAACAGATTCAGCAGTGATTTGAATACACAGGCAAAGTTGAGAAAAACTGTATAAAATATTATAACCTGGAACCTTTCAGGAAAGAGCCTTGCCTAACATAGGATGCTTCCAATGCCATTTAAAAATTAAACTTCAGGGGCTTCTGGGGGCAATGACTCTGTATGTTTGCAGGATGCTAGATATTCTCAACTCTTCTTTATACTCCCACATAAAGAGACACACCTTCCAGCCATACCTTTTCTGTTTTTGTCTGTCTCTTTCCTTTTTTGAAGAAGAACCTAAGTGCTGTCCCTTTTCCAGCTCTTCCCCAGCAGCTTTCAACACTCTTCCTTGCACAGAAGTTGGAAGCCTAGCGATTAGGGGAGCCACCAGCCACACACCCCGACGTTCAGAGGAGCTAAAATTAGAAACAGATGTTAAACGCAAATGAGCATCCTTTCTCTCTTTTGTCCCAGTTACAACAGAAACTCCAAACTAAAACCTTTTATGAAGAAGTCACAAGACTACTGTAAATTTCTTTTACTTCTCAACTACATTTCCTTGACAATTGCCAGAAAATTGCATACATATTTACCCAAGCTTATGGAAAGCAATAAAAGGGGGTTTCCTGGGAGGCTACTATAACTATACAATGTTTCTTTTTAGCCTATAAAAACGTTTTCCCATGATTTTGGCTCTCTGATTTGTAACAGCCTTTTGTTCAACACAGAGTATGCTTTTCTAACACATGGCTTACAAAAGGAAATATTTTTATTATATTTAAGCATACTAGTAGTTTCCAAAGTTTTACAATTCACTAGTTAGATTTTAAAACAAACTGAGGAAACGTAAGTCAATCTACCTTTCATGATTAAAGTGTCACTTTAAGACTTCATGTGCTTCCTGCTTCTAATTTTGAAGCCAAATTACTATGATATAGTTTGTGCAGAATTGGCAATTAATAAAGACTACAGAAAAAGTGTTTCCTATATAATGAATACTACCATATACTCTAATCTAAGGGACACTAAAGAAATGAATCAATCTTAGTGTCATCTGTGGTTTCATGGAGTCTGGGCCTCCCTAGTTTAACATAATATTTAGAAAGTTAAGATATCATCCACCCGAATTTATACCTTAACTTAGTATTAAAGATCATTGCCACATTTCCTTCACAACACTGTGGCTTTATGTAAAAAAATAACTATTATAGAAACAAAAATTGCTGTTACATGCGAAAAAGTAATGATAGCCCATTAAAACTATAAAAAAACAAATACCTTAGAAATGTCTTTATTCCATTCTGCCGGGTGCTACTTGCATCTGTACTTCCAATACCATTTGGATTGAAGAGACCCATTCCAGAATTGGAAGAGTTGTTGTTCAAGTCAGCAGACTGCTGGAATACCTCTATTGTTGCCTTTGCAATATTATCCAGTAAGTTGTTCATTTCAGCCACAGACCCAGAACCCTAGAGTTGGACATTAAGAAAACTAGCACACCTATGTTTTACTCCATCCTCAAACAGCAACATGTTTTTGTTTTCCATAAAATTATATACACATACACATTTTCAATCCATACTCACAGGGTCCTTCAGGCACTGTTTAATCATTAACTGAAGTTCTAGCCAGGACTGCCTTAGTGTCCACTGCTCAAGGTTCTGTAGAAAATGGGGAGAATTAAAACTTTCAGAATGCCTAAGATGTCTTAAAACATAATTT
The DNA here is from genome assembly GCF_030445035.2 of Dasypus novemcinctus. Taxonomy (NCBI): domain Eukaryota; kingdom Metazoa; phylum Chordata; class Mammalia; order Cingulata; family Dasypodidae; genus Dasypus; species Dasypus novemcinctus. The sequence continues at coordinate 21,140,910 of NC_080676.1, read as the reverse complement.
CTTGCAGTGTATTTTCTCTCAAGAAATAAGAGAATGATCATACGCACACTAAAGAGGTTTATGGGTCAAAAGACACCCAAGTCTATTGCATATATTCTGTGTAGACACAAAGAAATAAACAGCAACATTAAAATAAGGTGCCTGTTGTATAAAACAGTGATCACTGTTGTAGATGATGGACTGTGGGTAATAGTACGAATATAATAATGTCCTTTCATGAATTAAAAAAATATGCAATACTATTTCAAGGTGTTAATAAGGGAGGTATATGAGGAAAATACACCTAATGCAAACTATGGACTACAGATGGCAGTAATACTTATTATACTTTCAAGAACTGTGACAAAAGTACCACACTAATGCACAGTATCAACAATATGAGAACATTAATTTGTACATGAGTTTTCTGTAAACCTATACCTTTTCTAATTTAAAAAAATTATAATAATAAAAATTAAGGTGCTTGAACTCCACTAGGCACTGCAATAAATGAGGTATTTCTTTTCTCAAAATCTATCTATAACCAACCCCATTCCAAAGTGGTTACAAGCTTTCTTGATGGTCTTCCTTAGAGCTTATTTCTCATACAAATACAGAATTGACTTTTTTTTTCTTTTTTCAATTCATTTTATTTTTTTTTTTATGTTTTTAATTTTAGCATTGACTTTTAACAAACGAATATTTATTTCTTGCTTATATACAACTGACAGCGTCTCTAAGTACGCAACAAGAAAGCGTGACAATTACACAGAAAAGAAAAAGGGGGGGAAAGGGCTTGAGATAAAAGTCAGAATTAACTTAAGTCAAGAATTCCTTAACATTAACAGAAAAAGACAGATAATAGCTTTTCTTATTATAATCACAAAGAACGTGCCCAACCACAGGACCACAATCTTTAAAACATCCCACTTACCTGAAGAATGCGCTTAATGTGCTGTCGTTGCAGGTTGTCCCCCTCAGTACATTCTTTAATGCCATGAGGATAACAGATAAGCTGTAATAATTTCTGTGCTTGCATATTTGAAAGCACAGGGTCCAATATAAGTTCTTTGTCTGTGCATAATCTTTCAGGTTCTTTTAAGCAATGTTCTCCTACCCATTCCTAAAAATAATATGACAGATTGACAGGCATTGACTTTCTATAGTTGTACGTAATTTGGACTAAATTCATAACGGAATATAAACTGGCAGGAATTTTCCAATTTTAAAAATGTTACATTAAAAAAGCAGCTGACAAAAGTTTTAAAGGCAAAATTTATAGCATTTCAAAGTACAAAGTAGAAATCTTAAAGAAAAAATTTAAAAACATATATGGCAACAAAGGAAAGGGAGAAAAAAAAATGAAGGAAAGAAAATATTGGTATGTGATTTCACCAGAAAATGAGGCCTGTCTCTTGGCACTGTTTTGAAAAAGTTTGCTTTTTAAATTTACTGTACAGTGATGATGATTTTATATCATAGTATATTCATCATTTTTAAAATAGAATGCATTGCATTATAGTCTACTGAGTAGGAAGAACATAATATAACAAATCTCTCATTGTTGAACATTTAGGAAATCTTCTGATTTCTTTGGTACTATTATAAATAATGTTCCTATTATAAATAAATATTTGTATACATCTACAACTACTTTCTTAGGATAATTTCACAGAAGTATAAATATTGGGTCAAGGGGTATACCAAAAATTTAACCAATCTTCAACTCCTTATAGTAGGTTTGTTTTTACCAGGGGTATGTGTGTAGCAATTCTGAAATTACTTTATATGAATTGTAGGGTTACACAAATGAGTAAATGAATTGATGCTGCTGGGTGCCAGAGTTCTGACTGTGGATGGAATAAGCCAATACTAATATGGAATGGGGGAATGCAAAAGATGTTTATGAGGTTGGGTTGGGATTGGTACTATCAGAATGAATTCATAATTATACACATGCACACATTTACATACATGGACATTTTTTCCCCCATACTCTGCTCAAAGGGCCTAGAAACAATGCTACCCCATAGAAATGAGCAGACCTAGTGCCCACATCTTGGTATCTAAATACAACTACCTATTAAATGGAATCAAGATTCCTTGGAGGAATGGATGATTTCAGACCTGGGGGATAGGGAAAGGACAAGATGGGACGGAGATAAGAAAGTGCTTAAAAATAAAGCAATGGCACAGGAGCTATATTGAAGGAGCTCCCACTGGACAAATCCAGGACAATTTGAACATGAAAATAACCAAGGACAATATATTATAATCCCTGTGGATAATAAATAGAGAACAAAATGGGATCTTCATTAATTGAATGCAAACTGGTAATTGTGGAGGAATTGGAGGAGTGGGGAAAACACACACACACCCATTTTGCAATCATCATAGTAAAAACTGGTTTGGACAACAACCAAAATGCTACATGAGAGGTAGGGGAGCAAGGAAGTTTGATAAGCAGCAGAATATTTACACAGTCTCAAAGTTTCTCCCCAAAGACTTATTAATTGCAAGGGGGAAAAGAGTAATCATATAGTACAGGGAAACTTTGAAACTATACAATGAAGATACCTGGATCAAAATTAGCACCTTAATGAGGGATAAATGGATAGCATGTGCCTTCAGATATGATCCCTGAGGAGGACACCTTACTTCTGTAGTATCTTGGCCAGAGATGCATGACCTGAAATTAATCTATAGAAACTTCAAGATAATCTAACATTATTAGGCCAACTGACAAATCTGGAACCTGGCTTACTGATAAGAAAAAAGTACTGTACCAACGTTAAATTTCCTGATTTTTTGATAACTGTACTTGGGCTATATTATGAAATAAACAATGAAGGATTCAAAAGTAAAGAAGCTTGATGGATGCTATCTACTATCAAACAGTTCTGGGAAAAAAATAAGTAACAAGATGTACCTACATTCGCAAGAAAAATAGAATTATGAAACAAATGTGGCAAAATGTAAAAAAATAATACATCTGTGTTGGGGTATATTACAGTTCTCCTTATTGTTCTTGCAACTTTTCAGAAAATTTGAAATTATTTCAAAGTCAAGTTAGTAGGGGAAAAAATGGGCTACCTATTTACAAGTTTCCTACAATCATGAGCTGCTCTCTACAAAAGAACTCCTTCATATTGAAAAGTAAAGGCAAATTAAATCTGAGGATTACCTGTTGACAGATAGTTCTCAGTACGTATCTAGCATATTCTCTTAAATTGGCAGTTTCTATGGAAATGCTTTTCCCACAGGATTTTGAATTTTGTGAGGCATTCCAGACATCATCAGCATTTCCATCACGACGTAAAGCCCTCATGGTGAAGTCATCATTTTTTAAAGAGCTGACATTGTTATTGCCAATTTTAGCATCTCCTAAATAACAGAATCACAAAAGCAAAATCACTGATGTTCACAATGTTGCTAAATATTTGAGAAGTAAATGAGGCTAGTTTTCAGGGATTTAAAATAAGTGAATGGTATTTTTGCATAGCCAGTTGTTTGGCAATAGACAGGATGGATCAAGAGAATAAATGTGATAACCCAGAGAAGTTTCTACCAGAAGTGAAGAAAAACCAAGCTCGACTCATTTCTTATTTTGTTTACAGAATCAAATACTTTTTCACCAAACTTGGAAAGGCTATTATGAATCACACTGAATAATCACAGAATATTGACTTCATCAATATTTGAAGCATGAATGTATTAAAATTCATGTGACTTATAGACAAGGAAAAAATGGGTTACTCACCCTTCTAGATGTCCCTTTTCCATTTCTTCTCTTACAATGACTTATTTTCTATCCATAGGTCAAGAGAAAAGTTTTGCCTTAGCCCACCTTACTATCAACTTCTTGACAAGAGAGATTTATTTCCCTGGGAATGGAAAAGGGCAATGCATACTAAGGAAGCCCTGTAAAGTAGGGCATTCATTGAATAACCCATGTCTTTAACTTTCCTCTCTGTAAACACCCATATTAGAAAACCTTACCTGAACAATTTCTAACACACTCTGTGGAATGATACTAAGAAAAATACTCTTCTTGTAAGACAGTTCTGGGGTAAAAAACAAACAAAAAAAACTGAGCTGGATGTTTGCACAGCTGGAAATGAGAAATCCTCTCTTGCCATGACATAAAAATAACTGTCATTTTAAAAGTGGGAGAGCAATGTAACTTGGTAATAGGATTGCCAAATGACAACAGAACCTTCCAACCTTTGTCTTGTAAACTCACAGAATCATAAGCCTCGAACAAAATTTCCTGGAACTTACAAATGAGTTAAGACAAGGCCTTCACTGCCTGTAATAACCGAGCAAAAGCAAGCCCAGGTCAGTGCAAAAAGCTTCTTAAAACCCACAGGTCAACCAAGAAAACATTTTGACTCTGCTGAAAATATGTGAAAAATCAGAATAATGATGAATATTTACTTATATAATCTTAAGAGGAGGAGAAGAATAAACAATACATTTCACTCTATCAATATATTATCATGTATTTCTCATTGAAATACAAATACAAATAGTATAAACTTCACTTCACCCAAAGGAGTTTATTTAATTCAAAGGAGCTCTTCAGGAACTGGAGGAGAGACCCATTTTTACAAAGTGCCAAAGTTTAATGTGCATTCTTCCAATTTTAGGTGATATAAACAACCATCTCCATGCCTCAAGTTAAACTAACACAGAAACTAGGACCCGAATTCTAAAATCATTCCCATCTGTCTAAGTCAAAGAGACCCTGGTAAAAAGGACTTGATATATCATTGGTTAGGATATGGTAAGGCAGGAAATTTAAACTCCTGCAGAAACAGAAACAAATAGATTCCTCTGCCAGTAACAGGCTAGGAGATCACCATGCAGGTTAGACATTAGAATGACGGAAAAAGTATGGGAGACTACGCCAGAACCATCTGCAATTTTATAGACAATAGAACACAGAGTCCTCAGTGACCCCCTGGCTCTGCTGATACTCAAATGGCCTGGTCTTAACCTCTAGGTTCTGAAGAAGCCTCCACTGCTTATGAAGCTGCAGAAACTGCCTAAAGCTGAAGCCAATTGAAAAGTGCAAGGAGAGGCAATCAAAGGAAAATGAGCAGGTAATTATGCATGGATATTAAAATATGACAATTTGCATATTTAAAGAGGTGAGAAAGTTCTACCTGATACTGAACCAGTCCTGCAAATCAAAAAGCCAGTATCTAGATTGCTCTCATTTTGGTCTCTGCCATTAAAATATCTGTCACTCAAGGATTCATACTTCCAGCATCAGTTTATTAAAAACCTACTACTTGCTACTCTCTTTGATGACCATTAGAAATACCACAGTAAAAAGACAAGTTCTTTCTTTCATGGTTCCAGCCTTTTTTTCATTAGGTAGAATTAACTAGCTGCCTTGCCCTTTAAATATCAAGGTAGGGAAATTTTACTTACTGGAATGAACATGTAATATTGGCTGTATATTATCACAAACTTGTAAGCCTAGAGAGGCTGAAGTCTGCCATGCAGCTCTCCCCTTCAGTTTTTATTAGAAAATTTATGGGCATTCCAAAGGAATATGGAATTATGAATATTTTTAAAGGTAAACTTTTAATCATTTGTTTTATGAAAACCCTGTTATCCTTCTGATTGTCACAAAATAATGTTTTTCAAACAGGAATATAAAGGGAAGCTACTAGGCTATATCCTCAAACATTCTCTTTAAGACTCATCTAAAGCAATTTCCGTCCACTCAATAATTCCCAATCTAATCCAAAGGCACTCCTACGGAACATAAGAGAAATCTTTTTGTTTAGTCAAGGCCAAAAGAGTGTACCCAAAGTTGGAATTAGGAAGTCTAAAGTCAAGACTTCCTAATCATTCAAATCCTTAAAAGATTTATAGAATAAAAATATCTTAAGGTATTACACTCTAAATGAGTGGAAAAAGCAATACTACTGCTCCTGGAGAATATACACCAATAAGAATGTAAAGGTCATCTTGGACATTAGGAGTTAAATGAAAATAATTACTGTGGTAGCTAATGTTGTTTCATCATCATCATCATTGTAATTATCAACTGATTGATGAAAAAAATAAGATGGAGGGATATAAATTTGCTTAGGGTCACAACCAGAAACATCATTAAAACCCAGGGTTTCTGGCGCTCTAGTACTGGAATATAATCTGGCTGAAATATAAACCTTTGGTTAGATCGCCACGACATTCTTGTCCATCGCCCAGTGTGATTTCTGCCAATAAACAAAGGCAAAACAACTCTGTGGGTCTACTCTGAGGATCTACTTTACATCAGAATGAGACATCCTGCAATTAAAAGGCCACAAAAAGTATTCCCTGTAGGTTTGGGACAGATTCTCTCAGAGAGTCAAATTTTACTTGGACTTGAGGAAACCCAATTATCTTACCTAAGAAAAAAACAAAAAAAAAAACCCAAAAAACCCACACATGTTTCTGGTAATTAGATTTAAATCTGAATACAAATTACTTTGCATCAGTTTCTGGTGATTAACCAAGAGGCTTACTGCCAGGGTAGTCTTACCAAGCATCATAATTGCTTTTAAGACAGCAAACACAGCTCCCACTTCAATGCTGTTGTGAGCAGCAGCTAACAGGTGTCGATCACAAGATGATCGTATTCCAGGGAAAGGCTTGCCTATGAGAACAACAGCACACCTTTATTAGGCTCATTACCATCATCAACAATTCTTTTTAACCATTTAGAGTCCGCAGGGCCTTTCATTGGAAGACTGTGGGTGCCTAATTGCCATTAGCTAGGTCTAACTGATGCTTAATATTCATTAAGAAACATGGCCAGTTTTCCATCCTCAATCTTTTCTTTATAGTTATTAAAATGATGTCTTTGCTCTTTGGAGAGATGTACTAAAGATTAAAAGGGCCTTCCTATACTTGTGCTGATCCGCACACACACATATCTATATGGAAATGATCTTTAGATACCGACTTCAGTAACACCCCTAGAATTAATTCTTGCTTGTTCCTTTTACCTTCGCAAAAGAGCGTGCCATCACTGCCCTAAGTTCCTATGGTGATGTTTATAAACAACATGGTTGGTACGCCGGAGGACCACGCTGCCCACAAGCATGGCTAAGAGCAGAGGTATTTTTATTATTAACTCTTGACACTGCATAAATGAAAGGTGCTGACAGCTCTTTCAACGGTATCATCTCATTCCATCTGCGCCCCCAAAGCAAGCCCACCGAAACCAGGAAGGAAATTACATAACGGGTAGCTTACTCTGTCGTTTTAGAGCCTAAGATTCCAAATAAAAATGTAATTTCAGAGAATTTTCAGTTCTCAGCTCACCCGTTGCTTGAGGTAATAAGCAGGCCTGCGGAGCTCGGAAGAGATGAAGCAGGAGTCGACATGTCATTCTCGCCCCCGGCTCGGCATCCGCATCTCCACAAGCTAGGAAAAGAAAGGGATTTTAATACCAAGTTTTCTAACAAATTCAAGACCCAGCCTGGAAGATTTATAATTAAGCTTATCTTTCTGGAATAATTTAGATGAATGCCCTTTACAATAAAAAGTAAAGCACTGACTACACATTTCTAAATAAACCTGAGAGCTTCCTTCTTAAAAATAGGTAATAATAGTTTGCAGGCTTTCCCACATGAATCTACATTGCTTGGTAAAGAACTAGCATAACTCTTTCATCTTTATCTTGATGTCGTACCATTTCCTACTTCAGACACCCTAAAATACTATATTCCCAGTTTTTCACTAGATGGGCACCACTCTGCCAAGGTGAGACAATCACAAAAGCCACCCGGGATGCTGTCTTACCTGCTGCTAAGAGAGAGGGAAGTGCCACATGCTGCACGACGTCCTCCAGGGAGAAACACTGTCGTGCTATCAGAATAGCAATGAAAGTAGCTAATGAATCATGGAAGGAAAGGTCACTCACCTTCAAGAAAAACATTGACATGTTTTAATACCTAAGCCACATCTAAGATCAATATCTAAGAGAATGTAGGCATTACCAGTAAGATTTCAAACTCCAGAATGAACCAGCAGAGTGAAATGACAACCTTTCATGATTATAAGCTGTAGGCCTAGTTCTACTTTATGAAACAAAGAGGGAATTTATCCATATCCCAATGCTGTAGGAATATGCTGAATACTATCTCCTGTGTACGTTTAATTGAAAACCAAACAAACCAACGAGCAGAATCTAGAAATTTCTACAAGACGAAGCATGATTAAAACTTAAGCAAATGCAAAACGTTATGTCATTAAAGGGAAAGACTGTTAGAAATCAAGGGGAAGTAAAGGGACTACACTAGTTGAAAAAGTTGCCCCGCTAATGTTCTGGAGTTCCTTTCAATAACAAACAAAAAGTAACTGTTTCATATGATTAAAATGCAGTTTAAAAAAATCTCTCAAAGTTCCCATACAAATGCTAAAATTTAAAAAAAGGAAGGAAGGAAGCAAGGGAGGGAGGGAAGGAGGAGAGGAAGAGGAGGAAAATTAATTCAGTAACAGTAAAAGTAAAATCTCTACCTTTAAAGATCTCACAAGACTGTGGAAGAAACTGATAATAACAATGGCTGTAAGAGCAGCCTCCACACTGAGGAGTAATATATGCCAGGCACTGTGGTTAACAATTTACAAAAATCACCTCACTTAATAGCACCACACTACGTGGTTCATATTATTATTAATTCCAATTGCACAGGAGAGGGAATGAGGCTGAGGTGAAGTGTAAACAAACAGCCAGGAAGTTAAAGAACAGCCAAATAATGAGAAAATTTGGGATCTTTTCTGTTTCAAAATAGCAGGCCATGGATATGAATTATATGCATGTATCTGTATATATCTATATATCTTTCTATACAGATAAAGATATATAAAATCTTAATAGGTGGACATGGAAAGGAGAGAGGATTGTCCACCTAGTCCCCTGGGATAACAGAACTAGGCAGCAAGCCTCCAACTGGAAGGTAATTTTTAAAAATGTATAAAGTTCTTCTATACATAAAGTGTATTGTCTTATATAAAAATACAGACTACTTCAAGAAGTGATAACAGGGAGCAATAAATAAAGAACCAAGACAGCTGTTTAAGGAATCTACATCAAGAATGCATGTATTTAAGGAACTCATTAAAATACACACACACACACACACACACACACACACATATATATATATATATATATATAGGCCCCTTTCCATTATCTTCAGACACAATTACTAAGAAAGAATGTACAAACCTCTGAATCCAGGCCCAGTACTGGCAGCTCAACAAAATCAAGAGCACATCCTGTGCTTTAAAAACAAAATTGGTTCTCTTCAAAATATAAGCAGATTTAGTTAAAGGATGTCCTATGCAATGAGGAACCCAAGGCACATAGGAAAATCAAGACAAACAGTTCCGAAGGGACATCCATATGCATGAAATTCTAGTTAATCTGAGATTTCAGGAAGAGAGGGAAACATTTCAAACTATAGATTAAGCTATTAATTTTACTTAGTTGTTTTTGTGTGTTTTTTTCCCATTTATTTAGTCCTTGACAACTATGCTGTGGCTTACTGTTTTTGGACAGAGAAAAAAAAAATGTTACATTTTTAGAAGTTGAGTTAATTTAAAAACACATGTACACGATTACCCACTAACTGAATGTGTGATGGCAGAGTACACTTTGTTAGTGAAATAGAAAACTTACATCTACAGTGCAAAGTACATCATTAAATCCCCACACATGATTTGAAGAACAACAAAGAGCCTTCAGAACGCCCAGCCATTCTGAACTAAGAACAGTGCAGCAGGCAGTAAGTTCAGAGGAAAAATTAGCTATGTCATTAATCCTAGAAAAGAAAAGGAAGATAGAAAATAATTTACACAAAACAGAAATGACTCAGATGCAATATACTTCATCAACATGTATCTCACTGTTATTAAACAAGTCATTTGTTTTCTTAAATTCAAGGATATAATAAATATAGCAAATACCCACTTATCAAATAACCTAGTAGAACCTGGGGAAGAGAAAAGTAAATGATGTCAAACTTTTTTCCTAATGTTTAAGGCTGTTTAGCAACAATAATTGGTACATCTGTGAATTAGCATATTTGTAGTTTTTGAACAATTCTGATCTGTAGATTCATAGCCCTACAATGTAGGGACACGCAATAAAAAATTAAAAACACCATGTAATTTATGTAGGTCAAATATTTTTTTTTAAATACAGGCAATTTTACTTACTATACCTGTTTTGTAAACAGATAATATAACTTAAAGACCATATACATACAAAGCATCTCATGACAGAGCAATAAGCCAAAAAGCATTGTCACTCAAGTTAAAGAAATTTTAGGGTATAGCAGAGATGAATTCAGGACTAAGGTAACGTGAAAAGAAGCAGACAAATGTCAGCACAGACAACTACTAAAGACCTTAATTTAAAAGGAGCTTAAAGGCAAGAGCTCTTTGCTAATCAAGAATTCCAAGGAACCAGTCTTACCTTCCTGCGTCTTGATGCCCCATACATACATTCATGAGAGTGTTGCAGACAAAGCTGTATCGATTGGCAGCATTGTCACTAAGGATCTTGCCCAGCATTGAGTAGTTGATGCTACGGGCTGATGGATTCTCAATAAAATCCATCATGAAGTCTGGATCCCATCTCAAGTTAGAATTTGCAGGCATCACATTATTATATATGGTTTGCTTTACTTTTGAACAGGCACTACTGAGATTACAAGAAGAAGAGAGATTAAAAAATAAAACTATAATAACTAGCATGCATTTTATATAAGGGCAGATTAAAAGGCAGCAATTGCAATATATTCCCAGAGAAAAATAGCATTATGAGTTCTTAACTGCAATGTCCTAATAATCTGCACTGAACACAGTGCTTGAAAAACATTAGCTGCTGAACCAAAGGAAGAGCAAAACAGTAATAAGATACTTGGTGATCAATCCTAATAAATTTATAAATATTTTCTATATTTTAAATGCAATAAAAAAAACAAAGAATTTACTAAGGTGCCCAACAACTTTCTCTTAACAGTGGTTGGAAAATGTTTTTACTTAATAAAAATGGACTGGACCACACATCAGGAATAATTTGGCATTTTAGTCCTAACTATACAGGCTAGAAAACTATTCCTCTAGATAATGTTATCAGAGCAAGTTCATGTGCCAAGCCTATTTTCATCACTGTGGTAAGGCTGAGAAAAAGAGAGGCACAGTCCGTGCCTTCAAGAAGCTTACATTCTTTTAAGAGGGTATAGATAATACACAAATACTAAGGGAGTGAAAAAATTGTGTCATTCTTAAAATTTATTACCTTGTGTTTCTCAACAGTATTAAGAGAAACAATAAGTTACATATGAACAAGATATAAACTATTGCAAGTATAAAGGAATTAGAAATTATTTCCTCCAGTCTTACTCTGTAGATGAGGCTGAAGGATGGCTACCTAATTTCAAAGTTCATGTTCCATGTAAACTCCCCTTAAATTTCACTATTCTTGCCTGCTTGCCAAGGACAACAAACCCATAAGGAACATCTGCTTTCTCTAAAACCTCCCTTATGCAACAGAAAGTCATTTTTAGATTATGTTTTGGGGAGCAAATTTATTTGTGGATAAGGTGCTATATGGCATTTTTTTTTTTTTTAAAGCTTATTCTTATGCACCTACAAAAATAGCAGTCAGGAATTATAGCCTCAAAAATGAAAAGGTGTATAGACTCTTTACTATAAGCTGTTGCCATTCCCATAAACTTTAGTAAACCAGATATTATTTAGTTCAGTGTTTACCAAAATATGTTATAAGACCTTCTCATCATAATCAACTGGGGTGTTTGTTAAAAACACAGATTCCCAGGCCCCGCTGCTAGTACACTCAATCTGTATTTTTGACACGCTCTTCCAGGTAGATCTAATGCCAAATGATGATTGGGAGGCACTGGTCTGAAAGAGGAATAATGTCACCCACTATTTGGCAATGATTACAATATACTAAGCTCCTCCCTTTCTTTGAAGACAGGTTTTCTTGTCAGTAGTCATAGAAGGTTACAACTTTTTGATGTGTAGTCATGAAATTTTCAAAATGATGGACGATGAATCGTCCTGAGTACTTTAAAAAAATTTCTTTTCCTGTCTTATTCTTCCCACCCTTTCTAGCCAACTTTCCATTAAATTTCACTTAGAAATGGTTCTTAATTTGTTTCACTTCCCCCCTAAAAATGAAGCAACAACAAACTTCACTCTTTGCTGGTTCCCGGGACTGATATAATATCCTTGTTTTCCTGAGTGTTTAATGTAACTCACTTGTGCAAATAGTAAAAACTTACTTCTTTTTATCCAATACCTCATTTAATTCTACATAATTTATCCACATCTTTCTATGGAAATCTAAATAATTATGCTTATCCTTCATTTTTATGATAGATTCAGCCCCCACTTTTCATTCAGTTAAGAAAGACTTCACTTAAGTAAGCTCCTGCAGCATCTGGCTTGGACTGCACAATTTTTTTGAACCCTGTGGCTCATGGCTCCAAGAATAAACACTTTTAACAAGGGCACAAAACATAATATTCCATTTCATTTATCTCAAGATTGCAATCAGAGCTAACATTCATAGTAATATATACTAGGTTAAAACTATTGGAAAAGGTAATTCAATATGAATTCTGGATACAGGGAGTGAGAAGGAAAACTACAGAAATAAAATTTTCATAACTTACTAGGCACTAATATATTCCTTATGCCATAAGATTTAGTAACAGCCATAAAATTCATGTCCTGATAATGGCAGTACTTGAAATCTGAGACAGGAAATTAGGTTACCTACAGAATTTACCATGTCTTCTTCTAGTTAATTCAGCTATGCTTTTTTTCTCATGAAGAGAACAATTTGATAATATTAAAGCAAGTTGGATAATATTAACAATTTGATAATGTTAAGTAGAATCAAATAAAATCTAACACAAAGCAGGATGTCCTTTAGTTTTTAATGCAGACTGAATTATAATTACTCAACGAAGGGAACTGGCCATTTTTAAAAAATCATGAACACAGGAAAAAGCAGTTTACTAAAGCATAAATTTTACAAAAATGGTGGCTATTGAGTAAAGACAATATGGAAACATTGTAGAAGAGTTAATGTGGCTACTAGAAACCTTCTGTGAGTCACTAAGAAATGAAAATATTTTGTATCTTCCCAATGCACAAAGAATATTAAAGCTACCCAAATTAAACTCAAAAAGGTAGCTCAAAAAATGGGGTACCAAAGCCAAAGGAGACACTGGAATCCAGCGAAAGTCACAAAAGCTGCCTCACTGAGCTTTCTGTTAGGTTGATGATTCAAACTGGATTTTAAATTTAAAGATGGCGGAGTGAGACACTTCAAGGTTGTGCTGCCACAGAAGCTTTGACCAACCAAAAGAAATGACTGAAACATCTTTCTCAATGTATCAGACTGTGATACTTTATATCACAGTAAAAGGACTGTGGTAACTGAGTGAGTGCCTAATCAAGAAAAAGGCTCTTAAAAGCCGTAGGATCGGGTGGTGTCCTGGGCTGACCCTTTCCACCCCTGCCTGGCTTGGGGAGGAGCCAGCCCATGCTCCTAGTGGGTGTCGCTGCTCTAGGTTCAAGAGGAGCAGAGCAACCTTTGTGCACATACTCGGGACATATGTAGGTCTGGCTCAATCTGTCTGATGTTAGCTTGAAAAATTCAGTGTCCTATAACTTGTGATTTATATTCATGGAAACACGGTAAGAATTTCCAGAGCCCCATATACATGTGCAAGAAAAGATACATACACAAAAAGGTTCAGGGGGGCCCCTACCCTTGGGCTCGGAGCTCTGCTGTAACACTAGCTCAGTACAAGCTTAAGAACAAAGTCTGTATTCCGCAGTAACAAGTTAAAATATAAAAACTTCCAGATTTTAACAAATGATTACAAAGCATACAAAGAAACAGGATGTGATGATCCATGCAAAGGTGACAATTAAAGCATTAGAAACAACTAATGAGGAAGAGCCAGAGCTGCGAAGTTCCAGACAAAGGCTTTAAAAAATGGTCCTAAATATGCACAAAGTGCTAAAGAAAATCTTGGACAAAGGACTAAAGGAAATCTAGAAAATGACAGATGAATGCAAAAAGAATATCAATAGAGAGATGGAAATTATAACAAGGAGTGAAACAGAGCTGAAGACCACAGTAACGGAAATTAAAAACTCCCTGGAGGGGTTCAACCGGACACTGGAACTGGCAGAAGAAAGGATCTGTAAACATAAACATAAGACAATTTAAATCAGACAGTCTGAGGGGAGATGTAGCTCAACTATTAGAGCGTCCATCCGCCTACCCTATGGAGGGTCCAGGGTTTGATCCCCAGGGCCTCCTGGCCCGTGTGGTGAGCTGGCCCACGCTCAGTGCTGCCACGCGCAAGGAGCGCCGTGCAACACAGGGGCACCCCCACGTGGGGGTGCCTCACATGCAAGAAGTGCGCCCCGCAAAGAGAGCCGCCCCACGTGAAAAGAGTGCAGCCTGAACAGGAGTGGCACCGCACACGCAGAAAATTGATGCAGCAAGATCAGACAACAAAAAAGAGACGCAGTTAACCAGTGACACTGGATAATTCAAGCAGATGCAGAAGAACACACAGCGAATGGATATAGAGAGCAGACAACAGGGGGGAAGGGAAGAGAAATAAATAATAATAAAATAAAACTACAAAAATTTTTAAAAAATAAATTAAAAAATCAGACAGACTGAGAAGTGGAAAGAAGTATGAAAGAAAGTCAACGGAGCCAGACGAACCTGTGGGCACCATCAAGCATACCAATGTCTGATTGTAGGAGTTGCAAAAGAAGAGAGAGAGAATATTCTAAGAAATAACTGCTGACATCTTTCCAAATTTAACTAAAGACAGGAATACCTATCCAAGGAGGTCCGAAACTGAATTCTGAAAGCCTCAATGAGATAAAGTGCCAATTTCTCATTGGAAACCCAGGAGGTAAGAAGGCAGTTGGTTGACATACTACAAGTGCTGAAAGGAAAAAGGGCCAACCAAGAAGTCTGTATCTAGCATAAGTGTCTTTCAAAAAATGAGGGTGGGGTTAAGTCGATCCCAGATAAACAAAAGATGAGGGTGTTCCTCACCACTACACTGGCCCGAGACAAGATTCAAGAGAGGGTTCTGCAGGTTGAACTGAAAGGACCCTAAACAACAGATCAAAGGCACATGAAGGGAAGCAGATTTGGCCCAACAGATAGGGCGTCCGCCTACCACATGGGAGGTTCAAGGCTCAAACCCCAGGCCTCCGTGACTCGTGTGGTGAGCTGGCCCATGCACAGTGCTGATGTGCGCAAGGAGTGCTGTGCCACGCAAGGGGAGTCCGACATGCAAGGACTGTGCCCTAATGTAAGGAGAGCCACCCAGCGTGAAAAAAGTGCAGCAAGCCCAGGAATGGCGCTGCACACACAGAGAGCTAATGCAGCAAGATGATGCAACCAAAAAAGACATGGATTCTGGGTGCCACTGACAAGAGTACAACCGGACACAAAAGAACACACAGCGAATGGATACAGAGAGCAGACAATTGGGGGGAAGGGGGCAGAGAGAAATAAATTTTTAAAAAAAACCTGTGGTAAGGGTGATGACAGCATAAATATAAATGCTGGTACTACTGTATTTTTGTTTTGTAACTCCATTTTTTATTATGTATAGGATCTAAAAGGCAAATGCATAAAATATAACGACAAATCAGTGGTTTTGAACTCAATGTACAAACATTCAATCTGCAAAAAGAACAAAGAAGTAATGGCATTATATAAGGGGCACAAGAACACCAGTTTATGTCACTACTGAGATTAAGCTGATATCAAAGCAAAAGAGATTGTTAGGGGAAGAGGACTTGGCCTAATGGATAGGGTGTCCGCTACCACATGGGAGGTCCATGGTTCAAACCCCGGGCCTCCTTGATGTGTGTGGAGCTGGCCCATGTCCAATGCTGATGCATGCAAGGAGTGTCGTGCCACGCAGGGGTGTCCCCCGCATAGGGGAGCCCCAAATGCAAGGAGTGCGCCCTGTAAGGAGAGCCGCCCAGCGCGAAAGAAAGTGCAGCCTGCCCAAGAATGTGCCGCACACACGGAGAGCTGACGCAACAGGATGACGCAACAAAAAGAAACACAGATTCCTGATGCCACTGATAGAAGTGGTCACAGAGGAACACACAGCGAGTAGACACAGAGAGCAGACAACTGGGGGTGGGGAGTAAATAAAAAAAATAAATCTTAAAAAAGAGAGAGAGAGAGATTGTTAGGTTGCCCTAGGGTAACTACAAAGAAAATATCAAAAATATGCAAGTTCATAGTGACAAAAATTAGAGCACAGATTGTCAGGGGAGGGGAGCAAGGGGAATGATAAGTTTAGTAATGGAAGGTGGTTGGAGTCCTGCAACATAGTGAATTTAAGTAATCCCAGTGACTGGTATGCTTGGGAGTGGCTGAGATGGAAAAGTTTACACTGTATATATATTCCCACAGTAAAAAAGAGGAAAAGGTAAGGATATACAAAATAGTCATCATTAATTCGGTAAAATCTACCTAAAATGTATTGTCAAAATTTAAAGAAAGAATAAAACTATTAAAACTAATCTTTTATTTGTTGAAGAAACATAAATCAAACTTGGATATTTTACAACTTATTGCAATATGAGATTTTTTTAAAGCTTATGAACTCACACTGATATTGCACAGTAATCTATCTTTCATTGCCATTGTAATGTACTTTAGCATTCATAAATTAAACAAATCTGGTACATACCATAATTACTGTCCAAAATATAAAATTATGATTAGCTTTCATTATTAAAAAGGATGATGATGTTGACTGGCATAACAAACATAGGCATACTCCTTTTCTATGCTTTTAATTTCCTTGTACCAACCTGAAGAGGTCTCCAAATTTACTTCTGAGGTGGCTACATGACACGTAGAGGTCATAGAGGTAGGCTAAGATGCATCTTTCAGGGGAAGAACATTCTGACGGGTTTACAACATGCTTTACCACACCACACAACCTGAGAAGAAAAATACATGTTGGAATCAAACACACATTTTGCTAATGTGTGTGTTATCTTTTGAATCTTTTAGAGAACATGTCCATGCATTACTTGGGTAAGAAAGAAGATATCAGATGATTGAAACTAATCATTATATCAATAGTGAATAACTGAATAAAATATCCATTTTCTACCACAAACTGAAATACTAGAGATATAGAAACTTCAGAAATACCATTAAAAATAATAAAATAAATTCCTACATGCAGAAGGTATGTATGAAAATCTATCAATTAAGTTGCTGTGACTAAGACTCAAAAAGAGCACTGGAGTAAAGAACTGCTTTTCAGTAGAAAGATTCTGAATTCTTTTTAGTTTTCCAGAATTCCGAAATCCACTACTTTGTAAAGTCTTAAGAACTGTAAATTGGGAAACGGACTTTGGCCCAGTGGTTAGGGCGTCCGTCTACCACATGGGAGGTCCGCAGTTCAAGCCCCGGGCCTCCTTGACCCGTGTGGAGCTGGCCAATGCGCAGTGCTGATGCGTGCAAGGAGTGCCATGCTACACAGGGGTGTCCCCCGCGTAGGGGAGCCCCACGCGCAAGGAGTGCACCCATAAGGAGAGCCACCCAGCACGAAGGAGGGAGCAGCCTGCCGAGGAATGGCGACGCCCACACTTGCCGTGCCGCTGACGACAACAGAAGCGGACAAAGAAACAAGACGCAGCAAAAAGACACAGAAAACAGACAACCGGGGGAGGGGAGGGGAGGGGAATTAAATAAATAAATAAATAAATCTTTAAAAAAAAAAAAAGAACTGTAAATTGTGAGAATCCATTTATAAGTGGATGAGTTAGTTCTGGCATGAACAAGATGATTTTAGGCTTTGAGGTCATAGTCTCCTTGTTTATTCAAACTAGGGCAAATAAATTTTAGTTTATTTTATGTAAGAATGTAAACTCCTTTTTCATGACATTCTCTGCAACTCTTTCAGGTCAGAATTACTACTCCAATTCTGTGCCTTTTCCCTCAATCACAACGATGGCCTCTTTGGAGGTCAACACAGAGGAAAGTAAATACAATGGCCCATCTACCCACCCTGGGAGTCTGGTTCCACCACCATCTTGTAAGCTATTAATTGTATTCTATTACTACCCATATAGTAGTGGTATAGATGACTGATTATTAAAACTGAAAAGTGCTCTAGAAATCATCTGATTCATCTTCCTCATTTTAGAAAGGGGGGTCTCAGGGTCAGAAAGGTGAAATGATTTGCCCAGAGGTGAAGAGCTAGATCACAGAAGAACCAAGACAAGAGCTTAGGTCTCCAGGCTCCAAGACCAGAGCTCTCTCCATTAATCCCAGGGAATGATGATGAAAATTGAGGATATCAAGGTCATAAAGGACACTAAACGGCACAAATACGATAGGTGGAAGTCAGGAGACAATTGAAGAAATGGCAATGTAGCACCCTAAACACGGTGAACTGACAACTGAGGGGACCACCTAGCAGCATATAAAAGTTGTTGATTGTAACAAGAGAGTCACACAATTAAGAAGGAAAGATTATTCAATCTGTTCTTAGTCATATAAACAAAAAAGTTACTGATATAATTCACAAAGAATTATTTTGTGATTCAAGTAAATGAACATTTATTGAAAGTTTGCTAGGTAGGCATAGCATAGCAGTATTTCGCCAATACCCTTGACCTACCAGAGGTAAGATAAACATTTTATGTTGTGATACAGTATACTCATTCAAATAAATTTATACAAAAATGAAACAAGAGTTCTGGGGAGAACACCTATTCCTACTACATATGATAAAGTAAAAATATAACAAAATTCATGTCAAATATGATTTTAATTAACATTTAACAGAACAAAAAATGTTGAATGCCAAAGTGATGCTGAAATCAACTTTAAAACGCACAACATAAAAACTTAACAAAAAATCATCACAATTCACGGCCAATAAATAGGCTGCCATATACCATTTAGAAGGCATGAATGAACTCGCAGTTAGAAATATTTATTTTACTTTGAGAGATTTATTAGCTATGTAACCTTCGGTGTATCATTTTACTAAACACTTCATTTTAAAAGTCTGACGTTCAGTTTCTTAACCTGTAAAATGAAATTAAAAACTCAAGCCTTACAAAACAGTTAAGGGCTACTGAACAACATTTCCTTAATTCCATGCTTCTTGACTCTAAGGTACATATTTTCTCACATTTTACAGTTACTGGAATGTTTTAGATTTCACTTCATACTCTGTGTATGCATTTAATGTGGTATTTCTTTTGCCCCAGAAAGGCTGCTGTTAAATTGATACCACTCTAGACTAGAGTATAAATTGAATACATGGGCCAGATTACAAAAGAATACACTGTGGCACTAAAGATCCTCATTTTTCTTTTGACCAAAGGAGGAAAAATGGAAGAAAGTGAAAAATAGTCAATCTTACTTTCTAAAGAGAGATGTACGAAAAGAAATGAGGAGGAAGCGGATGTGGCTCAGACAACTGGGCTCCTACCTGCAACATGGAAAGTCGCTGGTTTGGATCCCAGTGCCTCCTTAAAAAAGATGGCGAGCTGGCCCGATGGGCAGGCGCAGCAAGCTGACACAACAAGAGAAACAAGAAGGGAAGCGGACTTGGCCCAATGGATAGGGTGTCCGCCTGCCACATGGAAGTCCACGGTTCAAACCCCGGGCCTCCTTGACCCGCCTGGAGATGGCCCATGCGCAGTGTTGATGTGCACAAGGAATGCCATGCCATGCAGGGGTGTCCCCCACGTAGGGGAGCCCCACGCACAAGGAGTGCGCCCCGGAAGGAGAGCCGCCCAGCGCAGAAGAAAGTGCAGCCTGCCCAAGAATGGTGCCACAAACACGGAGAGCTGACACAACAAGATGACACAACCAAAAGAAACACAGATTCCTGGTGCCGCTGATTAAGGATAGAAGTGGTCACAGAAGAACACACAGTGAATGGACAAAGAGAGCAAACAACTGGGGGAAAGGGATAAATAAAAAATAAATAAATGAGAGAAATAAATAAAAAAATTAATCTTTAAAAAAAGAAAGAGAGAAACAAGAAAAAAACATAATGAGAGACACAACAAAGCAAGGAGCAGATGTTTCCGCTGCCTGCTAAAGAAGACAACAAGATGACGCAACAAGAGACACGGGAGTAAAAACCTAATGAGAGACAGAACAAAGAAGAGAGTGGAGGTGGTTCAAGCAATTAGGCACCTCCCTCCCAAATAAGAGGTCCGGGGTTCGGCTCCCAGAGCCTCCTAAAGAAATAAGGAAGACGAGCAGACAAAGAAAGTGGAAAAAAAAAAACAAGGGGGGAGGGAGAAAGAAAGAAAGAAAGAAATCTTTAAAAAAAAACTTAGTCATTTGTTCCAGAACAACCCTTGCCAAAAAAACTTGCTTTAATTAAAGAAACAAAATTCAAGAACTAATCAGTGGCGAATGGATGTAGCTCAATGGTTGAATGCATGCTTCCCATGTATGAGGTCCTGGGTTCAATCCCCAATGCCTCCTGGGAAAAAAAAAAAAGGAACCAATTTTCTAAGATGACAATGTTTGTGAAATTTATTTTGGTGTCAGATTCCCCAAATGTAAATAACGACAACTGAAATCACATGAATAAAGAAAGGAGTTGTCATCTATTCACTTTTCATAATAGGTCAAGATGTGAGGTAGCATAAAAAATAAAGTATAATAAACAAATATTCTGGTCCTTAAAATCCAGGGGGATGGACAATTACAACAAAAGTGTCACACAATTAAGAGGGAGGGGGGAAAAAGAATGAAAGGAGGAGAGAAAAAGTAGGGAATCACAATTTGTTTAAAGAGAACATAATTTTCCATGCTTACATCTCTTCTTGAAGTTTTGTAGCAAAAGTACTCTCTGTGGTATATTGTTATACTGAAACAAACAGTATGTTAGCATTTATCTCTTAAAACCACCATAATATTTCATGACAAATTATCGATTCTAGGATTTGAAAAATAGTAACATCATTTTATATACCAACCCTTCAAACACCTGGGCTGTCTGATCGGGATTCAGGATCAGGCAAGTGTGGTACCGCCTTAGAACTGCCACGATGCAGACGCACAGGCCCGTTGTATAACTTCCAGCCAGGCTAGAGGATTTCAGGAGCAGCTCGGCTTCCACAACACTCAGTTCATTTAGTAGCTGCAACAGGAGAAAAGATTGAATAGAAAAGTAGGTGCCAAAATAAATAGGAATAAAATACTTATTTTTACAAACCATGAATATACTAAGTCATTCTAATACTGTTTAACCACCCCCCTTTATCTTGCCCCTGAACCTTATACATAGACAACTACAGTCTCAGAAAACACAACCTAGCTAATTAAACTTTTTCATTTTTAATCCTTTACCAATTTGCAGAGTTCTTCTTCCGGCTAGACATCAAGGTGCATTAAATCAGGAAGTACTCAAAACCAAAATAGTTATTGAAACTTTATGTTTGGCCACAGTCTTGGGCTGGATATTTTCAGAAAACCCTAGCCCCATATTTTCTCCCCTTTATCTTTCTTTTTATTAAACTGAAAGTCATTTATCATTTGCTTATTATTAAAACAGCTAACCTCTACAACAGAATAATCAATGGAAATCGCTTGCTATTTTCATTTACTAATAATAGTAGACAATACGTGAGCTCAAGTCTATGTATGAGAAATATAAGACAAGTTGAAGGACTTCTTGCTTTTAACCTAAAATATACATTATTATACAAAACAAAGAAACTATTTTTTCCTGAGCAAAACGAAAGGCAAAATATTTCTAAAAACTTTTGTTTTTATGCCATTATGTATTTTAGCAGTAATTAAAATTATTTTTAAAATTATAAACATGGTTGCAATTAAAAATGTTAATTGAAGACTATCGATTCAGCAGGCCTCAATGATTTGGAAATGTACTGGGTCCTTAAGATAACGTTATTACATAAAGTCTGGCTCTCCTAGCATTTCAAAGTGGATGATGCCTGGTAGGTTTGCTTTCCCACAAATGAGAAAAGGATAATCTCTTTGACACCTGTATTGCAAAGTCAATTAGTCCATTGATGTTCAATGCTGGCTCCATGAGATCAAAGATGAGCTGAATATGGTGAGCCAAAGGGAGGTGATACGATGTTCCTGATGCAAAACTTGTGATTTGCTCTAGCACATTGTTAGAAATCTGTACAAACAAAAGTGAAAATTATGAAGACCAATATTCCAAATACTTTTTGATTCAGATAAATTATTTTCACTTTAAGACATTTGAATTTATATGAGATTCAGCTTAGAAGAAACATTTTTATTGAAGCCAAAACCATGTACAAATCCAGTAATTGCCCTTCTATAACTATTATTTGGGATCTAGGCCTGGGCTAATCTAGAAGTAGAACTATAAATGATATTTAGTTTTGAGACAATATCTATTTGAATTTCAATGGGTTTGCAAAGCAAAACAGATTTTGTTTATTCTCAATTACATATTATTTCAATAATCAAAAGAATTCTCCCACATCAAAAGCAATGGAAGACATAAATGCAGGAATATGGGTATTACATTAGGAATTATTTTATATGTTGATTATCACATGGTAAAAATATTCCCATGATGAAAATTAATCCTTCTAAGGAAAGCACCATGACACTTAAAATGAACTCAATAATTTGAAATACTTCTAAAAACATTTATAAAATATATTTATAAAACCAAGCTGAAAACATCTGTCACATAAAAGATTTTTAAGCAACTATAAATATGCCAGATGCATTAAAACAAACAAACAAAAACAGCATTAAATAACAACCTGAGATGTCACTTGATGCTGATCAAAATATGAAAGGAGTTGAAGTTTTGTGAACACAGTCTCCAGTGTTGGAAAAGCTTCTTGTTTGTTCTTCCTGGTTTTTTGTCCTTCATCCCCAACTAAATAAACAAAAAGTAGGTATACAGTTTTCCATTTAAGAGAAGCTTTTGACTTTTTAATGAAGACTACTTATTGAAATACAATATACATACGTAAAATTCAACAAACTCCATGAATTTCTACAAAATGTACACACTCATGTAGTGGGACTCCCATCAAGGAACAACGTAACAGACCCCAGAAAACCCTTTGGGGCCCCTCCAGTCCTTTCTCTTTCTTTAGGAGACCAAAATCCTGACTTCTAACAGCCTGGATTACTTTTGCCCATTTTGGAATACAACATAAACGGAATCTTACCCTATGGATATTTCATGTCTACCTTCTTTCACACATTATGCTTGTGAGATCGATCTATAGAGCCATACTGTTAAAAGTAATTTTAATTTGTTCATTCTCATTTATATGTACAGTATTCCAATTGTGTGGATATACCACCATTTATTTATTCATTCAAGTGAGTAGTTTCTTGATTTGAGCTCTTATGAGAACTGTTTTTATGAACATTTCTAACTGACTTTTTAAAATACCATGACATGAACACTGAAGGGGGGTGAAATCACCCAGTTACACTTCAATATCATGGGAAACTTCATTGGCATCTACTTGAGAGACTCAATTTTGATGAGTTCCACAAACAATCTAATAGGAAAAGGAGGAGGGAGGGATACAGGGAGAGAAGGGTGCAGAGAGCCAGTGAGCAAGGTAAAGAAGAAAGAGGGAAGAAAGGCAGTGAGAGGAAGAATGAGAGGGAGGGAGAGAAGAAGGGAAAATGAGAGGGAGAAAGGAAGAGAGTTACACCATTCCTAGCTAACTTTTTTGGCAATATCAAGAAATTAAATCACTCCATATTAATGGAAAGTCCTACTTTTATCAAATTGGCATAAAGAAGTTTGGAGAAAATTCCAATTAAAAAATATAATAAACACTGGTTATCCCAGAGAGACTATCTTATTCCTAACAGCTCTAAGAATAAGATCCAAAACTAGATTAGTTCCTGTTTTTGAATATTTTAACTTTTATTTACAAAAAGGAAAATCTGAAAACAAAAATGAAAGGTTGGATTATCTGATCTCTAAGGTCATTTCCAACATTGTGATACTAAAGAGTTAAAGACCACCGAAGACAGGAGTTCTATCATTCACCTTGTCTTCTAATTTGGGAAAAAGCTATAAAAACAAGCTGTGTGCCTTACTGTCCTTAAAAATATAATAATGATAGCCTTGATATCAGAGCAAAAGGAGTATCAGAATAAGAGGTATTTGCATAACATCAGTTACAGTACTGTGCCACTTTTGTCAAATAACACCAAATAATGCAAAGAATAAAAACTAACAGGTCATTAAACCTACATCTTTATACACATCAATTTTCAAAGGTCCAGATTAAGGATGGAATTTTACCTTCACTAGAGCTGCTGACATGTCATGAGTATTTTAAAATATCCAAGTTTTTAAATTTTTCATGTACTAACATCATTGACTTGAGGCTGAAGAGCTCAAAGCAAATAACCTGTGGACAACATGCTTTAAAATTGAAGTCAATGTTATCATTCACTGTCCATCCCAGGACTAAAACACATAAGCAAAACAACAGAGTCGAGGAAGTAGTTCCAGCATGAGAATGCCTAAGCACATCTCTGATGTCCTTGGAAAGGGGACTGGCAGGCTCTATTTATCTAATCAATGCTAACTTCTTGAAACCTCATATAAGATTATTATTCGAAAAAATGTTAGCAATCAATCTTTGGCAGTTTATAATCAAAGTCAAAGAAAAATACAAGAGAGTAGTGGTGGTTCTCAATGGAATTATTTTAATGATATATACAAGAACAATATCATCATACAGATTTTCCTCATCTTTTTATGTAAATTTGCCTTTATAATATATATTATTTCTCTTTTGTTGCTTTATTTTGGTTTTCTTTTATAATCACACTGACTTTGGCCTTTTAGAGATTATTATATTAAACTTCATTAATGCTTTCAAAAGAAACACTGTTAACAATCAGAAAAGAGAACTACTTAATACAAATAAAAAGGGAAGTTTTAATATTTTCAACCAACTGGAATTTACATTTTAGATAATAAATCTCCCTAGGCAAGAACTGGCAACGCTGATGTGAGAACACATCTTATGGGTTCCCCAAAATCATATTTTTGTTACCAGAAACCAACTATATTACTAACACATGTACTGTTTTACTGCCTTACCAGACACTATCTTTCCTTTAAAAAGTGGGTAAATTTCCACAAATCAGAAAAAAAGTAAATTAACTTCTGGTGAACATACTAAGTTTGTTGTTGTTGTTTCCACACTAAGTTTTAAGTACTAGTTTGAATTTAGAATATCCACCAAAATACAACTTAGTACATCCCAAACGCATCTTGTTGGTTAAGATATTTTACCTAAAATGAGAGAAACAAGAAAAACCCTCTAAAGATACCACTCTGCAGTGGTACTTCTAATTGCTGATATCTCAAAGAGCAGCAGGGAGTGACAATGATATTCCCTTCAAGAGTTCCTACGTGAGAATTGCCTATTTAGGGGACTGTTAAAAAGACTGGATGGGCTCCAGTCTAGCCTTAAAAACTACGTAAAGGAAGGAAGCAGACAACAGAAAAGGATACCACAATGCTTCCCCTCCCCTTCCACCCACCTCAGCACTCCAAAGTCAGGAAAGCCACAGGATCTGGAAAGACTTTCTAACAGTAATCTAGACAAAATATATATTACTGAAAGGACAAAGGAGATAGAATCCATCCCATTTATAAATGTACAAAAAGTAGTTTCAAATATTCTTTGCAGGCTGGTTGTAGGACTTGACTGCCTTTCTAAATTCAACCCATTTCCTCTTTTCTCTGAGAGAGGAAAAACATCAAAACAACAGATCAACAGTTTTCTTAGACAAAAGCACTTTCTTTTTCAAGCTCAATGATGACGGGCCAACAATAAGAGGGTTTCGTTTCTCTTTCTACAATGCTGGGTTGCTCCTTAACGCAGTCAATTAGTTACAAAGTCCTAAACTGGCAATGGGAAGGAGTAAATCATACGAAGGTAGCTTTCCCATTGTGTGCTAAGGTCTTAGCACCTCAGGCATCAGACACCGAGAATACCATATTCAGGCTGAAAACCCTGCTGCCTTCTAAACCGTCTACATGTGCACTCTTAATTCTTGAGAGAAAAGAGAAGCTGTGTGCAATATTTATATATGTACTTTTTTGTCTAGGAATGAGCTAGTGTAGATAAGCACTAATAATTCACCCTGTTATAGTCTGGACTGGATCCCCTGTGGAGAGGCTCATAAAATCATTTATTTTATATTGAAAAGCAGTAGGTTTCCTGGAGATGGTTTATATCATGTGTAGGGAGAATGTTGTTTGCATAGGGTATATCCAAACTTTTTCTCCTTTATATTATTTGAATACTAGAGAAATAAATGCAAGTGGTGGTGGTGAGTGGTGGTAGTATAATGCTATCATATTTTAAATCACTTGATTGCCTAATGGAATAAACAAACCTTGAAAAGAGTAAATAGGCAAATGTGAAGTAGATAATTACAACTTTTCAATTCTGCAATGTGGTAACATAATATAAAGGCATACCTCTTCACTGTCAAAACTATGTAACAAGCATTGAGGAGTATTCCAAACAAAGAAGACATAATAGAGTAAAGACCCAGTTGTTGTTTTTTCCTTGAGATAATTTGAAAAAAATTTAATGATATAGGTAACCACCATCATCTATTAGTTATTCTTCTGAATAATGTAAGAAAAGATCAGCAATTACACTGTCATAATTTTCAATTAACATGCAAATGTGGGTGCCCTAGAGCTAAAGCAATCTATAAGCTTGAAAAATTATATAAAGACAGAGAGAAACAGACCTCTTTCAGACTAAGGGCTTTCCAACTCATTCTTTAATACTTTATTAATACAGTAGAAAATTTGGGTAGTATAAAACAAGAGTAGGGAATAAAAATTACCTACATAAATCTGTAGAATATGCTATTTTAATATAAAGATTACTATAAATGGAAATAAGGCTTTAAAATTGCAATGGCCACCTAAGTGCTTATTCATTTTTCAGTGTCACAGTCATTCAGGACAGGAAACACTTGGAAACAGTGGCATGTGCCACTTTGATAAAGACTATGCTCCAAGAGGGAAGACAAACAACAACAAAATGGGAGCAAATGCAGTAAGGATCTTTACCCCCTGTCTCTGTGGTGCTCTTCTTATTTAGAATTTTCAGGATATCTTTGGTAATTTTCTTCAGCTGATGCCTCGCTTCATCACGCTCTTTGCCAACTCCATATAGAAGGATTGTGCGCTGGTTACATTCATGACTTGAAGATTCATCCTGGAAAACAGAAAATGCACTTTGAAACCCTTGTTGGCAGGGGTGGAGTTGCATTTCACTTCCACAAAATGCACTGACCACGGCATCTCCATGCTGGCTTGCAGTGGCAGCATTCTGCCTACCTTTCAATTCACCTCAACCTTCATTGGCAACACCCTTGTTTTTCCAGTTTGGAACTCGCTAAAGTAAAAGCGTCAGCTGACCTGCAGTCTTAATAGAAGCATTTGATACGGGCGTACTCTACTGAGTAAGTTTTGGTTATTGGAAAATCTTTTAATTTTTTTTTTTAACTTAACATGGTATCAAGTAACATACTATCTAGTCATACTTCTCCCTTAAGGTAACTGTTATGTCTTAATACGCTTCATTTTATATATGCAGCAATATTAGATGTTTTATATTTAAAACACAAATTCTTACTAGAAGCCTCAATTAAGTTTTTTAAGATATACTCCATTCGCTTCCAACATGACTGTGTGAAATACAATTGTATTTCTTTAAAAATGACAAAACAATAGAGTGCAGGAATCATTAGGGGTGAGTTCAAGAGAAACTCAAACATAGTCCGATATCACCACTCTTCCTTCTACACCCCCCTACTTCGTCCCACAGACACAGTGAATCCAAGCACCATTTTCTCCAATATGGGAAAAGAAATTATTTAGTCAGAGCATAAAAAAATACATGTACAAACTGCTGAACTCATTTTGCTTAGCCAGACTTAGTTAGTCCAGTATGCATTAACTTTTTTAAGCCTTGCTTTGAAATTTTGTATCTAAATTTCTCTCTCAAATGCTAGTCTTCCATCTTAGTAATTTTCTAGCTCTATCCTTCAGTACACCACCTTTGCATATTCTTTGGACATCTTCTCCCATGCTAGACAGTTACTACCCTAACAACAACTTATGCTAAGGAGCTTACATGGGAAAAGAATTCCTTCCAGGGAAAAAACTATTGTGTTAATGATTAGTAGTGGCTGCACAAAGGGCAAAACCCTTCAGACTTGGAGAATTTTGATGCTTGATTGGCAGTACTCCCCATGTGTGATCTTCTCAAAGTTGCATTTTGTTTCTAAGCTCATGAAATAAGAGCCTGTTTCCTTTCTCAGGTCCTGCCACTTTCCTCTTTTTGTTGGTTGGTCTGTCTGTCTCTCCCATACTTACTTGCTTTCTGGATACCACTTCCCATTGCACTGCTTCCTTAATTATACTCAACCAGAAATATACCTTTGTATAGTCTGCCAACCTAACATGCAACCTAGTCCACAAATAAAAATTTTTTAACATTTCAGAGATGTTCAAATTTGCATCCTAAAAATTAAAACAAAACAAAACAAAACAAAAACGTTCAGGAGCATGTTTCCACCAGAAGCTATTCTTTACTTAACAGCCTTCATACCCAAATCTCCTTCCCCACAAGTTCTGACAAGACAGACTCAATCAAAGGGTTATGTTTCAAAAGCCAGTGATTCCTACATCCGACTGCACATCTGAATGACTTGAGGTACTGGACAATCTCTAATTTTTGTTGTTGTTACACAGAATTACTAATACATTTCTCTCATGGTCTGCTAGGATGTGTATGTATAAATCCAATAAAGGGAACAGAAAAACACTAAGAAAACTACAAAATTCAATCAAGTGCTGATCACGCATCCAGTGATTGTTTTCAGTAAGGCATATATAAATGTTTCTAATGAACACTTCTTTGTGAGGATGACAGAAAGATGTTATCAATGCTAGTCAACAATTGTTTCTCAAGTATCTACACAGGGCAAGACAATGTGCTAGGAATCCTGAGAAAAATACAAGGAGGAATTTCCCTTGTCCTCATGGTGCTCAGATTCAGTGTCACAGAACTAGAAGTTAAAACAGGATGGTGACAGAAGGCATCCTGGAAAGATCCCTGCACTCACCAAGGCTTACGGGACAACTGCAGCCCCACAGATGGGAGGAAATGTACCATAACAGTCCACTCATGGGCCTGTCAGTCGTCAACTCAAGGATCCCGGATACTTTGCCTCTCAGATTCTCCTCTGAAAATTGGGATACCACCACCTTCCTTGTAAGGGTTCTGTGAGACTAAGATGAAGTATATGACCTGTTTAACAGCACACCATACACAATGCTCACTACCTTCAGTTCACATTTCTAGATTTCCACATCTTTCTTGCATGTGCCCCAACCATGACCACCATGCACCATATCACTCAGCCTTTCTCCAAGACCCTGGCACCTTCTTCGTTTGCTGTCACCCCAGTTTGGTCAAAGTCTTCACCAGAAAAGAAACAGGATGGGAAAAGAGCCTCTGGAGCATTGATCACGATGTAGTCCACTTACTTTCTACTATCTGTTTAATATCTATCTTTTCCACTGGACTGTAAATTTTGTGAGGGAGGAAACTGTTTGATTCATTGGTGTCTATGTTCTCCTTAATCGGCACCAAGCAGGCATTGTGTGTTTGTTGAATACACTAAATGCTAAATGAATAAGTTAAGTAATAAACACTTGGCTAAAATAATGGGGCAGGGATGAAGAACAAAAAACCAGTGTTTCCTTAATAAACAAATAAATAATTGGGCAAGAATAGCCAGAAATAGCAGCTATGTACAGCAGGGGAAGCAGAGAGATTGAGAGGTGAGGAATTTTGTTTGTTTACCAGTTTTTTTATTATTATTATTGAAATAATGGAAATGCTTTAATGATTGAAGTGATAAATGCACAACATATGATTATACCAAATACTATTGATTGCACACTTGGGATAAACCATATGCTTTATTAATATGTACCAATAAAATTGATTTGTTTTTAAGAAACAATTTTGTAGGAAGTTTAATCTGATATTTAAGTGATGGAATAACTGAAGGGGAGAGCAGAGAAGCAGTGGAGAAAAATTTTTTTAAAAAATTTTGCAGTTTCTAAACTAGGTCTGAGCAGTGGAAGTGAAAAATAAGAAGCAAAATCAAGAGGTCTCTGAAGGAAGTTGGGAAATGATTGGACAGCTGAGCGGATGTGCTTCTCATTGGACTTCAAGTTGGCCTCATTAGAGAATATCTGTTGCAAAGAAAGAAATAAAAAAGAACACATTATGTGGGCAGGAAGCTGAAGAATTCATTCTCGGATGTGAGCAATCTGAGGGGTAGGTGGAAATGAACTGCACATGTCTAGTAGGCAGTGTGAAGTGAGGACTGATGCAGAGAGCAATATGTCATGACCTGGGAGGGGCACAAACCCCTGTGTTCTCTTTAGGGAAGGAGATCAAGGAGAGCTGGTATGTGAAGGGAATAAGCAAATAGTCAAGTGGTGCATATGCAATGCCCATAATTAGTAAGATGATCTGACAATGGAGTGCCTCTCAAGTCAGATCAAGGGACATTTAACAGTGGGGCCCAACAGTGCCAGATGTGGGTTGAGAAGTAACGCTGGATGAAGTTGCCCTCTCACTTGTGAATTTAAAAACTACAGTGAACCTCAAAAGAAAAGTTTCTTTTAAGTGGCAGGGGCAGAAGGCAGGAAACAAGGGGGTACAGAGCAAATGGTAGAACAGCAAAGGCGAGAAAGCAGCCCACGTTCACTAGTCCTCGAGGCAGGAAAACGGTAATGTCTTGAGAGAGAAGGCTTTATCAGGATTGCTGAGGTCTAATTCTTGTTTTAAGGCTGAAATGAGGGAGACAGGAGGGGAAGGAATCCTGTCTGAATTAATTTGGAAAGGAAGAAAGGGACAGCTTTCTACTTAACCATAGGGGAAAAGAAAATTGGTTACGGGAAACGGACTTTGGCCCAGTGGTTAGGGTGTCCGTCTACCACATGGGAGGCCCGCGGTTCAAACCCCGGGCCTCCTTGACCCGTGTGGAGCTGGTCCGTGCACAGTGCTGATGCGCACAAGGAGTGCCCTGCCACACAGAGGTGTCCCCTGCGAAGGGGAGCCCCACGCGCAAGGAGTGCGCCCCTAAGGAGAGCCGCCCAGCGCCAAAGAAAGTGCAGCCTGCTGAGGAATGGCGCCGCCCACACTTCCCCTGCCGCTGACAACAGAAGCGGACAAAGAAACAAGACACAGAAAACAGACAACCGGGGGAGGGGAATTAAAAAAAAAAAAATTGGTTAAATTACAGAAAAAAATTACAAGTGAAGAAGCAATCAACTTGAAGAAGCTTGGCCCCTAACATGCTCAGGAAGTTGGGCCAACAGCAAAGTCATGAGTTAAGAGAAAGGGGATGGAATTAATAAGAATCAACAAACACAATCTACAGTTAGCTGAGAAAGAATCACTAGTGACGTGTGGAGACAGTGTTGTTTTGTTTTTTAAGATTTATTTATGTATTTAATTCTCCCCTCCCCCCCCAATGTCTGCTCTGTGTATCCAGTAGCTATGTGCTCTTCTGTGACAGCTTCTATCCTTAACAGCGGCACCGGGAATCTGTGTTTCTTTTTGTTGCTTCTTCTTCTTGTGTTAGCTCTCCGTGTGTGTGGCGCCATTCCTGGGCAGGCTGCACTTTCTTTCGCAATGGGCGGCTCTCCTTACGGGGCGCACTCCTTGCGCATGTAGTTCCCCTACATGGGGGACACCCCTGCCTGGCAGGGCACTCCTTGTGCACATCAGCACTGCACATGGGCCAGCTCCACACGGGTCAAGGAGGCCCGGGGTTTGAACCACGGACCTCCCAGGTGGTAGACAGATGCCCTAACCACTGGGCCAAGTTCATTTCCCGAGACAGTGTTTCTTAGTTATTATTTTTAAGGGAATTATGATAGTTCTCACTACACTAGTCTTTAAAGAAAAGAAGGCAGAAACATTTAAAAAGTTACTGATTTTCAGTGGCCTAAAAGACTTGTTTGTATCAATTTCTGGTACATGTAAAAAATGTTCAAGTCTTCAAATAGCAATTGGTAGTAAAAGAGATTCCATCTAAGAAAATGTACTAAATATTTCCAACTGTACCAGTGATTTCTACTCTTTCAAGAAGGTATTAAACCATCCTCAAGATGAATGGTTGTAAGTAATATTAATGATCTGTGATCAGTGCCAAGGAATTTCTCTATTGTTTATTACCTGAAGGACACATTTGTTGAGTAGGAGAAGAAAAAAAAAAAAATCAACCGGAGAGTCTGTACAAGCCTAGTGATAACTTTTATGCTAGCTCACTGCTCCGCGTTAGTTGCTCTAGTTACCTCCCCAGTAATCAAAGTTCTGAAACTCTTCTCCAGATGAACTACCTTTTCCCCCAGATATTATCTACCACAAAGATTTGATTAATCAAGGAATAAAGAGAATGCACACCACAAACTCAGGCAGGCTTGTGCTACAATTATTAAAATATTGTCTCAACTCAAATATCCTTAGAAAGGAGAAATGAAGTTAACTGAATTAAGTTCTGCACTAAGCAACTTTAATATCTTAAGAAAGTAATCAGAAATATTGCCATAATGTGTGCATGCTCACAAAGATGCGATAATGGTGGGGACATTAGAGAGCTGTGTGTTTTTCTTTTAATCTATTCATATTTTCTGATATTTCTGCAATAATGCAAAAATGATATAATTTAAAATAAACTACTGTTCCTCTTAAAGGGTAAAAGAATCCTACTCTGAATGTGCTTCTTTTTCTTCCAAACACTAATTAAAAACAATAGATGAAGTAATGTAATTATTCTTCTGATAAAATTACAGCAATTCAAATGTCTCCAACACCTTTTAATTTTGTATGTTCAATCGTTTATATGCAAACACTGTATACTTCATGAAATAAATTGCACACAGCATCCTATTTCATCTCCAGGAAAAGTAGCAAAAATCTGCTTTTAAAACAATGAATCTATATAAAATACTTATTTTAAACTATTATAATGAATAACTCTTAAAATATGCATTCACATATTATTTCTTTCAGCTGGGCCTCAATATATCACTTGATTCTGTTTATAATAAATTAACATCAAATAAATGTTAAACATCAGTAATACTCCAGGGCTGGGGTGAAAGAACTGGTATGCATGTGTTTGTGTGAAGGAAGGGATAAGACTATATGAAAGGAAAGAGAAAACAGAATTTCTCACTAGTAACCATACCTGAATTGGAATACTTTAGCTTTAAATCAATAAAATAAGAGACTCCTTTAATTAGAGTTGTATAGGAAATCTTAGTCCTACAATACAGTCTAGTCCAGGGGTTCTTTTCAAGGGGCCCATGAGTTTGAACTGAAATTCAAATAAACATTATTCTTGTGGGGACATGTTAGTGAGGTGTGATATATCAAATAATACACAGCATACTGTGGACTTAGTAAGGGGTCTGTGGGTTTCACCTGACTGGCAAAAGGGTCCACGGAACGAAAAAGGTTAAGAACCGCTGTTCCATTCTATAGCAGGGCTGAAATGATACCTTTATCAAAAAAACACAATGTATCCAAGGGAAATGGATGCCAAGGGTTTTAACTATATACTAGTACTCTGTTTTCAAGCAAAAACACTCAAAACAGGAATGACAAGTAATTTGATTTCCCAAGAGAGTTCATTTCTGCTAAATAACCCAATGATATAGTCTTAAAGACTCCTTACTTTGAAAGCACACATCTAGCCTCAATTTCTATCCTCTAACCAGTAAAACCCCGCTTGATGGAATAATTATTAAGCACGGCCTTAGCATACACATGCTTAATCAAACCTTTCATTAAAGTAACAATAACTACACTTAGTATCAACAAAGTTTAGAACTAAAACAATCTTAGAGCTAATCAAAACTCTTCATTTTATCTCCTTTCTTCTGCCCAAAGGCAGTTCCACAAGGACCACAGGGTCTTACCATTTCAGGGAATAAACCTATGGATCCAGAGTAGTAGCTGAAGCAAATATTCTCAGATGAGCAGACTTTTAGTAGACTTGGTAAAATTAATAAGCCAATTAAACCACCTGCAAGTAAAAATTCTGGGGTATATTGGTTCCTCTTTCTAAACCATCTCAAACAGAAAATAGCCAAATCAACCAAAACTAGTTCTGTTGCCAATTGTAATTTTACAATTACAAACTACATTTGTTGCTGTGATTTACTAATCACAACTAATGAAAAACTAAAGTGCACAGCCTGCTCTACCTCTATTTGTATTTTGATATAATTTTTTAATGGGAGACACTTCTCAAAGATTTTTGTCCCTTTCCAGGGTCAAGTTGTATAAATGGGTAACAGCCAGCCATTCCTCCAATGAGAAAATGTTGTCAGAGAAGGTCCACACACAGGTGTGGCTGTGAGTGAAAATGAGGGCAAAAAGTAAGTTAATTTACATCGGGAAGTCATGCCATTCTTTTATTCCCCAAACACATTTATGCTCCATGAGGAATTTGGAAAAATAAATTCTCAATAAATTACTCAGTCTTAAGTACCTTGGATTAGTTTTCCTTGAATATGGCATACTGAGTTGTTAAAAAGTAATCACAATTTTCTTTCAAAACCCTTCTTTCTTCTGAAGAAATTAGAAATACTTCATAAATATACTTTAGCATATGCAATTTGGTATAGAGGCAAGTACGACTATTTCATTGAAAGAAATTAAGCCATTCCACTAATGGCATCCACCTCTTACTCCTGGGCAACCACGGAAAGCAGCCAGCCACACTTTCCCCACCACCCCAATGTGGCGGGGGATGCGGGCGGTGGGGTGCAGAAACAACTGAGGATGAGGGGATCTCCAGGTACAAAGGGCTGCAACTGCAGGTTCTGGGGTCAGGCAGCATGGGCTGGAATGGATCTCCTATTAACAGGGTGTCCTTGGAAAACTACTTCACTGCTCTCCACAGTTTTCCTCATCCAAAGAATGGGGACAATACCAGTATGTACTTCAGAAAGTAGTTGAGATCATAAAATGAGTTAATACATGACGGTACGAGAAATGAAATGTTAGCTATAAGTATTCTTTGAAAGAACATATGCTGGAAATTATATACCCTACCAAAACCTACTGAATGTACTGGGGGAGAATGTAAATATAATTGATGCAGTGCAGCCATGCTCCAAAATGTATCCACCAAATGCAATAAATGTGCCACAATGATGAAAGAGGTTGTTGATGTGGGAAGAGTGGGGGGCTACGGGGTACGGTATGTGAGAACCTCTTATATTTTTTGTGATCTATGTACCGTTAAAAAAATTAAAAAAGAAAGAACATAAAAGCACTTTCAAAAAATGTAATTTTATCCCAGCAAACCAATAAATCAGAAAGGTAAGATTTGTTGACTGCAGTAGTCAAATTGGAAAGTAATTTAAGAACACCTACTTTCCAAGGGTGTTGTGATATCAAACTGACACCTCTAGACAACCAACACATGGGGGTTATTATTTAACTGAAAACCAGTTTAATAGATCTAAATTTATAGCTTGACTTCAAATTCTTAATGCCATGAAAATTCTCATGTTAACTGAAATCAGTGGTTCTCAAACTTTAGTATGCATGAGAATTATCTGGCAGGTTCATGAAAACACTGATTGCCAGACTCCACTCCCAGAGTTTCAGAATAAGTGGGATTGGTCTAGGACCCAGAATGTGTATTTCAAAAAAGCTTCCTGTGAGGCTGATCTACTGCTCTGCACTTTGAGAACAATGGTTGAAAATACTTAACATATACAAAGACAGGCAGACACTCAAAACTTGGAACAAATAACCAAAATATATGTTCATAGGAAAGGAACCTACCCAAGTGGATCTACTAGTAACAGGGGAGCACTACAGTTTAAAAACATGCATGTTTATGTGTGTGTGTGTACATGCATGCAGCCAATACTGATATAAAGGTAAAAAACTTTACCCTCCAATTTTACCCTACCGTCTCCGTTGCCCTTCTGTTCTAAGAGTTAAGAAACTGGACATAGTAACAATACAAGGATGCCTTACTTTAAGGACATATTTTCCTCCATAGGCAAAGCTAGATAAAAATAAACAACAACCAAAAAAAGTTAGTTTATATTCAAATCATATTCAAGAGAAGCACTGAAGACAAGTTTATATAATAACCCTGGCAAATGGATACAACTGTGTTTCTTTACTAATTTAATTTTGGAACCTGATAGTTTATAACAAGCGGAAACTGTTCGCCTACAAAGGAGTTGATAAAACACAGATTTATAATAATGACATTATTAACCAGGAAAAAAACAAAAAAACTTAGCATCCCTAACAGGCACACATTTCTAGTTAACTTAATTACTTGTTAAAAGGTCATATATCACCCAATGTTGAGTACAACATGTTTTCAGGTAAATCATCTGAGAAAGCAAGCCTGCAACCTTGTCCTGGAGGCAGATCTCAACACTTTCATCTCAACTTGGACTTATCATTTCCATGGAAGCTAACAAAGAGAATGCAAAGTTATGAAGCATCAACTTTATGGCAGGTTTCAGTAAAAAGCTTCATTATTTTAAATGGCCTTTAAAAGATGACTTCTCACCCACCCTGGCCCCCCACATTTACCAGGAAATAAAAGCAGAAGTCCTAAAAGGAGACAGACAGAAATTCAAACTGTCTGCAGAGCATTGAGCCCTCAGTGTTTGAAGGTAATCTCTAATTATGAAGGCCTCTTCCTCTCTTTCGCTCTAGAACATTCAAGACTTTACTGATGGAAGCTCAGAAAATCCTCTATCTTAAAAGAGTTTTGACAACTAAACTAAGAAATTGAAAGGAAAACACCAGATGCCACCCTGCAGGTTGCATTAACTACCGCTTACTGGATACATTCAAATCTTCAGAATCAACAATTAACCAGGTAACTTCGTATTTAGAAGTATTTTTTTTTGATGAATATATTAATATGTATTTACACTAGGATGTGAGCAGTTTTTTCTGATATTTTTCTTAAACTAGAATGCAAACATGTACTCTGAATAAAAATGAAATGTAAGCTACATTAATGATGTTAGAGACAACAATTAAGCTTTATATTTAGAGATTCATACACAGCATGGACGCAAAATGCAAACTGTGATATTAACGCAAGTATAAAATATGATTTAAATACAGTTAAGGAGGGCTGAAATTCTTAGTGACAAGAATACTTGGTAAATAAGTGTCTACTCAAAATGAGCATTCCCAAAGGAGAATTTCCAAATCTATCTGAAAATGCACAACTAGAAGCAAATAGCAGGGGCAAAGAAGGATAAAAATCAATAAAATGTATGAATAAAATAAAAAATACCATTTTTTAATTTTAAAAAATGGTAACACATGTGGGGAGTTATTGAAAATTAAAGCCATGCTTTTCTTAATTACATTTACTAAAGGATAGAAAAATGAATTCCATTGACATTCGGGGTATTAAGTGCTACCTTTACTTGTCAAATTTAAATCTCCTACATGGAATTCTTTTTTTAATTGAGATATTTGTACTTTCAACATTACTGCATCTGACACTGAGGAATAAAATTTTATGTAGAATCAATTTCATCGGTCTTTAATGAAACAGTAAGATAAATTTCATTTGAAATTTCAAGACTTAGATGTCAGGTAATACAGTCAGGTCAATTTTTAGTTTTCTTTATAGCTATCTGTTACGGTAATCACCTACAAAACCAGACAAGGACATGAATAGTTTTGTTATTTTCATTTTAGTTACCATAAAATGCTACATAAACCTAGAAAGTTGGCTCTAGCTGTTTAGAGGAATACCAAATGATGATCATACATGCAGGCTACTTCCTTAGATTTCATTGTTTTAAAATTCTACTCAGTGATAATTTTAAAAAATTTTATATAAGTTTCAAGTATACGGAACAGATTTGGGAATGAGATATACGGGGTTTAAAAATTTTTGGAAATAAAAAATCTGTGAGGCTGATTTTGGAATGATGACTGAGCAAAAAAGAGGCAGGCCATCTTCCAAGTATGAAGTAAAGTGTTTTTCTGATTAAGGACTTTATTTATTTAACAATACATTTGCCAAGATTGACTTTACACCAATTTCTTTCCACCTTGTGCTTTAAAATTCTAACAGGAAGTGATCAGTTATTTCTCCTTGGAACCTATGATGGTAAGAGAATAAAAACACATCAAGAATGGGGGTGTAGGAAACATGAACATGAATTTAAAAAAAAAAAATTAAGAGGCACAGAAATAAAGTGAGAGAAGAATAAAAAGCACAGCCCAAATATTTCTTCTTAGCTACTACATATAAACTTAAGTGGACTTATGCTTAGGATAAAAAATGTGGTGCGAGACATCCTCCACAAATAATTACAAAGCAACCATACCTTTGCATAATGTAATTCAGACTATTTTGCTAGAGATGGAATGCTTGCCAAGGTGAAATATTTTGAGTTCAAATTTTTGTGCTCCTACTAACTGCCACAAGACAGTCTGAAACTGCCATTTTTAGAGAAGACTGTCTAAGAAAGCTACATTCAGAGATAACAGTAAAATCTACTAGCTCAGATTGACAATAACCATGCCATCCTCTCTTCTCCAGGTAGCAAAGAAATGCAAGTCATCAAAAACCTCACCGCCGCGGCTGGGAACGGCAGCCTGTGCACCAGAAATTACAAAATCACCCAGGTCCTCTTCCCTCTGCTGTACACCGTCCTTTTCTTTGTTGGACTCATCACGAACTGCCTGGCCATGAGGATTTTCTTTCAAATCCGCAGTAAATCCAACTTTATTATTTTTCTTAAGAACACAGTCATTTCTGATCTTCTCATGATTCTGACATTCCCATTCAAAATCCTCAGTGATGCCAAACTGGGAACAGGACCGCTGAGAGCCTTTGTGTGCCAAGTCACCTCCGTCACATTCTATTTCACAATGTACATCAGTATTTCCTTCCTAGGACTGATAACAATTGACCGCTACCAGAAGACCACCAGGCCATTTAAATCATTCCACCCCAACAATCTCTGGGGGGCGAAGATTCTCTCTGTTGTCATCTGGGTTTTCATGTTCTTCCTCTCCCTGCCTAACATGATTCTGACCAACAGGAGGCCGACAGACAAGAACGTAGAGAAATGCTCTTTCCTCAAATCAGAGTTTGGCTTAGTCTGGCACGAAATAGTCAATTATATCTGCCAAGTCATTTTCTGGATTAACTTTTTGATTATCGTTGTATGCTATACACTTATAACCAAAGAACTGTACAGGTCATACGTAAGAACAAGGGGGCCAGGCAAAGTGCCCAGGAAAAGGGTGAGCATCAAAGTTTTCATTATCATTGCTGTATTTTTCATTTGCTTTGTGCCTTTCCATTTTGCTCGAATTCCCTACACCTTGAGCCAAACTCGGGATGTCTTTGACTGTTCGGCTGAAAATACTCTGTTCTATGTGAAAGAAAGCACGCTGTGGTTAACTTCCTTAAACGCATGCCTGGATCCGTTCATCTATTTTTTCCTTTGCAAGTCCTTCAGAAATTCCTTGATGAGTAGGTTGAAATGTCCCAATTCAGCAACATCCCCATCCCAAGAAAATAAGAAAAGAGGCCTGAATGGTGGTGATCCAGATGAAGAGACTCCAATGTAAAGAAATAAACTGAGGAAGTACATCAATCTACTAGTGTTTAGAACAAACTTAAAGGAAAGCACTATATAAAAATATTAGCACTGACTAAAGTAGCAGCTTACTTAATAACAAAGACTCTTGAAACAGACAATAGAAGACTCTAAAAGTAAATTTCACTTACTTTTCCATTATTGAAAGTTATCTTAAAGCACAGGAAAATAACCTAGCATGCAGCTGTGTAGCAAACAAACAAATGGCATCCAATCTCCCTACTGAATGACAAAACCACAGAGAATTAATGATTTGCGGTGTTTTGTGAAAGTAACTATGTAATAGTATCTACTATAATTCATTAAATGCATTATTGACCGTGTCCTTTTTTATGAATCAACTAAGGAAAAATGATCAATCTGATATAATCTTCTGACTAATAGTAATATATAAGCTATATGGACATCCTAATATTAGCCCCTTAACAAAATGCTGGCCTACTGTGATACTTCCTAAAAAATATAGGTAAGTGGGACATACGGTCAAAGAACAGTAACTATTAATTTTTAATTAACAAATACTTTTGGGATTTAAACTGACATGGGAGTTGATTGTAATGAATTTTTTTAAACTGTTCTTTAAGAAGACAGAGTTAAAGATTATCTTTGCAATAAAGAAATAGCAAAAGAAGTCATTAAAAATAAGTATTTATGCCATTCTAATACCAAAACTTATGAATATTTCCTAACATTAGAGAAATTGCCTTTACTAATATTGTGAAACTTTAATGAACAAAATGTCATTACTGATATTTACCATTATTAGCATCCATAAGATACCTTCTACTAGATCTAATGGACATTTCCCTTAGTGAGAAAAACATATTAAATTTGATTATGCAGTAGCACAGCATAACTATTAAAAAGAAAGTGATTAAATTATTTAGAATGACCTGTTTGTATTGTGAGTGTGTATAACATGAAAATTTTACATTAAATTATAAATCACACTTGTTGGAATTTCTTTGTTCAAAAATATTAGCTACTGTGAGTCAGCTCCCCATATATTCTTACATCAAACATCAAAACCCACTTTAAAACAAAAATGAAATAGCTACCAACACTGTTTTATTTCATGCTATATTGCAAAGTCTCTTCTGAAGGTGGTACGTCACATCAAGAGCATATCCTGATGAGAACAGAGGTCTGATTTATAACCTGCACTCTAATCCCACTGAAACCATATTCAATATATTTAATATATAGTTATCATTTTGACTTTCATCCTAACTGAAAGCAAATACTTCATGTTTTTTGGACTTTATATGGTATTAGTTAGTCATATAAATAGGAACTGTTCATTTTGATCCAAAAGAGAACAGAAATGGAAAGAGTAGCAGCAATAATCTGCTTATTATCTACAATACTGTAGATTATCTAAAATCCACTTATATTTCCTATGGAAAGCACTTTGGATTTTTACTGCTTCTCTGATGAGTTTGGGACCATATTACAATGCATTATCTTACTGAAAATATACAAGCTGAGGAACTGCTAATTAAACATTAGCTCTGAAAAGACGTTAACAAGACAAAGGAAAGACAATCTTGGACTTAATTATTTTGTGATAATCTTGAGAAGAAAATATTCAAATGCTGAATTCTATGGATTGCTTATATACCCATAACTTAAAGGAAAATCTTTATACAGAGTATAATTGTACTTGGTCAGGATCCTAACTAACCATACCCAAAATGATATTTGCTCAACAGGCTTTGTGGTCATGTGAACTTGTATGCACCCCAGAAAAATATGTTCTTAAATTTAATCCATTCCTATGGGCGTGAACCCAGTGTAAGCAGGACTTTTTGATGAGGTTACTTCATGTAAGAAGGTGTGGCCCACCTCAATCACGATGGGTCTTAATCCTATTACTGGAGTCCTTTACAAGCAGAGCAGAAATGCAGACAGACAGAGGCGAAAGCCACAAGGGAGTAGCCAGAAGCTGCAAACCAGTGGAATCTGGAAGAGAAGGGAGAGGCCAGAAATGGCCACCATGTGCCTTGCCATGTGCCAGAAGAACCAAGGATTGCCGGCAGCCAGCCCTAGAACACTTTCAGAAAGAAAGCATCACTTTGATGATGCCTTGATTTAGACTTTCTTTTGGCCTCAAAACCATATGCTAATAAATTCCCATTGTTTAACCCAACCCATCTAATGGTATTTGCTTGAGTAGTCTAGAAAAGTAAAATGGGTGTCATTTTTTAAAATATCTAAAATGATGTCTGATAATGATTTACAAATATAATCCTCAAAGGATTATGTATGAATGACTCCTCCACCCCTAGTCAAGTTTCCTACAATGATGGAACCTTTGATTATAAACTTCTTTGAAAAAAACTTACATTTTCAGACTCACATCTCACTTTGAGACAAAAAACTTCACAAGTCCATTAAATGTTAGGGTGACTGTTCTTTTTCATGCATCACTCAGTAACTCCCGGCTCAAGAACTCCAGAATCTGGTAAACAGTATCATGTTCATCCTACACATGGCTTCAGGCAGACAGAAGAGTGAGGTGGGTTCCAAGCATGGGCTTTGGAATCAGACTGTGTGGGTTTACAAGCAGTTTGAGTTGCACGACTATGGGCAAACTGCTTCAACTCTATGCTTCAATGTCCTCATCTGTGCAACAGGCCATAGCTATCTCTGAGGGCTGTTGCAAGTACAGTAAGGTTAAGATAATCACTTAGAACAAGACAGCTAGTGGGATTTTACTGCTCTTGATTATATTCCCTTTAAGCTCAACAGGATTTTAAATGCTCGGTTTATTTGAATTTGGCAGGCTCCTATCACCTATAACCATTCACTGTATCTTCTTTGATTCCCTCTCATCTTCCATGAGTTAGGGCAATAGTTCTAAGTGGTATTCTAGTTTGGTTTGGATTTTATTTAACAAGAAACTTACATGGCACCTACCATGTTCCAGTCACTGTACTAAGCACTTGGTGAATGTTCACTCATTTTATATTCTTAATCCTATAAAACAGATACCATGGTTTAGCTTCATTGTAAAGAAGAGTCACAGAGAGCTTAAGTAACTTGCCCCAGGGTAGATGATATCTAAGTGCTGGAATAAGGAAGTGAACATGGGGACTTCAACTCCAGACACAGTGCTCATAAGGGCTCTGCTGGGAAGCCTCTGAGATGTGCACTCAAGGGCAAAAGGCCTCCCCTAAGAACACTGGCACTTCCAGAAACTGCGGGAAAGTCGGCTAATATGTTATAAGCAAACATAAAAGACTGAATGATCTTTTGCATATTTACTAAAAACATTTTGAAACCTACCACATTTAAAAGATTAACCTTTCATTAACTCTAGAAATGGGCAGCATAAATCAGTTCCTTTTTTTTTAGTTTCCCACACTGAAGCATTTTGAAATTTGAGTGAAATGTGATTTCCAGTTTTCAAATTGTGAAATTATCTTGTACGGCATTTCCCCTGTTTGAAGATAAACTATTCTGTACCTTCATCTAGATAACTGATTTGAAGCCATAAGGGAGGCTTACAATGAATCATCTAAGAAAGACAAAATGACAAGCCCCTTTACTTAAAAAAAAAAAAAGTTGCTTGTTTTTTTCCCACTCTGCTGAGATTGATGTTTCACTTATATTCCATTACATTAATGAAATCTAGAACCTATATTTCTCAGATGAATTTGAGTCAAACACATTTCTTAGACTGTAGCACCATTGTGTATTAATCAGACATTGTACTGCTTCATAGTTTAAAACATCCAGGGGAATATGTTATTTTTATTCTCAGAATCCAGAGCCAAAGCAATCCAAAAAATTCTTCCTACATATTGTTTTTATCAGCTCTCAATTGACCCAACTCCACAATCTGGTCCAACTCTGTGGCAAAACCTAAGGGTAAGAATATGAAGTGAAACTCACCATGGAGAAGCACACACATACACCATAAGATCT
Source organism: Dasypus novemcinctus (assembly GCF_030445035.2). Classification (NCBI taxonomy): domain Eukaryota; kingdom Metazoa; phylum Chordata; class Mammalia; order Cingulata; family Dasypodidae; genus Dasypus; species Dasypus novemcinctus. The sequence continues at coordinate 21,097,120 of NC_080676.1, read as the reverse complement.
CCTAATTTCCTCTTCTTCCTTTACCTGTCTGGCAAGGAAAGCTTTTGGCTACAGACAACAAGTTTCTCTTATCTAAAAGAAGCAATTATACATTTCCAAACTTGAAAGGATCTACAGAAAAAATGACACAGATCTTTGGCCCAAGAATGAGAGATGTAATCCCTGAAAACTTCTGCACTTTATATACAACATACTCAGAAAAGATTTCCAAAGGTGATTTTCTACAAAGTGAAATAGTATATCTCCATTTAATTCACTCACCACAACAATTCACTCACCATAGCAGTAAGAAGCTAACATTTTTGAGTGCTTCCTATATAATAACCAGCATCGTCTCAATGCCATTATGAAGCAAATACTATTATTAAACCCTTTAAACAGATAAGGAAACCGAGGCATAGATTCATTGAATCATATGCCTATAATCTAGTACCCAATAAATGGCTCTGGGATTCTAACTCAGTCTAATAGTCCCTATCTCTAAGACAATGTGTAATTTTATCTCAGAAATCCAAGGATCAAGAGATTAAGACAAATGTCTAAAGAAATAAAACAGACCATGCCCCTGCACACAAATCCCTAAGAAAATTAGTCTACAAGTCTGCAGAAGATGATTCTGTGTGATTCAAAGGCAAGTCATTCTTCTACTAGAGTCTAATTTGGGGCTCCATATCATTGCATTCTATCTCCTATTACTGTATACAAGAGGCACTCCATGTTGGTTGAATATGTGGATAAAGTAAACTTCAGACAAGTTGTGAGAAGACATGATAAAGAGAATTTCAAATAAACTCATGGATTCAAGTCATACTAGATTAAAAGTACTTAAGAGCTTCCCTATTAGTAAATCCCCAAAGTTTTTAATATGAAGAGTGTCTAATGGACATTAGACTTGTGAAAATGAGGAAGGAAATTTGGTATAAGAAAGCAGAACAACCACATTTGTTTCACAGGCTCTTCTTGGGCTGAACTAATGACTACCACAATCAGAAGAGACTGAGCTGACTATACTTCCAAATAAAGGTGAATTTCAAATTTTTATTACAAGTAGGTTTGCTTATCAAAGATGGAATATGCTTAATAAAAATGTGCCTTAAAATTAATACTTTAGGACAGATATTGTGTGATCTCAGTTATATAAAACAACTAGACTATACAAATTCATAGAGACAGAAAGTAGAGTACAAGCTACCAAGGGCAGAGGTTGGGATGGGAAATAGGAACTTTGTACAGTTTCTCTTTGGGATGAGGGAAAAGTGTTGACAATGGCTGGTGGTGATAGTAGCACAATATTTTGAATGTAATTCACACTAGTGAATTGTATACTCGAAAGTGGTTAAAGTGGGAAATTTTAATGTCTATATGGTAATATGATAAAAAGTTTTTAAAAGTTAACCTTCTGTTATGAGTACAATGATTAAGGTAATGTACAGCAATCTGACATGAATGATTACCTCTTTAATGGGGTTCTGTTTTACTGTCATGTCAAAAAGTAGCACTTGTCAATGGGGTAGAACCCATTATTTGGATTTCATAAGGATCTGTTTATTGTACTTAACAAGTAATGGTACAGTTAAAAGTACCCAAACTGTATTACATGCTTTAAAAATTCCTTCCAGAAACATGTGCCATAGTGTTAATATGCTACAAACCTAGTCTGTTTTAAAAACAGCATTGACAAATGATGAAGCGCTTCTGGTTTTACTTCGTTTGTGTATGTGTTCTGTCTCTAGCAGCTGACACTGGAAACCATGAACGCCACGGCAGAGGCGGCTTTCAACAGGTCTGAGCGCTGCCCCAGAGACACGCGGGTAGCACAGCTGGTGTTTCCAGTGCTCTACACGGGAGTTTTCTTTGCCGGCTTCCTGCTGAACACCTTGGCCCTGTGGGTGTTCACTCACATCCCCAGTTCCTCCACCTTCATCGTCTACCTCAAAACCACTTTGGTGGCGGACCTGATAATGACGCTGACGCTTCCATTCAAAATCCTCTCGGACTCGCACCTCGGGCCCTGGCAACTCCGCGGCTTCGTGTGCCGTTTCTCTGCCGTCATCTTTTATGAGACCATGTATGTGGGCATCGTACTGCTGGGCCTCATAGCCTTTGACAGATTCCTCAAGATCATCAGACCTTTTGGAAAGTTTTTTGTGCAAAAACCTGCTTTTGCAAAAACAGTCTCAGCCCTCATCTGGCTCCTTTTGTTCCTCATGTCCTTGCCAAATATGATCTTGAGTAACAAGGAAGCAACCCCATCCTCTGTGAAAAAGTGTGCCTCCTTGAAGAGCCCTCTGGGGCTGAAATGGCATCAAGCGGTGAATTATATATCCCAGTTTATTTTCTGGATTGTTTTCGTTCTGATGCTTCTGTTTTACACGGTAATTGCAAAAAAAGTATACAATTCTTTTAGAAAATCCAAAAGTAAGGACAGCAGAAGCAACAAAAAGCTGGAAGGTAAAGTATTTGTTGTCATAGCTGTCTTCTTTATTTGCTTTGCCCCATTTCATTTTGCCAGAATCCCATATACTCAGAGTCAAACCAACAATAAGACCGACTGTAAGTTACAAAATCAACTGTTTATTGCTAAGGAAACAACGCTCTTTTTGGCAGCAACTAACATTTGTATGGATCCTTTAATATACATATTCTTATGTAAAAAATTCACAGAAAGATTACCTTGTATGAGAGGGAAAAAGACTACAGCATCAAGCCAAGAAAATCATAGTAGTCAGACAGACAATATAACCCTAAGCTGACAATTTTAGCTTTATTTACTGAGGAGACTTCAAAAAGATAATTTATTTGGAAATAAAACTTAAGCAATAAAAGAAATACGCTTTCTTATGTTTTATTATACTCCCGTACAGAAAGGATTATAAAGATCTTAATTCCACATAGACCTTTTCATCATTAGAATGATTATCATCAAGAGAATGCAGTGGAAAGTAAACAGCCACTAGAGGTCATTGTTTCAAGAACACTCCTAATTTGGAAAACGTTTTATTATGACTAAATGCAGATCCCAAAATACCTTTGCACATTCTTATACACACATAATCTGAATGACACTATTGCTTTTGTATCCCACAAATGTCGAGACACTTGCTGATTTAAAACAAATAACAACTAAAACAAGAACCCTCCCAAGTCTTTTGGTGGAAGATGAAGGTAAAGGGTGAAAGTATACTATGTATGAAGAGACTGGGCATCCAAAGGAGGTGAGAAAGGTCTCTGAAATCCTGGATGAAGGAGATGTAATTATAAAGAGCCTTGCCCCAAATTATCAAAATATGCTATAGAAGACACAGGCACCATTATTTAAGTACATGAAATATTATAGTATAGAAATTTGTTTACATGCTAGAGTGTGCACAATTTAAGGACCCAGGAATGGTGCGTTCTCACTCTTCAGTATTCTCTCTCTGCCAACAATGGTGGTGGGATATGCCATGTACTCAGCAAAATCTTCCTGGCCTACACCTGCCCCTTTCCAGAAGTTTATCCAGAACATTCCCCAGCTCATTCCCCTGTCTCTCATCCTGGTTGAAAATTATTCCTTCCACTCATTGGCTATGTCTTCAAGCTCTTAGCAGTTTTTTTTAACAACATTCCCCAAAGACAGGTTTCTTAGAGACAGAAAATATGCCATGCTTGCTTAGTTTCTTTCACAATATTCCTACAGACTACAGATTCTAAATGTTTTAAATAGAATGTGTCATTATTATGCCATTTTTTGTATGCACAGAGATGGAATTGCTGACCCACAATCAGTAATATCCATTTTGGAGGTTGTTTCAAAGGATGGTGTCCTATTGGTACTTAACTACCACCACTGTTTTTAATGGTTCCCTTTACGATTCAACGAAAGAAAAATAAGATTCTCTCTGATTCTGCATGCTGATCTATATCATCTGGAGAAAATGCATAAAGGCTTGATTATGCTCTGGAAATCTGCCACTAGCTCCAACACTACCAGAGCATGGTGAATGAAGATCAGGCCTCTTTCCATGACGTCAAAAGTCTTGAGAGCCCTGAACTTACCTACTTTTCTGGGTTCATCTTCTAACTGACTATCCACCCACCATCCAACCCCCTGCATAAATTTGTACCTGCCAGACATACCAAGCTCCTTTTGCCCCTGAGCCACTGTCCATGTAAATTTCCCTCTCACCTTGGAAAACTCTTATGATCCTGTGAGACCTTAAGTTGCCTTCACCTAGTCCATGGAGTCTCACCAGGTAACCTCCCACCATCACTTCAAATCCAATCACACCCTCATGTGTCTATTATTGCCTCAATTATGTACTTATCACACTGCTTTGAAATCACTTGCTCACACATGTATCTACTCTTTTAATAACCTATGCACACTTTTGAAGGTAGAGGCTGTCTCTCATTACACAATCAATAAATGGTTGATGAAATAAACTGAACTGGTTTTCTGTTTATGTACTCGAGAAGCAAGTGGGAAAAACAATTCTCATTAATGTTTTTATTACCAAATGGTGATATAAATTTCTTAAATGAAAGCTCAAGTTCTTTTCAGTTGCTGTCCTATGCATATGAGGGGTCCTGGGAAAGGAGGGGAGGGTCCCTCAGCGTTATTAGTGAATAATCATGAAGGAAGCAGGATTACTAAATAGGACATGTGTAGCTTAGGGGATAATGTCCATCAACATTATTTATAGTTACTGACAAAATGTTTTAGTTATGCACTTTCCATTTCATTTATGTAAAATGTGTAACTGTCGCATATTAAAGATATGCAACTCTCCTTTAGAAACTCTCCTTTAGAAAATACTTCTGATAGCTGACTTTCATTCCCTCAAATTAAAAAATTAAATCATGGTAACTATTAGAAGGGCATTAAATCCATACTACTTTTACTGAGGGCATTACACAATCATGAGTAGACTGTAATACTCTTTCAACAACACTGTAATATTGTAAGTAATTAAATTTACGCCATCCTTGTTAAAATAAGGGACCTATACTTGGTGGTGTACCTATGTATTTTATCTCTAATGACACTTTAAACAAACTGAATGGGTGTTGCTAATGCGGAAGATTTTAAAAAAGAAAATGTCAAGTTAAAATTTCAATAGCAAATCTATCTTCCATAAACATGAAAACTTTTTTCTAGGATAATATTGCCATCAGTAGTAGAGTGATTGATCTGTAGAATGAAATAATCTAACCAAGTACTTGGAAAAGAGGCATATTAGAGATTCTTAAAGTCACAGTCACAAAATGAAAAGCTACCATTTGAGAACTTTGTAAATTAGCAATCACAAACACTAAACTCTAGAATAAGCTTATGGAGCAGGATGCTATTCCATGGACATAAATTATACACCCAAGAGGGTAAAAAAAAAAAAAAGAAGAAGAAGAAGAAGAAGAAAAAATAGCACCTTTGATAAGAGCATATGAGCTTGGAACACAATTTGGGGCTTTTTGTCAAGAGCTAAAAATCCAATTATTTTTACTGAATAACAGAATAAGGTCTTCTGAATATAGTGGTGGTGTGGGGGGGGGGGGGGGGGGGAGGGAGTGCAGCAGCTATACACACACAGATTTCTTGAGAAACCAAGAAAAAGTACTATAGAGATGGAAGAGTTATTGAAATAATGTGAATGCCCAACTCAAGATGTTAGGAAGCTGATTAAATCAGAATCTATAGAAGAATTATTAATTAAATCTTACTAATTCCATTACTTTAGAGATTCCATATCCATCTAAAAAGCCGTCCCTCTATAACTTTCTAAAGTGTTTTTTCTAAAAAAAAGTCTGTCCAGGTGAGCTGTATTCCTCCATCAAGCTGTCAAATTAAAATCCACATGGTTCTTAACAGAACGAAACCTACAGAGCAGGAAAGCCCAAATCAAGCAGTTTCTAATCTCTAAAATGCACTGATTAGAAGATAGCAGATACCTGAAGTGCTTAGAAACAACTCAACATTTTAAATTTCACAAGAAAACAATATTGTAGGTAATACGGATACATAGCACATGTGTTAAGTCAATCATTCTCCTACATTAGTAGTGGGCATCACGATCACTCGAGGGCTTCTTAAAACACAGGCTGCTGTGCCCGCTCCCAGAATTTCTGGTTCAGTAGGTCTAGGCTGGGACCTATGAATCTGCATTTCCACAAGCTGCCAGGTGACGGTGAGGCTACAGCTCTAGCCTACACATTAAGGACCACTGTACCGCTGCACCACTGTTCCCTGAGCTTCACTCACACCGCCACAAAGGCGGATTCACAGCACAGCCCTCCAGGACACGGGAACTGTCCAGGGACACAGAGCAGGGCATACAAACCAAATGCCAGGAGAAGACGAAAATTGTTCAGAAGAAAAGCAGTGAGTGTGGCAGGCACGAAGGCCACCTGGACAGCTCATGCCCTGCTTAAAGCTCACACTATTCACTGCTAAATGTTGCCATGGAAGGGAATTTGGGCCAAGGGTTGCTGGCTAGCAGTAACTGCAGTAATAAAACCAGCAACAACAAAAACACCACCTATAACTTACTATTTATTTTGTACCAGGCAAGTATACAAAAAGCTTTAAGTATATCATCTCACTTAATAATCCCAGGAAACCTATAATGTGCTATTATTATTTCCATTTTAGAGATAAAGGAGTTGAGAAACAGAGGTTAAGTAATTGTACTCGGTCACACAGATTCCAAGTAGGAGACGTGGGACTTAACTCAGGGTCTAATTATGATCCTAGATTCTTAAGCACTCTATTTACACTTTAGATCTTCTAATGTTCTCAAGAGAATTCATAAATCCAGTCTCCAACATTTCTGGATATTTTGAAAACTTCCAAAGACACCCCCACATTCTCTGACCCTGTACAAACAAAAGACTCACGTGTGGGCTGTAACCAGTTCAGGTGCTAACAGCCCTGACCTGGAATTGCAAGAGCCTCACAGCAGCTTAAACCAGCAGCTTGTACTCACTGACGGAATACCTGCTGTGTGTGACGTGTAACATACTTTACAAGGATTGTCTTCTTTCTAATTCTCGCTATGACCCTATCATACAGATATTACTAGGCTCCTAGTTGGAAAACATGTGGAAAAATAAGGTATAAAGAGAATGATACCTTGTCGCTGGTGCACATCACCCAACCAGCAAACAAGGACAGAGTTGGGACTGGAACCCAGGCTGGCGGCCCTCAGACAAGCACCTCCAACACCCTGCTATATGGCCTTCCTGTCATTCAGGCTAAGCAGAATTCCAGAATTGCTCAACGGCTGGCATCAAGCCCCCGCAATGAGAATGGTACAGAGGTGGCTCCTGGAGGGAGAAGGAATGGTCTCCACGTAAACGAGCTTCGATAACTTCATGGGTATGAATGGTTTAATTGAGGCACGCTAAGAGTACTCCGTAGGTCTCTACAGCACAACAAAGCTTTTGAGAGGAGTAATATCTCAAAGAGAGAGCCATTTGTTCATTTCATCCTTCATTCTTTCAATGTCTGCTTGGGTGCAGGGTCCTGGGACCCTGGAAGGTACACACTGGTAAAAGATACAGACCATAAAAATGAGCCCAAACATGGCAAGCTGCATGAAAACCACAAACAATGCACCACAGAAGCACAAAGGCAGAGGCAGTCAATATCAAATGATTCACAGGAATGTGAAATTTGAACTGGGCCTTGATGGAAAAAGACCATTTGTAGAGGAAAACTGCAGTGCAATAAGCAGTTGTGAGGAAGCTCAGACAAGGATGAGCACTGTGGTGCAGCTAGAGCATGAGGGGGTAGGGGGGACCTGAGGCTGTGGCTTGGGAACACAGAAGAGGGGCCTGGGAATTGAGGACGGGATCCTCTGGTGGAGAACTGGATTCACCAGTGAGCCAGCGAAGGCTTCTGGTGTGAAGAACTGAATGTTCTAGACTGCGCATTAAGAAAATGCATTTGCCAGTATTGGGATGATTCTGGATTGCAGGGACAGCCACTGAGATCCATTAAAGAAGTCTTCAGAGATCCATTAAAGAAGTCTTCTGTCTAGGCAGGCAGAAGCAAAGGAGAGAAAATCTGTCAGGGACCTTAAAGACCTTCTCAGGGGTAGGTTAGTTGACAGTCCAAGAGCACTGAAGAGTGGGGGGATTATATATCAAATATATGTGATTAATATGCAAACCATATTCTCAATGGGGCCCATAACCCCACAACTTCCCTTCTTCCCAGATGAGAGTCATTGTTCTGGAGATGACTTGGAGATCAAGGAAGAAGGCCAAGAAGGAGATTTTGGGCATGGTGAATTCAAGGTATCCTTGAGAGAGCTTGGTCAAAGAGTCTAGCCAGGGGAAGGTAGTATGAATCCAGAACTCTAAAGACCCCTGTCTTGCTTAGGCTAGGTATGAGGCCTAAGCAATAATCTTTTCTGAGACATGAAGAAAATAAGGAATGAGATAATCACAAAGGTCATGTTGCACAAGTCTCATGGATAGAGCAGACTGAAAACTGAAAAAGAACTGGGAAGATGCCTGGATTTAGGGGGAACTAACAAAATAAACGTAGAAATGAGAAGTCCAGTGTACTGAAAACCAAGGAAAAGAGAGATTCAAGGAGGAAATGGTAATCAACAGAATCAGACACTCTGGACAGGCCAAAGGCAGTGATGAATCTATAATTAGGGAGGTCAAAGCTAATTTTAAGGAGGAGAGCCATAGTTTGTGAATGGGAAGTGAAAAAGTAGAAGTAACAGCTGTTACACCAACCGGGCTTTTTGCAAGGTTTCTAAGGACAGGTAAAATAAGCAGCTCCTTCCTGTGCTCGGCAATGCAGGGTGCAAGGGTGCCGTGTGACCTACCAAAGAGAGCAGAGGTGCAATATCAAAGCGTTGGGTGTAACCACACACGGCACCAGGGCCCAGCCTCCTCAAAAAACTAGTGTGCCAACATTTCATTCGTCCATGTTACCTGGGTTTGTGATATCCCTGATCCCCTTTCTAGCATACATTATTTATAGGGGGAAAAAAAGGATGGATGGGGACAAGACAGGGAGAAATCGGGAAGAGAGAGAAAAGAAAAAGGAGAAAAGGGGAGAAGAGAAGAGAGAGAAAATGGTAGGAATGTAAGTTGATCAGGGAAGCGGACTTGGCCCAGTGGTTAGGGCGTCCATCTACCACATGGGAGATCCGCGGTTCAAACCCTGGGCCTCCTTGACCCGTGTGGAGCTGGCCCATGCGCAGTGCTGATGCGCGCAAGGAGTGCTCTGCCATTCAGGGGTGCCCCCGTGTAGGGGAGCCCTATGTGCAAGGAGAGCAGCCCAGCATGAAAGAAAGTGCAGCCTGCCCAAGAATGGCGCCGCACACACGGAGAGCTGATGCAGCAAGATGACACAACAAAAAGAAACACAGATTACCATGCCACTGACAACATGAAGCAAATGGACACAGAGAACAGACAACTGGGGGGGGGGGCGGAATTAAAGGGGAGAGAAATAAATAAAAATAAATAAATAGATAAGTAAATAAGCTGATCAGATGGGGAATAATAATAAAAGGGGGAAAAAAGAAGAATATAAAAAAGAAAGAGAAACTGAATCTAAACCAGAATAAGTAGGTAAATCAGTTTTTTTTTTTTAATTCCATACCTCACTCAGCATGTGAATTTTTGCCCTTCGAACATCCTGGGATACAGGAATAGAATTCCTACTTTGTTTATGTACTTCAGTTTAAACATGAGATGCTTATACATGACCTTCCCAGTAGTAATCAATCACAGGCAATTTTTTCTAATGCATTTTTTGGGGGGAAGATTTTAATTTTTCATTTATTCTCTCCCCCACACTTGTCTACTCTGTGTCCACTCGCTGTGTGTTCTTCTATGCCCGCCTTCATTCTTATCAGCAACATCCAGAATCTGTGTCTCTTTTTGTTGTGTCATTTTGCCGTGTCAGCTCTCCATGTGTGCGGCGCCATTCCTGGGCAGGCTGCACTTTTTTTTGCTTGGGGTGGTTCTCCTTACCTGGTGCACTCCTTGCGCCCATCAGCACTGCGCGTGGGCCAGCTCACCACATGGGTCAGGAGGCCCTGGGTTTGAACCCTGGACCTCCTATGTGGTAGGTGGACACTCTTATCAGTTGAGCCACATCCACTTCCCTGATGCACCTTTATAGCTTTAAGAAATGTATTAGCTCTCTATATTAAATTTACATCATATATATATATACACCATGCTACCTTATTTTTTATTCTTTTTACTTTATTTAAATGAGCAATTGAATTTCCTAAAACTGAAAATGCCCAAACAGCTACGAGTGAATGAAGCATTAATCAGAGAATGGGGACCCTGCTGAGACTACCTCCATTCCTCCCACCCACATCTACTGGCCGCTGCTTTCACAATTTCAGAGTCTGGAATAATTTAGTTATAATCTCCTTTTCAAGAAAGCCTTTTAGGGAAAACAACTGACATGGGAAAATGTAAAAAGCACTTCAAGCGATCATAGCTTCATCATTAAAAGAAAATTGGGGAGGGGGGGGGGCGGGGAAGCAGATGTGGCTCAAGCAATTGGGCTCCCGACTACAATATAGGAGGTCCAGGGTTCAAAACCCAGGACCTCCTGGTGAAGGCGAGCTGGCCCGCACAGGAGTGCTGCCCCACACAGGAATGTAGGCCCACATGGAGAGTGGGCACAGCAAGATGACACAACAAAGAGAGACACAGAGGAGAGACAATAAGAGACGCAGCAGACAAGGGAGCTGAGATGGCAGAAGAGAATAATCACCTCTCTTCCACTCTGGAAGGTCCCAGGATCGGTTCCTGGAGCCTCCTGGTGAGAACACAAGCAGACACATAAGAACACACACTGAAAGTAAACAAAGAGCAGACATTGGAAGGAGGGGGGAGAAACAAATAAATATTTAAATAAAAGAAAACTGGGAGCTTTTGGAGGGTAAACAAAATATTATAGATATACCTTGACTTCTGAGTTCAGGAGTATTTCAATTATTAATCATCCCAACTTCACCATTCATAGACATCCCCACTCATTCACTGCTCATTCTCCCTCTGCCATCTTACAAAAACAGCTCCTAACTAAGTTCCAGCAAGTTCCAAACACTGAAGTCGCAATATGCCCTGTATGTGGTATCTCATTTAAGCTTGAAAACCTTGTTAAGGAAGGCACACCCATGCTCATTTTTTCAGAAGAAACTGAGGCTCAGATATATTACTGAGTATGTTATAAAATAAAAAGGCTCCTAGACGGAGACACAGTAATCCCAATCAGTGTCTGTCTGATCCCAGGGACTGGGCTCTTGTCAAGGTCTCCCTATGGGCTCTCACATGCAAGATTTCGAGGCAACAGAAGGCATTTAGTTGCCCAGCACAGGAGAGAAGCAGGATGGGGGGAATGTTCAGATGTAGGCATATCTCCATACTCAATCTCCAAACAATCCCTCCTCTTGACTCAACCACTACAAGTGAAGCTCTTACACCAGAAAAAGGCAAGTGCTCTAGATAAAGCAGACTTAAAAGATCCTGTGTTTAATCTGCTATTTGAAATGACTTGTTATTCAAGCACAGGGCACCAAAGACACCACCCTCACCAAAAGAATATTGCAGGGTTTGTAATCATTATACTCAGCACTTCTTCTCAGCCTCTGGATGTGGGCCACAATTAGAACGGTTTTTGTGCACAGAGAGAAGTGTGAAGGTTTTGCTACTAAGTTTGTTTTTTTGTTCTGGCTACATGAGCAAAAAAAATGGCATTCACAACAGATCACCTTGAGCTCTGCTTCAGTTAGGTCCCTCCTTATCTCTGTGATGATGAGTTCATGTACAGGAAAGGACTACATTGTTAAATGTATACTTTCCTTTTAAAAGAAATGGATACATCTGAGGTTATTATGAGAGAGAATTATGAGATTACAACACAAACGCTATGACCACCAACACTGGAGAAGGAGACACTGTAACCAGGTCCAAGCTGGTGAAGAGAAATTAAACAAAGAAGGACGGAAAGAGGAAAAAGTTATGTATAAGGGAGAAATTACTAGGAGAACAAGATCAGCCTTGGTAAAGTATTCTATCCAGGACTGAGATACTTAACTTTACCTAATTTTCATTCCTTGGGAGGTGTTTGAAATACATTCTCTCCTTGAGTTCGTCTGCATCTTTAAGACAATATTTTGAAAAATCAACAATGTTATGGAAATTCTCATACAAATTTATGTCATTAAATGAGAACCCTCACTTGACTTAAGTCAAGACAAGTTTAGTGAATTGTGCAACATCACAAAAGAAAAGTTAGTTTGGATCTCCTTAATTTGCAATTGTGATTATGTACTAGGCCTATGTCCAAAAAACAAGATTACCCATTCCTACTTGAGTTCAAAATTCCAATCCACATAGTAAACTTCAGGCTAATCCATCAAACTGACTTGGAAACTTTAAAAGAGCATTCCCTTGTTACATATCCCACAGCATGGACCTAGCAAATACAGATTTGAATCAATCTCCCAAAGTCCATCCAGGAGATGAAACAAAAATTAAATTAAAAAGCAAAGGGATTGAGAAGGAGCTGTGGCTTAATCAGTTGGGCTGCTGCCTACCATATGGGAGGCCCTGGTTTGCGTGCCAGGGCCTCCTTGTGAAAGGAAAGCTTGCCCACATGCTGCAGAGAGCCCTCGCCCTAAGAAGACAACAAAACTAAACACAATGTGTGATCACTGCCTGAATTCTGCATCGGAAGACTTATAAGGAATGTGTTTAGGAAACTGGCAAAATTTTAATATGTATTGAATATTTTAAAATATTGTTTCAACATTACTCTCGAGTGATAGTAGTATTGTAATTATACTGAACAATACTATTGGTTCTTAGGAAATATATGTTGAAGCAGTTATGGTTGAGGTATCTGTCACAATGTCTGCAATTTCAAACAGGTCAAAAATATACATATATGTATTTGCATGCGAGTCAGCCCCTCTGCATATAGAAATAGAAAGTGTATGTGAAAGATGCTAATATAAATCTAGTGAACTATTCTTTTTACTTTTGTGTAGATTCAAAAATCTTTCCAAGTAAATTAAGAAGGAAAAGTGTCATACAATTTTAAAGAAATGTGAAAAAAAAATTTTTTTTGACCATAAATACATATCCCAAGATGCTGTCCTGCATTTAAAATAAATTTGGGTTTTGTAATGGCTAAATGATATTATTAAAAGGAGCTTCCCAGCATTTAAGAGGATCATCCAATGAAGCAGCAATGTAATCATTGTTATAAAATCTCCTGGGTTTTTATGAAATGTGAGCCTTGCTATAAAAATCAGCAGGAAAAAAATTATGCAGGTTTACCTTTCGATGATTTGAACAATAATAAAGTTACAGGTTGGTTTTTGCTGCTCTTTTCATCAAAGCCTTACACTTTCTTCATGACTAAGCATGTACTACTTCCCTTTTTGAATGTTAGGTAATACCAGCTTTAACAAGCTCTGACTTGAGAATGGCATAACACGCTTTAAGACTAATGCACAAAGGTTGCCTCGTGTTAACTTTTTCATTGCTAGATTTAATTTGCATTACCAGCCAAAGGAGCACTTAAAACAGACCAAGCTGACGGTTATGCTACTGTCCCCAGACACTGTTTACCAACTTATCAAGGAAGGGAAAAGCCTATTCAATCCCTCCGCCATCCCCGTGGGAGGCGAACAGGGGGGCAAAGATGGGACACCAGCTCCTCCCTTTTCCTTCAGATCTTTACAAATAACCAACCCACAGAGAATCAGGGCTACAATGCAATTAGGCTTAAATAGGAAAAACTCACTGATCCTTCTTCAAACTTAGAAGGGCCCGCCGTGCACAGGGCTTTTTCAGATTTTCTAAAAGGTTCTCGAAACCAGGTAATATAATTCTGAATCTAATTATCTGCCTTTCAAATTCAAGCTAGAAAAGTATATAAAAATCATTATCAACACCACTCTTCAAAGGATAGGCATTTACTTTAAAGTGAAAACAAGGTTATAGGTTGTATTAAAATGTAAGGTAGGGAAGTGGACTTGGCCCAGTGGTTGGGGCGTCCGTCTACCACATGGTAGGTCCGCGGTTCAAACCCCGGGCCTCCTGGCCTGTGTGGAGGTGGCCCACGCGCAGTGCTGATGCGCACAAGGAGTGCCCTGCCACGCAAGGGAGTCCCACGCGCAAGAAGTGCGCCCCGTAAGGAGAGCCGCCCAGCACAAAAGAAAGTTCAGCCTGCCCAGGAATGGTGCCCCACACAAGGAGAGCTGGCACAACAAGATGACGCAACAAAAAGAAACACAGATGCCCATGCCTCTGACAACAACAGACGGGGACAAAACAGACAACTAGGGCAGGGGGGAGAAGGTGAGAGAAATAAATAAATAAATAAATCTTTTTTTTAAAATGTAAGGTAGGTAAGAAAACTGCCTTTTTTTCTTTTAACAGACGCTTATGAAATATCTATTGAAATAAGTTTCTAATATGTGGTGATTTAATATACAACGGTGGAAATTTGGGATGATAGAACTTCCAGGGAAGGTCTTTGCTCAGCTCAACATGCTTTTAAGGAGATTATCACACATGCTGTCCCCTTGATTGATGCTTTTAAAAAAACTTGGAAGTTAACTGTCCTGGCAGTAAGTTTTCTCATTGTGACCAGTACATCATTTCTTACTTATGTTTCACATGACAAAACCACACAATGCTCATTCCAAGAAATACAAGTCTCTCAAACTAAGGGCTACATGGCATAACTCTCCCCTTGAAAATGAAAGGAACCGGCCTCAAATGCTGAAAGGGAAATCCATGTGGAACAAGTACAAAATGGCATAAGGAAGAGTCAAACCTATGACACAAAGGACTGTTCACAAATAAGGAAAATGCTTATAAGGCTGAGTCATTGTTAAGTTGGCTAGCATACGTTCAGAGATCTTTACTAGGGTTAGCTACTCAGGCATATAAAATACTTAATCTACCTATTTAGAATGGAAAAGCATTAAAATTATCATTTAATCTTTTTTAATGTTCAGGACAAAGCAAAAGAAATATCATTGTTATCCAATTATTGGTATTTAAGTTTAACACACATTCATTTTTCTGTACAAATGGACAAAAAAACTGGTAAACACGTATCACTGCCTTAAGGCATTAGCAGACACTAAGTAGTACTTATTATTGATGTACCAAATTAAAAAAAGTTTCCACATTTGATTATTATTTTCATTCATGATATTTACAAATTTCAATTCCATTTGGTGAAATTTTATTTTTTTAGTTCACTTGTTTGAATGGTACACTCAAGAAAATATCCATTTCTTCCAGATATTTTTATAAGAAGTTCTAAAATTATTTACAACTAAGAAAAAGTGATTTGATTATATAAATGTCATTGTGGGATGAGTTTTTAAAATAATAAAACAAGTCCCCTTGTGTTGTGTTGAACAATGGATTTCAAGGGATTCAGTGAAACTACCTCCTAAATAATTTTATTTCCAATAATTTACATATTTATATATTTTGTATGTAAAAAATTGGTTGAGATGTCATCACTTTTTTTTTTTTTTTAAGATTTATTTATTTTCCCACCTTCCCCTCCTCCCACCCTGCTGTTTTTGCTGTGTTTTCTTCTCTTCTCATTTTCTGTCCTCTAGGATTCACCTGGATTCAATCTTGGAGACCTCTGACAGGGAGAGAGGTTCCCTGTCAATTGTGCCACCTCAGTTCCTGGTTTCTGCTGCGCTTCACCTTGACTGTCCCCTTGTCTACTGATGCATCATCATCTTGCTGCGTGACTCACTTGCATGGGCATGCGCTCTCTTCTTTTTCACCAGGAGGCCCCAGGGAGCAAACCCAGGTCCTCCCATATGGTAGGCAAAAGCTCTTATCAGTTGAGCCACATCTGCTTCTCTCATCAGATTCTTAAGACTACAAGTCTCCAAAGTCATCAGTTATTAGTATTAACATATTTTAATTAAGTCTTCAAATAATATATGGAATATTTTTAAAAATTTTATATTCCATAAAATATATTCTGATTCTCTATAATTCAGAATTTAATTAACAGGAAGGTTACAAATATGTATTTTCTAATAAACAATAGGAAGCTCCCCTCCCCTTCTAAAAAAAAAAAAAAAACAAAAACCTAAGCTAACATTTGAATCTGATTCAGTAGGACCCAACTTGAGGCTTCATCTCCACTTTTTCTGTGGTCCCTGCAGGTGAATCACCGTCTGATCCTGCAGGTTCAGGAAATACTCTTTCCCAGTCTACAAATCTCACCTACTCTTAGGTGTGAGTCATTTACATTAGCAAGAAAGCAAGTTGCGCCAGTGTTCCCGGGCAAGAGAATTTGAAAGGGTGGCCATAGGACAATCTCCAAGGAGAGGGGGAAACCTACCTTCTCTGGTAGGGGAGAAAATGCTTATTTTTAAAGCTTTACCAGAAAACCCAGTTCTCTGCCCACTTTAGTCTCAAGGCTTATTCTTTTTTTTTTTTCCTTTTTTTTCTTTTTCTTAATTTTTAAAGTAGTTTTAGATTACATAAATGTTACATAAAAAATATAAGGGATTCCCATATTCAAAGCTTGATCTTAGTTGGGATTGAGAAGCCTATTTCAACCTGAAGACACTCGGATTAGGTGAATGGACAGCCAGCCATCGCAATGAAAGGTAAACAGAAAGTTTTTTTCTTTTTTAATTTTCTTAAAAGCTGAAGTTCATAGTACTGTAATTATACTTTCCCTTAAATATGAGGTATGGAAAATAAGAATGTAGCTGAATAAATATACATAAATTTTCTTTGGGAGGCACAACTTTGCAAAACAGGGACCATATGTCCGTCATAGAACTTGACCATTTCCAACTCAGGCAGGCAGAAAACATAAACTGTTTATGACTGCACCTTCAAAAGTGGAAATATTGGTTTGGTAATCACTTCTATTAAGTGATTTTCTAAAAATTATATTTACTTTATCAGATGAGTAAATTCCAAAGTCCTATGTGTTTCCCAAGACCCAAAACAAATTTGTTTCATAATCTTTCATTCACACTTTTTACAAAAAACGAGAAAATGATTACTTTGTCTCAAATGCCTCGTTTTGATAAAAGAATCTCAATCCGTTTCATTGTACTACAAAAGAACAGGGCAATCCTCACTCTGATTCCTTAAGAAATCATGTTAAAACATGTCAGGAGAGAGTCGCTGAGAAAATTACCGTACTACTACTGACAAACAACTTGGTAAAAGCTTGGTTTTGCCTCGCATTCAGACTGTTAGGGAAGTTTTCATTTCAGTGAGGAAAACAATAAGTAAGCAAGGAGATTTGACTCTAATAATAAGCATTTTAAAATATAGATGAGGCTTAAGACAGGGTGCTTTTTTTACTTAGATTTATCTATTACAGAACATCATATCATTCTCAAATTAAATCTGCTTTCATGTTAGGTACATTAACATTTTCAACAAGAGTGCTCTTCGTATGTCTGATCGGAGATTGCAATTTATTAACAACATAAACTGCAAAATTTGGGTCTATATTACCTTATATTGGAGAAGGAAGGAGAGACCACCCTGTTAATATGTACCTCATAATTATTTCTCCCTATTCAAAGTTAACCCTCTTTCCTTCTTTGCCCCATGAGGTTAAGATCAAGGAGATGGGTTCCTTTAATATTTTTCAACAAAATCCCATCCTAAGACGATTTTGTCAACACCTATGTTGAAAAGTGTTTTAGGTATTCGCAGGTTAAGGAAAAGAGGCTAGAAAAGCAGTTTGAAGATTAAATACCACACTGAAAGGAAAAAAGAAAAAGTTTGGTAAAAATAAAAACCATGACTATTTCACGAAGAGACAGAGGGGGAACTTTCCTAGCCAGAGACAGCATGCTGAGAGGGTTTCCTGCATTCAGGGATGTGGGTAGGAGAAGGAAGTCTAAATCGGAATGAATGTTTTTATTTAGGTTTATATTTTGTGCCCTTGGGGATCTGCGCACTCTTCTTCCTTTCTTGATACCATAGGGTTTCACTTCCTTTAACTACAAAAAGTATGTCATGCATAAACTCTGTATTATGAGTAAATGGTATGGAAATTTAAGACAGAGGAGACCAGAATAGCCATTAGCCCTCTAAATGCTTCTCAACTGAAAGGGAGAAAACCCTGGAAAAACCCATGGATATGCCTCAAAGCCCAGCAAAGGGTGTGGTTGTGAAAGCAGAGAAGAAGAGAGGTGAAATCTAGGTAAACTCCTCTCCCTGGGATCATCCCACCATCCCCCAGGCAGATGTTTTGTGCATAGGCATGACACGGTAGCTTGGTTTCGGCGAAAGCCCCAGAAAGAACTCCCAGTACAACATCTGGATTTGGCAACCGATTGTGCCAGAGGTTATCGGTGTGACCTGGGCAAGCCCCTTACTTCTCCAGGAGCTGCTTCCCTCCATCCCAAGTAAAAGGAGGGAATAAGATTAGCTGGTCAGTAGAGCCCCCTCACATCTCAAGACCCATAATCTGGGCAACGTGCTGAGGTGTGAGGTTGGGTATCAAAGAAACCGAGGCTTGGGTCAAGCACATGGGAATCCTTGGGGGGAAACTGGGGAGAGCCCAGGATGAGGCAGGCAGTCCTCCCCAGTTCTGCCCCTGGCCGCTGCATGGCATTATCCAAATGTCTACTTCTCTAGGCCTTAGGTTCTGCTCTAAGATGGAGATGAACACTTGTCTGCTCCCACTTCTTTGGGAGGAAAATTATACATAAATACAATATAAGGGACAGCAGCTATTCTTACAGCTGTGACAATATGAAGCAGAAAGGCAAACGTAATGTGGATATTAATACTAGATGAGATTAGCCACCCGTAAAATATCAAGGCAAACCAGAGAGGAAAGTCAAACCTTCTGCTTCAGGCCCGTGGTAAAAGCTATCCTTCGACCTGACCGGGCAACTATTTCCAAATATTCTACTTCCTTAAATATAGGCATAGTAGAAAATCTGTTTTCCAGCTCATATCTAATTGGCATATTTTGTTTCATTAACATTGTTACTAACCAAATATGAGAAATTTTACTCTAAAGTGTAGTTGGTAAAGAGCATTGATTAAGTTCAACTTCATTTAAGACACTACACTGAGTCACTCGTATCAATGAGTGCATAATTTCTCTTACAAGGCATTTCCTAATTATCACTGTTATTTTGGAGGGAAAGGTTTATTCCCTTAAATGACTTTTACTAATATATTAGAAAACTCGTAGAGCACAAATTTTCCTTCTAATTTTAAGTCAATAATAAACATATTTGTAAGCTTAATGTGTGCCCAAGACTACTACATACTTTAACATGTTACTTAAAGAAAAAAAAAAAAACTCATACAATCTTAAGGTATATACTATAATTACTCCCATTTTATGGCTGGACATTTTGAGGCTTAGAGTAGTATACAATAGCAAAGCTCTACCACTTGCAAAAACATAATCAACTATATTTTCAACAACAATAAGAAAACTAAACTTTAGTTTGTGTATTACTGGTGTTTTATTTGGATTTTTTTTTCCCGACTGTTAGTTAGCTCTTTTTCATGAGTTAATAACTAAAATTACATAGATTTATGATAAATCACCTTACTACTTGATTGTAGTAGATAAATGGTTGTTTTGGATACATTGGGCGCTACTAACAAGCTGGAGCTACTTTACATCCTAGTTTTCCTAGAGAAACTATCAGATTATGATGATGATGTGTGGAAGCAGTAGGTAAGAATGCTGCACTCAGACAGACCTGGGCTCAAATGCTGGCTGTGCCATGGCCATGTTAGCGTAGGCAAGCTCTCGCACCCCAGGACGTTATCTGCCAAAAAATCCTGTGTCTCAGTTTCTTCTTTTAAAAACTGAGGATATTAATTCTTACTCTCACTGAAGTCCGTTCTGAGGAATAACTTGTAACAGAAGCATCTAAATACTGTGCCCCTACTAAATACCAAGTTCCATTACAAGATGTAGGCAGGTATTATCCTCATTCAGTCCTCATGACAATCCAATGAGGATTGTTTTACAGAAAAGGAAACTGAGGCACAGAAGAGTTAAACTTTCCAATTACAGAGCAGATCTGCAGTTTAAATCCAATCCCTCTCTAATAAATTAAGGTATATCTAAATGACTTAGAAGAGACCTAGGCACATAATTACTCTTAACCATATTTACTGAATCCTTGCTCTTATATGAGTGTTGTTGTTGTTGTTGTTATACCTAACATCAGAATTTCTGGCTGCTGAGAAATCAGGGTTTGCCCGTGACCTCAACAGGCTCGCAAGTTGAAAATATTACCAGCTTTCAGCCATCAGAGCAGCTCTGTAGAGGAAACAGAGCAGAGTGAAACCCTGCTTTTCAAGCCCATGGGGCTGGAGGGTAGCCTTTGCTAAATGTACCGAGGTTCTGTTTGCCTCCAAAGTGGAGGCTAGTAGAGTAGAGGGCACCAGAAACCAAGTAATCTCAGGGCTCTGCACTAAAGGAGTATATGATCTAGTTAAAGAGGGAAGAGTGATGACAGAAAAACACTTGGGCTTTTTATACATAATAGAGTATTCCAGCTATGCTGCACTTAGTCTGAGCAGTGATAGAATAGATCCCCCTCCATACCCCCCAAAAAAGTGGCAGAATTGACCTCCCACCACTTGTTGCCTCTAGGCTGCAGGCACTGAAGGGCTTGGCTTGCCACCTTCTGGGATTCAAAACTTGTTCTTCTTCATTCCTTCCAGATTCAAAGATTATAAATAAAATTTAAAAAGGGAGCAGATGTAGCTTAATGGTTGAGTGCCTGCTTCCCAAGAATGAAGTCCTGGGTTTGATCCCCAGTACCTCCTAAAAAGAAAATAATATCAATGGGATCCTCAAGATTTAAGCACACTGCTTAAGAAACGAATTGGAAAAACTATGAAATTAATTGTTCACTCAATGTGTTTATAAAAAGGATAATCCTTCATACCATGACTGGGTAGACTGTGACTACCAAGGACATAGCAATATGCAATGCTTAAATAATCACAGCCACAATTATTTTTTGTGTTTCAAACATGCATGTTAAAGATCCAGATGTTGAAAACTTTAAGATAATGCTGCAGACCATGTCAAAATTGTCTATGTATTACCCACACTGCACAGAGAAAAGTAAATAAATAAAAGAACAATGAATGCCACCAGAAAAGCATCTATTATATTAATGTATAAGCAATGCCATTATGGTCACTACTGAATAAAAGTTTAATACCTGTCAAACACTAACATTCCCTTTATCTAAAATATACAACAATAAACATTAATTTAACAAAAAATATATATATATGTATATATAAAATGAAGAATGTATCTACTTAGTGTCTAGAGCCACCAGTACGAGTATTATCTCTATTTTTCATCCTAATAGCCAGAAATACTGAGTATACGGTATGTGCCCAATCCTATACAAAGTCATGTTGGACTAAGCTATGGTTCCTGTTTATCACCCTTTAAGTTTGTCTGAAATTGCAAGTCAGACAGGCTCTGAACTATTGGTCAACACAGAAATCAGTTTGGGCACTCCAGGTTGCAGGTACCTGACATAAAAGAGCCACAGTGATCCAATACCTGCTCTGATGATCTCCCATCCCTTCACAACCTGGAAGACCCTCTAAGCAACATAGGTGTCTATCAACCAGGGTGATAAAGCCTAACACTTGTCTTAAATTTCTTCCCTTACCCAAGCCCTTACCGGGAGATGATGCACTTTCCTTGCTGACTCTCCACTTCCATGAATTATGGCCCAACTAACAGGCAAACACTATCTCCGTATAATATACTTAAATAGCCATTTTATTTATTTAGACCTTGCCTTGTCATTCCTGCTCTCCCCCCCAAAAAATGAGGTAGTTTACAGAATGCCTAATATGAAATAAGTTCACATGAATTGTAAGAAAAATGAGGCCTGTGGAAAAGAATGGGGGGAAACTAAAAGCCATGTGAGAAATCAGTTCATTGAACACATTAATTCTTGTACAGCTGATATTGCTGGTCTACAAACTTCACCTTAATGGGGGACAGTCAATTCAAACAGGAAAAGAAGAACATTTAATGACAATGTCAGTAAAGTAGTAGCAGCTCTAGAGGAATACTATTCTCAAGATATAGCCATAGAGAAGTTTCTCCCATGAGTGCTCACGCAGAAAACCCAAGTTGTACTGAACACCCTCAAAGTAGGCATGGGGAGAACAGTTAAATGCCCGGAGGTACCAACTCAAAGCTCAACCCATCCAAAGTCATTCTGTGAGGGTAGGATGGAACAATGCAATGGGGCCAGGTACTTGGTTCATTTAAATTATTTTCATCTTACTGCTGTTTCTCCATATTTACTCTAGGAAAACTCTCTGCCCCCTAAATCACAATACACATTATTCTAATTTATGTGAATTTCCCAAGTGCTAGAGATCTTATGTTAGATAATATGAAAATGCCATTTTGGCCTATAAAAATGGCATTTTCATGTTTCAACTTAATACATCAACACCATGGAGGCTCTAAGAAACTTTCTTAGATGTCATTAAATTCTAAGAATTCTATAATCTGTCTCCAAGTTTCCTTTAAGAGCTCATCATTTTCAGGTAAAAAGGAAAATATCATCAAGTTATGGGAAATTAATAAAAATGAAGGTAAGGGTTGGAGAAGGCACCAAGGGACATGGCTCTGTCTCATCATGTAATCAGCAAAAACACAGAGGAGATGCCTGAAATTAGGAATCACGATTGTAAACCATAGGCTAGTCTTATTTGGTCTGCAAACCATTTTAACAAAATTAAGACAAAAATTAATATCAATGCAATTTAATATAAAAATCCATTTTCCTTGGTAAATCAGATGATCTATTAGCAGTGGGCTCCTAAAGCTGCACAGTCTGGTATTAGCTACTCCTCTAAATGGGGCAACATTGCTCATTTTACCACAGCTCCCACCACTCCTGATTATCCACCCTGGCACTAACACTGCTGGCTGTCTTTTATGAATGTGCTGGCAGATGGGCTATTTTTTCTTAGACTTGGCTCACTCTCCCCTTTTACATTACCTATGGGGCTGCTGTTTGCAACTGAATTTGCAACCCCCACTTTGACCCCTCACTCCACAGTGGCCTTTTCAGAAACATCAGTCCAGAGTTCCATCAGCCTTCCTCCTGGTCTCTGACCATTCCCAACACAAGGTCAATTTCCAACTCCCACTCTTATTCCAATCTTTCCTGGGCTGTACTATTTTATTTTGGAAGGCAGAAGAGGGTATTCAGGGGAAACCTAGCAAATGCCACAGAATTAAGACTAGGTCATAGGGGGAGGTGGGTTCCATGATAGCCTAAGATATCTGCTTGATGTCCCAGCAGGCACTGTCTCTGCCAGCAGGCACTGTGCTAGACTCTGGAAAGAGAAAGAGGCAGGGGCTCTCCAAAAACAGTAAGGCAAGCAAGGAAAATGCAGAAAACAGCTGAGGCAGAGCGGTAAAGGGGTGACTGAGGAACACGCATATGGTATGGGGAAACATGGAAGTCTGAGAAGAGGGAGCAGCTGAGTTAGGTATAAAGGTTGGTTGAAGGACTTGCCTAGTAGACAAGGAAGAAAAGGGATTTTTAGGACAAAAGCAAGGTGGATAGGAAAGGCCTCATGTGTGAGTTTGGGAGACGAAGTCTCACTCCCCATTAATAGAGTGAAGCTAGCCAGGAGGGAAGTGGTGCAAGGTTGGGCAGGTAGAAAACGCCAGTTCATAATGGCCAGTCACCTGCAGAAGGGCTTGAGTTCTGCCCTCAAAAAGGCAGGAAGCCAGTAAGGGCTATAAAAGAGGAAGACATTAAGTGAGGAAACATGACAGGAGAGAGAAAAGCTATAACACAAACATAAAGGTCAGTACTTCTCCTAGTTGAGGAAGGTAACATCCATACAAATCAACCCAGAAAGAATTATTTGGATCCATGTATTTTCATTGGTTTGAGAAGTGAACAATATATACATAGTTTATATGAAATACATTATATGTGATGTAAGAGGCATTTTCTGCATATGTAAGCAGGTGGGGTACAGATTTCTCACTTTTTTATAAGGGATAAAATGAGAAACAATGAGGGTCTGATACTGAAAAATACAGTAAACTAAACACAGGTGCACAAGATCTCACTAGGGAATTTTAAAAATATCAATGAAGGCAAGGAATGAATGTGAAGGAAATCTGTCCTCTTAGGCACCAGTGTTTATTCCATTATTAATTAATTTATTTTTTAAGATTTTATTGTTATTTATTTCTCTCCCCTTCCCTCCCCACCCCACCCCGGTTGTCTGTTCTCTGTGCCTATTTGCTGCGTGTTCTTCTTTGTCCGCTTCTGTTGTTGTCAGCGACACGGGAATCTGTGTTTCTTTTTGTTGCATCATCTTGCTGTGTCAGCTCTCCGTGTGTGCAGCGCCATTCCTGGGCAGGCTGCACTTTCTTTCATGCTGGGCGGCTTTCCTTACGGGGCACACTCCTTGCACCTGGGGCTCCCCTACGTGGGGGACACCCCCGCATGACACAGCACTCCTTGTGCGCATCAGCACTGTGCATGGGCCAGCTCCGCATGGGTCAAGGAGGCCCGGGGTTTGAACCGCGGACCTCCCATGTGGTAGACGGACGCCCTAACCACTGGGCCAAGTCCGCTTCCCTATTCCATTAATTTAAATGGCAATAAGGTTTGGTTACACCGTGATTAGAAGAACTAGAGTGGCTAACCTAGCACCCATTTCACTGGGAGTGGCCTGGAGAATACCTACGACCACATCCTCAGCCCAGAAAACCATACCATTAGCTTATATAGAATGGCAAAGATAATCATAGCCACTACCATAACTATACCACTTAAGTAATGGTGAAGCCATGGGATGACTCCAGTCCAAACAAGGAAGAACAGCTACATTATCTTGAGAAACGCATTCCTCTTTTCTTAACAGGCTCACAAATTGTCATCAAGTAACTAAAGACTTTACTCAGGGTTTTGAATTCTGAGAACTGTTACAAGAAAAATAAAAATGCACATTTCAACTCAGTAAACTATAAATTTGACTTATATTAGTAAAGAGACTTTTATAATTAAGGTGACAGTATTTGCTATGAATTACACCCTTTTATTACCATAGTACTTAAAAGTATAAAATTGACTTAGATATGTTATCTCACCCAACTGTCACAGGGTCACCTCGGGAGCTAGACCATGTATTTATTACTCTTCCTACCATAGAGACAAGGGAGCTGAAGCTCTGAGAGGTAAAATGCTTCGCCTGGGATCACAAAGTCAAAAACTGGCCCCAAAACCCAATACCTGTCTAGGTCTAGGATGCTTTTCGCCAGCCAGGTTACGTCTGCCTTTCCACAAACCAAGCAAAGCTTCCAGCAGAGAAGCAGCCTGCTCTAAGGTCATGAAAGCTTAAGCTCATCATTTCCTGGCTTTGCAATGGTTATCTGCGTGATGAGGGGCAAGTTGTTGAATCCCTCTGAGTTCCCTCACCTGTACAAAGGGATAAGGTAAGAAAGAAGCAATGGGCACATCCTTGTCATCGGGTAGAATACAATTCAGTTTACACCAGCGGTCAGCTGAAAAAATGTACATCTAAGTGTGAACCAAAATATGCTCAATAGCAGGCTATAGACATCAAGCATAACTTTGAAATCAGAGTACTTTAGAGTCACACCTGAAAAACCTGATTGTATACTGAATTCCTACATCTTTAGGAGACTGACTTTAAGGATGCAACAATGAAATGCCCTATGAATATGTTGACCTAATTCCATTACAAAAGGAGGTAACCTGTAACCAGTGAGGTAACTTGCTTCTTTCCAGAGGCCTTCAGCAAATCTATGATCTTATAGCATTGTTGGCAAGCACGTACGCACGCACACACACTCCCTCCCTTCATTTTTACTCCATACCAGTGCAACAGAAAGAACTACAGTCTTTGTTTCAACCAGAAATTACTTGGATCCTGACTCTACACATTACTGGCCCTGTGAGTCAAAGTAAGTTAATTACACTGTCTGAACTTGGGATCTTCCTCACCTGGGGGGTGGGGACCAAGGAGAGGAGAAAGAGAATAAAACACCTAGGCCATAGGTCGCTCTGAGGATTGCACGAGGAATCAAGTACCCATTTTCAGGGTCTAAGACAAATGAAACGGAGAACACATTGCAACCAACCACAGAGAAACATAGTTAATAAAACAGCCAAAAGATGGTATCAATGGGTGACTGAAGAAAAACATAAGGTCTCTAAGCAGCAATACTATCTAACCTCAGGAATGGCTGTGAGACTTGGGCCTACCACAGACATCACATTCTTGAGTGGTTTCATCAGCCTCAGCTGCGGGAGCTGGAGGTGGCAGGACAGGATTCCCAACCATGAACAAGGTGTTGGAACCCGGCCCTCTACTAGCACTGAAGCAATCCTCATTGCAACAGCCCTGCAGGTGCTGAGACATGCAGAGGCTGGAGGCAGAGCTGTAGTAAGCCACACGGGGGGGGGCTTAAGCTTACGTGCAGACTGTGAAGACAGACAGGACGCAGATGAGGCTCAGACAACCTAAAGAAGGTCAAGCTCTTTAAGCAAAAACTTCAGTCCAGTGGCTCTTTAGAATGTGGATGAGGCCACAAACCATGCAACAGTCTCAGCATAAACAAAGGGGCAAGGATTTCCTTCACCCCATGTCCAGCCTATCAATCACTAAATTCTACGTGCATCCATAACATACAATAGGAACATCTATGACTTAAGTTCTTCCCTGGGTAACTGCATCAGGTACTTTGTAAATACCATCTTATTTTATCTTCACAGAAATCTCATAGTGGAAGTATTATCTTACCCATTTTATACACTGGGAAATAAAGAGACAGAGCTAGAGTCAGAACCCAGGTCAGCTAGAGAGCCAAGTCCTTGCTCTTCTCATGTCAACACATGACTGCCATACATTTTTAGGGGTAAGGGCAAACCTTGGCTTTTTTATTTAAGCTGTGATATATAATTTTTAAATGTCAGGCATTAACTAAGCTTAAAAAAATCTCCCCTCAGTCTTATCTCCCCCATAGATTTCTGAACCTTATCTCTGGTCACACTCAACATTTCCACATGCTCCTTTCCATCAGACTTTTATCAAACCTGCCACAACCCAGGTATCACTCTGCCATGGAATCTCCCGGGACCTCACTTCTCAAGGTACTCCTCTGAATTTCCATTCTGTATTGCACTGTCTAATTCTAGATCTTCAACTAGACCACACACTCCTTGAGGGCAGGAACTTGCCCCTCTCGTCTTATATCCCCAAGGCCCGGGACATGCCTAGACGCTCATTAAATATCTTTAAGGTTCCCCTGTTTTGTTTTGTTTTTATGTAACATTTTGTGTAATCTATTTCCCAAAACCTAACATTTATAAAGGATTTAATTTACAAATGCGTATTATAATTTAACCTCATAATGATGCTATATATAATAGGTATCATAGTCCCTGTGACTCAAAAGATTGTCGGACAACAGACTTCCCCAAAGTTTATTATCAACTTTTAATCATCAGAACCCAGCGTATTTTGGCTTCCTCACTCCATGACCTTCAATTAGTAATATACAACTCAAGAACTGCCCTACCATACTATAACTTGGAGTTAGAAAGTAAAAGACAGGACTCAATCAGTTAATTAGGAAGAGGAATCTGGCAACAAGCAGGAGAGATTTGAGATGGAAGAATCTAGAAAGAGAAAGACTAAAGAGGAGGTCAGCACAGTGTAGCAAAGGTGAGAGTAGGAGGGCCTTAATCCAGAAGACAAGGGTGGGGATGGGGGTGGGGGTGGGGGTGGGGGTGGGGAGGGGAAGCGGGAGCAGAAGGAGAGGAAGGTACTGTAACAGAAGAAATGGCAGGACCATGTACAGCTTAACAGATATGAGGAGCAAGAAAGAGATGTATAAAAGAGAGTACTAAGGATTTATAAACTCTACTGGTCAAGAAATAAATAGTGATAAAACGAAAAGTGATTTCTTTAGAAAAAAGAAAAATGGGTTAAAGCTTAGAAATGCCAAGTTTGTGAAACGCAGAAATATAGGCCGCTTCAAAGTAAACAATGGACTGAAGTTTAGGGCAAGGGAAAGAGAGATTAGGGGGGCATCACACAAAGTTGATGGCTAAGCAGCCAAGTGAATGTAAGCTCTCCTGAAAAATGGAAGTAGAAGAATGTGGACTGTGATCTAAATTTGCGGAAGGACTTCATCTGGAGAAGGTAGACAAGGAGATGGAGAAGGCAGAAGAGAATTCTCAGATGCCAGTAGAGGAGAATAACCCACCTCATTTCCTGAATCTGGATGACAAATGTAATTCCAGAAAAATCCAAATAACATATCTGAACTAATTAAAATTTCAATTCTTCCATATAATTTCAACAGACATTAAGAAAATGGGAATATGGGCCTAGCAAAAGGTACAAATCACTAGCCACATTCAGCATCTCTAGACTCTGGGTCCAATTCTAAAAGAAAAGACCCAAATGAATTGCATAGACAAGAGTCCCTCATCCATTTCAAGAGGTGGAACTTTGGCGGGGGGGGGGGGGGGGGTGTGGGAAAGATAGGGAATGTATGTTTTTTTTTTTATTTTTATTTTTTGGGAGGTACTGGGTATTGAACCTGGGACCTCCATACATGGGAAGGAGGCACTCAACCAACTAAGCTACACCCACTCTCCATGGAAATATGCTTTTTATGTAATTTTTTTCCTTGGTCCTCAAAATTCATCAGTTATTGCATACTGATTTACCAGTCTGTTCTTTTTTTCCCTGTCTGCAAACTCTATTTTTTTAACTAAGATATAATTTATTTATATACCATAATTTTCATCCATTTTAAATGTACAATTCAGTGATGTTTTACTATTTATAGCAATACAACCAAAACCATAAACCAGTTTCTGTGACCCCAGCAAAACCCTTCATCACCACTTCTGCCCCCAGCCCCATCACATAGTAATCTACTTTCTGCCTCTACAGATTTGCCTTTTCTGGATAGTCCATCTACTTAGAATCATATAACACATTGTCTTTTGTGTCTGACTTCTTTCACTTAGCAAGCATTTTTGAGGTTCATCCATATTGTACCATATGACTGTTTGAAATTCGTTTGGAATTTCAAAAAGGTAAAGTCTCCAGCCTCTTGCAGGGTCTGATATAAAAGGAGACGCCAAGAGAGACACACACAGAAAAGGGAACTCAGCCAATTTTGATCCTGCCATGTGAGAGAGGACTTGAGGATCGCTTAAGCTGGAAGCCCCCAAGATACTGGACCCACGGAGCAGTTCAAGGCTGAGGACGCCCAGATTACCAGTAGCTGAATTTGGTGAGAAAGCATCTCTGATGGTGCCTTGATCTGGACATTTCACAGCCTCAGAACTCTAAGTTTTCACCTCAATTAAAATTTCCATTATAAAAAGCAACCCATTTCTGCCAGGGCAGAGCTTTGGCAAACTAAGACAGAAACTGGTACCGAGACTGTGGAGTCATACTGTTTGCAATTACCAAAAATGGTGAGCTGGTTTTATAAATGAGTAAGGGGTGGTTTTTTTTTTAGGAATTGTGAAGTGCTTGATAGAAAAGGCCTAGATTGCTTTGAAGAGATTGCTGGTAGGAATATGGACCCTAATGATATTTCCAACGGGGCCTTAGAAGGAAATGATGAACTATTCTTGGAAACTGGAGGAAAGCTGATTCGGGTTTTAAAGTTGCAGAAAACTTGGCAAAAGTGACTCCTGATGTTAGATGGAAGGCAGATTTGAAAATGACAAGCTTGGAAATTTGGCAGAGGAGACTTCCAAATGTGGAAAACGCAACCTAGCTTCTCCTTGCAGCTTATAGCAAAATGCAAGAGGAAAAGACAAGCTGAGAACTAAACTGCTGAACACAAAGTAATTAGAGACTGATGATTTGGAAAATTCCAAGCTTCTGGAAAGCACCTCAGTGGACAGTGCTCCATGTGAGGACTAAACTGAACTTAGACACAGGCAGTCATTTCAGCGCAACTCAGGACTGGAATACAGCAATCCAGGAAGGACTTGGGAAGAAATCCTTACTGTCTTGATGGCTTGGATGCCTATGAACTGCTTGAAAAACTGACAAGTGATTTGAGAGATCTGTATGAACAAAACCACTGCCAGCCTGGAATAAAAGGGACAGGAAGGTGAGAGATTGAAGGAAAAATGGTTTCAAGAGAAAAACCATGGAGGGTGAGGTCTGACCTCGGAATATCTTCTTGGGCCAGGAGAGGGATGCTGCCCATGTGTGCAGAAAGGGTGAATCTGCCCTGGCATTTGAAGAGGGTGGATCTCCCAGGCCATTGTTCAGGGAGAGTTTGGCTATGCCAGGCTGCACAGATTGTAGAGCATATTCCCCAGAGATCAGAGAGAGTTTAGTCACCAACCCATGTTCCAAGGGGTTTAAGACGGTATCTCCAAGATCACGGAAAGGGTGGCTATCAACCCAATGCTCCTGGAGGGTGAAATCCAGTGCTCGGTGACCACCCAGATGCTTGATGAGGGTGAAGCCAAGATGATGACCACAAGGCAAACCCTTGGAAGGGGTAGACCCCCATGAGGCCCAAAGGAGAAGACAACTTCATTCTAGAGATGACTCTCAGACTTTGAAATCAAATGGAGTATCCCCTGCAGAGTTTCAGAACTGTTTGGGAAGTGTGACTCCTGTTTTCCTTCCATTTTCTCCTTATAGTAATGGAAACATTTATTCTGTAACTGTCCCTCCTTTGTATATTGGAAGCAGATAACTTGTTTTCTAAGTTTCACAGATATACAGCCAGAGGGGAATTCTGTCCCAAGAATTCAAGAGTATCAAAGTTTGAAATTCTTTTAGAATCCCAAAAAGACAAAGAATACGGTTTGAAACTAGCCCATTTCTGTGGGTGTGAGACCCTTTTGATCGGACTACGTCAGTGAGGCATGACTCAGGTTGAGTCTCTGTCCACTTGGTCAGTCTGATATAAAGAGAGACACACAGGAAAAGGGAGCTCCGCCATTTTTGATCAGGCCATGTGAGAAAGGAGACTCGAAGATCACTTAAGCAAGACTCCCTAAAGAGATCCCTTCTGGGCCCATGGAGCAGATCAAGGCCACGTGGGCATGAAACCGAGATTACCAGTGGCTGACTTTGGTGAGAAAGCTTCTCTGATGGTACCTTTATTTGGACATTTCATGCATTAGAATTGTAAGCTTTTACCACAAATACAATTCCCACTATAAAAACCAACCCATTTCTGTTACTTTGAGCTGGCAGCCATCGGTAAACTAAGACTTATCATGATTCAGTACTTCATTTACTTTATTGTTTAATAGTACTCCATTTTATGGATATAACACATTTTGTTTATCCATTCACCAGTTGATGGACATTTGTGTTGATTCCCTTTCACCAATGATGAATAATGCTGGACAGGTGTTTTCATTTCTCTTGAGAAGATACATAGGACTTAAAAGTTGCTGGATTATGTGGTAAATTTATGTATAACTTTTTCTTTCTCTTAATGAAGTGATGGTGTTAACAGATGATGAGTTGTGCCTCCCCCCAAGATGAACCCCTTGTCTGTCTGCTCATTGTTTCTGCTGTTTGTACTCGTTGTCTGCTCCTTGTGTCCACTGGTTGTCTGCTCATTTTCTTTAGAAGGCACTGGGAACCGAATACAGGACCTCCCATATGGGAGGCAGGCACCCAACTGCTTGAGCCCCATCTGTTCCCTATAAATAACTTTTTAAGAAACTGCCATTCTGTTCCCAAAGTGACTATATCATTTTACATTTCCACTCACAATGCATGAGGGTTCCTCTTTCTTCACATCCTTTTCAACACTTGTTATTATCAACTTTTTTACTTACAGCCATTCCAGTATTGTGAAATCATATCTCATTTTAGTGCTAATTTTAATTTCACTAATGACTAATGAAGTTGAGCATCTTTTCATGTGCTCCTAGGTGAAAATCTTTTGACCATTTTTTTAATTGAGTTGTTTTCTTCTTCTTATGAAGTTGGAAGAGATTTTTGTATATTCTGAAAGTCCTTTATCAAATACGTAATAAGCAAATATTCTTTCCTAGTGTCTTTCTGTGTCCCTCTTATCTGTCAACAGTCTGCTATCTCTCTTCACTACTGCTTGTTGCTCACCTCCTTGACACTGCTTCAGTGACCCTATGAGAATTCTAATTAACTAGTAAAGTACAAGTAAAGTCCTGAAAAGGAAAACTCACAATTTGAGAACACAGAAACATAAAACTAAAAATATATCTGCTGAGTGAACTACTTGAAATACTCCCATGAGAGGCTAAATTCAAGAAAAAAGGTTTACTAAAATCAAAGGATCATTATTATGGGTTTAAACTTAATTGCTCCAATCATTCTCCCCAATGAACTTTAATAAATAAAAAGAAAATGAGGTTTTTGCCTCCTAGCCTTACTTTGAAAACACTGCACCCAAAAAGGAAGGTGTCTAAGAGTCCCTGCCAAATTAAGCAATAGGTATCTTTAGAGGGCCTATGGTGTGTGCCATACTGCAGAGACCTCAAGGTGAAGCACAGATAGGGTGTCTAAATACTCAAATGTTCTAACATTGGGCAGGGAAGGGCAGAAGCACTGAAAACTTGAAAAACAATTTTTCTATCCACTACCATTTACAGTACCTTAATTGCATGTGATACTAGGTACTGCAAGAGGAAAACACAGTAAGAGGAAAAGAAATAATAAGTGCTTTTCTACTTGCCACAATATTCCTCCATACAGTTTTCCCACGAATGTGCTCTTGCCCTGCTGAGTTTGCAAATGGACAGGAACAAAAGTAACTGCTTATGCCAGGCAGAAGTTTGCTCGCTACTTGGAGAGACAAGGTTACTTGGGGTCTATCAGCAACTGTATGGTACAAGAGCAGCATCAGTGAGGGGACATGAAAGTCCCACATGGTTTCATTTCATGACAAACAGCGTAACTTCCCCTAAAGTAAATTGTTCCATAAGCACATTTTTTTTACTTTAGTGGCCTGCTTTCCAAAAATTGTTCACAGGACTTCGCTCTTCATTCAATACCTGAGGAAGGCAAGAAAACAGAAAGACAGAGCTGCTGAGGAGAGGGATATGGGGAATAATAATTTTTGGTATTTGACAACATGTATGTGTACTATCTCAGTTAATATTTATAAAAATGTTTTAAGGAAACTGAAGCCCAGAAAGGTTAAGATATTTAGCCAAAATCACACACCAATTACTCAAATCCAGTTTGACTCTCCTTTCTTGGTCAGACTTTCAGGTTGGAACAGAGTCCTCACAAAGAAATACAGGAACTTACCATTCAAACAATAATTAAATTCCTAAGTGGGAATCTATGTTTGAGAAAATACATAAACTCATGTAAAGTTGAGTCCTGATAAGAGATTACAGGACCTCAGGTACAAATCCAGAAAGGTCAAGTGACTTAATACAGGTCCCACCGCTGGTTAGTGGAGAGCCAGAACTCCAGAGATGCGAGTAAGGAGAGTAATAGTATTTGAATTTATAAAGCACTTTTAAATATATCAATACTAGACATTAAAAATTTTTTTTACAATCTCCAGGTATAAATAAGTCCTATCATGTAAGTATTCAACTACACGTCCTCAGATTAAAAAAAAAAAAAAAAAAAGGAATCAGGAGTAGGAATGGGAAGACATAAGCTAACATTTACTGAGTGCATTCTTGGCATCAAGTTCTGTTATGTGTCTTGTGTTATTGTCTTATGTAATCCTTACTACAATCCTGTGGGATTATTAGTATTGCTTCCAGTTTAGAGATGAGGACATTGAGTCACGGAGAACTTAAGGTCACACAGTGCCATCAAGACAGAGCATATAGTCCTCAGTAATAGTCCACACTTCAAGACAGGCTGAACAGGACACAAGAATGGACAACTCTGGTGTGGCATGAGTTCTTAGCCAAAGAGCATGCATTTCCTGAATCCTAGAGGTATAGAAATTCCTTCTACAGAAAAGATCTAAATCTTCAATATTCAAATTCGTTTCCGTTTCTTTCCTTTTCCCAGAAATCAAGCAAGGAATAACATATGCTGAACCCAAGCCTCAATCATCTCCTAGTGTTTCCTGACACGCATTTTTGCTTACAGAACATCTCAACAAAAGAATGGGGCTCAACTTGACGCTTGCAAAATTACCAGGTAAAACTACAGGTAAAGATGCAAAGAAAATAGTACTTAAACAAATATTTACTATTAACTACACTATGTAGCAATCTGGAAGGCTTAATAATCAAAGAACAAACTAACAAAATAAACCAGCATTTAGCCTTGCCTTTCATTAAGTATAAAATGGCAAACACAGAGGATGGCATCACAGAAAATTTAACTTGCTGTCACTTACTGTTAAACTTTGTTTCATCTAGAGACCATCCCTAAAATGATTAAGATTAAATTGATAACACTTGAGGATGGTTGTTACATGCAAACTACAGTGTCTAATCTACCTGTTCCCTTGGGTAACTATTTAGAAAATAATCATATGAGGGCAGCTGTGCAATGGTAGTGACACCCTGTAATTTGCATAATTTAGTATTTCATTCCCACCTGGAAAGTAGAGCAGTGTGACATGTTGTTGATACTTTCACATTTTGTGATAAAAAGTGACACATCCCAACAAGCAATAATGTAGCAAAATTACTGAAGGTAAAAATGCCAAGGTTCTTTACCATTCTTTCTACCACGCACAATGTGGTTGCTATTAATAATGACAGATTTTAATAATGTCTTCTGGTATAAAACGAGAACCTACTAAGTGCCAGATACTGTGCTGAAAAATAATATTTACAGAGCATTTGTCAGGAGACAGCAAAATGGCTCTTAGTTATTCCATTTTACAAAGCCTGTAAGTAGCTAAACCAGGGCTATGCAGTAGGACTTTCTGCCATGATGAAAATGCTCTATGATGCTCTGAACGACATATAGCAGCCACATGTAGGTACTGAGCAACATAAGTGTGCCTACTGTAACTAAGGAAAATAAATTTTTTATTGTTTTTAACTTTATTAATTTTAAAAGCCACATGTGATTAGTGCTTATATCTGGCTACAAAGCCCATTCATTCTACAGACACAAACAAATTCACCTTCAGGTTAGAAGACAAAATATTTTAGGGCAAGAGTTCTTAAGTCATTGCATCTGTCAAATGAATTTAAAAGGAATGGGTGGGGTGGAAGAAAATAAAGGGTTTTTTACTCTCAATTATCATTTCATATAAAGCACTGAGCTAAATGATACTGGGAATACCATTCTAGTAAACAAGGAATATGTGAAAAAATAGCCTTTACCATGCAAAAACAGCTTCTAATTTTTCTTAGCTGAATCACCAAGATACTGTCATTGAAAATGTTCCCTAATTTGGCCGAGTTCTTTATGGCAGTGAAGAACAACATGAAAAAATTGCCTGGGTAAAGAAAGGCATTCTTTTTTTTTTTTTTTTTAATATATTTTTTATTTATTTTTAAGAGATACGTAGATCACACGTAATGTTACATTAAAAATATATAGGGGATCTTTTTTGATGGTCTGGGGGGGGGGGGGAGTGTTTCTGAACATACCTAGAAGCTTTGGAAACCCTTGGGGGAATGACAGAGATGAGAAGAAAAAATGGAGGGGAGGGGGCTAAAAGAAGAGAATAAGTTTAATTCTAAACAAAACTAAACAACAACTGTCTATATTAACTTTTGACCTTTCCAGAACAATCCATACCATATTAGTTCACAAAATAATCCATAATAGGTTTTAACCACAAATTTGTTTAAGCTGCATTGTAAATGTGGAATCTAAATGAAGTAATAATGAGACCCAGGCCTATCCCACTGAATAAAGAAATTGTTTTCTCAAATATTAACCCCATATGTAAAAACTAAGGAAGCAAATACTGTGAAGTGACACAATCAACAAGTCGAACAAAAGACTGTCTCCAAGCCACAAAACAGTTCAATAACCACTGTGGAATGAGGCCACTCTTACTTAATAGTTTTTATTTACAAGATACAGAGTAATATATAATGACTTTTGGACATTCTGACTTAAGACTCTATCTTTAAATAATAACCATAATCATTCAGTAAATAGTCCTTTAATAAGAGTGCTTGTTCATATAATTAATACCTTAAAATAGTATAATGATGTATTGGACAGATACAATCCTTAAGCAAACCCTGGAAACGGGTTCTTATATTCAACAATGGAAATTCAGAGCTTTCTGTCAGGAGATCAACAAGGCAACACAAAGATTGTGATAATCCATGCTTAGTAAGTACGCAGATAGGGAACTGGTCTATCTGCATTTACAATGGATTATAAAGCCAATTCATAATTATAACAGGGCACAGCCATCCTTCCAGAAGATGATGTAGCTGCTGCCCCTTTTCAAGGGGACTGCACTCCTTAGCTGACCCTTTATCCTGGTGAAAACTCTCTTGTCCTCTCTCTAGTACCCTTAGGGTTCTATTCTGGGTTACATGAAAGTGACTGCTAATAGTTTAATTGTGTAAATTAACTCGACCCGTAACCCAGTTAAATGGAATTGATACTGATGTAGATTTTCTGGTGTAGAAGCAGCTAAGACCGCAACACTTCATTAAATTAAAATTGGCTTGAATAATACGGTTTCAAGGCAATATTTGAAACTGACAGAAGTAATATATAGATGGCAGCTGAATCAGGCATTTTAAACTTGTAAAGCTTAATCATACTATGGGTCTCAAAGCAGGCTAGGTCAGGTATAAATTACTAGCCTGTGTAAGGATATTTAAGCCAGGAAAACCAGTTTTTAAAAACACCCATAGTAGGGAGTGAAAGCAAAGAATTAGAAAGAGGTCAAGGTTACTTAGGAAAAGCCTACACTTAAATTTCAAGCAGCAATTTAAAAACCTGTTTTTGGATTATAATCATCAAAACTATCTTCCTTGTTTCACTTCTTCAAAGAAGAAAACCAATGCCGGTCATGTAGGGAAATGATGAGTAAATTCATGCTATTACCTCTCAAACAAAATCACTGCAAAGCATAATTGTAATTATACTAAATATTACTAATTAGTGAGAAGTAAAAATTCAGGCCTGACCTTCCTTGTCACCTTACATCAAAAGAGCACAAATGTAATTTGTTAGTGCATATCCTCTGAAAAACAAGTGACAAAACGCAACTGAATGGCCAAGAGATTTACTGGGGAAAATGCCTTTGAGAGAAAATGGGGAGAGCCAGCCTTGAAATCACAAGGCAGCTTCTCTCTGTGTAGAGAAGAGAGAGACAGGATGAAGGCAGGGTAAAGTCAGGCTGAAGTGCAGTTTGGCCAGACTGATGAGGAGTCTTCCATTCAAACTCATCCATCAGAGGAGTCCCTCCTCTCATATGCACAGACCTGTCTATTTTTTTTTTAAGTTATGAGTTTACAAAAAAGTCATATATAAAATATAAGGTTCCCATATACCACCCTATTATTAACACCTTGCATCAGTTTGGTGCATTTGTTACAACTGACAAAAACACATTTTTATACTATTGACTATAGCCCATGTTTTAATTTGGGGTTCACTATTTGTGTTGTACAACTCCGCGGGTTTTTTAAAAATTTGTATTCTGGTAACATATGGAACCTAAAATTTCCCCATTTAAACCACATTCTCATACATGATTCAGGGTGGTTAATTAGGATCACAATGTCGTGCTACCACCACCACCATCCACCCATTACCAAAGCATCTCCATTGTTCCAAATAGGAACTCGGGATATTTTAAGCCTTAACGCCCTATTTCTTATCCCTACCCATTCCCTGATAACATACATTCTAGATTCTGAATCTATGAGTATACTTCTGCTACTTACTTCATACCAGTGAGACTACATAATATTTAGCCTTTTGTGTCTGGCATATTTTAACATGGTGTCTTCAAAGGTCATCCATGGTGCTGCATGTATCGGGGCCTCATTCACTTTTAGAGATGAATAATATTCCATTGTGTGTATATACCATACTTTGTTTATTCACTCATCAGTTAATGGACACTTGGGGTACACCCATATTTTGGCAATTTTGAATAAATTCCATTATCAATGTGTAAATATGTTTGATTCCCTGCTTTAAATTCTTTTGGGTATATATAACTAGAAGTGGGGTTGCCACTTTCTGAGAAACTGCCCAACTGTACTGGATCTTCCAAACTGACTACCACAGTGGCTACACCATTTTACATTCCCACCAGCAATAAAAGAATGTTCCTATTTCTCCTCATCTTCTCCAAAGCCTATAATTTTTTTCATTTTTTCAATATAAACCATTTTTCAATTTACTAAGTTTAGTATTTTGCAATGCTAAACATTCTTATGGGTGTGAAAAAGTAACTCGGAGAGTTCTGATTTGTATTCCCTAATGGCTAATGATGCTGAACATTTTTTCAGGTGTCTTTGGCCATTTGTGTAAATTTCTGGAGAAATGTTTATTCAACTCTTTGCCAATTTTTTAAGTGGATTGTTTTTGGTTGCTGAGTTACAGGATTTTCTTTTATATTCTGGATAGTAAGCCCTCTTTGGATATATGATTTCCAAATATTTTTTCACACTATGTAAGCTGTTTAATTTTCCTGATAAGGACATTTGATGAATACAAGTTTTTAATTTTAATGAGGGCCTCGTTATCCATGCATTCTTTTGTTGCTTGTGCTTTGGATGTAAAGTCTAAGAAACCACTGCCTAACACAGGGTCCTGAAGATGCTTCTCAATGTTTTCTTCTAAGAGTTTCATAGTTGTGGCTTGTATATTTACATCTCTCATCCAATTCGAGTTGATTTTTGTATATTTTGTGAGGTAGGGATCAACCTTCATTCTTTTGCAAACAGAGAACCAGTTTTCACAGTACCTTTTGATGAAGAGACTTTTCTTTTTCCACTGAGGAGTCTTTACCCCCTTACCAAAAGTCAACTGGCCATAATGTGAGGGTTGATTTCTCAACTAATTTTGATTCCTTTGGCCTATATGTCTCTCCTTGTGCCAGTCCCATACTGCTGCTTTGTAATAAGTTTTAAGATTAGGAAGTGAGTGCCCCAATGCTGTTGTTCATTTGAAGATGGCTTTAACTATTTTGGGCCCCTCACCCTTCCATAAAAATTTGATGATTGGCTTTTCCATTTCTACAAAGGCGGCTCTTGGAATTGTGATTGGGATTGTGTTGAATCTGCAAATCACTTTGGGTAGAACTGACATTGTAATAAAATTTAGTGTTATAATCCATGAACATGGAATGCCCTACCCTTAATTCAGGTCTTCCTTTATTTCTCTGAGTAATGTTTTGTAGTTTTCTCTGTACAAAATCCTTTACCTCCTTACTTAGATTTTTATTCCCAGATATTTCATCCTTTAGTTGCTGTTGTGAATTACCATTCTTGATTTCTTCCTCCAGTTATTCATTACTAAAGTATAGAATCACTGCTGATAATGATAATGTACCCCACCTCTTTGCTGAATTCATTTATTAGCCCTAGGAACTCTGTTGTGCTGTACTTTTTTTTTCTAGAATTTTCTGTATAAAGGATTGTTGTCTGCAAATAGGAAAAGTTTTACTTCTTCCTTTTCAATTTTTTTAAAAGATTTATTTATTTATTTATTTCTCTTCCCTTCCCACTCCCCTCCCCCTTGTTGTCTGTTCTCTGTCTATTTGCTGCGTCTTCTTTGTCCGCTTCTGTTGTTGTCAGCGGCACGGGAATCTGTGTTTCTTTTTGTTGCGTCATTTGCTGCTTCATCTCTCCTGTGTGTGTGATGCCGTTACTGGGCAGGCTGCACTTTCTTTCACGCTGGGGGGCTCTCCTTACGGGGCGCACTCCTTGCGCGTGGGGCTCCCCTACACAAGGGACACCCCTGTGTGGCAGGGCACTCCTTGTGCGCATCAGCACTGTGCGTGGGCCAGTTCCACTCAGGTCAAGGAGGCCCGGGGTTTGAACCGCAGACCTCCCATGTGGTAGACAGATGCCCTAACCACTGGGTCAAGTCCGCCACCTCTTCCTTTTCAATTTTGATGCAATTTATTTCTCTTGTGTAATTGCTCTGGCTAAAACTTCCAGGATAATACTGAGAGCAGTGAGAATGATGCTAGACTGGGGCTTTTCATAGATGCCCTTCACCATCATGTTGAGGAAGTTTGCTTCTATTCCTAGTTTTCTAAGTGTTTATCATGAAGAGGTGTTGGATTTGTCAATTTCCTTTTTGCAATGAATTTACATGGTCACGTGGGGTATTTTCCTTCATTTTGCTAATGTGGTATATTATATGAATGGATTTTCTTAAAGTTGAAACCCTCCCTACTTTCATATCTACAATACATCTCAACTGATCATGGTATATAATTAATGTGCTGTTAGATACTGTTTATTAGTATATTATAGAGGATCTTTGTATT
The DNA here is from genome assembly GCF_030445035.2 of Dasypus novemcinctus. Classification (NCBI taxonomy): domain Eukaryota; kingdom Metazoa; phylum Chordata; class Mammalia; order Cingulata; family Dasypodidae; genus Dasypus; species Dasypus novemcinctus. The sequence continues at coordinate 21,056,652 of NC_080676.1, read as the reverse complement.
AATATTTATAAGGAATATTGGTCTGTAATTTATTTCCCTGTTATCATTATTTGGTTTTGGTATTAGGGTGATGTTGACCTTACAGAGTAAGATGCAAAATGTTTGGTCCTCTTGGATTTTTTGGAAGAGTTTAGGAAGGAATACTGTTAATTCTTCTTGTAATGTTTGGTAAAATTACCCCTGTGAAGCAATCTGGTCTTGGGTTTTTCTTTGTTGGGAGTTTGGCTTTCAAGTCTTCTATCCCCTTACTGATCTCCTTTCCAGATGTTCTATCCAATACTGGAAGGGAGCTTCCTACTCCATTGTCTTCCCACAATTCCTCACTGAACAGGCCTGGCTTAGTATCTCTGTAGTGCTTAGTTATTACCCAGGCGCTATCTAGGGGAAGTACAGCACCAACAAGACAATGGTGGTGGAGTAAGAATACTGCATCTGAGGCAGTCCATCAACTCTGCTTCCCGCAGAGGAGATCTGAGAGGCCCATTTTCATAGCTGCCACATAAATCAAATACTTATAACACATTTCATTAACTGACAGATATGATATAGGTCTTTATTACATGGACCTAAAAAAATCAAACACAAACCCCTAAAGTTTTGAAAATTCATATAAGCAATAGGTATAATCCAGGATTGCAAATAACAAGAATGAACGAGTCTACAATTATTTTAATATGCCTCTGCTAATAAACGTATTAATAACAATAAAATATAATTAACATTTTTCATTGGACTAAGCAGAAAGTCTGTATTTATAGACACTTAACTATACAAACACATTTTGATGAAAAACTCACTCTATGGTATGTAAATATTTATAATAATCAATAACTTTCATACCTACCTACAACTTAAATTCTACAAAGGTGAAAACAAACCTAAGATACAGCAAGTCACATTTGCTTCTACTTAAGACCTTTTTTATCTGTTTCTTTAGAAGACAGACTTTTTTTCTTATTCTTTTTTTTTTTAATTAGAGAGGTTGTAGTTTGTTTTTTTTTTTTTATTTAAAAAATGCTAAGATGTTCTGTATCTATTCCTAGCAAAATCCCTAAAAGACTCTTAGGAACTATAACAAATGCATGGGTGAAAAATTCATATGATCCATTTGTTTCATTCCTTATCAACTTTTGATGATTCAAGAGCCTAAAACTGAGAGGGAAAAGGGCGAAAACAAAAATCTCAAAAGTATCCCAAAGAGTACACTGAAATAATAACCACACACCTATAATTTTACTTTGTTACAAGCAATGTCTATTTTCTGCCCGCAGATTTTGTTAATTCTATTTGCTAAGGATATCAAATACCTAATTAGAAGATCAGGATAATTTACAGTGGCGTTTTTATTTTCATTTTCAAAAGGTTGGTAGAGAGTATCAGAAATATGACTTTTTACTCAACATAAAAAAATAGTCCATTAGTCAAAGACATAAGTTAAGGTCAAGGGACATCAGGGCAGACGGGGGTGAGGAAGGCCACCAATTCCTTGGCCACTCAAAACATTAACAATGAACGAACTTGAGTCTTTAAGTATCTGATGGCATTTTCAGACTAGCCCAAAAGAGCAATGGTTAGGCTGTAAGAGAACTGAACGGTCTGTGGGGCATGCATGGTAAGCACTGATGTGATGTCTTCCCACTTCTCCTACAGATGATGAGCTGCCTAACCACGGAAGTCACACTCCGAGTAACACAAGCGAAGGCTCTGGAAAGAACACCACTGATCACAATGAATTTGACACTATTGTGCTGCCCATACTTTACCTCGTTATATTTGTGGCAAGCATCTTGCTGAATGGTCTAGCAGTGTGGATCTTCTTCCATATTAGGAATAAAACCAGCTTCATATTTTATCTCAAAAACATAGTGGTTGCTGACCTCATAATGACACTGACATTTCCATTTCGAATAGTTCATGATGCAGGATTTGGACCTTGGTACTTCAATTTTATTCTCTGTAGATATACTTCAGTTTTATTTTATGCAAACATGTACACTTCCATCGTGTTTCTTGGGCTGATAAGCATCGATCGCTATTTGAAGGTGGTAAAGCCATTTGGGGACTCTCGCATGTACAGCATAACCTTCACCAAAGTTTTGTCTCTTTGTGTTTGGGTGATCATGGCTATTTTGTCCTTACCAAACATTATCTTAACAAATGGTCAGGCAACTAAGGAAAACATTCATGACTGCATGAATCTTAAAAGTCCCTTGGGTGTCAAATGGCATAAGGCAGTTGTTTATGTCAACAGCTGTTTGTTTGTGGCTGTGCTGGTGATACTAATTGGATGTTACATAGCCATATCCAGGTACATCCACAAATCCAGCAGGCAATTCATCAGTCAGTCAAGCCGAAAACGAAAACATAATCAGAGCATTAGGGTTGTCGTGGCTGTGTTTTTTACATGCTTCCTACCATATCATCTGTGCAGAATTCCTTTTACTTTTAGTCACTTAGACAGGCTTTTAGATGAATCTGCACACAAAATCTTATATTACTGCAAGGAAATGACACTTTTCTTGTCTGCGTGCAATGTGTGTCTGGATCCAATCATTTACTTTTTTATGTGTAGGTCATTTTCTAGAAGGCTATTCAAGAAATCAAATATCAGAACCAGGAGTGAAAGCATTAGATCACTGCAAAGTGTCAGAAGATCGGAAGTCCGCATATATTATGATTACACAGATGTATAGTGGTTAAAGGCCATGAGGCTTTCTCTTGTTTTTTGAAGTGAATATGTACAAAGTGTAAATAAATGTTTCTTTTGATTAACCTTGCTTGAGCCCATCAAAAGATGGATATAAAATGAACTAAAATGGTCTAAAGTTTGGGTATGACATGAATTTGAGAAAAATATCAAGGCACTGTGCAGAGAAGGGAACTCAAAGTTTGAGGGAATAAGAACAGAATCAAAAGGCTGGTTTCAGAACAGCTCATTTGACGCTCATTTTCTCCTTCTTATACATAAACCCTCAAATCTTCACTCTTTTGCAAAGGCATCAAGTGAGCAAGCACTGATAAAGTGTCTGATCTGCGCCTAATACTTTACTAAGAGCTGGGGGAGCATTAGAAGAGGGGAGAGTGGAGGTGTATTTGCTGACCAGAAAATGATATTCTAGTTGACTACTAGAGACCACCACACACACACACACACACACACACACACACACAGAAAATAGTACAATAGTTCATTGAAACTCATGTAAATGGTTGGCAAAAAATTTTAAAAATGAAGTGAGCAAGAATGAGGCGGCAAGAATAACTGAACCCAACGACACGCACAGTTGTGAGGTACGGGGACGTGTTCAGGGTCCACAAAGTGCCTGATGAGTCAGGCCTGACGGAGGGGTTGGTGGCAAAGAGGTTAAAAGAACTGCCTGAGGATCTCTATGAAAATAACTGCCTCTCCATCGAAATTCCAAGTCCATAAACTTAAGGGACACCCCAGACATGCATTTATATACCCTTTACCAGGTAATTTTCATAGCCACCTGTTAGACTGATACAGCCATGTTTTAGACAAGCTAATGTGAAAAGGGAGTTTGAAAAGCTAATTCCTTTCTCCACCTTCCCTATTAGGCCCAGGGAGAGTTACAAGGACCCCACAGGAAAAGGAGGAGCAATACTGCAGCAGGCAAAACACCATCAGTATAATATCCAATCCTCTCCATGCCCTGATTCTCTACCACTCCACAGCTCTCTGTCAAAAACCTCAAAATTGCTAATACCAATTACACTGTATATATCTGCTGTCAAATGTCTGGCCCACTTAGAACCCAAAGACTAAGAACCTATCCCCCTTAAGGGCATGACCTGGCTCCACTCAGAACTCTGGAGTTTATCAAGCACTTCCCTGCAACCTATTTCATTTAATCCTCCAACTCAGGCCTCAATTCTAAGAGGACTGTAAAATAATTTAATCTCATTTTCACATTTCTAAAATTGGATTTTCTATAGAGCTGTTGGGTACATTTAACATGATGGTGGTTTAATTTCCCCAAAATATTTTTAAAATACCGCATTTAAAATACAAAGTGAGAACACTACTAACTTAAAAAAAAGAAAAAGTCACGTTACAAAAGCCATCAATATCACACTTCTCATATTTTACACAAATGCCCATACTGTGGTCACACAAATTATTTTTCCAGGATAACCAACAATGAACCATGTACATGAATAAAATAGCAAGAGAAATAATATAAAACGCTGTGTTAATGTCAGAAGTAATACATAATACTCAATTCATTAATACCAAAGAAAATAATCATTCTATTTGGTTATGTTGTTATTTAATTAATTTATAATTAAAAAACAATCTAAAATATGAAATGTAAAATTTCTTAATACGACTTTTAGATTATATTTACTATTTCAGATCCTCTCAGTCAGAAACAGCACAGCGCTTCTTCCTTTTATATAGATGGGAAACACAGATTTTCAACAGGAAATTTTTTCTCTTTCTCACAAAACTTTTATTTTAAAAAAACTGAACTTATAGAAAATCTTTCAGTAGACTGTTTGACTCATTATACTATTTCCTAGGTGATACTTTATTACCATTTCCAAACATTACGCCAATATTTTGTTTCTCAAAGCTTCAAGGGAGTGATAACTAGGAAAATTCATAGATTCAGATTAAAGACTTAAGTCAAAATAATGTGTGAGTGTTATGGGGGAGTGCCTGTGTATTTGCACATGCACATAAGCGAGGACAACCTCAGCACAGGGAAATTTTATGATCACCACGGGGAAATGTAATATAGTAAAAAGTAAATCTTTGGAAGCACAAAAACCTTGTAAATAGAGATTTTCCTCAGACTAAACATTGTAAGTAGTCAATTACAAGGCAATAAATACTTAACCAGACACACACCATGTAAAAAAAAACATTGTGCTCAACATAATATTAAGAATAACCTTTGGGTATCCCTTAGTGACTTCTGCAAGTAAATATTTCTTACTATCAAACATTTTCCAATTTCAAAATAGTACAAGCATCTGGTAAGTAGAAAATTTAGCACATAGACTAGCCCTTCACACCACCTAGCGGTAAGAATACGTAACACAGCTGAATAAAATAGCTGTGTCCTATTTGCAGCATTGGGTTATTTTGCTCAAGGTCTGAATAAGAATTAACTGGAGAAATAATTGACCACACAGTAATGTGGCCTAGCCCTTTGCTACAGCCTTCCTTTAGTCATCATCAATGCTGATGTATCTAAAACAATCAAGCAAACAACAACAACAACAACAAAAAAGGACCTGAAGCTCCCTAGAACTTGATAAGATGAAAATGTTTGGAAAGAACAGTTAAGATCTACAAGAAGCTATCTCACAGACACAAAAGGAACAAACACTAAAAGGATGTAATAATAAAAACATGGAGCTCATGGGGAAAATGCTATGAAAACTGACCACTCTTTCCTAATTAACATAAAGAAAACATAAAAGTCAAATATAATTAATATATGGTTTTAAAGTACACAAAAAGCATTAAAGGGGAAGCGGCCTTGACCCAATGGACAGGGCATCCGCCTACCACATGGGAGGTCCAAGGTTCAAACCTTGGGCCTCCTTGACCCATGTGGAGCTGGCCCACGCGCAGTGCTGATGAGCGCAAAGAGTGCCGTGCTACGCAGGGGTGTGCCCTGCCACGCAGGGGTGTGCCCCGCGTAGGGGAGCCCCACGCGCAAGGAGTACACCCTGTAAGGAGAGCCACCCAACGCGAAAGAAAGTGCAGCCTGCCCAGGAATGGCACAAGATGATGCAACACGAAGAAACACAGATTCCCAATGCTCTGATTAGAATAGAAGTGGTCACTGAAGAACACACAGTGAATGAACACAGACAGCAGACAACTGGGGGCGAGGAAAGGGGAGACAAATTTTTAAAAAGTAATAACAATAATAAAAAGCATTAGAGTTGATGATGAAGGAATAAGACTGCCAGTGTTAAATAATTTTCACTTAACATACAAAGAAACTGATAGAATTCAAATGTCAACTTTGGTTTTGAATACTAAGTTTTTCCTTTAAATCACAAAGAGCTAAGATAAAACAGTACAATGTTGCAATAGAGTACCCTTTATCTCTTGCTTGGAAACTCAAGAAATAGAATAAACTGTAGATTCTTCCTATCAAATAGTTCGGAAGCATACATGCTTAATAAAAGTAAAGTGGCCAATTTCTCTCTGAATTATGCCTGAGAGTATCTAATGGTTGCAGTCTGTGACATCTCCATAGCAACTCTCAGAATCAGCCATATCTCTGATTAAATTAGCCTTGCTTATTTATAAACAAGAGCCTGGAATATTCACCAAATTTCCCAGAGCCCCAAAGTATGAGCCTGGGATTCAATGCGATAAGACTTTTCAACAGTACCTGGGACAAGTTAACATACAGATGTACACAGAAAAACACATGTATATAGCTACTGCTAATAGATTTATATAAAAAATGTAACGCAACTCCTTAACCTATGACAGTTTTGAAATAGTCTTTAAAAATCCTATTAAATGCTTAATATGGTTATTACTAACCTAAACCAAAATACCTTTAATAACATTGAAAAACATCTATAAATTTCCAGCAATAAATTATCTGTGTCCTTCAAAAAGCCTGAACCATACCATATGTTTTCAAATTCTTATATGTTCTTTTATGCAGCCAAAGAAAGTTCATCATTAAGATAAATTGGAAGAATAAATTTATACTATATTAATTTGGAATCATCCAGATCAGGGTTTTTCCAACCCCATCACACCCAATGTCCTCTTTTTAGGATATATTTCAACACATCTGTTTAATACACAGACATAAAAGTCATAGATGCTATGGTCTACTTACACAGACAATTATACACGCAGGCCTTGCTTTGCATGTAGTGTGAGGCCACAAAAATGACTACACAAGCTGAAACTATGCAAAGCACTCTTAATAATCAATGGGGAAAATTATGATTGTTCCATGACCTTTACAAATTTGTCAGTTAAAATATTTCTGTTGATCATAAATAGGAAAATGAAAAGTAATAAATTTAAAATGTTAGAAATATTGAGAATTTAAGTGTTCTTGATCTTTGTTTAAAAAAAAAACAAAAACACTTAACAGCAGTTTGAATACTCTTTGCCTTCTTATGATGCACAGTGAACATCTCTTCTATGCCTTATAGAAACTGTCATATTCCTAAGTTTGTATCTGCTACTAACACTTTAACCTCTGTTCTCCAAGGCGCCCTTTAATGTGAAGTTTGTTGCCAGGGACTCTTTCTCTGGGATACCATGACCCTGCTCCTCAGGACCACTGTCCTCAATTATTTCAGTGGGTTCACCTTCAGGAAGTTTCTACAATACTATTTGAAAGACAAATATATATATATATATATATATATATAACCTACATATACCCCTAAAGTCATAGGTTAAAATTATTATAAAAATGATAAATCTTACGTAGTGCTTACTAGTCACTGTTCCAAGAACGTTATATACATAAAATCTTTAGTCTCTATCACAACCCTTTGAAATGGGTGTCCTATTATTATTCCCATTTTAGAGATGAGGAAACTGAGGCCCAAAAGCAAGGAGAATACAGCAGGTACTAAAATGATAGCGGAGGTGATAAACCCTGGAAGTGACCTCACGTACATGCTATTTTCTGTACTGCATCACTTTCTCTTCCCATCTCATTCAAGGAGCCATTGACCCAGGCTCAAGGCTCTTGACCTGCAAATTCAAGCCATTCTATGCGCCTTTCTTTCTCTCATCCTCATTAACAACCCTACGATAAAACCTGCCAACGCACTCTCAGAAATGGTGGGCAAGCCACCTCTGCCGTCTGGGCTTACACCTGACTTAGCTCTGGAACTGTGGAGGGCTGTCTGGTCCCAAGGATGAACAAACATTCCGGAGAAGCCCTGGATGTTGCCATATACTGTGCCATGTTGGGCGACAAAAGTAAACAAACTGGCATCGTTTTTAACTGACTGTGCTACTACTCAAGGCCTTAATTTTCTTGTTCCTTCCCACTTCCTCACATACTCTTTTTCTGATACTTTTAACACAGAATGGTTATTTTCTAACAAAATTAAAAGAGCTAACATTTACTGGGCACTCCCTAGGTACCCGGCACTGTTCATAGAGCCTGACCTTAATAAATTCCTATAATCGCCACAACAAACCGAGGAAGAATTACTAACGTAATCCTACCGTAGAGATGCAGAAACTGAGGCACATAAAAGATAAGTAACTTTCCCAAGGTCATATTAATAAATGCTGTGGGTAGGATCCATCCCCAGGTAATCCACTGCCAGAAGCTTGAGTTTTAACCGTGAATCAATCCTGAAAGGAATGTACTCCCCACGTCTTACTTTCACAAGTCTTGCTAATTTGTTACCAAAAATTGTTAATACAAATAATCAATACCAATATTTCAAATAAAGCGGGAGTTGAAATTGAGAAGCTCTCTTAAAAACAGCCTCAGTAATTTAATAAACACAATACTCAGTATTATGAGGATATTACATTAAATAAGCCAGTCATACATATTTAATCAATTTATTACCTTAGAATTAGAAAGACTATATAAATTATGTCAAAACCAGACTTCTAGTTTTTTTTTAATTTTTTATTTTTCTAACATACGTAACATAACCTTTCCCATTTAAAACCAGGCCACTTTTGAGAGTGAACGTATCACTTATGAAGATGGAACAACAGGTATAAACTGGGGCTGTTTGGGCAAAAGAGGGCATAGGGTTTCCAGGGTCACAAAACATTTGCAAATACATGTCTACGTTAGGATTGTATTACTTAGTACAGCAAGCGAGGCCAAGGAAAAATAACTCAATTAATCCACCCATCTCCTCAATGAGAAGCCCCCCCTGTGAAGCTTCTTCTGTCCAGCTAATACAAAATGAACTCCTGGATGCTGGATTACCAGCTATTGAACAAACTTCTCTAATGGCAGCTTCCTGGGAGCATGGATAAATGATATCTGGGTTAGAGTTTATTGCTAGCAGTTTTGCTTAATGACACAAGAAAGAACCCTATCCAAATTGAATATTTTTGTTTGCTATTGCTTCCTGAAAGAATACATCATCTAAATTCTAATTTAAATTCTCTCCTACAAAGCAAAACCATAAATAATTTTTTTAGCACTCTTAACTACTAGATACAAAACTTATACTTGGTATGATTTCAAGAAATCTTTAGAAGCAGAGGCTGTGTTTGTCCTTCCACGGCACAAGCCTCGATAGAGACCCAAAAAAAAGTACCACGGGAAGCGAACTTAGCCCAATGGATAGGGCGTCCGCCTACCATATGGGAGGTCCATGGTTCAAACCCCGGGCCTCCTTGACCAGTGTGGAGCTGGCCCATGCGCAGTGCTGATGGGCGCAAGGAGTGCCGTGCCACGCAGGGGTGTCCCCCGCGTAGGGGAACCCCACGCGCAAGGAGTGTGTTCCGTAAGGAGAGCTGCCCAGCGCCAAAGAAAGTGCAGCCTGCCCAGGAATGGTGCCGCACACACGGAGAGCTGACACAACCAGATGACGTAACAAAAAGAAACACAGATTCCCGTGCCGCTGATATAGAAGCGCTCATAGAACACACTGCGAATGGACACAGAAAGCACACAACTCGGGGGGGGGAATGGATGGATGGATGGATGGATGGATAGATAGATAAATAAATAAATAAATCTATCTTTAAAACAAGAAACAAAGTGCCAGTCAGGAGGCGAGGCCATGTGAGGGCACCGACATCAGCTACCACAGTGAGGTAAGGCAACCTCTACCTACAAGAAAAGTCGGTGATGCTTGTGAAGAGGGCTGATGATGCCCCAAGGCCGCTCAAGCTAACGCATGGTTCTGAATTAGTCCTACTGGTTCAGCTTACCACACATCTCCTTCAACCTACCTCATGTTTACTAACCGTCAGACAGGAGCAATCAGCACAGTTGCAAGGTCCATTCAAGGACTAAATACAGAAGGTTGGGCTCATTGAGTCTTTGTCCTTGTTATGCTAACTGGTCCACAGAATGCAGTATAAAAATCACTGCTGTACTCAAATTATTAAACTAAGGAGACATGCAGTTCCACACAGCTCCCATGGCCCAAAACCACAAAGAATTTCTCAATCAGACCACCAAGGATAACCACACAACCCTCACAAGATCCGGCAGAGCACAAGCAAGTGTGCTTCTTGGCTAATGTCCGTTTGCTCGATAGGGAAGAAGGTTGATTCTACATGACTTCATGTGTGGCTTCCTCGCTGGGTAGGAAAAAAAAAAAAAAAAAAAGAAAAGAAAAGAAAACCCAGGGTGTGCTCACCCACAGCAGGTTCAGGGGCTTCAGTCAACCCTCAGCTGGGGTCCCTGAAGTCTCAATACCACAGAACCCTCCCCTAAACTTGCTGAGCCCGTGCTCCTCCCACATATCACCGCGGCATGAACAAAAGCAGCATCTATTTATTGAAACAACCCTGGGAAAGTTTATGTAAGACAAAGGAAGCATTTCCCTACATTCTTTTTTTTTTTTTTTTTTTTTTAAGAATACATCTTTTTTTAATTTATTGAAATATGTCACTCATACATAAACATACATAAACAAGTGTATAATAGTTGTGAACTTACAAAAAATATATACATAACATCAAACAAACATATATAACATCTCACCCTACCACCAATAACTTGCACTGCTTTTAAACCTTTTTAACTGATTAAAGAGCATTCTTAAAATATTACTACTAAACAAAGTATTTTCCCCCTAACTAACCTGATTATTATTATCTTTTTTTAATTTTTTTTATTTTTTATTGACTTTGTAATAATATTACATTAAAAATATATATGTGAGGTCCCATTCAACCCCACCCCCCCACCCCTCCTCTCCCCCCCCCCAACAACACTCGTTCCCATCATCATGACACATCCATTGGATTTGGTAAGTACATCTTTGGGCACCTCTGCACCTCATAGACAATGAATGGTTCACATCATGGCCCATACTCTCCTCCATTCCATCCAGTGGGCCCTGTGAGGATTTACAATGTCCGGTCTCATTCCAGCTCATGCCTCTCTCCCTGACTTCAAACCTCATTTTCCCAACTTGTCTTAATTTACTAAAAGGCTGAGCAGTTAGAACATTAATAAACTGTCTGATAAGGCAGCATATCATCCTGAGTTATCTGTCCTAAGTTGAATCATTAAACAGGACAGCAGCTCAGACACCTTAAAAGGGGGCTCAAAAGTTTATATATACTAGTGACTAGGGGACTAAGGCCCCCGGGATAATATTGTTTAAAATATTTGTAGTTTTCAGATGAATTCTATCATCTCGTTTATCTTTACCTACAGGAGCAGAGCACAGGGTCAGGGGATAGTCCTTGCCTCCATCCACATTTTGGTAACATGCATTCACTTAACAAACACTTCTGAGTGACTACTACATAGTGGATACCGGAGATGCCAAATCAAAACACTTCAACAAGGACCGTCACGGCATATTTTAGCAAGATGTGTTATGAAAGCCCACAGGCTGCATCAGAAGAGTAGTGCTCAATGCACTGAGGTCTCAGGGACACTTGCAGAGGAAGTGACAGTTGAGGCAAGTTTTGAGCAGATGGGAGTAGAAAGAAGATAGTAAGAAATGACACCTTTCTGAGATACAGAGGTGTAAAAGAAAATGCCCTCTTCTGCTTCCTCAGCATCTTTCCAAAAAAGCCATATGCAGAACATATACACTGAAATTCTTGTCTGTACCAATTAAAAGTTCTAAATTTTCATTCCTTGCTAACATCATTCCTTCCGATTCTTAGCATTATACTTAATCTTCTACCAGCAGGGCAAATCTGCTTGAGCCCTTCAACTAATGGGGATTTGATAGTCAACTCATGACTCTGTTAGTGCCTGTGCCAAAGTGTGATTTTGTAAACTGTCTAGAAAATAAGTAAATGTATATGACATTTCATTTTATAAACTGCTACTTATTTCAATCTACCAGAAGATGGAGATGTTTCTCCATTATAATTCCCAGATAAAGGCAAGTACACAGTTGCCAATGAATTCCAATGCCTTTATTCATTGCAAAAGGTATTTGTTTAAAAAGCATTATTTTACAATGCAGTGACTAATTATATTTTAAGCACGTATTTCTTAAACTCCTCTTCCACTACTCCAAATTAGTGTACCAAGTCTGGTAGGATTTAATGTTTCTAATAGGGAAACACAAAGCAGCATTTCTACATGCAGTGTTTTCATGCCGGATTGCCCTTCTTAAAAACACATCTTCAATTACTTTACTACAATGTTCAAAAACTTCAAAGTACTCCTCAGCATGGCATCTGGGCTCCTCCTAATTATGCCACGCCCCAACTCTGCTCCACGTTCCTACAATCACACCTTCACTCATGCCCTTCTTTTAATCCTCAGTTGCCTGTCTGGAGCCACAACTCTCTCACTCACAAACACACACACACATACACACAAGATTATAAATCACTTGAGTGGTAAGTCTTGTTTTTGACTCATTTTTTTTTATGATGGAACTCAGTTGGTACTGTAAAATAATTTATTGAAAAGGTTCATATCTAACTAAATGTCCATCAATAGGAACTGATTAAATAAAGTATGGACTACAACTAAACCATGAAAAGAATAAAGTTTATCTATATATGCAAAAATGAATGCTCCAAGACATCAAGTTGGAAAAAATCAAATTGCATGAGTATGTCTTAATAATTGTCCAATGAAGCAATTTGGAAAAACCTGTGATACATTGTTTTTGAGCTCACATACCTTAAAAAGAAACAAACTTCAAATAAGTAATGCTACAAATACACATTACTGAGTTTTGGGGTAAGAAACAAACTAGGACATTTAAGGAATCAAGAAGTAAGAGAGTCCAGCTTTTACAGGCAGTTGATGCAAGACTGGATGGAAACTGACTGGAAACAATAACAGACATTATTTTGGGATTATGTGTGTTAAACTCTATTTGTAGTATGAATACACAAGGGATGTTTATATATAACCAGTCATTACTACAAGGCAGGGTCCTGCCTGTAAATGGCATTGGATAAAGGAAATGCGTAAGGGTATTTGGGGGTGTACAGGATGGACTGGGGCTGGTGGTCATATTCGCGGGAGGGGTGGGGAGTATGAGAAATAGATTAATCAGTCTCACGGTACTTCAATCTCAAGATTCCACAAAAGGAAATGGGAAGAAGTTGAAGGAACATGGAACTATTTAGCAGAAATCAAAACATCATAGATAAAAGGAAAACAAACAATTGACTATTTTAGCTTTCTTTTTTTTCCCTCTCCTTCTTTTTTTGACAGTAAGACTCCTAATAGCAGGGAACTTGCCCTCCATTATTTTATTATTATTATTTATTGTGTTGTATCTCTAGGTATCTAGTGTTGAATAAAAGCCATTTGTGTTGATAAACATCTTAATAAAATCTCTAATTAAAACACCACCAATATATAATATCAAATTGTTTGAAAGTTTTTCCAACATTAAAAAGATGCTTATTTTCTACTCTAATAGCGTAAAGTATGTACAAGCTAATTCTTCCCATTTAAGCCCACCTACAAAATGCTCAGGATAAACACTACGACAAACAAAATACAGTGGGCCAATTTTAAACCCTACATTGAAATATGTCTTATTTACAAATAAGCATGTTTCCATAACCTCCACACTCTGTGACAGGGGCGGCCCATTTTTCAATACCTGAATGACAGAGTGAAGTATGCAAATAAAGGAGCACACCTCTCCAAACAGTTTCCACCTGAGAAGAGTAACAGAAGACCATATAAGAACAGATCTCTATCATTCATTGACATCCAGGGGGCAAAAATCTGATGAGGGAAGACTAGTTGAAATAGAAAAGAAAAAGGCCCCAGGAGGGCAGACATAACGTTTTTTTGTGGCATAAGCCCTTCTGGATATTTCCCCTTCCTCCTTGGGTCTCTGCTACTCAGTGGCTACTCTAGTCTTACCCTCTTTCTTAGTGTTTCTATGAAATCTTTCTTCTCTTTAGCATCACCCTACTAGTATCCTGCCCATCAAAATTTCTGCTTTCCACGCACATGTGTGAGCGGAGTCCAAAGTGAAAAGTGTAGTAGTAAGTGATAGTGGTCTAGGCAGTTGCAGTGAACTGATAAAAGAACAGTTAAGAGGTTGGGTTCTGCGCAGAAGACTATTCCGTCAAGTGCTGTAAGATTAGGGAGGCAGGGATGCGCATACCTGGCTACATTTCTGATCTATCTGGACACTTTTGAAAATATAGGTTTTCTGGGCCAAAGTAACAAGTATTCTGATTCAGTTCATTTGGAACTGGGTCTGGAAATTTGCATTTTAAAAGCTCCCAAGGAGGTTATAACGGCAAGTCAAATATATGATCCAGAGTCTTAAAAGGGATAGAGAGAACAGCTTCAGAAGCCCAGAAGAGCAGGGCAGGGTTGTCTGGAGTCATGGAAAGAGAAACATTTCCCCACCTGTCAGCAAGGTCCAATGTTCAGAAACAATCTGTCTTGAGATTCTCAGAGGAGGAAGGGAAGAATAGGTGTTAATAGGGATTTTGGGGGCATTGGAATTATCCTGCATTACACTGCAATGACAGGTACAGGCCATTATACATTTTGTCAAAACCTATAAAATTGTATGGTGCAAAGCATAAACCATAACAAACTATAGACCATGGTTAGGAGCAATGCTTCAACATATGCTCATCAATTGTAACAAATGTGCCACACTAATGAAAAATGTTAATGGGGGAAAGTGTGGTAGGGGGAAGGGGTGGGGTATATGAGAACCCCTACATTTTCTATGGAACACTTATGTCATCTAAGACTTATTTAACATAATAAAAAAATTTTTAATCTATTTTGAGATACACAATCTCGGTAATATAGGTTAAACAGACAATTTACAAAGCTTTTCATCTCTGATACTTGTGTATTCTTTTTACCCATTGCAAACATAACTACTGACTCTGTCACCTGCCTTTGCTGACATAAATGATTTAACCTGAACTAATTCATAGGCCTTGTATCACTTTGTCTCTTTACAGTCCTCCTTTCACACTAAAATTTAACAATCAGAAGGTCCTGTTGAGAAAATACATTTTTCCTGTGATTCCAAAAAGGACTGTCCTGGTGTACCTAACTCTTAGTTGCTTGATGAATTCATCAATCAGCACTCACAATTGTAAGACAGAGAATAGGAGACAACACAGAAAGGAACTCTGGACTCTGAATCTGAAGACTAGGGTCCAAAGTCCAGTCCTGTCTCCCCAGCAGGCTGGGTGACTTAGTTAACTATTTCGAGGCTCCATTGTCTCATCTGTAAAAACAGGAATACCCCTCAACGTGCTGCTCTGTGGACTGCCTGTGGAAGGATCTAACCTAAGGTAAGAGTCCAGTCTAAGTGTGTATGAGTATATATGTCTGTGTTTTGAGACATAGATGAGTTTTTCTTTTGAGCACCCTGGAAGTCCCCTGCCTAACCCATCCTTGCCCTGTTACCTGCAAATGAAACTATAAATGGCAGCCACCAACTGGCTGTCACAAGGCAAGTACAGTCCACAGATGGTTTTGTTTTGGCCCACAGGGTGTTATGCCTACACAGATTCATCAAGTATTTGATTTAGATGTCAGTGTGTAAAATCAGGAAGAAAGCCATAAAAGTAAGGATTAGTAGTTCAAAAGCACAGGCCAACAGGAGCTGCCCTGCCAAGCTTCGAATCCCAGCTCTAGTAGCTAAGGGACACCTTAGTTAACATCTTAGTGACTCAGTTTCCTCACCTACTAAGAACTAAAAAAAAAAGGTGAGGGAAGGGGACAGTAGCAGAACCTATCTACTTCATAAGGCTGCTGTGAGGAATCAATTGCTTAAAACATGCAAAATGTTTAGCGTAGCACCTGGTTTGCAATCAGCACCCAGTATTCTGTTTCCACTGGCTCCTCAAAAGACAAATCAACACTGGACTCTGGCAAGCTCTAGCTGAGAAGCAGTTTCCCCTCTGGACAGGGGTATGAGGTCTCCATTTCTCCACAATTTCCTTAATGCCAAGTGCCTTAGACCTATACCTCACTTATTTGGATCACCTGCCACCAGGTGACACCTGCAGGGGAATCCCTATGATCTTGGACTTTGCAACTCCTTGCTGCAAAGAGGAAAGCAAGCAGTTCCATTTCCCCGCGTCCAGAAGGAGTCGGCAAGCACAGGACTACCTCTCAGGAGAGCAGAGACAGTTAACGGGTGTTTCTGAGCTTGTCGGCATGTGCAGTGTCTCCTGCTATACATCAGGGATATTTGGAGAACTACAGCTTAGAGACATAATGCCAAATTGTCCATTTAATCATCAAAGTGTTTGTACGTGGAGGACCCCACAATGTGTCCTGGCTCTGAAGGCCTGCTCTTTCATCTGCTTTCCAGCCAGGTCTTGTCAAGCTCTCAGGCCTGTGTATAAGCTGGTGGTGATACTTCCACCAGGAAAGCAGCAGTGGGGACGATGGAGGACCTGAGGCAGTCTAGGGAGTGGGTCCCCTTGGCAGGACTAAGTGGGGAGCATCCCTAAACCATCTCTGTGCTCAAAAGGCCCCGTGGGCACCATGAAGCCACAGCCCTAGGCACTGCTGGATGACTCCCCAGGGTCAAGGGGAACATTTCTTTCCCCAACCCCCACCCCCACCCCAATCTAATAAGAAAACTCCTTTTCCACAACCCAGCAGAGAAAAACTGAATAAATATGTGCTTTCTCCAAGAATCATACCTTGCAAGGAATAACAACAACAACAAAAAATCAATCCGAATAACCTCAGGCTTTCTGTCAGATAAAAGAAAGGAAAGGCAATACCTTAAACATACTTAATGATGAAGCAGAAATACAGTAGTTCAGAGTCTACCAGATGGGCACGAGAACCCCCAGCCCTCAAATTCTCAAAGGTTGCCATGCTGAGACTGTAAAGTCCTAGACAATGTGCAAGTCAACAGAGGTGGAGTAAGCTGAAGTTTAGCTTTGGGGTAATCACAGATCTACACTCCTTTTCTGAAAACACTCGGTAAAAGTTTTATTTCATATGAAACTATTTAGATAAGACACCTGAATAATTAAAACAATCTCATTCCCAGGCTGCTTACCAAGACAGTCAGCACTGCTGTAGAGAATGGGAAAAGGTCCTACAGACCATGCAAAACAATGATGAATTAATGTACTTCTATTACATAATAGAAGTACACTGTATTCTATACCCAACAATGTTCCCAGGAAAGTAGTGCTGCGATTTTGAACTGGAACATGAGGACCTAAAGCAGGAGTTCTAAATTTGGGAAAGTACCTGAACTACTGGAGGTCTTGTATAGAGGTGGGGGTCCATGAACCCCAATAAATTGTACATTTGTATGTAGAGTTTTCTATTATTTTCATTGATTTCTAACAAGTGCTGATGATGCTAAAATCTTAAAAGCCACTGATACAGAGGAATCATCTCTCTTTAGGCAAATCAGCTCAGGAAATGGGCAAGAAGAAGGAAACATTATTTGAAAGAGAAAGAAAAACAAGCCAACATCCAGGGCGAAGAAAGGCATGCCTGGCAGGCAAATATTAGAAAGCGTGAGTAGCCTATGAGGAGGATGTGGTTTTTAAAGGACTTGCCTGAGTACCTCTCCATTGCTTTTTTTTTTTTTAATTAACTACACAACCTGATAGCTTTTTTTTTTTAATTGTAGTATCATAAAATTTACAATTTTAACTCTTTTGGAGTATACAGCTCAGTGGCATTAATTACTTTTACATTACTTTTACAATGTTGTGCTTTCCTTACCACCTTCCATTACTAAAATTTTTCATCACCCAACACATGTCCATTGTCTTTTGCATCTGTTTGCATCTGTCTCTCCCTGTAAGTTGTATGTCCCTTAAGAAAGGGCCCTCATCTTATCCATGTTTGTATTTCCAGTGCCTGGCACATAAGAAGTGCCCACAAAGGTATAAAGGGTAAGAGCTCTGGAAAGAAATGACAGAAGCCATCTGTAACTTACAGACGGAACAGCGTGGAACATAAAGGAATAGGAGAGACCAAACAAGTTTTCTTGAGCCTGGAGCACACAAGCAGCACAATCAAAATGAGTGGAATAGTGAGGACCCAAAGGAGGTGGTGTAGAGAGTCCTTGACTAGCTGCCATAGTGAGGAGAAGAGCAAGGAGAGAGCATCAGGTTACCCAGGTGATACCCAGGGTTTGGGTGTAGAGGAGAAGGCCAGGGATGGCCGTCAGGACAGGCACTCTGGAGGGAAGCCATCACAACCCAGGATCTCAAAGGCAGGGCAGAGAGAGTGCGCCAGGATATTTAGGTTTCCCACCTCGCTTGTGAAAGACATCGTTTAACTGCCAGGGTTTAGGAGGGGAAGTAAGAAAGACAAGTTAAGCAGGTGTTCTGTGCTCGGAGCCTATTTTAAACTAGACTGAGGAAACTTGGTACGCGTCTGAAACACGTGGCCTACTCAATGGAGACAAGTTTCCTCAGCTAAGATTTAATGCCAGCTTTTAATCTAGGGTATATCAAAATAAACCTTTGAGAAGCATGACTGTGTCCATTCTATAACTAGAATAGAGGCTATGATCTGTGTTATTAGTCAATGTCCCTCATATTACAAACGCTAGGCAGTGAGCCCCTTTTGGACTGCAGTGGAATGGAAAGGTTGCTCTCTCAGAGTGAACTGTTAAACTTCTTTCACTGAATGACAACAGCTCTATCACCAGGAGGCTTTCTATATTCCACCTGGCAGCCAGAGAGCAAAGGCACTCAGTGCTCAACTTAAGAAGCTATCAAGATCAATAGTGACTGTGAAGTGTGTAGGTGAGAAACAAAATAAGAAAATACACTTATTGAGGGAAAGATTTGAGTCTGCTTTAGTCACTTCTCTATCTCCAGTGTCTGGAACATATTACATAGTAGGCTCTCAGTAAATATTTGTTGAATGAATGAATGTAGAGTGGTTATTACACAGCTACAGATGTCATAGGTTCAAAATCCCAGCTCTGCCAGTTACTAACAACATGAGTCGGTGTAGACTATTTATTCTCTTTCCTCCTTAGTTTTGTCATCTGTCAAATACAGTACTTAAAGCACCTAAAACAATACCTGACCAACAAAAGCACACAAGAAGTGCTATAGATTTTAACTACAAGTATCTAAGCTGTATTTTTAATTATAAATTAAGCTGCTAGCCCATAATTTGGCAATGGATCCAACTGAATAAACAAACTTGAAATGTGACTACTACATAGCTCAGTACATCAGCACCATAAACCCTTCTTGAAGCATCACAAATTTGCCTCACATGCTGAGCTACTGGGAACCTTAGAGCTTGCCAGAGCATGGCTTTCTTTCTGTTTTATCTGGTTCTGATTCACAGACTCTAACGAGGGCTTCTTAGCGAAATTATGAATAGGCTAACTGTAACGGCACTAATATTCCATGGGAAGGACACTGGGACACCGCAAAACACTATTACAGAACTTGAAAGAACTAAAAATGTGAAGGAGCCCTCTCACTATCAAAACAGTAAAATAAGCAGCACAAACTTAAAGTATTAACACGTGATAATTTTGAATTCCTACTCATGGTCTATTTGTAACATACACAATATGAAAAGATTAAAGTGTGGAGGGAGGAGCAAGAAAAGCAACACGTCTTATCTAACAAATGTGGTCATTAGTGTCAAAATGCTTCTTTACACACATGATAATTTCTCATTTCCAGGTAGCCGCAGTTTCCACCAATCTCTGGACAAGCTGCTCTGTGTGGCTGTTAACAGCTTTCCTCTTAACAGATTTTAGATAGGACAATATATTACCTATCAGTTCTCCACCAATTACAACATGTTGAATTTGGCAATGGCAGAGTCTGAAAAAGGAAAATGTACTTAGGCTGTTGACTGGCCATTCATTTGCCAGATGATATGAGGCAGGAGAGGGGGGAATGATAGAAAGGAGACTTCTGAGTAAAATGGAGGCATGGGGAGCTCCAGGAATCAGTCCTTCCCCCCAAACAATCATTAAACAGGCAGGAACTGTCTGAAACATCCATTTTGAAACTCTATAGAGACCAGAACACTGTACAGCATCCATGGGAGAGTGGGAGGAAGAGGCTGATAAATTATAGTAAAGAACTGTAAAGGGCTCTCTCTGCCTGGCAGCTACCAGTGCCCATACCTCTGGACCACTGCCACCAGACCCACTTTAAGAACATGCTTTTCTATGCTAGGGTCCATTCCTATGGGTGAGAACCTATTGTAGGTGGAAACTTTTGATTAGGTTACTCCAATAAGGCATGGCCCAGGGTGGGTCTTAGTCCTCCTACTCGAGTCCTGTTCCAACCCAGCTCCTGCAGGCATGGGTCAGGCAGCTGCAAGACCAAAGACCACATGTGGTACAGTGTGAGACATGAGCTTTATTTATTGGGACTAATGGACAGGGACTTACTTATCTGGTGGCAGTGGTCCAGAGGATGAAGATAGCACTCCACAAAGAGGCAGGAAAATGAGTGGTAATATGAAGGTTCTCAGAACAAAGACATTTCATAACAGAGTTACATAAATGGGGTCTGGTGATGTTATTGTAGGAAGGAAGTGTACAGCTAGAGAAAATTTTGGTCTACGATACCATCTGAACATTGTTTCTCTGTGGGGGAGTCTGTTAATTTAATTTCTGTCCTGGGGCATGCAAGCGACTACATGCTGAGGGTTTAGTTTCCCTTAGGGAGGGGGAGCCAGGTCCCAGGACCCACTGGACCCCCATGAGCCCTTCATAAAAGAATGAAATTCAGATGAACAAAGAGAGAAAGCCAGAAAAACCTGAAGCAACGAAACCCAGAGAGAAAAGAGTCAAACAAGTGCCACCATGTGCACTGCCATGTGACAGAAGATTCCAAGATCACCTGTAGCTGGTCTTTTGGAAGAAAGCATCACCTGATGATGCCCTGATTTGGATATTTTTCTCAGCCTTGGAACTGTAAGCTTGCAAGCCAATAAATCCCCATTGTAAAAGCCAACCCATTTCTGGTACACTGCTTTCAGCAGTCTAACAGACTAAAACCCTAAGTAAAAAGACAGAAAACATAAAAAGGAATAAAATGAAACTACTGGAGTTGATGACAAAAATAACTCAAATTAAAAATGCCCAGGAGAATTACTACCAAGCAACAGCTGGTGATGCAACTAGAAAAAGAAAATGAATAAAAGGGGGAAATGGGGAAAGTGAATATGGTTCAAGCAATTGGGCTCTGGTCTACCACACAGGAGGCCCAAGACGTTAGATACCCAGGGCCTCCTGGTCAAAGGCAAGCTGGCCCATGCAGAGTGCTAGGCTGCAGAGAGTGCTGGTGCAAGCAGGAGTACTACCCTATGCAGGAGTGCTGGCGCAGCAAGATGACGCAACAATAAGAGATGCAGCAAACCAGGGAGACGAGGTGGTGCAAGAGAATGGTCGCCTCTCTCCCACTCTTTAAGGTCCCAGGATTGGTTCCCGGAGCCGCCTAATGAGAATATAAGCAGGTACAGAAGAACACATAGCAAACAGACACAGAGAGCAGACAACAGAGGGAGGTGGGAGAAATAAATAAATAAATCTTTTTTTTTTTAAGGGGGGGATGGTAAAAACAAATGAGTTTATATAGCTAAGAGACTTCAAAGTAAGTTGGGAGATCATCAGAGGGGTCACGTTTACATACATCTCAGCAGGATCTCAGAGACAGCCAAAGTAGATGCAACCCCAGGTAGTGGTACTACTGAGGGCTACAGAGACACCCAGGTCCTACAGTCATGACAGATGACTACGGAGTTCAGTGCCTTGCCAGTGGGCCCTACTTTGGAATTTGTGCTCCTGTGATAGAGTTGGACTCAGATGTGACCTCTCTACACATGCCTCTTCTGTCACTTTTATGAACCTGTGGTTGGCACTGGGGTTGGTGTATGCTCAGACTTGAATCTCTCGACTGTCCATGTGCCAGCTGGGCTCTGAGCCTCAGCAGAGTTGTAAAAATAACACCTGCTCTCCGGTTCATTAGACTTACCAACGTCAGCTAACAGGGAGGTGAGGATGATCAACCACCACACCAGGGAACCAAGAGAGTCTACAACTGCAAGCAGGAGAAGTCTATCCATCAGCCATGTGGGATCTAAGCCCCCTCTCGATTTAGAGATGGAATGGACATAGCCACCCCAGGGTCCTCATGATGGAGGAATATACTACAGATTAGAGTGGACTTACTGGTATTCTACTATAGAATTATTTTGACTCTAGCAATGGAAGAAACTGTATCACTGATGTGGAGACTGTGGCCATGGGAGTTGCTGAGGGCAGGCAGAGGGAAGAAGAGGTGTGATATGGGGCATTATCAGGACTTGAGTTGTCCTGAATGATACTGCAGGGACAGATGCAGGGCATTATATATCCTGACATAACCCACTGAATGGACTGGGAGAGAGTATAAACTACAATGCAAACTATAATCCATGCTGTATGGCAGTGCTCCAAAGCATATTCACCAAATGCAGAGAATGTGCCCCACTGATGAGGGCGTTTGGTGATGTGGGAGGAGTGGGGATGGGGAGTGGGGATATATGGGATCCTCTTATATTTTTTAATGTAACATTTTGTATGATATATCTTTAAAAAGTTAAAAAAAACTTTAAACTTTAAAAAATAAATAAAAAAAAGAATTCCATTTAGAAATAGCAAAAAATGTAGCTAAAGTGTAAAATATAAACATAGGACATAAGAAGTTTTAACATTATACTTAAGTAAAAATTCTAGAAACTACACCAAATAATCCATTACTACATGTATTTGTATATGCATGATGCATTGTTAAATATGACTATTTCAGATATTGTATTTAAAACTGGATCTTGATATAGTTGAGATTAAACTGTTTGGGGGGGGGAGGGGCGGGGGGGATGCCCAGGAGGTCTCAACAGCAGAATGGAACTAGCAGAAGAAAGATTCAGCAAACTTCAAGAAAAGACACGTCTGAAATGAGTCAGACCGAGGAGAAAGACAAAAGAAATAATAAAAGTGAAAATAGCCAAATACAGCTATGGGACACCATTAGGACCAACAATATATGCTTAAAGAAGTCCAAAAAGGAGAAGTGAGAAAGGGCGGAAGAAATAGTCAAAGAAATAATGATAGAAAACTTCCCAAACTTAGAAGATGTGAATACACACATCCAAGGAGGTCAGAAAACACCAAACAGGATAAACATGAAGAAAATATTGATTACATTATCAAATGTAAAAGGATAGAGTTCTGAAGCCAACAAGAGAAAAGTAACGTGTTACATACAAGGGAATCCCAATAAAATTGAGTAATGATTTCTCATCAGAAACATGGAGGCAAGAAAGCAGTAGGTTGAAATACTTATAGTGTTGAAGGAAAACAAGTGCCAGCCAAGAATATTCTACCCGAGACTCTCTTTCAAATCTGAGGGAAAGATTAAGACATTCTCAGACAGACAAAAGCTAAGGAACTACATCACCACTAGACCTGTCCTATAAGCAATGCTAAAGGGAGGTCTTCAGAATGAAAACAAAAAGACACTAGACAATGGTCCAAAGCAGCATTTAAAAAAAAAAAAAAAAAAAAGACTCGTGATAAAAATAATCACTGGGATAATTATAAATGCCAGTATTATTATATTGTACTGTTTGATATGTAACTCTTATTCTTACTTTCTTCAGGTACAATTTGCAAATGCATACAAAGTAATGATAAACCTAGGCTTTTGGCCATACTATTTATAAAGGTATAAACGGTAGGAAGTAAACACAAAAAAATGGTGGGGGAGAGAGTTTGAAGTTTTCGTGGATCCCAGAGAAGAACACGTTGTTAGATCTAATCCATTCCTGTGGGTTTGGGAACCTCTGACTGTATTTCTTCAATGAGGTGCAGGAGAGGGTAAATCTGGGTCCTCTTGCTGGAGACGTTTATAAACAGAGGACTGAAAGCAGAAAGACACACAGAGAAAAACCCACAGAGACAGAGAGAAGGAACCCAGTAGCTCAGAGAGGAAGCCGAGAGACAGAAAACCACAGACAGAGGACCAGGATCTGAAGAGACGAGACCTGGAGGAGAAGCAGTTGCCTCCGTGTGCTTTGCCACATGGAAGGAACTCAGGATACCAGCAGGTGAACTTCAGGGAAACAGCGTCAACGACGACGCCTTGATTTGGACATGTTCAAAGTCTCCGAACTATAAGCTTTTACTGAATTCCCATTATAAAAGCCAATCCACTTCTGGTATATTGTTACCAGCACCTTTCAGCAGAGGGGCATAGGAAAAACTAAACAGAGGGGTTTAGGAGAAGTTTATGTTCATGCTATTTAACTTAAGTTGGTATCATAGTAATATAATTCTCACATACTTAGGATGTTAAATTTTAGCACTATGCTAACAACAAGGAAAACAGATGGAAAATATACCCAGATAGGAATGAAAAGGCACTCTTATTGTTCAACACAAGAAAGCAAATAAATACAAAAATAGCCTTTAATGGAAGCATGGGAAAAAAAGCTGTAAAGACTTACAAAGGCTAAATAGCAAAATGGTTGAAGAAAGTCCTGTATTATCAGGAGCGACTTTAAATGTAAATAGATTAAACTCTGCAGTGAAAACACAAGAATCAAATATCTAGGAATAAATCTACCAAGGATATAAAGGACTGTGCACAGAAAACTATAAAAAACTGCTAAAAGAAATTAAAGACAACCTAAATAAGCCAAAAGATTTCATGGATTAGAAGACTGGGTACCATTAAGATGCTGATACTACCCAGAGCAATTTAGAGACCCAATGCAATCCCAATCCCAATCCCAACAACTTTCTTTGCAGAAACGGAAAAGCCAATAACTAAAATATATATGGAAGGGTAAGGGGCCCCAAATAGCTAAAGCCACCTTGAAAAAGAAGAATCAAATTGGAGGATGGATACTTTCTAATCCTAAAGCTTATTACAAAGCCACAGAAAAATAGCTAAAGGATAGGCAGAAATGGCCTAGTTAAAAAACAAAAAGTTCTAGAGTATAGGATACCAGTGGAAGGCTGGACACCACCAAGGAGAGAGAGAGGAATAGTAAAGAAACCTCAACATTAATACCTTGAGTAGGTTTATTTTATTTTAATAAATTAAATTGATTTGTTTTGTTTTGGTTTTTTCTTTGGGGTGGGGGGGAAACCTTGTGTAGGAGAGGGAATATAGCTCAAATGGTTGAGCGCCTGCTTCCCACGTACAAGGTTCCAGGTTCAAACCCCAGTACCCCCTAAAAACAAAACAAAACAACAAAGAAACCAACTCTTATTGGGGAGCAGATGTAGCTCAGTAGATAAGTGCCTGCTTCCAATGGAAAAGGTTCTGGATTCAATATCCAGTACCTAAAAAAAAAAAAACAACCTTGAATAGACTGCAACTGACAGCAACCCTCCCCCACCCTACAAGCAGAAAGCTTTGAATTCTGCCTCAGGCCTGAAGCTACAGACAAGGGGTCACCAGGGATCTATCTCCCCAGGAAAGGAGAAGGGGAGAGGGGAAGGGGGGGTAAAGGGGGAGGGGGAGGGGAGGGGGAAGGAGGGAGAAGGGGGGAGAAGGGGGGAGGGGGAGGGGAGGGGGAAGGAGGGAGAAGGGGGAGGGGGAGGGGAGGGGGAAGGAGGGAGAAGGGGGAGGGGGAGGGGAGGAGAAAGGGAGTGGGAAGGGGGAGAGGGAGAGAGAGATACAGACACAGTTACAGACACAACCTAAAGCTGATGCAGTTTTTGACCCACAAATTTGGTCTGTTGTGTCCCACCAGCCCTTACAGGCCAGTAAGGGCTGCACAATTCTTTGCCCTGGGAACCAGCACAGGACTAAAGAGATCCAACCCTCTCAAACACCCTCCTTACTGAGGTTGAGGATGTAGAGGGAAGTGGAATTATCTCCTACCTGGGAAAAGAGGGGACTTTAGAGAACTGTATTGGAGAAAGCTTGATTTGTGAGGCTCTTAGCCTCCAGGCAGGAACCTCTCACATTGATCTAGTCCACACAGCAGCAAACACAATCTAACCAGGCTTTGAACTGAGAGGCAAGTCAAAGAGCACCATCTGCTGGCTAACCAAGGAAGTGTACTGTGAGGGGAGTAGAAGTAAATAAGTAGGAGGGGTTTTTTCCAGCCTTTACAGCCTCCCTCCCCAGGTCCTTAGAAGTGGGTCTGTAACCCATTACTGGGTCCAAAGCCCAGATCTGAGCAACTACCAAGGACAAAGCCAAAGACCTAAATCAGGTTGAACCAAGAATCAAAGATCAGCAATAGCAGAGGCTCCTACCACTAAATTCCTACAAGAGTGAGGAAATGAGCAACAGAATAAACTCACCATCATAATTAGATGCCAGGCATCAGCAAAAATTTACAAGCTATACTAAGAAAAATGGAAGAAATAGCCCAAGCAAAGGAATATATCAAAACCCAGATAAGACACAGGATTTGAGACAATTAATCGAGAGTCAAACAGACAGATGTCCAAAATCAAATTCATAACTTAAAATACAATATGACTAAAGAAATAAAGGACATCAAGAAGAAACTGAGTGAGCACAAAGAAGAATTTGAAAACCTGAATAGAAAATTGACAGAATTCATGGGAATTAAAGACACAATAGGTAAGATCAAAAACACATTACAGGCATAATGACAAAAGAAAGCATAAACAGGAAATAGAGCAGCTGAAACTGAAGAAAGGAACGAACAGAGAGAGAAAAGAATGGGAAAAAACTGAGCAGGGGCTCAGAGAGGAAAATGATAACACAAAGTGTAACAACATCCATGTCATGGGAGTTCCAGAGGGAGATGAGAAGGGAAAGGGGCAAAAAGAGTATCTGAGGAAATAATGGCTGAAAATTTGCCAACACTCATGAAGGACATGAACTTATATGCCCAAGAAGCATACTTTAATCAAAATAAATCCAAATAGACATATTCCAAAATACATGCTACTCAGGATGTCAAACATTAAAGAAAAAAAGAAAATCCTGAGAGCAGCAAGGGAAAAGCAGACCATCACATACAAGAGAGCCCAGTAACACTTAGCAGGGATTTCTCATCAAAAACCGTGGAGGTCAAGAAGACAGTGGTATAATACAATTAGGACACTGAAGTAAAAATTTTCAGCCAAGAATTCTTTATCCAGCAAAACTGTCCTTCAAATATGAAAATATTCACAAACAAACAGAAACTAAGAGGGTACCTTAAAAGAAACTGCCATTGCAGGAAATTAATATTAAAGGGAGCCTTAAAGCTCAAAAGAAAAAGACAGGTGAAGTAGGCTTGGAGGAGAGTGTAGAAGTCAAGAATAGCAGAAATGATAACGAAAAAAGTAAAAAGATAAAAATAAGATGTGACATATGAAAACCAAAGAATGAAACGTGGAGGTAAATAATGCATTTACAGTAATATCACTGAATGTGAATGGATTAAACACCCTAATCAAAAGACATAGGCTGATAAATTTAAAAAGCATGAGCCATCCATACGTTGCCTATAAGAGACTCACCTTTGCCCACGGATATAAACCAGTTGACAATGAAAAGTTGGAAAATAATACTCCACATAAACAGTAAACAAAAACGAGCAGGGGTAGCTTACTAATATGGACAAAACAAACTTTAAATGCAAAAAAGCTATGATTAGATATCATTTCACACCTATTAGGATAACCACTATTAAAAAGATAGCATACTAAAAGTGTTGGAAAGATGTGGAGACATAGTGAAATTCCCTGTTGGTAGGAATGTAGAATGGTACAGCCACTGTAGAGGACTGCTTTGCTTGACCATCCCTAAAGAGGCTGAATATAGATTTGCCATGTGACTTGGCAATACCACTACTGTGGATATATCCAGAAGAGTGGAGAGCGGTGACATGAACAGACATCTACACACCAATGTTTGTAACACATTATCCACGATTGTCAAAAGACGGAAACAACCCAGATGCCCAACAACCAATGAATGGATAAACAACCCGTGGTGTATACGCATGATGGAATTTTAAGCAGCTGTAAAAAGAAATGAAGTCGTAAAGCATAAGACAACATGGATGAACCTGGAGAACATTATGAGGAGTGAAGCAAGCCAGACACAAAAGGGCAAATAAGGTATGACTGCGCCATTATAAACTATATATATTGTGTAATCTTATGGAGTTAATAACTTCAATATAGGTCACCGGAAAATAGAATAAGTTAGAGAATGGAAAGCTGAGGGTATAGAATTGGTAAAAAAGGATGTGTATTAATCTTTGGAAATGAAAAGATGAAAGCACAACATAAATTTGGTAAACAGCAGTGCTATTATATGGGTATGACAGTGGTAAAAGTCTAAGGTCATGTAAATTACTAAAAGGAAAGCTAAAAAATATAAAATGGGACTGTATAGCATAGTAAAACTGCATGTGAAATATGAATATGGGGGTAATACTGCATATATAAGATTGTTTTTTTTTAAACTGAACAAAATGTATGTTAATGTCACAAGACCTTAATATCAGACCAAAAAAAAAAAATGCTAAGTGAAAGAAACCACAGGAAAAGTACTACATATTGAGTGATTCCATTTATATAATACGTAAATATAAATCAATTTATAAAGATGAAATTAGAATAATGGTAATGTAGGGCTGGGAAAGGACAGAGGGACTGAGAGGTAACTGCTAAGGGGGATGGAGGTAGAGTCTTCTTTTTGGAGTAATGAAATTGCTCTAAAATTTTTTGTGGTGATGAATGCACAATACTGTGATTATACTAAAAGTCACTGATTATACTTATACCATCTATTATACTTTGGATAGATGGTATGATATGTGAATATATCTCAATAAAACTACTAAACAACTTTTCTTTTAAATGCAAGAATAGCCAGAATAGCAGCTATGTACAGCAGGGGAAACACAGAAAGATTAAGAGGTGATGAATCTTTTTGTTGTCTTTTTGTTTCTTCGTATTATTACTGAAACAATGAAAATGCTCCAATAATGACTGAAGTGGTGAATGTGGTGAACAACTATGTGATTATGCCAAATACCACTGATTGTACACTTTGGATGGATTGTATGCTTTAATAATACATATCAATAAAATTGATTTTAAAAACCCAGCATGGTACTGGCACAAGGACAGACAAATAGATGAATGGAATAGAACTGAGAGCTCAGAAATCAACCCCCACATTTATGGCCAACTGACTTTTTTTTTTAGGAGGTACTGGGGATTGAACCCAAGACCTCAAAAATGGAAATCAGATGCTACACCACTGAGCTACAGTCACACCCCAATGAAAGTTGTTGTTGTTGTTTTTAATTTGTTTGTTGGAGGTACCAGGTTTCAAACCCCGGACCTCATACATGGGAAGCTCAACCATTTGAGCTACATCCACTCCCTACGGCCAAATGATTTTTGACAAGATGGCAAAGACTAGTCAAATGGGAAAGAATAGTCTGTTCAACAAATGGTGTTGGGAAAAAGGGATTTTCATTTCATTTCCCCCTTACCTCACTCCATATACAGTCAACTCAAAATGGATGAAAGAACTAAGTATGAGAGAACTATCAAACTCCTAGATGAAAATGCAGGAAAGCACCTTTAGGATGCCCCTGTAACACACAGCAATGTTTTCTCAGACTTTACACATAAAAGCATAAGCAACAAAAGAAAAAATAAATGGAACCTCATTAAAATAAAAAAACTTTGCTCCTCAAAAGATTTTATCATGAAAGTAAAATGACAAGCTATACAATGGGAGAATATACCACATATCCAATAAAGGATAATATCCAACATATATAAAGAAATCCTTCAAGTTAACAACAAAAGAACCAATTTAAAAATGGGCACACTGGAACAGACATCTCTCTATAGAAGATATTCAAATGGCTAGAAAGCATAGGAAAAGATGCTCAACATCTTTAGCCATTAGGGAAATGCAAACGAAAATCACAAGTAGATTCCACCTAAAACCTATCAGAATAGCTGCTATTTAAAAATTGGAAAATGAAAAGAATGCAAAGAAACAGGTATACTCATTCATTGCTGGCAGCAATGTAAAATGGTGTAGATGCTTTGGAAGACAGTTTGGCAATTTCTCAGAAGGCTAAGTATAGAACTTCCATATATGACCCAACAATTCCATTACCTGTATTTATATATACAAAAGAACAGAAAGCAGGGACTCAGACGTATATTTTATACCGATGTGCACTGTGGCATTATTCATAATTGCCAAAAGATGGAAGAAACCTGAGTTTCCATCAACCAAGGAATAGGTAAATAAATATTGGTGTGTATATACATATATACAATGTAATATTATTTAGCTGTAAATAGGAATGAAGTCCTGATACAAGCAACAACATGGATGAACCTGGAAGACATGTTGAATGAAATAAGCCAGACATAAAAGGACAAATATTATATGATTTCACTGATCAGAAACAATTAGAATAAGCAAAATCACAGAGTCAGAATCTGGATTACTGCTTACCAGGGGTTGGAGTGGGGATAGGAAATGGGAAGTTAAGGCTTAAAATGTACAGGGTTTCTATTTGGAATGATGGAAAAGTTTAGGTAACAGATGGTGGTGTTTAGGTAACAGATGTGGATACAATTAACTGCACTGAAATATAGTTGACTATGATTAAAAGAGGAAATATTAGATAGCACATATAGTACCAGAATAAAAATTTCTTTAAAAGTCCATGGAACTACACTACACAGTGAACCCTAAATTAATCTATGGTCTTTAATTAACAGTACAATTATGGGAATCCTGTATTTTATGCATGATTATTCTGTAAATCCACAAGGTCTCAAATAAATAAAATAAATAAATAACTGGAAGAAAATATTTAAAAAGGGGAAAAAAGCCAAGCTGTTTTGGATCACTGAAGGAAAGGAACTAGTGATGAGGCAAGCCTAACACCCACACAGATCAAAACATCTCTTTTCCTCCTTGTTTCCATTTCCCAACCTTCAATAAGTTCAGTTCAGCACACTAACACTCTAAAGGAGTCAAACCACATCTCGTGCTTTCTGTCAAGTTCCTCATTGTCACCCATTCTTGAAAACAAGCAAGGACTCTGTGTATAAGGATTTTATCTTGGAGCCAATGCTGAGACACATTCTGAAATGAGTACTGTTTGAATCGCAGATGAAGGGAGAGAGGCAGGTAAGAAAACAGCTTTTCCATGAAATAATCTGAGTGTATGTAAATGGTGCATAAAGGCAGAAGGTGAAATTTCTGAACTGGGCAGCAACACTGCTGGGTATCACTGTGCTGTCCCTATTCATGTTTTCTCAGTTAAGCTATTTTTTGTTTGGAAACTACTACTGGCTGGCATGCTAAGAGATTTGCCACTGCTGATTTTGGGATCTAAATCTAAAATTTTCTCAATGACAATTATTTAGGATTTTCAATTGCGGCTGCCAAAATTAATCTGTGATGAAAAGATGATAAATTGTTTAAAAGGTATTCATCTTAGGACAAACATTTCAGAAGTTTGTAAATGTGTATCAAAATTGCTTTCCAAAATTACAAAATCAATTGCAATATTGCTAATAAGTCAGTCTGAATATATGTTTTTGTTTGCAACTATGTGTTCATATTTATGTGGTTATCCATTTGTACACATACTTTACATAGGTAACAGCTACAGCTTCATAATTGCTGGGAGTTAACCCTACAAAAACCTAATAAAATACTTGCCATTAAAAAGACTTATAAGTCACAAAAACATCCATCCTGTACGTAGCAAAAAGTTGAGCTTCTCTGCTACTCATTTAAGGTCTATGACTAATCAGCTCAATTATTCAAAATATTTAAATGTTATAAATTTAAATTAAACAACGAGGAACTAGCACAGACTCACACTGTCAACATATTCAACTGATTTCTTGCAATCCATCTACTCTAGGAATTCTTTTTTTAAAGCAAGGACAACTAATCCTATGGAGAAAATGAATCAAAGACCATATTCATAAAAAAATACATTGTAGTTTGCTTATTCATCTTTTTAAGCATTTAGACTTGGTAAACTGTTTATATAAGTAGATATCATTGCTAAGTTTTAAAAATTAATGATCCCCTATATTTTTATGTAACATTTATGTAATCTAAATATCTTTTTTAAAAATTAAAATTTTTAAAAAATTAATGAGAACATAAAAATATACTACTCATTATAAAATATCAAAAATATATATTTATGATTTATGCACACATTAAATTTTAAGCTTGGGTGAAATTTAT